>NC_135973.1:28385693-30953069 GCF_053455715.1 Rhinoraja longicauda | reverse complement strand
GCCCGGCAATTTTAGCTGGGGGGTGGGGGGGGAGGGAGATTGAGCAGGGAAGGGGTTGTTGTTCTTGGAACAGAGATGGACCTGATGGAGGCAATTCAAGATTCTGAGCTGCCCAAATGGAGCAAACAGGGATGACCTACTTCCTTAGAGAGAGGTCAAAAGGCAGGAAACATTTGTTTACGGTAATTGGTACAAGGATTAGAGTGCAGTTGACGAAATAACTATTCACCAGGAGTGTGGTTGGGTGAGAATCCACTGCCCAGAGGAGCTGCAGATCCAAAAAAAGATCAACATTGACATCAAAAATCTCACTATTGAAAAATTGCCTGGATGTGTCCCTTAGGCGAGGATTGATGAGGAGGGCCATGGGTCAAATTCTGGAAGCTAAGAGTGTGTTCGGTAGTTTATATCGATGGACAGAACAATGGGGTCGAATGGTGTCCTTCTTTGTCATAAAGTTTCAGTAATTTGCTTTAGCTTTGAGCAAAGTCTTCGGACTGCTGCAGCACCAAAAGAGGCTTCTTTGGCTCAGTGAAGCTCCTACAGCAACACTTCCAGTCCTGTGATGGGAAGAAACCTAATGGCTACAGGCTACAGTACGAGTGAGTTGGGAGAATTGCCACGGCTTGTGAAGGCACAGTGAGGCTCGTGCTTTGTGAGCAATCGATTAATGTCCCTCTCATCAGCTCTTCCTTGGGTCCCACCCAACTCTCACCTCCCCCCCACCCACCCCTCACCCCCCACCACTCTTCCTTGGCTCCCACCCTAATGCACACCCATTCACCCCATCATCCAGCCCCCCCTTTCCACTTTTCCTCTGTCCCCTTCCACCTACAGTGCATTCAGAATTATTTCTTTATAAGGTTATTCCTTTTTAATTACTTTGCAAAATGTTTTAAACAGATGTTTTTGCTTTTATATAAAGGGGTATTGTGTGTAGATTGATGATAAAAAAAAAGAATTTAATCCACTTTAAAATAAGGCTGTAACGTAGCAAAATGGGGAAAATGTGAAGGGGTCAGAATACTTTCCGAATGTACTGTGGGTGGAAGGGTACAGAGGAGAAGTGGAAAGGGGGGCAGGATGATGGGGTGAATGGGGTGCGCATTAGGGTGGGTGCCAAGGAAGAGTGGTGGGGGAGTGAGGGGTGGGTGGGGGGGTGGTGGTTGGGTGGGGGGGGTGAGGGATGGGTGGGGGGGTGAGGGGTGGGTGTGGGGGTGAGGGGTGGGTGGGGGGTGGTGTTTGGTGGGGGGGGGTGAGGGGTGGGTGTGGGGGTGAGGGGGTGGGTGGGGGGGGTGAGGGATGGGTGGGGGGGGGTGAGGGGTGGGTGGGGGGGTGGTGTTGGGTGGGGGGGGGTGAGGGGTGGGTGGGGGGGTGAGGGGTGGGTGGGGGGGTGGAGGGGTGGGTGGGGGGGGTGAGGGGTTGGGTGAGGGATGGGTGGGGGGGTGAGGGGGTGGGTGGGGGGTGAGGGGTGGGGGGGGTGGAGGGGGTGGGGGGGTGAGGGGTGGGGGGGTGGGTGGGGGGGGGGTGAGGGGTGGGGGGGGTGAGGGGTGGGGTGAGGGATGGGTGGGGGGGGTGGGGGGTGGTGTTGGGTGGGGGGGGTGAGGGATGGGTGGGGGGGTGAGGGGTGGGGTGTGGGGGGTGAGGGGTGGGGTGGGGGGTGGTGTTTGGTGGGGGGGTGAGGGGTGGGTGGGGGGGGTGAGGGGTGGGGGGGTGGGTGGGGGGTGTGAGGGGTGGGGGGGGTGAGGGGTGGGGTGAGGGATGGGTGGGGGGTGGGGGTGGTGTTGGGTGGTTACCTAAATTTGGAGAATTGAATGCAATTGAAGAGTTCATACCATTCGGTGGTAAACCACCCAAGCGGAATACGAGGTGCTTTTCCTTCAGTTTGCGTGTGGCCTCACTCATGTAATGAAAGAGGCCCCGGACAGAAAGGTGACTGTGGGAATGGGAAGGGGAGATGGTAACCGGGAGATCCAGCAGGCCTTGGTGGATCATGTGCAAATGTTCAGTGAAACAGTTGCCTTGTGCACACCGATGTCAAGGAGGCCATATCTAGGGCACTGAATGCAGTAGATGATTTTAAAGGAGTGTATGTAAACCTCGGTCTCACCTGGAAGCGCTGCTGGAGTCTCTGGATGGATGTGCGGGAAGAGGTATAGGGACAGGTATTACACTCGCAGGGGAAAGTACCAGGGGAGTGGGTCGCTTGGATGGGAAGGGATGAGTCAACCAAGGAGTTGTGGAGGGAGTGATCTGTGTGGGAAGCAGAGAGGGTGGGGATGGGGACTGGCGGTGGGATCACACTGAAGGTGGCGGAAATGTCGGAGAATGACGTGTTGGACGCGGAGGCCGCTGGGGTGAATGAAAAGGACCGGGGGGATCACGATCCTCGTTCCGTCTGGGGGGGGGGGAGGGGGTTCAAGAGCAGAACTGCGGCACACAGAGAGACACGGGTGAGAGATCATCTACGACCAGCCGGGAGATCCCTGTTTACTAAAGAAACAGGGCATCCTGGATGGAGTGGCAGCAGGAGAGGGGCAGTGAAACCTTAGAGAGTAGAGGGGAAGCTGCAGGTTTGGTTTTACAGCAGTGACGGTTGCCTTGAAAGTTCCATCACTCAGCCACAGAGATACTGCAGTTGGGGGAGACCAGTCCATAAGACCATAGGTTCATAAGCTATAGGAGTAGAATTAGGCCATTCAGCACATCAAGTCTACTCTGCCAATCAATCATGGCTGGTCTATCTCTCCCTCATAAACCCGTCCTCCTGCCTTCTCCCCCCGACACCCGCACTAATCAAGAAACTATCTACCTCTGCCTTAAAAATATCCACTGACTTTGCCTTCACAGCGTCCTGTGGCAAAGAATTCCACAGATTCACCGCCCTCTGACCAAGGAAATTCCACCTCGTCTCCTTCCTAAAAAAACGTCCTTTAATTCTGAGGCTGTGACCTCTAGTCCTAGACTCTCCCACGAGTGGGAACATCCTCCCCACATCCACTCTATCCACGCCTTTCACTATTCCGCACCTTTCAATGAGGTCCCCCCTCATTTTTCTAAACGTCAACAAATACAGTCGCAGTGCCTGAGATTGTAAGCTGGGCGTAGCTCATAGCAGAGAGAGGGTGAGAGAGAAAAAGGGAAGAGATGCAGGTGCCGGATGTTGGGAGAAGAGCATTCCCACCTCAAATTACCTATTTCCCCATCATCATCATCGGCGGCACTGGAATAGTCAATAGTCAAGTTTATTTGTCACATACACATAAATGTGCAGTGAAATGAAAGATTACCCACAGTCCAACAATAAGAGCAATACAAAAATAAGCAATAACACACACACAATCACAAACCAACACCAAACAAAAAGAAACATCCATCACAGTGAGTCTCCTCCCGTCACCTCCTCACTGCGATGGAAGGCCAGAATGTCTTTTCTCTTCCCCCGCCGTCTTCTCCCGCGGTCAGGCTGTTGAAGGTGCCACGTTCCAGGTCGCGCCGGACGGTGAAAGGTCCGCAGCGGGCCGACCCAAGCCCCGCGATCCGGGGCGGGCGCAGCTGCACGTCGGGGCGGTCGTGGCTCCCGTCATTGAAGCCCCCAGCCGGGCAGAGAAAATCCCGTGGCCGGTTGCAGGCCGCTCCGGACGATGCGACTGTCCTCTCCAGTGCCTGTGCGGGACTTTGTTTAACGTGGGGAGGCTGGTGCACAGACAGCCACCACACGGTCCTTGACAGATCTGGCTCAGGATCCAGTGGCGTGGAATCCAAGACAACCGGGGGCCCTTTTCTGCTGCAACCTTCATCCGCCTTCCCAGCCGTTGTGACGCTCCACTAAAGTCAGCTATCTTCCTCCGCCTGTTCCACCGTTGAGGTCTTGGTTGGATTGCTCTTTGTCAGGGACCTCCCCCTCGACCTCACCGCCATGGGTGACCCTACCAGAATCTCAGGACCACACGAACTTCTCCACCACGACAAGGTGACAATCCACAGAGAAGGTATTTCCCCACAGAATAAAGAATTACATTTTTGTGATTTATTCTAAATCTTTCATCAGGATTTCTGCAGTGTTGGTGGTAATTTAGTTGGCAGCCCCCTGTAAAAACAGATAGACAGGGAGAGACATCAGGGCCAATAATTCCGATTAGTAAAATTTACATTAGCGATTGGATGCAGATAGATTTCAGGCATTCTCTGTGCATACCTTGCACAAGTTTATTGAGCAATTCTACCGACGATTGATTTCTTATAAATATCCAGGTAATTGCAGGTTTTGGGAAACTATGTGACAAATTCCTCTCTCACCTTTATTAGAGTCATAGAGTGATACAGCATGGAAAATAGTACTTCGTCCCAACTTGCCCACACCGGCCAACATGTCCCACCTACATTGGTCCCACCTGCCCGCGTTTGGCCCATGTCCCTCCAAACCTGTCCTATCCACGTACCTGTCTAACTGTTTCTTAAACATTGGGATAGTCCCTGCCTCCTCTGGCGGCTCGTTCCATATCCCCACCACCCTTTGTGTGAAAAAGTTACCTGCTCAGATTCCTATTAAATCTTTTATTATTGCACAAAATGATTCTGCAATCCACTGAAAATAATCAAGCCATCAGTTAATCATTCACACCTAGGAAATTCTTGACAAGTTCAATTAAAAAAAAACCACAAGGAGGTTTCAAGCCCTTTTTCTTGCCACCAGGAATACTTTCTGAACAGATTAAACAGCTCTACAGAATTCTGGTTAAACATAATGGTCTAATTAACAGTGTTCCCAAGTTGGGGGAGCGTGCAGGGCTGAAACACAGCTTCACTGGGCCACATCAGATGGAAAGGACTCGCATTATTCCAAAGTACTTTACAGCTAATGAAGTGCATTATAAGAAACACGACTCCCAATTTAAACCCCAGCAAGTGCCTGTAAATGACAACGTGACCATAACAATGAGCGGCACGGTGGCGCAGCGGTAGAGTTGCTGCCTAACAGTGAATGGAAGGCGCCGGAGACCTGGGTTCGATCCCGACTACGGGTGCTGTCTGTACGGAGTTTGTACGTTCTCCCCGTGACCTGCGTGGGTTTTCTCCGAGATCTTCGGTTTCCTCCCACACTCCAATGACGTGCAGGTTTGTAGGTTAATTGGCTTGGTAAATGTAAGAATTATCCCTAGTGGGTATAGGAGAGTGTAATATGCGGGGATCGCTGGTCGGTGCGGACCTGTTGGGCTGAAAGGGCCTGTTTCAGCACTGTATCTCTAAACTAAACCAAACTAAACAAGGTTGTACATTTCTTGGAGATGGTGGCTGAGGAATAAGTATTCACCAAGATTAATTAACTGTGTTCATTGAAATAATATAATGGGATTGTGTTCTCATCCGAAGAACAAACATCAATTTAACAACATTGACTGAAGAGAGTGCTTCTGACAGTACCTGGGCGCCAAGGGTTATGGGGAGAAGGCAGGAGAATGGGATTGAGAGGGAAAAGCAGGTAAACCATGATTGAAGGGCAGAGCAGACTGGAAGGGCTGAATGGCCTTATTTAATGCCTCTGTCTTATGGTCCAGGACTGTGTGCTGTGGGACAGACAAAAAGGATAGTGCAGGACCTCAAGGTGAAGCAGAAACTAGATTGGTGGCCCGCCTAGCAGTGCTGGCTTGAAGGGCCGAATGGCCTCCTCCTGCACCTATTTTCTATATTTTCTATGTTTCTATAACTTTGCAACTGACGGAGCTGAAACACATGTAAAAGATCCTTGGACTGTTTGCTAAAGGAATAAATGCAAATGGAAATCGAACGTCATGCCCAGATGTAAATGGAATGACATGATTTCTACTGAGATTAGTGACATTTCAAGGCTTTGCATTATACATTGGTGCCAATTTTATGAATAAAGTGACATTTCTGAAATTAAAGAAAATGTTTCAAGTATTCAGAAGGTCACTGGCCCGAACCTCAGGCTGCTTTAGTTCCCTCGCAATATTCATCGACTTAAGTGGGTGGAGAATACAAATATGCTGCCAAACCCAAGTAGTGATCAAAAGCATTTAACCCCTCCTGCTTCGTAACACTGGCCATCTCTAGTGGAAACTAATCATATCCAAAGACTCCTTGGCATGAAGTAAATGGGAAAGGACTATCATGGTTTAACATCTGAAACTCAATCTCCAACCAGCGACAGACAGTCTGACAGTTACACACATGCACAGTCTTGAACATGTAACTTATATACAGTTCCAAGCATAAACATACTTGATTTTCAATGGTTTGCACTGCAACCACGTAGTAACCTCCAACTATTCAACCTACTAGGGCGGCACGGTGGCGCAGTGGTAGAGTTGCTGCCTCACAGCGCCAGAGACCCGGGTGTGATCCTGACTACAGATACTGTCTATGCGGAGTTTGTACGTTCTCCCTGTGACCTTGTGGGGTTTTCCCCGGGTGCTCCGGTTTTTCTTCCACACACCAAAGACGTACCGGTTTGTAGGTTAATTGGCTTTGGTAAAGATTGTAAATTGTCCCTAGTGTGTACGATAGTGTAAGTAACAGGGTTCACTGGTCAGCGAGGAGTCGGTGGGCCGAAGGGCTTGTTTCCACACTGTATCTCTAAACGAAACTAAACTACTCATTCATTGCATTTCAACAATAGTAGAGCCCACTGCTTGGGAACAGTTCGGAGTTATTTGTCATTGTTTCTTGAATATTTACCCTTTGTCACACGTCATAAGCTCTGCATTCACTAGTCTGGATTCCAAAACTCTCAGTGCAAGGCATTTTCCAGAGCCAGGGGAAGTTAGTTTCCATCTCTGCTGGTAGTTGTTCACTCTGATTATACTAAAATGGATTCAAAAGAACAATTCAGTTTGTGCTCTTGAGAATTCGCTCCTGCAGCAATATTTCCAAACGTTTGGTATAAATTGAACAAATAATACCGAGGCCTCTTATAACCTTTTCTGTTCCAAGGATATTGACATGCCTGTGCTGACAAAGGGAAGGCAAGCTGAAATGCTAATTGCTAGATCGGTCTGGTTCAGGACTGCAGTCTGGAGCTACTCTGTTGTGAAGGAGCTGCCTCATGCAAAGTTAACAAGGCCCTAATGTCCATCCTTAAAGATGCGCTCTACGGGGAGTTTGCTAATGCACAGAGGCCACGAGGAAGACCCAAAGCTTCCCCTGCAAGGATACAATTAAAAGAGAGAGATGACAAATTTTAACGTCGGCACTGACAACTGGGAAGTGACGACTGAGGACAAGGGGAGATGGAGATAGGACCTCCAGTTGGGTATGAAGCACCATGACAACCTGCGGTTCAAGACCCTGCAGGCCAGGCGCCAACGCCACAAGATGGTCAACGGACAGAGACTACTTAGAAACATAGACAATAGGTGCAGGAGGAGGCCATTTGGCCCTTCAAGCCAGCACCGCCATTCATTGTGATCATGGCTGATCATCCACAATCAGTAACCCGTGCTTGCCTTCTCCCCATATCCCTTGATTCCACTAGCCCCTAGAGCTCTATCTAACTCTCTCTTAAATCCTTGCAGTGATTTGGCCTCCACTGCCCTCTGTGGCAGAGAATTCTACAAATTCACAACTCTCTGGGTGAAAAAGTTCCTTCTCACTTAGTTTAAAATGGCCTCCCCTTTATTCTGACTGTGGCCCCTAGTTCTGGACTTCCCCAACATTGGGAACATTTTTCCTGCATCTAGCTTGTCCAGTCCTTTTATAATTTTATGTCTCTATGAGATCCCCTCTCATCCCTCTAAACTCCAATGAATACAAGCCTAGTCTTTTCAATCTTTCCTCATATGGCAGTCCCGCCATCCCAGGGATCGATCTTGTGAACCTACGCTGCACTGCCTCAATTACAAGGATGTCCTTCCTCAAATTAGGAGACCAAAACTGTGCACAATACTCCAGTTGCAGTCTCACCAGGGCCCTATACAACTGCAGAAGAACCTCTTTACTCCTATACTGAAATCCTCTTGTTAAGAAGGCCAACATGCCATTAGCTTTCTTCACTGCCTGCTGCACCTGCACGCCAAAACTTTCAGTGACTGGTGTACAAGGACACCCAGGATTCGCTGCACTTCCTCCTTACCTAACCTGACACCATTGAGATAGTATTCTGCCTCCTTGTTTTTGCCACCAAAGTGGATAACCTCACATTTATCTACATTATACTGCATCTGCCATGCATCTGCCCACTCACTCAACCTGTCCAAGTCACCCTGCAACCTCCTAACATCCTCTTCGCAGTTCACACTGCCACCCAGCTTTGTGTCATCTGCAAACTTGCTAGTGTTACTTCTAATTCCCTCATCCAAATCGTTAATATAAATGGTAAACAGTTGCGGCCCCAACACCGAGCCTTGCGGTACTCCACTCGCCACTGCCTGCCATTCTGAAAAGGATCCATTTACTCCTACTCTTTGCTTCCTATCTGCCAACCAATTCTCTATCCATGTCAACACTACCCCCAATACCATGTGCTCTAATTTTGCCCAATAATCTCCCGTGTGGGACCTTATCAAAGGCTTTCTGAAAGTCTAGATACACTACATCCACTGGCTCCCCTTCATTCATTTTACTTGTCACATCCTCAAAAAATTCCAGAAGATTAGTCAAGTATGATTTCCCTTTCATAAATCCATGCTGACTTGGACCTATCCTTTTACTGCTATCCAAATGCACCATTATTACCTCTTCAATAATTGACTCCAGCATCTTCCCCACCACCGATGTCAGGTTAACTGGTCTGTAATTCCCCATTTTCTCTCTCGCTCCTTTCTTGAAAAGTGGGATAACATTAGCTATCCTCTAATCCACAGGAACTGATCCTGAATCTATTGAACATTGGAAAATGATCACCAATGCGTCCACTATTTCTTGAGCCAACTCCCTGAGTACCCTGGGATGCAGACCATCAGGCCCTGGGGATTTATCAGCCTTCAGTCCCATCAGTCTACCCAATACTATTTCTTGACTAATGCAAATTTCTTTCAGTTCCTCTATCCCCCTAGATCCTCTGTCCTCTAGTACATCTGGGAGATTGTTTGTGTCTTCCTTAGTGAAGACAAATCCTAAGTACCTGTTCAACTCTTCTGCCATTTCCTTGTTCCCCATAATAATTTCACCCGTGTCTGCCTTCAAGGGACCCACATTTGTCTTTGCTAATCGTTTTCTCTTAACATACCTAAAGAAGTTTTTACTGTCCTTCTTTATATTCTTGGCCAGCTTACCCTCGTACTTCATCTTTTCAGCCCGTATTGCCCGTTTTGTTACCTTCTGTTGTCCTTGGAGAGTTTCCCAATCCTTTGGCTTCCTGCTACTCTTTGCTGTTATACATATTTTCTTTTAGTTTTATTCCATCCCTAATTTCCCTTGTCAGCCACGGTTGCCTCTTACTCCCCTTAGAATCTTTCTTCCGCTTTAGAATGAACTTCACCTGAAGAAGCTGTGGGAGGCTCTGCCTGTGGAGGATGGGCCTAGATTTAGATTTTAGATTTAGAGATACAGCGCGGAAACAGGCCCTTCGGCCCACCGAGACTGAAAGACCAAGTGCTGGAATAACTCGCCTCAGTCCCACTATTACTTCCAGACAGGTGCAACTCACTAATTTAACAGAGTCGGAGCAGGATGTTTTCTGCTGAAAACAGCAGTTTCATTTACAGGGAAGTGGTAAAATTAAAATAACAAACAATCAGAACGTGGATGGGTGTGTGGAAAGCACTTGAGTGAGCGGTCCGAGTCAGCTGTGTGTGGGAACAGTGTTCATAGTTCAGCCTTGGCCAGAGATGCAGCTCAGACGCTGAGGGCTCCCTACACGAGCCTGCCTACCAGCCGGAAGACCAGCCTGCTTCATCATGCTGTGAGCACAACATAACGCAACGCGCAGGACGGACTCAGTGGGTCAAGCAGCATCTGTGGAGGAAATAAACAGGCGACGTTTCAGATCGGGACCCTTCTTCAGACTGACATAGGGCCCCCGACCTAAAACGTTACCAGTCCATTCTCTCCAACAACGTTTCCTAGCCCTCTGAGTTCCTCCAGCACATGGTGTTTTGCTCAAGATTCTAGCATCTGCGGATCTTTGCATTTTCATCATTTCGCAAGATCCCTTCTCCCAACTTCATACCAATGACTAACTACAACAACATTCTCAACTCAAAATATTATCATCGCCACGGTTATTGGAATTTAATGCAGAGAAAAGTGAGGTGTTGCATTTTGGGAAGTCGAACATGGGCAGGCCCTACACAGTGAATGGTAGGGCTCTGGGGAGTGTTGTAGAGCAGAGGCATCATGGGGAGCAGGTATATAGTTCCTTGAAAGTGATGTCACAGATGGATAGAGTGATCAAGAAGGTTTCTGGCAAATTGGCCTTCATCAGTCAGAGTATTGAGTATAGAACTTGGGAGGTCATGCAAGAGTTTTATTAGACTTTAGTGAGGCCACATTTAGAGTATTTTGTTCAGTTTTGGTTACCATGTAATTGGAAAGATGTTATCAAGCTTGAAATGGTTCGGAGAAGATTTACCCGGATGTTGCCAGGACTCGAGGGCCTGAACTATAGGGAGAGGTTGAGCAGGCTAAGACTCTGTTCCTTGGAGCGCAGGAGAATGCGGGGTGATCTTACAGAGGTGTACAAAATCATGAGAGGAGTAGATGGGGTAAATACAATCATTTGCCCAGAGTAGGGGAATCGAGAACCAGAGGATGTGTGTTTTAAGGTGAGGGGGGGAAAGATGTAATGACAATAGACAATAGGTGCAGGAGGAGGCCTTTCGGCCCTTCGAGCCAGCACCGCTATTCAATGTGATCATGGCTGATCATTCTCAATCAGTACCCCGTTCCTGCCTTCTCCCCATACACCCTGGCTCCGCTATCCTTAAGAGCTCTATATAGCTCTCTCTTGAATGCATTCAGAGAATTGGTCTCCACTGCCTTCTGAGGCAGAGAATTCCACCGATTCACAACTCTCTGACTGAAAAGGGTTTTCCTCATCTCAGTTCTAAATGGCCTACCCCTTAATCTTAAACTGTGGCCCCTTGTTCTTGACTCCCCCAACATTGGGAACATGTTTCCTGCCTCTAACGTGTCCAACCCCTTAATAATCTTATACGTTTCGATAAGATCTCCTCTCATCCTTCTAAATTCCAGTGTATACAAGCCTAGTCGCTCCAGTCTTTCAACATATGACAGTCCCGCCATTCCGCGAATTAACCTAGTAAACCTACGCTGCACGCCCTCAATAGCAAGAATATCCTTCCTCAAATTTGGAGACCAAAACTGCATGCAGTACTCCAGGTGCGGTCTCACTAGGGCCCTGTACAACTGCAGAAGCACCTCCTTGCTCCTATACTCGATTCCTCTTGTTATGAAGGCCAACATTCCATTGGCTACTAATGAGAAGGTAATATTCTACAAAAAGGGTGGTGGATGTGTGGAACAAGCTGCCAGAGGAGATAGCTGAGGCAGGTACTATCGTGATGCTTAAGAGACATTAGACAGGTACTCTAATGTCTTATACTCAAGAGACATTAGACAGGTACTCTAATAGGGTAGGTCTAGAGGGATATGGGCCAAACGCAGGCAGGTGGGACTAGTGTTGGGCTGAAGGGCCTGTTTCCACGCTGTATGACTATGACAGTGGAGGTCAAATTAGGCAGAGCAGAGCTTCTGTCCACTGTCTTACTGTCACCCCTTTACACTGATGGCCAAATGTAATGGTCTCCTTGCTGGCTCTGTGATCATTAAAAGCCTTTGGCCTGAGGATTTACGTGCATCGACCGGTTGGTGATGAGATGGCTGCATAGTTGATCTCCGACACAGTAGATCTGCTCCTCCTGTACCCACACTCTGGGGCAACACCGTGATTGCCGAGTCTGTCTATCTGCATTGATCCTAAAGAACAGAAGCCGCTCACATGAGACGGCAGTATGGCCACCAGTCAATCTGCTGCATATTACCCACATTTTTTTCAGATTTGTTTCAAAAGCAAAATCCTGGGAATTGGAAACGCGAATACAAAATGATGGTAAGCAGTGCGTTTCGGGAGAGGGGAACACAGGTAACATCTGTGGGATACAAGACCCTGTATCAGCTGTAGTTAACCTGACAAGTTACACTTTGCCCTCTTTCCAAGTTACACTTTGACTGCAGAATTGCTTCAAGGCAGCTTTATAGCGACCTCTGCTGGACATTGCCATCACAGCAGGCCGAGAACTGGTGGAATCAAAGCTCATAAAGGAGAATAATCACAGGAACTGCAGATGCTGGTTTACACCAAAGATAGACACAAAATGCTGGAGTAACTCAGCGGGTCAGGGAGCATCTCTGGATAGAAGGAAAGGATGATGTTTCGGGTCGAGATCCTTCTGCAGGCAAATCAGACTTCAGAATAGTCACATTCTAATCTTCGACTGTCATATGTTGAAAGACTGGAGCGACTAGGCTTGTATACACTGGAATTTAGACGAATAAGAGGGGATCTTATCGAAACATATGATTATTAAGGGGTTGGACACGTTAAAGGCAGGAATCATGTTCCCAATGTTGGGGGAGTCCAGAACCAGGGGCCACAGTTTAAGAATAAGGGGTAGGCCATTTAGAACGGAGATGAGGAAAAACTTTTTCAGTCAGAGAGTTGTGAATCTGCGGAATTCTCTGCCTCAGAAGGCAGTGGAGGCCAATTCTCTGAATGCATTCAAGAGAGAGCTAGATAGAGCTCTTAAGGATAGCGGAGTCAGGGGGTATGGGGAGAAGGCAGGAACGGGGTACTGATTGAGAATGATCAGCCATGATCACATTGAATGGCGGTGCTGGCTCGAAGGGCCGAATGGCCTCCTCCTGCACATATTGTCTATTGGCTATTGCCTAAAAAGCTGCCTGTTTTATCTTCATCATTGTGGTTAAACCTGCCGTATATCCAACTAACTGATTCACCTGAATGGTAAAATGGCCATAAGTGAGGAGGGGGAGTGTGATTTACATTTATACTTGGAGACACAAGAGACTGCAGGTGCTAGAATCTGGGGCAAAATTTGAATGCAGAGTCACAGCATGAAACAATCCCTTTGCCTCCACAGATGCTGCTTGACCTGCTGAGTTCTTCCAGCAGTTTGTTCTTTGCTTTACACAAATGCCTTTTTAACTGACCTAAAAATAAATCAGTAGCATTTTTATCTAAAAATCAGTAGCATGTTTATCTAAAAATCTAAAAATGGGCGGCACGGTAGCGCAGCGGTAGAGTTGCTGCTTTACAGCGAATGCAGCGCCGGAGACTCAGGTTCGATCCTGACTACGGGTGCTGCACTGTAAGGAGTTTGTACGTTCTCCCCGTGACCTGCGTGGGTTTTCTCCGAGATCTTCGGTTTCCTCCCACACTCCAAAGACGTACAGGTATGTAGGTTAATTGGCTGGGTAAATGTAAAAATTGTCCCTAGTGGGTGTAGGATAGTGTTAGTGTGCGGGGATCGCTGGGCGGCACGGACTTGGAGGGCCGAAAAGGCCTGTTTCCGGCTGTATATATATGATATGATATGATGATGAATCAATAAATTACGTTTAAAAGCTTTTGAACTTGAGTGCTTGTGCACGTTGTGTTCATGGAACATAGAAGCGTGCAGCACAGGAACAGGCTCTTCAGCACACAATGTCTCGTGCCAAATACAATGCCAAGACCAACTCTCATCTGCCTGCACACTATCCATATCTCTCCATTGCCTGCATATCTATGTGCCCATCCAAAAGCCTCTTGAATCCACTGCAATACAATACAATATCTTTATTGTCATTGTACAAGTCCAACCAGATTAAGAATGCCACTTCCATATCGATGCTATAAAATAAATAAAACACGGCAAAAACAAAAAAGGAAGGGGAAAAAAAAGAAAACAAGGTAAAGTGCAAAAAGGTTCATGCAGGGTCAGTTGTGGGCAGAGACTGATCATGGGGGGCACTCAGTCTGCCTCCACCACCACACCCAGCAGCACAGCACATTCCAGGCACTCACTGCCCTCTCTGTAACAGCCTTGCCCCACTCTTTTCCCCTCTCACCTCAAAGCAATGTCGCCTAGTATTTGAGATTTCCATCCTGGGGAAAAAGGTTTTGATTGTCTACCCTATCTAATAGCCCTATCATAACGTGCGGCACGGTGGCGCAGCGGTAGAGTTGCTGACTTACAGCGAATGCAGCGCCTGAGACTCAGGTTCGATCCTGATTACGGGCGCCGTCTGTATGGAGTTTGTACGTTCTCCCCGTGACCTGCGTGGGTTTTCTCCGAGATCTTCGGTTTCCTCCCACACTCCAAAGACGTACAGGTTTGTAGGTTAATTGACTGGGTAAAATGTTTAAAAAAATTGTCCCTAGTGTGTGTAGGATAGTGTTAACGTGCGGGGATCGCGGGGCGGCCCGGACTCGGTGGGACGTAGGGCCTGTTTCCGCTCTGTATCTCTAAATGGAAAAATCTTCACATGTCTCCTGCCAACCGCCACACGTTCCAGAGAAAACAATCCAACTCTGTCCACGTTTGCGGCCTAATCAAAATCCTGAACATTCAATCAATGTCTGTTGGTTTGGTTGAAACCTGGCAGTGCAGACACGTCTGAGAATTGCACATGGGGTTCGGTGTTGCCCAGTATTGTCTCACCACTCTACTGGGTGCTGGTTTACCTGCAGAGGTACGAGCCCAGGAACCTGCTCGAGGTAAGAGCCGGTTTAGTGGTCAAGCAACTAGCAAGATGCCAAAACCAGGAGGAACTACATTAACGTGCATTTCCGTAGCCCGCCCATGGCAATGTAACAATTTTGCTGACGTTTGTAAAGTAGGAAATGTGCCAGACATTTTCTGCTCAAATAACAATGACAAGGACTGCTTAAGTTGTTTTAAAATCGATGTTGATTGAAGGAAAATATTGGCCAGGAGAAAACATCCCAGTAAAATAGCGCAATGATATATTTTACACCCCACTTAGTACCCCAACCCACTTGGCTGAATCTAATGTTTCAGCCAAAAACCAGCACCTCTCATCTGCTTGCACATAATCCATATCCCCCCCATCCCCCCCGAATATCCATTTAACTATCTGAAAGTCTCCTAAATGGCACTGAAGATAGAGTCAAAATGCTGGAGTAACTCAGCGGGACAGGTAGCATCTCTGGAGAGAAGAAAATGGGTGACGTTTCGGGTCGAGACCCTTCTTCAGACTGATGTCAGGGGAAAGGGAGATACATAGATCAGGAAGTGTAAGGTGTGAAAATAGGACAAAGGGAATGGAGATCAAGGAACATGTAGAATAGACCATTGTTAGCTGGGGGAAGGTAACAACAAAGCAAACAGAGATAAAATGTCAGCAGGTCAGGCAGCATCTCAGGAGAGAAGGACCCATTCCTTCTCTCCTGAGATGCTGCCTGACCTGCTGAATTACTCCGGCATTTTGTGAATAAATACCTTCGATTTGTACCAGCATCTGCAGTTATTTTCTTAGAGATAAAATGTAGTCGGAGAGAGTAAGACTGGTCGAAGAACTGGGATGGAGAGATGGGGTATTTTAAAGGCGGAGATTGGCAGATTCATGATTAGTATAGGTGTCACGGGTTAAGGGAGGGAAGGCAGGAGAATAGATTTACGGAGAAAGCAGGAACAGGGTACTGATTTTTTATGATCAGCCATGATCATATTGAATGGCGGTGCTGGCTCGAAAGGCCGAATGGCCTACTCCTGCACTTTTTTTACTATGTATCGTGATCAGCCATGTTTGAAGGGCGGAGTAGACTTGATGGGCCAAATGGCCTAATTCTCTCTTTTAACTTATGAACATATAAGAATAGCAGCAATTTTGTTCGCTGTCTTGTTTTTTCATTGATGCTGGGACAATCCTGTGTCTCCTCACAGAAGGTTTACATACTTCAGCATGTATGTGCATTAAACAGCAATCATTTCTGCTTCCTTGTCATGCCAAATTTGTTTAAACTGTGATAAATACCAGAAATACACCTCTAGGCATCTGCCAAAAAGTTGCGATTGAAGGTGTAAATGGGTAATAAATCCATGCACTTCTAAAGGTCATGCCCAAATAAATGACAACAATCACTTTAACAATGTTCCGTGGGTCCTTGGCTACTGAGTTTGCTCCCTGTGGTGGAGTGAGAAACAAAACAAGGCCCAACCTAGTCACCTTAGGGAAGGAGTGCATGAAAAGGAAGGAGGCAGAAAAAGCAGCAGACACGGGGAAATAAAATTACCACGTTACATTTGTTGAAAATTAAAATCAACCCAGCAAACCATTTGTTGAAAATAAAAACCAACCCTGAAAACCTGTTGTTCAGGAGTTGCATCTGATATAACCATAATCGAGCCAGCACTGAATAATGATTAATAAGTCACCTCTGAGTGGTTTCACAATCGCTAGGAGATTAAATATTTTGTCCTGTTTTTATTTCACTTTATTTATGTTCATTGCCCAAAATGGGATGTGGTTCACATATGATGAGCGTTCGACACCACTGGGCCTGTACTCACTGGAGTTTAGAAGGATGAGTGAGGGGGGATCTCATTGAAACTTACCGAATAGTGAAAGGCTTGGATAGAGTGGATGTGGAGAGGATGTTTCCACTAGTGGGAGAGTCTAGGACTAGAGGTCATAGCCTCAGAATTAAAGGGTTCCTTTTGTAAGGAAATTAGGAGGAATTTCTTTAGTGAGAGGGTGGTGAATCTGTGAAATTCTTTGCCTCAGAAGGCTGTGGAGGCCAAGTCAAGGGATATTTTTAAGTCAGAGATAGATAGATTCTTGATTAGTATGGGTGTCAGGGGTTATGGAGAAAAGGCAGGAGAATGGGGTTGGGAAGGAGATTGATCAGGCATGATTGAATGGTGGAGTAAACTTGATGGGCCTATTGACCTAATTCTGCTCCTATCACTTATGATCTTATCCCCAGATCCCATCTTCTGCTTGGTCACGCTGATGAGAGGTCAATCCAATTGTTTTTTTATTGTCACGTGTACCATTGGGGAAAAAGGACTTGCATTTGGACTTTCACAATGTCCCCAAAGCCCTTCAATGCCAACGAAATTCTTTAAAAGTGCAATCAATATTGTAACATGGGAATAAAACGCAGGAGTGCTGGAGTAACTCAGCGAGTCAGGCAACATCTCTGGAGAGAATGAAGAGGTGATGTTTCTGGTCGGGTCCCTTCTACGGGCAATTCTGCGGCCAACGTGTGCACAACAAGCTCTCAGAAACTGCCACGGGATAATGACGATCATCTGCTCTGCCCTCTTGGAATCATTTGCAGAGTGGGAGCTTGGGTTGGGGATCTTGGGTTGGGGAGCTTGGGTTGGGGAGCTTGGGTTGGGGAGCTTGGGTTGGGGAGCTTGGGTTGGGGAGCTTGGGTTGGGGAGCTTGGGTTGGGGAGCTTGGGTTGGGGAGCTTGGGTTGGGGAGCTTGGGTTGGGGAGCTTGGGTTGGGGAGCTTGGGTTGGGGAGCTTGGGTTGGGGAGCTTGGGTTGGGGAGCTTGTTTCGGGAGCACGGTGTCAGTGAGTGATCTTTATGTCCGAGTTCAGATTCAGATTACTTTATTGCCAGACACACCAGTGTGCAATGAAATTCCTAGTTTGCACGAAGCTCTTACAGTTAATAATAAATATGACGAGTACACAAAAAGTATAGCGGACAATGCAAAGATTCATAGTGCAACCCGAGGTAATACAAGAACAGTGCAGTCACATAATAACCAAGGCAGAGCTAAGAGTAGCAGTACATGGCAGCACCTCCAGGAAGGGAGTGTGAAAGAGGTGATTACTTCACGAGGGAAAAAGTTATTCATAACTAAATCACAAGGTGCTGTAGTGGCTCAGCGGTTCAGGCAGCATCTGTGGAGGGAATGAATATGTGACGTTTCGGGTCAGGATCAGGGTGAGGAAACATAAAATTCTTAAGGGATTGGACAGGCTAGATGTAGGAAAAAATGTTCCCAATGTTGGGGGACTCCAGAACCAAGGGTCCCAGTTTTAGGATAACTGGGTAGGCCATTTAGGACTGAGATGAGGAAAAACTTTTTCACCCAGGGAGTTGTGAATCTGTGGAATTCTCTGCCACAGAAGGCAGGGGAGGCCAATTCACTGGATGCTTTCAAGAGAGAATTAGATTTAGCTCTTTGTGCTAATCACGTGGAATCAAGGGATATGGGGAAAAAGCAGGAACAGGGTACTGATTTTGGATGATCAGCCATGATCATATTGAATGGCGGTGCTGGCTCGAAGGGCCGAATGGCCTCCTTCTGCACCTGTTTTCTATGTTTCTATGATCCTTCCTCAGACTGGAATGTTGGCATTCATAACAAGAGGAGTTGAGTATAGGAGCAAAGAGGTCCTTCTGCAGTTGTACAGCACCCTAGTGAGACCACACCTGGAGTACTGTGTGCAGTTTTGGTCTCCAAATTTGAGGAAGGATATTCTTGCTATTGAGGGCGTGCAGCGTAGGTTTACTAGGTTAATTCCCGGAATGGCGGGACTGTCATATGTTGAAAGACTGGAGCGACTAGGTTTGTATACACTGGAATTTAGAAGGATGAGAGGGGATCTTATCGAAACGTATAAGATTATTAAGGGTTGGACATGTTAGAGGCAGGAAACATGTTCCCAATGTTGGGGGAGTCCAGAACCAGGGGCCACAGTTTAAGAATAAGGGGTAGGCCATTTAGAACAGAGATGAGGAAAAACTTTTTCAGTCAGAGAGTTGTGAATCTGTGGAATTCTCTGCCTCAGAGGGCAGTGGAGGCCAATTCTCTGAATACATTCAAGAGAGAGCTAGATAGAGCTCTTAAGGATAGCGGAGTCAGGGGGTATGGGGAGAAAGCAGGAACGGGGTACTGATTGAGAATGATCAGCCATGATCACATTGAATGGCGGTGCTGGCTCGAAGGGCCAAATGGCCTACTCCTGCACCTATTGTCTATTGACTGATTGTCAGAGTGGGTAGAAGGCTTGAAAAGAGGTGGGGGCCTGACAAGGCCCGGTAAGTGATGGGTAGACACGAAATGCTGGAGTAACTCAGCGGGACAGGCAACATCTCTGGAGAGAAGGAAGGGGTGACGTTTTGGGTCGAGACCCTTCTTCAGACCCAGTAAGTGATAGGTGGATACCGGTGAAGGGGGGGTTTGATTGTGATGAAATCACAATCAATCACTTGCATTGACCTTTTCAGTGCTGCATCCAGTGCTGTGCCTGAGTGGTGACTGGGCCTCAGGCAGGACCATGAGGAGATTCCATTCCCAAAGGCATCCTGACTGCATTCAACAGCCTGGAGTGACGCTTCACAATAACTACAATTGATTTTTGTGGATCAATCCCTCATCAACAATACATCCTGCAGTTCTGCTCTCGCTCCCCCTCCACCAAGGCGGCTCGTTGGCGCAGCGATAGAGTTGCTGCCTTACAGCGAATGCAGCGCCGGAGACTCAGGTTCGATCCTGACTACGGGCGCCGTCTGTACGGAGTTTGCACGTTCTCCCCGTGACCTGCGTGGGTTTTCTCCGAGATCTTCGGTTTCCTCCCACACTCCAAAGACGCACAGGTATGTAGGTTAATTGACTGGGTAAAATGTAAAAATTGTCCCTAGTGCGTGTAGGATAGTGTTAATGTGCGGGGATCGCTGGGCGGCGCGGACTCGGTGGGCCGAAGGGCCTGTTTCCGCGCTGTATCTCTAAATCTAAAATCTAAATCTAAGACAGAACAAGGATAGAGTTGGACCTAAAATGCTGGAGTAACTCAGCGGGACAGGCAGCGTCTCTGGAGAGAAGGAACAGGTGAGATTTCTGAAGAAGAAGGGTCTCGACTCGAAACGTCACCCATTCCTTCTCTCCAGAGATGCTGCCGTCCCGCTGAGTTACACCAGCATTTTGTGTCCATCTTCGATTTAAACCAGCGTATGCAGTTCCTTCCTACACAAGGATAAAGTTCCCTTGCTTTCGCTCTCTCTCTCTCTCTCGCAACCCTAGGTCTCCGACTAGTTTCACCGTCCTCTGGATTAATGTTACTGTTTGTTTGCCTCCTTGTCACCTTCCCCTCAGCCAACAATGAACCATTCTACATTTCCTTGAGCATCACCTGCTTTGACCTGTCATTTTCACACCTTACCCTTCCATATCTCTAGTCTCCCTTTTCCCTGACTCTCAGGCTGAAGGGTCTCAACCCAAAACGTCACCCATTCCTCCTCCCCAGAGATGCTGCCTGTCCTGCTGAGTTACTCCAGCATTTTGTGTCTATCTTAAGAAAAGAGTTCTCACCATCAACTCACCTTGCTCCTTTCCCCTCCTTCATTCCCCTTGGTTTTGCTCCTCCACGTTCATTATCTGATTCCAAAGATACTAGAGGAGCACAAGATGAAGCACTCCGTCAAAATCGCCTATACTGAAGTGTAGTACGCAAAGGAACGGAACGTCCGCCATTTTAGTAAGCAAAACCTGCCGTTCGCTCTGCCTCTTGCAGTGTAATCAGTGTTGTGGGGGAACAGTACGTGTGATGATACCATTAAAATGCAGAATATATCTCATCTATCAACTCACATTTTTTTGTTATTTTTATTTTTTAATGTTTTCCCGCTGCTTAATTTTCTGATTTTATTATTTCTTACTGTTTCTGCCCATTTCCCTCCCATCCTTCGTCCCCAGCCCTCTCTTTTGTGTAGTTTCCCTTGTATTGCTCAAACACACACTCTGCACAAATTTAACCTATTCATATATATACATAGATGTATATATATATATATTTAGTATGTGTATGAGAGGCAAGATAGAGATAAATAAATCTCAAAGTACGTTCTCATGGATCAGATGCAACTTTGATTTAAAACAACGCTCTATTTCTCTCTTCATCTTATTTTTCACATGATTCGACCTCTCTCTCTCTCTCTCTCTCTCTCTCTCTCTCTCTCACACACTCTCACACACACTCTCACACACACACACACACACACACACACACACACACACACACACACACACATTTCATTAGGGCCTACCCATACACATTCACAATCAGTGACATCAAACTTATTTCCAGAAATCCTAATATTGTGAATAAAATAACTATGAACACATGTCAAGATATTTTTTCATTCTTTTCATTCTATATTAGTGTAATAAAATGTAATGCATACATACCTACACCGATACAGAAGTGCTAGCTTTAGACAGGAATAATGTACATTACTACCATAGTTTAGTTTTGAATGTAACTTATAATTGAGGGGGTCGTTGCAATATAGTGCTAACCCTCACTTTTGTGAAAAATTAGTTACATGCATTAACACAATCCTTACCCACTACCCTACAACCTGTAAAAAAAATTAATTCAACTGATAAGTTGGTCAATTAACATAGGCACCTTCTTGTTTTTTTGTGATCTATGGATTTTTCATATGTGAATATCTCATAACGACACATTTGTGGGTTAGCAGTATATTGCACCAATCCCCTTCAATTTTACATAATTCAAAAATGAACTTCATAAACGAGGATAACACTTTTTATTTCTGTCATTCATGGTAAGATTTACATAATTTTGTGTGCGAGGGTCACACTGTTTCACATATCATATCATATCATATATATACAGCCGGAAACAGGCCTTTTCGGCCCACCAAGTCCGTGCCGCCCAGTGATCCCCGCACATTAACACTATCCTACACCCACTAGGGACAATTTTTACATTTACCCAGCCAATTAACCTACATACCGGTACGTCTTTGGACGTACAGCAAACCAATGAAAAGATCAGGTCGTGATTTATACCAGCTCTTCACTTCCCCCCCCCTTGTCTGAAGAAGGGTCCCAACCTGTAACATCACCCATCCTTTTTCTCCAGAGATGTTGCCTGACCCAGTGATTTACTCCACTGCCATAGCTGCTATGAACCAGTCCTGCTGAGCCGGATGGTCACATCGCACAGTGAACCGGCACAGATCTACTTGCACTTTATTCTGTTTTAAAACTGTTACAATTTGTTTCATTGGGTTGTTTAAATTAATACTGACTAGCTAATTAAATTATTGCATCGTATGGGAGGCGCATTCCCAATCTCGTTGTACCCCTGTACAATGACAATAAATATATATTGTATTGTATTGTATTTTATTGTATTTGAATTGGATTCATGCTTCTGTACCATGTCTGGCAACATTGGTCATTTTAGTGGCTGTCAGGGATTTTTAACTAATCAATTCACCAATTCAAATTTTCTTGGCTCTAAGTATAACATTAAATGTCTTTTCAATTATATTGTGGATACAGTAGAGTTCTATTGTTTGCAAATTCTTAATCTCTGCTTCCAAGACTTTCTAAAATAAAACAAAAAGAGATACAGTCCGTGGAGGTGAAATTAAAATTAACAGAGAAAGCAAAGAAGAACAGTTCATTAAAATATGATCAATTGGCCTGATACAGAGTGGATCTCTAGTGCAAATATTCAATCAGTAACATCCAAAGTTTAAAGATCACGAAGCACCAACTCTTCAAGAAATAGTTATAAATGTCAACTTATCCAAGAAGTTGAACAAAACTAATTGTCTGCAAACATTTTATATACGAAGAAATCGCAGAGTTGGGAACACTGCCCAGTCCAGCACACAGTCTGCTTACTGAAATGGCGCTGAAATGTACCCTACTGCAGTTTTCAGAGTCGAGTGGTCTATCTTGCTCCTCCAGTATCTTTGCTTTGTCCCAGCTCCACCACTCTTTTCCAGCTTTCCCTCCCTCTACGACAACCCATCTGAAGAAGGGTCCTGACCCAAAATGATGTGTGTTTCCACCACAGACATTGCACGACTGTTGAGTTCCTCCAGCACTTCGCACTTTGCAATAATTTAAAACAACAAGTTCCTGCCAATCAGAGACACTTAAAAACAAGGGAACTGAAATGAAAACTTTTTTGAAAAGTTAAAACATACAAAAAGTTAACGTAAAGCATTTAAAACCTGATAGATAAATATTTTTTTAAATAATGTTTTCACGACAAATTAACTTACCTTCCTTCCCCTCTTGCACCTGTGCTCCTCCTACCTTGTTCCTTGTCCCCTTACCTTGCCACACAGCTGCCTTGCTACCCGCAGCAGCAGCAGCTCCTCCTGCCTTGTCCTTGCCTTGCTACACTAGTGCCTCGTCAGAGAGCGCCCAGGTGAAGTGTTCACTTCACATCCAGTCTGAAGTGTTGCTCGTCTCTCTCCGACTAAACGAAAGACAAGTGAAGGGGAACAGTCGGGGAAGAACTACCCCAGAAACAAACAAAAACAAAAATAGCAGTGAAAGCTGCCAAAGGTAAGCTAAACGCCAATCCTGATCATCGCGTTTGTGTCTCAACATAACTTGCAACAGGTGTATGGGCGGCAGTGTGGCGCAGCTGGTAGAGCGGCTGCTGCTGCTGCTGCTGCTGCCTCACAGACAGACCACAGACCAGGCCGGGTTCGATGCTGACCTCGGCTGCTCTCTGTGTGGAGTTTACACGTTCTCCCCTCTCTGGTTCCCTCGCACAGGCGCCCAGATTGTAGAATTAGTTGTGAAATTGCACCTAAATGTGTCGGGAGTGGATGAGAAACGTTGGGATAGCGTAGATCACCAGTGTGATCGGATAATGGTCGGAATGGACTCGATGGGCCGAAGGGCCTGTTTCCATGCTCCATCTATTTAACAAAATAGACCAGGAAACAAGTCAAAACTCCATTCTGGAACGATGTCTCAAAGAGTGGTTCATTGTACTCCCTTGTACTCCAATATATTCAACTTATTTTTAATAATAAATGTTAATGTTACGTTTAAAATCTATTTTGTGGGTTTTGGTAGCTCAGTGTTGAGGTATTTATTGACGTGTGGGTGCAGGCTGAGCAAAGGTTTTATATGAGCGAGGTCAGGTTTTTTTAGGGAAATTACTTCCTGGTCTTTTCACCCACATGACAGTGTCGGGTTTCCTGAACTTAACCTGGCAGTACAATGATCAGAACCACAAGAGCACAGTTCAATGATTTATGCTTCTGTTAACAACAAAGTGGGGATGGGATTTGGGAGGTTGGAGAGGGGGGGAGGGAGGGGGGGAGGGAGGAGGAGGGAGGGGGGGAGGGAGGAGGAGGGGAGGGGGAGGGGGAGGAGGAGGAGGAGGGAGGGGGGGGGGAGGGGTGGAGGAGAGGGTGCTACACCAATACAGGAGAGGTTTGGGTCCAACGGGTCCACTTGGTCTAGTATCTCTCTAAATCTTTCCTATCCACATACCTGCCTAAATACCTTTTAATACTACGGTTGCCATAGTACCTACCTCAATTACATCCTCTAGCAGCTCATTCCATATGGCTACCATCCTCTGTGTCGAAAAAGTTGTCCCTCAGATTCCTATTAAGTTTTTGCCCTCTCATCTTAAACCTGTGTCCTCTGGTGCTTTGATTCCCTGACTCTGGGTAAAAAAGACTGCATCTACTCCCTTCATGATCTTACACAACTCTATAAGATCACCTCTCATCCTACGCTGTAAGGAATACAGTCCTGGTCTGCCCAACCTCTCCGTATAGCCCTCAAATCCTGACACTATCCTCGTAAATCTTCCCTGCACTTTTTCCAGCTTAACAACATCTTTCCTATAACGGTGACCAAAACTGAACACAATACTCCAACTGTGGTGGGGGAGGGATGGGGAGAGCGAGGGAAAGCAAGGGGTACTTGAAGTTAGAGAAACCAATATTCATACCGTTGGATTGTAAACCCAAGCAAAATATGAGGTGCTGTTCCTCCAGTTTGCGCTGGGCCTCACTCTGACAATGGAGGAGGCCCCAGACAGAAAGGTCAGTGTGGGAATGGGAGGGGGAGTTAAAGTGTTTGACAACCAGGAGGTCACGTAGGCCCAGGCAGAATGAGCAGAAGTGTTGAGCCGATGTACAGGAGTCCTCACCTGGAACAGCGGATACAGTAGATGAGGTTGGAGGAGGTGCTAGTGAACCTCTGCCTCACCTGAAAGGACTGTCGGGGTCCCTGGACAGAGTCGAGACAGGAGGTAAAAGGACAGGTGTTGCACCTCCTGCGGTTGCAAGGAAAAGTACCTAGGGAGGGGTGGTTTGGGTGGGAAGGGATGAGTTGACCAGGGAGTTGCGGAGGGAACGGTCTCTGACGAATGCGGAAAGGGGTGGAAATGGGAAGACGTGGCTAGTGGTGGGATCCCGTTGGAGGTGGCGGAAATGTTATAGGATTATGTGCTGTTTGCGACGGCTGATGGGGTGGGAGGTGAGGACTAGGGGGACTGGTGTGTTGGCTGTTGTCTGTGCATGTGAGGTCACTGAGTACACTGGTAATCCATGCAAGCCCACCAGACCTCTGACACTGGTAATCCATGCAAGCCCACCAGACCTCTGACACTGGTAATCCATGGAAGCCCACCAGACCTCTGAAATCATTCACGCTTTCATTTCCTCCCGCCTAGACTACTGCAACTCCCTATACACTGGGATCAGCCAATCTTCCCTGTCCCGCCTGCAACTGGTCCAAAACGCCGCAGCGAGACTCCTGACGGGTACCCGTAAAAGGGACCACATCACGCCGATTCTGGCCTCTCTCCACTGGCTCCCTGTACGGTACAGAATCAACTTCAAGCTCCTCCTATTCACGTATAAAGCCCTAAATGGACATTCCCCCCCCTACATCAAAAATCTTCTAACCCACCTCTCTAACTCCAGGTCCCTCAGGTCGGCCGACTTGGGGCTACTCACTATCCCGTGGTCTAGGCTTAAGCTCAGGGGTGACCGCGCTTTTGCGGTTGCAGCTCCTAGACTGTGGAACAGCATCCCTCTCCCCATCAGAACTGCCCCCTCCATCGACTCCTTTAAGTCCAGGCTCAAAACCTATTTCTACTCCCTAGCGTTTGAGGCTCATTGAGGAGGCGCTGTGAACTGTTATGTATGTTCTGTTATGTTTGCGTGCTACTGTATGTTTCATTTTTTCCTTAGTACCTAATCAGATGTACAGCACTTTGGTCAACGTGGGTTGTTTTTAAATGTACTATACAAATAAAATTGACTTGACTTGACTTGACACTGGTAATCCATGCAAGCCCACCAGACCTCTGACACTGCCATGTTCCACACCTGTCTAATTGGGACTGTGGAGATACTGCAGGGATGGGGCACCACTCCTGTTTCGCGCCTCCCTAACCAAGGCTGCCTGTGCAATGTTTGGACATCTGTGCCGGCACTGTTCCATATTGTGCCTTTCCTACTCTCCCTTCAGGTGAGGTTCACTCCATCTGTGTACCAGCCACAATGCACCTGTTCTGTTTAAGTGTTCAGGAAGAAACTGCAGATGTTAATTTAAACCGAAGATAGACACAAAATGCTGGGGTATCTCAGCGGGACAGGCAGCATCTCTGGAGAGAAGGAATGGGTGACGTTTTGGGTCGAGACCCTTCGAGGACTGTATTCCTTAGATCTTTTTGTGCCTATCTTCTGTTTAAGTTTTAGTGTTAGCTGGCAGCCAGGGTATTAGCTGCATGCTGAATTAATTGAAATCAGTGTCCACATAAATCTGATTAATCCTAGCTGCACAAGTCTCCAATGGGGTGGATTAATCCCCTATTCCTGTCCCTGCACCTAGTTTCACTTTACTCTGCTGAGAGCTTATTCTTTGTTTTCTTTGAATAATTCCGACTAGTTCTTGAAAAATAATATTGTGGGGAGGAAAGGGCAAGAAAGAGGAAAAGGCAAGCAGTTTAGTTGGCAGCTTAGCAGGCAGCGGAGTGACGTGATGAAACCTGCAATGGGCCATGATTGCAGGGCCTGATGTCCTTTGATAATTACATTAAATTGCTGCAACTGTTGTTAGCAACGTGAAGATTCCAGAATAGCAACGATAAAGAGAGACAATCTGAGCATCAACCTGTGTAATTGCATTTCCAATAAATTTCCTGTAAACAGTTTCAACCTTACAACATAATGCACAGCAATCTTAGAAATCTGGTCTTTCTTCACAGTGTAGCAGTGCAGAATTGTTTACCGTCTTATCATTAAATTGGGTAAATTGTTTTAATAATAATAATAATAATGCATTACATTTATATAGCGCTTTTCAAACACTCAAAGACGCTTTACAGGGATTTCTAGAACATAGAGAAGTGAATAAATAGATAAATAAGTAAACGATCAGAGAAAGGAGACAGAAGGTGAGGTGACCTTCAGTGGTTGAAGGCAGTACTGAACAGGTGAGACTTCAGTGAAGTTTTGAATGTGGTGAGTGAGGAGGAGTCTCTGATGGTTTGGGGTAGTGAGTTCCATAGGGTGGGAGCAGCGATGGAGAAAGCCCAGTCCCCCCAGGATCTGAGTTTGGTCCGGATGGGGGGGGACAGGAGATTGGCAGCAGCAGGTGGGAGTGTGCAGGTGGGCGTGTGCCTGTGGAGGAGGTCAGTCAGGTAGGATGGGGCCAGGTTATGGAGGGCTTTGTAGGTCATGAGGATTTTGTACTGGATTCTCTGGGGGATGGGGAGCCAGTGGAGTTTGTAAAGGACGGGGGTGATATGGTCACGGATCGGGGAGTGGGTGAGTAGACGGGCAGCAGAGTTTTGAATGTATTGAAGTTTACTGATGATTTTTGAGGGTGAGCCATGTTGCAGTAGTCCAGACGGGAGGTGATGAAGGCGTGGATGAGGGTTTCTGCAGCTGTGGAGGAGAGGGATGGACGGAGACGGGCAATGTTTTTGAGGTGGAAGAAGGCTGTCTTTGTGATGTGTTTGTCGAAGGAGAGGGTTTGATCAAAGATGATTCCAAGATTCCGGATGTGAGGGGAGGTGGATACTGGGAGACCATCAATATTGAGGATGAAGTTTTAGGTGGATTTGGTGAGCGTTTTTGGACCAATGATGATGATTTCAGATTTGTTGCAGTTGAGTTTGAGGAAATTTGATTGAAGCCAAGATTTTATTTCAGTGATGCAGTTTGTCAGTGTAGAGTGTGTGGTGGTGGAGATTAACTTGGTGGAGATGAGGAGCTGGATATCATCGGCGAAGCAGTGGAAGTTGAGACCATGACGGCGGATTAATTGACTAAGGGGGAACAGGTAGAGGATGAAGAGGTATCGATGAAGCTTTGGTATCGTGCAAAGCCTGGACCTGTACCGCTTCTTCATTGGAAAGCCAGGGTCAGTCAATGTGTATGTCCCCCATAACGTGGTACCACAGAGATCCTGTGCAATAGTCAGTCGTTTTGGATTGAAAACGGAAAATGACTGCAGTTAGTTACTTGGGTTACTCTGACTGTACCTCCCACACCTGTTTACTCGGTCACCAAGAAGGGTCATGGTGGCAGGCACATGGGCACACCATCACATGGGCACACCATCGAGATTTTAATGTAAAAGCTCCCCAGGAAGATGATGTAAAATGAGGGAGCTGGGCTTACAGTCACATCAGGACTGAAAGTTAAAACAAATACTTTGGCAAAACTAACAAAGAGGAGCGAGACACAGAGGCGCATTTGCTCATGTTGAATACCGACACAAAGTGTAAACATATTTATTTTTCTCCCTGCACCTCGGGGCAAAGTGCTACCAAATGAACCGTTCTTCATATGTGTCAGGATGGTGAATGTGCCTGAATCTGAAGCATTGATCTTTGTGTCCAGCACTCAGTGGTGAGAGCGGGGAGAGGCACACATGTACATCCACGAAGCTGGGATCACACAACTGCTCATCTGGGGTGATTTCTCTGGGGAAGTGACTGCCTGTCCCCAGCACAAACAGGAAACAGCTGCCGTGTGTGACTGGTCCCCTTCTGACACGCGTACAGGTCATGGCCGTGTACACAGTGAAGACCAGCCTCGGCCTTGCTACTTCCCCAAGCCAATAACCACACTGGAGAGCCCGTTAAACTAACCAGCTAAGAACAAATTAATCAAGTATTCCACAAATCCGATCAACCTTCTCCTCAAAACGTACTTCTTGGCCTGCACAACAAAGGCCTTGTGATATGCAACACAGTCATACAGCCCGGAAACAGGCCCTTCGGCCCAACTTAACCATGCCGACCAAGATGCCCCATCTACACTAGCTCCACCTGCCCATGTTTGCCTCATATCCCTCAATCTTTCCTATTCATGTGTGTGTCCGAAAGGTCTTTTAAATGGTGTTATTACTACCTGCCCCAACTACCTCCTCTGGCAGCTCATTCCATACACCCATCGCCCTCTGCATATTATATTGAAAGTGTGATGGTTTGCTGTAACTTGGGTTGTAAATGTACTCAGCTCTGCTGCTGCAGGGAAGGAAACAATCATACAGAAAGCGCCAGATTTAGAAATCAATTGCATGAGGGTATTAAGGTTTATTTTCTAAGATGGGGTGGCATAATAGGAATGCTTTGAAAAGTGCTGCTCATGTATTGGAAAGTGTCAGATCCCATCAGTGTAAACGGGACAACATCAAATCGATTCAGGTACTGAAGGATTACTTGGCACAAGGTGAATCCTACCTCACCTCAGTGTTAAGAGTTTACACCCCAATGGAGATTGTGAAATTCAGTGTGTAAGCCTTGATCTTTGTGCAGCGAAGGGGCAGGACCTATGACCTTTCAGCAGATATCCGTACCCAAGCAGACGCACAAAAATCTTAATCAGAAAGCCAGTAGGACTCCCTGCTTCATCTGCACCCGTGTGGATCGGGAGATTGCACTGTGCGAACGTAATTACTTTTTTTGTCTTTTAGTGTTTGATCTGAACAAATATGTTGAGGTTTCTCTGCTTTGCAGCCACACTTGTGCTCTGCACCTGCACCTAACCAACTAGTCACCTGCTTATATTGTAATTTCTCCATTATTTCCCCCTATACTTTGAATTGTTACCTGTTTCCGGAGTTTCCTTCTCAGTTTTAATGTTTACTCGATCTTGCCTCACTCTGCATTAGTAGCAAAAAGTGCTGAAACTATACATCAAGACTGGTACCCGCTGAGAGAAAAATCACTAAAATATTTCCATTACTTAGTGGAACTGACCAAAATAAGCACTATACCACTGCAGGCCAAATAGCTTTCTCCCATACTTCAACGTTAACTCGATTTATGTAGGAGTGTGTTGGGAAGGAAATGCAGATGCTGGTTTACACCGACCGAAGATAGACACAAAATGCTGGAGTAACTCAGCGGGACAGGCTGCATCTCTGGAGAGAAGGGATGGGTCACAACTTGAACCACAACCAGAAACGTCATCCATTCCTTCAATCGACTTAACCTGGAGGTGGTTGAGTCAGTTTCATCCTAAAAAGGTTTATGGACTTATTCCCAATAAAGAACTCCACAAATGCATTAATCTGCCTTTCTGATAAGCCGAATGTGTATTTTTAATATTTTCTACTTTCTTTAAACTACAAGGCAGGAGATTTTATTTTTTTGAGATAAGTGGCTTAACTGCACCAGTGGGCAGCACGGTGGGCAGGGCAGCTACCCTGGAGCACTGTCGACCCCGGTTCAATCCCGACCTCGGATTCTGCATGTGTGGAGTTTGCACAATCTCCCTATGACTGCATTGGTTTCCTCTGCGTGCTCCAATCTCCTCCCACATCCCAAAGATTGGTACGTTAATTGGCACGTATAAATTACCGCTAATGTGTAGTATTGGCAAGGGATAGATCTGGGAAGAATTGACGAGGAGAATTAAAAAAAAAAAGTGGGATGTAAATGGATGACTCATAGTCACCTCTGGCTCGAAGGGCCTGTTTCCATGGCGTGCTGCTCAATGGCTCGTAAGACGATGCCCATGAGGAAAGATTAAGCACGTTGAAAGATGATTTTGTAGAGATGCAGCGTGAAACAGGCCCTTCGATCCACCAAGTCCACAGATTCCAAAGAGATGTTTCCACGAATGGGAAGTCAAGTAAAGGAGCTATTAATATATCACTGACATTTAAGAAACAATTTGAGAGATGCAAGTGCAGGAAGGAACTGCAGATGCTGGTTTAAACCGAAGATAGACACAAAAATCTAGAGTAACTCAGCGGGACGGCCTGAAGGAACGGGTGACATTTCGGTTCGAGACCCTTCTTCGGACTGAAGAAGTCCGAAGGAGACCCTTCTTCGGACCCATTCCCTCTCTCCAGAGATGCTGCCAGTCCCGTGAGTTACTCCAGCTTTGTGTGTCTGTCTTCAAGAGATGCAAGATTTTGGCTCAGTACTGACAAATGTCCATCAGTTTGTGGTGAACAGTAAATATTCACGTATGTATGTTCTCTCTGTGACCGCCTGATTTTTCTCCAGGTGCTCTGGTTTCCTCCCTGGTCCCAAAGACGTACAGGTTTGTAGGTCAATTGGCTTTTGTAAATTGTCCCTCGTGTGGAGCGTAGATCTAGTGTATGGGTGATGACTGGTCAGCATAGACTCGGTGGGTCGAAGGGCCTGTTTCACGCTGCATCTCTAAGCTAAACTAAAATGCAACAAATGATCTGTTGATCAGGGCAGGTGGGGCATGAGATGAAGACTGGGAGATCTCCGTCTCTCTTCTGTCTTGGAGGAGACATTGTGGGAGCTCCATCCAAGACCTCAGGAACTTGCGGAGAATTGTGGACACAGCCCAGACCATCACAAAAAGCAACCTCCCTTCTATTGACTCCATCTACACCTCACGCTGCCTCGGCAAGGCCAGCAGCATAATCAAGGACGAGTCACACCCTAGCCACTCCCTCTTCTCCCATCTCCCATCATGCAGAAGTTTAGAAGTTTGAAAGCACACACCTGCAGATTCAGGGACAGTTTCTTTCCCAGCTGTTCAGGCAACTGAATCACTCTACCACAACTAGAGAGCAGTGCTGAACTACTGTCTGCCTCTTTGATGACATTCGGACTATCTCTGATCAGACTTTTTCCAATGTTGGCTCGACTCTGGCTACCTTCCAGTCCACAGAACTGATCCAATGTAACTCCACTTTTTAAGAAAAGAGAGAGAGAGAGAGAGAGAGAGAGAGAGAGGAGAGAGAGAGAGGAGAGAGAGAGAGAGAGAGAGAGAGAGAGAGAGAGAGAGAGAGAGAGAGAGAGAGAGAGAGAGAGAGAGAGAGAGAGAGAGAGAGAGTAGAGAGAGAGAGAGAGAGAGAGAGAGAGAGAGAGAGCGAGAGAGAGAGAGAGAGAGAGAGAGAGAGAGAGAGAGAGAGAGAGAGAGAACAACAACGAACACGAAAACGCAAAAAACGCAGCGCATTTGGAAAGCAGTGACAGGATCAGTCAAAGTCAGCGTGGATTTATGAAGGGGAAATCATGCTTGACTAATCTTTTACAATTTTTTGAGGATGTAACAAGTAGAATGGATAAGGGAGAGCCAGTGGATGTGGTGTATCTGGACTTTCAAAAAGCTTTTGACAACGTCCCACACAAGAGATTAGTGTGCAAGATCAGAGGCCATGGTATTCGGGTAGGGTATTGACATGTATAGGGAATGAGTTGCAGACAGGAAGCAAAGAGTAGGAATTAACGGGTCCTTTTCAGAACGGCAGGCAGTGACAAGTGGGGTGCAGCAAGAATCAGTGCTGGGACCCCAGTTGTTTACAATATATATTAACGATTTAGACAAGGGAATTAAATGTAATATCTCTAAGTTTGCAGATGACACAAAGCTGGGTGGCAGTGTGAGCTGCGAGGAGGATGCTATGAGGCTGCAGGGTGACTTGGATAGGTTGGGTGAGTGGGCGGATGCGTGGCAGATGCAAGATAATGTGGATAAATGTGAGGTTATCCACTTTGGAAAGAACAGGAAGGCAGATTATTATCTGAATGGTGTCAGATTAGGAAAAGGGGAAGTGCAATGAGACCTGGGTGTGCTTGTACATCAGTCACTGAAAGTAAGCTTGCAGGTACAGCAGGCAGTGAAGAAAGCCAATGGCATGTTGGCCTTCATTGTGAGAGGATTTGAGTTTACGAGCAAGAAGGTCCTATTGCAGTTGTACAGGGCCCTGGTGAGACCGCACCTGGAGTATTTTGTGCAATTTGGGTCTCCTAATTTGAGGAAGGACATTATTGCTGTTGAGGAAGTGCAGCGTAGGTTCACCAGGTTAATTCCCAGGATGGTGGGACTGACGTATCATGAACGAATGAGTCGACTGGGCTTGTATTTACTGGAATTTAGAAGGATGAGAGGGGATCTTATAGAAACATATAAAATTCTTAGAGATTGGACAAGGTAGATGCAGAAAAAAATGTTCCCGATGTTGGGGGAAGTTCAGAACCAGGGGTCACAGTTTAAGGATAAGGCATAGGCCATTTAGGACTGACATGCGTAAAAACATTTTCACCCAGAGAGTTGTGAATCTGTGGCATTCTCTGCCACAGAAGGCAGTGGAGGCCATTTCACCAGATGGTTTCAAGAGAGAGTTAGATTTAACTCTTAGGACTAATGACTCGAGGGATATGGGAAAAATGTCAGAATGGGGTAGTGATTGTGGATGATCAGCCATGATCATATTGAATGGTGGTGCTGGCTCGAAGGGCTGAATGGCCTACTCCTGCACCTATTTTCTATGTTTCCATGACTTGCTGGCTTTACCTTGCACTAAACGTTATTCCCTTATCATGTATCTATACACTGTAAACGGATCGATTGAAATTGATAAGGGCAAGGCTGTGGATGTTGTCTATAATGGACTTTAGTAAGGCATTTGACAAGGTTCCACATGGTAGGTTGATTAAGAAGGTTAAATCGTTGGTATTAATAGTGAGGTTGCAAGATGGATTCAACAATGGCTGAATGGGAGATACCAGAGGGTAATGGTTGACAACTGTATGTCAGGTTGGAGGCCAGTGTCTAGTGGAGTACCCCAAGGATCTGTGTTGGTCCACTGTTGTTTGTCATTTACATTAATGATCTGGATGATGGTGTGGCAAATTGGATTAGTAAATATGCAGATGGTACTAAGATAGGTAGGTGGTGTAGTTAATAATGAAGTAGAGTTTCAAAGTCTACAGAGAGACTTGGGCCTTTTGGAAGGGTGGGCTGAAAGATGGCAGATGGAGTTTAATGCTGATAAGTGTGAGGTGCTGCATTTTGGTAGGACAAATCAAAATAGGCCGTACAGGGTAAATGGTAGGGAATTGAGGAATGCAGTGGAACAGAGGGATCTGGGAATAACTGTGCATTGTTCGCTGAAGGTGGAATCTCATGTGGATAGGGTGGTGAAGAAGGCATTTGGTATGCTTGCCTTTATAAATCAGAGCATCGAATATAGAAGTTGGGATGTAATGTTAAAATTGTACAGGGCATTGGTGAGGCCGAATCTGGAGTATGGTGTGCAGTTCTGGTCGCCAAATTATAGGAAGGATGTCGACAAAATGGAGAGGGTACAGAGGAGATTTACTAGAATGTTGCCTGGGTTTCAGCACTTAAGCTACAGAGAGAGGTTGAACAGGTTGGGTCTTTATTCTTTGGAGCGTAGAAGGTTGAGGGGGGGACTTGATGGAGGTTTTTAAAATTTTAAGAGGGACGGACAGAGTTGACGTGGGTAGGCTTTTCCCCTTGAGAATGGGGAAGATTCCAACAAGGGGACATAACTTTAGAATTGAGGGACAAAAGTTTAGGGGTAACATGAGGGGTAATTTCTTTACTCAGAGGGTGGTGGCTGTATGGAATGGGCTTCCGGTGGAAGTGGTGAGGCAGGCTCGATTTTATTATTTAAGAGTAAATTGGATAGGTATATGGATGAGAGGGGATTGGAGGGTTATGGTCTGAGTGCAGGTAGATGAAACTAGGTCAGAGAGAGTGGTCGGCGTGGACTGGTAGGGCCGAACGGGCCTGTTTCCGTGCTGTAGTTGTTATATGGTTATATGGTTATATGGAAATCAGGTATTGCCTTTCTGCTGACTGGTTAGCACGCAACAAAATGCTTTTCACTGTACCTCGGCACACGTGACAATAAACTAAACTGAAACTGAAACTGAAGTGCAGTCAACAAGGTTTTCAATAATGACACGGGGGAAACCATGGCCTAGGAAGAAGGTGTACTATTCAATGGCACCAGTATGAAAAGTCTCTTCTTCTGAGCAGATATGATGGAGATAGAGGAACCGGAGAATGGAATAGTCTTTTACTGGAGGCAGGGTGGGACAAATAATAGTTGAGATAACTGTAAATCTGGTAGACCTGCAATGGATGTTTGTAGCTAGCCTGATTCTGTTAGCCTTAAAAGTTAAATCTAACTCTCTCTTGAAAACATCTGGTGAATTGTCCTCCACTGCCTTCTGTGGCAGAGAATTCCACAGCCATCTTTGATACTGGAGACACAAATCACGAAAAGGAAAGTAAATGAACAGTGGCGCAGCTGGTAGAGTTGCCGCCTCACAGCACAAGAGACCCGGGTTTGGAGGGCGTGTGTGTGTGTGTGTGTGCGCGTGTGTTTGTTTGTTCCCTCTGTGACAGCATGACTCTCTGTCCCACATCTCAAAGGCGTGTGGATTTGTAAGTTAATTGACCTCTGTAAATTGTCCTGAGCATGTAGGAAGTGGATGGAAAAGTGAGAGACCACAACACTAATGTGAATGGGTGATTTATGGTTGCCAAGAACTTGGTGGGCTGAAGGGCCTGTTTCCATGCCATATCTCTGAACTAAACAGTTAAGTAATAGATGTAGGAAATTAGGATGCATTCAGCCTACAGTTTTTTTAAATGACTGGAAAGTGGGATTTATTGCATCCATTGATCATTCCCGAAACCTCCTTGAAACTGGTTGTGGGCTGCAGACCTGCAATATGCAGTGAATATACTTCAACGGACCTGTTTGGCTGAAATGATTCTGATATGGTGGATTCACGGCTTTCGGCACGGTGGCGCAGCGGTAAAGCTGCTGCCTTACAGTGCCAGAGAACTGGGTTCGATCCTGACTACGGGTGTTGCCTGCACGGAGTTTGTACATTCCCTCTGTGACCTACATGGGCTTTCTCCGGGTGCTGCGGTTTCCTCCCACGCTCCAAAGACTTAGTTTCATAAGCTAATTTGCTTGGTAAATTGTAAATTGTCCCCAGTGTGTGTGTGTAGGGTATTGCTAGTGTATAGGGATTGCTGGTCGGCACGGACTCGGTGGACCGAAGGGCCTGTTTCTGCACTGTATCTCTTAAACTAAAGTAAATGCTGTTCCAATGGTACAGGAGGAACATGGAGTATATGGACATGTGGTGCTCCCCTGTGCTTGCTGACATTGAGAAGTTCCTGTCCTATAATTCTCTACTCCCATACTTTGTTTTCCTTGGAAGTCTCAATGTTGTTAGGAAAATAATATTTAATTAGATGTGCATATCCCATCTTGCCTCTCCCAGCATAAGGTTATGTTGTAATGTGTTTTACACTCAATGCATTTTCATCACCAGGAAACCATTCTTGTGAAACCTTTCTTAAATACAATCCATTTATAAGCAGGTGGTTAAGAAATTGTACTACTGTGTGGGGTTACATTGTGAAGGGATTGTTTATTTTGTGCAGGGTGCATAACAAATCCTGTTTTGTGTTGTGCAGTTACTGTTGTTTGCCAAAGCTCCACCATCGAACCATCTCAGAACAGCCATTATCAAAGATGGCTGACCAAGATGTGGGAACACAGATTGAAGCACAGTTTAATGATGTTGTGAGGAGACTACAAAGCAAGCAGCTTTTTCAGTCTAACTGGGATATTGCCACTTTTGCCATTTTCTTCATTTTTATTGGTAAGTTGCCAAAGGCTACCAAAGATTAATAATTGTAAACAATTGTTTCTACATATTGACCAATTGCTAATATTTAGGATTTTTTGTTGTTGATATCTTTGTCATTCAGTATGCAGCAAATCTTTGCCCTAGCTCTTTCATAAGATCCTGCGATATTGAAACTCGCTCTTAAAAAGTTGTGGTTAAATATGTTGCTTTTTCTGCTAAATATCTAATCAGTTAAGGGAGACAAACGATGGCACTCTTGTACCTTGTATTGGTGTGCTGCTGTTGGCTTAATGTCAGGAAAAACCTGCCAGATGGTTGTGTTTTCAAATGGTGCCAATTTCAATTTAAGCAGGCCTGTCCCACGTCTGCTTGTGTGCTGAAGTTCTGTGCTCATGGCTGCCCTACCCGTGCTGGGTGTCGGGGGGGGCTCAAATGTGTGGAGCACTCGCGGCTGAGCAAACCCCCCACTCAGCCAGAAGTACTCGTCGGACCCAGGCGCCGTGATCCTTCCCGGGAGCCGGTCCCACACAATATGAGCCGGCTTTCCTCGACACCCTTCACCTCCCTCCGAGACGCTGGGAGGCGTGTCCTGTACGGGCTCCTCCTCCACACCCTGCACTACCTCGACCTGCTCCACCGTCCGGTCACTAAGTGGCGGTCGGTGTTGCCTTCTGGTCTCGAGGGGGCCCCGCGGTGGGGGTCCCTCTACGCAGGGATTCTGCCCCTCTCCATCGGGGACCTGGGGTGGAAGGTACTGCACCGAGGAGTCCCCTGCAACCTGTTCCTCGCACGGTTCACAGACTCGCCAGCCGCCCGCCACTGTTGCGGGCTGGGAGAGACTGTGTACCACGTGTACATGGAGTGTGTGAGTCTGTGTACCACGTGTACATGGAGTGAGTCTGTGTACCATGTGTATATGGAGTGTGAGAGTCTGTGTACCACGTGTACATGGAGTGTGTGAGGTTGCAGCCCCTGTTCCAATATCTAAAGGTGCTGCTCCTTGCTTTTTGGCTGCACTTTTCACCCACCATCCTCATCTTTGGACACCCTGTGCGTAGGGGAGAGGGTGGGGCCGAAGATGTCCTGGTTGGGTTGCTCCTGGGCCTGGCCAAACTGGCCATCCGCGACTCACGGCGCCAGGCGGAAGAGGGCTCTGCCCGAGCCAGCTGCTTGCCCCTTTTCCGGGGTTACGTCCACGCCCGGGTGGTGTTGGAGAGGAACTACGCGCTGTCCACGGGCACCCTGGGGGATATCTGGGACCGCTGGGCACCGCATGTATCCTGGATGGGGATTGTAATATAGTTGTATAATAGTTTCATTTGGTATATTTGTTTGTATTGTATTCTGATAGTGGGTTCTGTTTTGTTTTATTGCATTGTAAATATTGTTTTAAAATAATTGAATATATTTTTTGATTAAAAAAAAAGAAAGCATGGTGCCGACTGCTTTACAGAGATATGTCAAAGTTTCTCCACACAGAGAGCTGAACTTTAATCACCTGACAGGAACCTGATGCGCAAAGGTTTAGTTTAGAGATGCAGCGTGGAAACAGGCCCTTCGGCCCACCGAGTCGGCACCGACCAGCGATCCCCACACACTAACACTATCCCACACACTAACACTATCCCACACACTAACACTATCCCACACACTAACACTATCCCACACACTAACACTATCCCACACACTAACACTATCCCACACACTAACACTATCCCACACACTAACACTATCCCACACACTAACACTATCCCACACACTAACACTATCCCACACACTAACACTATCCCACACACTAACACTATCCCACACACTAACACTATCCCACACACTAACACTATCCCACACACTAACACTATCCCACACACTAACACTATCCCACACACTAACACTATCCCACACACTAACACTATCCCACACACTAACACTATCCCACACACTAACACTATCCCACACACACTCGGGACACTTTACAATTATACCAAGCCAATTAATTCTACAAACCTGTACATCTTGGGAGTGTGGGAGGAACCCGGAGAAAACGCACGCAGGTCACATGGAGAAACTCCATACAACCAAGCACCCGTGGTCACGGCACGGTGGCGCAGCGGTAGAGTTGCTGCCTTACAGTGAATGCAGCGCCGGAGACTCGGGTTCGATCCTGACTACGGGCGCCGTCTGTAAGGAGTTTGTACGTTCTCCCCGTGACCTGCATGGGTTTTCTCCGAGATCTTCGGTTTCCTCCCACACTCCAAAGACGTACAGGTGTGTAGGTTAATTGGCTGGGCAAATGTTTTTTTTTAAATTGTCCCTAGTGTGTGTAGGATAGTGTTAATGTGCGGGGATCGCTGGGCGGCGCGGACCCAGTGGGCTGAAGGGCCTGTTTCCGCGCTGTATCTCTAAAAAATTTAAATCTAGTCACGTAGCCAAAGTCTATAAACTCACTGTCACCTCTGAAGCCCACGATTTAGTTTATCGTGTTGAGCTGTGAACCTGCGAACTGTGCACAGTTTAATTCTGAGATCGTTTGGTAACCTTAATAGGCATGAAGTTCAGGACTGAGGCCCAGGTTGCATGAATGTTAATAAGGATAAGCCTGATGCATTGTCCACAAGTTGTACAGGAACACTCTAATCATCCACCTTGGTCTATCAACATCTGACCATGTTTGTCCATTGGAATGCCCATGCCTAGGTGCCATTGAATCAGTTAACTTATTTTAATATTATAAATGAAAGGCCCTGTACAGGTTTAAGGAGCTATTGTGAAAGGCATTTCTACATCTGTGAAAACAAAATTCAGATATTTAGTCTTTTTAGACTTTACTTTAAACTTCAGAGAAACAGCACAGAAACAGGCCCTTTGGCCCACCGAGTCCGTGCCGGCCAGCGATCACCCCTTACACTAACACTGTCCGACACACGAGGGACAATTTACAATTTTACCGAAGTCAATTAAGCTGCAAACCTGTACGTCTTTCGAGTGTGGGAGGAAACCGGAGCACCCGGAGAAAACCCCCCTGGTCACTGGGAGAACGTACAAACTCCGCACAGACAACACCCGTAGTCAGGATGGAACACTGGTTCTCTGACGCTGTAAGGCAGCAGCTCTACTGCTGCTCCGCCCTGCCGCCCACATTGTTACTGAGTTCAAAATATCAAAACTCCAAATTTGGTACGTAGATATATTGAAGTTCTAGTACAACCTGTGGATCAGGCATTCACTGCTTCAATAGTTTATCACTTTGCCTATTTCATTTGGCAATTTTAATTATCTGAGTAACATTATTAAATTGATATTTTGCAGTCTGAAAAATCCTGGCTGTTGAATTTCTGTTGGGCGAATCTGTTTTGCGACATTTTACGTGTTCAAATTTCCCTGAGCTAGATTGTGTGAACTGTGCAGCCTGCCTTAAATGTCAGCAATTTTGTTTTGCAAAAGAATTTCACTGGAAAACTCAGCGTGCAAAATAAGTTAATGATATTCTTTTCTATGTTAAGTTACAGGCTTAAGGAAACAACGTGGAAAAGTTGCCTTCCGACTGTCAAATCCAGTGGCAAATAATTGACACAGTAGTGAATTCTGCCTGATTTCCTTGTTTTAATTTTCCAGGCGCGGTGCTGTTCCTCGTCCTCTTGGTTGTGGTTCGCTTCTGCTGGGGCTGCTGCTGTTCTTCCTCCAAAAAGGTTTGTCTTCTTTCTTTTGGGGTGAACTGGTTCACGACTTCCCGCTGTTCCAGCTGGGAGAAATCCCACCTCGGTGATGCATAATCTCTGAATGTACCATCGACCACACTGTGACAGACAGCAGGACACGGTGGCGCAGCGCTGGAGTTGCTGCCTCGCAGCGCTAAAGACCCGGTTTCGATCCCGGATCCTGACCACGGGCACCGCCTGTGTGGAATTTGTACATTCTCCCTGTGACCACGTCTGTTTTCTCCGGGTGTTCCGGTTTCCTCCCACGTTTTGGTCTCCTAATCTGAGGAAAGACATTCTAGCCTTAGAGGGAGTACAGAGAAGGTTCACCAGATTGATCCCTGGGATGGCAGGACTTTCATATGAAGAAAGACTGGATAGACTAGGCTTATACTCGCTGGAATTTAGAAGACTGAGGGAGGATCTTATAGAAACATATCAAATTGTTAAGGGGTTGGAGAGGCTAGATGCTGGAAGATTGTTCCCGATGTTGGGGGAGTCCAGAACCAGGGGTCACAACTTAAGGATAAGGGGGAAGTCTTTTAGGACCGAGATGAGAAAACATTTCTTCACACAGAGAGTGGTGAGTCTGTGAAATTCTCTGCCACAGAAGGTAGTTGAGGCCAGTTCATTGGCTATATTTAAGAGGGAGTTAGATGTGGCCCTTGTGGCTAAAGGGATCAGGGGGTATGGAGAGAAGGCAGGTACAGGTTACTGAGCTGGATGATCAGCCATGATCATATTGAATGGCGGTGCAGGCTCGAAGGGCCGAATGGCCTACTCCTGCACCTATTTTCTATGTTTCTATGTCCCAAAGGTGTGCAGTTTTTGTAGGTTCATTGGCTTCGGTAAAATTGTAAATTGTCCCTGGTGTGTAGGATAGTACGGGGTGATCGAAGGTCGGTGTGGACTCAGTGGGCTGAAGGGCCTGTTTCCATGCTGTATCTAAACTAAACTGTATGAAGATCCATGTGCCCCTGAGCTAAATCCTACAGAAGAGCCATCCGGGCTCTCTTTTAGAGGGACCTATCCAATAATTAGCAGCAACTTGTCAACCTCATCAGCAAGGTTATGCTGCAGGGTGTTTGGTACAGAATCAGGCCTTCCTTTTATTGTCACTGCCTACTGGATCTATCTCTCATTGGAAGCTTCATTATCTGGATAAAAACATCCGTAATGACTGAACGAATTTTGCAACAATCTGCTGGAGGAACTCGGCAGCCATTGTTTGCATTCGTCGGTCATCCACCTGCCTCTGTTTCCCACCCCCACTCCCTCCCCACCACTACCTGGCTCAATCTCTTGTCACCTTCCTCATAACCATCAATGAACCATCGTACATTTCCTTCTTCATCCTCTGCTTTGATCTGTTCTTTTCCCACCCTACATTCTCTTTGTGCCCTTCCATATCTCTGGTTTCCCTCCCTCCTGACTCTCAGTCTGAAGGCTCTCCACCTGAAAGGTCACCCATTCCTTCTCTCCAGAGATGCTGCCTGTCCCGCTGAGTTTTACTCCAGCATTTTGTGTCTATCTTCCATCTGCTCACGATGCTTCACCATCTCGGTCCACCGATCACCCAAGTGCCTCATCTCAACACTCCCCCTCCCTTCTTTACCGGCTATTTTCTCTCTGCACTCTTAATCCTATTGCAGGGTTTCAACCCAAAACACCGACTGTTCCTTTCACCCAACGAATGCTGCTTGAACCTCGGCGTTCTCCCGCAGATGGTTTGTTGTTTCCAGCACCTGCAGTCTCTGAATCTGAATCCCTGTTAACAATCTATTAACAATAAATTAATTTGCTTCGTATGGGAGGCGCATTCCCAATCTCGTTGTACCCCTGTACAATGACAATAAAGATATATTGTATTGTATTGTATTGTGGAACTCATTGCCACAGAGAGTGGTGGAGGCCGAGTTAGTGGATATTTTTAAGGCAGAGGTAGACAAGTTCTTGATTAGAATGGGTGTCAAGGGTTATGGGGAGAAGGCAGGAAAATGGGATGAGGAGGCAGAGATCAGCCATGATTGAATGGCGGAGTGGACTCGGCGGGCTGAATGGCCTAATTCTACTCCGATAACCTGTGAACAAATTTTGCATCTGCATTATTAGTCTCAAAGAAAACACAGTCAACAATTGACATACTCGGAGCCAGCGTTCCTCTACTTAACTAATTCCGCACAGAATGAGAGATGTGAGGATGTGTTAAATAGCAAGTTTAGTTTTACCCTAGCTTAGTTTGTTATTGTCATGTGCACATATTGCAGTGAAAAGTTTGTTCTGCATGCTGTTCAGTCAAATCATACTATAATAAATATGATATAGTATAATAGATTCTCTTCTGGAACAGATGTACAGAGTCACCATGATCTGGCGCCATCTTGCAACCTTATTGAATGATTCTTTATTATCACATGTTACATGTCACAATGAGATTCTTTGTTTTGCAAACACAAGGTATGCAAAGATATGCACATATAGGGCACCGACAAAGTTACAAAGTATTTCATTTCATCATCATCATCATATATATACAGCCGGAAACAGGCCTTTTCGGCCCACCAAGTCCGTGCCGCCCAGCGATCCCCGTACATTAACACTATCCTACACCCACTAGGGACAATTTTTACATTTACCCAGCCAATTAACCTACATACCTGTACGTCTTTGGAGTGTGGGAGGAAACCGAAGATCTCGGAGAAAACCCACGCAGGTCACGGGGAGAACGTACAAACTCCTTACAGTGCAGCACCCGTAGTCAGGATCGAACCTGAGTCTCCGGCGCTGCATTCGCTGTAAAGCAGCAACTCTACCGCTGCGCTACCGTGCCGCCCCCTTTGTTCCCCCCCCCCCCCCCCCCCCCCCATGCTGGGTCTTTGTTCTCTGTCTCCAAGTCTCTGAAGAACTTCCAAGTCCAATCGTGCCCCAAGGGATAAGGAACCTCGTATACTCTCACTTTAAAGCCTGGTGTCCTGGCCACACTGCATCGATGAAGTAATGGTTGGCCCGGCCCTGTGTGATGCCATCACCACCTTCCATTGCAATCCACTCTGTGCAGCTGCTATAAGTTGCACTCAATATTCGCACTCACCCGGCTGCTGTGGGGCCTCCAGCGGCCCACCTCCCTCCAACACCGCGACCTGTGACCATGGCAACTGTGCCATCCATCTCCTCCAGCAGCCAACCCTCCACTTCCATGCCCTGAAGCTGCCACTCCTCACTCCTGGAGCTGACCGTGGCACTTTAGAGCACTTTACGAGAGCGCAGGTGGTGAGTTCACAGCCACCGATTTTCCCCATCATCCTCCATTACCTCCATCTTCCTCCTGGCTACTCAGCCAGTTCCCGAGCTGGGACCCGGAAGAGTCTCGACCCAAAAAAGTAATCTATTCCTTTTCTCCAGCGATGCTGCCTGTCCTGCTGAGTTATTCCATCATTTTGTGACTATCTTCGGTGTAAACCAGCATCTGCAGTTCCTGCATACACATCGGGGCTGTGGTTATGCTGCAGGGACAGCCTGAGCAAAAGTATTTCTGTATTGTTTATTATACAACTTGGTCTCCTACAGCTCCCCAGCGAATCAATTTAGTTCAAAGTGCTGGAGAAACTCGGCGGGTCAGGCAGCATCTTTGGAGAACATGAATAAGTAACGCTTTGGGTTGGGACCCTTGGGTTACTCCAGTACATTGGCTTTTTTTTGTAAACCAGCACCTGCAATTCTCCAATCGAATTAGTTTATTCCATTCATGGATTCTCAGCAGCAAAGCTTAAGATGTTTCAAGTAATAATTAATTTGAAATTCAATTTGTTTTAAACTTTAAAAAAAATTTAATGACGTGATTTTTGGATGTCATTATATTTCCTGGATTTTTATCTTATTGCTTTGCTTGGTGAATTTCTTCTAAGTTCAACTTGTATCACACGGACAATAAGTAATTGGAAATTATATTAAAAAATGTGGGATAATATGTGCTTGCGGACAGACTTATTTCTGATTGAGCTGAAAATAACCAGCTGGATCTTGCAAATCCATTTAACATAAATATGAGTCAAGAGTGTTTTAATGTCATGTGTCCCAGATAGAACAATGAGATTCATTCTTGCAGTAGCACAACAGAATATGTAAACATAGTAAACCAAGTGCACTATGTACATAGTTCCACCAAGTTGCAGATCAGAACGCCACAGGAGATCCTTCTTCCCTGTAGCTAACAAACTTTACAACCCCTCCCCTTCTGTCGTGGGGTAGACTGAAACTGGCTCCCCTCCCCTCCCCCCCATCCCCAATCTTTGCACACACCCACCCCCCCCCCCCCCCCCCCCCCCAAGCCTTTCTACTTGTCACTTTAATTTCATGTTTCACGTGTTTTGTGTATTTTGTGTGCTTATGACTGTTGGCAGATCAATTTCCCTCCTGGGATAAATAAAGTTCCTTCGTATCGTAGAATGTACTGTAAACAATTTAGTAAATGAGAGGAAAAAAAGTTCAGTGTGTGTGTATATACACACTCACAAATACACAGATATATATATATAAGATGTATATATAGATTGTGTGTGTATATATATATATATATATGGATAACAAATATGGATATTCTTTGTAAGACATTGAGATCTATAAGCTAGCAAAATTAATTTCAAATATTTTGAGCTGATTCTTTCTATCTTTCAGCCTTCAAAGCATAAAGTGGGTGTAGACAATCCGGCACTGGAACCGTAGAACTTGAACTGGATCTTAGAACATCAACCGGATCATTTAACGACCACCTTCAGTCACAGAATCCAGTGCAATCCTTTTGGCTGACGTCTTTTTCCGAATTAATCCAGCAATGAAATCTATCCTTTTTTTTAGCAATCTTGCTTCAGTTTGGTACCAACGTTACTTTGGATCCACACTCTGTGAACCGTTAGGCAGATGACTAGCAGCAATGTTTTCAGCAGTTCCTTAATAACCACTCTGGGTAAAGCAAAGAATATGATCTTGAAAACGTCCCTTATTTTTGAAATGGAATCCACCATTTTAAGCTGCACCTGAGATTAGAATGGAAGGGGGTGGGTACAGATGTGTGCAGCATGTTGGGACTCAAACACACAGAGCTTTCTTTCAGAATGTTGTTTGTAAATCACTCCTAAATTTTTATTTTGGTAAAATACTAATTGAAATTAATTGATTACACCTATAACTGTCATTAAATCTATTGATTGGGTCCTTTCAGCGTGCACTTTGCTTTAATTGTTAACTTCCATAGAGCAACATTCAATATCAACAGTTAATTCTATCTGGATAAATTGTTATTGCCGGCACAATATTTTAAAGATGTACTATTGTAGCTAATTTCAAATGCTTATAAATTATTTTAATGGTGTAAAAATTGAATTGGTTTATTTACGATTAAATTACTTTTAAACAGCAAATTTGTAGATCTGACTTGCAATTACGATATGTAGCAGACTTGCATCACTTCCTATATGCTTTCAAAATAAATGAAGCATTCAAACACAAGTCGACCGAGTAGAGCTACTGCCTCACAGCGCCAGAGACCCAGGTTTAATCCTGACCTCGGGTGCTGTCTATGTGGGCTTTGTATGTTCCCCTGTGATCACGTTGATTTCCATCCACATCTCAAAGATGAGCGGTTTGTCGGTTAATTGGCCTCTAATAAAAATAGCCTCTAATGTGGATGAAAAAGTGGGATAACATAGAAGTAGCGTGAATGGGAGATCGATGGTTGGCGTGGACTGAAGGGCGCGTTTCCATGCTGTATCTCTAAACAATACAGAATAACATGACATCGCTTGTGTAATTGTTGGCAAAGAGTAGAAGCAAGTCTTTTTACATTCTTTTGCAAGTGTAAAAGAAATTTGCATTTATCCTATTGTCAGTTTGTTAAAATGTTTATGAACATTTGTTGCCGGACGAAAATTGTGATTTATAGATTGGAGAGCAATTAATTAATGATTGTCCTAGCGGCACGGTGGCTCAGCGGTAGAGTTGCTGCCTTACAGCGAATGCAGCGACTGAGACTCAGGTTCGATCCTGACTACGGGCGCCGTCTGTACGGAGTTTGTACGTTCTCCCCGTGACCTGCGTGGGTTTTCTCCGAGATCTTCGGTTTCCTCCCACACTCCAAAGACATACAGGTGTGTAGGTTAATTGGCTGGGCAAATGTAAAAATTGTCCCTAGTGTGTGTAGGATAGTGTTAATGTGCGGGGATCGCTGGGCGGCGTGGACCCGGTGGGCCGAAGGGCCTGTTTCCGCGCTGTATCTCTAAATCTAAATCTAAGAATGAAATCAAGTCTAAGTGTGTTTTTTTTTTTGCTCGTTCTTCACTGAGTGTGGAGGGTATATGGAACGAGCTGCCAGAAGAGGGACTTGAGAGAAGTACCATAATAGCATTTAAAAGACTCTTGGACAGGTGCAGGCAAAGGAATGTTTAATAATGATAGGTTAAGTTTATTATTGCCACATGTACTGAGGTACAGTAAAAGCTTTGTTTTGTATGCTATCCATACAGATTGATATACCATACATAGATACAATCAGTTCAAACTCAAGTATGATAGAGGAAAGGGGAAGATAAAGTGCAGATCATAGTTCTCAGCATAGTAGCACATCAATTCCTTCGACAAAGTCCAATGTCCTCAAAAAGGTAGAAGTGAATTGAATGGTACCCTGGCTAATGGAAGGGCTGATCAGTAAGCCTGATAACGAAGGGGAAGATGCTGATCCTAAGCCTGGAACACATTGTTCCCAAGTGTGTGCTTTCAAGCATCTGTACCTTCTGCTGTAGACACAAAAAACTGGAGTAACTCAGCGGGACAGGCATCGCTGGAGAGAAAGAATTGGTGACGTTTCCAGTCTGAAGAAGGGTCTCGACCCAAAACGTCACCCATTTCTTCTCTCGAGACGATGCCCTGTCCTGCTGAGTAACTCCAGCATTTTGTGTTTCTTAGGTCCAATTCTTTTGTTGATATTGCTCTGTGTGTTGAAGCCACCAGATGGCAATAGAGATTCGTGAACTTTAGTAAATTTGGACTGTGGAAACCCTAGGTTTTTGATTTCAAGCTGGGTTGAGAATTGTACTAAACAATGCACAAAAACATGAAACAATACGTGAGTCTTGTATGCCACTAGGGATGTAAGAAAATATAAGTAGGCCACATGTCCCCTGCCTTGTCATTCAATATTCAATGCTGGTCTGCCTGGGTCACATTTCACCTGCCAGTCCTCTGAGCTCTCAGTTCCTCTCAAATTATCTTATTCCTTTTCAAATTCCCTAATGATTTGCCCTACATATCCTTATGCAGGAATTGTTTTAAATGACTGCCCCCTTTTCTGCTAAATTTGTAACCATGGCCCCTGATTTGGGATTCTCCCACAAGCGGGACCCTCCGTCAAGCCTGGTAAAGTCATATTTCAATAACATCATCCCTCGTCTAAACTCTAAAGAATAGAATTGATTTCTTTAGCTGCTCATGTCAGGGCAACCGTTTCTCATTTCCAGGAAATTTCTTTTGGATCACCTCCGATAGCGGTATAGCCTTTCTTAAAGGAAGTAATACTGTACACAATACTCTGGGTGTAGCCCCAAAAGCACCCTGTACAATTGTAGCAATTTTTCCCTGTTACCAAACTCTGCATGGGCTCCCAGTGTAACCACAATAGTGTATACCCCACAACACTTCACTATTTCCAAACTTCAGTCCTCTTGCAAAAACCCTTTGTACCAATTATCTTTTAAAGGCACTGTAGTTTTTGTGTTTTATGCACAAAAACATCTAGCACGATATAAATTTGATTTTTGGTGGGGTTTATTCAAAAAACATTCCTGCTTCTACCCTCATGGTCTTAAATGAATATTGGGGTATGCCTTTGCTAGATGCATCAAAATGGCAGTCTGCGCAATGCAAAGCTGTTTTGTTTATCCATCTCAGTGATCAACAGTGGCAGAACTACCTGGCTCCAGCTGCCTGACCTCAGTGTTGGAGAATGCTCTACGGCAGAGATAACCTAGTCTTTTGACTCAAGATACACCTCCAGTAACCTACCTTAAAGACAAGCATTTTAGAACAGATGTAATTTGCTTATATATAACAGGCTGATGACAGTTCCCTGTCTGAAAACAGTTGCACATAGAACATCTCAGTGTTGGGAAAACATAGTGTCTGCTGAGTTGTTTGTGATCACCCACTGTATGTTTCTTTTTTTTTCTCCTAATCAGATGTGCAGCACTTTGGTCAACGTGGGTTGTTTTTAAATGTGCTATACAAATAAAATTGACTTGACTTGACTTGCCATGCCATTCATGAATGGTAATGTCGGGTGCAGCGGCTGTACAATTAGAACCATGCGTGGCCAACATTTCAAATCATCTTTGAATATTGCAAAAAGGCCATTATTCCAAAGCAAAAAAAAAAGTCACAGTTGCCATTTTGAACACCAAATGCCATGCTGTAATCCTATCAACACATTCCTCACTCACCCACTTCTAAATAATTGTATGCGTGGCTACTTTAGCTGTTCTTGTACAGTTCCCATTCATTCCTTCTGTGGCACATGAACTGCTTTGAAGCCTGTTATAAGGGATCAGAGCACTGCTCCATTGTTAATTATATTCTGCCAATAATCTGTTGGCACATGTAAAGAAATTAAACAATGCCAAAAAACGGAGATTCTTTAAACGCAATACTTTATTGCAGATACAATACGAATGTTTTTGCGTGCAATGCATGATTGATCCCAGTCGCATTGTTACATATTGAACAGCTGAGTTGAACATATTGAACATTGAACAGTTATCAAAATGTTCTCTTTGAAGCTTGATCACACAAACATTAACAGAACAACTACATTTAAGTTACATTCATCTTACATGATACTGGAAGACATCACATTTTTTTTACAAGCTTATCCATTCTGCTTTCCTTCACTTTGAATAAAATCAGATCTATCCAATTGTCTGAGTCAATAACTTCAAAATGTCTGACAATGTGCAGTTTCACAAGTAAACAGGAATCCATGTATTTGATCTACTTAAGCTGGATTTTAATTCTTTTTAGGATAGAAATCTAGTTCTGCATCAACTAACCTGGCAAGGAAGTGAAGTGTAACATCTCCCCACAAATGAACAGCAAGCTGCATGCTGCACTTCCAGCGGCAAAGTCAACAAGCAGCAAAAGGGCAGCTATTTGCAATGAAATCTATTGAAAGCTGTTTTAAACAGGGAAAGCATTAGAGTTTGGTACTCTTAAGAACATGTGTAAATTCAGGAATCAGCTATGGAAGGTGCTCTATACCATCCTGTGTACACATCTGCTAAATGCAGGAGCAATGAAAGCAGTACAGTGCTCTGCAATAAAAGTAAAAGGAATTGCAGTTACTGGAAATCTGAAATACAGCAGAACATGCTGGAAACACTCAGCAGGCCGGACACCATCTCTGGAAGGAGGAAGAGAGTCAACATTCGTTAGGTTCTCCCTCTTGAATTGTTAACCCTGTTTTGTTCTTTCGACAAATGGAGCCTGACATGCTGAGTAAGTCCGAAGAAGGGCCTCGACCCGAATCGTCACCTATTCCTTTTTTCCGGAGAAGCTGCCTGACCCGCTGAGTTATTCCAGCATTTTGTGTCTATCTTGAGTGTTTCCAGCATTTTTTGATTTCAAGGCTCTAAACTGTTGTTTCTATTCACGAAAGAATGCTCAAATCTTTAAGAGGCATATAACAATACACAAGCAATGCAAGTCCCAATATCATCGAACAGGTTCAACAATTAAGAGACCAGAAAATAAAGTGGGTTGTAGAGTCCAATTTGGTTAAAAGCATAGACAATTTGAACAATGTTCAATCTAACCAGTGCTAGAACTGAAAATGATCACACTACAGTTTGAAAAATATGTTTGTAATTTTTCTTAACTGAGTCCTTTCTATAATTATTACACTGAAAAAAATCAATCGTTACAGGAAAGATCAAAGTCTGTTTGGAACACAAACAACTGTCAGGACCAAGAGTGGAGAGGAAGATTCTTGTTCCCAACTTTTAGCCCTTATGAAGTGCTTTGGCCCGGAATGTCGGCTCCGTTCCCTCCCATCAAACACTGCTCAACCAGCTGAGCTCCTCCAGCAGTTTTTTTTGCAATAGAAAAATCTAATTGTCTCACATGACAAGGACAAACATCTAAATCCAGTGCAAACAGAAATATGAATGCTTATTAACAGTAATTCAGACACACCCCCTTTATCTCAAGAACATTATTCAGTTGAAATACATAAATACATCTCATTTATGACCAGCATCAGGGAGCTTTGTCAGATTGTTTAAGATCACCTTGTGCGTACTCTAATCCATTACTTACCACATGCACGAATGAATGCCTGGTAACTTCATAGAACAGCCTACACTTTCAGCAAAGATTTCTCTTTTCTGGAATATATATTAAATGTCGTTATACTGTTCTTGGTTAAATTAGTGTCCAAAATGAAACATTTACATTAGCAGGGCTCTTTAAAAACCAGTATTTCAGTGGTTAAAATGTTCATGTCTGCAAGACTCTGTATAAATTACATACACACCACAACTGACCTTAACTCTTATTAACTGCTTGACCGCATGAAAACCTCCCATTCGTTTTTTGTGACATTGCATATTATCCATGAACGACCTCATTTCACTGAGCAAAAGCACACCCCAGAAGTCTATTATCTTTGTAATGATGCTTCTTATTTTTGGTCCATCTAAATCTCTAAACCTTTAAACCGAGTAAATGCACACGCCCCAGATTACAGGAATCCCGACACAAGAATAATCTAAATTCTGGTGTAACAGCTGTCATTAACGTAAACACAAACTTCACGATCTGATTAATTTATGACCAGCACAAACGCAAGACTAACACAATATTATGGAAATGCATGATGTGTTTAAAATTAAACTACATTATTAACTATCCATTTTATCTTGTTGAAGACATAAGCAAAGTCTCAAAAAGATAAGACTGACCCAAAAGAGGTATAATGTATAGTTTTTGTTCTTATAGCTTCCTGGTAAATAGCTCATAAGTATTGATTTTAGTGGTTGAACTCTGAGGTATGAGGAAATTTTCATTTCTTCATTCCCCTTCGCCCAGAACTTGAAAATGGTCAAAATCTGTAAATTTCAACACCAATTATTCTACCTAAATGAGCGTGTTACCATCCTTCATCAGTTGAACTTCAGCCTATGTCATAAAGCCTAATGGTCTGAGGAAAACATCTGAATAACACCAGCTGGTGGCTCAAAGTTCACCGTCGTGGGATATTTTCAATTATCATCAGGCCAGGCTCCATAAGCGATCCAACTCATTAAAAACGTGGCAAAGGAAAGTGGGAAAAGTGCACCAAGTGTAACCTATTTGATAAAAAAATTCACACACACACAGCATTTACAGTAGACAGACTAGGAGCTGCAGCAGTGAGTACAAAGTGCAAACTGATCTTCATTTAGTCTGTTGAAACAGCATCAGTAGGGCTTGAAGTTCCAGAAATTGGAAAAAACGGAGACCTGTGAGGAAAAATGCAAATGCTGCATCACCCAATAGTAAAATCTTAAATCTATACTCCTAAATCTGCCAGTTTTGTCAAGGGAAACCACGAGTTAGGTTGCCCTTTCACATAAAGTTATAATTTCATCATAACTTCCGACTTAGCCCAAACCTCAGCTATGAATCTTACGGCTATTGTATGACTTCATTTCAAATGAATTATCAATTTCAAACAGAATGAAATGGCAAAGAGGTTTAAGTTTAGTTTAGAGATACAGTGCAGAAACAGGCCCTTCGGCCCACACCGCCCAGCGATCCCCGCACACTAACACTATTCATGTTCAATTATACCAAGCCAATTAGCCTACAAACCTGTACGTCTTTGGGTTGTGGGAGGAAACCGAAGATAATCCACGCAGGTCACGGGAGAACGTACAAATTCCCTACAGACAGCACCCGTAGTCAGGATCAAACCCAGGTCTCTGGCGCTGCAAGGCAACAACTCTGCCGCTGCGCCAATATGCCGCCCTGATGGATTCCACACTTTGTTAGGCAAAGTGATTTACTTCCAGCAATTTATTGCAGAGAGTGAAACAAAGAGCAGGACTGGCCGCACTAGTAATTTGCCTGCTGGTTATTCAGCTGGACAGTGAATGGCAGAGGGGAGAAGAGGACAGGAGAAGGTAAAAAGTAGGGTTTAAGAAAGACAAAAATGACATAAATCTGTATCAACCTAGAATCAATCAATTGAAACTTACTAAATTGTGATAGTATTTGCACTCAGAGTCAAATAACAATTTTGTTATGGTTACAAGCTGGTTGTATCACTGATTTTCTATCTGCAATAACTGAAGTGCACAAAGTAAAACACTTTGGGTTAATTTAAGGAAAATAGATTATACCTTATCCTTCAGTTGCTGACAAAGCTGTAAAGCAATGGTAAAGAAAACAAGCGTATCATTTAGCCAGGGGACCACACATTCCACTTTGTGTACATGGCTAATTTCGAATTTCTGGTTATTCATCTCACTGCAATGCAAAAATGAAACAAAAATCTGAATTAATTGCTTGCTATGATCGCCATTTCGTTTTAGCCTATAAGAACTGCATCCATTTCTATCTATATACTAAAACTCTCGTTTGTTTGTTTGTTTGTTCCTGAAATACAGCCAAAACAGTACATGATAGCTCGACAATTTTAGGGGAGGGAGGGGCGAGGGGTGGGAGGGGCAAGGGAGGGATGAGAGGGGCGGGAGGAGCGAGGGAGGGGCGAGGGGACGCGAGGGGGTGGGGAGAGAGGGTGCTGCACCAATGCAGGAGAGGTTTGGGCCCAACGGGTCCACTTGGTCTATGGTTACTAAAACTAGATGACACCCAAAAGGCTTCTCTATTGACCCTGTAAGAAAATAACTGCAGATGCTGGTACAAATCGAAGGTATTTATTTCACAAAATGCTGGAGTAACTCAGCAGGTCAGGCAGCATCTCAGGAGAGAAGGAATGGGTGACGTTTCGGGTCTCTATTGACCCTGATGTACTGACTGCTGTATACGGTGTTGGAATGGCAGGCAATTTCAAATGAGTTCAGTAGGCAGTGTTGAGGAATTCAAGATTTATACAATCAAGAAAATTATTTGAAAGGATTTTCCTCCTAAATGCCCTTCATCTCACTGATCTGCAGGATATCCGCAACTAAAAGTTGTGAAGCTTTATGTATTCCCACTTTAGAGAAACATCTCATCTCCAATTTCCCAGAAATTGGGAAATTTCCCAGCGTTGGATTGCGTAGAGGAGTTGAAATGTTCAGCAACCAGGAGATCCAGTAGGTCTTGATAGGTCAAGAGCAAATGTTCAGCGAAATGGTCGCTGAGTCTACGCATGGTGTCGCCGATGTATAGCAGGCCACATCAGGAACACCAGATGCAGACGAAGTTAAGGATTCATGTGAACCACTGTTTCACATGGAAAGACTGCAAGGGTCGCTGGAAGGATGTGACGGAAGTAGTGCAGGGACAGGTGTTGCACCTCCTGCGGTTGCAGGAGAAAGTATCTGGGGAGGGCTGGTTTGGGTGGAAAAAAATTACAGAGGGATTGGTCTCTGGGGAAGATGGTAAGCGGTGGGGAATGGAAGATATGACTGGTGGTGGGATCTTGTTGGAGGTGGCAGAAATATCGGCGAATGATGTGAGAGACGCGGAAGGCAGTGGGGTGAAAGGTTAGAACCAGGAGATCTCTATCCTTGTTCCGTCTGGGGGGGGGAGGGGGGGGTGTCTGAGAGTAGAACTACCCGGCACAGAGGAGATCCATCTATGACAGCAGGGGGTAACCACGTTTATGCACGAAAGAGGTTATCTTGGATGTCCTAGAATGGAAAGACTAATTTTGGTGGTAGATACAGCGGAGGCAGAGAAATTGATAGTGGCGAGTAATGTCTGCAAGAGGCAAGTGCGAAGGAGATGTAGCCCTTTAGCTGCGGCAGTCAGTGGGTTTGCAGTAGTCGTCAGTCGATAGCGTGTCCCCTGTGATGAAGACAGGGGAGAGAGATGTCAGAGAAAGCCCAAATGAATTTGTGGGCAGGGTAGAAGTTAGAGTTAAAGTTGATGAGATCAGTCGCTTCACAATTTGCAACTCTTCGGTCCTTATCTCAGACCATTTGTCTTTTTATCTCTGGCCACTGTCCGACCATCTGCCAATCAAACCCCCCACCCCCCTTGTGTATCCACTTATCACTTAGCAGGCTTTGTCCTACTCCTCATTTTCCAGCTTTCTCCCTTCCTCCCCCACACCACAATCAGTCTGAACAAGGGCCCTAACCAGAAATGTCACGTATCCTCGTTCTCCAGAGCTGCTGCCTGATCCGTTGAATTACTCAACACAGTATCTTTCGTTGTAATCCACCATCCACAATTCCCTGTTCCTACATACTACGTTAATATTGTATGATTTAATTAGTTTCAAGTGTAATATCAGAAGCACTCTTGTTGCAGTAGTAAGGCAGTAGTGAAGAAGGGTCTCACTCAACCTGAAAAGTCACTAATTTCTTCTATCCAGAGATGCTGCCTGTCCCACGGAGTTACTCCAGCATTTTGTGCAACTGAACTATAGTTAACTGGGCATTATTAAGACTTTTACAGTTACAGACAATTTGTTTTGTTGTGGCAATAAAATTGTTGTGAAGGCCTGTTACACCTCAAATACAAGTCTGTAAAACCACATCCAATATTTTAGCAAACATCTTTTAAAACTTGCAGCATCTAAACCTACTGGAGGGCAGATTATAGAGCTGCTGCTATTTCTGAAGGTATTTTTGTTCTTCACCCAAATCTTTCAAATATGCATTTTAGTGACATCCAAACAGTGGTTACAAACAAACACCTATTCGTTATTCACTGTTAAACAGACTAAAACTAATATGGAAATCATTCAAAATGTATGCAATGAAACTATGAAAGCAAGTGCTAAATATAACATATATACAAACTGCATACACAAGTCAACTCTGGTTCCTATTGTTCCTTTCAATGAAATGTAAACACTCCCCATTTAGAATAAACATAGCATCTTTTCTGCATAAGTCATTTGCTTCAAAACTCAATTAAAAATAAAGAGAAAGAATCTTGCTTGTTATTAGATATTTCCTTCCAAACCAAACTAATGCTTCAGGCAGAGTGGACATGATGCATCCATTTTACCTGTGAACAAATTCAGAAAGACACTTACAACATGGATCCCGGGTTGTGCAGCACAGAGCTCCCAGCTGGTTTGAAGTTCTAAAAGGTCAAAACAAAACTGATGAGAAGACATCACAAGAAAGACCTTCACAAATTTCATACATCGTAAATCCTTTCTCCAATTTATTGTTCATGTTCTTGAAGAACACCTAAACTGGCAAGAAATATTTTTAAGCAAAAGTGATGCAAATATACATTGATAATAAATAATTTAAAAGCTAGTGCCGTATTAAATGATAGGCACTATCAATATATAGTGCCTATCATTGATAGTGTATATTAAATCAGTGTTTCCCATAAATCCAAGATGGTGCCTGTCTGTGGCTACATATTGCCAGCAGCACAGAAAATCATCAAACATAGTTCTCAGCTTACCTGTACAAAAGAAACAGCAGAAATCAGCGATGCAACTGACAAGCTGCTAAAGCATTTAAACGCTGTGTTAAATGAAGCTGCTAATGCATTTAAATGCATTAGTGCTATTGCAATCTACTGGTAGTAACGGAGCTGCCGACTGTAAGGGAATTCCCGATCGCAGGGGAATCCCCGACCTGGTGGAGGATCGCAGGAACCGTCTGTACCTGGAAACACTGGGAGGTCTCCATTGTGTCCGGAAACGTGGCCTGCGGGCAGGACTACAAGTCAGACTGAAGCGCAGGGGACCACCACCCCCTCTCCCTACCATTCTACTAGCCAATGTGCAATCAATGGAAAATAAAGTGGAGGACTTAAGGTTTCACAGAGATATGGCTCACCCCCAGCTCCCCAGACTCAGCGGTCCAGCCTGAAGGTTTCTCCATCCATCGTATGGACTGTATGCAGGCATCTGGGAAAGGGAGAGGTGGGGGCGCCTGCCTCAAGGTCAAATCTTCGTGATGGCAGTTCTGTCTAACTCCTGCTCTCCGCACCTGGAACATCTGGTGGTGGTGCCACCCCTTCTACCTCCCGAGGGAATTCGCCTTCATCATCCTGACCGCGGTCTACATCCCCACCCCAGGCAGGCGCCCGTCCAGCATTGGAGGAGCTGCACGCCATAGTCAACAAGCACCAGGCAGTGTACCCTGAAGCCTTTACCACCGTGGCCGGGGACTTCAACAAAGCCAACCTGAAAAAATTACTCCCAAGCCACCATCAACGTCTCCTGCAACACCAGAGGATTAAACACCCTTGACCACTGCTATACGACCATCAAGGATGCCTATCGCTCCATCCCTCGCCCTCACTTCAGGAAATCCAACCATTCAGCGGTGCTGCTTCTTCCTGCATACAGGCAGCAACTGAAGAGCGCACCCAGAGGTGAGGACTGCACACAGCTGGTCTGGGGAGGCAGAGGAACAACTACAGGACTGCTTACCCATTACAGACTGGGTAATGTTCAAGGACTCGGCAATGGACCTGGGTGAACACGCCAGTCGTTGCAGACTTCATAAGGAAATGTGTGGAGGATTGTGTTCCTACAAAAACCTTCCGAGTGTTTCCTAACCAGAAGCCTTGGATGAACCAGGGGATCCGCATACTTCTGAGGACCAGATCCCAGGCATTCATGTCTGGTGACGCCGAGGTCTATAAGAAGTCTCCAGATACGACCTTGACAAGGCCATCAAAAAGGCCAAAAGGGACTTCCGCTGAAAGCTAGAGGATGGGGCGGATGTTCGGCAACTGTGGCAGGGCTTGAATGCCATCACCTCCCACAAGGCGTAATCAGGAGGCAGCTCAAGCGACAGCAAAGCATCACTCCCTGACGAGCTATACTCATTCACACAAACCAGGTTACAAAATTATCTACATTTTATTTCTGCTAAAAACCCCATCAGTGGAACCAATTTAAATACCTTCTGGAAGTTTATATGGCAAACACGCACAGATTCCCCCTTATTGATCAGTTAATATTTTTTCCACAAATTCAAGCATGTTAGATTACGTGCTAGCATGCTCTTTTACCCATACGGAAGGAATTGAAATATGGTCAATAATTATATTTTGGATAAGAGAAAGTTGCAGTCCAACCCACAGGAAATACTCACCAAGAAGCAGCCTAAAATTTAGAAGGGTATTTCATTTGTTTGGCTTGTCCTTTTTATGGACAAGAAAACACTCTTTCTATAAAACCGATAGATAGTAAAAGTCCAAACAGTGGCACAGCTGCTGCCTCACACCACCAGAGTCCTGGGTTCAACCCTGACCTCGGGTGCTGTCTGTGTGGAGTTTGCGTATTCTCCCTGTGACTGCATAGGTTTCCTCTGGGTTCTCCGGTTTCCTCCCACATCCCAAAGATGTGCAGGTTTGTAGGCCATGGTTAATTAGCCTCTGTAAATTGTCCCGAGTGTGTAGGGAATGGATGAGAAAGTGAAATAACACAGAACTAGTGTGAATGGGTGATCAATGACCGGCGTGGACTTGGTGGGCCTGTTTCCATGATGTATCTATAAACTAAAACCAAGGATATTCAGAATCATGCTAAAATTTAACATCAAGATCTGATCCAGACTATAGACAAAGTCTAACCTATAAAATAAAGCTTTGACTATTTAAACCAAATTACATCTGCATCAGATAACTTTCATAAAGATCTAGACACTGAACAACTGCACAAACTAACCAGGTTATGCCAATGGCACTAAAATAGTTTCCTTCTTAAACATCTACTGAGCAGCTTTACTACTGACAAAATACACCAGAAATTATGCTTTATTTCACCTTATTCAAATTGGGCTGCAGAAGATGAAGCTGGTAGACAATCAAACAAAGTTTGCTCAGATTAATGTAGAAGTTGGCAAAGACGTCACCAGGAAGAGATGGCGTGAACATTTTCTAAACGGGAATTAAGAAAGTTATTCAAATTATACACAGATAAATCCAAATGAATAAGAAAAAGTTGAAATTCTTTAAGAACAACAATTAATGTATTTTTGTTTATCATTAGCAAAATGTAATAATATAGAGATATGCTGATGAAAGTGACAAGTGAACAAACTAACAAGTAGGAATTTCAATGTTCTGTATCGGTACATATGACAATAAAAAACACTCTTGATGTATATATATATTCGTGAGCATTATACAATGCAAATACACTCTTTATCCATTGAAAGATAAAGACTACAGATTTAATTCCATTTGTGGATGCCCACAACCTTCCCCTCAAGCCATTTTTATCTTGGACAAAATCAACAAGTGAGACCTTGTAAAAGTATCAAAGTTCATGTAAATCACATCTGCTGCCCTGCCCTCGTCGATACACCTCTTGAAATAAGTGAATTAAATTGATCAGATAGGATTTATCTTTCACAAAGCCATGATCTTTGCATTTCAACGTGATCATTAATCTACTCACTCAGAATTTATTTTGAGAGTGCAGGAAGACATATGCTCACCATTAAACTGCTCGAAGCTACTTCTGGGAGCGTCATAGCTGCAGGAGTGGTCAGTCTATTGCGAGCACGGGTTAGCTGCAACATTACTGCATCCATGAGCTTAAAGAGAAAACATCTTTATTTTGTCACGCTCCAATTAAATTAAGAATAGTCAATTATCATTCACATAATCTTTTTGGATGGATTGTTTTAGAAATATAACGCTACCTTCACTGAATTGTGAATAGGGGAAAGACTGTCCTTTGTTTACACAAATATTTATCTTAATTGTGAAGCTGACTTTGTGTTTATGGAGCAAAGTCCCAGGCTACTTTTTTTTTGTATTCTTTCTGTCCGTAGGACATACGAGTAGGTGCTTCAGAATGGTTCATGTGAAAATATAGGCTTTGTCCTGGGACAGACTATGCGACTCCCAAGCAAGCCAGCATTGCCTCATCAGTAGAAATGAGTCGTCATTTTTCATAGGCAGGATACAATATGAAGCAATTTTTAACAAAAGGAAAAATGAGTTGAAATATTTTGCAGTCGAAAGACTTTCTGATGCCATTTTCTCATCTTGATACATTGCTGTTATTCTAAATCATTGCTAAATCATCCCCCAAATACTAATCAGCAAATATAAATCACTGCAAACTACTCTTGATCTTGATATTTTAGAGGATCTTCAGAGGCAGGCAAGCAGGAATGTTACAGTCAAGGCAATAGAAAAGTAAAATGACTCCTTTGGAGATAACATTTCAATCTGTTCTTCTAAAAGCACAAACTTGTGTTCTGGGGAAAAGGTTCAAATGTCACAGGCAGCCTCTTCCCTCGCGCAGGTTATGCTTCCTACTGAAGGCCACCACCTTGTTTGGGAGAGGGTTTGAACATTTGGAGGACAGCAGCACACTACTGTCTTCCTGTGCCCAGGAGATATGTCCCAAGCAGAGACCATGTATTGGAAATTAGTTGTGTTTTGCTGCTTTTATTTTAAAAGCAGCGTCCTCCATCCTCACTCCCCCGACACTGCTTGAAAGGTAACTGATCTTTATATGCACTACTTACAGACAGACGGCACCATATATTAACAAAATAATCAAACACCATTAATGATTGAAAAGATTCATGGCTTTTTAAAGGAGTTTAATTTTAACTACTGAGTGAAACATTACCAATTCGAGGACAGTTAATGCTAAAGAATTGTTGTACTCTGACTAACCTTGTTGACCTCTGCCCCAGTCTTAAACAGGTACGTTTGATCTCTGCTATTTAGTAGATACAAAGCTTGACCAACGTGATTCCTGGCATCCTGAATCTGTGAAGGGGAGAGAAAATATTAAAATGGAAGGATTCTAAGTCACACAGTGAGGTGGGTGGGTGGAAGCAAGGGGCTAAAGAAGAGGATGAGGTGACAATACCAGGTAGAAAGACCATCAGCATATAATTGGAAATTATTCTACATCAAGAATACTATAATAAACAGTATGAGAGGACTTTAGCCCTTTAGTCACAATAATTCATACTGTTGTGCAGTTTTGTTATTTTCTACTGAACTTTTTTTGTTGTTTACTCTGCTGTTTTGCAGAGTACTATGTTTACATAACTGCTGTGCTGCTGCAAGAATTTTATTGTTCTGTTTCAGGACATATGACAATAAAACACTCTTGACTCAAGAAGCCTTGATAAAGTTTAGAACAATGGACGTACTATCTGCCACAATCTCCAAACAACATTCCAGTCACCACTCCACAACCTACTAAAGTTAGAGGTCAGGCAGCTAGATCAGCAAAATCAACAGCACTCCTGTCTACAGATACTGGCTTATTCACAAAATGCTGGAGTAGGGTCTCGACCCGAAACGTCACCCATTCCTTCTCTCCCGAGATGCTGCCTGACCTGCTGAGTTACTCCAGCATTTTGTGAATAAATCGATTTGTACCAGCATCTGCAGTTATTTTCTTATACAGATACTGGCTGACTTGCTGAGTTTTCATTTTGGTTTATAATACATTTCTCTAGTACGCACAGCATTTTTGATTTTTCTAGCCGAGTACAAATGTTCCAACTACTTAAACATGATCTCAAGAAAGCTGGAATGAATGAATGAATAACTTATTGTCACTGTGAAATTATTTGCTTGCAGATCCAAGGTATGCAACAATAGCCACGGAGAGGGCGCTGACAAAGTTACAAAGTATCCCCCACTGGCTCCTCCTTTGTTCAACCCCCCCCCCCCCTCACGGACAAGCATTGATACTTAAATCCACTATTAGTAAATTATACTGTGTCTGAATTCCTTATATGCAAGGAATGTTCCTTATATGTACTTTTATATAAAGAGATGAGGTAACCAGAAAATGCAAGTAACAAATGGAATGAATAAAATCAAAATCCATCATTACACACAATCATTATTGAGCTCTAAGGTTAGTGGTAACATGAAGAGAAACAAAAGTAAACCTCTTCCAATCATCGTTATTATGCAAACAACCCAATACCAATATTTTTGTCAAGATGAGCAAAGCAGTCTTATTAAAAAATGAGCACCCATGTCCAAAGAAAGAAGAAAACTGTGGTAATAATAGCTTTTACCTGCTGCATTTTCCACTGTTTGTCCTCCCTGAAGGTGCAATGCAGAACCTGGTTGTGTTTAGGCAGCTTCAGGTTAATGTCCTATTTTAAAGAACAATTTTTCAATTAAAATTCAAATGCAGTCTCTTGACAGTAACTGCTGCCAAGATTTGTGAGAACTCTTTATATGCACAAGTACTTGTGAGATGACCATATTGCACATTGAATTTAACATTTTTTAGATATGTTTATCAGAACTGGCTAGGTCTATTGCAAGGTTAACTCCGTTTTTTTCTCTCATGGCTTGATAAATGGTCCAGCATCCCTTTTTATTTTAGATTAGCAACGTCAGCCGAGTGCTGTAACTGAGTTCCACCATTTGTGTTTTCTCTTTCCTCTGCTCTCATTCTTCGTCTTGACTTACATCCCCTCCATTCAGAGCAGCTACAGCAATCAAGCCCACACCATCCTCAGAGACAACACAATCACCACTTGCTCCTCCACCCCCGTCATGAATGAGCCCTTTACTCTCTCTACACCTCCCCCTTTTCTAACAGCGTGCGGCCACAGTGGCCTGTGGGTGTTCTCCGATGTCTTTGGTTTCCTACCACACTCCAAAGACATACAGGTATGTAGTTTCATTGGCTTGGTGTATGTGTAAAATTGTCCGTAGTGTGTGTAGGATAGTGTGCGCGGATCACTGGTCGGTGCAGACTCAGAATCTCTAAACTAAACTAAACTAGCAAGCTTAGTTTTTTTTTTACTTTTCCTGGTCCGGGTGACGGTTTGTTGATGTGAAATGTTACCACGCTTTCTACATCTCTGCCCGACTTGCTGAGTCATTTCAGAATGTTCTTCTTTATTATTTCTAGGTTAATAAAAGCTAGGTTCAGTGAGGTAAACAAATAGAAACTGTGTTCATTTGGATGTTACATAAAATTGCGAGCCTGCCCATTTTTTATGGGGAAGATTCACAATCCTATCTTATGATTTCAAAGCAGAAGAGTTTATTTCCGTTGCCTTGACCAATATTAATCTTTTCTTGAAATGTTATTTGATGGAGAAACAACTAATTTTCACATGGATATTTGCAGAAACTTGCTGTGCACAAAATGGCCATCTCCGTTCCTACACTACTACAGTGAGCACACTTCATAAAAGCACCATGTTGTTTGGGAAATATTATGGGATATGTTGAAATCTTAATAAAAGCTCTATAACAATCTCTTGTTGATCCCTCCCCATTTGAAATTATTTCCTAAGGTACATGCGCATTTAAGGTGTCAAACATTGGAGTTTCAAGGTTCCGTATAAATGCACCAATTCTCTTTTAACAAAAAGTATATTTGTTTTAAAAAGAGTTGAACTCCATCTCTGGTTTCAAGTTTTCAAGTACATGCATAATGGTTAACACAATGATCGTTTGAAAGGGAATGTAGAGCTGAAATACTTAAAAATACAGCACTTGGTTTGCACATGTTCAGTAATCTGCATTTTTCTTTAATGTATTTACAATCATAGCCGTTAAAATATAAAGGTCACATAATAATTTGGATGTTGAAACTTATCACATCAATTAGCAATGGTGTATGGATTCAATTGTTAAGTTAGTCATGAATCTGCCTGTGTCTACTGTTTGAAGGTAGGTGGGGAAACCTGTTCTTTCTGTTTGGTCCCATCTGCATTATATTCACTGAACAGCACAACAATTATATCTGCAGGTGTGCAACACAATGTCAACTTTGCCTGATCACCGCTAAAGCAAAAAATTCAATGGTATGGTATGTGCGTTTTCACAAACAGGAAAACTCAGCACTATAGATTGGATTGCTAGATATACCTGCACATTGCGATTAAATGCAGGCAATAAGATTTATTTTAACAGGAGATGCATTTGTTTTTATACTCACCGCTTGAGTCAACGCGTCTCCTTGTAACGTCAGGACACCCTTCACCTGATCTGTACTGGATAAGAAAATTAATTTGAGAAAATATTTATTTCATAATTTATATCATAAATAGTTTGATGCATGAAAAAGTCCATCATTTTGAGTTGTCTATAAAGAATGGGAAAAAATCAATTAAATAAGATTTTAAGTAAGTTAATAAATAGAGTGATTATTTAATCATGTACCATACTCTTCTCGAACTTCCCACATAAAAACATTGCACATTGCTTCTTTCCTATTTGGATACTATCTTATACACATGGATTGAAAAATAAAATTGAAATGGATGCCTCAGAGAATCACATTTGGTGCAGACCTACTTGAATCTGACTCATTATTTTTTAAATCTGGTGCTCAGCTAAAATTGAAACCTTTTTTGTTTCATTTCCAGAGGGCATGCAATGTCGATTAATTTTATTTGTCTTTGTACCAAGACACCAGGTCAATTAGCTTCTCCTTGTAGTTTGTAGTCCCAAGCTATAAGGAGACCACATAGATCATGTCTATGATCATGTCTGCTAGGTCATGTCTACTACGAACAAACAAAGACAAAAGATGGGTACTAAAATGTTATTCAAATATATGTATGTAAACCAGGAATGTACATAATCAGCCGGCATCATTTTGGTTCATCATACATCATACATGGAATGCGCAGGTCACAATATTCATTACTCCACATTTTTGTCAAGTAATATTCCTGTTTAAAACAAAACCATGCAGGGAAGGACATTTCATATCACAAATTCATAGAGATTTAGAGTTATACAGCACGGAAACAGGCCCTTAGGTCCATCTCATCCACATTGACCAATATGCCTAACTACACCAATCCCATTTGTCAGCTTTTGCTAAATGGGATTTGCTGAAGATTTGCTAAATCTTTCTTATCCATATAGCTGTCCAAATATTTTTTTAAGATTGTAATTATGCCCATCTCTACCACCTCCGCTGGCAGTTCATTCCAAACAACCTCACAGGCCCTTCAAATCCTTCTCCTCTTACCTCAAACCTATATCCTCTAGTTTGAGACTCCCCGACTCTGCAAAATAGACAGCAACTATCTACTCTATCAATACATTCCTAATTTTATAAACCTCTATTAGGTCACCCCTCAGCCTCCACTTCAGCCTTTCCAATCTCTAGTAAACTTCATGCACCCTCTGAGAAATTGCTCATTCCAGGTTTCACCCATCTCACTGGAAGCTGCAGGTACATCATCTTTACAGTTCAGCGTTTAAAATCAGATGAGACCCTCTCTCAGTTTTATCAAATCCGCAAGCTCCCTATTGAGTTTTTTTACACTGGTTATGAAAACATGTACAGATCATCTGAGGAGGTTATGGATGCGAGACAACTTATTTATTTTAATAGAAAGCAAGCAGCTTAGAAAGAGCAAGAATCAATCTCTAGCATTGTAAAGTAGTTGGAAAGATGCCACTACAAATTTGTTGGGAGTAGGAGTGTGGTACAGGAACTCAAAAAGGTGAAAACTGAGAACTGAAGATCTGGATGGAACAACACACAAGACTAAAGACCCAGGTCATTATTTCCAAGTTGGCCATGATATAAAGAAAATAAATAATGCAAGTGATGTCCTTTAGCCAGTGATTATACATCACTTAATACTCTGCAAATGTGATTAAAGAACATTTGATGTACAGATACTTAGGTTGCATTCAGAAATGAAGGTCACCAAGATGGGGAAAGGTTTACAAGTCATCCAAATGAGAAAAACTTTGCAAAGCAGCCCTTTTGTTGATGTATTCATTGTAATGTGATTAAAAACTATATTTTCTATTAAAATTATTCTTTGCAAACCTGGGGATCCCATCCTTTTGGGATGTGTTTTATTGAATAAACCTACTCTGCTGTGTTCAGTGCAACATTGCTACCAAAAATCATTGTTTGCTATTATGTACAACATAAACTGAAGATAGCTGCTTACGATGAGCTTCCAAGTTTGAAGTTCTCCTGTCGAGTTTGACCTTCAGATCCAGAAGCTGAGAGAGTAAAGCGCCGAGAGGCCTCCTGTGCAAGAGGAGCCGGCCATTAGTGAAGAGAAAAGCAAACCGAGTACTTTGTAAAGCAGCAACATTATTCTTACATTAGTTGCAACAGCCAGCATTTTTGCTAATAATTATCAGATAGATTTCTGCGATCTTCACTCTAAATTCCTAGATGTTAGACCATAAGACATAGGAGCATAATTAGGCCTTTTGGCCCATCATGTCTGCTCCACCACTCGACCATACCCGGTCTATTTTTCCCTCCCAGCCCCATTCTCCTGCTTTTTCCTCGTAGCCTAGATGCCGTTATTAATCAAAAATCCAATCAATTTCTGCTTTTAAAATCTCCAGTGACGTGGTCTCCACTGGCTTCTGTGGAAATGAATTCCATAGATTCACCACACTCTGGCGAAAGAAATTCACTCCTCATCTCTATTCTAAAGGTATGTCTTTATATTCTATGTCTGTGTCCTCTGGTCCTAGACCCTCCCATTACAGGAAACATCCTTTCCACATCCATTCTATCTAGGCTCTTCATTATCCGATAGGTTGCAATGAGATCCTTGCTCATCCTTCTAAACTCCAGGGAGTGTAGGACCAGAACATTCAAACACTCTTTATACGTTAATTCAATTGTCCCCAAAATCATTCTTGTAAACCTTCTCTGGACCCAATCCAATGCCAACACATTCTTGCTCAGATATAGGGCCCAAAACTGCTCACAATATTCCAAATGTGGCTTGACCAGCACTTTAAAAAACCTCGACATTACATTGCTGCTTTTACATACTAGTACCCTCAAAATGAATGCTAACATTGCATTTGCCTTCCTTACTACTGACTCAAGCTGCAAATTAACCTTTGGAGAATCTTGCACCAACACTCCTGTTCCTTTGCACCTCCGATTTCTGAATCCTCTCCCCATTTAGAAAATATCTACGTCTTTATTCCTTCTACTAATGTGCACAACCGTACACTTTGCTACGCTGTATTCTGTTTTCCACTTCCTTGCCCAATCTCCCAACATGTCCAGGTCCTTCTGCAGACTCCCTACTTCCTCAATACTACCTAGCTTCGTCTCATTCGCAAACTTGAGTTTGGGTTAATTAGTCAGAACAGATTCTATCCTAATTAGATGATTAAATTGATAAGATACTCTGATTTTGTCCTGAAAATCAGCTCTCAAGTTGCATTCAAAGCTGAAGGCACAAATGCTATTTCATAACTTATGCAGCAACCACATTGAAGAGGACTTGCACAATACATTGGCAATTTGACACATTTTGGGACTTTTCTTCTTCAGCACAAGAATGTTGGCATTCAAATGAGATCCGAAATTGATCAAAGTCCTCTTGGAATGTTTCTATAACAAATTAATGAAAGTATAGTTCATTTTCGTCTAGCATCAGTGTCATTGAAACATACCGCTGCTGCAAAAATGCATTTCAGTATAGATCCGAGGAAAACAATGCTGAACTAACAATGACAATAAGAGACCCAAGTTGCACCACAAGTCCAGGCGTATGCTTGCAGAATTATTACCTTGTTAGATCAAATGCCATTTCCAACACAGTCAGAAACATTTGTTAATCTGGATGGATGATATATTAGGTGTTAGTTTGGCAGCATTACATTTCATAAAAGCACTTATTAATATAAAGAATTTTGAATAGGATACATCTGAAAATAAAGAAGTTAAGTATAGTGCCTGCAGACCCTTGTTTACTTCATACTTGGGAACACTATAAACAGTTCTGTGTGCATATTGTAGAAAGGGCACAGACATGTTGCAGGTTTACTAGAATGTCAATAAAACCGTGAAGGTACCTTGATGCACCTATCAAGATTAACAATGTTATATATTTTTTGTTCTCAAAAGAGAAAATTGATGATGGTCTTACAGAAGTCTTTAAGACTGTGAAGACATTTGAAAGAGTAGATGGCGATAAAATGTTTCTACATGCAAGAAAGGAGAGTACAATGGATCATAAATACAAGAGACCCAAACTTCCTGTGCAAAAATTCTAAGTAAATTACCTTAAGAATATCTTTTAGCTGTTTCAGGACAGCATGAACTTCTTCGCGCAATAACCATTTAAATTCTTCCTCCTGAAATATTCCAAAAATATTAATCCTTATCAACAATATAATTTCGAGTGAAGAGTGCTTTCATTACAAGATATAATGGCAGCAATGACAAAGAATACATAACTAAGTCATAGCATCTCGACACTACCCAAGCTAATGACAATTCAATGCATTTGCTCTATTTCTATGGTGAGGGCAGGAACAGGGAGATAGGGGATATGAATGTATGACCGAGGGGCTGGTGCAGGGAGCAGGGATTTAGATTTATAGACCATTGGGATCTCTTCTGGGGTAGGGGTGACGTGTACAAAAAGGGACGGGTTATACCTTAACTAATAATAATAATATAATAATAAAGTACCTTTATTGTCATCCAAAGACATGTTTTTGGACGAAATTACATTACCCACAGTCAACAATGAGGCGCAATAAAAAAGAAAGCAATAAAACACACAATCACAAAAACAAACATTAAAAAAAACCTTTATCACAGCGAGTCTCCTCCAGTCACCTCCTCACTGTGATGGAAGGCCAGAATGTCTTCTCTCTTCCCTGCCGTCTTCTCCCGCGGTCAGGCAGTTGAAATTGCCACGTCGGGGCAGTCGGGGCTCACGACATTGAAGCCCCCGCCAGACGGTGAAAAGTCCGCAACGGGCCGACCCAAGTCTTGCGATTTGGGGCGGATGAAGACGCCACCACAGCCTCCGAAGACAGCCAGCTCCGCAGGTGGTGAGTACAGTCCGCGGGCTCTGTGAACCAGAGCCCCAGGTGGTCCCAGCTGGAGGCCGCCAGCTCCAGGTGTTTGGCGGATGGTGGGCCGTAGCGTGAACAGAGACACGGCGCAGAAAAAACTGGAGGGGGACCAACATTCTGGCAGGCAGGTTTGCTAGTGCTACACGTGTGGGTTTAAACTAAATAGTGAGGGGGAGGGGTTGACAAATTGGGAATATAAAGATGGAGTTAAAGGGGAAGTGAATACAGGAAAAGTTGCAAAAGACTCCCGAATTAATGGGAAGGAAAGTTCGAGAAGGGAAAAGAGAGTACGGTCAGGGCCAAAAGAGAGGGGAGGTGAATGCCAAAGTTAAAGTGTTGTATTTGAATGCACGAAGTATAAAAAATAAAGTGGATGAGCTTGAGGCTCAGTTAGATATTGGTAAGTATGATGTTGTGGCAATTCCAGAGATATGGCTGCAAGAGGACCTTGGCTGGGAGTTGAATATTCAGAGGTATACGTCCTATCGAAAAGACAGAGGGGGTGGGGTCACTCTGTTGGTAAGGAATTATATTCAGTCCCTTGCAAGGGGTGACATAGAATCAGGAGGTGTAGAGTCAGTATGGACAGAACTGAGGAATTGTAAGGGTAAAAAGACCCTAATGGGAGTTATCTACAGGCTATCAAACAGAAGCCTGGACATAGGGTGCAAGTTGAATCAAGAGTTAATTTTGGCATGTCGCAACGGTAATGCTACAGTGGTTATGCGAGATTTCAACATGCTGGTAGACTGGGAAAATCAGGTTGGTACTGGACCCCAAGAAAGGGAGTTTGTGGAGTGCCTCCGAGATGGATTCTTAGAGCAGCTTGTACTGGAGCCTACCAGGGAAAAGCCAATTCTGGATTTAGTGTTATGTAATGAACCGGATTTGATAAGGGAACTCAAGGTAAAAGAGCCATTAGGAGGTAGTGATCATAATATGATAAGTTTTAATCTACAATTTGAGAGGGAGAAGGGAAAATTGGAAGTGTCAGCACTACAGTTGAACAAAGGGGACAATGGAGGCATGAGGGAGGAGCTGGCCAGAGTTGACAGAAAAGAGACCCTAGCAGGGAAGACGGTGGAACAACAATGGCAGGTATTTCTGGGAATAATACAGAAGGTGCAGGATCAGTTCTTTCCAAAGAAGCAGAAAGATTCTAAGGGGTCAGGCAGCATCTCAGGAGAGAGGGAATGGGTGACGTTTTGGGTCTGAAGAAGGGTCTCAACTCAAAACATCACCCATTCCTTCTCTCCTGAGATGCTGCCTGACCCGCTGAGTTTCTCCAGCATTTTGTAATACCTTTAATTTACACCACCAGCATCTGCAGTTATTTTCCGACACAAGATTCTAAGGGGAGTAAGAGGCGACCATGGCTGACAAGGGAAGTCAAGGACAATATAAAAATAAACGAGAAGTATAACATAGCAAAGATGAGCAGAAAGCCAGAGGATTGGGACTCTTTTAAAGAGCATCAGAAGATAACTAGAAAGGCAATACGGGGAGAAAAGATGAGGTACGAAGGTAAGCTAGCCAAGAATATAAAGGAGGATAGTAAAAGCTTCTTTAGGTACGTGAAGAGGAAAAAAATAGTTAAGACAAGTGTGGGTCCCTTGAAGACAGAAGCAGGTGAATTTATTATGGGGAACAAGGAAATGGCCGACAAATTGAACCAGTATTTTGGATCTGTCTTCACTAAGGAAGACACAAACAATCTCCCAGATGTTCTAGTGGCCAGAGATCCTAGGGTGACGGAGGAACTGAAGGAAATTCACATTAGGCGGGAAATGGTGTTGGGTAGACTGATGGGACTGAAGGCTGATAAATCCCCAGGGCCCGATGGTCTGCATCCCAGGGTACTGAAGGAAGTGGCTCTAGAAATTGTGGACGCATTGGTGATCATTTTCCAATGTTCTATAGATTCAGGATCAGTTCCGGTGGATTGGAGGGTAGCTAATGTTATCCCACTTTTTAAGAAAGGAGGGAGAGAGAAAACAGGAAATTATAGACCAATTAGCCTGACATCAGTGGTGGGGAAGATGCTGGAGTCAATTATAAAATAAGAAATTGGAGAACATTTGGATAGCAGTAACAGGATCGTTCCGTGTCAGCAAGGATTTACGATGGGGAAATCATGCTTGACTAATCTTCTGGAATTTTTTGAGGATGTAACTAGGAAAATGGACAAGGGAGAGCCAGTGGATGTAGTGTATCTGACTTTCAGAAAGCCTTCGATAAGGTCCCACATAGGAGATTAGTGGGCAAAATTAGAGCACATGGTATTGGGGGTAGGGTACTGACATGGATAGAAAATTGGTTGGCAGACAGGAAACAAAGAGTAGGGATAAATGGATCCCTTTCAGAATGGCAGGCAGTGACTAGTGGGGTACCGCAAGGTTCGGTGCTGGGACCACAGCTATTTACAATAAACATTAATAGCTTAGATGAAGGGATTAAAAGTAACATTAGCAAATTTGCAGATGACATAAAGCTGGGTGGTAGTGTGAAGAGGATGCTACGAGGATGCAGGGTGACTTGGACGGGTTGTGTGAGTGGGCAGATGCAGTTTAATGTGGATAAATGTGAGGTTATCCAGTTTGGTGATAAGAACAGGAAGGCAGAGCATTATCTGAATGGTGTCAAGTTAGGAAAAGGGGAAGTACGAGATCTGGGTGTCCTAGTTCATCAGTCACTGAAAGTAAGCATGCAGGTTCAGCAGGCAGTGAAGAAAGCTAATGGAATGTTGGCCTTCATAACAAGAGGAGTTGAGTAAAGGAGCAAAGAGGTCCTGCTGCAGTTGTACAGGGCCCTGGTGAGACCACACCTGGAGTATTGTGTGCAGTTTTGGTCTCCAAATTTGAGGAAGGATATTCTTGCTATTGAGGGCGTGCAGCATAGGTTTACTAGGTTAATTCCCGGAATGGCGGGACTGTCGTATGTTGAACGACTGGAGCGACTGGGCTTGTATACTCTGGAATTTAGAAGGATGAGAGGGGATCTTACTGAAACATATAAAATTATTAAGGGATTGGACACGCTGGAGGCAGGAAACATGTTCCTGACGTTGGGGGAGTCCCGAACCAGGGGCCACAGTTTAAGAATAAGGGGTAGGCCATTTAGAAGGGAGACGAGGAAAAACTTTTTCACTCAAAGAGTTGTGAAGCTGTGGAACTCTCTGCTTCAGAAGGCAGTGGAGGCCAATTCCCTGGATGCTTTCAAGAGAGAGTTAAATAGAGTTCTTAATGATAGCGGCGTCAAGGGATATGGAGAGAAGGCAGGAACGGGGTACTGATTGTGGATGATCAGCCATGATCATGGTGAATGGTGGTGCTGACTCGAAGGGCCGAATGGCCTACTCCTGCACCTATTGTCTATATTTCATAAAAAGATGTTGATCAAAAATAAGGGACGTGACACAACCTTATTCTTGGCATTCATCCATGGACAGAGTAAAATTCTAAACAATTCCCATTATTAAAAATAAACATACCTTTGACAAAATGTTGCATTAAAATAGAAATGGAGACTCCTACATCAATATAGCCTTCCATCAAATGCAATGAACGAAAATTAGTCTGAAGAAGGGTCTCGACACAAAACGTCACCTATTCCTTTTCTCCAGAGATGCTGCCCAACCCACTGAGTTACTCCAGCATTTTGTGTCTATCTTTGAATGAAAATTTCATTTGTGACCTTTACTCAGATCAAGTCTAACCTTCAAATATTTTGTATTTTTCACATCAGCTTAAGTGTAAATAATTTTCCTTACCACGTGACTATTAAAGTTTTGAAATTTTGAAATCGCTTTACATCTTTCTCAATTCCAGTTACTTCCGGCTTGCCTCAGAAGCATGATTTCCAAACCACTACTGTTAATCTGCCTAATCAAAGCTATGCACTCTGCATTTTCTAGAGCTTTGTGCAAATCTATTAATACGCATTACTTTATGCCTCTATTTATGAAATTTAAAATCTTATATCCCAAATATTTTTTGCCATATTCTGAAATTATGATGACACGAAAGACTGCAGATGCTGGAGAAACAAATAATCTACTGGAGGGACTCAATGGGTCGAACAGCATCTGTGGGGGGGAATGAATGATCGATGTTTTGGGTTGAAATCCTACTTCAACACAGAACAGAGAAGGGGAGTCTCAGTCCTAATGTAGGTGTCGGCCCAAAACATCTACTTTTCTTTTCACCTATATGCTCAACCCGCATAATTCTTTCAGAAGCCTGGTGCCATCTTTCAATTTACTGATGATATCACTGTTGTTGGACAAATACCAGCTAACGATGAATCAGAGTACCGGAGGGAGATTGAAGATCGGATTGAATGGTGTCAGAACAATATTGCTCTTACTGGATATTACACGACAAAAGCTTTTCACTGTACCTCGGTACACCTGACAATAGACAATAGGTGCAGGAGTAGGCCATTCGGCCCTTCGAGCCAGCATCACCATTCAATGTGATCATGGCTGTTCATTCTCAGTCAGTACCCCGTTCCTGCCTTCTCCCCATACCCCCTGACTCCGCTATCCTTAAGAGCTCTATCTAGTTCTCTCTTGAATGCATTCAGAGACTTGGCCTCCACTGCCTTCTGAGGCAGCGAATTCCACAGATTTACAACTCTCTGACTGATAAAGTTTTTCCTCATCTCCGTTCTAAATGGCCTACCCCTAATTCTTAAACTGTGGCCCTTGGTTCTGGACTCCCCCAACATTGGGAACATGTTTCCTGCCTCTAACGTGTCCAACCACTTAATAATCTTATATGTTTCGATAAGATCCCCTCTCATCCTTCTAAATTCCAGTGTATACAAGCCTAGCCGCTCCAGTTTTTCAACATTCGACAATAAACTAAACTAAACTAAAATGTTAGCAAGACCAAGGAGATGGCTATTGATTTTAGGAGGGGAAAGGATCCATGAACCTGTCTTCATCAATGGGAAGGTGGTGGACAATCAACAGCTTCACGTTCCTACAAGTGCATATCTTGGATAATCTGTCCTGGGCCCAGCAAATTGATGCAATCACAAAGAAAGCACATCAATGCCTCTGCTTCCTTAGAAAATTGAAGAGATTCAATGTGTCAACAAATACTCTATCAAATTTCTACAGATGCATGGTGGAGGGCATAGCGGCTGGTTAAATTATAGCCTAGTTCGCTAATTTGAACACTCGGGAATGAAGGTGACTGCCATTGCCTATCCATCACTGGTACTGACTTCCCCAACATTGAAGGGCTGTATAGGAGGTGCTGCATCGAAAAGACAGCCAATATTATCTGTCCAAGCCACCACCAAAGCCATAACCACCAGATTCCTGAACAGCTTCTTCCCAGCAACTATCAGGCTCTTGAACACCACACAACACTAACCTCAGCAACGATGATTTTCTGCAGACTATGTCTTTGGTTGCACTGTCTTTGTTTTTTTCACTAGTTAACTATAGTTACATAGTATTGTGGTTATTAACTTATGGTATTTTTAATTATCATATATTTGTCCGCGTGGTATTGCATTTACGAGCTACAGCAAGTATTTAATTGTTCCATCGTCAGTACATAAGACAATTAAACACAAAAGATAGGGACAAAATGTTGGAGTAACTCAGCAGGTCAGACAGCATCCCTTGAAAAAATGGATAGGTGATTTTTTGGCTCAGGATTCTTCTTCAGTGTGAAGAATTCCACAATTAAAAAAATGTTTGTTGAAGGTTCACATTATCTTTGCTACAATTCCCATTGCTGAGACACATACAAATAAGCATATATATTTTAAGCAGTAAAAATAAGCTAGTGCTCAGTATATATCTGCCAAATATCATCAAATCCATGTCAAATTAAAAATCTTTTTGTTACATCCCTTCATGGCAGAGAGGTTGACAAATTCAATACTTATGAACGCCATCAAAACATTAACTGTATCCTTCATCACAAATGTTGCCTGGCCTGTCAAGTATCCCCCAAAAAATCTATTTCATATTTTGCTTGGGCAGCTTACAAACCCAGTGGTATAAAAATTGATTTCTCTAACTTCAGGTAACTCTTGTTTTCCCTCTCTCTTCTCTGACTCGTTTCACTGTCCTTCTGATTAATTTTACTGCTTGTGTCCCTTGTTGCCATCATCCCTTCAGCCAACAATGAACCATTCTACATTTCCTTGACCAGTGTCTCTTTTGATCTCTCGTTCTCACACCTTACCCTTTCATATCTCTAGTCTCCCTCTCCCCTGACTCTCAGTCTCAAGGGTCTCGACCAGAAACGTCACCCATTCATTCTCTCCAGAGATGCTGCCTGTCCCGCTCAGTTACTCCAGCATTTTGTGTCGATTTTCTATTGATATTTCATCAGATTTCCAGCATTTCAATTAATATATTTCTAACAACGAACCACCACAATTCTGAACATTGTTGTTTAATGGAAGGACGGTGTAGTCAACCAGTGCACGATCTTGAATCCGTAGACCGTTGCAACATAAGCAAACCGTTGCAACATAGCTTTGCACAGGGATACATCTCTCCCTTTCACACAGTAACCCAACTCCAGCCGCTGACCGGCCCACCTCGCCCCATATCTTTTTAATCCCATTTCGCACTCTCTTGCCGGTGCTTCTTTTCCCCCTCACTCTGCCCATCGCCGGGGAAGGTGCAGACTCACCAACACCGCCCGCTCCGCCTCACTCGCCACCGCCATCTTCTTCTGAAGGACAAGAGAACCGCTTCCGTTGTCCGCGGCTGAACCGTTCCTCCCCTCCCTTCCCGCCTGTGCCGCGTCCAGAAGGTCCCCGCCGCCTCCCCGAGCGCACAAACAACGTTCCCAGGCAGCAGATGTAGCAACGCATTCTTCCGAATGATTTTTTCATCTAAGCCATTGGAGTATTTGATGCGACATTTTCCTTTCCCCCGAATTGAAAACTGAAGCCGCAGTCTTGAGGTGCCTATGTTGGTGGTCAGTGAGGTACGATACGATAGACCCACCCAAGTCGCACCAGCTTCTCGTTTTCACCCAACAGCTAACATAACATAACATAACAACACTTTATTGTCACTCGGCACAACACCGAGCGAAATTTCAGCAGTCACACAAAATACAGCAAAAAGAAAAGAACACAGGACACCCGACCCCAACACAAACATCCATCACAGTGACTCCAAACACCCCCTCACTGTGATGGAGGCAACAAAACTTCCCCTCGCTTCCCCCCGCACCCACGGACAGGCAGCTCGACCCCTACCGAGGCAAACGACACGCACAGCCCCCGCCTGTTTCCTTTATCATCAGCGGCCTGTTTCCTTTATCATCGTTATTTTTGTGCAGATCTTTCATTCATTGTTCTTTATCTCTCCACACCACCGTCTATATCTGTCGTTTCCCTTATCCCTAACCAGTCTGAAGAAGGGTCTCGACCCAAAACGTCACCCATTCCCTCTCTCCAGAGATGCTGCCTGTCCCACTGAGTTACTCCAGCTTTTTGTGTCTGTCTATGATAGAACTTTATTTAATCCAGGAGGGAAATTGATCTGCCGACAGTCATAAAAACCCAAACTACATGAAATTAGAGTGACAAGCGGAAAGGATTGGGGATTTGCAGATTGGGAATGGGGAGTCAGTCTCGTGTAGGGGTGCCAACTATCTCACTCCCAAATACGGGACAAGGTGACGTGACCTCACTCGCCCAGCCAGTGGCCACGTGCTCCCGCTCCACCAATGGCAACCGGGAGGCGGGTTGCTACGCAACCTCGGCCGCGTTGGAATCAAGCCATCAGTGGACAGTGCATGTGCTGAAGGACGCAAGATGAGCCTGCGAAGGCAAACGCCCAGCGACTTTCTAAAACAAATCACAGGTGGTTAAACTGAACTCGGGTGTGGATTACCGAGGTGGATGGATATATATATATGAACATAGCACTGGAACAGACAGAAGAATATGTAAACGGTCAGCTTAACAACAAATATGGAGATGCATTTATTCGAGGCAACAATGTATTTGTACATCAGCACGCAGAAGAGAAGACTTTAGATGATGTTGTAGACTGAAGATTGATTTTTGATTTGAAAGATATCATTTTTTTAATGTAACTCAACTTTTTTTTAAAAACTCTTTTGAAATTTTACTTTTCTACACTATATAACTGGTGGTTTTTCGATAAAGAATGATTTAATCCATTTAATCCAAAGGTAAAAAATTATTATAACGGCTGGAGAGGAAACAATATTGTTTTTAAATTGTGTCCTGTGCTTTTATGTTAGTATATTATGCACCAATGGAGTGGCAATAATAATTTCGTTGTATGCAGTGCTTTCAACGACAAATAAAGGCATTCATTCATTCATCCACTAATGGCTTGATTCAAGCGTGGCAACCCGCCTGGCCGGGCGGCCACCATTGGCGTAGCGGGAGCACGTGGCCGCTGGCTGGGCACGGTCACGTGGGGGGTGACGTCACCCTGTCCCGTATTTGGCAGCCCTAGGTGGCGGGGGTGGGCGTTTGAGAGACGCCAAAGAGATTTGATAATTAAAATGTGGAAATTAAAAACACTCACGAGGGAGAGAGGGGGGGAAGCTAATCCAGAGAATGAAAACCCATAAGTGCCTGGCGGTCCAACTGCACTCAAATACGGGACAAGGGCTGTCCCGTAAGGGACAATCCAATTTAGCCCAAAACGGGATGTCCCGGCCAATACGGGACAGTTGGCAACCCTGCCCACGACAGATGGGGGAGGAGTTGTAAAGTTTGATAGCCACAGGGAAGGATCTCCTGTGGCATTCTGTCCTGCATCTTGGTGAAACCAGTCTGTTGCCAAACGTATTCCTCTGGTTGACCAGTGTGTCATTGAGTGGATGAGCTGTATTGTCCAGGATGCTCCAGTTTGTGGAGCATCATCCCCTCCAAGATGTTGTTGTCAATTCATACCAATTGATTTCTGCCAATGAGGAATGCAAAGAAGCAGACATCCAATTCCCTGAATTGAATGTGTAGAGGTGCTGTTGATGATCAGCAGCCTGATGATGTGCTCTTGAGGTCCACGCGGAGTAAAGAGCCAGCGACGTTGCATCTGCAGTGGTGGTAGACAAATTGTAGTGGGCCGGATACTAGACAGTTTAGTTGATAAGGATCTTGACAAAGCAGTTCATTACAACGGATGCAAGTGCCACCAGGCAGTAGTCATTGAAATGTCACCGTGCTATTCCTGGGCGGCACCAGCATTATGTATGTTCTTTTAAAGGAGATTGGGATCGCAAACCATAGCAGTAAAGGTTGAAGATATCAGTTTAAAAAATCCAGTCAGTTGGTCCTTGCAGGTTAAGAACACAACCATGCACACCGCTTTCTGAGGATTCGCCCTTGTGAAGGACCTTTTGATGTTGGCCTTGGAGACAGAGATCACATTGTCTCCGGTAATTGTGGGGTTCTGTGATGGCACATTGGTTTTATGCTTCAAAAGGGAGAATGCCATTGAGCCTGCTGATAGTGATGAACCAAGCACTTGAGTTACCCGGTCGCATCATACAGGAGGAAATAGCTACAAGGTCTGCCTTAGATCAGTGTTTCAGTTTACCTTTGCCTACACTGCCCACTGAGAACCCATGAAGGTCCTTCACTGCTTTGCTTCTCATCCATATCTGCTTATTTGTCAGAGCTTAAATGGTGCAATAGCAACCAATTCAGGGTTGGCTAGTTGGAATGAACAAAATAAGCTCAATTACCTCATACTGTAAAGGTGATTGATTCTCTTAAGATGGAAGAAATGATTTTTCTCCAAGGCATTATTGGAATTGAACAAATATTATTTATTTGCAATCTTGTGTTTTATACGGCGAAACTTTATTCAGATACATTGAGCAGACATCTACCAGTTTAACTTGTTATGCACTTCAGTTCTGTGGGCTTTAAGGGCTGATGATGCCACTGTGGGATCTGCAGGCTTGTGGTGCGCTTGTATGTGAGATGACATGCTCCTGTTATTTTTTGATGCTGGAATGAGTAGGCTGCTGCTCCTCCTTCTTGAGCATTCACGGAGGGGCTCATGTTGTCGACCTCCCCGTGGTAAGCCGTCAACTGACCTCAGTCAGGGGAACGACAACAAACAGAGACAGCAGAAGCAGCTTCATAACTTCTGCTGCCTCAAATGCAAGAAGCATTCATGGAGTGGGGATTCTGCCAACCAATGGGCAGGGGAGGATGGTGTAGGTTTTAATTATGTGCTTGAAGCCTCCTTAAATTAGTTTTGTGCTTTTCCAGTATTCTTTGCGCCCTCAAAGTATAGTTTTTTTTTACAAACCAATCAGCAGAAAAATTAAGTTGGAACATCCATTAAGAGCTTTTCACAACCCGGAATCTAATTTTTCAGAAACCTCAGTACATGAGATAGTCAGCTGGTCATAATTAAAGTATACATACAACTATAGAAAACAATAGAAAACAACAATGTCCAAGCATATAATATACATCGATTTTCTCAAATGTGTTTGCTTATGCTCTTTACAAATCAAAAAGTTGTCTCGGTCCATTGCACTAGACAACATTTGTACCCAAAATACTCAGCCTTACTGTACATTTAATAGAATCCTTGAAATGTATTATTAGTAATATTATCCATTATTGGTAAATGATGATTCGAAATGTTCTGGAAACAAGATAGTGGAATTTGTTGCAGCCAGCAAAAATACCATGTTTGATTTAGTGTCCTAGTGCAGAAAAAACATCTGGCTTAATAACATAATTAGATATAGTGGCAGCTGGAATAAGACCAAACATTTCATCTCACTTGAGCTCCTTGAATGGAATCATTCATCTGCTGCATTTCTCCATGTTCCAGTTTCCTAAGTCAGATCCTAAATTAAACTTAGTACTTCTAACATTCTCACCGTGCCAGATATTCTCGTGATAACTAAAGTGTACAAGGACTAATATGGATTCAGTTTCAAATTATTCCCCTAACTTTCCTACCAGCAACTAAATGGCCACTTTCTATTGATAATTTCTTCTTGTTCTTTCATCTCTCAAAAAAAGTCTTATTTGTACATTTAGCATCTCCTCCATTTCCAAAAGATGGAGAACTGAAACCATTTGTACAAGCACCTTGACTGGAAAACCATTATCTATTTTATACTGCAACCCTGTGTTAGGCATTGAATTTCCATTTAGTTTTTTTCTTTCCTCACATTGGTGCAGATTTATTTCCAAAGAGGTTGCTTCACCTCACAGATAAACTTGATGGTCACTGGGCCCTTGCTGAGCATTTAGAGCGTTTTTAATTTTGGTATTCATATTCAAAATGAAGTATGGCTCAAATTTTGGAGACATGATCTAGACAGTTGTATTCCCCAATTGATCAGTGGAAATCATTCAAATTGGTGGTAAATAATACAAACTTTTCTGCACTCTAAATAAAAGATTCTAATTTCAGTATTAAGCATTCCACAGCAATCACAAAGAGGTTACTTCACCTCACAGATAAACTTGATGGTCACTGGGCCCTTGCTGAGCATTTAGAGCGTTTTTAATTTTGGTATTCATATTCAAAATGAAGTATGGCTCAAATTTTGGAGACATGATCTAGACAGTTGTATTCCCCAATTGATCAGTGGAAATCATTCAAATTGGTGGTAAATAATACAAACTTTTCTGCACTCTAAATAAAAGATTCTAATTTCAGTATTAAGCATTCCACAGCAATCACAACTGACCCAGCATGAGATTGTATCTCCAAATCCTACGTTCAGAATGACCTGGGAGAACAAAATCAGGGATCAACTGCTGGAACTAAAACTTCCAATTCTCAAAGATCAAATGATACAAGATGAACTTTCATTTAGGAGGGTTTTTTTTTACTTAAAAAAAATTAAATCACATTGTAAATCCGTTTGTACAACAAAATAAAATGCCGACAATTGCAAATTAATTTCCTGAATAAAAACCACTTTTATTGACCAAGCTAGACTGATATTTAGTTTTAAAAAGTTATCCACTGCATTTTCAAACACTCATTTGACAAATTGTATACAATTGTGTACATAACAAAATAGTTATGGATCCATAAAAATAGCCAATTTCTGCAATATTGATCTTATTGTGAAATACCATAAGCGGTATAAAAATGCAATGACTGGATAGTGTGCAGATTTGCGCTTTAAAGCATGAAAAAGGTACAATCAATTCACAGTTTGTATAGACATGTTCGTTACAGAATTCAGGTTTATCTGCAGCCATTTATCCAAAATCTTGACAGAAGGCTAGCAAGTGATAACTATCAAATCAACTAGCATTTCTCCGAAGGTTTAACCTCCGGATTTTTATGAATAATCTTGTTGCCAATCCTACCCAAAAGACTTAAAATGAACATTAATAGGTGGTCGTGTAATTCAGCCATGGGGTGCATTTCCAAGTAGTTTTAAGATGACTGTAGCACGTTTATTTTTGTGAAACTGTATTACTTGATATGCACCGTTCTTCATCACAGACACAGATCACTCAGCATTGCAAGGCAATTGTTTAATGACATAAGAATACAACCTTTAATGCAAAGTGGAAACACAATGGTTCGTACAAGAAAACTATTCAGGAATTATCACTTCACAATTAAATAAATTCTCTCTCCAAATATTAAGTTATAACAGAAATATGACGCAAAAGGCTATTAACGATTGCTAGCCTATATTTTAATGTGACTTGAAATCAAGTTCTTATATTTCTGAATTATCTATTAAAGGAATGACTTCAAAGAGTCATTACAATTCAAAGTGATGCTATTCACAATCTTTAATGCCCGCATGGTGTACAGTTGTCACATGACCCCAACATGCTGCCAAAATATGTTTGGCTTGAACTAAATCTGGTACAGTATTTCAAAAGATAAACTATGCCATTACTCAATTTCTTTTCAGATACAAATGAAAATCCCACATTAACTTCAGCAATTAACGGTATTTATGCCGCTAAAATATTAGGCTAGTTTGACCAACATCGTCCACGTAAACAGAGGTAACCACATTACCACATTGGAGGTAAACATACATTTTCACGTGGCTTGGTTTTCGAGGGGTTTCTCTCAAGAATTTCCAAGTTTGATAACCGACAGAAGTCTGAACGTTGGGTTGCAGTTTAGTATCAAAAACATGGTGGTGGTACTTTTCACAAGAATAAAGTTATCACAAAGACTCCATTTTCACTAAATGAGAGAGTGGACTCTCACTTCAGAGCATGCAAGCTAGCGTTTGCATAAGGCAAAAGTTATTGTTTGAAGGCAAGTGATGTTTCTGTACATTGAATCACGAGCAGCAATCTAAACCACCGCACTACACCTGCAACTCAGTGAGTTGCCAACAATGAGGGATGTGCATGCAATTTAGATGTCATACTGTTTTTCCAAATTAGTATACCGTCCACTCGGATGCATAGGGCTCAATTTCAAACATATCCGGCTGCTTTCCATACACATTTTAAAAGCAGCTTAAATTGAGTCTGGCCTACCTTTAGGTTTATTAGATTGATATGGTCACGTTGAATACTTGACCATCATGCTTTGGTGTAGTCAAAAGTGATCACATGCCTTTCAGTAAAGTGACCAATATTACGTTCCACACCTACTTTGTGCAACAAAAAGACTATGGCAACATAAAAGCAATTAAAAGTGGCTGGTATCATACTCAATTTGCATTCCCAAGTAGCATCCACATCAACTCAAAGATCCATAGTTATGAACCAAAAACACTGATTTGTTTGCATGCCGTTTACTGTTAAATCAGTTTCTGTGCAAATGAAAGGTTACTTTCAAACCTAGAAAGGTAAATAAATATGAGATTCTAAAAAAAAACCTATAACTTTAGGTTGAGTAGGACCATGCATGGAAAATAGATGAGATTATATCAAAAATGATAAACAGTTTACTCAAACCTCTTCTACATACATGGCCATTTTAATAGTCTAAACTTTCTTACTGGGTCTCTACATATTTGAGACCAAGGAAACTAAACAGCGAGGTCAACCTGATCACAAAAATCACTACCCAAAGGGCAGTCACTTGCAAGGCAGCAAAACATTTTTTTCCTTTGGAAAACTTTTTCAAGTCACAAAAATACCAGTTTTTAAAAAAAATTGCACCGAACAAATACAAAATTATTGCATGCAAAACAACTGCTGGTAACAATTGGACCAACAGTCTAGTTCAAAAGCTGTGCAATCTTTCTTCCAACTAGGCTGTGTTTTTTACCTACTTGAGCAAATGACGTGGGAAACTTTAAGCAGGACACCAGTAATAGTTTCATTTTGTACCAAATATTTTAAAATATACACATCACCAATTTTTTCCAGGATCATTATCCATGGCAGTATCTCCACAGTACAGGCCTGAAGCTGCTTAAGTATTTCACTTCTCTCCAGTACTCCTGATATTCCTTCTTTAATTTTGTACATTTGCTCTTCTTTACTTAGTGTACAATAGTGTTGATGGCAACATGCAGTACCAGCAATGGAGTCTGTATCAACAATTACAATCAGGAGGCACTTAACCAAACCCATAAAAACAATTGTTAGGGATTAACATCAGCTTAGACCTTTGTCGATAACCCATTATTCTACAAGTCAACCTTTCATAACATCGTAACAAAATTATACAAAGAAAAGCAGCAGATGGTTGGCACACATTCACTTCAATCTCGAGAGGTGCCAGGTCAGTGCATTAACGAGATTTGGCTAGGTATAGGCCATTTGATCCTCAAATCACAAGAGGAAAATATATACAATGGCCAGTATGGAAAAGTAAACCATGTACTGGTAATGGAAAACATGAACTGGTAATGGAAAACATGAAAATAAAAAATAAGTGGCCCCAAATTTTTAAGAAACAATTAAAAGATTGTCACGATCACTGATTGCAGGCCAGATACACTGCAGACATATCATTTTCAGACTGGTCCAAGGCCTTTGCTTTCTTAAACACCTACAAGAATAAAAAGTAACAGTCAAAATTTTAATTTTAATGAACACTGAAAAGAGCAGTAGCCAAAAATGTTCCAAAACACATTTGAAATATTGCAAAAAGACCATGAGGAATTTAAAAGAAAATTACTGCACTACTTTCAAACATTGTATTAATCAGCTACAAATAAGCATAACACCTAGACACAAAAATAAATACATTCCTAATTCCATTGAGATGCAGAAAATATAAAATGTAAACTCTCTTTTAACTGTGGAGACCATTGAGGCAACTGTTTATTGTAGGTTGAAGTATAGAAATGCACGGCCTGATTCAATAAAAATAATTAGTGATGCATTCACTTCGGATCATTATACCACTGTTCAACAAAATAAGGTTGCATGTTCACAACATCCGCATTCTCAGTTGTTTGCACATGGTCTGAGAGAAAAAAAATCTTACAAAGGTCAAGATTGAATCCATATTAACCAAAATGATCACAAAATCATCAGGGCATAAAGCGTTCAGAACTTACTTCATTCGCCGCAGCAGCCACTGGAGTTGAATGATTGACTGAATCACCCATAGCAATGGCCAGCCTGAGGTCCTTTTGTATGTGTTTCAACAAGAAGTCAGGCTTGAAGCTTCCCTGTAAAATACCTGATAATGAGAGAATCACTAGTGGGTACAGTTAATTATTTTGGAGGTCAATTATTGTTACATGCAATAATCACCAGAATGCCGTTGCAATGGGTGTAAAAATGGGTGTAGCAAGATCAATGATGGCATTCAAAGTTAAAAACATTACTTTTTGGAATAAAATAAATGTTACATATAAATTTACAGAACATCAAAGTAAAAAATAACAGTGGGTATGCTCACATGAGCAATTCTTAGCTTTACTGAATTCTCTTATGACCAGCCATATAATGGATGTAAAGAGGATGTTTCCAGTAGTGGGAGAGTCTAGGACCAGAGGGCACTGCCTCCGAATAAAAGGATGTACCTTTAGAACGGAGATGAAGAGGAATTTCTTCAGTCAGAGGGTGGTGAATCTGTGAACATCACTGCCACAGAGAGCAGTGGAGGCAGAGTCATTGGGTATTTTTGAAGCGGAGATTAATAAGTTGTTGACTAGGAAGGATGTTAAAGGTTACCGGGAGAAGGCAGGAGAATGGGGTTGAGGGGGAAAAATAGATCAGCAATGACAGAATGGAAAGGAACAGACTGGATGGGCTGAATGGCCTAATTCTGCTCCTATATCCCATGAACTTTAACCATTCCCATCCACCATATAGTGTATTCCAATTCCATTCCACGGGCATAAATAGTAACTGTCAAACCAAAATAAAGTACATCATCCTCAAGTTCACGAGTAGTGAAAGTAATTCTTTGCAGTTTATCGCAAAAGAACCACTGTGCGCACGAGTTGTTTTGTACAACCTCGAGTTAACTTTGTTTCAAAAGTTACAACTGTTATCAAGTTTATACCAGGGGTTATCTGTCCAATAGCTTCACAGATTAAGCACCATCACCTACAGATGGGTTATAGATGTTAAACATAGAAAAAAGAGTTGTCATAACTTGTTCTAGGCAAGAAAACATTACAGCTATTCCTCAATTTACAAAGAGGATGCATTTGTAGAAAATGCTGTAAGCATCATATTGTATAAATTGTTAAGGCTGGGTTCACATAATGTTAATGACATTTCAGACAAAAAATCCTTTAACCAATGTCCCTAAAAATTTCAAAAGTTAGTTACTTTGGCACTTCTGGTCCAAAAAAGCACACGCCAAAGGTCCCTGACTGAGGATGTAAAGCAAAACATCTTGCGACTGGCTGGCTATTTTAGCCAATGTAAATCCTTCTGCTACAGAAGCCATGAAACTGCCCAGGATCATATTTACAATCAGCATCATCTTCGAGGCATTGCCCACCTCTCCTGAAAAAGAAAAAGAAACTAATTTAGACCAGTCATCCATGTCTTCCACATATGGCATAACACAAAAGAAAATTAGAATGTAAATTTTGGAATGGAGTCAAATATATATATTTTTACTTTAAATGCCAATTATCATTATCTTGTGCATGGTGAAAAACCATCATGTTATGAGGATTGAACATGTAACATTATTGATTACCATTTCTTCTGGAGAAAATATTGTGGCCAGTTTCATACCCAGACTGGTACTAGCTGGTTCAACACATGCACAAGATAAACAAACGGCAAAATCCAAATCTGAAGACCAGGTTCATCAATGGTTTAAATAAATTTTAAAAATTCAGTAACTGAGTCTCCAACTAATACTTGGTTGCAAAACAAATGAACAATTCTGATGGAATGTGATTTGGCTTCCTATCAAATGTATTTTAAAGACTACATAATTTAATTTACCAGAGTAACCTTGCCCTTTCACCTGGATAAATGAAAAATTCCTGAATAGCAATTCAAAAATATTTTTAAAGGAGAAATATTGGCGGATTCTAGAAGCACAGACCTACCCAAATAGAAAGACTTCTTCCCCATGGCCTGAAAACAGCTGCTACAATCATCAAACAAAGCCTTATCTCCAGCTGCAAGGATCACCAGCATTCCATTTTCCGATAGCTGCCGATTCCCTGAGACTGGTGCTTCGAGATAGCACCCCCCTCTGGAAGTGATCACCTATGTAATAGAGTAACCATTACAGATCAGTCCTGCCATCTTGTTGCCTATAAAGTACCCTAGGTAAGACCCACCGACCTGAGATCTTAATGAAGCACCAGACACAGCACTGGAATCAGAGGTAGACACAAAATGCTGGAGTAACCCAGCGGGACAGGCAGCATCTCTGGAGAGAAGGAATGGGTGACGTTTCAGGTCGAGTCCCTTCTTCAGACCTATCTACTGGAATCAGAGAATTGGGATGCAGCATTAAATTCCAGTTACCTACTCTGAAAATTTGGCCAGCAAACTGAACTCACCCACTTGAGGTCTTTAATGCTTTGTCCAGTGAATATTTTTAAACCAGAGTGCAATTATAATTCCTGGTATGAAAAGCCTCCAACTTATCAACAAAAAAAAACCTAATGTGATAAAATATAAATGTGATAAAACATTCTCTCCTTATTTAGTTAAAGAATACTCAAGAAGAAATTAAAGTGCTGGCTGATTTGAAACACATTGCATTCATCAATTTTGTAAAATTGCCCCATCCACTTTCTGCAGGCACGTGAGCGAGGGTAAAAAAAGAGGAAAAGAGCCGAGCACTTGCACGACGTGTACAACGAGGGGGGGGGGGTCAAAAATGATTAAACATTTACACACAAAATTACCCGTTTCAAGCCTCTTTTAGTGCATTTCAAAGTAAAAACAGACATTACAAAATAATGTGAATATGTCACTGTACACTGATAACATTTTGAAGTAAATTTGAAGTAAATTCGCACATTAATTGATAATCAGCCCAAAAAGGTGGTAATTGGCTTTTCTGCTGTATTTTATATTTTAACCCTGTCTTAATTAATTTCGTTATATAATCTTGCACTTAAATTTAATATTTACTCATTACAGTTCCACCACTGATTTTCTGGCACTCTTGGCACCAGAGCTTTGCTGATTAATCAAGCAGACTAAGGAAGCTGGGGATAGATGTGCTGGCTCCAGCTGGGCTGGAGTTCCAGAGCCCCGGCCGCAAGTTGCAAATTCAACCCACCGATCGGCCGTGGAAGTCCCGATGAGGTCGAGATTGGTTGCTTTGCCCAGTCTAGGTGCCACATTTTCAGAGAGACTTCCAGGACGCGCGGGGGGGGGGGGGGGGGGGATTTTAAAAATGTGGAAATCCGCGGAAAATTCACATGTCTGTTTCTGGAAAGGGTTTTGGACAATGATTAAAAATGGCAATCACAGCTGAGTTTGCCTTTACACACATACAGAAACAAAACCTTGTTGTTCCATGCCTTGTTTCAAATTGTAGCTCAGCAAATTCAGACATATCAAGATCTACTCTTGAAAAATATTTAAATGAAACCACATAGCTAATGAGTTTGTAAAATCACTTTCTCTACTTTTTACATAAATATTTTACGTCAAGTACTGGGTTAACAAAATAGAGCAAACAGTAAGCAACAAAAACAAACTTGAAGCTGGGAGAAAATAACACGAGTTTGCTGAAAAATTAGGAAGATTCACAAGCAAATAAAGAACAGAAGAACAAAGGTTAGATGAAACTAATGGATTAAACGGTAGGAGCTACTATTCCGGCAAGAGACTAAAACTAATGTAAGGAAACTGCAGTGTTCTACATTACTGAATGAGATTAACTTCTACTGGTCTTCAGAGCTTGACATTTGACTTAAACAACCCACAATGTAGATTTGAGGCTGATGTTGCATCTTATTCTTGAGATACTGCTGTGCAACCAGAAGGCCAAATAAATTCCAGAAGCTGTGTTAAATTACAGACATTCAAATTCAGAACATAAGTAGGATTTTTAGCCCCTCGGGTCTGGTCCACTATTAAATAAGATCATGGTGGATTTGATTATGCCCATATTTCCACATTTCTGCTTACACCAGGTGAGTTTTCATCCCCTTATAAAGAATTTATCTACATCTGCCTTAAAAATATTCAAAGACTGCATCCATCTTAGAGGAAGAGATTGCCAAAGATTTATACTTTATTCATGATAAATGGATCAGCTCTTTTGTTAATACAATGACTCCCTCATTCTAGATTCAGCCACAGGGAAACCCTCACCACAAACACCCTCTCAGGGTTTTATACTTTAATCAGGCCACCTCCCACTTTATATTATCCCAAACTTACTAATCATATATTTGATGTTTTCATCCAATCCATTTATGTAAAACAGTATAAAGTCAAGGCCCAAGCAGTCACTTATTGAATCATTCCAATCAGAAAATTATGCCCACTCTCAATCTCTTGTCCGCCAGTGAATCTTGCATCCCCACAAGTAGCTTTTATTTTCTGCAGTAATTCTTGATCTTTCACCTCATGAAATGCTTCCTGGAAATCTAATAGAATATCCAATAATTTCTCCCTTTTTTATTTTTACAGGACTTTTTTTAAAAGAACTCCTACACCTAATGGATGCAAGCCAGGCCTATTGAAGCAGTCAACAAAAAAACTGTCATTCGCTAATCTATGTCCCCCATTATAACGTCTAACTATAATGAGTTAGGTTTCCTAATTATGGTACTTTTGTGATTCATGTGCAATTACCATGTAATTATCTTAGTTCCCCATTACAATATGTACAGTAAAAACGAGTAACATTTTACCCGAGACAGACGTTATGCTACGATCCTGTAATTTCTTGCTTTTTGTTTCCCTCCCCTTTTGAATGAACGGAATTATGTTCTCTATTTCACATCTGAGTAGACCGTCCCCAAATCTCAGGAATTCTCTGGTGATTGTGTGTCCTTCCTGAGGTCATCCCTCCCTTCCCAAGTTCATCCCTCAATACGTGACCTAGAGCTATTGCAGGGATGTTACTCATTTCCTCAACAATGAAGACTGACCCAAATGATCTGTTTAGTCCCATTTTTTCCCATTATTAATCCCATCGACTCATTTTCCACACAACCAATACCGTTCCCGTTAATTTTAACTGTCTTTAGAAACTCATTGTATTTACATTTTCAGCCAGCTTTTCCCCCCTCTAACTTCCCTTGAGTTCCACGCTGGCTATCATTTTCCATCCAAATTTCTGACCTGCTAATCATCTTTGACAAAAAAAGTATGTTGGGGTTAACTGGAACATGATAAAGCCATATCAATTAAAAAATAAATGCAAAGTTACAGAATGGCTGTATTTACATTAGTGCACTCAACAAATCAAACTAATTTCATTGCATGAAATCTCTGATGTATGTTGTCTACATTTCACATTGACTGAATTAAACAACGGGCAAATTAAAAAAAATGCAAGTTTATCTCATTACCTGCGAGATTTCTGTGGATGTCTCAGGGTCCAATGTGGACATGTCAACGTAACATTTGCCTGGTCGAATCCCTTGTAGAACCCCACTGGGGCCCAGAACCAACTGAAAACACAAAGAAAACTTCAATGATCAGATATCAGTTTCTTTCCATTGAGATTAATTTAAAAGCAGAGTATTAAGATTTAATTAATCTTCACAAACGCAAGAAATAGGTACAGGTCATCTAGCCTGTGAAGCTTGGTTCACCATTCAAGATGATCAGTGCTGATCTGAACTTGGCCTCAACTACATTTTCCTGTTCATTTCCTTCAGCCTCAGACTTCTGAATAGACAAAATCTGAATATATTTATAGACAAGATTGATAACAAGACATGTACATCTCTTGAACCTGGAGAATGTCAAAGATTCGCTGAAGAGAGGAAATTCTTCCTGAACTCTGTCTTAAACAGGTGGCCACTTATTCTGAAATAATGATTCATAACTCTGGGTTCCAAAAGAAAAGGGGATAAAAAATTTAAACCCCCCCAGAATCTTGTTTCCTGCCATAAATCTAAGCAGAGTTTAAAAATAATCTCCACAATTGCTAATATCATAATGGTTATTCATTGCTTGGTCCATCAGTTAAGAAACATTAAATGTACTTACATCTTTAGCTGCCTTTGGGTCAGAAATACAAGACAGTGTGATATCGCAAGTGGAAACAACCTCTGCCGGCGTCCGTCCTAAACGAGCTCCTTCTTGGAGAAAAGGGTCGCACTGTCACAAAATTGAAGACAAATTTTGTAAATTTTCACTTAGTGGAGCAAATAATTCACTCATATTTCATAAAGAGCCCGTTCATGACACAGTGCCAAACAGCTACTATGAAATGCCTGATCAATGTTATACCCAGCTTCATCAAAAAATGAATTTACTACATAAAACCAATGCCAATGGTCCTGCACTGTTTACTTTAACCATACCAGAGAAGGAAACAAAGTGCGCCGCATAATTCAAACTATCCAAAAATAATTCATTACCAATCAAGACGCTTGAAACGGGTAAATATAGTGGAATTTCTCTATTATTTTTCACAACCTGTTTACAATTGCAAATTTTCACGAATGATTATACGTTTTCAATGATATTGGTTCCAAAAAAAATTGGCTAAGAAATACAGAACTACTCTGTTGATTCTCCATGTTATTTTATTCTAAAACCATGACCCGGAGACCCAAAACACAACATTTTGAATAAATGAATGAATACGTTTATTGGCCAAGTATGCATGTACAAGGAATGTGCCTAGGTGCTCCGCTCACAAATGACTACACAAACATACAGTTAACAATTAAGAATAAAGCATAACCACATCAAAACAATAAGGATACAACATGTGGGTGGAAATAAACCAGAGCAAAAAATAGACTACAAACTCTGGTTATTGGGTAGAACTATCACTTGTGGAAAAAAACTGTTTTTGTGTCTGGCTGTGGCTGCTTTGACAGTCCGGAGTCGCCTTCCAGAGGGAAGTGCTTCGAATAGTTTGTGGCCAGGGTGAGAGGGGTCAGAGATGATCTCGCCCGCTCGCTTCCTGGCCCTTGCAGTGTACAGTTCGTCAATGGGGGGGAAGGTTGCAGCCAACAACCTTCTCAGCTGTGCGAACGATCCGTTGCAGCCTCCGGATGTCGTGCTTGGTGGCTGAGCCAAACCAGACCATGATGGAGAAGGTGAGGACGGACTTAATGATAGCAGTATAGAATTGGACCATCATTGCCTGTGGCAAATTGTGTTTCCTCAGTGGCCACAGGAAGAACATCCTCTGTTGGGCCTTTTTGACAATGGAGTCGATGGTGGCCCCCCATTTAAGATCCCTGGAGATGATGGTTCCAAGGAACTTAAATGGCTCCACAGATGTGACTATGGTGTTGTTGATGGTGAGTGGGGGGAGGGGGATCTCTTTGAAAGTCTACAATTAGTTCCACTGTCTTGAGAGCATTGAGCTCCAGGTTGTTGCGATGGCACCAGGATGCCAGCTGTGTCACTTCCCCTCTGTAGGCAGATTCCTCCCCATCCTGGATCAGTCCAATCAGGGTAGTGTCATCCGCAAACTTGAGGAGCTTGACAGAGGAGTCTGTGGAGGTGCAGTCATTGGTGTAGAGAGAGTAAAGGAGAGGGGAGAGTACGCAGCCTTGCGGAGCTCCTATGCTGAGGGCCTGCTGGTCCGAGATGTGCTTTCCCAGCTTAACATGCTGCTTCCTGTCCGTCAGGAAGTTGATGATCCACTGACAGAGGGGTTCAGGCACAGCCAGCTGGGAGAGTTTGTAGTGTAGTAGCTCTGGCACAATGGCGTTAAAAGCACATCTTTTGGAGTGTTAGTCTGGTTTACGAAGCTAAGGTCTCTGGAATCAGAGTCATGACACTCTTATTCAAATGTTGGAGTGGAATTCATTGACGTACAATAACTAAGCAAGCGTAGTAATAGATAATACAAGTTTAAAAAAACTATACCTTCTCTCCTGTGCGATTCCACACTGTAACAATGTGCCCCATCTTCAAGAGATTTGCAACAATTCCACTTCCCATTAAGCCTAGACCAAGGAAACCTATCCTAGAAAATGTAAAAAGAAAATCACATGTTCCTCAAAATTTAAAATCCTTCAAGGTTATATAGATATTTCTTAAAATCCAGAGCTTATGCATAAAGAAACGTCCTTCCATGTCTGATCCCTAACTTTTGACTCTCCTCCCATGTTGCTTGGTGCCCTTTAGTCTACAAATGTATTTCCTTAAATAAATTCAGGATACTGGAAATACAGTACAAATCCATTCAACAAAGAGGTGGCAATTCATTAAACAAATAAAAGCAAAAAAGGAAACACAAGAACTGCAAATACTGGAATCGACCAAAATACAAAGTGCTGGAGGAACTGAGCAGGTGAGGCAGCATCTGTGGTGGAATGGACAGACAGGTCAGGACCCTTCTTGAGACTGATGGAGTGGGGTGGAAAAGGCTGGAAAATAGATGGGTGGAGCAAAGCCAGCAACTGATAGGTGGATACAAGTGATGGGGGTTAGATTAACAGATTGATGGAATAAATGACAACAGTTTAAAAAAACAACTTTGGAAATAGCAGCACCTGCGGAGAGAAAAGTTTTTTTCAAATTGGTGACTTTTCATAAGAGCTGGGAATAGTTAGAAATCAAACATGACTGAAGTTGTAATGAAGGGGATTATTTCAACAAAAGAACATTTCTGGTGGAGTGCCGACAGAGACTAAATGTTAAAAAAAGGTGGTGCCATCAGCTGGGATGTGTGATGTAGGCTTGATAGTCATTGCTGATCTATCTCAGGGTGATGCAAATAAGAGACTGATGAGTCACCTGATCGATTGCTATTTGGTTTCCTCCTTTATCAAATGATGGAATAGTATTTACAACTTACTAAATCCAAAACGTAATTTCTGAATCTAGAGAACGTCTCCGAATTATGACTTTTGTAAATTCCTCATGCATTTCTTTCAAAATACTTTGGGATGGAAACTATCAAGTCAGAGACACACAGGAACACGAGGAAGCTGTACCGTTCTCCGAGGTAGAGCATGCCAAAGATTCACCATCCTCAGAATTTTTTTTGTGCCCCCTGGTTCTGGACTGCACACACGCGAGAAAATAACCCCTCAGAATTTACTCTCAGACAGGCTTTCAAAACTCGTTTTTTTAAATGCATCTTTACAAAACTGGAAGCCAATGCCAGTCTCAATTCCCCTTGAACTGATTAAGCCATCTCAAGAGACAAATCAACGAAAAAAATTTCGGCATACACTGGAAATCTGAAATAAAGACCACGATTGGCAGAAAAACTCAGTTCAAGCAGCATCTACAGAAAAACAAAGGGCCATTCATCTGAAAAGTTAACCGTTTCTCTTTCTGCAGATGCTAGTTGGCCTGCCGAATTCTTCGAACTTCTTCAGTTCTCATGGCCAGGCATGTGAGTGGGGTAAAACAAAAAGAGGAAAAAAGCCGAGCGCTTGCGGGGGGGGGGGGGGGTTCCCGCGGAACCCCTAGCGACCTTTAACAGAACCTAGTGTTCATTACAAGTCTATACATCGGTTTTTTTCTCTTTCTTTTTTTCGATCCGATTTCTCCGTTTATTTGGCGAAGTGAAAAACGCGGAATCCATCCAAAAAGCGCGGAAAATGGATTTAAAAAACGCGGAAATCCGGAAAATTCACATGCCTGCATGGCAGTTAATCGCTCTGAAGAAGGGCCAAATTTCCATTCGTTATGGAAGTTGGTGTTTAGGCTTTTAAAATTTGATATAGTTGCTTAGCCATCACCAAAAAGACTACCATTTGGAACAAAATCTAGATTTTGGTAAATTACCTTAATTCGTTAACCTAGAATAGGATACAAACTCAATTCTCCTGGCCCGATTAGAACAGTAATTTAGTCATTAAACTTACCTACCACAAATAATCACATTTAAAAAACGTGCCTCGCTGTTGGCCAGAATTTTGCAAAAATTACTACCACACCGTTTTGACATTCTACACACTCACACCAAGTTCAGAGTTAAGCGGTTAATATTATTCACTCCAAAATTGTTCTGCAATTTGGCATATCATAAACTGTGTTGCCAGTAACCTTTTCCAGCACAATCAAAGAAAATCGCCTGAACTAACACGTAATTACGTCATCAATTTACGCAGTCTGAGTTTTTAAAATAAGATCATTATTGCATAGCAAAGTAATCCTAAATTGCACATTGTATAATAAGGTATTTTGTTGAAACAAATTTCTGGTATTTCAGCATCGACTTAAAGTAATGCATGTTTCAAATGTATTTAGTACTTAAAATAATGTAAAAAAGATTAATAACACTGCTCCCAGATCTCAACTTCTATGAGAATTCTTTAATTGTTGGCAACAAACATTTGAATAGGGAGGTTGAGAAAAATTTGAGATGTCTCTTTCATTAATAAACATGGTGTCCCCCTGCTGTCCGAGATGATGTCTCACCCATGTCTACTACGTGTCCCATAGTTCTGCTCTCACTCCCGAAACTCCTCCCAGGCAGATTAAGGACAGAGTTCCCCTGGTCTTCACCTTCCGCCCCACCAACCTCTGCAACAAACACATCATTCTCCAACACCTCCTCTAACTTTATCTACTGCATTTGGTTTTCCTGTTGTGGCCTTCTTTATATTGGCGAGCCAATCATAGACTCGGCAACCGTTTCGCCAAACACTCGTGCTTGGCCCGCCAAAGCCTACTGGATTTCCCGGTTGCTAACCATTTTATCTTCCCTGCCCATAAAGACCTCTCTATCCTAGGCTCCTCCATTGCCAGAGTGAGGCCACATGCAAACTGGAGGAACAGCACGAATGTGCCATCAGATTAATGGTAGAAAACCCAAGACATTAAACAGAAAACAGCCACCTATTAAAATGCTACGTTCAGGGTTCACTCTGTACAAAAATGGCTACATTACTGGGTACTGATTACCGATCAAAGGAACATTAATCAACACCTCAGGTACTTGCACATTTTATTTCAGAAACAAACTTTCAATGATCACAATTCAAACGTAAAATACTTCAGATCTAAACAATTGCAATGAAACCAAAAATGCTGTAAATATTCTGGTCAAGTAGCATATAAAGCGAGAAAGAGATTTAATGTTAAGGTCAATGACTTTCCACCAGATCCTAAATGTTAACTTCTCCATAGATGCTATCTGACCTGTCAATTATTTTCAGTATTTTGATTTCAGATTTATTTTATTGTAATGATTATATCTCAGTAACTAAATCTAAACCTCACTTTTTCATTGAACCCAAGGTAAAACTCTTCAATGTCCAACTCCAATTGCTTTTTACCTGATGGATGACGACAATTTATTTTTAAATATTTGGGTTCTTACCTTTTATTTGTGGGAATAACGTTGCCATTGGTTGCAGTACTGTCAGCTGCCTGGATGGATGTGGACTCTGCTTCCTGTGAGATTACACCAAGTTTAGCTCCAACCTTCATAATTAGGATGTACAAGCAATGCAGTAAATTAAAAATTAGACTAAGAAGTGTTCCACATTCTGGTAAACATTACAAGAATTACCAAGCAATGTTGCTGGTATACTTGTGGGCTTTTAAGTTCGTCATTTTTTCTAATACAAATTTTTGCTGCAATGAGGAAAAAACATTGCATACATGGGCTATAACAGGGCAAATGTGACATTCCACCAGAAGTTCTCAGGAAATTATAAGACCACTGGACTTGTACTGTGGTTGTTAGTAAACCACTAGTCGATGAACAAGATAAAAATCACCAAGAAATAATTGGATTAAAAAAACTCAAAATAGATATCTGGGAAGTAGGCCAAATTTAGCTAATCCGAAAGGATTTAAGGACTAACAGGAGATTAAAAGACATGCTGTGGATGTGATATGAAGTATTCCCAAAACTGTTTGTAAATCATTGAATATTTGGAACCAGGGAGGCAGTTCTGAGAGTCATAAAGAAGATGTTAAGTCTAATTTCATTTTGTAGCACAGTGTGTAGCTCTCCAAATGATGGCTCATCAGTGTCTATTCAAATGTAAAGATTTCAGCCTCCTGCCTTCTCAGATGCACCTCTACTACCCTCTCAGCCCACTAGACCCCACTTAGTTATTTACCCCACCACCCTTTCGTCCACCACTAAAGGCTCTAGGTATTCCAATTTAGCCGATCTGGGCTTCTTAAAAGACCATACACCTTATTTGTCCCCTCAGTTTCCAGTTACTGAAAAAAAGCCTTCATAATTTTTTTTCTCATAGCAATGATTTGCCAGCCCTGACATGATCATAATTCTCCACTACATCCTCTAGATTTTTTCGTAACATCACTGAACTGTAGACGGTACTCATACTATGGCCTAACTAGAACTCTACATAACATTGGAATAATGTCCTTGCCCTGGTATTCTACACTTCTGCTAATAAATAACAACATGTATGCAATTTAACACCCTTAATGATCTACCCTCCTTCTCTTAATGAGCTGTCTATTTGCACTCCATGGTCCCTCCTCTGTTGTTCGATAGCATCAACCTGTTGATTGCTGCAAGGCTTGCATGCCATAATGGACTATAAAGTGAAGTCGGGAAGTCTTGTTGGCAAAAATGCATATCCCCCCCCCCCACCAATCGCAATTCATTCTCTGCTCATTTTGAACAGAAGAGCAATGAAATGACAACAGCCTTGGATGCATCTGTACCCACGGGCATCACAGAAATCTGATCAGGTTTTTTTTCCCTCCCCAAGAGTGAACCTGCATTAAGCCACAGGTCTGAATGGAAACTCCTACTGTGTCCTCAGAAACTGTACAGACCAGCGGTTAGGAATAGTCGTTGACATCTTTAACCTCTCCCAAGTCTATTCAACTTGCCACCTAATAAAGAAGACCACAATCATACCAAAGAATGATTGCCAAAGAATGGTGCCAAAGAAAAGCAAGGTAGTGTGCCTTATGTGTAGGAAAATAACTGCAGATGCTGGTACAAATCGAAGGTATCACAAAATGCTGGAATAACTCAGTGGGTCAGGCAGCATCTCAGGAGAGAAGGAATGGGTGACGTTTCGGGTCGAGACCCTTCTTCAGTAGTGTGCCTTAATGATTTCTTCCCCACTGGCTCCATCATCCACCATCATGAAATGCTTTGAGAGACTGGTCATGGCATACATCATCAACTCCAGCCTTTCAGACAAACTTGATCCACTGCACTGCCCCTAACGCCACAGCATTTTGACTGGTTGCATCACGGCCTGCATCGGCAACGCAAATGCCCAGAAATGAAGGAAATCAGAAAGAGTGGTGGGCACTAACTGGTCCATCATAGGTACTGACCTGCCATCGATCAAAGGGATCAAGAGGTGGTGCTTCCTCAAAAAGGAAACCAGCATCAAAGACCCACACCACCCTGGCCATGCTCTCATTTCTCTCCTCCCACCAGGTTCAAGAACAGCTTTTTCCAACAACCATTAGGTTCTTTAACACTCTAAAACAATACCGAAACTATGAGCTTGGTTGAGCTAAGGACTTCGGGTTTTTTGTAGTAGTATTGGGGCTAATAATTTTTTTTGTTCAATTTGTGTGTTTATAGTAGCATTTACAGGCCTGTTATGTTGTTGTAAGTAAGAATTTCATTATGCTGTTGTTGGTTAATATGACAATTAAACACTTAACTCTTGAACACACCCCTGGCAGACACCATTCTCCATGGGCTTATACCCATCCCTGGAAATCTGGATAGGAACACCTACATTAGACTACACGTCCACATTTAACATCATTATTCTAACTAATCTCCTGGATCGAGGACTTGGCATGCCCCTCTGCCATTTGGATCCTTGACTCATGACCCATAGACTGCAATCAGTGAGATTAGTGACAAAACATTCTCTATGATAAATTTCAACACTGGCACCCCACAAGGATGCATTCTCAGCTCTCTACTATGACAGTTGGCCAAATTCTGCTCTAACTCCATTTACAAGTTTGGAGGTGACCCCACTGTAGCAGGCCAGATGTTGAACAATAATGAAACCGAGAACAGGAATGAGAGAGAAAACCAAGTAAAAGAGTGTCAAAACAACCGCCTCTCTTTCAATGTCAGAAAAATAGACAATAGACAATAGACAATAGGTGCAGGAGTAGGCCATTCAGCCCTTCGAGCCAGCACCGCCATTCAATGCGATCATGGCTGATCACTCTCAATCAGTACCCCGTTCCTGCCTTCTCCCCATACCCCCTCACTCCGCTATCCTTAAGAGCTCTATCCAACTCTCTCTTGAAAGCATCCAACGAACTGGCCTCCACTGCCTTCTGAGGCAGAGAATTCCACACCTTCACCACTCTCTGACTGAAAAGGTTCTTCCTCATCTCCGTTCTAAATGGCCTACCCCTTATTCTTAAACTGTGGCCCCTTGTTCTGGACTCTCCCAACATTGGGAACATGTTATCTGCCTCTAATGTGTCCAATCCCCTAATTATCTTATATGTTTCAATAAGATCCCCCCTCATCCTTCTAAATTCCAGTGTATACAAGCCCAATCGCTCCAGCCTTTCAACATACGACAGTCCCGCCATTCCGGGAATTAACCTAGTGAACCTACGCTGCACGCCCTCCATAGCAAGAATATCCTTCCTCAAATTTGGAGACCAAAACTGCACACAGTACTCCAGGTGCGGTCTCACCAGGGCCCGGTACAACTGTAGAAGGACCTCTTTGCTCCTATACTCAACTCCTCTTGTTACGAAGGCCAACATTCCATTGGCTTTCTTCACTGCCTGCTGTACCTGCATGCTTCCTTTTATTGACTGATGCACTAGGACACCCAGATCTCGTTGAACTCCCCCTCCTCCTAACTTGACACCATTCAGATAATAATCTGCCTTTCTATTCTTACTTCCAAAGTGAATAACCTCACACTTATCTACATTAAACTGCATCTGCCATGTATCCGCCCACTCACACAACCTGTCCAAGTCACCCTGCAGCCTTATTGCATCTTCCTCACAATTCACACTACCCCCCAACTTAGTATCATCTGCAAATTTGCTAATGGTACTTTTAATCCCTTCGTCTAAGTCATTAATGTATATCGTAAATAGCTGGGGTCCCAGCACCGAACCTTGCGGTACCCCACTGGTCACTGCCTGCCATTCCGAAAGGGACCCATGTATCCCCACTCTTTGCTTTCTGTCTGTCAACCAATTTTCTATCCATGTCAGTACCCTACCCCCAATACCATGTGCCCTAATTTTGCCCACTAATCTCCTATGTGGGACCTTGTCGAAGGCTTTCTGAAAGTCGAGGTACACCACATGAAAGAGCTAGTTGTCAACATCAGAAAGTGGTGGTGTCCATACCCCAATCTACATCAATGGTGCTGAAGTGGTCAAATGCTAAGAGTTCCTTGACATAAACATTTTATATAAGCAGTTTGTTCTGATCCAACCACACCAGAAGTAAGGCCAAGAAAATACACCAATGCCTCCATTTTCTAAGAAGACTAAGGAGGCGCTGCCCAAGACTGCAAGAAGTTGCAGAGAGTTGTTGATGCAGCCCAGTACATCAGACAAACCAGACTGCCAACCCTGCCTCCCCCACCCCTCCACTGTATCTACAATTCATGCTGCCACGTAAATGCATGTGATTATTCTTTCCAATTAACCAGTCTATCTATACTGTTTTCTGCAGTCTAAATCCTTTCTCCTCACTGACAATTATACGGGCAATTTTAGTACGACCCGACAACATCTTAATCATTCCCCCACATTTACTTGTATGTTATAAGGTAGATAGCAAGCAAAAGGAATCCTTGGTTTCTTACTCATGGGGAAAAAAACAGCACACAAAGAGAGGCTAAACACACAAAAGCTTCTACCAGTTATAAACTGCTATAGCTGAGTGCTGCACAGAAGTGTGCATAGAGCACTGCAGGTACAAAAAGAAAATTGCTGCATAGATTGCCAGGGTTAGAATTATTCAAAGATCTTAGAAGTTCTGGATATTTTCATTAAAAATTCAAGTTATTCACGAAAGTTCAGGAGGATTTAAAAAAAAAAAAGTACATATGGAATTCACCAAGGTTCATTTGTTTTCCCTCAAGAAACAATAACTTGCAAATGGGGATTATTAAAAAAGGTGGGATAGAGAGGTTTGACTTGGAAGTTCACTAAGGTAAGAAACAATGGCAAATGGCTGTTTCTTTGCTGCAACACTAGGATTTCACTTAGGAGACAAATTGGAAATGCAAGGATGGAGTTAAAGGGAAAGAGAGTACAGGACAGAAAGCTCACGAAGGGATAGGAGAGTATGGCCAAGTGAAATAGGAATCGATGTGAAGGGTGATACGAGTAATGGATTAAAAGTATTATATATGAATGCGCGAAGTATAAGAAGTAAAGTGGATGAGCTTGAGGCTCAGTTAGAGATTGGTAGATATGACATTGTGGGGATTAGAGACATGGCTGCAGGTGGATCGGGGCTTGGAACTGAATACTCAGGGTTATACGTCTTAGAGAAAGGACAGGCAGGTGGGCAGAGGAGGTGGGGTTGTTCTGTTGGTGAGGGATGAAATTCAGTCCCTTGCGAGGGGTTACACAGGGACTGACGATGTGGAGTTGCTGTGGATAGAATTCAGGAATTGTAACGGTAAGAAGACATTAATGGGAGTAATCTACAGGCCCCCAAACAGTAGCCAGGATATAGGGTGCAAGTTGCAGCAGGAGTTAAAATTAGCATGTAACTGTGGTTATGGGAGATTTCAATATGAAGTAGACCGGGAATATTAGGTTGGTTCTGGACCCCAAGAAAGGGAATTTGTAGAATGCCTGCCAGATGGATTCTTAGAGCAGCTTGTATTGGAGTCTACCAGAGAGAAGACAATTCTGGATTTAGTGTAGTCTAATTAACTAGATTTAATAAGGAAACTCAAGGTAAAGGAACCGCTAGGAGGTAGTGACCATAATATGATACGTTTTAATTTGCAATTTCAGAGGGAGAAGGTTAAACTAGAGGTGTCAGTGTTGCAGTTGAACAAAGGGGACTATGAAGGCATGAAAAAGGAGCTGGCCAAGGTCGACTGGAAAAGGATCCAACCAGGAATGACGGTGGAACAGCAATGGCAGGAATTTCCGGGCATATTCCAGAAGATGCAGGATCATTTTGTTCCAAAGAGGAAGAAAGATTCTAAGGGGAGTAAGAGACAACCATGGCTGACAAGGGAAGCTAGGGACAATATAAAACGAAAAGAAAATGTGTATAACATAGCAAAGAGTAGCGGGTAGCCAGAGGATTGGGAAACTTTGAAAGGACTTTGAAGGTAACAAAAAGGGCAATACGGGCTGAAAGGATGAACTACGAGGGTAAGCCGGACAAGAATATAAAGGATAGTAAAAGCTACTTTAGGTATGTTAAGAGAAAAAGATTAGTAAAGACAAATGTGGGTCACTTGAAGGCAGAAACAGGTGAAATTATTATGGGGAACAAGGAAATGGCAGAAGAGTTGAACAGGTACTTTGGTTCTGTCTTCACCAAGGAAGACACAAACAATCTCCCAGATGTACTAGAGGACAGAGGATCTAGGGAGACAGAGGAACTGAAAGAAATTTGCATTATGTGAGAAATAGTATTGGATAGACTAATGGGATTGATGGCTGATAAATCCCCAGGGGCTGATGGTCTGCATCCCAGGGTACTTAAGGAAGTGGCTCTAGAAATCGTGGATGCATTGGTGATCATTTTCCAATGTTCTATAGATTCAGGATCAGTTCCTGTGGATTGGAGGGTAGCTAATGTTATCCCACTTTTCAAGAAAGGAGCGAGAGAGAAAACAGGAAATTATAGACTAGTTAGCCTGATATCGGTGGTGGGGAAGATGCTGGAGTTAATTATGAAAGAAGTAATAACTGCGCATTTGGAGAGCAATAAAAGGATTGGCCCAAGTCAGCATGGATTTATGAAGGGGAAATCTTGCTTGACTAATCTTCTGGAATTTTTTGAGGATGTGACAAGTAAAATGGATGAAGGAGAGCCAGTGGATGTAGTGTATCTGGACTTTCAGAAAGCCTTTGATACGGTCCTACACAGGAGATTAGGGGCAAAATTAGAGCACATGGTATTGGGGGTAGGGTATTGACATGGATAGAGAATTGGCTGACAGACAGGAAACAAAGAGTAGGAATAAACGGGTCCCTGTCAGAATGGCAGGCAGTGGCGAGTGGAGTGCCGCAAGGCTCGGTGCTGGAGCCGCAACTATTTACAATATATATTAATGATTTAGATGATGAAATTAAAAGTAACACTAGCAAATTTGCAGATGACACAAAGATGGGTGGCAGTGTGAACTGCGACGAGGATGCCAGAAAGTTGCAGGGTGACCTGGACAGGTTGAGTGAGTAGGCAGATGCATGGCAGATGCAGTATAATGTAGATAAATGTGAGGTTATCCACTTTGGTGGCAAGAACAAGGAGTCAGATTATTATCTCAATGGTGTCAGATTAGGAAAAAGGGAAGTGCAATGAGACCTGATGTCCTTGTACACCAGTCATTGAATGTAAACATGCAGGTACAGCAGGCAGTGAAGAAAACTAATGGCATGTTGGCCTTCATAACAAGAGGATTTGAGTATAGGAGTAAAGAGGTCCTTCTGCAGTTGTTCAAAGCCCTGGTGAGTATGTGCAGTTTTGATCTCCTAATTTGAGGAAGGACATTCTTGCTATTGAGGCAGTGCAGCGTAGGTTCATGAGATGAATCCCCGGGATGGCGGGATTGTCATATGAGGAAAGATTAAAAAGCTTGTATTCACTGGAATTTAGAAGGATGAGGGGGGATCTTATAGAAATGTATAAAATTATAAAAGGACTGGACAAGCTGGATGCAGGAAAAATGCTCCCAATGTTGGGGGAGTCCAGAATCAGGGGCCACCGTCTAAGAATAAAAGGGAGGCCATTTAAAACTGAGATGAGAAAAACTTTCACCCAGAGAGTTGTGAATTTGTAGAATTCTCTGCCACAGAAGGCAGTGGAGGCCAATTCACTGGATGAATTTAAAAGAGAGTTAGATAGAGCTCTAGGGCTAGCAGAATCAAAGGATATGGGGAGAAGGCAGACATGGGTTACTGATTGTGGATGATCAGGCATGATCACAATGAAGAGCCAAATGGCCTCCTCCTGCACCTATTTTCAATGTTTCTATGTAAGAGCAAGACTTAATATTAGCCTTATATTTCAGATAGATAAACCAGAAATAAAAAATAAGCAGCGCAGTACCTCCTCAGCCGTGGTCTTCAGCTTTTGAATTATCGCAGAGCACGAACCTGGCTGTTAATAAATAAAATGTAGCTGATTATTTTACAAAAAACCATGGCAAACAAGTCTACATACAAATTGACATTTACTAATGTACTTCAGATCCAACAGCATGTTAAATTGATAACCCAATTATTTAGTAAACATGTATTATTCAAGGTGAACATCTTGGCAGAAAATAGCTTTTATCCAGTGGACACATATCTGAACATCAATAAACAGTTGAGATAGAAACAAAATAGGTGACATTTCAGGTCGACTGATGAAAGGTCTCGACCCGAAACGTCACCTATTCCTTTTCTTCAGAGATGCTGCCTGACCCGCTGAGTTACTCTAGCATTTAGAGTCCATCTTCGGTGTAAACTAGCATCTACAGTTCCTTCTTATACAATATACAGTTGAGGTCAGCCACATGTAATCAAAGGAAGCCTTTTCTACCAACACTTTGCATAGGTAAGATTTACAAAATTAAAGTGTCTGTTTTCCAGGATAGAGGGGCAACAGGTGGATCAGATGATATAACTGGTTAGTTCTACAAAGGGTCATGAAACTGGAAACTACAAGTTAAGGAAGTAGCTTTAAATCAGTTTGCCCAATGGGAAATACTTCTTTTCCAAAAATTGAGCAAGTACAGAGGCAACCAGACCAGCAAGTTTAATTATTGCATATTGAGAATGGTTTTGAGATTGAAGTGTGGAGCAGCCCCAGTTTAAAGGCAACACGAAATTCTCAGGCAATTTTCCCATGACTGTTACTTTTCAAACACCTGGTAGTAAAATATTTAGGTTGAAACTATATTATGCTACAAATGATTTCAATACATTCCCCAGTGTAAATTTCCCCGATGTTTGTAAATTTCCCCAGTGTGGGACGAATAAAGGAATATATTATTATTATTATTATTATTAGTGTTAAGATATTTTATTTAATGGGTTATTACTAACTTTAAAATACCACGAAGAATACACCACAAATGTTAACCAATTGCTTATAAACATCAACTGGAAAATTGCATGTTCCATACTAAAAATAATGCAATATTAACAGGAATTCACCCGACCCCCCTCCCAAGAACAGGTAGTCCACAGTTTATGGACACCTAACTTTTGTACGGACCGTACACATGAATAAGCATTTGGGAGACCAGCACAATGCATTTGCCAGCTGCTCCTAGCTGTGCTTAGCAGTTCTTGACAATAGCTGGAATTTTGCCATATCAAATCCGGGGTGAATTAATTCTAGGTAACATATTAACGATCATTTTGTTAAATCCTACCCTGAGACATGCCAGCCAGTTCACCAGCGGTGTCCTTTCTAAAGCTGTCAACAGCAGTTAAAACCTTGTCTATCACAAAATCTTCTACAAGATTATAATTAGCCCAAGATACGATCCCATCAGCTTTGTCGGTAAGAATGGCAACGAGAATTAAGATGCTTCTCTAAACTATTTATCCCTATGGAACAATCCACTACTGCAGGTAGACACAAAATGCTGGAGTAACTCAGCCCGCGGGACAGGCAGCATCTCTGGAGAGAAGGAATGGGTAACATTTTGGGTCGAGACCCTTCTTCAGACTGATGTCAGGGGAGTGGGCAGTACAGAGATTGACTCGTCTGCAGGCATAGTCTGCCATGTGGGAACTCAGTTCTCGGCTGCACTTTCCACTTGCGTACTGTTCAGGTTATGAGTAACTCTCAGGGACAGAACTCTGTCTTAACCTTGGGTGAACCTGCAGTTAACCCCGGGTAAACCTGTTGCTAATTTTCATTCAATTAGTTTATTTATTGATGTTTATACGGACAGTGACATTATGCAATCCTTTTCTTGACCATTGATTTAGAATCAGAGCCCAGATTAATTGTTTAATTATGAAATAAAACATTCCTCAATTACTTACCATCCACACCACATGGGTGTATTGATTAAAGAGCACCGTATTATATTACAAACAGCCAAACTTTCAGTTGAAGATTTCATATTTTTGTGCATTTATTTTTTTTCATGATCGTGTTCCAGATTGTGAAAAGAATAGATGATACAACAATTACAATTCAATGCCATATCCAGAAACTGATTGTTGGCAAGCTGCTGACCCACTAATATCAGCATAATTTCCAAGGTCAAGCTTCCTGCAAAGGAAATGGTAAAAATACAAAAATAGAAGACAATTTGTTGACAAGTTCAGTGTCCCTCAAAGTTCCTAATTGAAAATGGGGACAAAAGGAAATTAGGAAAGGAAAAGCAAAACTGGAGAATTTACAAACTATAACAAGTTTATGCAAACTGATTTTTGCATCTTGAAACCAGTATAATTCATGCAATAAAGTTACTACACCCAATTTGGAAGGTGGCATTGAAATAAATTGGCAGATACACAATATTTTCTCACCACTCCTCATACAAAATTTTTGAAATTTCACACTTGGCATAATCTGAATAAAATATTTTTAAATGTTATACTTTTACCATGGTAGATAAACTACAATGCATTGGGCATCAATAACTGAATATTTTCTCTTTTTCTGTCTTCATGAGTATACTTTCAATAACGTTAAACAATGTTAGAATACCATCCTTTGTTAAAAGGGTAGAGCAGACAGTAGGAAACCCTTTTTCCCTGCAGCTGAGGTGTCTAAAACTAGAGAACATTACTGGTCACAGCCATAGAAGTATACAGCACAGAAGTGGCCCCTTCAGCCTACTCATCCATGTCAACCCAGTTGGCTAACTGAGCTAGTCTCACTTGCCTGTGCCCAGCCCATCTCCCTCAAATCATTTCCTATCCATGCAGGTGTCCAAATATATTTAAAATGTTTTAATTGTAAAAGAGTAAGAGTCCAGTAGTACAGTGGATGGGAGGAATCTAGAACTGAGTGGATGGTGGACAAAGGTACTCTCACTTTTACATATCTAGCAGTCCCTTAAATCGCAAGTGTTTTGAGGTTTATGGACTAAGTGACGGTGAATTGATTACTACAGGTCCACCACCGATTTTCCAGCAACTGGTGGTCAGGACCCCCCTTTAATCCAGACAACTCCCCCCCAAGACCCCCGAAAATGTGCTGCCTTGGTTGGGTGAGGCAGCTGATCTCGACCTCACTGGGACTCCCGTGCCGATCTGCAGGTCGAATATGCCCCCTGCGGCCAGTGCTCTGGCCTGGCCGGAGTTGGCAGATCTGTTCCCAAGGCCGACTTCAGCACCCGATGATCAGTGGGTCGAATTTGTTGCCTGCAGCCAGGACTCTGGAACCCCCCCCCCCCCCCCCCAGCCACAGCCGGCAGATCCGTTCCCATAGCCGACTTTGTGGGCCGATATCGGCCCCCCAAGATAGTGACCTCTGTTGGTCTGGCAAAATGGAAAATCCAGAAAGGCCCTGGAACCATGGGTGCTGGAATATCGGTGGTGGGTATGGTGGGCCAATTTGCCTGTTTATGTGCTACATGACTATGACACCAAATATTAAAATTATTGAAAAATAAGTGCTAATAAAGTGCACCCAACATCATAGGGCCCAGTAATATTCAGTGCTTGTTTACTGATAATGAACCCCAAGTGTTACCGATGTAATGCAAGACAGTTGGATGTTGATTCGTAGTTTTCTATTTAGAGCAACTACAATCTCAGCTAAATGGACACAAGGTCTTTCTAAAAAGAGGGAAACGTATAGACAACAAATGTCAAAGTATGAAAATGGAAGACAAACAGAACACAGGTGACTAAAGCATTCTGCCTTCTCGAGTTCAGCTTATTGCTGGAAAAACCTGCACGACTAGACTGCACACTAAATGCATCCTCTTACCTTCTCAGACTGACTGAGCAGAAAATGATGGAAGTGAGGGTCGTCCTTTACTTGCTGTAATTAGAAAAACCAAATCTGAGCACGGTAATCATACTTTGAACCTACAACTGAAGATCTGCGAGTCAAAGGCAGAATAGCACTAGCTATTGCCAGTCTCACAGTCGCAGAGATTTAGCAAAGGAAAGCTAATCTAAAGAAAACAGAAGCTTTGTAATGAGTTGGAGCTCTTGGGACAGACAAATTAATGTCAGTGCCTTCTGCATCATTACTCTCAACTTGTGGACAAAAATACCCGATCACCTGTTTCCACTTTCATAATCATGGCTTTTACATTATATTTCTTATAACTTGTCTCTGCACACAATCAATTACTTGATTTATAACTGGCAACACTGGAACCATATTTTGGAGTTTAAAAAATATCACTAACATTATTGTACTTTAGAAATTTAAAACTTGTATTGCTTCAGTACATAATTTATGCAATTTTTCTTATTAATCCAAGTACAGTGTTTGCAGTGAGAATGGCAAAATGGCTTTGGCCTTGGCCAATCAAATCTTGTAGTCACTTGGGGAATTTTCAAAGTGCAAAACAGACCAACTCAGTAATCCTTAACTGGTTCATGTTCTCTGCATCGCCCTTTCCAACATGAAATGATCTCAGTTGTCTGTACAAATGAGTTCATATCATCACCACACAGAAAAGCACAGAACAGATGACAGACGACAGTCAAGAGTCCTGGTAAGCTAATGATCTGATAATATATATTGGATAGATGCATTATTCTAGTAAGATCTTCCACCTAGTTACCCCAGACTTACAAGACTTACAAAGCTACATGATCTATGTATTGGCTCACTGGATTTCGAATCAACTTTTTAAAAAATGCTTCAGCATATAATATTATTTTTAAAAACCCATCTCCAGTTCAAATTCATATAGGATACTATATTGCATCTCCAGGATACAGTATTAAATAAACCTCCAAACAAAACAGAGATTCCTCAATTTCAAAAATAAATGGCACTACTGGAAAACAGAAGGCTGTGGAGGCCAAGTCAATGGATATTTTTAAGGCGAGATAGAGATTCTTGATTAGTAAGGGTGTCAGGGGTTTGAGGGGAAGGCAGGTAAATGGGGTTAAGAGGGAAAGATAATCAGCCATGATTGAATGGCGGATTAGACTTGATGGGCCGAATGGCCTAATTCTGCTCCAATAATGAAAACACCAAGTGAAATTTCAAAGATGGAACACAGAGAAATTTGGCACAATATATTTTTATGCACAAAGAGTGATATGTTATCCCTTTGCGAAAAACAGCTTCAAAAGTCAGCAAGTCAACAAGTTATAGCAAAAGTTTGCAAATAAAGTACCAACTTGTAAATGTTTTCATGTTTTTGTGGCATAGTGATAGAGCTGTTGCCTCATGGCGCCAGAGATCAGAGTTTGATCCTGACTACGGATGCTGACTGTACAGAGTTTGTATGTTCTTCCTGTGAACGTGCGGGGTTTCTCTGGGTGCTGTGGTTTCCTCCCACTATCCAAACATGTGCAGGTTTGTCGGTTAATGGTCTTCTGTAAAATTTTCCCTAGTGTGCAGGATAGAACTAGTGTATGGATGATTGCTGGTCAGCATGGACTCGGTGGGCCGAAGAGCCTGTTTTCACACCGTATCTCTAAACTAAAGTTGTTTATGAAGAACTTTTTATTCCCAGGGAGCAAGAGCCTTGAATGCACAGAGCAGTAAAGGATAGGAATGGTTGCATTCATGAAAGTAGAACTCAGATCTGTCTAGGAAGAGACAATATCTCTCGATTTTGTTCTACAATGCAAACAGTATTGTCTTTCTGCTGACTGGATAGCACGCAACAAAAACTTTTCACTGTACATGTGACAATAAACTAAACTGAACTGAAATGAACTGAAAAGGGGAACTCGGGCACAGGACTGAGCCAGGCAACTAACTTCCATCCCAGAGTTTAAAATCTCCTTGAAGTGAGTATGAATGTATTTTAAAGGGCACAACGTGCTGAAGAAAGGCCCCGACCCGAGACATTACCTACCCAAGGAGAGAGCGTAAGGAATGAGAAAAATACTTGAAAGTTGAGGCAGCTGATATAAAGCTTAATGTAGAAGAAATATACCATCCAATTAAATAAGGCTTGTGTAATTGAACTAACAAATTCAGCTATTGTCATTAAGACAGATAGTGGAGCAAGTTTCTCTTCTCTAAACATACTAACGTATGTTTAGAGAAGAGAAACTTGCTCCACTATCTGTCTTAATGACAATGGAGAGGACTCAGGAATATGGACAAACAATAGAAGGAAAATGCTGGGAAACACATTTACTTTTGCTGTTTCAAGTGAACACAAAGGGGATAGCTACTCAGATAAGAACAAGGCTTCTGGAGGAATCTGCTGGGGCTGGTCAAGAAATGATAACTAAATACAGTTCAAGAAAAAGCTCATCTACTACGTGCAATCTTAGAATTGATGCAGCCAACATGTAACCATGTTTAGGAATATAACAAATGTATGAGGACGGATTCCAGACATCCCAGATCTGTCCCTGGAGAGCTTCCTAGGATATGCTCAAATAAGTAATTGAATGAAAGAACTAGGCAACAGACTCCTACAAGCCTCCTTTTGTGCAGTAGATCTGAAGTTCACTATGGCATCTGTTTTACACACCTACAAGAAATTGAAAACCAGTGGGTACAATTAAAACAAGCATCCTGTTACTTGTAATGATCATCATCTTATAATGATACAGCATTGGAAGCCCAATTCTTTTCATTCAACTACTCTTCTTCAGAAGACACAAAGCACATTTCCAATTAATAACACAGCTAAATCATTCATAAACAACTTTTTACAGCTCATCCGTCCTCATACATCTGCAAATAATGGAACCAAAATATACACATGTGCCAATAGATACAATTGTTGCACACAAAATTCGAAAATATCCAAGCTACATGGTACACAGCGTTTGCTGCACATCTGTACATAAAACAAAGTCAAATTAGTTATGTAGAATGTAACTTGGCTTTCGAGAGCCATGTGTCCCAGCATGAAGAAACACTAGAAATACTCAGAATTTTCTCTTTTGGGGAGAATGGAAAGGCCATCGTATTTGATGAAAGATTTCCATGCATTAATTTCCCCCAGGCTTTCTAGAATCTGCACTTTGATTTATTTAACTGTTATTTTACACTATACATTTTAAACATAAAAAGATTTAAACCCATTTCCAAATTTAAAACTATTTATAATTTTGAAATAAAATGGCACTCTAAATGGAAGCTTATTACTTCAGTTACTGTTTTTATTACTTGCTTTTTCACAAATACACCATGACCACTTGCTCCAGCCGTCAATTATACCCACTGATCAATAAACTGCCAATCGAAGGTATTTATTCACAAAATGCTGGAGTAACTCAGCAGGTCAGGCAGCATCTCAGGAGAGAAGGAATGGGTGACGTTTCGGGTCGAGACCCTTCTTCAGTCTGATCCCAGAAGCCTTGGATGAACCAGCAGATCCACATTCTTATGATGACCAGATCCCGGGCATTCAGGTCTGGTGACGCAGAGGTCTATAAGAGGTCCAGATACGACCTTGACAAGGTCATCAAAAAGGCCAAAAGGGACCTCCGCTCAAAGCTGGAGTGGATGTTTGGCAACTGTGGCAGGGCTTGAATGCCATCACCTCCTACAAGGCAAATTCAGGAGGCAGCTCGAGCGACAGCAAAGCATCACTCCCTGACGAGCTCAATGCGTTCTAAGCACGCTTTGACAGGGAGAACACTGATGTGTCTTCCCGAGCCCCTATAAGCCCTGATGGTATTACAGTCACAGAGGCCGATGTCAGAAGATCCTTCAGGGGGGTGAACCCTTGGAAAGCACCTGAACCTGATGGTATACCCAGTCGAGTTCTCAAAACCCATGCAGACCAATTGATTTGGGTTTTTGCGGACATTTTCAACCTCTCACTACCGAGGTCTGAGGTTTACACCTGCATCAATAATGGTGCCCAAGAAAAGTAAGATGACGTGCCTCAACGACTATTGACCAGAGGCACTAACATCCGTGGTGATGAGTGCTTTGTGAGGTTGGTTATGGTGGATATCAACTCCTACCTCAACAAGAACCTCGACCCTTAAACAGTTCGCCTACCGCCACAACACGTCAATGGAGGATGCGATCTCACTGGCTCTCCACTCCGCACTGGACCACTTGGATAATAAAAACACCTACGTCAGGCTGTTGTTTGTAGACTACAGCTCGGCGTTGAATACCATCATCCCCTCCAAGCTGGTTACCAAGCTCACGGAACTGGGTCTCTACGCATCCCTCTGCAATTGGATCCTCAACTTCCTCATCCACGGACCACAATCTGGTCGAATTGCCAGAAATACTTCTTCCTCATTAACAATCAGTAGGGGACCACCTCAAGGCTGCGTGCTCAGCCCTCTGCTCTAATCACTCTATACTCGTGACTGTGTAGCCGGACACAGTGTGAACTTCATCTTCAAGTTCGCCGATGACACCACTGTTGTTGCACGAAATACAGATGGTGATGAGTCAGAGTATAGAAGTGAGATCGACCGATTGACCAAATGGTGCCAGCACAACAACCTGGCTCTCAATATCAGTAAAACCAATTAACTGATTGTGGACTTTGGAAGAAGAAGGATGAGGACCCACAATCCTGTTTATATCATGATGGCGGAGAGGGTCAAAAACTTCAAATTCCTGGGCGTGCATATTTCCGAAGGTCATTCCTGGACCCAGCACACTGATGCAATTATAAATAAAGCACATCAACGCCTCTACTTCCTGAGAAGATTACGGAGATTCGGTATGTCAGAGACGATTCTGTTGAACTTCTTCAGGTGTACAGTTAAGAGCATATTGACTGGTTGCATCATGGCCTGGTTCGGCAACTTGAACGCCTAGGAGCGAAAAAGACTGCAAAAGGTTGTGAACACTGCCCAGTCCATCACCGGCTCTGACCTCCCCACCATCGAAGGGATTTATCGGAGTTGCTGCCTCAAAAAAGCAGCCAGCATCATTGGAGACCCACACCACCCTGGCCACACACTCATTTCACCACCACCATCGGGAAGAAGGTACAGGAGCCTGAAAACTGTAACGTCAAGGTTCAGGAACAGCTTCTTCCTAACAGCCATCAGGCTATTAAACACTACAACCTCAAATAAGCTCTGAACTACAATAGGCTATTATTACTGTAATTATTATCGTTCATTTTTTGTGTGTACATATTATATATATATATATATATATATAGACATATATATATACTTGTGAGTGTGTGTATGCACACTAAACTTTTTTTTCCTTTCGTTTATTATATTGCTTACTATGTTTACATGTTCTCTTGTCCTGCAGCAAGTACGAATTTCATTGTTCTATCTGGAACGTATGACAATAAAACGCTCTTGACATCATGGCTTGCATGTTATCATGGAGCAAGAATAAAATGGACATGAATTTCTGTGGCAGGGCAGTGCAAAGATGTTCAAGGAAGGATTAAAAAGGACTTGAGAAGTCCAGTAATGGTAAGGTTATTTAGACTATTGATTATTTACAATGGAAACAATTAGGAGATTTACATTAAGATCTGGAAGGACTCATTTTCAGAAGTCAGTGACTAGAACAAACCTCCCAACATTTGATTTTATAAATTCAGAATTTTGATGTCCAAAATTCAGAATTTTACATCAAAATTCATAATATGACGCGTAATGCAACTTTTCAGCAAAAAAAGTATGCACGCCAAATGTGCTTACGCGTTGCACTACATTCATGTGTGAAAAATGACTATTATTTCGACAGTCTGTAGTTCTTGGACTACATGTACAATGTCAGGCCAATCATGAGTATATTCTGCTATTTATAAAAAGGTTATTGAACAGAAATACTTTTTACAACACAAAGAAAAAATTGTTTTGTTTTGTTTTTTCTATTTTGATTTTTCCTTACACAAAAAGTATGACTAAGATATGAAGAAAGAGTTTCATTTAAAAATGCACATACCTAATTTCATTGAAGACATACTTGCTCCAGTGGTCTTCAACAGCTAATCACAACAGTCCATGTCCCCCCCCACCCCCTCCTCCCCTCCACCCTTTCCCCCGACTCCCGCCTACCCCCGCCTACTCCCGCCTACCCCCCTCTCCCGCCCTCCCCTCCCCACCTTTCCCCCCCGACCTCCACTTCCCCTCCACCCCTCCCCATCTCCCCCCTCCCACCCGCACTCCCTTCCTCCAACCCACCCGACCCCCTCCCCCGCACCTCATTCCCTCTCAACATCAACGGGCCTTGCGCTACGCAGCGAGTCGGGGCCGGCGGCAAGGCGAGTCGGGGCCAGCGGCGAGGCAAAACCAGCGGCTTGAGGCGAGCGCTGGGGCGAGCGGTGAGGTATGTGTTTTGCGGAAAAATGTGAGGTGAAATCGGAATCGCGAAATAAAATAAGAAAGCGGAAACTTTCCGCCAAATTCAGAAGGGTTGGGAGGTCTGCTAGAAGACACAGATTTAAGTAAATAGGTTAAGAATCATATGAGGATTCGGAGCTGCATTATGGAATTAGTCTCAACAGTTCTTTTTGTGGATGGCACAAACACAATAGCCAGATAGTTGCTTTTTCTGCTATACATTTCTGGGAGCAGTTCATTACTTCACAATACCACAGTTCATGTAACAATATTGACTGCATTAAAATAGGAAACCTTGGAGATTTTCTCCCCAAGACCAAGCAAATAATTAAAAGTGACATTCTTAGCTTCAGTGCACAATTCTAATCCTGTATAGTTTCAGAAACTTAAGCTAAAACATTGGTGCCACCACTTCCCAGATATAATGCTGTGAACTCAGATGTTTCCAGCTTCTGGGGAGGTACTGAAAGATGTAGTCAATCGACCGATAAAACCACTTAGAGCCAAAGTGGAGTTAGCAAGTTTAAAAAAAACATTTGGACCTCACCTTCCATTTGTAGCCCGCAATTGGATTTGCATCCCATCTCTTTACTGTGGATGGCTCTGGAAGCGAGTCCTGCATTTCAAAAAAGATTATTAATACACTGCATTAGTGCATTGCATTTCTGTGAATTTAATCTCTTCATCTATCCAGTCTATGTGGTAAATTGCTAGTTTTGTGAAACCCACACATCCGCTCATGGGATGTTGTTGTGTGAGACTGACTAGTTCATAGGTGCACTGGAATAGCTGAGAGCAAGTTCAGATTCTGTATGACACACCGCGAAAGTAAAATATAACCGACACACCACACCCAAAAGCAATGGACTCTTTTTGAATCATTTCATTCTTCTACCCAAAACCAACCTTTTCCTCTTTAGGCGGCCGACCCCTTTTCTTTGTATTGTGCTCTGAAATGTCCGTGTTGGAATTTTGTCTTTTATCTTCAGATGACACGTGTTTGTTTTTCTCTTCGGACGAGGTAAGTGCAGATACCTGGAACAATATTTAGTGTAAAATGAGGCAACCCATCACTAATGCAGAAATCTGTTCATTGTAAATTGAAGGGAAATGGCAAGGATTTCGTAAAATTCTATTTCAACCACCCTGACGCACTTTGTCTCATCCATTTGGATTTTTGAAGATGGGACAAAGTGCACAATTTAAAAAAAGATATATCCAAGGCCAATTTAAATAGGACAGAAAAGTACAGCAGAGGAATAGGCCCTTCGGTTCATAATGTGCCGAACGTGATGCTAAAATAAACTAATTTCATCTGCCTGCACATAATCTAAATCCCTCCATATCCGTTTGCCTATCTAAAAGCCTTTTAAATGCCCTATCATATCTGCCTCCAGCACAATCCAGGCCCCCACCACCCACCATTAAAAAAAGCACTGCCCCACGCTTCTCCTTTAAACTTTGCCTCATTCACCTTAAAGCTATGCCCTCTGGTCCATGACAGTTCCACCCTGGGAAGAAGGCTCTGACTGTCTATCCTGTCTATGCCTCTCTTAATTTTACATACTTTTCTCAGGTGTCCCTCATGCTCTGGTGTTGCAGAAACCAATCCAAATCTATCCAACCTCTTCTTTCAGGTAATGTACTCTAATCAAAGCCGCATTCTGGTCAACCTCTTCTCGCCCTGTCCAAAGCCTCCACATCTTTTACACTTTCAGGAAGCTATGGATTTGGACCCCAAGATCCCTCTAAACAATATTTCTCTTAAAAGTCTTGCTGTTAACTGTATACTTTCTCCTTACATTTCACCTTCCAAAGTGCAACTCTTCACACTTGCTTGGATTAAACACCATCTGCCAATTCTCCACCCATTCGGTTAGTTAATCTATAACATGCTGCATAAAAGTGTTCCTCACTGTCCACAACTCTGACAGTCTTGGTGTTGCGTGTAGGTTTACTGACCAATCCATCTACATTCATGTCCATTATTTACATATATCACAAACAACAGATTTCCCTGCACTGATCCCTCTACTGGTCACGATCAGATATCCAGCCTGCATAAGGCCCTTCCACCACAACCCTCTGACATCTGTTGGTAAGCCAGTTCTGAATCCATGCAGTCACGTCACTGTGAGTTCCATGCATCTAAAACCTCTTGATCAGCCTACCATGGGGAACTTTATCAAATGCCTTACTAAAATCCACGTAGACAACACCCAAATGCCCAACTCTCATCGGTCACCTTCATAATTTTCAAGAACACTTAATCAAGTTGCAAGACAAAATCTACCGCATACGAACCCTGTCCGTAACTAGACATTCTCTCCCAAATGCGGGTAAATCCAATCCCAAAGAATCCCCTACCACTGCTTCCTTACCTCTGACACAAGGCTCATGGGCCTATATTTCCCTGGAGCACCTCTACTTTTCTTAAATAAAGGAACACCCGTGCCTACTCTCCAGAACCCCGTCTGTGGTTAGAGATGAAGCAAAGATCTTCACCAAGGCTCCTGCAATTTCCTTAGTGATCGATCCCAACACACCGTGGAAATGTATCCACCTTAATGCTCTTCAAGTGCTCCCAATCTTTGATTTCAAACTGCCCTTGCAAATTAGCATTCCTCACACTAATCTCACTGTCCCCATGTCCTTTTCCAATTTTCAATATCTGTATAGGGCCTGTCCCACTTAGGTGATTTCAAGGCGACTGCCGGTGACTAGGCTGTCGCCGACAGTTCGCCAGGGTGTCGCGGGCATGATCATGAGGAGTCTTCAAAGAATCGTAGTGGATCTCTGCGCGTCGCTGAGAAATTAACCGGATTGAAATTTCTCGGCGACAGGTATCGTTGCTTATTGCGGGCACTGTCGCATGCTTCCCCAGGTTTGCTAGGTTGTCGCAGATGCATTTAGAAGCACGTAATATTAAATTAAGTAAAGTCATTTGAAGATACCATAAAATACTTGTGTTTAACCAATTTATTTAACGTCAGCACATTTGACAGGTAGATTGGAGGCGACAGTTTGACGGTCAGGTAAGCGTGGGAATTTCACGATGTTTATGGCCATCAGCGATTGCTTTTATAGTAGGCTCCCAACCCAGATATGCAACCCAGAAACCAGATATGCATCTCCTGTACATTTTCATAGAATGCCCACACTCGCACAAAAATCCATTTAACCACGTTTAAAATTAGATTTCTTAATACTGCTATTAGTAAACTGGAAGTCAATCCAGTTTATGCCTTGTTACCATGAAACTTAGTTTTCAAGTAACCCGGGCAAGTTTTTATATTTCAAAACTCTCAAGTAATTACAGACTTGTCAGTGATTTCAGCGAAAATTAGGACGCCAGAGAAGCATTGATAAGCGTGGGAATTTTGCAGCGTTTCCGAAGACGGTGTAATCTCTTAGCCAGGTGCTAGTTTCACAAAAAAAGGAACTTGTATCGACCTGACTCGGCATTGTCGTGGTCATTGTCGTAGGGTAAAAGAAAATTTTGGCAATCTGCTACGACTTTGACAGTCGCCTAAAAAAATCGCCTAAGTGGGACAGGCCCTTAAGAAATTCAAAAAGCATAAGAGATATTTTTCAAAAAGAGCCTCTCCAGTTTATGCTTTCAGAGATTAAAGTAGCCATCTTCAAGGAATACAGGAATACAGAGCTTTATTTGTCATTCGGTACCGAGGTTCCCCATGGGTGCCAAATGATTCCCAAATGATCAAAAGGATTCTCAAGGGGACTAAGTAAAGCGTACTGCAAGAGTTAACAAATTAAAAATACATTCAAACCCTAGGAAAATTACATTCTTTCAAAGGAAATCGGCTGTTTGTTAAATTACACGAAACTTAAAAGAAAATCTTACATTATTACAAAGCCCAAGTTGTACTTTGGAAAGAACATTCATTTTTACCCAAAGATTATGTGAATTGAGCAAACCAATTACAATGATGCAATCCTATTTAATCCCTCGGCAAAATTACATCAGATATTATGCACAGGGAATATGAACACGTTAGAGATGGGAACATATGGGGAATAATTAGATTTAAAATTAATTAATTATTTGTACTGGGAGCAAGGAGGAAGAAAGCAGATATGGGAAAACTAAGGAAAATAGAAATTCACTGCAGTAAAAGACAACAATTTCAAAATGTTTGCCAATTTGTATGTTGGATCTCTCCATTCACCGAGTGCCAGCTTCCCAGCAAAAGATGACAATCTCAGAGCCCACAGGAAGGAAACTGTTCCAAAGCAGACAGTAGCAACACTGGGGTCAGCAGGTCTTTAGCTTCACCCGTCTTAAAACTGCAAATGAAGTCTTTTGCATCTTCTTTGTCCAACCAACATGTCTCAGTTTTTGTCAATCTACATTCCACACACCTGTGCCTGTAGTTTGTTAACTATTGAACAGACTTTACATTTTTATGGCTTTAAAAATATCAACTTTCGTAATCTCTGACAGTATTACCAAAGTATTATTTCTAAATCGGGTTGTATGTGACAATAAAGTACCATTGAACTGACACTCTTTCATCATCTGTGCAAATAATCACTTTTTAATCAACATATCCCAGTGCCCAACCTGTACGAAGGGACAAAAGACGGCATGAATAAATCGGTTATTTTTGGGATAAAAGGCTCAGAGCGATAGCAGAGAGTGGCTGACAATCTATTAAATGATTTGGATTATGGACTGTGTAACATCTTCATAATGTCTTATGATACTAATCTGGTGGCAGCATGGGCTAATGCAGTGTGTAGGAAGGAACTACAGGTGCTGTTTAAACCGGATAGACAGAATGCTGGAGTAACTCAGCAGGACAGGCAGCATCTCTGGACAGAAGGAATGGGAGACGTTTCGGTCAAGACCCATCTTCAGAACGCAAAGAAGATTCAGGATTATATGCATAGTTTCAACGGATGGAGCAAAAGGATCTAACTCCTGGAAAACGATGTAAAAAAGTGGTCATCCACAAAAGTTCAAAGAAGGTGATTTAAAACAAAAAAGGAGACTGAAAAGTGCTGATTTAGCATGAAAAGAGGCCCTTCCAGCCCACCGGGTCTGTGCTGATCAACAATCACCTGTACACTAGTTCTGTGTTATCCCAGTTATGCATCCTGTACAATAGGAGTAATTTACAGAAGCCAATTAACCTACAAACCTGAATGTCTTTGGAATATGGAAGGAAACCAGAGCATTTGGAGAAAACCCACGCGGTCACAGGGAGAGCGTTCAACGACCGTACAGACAGGGCCCATACTCAGGATGTAACCCAGGTCTCTGGTGCTGTAAGGCAGCAGCTCTACCACTGTGCCACAGTGTCGCCCCCTAAAGAGGTGTTCAGAGCAACTGGTTGTTCTGTACAAAACAGGCAAATGGTGTGTTCATTCCATGATCATTTTGAGTAGAGAAGACGCATCTCACTTCGGTTATATAGAGCACTGGTCATCTCCAATCCCTCTCTACTCTGAGTCGCTCATTTTCCTTTTACACCCCCCCCCCCTCTTTTCACCACCTATCCCCTTCCACTTTACATTTCACACCACCGCCTCCCTGATCCAGCAACCTTTTGTTTCCATTTTACCTTTGTCACTATCACACCCATCTGCGATCAGTCCCACACATCTCTCTTTATCAACTTTCTCTCCTTTACTCCATCAGTCTGAAAAAGGTAATCTATTCCCCTCCACAAATTCTGCCTGGCAAGTTTCTCAAGTACTTTGTTTTTTTGATCTGAAATATTGCCTTGGGCCTTGTCTCCCTAGGGAAGGATATACTTGCAATAGGAGTAAAGTGAAGCTCACCACATTAAGTTCTGGAATAGAGGATTTGTCTAATGAGGATAGATGAGACAGAATAAGGAGCAAAGGGAATAAGGTGATCTCATTGAAGCAAAGAAAATCCTATTGAATTTGACAGTATTGACACCAAGCAGATAATTCCAATGGCTTGGTGCACAGAGCTAGGAGTCAGTCACAAAATAACAGATCATCCATTTAGAGCAGAGATGAAAAGAAATTTCACCAACCGCAGGATGCTGTACCTTGGAATTTCTCTACCTTTGTGGAAAGAAAGCACTGAAATAAACATAATGAGGACACGCACAGGCAAATTTGCTATATCTACCTCCCACTGGAATCCCCCATTCTTTGCAATTCTACCCTCTACTGTACAAAAACATGCATCTTGAAAATCATCACTATAGATTCAGTTTCCTGGAATGAGAAGAAACGTCCCATGATGAGAGGTTGAGTATGATGGCTCTGTTTAGTTTAGAGATACAGCATGGAAACAGGCCCGTCGGCCCACCGAGTCCGCACCGACCAGCGATCCCCGCACACTCACACTCTCCCACACACACTACGGACAATTTACATTTATACCAAGCCAATTAACCTACAAACCTGTACGTCTTTGCAGTGTGGGAGGAAATCAATGATCTCGGAGAAAACCCACACAGGTCACGGGGAGAACGTACAAACTCCCTACTGACAAGCACCCGTAGTCAGGATCAAACCTGGGTCTTGGGCGATCGAAAGCAGTAGCTCCACCACAATGCCATGGTGCCGCCCATACTATGCTCATTAATATTTTAAAGAAAGGGTTCTCACTTTATTTAGGCATTCATGACTTTGAAAGGAATTGAAAGTTAACAGGACAGTCAACTTCCTCCAGCTGAAGAACCTTAAACCAGAGGACAATTTTAGGAGATAATCTAAAATGGTGTTATTGCCTTATTCCCAGGGCGGTAAAATCCTTCGAATTATCTACTCTGGAAAGCTGGGGTTCTCAGTCATTGAGAGATAGATATTGAAATTGAAGGATATCAAGATTAGACAGGATAGTTGGTTTGAGGCAAGGTCCAGCCATGATCTTAAAGAATTGTGAAGCAGACCTCGGGGCAAACTTTTTACCTTTTGTATTAATACGTATGAAGTGAGTGAACAAGAGTATCAGTACTCTGCAGATAAATTTAAAATCTAAGCTCTAAAGCTAGCGGTCTTGCATTTGACCAAAACTACAGAAAAGTGGCATTTCCCAATTAAGCAATAAAAGGCAGTCACATATGTATAAAAAGGAGTTAGCGGTAATGTTGATGTTGCATATAATTGCATTCAATGGCCAGTTTTCTGGCCTATCCTCTCAAGCCAAACACCATATACACAATGTTACCTTGGATTTAATGAATTCCTCAACCGCATCCACTGCCTGTTGAAAGCGTTTCCCTTTGGTGATTTTTATCATTTCCTCCTTGTGAAGATGGTAAGATTTAAGCTGGTCAACTTTGATCCATGCACTGTCGAGAGTCAATAGTATTTAATTGTCGTATGCACTGGTAATAGAACAATAAAATTCTTATTTGATGCAGCTTTGCAGGTTCATTATTGCAATAACACAGTAAAAACAATAAACAGACAATACATGATTACAATCGAGCCATTTACAGCGCATAGATACATAAGGAAATAACGTTTAGTGCAAGGCAAAGTCAGCAAAATCCGATCAAGAATAGTCTGAGGGCCAGCAATGAGGTAGATAGTAGTTCAGGCTGCTCTCTAGTTGTGATAGGATGATTCAGTTGCATGATAACAGCTGGGAAAAAATTGTCCCTGAATCTGGAGATGTGCGTTTTCACACTTCAATATCTTTTGCCTGATGGGAGAGGGGAGAATAGGGAGTGGCAACGGTGCAATTTGTCCTTGATAATGCTGCTGGCCTTGTCGAGGCAGCATGAGGTAAAAATTGAGTCAATAGAAGGGAGGATGGTCTGTGTTGCGTTCACAATTTGCTGAAATTTCTTGTGGTCTTCGATGGAGCTGTTCCCAAACCAAGCTGTAAAGCATCCTGATAAAATGCTTTCTATGGTATATCTGTAGAAGTTGGTGAGAGTTGTCGGGGACATGCCGAATGTCCTAAGTTGTCGAAGGAAGTAGAGGCGTTGGTGTGCTTTCTTGGCCGCTGCTTCAATATGGGTGGTCCATGTTGGTGATATTGACTCCTAGGAATTTGAAGTTTTCAACCATCCCTACTTCAGCGCCGTCAATGCAAACTGGGGTATGTGTACCACTTCGCTTCCTGAAGCAGATCATTATCTCCTTTGTCTTGCTGACATTGAGCGAAAGGTTGCTGTCCTGACAACAGGACATGAGACAGGACATGAGACAGGATCTCCTTCCTGTACTCCGTCTCGAGATTATTTGATATCTGGCCCACAATGGTAGTGTCGTCTACAAATTTAAAATTGTATTAGAGACTGACATATAAGTTGTTATTGTTTAAGCGTTCCAGTGGAGAGTGGAGGGCTAGTGTGATCGCATCCCCTATTGATTTGCTGTAGGAATACTTGAATTGTAATTGGCCCTGGTCCTTTCTAAGGCAGGAGTTGTTACGTGCCATTACAAACCTCTGATAGCACTTCATCACAACAGACGTTAGTGCTTGTGGTTGATAGTAATTGGGACATATCAGCCTATTCTTCTTGAGCACCTGCATTATGGATGTCCTATTAAAGCAGGTGGGGACCTCAGATGTTCATAGTAAAAGAATGAAGTTGTTTTCCAAGATTGCAGCCAATTGGTGTACACAAGTTTTAAGAATGAGGCCATAAACATTGTTAAGACTGGTCACTTTCCAAGGATTCACTGATGAAGGATCATCTGACATTGGCCTTGGTGATTGAAATTACATTGTGGCTGGAGGTTAAGGGGGGGCCTGAAAAGGTACATCAACGTTCTCCCTTTCCAAGAGAGCATAGAAAGCATTGAGCTCATCCAGGAGTGATTTGTCACGAATGACTTGAGCCACTACTTGGTTTAGCCTTATAGGATTTAATGGCGCGCAAACCCTGCCACAGCTGCCAAATGCCCATCGCATCCTCCAGTTCAGACCAAAAGTGTCTTTTCACTTTCCCGATGGCCTTTGAGGTCATGCAGACTTCTTGGTCGACATTGTATAGCAGAAGATTTCACGCCTCCTGGGTCATTGAAAGCTTCTGGTTAGAGAATATTCAGATGGTATCGGCAGGAACAAAATTCAATCAATTCCCAAATTCACGTCCTTTGAATTAATTTAGAAATATATTCATTTTGAAATGCTTACCACTACTTGTCATTAAGAGCAAGCAATGTACATTCAACATTTACAGTGCCTTAATACAACACACAACTGTCCTGATGGCAGATACAATTATTGTATGTGCCTCAGTCACTGCTATTGAATCATGACTATGCAATTAGCTACAAATACGACTTCCATGTTAAAAATACATGTAAAATTTCAAGAAAATACCAGAATAATAATAAGCATTACTGGTCAATTGAATAGGCATTATCAGCTGATTTAGAGGCAAAGAAAAGTAATTGATAGCATAAAGAGATCAGAACTGGTGTTGGAAAAGTTAAAGTTACAATGCCCAGTCTGATATAATGAATCAGTTTGTGAATTTCACAAGAAAGCTCGGCACAGCCCAAATTAAATTCCGAAATCTGCTGGCACAGAATGAAACCAAAGTACCTACACAAAGAGTTCTTGTGTGAACATGTCGTGCAGATGTAGGTATTTCCAAGGTACAATTTTAAGACAGGTCTTTAGGCATGTATATACAAAAATACAATAAAAGGAAACGTATGGAAATGCAGCAACGGCTAAAAGTTAGGCGTCAAGTTAACAGACAAGCCAATGCTGTCTTTTTGAAATTTTATCGTTAGATATTTTTCTAAAAAGTTCACTTTAACACAATTTCTTAGAGTGATCATGAGCTTATCTTTTAAAAAATGACCATGGTTAACCCAGTGATAGCCTGTTAAATAATTCAACTATGGCTAATTAAGCATTGATTTAAACATGTAATTACTTACTGATCTTCAGTTCCAAAGAATTTTACGAAGAAACATTTTTTGCCCCGTGGTTTCTTTAGATCTCTCGGTGGATTGACAATCTTAAAGCAAGAACGTTCAATCATTGTAAATTGGTTATAAATAAAGAAAAAATGTTCATTAAAAGGGAGAAAGTAAAGCAATCATGACTTAAGACTGAATGGTTCATGAAATCATGGGAATTAATGTCTTATGACCAACCTTTTGACAATTTGAAAGTCATTCACAGAATAACTATAATTATGTTCAGGTAGATGTCATAAGTACAATATTCACTGCAACAGAATAGCTTCAGAGCTATGTATAGGAAAGAACTGCAGATGCTGGTTTAAATCGAAGGTAGACACAAAATGCTGGAGTAACTCAGTGGTCAGGCAGCATCTCTGGAGAGAAGGATTCAGCGAAGTTTCGGGTCGAAACAGAGAGTGGTACACAATGCCTAGTACATCACGGGATACTGACCTCCATACTATCAAAGGGATATAAAGAAAGTACTGCCTCAAAAAGGCAACCACTATTATCAAAGACTCATGCTAATTTCACTCCGACCATCAGGAAGGTGGTATAGGAGCCTGAAAACCATGACCACCAGTTTCCAGAATAGCTTCTTCCCAACAACCATCAGGCTATTGAACACTACACAACATTTGTGCGGCACAGAGCTGCTGCCAGAGACCTGGGTGCGATCCTTACTCCGCGTTGTCTGTGTGGCGTTTGCACGTTCTCCTTGTGACTGTGTGGATTTCCTCTGGCTGCTCAGGTTTCCTCTCACATCTCAAAGGTGTGCAGGTTTGTAGATTAATTGGCCTCAGTAAGTTGCCCTTTGTTTTAGGGAGCCGATAGGAAAGTGGGAAAAGCAGAGAACTAGTGTGAACTTGTGATTGATGGGCAGCTTGGACTCGGTGGCCCAATAGTTTTGGCCAAAGCTTTGTTTTTCATACTATCCAAACAGATCAGACATACTAAACTGTCACATCTGTGTCTCAGATGTGTAATAATGAAGCAGACACAATCCGTGGTGATTACATTACTTAGTTTCTATGTTTATTGTTTCTCCCGACTGCGACCTTCCAGGCCTTGCAGCCTTCAGCACACACAGCAAGCACACTCTCCCGCTCTCCGGTCACCTGATACACGTCACGATATTTGCATATCAACATCATGACTCATCATCATGACAGAAACGTAAATACAATCAAGTCAAACTCAAGACAGAACAAAGGCATACAAAAGACATACAAGATGCAAAATTCATTCTCACAATTGCAGCACATCAGTTTGATAGACAAATTCTAATGTCTACAATGAGGATCAGACAGTTCTCTGACTTTTGGAAGAACCTAACTTATAGAATAACATCTTCAGGTTTGCCGATGACACAAAGCTGGGTGGCAGTGTGAGCTGCAAGGAGGATGCTATGAGGCTGCAGGGTGACTAGGAAAGGTTGGGTGAGTGGGCAGATGTTGAAACAATGTGGACAAATGTGAGGTTGTGAGGTGGCAAGAACAGGAAGGCAGATTATTATCTGAATGGTGTCAGATTAGGAAAAGGGGAGGTGCAACGAGACCTGGGTGTCCTTCTACATCTATATCTATATACTAAAACTCTCGTATGTTTGTTTGTTACTGAACTACAGCCAAAACGGTACACAATAGTGCGACAATTTTAGGTCCACCTTACTCACCGTCGAACCTTTGGTGCTAATGGAAGAAGTTTCATTGAAATTGGTGTTATGCTTTTAAAGTTATTCACATTTTAAAGTTTAAATCTATCTCCAAGGGAGGGAGGGAGGGGGAAGGGCTGGGGAGAGGGTGCTGGACCAATGCAGGAGAGGTTTGGGCCCAACGGGTTCACTTGGTCGAGTCAGTCACTGAAAGCAAGCATGCAGGTACAGCACGCAGTGCAGAAAGCTAATGACCTGTTGGCCTTCATAGCGAGAGGATTTAAATATAGGAGCAAGGAGGTGAGACCGCAGCTTGAGTATTGTGTGCAGTTTTGATCTCCTAATTTGAGGAAGGACATTCTTGCTATTGAGGGAGTGCAGCGTAGGTTCACGAGGTTAATTCCCGGGATGGCGGGACTGACATATGATGAACGAATGGATCGACTGGACTTATATTCACTGGAATTTAGAAGGATGAAAGGGGATCTTATAGAAACATATAATTCTTAAGGGGTTGGACAGCCTGGATGCAGGAAAAATGTTCCTCATGCTGGGGGAGTCCAGAACCAGGGGAAACAGTTTAAGAATAAGGGGTAGGCCATTTAGGACTGAGATGAGGTCAGCCAGAGAGTTGTGAATCTGTGGAATTCTCTGCCACAGAAGGCAGTGGAGGCCAATTCACTGGATGTATTCAAGAGAGAGTTAGAGATAGCTCTTGGGGTTATCATAATCAAGGGATATGGGGAGAAAGCAGGAACAGGGTACTGATTCTGGATGGACACAAAATGCTGGACTAACTCAGCAGGACAGGCAGCATCTCTGGAGAGAAGGAATGGGTGGGGTTTGGGGTCGAGACCCTTCTATAGACTGATGTCTAAGGAGTGGGCAGTACACTGATAAAATGTTGTCGGAGATAGTAAGACTGGTCGGAGGAGAACTGGGAAGGGGGAGGGGATGGAGAAAGAGGGAAAGCAAGGGCGACTTGAAGTTAGAGAAGCAGGCATGAGACAGGGAAAAGCTGAAAAAGAGGAAGACAGGTGGGGGTCCAAGGGGCACCGTGCGCTCCTGGCGGGAGTGAAAGGGGGCAGCGGCCCCTTTACGCAGAATTTTTTTGATAATACATCTTGAAATGACACCATTTCCTTGCTTGTTTACCCTTAATTTATCCTGTTGTATTTATTGTATTATTTCCAACAGTCTGTAGTTCTTGAACTACATGTACAATGTCAGGCCTATCATGAGTATATTCTACTATTATAGAAAGGTTATTGAACAGAAATACTTTTTACAACAAAGAAAAAATTGTTTTGTTTTGTTTTTTTCTATTTTGCTTTTTCCTTACACATCCCAATTCTCTCGGTATTGAATAAAAGACCAATGGTCATAAAATGTATGACTAAGTTATGAAGAAAGAGTTTCATTTAAAAAACTGCACATACCTAATTTAATTGAAGACATACTTGCTCCAGTGGTCAACAGCAAATCACAACGGTCCATGTCCACCCCCCAACCCTACTCCACCTCACCCCCCTCCCCGCTACTCCCCTCCACCCCCCACCCCTACTCCCCCGCACCCCTCCCCCCCCCAAATCCACTCTCCCCCTCCCTCCACCCCCACCTCCCACTTCACTGCCCCACTCCACCGCACTCTAACCCCCTCCCCCCCCATCCCCTCTCAACATCAACGGGCAGGCTCCGCAGCGAGGCTAGGCCAGTGGCACAGCGAGGCCGGCGACAAGGCGAGGCCGGGCGAGCGGCGGGGTATGTGAGGCGAGGCCAGCAGCGAGGCAAGTACAGTGGCGAGGCCGGGCCAGCGGCGGGGTATGTGTTTTGCGGAAATATGCGAGGTGAAATCAGAATGGCGGAAATTAAATAAGAAAGGGGAAACTTTCCGCCAAATTCGGACGGGTTGGGAGGTCTGCTGTACGTCACTCTGTGCTCCCCTACCCCGGTACGGTAGGCCTAGGGGACAAAGGAAAACCGCTACTGTGTCGCACATGTGCGGAGCTGAGCGCTAGCCATAGATGTGTACGCCATAGTCATACATAGAACTCTATGGACCATACACGCTTTCCGTTAAAATCGACTCCGCGGTCTAGTCAGTGGCACGGTGTTGTTCGAGGGAGTGTTCTGCGGAGGTAATTACCTGTTAGCTTTATTACATAGCAAAAAAAAATTTAAAGTGCAGTTCTCTGAAATACCCCAGCACTAAAGCATCCCAAACAAAACACACAGCCAATTGAACAGACGCTTGCATAAAGGAAATATTTACAAGGGGGAGAATGGAGCTGGGGAAGTACTTTAATACAGAGACACATCAAAACAAAGTACTGGAGGAACTCAGCTGTGGAGGGAATTTCCTTACAGGTTAATTGGTTTCTGTAAATTGCCCCTAATGTGTGTAGGATTGAACTAGTCGTCGGCACGGACTCAGTGGGTTCAACGCTGTAGCTCTAAACTAAACCAAAACCATTACAGTGCTTTCTGTGTGGAGTTTACCCATCCACTTTGAGATCTCTGGAGTTACCCTGGGCAATCTAGCTTCTCCCTATATCACAGGGATGTGATGGTGGGGCAAATGGCCACACTAGTCAAGGTTAATAACAGGGAAACCAAGGGGGCAGGTGATAGGCACAAGAGAGAACAAGTCAGAGAAGTTTAGGGAGAGTCCAATGTTATTGCTCACAGGGAGCAGTGTGGACCCGACGGGCCAAATGGCCTTGTGCACGGGAACAAGCAACAAATACAAAGTTGCATTACAAAGCACTTGTGGGAAACGTTAGTGCACTCGGTGACACAGCTGCAAATTCTTAAAGAGCATTGAAACAATGTAATCGTCTGTAGCGAGAGAGAAAAAAATCAGTGCATTGGTACAACATGCAAAATTTAAGAATATTCCTTTGCAGGTCAAATGTATCCATTTTGAAACGCGATTAAAAGTTCCTACACGTGGAAAGCTTGTTATTGGAGATATATTTAGCAAGGAGATAAAGTGTTACATATGTGAACTTTCCATGCATGTACGGAGCTGGGAATTTTACCAATGGTAATAGTAAAGGGGAGGGTAGGAAAATGTCCCACCAGTCACAATTGATCATCCCCTCCATACCTAGCAACCCCCACTCGCTCACATTAACATAGGGGGAGAGAGAACAACACCAAGTTACACTCAGTCAGGGCTCGCATTCCTTATTTATGACCACGCTGGAAATATTCTAAGGGGGGGGGGGGGGGGGAGTAAAGAGGGTAGACACATTTTAAAATCACAGGAGGAAGGGGATTTGCCGATGTCCCATCGGTGCAGTGGCTCTGTCTCATGGAAAGCCATTTACAGCGGAGATTTAGACAATTTTTTTAATTTCCTTTACCAAATTTCTAAATCCGCGGATCCGTGGAGAAATCTCATGGGTGAGAAGTCAATGTTCATACCGCTGGGGTGTAAGCTGCCCATGCGAAATAAGAGGTGCTGTTCCTCCAATTTGCGCTGGGCCTCACTCTGACAATGGAGGCGGCCCAGGGCAGAAAGGTCAGTTTGGGAATGGGAGGGGGAGTTAAAGTGATGAGCAACCAGGAGATCGGGTAGGTTTAGGCGGACTGAGGGGAAGTGTTCAGCGAAACGATCGCCAAGCCTGCACTTGGTCTCGCCGAAAAACAGGAGTCCACACCTGGAAAAGTGGATACAGTAGACGAGGTTGGAGGAGGTGCAAGTGAACCTCTGCCTCACCTGAAAAGACTGTCAAGGCCCTTGGACGAAGTCAAAGGGGGGAGGTAGAGGGACAGTGACTTCTGCAACTTCAAGTAGCCCTTGCTTTCCCTCTCTCTCCATCCCTTTCCCAGCTCTCCAACCAATTTTATCTCTACCGCACATTCCCCTGACATCAGTGTGAGGAAGGATCTCGACCCGAAACATCACCCATTCCTTCTCTCCAGAGATGCAGCCTGTCCCGATGAGTTACTCCAGCATTTTGTGTCTATCTTCCATTTAAACCAGCATCTGCAGTTCTTTCCTACTGATCTTGATGATCAGCCATGATCATATTGAATGGTGGTCGGTGCTGGCTCAAAGGGCCAAATCCTACAACTATTTTCTATGTTTCTAACCATTCAGAAGACTGATAACATGGGAAGAATCAAGAGTGTTTTATTTTCACATGTCCCAGACAGAACAATGAAATTCTTTCTTGCAGGAGCACAATATGTAAACATAATTCCTGAGTCTGGTGGTAGGCACTTTCAAGCTTCTGTACCTTTTTCCAGGTGTAAATTATTTGATTATGTTGGCTGCTTTTGAGGCAGCATGAAGTGTAAATAGAACGAATGGTGGTAAGTCTGGTCTTGGCTACTGTTCCACATCCACAATTCTCTGCAATTTCTTGCAATCTTGGGCAGAGTTGTTTGCAAACCGTAGAGATCAATCTGACAGTGTGTTTTCGATAATTCATCTTTACACTTGAATAACAATGATTTTATTTCAATTAAAGATCAACACACCATGGATGCCACATGGCTTGTTATTTCCATAATTTTCAGTATTTCTGCAATATCTTAATAATATTGTTGCAATAGATTGCCTCATTCAGTGAATAGGATTCACTGGCCCGTCATAAGATATACACCCATTAGCCCCAACGCAAACCCAACTACACCGCCTTTTCTTTCTTCCTCGGATTTCGGTGACCTTCGCTTTAAAAAAATTAGGATCTCGTTATTCCAAGCGACAAGTGTCATTTTCAGATACATTTTCAACACATTTATGTGCTTCCCACGTTTGTGTCACTGACTCACCTTTCCGGGCCAAGGCGGATACCGACCCAGCTTTCCCCTGGAAAGAGTAAACAGAAAGAAAAACATGGTTAAAATAACGCGTCGGCGTTGTTGGAAAACGAGAGATTTCGAATAAAACGGGTCTGCGGCGAGGAAACGGCGGTCGCTTACCAGACCAAGTCTCCCACCCGTAAACTTGCTGCCGCCGCCATCTTACTCGCAGTCCCTCGCCGCCGGGAGGGAGGGGGGGGGGGAGGAGGAGGCGACACCCGCCCGAGTCAAAGGTCAACCTACACTCATCCCGCTTTATTGTTAAACTATATTCGAAATACTTTCCAAGGCGAGCAAATCCACGCTGGAACGAAACGAGTCAATCGAAGAAAATAATTACGCCCGAAGCCCCTTTGCCAATGTGGCCTGCGGTGACGGTGGGCGCGCATGCGTGCGGCGGCGCGCAGATCGGGAAGATGGCGGCGGCCGAAGTTTGTGGGGTTTGTTTTTGTTGCTGTTGATGAGGATTGGGGGTCGTTGCCGACACGTTTGTCACCAGCACCGGTGCCCACGGCGACAGGCGAGCAAGAAAGACAGACGGGAAGCGGCGATAAGAGGTGGAAGAAGGAGCCGGCAGGTCTTATAACATGGCCGAACCGCGGCGGGTCTCTCTGACAACGCTTCCCGTCTCGGCTCCTCTGTTGAAGAAAAAGAAAGAAGACGAGGAGGAGGAAGAGGGGGAAAAGGTGAAGGAGGTTGGGATATCCGCCATCACGTCGCGCCACACGCTGGCTCTCTTCGAGTCGAGTGAGAAGAGTTGCCCAGAGTTTTATTACCCCGAGTTAATGAGAGTACGGAAGGTAAGCAAACATTGGCATTCAAGGCTCAGAGTTAGGTTTTAAAGTGTAGGAGCTGGCTTAAATGAAGCTACCCGTCCCTGACTCGTATTATACAGGTAGTAACCCAAGCATTGTAATAAATTTATCACTTAATTGCGTGGTGCCTGCAGTGGGTTTTCCGGTCAATAAATTGAAATTAGCCCAGTTTTGTTTTCTTTTAGGTGACGAGTTTCCATTGATGTGTTATTCTGAACGAGTTAATGTTTTCAGTTAGAGGTGTAGATAAGACACCGCGATTTGGCTGCCGTGACATACATGGAAAATCGTAATTCATTGGTGACCCTGTTTCAATCCTTTGGGGTACTAACTAAATCTAGTTTTGATCTGGAAACTTTCAACGGTCGATTTGTAGTGTTTAATCAAGCAATTTAATAACTTTAAAATTGTGTATAACTTAAAAATTTTGGCTAACATTATGTTAGTGAAAAAACTATGGCCTCTGTTCTTAGACCAACGCAATATTACAAGACAACTTTATTGCTATTAGTCACATGCTGATTTAAGGCATCAGGACGTTGTTTTGAGTACATGGATGTTCATATTATAAACAACTGGAAATTTTTTTGAACTTTTAGAGCGAACATTGATTTGTATTTTTCTGAAAGTTTCCTTTTGGTCTGAGCGTTTTCACAACAGGTTCATACTTCGGATTTGACTTTTATGACAAACCGTATTAGATTTTTGAGAGTTATGGTAGGTATTTTGTCATTGTGGTGCAAGCAGGCAGGTGGTTGAACAGTGCTTCAACGTTCTTGCCACGAGTTTCATTAATTGAACTTTTAATTTTAACAACGTCTTCTTGAGGCTCCATTTTAGTTTACAGTGCTCTCCATAATGTTTGAGACAAAGACCCATCATTTATTTTTTTGCCTCTACTCCACAATTTGAAATTTGTAATAGAAAAAAATCACATGTGGTTTAAGCGCACACTGTCAGATTTTAACAAAAGGCCATTTTTAATCAATTTTGGTTTCACCATGTAGAAATTACAGCAGTGTTTATACAGTCCTCCCCATTTCAGGGCACCATAATGTTTGGGACACAGCAATGACATGTAAATGAAAGTAGTCATGTTTCGTATTTTGTTGTATATCCTTGTGTAGTCTCTGTATTTCTGTTCATTAAGTCTTCTGCGGACAGTGGTCATTGACCACTGTCGGACAGTTGTTTGGGGGTTTTCTTTATTGTAGAGAGAATTCTTCTGTCATCAGCTGTGGAGGTCTTCCTTGTCCTGCCAGTCCCTTTGCGATTAGTAAGCTCGCCAGTGCTCTATTTCATCTTAATGATGTTCCAAATAGTTGATTTTGGTAAGCCTACGGTTTGGCTGATGTCTCTAACAGTTTTATTCTTGTTTCTCAGTCTCATAATGGCTTCTTTGACTTTCATTGGCACAACTTTGGTCCTCATGTTGATAAACAGCAATAAAAGTTTCCAAAGGTGATGGAAAGACTGGAGGAAAGACAAGGTGCTGAGAGCTCTCTTCTTCCTGCATTAAGGAGGCAATTAAACACACCTGAGTGATTGCGAACACCCATGAAGCCATGTGTCCCAAACATTATGGTGCCCTGAAATGGGGGACTATGTATTAACACAGCTGACATGGTGAAACCAAAATGTATTAAAAAAAGGCCTTTATTAAAATCTGACAATGTGCACTTTAACCTTCTGATATGTTTTCTATTACAAATCTCAAATTGTGTACAGAGGAAAATAAATAAATGATGTGTCTTTGTCCCAAACATTATGGAGGGCACTGTAGTTCTTCATCCTATCTTCACTCTGACTTGCATGTCTTTGTCTTGTGCATTGATCCAATGAGGATGAATATAAGCTTGAGAAATTGGTTCTAGGGTCTTCCTTCTGAGCATGTTGCAGCCTTCGTAGCTCGGTGTCAAATTTAACATTTTCATATTACTCATTTTATTTTTGTATCTGAGAAATAGTCTGCTGTAAGATTAATCATGTCAAACATTAACTCGTTTTTTTCCCCTCTCTAAAGCAAGGCTGAACCCAAAGGCCAACAGAACAGTCATTTCCACTGTTCTGTTTACATTTGGGTTCAGTCTTGACAACAGGGCCTCCCTGCTTTTCACACCTTTTCAGTCTCTTTTGGATTTTTGTTCTGCTCTCTAACTGCTCAATAATCTATTAACCAGAATGCTCTGTAAACTACCCATCTCTGTGTTAAAACTATTTTGATTTCTGACTTTCCCCATTCTCATGAAGTGCCTTCTTCATGAAGCACTAATTCTGTTTCTCTTTCCACAGATACTTTCCAGGATGTAGTTTTTACTCCATGAAATACTGGGCTAAAAGCACAGAAAATAAAAGCAGGAATAGCCACTTGACTCTTCAAGCCTGTTTCACCGTTCATCTGTTCTCCCATCCAACAGATCCCTATTGCATCCACCTAAAATAATCACAGTTTAGTCATTAGTCCTCTATAGTGAGGAATTTCATAGGCCCAATACCCGCTGAAATAATTTCTCCTCATCTCAGTCCTAAATCTCTTACCCTGTAACCTGGGAGACCTCTCCTCCCCTCAACCCCCCCTTCATTCTAGACGACTGGGAGAAACAGTCCAAGTCCTTTTAAATAGTTTGTAAATTTCAATTAAATCCTCTCTCATTGTGTAAGCCGTAAAAAAAAATGTTGAAGAAGCTTGATATTGTTGCATGTCAGTCTGGTTGCAGAGCAATACATCAACCATCTTTGCCTATTTTCTTAAATTGCCAAACTACATACACGGCTGCATACTCCCTCACGTGCTCCTTAATGTGGGAGTAATCTGGAGAATTGAGAGAAAATGTGCAAATAAGACCTGAAATCAGGGTATTGAACCCTGGTGTTGTGAACCATTTATGCCACAGACCTGCCCAGAACAGGGCAAGGTGCACTTTAAAAAGTAACGGCACCCTGCTTTTCCTCGGGCTGTGTGCATATTAATGAAACACCGATACTATGAAAATTGAGATGAAAGGTTTTGTCACGGTGAAACTAGCCCCAGTGTGAGGGATGTGCTTCAGAATTGGTTTACATTTTTGGTTTACAGCAACAGTGAAATAAGAGCAGAAATTTGCAATTAAGCAGCATCTGATTGGAGTAGAGTTAAATTAGGCCATTATCTCAACTTTATTTATTGCGTCATCCTAGGACTTGCTATGCATCACGTACGCTGCAATATACCTACCGCAAATAGTGCTCCATCATCCTATTTGGCTCAAGTAGAATGAAATTAATTTTATTGTACGTGCAATATCCTGTGAGAGGCAAAGCAGTGCAAACAATACTTTGACTAATATTGTCTGCAATATGAAACAATCTAGCAGTTTGCCTGTGAAATGATGTCAACAGAGTTGAAGTAATTTTATAAACTGAAGCTAAGACTTAAGTTTAATTCTTTTGGTTCCTGCTGTTCATATTGTAGTCACAAATTCACAGATGTAAAATAGGTGACTGAAATGTCAACAAATATGAAGGGAGTTTGTGCACCAGGAAATTCTAGGTTGTATCTCAATTCAAAATAAGAACAACCTAAAGTGATTATTATTTATTATTTTTTCCTTTTCTAGCTGTAAAAAAAATTGAGATGTGGTGTATGTTTAGAAACCAGTATCCAACAGTAATGGGTGAATTTAATCTACATAGATTGGGCCAACCAAATTCGTAGAAGAGCTGAGGAGGAGCATTTCCTGGAATGTATACGGGATGGTTTTTAAACCAATGTGTAGAAGAACCGACCAGAGGACATGCCATCCTAGACTGGGTATTGTGTAATGAGGAAGGATTAGGTAGCGATCTTGTTGTGCAAAGCCCCTTGGGCAACAGTGACCATAATATGGTGGAATTCTGCATTAGGATGGAAAGTAACATGATTAATTCAGAGACTAGGGTCCTGAACTTAAAGAAAGGAGACTTTTAAGGTATGAGACGGGAATTGGCTAGGATAGACTGGCAAAGGGTTGACAGTGGAGATGCAATGGGAAAGATTTAAAGACCGCATGGATGAACTCCAAAAATTGTTCATCCCTCTTGCAAAAAAATAAAACAGGGAAGGTGGCTCAATCGTGGCTAATGAGGGAAATCAAAGATAGTGTTAAATCCAAGGAAAACGCATATAAATTGGCCAGAGTTCGTGGAATTTAGGTTTCTTAAATTATGGCTTTGTTTTTTCAGTAACCTCAGAATTATGACAGTGAAGTTTTTTTAAACTGCTTTGACCTGCTGAGTTACTCCAGCATTTTGTGATTACATTACAAGACATCTGTTTCATTCTATTTTCTCTTTCCTTCATCTTTGTCTCACTGCATGTACTACTTTCACATTGCATTACATGTCACTCACACTCCCGAATCTTTTTTGATCTTGTACCTTTTCGTTTGATTGTAGATGCATTTTAATTTTTGCTCCAATTAATTATTTTGTAATGCCATAAAATATGTAAAGAAGGTTCACGGCACAGAGTATAAAATGCATCAACCAAAATAATTAGAATTAACGTTTGATGTAATTTTAATCTCCATTTGTGGAGATATCTTGGGTAAAATCGACGTGTCATTAAGCTGTACTTGTGTTTACCAACACTCTTTATTTTCCTAAAACAACAGTGTATATCCTTTGTGTTGTAATTGCTTATTTAATTTTGTGAAAGCAAAATTGTAAAATCTTATTAACAGTAGAACATCTGTTCAACCTACCAGAATGTTTAATATTAAGATTATCCAGCTAAATTTATATTACTGCATTACTCCCCATAACCGCCTACACTGTTGAGATCAGCTAGTCCCTTTGAAGGGATTCTCCAAATGAATCTTGGGGTTATTAGAAATTATTGAGACTTTCTCTGGATTTCAACTGTTGTGGTCTCTGCAAAGTTTTCAAAGCCAAACAACATGATGCATGGTAAAAGTCCAGAATCAGCATTGTTTCCTATCAAAGTTAAACAAAATCAAATAGATGACGCTATAATTGCATTCATCTGCAGCGTTAACTTAGTGCTTGGTCTCTAACTGACACTAAAATTGATACAAGCTATAAATAGCGCCTTTCACAGAACTGAAATATGTGATATAAAATTTAATGGCCTGTAAATCCATTATAAGACTAGTGATTGATGATCAAAATGAAATTGAATGAGCCATTTATTATAACAAGCATCCTAGGTGGACTCTGAACAGTATTAAAAAAATGCGGTTTGTAACACTATTGAGTTGCTCCTTAGATCGAGATATTTATTTTAATTAGAAGTAATCTTTTACATAATGTTTTAACGAGCTGATATCAATGAACTTGCCAAATGTAATCCTTCCCACCTGCCAAGAAAAAAATATTTCTTGCTTTAAGTTCAATTGAAAATGCTTTTGTTCTTGTTCCTTAAACTTCAGTTTTCCCCTTTTGCCTTATCCTGAGTATCCTACAATAGCATTTCCCATTTACTTTCATGGCCACATCCTTTTCCTGTTAAGCTTTCCATTTAGACTGTTATTGAGACTGATCTGTGTTCCATTCCTAATATTTGGTAGTAATGCCTTCAATTATTTGAAGGCCTTATGCAGTTCTCTTTTGAACGCCTTTAATTTTCCTGTACTTTTCTCTTTTTTTGTCCTCCCTTTCAAGTAATCCTAGGCATCCATTTTTTTTCCTCTCAAGCACCTGGCACCAGTATTTTGTGCTAAAGTTAGTTTGCAAATATTACTGGCTTTGCATCTTTAAGGTCACTGATCAGCTAGTCTCTTTGAAGGGATTCTCGAAGTCAATCTTGAGGTTATTAGAAATTATTGAGACTTTCTCTGGATTTCAACTGTTGTCATCTCACTGGCCAAACTAAGGTTCAGAAAAAATAAGCCCCCAGCCCCATCCTGATGCACACAAATTTCATTTCTCCCAACCCTTTCTATCCTGAATTCCCCCATTTCCCTTTACTCCTCCTTTTCACCTCTGGCCATTGTCATTGTCTCCACCCATCTGCACATGTCACCTGTCTCTGCCCATTACTTGCCAATCAGCCTGAAGAAGGGATCCAACCTGGAAAAACAATCTGTCCATTTCCCTCTATAGTTGCTGCTTGACCTACTGCTTTCCTCCAGCACTGTTTTTTTGCTCTGGATTCCTGCATCTGCCATGCCCCTAACTTTTTGAGACTATTTGCTTGTGTATTGGGTGCTTGGGATGAATAGTTGACAATGAAAAGTTACATCTACTTTAAGATAGTTGTGCAGTTAGAAAATTTTGAAATGCGGGATGAAAGGTTACATGTGCAAGATAATATTCCAATTAAGGGGCTCGTACACTGTCACGAGTTACAAGAAGTGACACAGAGCGCAACAGTAGAATTGCTGCCTTATAGCACCAGAGACACTGGTTCATTCCTGACTACGGGTGCTGTCTGTATGGAGTTTGTACCGCGTGGGCTTTCCTTGGGTGCTCCTATTTCCTCCCACATTGCAAAGACGTACATGTTTGTAGATTCATTGGCTTTGGTAAAGATAGTAATTTGTCCCTCGTGTGTAGTAGTGTTAGTCTATGGGGATCGCTGGTCATCTTGGACTCCGTGAGCCGAAGGGCCTATTTCTACGCTGTAGGTCAAAATTCTGTTGGTCTTTGCATTTGAAACTTCCGCTCATATTACCGCATTACATGCTTTTTGTCATTAACAAGAGTATTCTGCACATAATTTGGATGTTTGCAATTCATTTTTTTTACGTTAAATTCAAAACTGCTGGATATAGAAATGTGTTTTGTATTTTATGAACTTGAACCTGAATGGCACAGTGTGTTAGTTGAGGAAACCCTTTTCCATTGCCAAGTTCTTGGGGAACGTTCATCTGTCCTGTGTTGTTAAATCAAAATACAAAATTTGTAAAATTATGTGGCTTTGATCCAACAACTTAGATTTGTAAATAGTACTGGATAAAAGGGGAATTGAATATGAGATCGAGGAATACTGGTTTTCCCTTCCGTATGATTTATTAGGCATATTTTATGTGTATATGGTTATTCTTACACCCCAAGAGAAACATTTTGAGTTTTTTGGGCTGAAACTGATTTCTGGTCCAAGAGGGCATGTATGCTTGGAGTCAGAAGATGGAGTATTACATGTAGAAAAAGAGATTATTCCCAGTGCCAATTGCTAGTGAGGGTAGGAATGGGAAGGTATGGGTTGGGGGGGGGGGGGGGGGGATTTAAACTAGAATAGCAGGTGTGGGGGTGGAGGGGGTTAAACTAGAATAGCAGGAGGTGGGAGCCAGAGCAGGTGATTGGGAAATGGAAGGACTGATGGGAAGGTAGAGGTTATGACCAGTAAGGTTCAAAGTAAGTTATAGAAAGGCGGAGACTAAGAAATACAGTGAACCTGATGAGCTTATGATATGTGTTTATTTCAATGCAAAGAGTATTGAGGGTAAAGCAGATGCATGAATCAGTGTTTGGAGCAATAATGTTGTGGCCTTTACAGACTTGGTTGCGAGGACAGAACTGGCAGCTCAATGTTCCAGGGTTTTGATGTTTCAGGCATGGTAGAGAGGGAGTAAGAGACCCGAAACATCACCCATTCCTTCTTTTCAGAGCCAGTCCCACGGGGTTACTCCAGCATTTTGTATCTATCTTCGATTTAAATCAGCATCTGCAGTTCTTTCCTACACACTATTTGAGCATATTAGCTCAAGGAGAGATTGGGGAAACTTGGATTGTTTTTCTCTAGAATGGTGGAGGTTGAGGGGAGACCTGATTTAAGTATGTACAATTGAGAAGGGCATGGATGAGGTCGAGAGAGCCCTTTTCCCAGGGTGCAAGTGTCAAAGACTAGAGGGCATAAGTTAAATTTGAGAGGGGCAGAGTTTAAAGATGTGTGGAGGAAATCTTTTGCCTGCCATGAACTTCCAGAAGTGGTGGCGAAGGAAGAGACAATAGTGGCTTTTAAAAGGCTTTTAGATAGGCACAAAGGCATGTATGGAAAGGAGGGATATGGGTTATGTGCAGGCACATAAGGTTAGTTTATGTTGGCATCCTGTCGGCACAGACATCGTGGGCTGAAAGGCCTGTTCCTCTGCTGGACTGTTCTTTGATCCATGTATTCCCAGACATTGTTGCTGTTTAGTTCAAGAAAATTGGATTATATAAGTAGGGAAAGTGTACTGCATCGGTAGCAGACACAAGTGAAACCGTATCTAAAATACTGTGTTATAGTTTAGTCCCTTAATTTAACAAAATAAATATTGCTCACTTCAGTGAAAGATCACCTCGAGTGATCCTTGGTATGGACTCTCGTAATCTCCACATCTGCACCATTGTCTGAAGAAGGGTCCTGACCCAAAACATGACCGATCCATGTTTTCTAGGAATGCTGTCCGGCCTGCTGAGTTACTGCAGTGCTTCACCATGCTCTCTGAAGTGAATAACTAGTTCCTTTGTCTTGCCGGCATTGAGAAAGTGGTTATTGTCCTTGCACCATGTCATTAAGTTCTCTGCCTCCTTCCTATACCTATTCCTAACTGTTTCATCGTTAATTATGATTCAGCTCCACACAGTGTGTCAGCTGTAAATTTGTAGATAGAATTGTCGCCAAATTTGTCTGTGCAGTCGTAAGGGAAAAGGGAATATACAAAGGGCATACGAACACATCCTTGTGGGGCACAGGTCTGGTGAGTTATTGTGGAGGATGTGTTATCACCTCTGCTTATTGAGATCGATAGGTCAGAAAGTCAAGGATTCAATGGCAAAGTGGGAGCTAATTCCACGGTTCCGGAGTTTGGAGATGAGTTTGGAAAATTAAAGATTAATCCGATTGAAGGGGTGCACATTTAAGATTTCTGAATCTTTAGAATTCCTTCACCAGAAAACTGGGGATTTGTTGCTTGAATATATTTAAATGTGAGAAGTATACAATCAAAAATGTGGAAAGAGGTCCAGATGACTGTCCTATTCTTATTTAAGGTTTTATAATTTATTGTCGTAATAGCTAGTTTATAGTTCCTTGTCTTGCTGGTAAAACACTAATCTTTACTGCAGATAAATTTCACGATCTTTTGTGGAAATTGTCAATTTCTGAAGGCCATAATTTGTTGACAACTTTTTAAGACAAATATTTGAATTTCATTCGCTATTGTCTTTTAGTTTGAGGTCAAGACAGATGCAAGTAGATTTCAAAGTAAATGGAAGGAGAAAAGAAAAATATCTCTTATCAAGTGCCAATTTTAGATTAAAAGATAACTTTACACTAACAGGTGCCTTAGTTATTTTTTTTGCTGCTCGCTGAAACCAGTTGCATGAGGCGAAGGAAATCAAACTAGTTCTGAAACGTTAATGCAGGTCAATCAGATGAAAGACATTGTATGAGATAGCAGATGCTTCACTATTTTTATTTATATTGTTCTATGTGAATGGACTCCCTGTTTTTAAACAGCTGCTTGCTAAATTATGTAGACTGCAGACCTCCCAACCCTTCCGACTTTGACGGAAAGTTTCAGCTTTCTTATTTCATTTCCGGCATTCTGATTTCGCCTCACATTTTTTCCGCAGAACACACGCCTCCCCGCTCGCCCTGACCTCGCCTCCCCGCTCGCCCTGACCTCGCCTCCCCGCTCGCCCTGACCTCGCCTCCCCGCTCGCCCTGATCTCGCCTCCCCGCTCGCCCTGACCTCTCCTCCCCACTCGCCTCACCGCTGTATTCACCTCCCCGCCCCGCCGCTCTACTCACCTTGCCACTCACCTCCCCCCACCCCACCGCTGTACTCGCCTCCCTGCCCCGCCGCTGTACTCGCCTTGCACCTCGCTGCCCCGCCTAGCCGATGTACTCACCTCCCCGCTCGCCCCGCCCCGCCGCTGTACTCACCTCCCCGCCCAACCTGCTGCTGTACTCACCTCCCCGCTCGCCCCACCCCGCGGCTGTACTCGCCTCCCTGCTCACCCCGCCGCTGTACTCACCTCCCCGCTCGCCCCGCCCCGCCGCTGTACTCACCTCCCCGCTCGCCCCGCCGCTGTACTCACCTCCCGGCCCCCCCGCTGCTGTACTCACCTCACCCCGCTGCTGTACTCGCCTCCTCACCCCGCCGCTGTACTCACCTCCCCACTCACCCCGCCCTGCCGCTGTACTCACCTCCTCACCCCGCCACTGTACTCACCTCACCCCACCCCGCTGCTGTACTCATCTCCCCGCTCGCCCCACCCCGCCGCTGTACTCACCTCCTCACCCTGCCGCTGCACTCACCTCCCCACTCACCCCACCCCGCCGCTGTACTCACCTCCCGGCACCCCGCTGCTGTACTCACCTCCCCGCCCCGCCGCTGTACTCACCCCCCCCGCCACTGTACTCACCTCCCCGCCCCCCCGCCGCTGTACTCACCTCCCCCCCCCTGCCGCTGTACTCGCCTCCCCCCCCTGCCGCTGTACTCGCCTCCCCCCCCCGCCGCTGTACTCACCTCCCCCCCCCGCCGCTGTACTCGCCCCCCCCCCCGCCGCTGTACTCACCTCGCCGTTTGCCCCGCCCTGCCTCTGGTCTCGCCTGGCTTCGCCTTGTTGCTGGACCGGCCTCGCCCCGCTGCAGAGCGTGAGGCCCGTTGATGTTGAGAGGGGATGGGGTGGGCTAGGGTGCGGGGGAGGGAGGCAGTGGAGTGGGAGGAGGGTGGAGGAAGGGAGGGGGAGAGTGGGGGTGGGAGGGGGGTAGGGGAGTGGATTTAGGAGGGGTGGGGGGCTGAGGGAGTAGGGGAGTAGGGTTGGGGGGGACATGGACTGTTGTGATTTGCTGGTGAAGACCACTGGAGCAAGTATGTCTTCAATTAAATTAGGTATGTGCAGTTTTAAATGAAACTCTTTCTTCATAACTTAGTCATACATTTTATGACCATTATTCTTTTATTCAATACCCAGAAAATTGGGATGTGTAAGGAAAAAGCAAAATAGAAAAGACCAAACAAAACTATTTTTTCTTTGTTGTAAAAAGTATTTTTGTTCAATAATCTTTCTATAATAGTAGAATATACTCATGATAGGCCTGACATTGTACATGTAGTCCAAGAACTACAGACTGTTGGAAATAATAGTGGTTTTTCACATGTGAATGTAGCGCAACGTGTAAGTGCATTTGGCGAGCATACTTTTTTGCTGAAAAGTTGCATTACGCGCTATATTATGAATCTTGATGTAAAATTCTGAATTTTTGACATCAAAATTCTGAATTTGTAAAATCAAATGTTGGGCAGTCTATATACTGTATACTTCAATGCCATGCTCTTTTTAGCATCTGGTTAGTTATGAATTGTCATAATATTTAATCATACCTAGTAGTGCATTGTGACAGCCTGCCAAAAATTAGTGGCATTGTCTCAAAGTATGGCAAGCTGACTGAAGTTAACATTCACTGTTGATTTTTGATGTTCAGAATCTGGATGGTAAATTGATAAAAGTACAAATTTTGTAAACCTCGCAGTTTACAATGTTTTAGATTTGTGTACCATTTTGCATAGTCTGGTGAGTGTAACGGCGTTGTTCCTTAGTTTGTCTGGATCCTTCACTCGGAATTTTATTCTGAGTTTGAATTTAAAAAAATAAAGATGGATGGGAAGTACGAACATAGAACTACCAAATCTAAGATGATCATTGAAATATATACCAACAAGTGACCTGGTGACAAAGCTGCATTTCTATTTCTGTGTCACAAGAAGATCGAACACAATACTTTGCAGTTTTTATTTTTCTTGAGTTCTAACATCTTAGCATTGCAAGCTGAGTACTGCTGGGTACAGTATAAGTAAGCAATGTCTTAGCTCATTTGTACAAACGTATTTGAAATATATTGGTTTATTATTTTCGCGTGTACAGTAATACATTGAAAAGCTTTGTGTGCTAACCAATCAAATCATTGTATGTTAATGATTTGGACGAGGGAACTGAAGGCTTTGTGGCTAAGTTTGCGGATGACACAAAAAATAGGTGGATGTGCAGGTAGTGTAGAGAAAGCAGGGACTCTGCAGAAGGACTTGGACAGGTTGGGAGAGTGGGCAGAAAAGTGGTAGATAGAGTATAGTGTAGCAAAGTGTGGAGTCAGTCATACATTTTGGTGCTAGGAATAAAGGCGTAGACTATTTTCTAAATGGGGAGAGAATCCAGAAATCGGAGGTGCAAAGAAACATGGGAGTGCTCGTGCAGGATTCCCAAAAAGTGAATCTGCAAGTGGAATTGGTACTAAAGAAAGCAAACTCAATGCTTGCATGTATTTCAAGAGGGCTAGAATACAAAACAGAGATGTAGCGCAGCGGTAGAGTTGCTGCTTTACAGCGAATGCAGCGCCGGAGACTCAGGTTCGATCCTGACTACGGGTGCTGCACTGTAAGGAGTTTGTACGTTCTCCCCGTGACCTGCGTGGGTTTTCTCCGAGATCTTCGGTTTCCTCCCACACTCCAAAGACGTACAGGTATGTAGGTTAATTGGCTGGGTAAATGTAAAAATTGTCCCTAGTGGGTGTAGGATAATGTTAATGTACTGGGATCACTGGGCGGCACGGACTTGGAGGGCCGAAAAGGCCTGTTTCCGGCTGTATATATATGATATGATATGATATTGTTGAAGCACTGATATGGCGCTGATATGGCCAAATTTAGAATATTGCGAGCAATTTTGGGCACCGTATCTGAGGGAGGTGCTGGCTCTGGAGAGGATCCAGAGGATGTTTACAAGATTGATCCCAGGATTGAGTAGGTTGGCTTATGATGAGCATTTGTCTGCACTGGGCCTGTGCTCGCTGGAGTTTAGAAGAATGAGAGAGAGCAAACAGGATAGTGAAAGGCTTAGATAGAATGGATGTGGAGAGGATGTTTCCACTAGTGGGAGAGGTCATAGCCTCAGAACTAAACAACGTTCTTTTAAGAAGTAGATGAGGAGATATTTATTTTGTCGGAGGGTGGTGAATCTGTGGAATTCTTTGCCACAGCAGGCTGTGGAGGCCAAGTCAGTGAATACTTTTAAGGCAGAGATAGGTAGATTATTAAATTAGAACAGGTTCAGAGGTTATGGGGAGAAGGTAGGAGAAAGGGGTTAGGAGGGAGAGAAAGCCATGGTTGAATGGCAGAATAGATTTGATGGGCTGAATGGGCCTAATTCTACTATCAACTATGACCTTAAACTCTACTTGAGTACTGTTAAGTCATCCATGAGTACAACAGGTAGTGCAAAGAGAGAAATTCCAGAGTGCAGAATATATTGTCCCAGCATTATACCGTTACAATTACAGAAGAAAAAAAATGCAAGGTTGCAGTGAGGTAGATTGGAAGAGTGACTACACCATAAGTTATGTGAGGAATGTTCGGTAGTCTGATAGCAGCAGGGAAGAAGCTATACCTGAAGTAATTGAAACATTCTTCTAAGCTTTGGTATTTACTACCTAATGGGAGAGGGAAGAGGGAATGACCAGGGTGAAACTGGTCTCGTTCCTGTTCTCTGTCTTGTCATTGTTTGAGATCTCGCCCACTATAAAGTGCATCCAGACCAGCACTTGTCCATGCATACATCACACTGCATGTCCAACATTGTCCGAGTCCTATGTTCTGAATAATGTGTTCTTAAATTTTCATTTTCAATGGCAGATTAGGCTTGACAACCTATCAAGCTCCACCTGGAGCTCCCAGTTGCTGGTCATTTCAATTCCCCTTCCCATTCCTACACTGACTTGCTTATCCTTCATTACCAGGGTGACGCTAAACACAAACTAAAGGAACAGTACCTCTTATTTCTTCTCTGTAATCTATAACACAATGGCATAAACATTGCATTTCCTAATTTGGGCGAAACTACTCTCACTCAGTACCTTCATTTACCTAAATCTTCTCTCCCATGCTCTTTCCCCACAAACATCCTGCCCCTGCTTACCTATCCTTCCATTCCACTCACTCCATCTTCTTGTTGCTCTCACTTTCTTCCCATCTGGTCCCTCCATCCAACCTCCCTTATTTAGTCCAATGCTCACCTTCCTTTCCCATCAGATGACAAAATTTGCAGCCCTTTGTTGCCTCCAGCAATCACATCCCAACCTCTCATTATCTCCACCCCTCGTTTCCCCCACCTACTCCATCCATCTGTCCACCCCTTCTCACCTGAACTACCTGTCGCTTGACCTTCCTGCCTCATCTCTTTATACTGGCTATCTCCTATCCACTGCAAAGAAATTGTTTCAACCCGAAATGTCAATTTTCCTCCACATATGTTTACTGATCTGCTGAGTTCCTCCAGAAAGTTTGTTTTGTTCCATGTTCCAGCATCTGTAGTCTTTTCTGCTCCACCCTATTCTCCCTACACTGCCTCGTGGCAGATTCTAGAAAAGTATGATTGTGAACAATGTTATAAAGCTCAGGAGAACATAGAAACAATTTTAAAACGTCCTCATCCTGTGAAGTAGAAGCTTATAACTTCTTTCCATGTTCTGTATGGAGTGCTGATTTTGATTTTCTTTTTGATTTGTAGAAAGTTGTAGCCAAATATTTCGGAACCCCTTTTAATGATGACAAAAGGGAAGAAGACAAAATCGAAACATTGGCAAAGAAATTTGAAGAAAAATACGTGAGTTCTGGTTTCATTTTTTCCATTGTTTTCTATTATGCAAGTATAACATAATAGTATTTCAGTCTGAAGAAGGGTCTTGACCCGAAACATCACCCATTCCTTCTCTCCAGAGATGTTGCCTGTCCCGCTGAGTTACTCCAGCATTTTGTGTCTACCTTTGATTTAAACCAGCATCTGCAGTTCTTTCCTACACATGATAGTATTCTCCATGCATATTTTGCAAGGTATCTCGGAATCGCAACAATTAGTGTTCTGAATTATCAGATACAATGTTTTACATTTTGGGCACGGAGCTTCCTAAAAAAAGAAGAGAGCGTGATTTATTTTCCTGAACTGCTCTCTACTCATGCATTTGAACTCATTTATGAATTCATTAATCATGACATTAATAATGTAACATTATTGGAGTCACAGTTATTCAATCCTTTGACCCACGGAACCCACAGCAACCATCAAGCACCATCTAATCCTTCACGGTTCCCATTTTATTCACCCCACAATCACGTCAAATGACTCTCTTTCCCTGGTTCCCCTTCTCCCAATGCTCGTCCCCAGGTCTACACAAGGGGACATTCACAGTGGCAAATTAGGTAACCAACCAACATGTCTTTGAGATGGTGGAGAAAGCTGGAGCACCTGGAGGAAACCTGAATTGTCGCAGGGAGAGCCTGCTAACCACACTACTACCTGTGCCTCCCTACGTCCCTGGATAACGTTGAATAGTTTTGTGCCATTCAGTGTGGAATTAATATTTGTTTCATTTGCAGTGTATATTTGAAATTAATACATTTCTTTTTCATGACTACATAATAGGTGTGCATGTACTGTCTGCCAACCTTAAGAAGGGGTCTCTTCTACGCAAGGGCTATTCCGTAGCCACTCAACCACTTTTGAAACTCTCAATACTGTAAAAAGATGAAGGCTAATGTGCAGTCACCTGGCTTGCCGCTGGTCTGAATCCAGCAACCCATGTGTATTGTGTAATGGCATTGTGGTTATAGTAGTGGAGTAGTAATCCACAGGCCAAGAGATGTATTCAATTCAACCGTAGCAAATGGAGAAATCAAAAATGTTTGATTCTGAATGCCCATTAATGATGTGGTATCTTTGTCTAGTTTGGCATTTATTCCAGACATGCTGCATTGTGATTAAGGTAACTTACTCCATAAATGGCCTCAGAAACCTTCTTAAAGCCTCTTTTGGACAGATGATAGATGCTAGTTGTTCCAGTTATTAGAAAAAATATATAAAAGTGAATAGAAAATTGATTCAGGAAATAGTCCAAATGCTCCACAAGTACAGCAGGTCTCTTCCAGGGGCATGCATGGACTACCCTTTGTGTTAAGAGTGTGTCTACATAATCATGCCAATAAGCAATGAAACGACTGGAACTTGGAATATAAATGTATATGAAGGTCTATATAATCTATTGACAAATTGTAGTTCCATTCTTTTCTTCTGCATATCCAAAAGTCTCTTAATCTCTTGAAATGCCCAACCAAAAGTGCAGTGACTCCTTCACTGCAATTATTATTGACAGGTAGAAATAGATTCCAAACAAAAGTGTGAACAAACAGCTGATGTTTACTTAAGTTAGAAATCATTTAACGGTGATAAATTTAAATACTGAGAGTTTCCACTTGCATAGTTATCTTTAAACTTCCTGACAGTTATTAAATTACTAAATTACCATTCTATGGTTAGATTCCCCTGAGTACATTTCCACTAATTAGTTGAAATTTGCCACAGCCTGAATAACTAGCCAGTCAGTCTTAAGAAGGGTCTCGACCTGAAATGTCACTCATTTCTTCTCTCCAGAGATGCTGCCTGTCCCTCTGAGTTACTCCAGCATTTTGTGTCTCATGTCTGGCATTAATCTGTACCAACCACTGATGATGAGTTGACTTGTAAAGCGTAAGAAATCTTGCAACCCGCATTTTAAGTTGGGCTTGGGGCTTGATTATTTGGCTCAATGTCAACCCATAATTCGGAATTCTGGTCTCCAGTTGCCAGGCTTGGAGTGTGATTTGAACCATGCGCATCTGACACAGATGGGTTTGATTCAAATCTAATTCCAAATGTCTGTAAGCTGATAGGTTGCTGCATCACAACATTCAAAGTTTGGAGGCGAAACATTGTTTTCCCATAACTGTGTGAAATGAGAGTGAAGACTGATTGATTTTTTAAAATTAACACCATTACAATTAATGATGTCTGTTCATGTATAGTTTTTACATTTTAGGGCCCAAAAAAACATAGGAAGGATCGCATCCAAGATCTTATCGACATGGGTTATGGATATGATGAAACTGACCCATTTATAGATAACTCGGAAGCTGTGAGTATAAACAATTAACTAATACTGACTGTAAGCAAGTAATGAGAATTCAAAGGTATTAAATGGGGTTGAAGCACTTTTAGATTGTTTATAGAAGTAAAAAGCACTAATTAAACAGATTTTTTTCTTTCGTTTTTGTTTACTCTTAATTTGCATCCAGTGAAGTGCTCTGGATTTTATAAAGGACATTTGAAGCAAATATTACTTCTCTTCTGCAGCTTAGAATGGCTGTTCAGTATTCCAGAGCAACGCCTTCAAGTTATTTTGTTTTTTCTTCTGTTCTTTTTGGCCTTTTACTGTGTTCATTGTGTTCTTAAGTAAAGCTAAGTGTCCATAAGAACAAAGACCCAAAGGGTTGAATAACTTTACAAAACAAATAGCTCTGATATTCACACAATCCTTGCTTTGCCAGATACAAGTTTTGCTCATCAACTACACATTCAGCAGATGGATGTGGGGGGTTTTCTTCAGCCCGAGGGAGTGAATCCTTGGAATGTTTTACTCTAGGAGCCCAATTGCTGAGTATATTCAAAAAAGATATTTGAATTTTAAGGGAATTGAGAGAGATGAGCTTGGCCTGGGAAATGGTGTTTGGGTAAAAGGGCAGTCTTGATCTTATTAAATGACAGATAATTCTCTGTCGTCAAAGGGCCAAGGCCTGCTTATAATAAATATAGGCAAATTCTAAAGCTTCTGTCATCATTAATAACCATAATCACTTTTATTTTCCTCCATTTCTCTCTCATATTACAAAAGTGATCTGCCTTCTCAAACTCACTAGCAATTTCAGACTAGTTCATTGATCTGAAACAGAATTTAATTAATCCAAGGAAGAAAAAAAACAGATGGAAAGTTTCTATATGAATTAAATAGCCTGGCCACCTAATGTCATCTTTCTTTGTGGTGCTCTAGTACGATGAACTTGTTCCAGCCTCCTTGACCACTAAGCTGGGTGGTTTTTACATTAATAGTGGAACTTTGCAGTTCCGTCAAGCTTCTGAATCGGATGGGGATGATGACTTTACCAAGGACAAGAAAAAGACAAAATCTCCAAAGGTGAGGAATAGTAAATTAGTCCATGTTGCATATTCCACATTTGATTTGTTATCTGAGCCCTTTAGATTTTATCTTTCTGAGTTCAGAGACAAAACATGCCGGCCTTTCCAATGGAGTTGTGGTTGATTCCTATTAATGTATGATCATAGGTCCATATAAATTCCCACACAGATGTTTGGGCCCTTCACAACAAAGCTATATTTTACCTGAAGCCAATGTCTAATTACATTTCTATTTTCCCATATCTTTTGATAAATATTATTTGTTTAAAAATATGCTATTTAAACATAAATCATTATTCAGGGCATAGAGGGAAATGATTGTGCTCATAAAGCTCCATGTAGTTGTTTGGGCAATAATTGGGTAAATAATCCAATTTACCCCTTTTATAAATTAAAAAATAGTTTTTGGCTTCAGTATTTTGGATTCAGTGTAAATGATTCAGATCTTTGATTCAGTCTGTTGTTGTCAACCTTCCCAAAAACCATGTTGATGAGTCTTCCACATGTTTCTGCACTTTCAAAAGTCTTTAAAATAATCGTCCAGATTGCATAGAGTAGCAAAAAGAGAACTTGGACCATAGTTTAAAACTAGGTGTGTATGGACTTTCAAACTCTGAACTTTTAATTTTCCTAAACATACAAAATTCGATATTTAAGGGGCAATGTTAGCATTGAGTCTTGAACTAAACATAGCACAAAAAGTAAGGAAATTTGTGTTTGGTAGATTATTTCTTTGTTGTAACAATGCTTCTTGGCAATAAATCTTATACCGTTGGAAAGCCTGTTTATTTCCCTTTTAAATAGTGCCACATTTGTAAGGAACATGCATTTGTGGGATGAGCAGCAGAGCTGAGTATATGGGTTGCGCCCATGAAAAATTTGCCAAATCTTCTCTGCCAATGCCAAACAGCTTATTCTGCTGTTGCTATTGACTCTTGTTTTGAGCTTCTGGTACCCCCAGGTGCTGACAATCAAGTGCCTGATTGGCACCTGATTGGCAGCATCTGTGAGCATGGGCCCTGCTACAGTGGTCAGTAGGTGTCTGCTCCAAGAATCGGCATGCCACGTTCGACTGATCTGGATAGGGCCCGTGCGATAGGGCAACTTCAAGCTGGTGTTCCGCAAAACCAAGTTGCGGCATTATTTGGAGTGAGCCCTAGTACCATCTCCAAAGTGAAGGCCAAGTTCCATATAACGGGGGATGTCAGAGACAGGCCGCGAAGTGGGCGTCCCAAGAAGACGACACCCGAAGAAGACCATTTCCTCACCCTGTCAGCACTTAGGAACCGTAGGCTGTCTTCTACAGATTTGCAGTCATGGTTTGCAGGACGATATGGCCGACGGCTCTCTGCCCAGACAATTCGGAACAGACTGCACGCAGCCGATCTCCGGTCTCATAGGGCTGCCAGGAGGCCTGCCATGACTGCCCTTCACCGTCAGGCCCGTTTGCGCTGGTGTCGGCAACGCGTGCACTGGAACCTGAACATGTGGAGGAACGTTATGTTCAGCGATGAGTCCAGATTCTGCCTACGGCAGTTGGATCATAGGGTCAAAGTGTGGAGAAGACGCAGCGAACGCTATGCTGATTGCTGCACCGATAGTAACATCTTTTGGTGGAGGCAGTGTGATGGTGTGGGGCGGCATCTCCCTCACTGGAAAAACGAGGCTTGTCATCATTGGAGGCAATCTCAATGCAGAGAGATATCGAGATGAGATTCTGCAACCAGTGGCAATCCCATATCTCCACAGTCTGGGACCGAACTCTATCCTCCAAGATGACAATGCTCGCCCCCACAGAGCAGGGTTTCTCAGAGACTACCTCCAGAATTTGGGAGTGGAGAGGATGGAATGGCCTGCCAGCAGTCCTGACCTCAACCCCATTGAACACTTGTGGGATCAGCTTGGGCGTGCTGTTCGTGCCAGAGTGACCAACACAACCACGTTAGCTGACTTGCGACAAATGCTGGTTGAAGAATGGGATGCCATCCCACAATAGTGTGTGACCAGGCTGGTGACCAGCATGAGGAGGAGGTGCCAGGCTGTTGTGGCTGTGTATGGTTCTTCCACACGCTACTGAGGCTCCTGTTTATTAAATGAATAAATTGTTAAATTGCCAATATGTCTTGTTTCTTCAGACTTCAATTGTCCAATCCACCAAACAACACCGAACAAGAGTCAATGGCAGAATAAGCTATTTGGCATTGGCAGAGAAGATTTGGCAGATTTTTCATGGGCGCAACCCACATACTCAGCTCTGCTGCTCATCCCACAAATGCATGTTCATTACAAATGTGGCACCATTTAAAAGGGAAATAAACAGGCTTCCAACGGTATAAGATTTATTGCCAAGAAGCATTGTTACAACAAAGAAATAATCTACCAAACACAAATTTCCTTACTTTTTGTGCTATGTTTATAAGTAATTTGCTGCTGTGTAAAACTTTCCAGTCAAATGATTTTTTTTCTTACAGCATTAATAATTTTAATTTTACATCCAATAAGAATAAACATGAAATTTTTATCCATGGCAAGTTATCTAGATAAAAAATTTAGATTACCTGAGAATCTTTCCTCTGGAATGTCTCATGCCTTCAGACACTAACTTGATATCTAGGATAGGTGGCACAGTTTTAGATAACTATATATTTAGAGCACCAGTCTGATCAAATACTGACTTTATATCCAGGCCTTGAGACATTATATCACCTAAATATTTAGGATCCCAATTTGCCTAAAGACTGCTTGTATCAAAGGAAAAAGGTTAAAATAATTAGCTTAATAAATAATATTGAATTTTTAATATGCCTAATATCTGTTTGAGGAATATCTTTTGGATTCCTAATCTAAATGAATACCTTATTGTCTTTCCAAAGCACTTAAAATGTATAAATCTTGAGACTATTAACCTACAATATAAAAATTAACACGTAGATGTCACTTATTTATTGCATATTGGTTCACCTCGGTACCTTTGCTCTTACTCCTTTTATTCTTTAAAAGAAGCGGAAGTTAAAAGAAGGAAATGAAAAGATAAAGAAAAGGAAGAAAGATGATTGGCATGAGAAAGATAATAAATCTCAAAAATCAAAATTTTCTAAACAGGCTGGGTAAGTCATGTTGCACTTTAATTATGTATTGTACACAAGAAGCGATGTTGCAGTAAGAGTCCTCAATTGGTAATAAGATAGATGAGAGGTATTATGCTTCTCTGGCAACTTAATTGTACTTTATTATCATCTTCTCAAACTTCAGTTTGAGAACATTAATAAAAAGGAATCAAATGTTTTAGTTTAACCCTAAGTTGTTCAAAAGCATGCCCAGTGTAATGCAACATAAATATGCCATAACATTACATTTTGGGATGTCTATTCATAAAATGTTATCTGCATATTTATAAATTGGTACTAGAATGGTAGGTCTTTCCCCTTCCTAAGTCTCTCTGAAAATATGCCATCTTGTCTTTTCTTACAATTAAAATGTATGCTGTGAAAGCTGCTCCTCGCCCTTGACCAGTTTGTCTCGGGTATTTGAAAGTAGGCCTAATAAGGTTGCACCTACATCATCCAACATATTGATTTAATCATACACTCCTTGCAACTCCACTACTCACAATTCCAAGTCATTCCATGGTCAAAAATGAGTCTGGACAGGAATAAAGTTTCCTCTGTCTATAATTTTAATCTCCAAAGCCTAACATTTTTCTTGGCATTTATGTTCCAAGCATCCATTAAACATTTCATTTCAATGATCTAAAGGATATCCGAGACATGCCGCATACGCGTGCGTGCACGCTTACTTCATCCCCACTCCATTCCTTACAGAATTAGGACAAGAATGTTTAAAATATCAAGCAACTTGAATGAAAGCTTGAGGTTTACTCAAAGGACTCGCAACTGTTTGAGATGCTGTCCTTGTGTTCTTGTAGCATAAACCTTCAGGTAAAATTGATGTTTTATTGAATACATTAATGATCCCTTAACTTTTTGATTGATGTAGAAATTCATGTTGAGCCATTGTTGAAGCATGTCTTTTGCTATTTTCCCTTACTAATGTTTAATGTTTTTTTATTAGCAGGATAATGCCACTGAATGTCAATAAAGAAGACAAAAAGAAAAAGAAAAAGTACATTGGGGCAATAGGTGTGAGAGAAATGTTGAAGAAATTTGAGAAGGAGAAAGAAGCCTCAAAGAAACAAGATGATGTCAAGGGCTTGCCAATGTTACAGACACTGGCTGTTATTCCTCATAAAATTGATAACGGCTCAATAAATAATGTTTCAGATCCTTTGCTTTCGCTTATTGGATCTGCGAGTGACGGTGATCTTCTGCACGTAGCCAGTACTGTTGACCTAGAAATAGATCTCGACCAACTTCTGGATGACTCACCCCCAGGTAGTCCCCTCAATGATTTTGATGATGGAAGCGATCCTCTTCCTACTCTGCAGTACTCAACATTGGGACAGATACCGAAGCAAGTCCCTACCTTGCCTGAAGGACTTCCTTCACTGCTAGAAAAATGTATCAAAGAACTGACACGGGTAAGATCACAGGAAACAGTTAACCCATTGAAGTGTATACCAGATGCTCTAAGCAAATTTGTCCAAACATTTATCTTCAAAAGCTGTATGGATGTACAGTGAGGATGCATGGGAGCAGATGTAACCTATAAATCCAAGTTCTTATTAATTTAGATTTATATCTCAAGCTATTGATGCTAAAAGATCCTTGTAATTCCACTGCCATGTTTTCACAGTCAATGTTACAGCTGAAATATTATCCATTCTATGCTGTGTAGGAAAGAGCTCCAGATGCTGGTTTATATCGAAGGTAGACACAAAATGCTGGAGTAACTCAGCGGGACAGGCAGCCTCTCTGGAGAGAAGGAATGGGTGATGTTTCAGGTCGAGTCACTTCAGACGCTGAAGAAGGGTCTCGACCCGAAACGTCATCCATTCTATGCTTCCAGCCCCATGGGCAATGGGAAAGAAATTGAATTGTTTGCTTAGTTTTGAGGGGTGGATCATCAAGACTTGGATCAAATGCAATACATGGGGACACCAAGGCTTAGATCAAATGTGATTTATGGACCGTGACATTCGCTGTTTTGTTTGTGGGGGAAGTGATACTATTCCGGGATGTTTTTGGGCATCCAGTATCTTAGGAAGGATGTGTTAGATCTGGAGAGGGTCCAGAGGAGGTTTACAAGAATGATCTCAGGAATGAGTAGGTTAACCTATGATGAGCATTTGTCGGCACTGGGCCTGTACTCGCTGGAGTTTAGAAGAACGAGGGGGGGGGGGGGGGGGTCTAATTGAAACATACAGAATAGTGAAAGGCTTGGATAGAGTGGATATGGAGAGGATGTTTCCACTAGTGGGAGTGTCTGGAACTGGAGCTCATAGCCCCAGAATTAAAGGATGTTCTTTTAGGAAGGAGATGAGGAGAAATTTCTTTAGTCAGAGGGTGGTGAATCTGTGGGATACTTTGCCACAGGAGGCTGTGGAGGCCAAGTCAGTGGGTATTTGTACGGCAGAGATAAATAGATTCTTGATGGTGGCAGTGTGAACTGTGAAGAGAATGCTTTGAGGATGCAGGGTGACTTGGACGAGTTGGGTGAGTGGGCATGGCAGATGCAGTATAATGTGGATAAATTAGGTTAACCAATTTTGGTGGCAAGAACAGGAAGGCAGATTATTATCTGAATGGTGTCAGGTTAGGAAAAGGGGAAGTACAACGAGACCTGGGTGTCCCTGTACATCAGTCACTGAAAGTAAGCATGCAGGTACAACAGGCAGTGAAAAAAGCTATTGGCATATTGGCCTTCATAACGAGAGGAGTTGAGTATAAGAGCAAAGAGTTGTACAGGGCCCTGGTGAGACCACACCGAGAGTATTGTGTGCAGTTTTGGTCTCCTAATTTGAGGAAGGACATTCTTGCAATTGAGGGAGTACAGCGTAGGTTCACGAGGTTAATTCCCGGGATGGCGATACTGTCGTATGATGAAAGAATGGAGCAACTGGGCTTGTATTCACTGGAATTTAGAAGGATGAGAGGGGATCTTATAGAAACATATAAAATGATTACGGGAATGGATGCGCTAGATGCAGGAAACATGTTCCCGATGTTGGGGGAATCCAGAACCAGGGGCCACAGTTTAAGAATAAAGGGTAGTCCATTTAGAACTGAGACGTGGAAAAACTTTTTCATCCAGAGAGTTGTGAATTTGTGGAATTCTCTGCCTCAGAAGGCAGTGGAGGCCGATTCACTGGATGGATTAAAAAAAGATTTAGATAGAGCTCTTAGGGCTAACAGAATCAAGGGATATGGAAAGAAGGCAGGAACGGGGTACTGATTGTGGATGATCAGCCATGATCACATTGAATGGCGGTGCAGGCACGAAGGGCCAAATAGTCAACTCCTGCACCTATTGTCTATGTATCTATGAAAGCTAGAATCTGAGTTGCAAGTTTGATTCAAAATACAGGATGATTATAGAGCTCTCCTCACATTCGTGTTCTAAAAGTATGTGCAAACAATATGCATAATGTTAATTTTAAACTGTAGAATTCATTCCAAGTATAAGAGAACAATCCATTTGAAGACCTTTTTTGGTTACTGGAGCAGCCAAGTGGCAAAGTTGTATGGTTGCTCTTGCAATTTGTACCAACAGTACTAGCTGTCACTTGTTCATGAACAGCGAGTATTTTGGAGGCTGGAGAACTGATACAAGCAACATCTAGGAAACCTTGCTTAGCCCACTATCCATTGTTTGATCATTTAAACTGCAGAAACAATTTGATTAGCAGTTGGTATTTTCTGAATTACATACTGAAAATTCAAATAATTAATCCAGAAAATTGATTGTCATAGATGCATTATTTTTTCAAAAGATATGGTATATTTTCAGATTATATCTAAAAGCTGAGTATCTCCGAGGCTCCTGACTTGACCGCATGTGTTTGGTTACTGCTAAGGTTTGTATATGGCAAGCTGGTAGTCAAGATTGACAGGAACTGCGCCTCTTTAATCCAATGGAAATGGGCTTTAGAAGTGACTGGAGGGAGAAATGCTGATACTGTTCTTGTCTTGTAGGCTGCCAAAGCTTCTGAAGGAGAAGGGAAGCAGAAATTCTTCACACAGGATATCAATAATATTCTGTTAAAGTAAGTGTGATGTCGTCTTTTAAAATAAAACAGTGGAAACTAGCTATATTTCATAAACCTGGATCTTTCTCATTTAAAAAATTGAGGACTGATGTAATTAAACTTTGAATGGGTTTATTAGAAAATGCAAAGAATATGTTACCACATTGGGCTGTTCAGATCTGTGGAATGTACAGTGCCCTCCATAATGTTTGGGACAAAGACCCATCATTTATTTATTTGCCTCTGTACTCCACAATTTGAGATTTGTAATAGAAAAAAATCACACGTGGTTAAAGTACACATTGTCAGATTTTAATAAAGGCCATTTTTATACATTTTGGTTTCACCATGTAAAAATTACAGCAGTGTTTATACATAGTTGTTTCCCCTCCCCCCCATTTCAGGGCACCATAATGTTGGGGACACATGGCTTCATGGGTGTTGGCAATCGCTCAGGTGTGTGTCATTGCCTCCTTAATGCAGGTATAAGAGAGCTCTCAGCACCTAGTCTTTCCTCCAGTCTTTCCATCACCTTTAGAAACTTTTATTGCTGTTTATCAACATGAGGACCAAAGTTGTGCCAATGAAAGTCAAAGAAGCCATTATGAGTGAGAAACACGAATAAAACTGTTAAAGACATCAACCAAACCTTAGGCTTACCAAAATCAACTGTTTGGAACATCATTAAGAAGAAAGAGAGCACTGGTGAGATTACTAATCGCAAAGGGACTCGCGGGCCAAGGAAGACCTCCACAGCTGATGACAGAAGAATTCTCTATAATAAAGGAAAACCGCCAAACACCTGTCCGACAGATCAGAAACACTCTTCAGGAATAATTACACCTGTAATTTCTACATGGTGAAACCAAAATGTCTAAAAATGGCTTTTATTAAAATCTGTCAATGTGTACTTTAACCACATGTGATTTTTTTTCTATTACAAATCTCAAATTGTGAAGTACAGGGGCAAATAAATAAACGATAGGTCTTTGTCCCAAACATTATGGAGGGTACTGTATTTAAGATCGTCACCAATGAATCCAATAAGGAGGTATGTATAACATTTGAGTTGTCGAAATAAAGTCAATCCTTCCTCGAGTATAAATAGAGCAGGAATACACTTAAGAAGGCAATCGGGAGGGCAAAAAGAGACATGAAAAGGTGCTGGCAGACAAGGTAAAGGAAAATAGCAAAAAAAAATCTAGGTATGTTAAGAGTGTCCAGGGAAGAATAAGGTCAATTTAAAGATCAGCATGGCCTTTTTGTATAATGAGAGATGGGGGAGATATTAAATGAATACTCATTTGATTTTACGGAGATCATGGAAGCTAACGAATTAATGAATTGGGCTTGTGATGTCTTGGATCAAGTACAAATAACCATTGACTGTTTTAAAGGCAGGTGGTTAGACAAAGGCTAGAAAATTAAAAAAATAGTATGTATGAGACAAAAGGATTGAATAGTTGTGATATGTGAAAGCAGAGAAAAAACTGTAGGGAGGGAACATGGGAGAAATGGTTGTGAGTCCAGGTGGGGCACAGGGAAGGGGAGGGGGATTAACATGGTTAGCAAGTTAACAACCTGTAGATCCAGCAGGCCCTGGTGGACTGAGCTTGAGTGTGTTTGCCTTCATTGGGAAAGCTATTGCGTATAAAAGTTGGGACATTATGATGCAGCTTGCCAGTTGGTGGTGAGTCCGCATTTGGAATACTATATGCAGTTCTGGTTGCTTGGCTATATGAAGGATGTCATGTGGTTGTAAAGGGTGCAAGAGATTCATCAGGATGTTACCTGGTCTTGATGGCTTGAATTTTAGGGCGAGGTTGAATAGATTTTGAGATTTATACTTTGGAGTGTAGCAGGCTGAGAGGTGACCTTGTTGATGTGTACAGCATCATGAGGGCCATAGATAAAGTGCGAGGGGAGGGATTTAAGAGAGACCTTGGGGTAACCTTTCTACTCAGGGTCATCCGTATCTGGAATGAGTGCCAGAGGAAGCAATAGAAGTGGATATAATTAATAAAGACATTTTAACAGATTTGTGGACAGGAAAGGTTTAGAGGGCTATGGGCCAAATGCAGTCAAATGGGATCAGCCCAGTATGCCAACTTCATCGGCATTGACAAGATGGGCTGAAGGGCCTTTTTTCCTTGCTGTTCAGCTCAATGACTCAGAATAGTAAATTCTTTCTGGAATAGTTGATATGTATAATGCTAATTTCTTGCAAGGTTAAGCTGAAAAAATACATTTGGAATGAAAGCGATCAAATGAAAGCAAATACTAATGGTTTCCATTCATTTAGATTGGGATGAGACTTTGGGTTGTGTAATCTGTTTTTATGCTGTAACTTCTGTATACTTCAGTTTCTTATAAAAAAAATAAAGCAAAAATCCGTCTTTTTCAACTGATCAAATTTAAACAAAGGCCAACTGGAAGATGTTCGAGGTTGAAATTATTGTTCAATGTGAGGCTTAAAAATTACTGTATGATCATTATGAACATTTTTAAATTAAAATTTTCTAAATGAATAGAGAACACTTTACCTTTATTAAGAAACAGCAAGCACAAAAATTTCTTGCACAAATTTATTCGATCTATTTGTCATACTTGTTGCATATCAAAATAATTCGGAGTGGCGGTATTCAACCATTTAAACTTAATTTGATTTGCTGCTCAATTCAAAATCGGAATCTTCCAGTCTGAAGAAGGGTCTCGACCCGAAACATCACCCATTCCTTCTCTCCAGAGATGCTGCATGTCCCGCTGCGTTACTCCAGCTTTTTGTGTCTATCTTCAGTTTACTTATTCCCACTTCCAGGCTCTGTTGTGCAGATAATTTATGTTTGATCATTAAATAGGATTAAATCGTATAAATTGGTAAATAGCATCATGCATTAAGAGTGCGTGTCAAGAATATACATCTGCGCATTGACATGCTGTATGTGTTTTTGTATCGTCTGTTAAATTGTGTAAGAATTCTGCAGGATTGTCTCCCTTTGCTTGAATTCGTGACTTGGATTGTCACCCATATGGACCTCTGCTCTGGGAGTTCAGTTTTGTGTAGATAGAAAACATAGACATAGAAAATAGGTGCAGGAGTAGGCCATTCGGCCCTTCGAGCCTGCACCGCCATTCAATATGATCATGGCTGATCATCCAGCTCAGTAACCTGTACCTGCCTTCTCTCCATACCCCCTGATCCCTTTAGCCACAAGGGCCACATCTAACTCCCTCTTAAATATAGCCAATGAACTGGCCTCAACTACCTTCCGTGGCAGAGAATTCCACAGACTCACCACTCTCTGTGTGAAGAAATGTTTTCTCATCTCGGTCCTAAAAGACTTCCCCCTTATCCTTAAGCTGTGACCCCTGGTTCTGGACTTCCCCAACACCGGGAACAATCTTCCCGCATCTAACCTCTCCAACCCCTTAAGAATTTTATATGTTTCTATAAGATCCCCCCCCCCACCCAATTATATGTTTCTATAAGATCCCACGATAGGAGCAGATCCTATTGACGCACCATCCCGTTTTACATGTATATGGTTTACAATTTTTAAATATTACAATTGATGTGGTGCAAAAGTGGTTTCTTGCTATTTGAATAAAATGGGTTGTAATCCAGAGGTTATAGGTCAGAGTTCTGACAGTCTCCACTTTCGAGTTATTTGAACAACCATATTTAAAATGAATCATTCCACAATGCAGTGTCGGAGCAAACATTGAAAATTTGGGTCAATTTTGGTTTCAATTATGAGATATTCCTACTTGAAAACTGTTGCTGTACTCTCTGAATCTTTTGTAATGTGTTCTTGTGCTTTCAGTATTGAGCTACAGTCCCGTGAATTGAATAGTCAGGCCCGCTCTGGGGTTTATGCACACCTGGCATCCTTCTTGCCATGTAGTAAGGACACACTTGTCAAACGGGCAAAGAAACTGCACATGAATGAACAGGTAACTAACATGAGAGGTAGATCATTGGATATATAATCCATTTGTTCATCTAGAACTCTTGTCTTGAGGTTAGGAAAACATTATTTATATTTTTAAACATGCTGTTATATTTAAAAAACTCTTAACAAACCAACTGTGTATAATTACAACCTCACAATATAATCTTACCTCTTCCAACCCACATGTATAAAACTAGTTTCAATAATGTCCTAAGTTTCTAAGCATGCGTTATGTTGTAGTGATGGCCGAAATGTGTATTTTGTCACTAAGATTAAGTATTGCTATCTTCAACACATCAATGAACTCATCTGCTTGCAAAACTCAGACATTTATTGCCTCTCAGCTTGACTACTCACCTTTCGCTGTGTCAAAAATTAACAAACCCCGCAACTTTATTTTCCATCTTTTGTTCTGTTGCATTGAGACCTTCCTCCTTGATTTCCTGAGTTGCTTAATCGATTTTAAACTTCTCGTGCAAGTTTTTATATGTTGCCTTTGTCACATCTGTTCCTTCTCTCTAATCTCTTTTCATCCCACAAGCCTCCTATTCATTCTGTATTACCCCCGAATATTTTCCTCTTGATAAACTTGAACATAACAGCATCACCACTTGCTGTTTCTTCAGCTAACAAGGATCTAAGCTCTGACATTTCCTTCCAAAACTTAATTGTACTTTGCAGCTTCCTTTCTTCCCTTTAAATAGTCTAATTTTATTTGATAATGGCATGAGCCATCTTGCAATATTCTAAGTTGTATATTAGATGTTACTATCTTTAGTGTTCATTAAAACTTAGAAGGATTCATTTTTCATCCAAAATGTTCCAGTTGTTTCAAATTAAAAGCCTTTTTGATATATACCCTGTAGTAGATCTGCGAGTTTAGAAAAATGTGCTATACTTTGATTAAAACAATTGCTTTGTGATGTTTAAGACAAATCACCTGAAGTTCTATAGGTGGCCTAACTTTTCCCAGTGTGCAGCCTGCATGGTCTCCCATATTTCCATTTTGTCGAAGCTTGTTTCTATATCATCGTTATTTTGACCGTTGATATCGTATGCAAAACCAGCACGGTTCACAATGATAATTATCTGGACCAGATTGGTTCCCCTCCCCTTCCCAGTTCTCCCACTGTCTTCCTGTCTCCACCTATATCCTTTCTTTGTCCCGCCCCCCTGACATCAGTCTGAAGAAGGGTCTCGACTCGAAACGTCACCCATTCCTTCTCTCCAGAGATGCTGCCTGACCCGCTGAGTCACTCCAGCATTTTGTGATACCTTGGTTACAATCTGATGAGCGCTCCTTAATAATCAAATTGACATTTAGCCTTCCCATCATTTTCTAGGAAACCTCAATCAAAATTAGTTAAATCTCGCCTGACATTTCTTTGCTATGTGGTTGCCTTTGCCCTTTGCCTGAATTGGTAAAAAATGAGGCATGGATTATTCATTCAGTGATCTTTCTTCATTCTGTCTTTCTCAAATAAGATTCTTCTAATATTCTGACCCATTTCCTTTGGTATTGTTAAAAATAAAACAGATCAGACATTTATTTCATTGGTGGGATGTTGCTTGGTGCATTCACATACATTCCACCACAGAACAACTTACTGACTAAAGCATGATATAATGGATACAAGAAATTTAATGACAAATAACTTCAAATTTGTAGCTTTAATTGGTTGTATTTTAAATCAAAACAATTATTTTTGCAGTAGAAACTATTCTCTTGGAGAGACTGGAAGTAGAAGTCCTTGATGTACTGTTAGCATTATGCAAACTTTATTTGCATGATTGAAACGGAATCGGATCTCATGAGATTCAATACTTGAATATCTAAGCTAAGATACCCTTCTGCAATTCAAGATATTATTAATGATGGAGCTCAAGCCAGCATATTAACCACACGTTGGACTATGATTATTCCCAATCCATTCACATAATCTTGCGCAACAGTCCTTTATAGAAAACATTGGGAAATCCATTAATCTACTGCACTAATATCCATACGAGGTTAAATTCCAAGATATCATTGCGCACAAATGGGGTTTGCTCCCTCCTTATCAACCTGCACCGAAGGAATTTAAGTTAAGTTAGTAAAATGTGCTTCTGTCAGGATAGAGAATGCATGTTTAAATTACTTTTCTGGCTGATCAAAAATAGTTGCAAACAGGAGTCGTGGTCGCAGATTTTGTAGGATTGTGTCCTAAATTGGAAGGACAGGGATGAGATAATTTTTAGCATTAAATTAAACAAATTTGAGGTTGTTTCTAAAATAACAATGGCCTGGAGTTATCATTTAGTAAGTGGATGAATTTTGTACATTAGTTTTTTGAAAATGCATTGCAGTACTAATTTTAAATGTTAACTATTGTTAAAGATTATTGTTTGTCCATTTTTGTGATAAATCATCAGGAGGCTTGGAAATTAGCATGAGAAAGAGATAATTAGTTTGTTGGAGATTATATTTGGCTAACATGATTCCTCAACGGGAAATTCAGTGAGTGTAGCGACCTTAATGTAGTCCAGGTAGATTTTAGTAAGGATTTTGACTAAGCCTCATCGGGCACATTAATCAGAAAAAATCAAATGGATGATTTGCCAATAAACAAGTTTATAGCCTAATTAAACTTCCCAGCTCTTGGTTCACGGTCATGACAGAAGTGTGGTGTGTTTGATGATTTTACATAGAAGAATAAGAGGCAGATTGAAAAGCTTGCAGATTTTACCAAAAACGGTCATAAGTTCTTGAGAAAGGGAACTGGAGACCATGGGAAGGTATAAAGCAGCATTGTTTCTCCATTTTATTTGTGGTGCTTTACCAGATCCCCTTGGAACAACCCAGCTCCAGGCTGGTGTGCAGCACAATGGTGTTCTGGGCAATGGTTCAGAGTGTTCAGTTTGCCAAGTCATTTGAATTTTTATTTTGACCATTAGATTTTGCAATTGTTGCTGGATAGAACTGTTGATATGAAATTCTCCGGCATGACAAAGTCATAGATTTACTGCTTGTTTAAAAGAAAAACAAGTGCTGGAGTAACTCAACTGATCAAGCAGCATCACTGGAGGACTTGGATAAGCTACACTGTCTCACCGATGTAAAGGAGACTATATTGGGAGCACCAAATGCAGTTCGAGGTTAGAGGAAGTGTATTAAACCGCTCTCTCACATGGAAGCATTACTGGGGTCCCTCAATGGATGTGAGTGAGGAGTTGTAGGGACAGGTGTTACATCTCCACTTCCTTGGGGAGGGGGTGATTTGAGCAGGAAGAGATGAGTGAACCAAGGAGTTGCAGAGGGATTGAAAAGGAATGGGGATGAATGATGCGGCTGGTAATAGGATTACTTTGAAGGTGCCAGTGATGCCTTAGAATGATGTGTTGGATACAGAGGCTGGTGGGGTGCTGGTGAGGACCAAGGGAACTCTATCCTTGTTCTGTTTGGGGGAGGGGGAAATGAGAGCAGAACTCAGGGACCAAGAGGAAGCGCAAGTGAGGGATGCATCTCCAACAGCAGGGGAATATTATATTTACTAAAGAAAGGATTCTTGGATGTCCTAGATTGGAAAGCTTCATCTTGTGGACAGATGCGGTGGACGCTGAGAAATTCAGAGTAGAGGATGTCATCTTTGCCTGGGGCAGGGTGAGAGGAGTTGCAGTCCGGATCATTAGCTGTCAGTTGGTTTATGATCGATGCCAGTCAATGGTCTATCTGCTGTGATGGAGACAGAAATCGAGAAAAAGGAGAGGGGTGTCATAAAATCCAAGTGAATTTGAAGGAAGAGTTGGTGATGAAGTTGAAATCAATGAGTTCTGTACTGGTGCAGGAGGCAGCCCCAATGTGGTTGTAAATGTAGAGATAGTGCCAGTGTCCATATTGAACAAGTAACCAACAAAAAGGCAGGTGTAGCAGGGGCCCACAAGAGCCCCCTTTGCTACATCTTTAACTTGAAGAACGTGAGAGTAGTCAAAAGAGAAGTTTGTTTGAGAGTGAGGACAAATTCTGCCAGGTTGAGGAAAGTGTTGGCAGATGAGAATTGATTTTAATCTCTGTTCAAGGGAGAACCAGAGGGCCCAGAGACCTTCCTTGTGAGGTATGGTAATGTCAATGAACTGGACGTCCATGGTAAAGATAAGGCAATGGGGGCCAAGGGATTGAAAGTTGTTGAAGAACATGTGAGGTAGGTCGGAAGGGAATGGACAGGCAGAGATAAGATATAATTGATGTATTTGGACGTGAGCATCCTCTAGAGATGCAGCCTGATCAGCTGAGTTACTCCAGAACTTTGTCTTTTTCATGTGCCCACAATGTTCTGTTTGTGCTGGTTTGCCAAAATTAAATTTTTTCCATTAATCCATCAAGATTTATGAAGTCATTGAATGATAAAATGAGTTACTATTAATCACATGCTCGTAGTAACAATCATCTCGAGTCGACCACTTTGTTGTTCGATAAGAGTGTTTTATTTATCTGCTTTTGGAGATCTGGATGATGCTGGCACTTATTGACCTATTGATAAGATGGTGGTTAGCCATTTGAAGTAGCTGTTTATGGCATGACTGCCAGAAAATAGCTTTCTGAGTTAAAAGTTCCAGCATAATCTTATTGAATGGCAAAGCAGATGCACAGAGTTAAGCACTACTTAACTCCTGCTGAAATTTTGAAGAAATGTACAAATTTCTTTTGTACATAAATTCAGGATGCTTTCTTGAAAGATTTCTGACAGTGGGTGGTGTGTATATGGAACAAGCTGCTAGACGAAGTAATTGAGGCAGGTACTATAATAACATACAAGACATTTAGGTTGGTACATGGATAGGAAAGAAGGATATTGCCCAAATGTGGACAGCTGGGACTAGTGCAGATAGGGCATCTTGGTTGACATGGGCAAGTTGGGCCTCAGGGCCTGTTTCCATGCTGTATGACTCTGTCTCTATCACTCTAAAAAAAAAATGTAGATGACTGATCACTTTGTCTCTTGCGTATTTAAAAAATGTTAAACTTCTAGCAAGAAGGAATTTGTATTTACGCTGTCACTTTCCCATCCTGAAGAGATCCCAATGTCCGTCCTTCCCAATGAATTAATTTTGAAGTGTCTTCACTGATGTTAGAGAGTTGCAGCAGCACGCAGGAAGGCTGTACCAACAGCAGTGAGATAAATGATCAGACTCTGTTTTCTGCAGTGTCGTGTTAGCTGAGAGAAATTTTCAATCTGACTCTGAATGAAATCTTTTATTTAAATAAACAAGGAGCCTTGGTTAAATTTGATTCTGCAAGGCAGTATCTCTGCACAACATTCCCTCATAGCATTTTTTGTTACTCTGTTATAATTCATAGTCATTTATTTTGCTTAAAAGTTAACGTTGTCCAATTTAGATTAAGAAACTGAATGTTGGATTTTCGCAATTTAAATATCGAAACATTTGAAATGTTGTTCAATTGGATTCAGCAATTTTAAATTGAGGGAAGCGGACTCTTGAATTTGTGAATTAAAATCTACCAGTGTAAGACCATAGCAGACAGATGTGTAATTGCCTGCACACAAAGCAGGGTCTGGTTCTGCATACATGAACAGCACCTGTGTTGCTTTAGCACTGGTTTTCTTAAATATTTTTCAGATGAGATGAGTGTAGTGGGGAACAATAGCTGTGCTCCCCTAATTCTATTTTGGAGCTCTATTAAGCAACTAATTATTTTCTGTCCTCTTAAAACAAAATTACAGACTGAGACGAAATGGCTGGTAAAGACAGGTCAATACTTAATGCAGGTGAGCATTTCTGTAGGTTTTACTGTCTATAATAAATACCACGTTATAAGACTAAGCAAAACAATTTTTATGTACTTGTTATTATGCTCTCCAAAAACATATCCAGTAAAGTGCAACAGAAGTATCATATCTTCAAAATAATACTTAAACCTTCCATTTTAATATTCCAGTTGGAACCACTCAAATGCCATTTCTCAATTGCGCATTGTTAATTTTGCCATTCCATTAGAAATTCGATAATATACTGCCACATTTTCATTTTACAAATGTGTTATGAAGTGTTGGAGCTCCCTCTCGTGGCAAAAGATCAGTTCTTGTATGTCATGCATTTAATTACAGCAGTACAATTTATTATACAACTCTAGATTTTCTAACAGATACAGTCTAATGCTGTAGGGTTCGTGCGGAATAAACGGCGCCTTTTTAATGGAATTTGAGTTGCAGTGGTCAGCGATGTTTATAGATGTAATTTATTTATCCCCATTCCTTATCAACAAGTGCTGAAGTAGATTAAACAAAGATGAATCGTATCTGTGTATGTTTTCTCGCAGGATGGTCGGCTGAAGGAACCTATACAGAAACTGAAAGAAGCAATTGGAAGAGCAATGCCAAATCAGATGTCAAAGTACCAGGATGACTGCCAGGCTCATAGTCAAGCCAAAATTGCCAAGTATGTTATTTATAGCAGTAAAATTGTAATAGAGCCCATTTTAAAATAAATGTACAGGAGTTTAGTTTACTTTGGAGAAACCGCACTGAAACAGACCTTTCGGCCCATTGGGGCCATGCCGACTAGTCCTATGTTATCCCACTTTCTTGTCCTCTCCTTGCATGCTTGAGTTGATTACTGAAGTTCATTAACCTACAAACCTGCATGTCTTTGGGATAGGGGAGGAAACCGGAGTCCCCGGAGGAAACCCACAAGGAGAACGTGCAACTCTTTACAGACAGCTCCCTAGGTCGGGATTGAACCTTGCGATGTGAGGCAGCAGCTCTCCTGCTGCACCCTGTTGGCCATCCAGACTCTGAGGCGTGTTCTAATGTTGCATTATATTGTAGCCGCTCTGCGTATTGGTGGAGTAACTCAGCGGGTCTGGCAGAATCTCTGGAGGATGTGGATGAGGTGATCATCAGGACCCTTCTTCAGGCAGGAACTGATTCAGTTTCAAGTGTGCAAATAAACTTTCCAAAATACCAACAGTACATCAAGGAGTTCCACTGCCAATCTCTTTAAGAGATTACTTTCTACTGCAAAATTAATTGTTCAGTCTGAAGGGTGCTGACCCATAACGGCATCTGTCATTGCATGCCCTCCAGAGGTGTGGCGTGACTCGCTGCATTGTTCCAGCCCATTTTTTTAAATATAAAAGTAGACACAAAATGCTGGAGTGACTTAGTGGGTCAGGCAGCATCTCTGGATTGAAGGACTGGGTGATATATTGGGTCAAGATCCTTCTTCACTTAATATAAACTTGCATCTGGAATTCTTCATGTTCAATGTATTGTATCTTCAGTGTTTGTATTGGTTCTGTACTCCTTAAAACTCATACCTTTCTAAACTATTTCGTGTTGTGCTCCCCTAGCATGTTTTTGAGAGGAACAGTTCCAGGTTTTCACGTGAAGGTGTATTTTCTGACATTGCCCCTGAATAGTATTGCTTCATTTTTCTAGCTCGTGTCCCTTTTCTGGAGGAAAATCAGCTTGTTTCTGGCTACCCTAATCAAATACTTTAATGATCATAAGCATCCTTTCCTCTTCTATACTCGAGGAAATACCAATTTTATCTGTCTGCATAACAAAGCGCTTTTAATCTGTGCACAAATCCTCGTGAGTTGACACTAGAGCCATTCCCATTGTGCATAGCCGAGAAATGAATGATCGTCCAAATAGGATGGAATCAGAGTTTTAGTTAACAATAACTTGCACATTTTTGGATTCCAATCCCCTTTGCAAAAGAGCCCACAGTTCATTAACCTGTTCCATTATTTCACTTGTCTGGTTCCTCTTTAATGACTAAATATTAGCGATAAATCTCAACATGTATAGTCTAGCTTGATGTTGCCTTTTATGAAACTCAAATAGCATTCTGTACATTATATTATTCTTGCTCCTATTTTCCATTAGTATCCTTGTCCCATACAATATCCACAATCAAATTGCCAACCTTGTAATTCACCCGTGAATTGATTATCTTTTATAAGTGTACCAAGAAATGTGGCTATATAACTAACTGGTTTAATGTGCAAACCAAAGACAATATGCTAAGTGTACCTGATCAGTTTGAAATATCTCTTGACTTGTTAACCTAACAATATACTATTTTTTTAAAAATCATCTTGTAAAATAAACGTTATGTAGCAGCCAGGGGATTTTTGTATTTGTTTCCACTGAGAAACATTGGAAATCTATCTATACAAAGACAAAAGCACACTGTATCAAAGGCAGATTAATCCAGACGATGGAAAGCTGAAATAAAAGCACAAAATTGTGGAGATGCTTAGCAGGTCAGGCAGCATCTGTGTAAAAGGTTCACCTGAAAGATATTCCACCTGGAACATTATTTTCCTGACATTTGCAGACATTATTGTTACTGTTCAACATTTCTGTTTAATTCTTTTAAGGAAAATTAATGCAAATATCCATTTTGTGAGCCAGTTCTAGAAATTCTGATAGATGCTCATGGATCAGTTGGTGACTTTTCAGTTGATTTCCATTTTCTGAAACAGGATGATGGGAGAAGAAAAGGAATTGAAGGAGAAAATGTTTTCCGATGATGATGAAGATGATGATAAGATGGGAAGAAGAATCGTCGGACCTCGTAAAAAATTCCATTGGAATGATGAGATAAGGTTTGCTATGTTAATTGTGTATTAGACCAGGTTGAGCATAGCTATGTATGGCTGCCCATGTCATGGTGTGTAGGAAGGAACTGCAGGTGCTGGTTTACACTGACCATGTCGTACTTTATTGACTGCATATCTTGTAAGTTTGGACATTTGCAGTTGATGGATTTGATTTGTTTTAACTGAACGCAGGCAGTGAATAGAAAGTTTTATGCCAAAATGGCTCACTGCTGTCAATTAAATTTAGCTGGAGGTGACAGGGAAAGTATAAATCGAGTGAAATAAATCGTTGATATTAAGATGAAAAAGAGGAGATCTGCAGGTCAAGTTTGGGAGGAAATTAAAATTATTTTTTCAGTGGGCTATGTTAGATTTCGTTCAGTAATGCTAGATTATAAGCTTTGTTGAAAATATATTGGGTAATAAGGTATTATTCAGTTGTTTTCAAATAATACATAATGTCAAAAATATCTGGGGTAGCTTAAGTGTAAACCATATTAGAGGTGGTGGATTAATTCAGAATTTTGTGATAGACAATTTAGGAACAAACAGTACAGTGCCCTCCATAATGTGTGGGACAAAGACCCATTTATTTGCCTCTGTACTCCACAATTTGAGATATGTGATAGAAAAAAAATCACATGTGGTTAAAATGCACATTGTCAGATTTTATTAAAGGCCATTTTTATACATTTTGGTTTCACCATGTAGAAATTACAACTGTGTTTATACATTGTCCCCCCATTTCAGGGCGCCATAATGTCTGGGACACATGGCTTCACTGCTCAGGTGTTTAATTGCTCAGATGTGTTTAATTGCCTCCTTAATGCAGGTATAAGAAAGCTCTCGGCGCCTAGTCTTTCCTCCAGACTTTCCATCCCCTTTGGAAATTTTATTGCTGTTTATCAACATGAGGACCAAAGTTGTGCCAATGAAAGTCAAAGAAGCCACTATGAGACTGAGAAACTAAAATAGAACTATTAGAGACATCAGGCAAACTTTAGGCTTACCAAAATCAATTGTTTGGAACATCATTAAGAAGAAAGAGAGCACTGGTGAGCTTACTAATGGCAAAGGGACTGGCAGGCCAAGAAAGACCTCCAAACCTGATGACAGAAGAATTCTCTCTTTCATAAAGAAAAATCCCCAAACACCTGTCTGACAGATCAGAAACACTCTTCAGGTGTGGATTTATCAATGACCACTGTCTGCAGAAGACTTCATGAATAGAAATACAGAGGCTACACTGCAGGATGCAAATCACTGGTTAGCTGCAAAAATAGGATGGCCAGGTTACAGTTTGCCTCGACGTACTTAAAGGAATAACCACAGTTCTGGAAAAGGGTGTGGACAGATAAGACGAAGATTAATTTACATCAGAGTGATGGAAAGAGCAAAGTATGGAGGAGAGAAGGGGCTGCCCAAGATCCAAAACATACCATCTCATCTGTGAAACATTGTGGTGGGGGTGTTATGGCCTGGGCATGTATGGCTGCTGAAAGTACTGGCTCACTTATCTTCATTGATGATACAACTGCTGATGGTAGTAGCATAATAAATTCTGAAGTGTATAGAAACATCCTAACTGCTCAAGTTCAAACAAATGCCTCAAAACTCATTGGCCACTCATTGATCCCAAACATACTGCTGAAGTAGTAAAGGAGTTTTTCAAAGCTAAAAAATGGTCAATTCCTGAGTGGCCAAGTCAATCACCCTATCTGAATCCAATTGAGCATGCCTTTTATATGCTGAAGAGAAAACTGAAAGGGACTCGCCCCAGAACAAGCACAAGCTAAAGATGGCTGCAATACAGGCCTGGCAGAGCATCACCAGAGAAGACACCCAGCAACTGGTGATGTCCATGAATCGGAGACTTCAAGCAGTCATTGCATGCAAAGGATATGCAACAAAATACTAAAGATGACTACTTTCATTTACATGACATTGCTGTGTTCCAAACATTATGGTGCCCTGAAATGGGGGGATTATGTAACCCGTGCTGTAATTTCTACATGATGAAACCAAAATGTATAAAAATGGCCTTTGTCAGATTTTAATAATGTGCACTTTAACCACATGTGATTTTTTTTTCTATTGCAAATCTGAAATTGTGGAGTACAGAGACAATAAATAAAAATGATGGGTCTTTGTCCCAAACATTATGGAGGGCACTGTGGATCCGGGTAACTTTAGAAAATGCTGATTATATGGGACATAGAAACATAGAAAATAGGTGCAGGAGTAGGCCATTCGGCCCTTCGAGCCTGCCCCGCCATTCAATATGATCATGGCTGATCATCCAGCTCAGTAGCCTGTACCTGCCTTCTCTCCATACCCCCTGATCCCTTTAGCAAAAAGGGCCACATCTAACTCCCTCTTAAATATAGCCAATGAACTGGCCTCAACTACCTTCTGTGGCAGAGAATTCCACAGACTCACCACTCTCTGTGTGAAGAAATGTTTTCTCATCTCGGTCCTAAAAGACTTCCCCCTTATCCTTAAGCTGTGACCCCTGGTTCTGGACTCCCCCAACATCGGGAACAATCTTCCCGCATCTAGCCTCTCCAACCCCTTAAGAATTTTATATGTTTCTATAAGATCCCCCCTCAGTCTTCTAAATTCCAGCGAGTACAAGCCCAGTCTATCCAGTCTTTCCTCGTATGCAAGTCCCGCCATCCCAGGGATTAATCTGGTGAACCTGCTCTGTACTCCCTCTAAGGCAAGAACGTCTTTCCTCAGGTTAGGAGACCAAAACTGCACACAATACTCCAGGTGCGGTCTCACCAAGGCCCTGTACAACTGCAGCAGAACCTCCCTGCTCCTAAACTCAAATCCTCTTGCTGTGAATGCCAACATACCATTCGCTTTCTTCACTGCCTGCTGCACCTGCATGCTTGCTTTCAATGACTGGTGCACCATGGCACCCAGGTCACGTTGCATCTCCCCTTCTCCCAATCGGTCACCATTCAGGTAATACTCTGCTTTCCTGTTCTTGCCGCCAAAGTGGATAACCTCACATTTATTGGATAACCTCACATTTATTGCTGGAAAAAGTAATAAGATTGCTTCATCAGCACTATGGTAAATATTCTAAGCAGGAGAGTAATAGAAATTACAATTTTAGAAGTAAATTGTGTAATCTGTGGGAGCAGTCTGCATCATTTAAGGAACCTTGTATACTTATTTATTGTGAGCTCAGCCGGATTAGCACACGTACTTACTGTCTCAGTGTGACTTGACCACAGTCTCAAAAATAATAAGATGCATTCTATCATCTCTACACTTCACGTTTTAGTTTCTATACAAGTAATTGAAAAGCAATATTGAATTATTTTATATGGTGCACCTTTCAGAATGTGGTGGGAACTCATGAATGAATTTCCAATAGATTTTTACAGTTTGGGAAGCCATTAGTCTGAAACCGGGTTAGAATCGCCAATCAAAATGATCAAACTAAGTCGAACTGTTTTCTTAGTTATGTGAAAGTTGTAACCTTTGTGATGTAAACTGGAAGTTAAATGTAGGCAGCTATTCACTTTCTACATTGTGTTTAACCAAAATAAAAGAGAATGGAAGTAGTTGGTGTAAAAATATGCTCAGTTTTTTAATTGTTTATCAATAAACTGGCTAAACTTGGTGTGCCTCTTGGAGCAGATGAGTAATTCTCCATACGGATCAGGATTTGTATTTATCTTGTGCTTGGATCACAAATCCTGGACAGTGGGAGAAAATCGAATGTAATATACCCAGGTGATACTCTTCATGAAACATCAATGTATTAAATTGCTACCTCAATATTGATTAATACTTTATTGTGTTATGATGCAGAGATTTACTGTGCAGTGTGGTTAGGACAAAGATGGCCAACTATGAACAGGAGAGAAACAAGTCCCAGGGGGCAGAGGACTACCTGAAAACATTTCTGGAATCCGAAGTCAAACCACTCTGGCTGAAAGGATGGATGCAATCAAGGTACATAGTAAAGGAGTGTGTGTGTATATATATTTAAAAAAATAAAAGAGCGAGTTAATAATCAAAAATTTTCTTCAGGCTGAACCTTCATTGCTTAAGACAAGTACCCAACTGTTGGAAATTCAAGCTATTTGCAAACATGTCCAGCTTTCAGTCCAAGCTAGTTTTAAATGACCTGGTAGGTGCACATACTGCTTAGTGAGACACCTGGTCCTATATTTTCTCATATAAATACTTTAGAAAACAAGGGATATTAAAAGAAAAATATTAAATGTTTGCATATAACATTTTATTATCTTGAAGGTAGACACAAAATGCTGGAGTAACTCAGCGGGACAGGCGGCATCTCTGGAGAGAAGGAATGGGAGATGTTTTGTGTCGAGACCCTTCGACCTCAACCCAAAACGTCACCCATTCCTTTTAAACCGGCATCTGCAGTTCTTTCTTACACATTTTATCTTGTATGTGCAGCACCATAACATTTGAATTTTTAATTAACAATTTTGCTTTTGCTTGCTTATGTACAGTAGAAAATCTATGCAATTGCTGAGCTAATCTCATGGCATCACAGCTGTTGAGTCCACTTATTTTGCTAATCACTGATAGCGACAGTCCTTGGATTTAGCTGCATTCTTGCCTTAGGAGTCGCCAAATCTTGTTAAGTTTTCTTTAAGGTCAATAGTATGGCCTCTGACCACAAATTGTAGGAATAAATGTTGCTTTAATTCATAAACTGTTTCATTGCTGCTTTCTTAGTGTGTTTCCTTCGTAGGTTTTCTCCATTAACTGTGTCTTTCTGATTATGGTGTGATTACAGCAGAAAGGAAAATATTTTTTTGAATCTAAGAACTGCTGATTCTCTACTGTTCTGCAGTTCTGTTGGCAGAGCTTGCTCAGGCCTGTTGTAGTAAACCAGGTTACATTGTTCAAGATCCTGAAACCATGGCATCTGGATCCAGGACACTCCTGGTTCTCAGCTTAAACGTTGGGGGTCCATAAATGTGGGAAGGTGGGGAATACAATGGTTGCAGGCCCCACTCTGCAAGGTCTTATGGAGATTGAGGTGCAACATAGATTTTATTCTGGATTGTGGTTAGTGTAGTTGGAACAAGAACAAGCCCTGTCAACAAAACTGATCTGGGGAAGTAAAGACAAGAAAATTATATTTTGTTTATTTTTTGTTTATCAATAGGACATTGTTCAAAGAAAGCAGGATGGTACATGCACATGTCACCTCGGTACCGTAAGTATATACATTTTCAGTTCCCTTGTGCATTTATATATTTTTCCATAAAACAGCTGCAACAACTAATCTCTAATGGTGTTGGGTGAATGAAATTCATTCATGTAACTAGGTTTAGGTTTATTACTGCTGCATGTATCAGGAAACGGTCAAAACATGCTTTGTTTTGCACGTTATCGAAACAAATCCGATAATACTATACATAAATATAATCAAGTCAAACTCGAATACACTAGGTAGATCAAAGGGAAAGATACAGAGTGCAGCATATGATTCTCTGCACTGGAATGTAACAGTTTTAGAGATAGTCTAATGTTTGGAGGCAATGAGGTGGAGGAGAATCGACTGTAGCCTAACTTACAGGAGGACAGTTCAGAAGCCTGATAGCGGGAAGAAGCTATTCTAGAATCTAGTGGTGTGTGCTTTCAAGCTTTTGTATTTTCTGTCCCATGGCAAAGCGAAGGAAAAATGACTGGGGTCGGAAAAGTGTTTGTTTTTATTGGCTGCTTCCCTGAGGCGTCGTGAAGTGCAGATGGAGTCAATGGCGGTGAGTCTAATCTGTGTGATGGACAGGGCGACATCCACAATCGCAGCAATTTCTTGCGGGCTTGGGCAGAGCTGTTCCTAAACCAAGCTGTAATGAACAGTGCCCAAGTGCTTCCAATGGTGCGCCTGTAAAGGTTTAAGTCTTTGAACTCATGCCATATTTCCTCAGTCTGTTGGGCAAGTAGAGACGTTGGTGTGCTGCCTTGGTGTAGCTTCAATGCGTTTGGTACACGACAGACCGTTGGTAATATTTACGCCAAAGAGCTTGAAACGCTCGGCCATTTCCTCTTCTGCACCATCGATGCTGATCGGGGCATGTACTTCACCATGCTTCCTAGAGTCAATAACTAGCTCCTTCATGAGATTGACATTGAGGGAATGGCTGTTGTCCAGGCACCATTTTACTAACCTCTATCTCTTCCTGTACTCATCATTGTTTGTGAAAGGCCCACAACGTGATGTAATCTGCAAACATGTGGATAGAGTTAGTGCTGAATTTGACTGCATAATCATGAGTGTATAGGGAGTACAGTAGGGGATTGAGAATGCATCTTTAAGGGGCACCAATGTTGAGAATTATTGTGGAGGTTGTGTTGTCACCTGTCATTGGTTGTGGCTTATGGGTCAGATAGTCATGGTTTCAGTAGCAATGGAGAGTGCTGTCTCCTAGATCAGGGAGTTTGGAGGCGAGTTTGGATGGAATTATTGTTCGAAATGTGAACAAATAAAGTTTGTACATTTGTATGAAAATAAAGTGTTTTTTTCTCTATTTTCACTATTTTTGCATCTATTTTCAGTTGATCTAATTTTCACATTCGCTGCCCGGGCAGTAGTCTGTCTAAATGACTTCCCAGCCTTTGAGTGGACATAGGCGTCTAATTCAAATTATAGTCCTGCCTGTCAATTCAGAAAGACTACTCTTGGATGTCTACTATTTGCTGCAAATGTGTGTAACAAAAAAAAGGTTATGCTTATCCCATTAACAATCGGGAATCGCATACCAATATTGGCCATTAAATGCAACATGTTATCTGGGGTAATTTGTGAAAATTACACTTGGCTCCCTTTTTCTTCCCCTCCTCCTAACTTCAATCCTTGACCCTTTACCCATTTTGCTTGGCCTTGAGTATGGGATGTATTCCACTTACTGAAGTACTCTCTCGTGCTAAATGCTCTTGCAATCCTCCCTTCCCGACAAGTATCAAATAAACTGACTTGCGACCAACCTTTGTTCCAGCACGTTCAGCTAAATTACATTTTTGCATGAGTTCATATTTGTATTAATTACATGGTATTGTTATAGTTGGAACTACTTGGTGTAATAATGAGATCCAATAACAGTAACTACATACTAAAGTTTTTTTTTCAGTTCCAAGAAGAAAACTATTGCTCCCCCAAAGCCTAAAATGAAGGTAAATGCTACTAATCATATATGGGAATATGGGCTTTTGGATAAGGATTAGAGTGAAGATTCTCAGACATTTGACTTTTTGTATCCAAACTAACACACTTGATTTGTAACATTAATAATCCTTGATCAAAAATTGTCATAATGTTAAAGATCAAGAATGGGGCAGATGAGAAAAATTAATATTCTATTAACAAAATTGGTTAACTCTGGACCCATTCCAAACCTTGTCTGAGCTTTTTTTCCCCCAAATGTGAAGATGTATTTCTCAGTATTGACTTGCTTCAACTTTGGAAAACAAATGTAGCACACCAGGAATAAAAACAATTTTGGGAAATACAGTAAATCCTCATTATAATGAACCACAGGGAAGGAATTATGTCCATTATTGCCGATTGTCCGTTATAACTATAATGATAGTATGGTGTTATTATCATTATCAAAGAACTGCAGATGATGGTTAATACACAAAAAGACACCAAGTGCTGGAGTTACTCAGCGGGTCAGGCAACATCTCTGGAGAACATGGACAGATGATGTCAGGACCCTTCTTCAGACTGATTTAATCTGCTGATTTACTCCAGCACTTTGTGTCGTTTCACCGTAAAACTAGGTGTCGATTCCGCTCGTCTGCACCAGCGAGCCCTTCAATGGTTACTTGGCCATTGTTGTGAATCGTGTTGCAGCCCCTTGGAACAGCACTTTCTTCGGACGGCTGCCACTGACAAGTCCGAAGAAGGGCCTTGACCCAAAACGTCACCCATTCCTTCTCTTCGGAGATGCTGCCTGTCCCACTGAGTTACTCCAGCATCTTGTGTCTGCCACTGACAAGACGTGCTCGGTCACTGTGCAGCTCCCTCCCCTCTCACCTGCTGCCACTTCCAATGTTACTTGATGCTGGCGACTCTGAGAGAGAGAAGGTGAGGGAGGGGGGAGTGGGGGTAGAGGCCAAGTGGACATAACGACGGTAGAAGGAGGAGGCGGTGGCAGTCCAGCGGACAAATCGAAGGAAGAAGTGGAAGGAAGGTGCACCTTGCGAGTCGGTTGGGGGCCCTTGGAAACTTGCTCTCTGAGCAACCGGGGAGGCAGTGCAAGTCAGGGGTCTGTCTACTATAACTGGAACCCATTATAAAGGGATCTGTTAAAATTAGGATTTACTGTATTTGAGAATAGTTAAACGCTTGAAATTCTGGCGTTATGTAGCTTCGCCAGTTCATGCGATAGTGAGCTTTGCATTTAGGTGCACTCATTTGGATTACCTGTCTTAGTTCTCTAAATTCTTCTTTATAACTGAAGCAGGTTGTTCCTGGCCACTTGAAATGCCTGATATCATACCATATCATATATATATATACAGCTGGAAACAGGCCTTTTCGGCCCTCCAAGTCCGTGCCGCCCAGCGTTCCCAGCACATTAACACTATCCTACACCCACTAGGGACAATTTTTACATTTACCCAGCCAATTAACCTACGTCTTTAATCCCCCATAGTATTCACCATGTCATTGTGCTGATTGCAATTGACTAGGTTGACTCGGGCAATGCAGCACAACTGGTAAAGCTGTTGCCTCTCAGCGCCAGAGAACCAGGTTTGATCCTGACCTCGGGTGCTGTCTGTGTGGAGTTAGCATGTTTTCGCTGCGACCACGTGAATTTCCTCCGAGTGCTCCGGTTTCCTCCCATATGCCAAAGATGTGTGAGTTTGCCAGTTAATTGGCCTTTAAAAAATGCCCCGAGTGTGCAGGAAGTATGGATGCGAAAGTCGGATAAAGTAGAACTCGTGCAAACAGGTGATTGATGGTCGAAAGCCCAATTTCCATGCTGTATCTGTAAACTGAACTAAATGTGTAATTGCAGAAAATTCAGATGACTGTTCAACTAGTTGAATTGGAGTGATTAGTTGAAATAAGTATTAATTTTCCAATCGATATTCTTGGGCAGGGAACTTTATATAGATACTGAGGTAAGAGGTTTATGAAAGAGCCATTAAAAGCTGCCATCTTTCTTGCAGTGCTAATTTGTTGGTACAAAGATCACTTGGCCTGAACCAAATGATTGTATGGACGATTGCATAGCGGTAGTTGGCAAGGAGTGTGTATGTTCTCCCTGTAACCAAGTGGGTTTTCTCAGAGTTCTTCCCACATTCCAAACACTTGTTGATTAATTGGCTTCTGTAATTGCCCCGAGTGTGTAGGATGTGAAAGTGGGATAACGTGATCGTTGGTCCGTGCGGACTCTGTCGGCTGAAAGGCTTGTTTCCATACTTGTATCTCTAAACTAAACAAAACAAGCATTTCTTCATGCAGTGAAATGTACAATAAGTTGACGATGGGGAATGTAATGCAATAAAAATCATCTTAAAATAATTTAAACATTAATACACTTTTTTGATTTATTTTTGCAGGACTATATTCTTAAGACAGAGCGAAAATTGCAGCAATCGGTTGCCTCACCTCACGGTGGTAACGCTGCCTCCTATGTGCTGGGACCCTGCACCTCCCCTTTGACTCCAATAACTGTGTCAGTTTGTTCCAGTGCTGCTCAGAGTTCCAGTAACACAACAACTCCTCAGTCCTTCAGTTTAGATGATTCGCTTGATGAGGATCTATCCATTAATCAGCCTTCTCTGGAAGATGTGTCTGAAGCATTGGCTGCTCTTAATGATGCTGCAGGAAGTACCAAGAACTTCAGTCCTTTGACATCAAATTCATTAAATGATAAGTTAACCGCAGTGGTGTCATCGGAAGAGAAGAAATATATACAGAAGATTCCGACTTCCCTATCTGATCCGCCACCTGCCACTCAGTCAAATTCATCTCTCAATCTTTTAGCTGAGCAGGCATTAGCATTGGGCCAGCTGTCTCAGGAGAGGACTTCAGAAAGTGCTACGAGTCTTATCACTGCCTTTAAAAACCATTCTTCAACAAACAGCAAGGTTTTCTCGGAGACACTCCAAAGCAAACCGAAGCATCACGGGCTGCAACGTCATGTTCAAAGTCAGGTGTCGGCACAGGCTGCCAAGCAGTATCATCAGACCACTTCACACCAGAAAAGCTACATGTCATCGCCATCTTTCAGCACAAGCAAACTGCAAAGCAGTTCTCAGACTAAAACCACCGGCCAATTGCAACAACGGCCACTAATTCAGCATCTAAAAACGTCAACAAAGACTCAGAATTTCCATTCTGCCTCCTCATCTTTAGCAAGTAACATACTGACATCTCCCAGCCCTCAACGAACGTTTGGCACTTCGGTTACATCTGTCAGTTGTACATCAAAACATAACAATGCACAGAACTCCATAAATCAACCATTTAAGTCGCCAATGACTTTGGTCTCAGCAACAAAACATTCTTCCCCTTCCAGTAACCCTATTCAGAACACAACCAGTGTTCAAAGCTCTGTATCCTGTAATAGTCATCTAAATAGACAATCTCCATCTCCAGGCCAGGCATTAAATCGGCAATCACCTAATATTAATGTAAAGAAGCCCTCCATTTCCCAGAAACTGACTCTGGTGGCTCCTCCAGGTGGTAGTAATGGAGACTCAAGTAGTGGGACACAGGGTGTAGCTAAACTGCTTACTACTTCTCTTAAACCTGCAGTTGTTAATAATTCTACAGCTACAGGAGCAATGCTGGTGAGTGTAACTAGGAATGCACTTTATTCTTAATATTAATATATACAATATCATAACTTGGAAAGAAGGTTGTCATTTCACATGCTGATCTTCCTGTTATTTATACCGTGGAAGCCTTCATCTCTAAAAATGATGGATATTCATTTATTTGCTCCTTTTCTAAAAGTGTACATTACACCACTGGTAATATTATTCAAAGCAAATAATTGCTTTACAAGTTAATGCCTACTTAAGTTACATGTCACAAATGAGATTATTTTGTGCACATGTCATTCTGCTGTAGTTAAGCTATAATTGTTTAAAGTGTCTATATATTTTCAGCAATTAGAGAAAATGCAATATTTGTTCAATATTTAATGTTTACTCAGTCGTGTTTTACTGATATTTTTACCTATTCTGTAAGGGTCCACTAAATGTTCTGGTGCTGAACTATATCAGTGAATGGATAAAACTGGCCTCTGCAACTGAGAACATTTAGTCATCATGCTTGTTCATATTTTGTGTACTTTAATACTGTTGCGCTCATGTTTCCAATATTTAATATGGATTAAATTGCTTTATTTTAGTTACACAATATGTATGCACTGATGAATTTGACTTTCAAGATTATATTTGATTTGATGAAAAGAAAAAAAAAACTGGTTCTTTGTGGCATTAAACTTTGGATGTAATTATTCAGTTCTATTTGAAAGGGATGTGACTTTGGAATTTTTGTCATGCACAAGGGGAACTTGAATTGGACTTTCAAACTACTTTGAAGTAAATAATCTCATTTACCTCAAAAGGGTAGAAAGAAATGTTGGTTAGCAGAAGAGATTTTGCAAGAACATTTTTAATGTTTAAAAAAAGCAATCACAAGCAATTTTTTTTCTTAACAGTTCCGAATGAGAAATAAAAGTAATACTAGTCCTTCATAGTTTGAGTTGTCAAACTAGTCTTTTTGAGGTCACAGAGATAGAAAGATATCAGTGACCTTATTGCAAGGGATTACCAGGAAGAACATTCCCCTTTGTGGCTGTGTTTTTGTTTTAATCACATTGCTTTCAGAACAGGATGCTCATTCAACCTTCTGAATCAAAGAAAAAGGAGCAGGTGTTGAGAAAACATCTACTTAATGGGCTGTGTCTGACCCTTGGCCTGGATCCTGGATCCCTGTTTTCTCTTCCCCCATCCCCTCCCTGGCCCCTTTCACTTCAATCCCCATATTCCTTGACTTCAAGCCTTTGCTGAGAGATCTAATTCTTAATTCTGTAATGGAGCAAGTGTAATTGTGTCATGGACTAGTTTATTTTGGCTGATGTAATCAAGCCTCGGTGTGAATATCAAATAGGTTTAATCTGGACTTAACTATCCTCGGTGTAAACCAGCATTTGCTGTTCCTTCCCTGTGCGCTTAATGGGAAATAATGCAGGTTCTATGTGGCATTGTGTGTAAAAAGGCCACATTCTGATGGTATTTTCACAAAATGTAAAAAGAGTAACATTTTGTATTCAGCTGTTTTAAGATGTAAGCAACGTTTTATAATTGGTGTCCTTCATTTACTTATGTAGAAATATTAGTGTCTCAATATTTTGTTTCAGTTGCTGTAATGGAAAATAAAATGCAATGGCATTGCTTGTGTTTACAACCTGAAAATAAATAACTCAAGTTGAAGTATAGCTTTAATGTTTAAAATTTTAAATATGATTTCAAATGGGCATTTATTTTGATTTTTTTTCCTTAGTCTTTGCAGGCTACCACAGGAGCAGCATTACTTGCAAGTTCTCCATCTATGAGCCTTCTGTCACCTTCCTTTAATACAACAAACCAGAAAATAACTTCAGCAACTCTGAGCCAAGCCTCACTCGGGATGATGCCAGGCATTGTTCCTATGCACTTTACATTCCCTACAGTTTTAACCTTAGGCTCAGACTCTGCACCAAAATCTGCCGTATCAACGGATGCAATTGTCACGGGTCCTGCCCCGGGGACATTCCACCACGGCCTTGCACATAGTAAGTTGTACATTGTGGAGTCTTTTGGGGGGTGAACCAGGCGTCCATCTGGTGGTTTGGAATCACATACGATGTAATTTTATTGAAGTATTTTTGGGAATGGAAACACAGAAGTGGGATCATTTCAAAATTTAATGAGCATGTTAAGTAGTATAAATTATTTTTGTATAAAATATTGTTGTTGCCCCTTTTTCTTTGGAGAATATCATTGCACTGAAGGTATTTATTGGTAACCTACTTGAATAAATTGGCTTCGTTCAACCCATAGTTTTTTATGCCAAAATGAAGTTTGCTTTATGGATGGTTCATTGTTGATTTATCTCCCGCCAGCTGCAACAATTAACAACTCCAGCCTTAAGATGTTATGATGCGGCTATGCTAGTTAGAGTTGTTCTATCAGTAAACATTTTCTCCTGAAGACATTTCATTGCAGATGTTATTGTGAAGAAACTGAAATACTGGGATCTGTAATTTGATCTTTACTTTTTTACAAATGCAATGTGCTGGGTATTGCTCAATAATTTGACCCACAGAAATATTAGTGCAGTCTCCTCACTTCTGCACTTCCCCAATTCTCAATTTTAAGGGTGGCTTTTTAATGTAAAATAATTAAAATCACAAAATACTGAGCAATAATTAACAGCAGTAAACTAAATTGATATTTGTTTTTAAAAACTACCTTTTGTCGTCTCATTTGATAGCCTAGATTTGCCATTGAAGTCATTGTTCTGACCTGGCTTGGAATCTGCATTGTAGTTGCCAGCAAACGGCCAGGGAATCATAGCAAGACAAAGCTTTGTGAAATCCGGCCACCCAGGGCAGCAATAGACAGTGCACCATCTTAATAAAAGCAAAGGAAGAAATAAAACTGGCCCGAGCTATCATTTACCAGTTCTCTTTGTCTAGAGGCATTGTACCAGAGGACAGGAACTCTTTTGATGTTGTTCCTTTGTTTAAAAGCAATATTACCCTGATCTTAAATCAGGTTAGACAAGCATAGGATCCGAAACTTCATTAAATTCAATGGTTTTTAATTTTAATATTTTTATTGAATTTTGTAAGGACAGGTAGTGTGTACAATTACAATGGCAGCACTAAATTCAATGGTTAACATAGGCTTTAATTTTTTGTGCTTTATATTATTAGATTTGTGTCCTCTACATTTAAGAAGTTTGCTTGTGGTAGTAGTGTCATAGTTCGAGGTTGTTGAAAGTTATTAGTGGACCAGTTAATTTGACACCAGGATAGTTTATGCAATTCAGTCTGGAGAGGTGCAAGTTTGTTCATTTTCAGAAGCCATGTAAAGCAAAGAATTAGATGACAAATGTTGGAGTAGTTGAGATCTATAGAGAAATAAAGGGACCTTGAAGTGCATATTCGCAGCGGGAAAGCCAATTACCACCTCTTTGGGCTGATTATCAATGAATGTGCGAAATTACTTCAAGTACTTCCATATACTTAGTCGAGTTGCATATATCAACTCTTTCTTCATAACTTAGTCATACATTTCATGACCATTGTTCTTTTATTCAATGCCAAGAGAATTGCGATGTGTAAGGATAAAGCAAAATAGAAAAAAAACAAAAAATTTCTGTGTGTTGCAAAAAGTATCTCTGTTCAGTAACCATTCTATAGAAAGAGGAATATACTCATGATAGGCCTGACATCGTACATGTAATCCAAGAACTACAGACTGTTGGAAGTAGTAGTCGTTTTTCACACATGAATGTGTCACAACGCGTATGCGCGCTTGGCGTGCATTACTTGTTTTTGCTGACAAGTTGCATTGTGCGCCATATTATGGATTTTGATGTAAAATTCTGAATTTTGGGCATCAAAATTATGAATTTGTAAAATCAAATGTTGGGAGGCCTGATAAAGTAATTGGGAGACCAAGAAGGTGATTGTGGAGGTTGTTGGGGTGGAAGGTGAAGAGAAGGGGAATCCCATCCTCTCCTTGGTTTGGAGCAAAGAGGGTGAGAGCTTTTTATCTCAACAGAGGACAATAACTAGGACATAGATTTGTTAAATGGTAGAAAGATTAGAGAAGTTGAAATATTTCTTCACTGGCTGCATTCAAAAGAGAGTTAGATAGAGCTCTTAGGGCTAGCGGAATCAAGGGATATGGGGAGAAGTCAGGAACGGGGTACTGATTGTAGATCAGCCATGATCACATTGAATGGCGGTGCTGACTCGAAGGGCCAAATGGCCTACTTTTGCACCTACTGTCTAATTTCTAAGTCTTGTTAATCTACGAATGTCAATATACGGGAAGGGTGTAGTATAGATTCACCGGTATGTTACCGTGACTGGAGATCTGGGGTTATCTGTAGAGACGTGGTATGCTGGAACATTTCCCTTGGACTGTAGAAGGCTTGGGTGATTTTATAGAGATATACAGAATCATGAAGGGTATTGATAAGGTGAATGGTCAGTCTTTTGCTCAGGTTATGAGAGTTTAAAACTAGAGGGCACAGATCCAAGGTGAAGGGGAAGATCTAAAAGGAACCTAATGAGCAAATTTTTCTCACACTGCTGAGTATGTGCAACAAGCTCAGAGAAAGCGATCAAAATGGGAACAATTACAGCATGAGAAAGACTGTTACATCATAGGAAACGGGACCAATCCTTGGTCCAAGCTCGGCCAAAGGGCTTATCAAGTCTCTCCTCGTCTCTCAAGCCCTCCAGGCTTGGCAACATCCTTTGAATCTTTTCTGCACACTCTCTAGAGTAATCAGAGAATGTAGGAAGAAACTGCAGATGCTGGTTTAAACTGAAGATAGACACACAAAAAATCTGGTGTAACTCAGCTGGTCAGACAGCATTTCTGGAGAAAAGGAATGGGTGATGTTTCGGGTCGAGTCCCTCCAGAGTGAGAGTCAAGGAAAAGGGAAACTGATATAGAGAGATATGGAAAAGATGAATGAAATATATGCAAAAAAGTAATGTGTGGCAACCAGAACCACATAAATATTCCAGTATCTTGTAGAGCTGCAATGTAATATTCCCATTCTTGTAGTTGATGCCCAATTTATGGTGGCAAATGTGCCATATTAGAAACATAGAAAATAGGTGCAGGAGTCGGCCATTCGAGCCTGCACCGCCATTCAATATGATCATGGCTGATCATCCAACTCAGTATCCCGTACCTGCCTTCTCTCCATACCCCCTGATCCCTTTACCCACAAGGGCCACATCTAAGGGGTATGGGGAGAAGGCAGGAACGGGGTACTGATTGAGAGTGATCAGCCATGATCGCATTGAATGGCGGTGCTGGCTCGAAGGGCTGAATGGCCTACTCCTGCACCTATTGTCTATTGTCTAACTCCCTCTTAAATATAACCAATGAACTGGCCTCAACTACCTTCTGTGGCAGAGAATTCCACAGATTCACCACTCTCTGTGTGAAAAAAAACTTTCTCATCTCGGTCCTAAAAGACTTCCCCCTTATCCTTAAACTGTGACCCCTTGTTCTGGACTTCCCCAACATCGGGAACAATCTTCCTGCATCTAGCCTGTCCAACCCCTTAAGAATTTCGTAAGTTTCTATAAGATCCCCCCTCGATCTTCTAAATTCCAGCGAGTACAAGCCGAGTCTATCCAGTCTTTCTTCATATGAAAGTCCTGCCATCCCAGGAATCAATCTGGTGAACCTTCTCTGTACTCCCTCTATGGCAAGAATGTCTTTCCTCAGATTAGGAGACAAAAACTGTACGCAATACTCCAGGTGTGGTCTCACCAATGCCCTGTACAACTGCAGCAGAACCTCCCTGCTCCTATACTCAAATCCCCTCGCTATGAATGCCAACATACCATTCGCTTTCTTCACTGCCTGCTGCACCTGCATGCCTACTTTCAATGACTGGTGTACCACGACACCCAGGTCTCATTGCATCTCCCCTTCTCCTAATCGGCCACCATTCAGGTAATAGTCTGCTTTCCTGTTCTTGCCACCAAAGTGGATAACCTCACATTTATCCACATTATACTGCATCTGCCATGTCTTTGCCCACTCACCTAACCTATCCAAGCCATGTTGCAGCCTCCTAGCATCCTCCTCACAGCTAACACTGCCACCCAGCTTCGTGTCATCCGCAAACTTGCAGATGTTGCATTCAATTCCCTCGTCCAAATCATTAATATTGCTTTTAGTGTATTGCATTTCATCCTCGCACTTTCAGCAAAGTGGCGCGGCTGGTAGAGCAGCTGTCTTGCAGTGCCAGAGACCCAGGTTCGATCATAACTTTGGGTGTTGCCTGTAGAGTTTGCAAGTGACCACATGTGTTTCTTCTGGGTATCCATGTTTCCTCCCGCGTGCAAATGATTTGCGGGTTTGTAGGTTAACTGGTCCCTGTAAATTGCTCTTAATGTGTAGGGAGTGGATGCAAAAGTGGGATAACGGAGAACTAGTGTCAACAGGTGATCAATAACCGACATGGACTCAGAGGGCCGAAGGCCTGTTTCTATGCTCTTATCTCTAAACTAAATATGGTCTCTATATTTGAGCAACCTAATGCAGATTGGGTGGCCATTTTTCCAACCCACTTTTTTTACTCTTTCAATCTGGCGCCTGTGTTCAACCACCTATATTTGTTGACACTGTCCAATGTAAACTTGAGGAATAGCACCTCATCTTCTGGTTAGGCTTGCTAGATCACTCAAAATTTAATATTAAATGTAACAGCTACTGGTAAACCCTCGACTCCCCCCATTTTTTAAATCCTTGGATCTGCATGCACCATTCTATTTCCGGTCGTTTCTGGAACATTTTGCGCAACTGGTTTTTTTTTAAAGTAATTATCACTTTGCCACCTTGTGGTCGAGCCTATTAGGAAAAGGCAGTTCTGGATTTGGTGATTTGTGATGACCCGGATTTGATTAGGGACCTTAAGGCAAAGGAACCACTAGGAGGTAGTGACCATAATATGATAAAATTCAGAGAGGGAGAAGATGAAATCGGATATGACCGTATTACTGTTGAGTCAAGGTAATGACAGAGGCATGATGGAGGAGCTGGCTAATGTTGATTGGAAAGGGGCCCAAGCAGGAATGACAGTGGAGCAGCAATGACAGGAGTTTCTGGAAGTAATGCGGAAGACACAGGAACGTTTCATTCTAAAGCGGAAGAAAGATTCTAAGGGGATAATGAGGTGACTGGCTGACAAAGGAAGTTAAAGACAGCATAAACCTAATAGAGAAGGCATATAATACAGTATTGCAAAGATTAGTGGAAAGCTAACAGAAGGTAACAAAAAAGGCAATAAGGGGAGAATAGATGAAATATTAAGTTAAGCTGGCCAATAAAATTCATCCGCCAACATTTCCGTCACCTACAACGGGACCCCACCATTGGCCATATCTTCCCATCCCCTCCCCTCTCTGCGTTCCACAGAGACCGTTCCCTCCGTAACTTGGATGAAGGGATTAGATGACTTGGATGAAGGGATTAAAAGTACCATTAGCAAATTTGCAGATGATACTAAGCTGGGGGGTAGTGTGAATTGTGTGGAAGATGCAATAAGGCTGCAGGGTGACTTGGACAGGTTGTGTGAGTGGGCGGATACATGGCAGATGCAGTTTGATGTAGATAGGTGTGAGGTTATTCACTTTGGAAGTAAGAATAGAAAGGTAGATTATTATTTGAATGGTGTCAAGTTAGGAAGAGGGGATGTTCAACGAGATCTGGGTGTCCTAGTGCATCAGTCACTGAAAGGAAGCATGCAGGTACAGCAGGCAGTGAAGAAAGCCAATGGAATGTTGGCCTTCATAACAAGAGGAGTTGAGTATAGGAGCAAAGAGGTCCTTCTACAGTTGTACCAGGCCCTGGTGAGACCGCACCTGGAGTACTGTGTGCAGTTTTGGTCTCCAAATTTGAGGAAGGATATTCTTGCTATTGAGGGCGTGCAGCGTAGGTTCACTAGGTTAATTCCCGGAATGGCGGGACTGTCGTATGTTGAAAGGCTGGAGCAATTAGGCTTGTATAAACTGGAATTTAGAAGGATGAGGGGGGATCTTATTGAAACATATAAGATAATTAGGGGATTGGACACATTAGAGGCAGGAAACATGTTCCCAATGTTGGGGGAGTCCAGAACAAGGGGCCACAGTTTAAGAATAAGGGGTAGGCCATTTAGAACGGAGATGAGGAAGAACTTTTTCAGTCAGAGAGTGGTGAAGGTGTGGAATTCTCTGCCTCAGAAGGCAGTGGAGGCCAGTTCGTTGGATGCTTTCAAGAGAGAGCTGGATAGAGCTCTTAAGGATAGCGGAGTGAGGGGTATGGGAGAAGGCAGGAACGGGGTACTGATTGAGAGTGATCAGCCATGATCGCATTGAATGGCGGTGCTGGCTCGAAGGGCTGAATGGCCTACTCCTGCACCTATTGTCTATTGCAACTCCCTGGTCCACTTGTCCCTTCCTACCCAAACCACCCCATCCCCGGGCACTTTCCCCTGCAACCGCACGAGATGCAACACCTGTCCCTTTGCCTCCCCCCTCAACTCCATCCAAGGACCCAAACAGTCTTTCCAGGTGAGACAGGTTCACCTGCACCTCCTCCAACCTCGTCTATTGTATCCGCTGCTCTAGATGTCAACTTATTTACATCGGCGAAACCAAGCGCAGGCTCGGCGATCGCTTCGCTCAACACCTGCGCTCGGTCAGTGTTGGCCAAACTGATCTCCCGGTGGCCGAGCACTTCAACTCCCCCTCCCATTCCCAGTCTGACCTTTCTGTCATGGACCTCCTGCAGTGCCATAGTGAGGCCCACCGGAAATTGGAGGAACAGCACCTCATATTTTGCCTGGGCAGCTTGCAGCCCAGTGGTATGAACATCGACTTCTCCAACTTTAGATAGTTCCTCTGTCCCTCTTCCCCCCCCCCCCCTCCTTCCCAGATCTCCCTCTATCTTCCTGTCTCCACCTATATTCTTCCTTTGTCCCGCCCCCCTGACATCAGTCTGAAGAAGGGTCTCGACCCAAAACGTCACCCATTCCTTCTCTCCTGAGATGCTGCCTGACCTGCTGAGTTACTCCAGCATTTTGTGAATAAATACCTTGGATTTGTACCAACATCTGCAGTTATTTTCTTATAATAAAATAAGAGGGTAGATTTAGTTTTTTTCAGATGTATAAAAAATAAAAGAGACAGGAATGGACATTGGACCACTGGGAAATGGCGCTGGGGAAGTAGTAATGGGGAATAAAGAAATGACAGATGAATTGAATACTCTTATTGTGTCAATCTTCACAGCGAAAGACACCAGCGTGCCAGAAATTCAAGAGAACAAAGGGTAGAAATTGGAGGAGCAGGTAGTGTAGTGGAAGCATGGAGTCTGCATAAGACTTGGACAGGTTGGCATGAAAAAACAGATGGAATACAGAGTAGCAAAGTCTGGTAGTAAGATAAAGGTGTAGACTATGTTCTAAATGCGGAGAAGATTCAGAAATCTGAGGCACAAAGGTACTGGATTCCCAAAAGATTAATTTGCAAGTTGAATCGGTAGTAAAGAAGGCAAGCAATGTAGGTAAAAACATTCACTTCGAGGACTAGAATATAAAAGCAGGGAATGTAATACGAAGGTGCACTAGTCAGACTGCATTTGGTGCATTGTGAGCAGTTCTGGGCCCCATATCCAAGGAGGGATGTGCTGGCGTTGAAGCGGGTCCCCTGAAGGTTTACAAGAATGATCCCAGGAATGAGTGGGTTGATATGTGATGATTTTCAAAAATAAAGGTCTTTCCAGAGCAGTCATTTTTTATTGTTACTGCAAGCTAAAAAATTACTGTTTCCAAATCATTTTCTTTTAACATGTCCTACTTTATTATAACATTTTTCACTGAACCGACTGTAGACAGTCCCCAGATTATGACCAGATTCTGTACCCGAGAATTGTTGGTATCCTGAACTGTTAGCAAGTTGGAAATGAACAGAAACAGCTGTGATGGAAGAGCAAGCAGATGCGGGAAGAGTGACTGCCAATACAGGAAGAGGGACTGGCTGACTCAGTGAGTGAGTCTGCATGGCTCTACGCTGCTTGACCCAGGCCCGATTAGTTGTGGGAGGTGGCAATGGGGCATGGAATGAAAGCCCGGAGGTAATGCCCCATTCCTATCTGGCCAAAGATGCGTGCACCCCAGCAACAGCCAGCAATAAACAATAGACAATAGGTGCAGGAGGAGGCCATTCGGCCCTTCGAGCCAGCACCGCCATTCAATGTGATCATGGCTGATCATTCTCAATCAGTACCCCGTTCCTGCCTCCTCCCCATACCCCCTGACTCTGCTATCCTTAAGAGCTTTATCCAGCTCTCTCTTGAATGCATTCAGAGAATTGGCCTCCATTGCCTTCTGAGGCAGAGAATTCCACAGACTCACAACTCTGACTGAAAACGTTTTTCCTCATCTCACTTCTAAATGGCCTACCCCATATTCTTAAACTGTGGCCCCTTGTTCTGGACTCCCCCAACATTGGGAACATGTTTCCTGCCTCTAATGTGTCCAACCCCTTAATAATCTTATATGTTTCGATAAGATCCCCTTCCCCATCCATCCTGGCAAGCTCGCAAATGTGGGTTTTGATGTGCAGGTGCCCGTAAGTCAGGCATTAGTAACCTGAGGATTATTACCTACATTACATTGCTACTAAGTAATCTTTGGGTCCGTTATAGCTGTAAATACATTTGTATGACTCTAAGGGAGAACAATGTTGTGTTCTTTAGTGAAGAGCATCATAGTCATACAGCATGGAAACAGACCCTTGAGTCAACTTGCCCATGCCAAACAACATGCCCCATCTACACTAGTCCCACCTGCCTGCGTTTGGCCCATATCCCTCTAAACCTATCCTATCCATGTACCTGTCCAAATGTTTTTTAAGCATTGTGACAGTGCCTGCCCTGGCTGCTCGTTCTAAATACCTACCATCCTTTGTGTTTAAAAAAGAAAGTTGCCTGTCTTTGGGTCTTAATTAAATCTATCCCCCTTCACCTTAAACCTATGTCCTCGTTCTTGATTTCTTCTACTCTGGGTAAAAGATTCTGTGCATTTGCCCCACCTATTCCTCGCATGATCTTGTACACCTCCAAGATCTCCCTTTGTCCTCCTGCATTCCAAGGAATAGCCTGCTCAACCTCTCCTTATAGCCCAGGCCCTCGGGTCCTGGCAACACACTCGAAAATCTTGTCTGCATCTTTTCTAGCTAAACAATATCTTCCCTATTACAGTGTGACCAAAACTGAACCCAATACTCCAAACATGGCCTTGCCAATATCGTGTACAACTGTCAATGATGTCAAAGAACAAGGGGTGATAGAACAACCTGACATAAGTGAAGTGGAAGGGTTCTTGGGAGAAGCTGGGGAGGAAGGGTTCAACTGGAATTGTTGCCATACTGGAGTGGCTGTAAATTCTGACAGTTTTCTGGCTTTGGAAGAGAGATCCTCCTTCTTGGTCAGGAGCAGATTGTCTCAAGCTTAAATTCCAATCCTCATCACCTTAGAAGATCGAGGAGATTTGATATGTCGATGAATACTCTATTGAATTTCTACAGGTGTATTGTAGAGAGTATACTTGTTTGATTGTATCACTGTCTGGTTTGGCAGCCCAAATTTTGCCTTTAAAATCGGAGCCAAATAACATCCTGGTCTCCCTCTCATTTTGTTACTGAGGTGAGGTTGCAAAAGGTGAAGGTGGTTTAGGATCCTAAAAACCGTAACCACCAGATTCAAGAACAACTTCTCAGCAACCTTCAGGCTCTAGAACTGTACTCAACGCCAACCTCGACAGCCATGATCTGCCATGGATTGTCTTTTTGCTTGCACTATTATGATTACCTGGTATTACAGTTGTTAATTTATTGTATTTTGATTATTATTGGTGTTTTATTGCATTTATGGGCCTGTTAAAGCTGCAGCAGGTATAAATGTAATTGTTGAATTGTCGGTATTTATGACAATTAAACACTCTTAATTCTCTTGACTCATCTTTAAAGAACAGGCATTCCTGAAAGGCGAATGCTGTGTTTTGAGTGAGGGCTAAAATATGAGAACTGCAGACGTGGTGTATTTTATTTCTTTCAGCCACTCTCTACCTTCCAGTTATCACAATTTTTGTTTTGGGGGTTCAGGCGTAGACCTTATGCAGAAAATGTTCTTTTGCTGCACCTGATTTATCTCAGCCTCAGCTCTGTTGTGGGCATTGTGGTGAGCCTTTGCTCATGTGTACATTGAAATTAAAACTCTGCATCTGTGTCGAAATAGGAATTGCCAGTATGGTTAAACTTTATTTTGCATGCTTATTAATCTTTGCTGTCAATTAGGATATTTAAAGGCACAAATAGAAGGTATTGTAGCCTTCCATATGCTCTGCCTAGTTGCTGGTGATGGTTCTGAGAACCCTGAAAACATGCATCCAGAGATCCACAGAAATAAAATTGGTTTTGCGCTATGTTTTGAGTATGTTGACAAGTGATGGGGCTGGTGGCTAAATGAAATATCTTCGCCAATAAAGTGGCTGGCATCTGAGAAGAAGTAAAGGTTTGACATTACACTACTGTACGAAATGATCATAAATTCTCTGAAAATCCTGTGTCGAAATGCATTGGGGAGCTATGAAAAATGCTTAAAAATTAAATATGTAATGGTTGAATGTCCTTTGCTTCCTATCTGATTTTGATTTGCTTCTCAATTGTGCCATTGATACACTGTGCACAGTGGGTGGCATGTCTTTGCTTTTACTTCTTTTAAGCTGATTTTTGTATTATGGCAGGTGGCTGCTAAAAACAATCAATAAGCTGCATGCTGTAGTGTTCAGTGATGTGGCTTTCCATTCTCACCAACTGGCTTTTCTCTCTGCCCTTCCTCTAGGTATTTTTGCTGGCTTACACTCTACCCCACACCAAGCAGTGCAGCTTCCACATGCAGTGTTGCCCACCCACATACAGCAGTCTCTCCAAGGTAATGTAGCATGTGACTTGTGTCTCTTTTACGTACTGAATCTGAGAGCAGTATTTTGCTAATGCTTGCAATAAAACATGGTAAATTTGTACCACCAGCATTATAAATATATTCATTTTATTATTGTAAACTTTGGACTGGTGTTCCTATCACATTAAACAACATATTTGATAAATAACCGATTGAGGAACTGGAGCACCAATGTAACTGCTATCTGAGCCATTATTTAGTCCAAACTTTAGAATAAATCATCAATTATTATTCCTATTAATGAATTAATTATTATCTGAGCTATTTATTGGCCCAAACTTTAGAATACATTATTCATTTATCAATTAATGTGCATGATTAGCACACTGCCCACTATTTGTGGGTTAGATCTAATTTGCATTGAAGTTTGATACGGTGCATCTTGCACTTCTGTTTGTAAATCAGCAAGTATCTTGAGTAGAGTAATGTGACCTGAAAAAGTCTGACTGTTGGATTACTGCAAATCGCTATTTGATCCAACTCTTCGGTCGAACATTGGTCACATACATAATTTTTTAGTGACATTCATGGGTTGAACTTCTGAGAAATATAAATTGAGTTAATTTTCGAGGAACTTAGACCTATGGCTACGGGGTAATTAGAGTTGCTCAATTTGAAGGATAAAGCTTCACCCATCCACCACTTGCACAACCACAGAGAAGGTTACAGCAGAGAAGGAGGACTTTCACCTAACAATTCCATGCTCGCTGAGAGAGCAGTCAATTAGTCTCACAGACCTGCCCTCTTCCCATTGCCTTCCAAATCTTCTCAGTCAGCACTACTCGAGCAATCGGTATTCGATACCGATCTCTGGTTTGCATATTCCTCTTCCTCTTGATCTACATATGTGAAACTTCGGACTTTGCATCCTGAAGTTGCTTTCTCAATCCGCCTCACCTCTGTTAGTAAGAATATTAGCTTCAATAGTTGTACGATGAGCTATTAAGAGTACTGAATTCTTTTAAATTAACTTTGTGGCAAGAACTGACTTGTAAATGTTTCTTATCCATAACATTTTGAAGTCGATTTGAATAATTGAGAGATTAATTTGAAATCTTGCATTTTCTATTCGAGATGAAGCCTTATTTCACTTCATATGGCAAGTAATAGACATGCTGAACATCATGTGGAGTGTAAGCAGAATTACTATAATCTTGAGGCATGGAAGAGAAAATTGATTATCCTTCTCGGTTCTGATTTCCGACCCTACCTAATTCAGTGTTCGAGCTTGAGTGTAAATAATGACTATTGGCCAAAATAGCCCATGGAATTGTACCTCGAGCAAGAAATTGGCTGAGGAGAAAGGAAAAATGTGAGAAATATTGGGTGGTTTAGGAAAATAACTGCAGATGCTGGTACAAATCGAAGGTATCGCAAAATGCTGGAGTAACTCAGCAGGTCAGGTAGCATCTAGGAGAGAGGGTATCACAAAATGCTGGAGTAACTCAGCAGGTCAGGTAGCATCTAGGAGAGAGGGAATAGGTATCACAAAATGCTGGAGTAACTCAGCGGGTCAGGTAGCATCAAAGAGAGAGGCTGAAGAAGGGTCTCGACCCAAAACATCACCCATTCCCTCTCTCCTAGATGCTGCCTGATCTGCTGAGTTACTCCAGCATTTTGTGATACCTTCGGGTGGTGGAGGATGGTGGATTGGCATTGCATCTAACAGTGATGTTAGCTGATTTAGAAGCCAGGTAATGAATTATAATGGAGGTGTGATTGAGCTGTTTCTCCAAGAAATTATAATCTTAATTAGCCCCCAAAGGTTTTCGACCTCTATTTGCAGAATTTGTATTTTCCTGATTTCAATCAGATATTGACACTCGCTGAATGTATTTTTCTTCAAATTCAGATGGCAATAAAATCCACGGGGAGACTTCCAGCATGCAACGTAAAATGCAATGACCTCTGGCACAAAGCAGTTGAATGAAGCTGATGTATCGTCAGTGGTGTCGCAGTAGACATCAAAGGGAATGGCCAACCTGTGCGAGCTGCAAGGCTAAATGGCCAACTCTGCATTTTCTTTTATCTAATGATTAATTGTGCCCTTTAATGTTGGGGCAAGGGGAATGTGGTTGAAATTGAATACCTTTGAGACTGACAGGTGGAAAGGACTTGTTACAGCAGCAGAGTAATGATAGCTGGAGGACATCAAGTTGGTTTAGAAGTATGTATAGGAAGATAACTGCAGATGCTGGTACAAATCGAAGGTATCACAAAATGCTGGAGTAACTCAGCAGGTCAGGCAGCATCTCAGGAGAGAAGGAATGGGTGAGGTTTTGGGTCGAGACCCGAAACGTCACCCATTCCTTCTCTCCTGAGATGCTGCCTGACCTGCTGAGTTACTCCAGCTTTTTGTGATAAGTTGGTTTAGAATGTGCTTAGATTCAAAGTGTATTGAAAAGTATCTTCCACTGAATGCCTATGCAAGAACATTTTTAGTACTGACATGGTAATGAAAGACATTAGAGCAAAATTTGTATGTGGTGCATTCCAGAGATATAAGGCAGCTAGAAATTTTACTTTCAATATTTTGTTCATTCATTACATAGGTTATCCTGTACTCAGCAGCAGACTTAATTAAAGCATTTATAATTTGTCCAGGCAGCAACTTGGAATCTGTGCTGACAGAAAGAACACTGTTTACCTGAAACGTAGGCACATGATCGTGTGAGGTTGGATCTTTCTTGTGGATAATTACTCTCTTTATGGAGGTAGGGTAAACAGACCAATGCTAGTTTCAAGATAAGCTATATAGAAAAAGGTATTGCCCCAATAGACACAGCCACTACTCTAATAGTTATCTGTTTCAAGGAAATTCGAGTTCCATTTTGAGTGGATTTTTCAGCATTGTGCATTGGATCAATTTTTAAAAAATGTTAAATTACTATTTATTGCCTGTAACAGTGAATTGTTTTCAAGGAGTATTTTTACATTGTACTCTTCAGCTGTGTTGATGCACTAACAAGGCCTAAGACTCTTGAGCCACTTTTCTGTGTGCTGTGCATCTGGCACAACAAAAAATGGAATCTATGAACCGTAACAAGTTATTTAGAGATAGATGAGAAAAAGACTGATTTTAAATAGTTTGCATTCGAAACCAGCTGAGTTAGCCACCTAAATAGCAACTTGTTAGTGACTACCACTGATCACAATGGTCTGGTGCATAATAGTTTTTTAAAAAGCTATTAATCTCAAGTACCCCTTGGAGCTTCTCATTTTATTGGGAACCTAGGACTAAATGCGGTTTCATGGTCTGTCTTGTAAAATCCCTGTCAAATATAATTTGTTTAGTAATACAAGTATAGACAGTATTGTAGCAGATGCTGGTCATACAATTGCAGTGCCTTTCCTTCTAATGCAGAACATGGGAAGTGTGAGCAGAGGTTTCATGTATTCTTAATCCTTGTACAACACTTTTTTTAAAATGCAAAATAAAATACAGGATTTGGGAAGTAATTTGTTTCTTTAAAAAAAAAATTCACCTGCAGTTCGAAATTTGGCATAATCTAGTTTATTAAAAAGAACCATGTCGGCAGAGAAGCCAAAGATTTTTTTCAATAAAGATGACGTAAGCTTGTGGAACATGGTCATGGGCCGATGGTTTGAAACTTGTTTTGGACATTTTCATAAGATTTTTAACAAAATGGCATTTAATTTCTGGAGTGCTTCAGTCATATTTAATGCTATGGGTGACTCACAGGCATGACAAATGTTCTACAGAAACTCAGGACTTGAAAATTGCTGGATCTGATTTTTGTGTTAATGAAGTTTAGCTCTACTTGAAATTGTATAATCATTCTCAAACTCTAAATTGTGATTGTGCTAGTAAGTTCAATTTGTTTGAATGAAAATAGACATTACTTTGAATGATGGTGCTTCATTGTATATTATTTTTGAGAGTTGTGTGTATTTGCTGCAGGACAAAGGGTTGGTTGTTTCTGTTGCACACGGATATGTCAATAAACTAGAAAATTTTGGAGAAAATTGTCTTTTATCCATTTCTCTCAGCATTTCCTGTGACCCCAGATTATAGTTTCCCCTGCGAGGGATACAGCCTCCTATCTACTCTGCCAATTTTGCCTATTGCACTGAGATATCATTTTGTTCTGCCACAAAGGATATCTGCCTGGAGAAGTAGCACCAGATTAAGTTTGTGACAAGAAAACCTGATAAATCCCAAGGACAAGATGATTTGCATCCCAAATCCTAAAGGAGGTGACAATAAACATTGTCAAAGCTTCCTGCATAGGGTGGTGTATCTCTGGACTTCCCTCGCATTAAGTTTGCTCAAAAGGGAGAAATAGATATTAGGTGACTCACAGATATTGCGATTGTGCTGTAAATTGCTCTTGAATTTTAAAAAAATTAGCAGTGATCTTGATGAATACCAAAGCAAGTTTGAAGTAGCAACTGGTCCTAATGTGTTCTTAAGCTCATATTATTTAATCTTTCATCACGGGACAACTCTCCCACATTTAGTGAACTCCACGATATCACCTTATTAAACAGCAACACCTTATTGTTCTGTCTCCTCACACTTACTATAAAGGTTAACTGCTAAATGCTGCCCTTATTTTACCAGCAGATTAACGTGCTCCAGCTCGTAAGGATATACTGATACTACTGAATACTGACAATAATTTCTCCTTATCCTGCTCGCCACATTTTTGCTCCATCTGCTACCTAATTGCCTATTCAATTTATCTGCCAACATTGCAAATATGGATGGGGAGAGGATGTTTCCACTAGTGGGAGAGTCTGGGATCAGAGGTCCTAGCCTCAGAATTAAAGGATATTCCTTTAGGAAGGTGATGAGGAATTTCTTGTCAGTGGGTGGAGAATCTAGAATTCATTACCACAGAAGGCTGTGGAGGCCAAGTCAATGGATATTTTTAAGGCAGAGATAGATTCATGATTAGTACGGATGTCAGGGGTTATGGGGAGAAGACAGGAGAATGAGGTTGAGAGGGGAAGATAGATCAGCTATGATTGAATGGTGGAGTAGACCTGATGGGCCGAATGGCCTAATTCTGCTCCTATCACTTATGAAATATCACTTTGCAGACCTGCTGCTTACATTCCCATCCAATTTTTTAATCCCGATTACAAACCAGAGTACATTTCTTGCTATATTTTCTCATTTTGAGTATAGATTGAAAATGGATGAAACCCCTAGCAGTGTTCTTTATGGTACCTGCTAGCTATACTTTGCCAACCTGAAAATATCTTTTTTAAGTAGAGACATGTAACTGCAGGTGCTGGTTTACATAAAAGACACAGTGCTGGAGTAACTCAGTGGGTCAAGCTGCAGCTCTGGAGAACATGGATAGGTGATGTTTTTGGTTGGTGCCCTCTTTTTTTTCTCAATTACAGCAATTGTCTTTATGGGGAAAGCTGGAATTTAATGCATATTGCTAATTTCCCGGAGGTTTGCTTTCTTGAACAACTGCAGATATTCAGGTGAGGCTTCTAAAGACCAATGGGTAAAGATCTAAAAGTCAAACCAAGTGATGATGGGTTTGGAATATCAGGTGGTGTTGTTCACATGCATCTGCTGACTGTTCTTGGCAATAGATATAGCAAATTTCCATGATGCCTTTGGAGTAGAGATGGCAAGTAGCAAGTGCGTTTTATCTATAGTATTCACTGGAGATATTCAGTGCTGGTAATGGAGGAAGTTTAGGATGCCAGTCAGCTGGATATTGTTGAGTTGCTTGAGTGTCGAGCCTGCAATCATTCATTCATCTCAATCTTGCACCATGTAGGAGTGGAAAAGCTTTGGTATGTCATAAGCAAGGTGATTCATTGCAGGATCCACACTGACCTATTCTTGACTTAGAATTTATGTGGTATGTCCTGTTGATATTCTGATCAATAATATCATCCATGATATTGATGGGGAGAGATTCAGTGATGGTAATATGATTGCAGTCAATGAAAGGGGATTAGACTCTTCTCAAAGATGACTGGCATTTATCAATTTGTGCATCATATCAGCCCAGTCCATCCTTGATGGTTTCCAGGTCTTCTTGCAGGCAGGCATAGGCTGCTTCATTTACTGAGAACTTACAAAGTGAATTGAACATTGTACAATCATCAACACACTGCTTTGTCGTGTGGATAGAAGACAAAACCAGGACCATGTCTCTGGACAAGCATTGAGATTGAGGTCCTAATATTCTTCCCACTAGCAAGCCCTACAGTCTTCTTCACCAGCAAATGGATGCATTCTACTTCCAAATGGGCACACTGGCAGTGTCATTAGCCTGCCTGCTGGAGGCCAGCCACTTTGGCCAGCTGTCCACCATCTCTGGAGGACTTGGATAGGTGATGTTTCAGATCAGGACCTTCTTCAGACTCTGGAGCCTGAAGAAGAACCCTATCCTGAAACATCAGTTTTGTATTCTACAAGGAGACAAAGTTGTTGCATCAAATACTATACTTTTTAAAAAGTGAGTGACTTGAAATGACTGTCAGGGAAATTGCAATGTTCAATGAAAATGGGAATCCAATTTCATGTGCTGATTAAACTTCAAACCTAATGTTAATTTGCACCCACATTGCTATGGAATGCAAGTCTCAAAAGCTTTAACTGAATGTTGAAGCCTAATTTTATTTTGCCAGGCCATAGTGGAGAATTTCCACACAACATTATCGAAGTGTTCCACACAATCTTATCGAAACGTATAAGATTATTAAGGAGTTGGACACGTTAGAGGCAGAAAACATGTTCCCAATGTTGGGGGAGTCCAGAACCAGGGGCCACAGTTTAAAAAAAAAAAAGGGTAGGCCATTTAGAACGGAGATGAGGAAAAAACGTTTTCACTCAGAGTTGTAAATCTGTGGAATTGTCTGCCTCAGAAGGCAGTGGAGGCCATTTCTCTGAATGCATTCAAGAGAGAGCTAGAGCTCTTAAGGATAGCGGAGTCAGGGGAGAAGGCAGGGGCTCGAAGGGCCGAATAGCCTACCCCTGCACCTATTGTCTATAGCATTCTCATGCTGTGTCCCACAGATATCATCTATTCTTCCAGACCACGTCTTGCATTTCTCCTACAAATCCATGGAAATTATAGTATTTGCAGCTGCATCAGACTGCGTGAGAAGCAGAACTTACACCTCTTTGTAACTGCAAAGATGGACATGTGGAACTAGGACTGGTGGGGGTATTCCCTTCCCAATTAATAGGTCCTACCTGTACCATGCACAACATCTTCAATGATTATAGACTTTGTTTTCCTGGATGTTAGGTACATTCTTAAGGCATCTTTGGCCCCTGTAACTAATGCTGAAACAACTATTCAGGTTGAGGCAGAGCTAGCCTTGTGGTGCCATCTGGTGGCCGGGCCACTGGTTAATCAAACCCTCGTTCATCATGTGGTAAGAGGCCCGTGACTGGGGACGGCAGCGAGGAGTTCAGGAGGGTGCCCAGCTGCAGCGGCCCGCAGTTACTCTGGGCTCAACAACACTGCTATTGTTTTGGATTTCTTTTTGTTTAATAAAGCTTTTTCTTGAGTTCACAACGTGTGACTGGCTTTAGTCTCTTCCATTCAAGGCCCACACCCATTCTTACGAGCACAAGCACATTACAGTGAAAAGACGATTGATACTGCCTGTTGCAAGAGCAGCCACCAACATGAATTGTAAACTGTGCCACAACCAGCATTCCTTGTGCAAGGCGTGTGTGCACAGGGGAAGAAAAGCTCGCACAATGAAAGTTGGAATTTCTGGTTCTTTGTTAATCAATAATTATCATTTTTAGCAAAGAAAATGAAGGACTCATTTTATAATGACCATTTTTTTTAATTTCTCTAATATAAACATATCCTTGAAATTTATTCTAATCCATGAAAAGATGCCACAAATGTAAATAGTCAAAGCTAAGAAATATACTAACTGTAATGAATTCATGCAGTTATGAATTATTTTAGTGAATACAGTTCCATTTTGTTAAAAGAGAAATCACCCAAACTTGATTTTATAAAAATGATTACAATATTGCTTGAAACGAGTTCGCTGTAAAAGAGTTTATTTTTAAGCGTTGTTAGCCCAAAGTTTTCCCTACTATAGAAAGAAAAATTAGGATTTGGGACCTTCCAGTCAAATGCAATTTTTGGAATAAATTTGTTCCACCTCGTACAACATTGATTCCTAAAACAGAATGAATACATTTGCTCGCTTTTTTCTTCATTTGGCAATTGTGCCTTGGAGACTTGTCATTTTGGAAGAGAAATAGATTTAAACTCTGCAATTCACTATTGACAAATGCAAATCTATGTTGAAAATGTATTAATACTACTCCAGCCATGTTTTTTTTAAAAGAGGTTTCTATGCCATGGAGCATTTGAAGCTTTATTTCTGCACTTGCTTAGTTTACACACTGCAAAAGCAACTATCATTCTAGGGAAAGGGTGAAAGGCTTGATATTTAGCCAGTGGGGAGTTGGAATATACACATGCCTTTATCCTATCATGAGCTTTTAAATTCTGGTAGGCTGGGCCAATTATGGACCTTGTGCCCCATCCATAACAAAAAAGAAGCCTCAGCAGCAGCCGCCTCAGCAGCAGCCGCCTCAGCAGCAGCCGCCTCAGCAGCAGCCGCCTCAGCAGCAGCCGCCTCAGCAGCAGCCGCCTCAGCAGCAGCCGCCTCAGCAGCAGCCGCCTCAGCAGCAGCCGCCTCAGCAGCAGCCGCCTCAGCAGCAGCCGCCTCAGCAGCAGCCGCCTCAGCAGCAGCCGCCTCAGCAGCAGCCGCCTCAGCAGCAGCCGCCTCAGCAGCAGCCGCCTCAGCAGCAGCCGCCTCAGCAGCAGCCGCCTCAGCAGCAGCCGCCTCAGCAGCAGCCGCCTCAGCAGCAGCCGCCTCAGCAGCAGCCGCCTCAGCAGCAGCCGCCTCAGCAGCAGCCGCCTCAGCAGCAGCCGGCGGAGAACCAAAAGACTTTCAACAGCTTCAATCATTGTCTGCAAGATAAGCAGATCCTTTTGGAGCTGCAAAGTCAAGTTGTTTGTTACTTGATTTTTGTTGAAGTTTGGCTTGCAGATGAAGCTGGGCCCAGCAAATGACGGATGCCTCTCCAACCACCAAAGCAAAGCAGTTCTCAAGAATTGGGAAGCAGCCTTCTCATGGACTGAGATGGAGCCTGTGACTTGGAGCCAGGCCAGCAAGACTTTCAAGCAACCAAGCTTACCTGCAGAATGCGAGCACCTTCAATAGCAACGAGAGTCACATTATTGGCAAATATTACTCATAATTTTGAACTACGACAGATGGTAATTTATGTTGATTCTATGTTTAAAATTGTTGCAGAGAAGTGAAAGAAAGTTTAAAGAGAATAAATTTAGAGAAAGAGATCAAAGCATTCAGGAAAATGAATCATGTAATAGCAGATAGTTTACATGAACATTGGTTTTAATTCAGGTAGCTCCCACATCCCAAATAAATTCATCTAGTTTCTTCCAAGAGTTCTTTGACAATATTCTTCTGTTTTCAAGTTACTTGGTAAATTGAATGCTGCAGACAATTGTGCTGTGATCTTCAGATGGAAAGAAACACATCAGGGAGACTTGGAGGAGACGGGAAGAAGCAGCAGCCCGGTTTCTTGGTCAGTGATGGATAAATCCAGTGCTTCCTTATAATTAATGATATGCTTGCTAATTGGTTCCACCAGGTTTTTTGGGTAAGTGGTGTCATCTTTGAGTCTGTTGGCTCTAGCTTCATCTATCAGACCAGCGGATATTGCCTGTTTGAGCGAAAGTCTCTCAGAGGTGGCAGGGTCAACTAGACCTCCGGTTAAGTACTGTGCTTCCAGATACCACTCAGCACCCTCAGAGTAAAGCCAGCCACGTTGAGCAGCCTCAACAGCCGACAGCAATTCCTTGGTTTTAGGATCCTCAATACCTGTGTAGGCACTCTCAGCACTGGAGAGTCTCGTCACAAGTCTATTTTCAATCAAGCCAATGTCTGCAGCCGTCTTTACGTTGTATCGACTGCCATCCTTTACATAGATGATTCCACCAGTTGCAGCTTGGGCTTCCAGAAGCCTCAGAGCAGTCTCTGAGTCAATAAAATTTCGGTTAGCTGCATTGGGGATGGAGATTTTCTTTTCTGTGTCTGCATCAATTATGCCTCCAATCGCTTGCAGTTTGTCTTTGGATGGAGAAAAGGAGCTGGACAATTTTTGATGTTTATCTCCCTTAGCTACGTCATTGTGTGGTATTTCATGTTTGCCTGCTACCAAGACAGCAAATTCTTGGATTGAAATTTGCTTGTCCAGGAACTGCTTATACTGTTTCTCGGTAATCTTGCCGTTCTTCAGAGCATCACTGATAGCATACTTATCTCCTGATTTCCGGTCATGGAGGATGGTGGAAGTACCTGAAGGACTTTTTACTGTTATCTCCTCCCAGTCACATTCCTGGTTTTCAAGGTTGATGTACATGTCGTAGTCGATGAGACCAATTTTATAGGCTTCCCGTGGAGTCATTTCTTTGCCATTATCTGGATCAATTACTATAATGTGCCGGCGTAAACTGTTCTCCCTCTGTTCTCTCTTTATTTTCAGAGCAGCTAATTCCTTTTCCAACTTTTCAATCTCAGCTTCTTTGGATGTGGTCGATTTCCTTAGATCATCCAACTCCTTCTGTAGAGATGTGAATCGAGATTCCGTAAGATCCATCTTGCCAGCAGCTGATGGTGACTTTTCTGACTGGACTTCTTTAGTTTGTCGAATGGTTATCTCAATGTCAGAATGTAGTCTTTGTTTTTCATTTAGCAGACTTTGGATTTCCTTCTGCAAGTGGCTGTTCTCCTCTCTCAGATGTTCCACGTCTTTCAATGTCTTCCTGTCATTGAACGTGACGTCCGATAGCTTTGCTTTCAAGTGGTCAAGCTCATTCTGCAGGTTTTCCTTTACTTTTCCTTCATCTTTCAAATTTTCCCGAAGACGTTGAACTTCTAATTCTGTCTCAGGGTCTCGTTCTACCTTAATTTTCTCAGTAAATACATTTTTAACCTTATTTTTCGTTGACTCAAGCTCTATCTGTTGGAGCTTCAAGCTCTGAAAGTTATTCTCAAGATCAGTTCGAGTTGACTTGTTATCCTCTAAGTTCAGTTTAAGCAATGAAACGTCTGTTCTTTGCATCGGATCTGGCTGCAGACAAATGATATGTTTCAATGTGACTTTATCTCTTACCTCCTTTTCTTTGTCCTCAATATTACTGAGCTCTGCTTTTAATCTCTTGACCTCTTGCTCAGCATTGCGTCGAGCCTCTCTCTCTGCTTCAAGTTCCACCAACTGCTCTTCCAAGTCAGTTTTTCGGCGTTGCAATGTATGGATCTGGGCTTTCAAATTTTCCTTCTGCTTTTTCTCTCGCTCAATCTCATTTGCCATTGAACCGCATTCTTCCTTTAATAGTGGATCTTCCTCCACCTTCACAACCTCCTGCTGCACCACTTTTTCTCTCACTGTAGCCAGATCCTTCTTCTTCAGATGGATGTTCTTTTCATGTATTAATCGCTCATTTTCTTGCTCCAGTTGTTTCTTCTGTTCTTCTGCTAGCTTGGCTTTGAGGTTTGCCAACTCCTGTTTAGTTTGTTGGTTTTCTCTGTACTGAGTGACCTCATTGATAACTTCTTTTATTTGAACCTGAGGCTTACTATTTCTCAGCATCTCAATCTCTTTTTCCAGCTGATCTATCTCAACTTTGCATCTATCCAAATGTCGTGATTTATCCAGTACCTCATCCCTTAATCTCTCCAACTCTTGCTCAGTTTCAGGATCTGGTTTGTACCTTATGACTTCTTTAATATTGTCTTTTATTTCAATTTTTGGGCCCCTATCTTTTAGGAGTGCGATTTCATCAGAGATGCCCCTCAGCTGCAGATTGACTTGATTGTATATTCGCTCTTGGTCAAGGAGGTCAGACCTCAGGTTAACTACCTGGGCTTCAGCATTGGGATCAGGCCTGACAATTTCACGCAACTTTTCCTGGACAACTGGTTTGGACTTTTCTTCTTCAAGCATTTTGCTGCGTTTTTCAAGCTCAAAAATATCTTGATCATACGAGAGCTTTATGGTCATCTCTTTCTCATGTCGACGGCGGAGATCCGTAACCTCCGTCTCCAGATTTGTATCTTTCTCCAACTTGATTACTTCCTTCACTGTCACTTTCTCCTCCTCCTTAGTTTTTTCTCTCTCCAGCTGCTTCAGCTTTTCTTGTAGGACCTTGAGCTCCTCCTCTTTCTGCCGCCGCAAGAGACTTTCATCTTGTTTCTGGTCCTGCAGACGGTTAAACTCTGCTTCCATTTCAGGATCTTTCTTTAACTTGAATACCACTTGTTCTGTGATTTTTTCATGTTCCCTGTTCTTCTCTTCAGTTAAAATGAGGAGACGTTTCTGAAGCAGGATGATGTCATTGTCCTTGGCTGATTTTTGTCTTTTGATCTCTTCAAGCTCCTCCTTGAGTCTCAGTATCTCATTTTCTTGATCCTTGTCTTGTTCAATTCGAAGGACCTCTTTGACCACATATTGCTGTGCAGGGTCCTTCTGCAGTTTCTCCAGAGAAAGCAACATACGCTGCAAGACCTCCAGTTCATTGCCTAGAGTTTTGTTCTGCAACTGCTCAGCTGCTAAAGATGTCTGAACCCGATGCAGTTCGTCATCCAGTTGGGGGTCAGCGACCTTTTTGACAACCTCTTTCTTGACCAAAGAGCCTTTGAGCTGCTGACTCTTCAGGGTTGAAATTTTGTCCTTTACTTCCCTGATTTCTTTCTCTACTTCTTCCCTGTGCTTCGTGTCATTGTTGAGTTTTCTGCCCATCTGGTTGGTTATTCCAGGCGCTGCTGCATAGTTTTGTGACTGAACACTTTGCTGGATCATTTGCACTTCTGGTTGCTGTATTGGAAAAGAAAGATCAGCCAATTTGTTTTACAGGCAAGATGGTGATATGTATCTTTGATTAAACTCCATCTAATAGACTTGAGGCATATTTTATGACATCGCCAAATGAACCATTTGGTCAATTATTACTCAAAGACTAAAAAATTCAGAAGGTGGAAAAGTAAGGTCAAAGTAGAAAATGCTGGAAATGTCTGTGTCAGGCAGCATCCATGGAGAGAGAAATGGAGTTAACAGTTCAAGTTAATGACCTCTTCACAGTGGTCATAAACTTAAATGTTATCCCCACGTCCCTCCCCTTTGAGCCGCCTAATCTGTGGAGCATTTACAGAAATCTATTTGAGCAAATATTACTCACCATTTCTATTGATTGATGAATTATGGTGAAAATATTGTATGGTAAATACTTGGTTAATTTTCAGCCTTACTTCCATTTCAATATTTGATGCATGATAGAAGTTGTGGAGTTTAGCTCAATGTTTATCCAATGTTTTCTTTTTACATTATTCTTTTAATTGTATAAGCAAAAAAGCAAGACTGATTTTTTACCTGGTTTATCATGCTTTGTGCAAAGTCTAAATGGGCTATCCGTTGTTTCGCGACAATATTCGCTGTTGCGAACTTAGTGGCTAAAGCAATTTCCTGAGAAAAGACAACAAAAACAATTGTAAAGAGTCAGGTGCAGAATGTTGTGTCTACATTCCAGATATTTAGTCATTTTAATACATAGAACAGTACAGCAGAGGAATGTGCCCTTTGGCCCACTATGTTTATGCTGAACATTGTGTCGAGCGAAACTGATCTCTTCTGCATGAACATGATCCACATCCCTCTATTCTTTTAATGTCCATATGCCCATCTAAAAGCCTCTTAAGCACCACTACCACATCTGCTTCCACCATCACCCCAGGCAATTCCAGACTCTGTGTAAAGCAAAACTTGTCCTGCACATCCCCATTCAAACTTTCCCCTCTCACCTATGCCTTCTAGTGTTGGATATATCCACCCTGTGAAAAACATTCTGACTGCCTCTCATAAGTTGTTATACTTCTATCAAGTCACCCCTCAACCCCCGATGTTCCAACCTTGTTGCTGAAACGCATTGGTCTGCTAAACCACCTCTGCACCCTCTCCATAACCTTCACATCCTTCCTGTATTGGGGCAACCAGAAATGCACGTAATACTCCAAATGGGACCTATCCAAAGCCTTATAGAATTGCACAGCTATGTTGAAGGATGCAATTTTCAATCTAGAATAAGGGTTGTCAGATTTCTAACTGTTATTATTGTATAATATATTTATATCAACTGGGGCAGAAATTAGTTCTTATTATTGTTTAATATATTTATATCAACTGGGGCAGAAATTAGTTCTTAGACATTCAAGTTAAATACACAACATAATCGGAACTGTAGGTTGTACTCCACTTCCAAAATTCAATTGCATTTTAGTAAACAGAACTAATTTCTAAATGGAACTATGCAAACCTGTTATAATAATCCATTCCGAACAAACAAATGTCTTGGAATATTGGCAATACATCTTGATAGTGAAAAGTGTCAAAGGTATTACAAAATTTCTTCACAGAGATCCTTGAGATTCACATCATTGTACCAATCTACAGAATTTTTTTGCTGATCGTAATGGCTAATTGCACTATTTACACAAACTGTGCCTGATAAAACAGGCCCAGATAAACACGCCTCCAACTGATAAGCAGAACTGGACACTCTTCACATTATTATATAGAGCCCTACAGCATGGAAGCAGGCCCTTCAGCCCAACTTGCTCATACCAATCAAGATGCCGTATCTACGCTAGTCCCACCTGCTGCATTTGGCCCATATCCCACTAAACCTTTCCTATTCGCGTACCTGTCCAAATGTCTTTTAAATGTTGTTATTGTACCTGCCTCAACTACCTCCTCTGGCAGCTCATTCCATATACCCACAGACTTCAATGTGAAAAAGTTGCCCCTCAGGTTCCTATTAAATCTTTCCTCTCTCACAAAACTTATGTCTTCCAATCTTGATTTTCCCTAGTCTGGGTAAAAGATGCTGTGCATTCACCCTATCTATTCCCCTCTATAAGGTTCTTATATGCCTCTTTTTGATCACCCTTCAGCCTCCTGCACTCTAAGGAATAAACTCCTCACCTGCCCAACCTCTCCCTATAGCTCAGGCCCAGAAATCCTGGCAACACTTAAAGCATTACTTTAGTATTCCAGAATGTGCAAACTCCGTACAATCAGCACCCATAGTCAGGATTGAGTCCCGGTCTTTGGCGCTGTAAGGCAGTAACTCTACTGTTGTGCCACCATGCCGCCCAACTTCTTTGCCCAAGCTAAATTGCTCTGTCTCCGTCTCTAGTTGTTAGAATGAAGTCTGCCTCTGCTTCGTATTTTCATTGCACAGGTAATGTTATAAATTAATTACCTCATCTTTAACTTTGTCAGCCGGCGAAGTGACCTTTGGTTTTTTGAAGGAGGCTTGTGTACTGTCTGGTTGTAGCTGCGATCTGAACATCTCTGCTTCAAGTTCATAATCCTGTGTTCAGACCATGGAGAGAAACAAAGGTAGAAAATGGGGAAAAAAAGTGAAGATATTCTTTCTTATATAGTCAAACCATTATATTCTATCCAATTGTTTGGAAATCCTGATGGTTCAGCATTTGCTCCACCAAGGTCCCATATCCTTTGCTCCTTTAAACTCTCCAGAAACTGCTCTCCCATCCCCCTGCCCCTTATGAGACCCTTCTTCAGTCAGGGGAAAGGGAAACGAGGGATATAGACGGTGATGTAGTGAGATATAGAACTAATGAAGGAAAGATATGCAAAAAAGTAATGATGATAAAGGAGACAGGCCTTTGTTTGCTGTTTGTTAGGTGAGAATGTGTACAGACAATGAGACTCGACAATTAGCTGGTACGACTTGAGTGGGGGAGAGATGGAGAGAGAGGGGATGCAGGGGTTACGAAGTTAGAGAAATCAACCACTGGGTTGTAAAATATGAGATCAATTTGCATTTGACCTCACTCTGACAGTGGAGGAGACCTTTCCCTGACTCTGTCTGAAGAAGGGTCTCGACCCAAAACATCACCTATTCCTTTTCTCCAGACCCACTGAGTTAATCCAGCATCTAGTGTGTATCCCAGGCTAGTTGACAGTTCTCTGCTTACTCGACCAGTATCTTGCCAGCTAATTTCTTACCGTGGCAACCTGTTGATACTGGTGTGCACTGTGGATTGTTTTTGTCAGCTCTGGTTCTTTGTTGGTAATGTCATTTAAAAGACGCTATTTGAAAAGAGAAAATAAAGTTAATAGTGATATTATGAGAATTATGCAACTTTTCGATATTATTTGCTTGGTTAACAAACAGACTAATCCACAAGGGAGGATTTATATTTAACATCTATGCTGGGTAAGGGGGATAATAACCAACAAAAACTAACTTTCTAATCTTCCACCCAACAATACATCAGCCTTGATTGAATGGTGGAGTAGACGATGGGCAGAATGGCCTAATTCTGCTCCTGTCATTCATGAACTTAAGAAAGTTTGAAAACTACTCCAGCACCCACTCTAGTGTTAGGTACATCAAAAATGATGTCACACCAATCATTTTCCTGAAGAAATGACATATATTCTCAGTGAACAGTTCATACTGAAGAAGGGTCTCGACCCGAAACGTCGCCCATTCCTTCTCTCCCGAGATGCTGCCTGACCTGCTGAGTTACTCCAGCATTTTGTGAATGAATACCTTCGATTTGTACCAGCATCTGCAGTTATTTTCTTATAATACATTAAAACTGTAATGGTTTTAACTTTCATAAGCAAGTTTCTCAAAACAAAAGATATGTTGTGAACTCATCATGGATCCAATTCCATGTAACTACTTCCTACCTGAACTGTTCACTGAGAATATATGTAATTTCTTCAGGAAAATGATTGGTGTGACATCATTTTTGATGTACCTAACACTAGAGTGGGTGCTGGAGTAGTTTTCAAACTTTCTTAAGTTCATGAATGACAGTAGCAGAATTAGGCCATTCTGCCCATCAAGTCTACTCCACCATTCAATCAAGGCTGATCTATCTTCCCCTCTAAAACCCATTCTCCTGCCTTTTCCCCAAAGCCTCTGACACCCGTACTATTCAAGAATCTGATGCCTTGGTGGCGAAGCAGCGGCAGTGGCGAAGCCTCGCGACGATGGGGCCCCGGCAGTGAAGCCTCGCCGCCGCGGTGATGCCTCACGGGTCGACCCGCGGTCGATGAGAGCGTGGAGGAGCCATGAGGGGAGGGGGGGAGAACAATGGAGGACCCACCGTGAGGGAGGCGGGGGGAGAACAATGGACAATGGGGGGGGGAGAACAAAGGACATTGGGGACTGGGCCTGGGGGAACCGCAGGGGCTGGGGAACTGATGGGGGAGCCGGCGTGCTTTGTAACTTTGTCAGCGCTGTAGATGGTCAGTATTTGTTTACATTGGGTATGCAAGTAAAGAATCTCACTATGCCTAGTCACATGTGACAATAAAGTATTCCTATTCCTAATGGAATGTCCTGAGGCAATGACCTCTGGTCCTAGATTCTCCCGCTAGTAGAAACAACCTCTCCACATCCACTCCATCCAGGACTTAATGGTGTTTTGTAAAAATCCCTTACATGAACGACTGAATCAAAAAGTTAATGATTTGATAGATCATCAGATGTGCACATCTAGAACTTCAAGTCGAGTAATTATTTGCAAACTGTTTGTTGCAAGTTGTTCCACTGTGCTAAAGCTGGATGTCTGATATCCTACTTCCCCCTTCCCCATGCAGTCTGATGCAGACGATTTAAGAGAGAGTTAGAGAGAGCTCTAGGGGCTGGTGGAATCAAGGGATATGGGGAGAAGGCAGGCACAGGTTACTGATTGTGGATTATCACAATGATTGGCGGTGCTGGCTCGAAGGGCAAAATGGCCTCCTCCTGCACCTACTTCCTATGTTTCTATGTTTACTGGAAGGTGTTGTGTCAGACAACTGCTACAAAATATGTGCCTTATGTAACTTGGATTTTCTCCTTCAGTCAACCTGAGACGAGGCTCAAAACTGCTCCAAAGTGCCATGAAATTTGGGATCTGGGCCATCAGTATTCTTGAGCCAACTTCTGATTAAAATCAGCTCCATTTTCAGCTGGCAAACTGAATTGCAGAACCATGGAAATAATTGGGCCAGTGTGATCGAGCTTTTGATCTATCGGATTCCAACTATTGGACATACCAATGTAAAAGCAGCTTTCCGCACACCCTGAGTTTGAGGCATTTCACAAACATAGGTAGCTCAAGATGAACGTCTTGGACAGGTAGCTTTGACATTCTGTATAGTTTTGCAACAATTTGAAGTCTTCAATAGTCGGACCAGCAGAGTCAATTACGTGGATCAATTGGCCCCATTTATAAAGAAAATTTGGAGCAATTTAGTCATATCCTCAATACATTTAAGTCTGAAATTTCTTCAGTCCCATTTTCTTGACAGATTCCACATCCCCTCCCCCCACTGGTCTATCAACAAAACGGTCTATATGAATGCGCAGATACTGCTTTCGTTGAGAGGCTGAAATGCTTGATAATATCTTGAAATATTTAAAAAACCCCAGCTTAGGATTAGCTAATCAAGTGCATGTACTGTTATACTTTAATTGAACTCGGTACCATTTGATTCTTCCGCTTAATATCAATAGATCTGCGGCTGTCATTTTCCTGTGGCTCATAGTTTGGTATATTGGTGAGCCAGCTATCCAAAGGATCGTTACTATTCCGGAAACTGGAATATGAAGACTTGGCCTTTTGCAGGTTTTCAATCCTGTTAAATAGGAGACAGGAACATTTAAAGTATTTCACCCCAGTGCTTGGATTTTGCATTTCCTCTCATGCAACTCATTAGACATGTAAAGAGAACAAGGCACTTTAAAGATTTAACCCAAAACTTCTCTCAATGATTCCACTATTTTTTCAAAAGTACATTAATCAACTCAAATGTTATTTGAAGACTGGTAACTACAAGCCTGCACATGCTGGCTCTCAAATATCAGATTCCTAATTGGGACATGTTTGCAACTTGCCCATGGTTTAATGATTAAAAATGGGCAGAACACCAAAAAAGAATGGTTCTCTTCTTTCACTTAGCTTTATTGCAGCCAATGAGTAAGATAGAATCTAAAGGTTCCCGACCCTGCACTCTTAAAATATCCAGGCGAGTTAACAATGTTTAAATACATCGTCTTTACCAAGGTGTTTATTCCCTGTTATGGACAAACCAATCAAGACTATGAATGTCAACTGTGCATCTACTAATTCATTTGAGGTTTACGGTTCAGATGATAGTCAGTGGTCAGCAAAGGCATGGTGGCTGAAGGGTCTATTTTTGTGCTGCATGATGCTCAGTCCCTGTATGTGCCGGTTTTGTCATTTATCAACACTTGGACTGTAACCTTCCATGCATGAGGAAATGCTCACTTAGATACTTCTGAAATGTTGTGAGAGTACCTGCCACCATTATTACCCTCCTCGGCAGTGCAATGCTCTGGGTGAAAAAAAATCTCCACTCATCTCCTCGAAACATCTTCATCTTATCTTTGTCCTCTAGCTATAGACACTTATGCTGTGATGTACCCCGTTCAAAGATGCTGCCTTGGGAAGAAATGTGCAAGATACATCTTCTGGATGCACTGGGACGCATCCTCAGTAGTGTGATCTGGGGTCATGGGGTGTTTCGGGGCTCACAACATCAGACACCCTCGCCCAGGCGGCCTAGCCGGGGTTGATCAGGCCCCGACTTGCAGCAACCGCCCACGGATCAGCCCTCTTAATCCAAAGCCATCTAGTGGCTTTCTCTGCGGCTTCGATTGAATGGCCCTCTTCTTTGCCAGCCCGTAATGCCCAACTGGTTGAGGACTTTGCAGAGTGAGCGGCAATTATTTCATTGTCATATCAATCTGTTTGTGCAGGACTTGGCTCCTGAAACTTCACTTGAAAAGTACTTTGGCTGCAAAAGGCTATTCTGAGCAGAGGAGCTGATGTGCTACAATGCTGATAACTATATGCTGCACTCTGTATCTTTCGCCTTGCTCTCCCTATTGTACTTGAGTTTGACTTGATTGTATTTAAGTAATGGTATTATCTGATCTGATTGGATAGCATGCAAAACAAAGCTTTTCACTGTTCCTCAGTGCATGTGGCAATAATAAACCTAAACCTAACGAGGATGCTATATTAATGCAAGTTCCACCTTTCAATAGTAAATCAACATTTAGTTTAGACTTACAGCATGAAAACAGGCCCTTCGGCCCACCGAGTCCACGCCGACCAGCGATCACCTGTACACTAGTTCCATCCTACACACTGGGGCCAATTTACAGAAGCCAATTAACCTATAAACCTGCATGTCTTTGGGATGTGGGAGGAAACCAACAGTCACAGGGAGAACGTGCAAACTCCATACAGGCAGCACCCGAGATCAGGATCGAACCTGGGTCTCTGGCACTGTAAAGCAGCCGCTGTGCTGGCCTGAATATTAACACACAGAATGGTTCTGAGTAGAAAGCAGAAACCAACCGCCTGTCCAGTTGCTTGTTGAGGTTGTCATGGCGTTGGTTGAGTTTTTTCATTTCAGTGTCCTGCCGCTCGACATCTAGGCAGTGCTCCTGAAAGTTGTCTGCCAGCACGTTGCTAGCTCTCTTCACCGAATTCAGATTCTGCTCCGCCTCCTGCAGGATGGGCTTCTTGGATTTGAGCTCGATGCGCATGGCCTTTTACAGCAGTAACAAAGGATGATTAAAAAACAACCAAAGAACAGGGAAAGATCAGGAAGTGGCTTCATTGCCCACATTTTTTTCACCCAAAGCTAATCTAAAAGTGCCATAGAATGACAAAACCTGGGTAGCAGAAAGCAGCCAAGTTTAGCATAAAGGAAGGGAGCTTAATCACACAGACCACAAGCAGATGGAATAGTTAAAAGAGATTATACAGGACAAAGAGGTGGACATTAATTCAAGTCAGGAGGTAGGAGACAATTAGAAGATACATGTGTAAATTAAGGGAATCTAAACCAGACAATAAATGTTGGTTGGATTGGGGAGTTTGGAACATTGAATAAAAGACTGGCAATGTACTAAAATGTCCAGAAGGTGATAATTAATAATTATACTGGGTTATAGGAATGAAGGGGGAAGAATGGTTAGGCAATGCCATAAAGTTGGGGCACCGAAATGTATGGATTTAAATAGCGATTTCGTCTAAGGAGAACATTTTTAGATTATAAAGAGGAATAGCAAGCAACTGGTAAGTTTAGAGGTATAGACCGGAAGAGTTATTCCATAAATTTCAGTTAACAAAAATATATAAATATATCATCCGTCCATTCCATCCACAGATTCTGCCTGACCCACAGAGTTACTCCAGCATTTCTTTACTCCAGACCCCAGCACTGCAGTTTTTCATGTCTCCTTGCTTTTCAGCTCTTTTATGGACACGTTCATCTTAGAATACAGCACTCACTTCAAGTTCCTGCTTCTTGGAATCCAGTCCCCAGTTGCTATCTGCAATCATTTGATCCTTTATCAGCTTATTTTCAAATTCTAACAGTGTGTTTCTGCTCTTCTGTAAGCTGTTTTCCAGCTTATATACCGCTTGGCCCCTATGAAGAAACACATGTTAGTGTGTTTGCAGGGCTGAACATTACTGAGTAAAATATAAAACAGCATTAATACATTTGTCAATAAACATAAAGAGTGCAGAATACATGCAAATTAATGCGCCTCTCATATCATATCATCATATCATCATATATATACAGCCGGAAACAGGCCTTTTTGGCCCACCAAGTCCGTGCCGCCCAGCGATCCCCGTACACTAACACTATCCTACACCCACTAGGGACAATTTTTACATTTACCCAGCCAATTAACCTACATACCTGTACGTCTTTGGAGTGTGGGAGGAAACCGAAGATCTCGGAGAAAACCCACGCAGGTCACGGGGAGAACGTACAAACTCCTTACAGTGCAGCACCCGTAGTCAGGATCGAACCTGAGTCTCCGGCGCTGCATTCGCTGTAAAGCAGCAACTCTACCGCTGCGCTACCGTGCCGCTCATACTCCCAGTATTGGATGATAGAGATAGAGGTGACAAGATAACAGAACCACATCCTTGAGTCTGCAACCAGCGATCTTTCCCTGCCAAGTTCAAGGCATTTTGTAATGTGAAGCACACTGTTTGTTTACCCATACCAGGACATACGTAATAAATGGGCATATAGTCATATAGCGTGGAAACAGGCCCTTCTGCCCGACCACACATCGGCCAACATGTCCATCTATACTAGTCCCACCTACCTGCGTTTGGCCAATATCCCTCTAAACCTGTCCTTTCCATGTACCTGTCTAGATGTTTTTTAAACATTGCAATAGCACCTGCCTCAACCACCTCATTTGGCAGCTCGTTCCATACACCCAACACCCTTTGTGTGAAAAAGTTACCCCTCAGATTCCTATGAAATTTCCCCCCTCCCCTTAAATTATTCCCTCACCTTGAACCTGGTTCTCGATTTCCCCTACTCTGGGCAAAAGACTCTGTGCATCTACCTGATCTATTCCTCAATATCTGATGGTATCAGAAGCATAGAAGCTTACTGACCCTCAGCCCAGAAGAAAGAAAGTATTTTGCGGGAAATGAAACGGGGCAAAGAGGCCTTGGGTAATTTCTGTCATAACTTTATTGAAAAAGAACATTTGGCAGAATGCAATAGGGCTTGCAATTCACCATGGCTGTCTGTTACCAAATAAATAGGTTCATAACAAAAAAAATGATTCAGTGAAACTACCCAAGACTTAGAGTCATAGTCATAGTCAATTCTACGCATAGTCTCCAAAGACGTACAGGTTTGTAGGTTAATTGACTGGGTAAATGTAAAAATTGTCCCTAGTGTGTGTAGGATAGTGTTAATGTGTGGGGATCGCTGGGCGGCGCAGACTCAGTGAGCCGAAGGGCCTGTTTCCACGCTGTATCTCTAAATCTAAAAAAAATAAAATCAATCATACAGCCCGGAAACAGGCCCTTCACCCTAACTTGCCCACACCAACCAACATGTCCTATCTACACTAGTCCCATGTGCCTGCATTTGGCCCATATCCCTCTAAACCTGTCCTATCCATGTATCTGTCTAAATGTTTCTTAACCTTAGCTAGAAGATTTATCCTGCTCAATGTGGATCTCTGTCTGAACATCCTTTATATGTTATGTGTATTGGAATAATCTGTGGGTTCTAATGTTCAGAGAACTTTCAACAATATTTGTCACCTTACACTTATAAAGACAAAGAAAGAGGCCAATCATTCCTTCAATTCCATGCTGGCTCCCAGGAGAGCAATCTCATTGCTCACATTCAGCCTCTCTTTATTCACCTGCACCCCTACATTCCTGGTAAACTAGCCTGTGATCCTTTTGCCACTCACATCCTGGAGGAATAATTTATTGCAGCCCACTAAGCTACCAGCATACTATTGAGGTGTGGGAGCACACCAGTGCACCCAGAGGAAGCCCATGTGGTTGTGGATAAAATTACAAACTGCACACAGAGTTGAACACAAGACCTTACTGTACCACCCTTTCATCCCTAATATTTGTGTTACCTTATGACACATTAGGAGCAATTTGGCCCATCAGGTGCACATCAGCTTTCCGAGCACACGCGGCAGGCCCCCAATTATGCCCTCTCACATGTCCATCGACCCTCCCAGTTCTCAGGCCCTCCTCATGTAACTAGGTTCAATTTACAGTGGCCAATTAACCAATCAGGCAACTGGGGCACCTGAGAAAATCCTTCTGGTCACACGGTAAATCGCTAACCCACCCCACAGAGGCAGCGCTGGAAATCAGGATGGAACCTGGGATCCTGCGACTCTGGAGCTTTGCAGCAACAGCACTAACGGTGGTGGAACTGTGCTATAATCTGTGTTTGGCATAGAGACTTGCAGCATGGAAACAGGCCCTTCAGCCCAACTTTCCCACACCGACCAACATGTTCCATCTACACTAGTCCCACTTGCCTGTTTTTGGTCCATATCCCTCTAAACCTGTTCTATCCATGTATCTGTTTAAATGCTTCTTAGAAGTTGCAATGTTTCTTAAAAGTTGTGATAGCACCTATTTCCACTACCTCCTCTGGCAGCTCGTTCCATACACCCACCACCTTTTATGTGAAAAAGTTACCCCTCTGATTCCTATAAAATCTTTCCCCCTTCACCTTCCCCATAATACACGGTGAAAGCTTTGGTGCCACAACAAAGAGCTGACATCACTCACTTCTCTTCAGAGCTGTTGAGCAGGAGGCTGACTTGGTCAAACTTGTTGTTTGTCTCGTCCAGTTTGGTGCGAAGCTGAGGTGCCCCAACTACTTGTGGGTTCTGCGCAAGGAAACTTTGGCAATCTCTCTCTTTTGCCATCTTTGCTATTTCAATTTGGCTTAGAGAACCATTGATGTTCTGCAGGGAAATTAATTTTAAAAGAGCAGATGTAACATTACTCACATTTCCAAAGTGACCATTCACTTAAAGCAACAAAAGAAAATTAAACCTCAACATATTCAACACCCATTTGATCTACTTCATGCCATGCCAAAGCAAGTGGGTCAAATATATTTCAAAGATATTCCACTTTAGACCATCAGTGGCATGCAAGGAAAATGCAATGAGTTTTCTGTCCAGTCAACGGTGGTCATCAAAAAGGAATGTGCAAGTTATTTCAAACACGACTCGGGCTGACGTTTAATCTGGAAATAGCCCATTACACATCTATCTATATACTAAAACTCTTGTTTGTTTGTTCCTGAACTACAGCCAAAACCGTACACAATAGCGCGACAATTTTAGGCCCACCTTACTCACCGTCGTCCCTTTGGTGCTAATGGCAGAAGTTTCATTGAAATTGGTGTTATATTTTTAAAGTTTAAATCTATCTCCTAAGGGGGGAAGAGGGGGGGATAAGGAGGATGGAGTGGGGGAAGGGGAAGGGGGGTTGGAGGGAGGGGGTGGGGGAGGAGATGGTGCTGCACCAATGCAGGAGAGGTTTGGGCCCAACGGGTCTACATGGTCTAGTCAGATTTAAGACCACAGCAAGATAATCTAAACAAGAAAGCAAGAAGAAACTGTTACAAATGTGTACTGTTGAGATGTTAAGGAGTATTTTGATTGATTAATTGATTGATTGAAAGATATAACATGAAAACAGGTCCTTTAGCCTACTAAGTCCACAGTAATCATCCCACTTTTAAATCAACTCCCTACAGACTAGGGGCAATTTACAGAGGCCAATTAATTTACAACCCTGCAAGTCTTTGGGATGTGGGAGGAAATCGGTGCACCCGGAAGAAACCCACAGTCAGAGAGAGAACGTGCAAACTCCACAAGGTCAGAACTCGAGGTCTGGTTCTGTGGCGCAGGGAGGCAGCAGCTCTGTCAGCAGCTCTGTCAGCTGCCCCACTGTGCCAACTTTATTTGACGCTGAGATCTCTATAATGTAAAACTGCCTTTAAATATGGAGATACAGGGAGAGCAGGGCATGCAAGGAATGAAGCAGGATTTCATATTTGCAAACTGTCGTCATAGGTTGAGTTGAAATGGTGCTTAAGGAGGACGTACTCAGGAGTTGAGCATAGAGCAGCCACTGTTATATTAAATGGAGGGGCAGGCATGGAGGCCCTTGTGGCTTACTCCTGCTCTTATTTGCTTCTTCACCTCAGGCTCCAGATCACCAACCTCCCCACCCCACCCCTCTCCATCATTTAAAAAAAGCATTATTATATTTGGATATAAATATCAAGTGCTACAAATGTTATTACAAGGGAATTCTCAGGCAGTTCATGAAGTGCAAAATTTAGAACTCGATTCAAATAACTCCTCAGAACGTGCAGATTCCCAAATCAAGAGTCAGCTCACTTGCCAGGAGATGATGAGTGCAAATCTTACGCCAAGTGTAGTGCCTGGGTACATTTTTCAGTGCTACGTTGTTGGAGATGATGTACACTGCCCAAGATGGTAAACAAGAGTCATGTCTGCCCTTTCAGGTGCCTACATATAATCATGTTGTGCTCCTAATGTGTTGGATGGTAATTAACCTTTTATGATGTATAGGTAGGAATATAGACATAAAAAGTTGGAGTAACACAGCAGGTCAGTCAGCATCACTGGAGAAAAGGAATAGGTGACATTTTGGGTCGAGACCCTTCTTCAGACTAGAGAAGGGTCCTGACCTGAAAAGTCACCCTTTTCTCTAGAGATGCTGCCTGATGTGCTGAGTTACTCCAGCTTTTTGTGTCCATCCTCGGTGTTAAGCTTTGTATAAAATGGTTACTGTGTTTCCTGTAACACCATACTTCAAACGTGAGAAGTATTTTTGAGAGAGCTTACGGTAGCTTTTAGCTCTATATCAGTAGCAGCTGAGTATACCTTAAGATCCTGAATTCGATCTTTGACATCCTGGATAGGCTTTGGCTGTTCCAGAGGTGGCCGCATGCAGGATTGGATTGCTTTCTCCTGTTTGGTGGTATCGCTCTGTATTTTATCCAAGTCGGAGAGTAACTTCAAGCACTGTTGGTCCTGGTTGTCTAACCACAGAGAATGAAATGAAGTTATAATGTGGAACTTACAAAGAGCACCATGGCTCTTCCCAGTTCTTGAATACATTGTAACCCACTTCAAACCTTATAGAACAAAAACACCCTTTATCAGTCCCAGACTGTGTTGATGCCAGTCCAGTTATTACAGATAAAGGAGAAATAGGTTTTTAGTAATGGCATTTCCTGAGTGCTAGCGGATTAGATGGGATGAAATTTATTAAGTATGTCCAAGAAAATTTATTGAAACAATATACAGATGTAATGGCAGTTTCTATACCTTCTCAAAGTCCAACTTCGATAGCCATTACTGCTCGGGGATGGGGTGAGGATATAGCTTACGCACACACCGCACTCTGAGATAACAAAAACGAATCTTCCAAACGCTATTTCTTGATTAATTGGACTGTATTAAAGTAAATGGCTCCTACAACAGATATAATCTTGCTAGAGACAGGGTAGTACTTGACCTTATCTAAGGAAAGGAATATGGGCAAGTGGTGGAAGTGTCGACAGGGGAATACCACAGGAACAGTGACCAAAATTCTTCAATCTTCAAGGTAGTCATGGAAAGGGATAAGGTTGGTTCTCGAGTTGAAGTATTGAATTGGGGGAAGGTTAATTTTAATAGAGGACCTGGCAAAAGTAGATTGGGAGCAGATGCTTATGGGTACAAAGACAGCTGACAAGTGGGTGTAATTTTAAAAGAGAGTAAGAGTTCAGAGCCAGGATGTTTGGTCAGGGTGAAAGGCAAAAATGACAAGATTATGCAAGCTAAAATAAACAGAGTTCAGCCAACACATCTCGTGCGTAAAGAATTCTGTGGCTAGGAGGTAACAGTACAGAGAGCCGAATAAAGAATTACTTCCCTATCTCTCCTCATAAAATCATAAGTAAGAGAATCCCTGGTGACTATGGAATGTCTTTTCATTCAGAGCAAGTAATTGGGTTTAGTTTCAATTTATCCTAATTACGTGATGACCACCGAAATATTACTAATCCCTCATACCTCAAATAAATGATAATAGAGACTTCATTAGATATGACTGCTTTTGTATGTTTTTCAATATGCGGAAAAGGTCTACTTTGCTTACCCAAATTTTACAATGATCGAATTAACTGAGAAAAGATACAAGACACTATGGCTTGAACTTTTGTCACAGCAAAGATCATGCTGATGAGTGAATTGATTTGTTACCTTTAAGACTTAGCTTCCTTGTTTGGTGGATCATTCACAACCACAAACCCTTCTTCAACCAGTAAAGCAGGTGAACAGGATACCCTTGTCATAGTTTCAGTAACCCCTGAAAAGATGGCAGGAAGCCATCTTCCATTGGCTTCCATTTTCATCCATCAAACATATTTGCCCAAAGTCAAACATTTTATGACTCGAGGCAGAAATCTTTGTATACATAAGATGGCTACTATCACATAACTAAGGATCTACCTTCCCCAAAATGAACTTCATATAAACAGGAAAGCATTAAAATGGCTCTACTAGAATTACCTCCAATGAAACATTGTGTAGACCAAAGCCATCATGTACAGTCCCCACTGAAAACACTATCCCAAAATACTGGCACTTTTCTGTTCAATGCCTCTGGCTGAGACAGATTGTTTGCAATTTTCCCATCTTAATGCAATCTTTCTCTGACCTCATCTCCACCACTTCTGAATAAAATTGGCCATCTCTTCCCTGGCCTCAGCCCATCTGCTGCTAAGACCCTCATCCTTGCTGTTACCACTTTGAATTCGATTTTACACAACTACACATTCTACACATCCTTCACTTTCCATCTGAAATCTTGCTGCCTGCATTCCATGCCGCACCAAGACATAAACACCCCCAATCTGCACCTGACTCCCATTACACTTAAACCTTTGTTTTAAAACTGTCATCCTTGTTTTTAAGTCCCTCCAAGGATTTGACCCGCCTTGTATCTGAAACATCTTCCTGCCCTTCAACCCTCACAGATCACCATACAAAATGGCGGCACTGCCCTAGCAGCTGCCGCTCACCTGCGGTCCATTTGTCTTTGTGTTTTTGTTGTTTTTTTTTGTCTTAATTGTAGTTGTGATGTGGTGTTTTTGTGTTTGTGTACTATGTGTGTATGTGGGGGGGAGGGGGAAACTAACACTGTAAATATGTGTCCCTTCAGAACGGAGACCCGACCTTTGTTTTCTGGGCCGTGTCTCCGTTCCTGCTGCGGCCTACCATCGGCCCAACTCCTGGAGCTGTCGGCCTCCAGGGCTCTGGTTCGCAGAGCCCGCGGATCGGACTTACCACCACCGGAGCCGGCCGTCTTTGGAGGCTGCGGGAGCAGCTGCGACTCGCCTTAGGCTCGGGCCGCGTGGATGCCGACATCGGGAGCTCCGGCAGCGGCAGCGTGTTCGCCCGCCCCGGATCGCGGGGCATGGGGCGCGGACATTTCACCGTCCGGCGCGGCCTAGGATGGCCGCGGGATATTTCTCTGCTGGGCGGGGGCTTCAATGTCGGGAGCCACGACCGCCCCAACGTGCAACAACAGCGGCAGCAGCGTGTTCGCCCGCCCCGGATCGGACTTATCATCGGCGGAGCCGGCCGTCTTCGGGAGCGGCTGCGGGAGCGGCTGCGGGAGCGGCTGCGGGAGCGGCTGCGGGAGCGGCTGCGACGCGACGCGCCTTGGGCTCGGCCCGCTGTGGACCGTCCGGTGCGGCCTGCAACCACAACAACCTGACTGCGGGCGAGGCACAGCGGGAGAAGGGAAAGACATTGTGGCCTTCCATCACAGTGAGGAGAGAGAGGACTGGAGGAGACTCACTGTGATGGATGTTTCTTTGATGGATGTTTCTTTTTTTGTGTGTTTTTGGGGTTGGGTGGTTTGAGTGCCTGTTTGATGCTTTTATTGTTGGACTGTGTTTTTGGGGGTTTTGGGGTGTGTGATTTGAATGCCTATTTAATGCTTCTATTGTTGGACTGTGTTTTGGGGGGTTTTTGGGGTTGGGTAATTTTGGGTGCCTGTTTAGTGCTTTTATTGTTGGACTGTGGGTGATTGAATTAACATTTTGTTCAAGATGGCCGCGCCGTTGTGTTTGGCTGCCTGCCACTGTATGTTTCTTTTTTTTTCCTGGTCAGATGTGCAGCACTTTGGTCAACGTGGGTTGTTTTTAAATGTGCTATACAAATAAATTGACTTGACTTGACTTGACTTGACTATATTCCTCCATCTCTGCTCACATTCCCCAGATGTGGTTCAGGACGGATTTTCATACTGCAATGTAATTCGGCAAAAAAAACAATGTGCTGGAGGAACTCAACTGGCCAGGCAGCATCAGTGGAGGGAATGATCAGATGGCGTTTTGGATCGGGGCCCTTCTTCAGACTAATGGGGTCAGGGGGAAAACATCATCTGTTCGCTCCCTTCACTGAAGCTAACTGACCTGCTGATTTTCGCTAGCACTTTGTTTTTTTTGCTCACAATTCCAACATCTGCAGTTTTGTGCATTTCCATGCAATTCCAGACTACTCTTATTGGTGATATAAAGCTAAACAAAAAAATCCTTAGGTGTGCCATATCTAACTAACCAGCAGGTGTATTAAGAGAAAGGTTACATACTTGACACGGGAACCACGGTGGTCTTCACTGCTGTGAAAGGGCAAGGAAAAGATTAACAACTTCAATTCAGATGAAAACAAGCCAGTAGTTTCTACAGTAAAGACCCATCGCCGGCCCATAACATTCTCAAGGCCCTTAAGCAAAGGCTGACGCATGCCATTGTAACTAACTAGTTTAAGATTATTACATGATACAGCAATGGTAAACAGGCACAGTGGCACAGCGGTAGAGTTACTGCCTGACAGCGCCAGAGACCCGGGTTTGATCCTGACTACGGCTGCTGTCTGTACCGAGTTTGTGCATTCTCCCTTTGACCGCGTGGGTTTTCTGGTTTTCTCCCACATTCCAAAGATGCGCAGGTTCGTAGGTTAACTGGCTGCTGTATATTGTCCTTAGTCTGTATGATTGAACTAGTGTATGGGTGATTGCTGGTCGGATTGGTCTCGGTGCGACAAAGGGCCTGTTTCCACACTGTATCTCAAATTAAATTACAGTGATTTTATAAAATGTAGTTCTGGAACTTCACTGCCAGGGAATGAAAATAAATAAGATAGAGTATCCGGTACTACCAGCAGTTTAGGATTCCCATAGACCATCAAACACAATTGAAAACCTAATTTTTTTCTTCTTCAATAAACCTTTACTGAACTAGAGCTCTATTTCCCAGAAAGGAAAATAAGCTGTTTTTTTACATGTAAATGATTAAAAAGTTATTGTGGAGATTGAAGAACTCGTGTTAGAAAGCAATTACACCCATTTAGGGAGGAGAAAGCACATCATGACATGACTGACTTGAGATGACTTAATTTCAAAATTAATGCAAAGAGAATTTTTAGTGCCTACATTGATGCAATGAGAAAAACTCTTCTATTCATCCAAACCCTATCATAAAATGGAGTAACTCAGTGGGTCAGGCAGCATCTCTGGCGAAAATGGGATCACCTAGAGTTGCTGCCTTACAGCGAATGCAGCGCCGGGGACCTGGGTTCAATCCCGACTACGGGCGCTGTCTGTACAGCCTTTGTACGTTCTTCCCTGTGACCTGCGTGGGTTTTCACCGAGATCTTCGGTTTCCTCCCACACTCCAAAGAAGCACAGGTATGTAGGTAAATTGGCTTGGTAAATGTAAAAATTGTCCCTGGTGTGTGTAGGATAGTGTTAATGTGTGGGGATCACTGGTCGGCGCAGACCCGGAGGGCCAAAGGGCCTGTTTCCACGTTGTATCTTTAAAACAAAAACTAAAACTATCCATTTTCTCCAGAGATGTTGCCTAACCCTTAAGCTATTCCAGCCTATTGTGCTTATCTTTGGTATAAACCAGCATCTGCAGTCCCCTTTTATTTCATTATATCTTATGTTATAAAACAAACCTGGATTGTTAACATGGTTCAGTTCATTCAAACGCTTCTGGACAGTGTTCTTGGCACTGCTGCTCTTTAGTTTAACTGCATTGTATTGATTGGTGATTCTGATTGGAGGAAACAGAGCAAGAAGTTTACGATCCACAAATCACCCAGCACGTAAACTCTTGTTTAAAACAATAAAAATATCATGAGAGAAATTTCCTCTGGTCACACAACCTAAACTGGTGGTTGCGATCTGCTGGGGTTTGTACACTTGAAACCCAAACAATGGAGGTGAATATCTGTTCAATGCTGGCAATCAAAGATAGGTCTACATCCCCTACTCTTATCCATACATTTTGATCAATATCACAGGATTTGGGCATCATAATATCCTCCCCTAATTGATCCAGAACTGTGGAATAGTTCATTGGGAGCCCACAAACTGGGTTTGGAGTCAACTGGGTTGCTCTCTCACGGAACATTAGTGAACCTGTTTGACCTTTACAGTAGTTTCACCAATACCATTACCTACACTGAGATTATATTCCCATTTCATTAACCTTGGGACTGTATGATCAAGTCTACTTCTTTCACCTTCTACTTTTTCATAGGTTTTCAGAACACTTTCTTTGTTACAACTTTCAAGGAACTATGGACTTGGACCCTAAGATCCCTCTGCATATCAATGCTGTTAAGGTCTTGTCATTAATTATATACTCCTCCTAACATTTGACCTCCCAAAGTGCAACACCATACTTTTGTTTGGATTAAACTAAATACTTGGTTAGGTTTGAACTTGAATCTCTGGATTAATGATTCGGCAGCTTAAATACTATGCCCAAGCATCATGATTTACAGACTTACTCATCTCCAATTGCTACTGCCTCGAGGTCAGTTGGTGGGATTATGAAGCAAACAGCAGGGGCCTTCTGCTTCTGACCTGCTGAATCGGACACCTCCCAGTGGGTCCCATTGATGTTCTTGAGCAGTGTATACCTCTCTCCACGCTGAATGTGCATCTGCCAAAAGAAAGTGAAGGAATGATTTGCTGATAGATAATCACCGCCAATTCAAATCAGTTTAAAGCAACAATGGAGACACAAGGACCTGCAGGTGCTGGAGTCTGGTGCAAACAATCAAATAACTGGTAAATGGACACAAAATGCTGGAGCAAACTCAGCGGGACAGGCAGCATCTCTGAGAGAAGGAATGGGTGACATTTGGAGTCAAAACCCTTCTTTAGAATGAAGAAGGGTTTCGACCCAAAACGTCACCCATTCCTTCTCTCAGAGATGCTGCCTGTCCCACTAAGTTACTCCAGCATTTTGTGTCTATCTTCGGTGTATTTTTAAACTACCATCTTACACAATCCTTCTTACACAATAACTGGAGGAACTCAGCAGCTCAAGCAGCACGTGTGGAGACTGGGCAATGATTGAGTTTGCTTGGGCCGATGCAAGACCCGACTTGAAATGTTGACACCCCAGATGCTGATTGACCCATGACCCGCTGAGCTCCTCCAGCTGTTTGTTTAAAACAGCAGTAGGATCACTTCTATCTCTCTCTATGTTGGGTGGACTCCACCTTTCATTGTATTGATGAAACAATATTTAGTTTCTGAAGAAAAATCTCTTACCAAAACCTAACTTTAAAAGCTGATAATGATGGATAAGATAAAAGGGTAGGGAGCCATGACAGATAGATTTAATTAAGATACAGACTAGTCAAAATCTCAACGAATCCAGAACAAGTTGGGAGGGCTGAGCTACCCACTTATTCCTAGGTTTTTGAAGCTTTCCTTCAAGACCAAAGTTGCAATCCTTCTCCAAAACTACCCAAGGCATAGAAATCAATGGACCTAAAGCGGTTGAATGGGATTAGTATAGAAAGGAACAGCAGGCAGGATGGACATGGTAGGTTGAAGGGCCTGTTTCTGTGCCATGCAACTCCATTACTCTAATTTCTTTGACTAAATGTCCCTAATTAACAACTCTTGTAAAAGGAAATCATTCCTGTCCACTCAAATTCACATAATTTTAAACACATCAAACTAATCTAGTCATCTGCTTTAGGTCCATTGCTTTTGATGCCTTGGTAAATTTGGAAAAGGATTAGGGACCCATTGACTATTCATTCAGAAGGTGCTGGGGGGCCAGAATTCATTGTCCAAATGGCTGGCTGAGATAGAAACCTATAGGATATTTAAAGAGCACCCACTGTATACCTGACCTGCTGTAACAAGCAAGTGAGAACCAAGAGCTGCAAAGTGAGATTAGGCTATGGAGTGAAAGTTGGTAGGTAGTTCCTTAGGCTGGTGTAAGTAAGATGGGATATATGAACTACACCTTACATTTCTAAGATTTTATTAATAAAAGTTTCTATTTAAAATTAACTATAAGCAATGTTATGTTTCCAGATGCTATCTGCATATTGGGATGAAAACACCATTGGGGAGAACATGCTTAAAGTTGTATCAGCGATGCAAATCTATTAACTTCCCAATCAGGTAAAGGATCTTGTACAAACCATAATTAGTAGATATGTAGTTCAAGGAATATTAAAATACCTGCTGCTCAAATTATAGCATTATTCTACTTGCATTTGGATCTGTATCTTAAACAAATCAACCTACTTATTTCTCATCCACAAATTGAACCAAATTCAGCAGAAACCCTAATGTATTCAATAGGAAGGAAATGCTCGATTGAACGAATAGAATATATAAATGTTCGATTGAATGACCAGAATATATATATGAGAAGGATGAGAGGGGATCGTATCGAAACATATAAGATTATTAAGGGATTGGACACTAGAGGCAGGAAACATGTTCCCAATGTTGGGGGAGTCCTGAACCAGGGGCCACAGTTTAAGAATAAGGGGTAGGCCATTTAGAACGGAGATGAGGAAAAACATTTTCAGTCAGTGTTGTGAATCTGTGGAATTCTCTGCCTCATAAGGCAGTGGAGGCCAATTCTCTGGATGCTTTCAAGAGAGAGTTAGATAGAGCTCGTAAGGATAGCGGAGTCAGGGGGTATGGGGAGAGGGCAGGAACGGGGTACGGATTGTGAATGATCAGCCATGATCACATTGAATGGCGGTGCTGGCTTGAAGGGCCGAATGGCCTACTCTTGCACCTATTGTCTATTGTCTATTGAAGCCCTCTGAGAATGGAACAGGTGCAAGTTGAACAATCCATTGGCGTTGCTAGATTTTACAAGTCAGAGAAGGTACAAAATAAATCAAAATGTTCTTACCTCTTCTGCATCAAAATCACAGAGAGCCTCCACTGGGACAGCCTTGGAAGGATTGGCACGGCGATATTTGAGAGGTAACACCTGGCAACTGCGTTTCTTCAGTGTTTTCACTGCATCATTGTACTTGTCCAATGCTCGGTCCTGATCCTGCAGCAGACAAAGCAGAAGCCAGCACTAAATTAGTAAGATAGGCACAAAATACTGGCGTAACTCAGCAGGTCAGGCAGCATCTCTGGAGAAAGAAAATAAGGTGTGTGTTGTTTTGAGTCGAGACCCTTGTTCAGACTGTAAGACTTGGTTGGGCACAGGTACATGCATTGATCTTTGAATGACTGTGGTTGCAAATTTGTGTTGATGCAAAGTATTTAGACTTTTAGACTTTAGACTTTACTTGAGACTTTAGAGATACAGAGCGGAAGCAGGCCCTTCAGCCCATTGAGTCTGCGCTGACCAGCGAACACCCTGTACACAAATGCTATCCTACACACTAGTGACAATTTAACAAATTTTACCGTATTCAATTAACCTACCACCCTGTACATCTTTGGAGTGTGGGATGAAACCGGAGCATCCAGAGAAAACCCACAGTCACAGGGAGAACATGCAAACTCTGTATAGTCAGGCTTGAACCTGAATCTCTGGCACTATAAGACAGCAATTCTACGGCGGCACAACTGTGCTGCCCCATTTGGGCAAAGAGGAAATTGGAAAATTCGAAGACTGAAACATAAATACTTTGATCTTTGAGTCAGAGTGATCTGTGATGTGCCTCAGGAATTGATGCTGGGTCCTCTGTGGTGTCATCAGAAATATTAGTGATTTGGATAAGAAGGTCAGGGGCAGACTAATGTAACTAATGTAAGTTTGCAGATGACACCAAAGTAACATTTGTGTAGTGGAAAATAAAGAAAGTTTTCAAAAATTACACCAGGAAATAAATCAAATGGGAAAGCGAGCAAGAGAATGACAGGTAGAATTTAACTCAAGACATGTGTGAAGTGATGCCTTTTGGGAGGTTAACCCGGGTCTCTGCCACTGTGAGTCATCTACTAACAATGCCACTGAGCTGGAGAATGTAACTGAAACTTTGATGGTCATAGGTTCTTAAATCAAGACAGCACAAATAAAAGGCTGGGTCTGGCTGGGCCCCACACTCCCAAACTCACCTGGATCAGGTGTGCAAGGCTGATCCAACCAGCTATTGACACCCTCAAGGTGGGCTGCAGGATTTCAATGGCAAGTAGACTCCAATTGAGGGATTGGAGAACGTCCCTAGCAGTCTTTGGCGGAGGGTAAAGTTGGGGTTGGGGCTTTGATTCATATCACACTCCTTAATTGATTCTTAAGAGTTTTTAAATATTTTTGAATTGATATAAATTATTAAAAAGGATTGTAACTTAAATAAAGTAAAACAAAAATCATTAAACCACTTAGAAACATTAAAATTATTTTGCCCTTTGTACTTGATTGAACATGACATTGATGACCATGGATCCAATGCAGGTAAATGGGATTAATATGGATGGGTGCAATGGTCAATGTGGACATGCTGTGCTGAAGGGCTTGTTTAATGTCATGACTTTGTCACCTAATCCACAAGTTTGGAATCCCCATTGAAAAGAAAGGGGTTGTGAACCCCTCTACTGGCCACATCTTCCCATCTCCACCCCTTTCTGCTTTCCGCAGAGACCGTTCCCTCTGCAACTCCCTGCTCAACTCATCCCTTCCCAACCAAACCACCCCCTCCCCAGGTATTTTACCCTGCAACCACAGGAGATGCGACACCTGTCCCTTTACCTCCCTCCTCGACTCCGTCCAAGGACCCCGACAATCTTTTCAGGTGAGGCAGAGGTTCACTTGCACCTCCACCAACCTCATCTATTGTATCCGCTGTTCCAGCTGTCAACTCCTGTATATCGGCGAGACCAAGCGCAGGCTCGGCGATTGTTTCGCTGAACACCTCCGTTCAGTCCGCCTAAATCTACCTGATCTCCCGGTTGCTCAACACTTTAGCTCCCCCTCCCATTCCCAATCTGACCTTTCTGTCCTGGGCCTCCTCCACTGTCATCGTGAGGCCCAGTGCAAATTGGAGGAACAGCACATCATATTTTGCTTGGGCAATTTACACCCCAGCGGTATGAACATTGACTTCTCTAACTTCAAGTAGCCCTTGCTTTCCCTCTCTCTCCATCCCCTCTCCCTTCCTAGTTCTCCCACCAGTCTTACTTTCTCTGACTACATTTTATCTCTGTACCACCCACTCCCCTGACATCAGTCTGAAGAAGGGTCTCGACCCGAAAGTCACCCGTCCTTCTCTCTAGAGATGCTGCCTGTCCCGCTGAGTTACTCCTGCATTTTGTGTCTACCTTCAATTTAAATCAGCATCTGCAGTTCCTTTCTGCACGAAGGGGTTGTGAATCTTGTTTTAGGACTGAGTTGGCATAATATTGGAAAGACGATCTCCCAACAGCACAGGAGGTAATCCCAGCACATGCAAGGTCCCGATCATTGCATACGTCACAATGGGCCCATGGGAAGTGGAGGCTTTCTTCCATTGGAATGCCTGTCAATTTCCCTCAGAAACATTGGCAGATGCCAACGAGATGCAGACTCAATGGGTTGAATGGCCTTTTTCCGCACTGTATCTCTAAACGAAACTAAAAAAGTTACCAGAATGGTCACCCTGCATTCTTTAAGTGAACAGGGTCAAGCAAATATTGCCCCTGCAACACAGTGCACCCAAGTGAAGCCCAGTTGTGTTCCAAGGATTTCCAAAGTGAAATTAGTGTTCAACATTTACCCCTTGACCTTGGCAGGGTGTGTAGTATCAAAGCATGACTTTTCAAACTCAACTTCTGCATTACCAACACTGCTTCTACTTACTTCGAGGTCCCGGTGCAGAGTTTGAAGCTGGGATTCATCTTTGAATTCTGGATTGTATTTTGAATCCATATCGTTGTCAATTTTTTTGAGAAGCTCCTGCATGTCCTTCGAGTCTTTGTAATACTAAAGGATTAAAAATAATAAAAAGGTGACTATTTGCATTATTGTACTGATACTGTGCCATTTCTGTTGGCTCAGACTCTGTTTAATTGTTTAGAAAGATTAAGCTCAGTTCTGGATCAATTCCAGGTAAAATAGAGGGGATTGGATCGTAAACTGTAAGCAAAGCAAAGAGTTTGTTATTCATTGGTATTCCTAAAACTGTCTTTACCAGATATGTTGGTTAATTGGCTTGACATAATTAAATATTTTGCGTATGATAGTGTTACTGTGCGGGGATCACTGGTTGGCGCACACTCGGTGGGCCAAGGGGCCTGTTTCTGAGTGGTATTTCTAAACTAAACTAAATCGCTGCTGCTGCAAGTATTGATTTCATTGTTCTGTTTCGGGACACATGACAAATGAAACACACTTCAATGATTCAATGTTACTTTATTGTCAGGTGTACCTAGGTACATGAAATGCTTTGTTTTGCATGCAACCCGGTAAAGCAGACTTCACCTAGACCTAGTACAGCAGCCTCACCTAGGCAGTACACAAGAGTCGCCACGTCTCTGGCGTCAACAAAGTTACAAAAGCTACTTGCCACAAATTTTATCTTGCATCAAAATTGAGAGTTTTTCAGAATTTCTAAGTGGTTGCACGTCAACAAATAGCATGGAGCGAGCATACAGTGCAGAAAGACCAGCACTCCATGTATCATATGACTGGAATCATTTTAATAAGCAACTTTGGTATCTTGATAAACGCAAGGAATCATGGGATTTGTCAATGGTCATTCGGGATTTTAAAAAAGTGAACGCAGCGCTGTATAAAAACTGTGTATAAATTGTTAACTATTCTACCAAAGAATTAATCTAGAATTCTGTCAACTCAGTTGCTTCCTTTCTTGTTCTGCTGTTCACACACTACTTACACAGTCCCAGTTCTAGTTCAGTTCATTAATCTGCAATAATGAGATATTCAAAAAGTTAGAGTTTATTGTTTTCATTTAATCCTTAATGTGTTTGCTACTGGAATAAGAAAATATTACTCATGTTTGAAACATTTTCTTATCTTTATTCATAATTTATGTGTAGAAATATATTTAATCTGAGGCAGTGTGATGTGGGCTGATGCTTTACCTACAGGCGGTGTGAATGTACTGTTAAGGCAAAGATTCATCTCCGAGGAAAACTGAGTACAGGGTTGGACCTGTGAAGGAGTCGCCAATCCGATATAAAACATTTAACTGCGAAATGCCTGCCCTTTAGTACTGGATAGATTGAGTGGAGGGTCAGTACTGTTCCAAATTTGCGGTGGATGTGGTGCGTTTCCCCCAGCCATCTCGCACAGTGCACATTGACCAGCACAGTTTGCCAGCCCTTGTTAGCAGAGGCTCTTTGTGCAGGTGTTACCCGAAGCCCAAAGGTTTTTTGGCGGTTCTGCGTTAGGATTGGGCACGCAGCGAGCTAGCGAGAGGGATGTCGGATCACATCAGGTTGCCGAGTGGTTGAAGGGCAGATTTTAACGGGTCGTTGTTAAACTGTTCCGTCTGTGCGGTATCGCCACCTCTCTTTCTCCCAGATCCCCCACCCCAACTGTCGACAAAGTCTGACTGAGAAAGTGCTCCCACTCGTATTACGGGTTGGCCCCACGTTTGCCCGCTCGCTGGGGCGGGCGGCACCTCCTTCAAAGAGAGTGAGAACAGGCCCCGTCAGCTGGGGAGCTGCAACCCACTCCTGAGTGAAGCCTCTAGTTTGACTGCGGTTCAAATGGCTGCAAATTCTCATAATTATCACCGCCCGGTTACCCGGATCCGACTCCCTGACAGACTGGAACCAACCCCTGAGGTTAAAGCGACAGCATCTTTATTTAAGCCAACCCACCTTGAAAGTTTAACCAGCCTGTTCGAATCCAATCCGAACTTTCCAACCTACCCCCCACACAGCACATTCTCCTTGTTTCCTTCAATCCAGGAAGGTTGTTTAGATAGGAATGCAAACACTGTCTCAAATCGGTTGACCACGCAACTTGTAATTCGTGTAAATCAATATCGAATTTGAATGGCTGTGACTCAGGCTGATGCCATGGATTTGAAAATTGACAGGTTCTTTCCAGGGATTCTTGCGTATTCAAGGCTGGTGCTGTATTGAGTCAATAATTTAAATAGATACAACTGTGGATTTGTGCAGCCTGCAGTTCGCTGTGGCATACTGCTGACATATTTGACGGATAATTTTATTTTATAAATCTCATTGCAATGAATACGCAGGTCCGTACACACACAGTAGCTCAGCTGGCGAGAATGTTTATCCCGAATGGCCCATGACCTGGGCATGCACAGTTGTAATACCGAATGTGCTAATAACCTCATGCATCAAATCAAAGAAAATGAAGCACTCAGATGTGGGTCTCCACAACCCAACTGGGATGAACAGATCGATTCCCCCACAGACCCCTCTTACCTTGTGGTAGTCATCCATGTTTTTGAGATGATTCTCCTCACAGATCAGCAGGTTGAGGTATTCCTTCCAGTCAGAATGCACAGCTTCCATGTGGGCCTGGCAAACACAGTCACAGTCAAGGGTTCAGCATTGTTCAGAGATCTCAAAGAGTTTTTTGAAATATCTATGGAATTATTTACAGCAGAAGCAAGATAGCATTGTTTTTATGAAAGATTAGGCTTCTCAACAATAACCACTGCTCTTGCAAAGGAAAAAAAAAATCTGACACACAAGATTGCTCCCAGCGATCACTGTATTTGATGCTTTTAAATAGAGTCTTGACTGCCTTGCCCGATCTTTGTGGTGTGTTTTAAAGTTTTCTTTAACAGAATTGGTGTTGTGACTCAGATGACTACGACTGAAGAAAGCAGGACAAGAGCTCGTGGAGTCTTTGTTTAAAGACTCCGAGATAAACTTTCCAAAGTTCTGTGCACGTCATCCGAGCAAAACAGATCGGGTAAAAAAAGGCTTTCAACACTTAAGTTCCCCGCCCAAGCCTTATTGGGGAAAGTAGGTAAGGGAAAGTGAGAAGGGGGAATTTTTTTAATTCCCTGAACAAAGGAGGTGGTGTTAGATCGTAGCGGCATTAAATAGTTATTCTGCAGTAACTGCAGTAATTGCATCCTATGGGTGTATCACGCTACAAAAATCAAATTTTGCACACTGGTGAGAAAAATAAGAGAGGGAGACGTGGTCAGGGCTCAAGGAATTCATATGCCTCGTCCTGGTATTTTAGGTAGTCCTTCTCCTTCATCTCATTCTCATTAGGCCGTCTCTTGGGATCGAAAATGATTTTCCTTTCCACTTCAGTTCTATGGGATCTGTAGTGGCTGAACATTATAGTGAATTACATTGTTGCTGCCTTCCTGGGTGGCTTCCCTAGGTGTGGAAGGTTTTCTATGGTCTCATCGTGGATCGTTATTGTTGGAGGGAAGTGTTATATAACAGGGACAGACTTGTAGAGTACCTATGCTTGGTGGATATTAGGTGCAAGGTTCATGGCCTTGTATGCTTCAGTGAATGAGCCAACCATGGCTTGGAGTTCAAGGCTCTGAACATACACATTCGGAAGTGCAGCCTGTGTGATGCAGCTTAATATTGCAGTTGGAATGACCATTGAGTGGGGTCATTGTTGGGTGAACAGTCTCCCATTTCTCCTGCGGATAAGGTCAATCCCAAGAGGAAAAGTGTTGGAGGTAAGATGCAGCTTTGTGGCAGTGTAGACTGAGGAAAATATTCAAGCTTCCATTGTAACCTTGCTTGGCGCAGTCCATTCTCAGACTGGGTTTGTTGATGGAATCACAGCCTACATGCCAACATGCACTGGATGTAAGATGGAGATGAATTTCCACAATTGAAAAGGATCAAGAAAAGTGCTCCATCTTGATCACTGAGTGAAAGGCTTTTGTAAAGGCAAAAAGGTTCACATATAGTGATCGATGCTGCTGTTAGCACTTCTCTTGTGAAGTTTGGATGGAGTTCACACTGCAAGGTTTTGGCCAGTAGGGGGACGTGGTTGAGAGGAGCCTCGTATTTACACTCCCTGTTGCAGACAGAAAGGATGGCCACTCTGTTATTACTGTCTTTGGATTTGTTTTCTGCCATGCCTAACATTTCTGAAGTTCCATGCCATATCCTCCTCTTCCCAAACATTTGAATTAAATTTATCTCCGACAAGTTTTGACCAGGGAAAACATTTGCTCCACAGGCCTTGCTATTTTTCACCTGGCAAATGGCCTTTCCAACTCATTGGTTGGGATGGTGGGGAGGTTAGACCAGACAGGTTGCCACAGGATGCAGCCAAGACCATTTACATCAAGTAATAAGAAAGTGTAGGAAGGAACTGCAGATGCTGGTTTAAACCGAATATTGAGACAAAAAGCTGGAGTAACTGGAGGGACAGGCAGCATCTCTGGAGAGAAGGAATGGGTGACATTTCAGACATCTGAACAAGGGTCTCGGCCCGAAACGCCACCCATTCCTTATCTCCAGAGATGCTGCCAGGCCCGCTGAGTTACTATAGCTTTTTGTGTCTATCTTAAATATTAAAAAGGAATTGCAGACGCTGATGTATGCCAAAGATAGACACAAAATGACGGAGTTACTCGAGAATTTTGTATCTATCCGTTTTCATCAAGAGTAGCGGCTTGGGTGAGGACTTCTTCAAAGTGAACTTGCCAGTAGACAATGAGCCCTTCACAATCTCTCTTCCATTCTCAGTTTTCAAATGGGATGGGCCTTTGTGTGTTTGGACAATGCTGCTGCTGCATGTCATGGCCATAAATTAAGCTGCTGAACCTCCGACACTCTCTGTATTCATTCCACAAATATTTTGTTTCTCCCTAGCCTTTTGGTGCCTGCAGACCTGTTTCTCCCCTCTGAGATGCGAAGTATCCAAACCAAGGACATCCTGTCGTTTAAGGTTAATTAGCGTCAATCTCCCAAATGCTCTCATCTTTTTGGTCGGCCATTTGGAGTCTTCACGGGTACTAATTATAGTGGACTTCAAAAGGCAGACACGACATTGTGCACATTCTGTGGTTCCAGTCGGTTGGGGGCCATCACATCACCTCTGGCATACAGTCTGGGAAGGGTTTGAGAACGTATGCGGAGCAAAGGAGAAAGGTCTTCAAGATTTGTTCATACTGGCAAATTCATGTCTTGGTCTTGGTGATTCAAATACATGCTTCTTCTAGTGCAAATAAGGGAGCAAATACCTGTTAAAGACACTTCCCTACTTGAAGGATAGCCTCGGTAGGTACAGTTGCCTATAATGTAATAGCGACCATACGGTGGCAGTTACTTCTTGCTAGCGATGTACGTTTGCACTTCCAGAGTACATGACGGGAACTTTACAAAACAACCCAGAGTACAAGGACCACCAACTTTAAACAATCCCTGGGAGTGTGCAACATTCAAATTCCACTCGATGAGTTGGATATCATTTTTTTTTTCCCAGATGAATTCTTATTCTACTTTTGTAATTTGTGCTGGAAGAGTCACAATCCAAGTCAGCCAATTTAAAAAGTAACCTTTGATTATAATGAACAGGTATGGGTCTGAAACAATAACCCTGTTTCTCTTTCAACAAAAGCCGCCTGACTTGCTGAATGGTTCCAGCATATTCTGTTTTGTTTCAGATGTTCTGCATCTGTAGTGGTTGCTTTTAGAAAGCAATCTGTCAAACTGAACGATGGTTGGCACGGTGGCGTAGCGGTAGAGTTGCTGCCTTGCAGCGCCTGCCATGCCAGAGACCGGGCTCGATCCCGACTACGGATGCTGTCTGTGCGGAGTTTGTACGTTCTCCCCGTGACTCCGTGGGTTTTCTCCGACATTTTCAGTTTCCTCCCACACTCCAAAGACATAGAGGTTTGTAGGCTAATTGGCTTGGTATAAGTGTAAATTGTCCTTAGTGTGTGTAGGATAGTGTTAATGTGCAGGGATCACCGGTCGGCGCAGACTCAGTGGGCCAAAGAGCTTGTTTCTGCGCTGTATCTCTAAACTAAACTAAATTAAACTAGCGGAGGGTAAGGATGCAATTTCTACATCTGTCACTGCCAGATATTAAGGAAACGCTATTCATTAAGCTGTTGCAGTCATAAGCCGTGGTCCAAGTCCTATTTACCTCCACAGCATTCTTTCCAGGGTGCTTCATCTGTAACAGGTTGTTGCCTTCATCATGAAGTTTGGTAACAGCTGCTTCCTTAGCTTCCAGATGTCGGTTCACAAAGTTCTGCAAAATGCAAGCAAAGTGTCAGAGATACTGCCAAACCTCCCCCTACCCTTCCACGACCGCCACACTTGCAGAGGCACCACTTATCGTTTCGTTTAGTTTTGGCTTAGCTATTTAACACATTGTTTTTAAATAAGTGGTTTACTGATGTGCATGAAGAAATTGCAGATGCTTGTTTAAAGGATCAGGTGGCTAAAGGAATCAAGGGATATGGGGATAAAGCAGGAGCGGGGTACTGATTTTAGATGATCAGCCATGATCGTATTGAATGGCGGTGCTGGCTCGAAGGGCCGAATGGCCTACTCCTGCACCTATTTTTCTAAGTTCCTATGATCCTTCTCTCCAGATCTCTGAAGAAGGGTCTCGACTCAAAACATCACCCATTCATTCTCTCCAGAGATGCTGCCTGTCACGCTGAGATACTCCAGCATTTTGTGTCTCTCTTCGGTTTACTGATGTCCTTCAGGAAGATGTTTTACCACTTATTTCTACCTGCTCAATCATATCCATAGATCCAAGGCCCACTATCTTTGCTTGATGCTTCGAAACAGCCTTGCAATCCACTTAGTTAACAAGGGGCAATTCAGCCAATTAATGCTGGCATGGCCTGTGATGACTAGATTTTGAAACATCAATAAATTAAAAACTAACTTCCAGGAACGAGATTTTCCACTACCACTACATTTTGTAGGACAAACTCTGTCATTGACATGAGCAGGCGCAAAAATGTGAGGTGTAAATGGGCGTAGGTGATAGAGAATTCCACACATTCGCTGCCTTCTGAGTGAAATTTCTTATCTCAGTCATAAACATCACGCCCCTTTTCCTCAGACTCTCAGCCTTGTTCTGGATCCATAAGGCAGGAAAACATCCTCCCCACATCTATCTCCTCAATCTTGGCAGAATTTTCTATATTTCAATGAGATCGTCTCTCATTTTAAAAAAAAAATTATTGAATACAGTCCCAGTTGATCAATCTCTCCAAATGCAATGGTCTCACCATCTCAGGAATTTGGTGAACCTTTGTTACACTTCCTCTATGGCCGAGATATATTTTCTTGGGCATGGAGATCAAAACAGCAACATGCAACTGGTGTCGCAGGTCACGTGATATCCTGGTCTGGACATATATTACTGTTCCTTTTTCATTCTTTGTTCAAATCCTGGAACTCCCTACAAAACAACACTGTGGGAGTACTTTCACTAGAATGACAGCAGTGGATCAAAAAGAGGTTCGCCAGCACCTTCTCAAAGGTAGCTAGGCAGTGATAACAACTGCTGAGCTTGACAAGGTCTCCCTGATCCTGAGAATGGGTTTCAAAAGATCATCTGTACGGTTGAGTTACCTCGTACTGTCGATGGCGGTTTTTGTAATCCAGGTTCTGGTCACTCCAGTCATAACGCAGGCGGTCTTCCTCCTGGGTGTCCATCCAGTACAGCTCATTGGTGCAGTTCTGCATGTACTCACGGAGGTTTGACAAGTCTTTGTGCCGCTGCTGCGTCCCATTCTGCGCAGTAGGAAGCAAATGGACATTGACCAGCAGCTGATACTAATAGACACACGGTGGCTTTACAGCCTGTCAGATTCAATTTGCAACACCAAGCTCGAATAATAGTCACTATCCCTCCCGATATTGTTAATATTGCGGCTCCATTATTAATTGATACTGCCAAGCCAATCTAAGACATTGGTTTGTGAACACAATTGGGTTGACACAGTTTTGGAACAAAATTGTCGCATACTCACCGATAGTTTGTTGTAGTTCTTCTGGATGCCACTGATATATTCCTGTTAAAAGAATGAAAGAGTGTTTTAACAAACAATGAACTGTAACTTGTTTAAAAGGACTTCATTTTTAAGGAAACATTCTTTTTCATTCCTCACCTCTCACAATAAAAGCCCGAAATAGCAAAATCATTCTATTGTGAGTGATTACTGAACTTACAGGAAATATTACCTGGGTGTTGAATATGACAAAGATAGACACAAAAAGCTGGAGTAACTCAGAAGCAGCATCTCTGGAGAAAAGGAATAGGTGATGTTTTGGATCGAGACCCTTCTTGAGACTGAGAGTCAGGGGAAAGGGAAATGAGAGATATAGAAAGTACATAAAACAAATGAATGAAAGATATGCACAAAGCGACGATGATCAAGGAAAGATGGAGCCCACAATGGTCCATTGTTGGCTGTGGGGTAGATGATAATGAGTTATACAGACAGTGAAACCGAACAGGACGACAGTGAAAAAGGGTATGACGACTAGGGTGGGGGAGGGACGGAGAGAGAGGGGTGAAAGCAAGGGATACAGCAACAGGTTATTCATCAGCTGAATTTTGAGGGGCAATAACTTTTCTTGAATAGGGCCGTAACAATCATCTTGAAACTTCAATTCTGTGTTTGTCTCCACCCATGCTACCTAACTTACCAAAATTTTCCAGCATGAATTATTTTGCTTTTCTATTTTATTTAGTATCTTATCAAATTAAATTCCAACATCTTGAAGGATTACAATTGGATACAAAGATTTAGGATACCACAAACAAGTACTGCTGTTTAAATCATTATTCAGGTGATACATTTCTTGGGCTACACATTCCCTCCTGTATCTGCAAAGAAGCCTCATGCCTGCTTTACCTGGTCTTCATTCTTGTTGATGTGATCCCCGATTGTTTCAACCTCTTTGGTGAAGAGCTTGTGGTGTTCCAATTGCTGATCGACAAAAGGTAATTCATTTCCAAAGCCTTGATTGTTCAGCTCTGCCTGAAGGAATAAACAAACACAGGAAAAATGTACAAGAAGAATTTAACAACAAGCAACAAGGAGACTTTGCCCTGTAATTGTTGATTCTCCAGTGTGAGGATATAGTCGCTTAGCATCCACCCTGTCAAACTACTTCAGAATCTTACATTTCCATTTTCCCAATATCAGTGAGTTAATGTGTAGGAAGGAACTGCAAATGCTGGTTTACACCGAAGATAGACATATAATGCTGGAGTAACTCAGCGGGACAAGCAGTATCTCGGGAGAGAAATAATGGGTGACGTTTAAGTTCTCGACCCGAAACATCACCCATTCCATCTCTCCAGTTACTCCAGCATTTTGTATCAGTGAGTTAATGTCATTTAATCTCTCCTGATAAGACAGGTTTTCTTCCAAGAATCTACCTATTGATCTGGAGATCAGGAAACTGAAGTACTCAGGCACTCAGCTGCTTTTATGCTGAGCTCTTGACTGTGTGATTTACTGGACAGTGTGAAGAGGAGGTGAGAGGAGCCCTGCTCCTGATCCCACTGATAAACCATCCTCAAGATGGGTTCCAATTATTCATTGACATTCAAGATTACCCACTATGTAAATCCCTTAGGGTCAGATCAGTAGATGTTCAATAAATAGATTCTTGAAAGAGAACCATCTTATCTGGGGAGGTTAAATGGTATAAACTCAGTGAAATTGGGAAAAATGGAGTGTAAGATTGTAGGGGTGGACGCTGAGACCCTGCTCACACAGGAAAGTCTAAAATTAGATGGCAAAGTCTCAGTATAAGGGATAAATCACTGACAACTAAGGTGAAGAAAGTCATTTTTATTCATAGGCCTCTGAATCTTTGGCATTCTCCGTATCAGAAGCTCAGAGATGGATACTCAGACTTCAAGTTTACTTGAGGCTGAGGTCCGTTGAACGTTGGACAAGTACATGCTCCCATCTCCAACAACCTTGCTTCATTTCTCACCTCTGATACTGTCTTGCACTTTCTCCCTGTGACCCCACAGGTTTCCCCCAGCACATTAGTTGCATAGAACACAAAAAGTACAGCACAGGAAGAGCCCATTGTGCTCACAATGTCTGTGCCGAACATGACGCCAAGCTCATCTAATCTCATCCATTTGCACATGATCCATGCCACTCCATTGCCTGCACATCCACATGTTACACAGAAACATAGAAAATAGGTGCAGGAGTAGGCCATTCGCCCCTTCAAGCCTGCACCGCCATTCAATATGATCATGGCTGATCATCCAACTCAGTATCCCGTACCTGTCTTCTCTCCATACCCCCTGATCCCTTTAGCCACAAGATGTTCATCTTTAGATGTTCATCTAAAGGCCTCTTAAATACCACTATCCTATCCACCTGCAACACCACCCCCAGCAGAGAATTCCAGGTAGCACCCTCTGTGTAAAACAAAGTCCCCATACACCTCTGCCCCTTTCACCTTAAAGCTATGCCCTCTAGTCTTCGACATTTGTATCCCGGGAGAAAGGTTCTGACTTTGTCCCCTATCTATGTCTATTTCTTCCCACGACACATAGAAGTGTGGGTTGGTGAATCAATTGGCTCTTAACAAGTAGATTGGTAGAATCTGCTGAAGGGAATATGGGAAAAAGAAAATGGATTAGGGAAGTGTCAGCATAATAATGCATGCGTGATGGTCAGTAAGGATTCTGAGGGCAGAAGAGCCTGTTTCCATGCAGTATCTCTCTACAACTCTGACTATGACTGGATAGTCATCTAAAGTGCAGTCCTGACCTTCCATCTACTTAATTGGAACTATCTTTCATCGGATGTTACCTTGCATTAATTGTTGCACCCTTTATCCCTGTCCATGCACTGTGGACAGCTTAATTGTAATCGCATATGGTCTTTCTTTGACTGGATAGCACACAAACAAAAGCTTTTAATTGCACCACAGTAGACATGACAATAATAAACTAAACTAAACTGTACGAAGGATCAATAACATGCCAATTGAATGCTAAAGCAAGCAAGCATTAGGGCGGTCATGGCCTATCATGATTCTCAACGTAGTTTTTCTAATACCTGTTTCTCGTTGATCATTTTGGACCAGTCGATAGTAGGAACCCCATCGACCCGAGAAAGATTGTAGACCTTCTTATGTTCCAGTTTCAGCTTATTGATCCTCGCTTGCAACTGTTTGACACTGAAAAGAAAATTCAATCGTTTATTTGTTTGATAACCAAATGTTTGGTTTTTTAAATATTTTGCTCTTTCCTTATTTTTCAAATGGAATTCAACATTCCTCAAATAATTAGAGCTATTTTACTGAGCTCGGTATCATAACTCTTCCAAGGGCCTAATGCCCTGATGTAGCATCTCATTACCTAATCCTGAATATTATCTCTGTTGGATATATTAAAGTAGCCGGGCTGAGGAAGTAGAGAACGACAACAGATTTCCATTCATCCACCATTTGCTAATTTATCATTAAAATTAGATTGGGTGAGGTATCAGTTAGTTTCTGACACTTATAAAACCATAGACTAGCTAGAAAAAGAAAATCCCTGTAAGGAATTACAGGGACATCTTCTTTATCCAGGTCGAGAGAGAAGCATAGACACTATCTAAGATAGGTTGGGACAGGATATACTGATGGAGTTAGCAGCTGGATTAAAGGGCCTATTTTGTGTTTCATAGATACTATTTAATTGTTTATAATTTTGGTTGGACTAGAAATGAGCACAGAGCACAAGGCTTGACATCTGGAATCTGTGCAATTAACCCTCACCTTTATACTCACTGAGATGTAAAGTAAAAAAAACTTACTCCTCTGTAATCATATCAGACTGTGGGTGCTTCTCAGAGCTGGCTGTCAGTGCATCCCCCTGCAGGTTCGCTAGTATTATTTCCGAATCATCTATCAATTTGGAAGTGTCCTCTTGGAATAACACATTTTTCCCCTCCTCTATACGCTTGACATCCTAGAAAGATTAGAAAAACAAAAATAAAATTTATTCAAGATAACCTTCCACATCTTTGAGAATCCCATTTATTAACTCTTTACCAGGAAAGAAGGAAATCACATTTTCAAATATCTTTTCACTGGGATGCTGGAGTCACAATTTCCCACGATGAGGAAATGAAAGATTGAAACTTAAGCCTTTAAGTTAAAATTCTGTTTGAGAGATCCTTATGGATTTTTATTTCATTTTTGGTCAACGGAAAGAAGAGCGATTGAATAAAGTTGAGGCTTCCTTTGAATTCAGTGCAGCAATTCTCTTCCAGCACAGTGCTGCAATTATGAATCATGAACCATTACATTTTTCAAAAGTGATATTACTGATAGAGCACAGATCTAGGAGAATCAGGGGAGGGGGAGGGGGGCATGGGCAAAGGCCTGAAGCACAAAACAAGGAGCATTGTCCAAACAAAGGCACATTAATATTAAGAGCTTCATTGGGATGAAGCAAGGGCAATTGCAAATGTAGGAGAATGACATCGAGGGGAGTGAGGGAGTGACAGAGCTGCTGAAAACATGGTTGTCTCAGGTTTTGTGCTTGAAGTAATGCAGAACGCAATTGCAGAAACAGCAACAGGTGGTGCAGTGAAGGTTGTAAAAGCTATATTTTAACCACTAAGAGGTCATGTGTGATCATTTGCAGTAGTTGAAATTTGCACCTCGGCTGTTTCCTAAAGAATTATTCAAGTTATTTTTTTTTAAATTAATCTAATTGCCAATTATAGGTTCCTGTGTGAGTCATTCCAGAGCTATGATTTGATTGTAATAAGTAAGTCAGTGGTGCAATATTTAAAGATTTTTTTATCCCTTTGAGCACGTTCCAGTGTTAGAGATAACAAAAGATAAGATGGAGCTTCACCTGGGTTTGCCCACAATGTGATTATAGTAGATGACAAAATAAATTGCAAACATATGCACACCTGCGCACACCTGCACATACCTACACAAGTGCAACAAGTTGAACGGTTTAGGAGGAAGCAAATTAGTTATTCTACAAATACCATCCATACTTAATTCAAAGCTTACTTGAAGAAGGCTTTCTTCAACCTTGTAGATGTTCTTCTCCACAACATCTGCATTTTGTTGTAGGCGCTCGATCAGCTGTGAGAGCTTCGAAGGTATCTTTCTGTAATAAATAAAATGAACAGAACAGACCATTAAACAGGGAAACAGATTTCCAGGTACATTGTAAGGCTTAGCGCACACTGCATTTCCATATTATCGCCACGTTTTAGAAGATCACTTTTTGCTTTTTTACCGCACACCTTCCACCACTCAACCACAAAACATTGTTTGGCTTTCCTTCCCTGAACCTCATGACATCTCTCTCCATCTTTACTTCTTTCCTTCGGACATGGTGATACACACATAGGGTGGCACAGTGACACAACTGTGCTTCATGGATTCAAAGCTGCTGCTTCATGGATTCAATGTCCCAAGTTCAATCTTGACTTTCGGTGCTATCTGTGTGGAGTTTGCAATGAGGATTCTGGCACATTACTTCACGCGAGTAAGATATTTGGAAGCAAATAGGAAAATCTATTTCACAATTAACAAATATATTGGAAACTATAGGTTTAATACAACTTGGAGAACTCAAAGCTCAGCTCATTCTCAAATTTTCTTTATTTCATGAAAGTTATTAAAAATATAATAATGAACTTATATGGATAATTGCACTCAACACCAACATAACGGACTTCCTAACCATTGGGTGGTAAACGTTATGTGCCCTTGTCAGACAAATTTGTGGATCAGAAACAAGAGATAATGGTTCCCATTGAGCCTGCACCATTCAATGATATCAGCTCCTACACTCAAGTCCGCTTTGTCACCCAAGCCCTAAAGTCGTTATTCCCTTACCAGCCAAAAATCATTCAATCGGCCGTGAAAAAAAACCAATGACTGAGCATCCATTATCCTATGTAGTGGAGAATTCTAAGCATTTACATCCCTCTTGTCCCTATACTGAAAGATTAGTCCCAAGAAGAAACAAATTACAATCATCTATGTACCTTCACCTTACTTTTAGTAGCCTTGGGGAATATGTCATCCTTGGCCGCTATCGTCCATTTTTACGGATTGAGAACAAGCTGAAAGACTGCTGACAATTAGTTAGTGAAGGTTTCCTCATCTGAATTCTACACAGATGAACCTCTCAGCCCGTGCCCATAGCCTTGATCTCTCCGATTCTACGGATCAATATACAATTTTCCAAAGGCCGGCACAGTTCCTTACTCTGTACTCTAGCCCTTTCCCAATTTCATGAGCCATACTAATGACTCCACATGCTCAATAGCTTTATTGATGTATTGCCCCAGAGCTTCTAGGTTGATCCAGAACCATGTGTACATGCACACTGAACAACCTATTGCACTGAATCAATGGAATCATAGTCCAAAGTCTTGAAAACGCAATCTGACTGATTCTACATCCATTGCTCCCTGATTAATTACATTGATATTCAGCACTTATTGCCAAACTAATCAAAATTGTTAAAACAAACCTTCAAAAATTGAATCCACAAATTGACCTGTATGCCTTGAAACCAAGGCAGAGAAACGTGTGTTGTGTGGGACAAATATATCATGTTTTGACAACTGAGATTGGAATAAATGGCTAAAAACAACCCTACAATTCAGATTTACTAAGTTTTTAAGTGCTGGTACTGAACCCACATCGCAGGTGTCCAAAATGGTTAAATGAAATCAGAAATTTCTCGGTAAAATTTGAGCGCAGCCAACTAAAACTTTGATCAGTAATTTAATCTCTGCTGGCCGTTGGATTTCAACCGTAGAGAAAGGTTTTGGAAAGGGTGCAAAGTCTAAACAAGACAGTGCAGATGGAAAATACAGCTGCATCCTTGGCAAAGCTGAGCAATTCAATCTGAATTAGACTGGAGGACTATTGAGCAGGAAGGGAAATAGGGTATGAATGTTCCATGGCTTCCTCGGTTGGATATTTGTGCCAATTTTATTTGAACCCACTTTTGGACATTTCAATACTTCAAAGTTTCATCATGTTTTTCGTAGACTGGTCAACAGCTACCACTCACTGTAACTTTACCCTTTTCTATCTATCCGAGTACTTAGGGGGCCTCAGTATGTCTTCTAACGACAGCTAGAAAACTCTTAATTCCTCCATGTTTAAAATTGTCTACAAAAGGAGTGGCTTCATCCATTGTACTAAACAGTGTATGGCAGGAGGTGGAAAGCAACAGAGCGGCAAAGAACACAGAGATTTCTGGAAGGCAATTACAAGGGCATACAATCTTTTGTTCTACAGGTTAAACACTGTACTTTGCTGGTCGTGGTTTTCAAAGGATAAATCAGACAACGATGATAGATTTAACACTGGCCAAACCCGATCTTTGAAGAGCAGCAATAAAAGCAAATGGCGTGGTGATTTATTGTCATATCTGGAGAGTACAAGTCAGAGTTTTGTCAAGCTGCAGTTTATTAAACATTTTGGATGCTGTGTTCACAGAAGGGCCTGGAGGACCTTTAAGCTAAGGCACCAATGCAGTGAAACAAGCAGAATAACTTGTGATGTATTGGACAAAAATATTATGCTTTGGACAACTGGGATTTGGAAAAAAAATGGTTAAAAACATCCCCAATTGTTCAGATTTACAACATTTTGAAGATGTTAGTACCAAACCTATTTATATGTAGTAATAAGTAATAATAATAAAATAATAATATTTTATAAATAACATAGAATAATATATACATGTAGTAATAATAATAATATATTATTAATATTATATAATAATAAATAATAACAGTAATAAGTAATAATAAGTAGTAATTGTAAAGATATAGATAATAGGATAACTTTATTGAAGAACAGCTATTTGACTTCCTAATAGGCTGGTAAACTAAACATGGCAGGCTGCATGTTCTGTGATCAAATCCCAGTGGGATATACAGCTGCTGATGGCTAACACAAAGGATTCCTCTATACATTCCCTGCAAATAATCAAGCACTGATGATGAATTCAGCACTGCCCTCACCTAACCCTTGCAGAGCAGCAACAGAGCAAACTGTATGTGGGATTATTGTATTATCAGCACGGCTGGGTTTGTCATGTGGAAGCTGCTAGGTACACCAGGGAAACCACACTCCAGACATAGAAGGACAAATGAATCAGGGAAGAAAACCTCAGTCTGTCCTTTCATGGCCTTTGAACCACGCAGCTCCTCATTTTCTTCCATCAGCCACTTATAATCTTCAGGCATTTAAAACTGCCTCAGCCTCACCCAAACGCAATGAATGAGCTTGCCTGCCATAAATTTTATTTTTCTTTAGGTTTGTTGATATCTGTTTACTTTGAATAAGCCTGCTCAAATAATTTTATGGGGATAATTCTATAATTTTATCAAATCCAAAATGAATGCAGGTACTGGAATGTGCCGTCAGGGGTGGTGACTGGGGCGGATATGACAGTGGCATTTGAGAGACTTTTACATAAGTGTATGGATATACAGGGAATGGAGGAATTATGTTCAAGCTGGTAATTGTTCGTCTTGACATCATGTTCAGCACAGACATTGTGGGCCTGTTCTTGTGTTGAGCTGTTCTATGTCCCATGTCCCCCCGAGGTTACGCCAAGGTTCCAGTCCTGAGAAATGCTTGTAACACAAACAGTTTGCAAGTCGGAAATGCAACCTCCTGCCAATATCTATATACTAAAACTCTTGTTTGTTTGTTTGTTCCTGAACTACAGCCAAAGTGGTACACGATAGCGCAACAATTTTAGGCCCACCTTACTCACCGTCGTCCCTTTGGTACTAATGGAAGAAGTTTCATTGAAATCGGTGTTATATTTTTAAAGTTATTAACATTTTAAAGTTTAAATCTATCTCCTAGGGAGAGAGGGAGGGGGTGGGGGTGGGAAGGGGGGAGGAGGGAGGATAAGAGGGTTTGAGGGGGATGGAGTGGGGGGAGGGTGAGAGGGGAGGGTGAGAGAGGAGGGTGCTGCACCAATGCAGGAGAGATTTGGACCCAACTTGGTCTAGTTAATTCTAAACCCCAACATTATACTTCAACATTTTTTTTAAAGTTTCCTTTCTTTGCTGTAGAACTGGTCTTTGCAAGTTACTACTAAAACTAATTAGTCATTTGGCTTCCCCTTTGTCAACATCAATTGTTTGAGCAGCCAATATTTTAAGTACACAGTGCATACAGAATGTTAATTTAAGCAGTGCTGTGATTATCTTACTGGACAAATATTACAGAAGCCTGTCCTGATGAACTGGTAACCTGAGCAAATTTTAAGTTGAGAGTTTAGAAATGTTTAGTATCATTGATAATGACCGTGATGGTCGTATAAACCCATGTAGTTCACCAACGTGCTTCAGGGAAGGAAATTTGCTGTCGTTGTCCAGTCAACAGATTCAAAAATGCAACCGACTATAAACTGGCTTTGAACATGTACAAAATACTGCAGATGCTAGCAATCATATAGTCAAAGTAACGTGCTGACACTATTCAAAGCATCAGGCAACATCAATGAAGAGAAAAAGAGATCACATGGCAGGTCAATGGTTTTCATCAGAAAGGATTCTTACCAGGGATTCTTACCCCTCTTACCATCATGACTGGGGATCAACCCCGGGTCAATGAAGAGGGGAGGAGCGCATGGCTGGAACAATACCTGGATTATCAACCAGTAAAATGATCTCGCACTTAATGGATCAGATCAAACCTCAGCCACCCAACAGCATGCATTCATGAATGGTGGCAGGGAGTTAAACAACAGAAGGAAGAAGGACAATTTTTACCAAAGGCCAATTGATCCCCCGACATGCAAATCTATGGGACATGGAAGGAAACTGGAGCACCTGGATGTCAGGATCATAGGGAGAATGTGCAACCTGCACTCATACAGCGCCCACGGTCAGGATCAAACCCGGGTCTCTGGCACTTTGAGGCAGCAACTCTAGCAGCTGTGTTGCCCTTGATATTTATATTATTAAAGTGGGTGGTGCAACGATGTACTTCTTCATGTGTTCACTGCTGCAACTTAGGAAGTGCGATGGACAATTTGCATAATTTGCAGTCTGACAGGTTCGTGCGGGTGATTATTATTGCTTAATGCCATATGTTGCGCCCTTCACTCTATCAGAACAGTGGAGGTTTGGCAGTAATCTCTCACTAGCTGCGAAGCATCATTTCACTCTAATCTGTGTTTCTATTGACTATGTTAGTCAAACTGGCCAATGGGGGGGGCACAAGAAAGGCAAAGGTGTTTGGTTCAAAGATAGTGCGAACACTATTGACTAAGTATGATGCTATTGAATGTATAGAGAATGTATGAAGAGTTTTTACACGGTTATTGCTTTGTTTTTAAAAACATTCTGAATAAAGTTTATTTTTGATATTAAAAAGGTAATAGCAGTGTTTCATTCCCTGTTATTAAAGGATCTATTTAGTGCATTCTTGAAATTCTAGTTCTCAAAGAGTTAAACAATTTGGTTAGACGGGTCTCAACACCCAATTTTGATATGGTGTGCAAGGCACACCCAGAGAATTCCTGCCATAATTATTAACCCAACACCTCTCTTCAAAAAGGCCAGAATTATAAAATTAATCAGAGAAAACAGATAGGTGGAATCATGTTTACTTGAGGAGCAAGGGTGAAGTCAAGTTCTCCAGCAACAGGTGAAGAAGTTAGTTTTAAAAAGACTTTAGTAAATTGCATTCTGAACATTAAGGCAATTGCACAATTATTATGACAAAATCTTAAAGATTCTTTGGCTGGTTTCCAGTGGGTTTTGTAAAGTGATGGAGCAGATACTGAAACCTTGCCTTTGTGGAGAATAACGGAACCAAAGGCCACTGCCACAAGAGAGTCACCAAGAAATCCTCAGAGAATCCAGAATAAATTACCTTACCCAAAGATTGGCGAGAACGTGGCGTTCCCTACCATATTGAGCCCTTGAGTTGAATCATGTGGATCAATGAAGAGGCATGAAGAGGTATGAAGGGAAAAGGAATGATTTAGATGATGGAAAATGGGAGGAGGCGCAAGTGGACCATTACATCAGCATGAACCATTTGGGACAAATGGCCTGGTTCATTTCACTAAATATCAATTAACCCCAATATTGCATTTGCTTCTTTCTACCCACTTGTTCAGTTTCATAGAAGTATTCTGTTTGATCATGAAAGCCACATTTGGATTAAAAAGTATGAATAAAATGTTTAAAAATGCAATGGAAAATAGGGAAAAACCATATTGTTGTGCTCAGCAATTACGTTTGTACTTAGCCTGCAAAAACAATATATTTTATGTATTTGAAACTGTTAAACCTGCTAGGTATTTGCTTTACTGGTTTACAAAGCAGGTTTTCTCAGGAACGCGATGATTGTGTAGATTGCTCCATTTGCTTTTGGTTAGGATTTAATGCAGATTGTCGGGCGACAAATGGGAGGATATTCACACTGGATGCCAGGCCGCAATCCTGAGCTGCTTGATGTCATAGAAGGACAAAAATGTTAGCTCTCTCAACATACTTGAGGACCAAGATAAATTCACCTTGCTGACAGGGAAACCCTTGGGACTGGATGTCACTCCAGTCCCACACTCCAGTAAATATCATTCACTTCAATGGAGAGGAAAGGTCCATTGGCATGGAAAACTAGTTTTTGATCTGCCTTATCAGTTTTCTTTTGGATTAAAGAAAACACAATTGTATTATCGCTGTCCAATCAATCCAACCTCCCCACCTTAGAGCTGTATTTTAACATCGTGCCATGCCAGTGTTGCCTTGACTCCCTCAAATGTCATTTAAATCATTGAGTATATCTGATGGATTAACTTTATTCAAGCTTCAGTAACCTAGATTAAGGAAGAATTCCTGTTTAAATCAAACGACTTTTGAAATCTTTCCCCGACACAAAGTTTAATTGCTTTAAACTATTTAAAAACTGCCATGTCTTATTTTTTCCAGTACATAAGGTCAAATACTGTTGAATGCAAACGTACTTGAACTGCTCTTGAACTCTTCCTGCTGCTCTCTGTTGAACATAAACTGTCCCCCATAAAATCTGCCACCCACATACCATCAGACAGAATCATTAGTTATAGTTAATATTCTACAGTGCAATATATACACACTCACACTGTCTTGCACCCCCTTCCCTGCCACTCCCTTTCTCTTATTGCTAAGATACGGTATCAGTTGGCGTTTAGTACCTGGCCCACCTCTCTGGTGTGGTCTGATCAGCAACTGCAAGAACTCGTAGAGATAACCAGACCCAAATCTTGTGCCATATGAAGGAAATAAAACTATCCTTTTCTTCTCTGGTGCAATCCATCAAGAGAAGTTAAATGTGGTCATCGATCGCTGCCCTTTAAGGTTCACTAGCTCCCGAGATCCAGAATCAAAAGGAATTTTCAACCTAGGCAGGTGGTATTCATACATCAGCTCAAATGTAGGAATTGGGCTCATGGCAATTAGCAGTCATGACTATAGTGCACATTTTTCCTGTCTTTTGAGAGTCCCATAACCCCAATCATATTTGAGAGCTGCCTACAACCTGTATAGGCAGTGACAACAGTAATCGTAATAAAGGTGGGAAGTTCATAGAGTTTGAGGGAGGACATTCACACACGACTTTTCCAAGCTTCTGTATTACAACACTTGAAGAATAGCGGGCAAAGCACCAATAACTGCTTCATTCAACCCTCACGCTCCTAATCCCTGCACAACTGAGGAGATAACCTACCCTCCAGCACCACCACCACCAGATCCTCGCCTTGTGATCTCCACAAGTTTCATTCATTATTGGATAAAAGGCATTTGAGTGCTGAAAACATGTATGGCGAGTTCTATCACAGCCTACACCATGGACCTCACTGGACATCACAGTTTACATCTCTTACAACAATCTTTTATGCACTATCACTAATAAAAGTTTTGCATTTACATGCAGTCAACTCTCGGCCCTCCATCAGCTGATTCACCAGTATGTGGATGACAGGTTCAAGGGAAAAGACGCCTGGGTTTCCAGGTCTAAATCTGCTGAGCTCCTGGTTGCCGGGAATGACCATGGTTTGGTACATCCCTTCTTGTTGAAGCTGATTTTGGGCGTAGGGGACACCTCGTGTGCAGGTAATGTTGGGGGGTGTGGGGTTCAGGTGGTTGTTGGTGTTGCGGGCCACACCAGATGAACCAACAAGGGCGGCACGATGGCGCAGCGATAGAGTTGCTGCCACAGCGAATGCAGCGCTGGAGACCCGGGTTCGATCCTGACTATAGGTGCTGTCTGTACGGGGTTTGTATGTTCTCCCCGTGACCTTCACTCTATCAGAACAATGGAGGTTTGGCAGTAAACTCTCACTAGCTATGTGGCATCATTTCAGTCTAATCTGTGTTTCCATTGACTATGTTAGTCAAACTGGCCAATGGGGGGCACAAGAATGGCAAAGGTGTAGGAAAGAACTGCAGATGCTGGTTTAAAATCGAAGGTAGACACAAAATGCTGGAGTAGCTCAGGAGGACAGGCAGCATCTCTGGAGAGAAGGAATGGGTGACGTTTCAGGTCTGAAGAAGGGTCTCGACCCGAAACGTCATCCATTCCTTCTCTCCAGAGATGCTGCCTGTCCCGCTCAGTTACTCCGGCATTTTGTGTCTACCTGAGAAAGGCAAAGGTGTTCGGTTCAAAGATAGGGCCAACACTACTGAGTATGATGCTGTTGAATGTATTGAGAATGTATGAAGCATTTTTACAGTTATTGTTTTATATATTTTTAAATTCTGAATAAAGTTTATTTTTGATATTAAAAAAATAGCCAGCAGTCTTTCACTCCCTGTTATTAAAGGATCCATTTAGTGCATATTTGAAATTCTAGTTCTCAATGAGTTAAACAATTTAGTTAGACTGGTCTCAACACCCAATTTTAATGTTGTGTGCAAGGCACACCCAGAGAATTCCTTGCGTAGTTATTAACCCAACTCCTCCCTTCGAAAAGGCCAGAATTATAAAATTAGTCAGAGAAAACAGATAGGTGGAATCATGTTTACTTGAGGAGCAAGGGTGAAATCAAATTCTCCAGCAACAGGTGAAGGAGTTTGTTTAAAAAAAACTGATAAATTCCATTCTGTACATTGAGGCAATTACACAATTATTGTGACAAAATCTAAACTGACATGACTTGAAACTCTCTTTTTAATTTTTTCACCTGGACTGTCTGTAAGTGTTAGGACTGATTTCATCACTACATCTAGCCTTGAAATGTCCAGTGAAACAAGGCAATAGATATAAAGCCTCATTGTTTGATAAATGAATGCTGTCAGCTCAGCTTTAAAGAGGAGGGGCAGCGAAGTAATTATCTTACTGCTTTATCTTCTTGATCAGCCTGAAAGAGGGTCCCGGCATGAAACGTCTGTCCAATGCCTATCATAGATGCTGTCTGGTCTGCTGAGTTCTTCCAGTAGTCAGTTTATTTGCTCCAGATTCCAGAGTTTGCAGTCCTTTGCATCTCTACCTTCCTGGTTACTGGTGCAAAAGCAGCAGCTGTAACTGACTGAAGCTACATGGTTGCATAAGCTGTGTGCATATGCCTGTGACAAAGCTACTCCACAGATCATCAATCTATCAGTACTGAAGTATGTTATGTAGCCTCTGCAGAACCGTCTGGTCTGGGGCGGGGGTGGGGCGTACAAATATTATTCACCTAAACTAAATATTCGCCAAACCTACATATACAAATCCGCCTATATTTTACAGGTAAATTCCAGCAGTTCCAAGGTTTCTGTGCATGTATGACCATACAATGAAAATGCCAATCAGATCATTACTAGGCACTATTTATTTTGCTATACCCTGCTGCCCTTCACAGTGACTGCGGGCATCACCCACACGGGCATCCCTCCACCAATTGAGACTGGCTGAGCTGCAGATCTGTCCCAGCCACCAGCTGATCCTCCAGAACTGCCCTTCCTCACAACCGCTGTGACCAACCTGTGCCAGGCTCACAAAGGAGAGCAGGAATATACACTTGTCCTGTATCTGAGATGCTTATCTAATATGTATCTAAGAGCTTATGTATAGTGATTCTTGTACTGAACTGTCTACAAAATGCTTTTCATGTACCTCAGACCATGTGACAAATAAAGTAACATACCATGTCATACCACAGTACCATACCACACCAGCAGCTGTGTGCACTGCCCAGCCTCCCTGCCAGGCTTTGCCAGTGCAACTCCTGCTCAGAGGCTCCCAGCAATTGTCAGGAACATGTTTAAGCAAGTTCACTGTTACAACTACAATTGAGTACGACAGAGCAGACAGGGATACATCATGCTAAGTCCGTATAATAAATTAGTTAGACCACATCTAGAGTCCAATGTGCAGTCACACTGCTGTAAGAAGGTGGCAGTACAAGCCAGGTATCAGGAGATGTTCACAGAGATGTTACACAAGGTTGGGGAAGTTTAATGTTGATTAATTGAATAAGCCGGGACAAGACCACGGCATAATCTGTGCGAGGAATGTAAAAATTACGGGACACCCGCAAAGATCCAGCAGAAACATCGAAAAGTGAAGGTATTAGACTTATGGTAATTGGTAGAAGCCCCCCTGACATCAGTCTGAAAAAGGGTCTCGACCCGAAACATTACCCATTCCTTCTCTCCTGAGATGCTGTCTGACCTGCTGAGTTACTCCAGCATTTTGTGAAATTTATTTATATGGTGCTTTCCATGACCACCTGAGGTATCAAAGTACATTACACACAATGTCATACAATTTGAAGTATAGCCAGCATTAAAGTCCAAAGATATGTATCCCCTAACCTATCAACTTAGTATTAACAACCAGCATGTCATTTTAGTGAGGTTAAAATATAAGCACAGCAGGGATATTTCCCCCTTCTAATTCTTTAAACTAGGCATCTTTCTCATCCACTTTGAAAGGTTAGGCGACACTTCAGTTTAGTTGATCGACCAAACTATGGCATTTCTGACAAGAGCCGCATTCCCAAAGTCTTGCTCTGGGCTGCCAGGCTAGATCACTCAAATCTTCAGAATGGGCATGAAGTTACAAGCCGTGATGGGTCGATCTGTTCTTCTCCAATAAACATGTTGTGATATCAACAGCATTGCACAGTATTGAGAGAAACGCTTGTCAAAGATGGGACACTTTTAATGATACATTCATCCCTTGTTAATAAAGGAATGGCCATACATTCTATCCCCATCTAAAATAATCTCATCAGTGACTGCACTGGCTTTCTATGAATTCAAAAAAAATGTTTAATAAGATCACCCAAGGATGAATTTATAGATACCTTTGGTATATCAAAACATTTAAATGTTTACTCCTGCTGAGTTACTCCAGCATTTTGTGAATAAATATTTAAATGTATCTTATTGACTGTATTGGCTAAGGGAAAGGCTTTGAAGATACTATTTTAAATGCAAGTTTATTTTCCTTTAATGATCTTACAAATTATATTCAATATTTTTTGCATTTTCCACTAAATGAAATGTCTCATTATTAATTGGCTTGGCAGAATCAGTTCCCATCAGGTTTATCTTGCTAGTAGTCAGAAGCAGAACAGTCAGAACAATGGAATTTGACCATTGCCGATTCCAGTTAATGATAAAGCTAAATTCTTTAAATGCTAATAGAGTTTAGCCGGCTACTGATTACCATATTGTTAAATAATTGTTGCAATGTTGATTTTCCTTATAATTTGGTTCTTTTGAAGCCCTTTGCTCATGTTAAAATGTGAAACCTCAACACTATCACAATTTTTAGAGAAAAAGATTTGTGTACACAAGGTATTTCACAAAATGCTGGAGTAACTCAGCAGATCAGGCAGCATCTCAGGAGAGAAGGAATGGGCGACGTTTCGGGTCGAGACCCCTTCAGACTTTCAGACTGTACACAAGGTACACATTGCCTATCAAATTAAGGGTGTGGTTTGCTGCTGCATTTCATAGCACAATAGGAGTGGAAAGACCAAGTTTGCATGGGTTTTGGTTTTGGGGAAAGGTTTGGCACCAGTTTCAGTGCCTGAGGCATGCAACTAGAATGTTGTCTAACCTGCAAAGTTTGACAAAACTGGTGACGCCTGGTAACATTCCTAAACATTTAATGTTTGCAGGCTTTGTATTCCATTTACATCTTCCATTTTCAAGGAAAAACAAAGTGTTGGAGGAATTCAACAGGTCAGGCAAGATCTATATTCTCAACCTGTCTCAACCTGTAACATCATCCGCCCATTCCATCCACAGATGGTTACTGACCCACTGAGTTACTACAGCACTCTGTGTTTTACTCAAGATTCTAGCACCTGCAGTTCCTTGTGTTTCCATTTTCGGGGACTAGAACCGGTTTTGGCAGATAAATTTAGCCACACAATGCAACCCTCAAAACATCAATGTAATAGAATTTTTCAGTTCACATTAGCCTTTACATAATTACATTTTAAAATACTGGAAAAGGTTTCCAGAATATAAATTTACTGATATCAACAAATATTTCACATTTTACAATAATAGTTCCCTGCAATCATTAAATTATGATTTTGACAATTGATCAAGCAAAAGCTGATCTTTTTATTTCTCTTTTAGCCCAAGCATGTTACTGTGCATATGCACCATACTCTAATGTTGTATCAAACTGTACTGAATTCACTCTCTATTAAAGCCTTCTTTAAGGTCCTTTTGAATCACAGCATACTTGGTAATATGTTTGGCGAGTTTAGAGCCCTCCACAAATTTAGATCTTGCAAGTAATATTCCAGCCTCCTAAGTCATTTAAAAAACAACAGATACCATCCAGACTGCCACTTTCAGTATGCCATGCATCAGTTCAGCATAATATTAAGTAATTTATTTGGTAATCAATTAATCTTGACCAATACATTGTAAACAGCTCGATTGTAATCATGTATCGACATTCCACTGACTGGAGAGCCTGCAACAGAAAGCTTTTCACTGTACCCTCTATACACGTGACAATAAACTAAAATATACTGTCAAGCTTATCCTGAAATCCAGATGGATAATATTCAATACTTCAATTTGTTGTGCAAGATCCTCAAAAAGAAATTCGAGTCAAATGCCAAGATACAATTTATCTTCCACATTCCCATGTTGATTGACTTTCAATCTTCTTCCATTGATTAATACCTTGCATTTATTTAACACTCTTAATACACCTGTTCTCAGGTGCTTAATTCAAATAGCCCTCAGCAATTACATATTTTCCGATGAAATTAACTTTGCAAGTTTAAAAAACCTCATGCAGGAGACAAGATTATCCACATTTATAATAATTATTGTGATGTTAAGTAGAATTTCTACCGCTATTTCACAAGTTTCTGTGTATCACATATAGTTGATGGGATCACAGACCAACCAATATTTCTACTCTCAAGAATGAAGTAATGGGTCCTCTCAAAGCTAAAACATTTTCATTAATGATGAAAATAAAAATAGAAAATGGTGGAAGTTTTCTGATTATGCTTGATTGAAAGATACAGCATGGGAACACACACTTTGGCCCACTAAATCCATGCTGACCATCAATCGCCCATTCACACTGGTGAAGTTAACTCACTTCTGCATCCATTCCCTATACATTAGAGGCAATTTTGCAGAGGCCAAATAACTTTCAACCTGCATGTCTTTGGGATATGGGAGGAAACCCACGTGGTCACAAGGCAAAGATGTAAACTTTGCACAGACAGCCCCTGTGATAAGAATCAAACCTGGGTCTCTGACACTGGGAGGCAGCAGCTCTACCACCCCACAGCAGTAATCAGTGTTCATGGCATTTAGATAGTTCTGATAACAGCCTTGAAATCCAAAGGCACATCGCAGGTGTTTTCACGGAGGAAGATGTTTGGGCCAGGGACCAAAAGGGGAGGGGTGGTGTCTCAAAAAGATAACTCATAGGAGCAGCTTGACGAAAGAAAGGGAGGCAGAAACATTCAGGGAGCAAATTCCAGAGCTTGAGGCTTCAGCAGCTGAAGGCCCTACCACCAATGGTTGAACATTTGTATTCACAGATAAACACAGATAAATGATTGGAACTGGAAAAGCAACAAAGAACTCTTTGAATAAAGCAGGGTACCCAAACATATCTGATACCAACAGACAAGCAATGCATTTAGTATATTTTGTTTTAAATTATCAATGTACATATTTCTTGCCCTTTTCCTCATTGTTTACTGAAATATCAGGTCACCCAGCAGGTGCACTTTAACTGTTCATCCAAGGATTTTTTTTTAAGGTTAGCCAGTTCAGGTCATCTGCTCTGAATATAAATTGCTTTGTCCAACCACATGACCTCAGAGTCAGATTAATGGCGATGCTCAAAGACAGGTCATACCTGGAATAGGTGGGGTCAAAACCACCACTATCAGAATTTATCTATTGAACGTATTACTTGTAAACAGAGCAGCCCCTTTAGTTTCAGCTTCAGCAGTGTGGAATGCGAGTTGACTCCCCGTTGTGAAGTGCTATTAAATCAAATCGCTGATCTGGCCACAGGGATATCGGTCTGACGGTGCAGAATGATTCTAGAAACAAATCTCAATACTATTTTGTGTAGGAAGGAACTGCAGATGCTGGTTTAAATCGAAGATAGACACAAAATGCTGGAGTAACTCAGCAGGACAGGCAGCATCCTTGGAGAGAAGGAATGGGTGACGTTTCGGATCTCGATATATTATGCTGAACTGATGAATGACATACTGCAAGTGGCAGTCTATCTTCAATGGTATTTTTGTTGAGTTAGTCATTTGCTGTGGTGTACCCTGGAATCATGAACTCAATCAACTACAAAGCAGCGAGGCTTGCGATTTTGAAAGTACCGATTAGACTCTACAGGAGAGTCAACCTGCAATAATACGACTCCTGGTCAGTCAGCAATCCTGGACCAATCTGTGTGTGTGTGTGCTTGGATATGAAGTCTAAATATCCCAATTCAACCACGGATCGACACGCTCTCCTGTCCCTTCCTTCCAAGCCCATTAATACGGGGGCGAGACAACCTTACAGTAAGGTTGGTGTAATTTAATCTGAAGCACACATCTTACCTAATCTGTTACCTAATCTTACTTCAATCGGACTATTAAAATTATCAAAGATAGACACAAAAAACTGGAGTAACTGGGCGGGACGGGCAGCATCTCTGGAGAGAAGGAATGGGTGACGTTTCGAATCAGTAGTCAGTCTGTTTCGGGTCAGTAGTCAGTAACAGCAGTCTGAAGAAGGGTCTCGACCCGAAACGTGGCCCATTCCTTCTCTCCAGAGATGCTGCCTGACCTGCTGAGTTGCTCCAGCTTTTGTGTCGATCTTCGTTTTAAACTAGCACCTGCAGTTCCTTCCCACACATTAAAATTATCAACGTGGCCACACCCTTTCGAGTTTAAAAGGATGCTATGAAAACAATATTCGGATCGGGCAATTTGCGTGTCGAACCATGTTAATCTGCGACGTTCGAAATAAAGGTGAACCTTATTGGAGTTGTAGTCAAGCCCGATTTGAGTCCCCGGGTGGGAACTGATCAGCCGAAAGGAAGCGTGTTCAATAACCTCAGCTCACACATTGTAGCGACTCAAGAGTGGGATATAGAAAGAAGCTCCATACACCAACTCGAAGATGGACACAAAATGCTGGAGTAACTGGGCGGAACAGGCAGCTTCTCTGGAGAGAAGGAATGGGTGCAGATGTTGCAGATTAACATGGTTCGACACGCAAGTTGCCTGATCGAATATTGTTTTCATAACATCCTTTTAAACCCCAGTGAGTTATTCCGCTGAGTTACGCTGTTACTCCAGCATTTTGTGTCTATCTTCGTTGTAAACCAGGATCTGCAGTCCCTTCCTGCGCCAACTCGATACTTCTAAGTTCAGGATCTGGCACGTAGTATCGGCCTCAAAGGAGTCCAGGTGTTGAATTAATAACATCTTCTGTAAACATTGGCAACTTGGTAAAAGTTTACAATAGTACAAAGATGTGGTCATGTTCTGTGTAAAGCAATAATTAAAATGCATTGGTGCAAATAAATAGTGAATCACTTACTTGGTGGGACTTGAGGGTTTGGATTTCTTTTTAAACATCTTGACAATTCCTGGAAGGCGACTTCACGGCGGTAAATCCTGATCGTCGGCAGTCAGTCAGTCAGGGTGCAGGTTGTTTGGGAGAGCTGTGAGAGAGCGCTGCTGCTGTGTTTGGAGCACAACAGACAGTGCGTGCGCCAGGTGAGCGATCCGCGCCCTCGCCTTGCCGCGCCTCCTCCCCAAAACCGCGCCCGGCTGATGACAGGCCCAGACCCGGCGGCTGTACCCGCCTCACCGGCCGCTCGTCCCATCTTCGCCGCTCCTGCTTCCCCCGTTGCCCAGCAACCCGCCCCAGCCCCGCCCCCAATGATAGACAGGCCCTCGGCTCCGCCCACCTCACCGGCCCCTTCCATCCCGCTGCTTCCACTGTTGCCCAGCAACCGGCCTTAACCCCGCCCCCGGAGTGGTGGACGGACCCGGCCCCGCCCACCTCACCGGCCGCTCGTCCCATCGCTGCCACACCTGCTTCTCCCCGTTGCCCAGCAACCCGCCTCCAGTGATAGACAGGACCTCGGCCCCACCCACCTCACCGACCACCTCATCCCGCTGCTTCCACCTGCTTCCACTGTTGCCCAGCAACCCCGCCGCTGCTCCTGCTTCCCACGTTGCCCAGCAACCTGCCCCCAGCCCACCCCTACACCCCAGTGACTGACCGGCTCCGCCCACTCCAACGGCCACTCGTCCCATTCGCGCGCCTTCCATCCAGTCGGTTGCAGCTGCCAGATGCACAGCGCTGAAGTAACTCCGCCGGCCAGGCAGCATCTGCGGAGAAAAGCAACGGGTGACGTTACGGGTTTTAGTTTAGTTTAGAGATCGAGCGTGGAAGCAGGGCCGAGTCCGCACCGACCTGCGATCCTTGCACACCAACACTGTCCTACGCACACGAGGGATAATTCACACTTATACCAAGCCAATTAACCTGCAACCTCTTTTGGAGTGTGCGAGGAAACCAACGCAGGTCACAGGAAGAACGAACAAACTCCGTATAGACATCACCCATAATCAGGATCGAGCTGCAAGGCAGTGGCTCCACCGCTGCGTCACCGTGCCGCCATCTTCGAGACACATGGGGAGAGGGAAACGAGAGATATGGGATGGCAGGACTTTCATATGAAGAAAGACTGGATAGACTAGGCTTAATTCGCTGGAATTTAGAAGACTTGAGGGGGGATCTTATAGAAACATATAAAATTCTTAAGGGGTTGGAGAGGCTAGATGCGGGAAGATTGTTCCCGATGTTGGGGAAGTCCAGAACCAGGGGTCACAGCTTAAGGATCAGGGGGAAGTCTTTTAGGACCGAGATGAGAAAACATTTCTTCACACAGAGAGTGGTGAGTCTGTGGAATTCTCTGCCACAGAAGGTAGTTGAGGCCAGTTCATTGGCTATATTTAAGAGGAGGTTAGATGTGGCCCTTGTGGGATCAGGGGGTATGGAGAGGCCTACTCCTGCACCTATTTTCTATGTTTCTACTTAAGAGAAATTAGTGGAAGATATCATAAAGAATCAGAATTACCTTTTCTTGTCATTCAAAAAAAACAAGTCTTTTGGACGAGATTTCGTCGCCCACAGTCCAACAGTAAGAGCAGTAAAATAAGCAATTACACACACAACCACAAACCCAACACAAAACAAAAAAAGTAACATCCATCACAGTGAGTCTCCTCCAGTCACCTCCTCACTGATGGAAGGCCAGAATGACTTTTCTCTTCCCGTGCCGTCTTCTCCTGCGGTCAGGCTGTTGAAGTTGCCACATTCCAGGCCGCGCCGGATGCAAAAAGCACCGATAATCAAAGAAATGTGGGGCACACAAGAGGCCTATCCCACAGCCAACAATGGACTAATGTGGTTACTCAAGCGGAATAAGAGGTGCTGTTCCTCCAGTTTGCGTATGTCCTCAAAAGTCACTTATCCATGTCCTCCAGAGATGCTGCCTGACCCACTGAGTTACTCCAGCATTTTTGTGTTTGTATTTGTAAACCAGCATCTGCAGTTCTTTGTGTCTCCAAGAAATGGCTTTAAGTTGGTTTAAGCTTACACTTAAGTTTGCTGAGAGATAGAATTATTTTACCCAGTAAATTGTCAGGTTGAAGACACTTCATTAGAATCGTTTGGCCTGGAACGTTGATTCAATAAATGGTTAACAAACGGAAGATACAGCAGACATTGGCAGACCGAAGGCAAGTGTTTGGTGAAACAGCCACCTAGAATACACTTGGCCTCACAGATTTAAGGGTTTTCCTGCTTTCTCATCCCCACTACAATCAGTCTAAAGAAAGGTCCCAACCCGAAACATCTTCTATCCATTCCCTCCACAGACCTTGCCTGACTCACTGAGTTACTTCAGCATTTTGTGTTCTATAATATTTCAGTCATCGCTTTCTGATAATTTACTGTGAAATGGCTTTACCCTTTTCAATTATGTCACTGCATGGGGAGAAGAGATCGATGGTCAAGAGAGCAATGAGTAGATGTTTTCTTTCCTCGGGTGTCCTATAGCTTCCCATTGTACCCCATTAAAGAGATTCCTTTTGAATAACATATTTTGTTTTTTTATTTCTAGCTTTTGTCCAATCATATGCCCATCAACCCCCCCCCCTCGCACCCCCTCGCCTGACCTATTGCCTGTCACGCTTTGTCCTGCCCCTCCTTTCTTCCAGCTTTCCTCCTCCCACACCAATCATTCTGAAGAAAGGTCCCAACCCGAAACATTGCCTATCCATGTTCTCCCGAGATGCTGCCTGACCTGCTTAGTTACTCCAGCACTTTGTGCTTTTTTGAAAACCTGTTTCTTCAATGCCTTGTTTCTATAAAACGATTTATAGTCAGACACGTTGCAATAAGGACACAAAGTGTTGGAGTAACTCAGCAGGTCAGACAGCATCTCCAGAGAACACTGATAGGCAACAAAGGCCAGAGATAAGAACAGTAGGTGTGAGACAGATTTGAAGAGTTGCAGATTGTGAAGCCACAGGGGCGAAAAGTAGCTGTGAGGCAGCAACACTATCGCTACACCACTATGCACCCCCCCCCCCTCCAATTTGGTGCACATCCATTTGTCCTACTATCACCTCCACCAAACCCATTTTACCCATATCATTCCCTCCGGCTTTACATTGATCTCCCCTTCCATTCCTTTTCCCTCCTCATTTAACATCCTTTTGTCTCCTTTTTGTCCCAGCATGTCCCCCTTTTCTGACCTTTTCATCTTTAGCTTATGCCCACCCAGGCTGGGTGGGGGGGGGGGGAGTGGGGGAAGGGGAATGGGGGGGGGGAGTGGGGGAAGGGGAATGGGGGGGGGGAGTGGGGGAAGGGGAATGGGGGGGGGGAGTGGGGGAAGGGGAGTGGGGGAAGGGGAATGGGGGGCAGTGGAGGGAAGGGGAAGGGAAGTAAGGGGGGGGCAGTGGGGGATGGAGTGGGTGAGTGGGGGGGGGGATGGAGTGGGTGAGTGGGGGGGGGAGGAGGGGGGGATAAGGGGGATTGAGTGGTGGGGGGTGAGGCTCCTAGACCAATACAGGCTTTGGGTCCACGGCTCGCTCTGGCTACAGCGCTGGCACCACAGGGCCGAGGTGAGTGGCACCCTCTCCCCTTCCCTGTCCCCCCTCTGCAAGGAATGGGCCCAACGGGTCCACTTGGTCTAGTCTATATACTAAAACTTTTGTTTGTTTGTTTGTTTCTGAACTACAGCCAAAACGGTACACGATAGCGCGACAATTTTAGGCCCATCTTACTCATCGTCATCACTTTGGTGCTAATGGAAGAAGTTCCATTGAAATTGGTGTTATATTTTTGAAGATATTCGCATTTTAATGTTTAAATCTATCTCCTAGGGAGGGAGGGGGGGAGGAGTGAGGATAAGGGGGTTGAGGGGGATGGAGTGAGGGGGGAAGGGGAGGGGAGGGAGGGGGGAGACAGGAGAGGGGAAAGGGTGCTGCAGCAATGCAGGAGGGGTTTGGGCCCAACGGGTCCACTTGGTCTAGTTTAGACCTAAAGTCCAGAATTGCATCCATTTCTCTTCATCTCTCTTCCTCTAACATCCTTAAAATTCTTTGCCTAAGCTTTAAGTCACTCCTCCCAATATCTTACCTCTTGGTCCAGTTAATGCCGTAAAATGTTTTCTCACCTTAAAAATACAACATGTTCTTTGTTATTTGCAGTTTAGAATATCATCCTGTCATGAATGCTCTGTTTCGAAAATGAAATTTGCTGGGACACAGAGGACACTCAGAGGATTGCATCATAGGTATGACATAATAACTATGATTTAAGAAGCTGAACTGCTATTCTATACAGTGAAAATAGCCAAAGCACAATTAAATAGCATTGTTTAAGATTATGAAAGGTATTGATAACGAAAGAGCTTATATTTCAATATTAACAGTGCCTTCATAGTCTTACAATGTTAAAGTGTTTCGTAGCCATTTTGAAATGCATTGTCTTCAGCCAATGGGGCAGCCATTTTCTTCCCTGCAAGGTCCTCGAAGCAGCAAATGAGTTAACAGATTAATACATTTTTATTTTCTGTCAGTTCATTGATTATGCTAATTATGGTTTCTGCTCCTCCTTCTTTCAAACCTCTTCCCAAACTAACTTTACCAACACGCTTTTTAATTTTCATTTGCCTCATCTTTGGCCTTCACCTTTAAGGAAGTTCTTTAAACTAAAGATGATTTATTAGTATTGTTATGCTATTAATATAATTGCAAGTGCAGCTCTAATAGTAAAACATATTCTATCTGCAAACTATAAACAACAGTTTAAGTTGTTTATTTTTATGGAACAATAATTGCAAGGTAGTGTAGAGAGCATAGGTATGGCAGATCTGCTAAAAAGCACAAAATACTTACCAATTAATCTAGCTTCATGTAAAATCTGCTTCTTTATTTCATGTCAGGGTTATATGCTTACTAAGATGTCACTGCTGAAGTGGAGCTCAGTACAGTATATGCAAAACCAAGCCATTTTTACCATCAAACAAATAAGTAGGCAGTTATATGGTGTCAACTTCCTGCAGTTTCTGTTACCATTTATAGGACTGGTTCTGCTGCACTCATTCGACAAGTCGTGCTTAATATGATACATTGCCTATTATTAATTATTAAAGATTTGGCCAGTTAAAGATTATTAAAGGTTTCCTCCTTGGGAAACCAACCCATTCTAATCGGCATAAGGAAGTTGCAGTCAATTTACACCAATCTTCAATGAGGCAGTAGAGTTTTATCCCCACTGGTGATCAAATCACAGGCTCGTTTACAGGCCCATGTGTTTTTCATTTCATTGATTAGTTGACTCCATCTCCTTTGCTGGTGATATCATAAATTGATAAGTTATAGGAGCAGAATTAGGCCATTCAATCATGGCTGATCTATCTTTCCCTCTCAACCCTATTCTCCTGCCTTCTCCCCACAACCCCCAATGAATTCCACAGATTCACCACTCTATGACTAAAGATGTCACAAAAGGACAGGTCTTCAATGTCTTCAAAACACCAATTAGCTTAGGGAACAGTTGGGGGTGTGATTGTTGGAGATATCAATGGCTTCCAGCACCTGTAGATAAATGGTGCTAGATCTAAAGTCATCTTTGACTGCTTTTACAGAGCCATATGCAAAACCACATGCTAATTCCAACATAATGGGTATTTGGGACATAACCTCTCCGCACAGCAGCCAGTCAAATGCTGACTGTTATTATGAAGAAATAGCATTTCTATGCTCAGATCATCATGAGGTACTAAATGCCAGTGGCTAGCCAGCAATGCAATTCCCACTTCCAATCAGCCACCCATTTTAGGAGGATGATTTCAGGTCCAGGAACCCTGAGAGGATAGAGCGCATGGGAATTCCTGCTTCACAAGTGCATGTTTAACAGAAGACTTGCGCCTTTATCTCATTGATCAGAGCTTGCAGAGAGTAGTGGACAATCACAAGTACAGCCCTCGCCACCAGGAAGATGGCTTCCAACATCAAGGATTCCCACCGTCCGACCCATGCCCTCTCCTTATTGCTACTGTCAGACAGGAGGTTTTAGTTTAGAGATACAGCGTAGAAACGGGTCCTTCGGCCCACCGAGTCCACACCGACCATCCATCACCCGTTCACTAGTTCTATGTTATCCCTAGGAGCGATTTACAGAAGCCAATTAACTTAAAAACCTGTTTATTCACAAAATGCTGGAGTAACTCAGCAGGTCAGGCAGCATCTCGGGAGAGAAGGAATGGGTGACGTTTCGGGTCGAGACCCTTCTTCAGACTTAAAAACCTGTACATCTTTGGAATGTGGGAGGAAACTAGAGTACTCGGAGAAAACCCAGGCAGTCACAGGGGAAAACATACAAAATTCACAAGGACAGCACCCTTATTTAGGATCAAACCCAGGTCTCTGGTGCTGTGAGGCAGCAACTCTACCGCTGCCTCACTGTGCCAGGTAAAGAGGCTTGAAGCTTCACACCACCAGATTCAAGAACAGCAATCAGGTTCTTGAAAAACCTGCAAAAACCTAATCCTATCTCTGCAATATACACTACAGACCACCATAGATTTTTTTTTCTGATTGTGTATGTTTGCAGTAACGTATTTTTGTTTTGCATGGTCTTCTTTTCATTGTCTTGTAGAATTTATATATAATTTATGTTTTTGTCTGTTTTCTGAATCTGTGCTTGTGTCTGCGTATGTCCCGGTGTTGCTGTTATATGTAAGATTTGCATTCTACCTGTACCTCACCTCCTTGTACCTCAAAGTACGTTACCAGACTTGGCTCTAATTTTTGTGCTTTGTTCCTAAATCCTGGATTCTCTCACCTACAAAAACAGTTCCTTCGATCAGTTCCCTATGATAAAAGTTGAAAACTTTAATCAAATTACCCATTGACCATCTACATCTACATGAGATGATAATATTTTAGTTTATTATTGTTATGTGCACTAACATACATGGATAAGCTTTTTTGTTGTGTACTATTCAGTGAAAAGACTGTACATGCTTACAATCAAGCCGTCCGCAGTGTACAGATTCAAGATGAAGGTAATAATGTTTAATGCAAAATAAAGTCCAGTAAAGTCCGATTAAAGATAGTCCAAGGATCTCCAAAGAGGTAGATGGTACATTCCCCAGTTGGTGATAGAATGGTTCAGTTGCCTGATAACGGCTGAGAAAAAACTGTCCCTGAATCTGGAGGTATGCATTTTCACACTTCTGTGCATCTTGCCTGATGGGAGAGGGGAGGAGGGAGTGACCAGAGTGAGACGTCCTTGATTGTGCTGGTGGCCTTGCTGAGGCAGCGTAAAGTGTGGATGGAGTCAATGGAAAGGAGGTTCGTTTGTGTGATGGTCTGGGCTATGTCCAGAGGGCATATGTTGAGGGAAAGGTTATTATCTTGGCACCAGGTTAGGAGGTTCTCAATCTCCTTCCGGTACTCCCGTTTCATCATTATTTGATATCCGGCCCACTACGGTGGTGTCATCTGAAAATCTGTAAATTGAGTTGGATTGTATTTGGCTGCACTGTCGTGAGTGTATAAGGACAAAAGAAGGAGGCTGAGAACGCATTTTTTTGGAACACCCATGTTGAGGATTATCATCGAGGTTGGTTTGTCACCTATCTTCACTGATTGTGGTCTGTTGGTCAGGAAGCCATTTGCAGAGGTGAGTACATAATATTCTCTGTTCACAGGCCCTCACATCTCTTTCCATGTTTACTCATTCTAAATTTCCACTATTTAGAAAGTATTTTGTTCTAATCTTCAGGGCCCAGAGTGAGAAATATGTCCACTTCAATGACAGCCTCTGGAAAAAGAAAGAAGAGATTACCACAATGCCTAAAATATATAAGAAAGGATGGTGGCATTGGCTATTTCGCTCCTGGCACCTGCTCTGCCTTTCGATAAAGCCATCACTGATCGTATCCCCTTGTGCCTCTTTCCACCACTGACCCAGATTCTTTGGTTCCCTAATTCACAAATATCTACCAATTCCTGTCTTGAACATACTCTGTGACTGAACCTTGATAGATCTCATGGATAGAGGATCCCAAATGGCACTACTCTCTGGATAAAGACATTTCTTCTGGTCTTTGTACTGAATAGCTGACCCCACATTTAGTGATTTTGACCAGAGGGAGCTGCAGACACCTGCTGCTGTCTTCTTCCAGGTGGGTGGCACAGTGGCGCAGCTGGTAGTGCTCCTGCCCCACAGTGCCAGAGACGCAGGATCGATCCTGACCTTGGGTGATGTTTGTGTGCAGTTTGCATGTTTTCCATGCGATCTTGTGGGGTTCCTCCAGGTGGTCTGGTGTCCTCCCACATCCCAAAGACACGCGGGTTTGTAAATTGCCCGTATCGTGTAGGGAGTGGATGGGAATGTGGGATAACATGGAATTAGTGGGAATGAGTGATTGATGGTCAGAGCGAACTGAGCGGGCCAAAGGTCCTGTTTCCATGCTGTATCTTTAAACTAAACTAAACTCCTGGAGTCTTGAACTGTAATAGAATTACTAGTTTCATACCCTTAAACTGGAGAGGTTACATTTTTGATGAGCAACAGAAGAACCTTGAATACTATTTGGTAAAATGGGTGTGGTGGACATAGAGAAGCCATTCCTAAAGTACCATGCATAGCAACATGTACAAAAGATACAGATATTTTTTATCATATTATGTTTAACAAGCTTTAATTGATACTCAAATCTCTATCTGGTCACATCATGGGTCTCAATGCTGAGTTTAATCTCTTCTCATTCAAATAAACTGCCAAACTATTTTCTTTCAGTACAATGCCACAGCTGTTGAAGCTGCTGCTTCACAGTGCAAGAGACTCGGGTTCAATCCTGACCTCGGCTGCTGACTGTTTGGAGTCTGCACATTCTCCCTGCGACCGTGTGGCTTTCCTCCAAGTGTTCCGGTGCTCGCCCACATCTGAAGGACATGTGGGTTTATAGGTTATTTGGCCTCTGTAAATTGCCCCTAATTTGAAGGGAATGGAATGCAAAAGTGGGATCACATAGAACTAGAGTGAATGGGTGATTGATGGTCAGCATGGACTAAGTGGGCCGAAGGGCCTGTTGCCATGTTGTAATTTTATTCAATTCAAGTTTGAGACCAAAAATGTAACTCTACTCAGTGAATGTGCTCTCAAAGCAACCTGTACATTTATTGATTGCGAGATGGGTTCACATTGGAGCCCATTACGTATCAGACCTTACCCCGTGGATAACCATTATGTTACCTCAGTGGATATCTGGCATCATTTGTACATAAACAGAGTCAGGACTTTTGACAGCAATTGCATTCACCTTAACATGAAGAAAGATTTAGGCACCTGCAGACACCAGGGGTGTTTACAGCAACTGATTGATTTGCCAACCAGCGAATCTGTGACATGTGGAATGAAATGAGAGAACACAGGGAAAATGTCATTTGGTCAATGTGTAAACTTCACAAAGACAGCAGAAGGCATAAAAGTCAAACCTTTTGAGGGAAAGAACATAGTTATTTTAGAGCAGCACAGTAATGCAGCTAGTAGAGACCCAGGTTTGATCCTGACCTCAGGTGCTGTCTGTGTAGGAAGGAATTGCAGATGCTGGTTTAAACCAAAGATAGACACAAAAAGCTGGAGTAACTCAGCGGGACAGGCAGCATCTCTGGAGACACCCTTCTCTTTGGAGTTTGCACCTTCTTCCTGTGACTGCCTGGGTTTGCTCCGGGGGCTCCCACATCCCAAAGACGTGCAGGGTTGCAGGTTAATTGGTCTCTGTAAATTGTCCGTAATGTGTAAGGAGTGGATATAAAAGTGAGATAACATAGAACTAGTGTGAACAGGTGACAGACCAGTGGTCGGTGTGGATTCAGTGGGCTTGTTTCCATGCTGTATCTCTAAACATGCTGTATGTCTAAACTCTAACCAGTGTTTACGCAAGAAGGCAGACATAATGGACCTTCTTAGTTTTGAGCACTTTTCTAGTGCTGAGCATGCTTGCAAGATTCTGATTACCGCTATACTCACCTCCCTACTGTTGAGCATTTGGTTCAATCAAGAGCCAATTTCCTCACACAGTGGCACAGCGGTTAGTGCTGCTGTCTCACAGCTCCACAGACCTGGGTTTGATCCTGGCTCCTGGTGCTGATCGTGTGGAATTTGCACATTCTCCCTCTGACTGCGTAGTTTCTGGGTTTGTCAGTTTCCTTCCACATACCAAAGACTTCCTGGTTGATAGGTTGGAGGCACAAGGAACTGCAGATGCTGGTTTGCAAATAGATACAAGGTGCTGGAGTAATTCAGGCTGCATCTGTGGATAACATGGATAGGTGGCGTTTTAGGTCGGGACCCTTCTTCAGACTGATTGTAGTGGGAAAGAGAAAGCTGGAAGAGAAATGGGGCAGGACAAAGCCTGGCAAGTAATAGGTGGATACAGGTGGAGAGGATTTTATGATTCGCAGATGGTTTCACAAAGGCTAGTGATAAAAAGACAAAAAGTGTGTGATAAGGAGATAAGAGAAGACCATGAAATGTGAAGCCATAGGAAGGAATATAGGTGGAAGGGGACAAAAGCAAGATGGTAGGCTGATTGGCTACAGTAAATGACCCTAATGTAGGTAGGTGGCAGGGGAATTGGGAAGTGGGATTGGGGTTGATAGAAATGTGAAAGGAAAAATGGGGTTAACATAGTGGTGGGTGGCAAGAGCAGGATGGGCTGAGGGCTTGTTTTTGTGCAGCATGATTCCATAGCTTTATGATTCTATGACCATTGGAGAAAAACAATGACTTTCTTTTTTCCTCTCGTAACATGCCAAATAAAATTTGTTGCAGTTAGAAAACGATCACACATATTCTGCAGTCTAAAACACCATTAACCTCCAATACTAGCTCCTGTATTTCTCTCTCTCCAGATGTTGCCTGGCCTGTTAACCAATTCCAGTGATTTCCTGTTTAATTTCATATTTCCAGCATCTACAGCATTTCAGATTATTCTTGAATTTACGGCCAGAAGGACTTCCATTTATCCATCTCTTTTCCATCTTGGGAAAAGGCTCGTGCTCCCATTGCAGTGAATTATCATGGCCCAAAGAGTCCTGTGTCTGGCATCCAGGTCAAAATAAACTCTCATTCACAAGTTTCTTGGGAAAAATTGGTGAAGGATGAAACAGACATTCCAGTTTCTTCCTACACATTTTGTCTGCTCCATTGCAAAATCTCTTCAAGGTATGCCTACTTTGAAGAAATTCTCCTCCTCTTTCTGACGGGAATCTGTGACATGTGGAATGAAATGAGAGAACACAGGGAACACTCTCTCTCGCTGCTCCCTCTCCATGATTACCTCCGGTTTCCCTCCCCTCTGGCTCTCAGTCTGAAGAAGGGTCTCGACCCAAAACATCTATTCCTTTTCTCCAGAGATGCTGCCTGACCCGTAGAGTTACTCCAGCTTTTTGTGTCCATCTTTAGTGTAAAGCAGCATCTGCAGTTCCTTCCTACACATTCCAGACACCCAGCCTGTGAAAGAATGCACTCTGTTACAGAATACAGGAATACAGAGCATTATTTGTCTATTTACACAGAACAATGAACGCAATGATTATTACTACTGCTTCCTTGTGTGGGAACACATTTTGCTCTTTCTCAGCAGAACCATGACAATCCAGTCGACCCAGCTTTCAACTCCTGGCTAATGTTTGCAGGAAGAATCTGCAGGGTCTATGGAAACAGCTATTAGTTTTGATTTCAGCAATAAAAGTTGGGCTTGTTACTCTTAAATCAAGTTTTGCTTTCTGGAAGAGTTGCAACTGTTTTGTTAGTTTGAAAACCACAGCTTCATTAATGGTTAACCGTTAATTGTTACAGAAGAAACTTTCTGCAATAGTGCCTCGAAAGATAACACATTTCATCTTGTGCGTTAATTTGTCCAACCTCAGCTAACAGAAAGGTTCTGTAGCCAGGTACTAGACCGTAGGAACAAGAAACTACAGATGCCGGCTTACAAAAAAAGACACAAAGTCGGGACCCTTCTTCAATCTGAAGAGGGCCCGGACCCTAAACGTCACCTATCGATGTTCTCCAGAGATGCTGCCTGACCAAATGTAACCGACTGGTTATCCACTCTTTTGTCCTGTCTGTATCAGAACTGTCCACTTCTGCCAGTCAGCCTAGGGTGACTTTGACTCAGATTTTCTTTCTCCATTAGTATGACCTAGTCTGCGATGTATGCCCCTCAACCCTGCTCTGAGCAAGACACAACAAAGGCAAAAACGCAAAACCTGATTCTGTCATTTAGTCTCAATTTATCAGTGATATTCCCTGATCTCTGCCACACCTGCCCCATCTTCTCACTACTGAAAGCTAACTTGCACTCTTGTTCTCAGTTCTGGCCTGTTTTGGGAACTTGAATGCCCAGAACGAAGGAGAATACGAAAAGTGGTGGACACTGCCTGGTCCATCACCCATACTGACTTCCCATCATCAAAGGATGTCGGAAAATAACTGCAGATGCTGGTACAAGTCGAAGGAATCACAAAATGCTGGAGTAACTCAGTAGGTCAGGCAGCATCTAGGAGAGAGGGAATGGGTGACGTTTCGGGTCGAGACCCTTCCTCAGACTTGTTCAGTCTGAGGAAGGGTCTCGACCCGAAACGTTACCCATTCCCTCTCTCCTAGATGCTGCCTGACCTGCTGAGTTACTCCAGCATTTTGTGATACCTCCCATCATCAAAGGTATCTATAGGAGGTACTCCCTCAAAAAGGCAGTCAGTATCATCAAAGACCCATACTGACATTTCACTCCTACCATTTGGAAGAAGGTATAGGAGTCTAAAAACTGACCATCAAACATCTGGTTGACCTTCCCAGCAACCATCTGGTTCATGAAAACTATACATGACTAGCGGGGATCACTGGTCAGTGTAGACGCGTTGGACCGAAGGGCCTGTTTCCATGCTGTAACTCTAAACTAAACTAAATAAGGTGAGAAGACACGAGAAATGGGAAGCCAGAGGAAATGATGTAGGTGGAAGGGGCCAGGTGGGGAGGGGGAGGGGGAAGGGAGAGGGTCAGGGTAGTGGATAGTAGCTGCAAATCTAGGTGGGGCACAGGGAAGGGGAAGGGGAAGGAAGGGGCAGGGTTAATTAAGTAAAATTGGAGAAAATTGTGCATACCATTGGGTTGTAAGCCACCCAAGCGGAATATGAGAGCTTGTCCTCCAATCTGGTAATTTAGTTGAAGATTTACATTGGGTAGAGATAGAAATTAAATCATGATATTTCGTAGTGAGCCTGTATTAAAAGTCTTTTTCATATATTTTTGGATTCAAAGCATTAAGTTTTCACGGAAAGATGAATTATGTAATGGATACTAAAAACATGCTATAATCTGTGGATAAACTATTGTTTAATTTATTCAATTCTCTTGAAACGGTGCCCTTAGCTGAAGGCTACTTCAGTTGCCATATTGTTGAAGTTATTGCTCAGATTTGCTGTAGTTTGTATGTGGCTACATGGCTTCTCTGTCGCCACTGGCCACAATTACGTTTCGGAAGGTGTGATTTGGGTGCCTGAATAAGTCTTGGCTGGGGTCTTAAAAACCACGATGGGAAGATCATTAATATACTTGTGCTACTGAGTTGTGGCTGTTCAGCTTAGTTTTGAGATACAGCACGGAAATAGGCCTTTCGGCCGACCGAGTCCACGCCGACCAGCATTCCCCGTACACTAGCACTATCCTACACACTAGGCACAATTTACAATCTTTAACAAAGCCAATTAACCTACAAACTTGTACATCTTTGACTGTGGGTGGAAACCGGAGCACTCAGGGAAAGCCCATGACCACTTTCTTCCTTTGTCCTTGGGTGCAGGTTGATTGAAACCAAGGCTTCCATCTTCTATCTAATTCATGCCAGCATTATCACACAAAACCCGTATCCAGCGTCAGAACTATGCCTTCTTCTTGTAAAGGATTTGCATTTGTGCATTCAAATCAAAGATAATAGAGCGGAGCAAGATAGATCACTCCGTCAAAATCACCTGTACTGAAGTGTAGTACGCAAAGGAGCCAAAACCCACCGTCTGTTATGCCTCTCGCAGTGTAATCAGTGTTTTGGGGGAACAGTATGTGTGATGATACCATAAAAATGCAGAATCTATCTCATCTATCAACTCACAGATTTTTGTTATTTTTCTTTTAAAATGTTTCTGCACGTTTCTTCCTACTAAAATGGCGCCATGACATACTACGGTTTTTAGGGTCGAGTGGTCTATCTTGCTCTGCTCTATTATCTTTGATTCAAATGAACCATTTCACAATGCTGCCACGCCCTTTAAGTAGCTGCAGCCATTTTCAATCTAACTGAAGGGAACAATTAGTAAAACTTAGTAAGAGCTGGAGTAACTCAGTAGGTCACACAGCATCCCATGCTGGACGTGGGTAGGTGACGTTTCAGGTCGGGACCTCTCTTCAGATTGAAATGTACCATTACCTGACTGCACCAACTTGCTATGTAGTTATGCTCCCAGTTTTCCAGCCTACATATGTCAGCCATGATTACATACCCACGTCCAGCATGTCTTTAAAATAAGCGGAACCTGGATTCGTTTTTGTGAACTTGGATATTCTATTGTCACTCATTTAGAGAAAAAGCTGAACTAAATAGACTGAATTGAATGATAGGCCCCCAAGCAATTGAGAACTGAAACTAGTAAAACATTTTTTTAAAGATAGACACAAAGTGCTGGAGTAACTCAGTAGGTCAGGCAGCATTTCTGGTGAGAAAGGATAGGTGACGATTCAAGTTGTGACCCTTGTTCTGACTGAAAGTAACGGGTTCGGGCGGGGGGGTGTGGAGGCATAGTTGAAGAGCTGGAACAAAATACTTCCCCATAAACGGGGAACAGCAAATCCTGGTTTACAAAAAAAGACACAAAGTGCTAGAGTAACACAGCGGGTAAGGCAGCATCTCTGGAGAACATGGATAGGTGATGTTTCTGGTCAGGATCCTTCATCTTTCCTAAATTGTACACTGTATCCTTTGCCAAAACAAGAGCTCAAAGGAGATTCAAGCGGAGTGGAGCTACCTTCAGGTAACTTGATCAAGGCCTGGATTGTCAGGAGGTTGTCAGTAAAATGACAATGGCTAGAGTCATCAGGTCTGCTGTTGCCCATGTAACCTGGCCCCATCAGCCAATTATTTGTCCCTTTTTCGCCCCATCACATAGTTGCTACCCATTTTAACTCCTTTTCGCATTCCCATACTGACATTTCTGTCCTGAGCCCCCTCCACTGCCAACGATCACACTCCACCTCATATTCCACTTCGGTAGCTTACAACTCCATGGTATGAACAATGAATTCTCCAATTTTAGTTAACTACAAGTCACCCCCCTTCCTCCACTCCCTGTTTGCTCAGCCCCAACCCCCCCAACCACACACTTCCCTGTGCTCCACCTGGATTCACATTTATTTTTCTCTTCCATCCACACTCATTCCTCACACCTCCTGTCTTTTCCTCTCTGCCCATTGTCCTTCCATTTGTCTATCAAAAGCCCCCTTAACCTGTATTCACATATTGCCTGTCAGAGTTTGTCCTGCCCTCCCTCTCTTCCTGCTTCCTACACTCCCACAATCAGTCTGAAGAAAGCTCCCTACCCAAAACGTCACCGATCCATGTTCTCCAGAGATGCTGCCTAATCTGTTGAGTTACCCAGCACTTTGTGTCATTTTTTTGAAAACCAGCATTTGCAGTTCCTTGTTTCTCCCTAAAAAGTGGTATTTATTACAGGAAAAGCCAGGTTGCAATTGTAGACTACCCAGTAGGAAAGCAGCTGTGTAGTGAGATTTTAACATTCAAACATAATGGTATTGGCAATGACGAAAGACACACAATGCTGGATCAACTCAGTAGGACAGGCAGCATCTCTGGATGGAAGGAATGGGTGACGTTTTGGGTCGAGACCCTTCTTCAGAAGGCAATAGTCTTTATTTGAGTATATTCCTTAAAGTATTCAAAGCCATGTGAGTGGACTGATGCTGGTCACTTTCTTGGTAGTTAGTGCAGCCTGGGCAGCATTCCAACAGTGGGTGTGGAAAGAGTTGGATCCCCCACAGCAGTTTTGGGTGGGGTCAAGCCTGCTTAACCACGCAGGTTTGTTTGGTTAAAAAAATGCATTCACATAATTCAAGAGTGTTTAATTGTAACATGTACTGGGACCAGAACAATGAAATTCTTACTTCTTGTAACTACAGGAACAACCCCAAATTCCCCTCCTGGTGTGTTTATAATGGATGGAAAGTATGTGGTGGTAAAATAGCTACAAACATCATCCACTGCAAGATCAATAGGCTGCTATGAGCAGTTTTTTATTCTTTTTGTACAACATTGCCAGGAATGACCAGCTAATATTAAAAAAGCTTACACAAAATCTATATACTAAAACTATCGTTTGTTTGTTTGTTTGTTCCTGAACTACAGCCAAAACAGTACACGATAGCGTGACAATTTTAGGCCCACCTTACTCACCATCGCTAATGGAAGAAGTTTCATTGAAATCGGTGTTATATTTTTAAAGTTATTCACATTTTAAAGTTTAAATCTATCTCTGAGGGAGGGAAGGGAGGAGGAGGGAGGATCATGGGGGTGGAGTGGGGCGAGGGGAGGGGAGGGGAGGGAGGGAGAGGGGGGAGGAGAGGGTGCTGCTCCGATACAGGGGAGATTTGGGCCCTGTTGGTCTAGTTAAAACTAAAATGCTGGATCACTTAGTGGGTCAAGCAGCATCTCTGGAAACAACTTTTCTGGCCAAAACATTCTGATGAAGTGTCTTCAACCTGACAATTCACTGGAAAATAATTCTATCTCCATAAGCAAATTAAGTGTAAGGTTAAAACAAGTTAAAGCCATTTCTTGGAGACACAAAGAACTGCAAATGATGGTTTACAAAAATAACACAATTGCTGGAGTAACAGTGGGTCAGGCAGCATCTCTGGAGGACATGGTTAGATGATTTTTAAGGGCACACGCAAACTGGATAAACAGCACCTCATATTCTGCTTGGGTAGCTTACAACCCATTTGTATGAACATTGAATTTGCCAATTTTAGCTAACAGCTCCCCCCCCCCCCCCCCCCCCCCACTTTTCTTGTCTCCCCTCTCTTCCCTGTATCCTGCCTGGGTGCACACCTCTTTCTCCCATGATCCCACCCCCTTCCCCCATTCCCTTCCACCTATATCCCTTTCTCTAGCTTTACATTTTACTCCTCTCCTCATCTTACACCCTTTTTGTCTTCTTATCATTTCTAGCCTTTATTCATCCATCTACCAAACAAAAACCCACTCACCTGTATCCACCTATCACTTACTAGGCTTTATCCCATCCCAACTTATTTTCCAGCTTTCACCCACCTACTACAATCAGTCTGAAGAAGGGTCCCAACCCAAAACGTCACCTACCCATGTCCACCAGAGATGCTACCTGACCCGCTGAGTTACTGCAACATTTTGTGGTTTTATTGTAAAGTCCTTTCTTTCCAGAGACTTCTCTGTGTGAAGCTGGCTGCCATTTCGGTCTACACTACAGGAATACAAATTATTTTTTTACATACACACCTTCTGTATTTTACAACCTTGGTGTAACATCCACCATGAAGCTGAGAGTGCAGAGAATTGGGTGGATATGAGGTGTGCCCAAAGCCTTGGCAAGTCCACAGCTATGTGTGGGTGTTGGTCACATTTTGCATTCCTCAGTTCCGTATGTGTGTCAGTTTGTAGGAAGAACCCGTAGAGCAGGATAAAGCTGCTTGGCATATAATGAATAGAGAGCAGGCAGTAGATTTTGTAAAACGTAGGACAAGCCTCCTTCATCTAACTATGTAAATGCCGAATATTTTCATAGGAAGGAGGATAATCAACTGGGAGTTGTTTCAGGATGTTTTTAAGATGATCATAGGAATTGTTAGGGTAAATAGGGAAAAGCTAATTCTTCTGAAGGGCGAGTCCAGAACAATAAAACATTGGGCCAACAATAGGTGATGCCAGAAAACAAAAGGGGAGTAAAGAACTCTCTGTGGAAGACACTGATGAGGTACAGGATTAGTTAAAAACTTCAAAACCACAGTGGACAGGTTGTCATTAGGCAAAAACAAAGAACTGCAGATGGTGGTTAATACACAAAAGGACACAAAGTACTGGAGTAACTCAGCAGGCAGGTCAGGCAGCATCTCCAGCACTTTATGTCCTTTTTACATTAGGCAGGTGTACTGAGGGTTAGAGAATTAAGGCAGGTGAATGAAACCTGCAAACATTATCTGATAGATCGGATGTCGGAAACACCCTTAACTGGTTGGATAGATTGCTGCTCTTCCTGTGACTCATCGTAGAGGAGGAACGGTGATTGAAACAGGCCATTATCTCAACACTAATACAAGATCCTTCATCTCTGTTACGTAAGGTCATAAGTGATAGGTGTAGAATTAGGCCATTCGGCCCATCGTCTACTCCGCCATTCAGTCATGGCTGATCTGTCGCTCCCTCCTAACCTGTCTTCTCCCCATAACCTCTCGCACCTGTCCTAATCAAGAATCTATTTAAATGTAAATTTATTACATTTGTGATTTGCACATATTTGCATTTTGCGTGGCTATGTTTTTGTTTTGGCAGCCATCATCTCTAACATGGAGAATAACTTTTGCACATGGTGAACGTTTGGATCTAAACATGATCTGAGACATGTCGGGAACTAAAAATCAGGCAATGGCTTTGGTCAGGACGAACAGGCAGAATTTCAACAATTGCCTTCTGAACCTGATTCATAGTCAGTTCCTTTGTCACAATTAGAATGATACCAACCCCTTTGTTCACACACTCAAGACATACATTTTCCCTTTCCAAAATACCATCCAAGATATATAACCCAGAGCACGATAAAATCTTTAAGAGCAATCCACAAGGACAAGTGAATATGAGCCGCTCAACACTACTCATCCATTTCTGATCGATTTTCATTTTATTGCATCCTTGCAACTTCCTACATTTGGTTTTGTTGTGTTTCTTGACCAGGCGAATGTTCCTCAGAAAACAGAAGTCATTTCAGGGGCTCAGATTAATTAGACTGGGACTGCAGGATTTCTGCACTGAACTATTTCCCGGGCTGATTGCGATGGGTGTGATTCTTCATCTGGTCTTGAACCACATAATCACCTGTTGAAACTGTGTTCTCTTCATTCATGTTGTTCATTCTTCAACGCTCACTACTTTATATGTACACATGCACGTATTCACACACACACGCAACACCATCATCAGCGGTCACTTGAAGCGAGTATGACTGTCCTCTCCATAGGGTCGTCTACTTGTGGGTCTGCAGATGTCTGTAGAGGCCGATCCGTTCTTCCGCACACCTTGGTGCAATGTGGGCAGGGGAGACTGGCGGTGGTTGGTAGTGGTTAAGCCCCCTTCTCTCTCTCTCTCCTTGCAGTGCTGTCCCTTTGTCTCTGCGGCACGGCATAGTTCCGTTTCATGAAGTGCAGCTCCTTCCTGCATGGATTTCCTCCAGGAGCGCCTGTCCAGTGCCATGTGCTCCCGGTTGCTCGATGTGATGTGGAATTTATTTCAGACTGTTCTTGATGTTGTCCTTGAAGCATTTCGTTGGCCCGCCGGGGGCTCGCTGACCTTCCTTCAGTTGAGAATACAGGATCTGTTTTGGGAGACGTGTGTTGGACATGCGGTTGATATGGCCTGTCCATCGGTTGGTGCTGCGTTATTGCACTGCGTGGTAAGGCTGGTCATGTTGGCTTCCTCCAGAACGCTGATGTTGGTGCGTTTGTCCTCCCAGCTGATCCTCAGAATCTTTCGTAAGGGGTTTTGATGGTGTTGTTCCCGTGCTCTCAGGTGCCTGCTGTAGGTGGTCCAGGACTCGGCTCCAGACAACAGGGGGGGAGGACGACGGCTCTCTAGACCAGCAGTTTTGTTTGAGCCTTTAGGTCCTGGTCTTCAAAGACTCTTTTCCTGAGTCTGGCGAAGGCTCCACTGGCACCATTCAGGCGATGGTTGACCTCAGATGTCAGCTTTTGAGGAAAGAATGCTGCCAAGGTAGGGGAAGTGGTCAACGTTTTCAAGACTGGCATCGTCCACTTTTATTGTGGGCTGGGTAGACGGCTGGTTGGGTGGAGGTTGATGTAGGACCTGGGTCTTCTTGATGTTTAAGGCTGGGCCCATGGCTCTGTATGCCTTGACTTTGTTCTTGGCCTTTAACCTGTTTCGGTTTTAAGAGCCCACCGTCAGTTCTGTAGAGGATTGGGATTCCCTGTGACAGCGCTTCATCAATGGGGTGGAGTGTGGCAGCAATGGAGACGGTAAACAGGGTGGGTGCGATGACACATCCCTGTTTGACCCCCGTTTCCACAGTGAAGGGATCGAACTCAGAGCTGTTGCTGAGCACTGTGACCGACCTGCCATCATGTAGAAGCCTCAATGTTCTGATGTACTTGTTGTGGCAGACATACCTTGATCGTATGCTCCTAAGAGAGAGTACGATCAAGGTACGCAAGACATGCATGCGCACGCACACACACACAAACAAGCATGCTCATGTAATATTTTGCTTGTGGTCCTTCAAGAATTGTAGCATGTGACCATTTGTTTACCTGCTTGCTCTGTGGCCATGTATTGAACTTGCAGATAGTCAGTTCTGATGAAAGTTAACACTCTGAAACTCTGCTAGTCTTTCCGTAAAGGCGACCCGACCTGTGGAGAATTTCTCCTATTTTCTGTCTTCATTTTGTATTTCCAAATCTGCAATATTTTGCTTTTCATTTGCTACAAAGTCTGACTCTCACGATAGAAAAGACTCAAGAGACTGCAAAGCTGTAATCTGGAGCAAAAAACAGCATTCCGAGGAAGCTCTGCGGGTCAGGCGATATCAGTGGAGGCAGAGGGATGGTGAATGGTCAACCCGAGTTGTGACCACGGATGCTGCCTGACTGGTGGGTTCCTCCTGCAGTTTGTTGGCAGATAGAGCATCGATAGAGTGGATGTGGAGAGGATATTTCCACCAGTGGGAGAGTCTAGGACCAGAGGTCATAGCCTCAGAATAAAAGGACGTTGTTCCATGAGGGAGGAGATGAGGAGGAATTTCTTTAGTCAGAGGGTGGTGAATCTGTGGAATTCATTGCCATTGAAGGCCGTCAATGGATATTTTTATGGCAGAGATAGATAGATTCTTGATTAATATGGGTGTCCGGGGTTATGGGGAGAAGACAGGGGAATGGGGTTTAGAAGGAAAAATAGATCAGCCATGATTGAATGGCGGAGTAGACTTGATGGGCTGAATGGCCTAATTCTGCTCCTATCCCTTATGAGGTTACGAACTTATGATATGTATGCCTATACACAGTGCATACACAGCACAAACTGTTACTAGGACAGAGTAGGAACATGGGGCTGACTAATATTATGAGTTCTTGAGAAACAGAGGAGAATTGTCCCAGTTAACTTACATCCTTTTGGTGTTTCTCATGGAAAAGGACATGCCTCCACACAAGGTCTAATTGCTACTTCCCATCCATGATGTAGAGAAGGTAGGACATCCAGTGAATCTTAGCCCTATTGCCCGCTGGATCATAGTGCTCTATGAAGTCAAATGTAAAGCAGCTTGGTCATCCTGTCCAGTTAGTGCCAGTTCAGCACCTGGTCTCCTGCACGTCATATCTACTGCCGATCATCCAAACTCAGGATAAACACAAAAAAATCCAGAAATTAGCAAAGGGGTGAAAAGTCATTAACGTTACAATTGATCCTCAGAAAATTATCAATATCAGCAGTTTTAAGTTATTAGAAGTGATTTTAATCTGACTACCCACCCACTGAGACTGAGTGTTAAGGTGAAATCCACCCAGTTTTATAACCGTGTGAAGTGCAGGGAAATAATATTGAGTGAGGTGGATTGTCACAATCACTTCCACTCCCTTGGGATTCCCATCTGGTGAGTCAGATTAAAGTTACCTCAGATTCATTACTTTCCTTGGGAGCAGTGTTTTTGTCAATGGCAATGCTGAGGGTGGAGGGCTCTCCCTCGCCATTATTGAATATCATCTTATAAATGAATTCAAAACATTGGCGCATTGATCCTGATGCTGCACATCAGTGGCGCAGCGGTAGAGTTGCTGCTTTACAGCGCCAGAGACCCGGTTCGATCCTGACTACGTCTGAAGAAGGGTCTCGACCCGAAACGTCACCCATTCCTTCTCTCCTGAGATGCTGCCTGACCTGCTGAGTTACTCCTGCATATTGTGATACCTTCGATTTGTACCAGCATCTGCAGTTATTTTCCTACACTGACTACACTGACTGTTACCTGTACAGGGTTTGTACATTCTCCTTGTGACCAAGTGGGTTTTCTCCGGGTGCTCCGGTTTCCTCCCACATTCCAAAGATCTCCTGGTTTGCAGGTTAATTTGCCTCTGTAAACAGTCCCTAGTGTATAGGATAGAACTAGTTAAACAAAAAAAGAAAGAAAAGTCACCCGTACGGGTGATTGCCGGTCGGTGTGGACTCGGTGGGTCGAAAGCCCTTTTTTCATGCTGTTTCCCTAAAACTAATTTCCGTAGAGCCCAACCTGACAGTGCTCAGTGAGTTTAGTAAATATGAACCTTGTGTTTACTGTGTATCCAAGTGAGAGTTTTGCATTCAGTACTGTACTCCCAAGACTCTACACTAGCTCTCTCCACTCTTACCCCACTCCACAACTGAAAATATGCTTGTTTGCTTACTTTTCTGGTGCGGATGAAGGTCTTTGACCTGACAGATAAGGAATCATGGAAATAGGCCCTTCAGCCAAACTCGTCCTTACTGCCTAACTGTTCGCCCCACGTCTGCACCTCGCCCTTATCTCTCCAAACCTTTCCTATTCATGTACCTGTCTAAGTGTCGTTTAAATGTCCTAATTGTATCCACCTCTACCACTTCTTCTGGCAGCTGATTCTGTGTGAAAAGGTTGCCCCTCAGGCCCCTTTTAAGTCTTTCCCCTCTCATTTTACCTATGCCCTGTGGTTTTAGATTCTCCTATTCTGGTGAGAAGACTGGGGCAATTAATCTTATCTATACCCCACTAAATTATATATCCTCTTTAATGTCACCCTTCAACCTCCTACACTCCAGGTGAAAAAATAAGACCCAGCCTATTCAGCCTTTCTTTATAACTTAAGCCAGTAACATCTTTGTAAATCTTTTTTTGCATCATTTCCAGTTTAATACCATCCTTAATACCAGAGCTGTACACAGTACTCCAGATGTGGTCTTAAAATGTCTTGTACAGCTGTGACGTGATGTTCCAAAACCTGCACTCAATACCCTGACTGATTAGTTTCCAACATTAGCAGTTCTTTTGCTTACCAGTCTAGAGTTGTGGATCATTGGAAGTATAAAGTTCTTCATATAGGTTATACACATAGATATCTTTGAGATCTGTTGATTAATATACAATCAGAAACATGATCGGCAACATGGAGATAATCTGCAGTTATTCTGTTCCTTATGGACCAATGCCATTCACAACGTTGACAAAAATAGAACCTAGAACTTATAACAGTGCAGGTCAGTGCAGGCCCTTTGGCCTACAATGTCTGTGCCGACAATGATGCCATGATAAACTAATCTCATAAACTAATCTCATTTGCCAGCACATGATCCACATTGCTCCATTCCCTGCATATCCAGGTACCTGTCTAAACGCCTCTTAAATGCCTCCACCACCATCCTTGGCAACATTTTCCAGGCACCCACCGCTCTGTGTGAGAACTTGTCCCGCACATCTCCTTTAAACTTTGCCTCTCTCACCTTAAAGCTACACCCTCTAGGCTTTTCCACCCTGGGAAAAGGTTTCTGGCTCCCTACCCTACATATGCCTCTCATGATGTTACATACGTCTATCAAGTGTCACCTCAACCTCTGGCATTTCAGAGAAAACAATTCAAGTTTGTCCAACCTCTCCTCATAGCTATTACCCTGTAACCCAGGCGGCACTTTTGTAAACCACTTCTGCACCCTCTCCAAAGTCTCCAGATCCTTCCTGTAATGTCGCGACCAGAACCACACACACTACTCCAAATGCAGACCAACCAAAGACATAGAACAGCACCATGCCCTCTTTAGGTAAAGAACAGTAAAAAAAAATGGTTTAACAAATAATGGGGACCCAATTATAAACCTTTTGCAAACAGCATTTCTAGAATAGTTTCAAAATATCTGATTGCCTGGTATCCATTGTTCTATTGCTAATAGTGGCTATATTTAGAGATCTAGTAACATGGATATGATTTTAGTAAATGTCTGATTTTCTGATTTTACTGCTGAAATCTGCTTTCTTTCTGTAGTAAGGTGATAGAGAGACAGTATAGCAAGGATTCAGCTCTTTTTTTGCCACAACACAGATTAGTTTCTGTGGTTGTCAACATCAAATTTCCCAGGGAGCCGTGCGGACCATAGAGACTTACGACTCGCCCTCCCGGTGAGCCAGATTCACCCACTGACGCCGACCGGAACCCGCCCGGTAGGTCCGACTCGCCCCCTCAGGCGAAACCTGTCTGGGACAATGGAGCCTCGTGATGGTGGTGGAGCCTCGGCAGTGGCATTGGAGCCTCAGCGGCAGCGATGGAGCCTCGGCATCAGCGGTGGAGTGGTGACAACGGTGGAGCCTCAGTGATGGCAGTGGAGCCTCGGCATCGCCAGTGGAGCCTCAGCGGCAGCGATGGAGCCTCGGCATCAGCGGTGGAGTGGTGATGACGGTGGAGCCTCAGCGATGGCGGTGAAGCCTCGGCGACAGCGATGAAGCCTCTGCGTCAGTGGTGGAGCCTCAGCAGCAGCGATGGAGCCTTGGCAGCAGCGGTGGAGCGGTGATGACGGTGGAGCCTCAGTGACAGCGGTGGAGCCTCGGCGGCAGCGATGGAGCCTCTGCGTCAGTGGTGGAGCCTCAGCAGCAGCGATGGAGCCTTGGCGGCAGCGGTGGAGCGGTGATGACGGTGGAGCCTCAGCGATGGCAGTGGAGCCTTGGCATCAGCAGTGGCGCCTCGGCGGCAGTGATGGAGCCTCGGCATCAGCGGTGGAGCGGTGACGACGGTGGAGCTTCAGCGATGGAGGTGGAGCCTCAGCGCTGAAGATGGAGCTTCGGCGGCAGCGATGGAGCCTCGTTGGCAGCAATGCAGCCTTGCTGATGGCGGTGGGAGCCTCGCGGGTTGACTGCCGATTGATGACGGCACAGGGGAACCACCGTGAGGAGGGGGAGGGGGAAGAACAATGGAGGATCCAGCGTGGTGGGACCGCCGTGAGGGAAGGGGAAGAACAACGAACATTGGAGGACCTGGCATGGGGGAGGGGGAGAGCAAAGGAGGGGCCGGCACAGGTACTTTGTAACTTTGTCAGCAACTATTTGCATACCTTGGGTATGCATCAAAGAATTTCACTGTGCCTTGTCACACGTGACGATAAGGTATTCCATCCATAAATTACTATTTAAAAAAGAATTTGTACCTTTATAGAGGGAGTTTAGTTTAGTTTAGAGATGCAGCATAAACATTGACCCTTCAGCCCACTAGTCCGCCCCGACCAACAATCACCAGTACACTAGCACTATCCTACACACTAGGTACAATTTACAGAAGCCAATTAACCTACAAACCCGCACGTCTTTGGAATGTGGGAGGAAACCGGAGCACCCGGAGAAAACCCACGCAGCAGGAGGGAGAACGTGCAAACTCCACACAGACAACACCCGTAAGTCAGAAACGATCCCGGGTCTCTGGCGCTGTAAGGCAGAGTAACTCTACTGCTGCGCCACTGTGCCAATATGTATAATTGTTATTCAAAGCAACAGAGAAATGTGGCACTGTTGATTTATTTTGGGGCATGAGGTGGGGGGATTGCAGGACACGAGTGTCCACTATGCAACAGGTGTGTTCCACCTGCCATATTGATGAAGACCGACAAAGATGCTTTAGAGGCTTAGCCGCAAACAGCCATTCATTTCACTGTGTGCATAAGGTAGAACAAATACCTTTTTTGCAGAAGCAGGACAAGGTGCAGGTCATGACTCATTGTAATGCCGTAGGAATGCGAGTGACAAACACATTTGACAGTTCCAATTAGTCAAAATCCACACCCATTCTTCGGCAGTAAATAATAGTGCACCCAAGCTTTTAGTGCTTCTGATGTGATCTCAATGGACTCAGAATGATTTGTCAGATGGCAGATTAACCTAGCAATGGTGGAAATACAAGAAATCAGGTGTAGAAAAACACTACAGCCAAATGCCCTATTGAGATGTGAATACAAGAAAGATATTTATCAATAGACTAATATTCTGAGCTTTCTCATAGAGTCATATAGCATGGAAAGGGCCCTTCAGCCCAACTCGCCCTGGCTGATCAAGATGTCTCATCTAAGCTAATCCTATTTACCTGCATTTGGCCCATATCCCTCTCAACATTTCCAATCCATGCTGGTAGCGATTTCCTTGACAGTACCCCACTGAAGAAGGGTCTCGACCCGAAACGTCGCCCGTTCCTTCTCTCCCGAGATGCTGCCTGACCCGCTGAGTTACTCCAGCATTTTGTGAATAAATACCTTCGATTTGTACCAGCATCTGCAGTTATTTTCTTATACTTAAAGTAATATGACAAATACACCTAATTTATACAACCTGTAAGGGTGACCACTCATACAGAGGCCAGACCATTGGCGAGGTAGTGAAGGGGGATATTGACCTCTCATATAGAGGTCAGAAAGATCGGAAAATGCACTCATCTTCGAGTGTTCCTAATAGTTTAGGTTCGAGGCATGGCCTGCTCCAAAGACCTATTCCAGGGTTCATGCTGAGTGTTAATTGCTTATCCGACAAAGGGTGTGAATTACTTGACTGTACCCTAAAGCAGGGAGCAGTCAAGTTCTAAATGGCAAATCACAGCAGACACAGCCTAGTTGTTTGCTTAGGCAAAGTTTCTGAGACTGAGTGAGAGCCTCATTTCTATGGGTTGAACAGTGCAGATACCTCTGTTTGGTTGCTGTTATGGTTTGTGCAGCAAATTAACACAAGTGCTTGTGCTGCTGCTCCCAAAATGGAGGTAGAGGCAGCCTGACTCTGTAACCTTGCCTCAGCATCATTGCAGGTAGACTCGCTGAGATTGTCACCATATGACACCTAGTTGCTGGTTGGAACAATCCTTCGTACTCCAACAATCAAGAGGGGTGGCACGATGGCACATCGGTAGAGTTGCTGCCTTACAGACCCGGATTCGTCCTGACTACAGATGCTGTCTGTACGGAGTTTATACGTTCTCCCCATGACCTATGTGGGTTTTCTCCGAGATCTTTGGTTTCCTCCCACATTCCAAAGAAGCACAGGTATGTAGGTAAATTGGTTTGGTATAAATGTAAATTGTCCCTAGTATGTAGGCTAGTGTTAATATGCGGGGATCGCTGGTCGGTACAGACTCGGTGGGCCGAAGGGCCTGTTTCCGTGCTGTATCTCTAAACTAAAAACTAAGATGGCAGAGAGTGGTGGATTCTGCATGGTCCATCAAGGGCACAGCCCTTCACTTCAAAAGTATCAACATAAGTTGCTTCCTCAAAACATCGGTATCTATCATCAAGGATCCCCACCGTTCGTGCCATGCCCTCTTCTCATGGCTACCATCAGGCAGGAGATACAGAAGCCCACACCACCAAGTTCAGGAACAGCTGCTTCCTTATAAGCATCAGATTTTGGGAACAACCTACACAATGTTTCTATGTTAATCCAGATCCTATCTCGCCCACGGGGCACTACAGCCAAGTCTTGCACCACTGTGGATTAGTATTTTTCCTGTCCAAATATATTACATTAATGTCATGTTTTTATTTTGCACAGCCTTCTGCCTTTTAAAATTTTATGTGCATCATATTTATAATTTGCTTTTTCTTGTGTGAGATGCTGCTGTTTGCAAGTTTTCATGGTATCTGCTCGTATATATGGAGAAAGTACGACAATAGTCATGAACTTGATTTTAATTTGTCTGGTAGGTGCAGATGAATTTTTCTACTAACAGTGAATTTTTTTCTAAGCTCCCACGACGAAGCGGTCGAAGTTCCTGAGGCTTGGAGCTCCCGAGGTCGGTCTCCAACCAGGGACTGCGAGCTCCACGATGTTAAGTCTGCAGGCTCCCACGGTTGGAGCTCCAAGGTCGATCCCCGACAGGGACCGCCAGCTCTTGTGATGTTAAGTCCTGCAGGCTCCCACGGTTGGAGCTCCCAAAGTCGATCTCCAGCAAGATGTGCAGTGTGGACGGAGGTACGATACAGAAAAAAATCGCATCTCTGTCAAGGTAAGAGATTTAAAAAAGTTTCCCCCTTCCCCACCTCATAAAACAAGCTAAAGTACACTAAAACATACACTTAACACGCCCTATAAAATAACAAAGAGGAAGGACGAGACAGACTTTTGGCAAGGCAGCCATTGTGGGCGCCAACTGGTAAATCAGTCTGATGTACTGTGATGATAGGAACATGACTTTGCATATAACCAGGCTTGTCTGGGCTTATTCCTGCTTTTCCATTTGAGAAGCTAGGGAGAGACGGATTGAAAACAATGTTCAAGCTTTTCATCTCTATGCAACTAAGACCAGAATACACATCTCATATTTTATACTGTCGATACCAGACTGATTTACTTTACTTTTACTTACTTTAGAGATGCAGTGCAGAAACAGGGCCTTCAGCTCACCGAGCCCCCACCGACCAGCGATCAGTGTACACTACCACTATCCTACACACTAGGGACCATTTTTTTTCAATTTTACAGAAGCCAATTAACCTACAAGCCTGAACATCTTTGGAGTGTGGGAGAAAACCGGAGCACCTGGTGAAAACCCATGCGGGCACGTGGAGAACGTACAAACTCCACACAGACAGCAATGATGATATGATATGATGCATCCTCCCAGTACAAGTTGATGCTAAATTCTCCAGAGATATTTCTCAATGTAACTTTGCATCTCATCCATTCATGTCAGCAGCAGTTTAAATGCAGGGCACCTATGGAGTCCTTTGTGTCGTTTTGTGCTTCACCTTCGGAGAATTTGGAGTATTGTGATTAGTTTTGGGCCCCATATCTGAGGAAGGATGTGCTGCCATTGGAGAGGGTCCAGAGGAGGTTTACGAGAATGATTCCAGGAATGATTGGGTTATCACATAATGACTGTTTGACAGCACTGGGCCTGTACTCGCTGAGGTTTAGAAGGATGAAGGAGGACCTAATTGAAATTTACCAAATAGTGAATGGCCTGGATAGAGTGGATGATTCAATAATGGCTGATTTATCTTTCCCTCTCAATCCCATTCTCCAGCCTTCTCATCATAACCCCTGACACCTGTACTAATCAAGAACCTGCCTTAAAACTATCCATTGTCTTGGCCTCCACAGCCTCTGTGGTAATCATATCATATCATATCATATATATACAGCCGGAAACAGGCCTTTTTGGCCCACCAAGTCCGTGCCGCCCAGTGATCCCCGTACATTAACACTATCCTGCCGTCGCAGCTGCGGCTTGCCTGCAGTCCGTCTGTCTTTTGTGTTTTTTGTTGTTTTTGTCTCAATTGTAGTGTTAATATGATGTAGTGTTGTATGTTATGTTTTGGGGGGGGGGTGGGAGGGAACGGGAACTGTAACTGTAACATTCTCTCTCCAGAACGGAGACGCGACCTTTGTTCTGTGTCGTGTCTCCGTTCCCGTTGCGGCCTACCACCGGCCATGCACCTGGGACCACCTGGGTCTCTGGTTCGCAGAGCCCGCGGTCCGGACTCACCACCTGCGGCGCTGGCTGCCTGCGAATGCTGCGGGAACGGCTGCGACTCGTCTCCGGAGGCTCCGGCGCGGGCCGCGTGGACGTCGGAAGCCCGCAGGCCCCTGGATGGGGGCCGACATCGGGAGCTCCGGCAGCGGCAGAGGCAACGTGTTCGCCCGCCCCGAATCGCGGGGCTTGGGTCGGCCCGCCACGGACCTTTCACCATCCGGCGCGGCCTGAAATAGGCCGCGGGATTTTTTTTCACCGCCCAGCGGGGGCTTCAATATCGGGAGCCCCGACCGCCCCGACGTGGCAACTCCAACAGCCTGACCGCGGGACAAGACGGCAGGGAAGAGAAAAAGACATTCTGGCCTTCCATCACAGTGAGGAGGGACTGGAGGAGACTCACTGTGATGGATGTTTCTTTTTGTTTGGTGTTAGTTGTGATTGTATGTGTTATTGCATTTTTATTGATTAATCTTATTGGTCTTATTGTTCAACTGCGGGTAATGTTTCATTTTACTACACATTTATGTGTATGTAACAAATAAACGACTATTGACTATTGATTGATTGACTAGGGACAATTTTTACATTTACCCAGCCAATTAACCTACATACCTGTACGTCTTTGGAGTGTGGGAGGAAACCGAAGATCTCGGAGAAAACCCACGCAGGTCACGGGGAGAACGTACAAACTCCTTACAGTGCAGCACCCGTAGTCAGGATCGAACCTGAGTCTCCGGCGCTGCATTCGCTGTAAAGCAGCAACTCTACCGCTGCGCTACCGTGCCGCGTAATGAATTCCACGGATTAACCACCCTCTGACTAAAGAAATTCATCTTTCTAAAGATACGTTCTTTTATTCTGAGGCTATGGACTGGTCCTAGACTCTCCCACTAGTGGAAACATCTCCTCCACATCCACTCTATCCAGGCCTTTCACTATTCGGTAAGTTTTAATGAGGTCCCCCCCACTCATCCTTTTAAATTCCAGCGAGTACAGGCCAGTGCCATCAAATGCTCAAAGTGCCCAGGTTCATCAATAACTTCAGAATAAAGCTACAGGAACAGACAACAAAGAGGTATCACTGAAGAGCAGCCTAGATTCATTGCAATGAGGCAGAGCATATCGTCCGGTTATGGATTTTGTATTCCGCGAAAGTTAAGGTGCGATGGGCAAAGTTAAGGTGAGTGGGGCAAAGTTTAAAGGAAATGTGCAGGATAACTTTTTTGCATAGAGGATAAGTTATAGTTCTAGCTCAGTTATAGTTTAGTTTATTGTCACCTGTACCGAGGTGCAGTGAAAAACTTGTTGTGATGCTAGCCAGTCAGCGGAAAGACTATACATGATTACAATTGAGCCGTCCACAGTGTACAGATAATGGTAAAGGGAATAATATTTAATACAAGGTAAAGTCCGATTAAAGATAGTCTGAGAGTCTTCAATGAGGAAGATAGTAGCTGAGGACTGCTCTCTCGTTGTTGGGAGGATGGTTCAGTTGCATGATAACAGCTGGAATCTGGATTTATGTGTTTTCACACTTCTGTACCTCTTGCCTGATGGAGAGAGGGCAGAAGACTGCAATGAGACTGCTCCTTGATATGCTGGTGGCTTTGCCGAGGCAAGGTGAAGTGTAGATGGAGTCAATGGAGCTTGAGTGATTGTTGGTGAGAGCCCGGCCTGAGGCAGATTCGATAGAAGCATAGGGATATGGGTTATGCACAGATAGATAAGAGACAATCTTGACATTATGTTCGGTACAAAGATTATGTGCCAAAGGGCCTGTTCTTGTACTGTACTGTTCTATGTTCCAATATTCGTGGCAGTGAACTATCAGTGGCTTAAAACATTGATATTGAATTTGACTCATTATTGATGCAGTCAATTAACTTTAATATTTTAAAACTTCACCAAATATGTTGTTCCCCATTGTTGGTTCCAAGATGTAGCACTGTTAAATCAGTCAAGCATTTTTCTGACATTCAGTCACATTTGCCAAATTCAAATGTTCTTAAGAACTACTAGAAACAAACATGAGATAAGCATCTAAAATATTAAAAGCATTCAAATAATTTAAGTCCAAGTTAACTGATGCTTAATCTGGAGGAGCAGTCCCACACCCAGTCCAACCTGGCAACAAGACATTCCCCAAGGCAACTGGGGGAGGTTCCACAAGTGAACCAGTCTACATTTTCCTTGATTATCATCCCCATTGATCTGTGTTTTCACACCTTACCCTTCCATATTTTTATGTCTCCCTCTCCCCTGAGACTCAGTCTGAAGAAAGATCTCATCCCGAAATGTCACGCATCCCTTCTCTCCAGAGATGCTGCCTGTCCCGATGAGTTACTCCAGTATTTTGTGTTTATCTTCGGTGTAAACCAGCATCTGCAGTTCCTGACTGGATTCCAAGATCTCTGGGAGGTTTCAACACTGCAGCAAAGACGAGGCAGCAACTTCTGCTGGAATCAAAATTATGTAGAAATTCCAAATTTGTTGAGGTTTATACACACTGGCAAGGAAATACTATTTTAGAAAAGGTGAGAATGAAAGAGAACTAATATGTAGAAGAAAGACACAAAATGCAGGAGTAACTCAGCGGATCAGGCAGCATCTCTGGAGGGAAGGAATAGGTGACCTTTCAGACCTGAAACGTCACCTATTCCTTTTCTCCAGAGGTGCTGCCTGACCCGCTGAGTTACTCCAGGGTTTTTTGTGTATCTTCAGTGGAAACCAGCATATACAGTTCATTCCTACACATTGTGTTGAAGAGTTTGCTGCAACCGTTGTTACGTGAACTGCTTGGATTGTTTTCAGGGAGCCAAGGGAGGGAATGATAATTCATTATGCTGAGAATGTTAGGTGTCAGTGACAGGACATGCTCTTTGGCAGTAAAACATTTTGGGATAACGTGTGGGTGGGAAGGGCAACATGTAAATGCTTCTCTTTTACTTTACTTAACCAATGCCACTTATTTAATCTTTATTAGAAAGTTCATTTCCCTTCTACTAGTTAAGGTTTCTCTCCAGGGTGCTTCCTATTCATCTTACTGCTCTGATTGTTGAAGTTGAAGAATAATTTAAGACACAAAGTGCTGGAGTCACTTAGCGGATCTGACAGCATCTTTGGAGAGCATGGATAGGTGATGTTCCAAGTCAGAACCCTTCTTCAGAACAACCTCCTTCGTCCGACCCAGAACGTCACCTATCCGTGCGCTCCACAGATGCTGCTTGACTCACTGAGTGGTCCACAATGTTTGTGCCAACACTTTGCGCCTTTCTTTTTGTAAGCCAGCATCTGTAGTTGTTTGCATCCATATTGAAGATTAATTTGTGTAGGAAGGAAAGTGGGGGCAGATTCAATGGTGACTTTTTCATAAGTTGAAAATGAAATGTTTAGAAATTGATGGGAAAATGCAGGTGAATTGGGTGAATGGAATTACCCTTCCATACAGCCAGCTTGGAAACAATGGGCTGAATGGCCTCTGCCTCTACTATATTGTTGTGAGAGTATGCTGCCATTTGTAAACCAAGTTCCAAGCTCAGATGATACGGCACAGGCTTTGTTCCTCTAAATGGCTTGTAAGTCATCATTGACCTATAAATTAAATATAAAAGAACACATGGATTGGGTAGGGTTACACCAGGAGAAATCAGAAATGAACTGAATGAAATCTGAGGAGATTATTAATGTAACCAAATTCTTATGATGTGCTGCTTTCTTGGAACAAATCTCTTACCGCACCTACTATTAAAGTATGAGGCACATTAAGTTCGCAAACTATATAATTCTTATCAAACTAATAGGTTTCTTTCCTCATACTTCTTGGCAATTTCTTCTGGATCAAGAGGGACTTGTTTTCTCTCTAGCTCTGTGCATTCTGTGGCCGATGAAGTAATTGTGAGACCCATACACACGGACGATAGTGAATGTCCTATCTTTAGACTTCAGAGATACGGCGCTGAAACAGGCCTTGCAGCCCACCAAGTCCACGCCGACCAGCGATCACCCCATACACTAACACTATCCAACACGCTAAGGACAATTTACAATTTTTACTGAAGCCAATTAACCTACAAATCTCTATATCTTTGGAGTGTAGGGGGAAGCTCGAGCATCCAGAGAAAACTCATGCAGTCACAGGGAGAACATACAAACTCCATACAGACAGCACCTGTGGTCAGGATTGAACCCAGGTCTCTGGCGCTGTAAGGCAGCAACTCTACCGCTGTGCCACTGTGCTACCCTATCATTTATACTGGGTTTTGTTATGATCAGAACAAACTGACTTGAAGTTTTCAATGTTCCCTCTCCATTTTGCGTGGTCACAGGAAAGATGTTCTCTTGACGGACACAAAAAGCTGGAGTAACTCAGTGGGTCAGGCAGCATCTCCGGAGAAAAGGAATAGGTGACGTTTCGAGTTGAGACCCTTCTTCAGACTGAGTCAGGGGAGAGGGAAACTCAAGGTATGAAAAGGTACAGAACAAATCTGAGCTGGCAGTGATGACCCAAGAAAGGTGAAGCCCACAATGGTCCATTGTTGGCTGTGGAGGAGGTGGGCTGTGGCTGTGAGTCCGGGATGAAATGTGTTCATAGAGCCGGGGAGCAGGAGCGATCACAGAGGGGAGCAGCGAGAGAGGATGTTGCAGAACTCCCGTGGGAGAGAGGAAGAGAACTTCTTCAACGGTAGGCATAACTTGAGGACATTTCGCAGTGATTGTTCTGAATCTATTCATACTTCTAGTTTCCCTCTGACTTTATGGAGAAAAGGAATAGGTGACACTTCTGGTCGAGACCTTTCTTCATCGTCTGAAGAAGGGTCTCGCCCCGAAGTGACACCTATTCCTTTTCTCCAGAGATGTTGCCTGGCCCGCTGTTACTCCAGCATTTGTGCCTATCTTTGGTGTAAACCAGCATTTTCAGTTCCTTACTAGAAGATTTCATGCTGGTTCACTGTCTCCAGGCCTCCACAGACCACTGATGCGCTAATCTTTTCAGTGGTGCCTCTGGATCCAGATTCTGTGTTTAGTTTAGTTCAGAGATACAGCGCGGAGATAGGCCCATTGGCCCACTGTCCACACCGACCAGCGATCCCTGCACGGTCCGACACACTAGGGATAGTTTACAATTTTACTGATGCCAATTAACCCACAGACCTGACTGTCTTTGGAGTGTGGGAAGAAACCGGAGCACCCGGAGAAAACCCACACAGGTCACAGGGACAATAGACAATAGACAATAGACAATAGGTGCAGGAGGAGGCCATTCGGCCCTTCGAGCCAGCACCGCCATTCAATGTGATCATGGCTGATCATTCTCAATCAGTACCCCATTCCTGCCTTCTCCCCATACCCACTGACTCCGCTATCCTTAAGAGCTCTGTCCAGCTCTCTCTTGAATGCATTCAGAGAATTGGCCTCCACTGCCTTCTGAGGCAGAGAATTCCACAGATTCACAACTCTCTGACTGAAAAAGTTTTTCCTCATCTCAGTTCTAAGATCTCAGATCTCAGGGAGAAGGTACAAATTCCGTACGGACAGCCCCCTTAGTCAGGATCGAACCCGGGTCTCTAGCGCTGTAAGGCAGCAACTCTAGTGCTGCGCCACCTTGTGTAAGCCACAGGAGCTGCACCAACTGATTATTGGAGTGGCCGAAATGAGGGCAAGGGAAGGAGCGATTGGCGTATGTGATGGTGGTGTAGCAGTGGTCCAGGAGACATGCAGGAGAGACGCTGGTGGTGTTTGTGGAGTACATTCCTGAAGTTTGCTGGATTGAGGTCACTGGCTATGATGGATAGGGCATCATGGTTTCCAGTCTCAACAGACCTGGCGACCAAATGTAATTCATCCAGAGCCATCTTGGCGTTGGTGAGCAATGCGTTTTCAGCAGTGCAGCCTTCCCCAACTACCTGCTACTGACGGGTGTGTGACAATGGGTGTGGACACATCCTGATAAAACATGTCAAAGGAATGCCACAAAGCAGTTCAGCAGGGTTTTGACAGGGGTGTGCCTGCAGCCAGCTCTATGACTGGAATGCAGTCGGTTCACTGACACCGATGACTGACCATTATTAAGACCGGCATCGTCACAGGGTAGCTCACTTTAAGAGTCCTGAGTGTGGCTTAAAGTGCCCTTTGTTATGGAGTTTCTCTCCCTCCCCTCCCCAAACCCCACTTCACTTCCTTATTCCTCTGCCCAAATCTCTCTCAAGATGTCATCTGAATGTGAGAGCAAGGATTAATCTACATGTGACTCCCTTTTTCTACCCCCTCTCTTACCTTTGGCAACCTGGATGGGTATCCATATCTCCATTTCCCTTCCCCCATCTCCTCCCACCTATATTCCTTCCTCCGGCTTCACAATTTGCGGCTTTTCTATTCCCACCTAATCTAATAGAATCTTTTCATCTCTGGCCTTGCCCAACCAGTACCAATGAAATAATCCCTTCACCTGTATCCATCTATCACTTGCCAAATTTTGTCCCAACCATGCCCCCCTCCCCCCTCCCCCCCCCCTCTTTTAGTTCTGTTTAGAGAAAACGAGCAGAAGCAGGCCCTTTCCCCCACCGAGTCCGCATCGACCAGCAATCCCCACACATTACCACGATTCTACACACTAGGGACAATTTACAATTTTTACTGAAGCCAAATTAACCTACAAACCTGTACGTCTTTGGAGTGTGGGAAGAAGCCGGAGCACCCAGGGGAAACCCATGCGGTCACGGGGTGAACGTACAAACTCCGTACAGACAGCAGCTGTAGTCAAGATCGAACCCGGGTCTCTGGTGCTGTAAGGCAGAAACTCTACCGCTGCGCCATCATACTGCCCCTCTGTTCCAACTTCTCTCCCACTCACTCCACCACAGTCAGTCTGAAGAAGGGTCCTGACCCAAAACGCCAAGATACTGCCAGACCTGTTCAGTTACTCCAGCACTTTGTGTCCTTTTTGTTTTCAGGACAAACCTGAGTTGTCCATTCTGGCTTGAGCACAGGGCATCTGGTTAAAATGCTTTTAAAGGATAATTGCTTAAAGCGCGTTCTTGCATGTTTTTATGACAAAGTCAAGTCAAGTCAAGTCAATTTTATTTGTATAGCACATTTAAAAACAACCCACGTTGACCAAAGTGCTGTACATCTGATTAGGTACTAAGGAAAAAATGAAACATACAGTAGCACGTAAACATAACAGCACATACAAAACAGTTCACAGCGCCTCCTCAATGAGCCTCAAACGCTAGGGAGTAGAAATAGGTTTTGAGCCTGGACTTAAAGGAGTCAATGGAGGGTGCAGTTCTGATGGGGAGAGGGATGCTGTTCCACAGTCTACTCTACACCAGGCTCCATGCCAATGCCACTTGCCTGATGTCAGACATTTGTGCAGCTGGGTGTGAATCAAGTGGGAAGGTGCCAGGAGAAGTTTAGGCTCAAGATGGGTAAGATCTGTTATCAGTAGTTAAGCTGAGACTTTAGCAAGTCTCCACATCACCTGACAGTGCAGGAGCCAGACTTGGGAAACCCGTAACGCTGCCGACACACAAGAGCCCTACACGAGTTCAGCACAGCCAGAGACATTGCACCCACAGGACAACAATGAATCAGGCTGGAGAGGACACCTAGACTCCAGACCTGGTAAATTGGTGCAGCATCATAGCTAACACACATTTGTTTAAAAAAAAGGCCTTCGATTGAGGCTCAGAATCTTTGACGACAGCTTTAATGGGACCGTCTTAATGCTTTCCTGCCCTCAGTGTGAGGTTATGAGACAGGATTTTAAAATCTTTATGGATTCTCTGCTGATGTACTGAATCAGACTGTTGTGCGTAAATATAAAGGGGAAATGATCTTGTACTTTATATTTTCAAGTTTATATTTTTGTAATTTGTTTTAGGGCGCAGCTGGTGGTGCTGCTGCCTCATGGCGCAGAGACCCGGGTTCGATCCCAATTGAAGGTGCTGTCTGTGTGGAGTTTGCACGTTCTTCCTGTGACAGCGTGGATTTCCTCCAGGCACTCCGGTTTCCTCCCACATCCCAAAGACATGCAGGTTCGTAGGCTAATTGGCCTCTGTAAATTGCCCCTCTTGTGTAGGCAGTGTTTGTGAAAGTGGGATAATAGACAACTAGTATGAACGGGTCGGCATGGACACAATGGGCTGAAGGGCCTGCTTCCTTGCTGTATCTCCAAACGATAAATTTAGATAATACCTTTCACAATCTTGGTGCTTTACATCCTATGATGCATTTTGGAAGTTTAGTTACTATTAGATGTCAGAAAGACTACAGTCAAATTGTGCAAAGAAAGCTCCCACAGACAGCGACATGTTAATGGCCAGATGAACTGCTTTAATGACAGTTAATTTGCTTTAATTTGGGCCTAAACACTGGGTTTAAACTCTACTTTGCATTGAAGTAGCTCCAGAGGATGCTATACGAGAGAGTTTAAACCCAGTGTTTAAAATGTCATCTGAAAGACTTCACCTCCGCCAATGCAGCTTGCCTGTGTTAATGCACTGGCCATTGATGGTACAGCTTCAGTGAATCTACCTGCCTTGATGCATTAAGGGCAGCATAACGTGGACTCCAAATCAATGCATTTTATTTTGTTCATAACAGACACAAGTTAAGCATTAAATGAACCAGCTCCACAACACCAAGTCTCCTAAAATGCCAAAATGAAAACCATGGCCATATACACAGGAAATGCACCTCATCGCCAGGCTCAAAGGGTGAGGGCAATAATGCTAAAAATCTGGTACAGCATCTAAAAATGTACAGCAATTGCTCTGTTTGTTTGAGTGAGTTGTGAAATCCATGGGTGTCAACCATTTAACCAAAGCAACCTTTCATGTATTTTCTGGCATTAACAACTGACAGCCAACATAGGAACATCTTTTACACACAGCCAGTGCAGCATTCCTTAAGAAGATGGCTTGCACTGATTTAAAGACTCAGGGAGTGTCTACTTGGTGCACAGACTGGAATTTAAATCATTATAACTGTGTGAAATGATTGTGATCCTAGGCGTTTTTGATTGAAACAAAAAAAAACTTGTTCCATAAGAGATGTGTTGCAAAATACCGAGTCAACTGAAACCCTTAACAAACATAAACCACGCCTCAAAGTCGTTCCCATGTAAACAGCCAACACCACCACGTATTCTGTATAACCTGCAATGTAGCCTTTCGAAATAGCGTCAAGTGCTGAATTTCTGAGTCATTCACGGATTTATCTTGCAACCAATTAAGGCTGACTGGTCTTACTATTTTTAAGTGGGAATCACCACAATGCATTGGCACAACCAGGTATGATTAGTCATGACTCTAGTCCACCCTGATGAATGCCGCTCTGAGGAGTGTTTAGGTTGTACGCACCGCTTCAATTGATTAAATCTGTGGCAGTCAATGATACTGAGAATTCGAGGTGCAGTCCAATGTATGCACTGAATCACGGTGGATAGAAACTTACACTAGAAGATAAATTCCAACCACTTTGATTTTTATACCGGGACATGCTCATTGCAAAGGATATTAAATTGGTGAAATGATTGTCACACGGAGAAGTGTGAGGTGTTGCATTTTGGGACGTCGAACAAGGGTAGGACCTACACTGTAAATGGTAGGCCTCTGGGTAGTGTTGTAGAGCAGAGGGATTCTAGGAGTACAGGCGCATGGTTCCTTGAAGGTGGAGTCGCAGGTAGATAAGGTGATCAAAAAGGCTTTTGGCATTTTGCCCTTCATCAGTCAGAGTATCGAGTATAGTCAAGTCAAGTCAAGTCAAGTCAAGTCAATTTTATTTGTGTAGCACATTTAAAAACAACCCACGTTGACCAAAGTGCTGTACATCTGATTAGGTACTAAGGAAAAAAATGACACATACAGTAGCACGCAAACAGTTCACAGCGCCTCCTCAATGAGCCTCAAACGCTAGGGAGTAGAAATAGGTTTTGAGCCTGGACTTAAAGGAGTCGATGGAGGGGGCAGTTCTGATGGGGAGAGGGATGCTGTTCCACAGTCTAGGAGCTGCAACCGCAAAAGCGCGGTCACCCCTGAGCTTAAGCCTAGACCACGGGATAGTGAGTAGCCCCAAGTCGGCCGACCTGAGGGACCTGGAGTTAGAGAGGGGGGTTAGAAGATTTTTGATGTAGGGGGGGGAATGTCCATTTAGGGCTTTATACGTGAATAGGAGGAGCTTGAAGTTGATTCTGTACCGTACAGGGAGCCAGTGGAGAGAGGCCAGAATCGGGGTGATGTGGTCCCTTTTACGGGTACCCGTCAGGAGTCTCGCTGCGGCGTTTTGGACCAGTTGCAGGCGGGACAGGGAAGATTGGCTGATCCCAGTGTATAGGGAGTTGCAGTAGTCTAGGCGGGAGGAAATGAAAGCGTGAATGATTTTTTCTGTGTCGTCGAATTGGAGGAAAGGTTTGATTTTAGCTATGGTTCGAAGTTGGAAGAAGCTGGCTTTTACCACAGCGTTGACTTGCTTATCAAATTTTAATGCAGAGTCAAATATCATGCCGAGGTTTTTGACATGCGGTTTGACTAGGCAGGATAGACTTGGGAAGAAGTTGGGAGGTCATGTTGCAGTTGTATAAGACGTTGGTGAGACTACATTCAGAATATTGTGTTCAGTTCTGGGCACCATGTTATAGAAAAGATATTGTCAAGCTTGAAAGGGTTCAGAAAAGATTTACAAGGATGTTGCCAGGACTAGAGGGTGCGACCTATAGGGAGAGGTTGAGCAGGCTGGGTCTCTATTCCATGGTGCGCAGGAGGATGAGGGGGGATCTTATAGAGGTGTACAAAATCATGAGAGGAATAGATTGGGTAGATGCACAGAGTCTCTTGCCCAGAGTAGGGGAATCGAGGACCAGAGGACATAGGTTCAAGGTGAAGGGGCAAAGATTTAATAGGAATCTGAGGGGTAACATTTTCACACAAAGGGTGGTGGGTGTATGGAACAAGCTGCCAGAGGAGGTAGTTGAGGCTGGGACTATCCCATCGTTTGAGAGACAGTTAGACAAGTACCAGGATAGGACAGGTTTGAAGGGATATGGACCAAGCGCAGGCAAGTGGGACTATTGTAGCTGGGACATTTTGGCTGGTGTGGGGAAGTTGGGCTGAAGGGCCTGTTTCCACACTGTATGACTCTATGACTCTATGGTGTTCACAGTTTTCTTTACGTACCCGTGATATTTGTTAATTTTATTAATTCCAGTAAAACACCAGGGGTGGATGTTTCGCTTCATATTGATCATGCACACAGAGGCGAAGCATTCACAAGGCAGAACGTGTACCCATATATTCAACCTCTTCCCCCTCCCAGAAGTCAAGTCAAGTCAAGTCAAGTCAATTTTATTTGTATAGCACATTTAAAAACAACCCACGTTGACCAAAGTGCTGTACATCTGATTAGGTACTAAGGAAAAAATGAAACATACAGTAGCACACAAACATAACAGCACATACAAAACAGTTCACAGCGCCTCCTCAATGAGCCTCAAACGCTAGGGAGTAGAAATAGGTTGTGAGCCTGGACTTAAAGGAGTCGATGGAGGGGGCAGTTCTGATGGGGAGAGGGATGCTGTTCCACAGTCTAGGAGCTGCAACTGCAAAAGCGCGGTCACCCCTGAGCTTAAGCCTCGGCCGACCTGAGGGACCTGGAGTTAGAGAGGTGGGTTAGAAGATTTTTGATGTGGGGGGGGGGGGGGGGGGGGGGTAGGTCCATTTAGGGCTTTATATGTGAATAGGAGGAGCTTGAAGTTGATTCTGTACCGTACAGAGAGCCAGTGGAGAGAGGCCAGAATCGGGGTGATGTGGTCCCTTTTACGGGTACCCGTCAGGAGTCTCGCTGCGGCGTTTTGGACCAGTTGCAGGCGGGACAGGGAAGATTGGCTGATCCCAGTGTATAGGGAGTTGCAGTAGCTTAGGCGGGAGGAAATGAAAGCGTGAATGATATTTTCAGTCGTCGAATTGGAGGAAAGGTTTGATTTTAGCTATGGTACGAAGTTGGAAGAAGCTGGCTTACTTCCTGTAACTTAATAAAAAGGAACCGTGGATGCTGTCTGAAGCAGGGTCCTGACCTGAAAAGTCACCTATCCATTTTCTCCAGAGGTGCTTCCTGACCCGCTAAATTACTCCAGCATTTTGTGTCTATCTTTAGATACTTCCTATGCTGATCATGCTGAGGCAGTGGAAGATGAGCATTTAAGCTAAAGTGGGTTTCCTTACAGACATTTTCATTGGAATGAACATGCTAAAGAAAACTATGAAAGATGGGAGAACTCCATTATTTTTTTCCAGTAAAGTTTCTTTTCTGTGGGTGGATTGGGGAGATATCTGAGTTCCTGGACCCTTTCTGGATGAGGCAACAATGCCAGCGACCCAGGTTTGATCCTGACCTCCAATACTGACTGTGGAGTTTGCACGTTCTGTGTGTTAATGGGTAGTTTCCCCCTGGTACTGCAATTCACCTCCACCTCTCCAACGACGTGCTGATTAGTAGAATAATTTGCCACTCTAGGGGGGGCGGGTGGTAGGAGAATGGCGGCACGGTGGCGCAGCGGTAGAGTTGCTGCCTTACAGCGAATGCAGCGCCGGAGACTCAGGTTCTATCCTGACTAGGGGCGCCGTCTGTACGGAGTTTGTACGTTCTCCCCGTGACATGCGTGGGTTTTCTCCGAGATCTTCGGTTTCCTCCCACACTCCAAAGACATACAGTTTGTAGGTTAATTGACTGGGTAAATGTAAAATGATAAATAAAAATTGTCCCTAGTGTGTGTAGGATAGTGTTAATGTGCGGGGATCGCTGGGCGGCGCGGACTCGGTGGGCCGAAGGGCCTGTTTCCACGCTGTATCTCTAAAATCTTTTTTTTTTAATCTAAAAATTGATGGAATAATTGGGCATTTGAGAGACTAGAGATCACAGCAAAATAAGTAGGGAAACACGACAGATGGGATTGTTCTAGGAACAGGCATGGACTCATTCGAACATAGAACATTGAACATAGAACATGCCCCGCAATGTCTGTGTTGAACATGATGCCAAGCCCATCACTTAGCTGCATGCACATACCCCATATCCCTCCGTCTCCTGCATGTCCATGTGCCGATCCCAAAGTCTTTTAATGCCACTAACGTATCTGCTTCAACCATCACCCCCGGCAGGGCATTACTACCACTTATCCACACTTATTCCACACATCTCCTTTGGGCTGAATTCTTTGTGTGACACGAAAAATATGAAACACATTCAATAAAGCGAAAATGTTGTTGCTGGAAATCTGAAAGAAAAACATGCATTTTTAGACAGTTTTAGATATTTCAGTTTTATTTCTGATTTCCAGCATCTGCAGCTTTAAGATTTATTTTCTAAAACTCATAGTGGAACCACTTGCCATACAAACTTTCATTGAATATATTGATGCTAAGTTGCCACCATCTGACTCACCAAAGCATAAAAACTCGCTCAAAACCTGAGTTCGGATGAACTCTGATCCTGAAGTTAGTGTGTCTTCCATGTCTGGTTGCCAGCACCAGAAATAATAGACAATAGGTGCAGGAGTAGGCCATTCGGCCCTTCGAGTTAGCACCGCCATTCAATGTGATCATGGCTGATCATTCTCAATCAGTACCCCGTTCCTGCCTTCTCCCCATACCCCCTGACTCCGCTATCCTTAAGAGCTCTATCTAGCTCTCTCTGAATGCATTCAGAGAATCGGCCTCCACTGCCTTATGAGGCAGAGAATTCCACAGATTCACAACACTCTGACTGAAAATGTTTTTCCTCATCTCCGTTCTAAATGGCCTACCCCTTATTCTTAAACTGTGGCCCCTTGTTCTGGACTCCCCCAACATTGGGAACATGTTTCCTGCCTCTAACGTGTCCAACCCCTTAGTAATTTTATACGCTTCGATAAGATCCCCTCTCATCCTTCTAAATTCCAGTGTATACTAGCCGAGTCGCTCCAGTCTTTCAACATATGACAGTCCCGCCATTCCGGGAATTAACCTAGTAAACCTACGCTGCACGCCCTCAATAGCAAGAATATCCTTGGCATTTGCCACAAGTCAAGTGGGGCGGCAGAGTAGCACAGCAGTCGAGTTGCTGCCTTACAGCTCCAGAGACACGGATTCGATCCTGACTACGGGTGCTCCAATTTCCTCCCACATTTCCAAAGACGTGCATGTTTACAGGTTAATTGGCCTCTGTAAATTGTTTCCAGTGTGTAGGATGGAACTAGCGTACGGGTGCTCATTGGTTGGTTTAGAGTTGGTGGGCCGAAGGGCCTATTTCCACACTGTATCACTAAACTACAATGTGACTTTTAGATGGCACAGTGGTAGAGTTGCATTCTTTCAGCGCCAGAGACCAAGGTTTGATCCTGACCTCAGGTGCTGTCAGTATGTTCTCCTAATGACCGCATGGGTCTTCTATGGGTGCTCCGGTTTGCTCCCACATTCCAAAGATGTGCAGGTTTGTAGGTTACTTGGTTTTGGTAAACCTGTAAGTTTTCCCCAGTGTGTAGGATAGTAGCAGTGTACGGGGTGATCACTGGTCAGTGCAGACGGCGGACTGAAAAGGCGGTTTCCGCACTGTAATATAATAATATATTCCTTTATTTGTCCCACACTGTATCCCTAAAGTCTAAAGTCATACTGTGAAAATGGACTGGAAGGATGAAGTGAGTGGGATGCATTCATCACTCTCTAGAGGTACAGGTAGTCCAGACTATAGAGTTGCAATACCAGGCAGAGATGTAGAAACATAGAAACATGGAAAATATGTGCGGGAGTAGGCCATTCGGCCCTTCGAGCCAGCACTGCCACTCACTATGATCACGGCAGATCATCCAAAATCCTGCTTTCTCCCTATATCCCTTGATTCCGTTAGCCCTAAGAGCTAAATCTAACTACCGCTTGAAAACATCCTGAAATTGGCCTCCACTGCTTTCTGTGGCAGAGAATTCCACACATTCGCAACTTTCTGTGTGAAAAAGTTTTTCCTTAACTCAGTCCTAAATGGCCTACCCCTTATTCTTAAACTGTGACCCCGGGTTCTAGACTCCCCCAATATCAGGAATATTTTTCCTGCATCTAGTTGCATGTTTCTATAAGATCCACTCTTATCCTTTTAAATTCCAGTGAATATAAGCCCAGTCGACCCATTCATTGTTGCAATACCAAGCGGAGAAGTATACTGTCTGAATACTTTCTTTAGCGTATCTGTAAAAGGTTGAGGGGGCTTTTGGTGGTCGGCAAAAGGCCAGAGATGAAAAGACAGAAGGTGTGAAATAAAAGGATTGAAGAGTTGTGAATGATAAAGCTGATGGATGGAATGTAGGTGGAAGGAAAGAGGGAGGGGAGAAATAGATGCGAGTCCAGGTGAGGCACAGGGGAGAGAGTGGGCAAAGAGAAAGGGGTAGACACAAAACACTAGAGTAACTCAGCGGGTCAGGCAGCATCTCGGGAGAGAAGGAATGGGTGACGTTTCAGGTCGAGACCCTTCTTCAGTCTGGTCTCGACCCGAAACGGTCTGATGAAGGGTCTCGACCCGAAACATCAACCCATTCCTTCTCTCCCGAGATGCTACCTGTCCCGCTGAGTTACTCCAGCATTTTGTGTCTACCATTGACTTAAACCAACATCTGCAGTTTTTTTTCCTACACAAAGAGAAAGGGGGGTGTAGGGTCGAAGGGGGAATGGGAAGGGAGGATTTTAATTACCTAAAATTTGAGAATTCAATGTTCATACTGTTGTGTTGTAAGCTACCCATGCAAAATATGAGGTGCTGTTCCTCCATTTTGTGTGTGGCCTCACTCTGGCAATGGAGGAGGCTCAGAACAGAAAGGTCCTTATGGGTAGGAAGGAACTGCAGATGCTGGTTTAAAGCGAAGATAGACAAAAAAATGCTGGACTAACTCAGCGGGACAGGCAGCATCTCTAGATAAGATCCTTATTGCAATGGGAACAGGAGTTAAAATGGTTAGCAAAAGGGAGATCCAGTGGGTTTTGACGGAGAACCAAGTGATTTATGTCAAAAGACATATTAATGGAGTAACTCAACGGGTCAGGCAGCATCTCAGGAGAACAGGGATAGGTGATTTTTCGGGTTGCGATCCTTCTTCAGACATTTTTTTGAAAAACAGTATCTGCAGTTCCTTGTTTCAAGTAATTTAGGTCGCCAGGTAATATTAGCAAGAAGCAGTATAGAGCTCCCTCTAGAGCTCTAGCAAAGAACTTCAGGGCAAAATATCCTCTGATGATTCTGTACAGAGAAGGGAAAATGTTTGTTAAAATCTATGTTATAACAATAACCCCACGATTCTAAAACAGAAATAAAATGGAAAATGTTGGCGATCCTCAACAAGTTAACTCCATCCCATAAGAACTTCATAAACTGACAGCGCCAGAGACTCCCGTACGATCCTGACCTCGGGTGCTGTCAGTGTGGAGTTTATACGTTCTCCCGGTGACCTCTTGGGTTTCCTCCAGATGCTACAGTTTCCTCCCACATCCCAAAGACATGCATGTTTGAAGGTCAATTGGCCCTTTGCAAATTACCCCTAATGTTTAGGGTGTGAATACGAAAGTGGGGTAACATAGAACTAGTGTGAATGGGTGATCAATGATCAGTGTGTATTCAGTGAGCTGAAGGGCCTATTTCAGTGCTGTGTCTTTCAATCAATCAAACTCCAATGGATTAATCAATCAAACTCCAATGGGTTAATCAATCAAACTCCAATGGGTTAATCAATCAAACTCTAATGGGTTCATAAGTCAATGTTGACTCTTCTCTATCATGTTATTATTTTCTAGGTGTGTCAATATCACATCCTCTATTATAGATTGGACCAAATTGCCTCGTACCAAGGTCAGGCTGCCTGGCCAGCTCTCGCTTTACGCACTCCCTCCTTTCTTCAACGGTGGGCTCACAGTTTCTACCCTCCAATTTGCAGCAGTCACTTCAGAGCCTGGAGAATTCAAGAGATACTAACTTGAGCTGAGCAACCATTGTCTCCACAACCTCCATCTCCACAGCCACCTCTTCTAGAACTCAGGCTCACTGATCATTTGATCTTGGGACTTAATAGTTTTAAGGCTCATCATTCTTTGGAGTTGTAGCTCTTCACCTAATTGCATTTAATTTAACATAGAAAACCACAGCACAGGTACAGGCCCTTCAACCCACAATGTCTTTGCCGAACACGATGCCAAAATAAACTAATCTCATCTGCCTGCACATGATCCATATCCCTCCATTCCCTGCATTTCCATGTGCCTGTCTAAAAGCTTCTTAAGTTCCATTTAGTCATATCTGCCTGCACCACCAAGGCAGCATGTTCCAGGTACCCACCATTCTTCTTAGAATTCCTCGATAAAGATTTTTCAAGAACTGCTGCAAGAAATAAACGCCAAAATGGCAGAAAACACCACACACTTAAACCTGCCTCCTGATTTGACCCGAACCCGTGAGTCTCCAGGATTTGTGTGAGGTTTTATGTGTCTTTTTACTTGGAGGCAGAAATAAAACACTTCTTTAATTGCTGTGCTGTATATAAATTCTCCCATCTCTGTTGGGAAAGGACTCTGAATGGTCCTCCCTACTTTTCCATTTTACACACCTGTCAAAGATTTTTAGTTTAGTTTAGTTTAGACATACAGCACAGAATGCCCTTCGGCTCACCAGCGATCACCTCAACCACTAGCATTATCCTTCACACTCGGGACAATTTACAATCTTTAACTGAAGTCAATTAATCCACAAATCTGTACTTCTTTGGAGTGTGGGAGGAAACCAAAGCACCCGGGGAAAACCCACGCGGCCATTGGGAAAACGTATAAACTCTGTGCAGACAGCTCCTGTAGTCAGGATCGAACCCGAGTCTCTGGCACTGTAAGGTAGTAACTGTACCGCTGAGCCGCCCCAGTGCAGCTCTTACTCTCTGCTTTTATGTTTCTCTCTAGATATCTCTCACATTCTATCTTTCCCTTTCTTTGCCAACTTCTTCGTCAGGCTTTGCTGATTTCTAAAAAATAATCCAATTAGTCGGGCAAATAGTTAAAATTCTGGTAACTTTACTTATTTTTGCCTCACATTGAATCCAGTCTTTAATTTCTCCTGTAATCCACAGTGAGACCACTTTTCCTATTGTGCCTTAAAGGAACTATCCTTATTCCAGGTCAGGGCCTTGCCCTCACAGTGTCGTCAAGCTCCCCACTGCCAACCATCTCTAAAGCCCCATCCCCAGTGTCCCTTACCTCGATGCTCCCTATCCCCTCTGACTCCAGAATTCATCGTTAGCATGACTTTTTGATGTAGGGTGGCCTTTTCTAACATGCATGTCACTTTAGGCTTCATACTTAATAGACTATTGCTTGCTGGGCTGTCATGAATGGAAGTGACGCACTACTTTGTGGATTCCATTCCTACTCCATCAGTACTACAGCACTCCTCCATTGTGGGCTCCACCGTTCCTTGATCTTCGTGCTAGCTTTGATTTTTTTCCTTTTGCATATCTTCATTTTTTCTTTGTGCCGTTTCTCTCACCCCTGACCCTCATTCTGAAGTAGGGTCTGGACCCAAATTGTTACCTATTCCTTTTCTCCAGAGATACTACCTGGCCCGCTGCGTTACTCCAGCACTTTGTGTCTATCTTCGATGTAAACCAGCATCTGCAGTTCCTTCCTACACGACTTTAACACATCTTGTTGGGTGCCAAGGAATGCACATTTGTTCAAGAGCAGGCAGACATCTTGTTTGGATTCAAATATCAAAATGGATCTTTCATGACACAAATATATATAATTTTTCTGGAAACACCATTAGATGACAACCAAGAATTGGGATCCCAGTTTTGTTTTGGCCTTCTTTTCATCCCCCATGGGTGTTTCAATTGGAACAGATCCAGGAATTAATCAGGTCTGTATGATTCCCCTCTGAAGGTAAGCAGGAGGTTTTTCTAGAACTACAGCAAGAAATAAAAGAAAACACCCAGCAGGTCAGCCAGCATCCGTGGAAAGAGAAACACAGTTAATATTTTGTGTTGACGACGCATTGTTGCATCTGAGACATTGACTTTGTTTCTTTTTCCACAGATGCTGAGTGTTTCCAGCGATTTCTGCTTTTATTTCTGATTTCCAGCATGCAGTTGTTTTCATTCAGTGTTAGAAAGCCCTTTGAGCCAATATGTTTAGTTCATAATCCATTGTTGAGCGCCGCGCATTGATACTTGAAATCGTCTGCTCCTGAGGAGTTTGGGAACAATTCAGTATACTGATAATCAGTGAAGAACAATGCTGGGTACGTCTTCCCTGCACAACTTCACTAATGGTCGCCCATATAGATTTGGAGTCTTGATCCTAAATTTAGTTTAGTTTAGTTTCATTTAGTTTAGAGGTACAGCGTGGAAACAAGCCCTTTGGCCCACTGAGTCTGTGCACAAGCACGATCCTACACATAACGGACAATTTACCATTTTTACTGAAGCCAAATTAACCGACAAACCTGTATGTCTTTTGGAGTGCAGGAGGAATCTGGAGATTCAGGTCGAGATCCTTCTTCAGACGAAGAAGAAATGTTTTAAGAAGGGTTTCGACCCAGAACGCCACCCGTTTCTTCTCTCCGGAGATGCTGCCTGTCCCGCTGAGTTACTCCATCATTTTGTGTCTTTCAGTGTAAACCGGCATCTGCAGTTCCTTCCTACACAACCTACAAACTGTATGTCTTTGGTGTGTAGGAGGAAACCAGAGCATCCGGAGAAAACCCACAGGGTCACGGAGAGAACATGCAAACTCCACACAGACAGCACACATAGTTAGGATTGAACCCAGGTCTCAGGTACTGTAAGGCAGCAACTCTACCCCTGCGCCACCGTGCTGCCCAACTGTTATCTGTGTCCTTATTGTGTTCATAGGACTGTTAAGCTGCAGCAAGTAAGAATTTCATTGTCCATTGTTGGTGCACATGATAATTAAACACTCTTGACTTTTAACTCCTGAAATCATTGATGGCTGATGAACTTTAACATTCTCCTTCATCCACCAGTCCCACCATGTTGAACGGAGTGACCGAAGTGAGACAGGTATCAGGAAACCTTTGGGAGTGATTTGATGCTTGTCTTTCCTCTGCACATATCAGAGGCTTACATGACTTGAGGATTTTGATAGATGGTCACCTCCTGACTGATAAAAAAGGAAACTGAAAACATATCTCCATTACAATGAGTCTAAGTTATACAGTCATAGAGTCATACACTCACAAATTCAACTTGCCCATGCCCACCAACATGCCCCATCTACAGTAGTCCCCTCTGCCAGTGTTTGGCCCAAATCCCTCTAAAGCTTTTCTATCCACATACTTGTCTCAGGGCAGTGGGCAGGTTTCATAGACCTGCAGGGAAGGTAGACGCTCCAGCCCCCACGAGGTCTCGGGCAGATGAGGCTCGTCAGCCTGGAAGGCAGTCCACCTAGGAGAGGGGAAACTCTGATCTAAAACCTCCAAGGCCTTGTGGCCATATCCGGTCATGGAAAAGGCTCCAGGAGTAAACCTCAAGAAAATCCGGAGTCGGAGTCCCGAAGGCAGTTCGTCGTTGTCTACAACCTTGTTCTTACAGCTCCTGCGAAGGCGCAGGCACTTCAACAGACCAGAGACCACACACAAATGTGACCTTTGCGACAGAGACTGTCACTCCCGCATTGGTCTCTTCAGCCACAAGCAACGCTGCTCTAGCCGAGGTGTGGAGCAAGCAGACAACTAGGATGCATCACCCATGGTCAGCCATGACCGAGGGGGGCCTAAGAAAGACTTGTCTCAAAGTCCTTTTAAATGTGTTGGAGTACCTGCCTCAACTCCTTTGGCAGCTTGTTCCATTTTCCCACCATCCTCTGTGTGATAAAGTTACCCCTCAGGTTCCTATTAAATCTTTCACCTCTCACCTTAAACCTATGACTTCTGGTTCTTGATTCACTACTTGGCAGAATGTATAGACTAAAAGACTCTCTTTTCCCTATCTATTCTCCTCATGATTTTATGCAAGTTCATTGGAAATTGGTCGGTAGCCAAGCATTGGAGAAAGCTGGCAAAAGGTACCGATGGAAATGGTGTATAAATCATCCAAGATGAAAGAGTTGTCCAAAGGTATTTACAGGATAAGTTTATTAATGGCTGATGTGAAGCCCAGCTACACAAATGCCATTATCTCAGTTGAACAAATCCAAATTTCATCACCCTTTCCAACTTTTCTATATGTAATTCCAAAGTATTCACCAGAGGTAACTTGGATGAAGGGCTAGGGAGGACACACAGGGGCAGCACGGTGGTACAGCGGTAGAGTTGCTGCCTTAAGGGCCTGTCCCACTTAGGCGATTTTTTAGGCAACTGCCGGCGACTGTCAAAGTCGTAGCAGATCGCCAAAATTTTCTTTTACCTGACGACAATGACCACGTCAGGTCGAGATTACACCGTCTTCGGAAACATCGCGAAATTCCCACGGTGTCACTGCTTCTCCGGCGTCCTAATTTTCGCTGAAATCACTGACAAGTCAGTAAGCACTTGAGAGTTTTGAAATATAACATCTGCCCGGGTTACTTGAAAACCAAGCTTCACGGTAACAAGGCATAAACTGGATTGACTTCCAGTTTACTAATAGCAGTATTAAGAAATGTAATTTTAAAAGTGGTTAAATGGATTTTTGTGCGGAGTGTGGGCCTTCTTTGAAAATGTACGGGAGATGCATATCTGGTTTCTGGGTTGCATATCTGGGTTGGGAGCCTACTTTAAATGTAATCGCAGATGGCCATAAACATCGCGAAAATTCCCACGCTTACCTGACCGTCAAACTGTCGCCTCCAATCTACCTGTCAAATGTCCTGACGGTAGATAAATTGGTTAAACACAAGTATTTTATGGTATCTTCAAATGACTTTACTTAATTTAATATTATGTGCTTCTAAATGCATCTAAGAGCACCTAGCAAACCTGGGGACAGCATGCGACAGCGCCCGCAATAAGCAACGATGCCTGGCGACAAGCCAGCTGTCGCCGAGAAATTTCATACCGGTTGGTTTCTCAGCGACTCGCCGAGATCCACTCCGATTCTTTGAAGACTCCTCATGATCATGCCCGCGACACCCGGCGAACTGTCGGCAACAGCCTAGTCACCGGCAGTCGCCTTAAAATCACCTAAGTGGGGACAGGCCCTTTACAGCACCAGAGACCCGGGTTCAATCATGACTATTAGTGCTGTCTGTATGGAGTTTGTACGTTCTCCCTGTGACTACTTGTGTTTTCTCTGGGTGCTCCGGTTTTCTCCCACACTCCAAAGACATAGAGGTTTGTAGGTTAATTGGCTTCAGTAATATTATAAATTGTCCCTAGTGTGTAGGATAGTGCTAGTTAGTATATGGGGGTGATCGATGGTCGGTGTGGACTCGATGGGCCGAAGGGCCTGTTTCCATGCTGTATCTCTAAAATCTCGAGGGCATGCAGTAGGTGAATGATTTAAAGGGGAAAAAAGAGCTGGCACAGTATTTTACAATCTCTTTTTACAATCTCTAAATGTCCCAGTAAAGAATATTGAAACTGCTGTAGCAATTCCTGGCAGCAAGTTCCACTATGAATGGCAATGTGCTGCAATTAGTCTGGTTTGCACTGATTTCACATTTATGAAATGGACCTAACTAACCCTCAGCAGTCTGTCCCCCTGCTCCCTCCCCTCCCCCTCCCCCTCCCCTCCCCCTCCCCCTCCCCCCCCTCCCCCTCCCCACCTTCTGCCCCACACCCCCATTCCCTGCCTCCCTCCACCTCCACAATCCACACATCACTCGCTGCTCGCTCGGATTCAGAAACAGGACTGCAGATAAATCAGATAATCTGGAAACGGCTTTGAGGGCAGATGCGATCATTTAGACCACTGATGCGGAGCCACCGGTAGCCATGGCAACCCAGAGCCAGGCAATTATAATGTGCAACCTGCAATTCCACAAGCTTTGCTTGCCGTCCAATCGAGTGAACTGATGGAATATGCCAGCTGCAGCAGGTACGGTCAAATATTGATGTGAAACTGTGTGTGGAATGTCGCTTCGGTCATTTTGAGCAAACTTAGAGTTCAGAACAGACCCGAAAAGTCACCTATTCCTATTCTCCAGAGATGCTGTCTGACCTGCTTAGTTACTCCAGGTTTCTGTGTCTATCTACAGATAAACAAGCATCTCTTTTTTATCACTTCACTAATAGCTGGGAACATGAAAGCTCGAGATCCCGATAGAATCAACCCTTTTAGCAAGTCCATGTGTTGGCAAATTAATTGAATTGGATCAGGCTCTGCTGGTCCTTGGTATATTGTTTTGTGGTGGTAAAATGAATCTAATGTTCAGACAGATTCTTTTCAAATTTCCCCACCCCTTCAGAAACATTAATGATGTCTGGAAAAGATATGTGAGCAGAATGAAGTGGATGCACTGATACATTATCACAATATTATAGTCACTACGGCAACACCGATTAATCCACAAGAAGGAATTTATTCACAAAATGCTGGAGTAACTCAGCAGGTCAGGCAGCATCTCAGGAGAGAGGGAATGAGGGTGACGTTTCGGGTCGAGACCCTTCTTCAGACTGATATTCAAAAGCACGTTCAGGAAAAACTAGGGAGATATAGTGCTAGCATTTGTAGACTAGGAGAAAATGTTTTATCAAGAAAATCAATACAGTTAAAAGGGAAAAATATACAGTAAAAACAAATGTACAATGATAAAGAGCTTAGCAGAAAGCTAAGATGTAGAAACAAAGAGCTGCAGATGCTGGTTTATATCAAAGATAGACACCAGGTGCTGGAGTAACTCAACGGGTCAACAGCATCTCTCGAGATAAAGGATGGGTGACATTTCGAGTGGGACCCTTTTTCAGACTGAATGCAGAGGGTGGGGAGGGGGGAGGGGGGGAGGTGAAGAGCAAGAGATGAGAAAAGACCAGGGCCAGTCACAAATGACCATACGCAGGACGTTGTTGGCTGGGGAAGGTGTGATCTCAAGAGGGACAATGATCTCAAGAGGGTCACTTACCTCAGTTGACCAAGACTGTGCACAGTTCTCCAGGTACAGCCTCAACAACATCCGGTACAATCGTAACAAGCCGTCCTTATTCCTAAACTCCAACTATTTTGCAAAAAAGGCCACATCCCACCTCTCCGTGCTACAATCTCCCTCGAATCCCATCTTCACAATAACATATCCACTCCCCTTAGACCTTCCCTCACCACCCAATAGTTGCAACATTGTAAGTTGGCTTCCAGGCAGCAACTGCCTGTGAATATTCACCTGGCATTAGTGCCTTGCTGGCAGGAAAGTGAAGGGTTACACAAGAGCCAGTTCAGAGGACAAGGCCTCTCACCAATTCAGCTGCAGATGATACAGGAGAGGATTTACAATCACACAGTCTTGCAGGAGAAGGTTAGTACAGTGAAAGGCTTTGTGCACCGGTTATAGGAGGAATCTGTCATTGATTGGACAGGAGTTTAGTTTCATCTTGGTGGAGCAGTGGTAGAGTTGCTGCCTTACAGCGCCAGAGACCCAAGTTTGACCGTATGGAGCTTGTTCGTTCTCCCCGTGGCCACATCGGTTTTCTCCGGTGCTCAGAGAGAGAGAGAGAGAGAGAGAGAGAGAGAGAGAGAGAGAGAGAGAGAGAGAGAGAGAGAGAGAGAGAGAGAGAGAGAGAGAGAGAGAGAGAGAGAGAGAGAGAGAGAGAGAGAGAGAGAGAGAGGAGAGAGAGAGAGAGAGGAGAGAGAGAGAGAAAAAAAAAAAAAAAAGAAAAAAAAGAGAAGAGAAGGAGAGAGAGAGAGAGAGAGAGAGAGAGGAGAGAGAGAGAGAGATCTGGAGGAAGATCTGGAGGAAGACTCAGGCACTAGAACAAATCTGAGAGATAAAGTACCTTGGTTGAGGCCAAGACTGAGTGGCAGGGACAAGCCTGAGACCTCCTGCGCTTCTTACCTCCCCACAGGCCGCCCACTCACCATGGCAAAGACTGAGTCACTGGGATAGGCCAGAAACCACCAACGCCTCCTCTTCAAGCCTAAAGCTGAGCTTGCAGAACAAGCCTGAGACCGCCAGCACCTTCTCTTGAAGCACGGGTCAGCTGCAGGGATAAACCAGTATGTAGGTAGAAGATGCAAAAGTGAGCTTACGTAGAACTGGTGTGAACAGCTGATCGATGGTCGGCGTGGATTCGGTGGGCCAAAGGGCCTTTTTCCATTCTATACCTCTAAACTAAACTACATAGATAGTCAAGTCAATTTTATTTGTATAGCACATTTAAAAACAACCCACGTTGACCAAAGTGCTGTACATCTGATTAGGCACTAAGGAAAAAATGAAACATACAGTAGCACGCAAACACAACAGCACATACAGAACAGTTCACAGCGCCTCCTCAATGGGCCTCAAACGCTAGGGAGTAGAAATAGGTTGTGAGCCTGGACTTAAAGGAGTCGATGGAGGGGGCAGTTCTGATGGGGAGAGGGATGCTGTTCCACAGTCTAGGAGCTGCAACCGCAAAAGCGCGGTCACCCCTGAGCTTAAGCCTAGACCGCGGGATAGTGAGTAGCCCCAAGTCGGCCGACCTGAGGGACCTGGAGTTAGAGAGGTGGGTTAGAAGATTTTTGATGTAGGGGGGAGAATGTCCATTTAGGGCTTTATATGTGAATAGGAGGAGCTTGAAGTTGATTCTGTACCGTACAGGGAGCCAGTGGAGAGAGGCCAGAATCGGGGTGATGTGGTCCCTTTTACGGGTACCCGTCAGGAGTCTCGCTGCGGCGTTTTGGACCAGTTGCAGGCGGGACAGGGAAGATTGGCTGATCCCAGTGTATAGGGAGTTGCAGTAGTCTAGGCGGGAGGAAATGAAAGCGTGAATGATTTTTTTCAGTGTCGTCGAATTGGAGGAAAGGTTTGATTTTAGCTATGGTACGAAGTTGGAAGAAGCTGGCTTTTACCACAGCGTTGACTTGCTTGTCAAATTTTAATGCAGAGTCAAATATCACGCCGAGGTTTTTGACATGCGGTTTGACTAGGCAGGATAGGCTTCCAAGACTGCCTGTTATCGATTTGATGGAGTCGGGGGGGCACAAAGATAGACACAAAGTGCTGGAGTAATTCAACAGGTCAGGCAGCATCTCTGGAGAAAAGGGATGGGGGATGTTTCAGGTTGAGACCCTTCTTCAGACTCATAGATGTATGGCCTTCTTGTAAATATGTTGGTCATTTTTTTAAGGTTGAAACGTTTTCTTCAAGTAAAAAAGCACAGCGACTAAAATGTACAAACTTTATGCGTTTGTCTTTAACAACTAAAATACATTGAGGCGAAAATTGTCAGATTTCCTCTTCCTGATAGTTGGCCACAATTAGTATTAGTTTTGAGATGCAGCATGGAAATAGGTTCTCAGGCCCACCGAATCCATACCGACCATTGATCACCCTTTCACTCTAGTTCTATGTTATTCCACTTTCTCTGACAGAGGCCAATTCACCGACAAAACCGCTCATCTTCAAGGTTTCAAGGTCAGTTTATTGTTACATGTACCTATTAAGGTACAGTGAAATTCAAATCACCATACAGCCATACTAACAAAAAGGAACAAGGCACACAACTACATAAAAGTTAACATAAGCATCCACCACAGCGGATTCCCCACATTCCTCACTGTGATGGAATACAATAAAGTCCAAGCCTCTTCCTCTTCATTCTCCCGTGGTCGGGACCAGTGGAACCATCCACAGTCGGGGCGATCGAAGCTCCCACAGCCGGCGGTCGAAGCTCCCGTGTCAGGGCGATCAAAGCCCCCATGTCGGGGCGATCGAAACCCCCGCATCGTGTGATGTGAGCGGAAACTGGAGCAGCTGGTGGAAACCCACACGGTCACAGGGAGAACATGCAAACTCCACTCAGAGAGCACTCGAGGTCAGGATTGAACCCGCGTCTCTGGAGCTGTGAGGCAGCAGCTCTACCAGCTGCACCACTGTGCCGTAATTGTCCCCACTTCACTAGAGCCTGCCTCAAAGGGATGTGTGTTCTGCACACCCTGCCCTTGTCACAGATTTCACTTGTTTTCCCTTGATCAGAATTAGAGTTAACAAGGAACTGAATTGAATTAGAAATTATGAGGAAACATGAAATGAAAGGTTGATTTAATTTTCCCACATGCAGCCACATTTCAGGTCAACTGGTTTTGAGCCTATTGTTGCACTAAATTTGGTCAAATTAATTCCAATTACATTGAATTAGGCCTAAAAGTAACATGGTCATGTGAGTAAAATGAATCCGGTCTGGAAAATCTGTACTTACATCATTAAAGAGCGACATATTTACAAAGAGGAGAAATCGCAGTACAGCAGCAAGTTGTTTAGGAAAATAACTGCAGATGCTGGTACAAATGAAAGGTATCAAAAAATGCTGGAGTAACTCAGCAGGTCAGGCAGCATCTAGGAGTTTGAAGAAGGGTCTCAACCCGAAACGTCACCCATTCCCTCTCTCATAGATGCTGCCTGACCCGCTGAGTTACTCCAGCATTGTTTTATATCTTCGACATATTTACAAACATCGGCACAGTAGTACAGCAGTAGAGTTACAATACCAGAGTTCCAGAAACCCGGGTTTGATCCTGACTAAGGGGGCTGTCTGTATGGAGTTTGTACATTCCTCCTGTGACCACGTGGGTTTTCTCTGGGTGCTCCGGTTTCCGTTCACATTCCAAAGATGTGCAGGTTTGTAAGTTAATTGGCTTTTATAAATTGCCCCGAGTGTGTAGGATACAAAACTGGGATAACATAGAACTAACTTGTGTATGGGTGACCGTTGGTTGGCAGGGATTCAGTGGGCCAAAGGGCCTGTTTCCACACTGTATTTCTAAACTAAAACTATAAACTAAAAATCTTATCAAGTAGAAAGCAAAATACAGCGAATTTTTGAAATTCAAGAAGAGAGAAAAGCCATGATTAGTCAGGATCTGGGAGAGAACAAGTAGTCTACAACTCAGATAAGAGCCCTCCTTCAAAACCAAGAGATTGATATAACGCATCAGTAGGATGATCTGATTCACCAGCCCTGTCTGGGAGTGAACAGGAACTTTGTAGAAGTTCAAAGTTACTAAAAGTGCAACGAGTTTGAAAATAGCTAAGGAGTTGTCATAGCCTAGAGTGGAGCTCCACCTGTTCCTTCTTATTTCAGAGCAAATATAGATACTGTCTAACTTTCAAATGATCTGTGATTTGGATATACGCACAGAGCCTCCTGCCCAGAGTAGGGGAATCAAGAACCACAAGACATAGGTTTAAGGTGAGGAAGGAAAGATTTAGTTTAGCGATACAGCGTGGAAACAGGCCCTTTGGCCCACCGGGTCCGCGCCGACCAGTGATCCCCGCACATTAAAACCATCCTACACCCACTAGGGATAATTTTTACATTTACCAAGCCAATTAACCTACTTACCTGTATGTCGTGAGAGGAAACCGAAGATCTCAGAGAAAACCCACGCAGATCACGGGGAGAACATAACATACAGCACCCATAGTCGGGATCAAACCTAGATCTCCAGCACTGCATTCGCTGTAAGGCAGCAACTCTACCGCTGCGCCACCGTGACCGCCCTAATAGGAACCTGAGGTGTAACTTTTCACACAAAGGGTGGTGGGTGTATGGAACGAGCTGCCAGTGGAGGTAGTTGAGACAGGTACTATCGTAGCGGCACGGTAGCGCAGCGGTAGAGTTGCTGCTTTACAGCGAATGCAGCGCCGGAGACTCAGGTTCGATCCTGACTACGGGTGCTGTACTGTAAGGAGTTTGTACGTTCTCCCCGTGACCTGCGTGGGTTTTCTCCGAGATCTTCGGTTTCCTCCCACACTCCAAAGACGTACAGGTATGTAGGTTAATTGACTGGGTAAATGTAAAAAAAAATTTTTTTTTAAATTGTCCCCAGTGTGTGTAGAATAGTGTTAATAGTGTTAGTGTGCGGGGATCGCTGGGCGGCGCGGACTTGGTGGGCCGAAAAGGCCTGTTTCCGCGCTATATATATGAAATGAAATGAAATGAAATGTTTAAGATGTAGACATATACATGGATAGGGCAGGTTTTGAGGGATATGGGCCATACTCAGGCAGGTGGGACTAGTGTAGATGGGATATTTTGGCCGGTGTGGGCAAGTTGGGCCAAAGGGCTTGTTTCCAAACTGTAAGCCTCTATGACTCTATTTGATTCTAAGAAGCAATTAATGATGTAAATTGACAACCTATATCTAGAGATGTCATCATAAGGTCTCCATGATCATAAGAAAGGTGGAGTATTTTGTAAATGATGAGAGATTGAAAGCTGTTCGTGCTCAAAGGAGGCATGCAAGCATATTGGAAATCATTAATATTGGTATTAGTTTATTATTGTCACATGTACCGAGATACAGTGTAAAACTTTGTTTTGTATACTTTCCAGGCAAATCATAACATACATTGCATAGAGCAAAAGATAAAATATATTGTTACACCTACACAGAAAGTGCAGATAAAAAACGTGCAAGGGCTGCAATGAGGTAAATTGGAAGATCAGGAATTCACCCATAGCACATGAGACTGTTCAAGGATTAGATAACAAAGGGAGGAAGTACTAGTATATGGCGGTGTGTGCTTTCAAGGTTTTGAATCTTCTGCCCGACAGGAGAGGGGAGGAGTGAGAATGGCCAGTGGAGGAGTGGCCATCTGCTTTCCTGAGGCAGCATAGATGGAGTTGATGAGAGAGGGCGTGGGTGGGAGGAGGAGGCTAGTTCGTTTGATAAACTGGGCTGCGTTCACAACTCTCGGCAATTTCTTGCAGTCTCGGGCAGATTAGTTGTGAAAAGGTACAGAACAAATCAGAGCCAGCAGTGATCTCCCGGTTGCCAAACATTTTAACTCCCCTTCCCATACTGCCTTTCTGTCCTGGGCCTCGTCCATTGTCAGAGTGAGGCCACATGCAAACTGGAGTAAACAGCAGCTTATATTTCGTTTGGGCAGCTTACAACCCAATGGTATGAATTTTGATTTCTCTAATGTCAAGTAACCCTTGCATTCCCTCTCTCTCCATCCTTCCCCCACGTTATCACCTCCTCCACAGCCAACAATGGACCATTGTGGACTCCTTAGCCACTGATTTGTTCTGCATCTTTTCATGCCTCTAGTTTCCCTCTGCCCTGACTCTTAGTCTGAAGAAGGGTCTCGACCCAAAACGTCACCTATTCCTTTTCTCCAGTGATGCTACCTGACCCGCTGAGTTACTCCAGCATTTTGTGTCCAATGTATTATATTCAATTCATAGAAAAATGCAGAAATATGATAAAGATGAACATTTCTTTGTGTGCCTCTGTGATTCACAGTAATGTCCAAGCATTTAATATTTAATCGCTGGAAACCCCCCACAGTCCAAGAGTTTTGTCAATCCAATGTGCATTTTCATCTGAAAGCATTGCTTGTAAATGAATGAAAGCCACAAGGAGGATAATTTTGATCTAAAGCGTTGATTCCCTTATATCTCAGAGATGATGTTTACACAATGAATGCAGAATGGGTACCATCCTGGGTTACGTGTGGGTCTTTAAAGTGGGCTACCTTCAGAGAGACACTTTGGGTAAATATATATTTTACATGTATAGGCATCAGGATGTGTCCTTAACTTGTTGATTGGCTGGAGGGGGGGGGGGGGGGGGGTGGGGTCCATGCTCTTGTTGAGCCTCTACTCCCCCCCCCCTTCCTTCTCCCCCATCCCGCTCATCCCTGTCTCCCGCCACTAGGCTTGTATCCACTGGAATTTAGAAGGGTGAGAGGAGATCTCATAGAAACATATAGCATTCTTAAAGTATTGGACAAGCTGGATGAAGCAAAAATGTTCCTGATGTTGGGGGAGTCCAGAACCAGGGGTCACAGTTTAAGAATAAGGGGAAGGCCATTTAGAACAGATGAAGAAAAAGAAATTCACCCAGAGCATTGTGAATCTGTGGAATTCTCAGCCACAGAAGGCAGTGGAGGCCAATTCACTGGATGTTTTCAAGAGGGTGTAAGATTTAGCTCTTCGGGCTAATGGAATCAAGGGATATGGGGAAAAAGCAGGAACGGGGTACTGATTTTGGATGATCAGCCATGATCATATTGAATGGTGGTGCTGGCTTGAAGGGCGAATGGCCTACTCCTGTACCTATTTTTCTATGTTTCTACTATCCCCTGGGAGCTGCAGTTTGTGTTCTCAACCGGTTTGAGATGAACCATGCTGTGTTGATATGTATCCACTAACAGTTCTGTACAGTTAATGGATCAGAAGTTGAATGGAAGTTGCTGCTCCACAGTTACCTGGCTGGGCTGGAGACTCCAGGGACAGTCTTCTTCGTGTAGAGAAACTAAAAGGCAATAGAAATGTATGAAATGATGAAGGGTGTGCACAGAGTAAATTACTGGTTGCTAACAATTTAACTCCCTTTCCCATTCCCAAACCAACTTTTCTGTCCTGGGCCACCTCCATTGGTAGAGTGAGGCCACAAGCAAACTGGAGGAACAGCACCTCATATTCTGCCTGGGTAGCTTACAACCCAATGGTAGGAACATTGAATTGTCCAATTTCAAACAGTACTCCCGTTACTCCATCTCTATTCCCTGCGTTCCCACCCCCACCCCGGTACGCACCCATTTCTCCCACGATCTCACAGCCTCTCAGTTACCCGACACCTTTCCCACCCTTCGTACATCCATCTCTCAACCCCGAGTCCCACGTTTCCCTTTTATCTCCCCTCTCTTCCTTCTCCTCTATTCCCATACACCTAAATCCTCACTCTGGCTCTCCACTTCACTCCTCCTCTCCTCTCCTTGCCTGACACCCTTTTGTCACTTTCTCCGCCCATCTTCCAATCCATCCACCCTCATCTGTATCCACCTATTGCTGCCAGCCTCCATCTCTCTTTTCCAACTTTCAACCCCTAATCCGATCAGTCCGAATAATGGCCCTTATCCAAAATGTCGCTTGTCCATTCCATCCTCGGATGGGCTGCCTGGTCTGTTGAGTTCCTCCTGCACTTTGAGTTTTGCTCTATATTCCACCACCTGCAGTTCTTTGTGTTTCACCTCAAGAGTAGTGATCTCTGGATTGCTCCCAGTGTCACACGCTACTGAGTGGGAACAGGAAGGGAGGACAGATGAATGTGTGGCTGAGGGGAAATGAAGAGAAGCTTTCCACCATCCCCCAGAGAATCCAGTACAAAATCCTCCTCATGACCTACAAAGCCCTCCATAACCTGGCCCCATCCTACCTGACTGACCTCCTCCACAGGCACACTCCCACCTGCACCCTCCGCTCTGCTGCTGCCAATCTCCTGTCCCCCCCCCATCCGGACCAAACTCAGATCCTGGGGGGACAGGGCTTTCTCCATCGCTGCTCCCACCCTCTGGAACTCACTACCCCAAACCGTCAGAGACTCCTCCTCACTCACCACATTCAAAACATCACTGAAGTCTCACCTGTTCAGCACTGCCTTCAACCACTGAAGGTCACCTCACCTTCTGTCTCCTTTTTCTGTATGTTTACTTATTTATCTATTTATTCAATTCTCTATGTTCTAGAAATCCCTGTAAAGCGTCTTTGAGTGTTTGAAAAGCGCTATATAAATGTAATGCATTATTATTATTATTATTATAAGATGACCAGTAAAATAATTACACGTAGTTATTGAAAATGGAGTTTGAAATGTGGCTAAGATTTGCAAGGCACTGCCTGATGTATCCAAGTTCAATAATAAACTTCAAAAAGAAATTGGATAAACACTTGAAGGAGAAAATTATGAAGGGAAATGGGATTACCTGGCTTGTTCTTTGCAAAAGGCAGTGCTGGTTCAATGGGTTAAATGTCTGCTCCATATTTTCTATGACTCTAATATAACTAAGGGCAATTTTTCCCCTTTGCCCATTTTATAAACACAGTCATTAATAAATAACATAAGGAAAAAAAGAACATATCCACCAGAAGTTAATTTGCAGTGTGCAATATCTTTTCAAGTTATTACTAAAATATGTCTTCTTTCATTGCTACAAATATTCAGCATGTGCTCTGTTTATGGTGAACGCATCATGTAGTTATGGTTTCCAAGTTAAACAGAAAAATGTCTCACTTCCTTCAAACTTTCAAATGACCTATGGTTTCAATTCCGCATTTAATCTCTTTCTATTGTGGTTGCAAATCTTGTTGACCTACGCGCTCCAGCACCCTGGGATCCTTATTAACGTGGTTTCTCAATGACGCCAACTACACGCACACCACTGGACACAACAACATCCACCCAAGAACAAGACACTGCAAATCCACATTTGACAAACAACTGTGTAATTTCTATATTGTCATGTGCAAATCTTATCTATGTGTTTGCTTGCTTGCAAAGTCCATTGAGGTTTGATTGATATGATTCAGATTGATATCCTCAGAAAGACATTTAGATCATGCACATCCTGTACACGGCAAGAGAACGGCAAGCAGGGCATTCTTTGTGCTGAGTGTTTCACATCTACCGTTTATGTCGCATTTCCTTCAAAGAACCAAATGTCACAGTTGTTTGTCAGGAATGAAATCCACTGGTGTGACCAATACCTCCATGGCCAAAATGAACAAATCACTCCATGACCCAAAACTCAACTGGACTAGCTACACAAGAAAGTGCAGGAACAAGAAGCTGTAGATGCTGGTTGATACCAAAAAAGACACAGAGTGCTGGAATAGCTCAGCAGGTCAGGCAGCATCTTAAGAGAACATAGGATCCCATGTCTTCTTTAGCCACATAAGGACATGGTAGCATTGTGGTTAACTTATTGGACTAGTATCCAGAATCCTGGATTCATGATCTGGTAGTCTGAGTTTGAATTGCCTGATTCACTTAATAAAATAACCATTGATTACGAAGGTAGTGTCAGTCATGGCAAAGAAAAAGCAACTGCATTTGTCAAAAATGCCTTGTTTCGCTGAAGTTCAGGGAAGGAAATCTGCCATAGTGACCAGGTTTTATTGCTCAGTGATTCAGCCGAGCAAGTCATGTAATTGAATGGGGAAGTAGGCAAGGGTAAGAAACCCACCAGCATCCCACGGATGTATCATAAGCAAAGAAAATACTGTGGGAGCCAATCTCCTGACTTCCTAAAGCCCTAGCCCCATCTACAATGGTATAGGTCAGATGGGATGCAAGCATCTCCATTTGTTTAGATTAGTATAACTCAAACATAATCGAGAAATTTGATGCTTGATTGGCAGCCAATGCATTGACCTAAACATGTACTCACTCATCCTCCACCTCATAGTGGCTCGAGTATGTACTGTCAACAGAACACACTGCAGCAACTGGCCTCGATAGTGTGGTTGTGGAGAGGATGTTTCCAGTAGTGGGGAGAGTCTAGGACCAGAGGCCATAAAAGACCAGAGGCCCCAAAGTATAAGGACGCACCTTTAGAAAGGAGATGAGGAGGAATTTGTTTAGTCAGAGTGTGGTGAATCTTTGGAATTCATTGTCACCGACTATCTTTGATCAGACTTTACTGGCTTTATCTTGCACTAAACATTATTCATGTTATTCCCTTTATCATGTATCTGTGCACTGTGAACAGCTAGATTGTAATCATATATTGTCTTTCCGCTGCCTGGTTAGCACGCAACAAAAGCTTTTCACTGTACCTCGCTCGGTACACGTGACAATAAACTAAACTCAAACTCACGACTGTGGAGGTCAAGTCAATAGATATCTTTAAAATGGAGATTGACAGATTCTTGATTAGTGAGAGTGTCAGGGGTTATGGGGAGAAGGCAGGAGAATGGAGTTGAGAGGGAAAGGTAGATCAGCCATGATTGAATGGCGGGGTAGACTTGATGGGCCGAATGGCCTAATTCTGCTCCAAGAACTTATGAACTAATGAACTTGACGGTACCTCTGAAACTCACAACCTCTACTTTATAGAAAGGCATGAGAACCAAACTATCAGAAGGTTCCTCTTCAAGACAGATGCCATCTCGACTTAGACAGCACCATTCCTTTGCCATTGATGGGTCAAAATCCTGGAACTCCCTATCCTCCTGCAGTGTGGAAGTATCATCATTGCCATCATCAGAAGGGTTGTAATGGCCCTTAGGGGCAGCTTACCACCACCTTCCCAAGGGACAAAACATGTTTGGTTTAGTTTAGAAACACAGCATAGAAACAGGCCCTTCAGCCGACCGAGTCCACATCAACCATTGATCACACGTTCACTAGTTCTATCACCCTACATAGCAAGGGCAATTTTTAGAAGCCAATTAACCTGCAAACCTGTACATCTTTGGAATGTGGGAGGAAACCAGAGCACCCGGTGAAAACCCACGCTGTCACAGGGAGAATGTACAAACTCCGTACAGACAGCACCTGTAGTCAGGATTGAACCTGGGTCTCTGGCATTGTGAGTTGGCAGCTCTACCGCTGTGCCACTGTGTCGGATTGGGAGATAATGTGGGCCTTATCACTAGAACAAAAGTAAGGAACGTTCCGTGCTCTAACTTGCCCATGGTTATTCATTCCCATTTTTATTGCAGCACTAGAGAAATAACACGACAAAGAGCCTGTTTTCACAATCAAACTGCAGTTTTTGAAGCAGCCGTTTTTCACAACCAGAACATGACGGCAGCCCTCTAGCACATTAGTGTATCTGGAGCATCAGAGGTTGAGGGGAGACCTGACAGAAGCATTTAAAATTATGAGGGTAGAGCGTCAGAAACTTTTTCCAAGGGTGGAAATTTCAAATATTACAGGGCATAGCTTTAAGATGAGAGAGGCAACATTTACAGGTGGCGTGCAGGGCAAGTTTATTTATACAGAGAGTGTTGGGTGCTTGGAGCGCACTGCCACAGATGGTGGTAGAGGAAGATACGATAGCGGGATTTAAAAGGCTTTTGGATAGACGGGGACTGGAGGAATATGGATCACGTGCAGGCAGGGGAGATTAGTTTAATTTGGCAATCGTGTTCGGCATGGGCATTGTGGGCCGAAGGGCCTGTTCCTGCACTGTGCTGTACTATCTCCATCCATCTCTCACTGCAGCTTAAAAGCAGGGTAAACTTCCTTGGGGATCATCAGAAACTGTGCAGCTGGGTAATAAGTGCATTCCATTCTAACACGACGAGTAACCATTTTAGATGAAGAGTTTGCAGCAAATTGGTATACCTGCATGTTTCCAGAACAACTACCTGTTGTGTGAACCAGGTGATCATTGTGCGAGGGAGTGGCTGACTTGTGCAATTTTACAGTGATCACGGCGTAAAAATAGGAGAAAACGTTGCATTTTAGCTGCTGATCAAAAATCTCCTCTCTGTGCCTCAACTCCTTAACAAGCGGGCACTCTTGTTAATGGGAAGCCAAGCAGAAAAGGTACGGAACGCTTTGGATATTGAACGTAGAATGCCGCGAAGGCTGGAAATCATGAAGTAAAAGCAAAAAGAATGTTGAAATGCTCAGCAGGTCAGGCAACTTCTTCAGAGAGTGAAAGAACAGAGTTAAGGGGCCTGTCCCACTTAGGCGTTTTTTTAGGCGACTGCCGGCAACTGCAATAATCGTAACAGTTCGCCGAAAAACCGGCGACTGGACCCCTCCCCCACGACAATGTCTACGACAAGCTACCACAACCTACCACCTAGTCGACGGCAAGCTACCGACAACTGGCGACCCAATCGTCGCGACTTAGGACGTCCACCTACGACCGCACCTACGACAACCTACGACCACACAGGCGGCAACCTACGACAACGGAAGTCAACCTACGTCTACCTGCGACAAGCTACGACCGTGTCGGCGACAACAGAAGATAATTCACGTCATTTTGACCTCCGGTTGTGACGCCGCTACCTGTCGCCGGTTGACGTAGGTAGTGGCCAATGGAATTCAACGAAGTCAGCACCGGCAACAGCCTACGGTACCTGGCGACAACCTACGACAGCGCCCCTGTCAGGAGACGTCAAGCTACAATCATTGGCGTCAAACCAACAGTCGGCAATTTTTAAAAAACATTTCAAAATCCAGCGGCGACCAGAAAAACGCTACGACTCTTTGGAGACGACTCACGACCAGACAGGCGACACCCCCGGCGACTGTGTGGCAACAGCTTAGTCGCCTGTAGTCGCCTAAAAAAATTGCCTAAGTGGGACAGGGGTCTTAGTGTTTCAGCTTGTGTAGGAAGGAACTGCAGATGCTGGTTGTACACCGAAGATAGACAGAAAATGCTGGAGTAACTCAGCGGGCCAGGCAGCATCTCTGGAGAGAAGGAATGGGTGATGTTTCGAACCGAGACTTTTCTTCAGAGTGAGAGTCAGGGGAGAGCGAGTCGGGAGGTATGGAAAGGTAAGGTGTGAAAACGACAGATCAAAGCCGACCGTGATGTCTTCCTGGTTAGGATTCCTGAAATGCCCGCAGAGTGCCTCAACTGGAGTGAGCAGTGGATGGGGGTGGGGTGGGGTGCCAGAGAGATGGGGCTTGAATTGATGGTCAAGTTACCTAGCTTCCTACGGTGGTTGACGGTGATGTCTTCAGTTTCACTGGCATTAACTGGAGGAAATTCTGGCAACTGTTTGGGTGTTGAACAAGCAGTCCAACAGCGTGGTACTGTTGGAAAGATGTGACAGATGATGGGGAAACTGACCTCTTTCTCTGCACGCAATGTCCCGATGCAGCAGCAGCTGTGTGAGGAAAGTATATGAGATCTGATGAAAGGTCATCCACCTGAAACGCCAATGCTGCCAGGACGGTTTCATTTCTCGTTTCATTGCTTCAATCTCTTTTCCTTTGTATAGTTACTGCGCTCAGTTTGCTCCAAGCTGGACAGATCACGTTTTCTTACAAAAGAGAAACAGCTAAAGATATCCTGATAAGTGTGTGGCGATGTATTTGGGGGGTGTTGGGGGAGGTGGTCACAGGGGAAAAACATATACCATGAATAGTAGGGCCCTAGGGAAAATTGAGCAAAAAGGGGATCTGGGTGTCCACGTGTAAATATCTCTAAAAGTGGTATCACAGGTGGAAAGGGTGGTGAAGAAGGTGTATGGGATGCTTGCCTTCATTAGCCGAGGCATTGATGGTAAGTGCAGGGAGGTCTTGGTACAAGTTTATAAAATATTGGTCTGGAAATACTGTGTGCGGTTCTGATCGCTGCAGTGTAGGAAGGACACGATCTCACTGGAGAGGCCACAGAGGAGATTCACCAGGACGTTGTCAGGGATGTTACATCTGTGATAGCCTGGGGTTATTTTCCTTGCAACAGAGGAGGCTGAGAGGTGATCTAGAGGTATACAAAATTATGAGAGGCAGAGATAGAGCAGATTTATAAGAAACTTTACCCCATATCAGAGGGGTATATCACCAGAGAGTATAGATTTAAGGGGAGAAGTAAGAAGTCTAGAAGAGACCTGAGGAGGACCTTTTCCCCCAGAGGGTGGCTGCAATCAGGGGCACATTGCTTGAGAAGATTGTGGAGGCAGGTACTCCCACTAAATTTAAAAGGCATCTGGTTAGGATTCCTGAAATGCCCGCAGAGTGCCTCAACTGGAGTGAGCAGTGGATGGGGGTGGGGTGGGGTGCCAGAGACCCCACCCCACTTGAATCTCTAGGATGGCAATGGACCAAGTGCTGATAGAGGGGATAAGTAGTTTTTTGATTGTTGGTATTTATTCACAAAATGCTGGAGTAACTCAGCAGGTCAGGCAGCATCTCAGGAGAGAAGGAATGGGTGACGTTTCGGGTCGAGACCCTTCTTCAGACTGATTGTTGGCATAGACATGGTGGGTCAAGGACTTGCTTTGGTGCCGACTGAACAGTGAACAGGATGGCAAAAGCTGTGCCTCTATTCAAGAAAGGCTGCAGGGAAAAGCCTGGGTACTACAGACCAGTGAGCCTAACATCTGTGGTTGGAAAGTTATTAGGGTGTATTCTGAGGGATAAGATACATGAATTTTGATGGACAAGAACTGATTAGGGATAGTCAGCATGGTTTTGTATGCGGGAGATTGTGTCTCATGAATTTCCAAAATCAGTACCCCGTTCCTGCTTTTTCCTCATATCCCTTGATTCCGTTAGCCCTAAGTGTTATATCTAACTCTCTCTTAAAAACAGCCAGTGAATTGGCTTCCACTGCCTTCTGTGGCAGAGAATTCCACAGATTCACAACTCTCTGGGTGAAAAAGTTGTTCCTCATCTCAGTCCTAAATGGCCTACCCCTTATTCTCAAACTGTGATTCCTGGTTCTGGACTCCCCCAACATCGGGGACATTTTTCCTGCATCTAGCCTGTCCAATCCCTTGAGAATGTTATATGTTTCTATAAGATCCCCTCTCATCCTTCTAAATTCCAGTGAATATAAGCTCAGTCGATCCATTCTTTCATCATATGTCAGTCCCGCCATCCCGGGAATTAACCTGGTGAATCCACGCTGCACTCCCTCAATAGCAAGAATGTCCTTCCTCAAATTAGGAGACCAAAACTGCACACAATACTCTGGGTCTGGTCTCACCAGGGCTCTGTACAACTGCAGTAGGACCTCCTTGCCCCTATACTCAAATCCTCTCGCTATGAGGGCCAAAATGCAATTTGCTTTCTTCACTGCCTGCTGTACCTGCATGCTTACTTTCAGTGACTGATGTACAAAGACACCCAGGTCTCGTTGTATCTCCCCTTTTCCAAATCTGACACCATTCAGATAATAATCTGCCTTCTTATTCTTGCCACCAAAGTGGATAACCTTACATTTGTCCACATTATACTGCATCTGCCATGCATCTGCTCACTCAACCAACCCATCCAAGTCACCCTGCAGCCTCCTCGCAGCTCACACTGCCACCCAGCTTTGTGTCATCTGCAAACTTGAAGATGTTACATTTAATTAATTCGTCTAAATCGTTAATATATATTGTATAGGTGGATTACAGCAAAGTATTTGATAAGGTTCCACATGGTAGGCTGCTCTGGAAGGTTGAATATTGTGTTCAGTTTTGGGCACCATGTTATAGGAAAGATGGTGTCAAGTTGGAAAGGGTGCAGGGAAGATTTACGAGGATGTTGCCCGGAATAAGAGGGCTTGAGCAGTAGGAAGAGGTTGAGTAGTCCAGGACTCTATTCATTGGAGTGCAGGAGGATGAGGGGTGATCTTATAAAGGTTTACTAAGTCATGAGAGGAATAGAACGGGTAGACGCACAGACTCTTATGCCTAGGTTTAAGGTGAGGGGAGGGAAGATTTAATAGGAACCAGAGGGGTAACCTTTTCACATGGGCGTATGGAACGAGCTGCCAGAGGAGGTCATTGACGCAGGTAGAATCACAACATTTAAGAAACATTTAGACCGGTACATGGATAGGATTTACAGGGATATGGGCCAAACGCAGGCAGGTGGGACTAGTGTAGATGGGACATGTTGGTCGATGTGAGCAAGTTGGGCTGAAGGGCCTGTTTCCACACTGTATGACTATGATTCTCTATGACTATGAGTACAGCACAGGAACAGGATCTTTGACCCACCATGTCTGGTGCTGACCATAATGCCAATTTAATCTACACACTTGCCTGCACGCGGTGTATTTTGCTCAGTTCCTTGCCTGCTTGTGTATCTGTCTAAATGTGTCATAAACTGTTTCCTCCACTTCCACTGGCAGCATGTTCCACATACGTATCACTCTGTGTGAAATCTTGCCATGTAAATCTCCTTTAAATTTCCCATCACTCACCTTGAAGGCATGTCCTCATGTATTTGGCATTTCTACTCTTGGGAAAAGACTCTGACCATCTACCCTGTCCGTACCTCTCATAATTTTATATATTTCTATCAGGTTGTCTCTCAGTCTCCAACGCTCCAGAGAAAACACTCCAAGTTTGTCCAGCCTCTTCCTGTAGCTAACACTCTTTAATCCGGGCAACATCCTGATGAACCTCTTCTGCATCCTCTCCAAAGCCTCCACTTCCTTCTTGTGATGCGGCAACTAGGGACTCTATAATACTCAGCAAATCCTCGTCAACAGTTCCATTGTTTATGTACTGGATCAATTACTCATAGCATGTATGGGTTCTGTGATCCTGACACTTTTGTTTTAAAAAATATATATATATTTTGCTCACCTAAGAAGCAGGAGCAGGCTTAAACCATGCAGCTTCTGAGCCTGCTTTGCCATCCAGTAAATGGCTGATCCCTGTACATCAGCTCTGCTTATTCACCCAATCCTAAATTTAGTGCTTAAAATACGTTGACCTCAGATCTGAATGCACTCCAAACTTATCATTTATAGCTCTTTAGGATGAAATCATTCTGATTTTATAACCCTCTGTCGAAAGTAATTTATCCTTATCCCCATTTAAATAGACAACTCTTTATACGGACACTATGCACTCTAGTTTTGGGCTTTCCAGGCCTAACTAACGCCTTACTGCCATTGATCCTGTCAACCCCTTCCCTGAATCGCATGTGTTTCAGTGGGATGTCCCTCTCATTCTTCTCAACTCCGGGGGGAGGGCAGGTCTTCTCAACTCCGGGGGGGGGGGGGGGCAGGTCTTCTCAACTCCGGGGGGGGGGGGGGGGGGCAGGTCTCTCATTCTTCTCAACTCCGGGGGAGGGGGAGGGGCAAGTCTTGTGCTCTTCACTCCTACCGTGTTGTTTTATGAAACAAATGTTCAGCTGGGGTTATTTTTGAGCACAGGATTTGCACTTAGAAGATAATCCTCTCAAGCATTGCTTCCACAAGACTGAGTTTGGCCAAGTAATGAGATCAGCGTCCTGTGTGCTTTTCCAGTTGTGCGTCTACTTAGAGATCAGTGCGGCCGCCAGCGCACGCAAGGTCAAGCTTTGGGGGAGAGGTTCTGATATCCTCATGGACTGAACTGCAAAGTGACCTTTTTGGAGGTTTTCTTTGCAACGCTCGCTCTGACCTAACAGTGCCTTCACAGGTATACTCTGGTCCTTAGACTTCAGAGGTACAGCGCCGAAACAGGTCTGACCCACTGAGTCCGCGCCAACCAGCGATCACCTCGTACACTACCACTATCGTCCACAATAGGGACAATTTACAGAAGCCAACTAATCTACAAACCTGCACATCTTAGGAGTGTGGGAGCACCCGAGGAAAACCCACACGGTCACAGGGAGAAGGTACAAACTCCGTACAGACAGCACCCGTAGTCAGGACCAAACCCTGGTCTCTGGCGCTGTGAGGCAGCAACTCTACCGCTGCTCCACTGTGCCGCCCTAAAGTCCTTCAGCAGTGCAGTATTTCTGCAATCTAAAGACTCGTTTTAGAATTATTGTTTGCTTTAAAATATATCCTGCATCTGGCTCATCCAACTCAAAGCCTTTAGAGAGTTACAGATTAATTCTGGATCTATAGCTGGTTATCCGAATACGTGCAGCAACACTATGCGAGCCAGTGGCAGCCTTGCATAAAGTAGTGCAGGCAGGCTATTCACTTTTAGTAGTCTCTCCAATCCCTAAAGGTTACAATGGAGATGTCCGCTTCAACTGAAACAGCTTACGGTAAACAGCTAATGAGCTAAAGTGCAAACAAAGCATAATCACTGGGAAGTGACACTTGTGTTTTGCCACGGCGGAAAATTGCACTACCCTGAATATCCTGCACAATGTCGCAACACAAAATGGTAATTACATTTCCAAATTATTTGGCTGCAGAATATCTCGCGATGTTTCCATGTTGTGCACTCTCTTTGTAAGTTCTTACACTGGCTCCTGTTCAGTAGGGAGGTGTACAATTTAACACAAGTTTTACAAACACGGTGAAATCTAGTTTTCAGTTTTAGAGATACAGCGCGGAAACAGGCCCTTCAGCCCACCGAGTCCGCACTGACTAGTGATCCCCGCACATTAACACTATCATACACACACACAAACACTCAGGCCAATTTACATTTATACCAAGCCAATTAACCTACAAACCTGTACATCTTTGGAGTGTGGGAGGAAACTGAAGATCTTGGAGAAAACCCATGCAGTCACGGGTAGAACGTACAAACTCCGTACAGACGGCGCCTGTTATCGGAATCGAACCTGGGTCTCTGGCGCTGTAAGGCAGCAACTCTACCGCTGCATCACCGCGCTAATGCGAAATCGCTTTACCAATTTTATTATAAGCTCAGGCGGTAACCCACAATATGTAACTTGCGAAAAGCAGTATTACCATGAGGTTTTGTGACTGGTTGAAACAAATTATAATGTGATTGACTTATAGTGTTGTCCTCATGCAGTATTGCTTTTCAAATTGAACAGAAACACCTCATTTCCTTCAGGATGCTTGGGTTGCCTCCTTATACAAGAGAAGTACAGTTTAGTTTGGAGATACAGCGTGGGAACAGGCCCTTCAGCCCACCGACTCGGCACCGACCAGCGATCACTCTGTACACTAACACTATCCTACATACACTAGGGGCAATTTACAGTTTTAGCGAAGCCAATTAACCTACAAACCTGTATGTCTTTGGAATGTGGGAAGAAGCACATGGACAAAACCCATGCAGGTCATGGGGAGAATGTACGCACTCTGTACAGACAGTACCCGTGGTCAGGATCGAACACCAGTTCTCTGGTGGTGTAAAGCATTACCGTTGTGCCACCGTGCTGTCGAAATTTACCCAGGCAGCACAACCTGCTTTATATTTTTAAAGTTTGGATTAGATCTTCTTTTCAAGAGAGAGTTAGATTTAGCTCATAGGGCTAACAGAATCAAGGGATATGGGGAAAAAGCGGGAATGGGGTACTGATTTTGGATGATCAGCCATGATCATATTGAATGGCGGTGCTGGCTCGAAGGGCCAAATGGCTTACTCCTGCACCTATTTTCAATGTTTCTATATTCTTTTCTATGTTCCCTCTCGTTGTACGTTTGCTGCTCCAAAGATAGATTAGCTTTTTGCACCTCGAACAACTATCCATGCAAGTGTGTAGGCAGTCCCCATTTTTAGATTAGTCTAGTTTAGAAATACAGTGCGAAGACAGGTCCTTCGGCCCACCAAGTCCGCGCCAGCCAGCGATCCCACACACTAACACTATCCCACACACACACTAGGGACAATTTACAATTATACCAAGCCAATGAACCTACAAACCAGTACGTCTTTGGAGTGTGTGAGGAAACCGAAGATCTCGGAGAAAACCCACGCAGGTCACGGGGAGAACGTAGGCGTTGTAAGGCAGCAACTCTACCGCTGCGCCATCCAGCCGTCATGTAAGCATTCTGTTCCTGAGAACTCTCCAATGTTTCCACAAGTCAGTGCGAACCAGCGAGTACAGAAGTGGTTGGCATGAGGGTCTTCAGCGAAATATCTGAATCTTACAGCAATGCTGTATTTTATACTATATACAATGACGGAAAATATCCCCGCAATGTATATAGCCAGTGTCAATCTGTTCTTTAGATTCAGATTAGTTTATTGTTATATACACCAGGATGCAATGAAACTTATTGTTCACAGGCAGCTTCAAGTGTAGGCAGTATACATGACAATGATAGATACAACAATAAATATATTAATGCATTAAAAAGAACATTATTGCTATTAATGCGGTAGATTTCCACAAGTCTACAAGTTTCACAAAACTCAAATTAAATAGGATTTGGGGCTGGAAACTATTAAAAGAATAAAATTGCCCTGTATTGTTGATTAGTATCCTTTATTCGACTGTAGAGCTACCCATACTCTATTGCTCTGCATACATTGCTTATAATTCTGAGGGAAAACTTTTTCAGTCAGAGAGTTGTGAATCTGTGGAATTCTCTGCCTCAGAAGGCAGTGGAGGCCAATTCTCTGAATGCATTCAAGAGAGAGCTAGATAGAGCTCTTAAGGATAGCGGAGTCAGGGGGTATGGGGAGAAGGCAGGAACGGGGTACTGATTGAGAATGATCAGCCATGATCACATTGAATGGTGGTGCTGGCTCGAAGGGCCGAATGGCCTCCTCCTGCACCTATTGTCTATTGTCTATTGCTTCTATGTTGTCCTTAACATTATCCATAACTAAACTAATGGAACATATACTGTGAGCAGTTGTCAATGAATAACAGTTTGCAAGTCTGTAACTAACTTTCCTATCTTAACATATTCTTTAAATAATTATGAGAGGATTTGTGTAAATCTGATCTTCTTTGACCTGGGAGCCCCAGTATTGGTAACCCAACCTGTTTCTTTGAAATGTCAAGAGTTTGTCTTCATCTGGAACGATTGCAGAATAAAATCCATATCAAATTACAAACACAGAGGACAATACAAGCAGCGCCTGGAATAACGTCTTGACTGGATAGAAGAAATGTTGGATGGATGCCAGGAATATGGCTCAGAATTAAATCTGTTTTCTGCGTTGAGCTGCACGCTAGCTACGGAAGGGACCTTGTCCTCAGTGTCTTCTCAGATGGGCTGCATGCACTGAGAAACACAGTGATGGATGAATTATACCTCAGTCACCGCTATACCGGCGTGCTTTTAGTAGGATCAATGGGATTTCAGTGTGGAGTGCTCTTCATCATTTTACATAGCACTCACATCCCCAGCGATGCGCGCTCCAGTGTACAGGCTTTACTTCTTGCATAAGCTTAATCTATCTGTGAAGATAGTGACAATGTGGATGAACTCTGCTCATATCTGGAGGAATTAAACATCCATAAGAACTGTCACGTGGGCCAGCTGTTTGAAAGCTTTAGCTTTGCATTGGTTCTCGGCTCTGTGCCCCACCCCCCACCGCCTTCCCCTGAAACAGAGTGGCTATGAGGGAAATAATGAATATGTGTGTTGCAGGGACTGGATTCGGAACGAGATGCCAACCTTTTCAGTCCTCTACAAGGGAGCTGTGATCATTAGCAGGTAATAGATGAGAATCTGTTAAATCGACCACTGCCTGTTTGTTGTGTTTTCTTGTCAAGTCAGTTCCCATAGAAGTCTTCAATTCTGGTTTTAAACAATTTAAACAGCCGAGGGCTTCAGTTTTGCTAAGATTTAAACCGTGATCAAACTCAATCAATCAATTTCTTTGCTTATTGTTTTCTGGCCCGACATTGAGCAAATCAGTGGAATGTGAAGCCCAGCTCTCGTTTAGTGGAGCTGATAGTTTCATGGTGTTGTTTTGGACTAATTAGAAATGCCACCCATTTGGGTGGAGTAAGATGTGTGGAATTATTAGTTACCGCTTGCAGATCTACATTGATGCAGCAAAGGTTTTACATTGTAGGGGAAACTTCGGAGTGTGATTTCTGTTCGCTGAATCCTGGAGGTTATTTTGTTGAAAGATTGAAAATGAATGCTAAATAAGCACCGTGCTGTCTCATTGAGCAGAGTATTTTGGTGCTAATTGTAGATCACCATAAAATGGACTTATCTAGATGAGGTTAGATATTCTCCAGGTGGACACAAAGTGCTGGAGTAACTCAGCGGGTCAGGCAGCATCTCTGGAGAAAAAGGATGGGTGTCGTTTCGGGTTGGGACCCTTCTTCAGACGTTATTCGCCAGAGATGATGAAATCAGAGGAAGTCCTGGAGATAATGACCTGTTGCTCATCTGTGGTCAAGGGGTAGGTAAGATGAGGCTTCCATGAGCTGGCATCTGAAGAAGGATCCTGAACCGAAATGTTACCCATCCTTTTTCTCCAGAGATGCTGCCTGACCCACTGAGTTAGTCCAGCACTTTGTGCCTATCTTTGGTATAAACCGGCATCTGCAGTTGCTTGTTTCGACATTGAGATATTCTGTAAAGAGGTGGTTGTGCTCCCCGACCTAAATCCCGCTCTATTGAGGTGAATGTAAGGAGTGAGCATCGCTGGTGACTGATACTCCCACACCCCTCTGCTGCAGGTGTAGCATTGAGTTACTCTTTAGGTATAATCTTCATGTATCAGTGTGCGTAGGCCCCACATATCCCTGGTGAGAAACCCACCACTGGGCTTTTGACCAAACACACTCTATTGTTGCCTCAGCATATTGTACTCGGCTTCTGAAATTAATTCCAAACAATTGAACTTCAAAGACGATGTGTAGTAGTACTGATTGGGGATTAATTTTTAGGTATCATTTCACAAAGGTTGTGGATAGACACAAAATGCTGGAGTAACTCAGCGGGACAGGCAGCATCTCTGGAGAGAAGGAATGGGTAACGTTTTGGGTCGAGACCCTTCTTCAGTCTGAAGCTCTACCACTCTGCCACCTTGGCCCCCGCGGTCCAACAATGTCCAGTACCCAGGCAGAGGGAGACCACCATATCATCCTGCACCTCGGCTCCTCTTTCCCACGGCACAAGGTGCTGTTTTTCTTCCCACCTCACATCCCCCTCACACTCCGTTCCTGGTGAGGAGCCCAGCACAACACTGTTGACTATTCACTTCCTTTCTTCCGGTGACTCCTATGAGGTGTCAAATATTGATTTTCAGGTGATATCTTCATACAACCTTGTGTTGGCTCGCTTGCGACAGAAATCCCGTACGGTCTGCTGATAACATCTCCTGTCCAGATGAACAGACTGGACCCGAAACATCATCAGTCCATTTCCCTCCACAAATGCTACCCGACCCATGGGTTCCTTCAGTAGTTTGTTTCTCCGCTCCAAATTCCAACCTCTGCAATCTCTTGTGTTTCCATCAAACTTCCAGCAGCACACATAGTAAACCTTTTTCTCCACCTTTAAATGGGATTTGATATGTTGCCTCCAAGTACACCATCAAAATGTTTTAGCAGGCAATTTAAATGACCAGTTCCTCCATCAAGAAACCTTCATTAGTTCCTTGAACTAAGGAAAAACCGAATCAGCATTTCAACTGCAGGCTCCATCTTGGCCAATTCAGCCAAACATACAGGGAAATGTCTCTTCCTCCATGTGTCTCCATTTTCCATGCTGTTTTCTCGTTAAACAACATCTGGTGTTGTAACTCTAACCTCTGCTGACTGTGGATCTCTATAAAGCAGCACTGAATGCCAGTGAAAATCTCACTCGAATGCATTTTCTGCTGCCCAATATATGTAACACACGAGTGATCCACAGTGCCACCAATTCACCAGTGTATATTTTAGTTTGCACAAATGAATAATGCGGCACATTTTGCTAATTTATTATAACGCAAGGGCAGAATTAACTCTAAGACCGAGCCTATGGCAGTGCTTGGCGGATGGTTGAATCATGAAACTGCCGCACAGTAGAAGTCATTTGGGTCCTTGTGTTCATGCCTACCTAGTCCACTTCAAAACAGAATATATGCAGAATGGAAAACAGTGGATCAGGCAGTATCTGTGTACAGAAATGGACAATCGATGTTTTGGGTAGAGACATCAGTCTGAAGAAGGATCCAGACCCCAAACCAATTCTGTCCATTTCTCTCCACAGATGACGCCTGGCCTGCTGAGTTCTTCCAGCACATTGCTGTTTGCTTTCAGTATCTGCAGACCTTTGTGTCTTTAGGAAATAAGCAGAGCCTGATCTAAGCAGAAACCTGCTGTGGATCCAGTTAAGAGCCAAAAAAAAAAGTTTCTATCTCACACCTTTTGCAATTTTCAAATGCCTTACAGGCAATGAAACACTTTAGAAATGTAGTTACTGTTGTAATGTGGGAAACACGGCAGCACATTGGCGTATAGCAATGTAATAATGATCGCTAATCTGTTGGTGGCATGATTACACAGTCCAAGTAATCAGTAAGAAGTCCCCTTCTCTTCAAGGCAACACCCTGGGATCTGTTCCCCACACTAAGAATAACAATTGGGTCTTGGAGTAACGCCCTGTCTGAGTGGGAGTGGGAGTGCCTTCTTACTATAGCACACTCTCGTTGCTGAGCTGAAGTGTTGGTATAGACAACATGTTCCGGCGTTTCTAGGCCAACAGTAAGTGTATCTGATGCCAGGGCAATGATAACTGTGTGGCACATTACACATAAGGGTGCAGATATAAACCTCACAATAGACTGCTATTGTTTCTTTCTATGCCTGAAGCTGGTGAGTATTCCCAATGACCTGACCTAATACTGTACAAGGGACTGATGTCCATGTGTTATGGCCCCTTATATCAGGTCAGGTTGGAAGCTTCAGGATACTGGCCCAGAGGTGGGCCTCTGCCAGGCTCCATTGCCAGCTTAGTGATCACATGCCAGCTTGAGTCAAGTGTAGCACCGAATGTAGATATTGGGTGGTGTGAACATTAGCTAACAATCACCTTCACCATTGTCAGGCGGCTGGAAGGCACATTTCTATTCCTCCTCGCTCCAGTATAAAGATGTCAAAGCCAAGACCAACCATTAATGTTCATGGCATCCACCAGGTTACACTGCTGAGGGAGATGGAAGCCTGATTGGAGTAGATCCTCACATTTATTATCATTGTATCCTTCATGAGCAGCACAGCTAGTACAACTCCTCACCTTGGGGGATATCTGTGAGGAGTTTGCATGTTCCCCCTGTGACAGAGTCAGTTTCCTTTCACATGCTAAATTCATGTGGGTTAATAGGCTAATTAATCATCATAAATTACTCCAAGAGTGTTAGTGAGCATTTGCGAGAGACGGAAAGTAAGATGGGGGAATAAAATGTATTGCATTAAAATTAGTGTGTGATTAGTGGTTCCAAGTGGGTACCTGATGGACTTGGTGGCTGACAGGTTTGTTTCCATCCTGGATGGTACAATTCAGAAAAGTTCTGAGGGCGGCACGGTATTGCAGTGGTGGAGTTGCTGCCTTACAGTGCCAGAGACCTGGGTTCCATCGTGACTACAAGTGCTGTCCGTGTGGAGTTTGTAACGCTCGCCCCGTGGGCTTTCTCTGGGATCTACGGTTTCTTCCTACACTCCAAAGACGTACAGGTTGTAGGTTAATTGGCTTGGTAAAATTGTAAATTGGCATGAATGTGTGTAGGATAGTGTTGGTGTGTAGGGATGTTGGTCGGCACAGACTTGGTGGACCAAAGGGCCTGTTTCTGCGCTGTATCTCTGAACTAAACTAAACTAAACTAAACTAAACTAAACTGAACTAAACCAAACCAAACTAAACTAAACTAAACTAAATTATGATATATAATTGCCTGACCAATAAGGCAATGAACAACATTTAGGTGCTTTAGGGCATAAGCTATTGCCTATAAAATTGGATGCCATTTTATCTGCACTCTTTCACAACCACTGTAACCATTACCCACCAGGTACTCTATCCAACTTGCATAACTCTAAACCAGCATTGGCTACCAATTAATGTTAAAATAGTAATGTTTTACTTTAAAAAACAAATCCAACAGTATCCACTCGACAAATAACTTTCTGCAAGTAATTACATTGGTACTCTACATTGATACAAAATGAAGAGATTTCTGATTTGTTAAATTGGTTCATGACTGTGGGTCGAGCCAGAACTCGGTGCTTCCTGAATGGCCGTCATTTGCTGAGGTCCACTACAGCGCATTCTCAATGATTGATTGAATGAATGAATGAATGAATGAATGAATGAATGAATGAATGAATGAATGAATGAGTGAATGAATGAATGAATGTATACTTTATTGTCACATGTGACAAGTCACGGTGAAATTCTTTGCTTGCATACCCACAGTATGCAAATAGCCGCCACATAATGGCGCTGACAAAGTTACAAAGTATACACAGTATCCGAGCGGGGCACCCTTTGATCTCCCCCCCCCCCCCCCCCCCCCGCACCCTCACCGTGCCCCCCGCCCCCCAACGCTGGGACCCCTTTGCCCATTGTTCTCCCCCTCCCTCACACAATGTACTTTAGAGCAAAATTGTGTCGGAGAATTCAAGACAAAATAGCAAAGCCTAAACCAAGGAACAAATTTTCCAGTGCTTTTCTGGGAAATTGGGAGCTAATGACTTAGCAATGGTGAAGCAACAGGGTGATGTGTCTGAGCTAGGATAGTATGAGACTCCAAGGCTATTGCTGTTCTTCGTTGCTGTTGATTTGTTCATTGCTGGGAGCATGTCTCCATCAGTGCTCTGATTGTACAGTTTCCAGGCAAATGAAGAGGTCCAGTAGCACTAATGCATTACATGGTTATGGATTGTTGGCAAACCTTAAGGTTAAAGGTGATATCTGATCCCAGTGAATACGTGCACAAGATGTCAATGTGGTGATGTGGTTGGATATAAGATTAAAATCTGACCTGCCTGTGCACAATGTGAACCTATCCATGAATCCTCCCACCACCATAAATCTAACAGATTCAGACTCAGTCTGACGAACACTCCCGACCTGAAACGTCGCCTATCCATATCCTCCAGAGAAGCTGCCTGACCCGGTGAGTTACTTCAGTACTTTGGTGTTTTACCATAAATATAACAATCTCAACCATGTAACAGTCCAGAATCCAGCAGAGTAAATGTTCATTCCACCATTTTAAAATATAATCCGAAAGAAAAGTGCTTAAAATTGTTTCTTTCGTTTCCCCTCTTCTTCCAGTCAAACATTTGCTGTAAATATTCACTGCGTTCCATTGCATTTGTTTCACAGTAGAATACACAGGAACAGAAGTGGACCTCTCAGTCCTTCAGATCTATTCTATCCGATTGAATCAGACCTTGGCTGGTCTGCATCTGACTTCCATTATGCTCTTTATCATGTATCTGAATTCTGTGGGCAGCTCGATTATAATCACGTACAGTCTTTCTGCTGTCTGATTGGCAAGCAACAAAGCTTTTCACTGTACCTCGGTACACGTGACAATGAACTAACCTAATCTAAATTACAAACCCAAGAGCTCAGAACAAATGTAGCACAAATCTCCAAGTTTGCTCCCAAATTCCTTTTCTAGTTCACCCATGTGAGATAAAGACATTTTAGACTTTACTTTAGCGATACACCGCTGAAACAGCCGCTGTGGCTGCCTCGCCAACAGTCTGCCTTGTCCTTTTCTTCTTCGTTGTTTTTTAGTATGTGTTAAATGTATGTTTTAGTGTTTTTTAGCTTTGTTTTATGTGGGGTGGGGGGGGGGGGGGGGGTGGAGTTGGGGGAAACTTTTTAAATCTCTTACCTCGACGGCGATGCAAGTTTTTTCTTTATCGTATCTCCGTCCGCACTGTGGCCTAACATCGAGGAGCTGGTGGCCTCTTGCTGGGGATCGACTTCGAGAGCCCCAACCGCGGGAGCCTGCAGGACTTAACATCGAGGAGCTGGTGGCCTCTTGCTGGGGATCGACTTCGGGAGCTCTAACCGCGGGAGCCTGCAGGACTTAACATCGTGGAGCTGGCGGTCCCTGTCGAGCATCGACCTCAGAGCTCCAACCGTGGGAGCCTGTGGACTTTAACATCGTGGAGCTCACGGTCCCTTGGTTAGGGACCGACTTCAGGAGCTCCAGGCCGCAGGAGCTTCGACCGCCCCGACTGCGGATGGTTCGACTGCTCTGACCATGGGAGAATAAAGAGTGAAGATTGGACTTTATTGCCTTCCGTCATAGTGAGGAATGTGTAATCTGCTGTGGGGGATGTTTATGTTAACTTTTATGTGGTTGTGTGTCTTGTTGCTCTCTTTGGTATGACTGTATGGTAAATCGAGTTTCACTGTACCGTAATTAGTACGTGATAATAAAATACCCTTTGAACCCCTTTGAACCTTTGAACAGGCCCTTCGGCCCACCAAGTCTGTGTTGACCAGCGATCAACCTGTAGACTAGCACGGGTCCCTGGTGCTGTAAGGCAGCAGCTCTACTATGGCGCCACTGTGCCACCCTAAAGGCCACAACATTACATTACATTATCACATATCACATTAACTCTTCTGCTTTATTTTCTCTTTTCTAACCTGATTCAAACACAAGGGCAGAAATTCCTGGGTAAATTCCACAGCGGCTTTGCAATTACTCTGGAGAGGTGCCCAAGATAAAACATTTGGAATGGGCCATTTCTTGAGGGGATTTCCCAGTTTCGAACTGTAGTGGCGACTGAAGGTCAACATTTCCCCATATTTTACTTTAATTTAGCCTTTGCCTCCGTCTTATCATCGGTAAATCAAGGCAGAATGAGGTTGAATCTGGAAAAGAACCTTCAAGAAATGCCAGCACATTTTACAGCGCAGTCACTGTTGTACTGTAGGAACTCTGTCGCACTGACATTTACTTTGAATAATATTTAGAATGACCTGTTCAATTATTTATAAAAGAAGAATAAAATCTGTGAGGGGAATCTGACACCAGCACACGATGGAAGGTCATTGCTGGGTGTGTATTTGGGAGGAATGTTCTCGCACACTTTAGCACGGTGTGCTGGCTTATTTTCCATTGGGCCTTCTGTATAATGGAATATTCTATTTAGTAACCCCAGCTCCCTGCTTTCACTAATGTTACAATTTCTGACCTTTACTCTCTCCTTCACTGGCTGTCCCAATTTTTAAAATTGTTAATTCTGTTATTATAAACCGTCCTGCAACAGATCACTGGCAAAATAAAGTATCTCATGGAGAATGCAGATATTCTCAGCAAACCAAACAGGTACACTTCCATCTAGCACCCTCTAGAGCTGGAGTTTTTGAAGGATGAGGGGGGGGGGGGATCTCATTGAAACGTACTGAATAGTGAAAGGCCTGGATAGGGTGGATGAGAGGATGTTTCCACGAGTGGGGAGTCCAGGACCAGAGGTCATAGCCTCAGAGTAAAAGGATGTTCCTTTAGAAAGGAGATGAGGAGGAATTTCTTTAGTCAGAGGGTGGTGAACCTGTGGAATACATTGCCGCAGAAGGCTGTGGAGACCGTCAATGGATATTTTAAGGCGGAGACCGATAGATTCTTGATTAGTGCGGGTGTCACGGGTTACAAGGAGAAGGCAGGAGAATGGGGTTGATCGAGAACGATAGATCAGCCATGATTGAATGGTGGAGTAGACTTGATGGGCCGAATGGCCTAATTCTACTCCTATCACTTATGAACATAATGTGACAGCTCTTGCAACGTTACTTATTTCAACCTTAAGTGCAGGTTTGCTGGAAAACCTGTTTATTTGAATGTTGATCACATTAAGTAATTGTCTCTGCTGTGCTCATTATTGAAAGAAGCAGATCAATTTTCAATATATTAAATTCTACTTACATTTTTCCTCATCTTTATATTATTAAGTTGAACACAGTCCCTGCCATTCTATCTCCTTTTTTCAAGGATTTTAACAGCCAATTCGTTCACTTACATTAAAGTAACACAGGGTTCTAATAAAGAAGGTGTTGGTGGGGACATTGTGATCCAATTAATTCCTACCAATTTGATTGCAATCAAGCAAACAGAATCATTCGCATTTTTCAAACCAGTAAAAGTCCCTGCTAATGGATGACCGTCAGAAGGAACTGATTTTTGTACTCGGTTCCTCCGAAACGTCACCAGTTCCTTTTCTTCAGAGATGCTGTCTGACCCGCTGAGTTGCTCCAGCTTTTTATGTTTATCTTCGGTTTAAACCAGCATCTGCAGTTCCTTCCTACAAATTCCATGTCCCTTGATTTCCTTAATATCTAAAAGTCCATTAATCTCTGATGTTTAAAGTGTGTCTAAAAGTAGAAGTTTAATGATATTCATGTACCTAGAGGTGTTTATTTATCTGCTCGTGTGTGTGTGTGTGTGTGTATTTGGATATTTGCATGTGTATGAGTGTGTTTGTGTGAATTTTGTGTGTATTGTGGTTGTGGTAAGTTTTTCGACTTGACTATCAACTTTATAGCACATTGTCTACAACTGTATCAATCCAACTCCCTGAGTTCTCCGTGCAATGTGTGAGATGATCTGGTCACTTTGTTATCGAGATATATTTCTTGGACGTTATTTTTACTCTTAATTTTCCTGTGAGTGATTTTATCATTAAAGACATGCCTTTGTAATTAGGAGTGGGCCGTTATTCTTTTCAACAGCATCATGTACTGAAAAATAAATGTTGCTTTAAAACATCCTACGGCTGTGCATCGGTGAACAATTATAATGACCGCTTTCATGAAACAATGTTTCTGCGTGACCTGATGACTCCTTGAATGTCTTTCGTGGGGGGAGTGGATGGATGATTGCGTCAGAGCACCTTCATCTTTGCTTAACATGTGCTGCAGTATAATGAAAAGCATCCTCTTAGCGACACTTAAAGGAGATCCAATTCCTCTTAACAAAACATCCAAATTTACTTTGGGAAATCTGAGCGCCCTGAAATGTGTGCAAGCCTTACCTCTGACATTTAATCTAAACAAGTAAGCACCCGTGTTTACATGTGTAGGAAGGAACTGCAGATGCTGATTTAAACCGAAGATAGACACAAAATGCCGGAGTAAACTCGGCGGGACAGGCGGCATCTCTGGAGAGAAGGAATGGGTGACGTTTCAGGCCGAGACTCTTCTGCAGACTGATGACTTTGCTGAAGACTGAAGAAGGGTCTTGACTCAAAACGTCACCCATTCGTTCTATCCAGAGATGCTGCCTGTCCCGCTGAGTTACTCCAGCATTTTGTGTCTACCCGTGTTAACATGTTCACAGCCCATGGCCATTGGCAGGAGCACCCCAGCGATTACTGCATCACATTGTTCTATTCTAGTTTCAGACGAGCATATATACAGCCTGTTCCAACTACCAAAGTGCATTTCAACCTAGGGATAGACACAAGACGATGGAGTAACTCAGTGGGTCAGGCAACATCTCTAGCGAGAAAGAATAGACAATAGACAATAGACAATAGGTGCAGGAGTAGGCCATTCAGCCCTTCGAGCCAGCACCGCCATTCAATGCGATCATGGCTGATCACTCTCAATCAGTACCCCGTTCCTGCCTTCTCCCCATACCCCCTCACTCCGCTATCCTTAAGAGCTCTATCCAGCTCTCTCTTGAAAGCATCCAATGAACTGGCCTCCACTGCCTTCTGAGGCAGAGAATTCCACACCTTCACCACTCTCTGACTGAAAAAAATCTTCCTCATCTCCGTTCTAAATGGCCTACTGTGGCCCCTTGTTCTGGACTCCCCCAACATTGGGAACATGTTTCCTGCCTCTAATGTGTCCAATCCCCTAATTATCTTATATGTTTCAATAAGATCCTGGATAGGTAACCTGTCGGGTCGAGACTCTTCTTCAGACTGAGAGGACAGCATCTGCAGTTAACCAGCATCTGCAGTTCTTCCCAACACATTTTAAAGTGGGAAGTTGTATTGCAATCGCTGCAGTAATGGTGAGAATGTGTTCTGAAAGGAAACTGTCTTATCACAAAAGTTGGAGGAAATCCATCGGTGGCGCAGCGGTAGAGTTGCTGCCTTACAGCGCATAGCGCCGGAGACCCAGGTTCGATCCCAACTACGGGTGCAGTCTGTACGGAGTTTGTACGTTCTCCCCGTGACTGTGTGGGTTTTCTCCAAGATCTTCAGTTTCCTCCCACACTCCAAAGACGTGCAGGTTTGTAGGTTAATTGGCTTGGTGTATGTGTAAATTGTTCCTAGTGTGTGTAGGATGTGCGGGGATCGCTGGTCGGCAGGGCCGTTTTTACAGCATTATGGGCCCCCGGGCAAAGCAGTGTACTGGGGCCCCTACCGTTACTCTCCCCCAGCCCCCCCCTGTCGTGCCGGCGAAAAGCACTTACCGAAAAGCACTTAGCGATGGACTTAGGGTGCTACATTGTTGCAAAAAGCACTTACAGATCGCTGTGAGAAGCACTTAGTGACCGAAAATGTTGCGAAAAAAGCACTTATTGAACCTACATTTTAAAAGTAGTATTTATTTATTGCAAGTCACTTAACATACACAGATCAGCGTGGGGCCCCTATGCTCGTGGGGCCCCGGGCAAGTGCCCATCAGGCCCATGCGTTAAGACGGCCCTGCTGGTCGGTGCAGACTCGGTGGGCCGAAGGGCCTGTTTCTGCGCTGTATCTCTAAACTAAATCCGGAGCACTGCAGTCCTGAAGGCACACACAACATCCCCAGGGGAGGGGAGATTGATAACACCAGTTCAGAGTAATACAGCAGAGAAGCAGGCTCTTCGGCCTAACATGCCCATGTAGACTAAGGTGCCTTCCTGAGCTAGTCCCACCTGCCTCTTTTTTGTCCTTTTCCTATCTGTGACCCTGTCCAAACATCTTTTAATCATTGTAATTGTAGCAGCTTCTACCTCTTCCTCTGGCAGCTATTTCCATATACTCATTGGCCTCTTTCTTAAAAACTTGCCCCTCAGGTTCCTTTTAAATCGTTTCCCCGCAATTTAATCCTATGCCCTTTCATGTTAGATTTTCCTACTCTGGAAAAAAAAGACTGTAACCATCCACTTTATCATTGCACCTCATAAAGTTACAAACTTTCATAAGGTCTGGTGGGAACCTCCTACACTCCTGGGTAAACATTTCCAGCCTGCACAGCCCTTCCTTATAAATCAAACCTTCTGGTTCTAGCAACATCCTTGTGAAAAATTTCTGCAATCTCTCTAGCTTGCTGAGAACTTCTATCTACATTCAGGGCTTTAAATGTAATGAAATAACCTATATAAATTCGCAAGAAAGTAGTTGTACATAATCTGACTCTGAATCACACAATATTAAATTAAGTGACCAAAAGTTTGGCCAAATTTCTTTTCGTCTTAAAAAACCTGGCGTAAAAATCGCAAAGGTTCATGAAGGGAACTCCAGACAATAGAACTAACCTGGAGATACAAGGAATTGCAGATGCTGGGTTTACAAAGAAAGACATATAGCTCTGGAGTAACTCAACAGGCTAGGCAGCATCTCTGGAGAACATGGAGAGTGATGTTTCAGGTCATGACCCTTCTTCAGACTGATTGTGGTGCGGGGGAGCGGGGGGGAAGTAAGCTGGAGGGGATGAGGGACAGGACAAATTCTGGCGAGTGATAGGTGGATATGAGTGAGGGGGAGTTTTGACAGACAGTTGCTTTGACAAAACCCAGAGATGAAAACACAAAAGGTGTGAGCTGAGGATAGAAGATGACAGAATATAGGTTAAAATTGGAGAATTCAATGTTTATATCGTTAGATCCTAAGCTATCCAAGCAGAATATGAGATGCTGTTTCTCCATTTTGCATATGGCCTCACTCGGGCAATGGAGGAAGCCCAGGACAGAAAGGTTGGTGTGGGAATGGAAAGGGAATTTAGTCCTTTATTCTTATTTACTGCATTCGGTGTTCCTGATGTGGCCTCCTTTACATCGGTGAGACCAAGCGTAGACTCGGTGACCGTTTTGCATGACACTTGCACTCCTACCACATCCAGAGAGCAGTGCTGAACTACTAACTACCTCATTGGTGACTCTCGGACTATCCTTGATCGGACTTTGCTGGCTTTTCCTTGCACTAAACGTTATTCCTTTATCATGTATCTATAAACTGTAAATGGCTCGATTGTAATCATGTCTTGTCTTTCCGCTGAGTGGATTGCACGCAACAAAAGCTTTTCACTGTACCTTGGTACACGTGGCAATAAACTGAGCTGTAACTGTAAGTGGAGTTGTCTTTTTCAGAGCACAGTAGCAAACACAAATCTGGACAAAATTGGTGACAACTGAGATATACTCATTCAGGTTCGATGAAATGATCTTAAAAATGTTCCAGTCCACCGGCTCAAGGCAGTCCTGATGTAGATCATCAGTCTCCACAGACCATTGCTGTATCACTCACTACATTGGTGCCTCGCCTTTCAATCGCTGTCTGTAAAGCGGCAGGAGCATCACCATCAGAGGATCAGACATGAGGCCGAAATGAGAGCGACAGATGGGATGCTTAGCATCTTTGATGGTGATGTAGCAGTAATCAAGAGCCCATGTGGGGCAGGAGACCTGCTGATGGTATTCAGGGAGTACGTTCCTGAAGTTAGTTTGCTTGAAGTCATTGGCGATGATGAACGGGCCCATCTGAATTCGTTGTCTCAAGCGAGTTGATGACTGAGCATAATTCGTCCAGTGCCATCTTAGTGTTCGCATGGGGTGGTATGTAGATGCCGACATCTTGGTCAAAGTGAATTTCCTCTGCAGATAAACAGGATGGTATTTCATGAATCGGTATTTTACGTCAGGGAAGCAGAATTGAGTTAAGACCGTCACTAAAGCGCACCACTAACTCTTGATCAAAAAGCAGACTCCGCTGCCTTTGTTCTTGCCTGAGGATTTCACATGGTCATGAGATAAATGGAGAAATCCTCAGTTTGTATAGGAGGGTCAGGTCTGGCCTCCCTTTGAATCAGTGGCCTTGCTCTGAGCTCTTCAAGTTTATTCTCGAACAAACCTCATTGACACAAAGGGTGGGGGGGGGGGGGTATGGTACAAGTTGCCAGAGGAGGTAGTTGAGGCAGGGACTATCCCAACGTTTAAGAAACAGCTAGACAGGTACATGGATAAGACAGGTTTGGAGGGATATGGGCCAAACGTGGGCAGGTGGGACTAGTGTAGCTGGGACATGTTGGCCGGTGTGGGCAAGTTGGGCTGAAGGGCCTGTTCCCATGCTGTATCACTCGATGTCTCTATGACTCAAGTGATTGAACGTTAACTAAAAATATGCTGGAGAGAAGGTGCCAAAATACACATATCACAATTGCACTTGGAGCTACCCCCATCTCTGACTGCCACACTTCCTCGAGAAACAAGGAAATGCAGATGCTGGTTTGCAAAAAAAGACACAAAGTGCTGGAGTAACTCAACGGGTCAGACAACATCTCTGGAGAACATTGGTAAATGACATTTTGGGTGAGGACCCTTGCTTGCCACACTCCCTCGTTTTGTTTGTAGTCACAGCTGTACTGGTAGCATCAGGTCTAAATACAGGTTGGTCATTAAAGAGTTCCGTTGAAATACCGATGATTGACCAGGGACCTATAGCATTGAAACGAACGTTTTTCTCAGCACTGGATGTCAAGTTTATTATCATGTGCACAGGTATTAAGAAGTAGAAGTACAATGAAAATCATTGTAGAAGCCTTGCAGGCACATAGACAAACACACCAAAACAAATGATACATAAATTGCACGTAAAATTTATGAAAGAGAGAAGATTGTGGAAAAAAAACAAGCCACTATTGCGAAAACATAACCGGAGAGAAAATAAACAAGTCCATGGTAGTACGAGAGGTGGACCCTAGTGTTCCATTGCTGAGGTAGGGATTGAGGTTGTGCAGGTTGGTTCTAGCACCTGATCATTGTCGGAAAGTAGTTGTTCCTGAACTTGAATAAAGAACCATTGAACCACTGAACCATTGATGGTGGAGGACTTCTGCTTCTATACCTTTGCCCAATGGTAGCAGTGAGACGAGGGGATGGCCCATGTGGTGGTGATCCTTGATGCTAGATGCCACCTTTTGAGACAGGTGGAGAGGAGGGCAGTGGCCGTGATCGAGCGGGTTGAGTCCACCACTTTCTGCTGCCCCTTGCATTCCTGGGCATTGATACTGGAACACAGTGAAATCATCGTAAAAGGCTGCTTTAACAGGTCGGCTGGGAACAATGCTGGATAACACTTGCAAGTTCTTTCGGAACCTCACCCGTAGAATTACACAGCCTGTGGCAAAGAAGAGCATTAATAGATTGTGTAATATTATAAGAAAATTAAAATTTACAGCCACCCTGGGAGTGTAGAATAGACATTAGGTCCTACAATTTCTTCACGGAAAATTACTGCAGTTCGCAGAATAAGTGAAATCCCATTTCTGAACCAAGTCCTCCATTCTTGCCAGGGACGACAATTTATCGTATATCAACTGGGTGTCTTGCATTTTCCAGAGAATGTGATTGCTATTGGGACAGGGAGTCTAAAATGAGAAATGTAATTGTGCAAAAGGAAAAGTGCTTGCTCAGAGATCTCTTTGTTTCATCTCTAGCCTTAAAATGGGTTACAGGTATATTACAATACAATACAATATATCTTTATTGCCATTGTACAGGGGTACAACGAGATTGGGAATGCGCCTTCCATACGATGCAATAAATTAATTAGCTAATCAGTATAAATCTATACAACCCAGTGAAACATAATTAGAAACAGGTTTAAAACAGTATAAAGTTCAAGTAGGTCTGTGCCGGTTCACTGTGCGATGTGACCATCCGGCTCAGCAGGACCGGTTCATAGCAGCTATGGCCCTGGGGATGAAGCTGTTCCTGAGCCTGGAGGTGCAGGCGTAGAAGGCCTTGTAGCGTCTGCCCGATGGTAGAATAATAACAAGAAGCCAGATAGAGTGCAGGTACTTGCTCATGGGGACTACAAGATAGAAATAGACATAGGAGGCCAAGAGATCCCTCAGCACCATGCAAAGGGACATTGATATCTTTCTGCAGTGCTTGCAATCCGCTTGCGAGCATAGCATTTGAAGGCACAACAACATATACCTGAAAATGTCATGTAAAAATCACTCCAGCGTTGATCCATTCTGCATGAAGGAAAGATTATTTACCTTGTTTTAGCTTTCCGTTGTTGGAATCAGTGCTCATTTGTTCCTCAGTGTTGATCACAGAATCATTACAACACAGGAGGCCATTCGGCCTATCCTACCCGCACTGGCTCTTGGCTTTTTGGTTCCTTCCATGGACCATTCGCGATGAATATTTCTTCATAACAGAACCCACCTTCAACACATCCGCAGATGCCAACTGCATTGTAAAAATCTTCCTCGTGCTACTTTTAATTCTCTTCCTCTCTATTTTATACCAGCTATCCTTAGTTCAAATACTGCATAATTGTATATACTTCAATCAAATTTTCCTCTCTCCCCATCTTCTCTGTTCTATTCTTGTATATATAATCCCTTATTCCAGGGAAAAAAAGAGTATGGATAAACACAGCAACTACAGGGCTTTTGGTTTTACCTTTCTGGGAGGGCTTTGTGAAACAATGATCCTATGCAAGATTAATAATAATGTGGAGGAAAATCTGATTAATTAAAGCAAAGCAGCACAGATCAAATCATTTTTTTAACCACGATAGAGTTTTACAACGAGGTAACACAGTTGATGAGAGTAATGCAATTAATGTCTTGCACACGGACTTCCAGAAACCTTTTGATAAGGTGCCACTAAATGCGACTATCGGTATAGCTGAAGCACATGGCCTGAAAGGGACATTGAGAGCATGGATACAAAGTGGGCAAATTAATGGATAGCAATGGGTGGGGTGGTGAATGGTTGTTTACCAGAATGAAGGAAGGTGAACAACAATGTTCCCCAGGGATCAGTGTTGGGGCACAGATTGTTTTTTTTAATCCATGCTAATGTCCTGGACTTTAGGGCGCATGCTACGCTTCCTGAATTTGTGGATGATTCTAAATTGGGCAGTATTGTGAACTGCAAATGGTGAAAGATCGTGGCAGCATATGCATTGGCCAGTGGAATGGGCAGATATGTGGCAGATAAAGTTTAAGGTGGAGAAAGATGAGATGATGTACTTTGCCGGGGAGAATGCAGTGAGACAATATAGGATGCAGGATGCTCTTCTAAAAGGGGAGCCAAGGGACTTGGGGTAGATGGGCTCAAATTACTAAAAGGCCAGAAAACAGTTCATAAACTTCCGTCTATTCCTTTGTAACCAGCCTGATTCTCACTGGTGTTTACAACCTCAGCGCTCTGTCAAATGCAGCCATTTTTATTTGCATTATCTTTCCCTGTCATCCAGGGGGATTTAGATGCCTCTCCATAGTGGGAATGTGTTCAACCATACCTGAACCATCTCTTCCTTAAAGGCAGCCCTTAGTTTTCAACTTTTGCTTTCAATGTATCTGATCCAAATCCACTTTAATTCTACTGAAATTGACCTTCCTCCAATTAAGTTTTTTTATTTTGGATTGTTCCTCTTTCTTATCCACAATTAACCAACATCTATATGATTATAATCTCCTAAATGTTCACACGGTGAATGATGGTGCACCTTATTCCCCAGAACCAAACCCACCAATGCCTTCTTCGGCATTAGACCAAATTCATAGTGCTATAGAAAGTTATCTTGTACACTGTTTTGTAAACTCTTCACCCTCTCTGCCCTTAACACTATTAGAGTCTCCTTTGACATAGGGATAATTAAAGTTCTCCATAACCAGACGATAGCCTTTGTACTTCTCTGTAATTTCCCTTCATACTTGCTCCTCCGTATCTCTCCCACTCATTGGTGACGGATAAAATGCACCCAGTGGGTCAACGTTCCCTGTGCTGCATCTTGTCTCTAAACAGACAGATTGTGTCTTTGATCCTTCTGCAACGGGCTCTCTCTCCAGTACTCTAATACTGCCAGAAATAGACAAGCTATCTCTGAAACCATACCAGACACTGGCAGCTTGCCAATGTAACTGGAAAAATAGCAAAGGCAGAATTTCAAGCCAGGCTTTCAATCTCCTTGTTTAGAGACGAGTGAATATCTACCCCCTGCGATCGTTAGTAGCTTCGACCCTCAAAGACAAAAAATGGCTCTGGTCAAATAAGGAAAAGATACATGTACATATATACAGGATCTGAAACATCTGGCAAGTTGGCTGAGGAGTGCAAAAACCGAGGAGTGCAAAGACTTACAGTGAAGTGTAAAAACCATTGTCCGGTTTTGGAGAACTTTAATTATGATTTAATGCAGACAAGTACAAGGTGGTGCAGTTTGGGACCAGGCCAGGAATTCACAGCGAATGGTAGAACCCAGGGGATACATAATGATCAAAAATGCCTCTCCTTTTGTGAAAAGCCCAATTTTGGCTTACATAGTGGCAACACAGTACCGGTACATAGTGGCATCACAGTACTGGTACATAGTGGCATCACAGTACCGGTACATAGTGGCATCACAGTACCGGTACATAGTGGCATCACAGTACCGGTACATAGTGGCATCACAGTACTGGTACATAGTGGCATCACCGGTACATAGTGGCATCACAGTACTGGTACATAGTGGCATCACAGTACTGGTACATAGTGGCATCACAGTACTGGTACATAGTGGCATCACAATACTGGTACATAGTGGCATCACAGTACCGGTACATAGTGGCATCACAGTACCGATACATAGTGGCATCACCGGTACATAGTGGCATCACAGTACCGGTACATAGTGGCATCACAGTACTGGTACATAGTGGTATCGCAGTACTGGTACATAGTGGCATCACAGTACTGGTACATAGTGGCTTCACCGGTACATAGTGGCATCACAGTATTGGTACATAGTGGCATCACCGGTACATAGTGGCATCACAGTACTGGTTCATAGTGGCATCACCGGTACATAGTGGCATCAAAAGGAGGCTTTCATTATTTGGCCTTCATCAGTCAGGGTATGGAGTATAGATGTCGGGACGTTGGTGAGGCTGTATTTGGACTATTGTGTTTAGTTTTGGTCATCCTATTATACGATCAGTCTGAAGAAGGGTCTCGACCCGAAACATCACCCACTCCTTCTCTCCCGAGATGCTGCCCGACCTGCTGAGTTACTCCAGCACTTTGTGAATAAATACCTTCAATTTGTACCAGCATCTGCAGTTATTTTCTTATACCTATTATACGATGTCATTAAAATGGAAAGAGTGCAGTGAAGATTTATGAAGATATTGCTAGGATTCGAGGGCCTGAGCTATAGGGAGAGGTTGGGCAGGCTAGGACATTTCTTGGAGCGCAGGAGGCTGAGGGGTGATCTTATTGAGATATATAATATCTTGAGCTGACTAGCTAGGGTAAATGCACAGATTATTTTACCCAGAGTAGGGGAATCAAGAAGCAGAGGGCATAGTTTTAAGGTAAGAGGGCCAAGACATAATGGGAAATTGAAGAAGTAACGTTTTCACTCAGAGAGTGGTGGGTATATGAAATGAGCTGCCAGAAGAGGTAGTTGAGGCAGATGTTTAACAGAATCTAAAAGACACTTAGACAGAAACTTGAAAAGGAAAGGTGAGAGGGTTATGGGCCATATACAGCCAAATGGGACCAGCTTAGATGGGGCATCTTGGGTGGCAGTGGACGAATTAGACCGAAGGGCCTGTTTCAATGTCATATGACTCTATAACATTATAATGCAGCATTGGCAATTTTATTCAAAGAAATAAAAGGGAAACAGTAAATTAAAACTTTTTTATTCAGAAAATTGTAAACTACCAAGTTATATTAATCTCTGTGTAAGGACAAGCAATTAATGGTTCAAACCAGAAAAAAACATAATTCGAGGACAGATAAGAGGAAGCTTTTCTCCACAAAGGACACATAAAATGGACACTTAGAATGAAGTGTCAAATGCTGCCATGGAAGGAAAGATCCAGCAATGATTTAATCAGCAGCGGCAAGTCTTTTTGGAAGGATGAATTAAGATGGGCCAGTGTGCTATTCTCATCCATCAGTATCCTTTAATCTTGTTATACGCTGCAGCTAAGGTCACTTCACAAGGACTCGAGTCTTGTTCCATGACCCAGGGTACAGAGCCTGGGTGTTTTTGTCATGCCTCAGTGACCTCATGTGAACGCACTATTCAGTCATGACTTCCCCTTTGGTTTTATAGAACACTTTGTTGGTTTTGCTGTCTCCTGTTTTACCGTGACTTGGGTTTTGCCTAAGTTATGTCGTGTAAAATTGGTGGGAATTTGTTGCGGTAAGCCTTTGTTGAACCTGCACTATTGTATTCCTCTGGTAGTGCTTGGAAATGCAGTGTTAGGGGATCTGTCAGTTTGTGGGTTGGTGTCAAACAGTTCATGCTGGACAAAAATGACACCACCCTCACAAATTCCCAACCACGTCACTTCTGCCTCGAATTAGCAAATAATGTGGGATATGGTTTCCTCTCCAGGCACAACTGGCAACTATGACGTAAACTGCAATTCAAAATTGCAAGTTTTCTGAATGTAATAGGTTTCTGCTTAAACCCCCTCACACAAAGCTACATTTAGACAATGGACAATGGACAATAGGTGCAGGAGGACGCCATTCGGCCCTTCGAGCCAGCACCGCCATTCAATGTGATCATGGCTGATCATTCACAATCAGTACCCCGTTCCTGCCCTCTCTCCATACCCCCTGACTCCGCTATCATTAAGAGCTCCATCTTGAAAGCATCCAGAGAATTGGCCTCCACTGCCTTCTGAGACAGAGAATTCCACAGATTTACAACTCTGAGTGAAAAAGCTTTTCCTCATCTCCGTTCTAAATGACCTACCCCTTATTCTTAAACTGTGGCCCCTGGTACTGGACTCCCCCAACATTGGGAACAAGTTTCCTGCCTCTCGCGTGTCCAATCCCTTAATTTAGACTTGTCATTCAACCAGTGTGATGAATGAACAACTTCGAACACTTGTGATTTGGAGGATTTTTGGACTTTTAAGGTTTCCCTTGCTGTCTTTAAGTACAGTGGTCTGACACTATCTAATGAACCCAGCCAAAATTGGGCTTTTCACAAAAAGAGAGGCATTTTTGATCATTATGCAAAAACAAGGAACTGCAGATGCTGGTTTATTTTTTTTTAAACACACAAAGCCCTGGGGTAACTCAATGGGTCAGGCAGCATCTCTGGATAATATGGCAGGATGGTCACCTAACTATGTTCCCCAGAGATGCTGCCTGACCTATTGAGGCACTCCAGTATTTTGTGTGTATTTTTTATCATTAGTCGGGTCCATGTGAACAACCTAGGACTTTCAATAACTTAAAATCAATTTCGCAGCTACAGAAAAAATGACTGGATTTGTTGATATACAGTATTATATATATTCCTTTATTTGTCCCACACCGGGGAAATGTACAATTACTTCATAACTTTTTTAATATTAAAAAATTTAGAAGTAACAATAGTGGTCCTCGCATCTTGACAAATGTTACGGATTATTTTTAAAAGGCTCCTTAAAACCCTGCGATCGGACACCATCCGCATCAACATCAGCAGCAATATGATCAACTGTGCAGCTGGACCTGTGGACAGAATGAGACTGTGCTCATGGATAGTATGATATGACTGGATAGCTTGCCAGGTTCTTCACTCGGTACAAGTAACAATAATCAACCAACATCAATAGGACGGCATGGTGGTGCAGCGGAAGAGTTGCTGCCTTCGAGCGCCAGAGACCCGGGTTCGATCCTGAATACGGGTACTGTCTGTACAGAGTGCGTACGTTCTTCCCGTGACCATGTGGGTTTTCACAGGAGCTCTGGTTTCCAGCCACATTCCAACGACTTACTGGTTTGTAATCGGCTTCAGTAAGCATTGTAAATGATCCCTAGTGTGTTGGATAGTGTTAGAGTGCGGGGATTGTTGGGCGGGTGTGGACTCCATGGGCCGAAGGGGCTGTTTCCGCGCTGAATCTCTAAACTAAACTAAAACTAAATGAAACTAATACCAACATTGTGAAATTTAAACTGATGGTGGAAGTTCAGCTTGGAATTCCTTGTTCTCTTGCTCCTGTTATTCAGTCTTGGGTAAATGTTATTGCAAAATCTAGGACAACCTTGCAGAAGCACCAGGTCCTTCCGTTTTAAAAAGCATCCTTAGCTTTGGAAAAATTTACCATGGTATTCAACATGTTGAACACGTTATTCAACATACTGTGATAAGCGTGCTTTGAAGCAATGAAGGAGACGTTAGATGGTCGCTGAAATCACTTTCTAGCTTTTCAAAGCCCTCCGAACAACCCTTTGGTTAACGTAATGCGCCATTCTCTTTCTACCTCCGCTGTTGCGCCTTGGTGTTTTCCCATGGGAAGTCTCCCACATTCGTGGAAAGTGCAAAGAATGGAAGCCAGAAATGGGGACAGAAAGCCAGGAGACCTTTGGGCTCCAAGCAGAGAGACGTGCACTCCTCCTACAATGGAAGCCCACACTCAACCCCCTTATTATTGCAGTGTTTGTTACATACTATTCCAAGATACCTCTATGCATTGTCTGCATTCACATTTAAATCAGTAAGTCATTTTTAAACGCAGTTATCTTAAGTTCAGAACATTGATTAAACTAAAGCTTTTAAAAAAACTCCTACCTTCACCTCCCTTTTCTCTGCAGGTCGATGATCCTGTTCAACCCACCAGCCTGCAACTTGAGTTTGCACTTCCTCACCCATGGTCATTTGATGGATGATTTATCCATCAAAACCTGGATGAAGCACAACACAATTCATCCAAGTTTTTCATTCATGGATGAATTATGCTGTAAAATGCAGGATGATCTGCCAGAAACACAGGCTCTTTTACTTTAAAAAGCAATGGAATTTAATGGTATTTAACAGTAGCACCCTCCCTCAAACCACACAAGAGGTATTGTATGAGAGCATTTTTTGTTTTTCTGAATGGTACATTTAAAATAGCGTCGAAAGGGGGATAGAGGGGATGGAAAGATTTAGAGAGTACATTTCTGAGCATAGGCCTTTGGTGGATGGATTCTGATAGTGGAACAATTAAATCCAGGATGAGCATTGCTGGGGGAGCTGCCTCCTCACAGCTCCAGTATCCCAGATATATTTGTGGCATCCATCGTCATCTGCCTGGAGTTTGCACATTTTCCCTGTGACTGCATGGGTTTTCGCTCTCATATCCCAAAGATGTGTGGGTTTGCAGGATAACTGGCCTCTGTGAATTTTCCCATATTGTGTGCAGTGTGTAATCTGGGGGGGGGGGGGGGGGGGGGGAGTGGTGGAGTTAATATATATGTGGGAATGAATAAAAAGGAATTACTGTAAGTGGGTGTTTGATGGTGATCATGGGTGAAAGAGGTTTTTTTTCCATGCTGTATGACTAATTTATTTTACACTTTCAATATTACATAAATCCCTGTCATATCAATGGGGTTTTTTTTCCATTCAACACTCCACATGTGTCCACACTTATAGGTGAAGATGCACATAACAGGTGATGTATGTGGAGAGAATGCAGGTAAAAGAAGTTTGTACTTAGCATTTTTTAATCACGTATTAACGACATTAAAACAAAGAAGGTTGGAAATACTCAGAACAGGCATTATGAGAAGAATAGGATTACCATTTCATCAGAACGTCTTGTGTAGGAAGGAACTGCAGATGCTGGCTTACACCGAAGATAGACACAAAATGCTGGAGTAACTCAGCACATCTGGCAGCATCTCTGGAGAAAAAAAAAGGTGATATTTTGGGCCGAGACCCTTTTTCAGACTCACTGCCTTGTCACCTATTCATTTTCTCCAGAGATCCTGCTGAGTTACTCCAACATTATGTCTCTATCATCAGAACGTCAGGAATTTGATCTGTAACATTAACGCTCTCTCCATAGCTGTTAATAAAAACAGGAAATGACAGAGATTTTTAGCAGTTCTGTGGTCAGCCAAGCAGAGTCTTCAACCTGAATCATTGCTTCTGTTTCTCTCTCCACAGCTGCTGCCTGACCTGCTGAGTATTTCCAGCATTCTTTGTTTTTTATTTCAACAGGCCCAGTGGTGGACAGGCACAAGTGTCCCGAGTGGAGATTATAGCTCACAGTGTGTGATGGCTCTGAGCTTTCTTGTCCTCCCTTTCATTCAATCCAGTTTTCAGTGAAAGTGTCCTCTCACTGAACTGTACACGTTGTACCTTTTCATTCAACTCAGTCACAAAATAACATTGCCTCATTCCTGGTGGACTCAATCTTGGTGCGTTTCTTCTGTTCCAGGACATTGCTGGGGCCCTTTGGAGTAGACAGGAGAGTGCATTGCGTAGACTTTACAGATTGCGAAAATGGACTGGGTAAGTGGCCTTATGATCTGTACACATTGCATAAAAAAAGGGTTTTCTACCTGGTGTGTTAGAGTCATAGAGTCACACATCATGCAAACAGGCCCTTCGGCCCAACTTGCCCATGCTGACCAAGATGTCCCGAATAGATTAGTCCCACCTGCCCATGTTTGGCCCATAAACTGTTCCTATCCATTTAGCTGTCCAGATGTCTTTTAAATGGTGTTATAGTACCTGCCTCCACTACCTCCTCTGGCATATACCCGCCACCCTATGTGTGAGGCACCACACTTTGTATTTGAATTTGTGTTATTAATAAATTATCCTTTATGCTCCTGGGCAATGATCTTTCTTGCTGAAGTCTGAATTTTACATAATGCTTTGTTTCGATCATTTAAAAAAATCTGTAGCACAGGATGACATTTTCCATGAATGTACCTACATAAAACTGTTGCTGCAATCTTCTCCAACACACTCCCTTTGTGTTTATTTCCGACTTACGAACAATTCTCTGAAATGGAACCACGCCATTACCTGGGCAGTTCTTGAAATGCACTCCTTCACAAACACTGGGATATCCAAACTTCTCAATTTGCTTCCCTGCTCATGCTGAACATAATCACCCCACCATCAGTGTCTATGCCATCAACTACCAAAGGCCTAAATCGCTCCAACTCTATTTACCCCTGCGGCACGGTAGCGCAGCGGTAGAGTTGCTGCTTTACAGCGAATGCAGCGCCGGAGACTCAGGTTCGATCCTGACTACGGGTGCTGCACTGTAAGGAGTTTGTACGTTCTCCCCGTGACCTGCGTGGGTTTTCTCTGAGATCTTAGGTTTCCTCCCACACTCCAAAGACGTACAGGTATGTAGGTTAATTGACTGGGTAAATGTATTAAAAAAATTGTCCCTAGTGGGTGTAGGATAGTGTTAATGTGCGGGGATCGCTGGGCGGCGCGGACTTGGTGGGCCGAAAAGGCCTGTTTCCGCGCTGTATATATATGATATGACATGATATGATATGAATCTGCTTAAAACATACATAATTTTGAAAGTTTTGACACATGACACAACAAATACATTACAATAAATTATCTGTGTTCTAGATAAAGCAGACTATGATATAATCTAGTACAAACATATTTAGACCATAGACAATAGACAATAGACAATAGGTGCAGGAGTAGGCCATTCAGCCCTACGAGCCAGCACCGCCATTCAATGCGATCATGGCTGATCACTCTCAATCAGTACCCCGTTCCTGCCTTCTCCCCATACCCCCTCACTCCGCTATCCTTAAGAGCTCTATCCAGCTCTCTCTTGAAAGCATCCAACGAACTGGCCTCCACTGCCTTCTGAGGCAGAGAATTCCACACCTTCACCACTCTCTGACTGAAAAAGTTCTTCCTCGTCTCCGTTCTAAATGGCCTACCCCTTATTCTTAAACTGTGGCCCCTTGTTCTGGACTCCCCCAACATTGGGAACATGTTTCCTGCCTCTAATGTGTCCAATCCCCTAATTATCTTATATGTTTCAATAAGATCCCCCCTCATCCTTCTAAATTCCAGTGTATACAAGCCTAATTCCCCCCTTTTTCCAACCCAGAAGCAGGGAGACAAATGGACCTGTCTGTGTTATTCAAACTAGGAAAACCCATCTTGGCTCATGCCAAATATGAATCAGCGAAGATATGAATCGAGAGCAGGTGTAGGCCCCACTCCATTCATAGACACAAATGCTAGAGTAACTCAGCAGGATAGGCAGCATCTCTGGATGGAAGGAATGGGTAACGTTTCGGGTAGAGACCCTTCTTCAGATTCTGAAGAAGGGTCTTGACCCGAAACATCACCAGAGATGCTGCCTGTCCCGCTGGGTTACTCCAGCATTTTGTGTCTTTTTTCTGTGCAAACTAGCATCTGCAGTTCCTTCCTACCCACATCCATATTCATTCATTCTTAAATTCGCATCCCCTTCCACCTGTGGTAAACTTTCACACTTTTGCTTAAAACAAATCTATTTAACGCTGTCTTAAAAATAATTAGAGACTTTACTTCCACTACCCCTTGAGAAAATTCCAAAGAATCACAACCCTCTGAGGGGAAAAAACATCCCATTTCTGTCTTAAAGGATGATTTATCTCATTTAAAAAAAGTGACCCTTAGTTCTGGGTTCTCCCACAAGGGGGAACCTTCTCTCCACATCCACCATGTCAAGGCCCCTCAGGGTTTTTTTGTTCTGGTTATTATTCTAAACACCAGTGGATACAACAAGCCTCACCTTCCCAGTGGTTTCTCATAAGACAGCCCACCCAATATGGGATCTTCACAGTCTGACCAGTTTAAAGACTTGTTGCTAAAGGAAGAAATTAAAAGTCGAGCCTCATCAATTACAAACTCATTGGAATCTGGGAAACTTTTAAGACGCTGTTTAAAACATACTTCATGATGAGACCGAAGATAGACACAAAAAGCTGGAGTAACTCAGCGGGCCAGGCAGCATCTCTGGAGAAAAGGAATAGGTGACGTTTCAGATCAAGACCCTTCTTCAACTCCCTTTCATGGATCTGGTTTTACATTTGTAAGTCCTTGGTTATCTAGCCTATGAAAAGAAAAATACACTACAATATTTATTCAGCTTTCAGTTTGATCAAGAGTTAGGAGTGTTTAATTGTCAATATGGACCAAAACAACGGACATCTTTACTTGCTCCAGCCTTACGGTACATTAATAAACACAACCTCATTTAAGTAATACCACAGATTTTATTCCATTCAAATATTCTGTTGTGTTCTGCCTGCTGTGATCCTGATTATGGTCAACAGATGAATTCTTTGACTGAAGGAACGTGTGCTGACCATAAATGGGGACCACAACAGAAAGAACATAACAAAATATTTTAAATAATAGAATCTGTGATATTGCTGAAATGAACATGTGTCTCTAGCACTACTTATGATTTATTAACATACTTTGTTTTTTGCACTATCATGGTTTAATTTATAATTTATTGTATGTTTAATTTTATGTTGTTATGGTTAGTAAAGATTGAATTGTTCTGGTTCATATCTGGTATACATGACAGATAAACACTCTTGGATCTCTTGAATCTATTAGAACATAGACCAGTACAGCACAGGAACTAGTCCTTTGGCCCACAATGTCTTTGCTGAACATATTGCCAGGTTAAACTAATCTCCTCTGCCTGCAAGTGTTCCTTATCTCTCCATTCCCCGCCTTTCCATGTTCTTATCTAAAAGCTTTGTGAATGCAGTGCGTTCCAGACTCCCACCACTCTGTGTTTAAAAAAACTTGCCCTCCTTTAAACTTTGCCCCTCTCGCCTTAAAGCTCTGCCCTCTAGTCCTTGACATTTCCACCCTGGGTAAAAAGCTCTGGCTGTCTACTCGTAACTAGACTGAACACCTAATTAAAACGAGTGCAGAGGCAGATGAAGGGGCAGCTGAAGCTCCATTGGCCTTGCCTGCCCTGCAGCACCAAGCCACGTTTAAACAGATGTAATGAAGTAATTGAATTAAAATGTTGTCTCTCTAGTCTGCTTAACCTCTTGAAACCTTCACAAGCCTGCCGGCTCTCCGCAAAAATGCGCTACTTTTGAGCACTACTTTCCAAGACCAAAGATTGACAGAGCGGGAAAGCTCTTCAGTTTTACAGTTATCTAACTGAAAAAAAACCTCTTGTATTACCCTGAGCAAAATACAAACTGCTAGAGGAACTAATGAAAGAAAGAATTTAATTTCAAAAGAGATTAAATGACCTGTTTTACAATTCCTTTCATGAGTTTTCTGTAGTTACAATGCTGGATGCTTTCTCCATTAAACTGATGCTAATTATAATTTATTTAGTTTTTGCATGTGCGTGTATGTATGTGCGTGTGTGGGTGTGTGCGTGTGTATGTGTGTGTGTGTGTGTGTGTGTGTGTGTGTGTGTGTGTGTGTGTATGTATGTGTGTATGTGTGTGTGTGTGTGTGTGTGTGCTTGTGTGTATGTGTGTGTGCTGTGTGTATATGTGTGTGTGTGTATGTGTGTATGTATGTGTGGTGTTTATATGTATGTGCATGTGTGTATGTATGTGATGTATGTGTGTGTGTCAGTGTGTGTGTGTGCATGTATATGTGTGTATGTATGTGTGTGTGTGTGCACATGCATGTGCATGTATATGTGTGTGCATGTATATGTGTGTGTGTGTATGTATGTATGTGTGTGTGTATATGTGCGTGTGTGTGTGTATGTATGTGTGTGTGCATGTATATGTGTGTGTGCATGTATGTGTGTGTGCGTGTGCGCGTCTTTCCATGTGTGTGAGAGTTTGGGAACATTTGGTCACTCCCCAATATCTCCACTATTTTCCTAGGCTGGAGATTCATGGAGCAGGGAAGTTGTTTAGTTGAGTTGAGTTTGAGTTGAGTTGAGTTTAGTTTAGTTTATTGTCATGTGTACCGAGGTACAGTGAAAAGCTTTTGCTACATGCTAACCAGTCAGCGGAAAGACAATACATGATTACAATCAAGTCATTCACAGTGTACAGATACATGATAAGGGAATAAAGTGAATAACGTTCAGTGCGAGATAAAGTCAGTGACATCCAAACAAAGACAATCCGAGGATCTCCAATGAGGTAGATTATAGTTCAGCACTGCTCTCTGGTTGTGGTAGGATGGTTCAGTTGCCTGATAACAGCTGGGAAGAAACTGTCCCTGAATCTGGAGGTGTGCGTTTTCACACTTCTGTACCTCTTGTCTGATGAGAGAGGGGAAAAGAGGAAGTGGCCAGGGTGTGACTTGTCCTTAATTATGTTGCTGGCCTTGCTGAGGCAGCGTGAGGTATAAATGAAGTCAATGGAAGGGAGGTTGGTTTGTGCGATGGTTTGGGCTGCAGCCTTGGTTTTACAATTACCTGATTAAAAAAATCCTTGCATTATCCTGAGCAAAAAATATACTGATCAATATTGAATTTTATTTGGTAATTATTCGGGGTGGTGCAGAAGCGTAGGGGCGGCATAGTGGCACAGCTGTAGAGTTATTGTCTTCCAACACCAGAGACCAGGCTTCATCCTGACTACGGGTGCTGTCTGTGCGGAGTTTTTACGTTCTCCCTGTGACCGCTTGGGTTTTCTCCAAGTGCTCCGGTTTCCTCCCACACTCCAAAGACATACAGGTTTGTAGATTAATTGGCTTTGGTACGTTGTAAAACATGTCCCTAGTATCTAGATAGTGTTAGTGTACGGGGTGATTGCTGGCCGCGCTGACTCGGTGGGTCAAAGAGCCTGTTTCCGTGCTGTAACTCTAAAGTCTAAAGTCTAAAATTGCTGTTATGAAGGGCATCCAATCTTTAGATTGTGCTCTTGACATAATATCAAGGCACAATGATTTATCTGCTAAAACAGTCCAAACCAGGAAAATTATGGGGCTTGAATTGGTCACAAGAACAGATTCTTCGACTGCAGGCCAAGAAATTAATTTTGTTATGTCACTGTGGATACATATTATTTATGTATCAGAGCTTGAAACCTTTAACATTACAAGCCTTGGATGGCCCAATGGTGAATTGTTTGCAAGTCAGATAAATTACTGTTATCCAAGTCTTCATTCAGGATAAGTGGTTTAAGGATAATTGGGTAATAGATCGTACTAAAGGCCCTGATATAATGTTAGCTCTGCCCCCCGATATTATCACTTGCCTCGAACTCAAAAGGCATTTAATTCAAAACTCTCTTCAGAAACTTAAACACAACAATTCTAGGCAAATATACAGGATATAAGGATAAGGGGGAAGTCTTTTAGGACCGAGATGAGAAAACATTTCTTCACACAGAGAGTGGTGAGTCTGTGGAATTCTCTGCCACAGAAGGTAGTTGAGGCCAGTTCATTGGCTATATTTAAGAGGGAGTTAGATGTGGCCCTTGTGGCTAAAGGGATCAGGGGGTATGGAGAGAAGGCAAGTACAGGTTACTGAGCTGGATGATCAGCCATGATCATATTGAATGGCGGTGCAGGCTCGAAGGGCCGAATGGCCTACTCCTGCACCTATTTTCTATGTTTCTATCTATGTACAGTATAGTTGAGAATGCAGCACTTCTGAAGGTAACAATTTATGGCTGGGACATTAAGCTGAAGCCGCTTCTGCTTTCCTAGCTGGGATGCAGAGACCCCGATGTTTCAAAGAAGAACAGTGCGTTCTTACACCATACCATAGTACCATACAGTAGTGACAACTCACCAAACGCCTGTCATTGCAACCAATGCAAAATATGCTCTATGAATACAGTACACCTTGTTTTAATCCTGAATCACCCACCACTGCCAAAATCAGAAGAAAAGAACTGCAGACCTTCACAGGTAGTGACCCTGATGTCACCGCCATCCCAGGGAATGTTTGAATAACAGTGCCAGGTGCATTTCAGTTTGATCAGTCAGGTAAAGCTTTCCAAAAATTCAATGTCGCTGCCAGATTTCAGGAGGACAATCTTTGCACAATTGGCTGTGGAGCCAACTGTGTGTCTAATTGGGTGGGTCCTCTTCAGATCCTCTTCGGATCGTTCACCTTGTCGTGGTGAAGAGGCTTGCGTGCCCCCATGATTCCGAGAGCGATGCCGTCGGAAGCACTATCTTCTGGTAGGGCCACCCATGGCGGTAAGGTCGAGGATGAGGGTCCAGACTAAGAACGATCCAACCTACAAGACCTCAACGGCGGACCAGGCGGACAAAGTTATCTTGAACTCAAAGGCTGTGAAGGTGGATGGAGGCTGCAACAGATCTATCAGCTCCAATCATCTTGGTTCCCTTGCCATTGGAATTAGTTGATTGATTCGTGAAGGACCGTGTGCTTCTTGGAGTGCAACATCAGGTACACGTTAAACAAACACACGCACAGGCGTCTTCGTTCTTCGGAATGTAGACCATCATCCTCGACCTCGAGGGATCGCCACGACGACGACGACGACGAATTGGATGGGGCAAGGTTAGGACACAGAGAGGAATAATGGAGCTGCTTTACACACCTCTAAATGCAAAGGGAAGTCATGTGTGTGCTAATGTCAACAGGGTACGTCGTGAGATGAGGGCAGGCTGCCCGCTGATCAGTCAGACGATTAGTAAAGACTTAAACGTAAAGACTTTAACCAATTGGAACAAACTGACTCTCGCAAATAGGGACAGGTCTTATGCTCGGCTTAAAGCTGCCATCCCAGTGCAAAGGGAAATGTGCATGAGCAGCAATAAGTTATTTCCCAGGTAGACACAAAATGCAGGAGTAACTCAGCAGGTCAGGCAGCATCTCAGGAGAGAAGGAATGGGTGACGTTTCGGGTCGAGACCCTTCATCAGACTGAGTCAGGGGAGAGGTAAATTAGTGGTATGAAAAGGTACAGAACAAATCACTGATCTCCCAGTTGCCAACATTTTAACTCCCCTTCCCATACTGCCTTTCTGTCCTGGGCCTCGTCCATTGTCAGAGTGAGGCCACATGCAAACTGGAGTAAACAGCAGTTTATATTTCAGTTGGGCAGCTTACAACCCAATGGTATGAATATTGATTTCTCTAATTTCAAGTAACCCTTGCATTCCCTCTCTCTCCATCCTTCCCCCACGTTATCACCTCCTCCACAGCCAACAATGGACCATTGTGGGCTCCTTAAACATCAAACGTCTCGACCCGAAACGTCACCCATTCCTTCTCTCCTGAGATGCTGCCTGACCTGCTGAGTTACTCCGGCATTTTGTGTCAACCTTCGATTTAAACCAGCATCTGCAGGTTTTTTTTCCTACATTTTTTCCCAGTTATATTGGAGTTTCCAACACACATTTAGCTGCAGGCTACTCCAGAGAGCAGTTGCTTTCTCTGGACCCGCTCCATTCCAATTGTAAACATTGACAAACAGAGTTTGTTCTAAGTTGGATCTGTACCCTACCCATTCCCCACATCACCCTGGAGTGGACGCCTAGATATTAGAAGCTGAGAAGGCCTACGTAGGGAAAGCAATGGTCTCCCCATCACCGATTCAGATGAACTCCCAGGATAGGAAGATTTTAAATGGGTTTTACTGCTTGGTCCACTGAGTGCCTTCGCTCGTTGTGCAGTGGGCAGTGTGAGAACAGATGCAGGACTCTGGGCCTTGGTGTTTAACCTGCTTTGGGTGGGGGAGTGATATAGAGAGTTGGAAACACACGCTGTAGAACGCAGATCGTAGAGCATAGAACAGAACGGAAATTGCGGGAGCCCTGGTTGAAATTTACGAGTCGTCCTTAAATACAGGAAGACTGGAGGGTGGCAAATGTTGGTGCCTCGATTCAAGAAGGGCTGCAGGGAAAATGCTGGGAGCTATAGGCCAGTGAGCTTAACATCTGTAGTTGGAAAGTTACTTGAGAGTATTCTGAGGGATAGGTTATACAGGCATTTTGACGAACAATGGCTGTTTGGGGATAGTCAGCATGTGTTGGTACGTGGGAGGTCATGTCTCACAAATTTGACTGAGTTTTTTGAAGACATGACCAAAAAGGTCGATGAGGGCAGAGCTGTAGATGTTGTATACATGGACTTCAGCAAAACAAGGTTCTGCATGGTAGGCTGTTCTGGAAGGTTAGATCGCATGGGATCCAAGGAGAAATAGCTAAATGGATAGAAAATAGGCTTCATGGAAGGAAGCCGAGGGTGATGATGGAAGGTTGTGTGTTGGACTGGAGGCCTGTGACTAAGCCTCAGGGTTCGGTGCTAGGCCCGTTACTGTTTGTCATCGAAATCAATGATTTGGATGAGAATATACAGGGCAAGATTAGCAAGTTTACAGATGATACAAAAGTGGGTGGTTTTGCAGATAGTAAAGATGGTTGTGAAAATTTGCAGCAGGATCTTGATCGAATGGCCAGGTGGGCTGAGGAATGCTTGACAGAATTTAATACAGAGAAATGTGAGGTGTTGCATTTTGGGAAGTCTAACATGGACAGGACCTACACAGTGAATGGTAGGGCTCTGAGGAGTGTTGTAGAGCAGAGGGATCTAGGACTGCAGATGCATGGTTCCTTGAAGGTGGAGTTGCAGGTAGATAAGGTGGTCAAAAAGGCATCTAGCACATTGGCCTTAATCAGTCAGAATATTGAATATAGAAGTTGGGAGATCACGTTGCAGACGTCTCAGGCATTGGTGAGGCCGCATTTAGAGTATTGTGTTCAGTTCTGGGCACCACGTTATAGGAAAGATGTTGTCAAGCTGGAAAGGGTACAGAGATTTACGAGGATGTTGCCTGGGCTAGAGGATCCGAGCTATAGGGAGAGGTTGAGTAGGCTGGGACTCTATTCCTTAGAGCGCAGGAGGACGAGGGGTGATCTCATGAGGTGCATAAAATCATGAGAGGAATAGATTGGGTAGATGCACAGAGCCTCTTGCCCAGAGTAGGGGAATCGAGGACCAGAGGACATTGGTTTAAGGTGAAGGGGAAAAGATTTAATAGGAATCTGAGGGGTAACTTTTTCACACAAAGGGTGGTGGTTGTATGGAACAAGCTGCTAGAGAAGATAGTTGAGGCAAGGACTATCCCAACATTTAAGAAACGGTTAGACGTATACATGGATAGGGCAGGTTTGGAGGGATATGGACCAAACCCGGGCAGGTAGGTCTAGTGTAGCTAGGACATGTTGGCGGGTGTGGGGAAGTTGGGTTGAAGGGCCCATTTCCACACTGTACCACTCCATGACTCTATAACAATACAGCACAAAAACAGGCCACAATGTCTGTGCCGAACATGATGCCAAGAACATCACTTATCTTTTAGAGATGCAGCGTGGAAACAGGCCCTTAGACCCACCATGTCCGTGCCGACCCATACACTTGCACTATCCTACACACTAGGGACAATTTACAAATTACAGAAGCCAATAAACCTACAAACCTGTAGGTGTTTGGAGTTTGAGAGAAAACTGGAGCATCCGGATAAAACCCACATGGTCACGCGGAGAACGTACAAACTCTAGTCACCACCCGTGGTCAGGATCGAACCCAGGTCTCTGGCGCTGTAAGGCAGCGACTCTACCGCTGCACCACCGTGCCGCCCCAAACTATCTGCTGGAACGTCATCCATATCCCTCCATTCCCTGCATATCCATATGACTGTACAAAAGCATCTGCTTTAACCACCACCCCAGGCAGCCTTTATAAATTTATTCAGGATTTAAATTGTAAGCAGGCACTCCCCGATTTATGTAATAGGCGATTTACATAAACTTGTTCATGTCTGCATTGGAGCCCCCACGTGGTGTCCGCGATGGAGCTCCCACCTGGTCTCCGTGTCAGAGCTCCCCTGTGGTCTCCCACTGGTACTACACAGTACAAATAGTAAGTCTTTGTGTGCGCAGTAGCACTTCCATTTCTGACCTATATATATATATTTCTATATACACCGATCAAACAAAATATTATGACCTGATGAGCCAAAACATTATGACCACTTGCCTAATATGCTGTTGGTCCTCCGTGTGCAGTCCCATACGCAGCAGGGTGCGATGCACTGTGTTTTGTGACACATTCCTCCCGTGACCACCATTAGAATTTTCTGTGACTTGTGCCACAGTAGACCTTCTGTCGGTTCGGACCAGACGGGATAGCCTTCGTTGCCCTCGTGCATCGACGAGCCTTGGGCGCCCAACACTCTCGACAGTTTGTGGTTTGTCCCTCACCACTGCTGACCTGGAGCACCCCACAAGCCTTGCCGTTTCAGAGATGCTCTGACCCAGTCGTCTGGCCATAACAATTTAGCCCTTGTCAAAGTCGCTCAGGTCTTCACTCCTGCCCATTTCTCCTACATCCAACACATCAACTGCAAGAACTGACTGTTCACTTGCTGCCTAATATATCCCAACCCTTGACAGGTGCCATTGTAACAAGATAATCAATGTAATTCACATTACCTGTCAGTGGTTTTGGCTGATGGGTGTATGTATATATATATATATATATATATATATAGTAATTTTATAAAAGTTGATTGTAAAGATGGGAAATGAAGTAATCGATTTTTTTACAAAATCAATACCAATTTTAATCATTATTGTGATACTGAGGCATAATAAGGTGTCTTCCAAATAGATTAATTGTGATATTGGATTGGCAGTAGGAGCAGTGAGTATAGTAGCTTGCTATCAATTAGACAGATCAGTGTGATTTGATTTACCTCACCCAGGCCCATGTGACTTCAGGATCATTCTATTAGGCATTTATTCTAAACACGCAAGGTCACTCCTGGCCAGTTCCTAATCGTTCAGTCAGAGAAAGTAGCAGGATAATGCAAGAAGTACAGTGGAGTGCAGATGCTGGAATCTTAAGCAAAAATCAAAGTGCTGGAGAAACTCGGCAGGTCAAGCAGCATCTACGGAAGGAAATAGACAGAATACATTTTGGGTCAGGACCCAACAGGCTGATGTTTTGGGAAGGGTCCTGACCCAAAACATTGTCTGTCCATTTTCCTCCACAGATGCTGCCTGACCCATTGAGTTCCTCCAGCACTTTGTGAAAAGCTAGAGATTCCAACTCCTGCAGTTTCTTGATTCTCTAAACCCTTTTAGTTTCTGGTTTGGTGAGAAATGCCTCTTTTCTAACAGTCAGTTGATTTAAGTTTGGACCACTTCAGTGGTGAACAAAATATTTTATTAAAACGCCATAGCTCACAGGTCTAAATGTGCTGGAAAAAAACTCAAAGGTAGGGTAGGTAATGGCTGTGGCAGGATCTTGTGGCATGCCCCTGTGCTGTGATTTATGTGGTATAACTCTGTCTGTACAAGTGTTCACCTTATTTCTCAATGAGCTCATGATCTTTCATGTTTCTTTGTACATCTACATCAACAATGTCGAAGTGATTTTCTCCACTTCACTCAAATTAAATTATTAACTCTGAGCAACACTCTGCTATCAATACTAATGCTGATCATTTTTAATTGGCTAGTCAAAAAGCATTAAAGGTTCATTATTGCAGGAATGACAATGATAACCCTAACCTTTTCTTGTCATTCTCATATATTGCATATTTTAAGAAGAACCTTCCTGTGATGTAACCTGTTCATTAATGCCAACAAGTTCAAACACATTATCTACACCTTAGAGAAAAGTTGATCTTAATGGGATCATAGGTTTCTCCATTGACTAAACATTCTGCTCTGCCCTTCCAACATGCCTGCTACGTGAACATTCAGGAAGTCTTGACCACGAAATAAATATACCATGGAGACTATCCATAAAATACTGGACCAACAGAAGCTACAAATTTTGTTTGGCTTATTCAAATGTATCCTGTCTTCTGAAGTATATTGGGATGGAATCAATAATGAGAGGGATCTTGGGGTACAACTCCATGGATTTCAACAAGAGACAGCCCAGGAAAACAGGGTGATGAACAAGGCATTTGGGAAGTTTGCCTTCATCAGCCATGGCACTGAATATATCAACAGGAACATCATAATACAACAAGGTTCGATCCTGACTACGGGCGCTGTCTGTAGGGAGTTTGTACGTTCTCCCCGTGACCTGCGTGGGTTTTTTCCGAGATCTTCGGTTTCCTCCCACACTCCAAAGACGTACAGGTATGTAGATTAATTGGTTGGGCAAATGTAAAAAAATAATAAAATAAATTTTAAAAAATAAAAAATTGTCCCTAGTGTGTGTAGGATAGTGTTAATGTGCGGGGATCGCTGGGCGGCGCGGACCCGGTGGGCCGAAGGGCCTGTTTCCGTGCTGTATCTCTAAATCTAAAAACAAAATCTAAAGATAAACAATTGGTTAGGCCATACCCAGTATATCTCCCGATTGCTAACATTTGAACTCGGCTCTCCATGGCCGCACTGACCTTTCTGTCTGGAGCCCCCTCTCTTGTCAGAGTGAGCCCACATGCAAACTGGAGGAACAGCATCTCAATGGTATGAACATTGAATTCTCCAATTTAGGTCAACTCTAACAACCCCCCCTCCCCTATGCCCCATCTGGACTCTCCCCTATTTCCCTGCTCCCTCGATCCATCCACACACATTCCTTCCTCTGGCTTCACAATTTGCAACTCTTCAATCCTTTTGTCTCAAACCTTTTTTAATTCTCTGCCCTTTGTCCAACCTCCCCTGACCTGTGTTCACCTATCACTCGCCAGGCTTTGTTCTGTCCCTCCTCTCTTCCAGCTATCTTTCCCCCTCCCCTACAATCAGTCTGAAGAAGGGTCCCGACCCGAAACGTCACCTATCCATGTTCTCCAGAGATGCTGCCTGATCCACTGAGTTACTCCGACACTTTTTTGTAAAACAGCATCTGCAGTTCCTAATTTCTAAAAACTGCTTATAAATCGTTTATAAAGCAAATACAATTATTTATAAGATTCATCAGGATGTTGCCTGGATTGGAGCAATTCAACTAAAAGAGATGATTGGAGAGACAGGGCTTGTTTTCCCTGGAATGGAGGAGGTGACTGATAGTGATAAACCAAGTTGTGAAGGAGTGGGGTTGATAGAATCCTTTTCCCTTAGAAGAGATGGCCAAATGAAGATGGTACAGGCCTAAGGTGAGATGTAGAAGGCTAAGAGGAGGAATGATTTTTGAGAGTCATTCTCTCAAACACTTCGACTGAGTGAGTGCTGGGGACAGCTTCTCTCACAACATTTAAGACGTATCTGGACCAGACCTTGAATTCTCAGGCAGAGAATGCTATAGACCAAATGCAAGTAAATGGCATCAGCATAGATAAATACAATGGGCAGCATGGACAAGATGGGTAGAAGGACCAGTTTCAATGCTGTGTGTCTATGACTTTCTGAAGATACTTTAAGGTTTGGTTGTATCCTCGTTCCCAATCAGAACTTGCTGATGAAACAAAAAATACAACCGACCAAAGTCGTCTCCAGAATAGTTCAGTGGTTATTTTAGGTTCAACTTAGGTTTAGGTTTATTATTGTCATGTGTATATCGAGGTACAGTGAAACGCTTTGTCTTGCCAGCTGTCCAACCAGATCAGATAATACTACGCATCAATACAATCAAGCTATATTCAGTAGTTAAACATTCTACACCTAGAATCATATTGTAATAAAATTATGTAATAGTATGTACATTGGCGAAATCACAATGCTGGTTGCTTGAAGATGATTACAATGTCTTTGCAGGGATTAAGGTTATTGGAGGAGTGAAGGAGCTGACTGGTGAAGAGTATGGACTATATGTGAAGAGAATTCTACCTGGTGGCCTTGCTTCAGTCGATGGTGAGTCTTTATCATTCTTATACCATGACACTCCCACCATCAACATAGGCAGTTATTCCTCTGCTCCAGCTAGCCTCTCCTGCGGAGTTCCACAAGGCTCCATCCTAGGCCCCATTCTCTTCTCTCTATACATGCTCCCCCTTGGCCAAATCATTCAAAGGCATGGCATTTCTTTCCACTGCTATGCCGATGACACTCAGTTTTACCTCCCCCTGAAACCCAACAACCAGTCAAATTTAAACAGCCTCTTACACTGCCTTGAGGATATAAAATGTTGGATGGCACAGAACTTCCTCCAATTGAACGAGAGCAAGTCTGAGGTCATCCTATTCGCCCCCCCCCCCCCCCCCCCCGACTCCATCAAATCGATAACAGGCAGTCTTGGAAGCCTATCCTGCCTAGTCAATAGACAATAGACAATAGACAATAGGTGCAGGAGTAGGCCATTTAGCCCTTCGAGCCAGCACCGCCATTCAATGCGATCATGGCTGATCACTCTCAATCAGTACCCCGTTCCTGCCTTCTCCCCATACCCCCTCACTCCGCTATCCTTAAGAGCTCTATCCAGCTCTCTCTTGAAAGCATCCAACGAACTGGCCTCCACTGCCTTCTGAGGCAGAGAATTCCACACCTTCACCACCCTCTGACTGAAAAAGTTCTTCCTCATCTCCGTTCTAAATGGCCTACCCCTTATTCTTAAACTGTGGCCCCTTGTTCTGGACTCCCCCAACATTGGGAACATGTTATCTGCCTCTAATGTGTCCAATCCCCTAATTATCTTATATGTTTCAATAAGATCCCCCCTCATCCTTCTAAATTCCAGTGTATACAAGCCCAATCGCTCCAGCCTTTCAACATACGACAGTCCCGCCATTCCGGGAATTAACCTAGTGAACCTACGCTGCACGCCCTCCATAGCAAGAATATCCTTCCTCAAATTTGGAGACCAAAACTGCACACAGTACTCCAGGTGCGGTCTCACCAGGGCCCGGTACAACTGTAGAAGGACCTCTTTGCTCCTATACTCAACTCCTCTTGTTACGAAGGCCAACATTCCATTGGCTTTCTTCACTGCCTGCTGTACCTGCATGCTTCCTTTCATTGACTGATGCACTAGGACACCCAGATCTCGTTGAACTCCCCCTCCTCCTAACTTGACACCATTCAGATAATAATCTGCCGTTCTATTCTTACTTCCAAAGTGAATAACCTCACACTTATCTACATTAAACTGCATCTGCCATGTATCCGCCCACTCACACAACCTGTCCAAGTCACCCTGCAGCCTTATTGCATCTTCCTCACAATTCACACTACCCCCCAACTTAGTATCATCTGCAAATTTGCTAATGGTACTTTTAATCCCTTCGTCTAAGTCATTAATGTATATCGTAAATAGCTGGGGTCCCAGCACCGAACGTTGCGGTACCCCACTGGTCACTGCCTGGCATTCCGAAAGCGACCCATTTATCCCCACTCTTTGCTTTCTGTCTGTCAACCAATTTTCTATCCATGTCAGTACCCTACCCCCAATACCATGTGCCCTAATTTTGCCCACTAATCTCCTATGTGGGACCTTGTCGAAGGCTTTCTGAAAGTCGAGGTACACCACATCCACTGACTCTCCCTTGTCAATTTTCCTAGTTACATCCTCAAAAAATTCCAGTAGATTTGTCAAGCATGATTTCCCCTTCGTAAATCCATGCTGACTCGGAATGATCCCGTTACTGCTATCCAAATGCTCAGCAATTTCGTCTTTTATAATTGACTCCAGCATCTTCCCCACCACTGATGTCAGACTAACTGGTCTATAATTACCCGTTTTCTCTCTCCCTCCTTTCTTAAAAAGTGGGATAACATTTGCTATCCTCCAATCCACAGGAACTGATCCTGAATCTATAGAACATTGAAAAATGATCTCCAATGCTTCCACTATTTCTAGAGCCACCTCCTTAAGTACTCTGGGATGCAGACCATCAGGCCCTGGGGATTTATCAGCCTTCAGTCCCATCAGTCTACCCAAAACCATTTCCTGCCTAAAGTGGATTTCCTTCAGTTCCTCCATCACCCTAGGTTCTCCGGCCCCTAGAACATTTGGGAGATTGTGTGTATCTTCCTCAGTGAAGACAGATCCAAAGTAACGGTTTAACTCGTCTGCCATTTCTTTGTTCCCCATAATAAATTCCCCTGCTTCTGTCTTCAAGGGACCCACATTTGCCTTGACTATTTTTTTCCTCTTCACGTACCTAAAAAAACTTTTGCTATCCTCCTTTATATTATTGGCTAGTTTACCCTCGTACCTCATCTTTTCTCCCCGTATTGCCTTTTTAGTTAACTTTTGTTGCTCTTTAAAAGAGTCCCAATCCTCTGTCTTCCCACTCTTCTTTGCTATGTTATACTTCCTCTCCTTAATTTTTATGCTGTCCTTGACTTCCCTTGTCAGCCACAGGTGCCTCTTACTCCCCTTAGAGTCTTTCCACCTCTTTGGAATAAATTGATCCTGCAACCTCTGCATTATTCCCAGGAATACCTGCCATTGCTGTTCTACCGTCTTCCCTGCTAGGGCCTCCTTCCAGTCAATTTTGGCCAGCTCCTGCCTCATGCCTCTGTAATCCCCTTTGCTATACTGTAATACCGACACTTCCGATTTTCCCTTCTGCCTTTCCATTTGCAGAGTAAAACTTATCATGTTGTGATCACTGCCTCCTAATGGCTCTTTTACCTCTAGTCCCCTTATCAGATCAGGATCATTACACAACACTAAATCCAGAATTGCCTTCTCCCTGGTAGGCTCCAGTACAAGCTGTTCTAAGAATCCATCTCGAAGGCACTCTACAAACTCTCTTTCCTGGGGTCCATTTCCAACCTGATTTTCCCAGTCTACCTGCATGTTGAAATCTCCTATAACCACCGTAGCATTACATTTTTGACACGCCAATTTTATCTCCTGATTCAACTTGCACCCTATGTCGAGGCTACTGTTTGGGGGCCTATAGATAACTCCCATTAGGGTCTTTTTACCCTTACAATTCCTCATTTCTATCCATACTGATTCAACATCTCCTGATTCTATGTCACCCCTTGCAAGGGAATGAATATCATTCCTTACCATCAGAGCAACCCCACCCCCTCTGCCCACCTGTCTGTCTTTTCTATACGTTGTGTACCCCTGAATATTCAGTTCCCAGCCCTGGTCCTCTTGTAGCCATGTCTCAGTGATCCCTACAACATCATACTTGCCCATGACTAACTGAGCCTCAAGCTCATCCACTTTATTTTTTATACTACGCGCATTTAAGTACAACACTTTAACTTCTGTATTTACCTCCCCTCTCACATCGTTCACAATTGGCCCTGCCCTTAATTTCTTTTCCCCTCTAGAACTTCTGTTCCCATTCTTCCGAGAGTCTTTTGCAATATCTCCTGTATTCCCTTTTACCTCATCTTCATATTCACAATTTGTTAACCCCTCCCCCCCACTACTTAGTTTAAAGCCACAGGTGTCACACTAGCAAACCTGCCTGCCAAACCGCATGTCAAAAACCTCGGCGTAAAAGCCAGCTTCTTCCAAAGTCGTACCATAGCTAAAATCAAACCTTTCCTCCAATTCGACGACACTGAAAAAATCATTCACGCTTTCATTTCCTCCCGCCAAGACTACTGCAACTCCCTATACACTGGGATCAGCCAATCTTCCCTGTCCCGCCTGCAACTGGTCCAAAACGCCGCAGCGAGACTCCTGACGGGTACCTGTAAAAGGGACCACATCACGCCGATTCTGGCCTCTCTCCACTGGCTCCCTGTACGGTACAGAATCAACTTCAAGCTCCTCCTATTCACATATAAAGCCCTAAATGGACATTCCCCCCCCTACATCAAAAATCTTCTAACCCACCTCTCTAACTCCAGGTCCCTCAGGTCGGCCGACTTGGGGCTACTCACTATCCCGTGGTCTAGGCTTCTCAGGGGTGACCGCGCTTTTGCGGTTGCAGCTCCTAGACTGTGGAACAGCATCCCTCTCCCCATCAGAACTGCCCCCTCCATCGACTCCTTTAAGTCCAGGCTCAAAACCTATTTCTACTCCCTAGCGTTTGAGGCTCATTGAGGAGGCGCTGTGAACTGTTTTGTATGTGCTGTTATGTTTGCGTGCTACTGTATGTTTCATTTTTTCCTTAGTACCTAATCAGATGTACAGCACTTTGGTCAACGTGGGTTGTTTTTAAATGTGCTATACAAATAAAATTGACTTGACTTGACCATCTGACAAGATGGGGATTAATTTTCACAAACGCTCATAACAAAATAAGAAATCTATCCATTTTTCCCTCACCACAGATTCCATCCATATACTTGCCACTGATTCTCTCCCCTCACTTGGCCAAACCAGACCAATCATTGTTCTGAAATAAAAACCCAATATGGCGATAATATTCAGCAGGTCAGGCAGCACCTGCAAAGAGAGAAACTGAGTTTAGTTTAGTTTAGCTTAGTTTAGTTTAGAGATACAGCAGGGAAACCGGCCCTTCGGCCCACCGAGTCCTTGCCGAACATTAATCACCCATTCACACTAATTATCCCACTACACACTTGGGGCAATTAACCTACAAATCCACAAGTCTTTGGGATGTGGGAGGAAATCGGAGCACCTGGAAGAAACCCACACGATCACAGAGAGAACGTGCAAGCTCCACATGGACAGCACCAGAAACCCTGGTCTCTGGCATTATGAGGCCACAGCTCTACTGCAGCACCAAATAAACAGTCAACAGATGCTGCTGAGTACTTCCAGTATTTTATTTTCTTTCAGATTTATAACATCTGCAGTTTTATTTTTGATTTCTGATTGAAATTCTGACCTGGATTCCTTCCCGTTCCACACGAACGCCTCTGTGTGTTGTGATGACGTGTGGGATCAAAAGAAAATGAGAAGTCATGGTGAGAAAAGGAGGATAGAAGTTTGAAAGGGACTCCTTCATTTATTAAAAATGAATCTTCAGGATCTTACACGACACACGATGACTGAATTTATCCACAGAATGATCTTACTGTGCAGACTCATCATCGCGGCCTACCTACTCTTGGGTTTCTCTAAGTTCCCAAACATGTTCTGGTTTCCATTGAGTTAAGAACTGAGGACCAAAGATAACAGATATGCTTGGGTGTCTTCTTGGGACTGAGGTGGCTCCGATTTCAAGCGCTTTACATGCGGGAGGATTCCACTGCCTTTTGTGTAACTATTGCAGGTTATGGATTCATAGAGAGATACAAGTACAAACGCACACACTCACACTCACACATAGACACACATGCACGCACGCACGCACACATGCACATACACACGCGCACACGCTCGCCAGCATACATGCGGCACACACATGTACACAAACACACATGCATGCACATGTACAAACATACACAGAAATAGGGCCATTAAGTTTACGCTAACTATCAACCACACATTTACATTCATCTCACTTTTTTGCGTCTTCACCATATACCCATCAACTAGATTCTGCCACTCGCATACACGAGGAGCAATATAGAGTGAAAATTAACCAGTTGCTGTGAGGCAACAACTCTAGTAGTTGTGCCACTGTGCCATGATTCTTGAGCAGCCAATAATGTTTGCCTGGGTCTTGCCCCTTGCAGGGTCAGGTCTGGGAACATGGCTGGAAGTACTGTTGGGGGGGACAGCCTACCTGGGGGCAACGACGGTGCCCGGGCCTCTGGCAAGGAGTCCGGCCCTGTTGCTCAGAAGGGTAGGGAAAGGAAGAGGAGAGCAGTAGTAATAGGGGACTCTATAGTGAGGGGGTCAGATAGGCGTTTCTGTGGACGCAGTCGGGAGACCCGGATGGTGGTTTGCCTCCCTGGTGCCGGTGTCCGGGATGTGTCTGAGCGTGTCCAGGATATCCTGAAAGGGGAGGGAGAGGAGCCAGAGGTCGTGGTACATATAGGTACCAACAATATAGGTAGGATAAGGGAAGAGGTCCTGAAAGGAGAATTCAGGGGGCTAGGAAGAGAGTTAAAAAAAAGGACTTCCAAAGTAATAATCTCAGGCTTACTGCCTGTGCCACGCGATAGTGAGAATAGGAATGGAGTGAGGTGGAGGATAAATACGTGGCTGAGGAACTGGTGCAGGGAGCAGGGTTTCAAGTTTCTGGATCATTGGGACCTCTTCTGGGGGAAGTATGACCTGTACAAAAAGGACGGGTTGCATCTGAACCCGAGGGGAACCAATATCCTGGCGGGGAGATTTGCTAAAATAACTGCGGAGACTTTAAACTAGTACGGTTGGGGGGAGGGACTCAAACACAGATAGCTAATAGGCAGTGTGTGAGGCAGGAGGCAGAAAAGGGAAACACTCAGACCCAATATGTAGGAGAGAAAGAAGGGAAAAGAAATAAACTGAGAATAAGAAATGATGGGTCCCTTAAATGTGTATATTTTAATGCTAGGAGCATTGTAAGAAAGGTGGATGAGCTTAGAGCCTGGATTGACATCTGGAAGTATGATGTTGTGGCGATCAGTGAAACATGGTTGCAGGAGGGTTGCGATTGGCAATTAAATATTCCAGGATTTCATTGTTTCAGATGTGATAGAATCGGAGGGGCAAGAGGTGGGGGTGTTGCATTGCTTGTCAGGGAGGATATCACAGCAGTGCTTTGGCAGGACAGACTAGAAGGCTCGATTAAGGAGGCTGTTTGGGTGGAACTCAGAAATGAGAAAGGTTTAGCAACACTTATAGGGGTGTATTATAGACCGCCAAATAGGGAACAAGAATTGGAAGAGCAAATATGTAAGGAGATAGCAGATATTAGTAGTAAGCACAGAGTGGTGATTGTGGGTGATTTCAATTTTCCGTATATAGACTGGGAATCACATTCTGTTAAAGGGCTGGATGGTTTGGAGTTTGTAAAATGTGTGCAGGATAGTTTTTTGCAGCAATACGTAGAGGTGCCTACCAGAGAAGGGGCAGTGTTGGACCTCCTGTTAGGAAATGAGATGGGTCAGGTGACGGAGGTATGTGTTGAGGAGCACTTTGGGTCTAGTGATCATAATGCCATTAGTTTCAATATCATTATGGAGAAGGCCAAATCTGGACCAAGGGTTGAGATTTTGGATTGGAGAAAGGCTAATTTTGAGGAGATGAGAAAGGATTTAAAAGGAGTGAAATGGATATAATAGAGAAATGGAGGATATTTAAAGGTGAAATTTTGAGAGTACAGAGTCTTTATGTCCCTGTTCGGTGGAAAGGAAAGAATAATAATTTGAAAGAGCCATGGTTTTCCAGGGAAATTGGACACTTGGTTCGGAAAAAGAGGGAGATATACAATAAATATAAGCGGCAGGGAGTAAATGAGGTTCTTGAGGAATACAAAGAATGTAAAAGGAATCTTAAAAAGGAAATTAGAAAAGCGAAAAAAAGATATGAGGCTGCTTTGGCAAGTAATGTAAAAGTAAACCCCAAGGGGTTCTACAGATATGTCAATAGCAAAAGGATAGTGAGGGATAAAATTGGTCCATTAGAGAGTCAGAGTGGACAGCTATGTGCTGAGCCGGAAGAAATGGGGGAGATATTAAACAATTTCTTTTCTTCGGTATTTACCGAGGAGAAGGATATTGAATTATGTGAGGTAAGCGAAACAAGTAGAGTAGTGATGGAAATTATGAGGATTAAAGAAGAGGAGGTACGGACACTTTTGAAGAATACAAAAGTGGATAAGTCTCCAGGTCCTGATAGGATATTCCCTAGGACATTGAGGGAAGTTAGTGCAGAAATAGCAGGGGCTATGACGGAAATATTTCAAACGTCATTAGAAACAGGGATGGTGCCGGAAGATTGGCACATTGCGCATGTTGTGCCTTTGTTTAAAAAAGGTTCTAAAAGTAAACCTAGCAATTATAGACCTATTAGTTTGACGTCTGTGGTGGGAAAATTAATGGAAAAGATACTTAGGGACAATATATATAATTATTTGGATAATCAAGGCCTGATTAGAAACAGTCAACATGGATTTGTGCCTGGAAGGTCATGTTTGACTAATCTTCTTGAATTTTTTGAAGAGGTTACCAGGGAAATTGATAAGGGCAAGGCTGTGGATGTTGTCTATATGGACTTCAGTAAGACATTTGACAAGGTTCCACATGGAAGGTTGATTAAGAAGGTTAAATCGTTGGGTATTAATAGTGAGGTTGCAAGATGGATTCAACAATGGCTGAATGGGAGATACCAGAGGGTAACGGTTGACAATTGTATGTCAGGTTGGAGGCCAGTGTCTAGTGGAGTGCCCCAAGGATCTGTGTTGGGTCCACTGTTGTTTGTCATTTACATTAATGATCTGGATGATGGTGTGGCAAATTGGATTAGTAAATATGCAGATGATACTAAGATAGGTGGAGTAGTTGATAGTGAGGTAGATTTTCAAAGTCTACAGAGAGACTTGGGCCTTTTGGAAGGGTGGGCTGAAAGATGGCAGATGGAGTTTAATGCTGATAAGTGTGAGGTGCTGCATTTTGGTAGGACAAATCAAAATAGGACGTACAGGGTAAATGGTAGGGAATTGAGGAATGCAGTGGAACAGAGGGATCTGGGAATAACTGTGCATTGTTCCCTGAAGGTGGAATCTCATGTGGATAGGGTGGTGAAGAAGGCGTTTGGTATGCTTGCCTTTATAAATCAGAGCATCGAGTATAGAAGTTGGGATGTAATGTTGAAATTGTACAGGGCATTGGTGAGGCCAAATCTGGAGTATGGTGTGCAGTTCTGGTCGCCAAATTATAGGAAGGATGTCGACAAAATGGAGAGGGTACAGAGGAGATTTACTAGAATGTTGCCTGGGTTTCAGCACTTAGGCTACAGAGAGAGGTTGAACAGGTTGGGTCTTTATTCTTTGGAGCGTAGAAGGTTGAGGGGGGACTTGATAGAGGTTTTTTAAATTTTGAGAGGGTCGGACAGAGTTGACGTGGGTAGGCTTTTCCCTTTGAGAGTGGGGAAGATTCCAACAAGGAGACATAGCTTCAGAATTGAGGGACAAAGGTTTAGGGGTAACATGAGGGGGAACCTCTTTACTCAGAGGGTTGTGGCTGTATGGAATGGGCTTCCGGTGGAAGTGGTGGAGGCTGGCTCGATTTTATTATTTAAGAGTAAATTGGATAGGTATATGGATAGGAGGGGATTGGAGGGTTATGGTCTGAGTGCAGGTAGATGAGACTAGGTCAGGGAGAATGGTCGGCGTGGACTGGTAGGGCCGGACAGGCCTGTTTCCATGCTGTAGTTGTTATATGTTATATGTTATATATGTTATATATCACCAGGCTAGGAACTGACATCACGTAGACTGATTCTGGTCATGCCATGGGATGGGTCCTACATGTGAATCTCCACTGCTCAGCAAAGGGCAGACTGTTGCTCTTGACTAGATGCTGTAGAAGAGGAAATGGTACAATCTCGTTTCCAAAATCGCATTCAATCACCCTCTCCAGAGTAATCAAAAAACGTCCAATGTGGGCATACACATTGACTGTCATACAGCGGTCTGGAGCACTGTCAGGCTGTCAGAGCAGCTGAAAATGTTCCTGAGACCATCACCTCTTCTAGCTAGTGCAACAGAATGTCAAATCTCTCCCAGACATGAGCATTTGTCCTCCAACGACCTAAATCCATCTCAAGTCCACCTTGCTGCCTCAAAGTAAGCATGCCCACAGATACTGGAGCCTACAGGTTTGGCCCTCCCCATCTCTCTTCACCGTTCAAAGATCAAAACCTAACTCATCTCAACCTTTCAATAAAGACACGGTGGCGCAGTGGTGGAGTTGCTGTCTTACAGCGCCGGAGACCCTGGTTCAATCCTGACTACGGGTTCTGTCTGTACGGAGTTAATATTTCTCCCCGTGACCTGCGTGGGTTTTCTCCAGGTGCTCCCGTTTCCTCTAATGCTCCAAAGATGTACAGGTTTGTGGGTTAATTGGCTTTGGTAAAATTAAAAATTGTCCCTAGTCTGTGTAGGATAGTGTAAGTATGCAGGGGTCGCTGGTCAGCATGGATTTGGTGGGCCGAAGGGCCTGTTTCTCCGCTGTATCTCTAAATTAAATTAAACTAAATTACAACATAAATGTTTGTGATAATAAGTTTCTACGGAATAAACCAAGGCGAGAATGTTTTCCAATTATTCTACATTATTCTGGTACTCCTTGTTTTGTAGGACGTCTGCAACCAGGAGACCAGATTCTTGAGGTTAACGGTGACAGTCTGGTGGGAGTGACAAATGAAAGGTACCGTAGGCAAAATACATGAAAACACTCTTGTTATCAAGCCTGTTCAGGATACAGATCTTAACTATTAAATGGCCAACCACAAGCTTTCAGATATGACATTTATACTTGCTTGTGTGTGAATGTGTGTGTGTGTGTGTGTGTGTGTGTATCTGTGTGTGTATCTATGTGTGTGTGTGTGCCTGTGTGTGTGTATCTGTGTGTGGGTGTGGCTGTGTGTATCTGTGTGTGTGTGTGTTTGTGTATGTTTGTGTGTGTGTGTGTGTATCTGTGTGTGTATCTATGTGTGTGTGTGTGTGCCTGTGTGTGTGTGTGTGTGTGTGTTTGTGTGTGTTTGTGTATGTTTGTGTATGTTTGTCTGTGTGTGTATCTGTGTGTGTGTGTGTGTGTGTGTGCCTGTGTGTGTGTATCTGTGGGTGGGTGTGGCTGTGTGTATCTGTGCGTGTTTGTGTGTGTGTGTGTGAGTGTTTGTGTGTGTGTGTGTGTGTGTGTGTGTGTGTGTGTGTGTGTGGGTGGGTGTATCTGTGTGTGTATCTATGTGTGTGTGTGTGCCTGCGTGGGTGTATCTGTGTGTGGGTGTGGCTGTGTGTATCTGTGTGTGTTTGTGTGTGTGAGTGAGTGTGTGTGTGTGTGTATGTGTGTGTGTATCTGTGTGTGTGTATCTGTGTGTGTGTATCTATGTGGGTGTGTGTGCCTGTGTGTGTGTATCTGTGTGTGGGTGTGGCTGTGTGTATCTGTGTGTGTGAGTGAGTGTGTGTGTGTATCTGTGTCTGTTTATTTGTGTCTGTGTGTACTTGTGTTTAAGTAGTTATTTCAATAGTTATAAAATCATTGTGATGCACAGAAAGGCACTGGAAAGATGTTGTTTGAATACCTGCCATTTTTCCATGTGCTTTTCTACTCCAGTGATCTGATTCCTTAAATACATCCACATCCAAGGCTGAGATGAACTGAATTTTAAACTGTAGCGGTTTTGAAGCTTCTGGGGAACAGACAGGAAAATGTAGGTAGAGACACAAGAAATTACACTTGTTATAATCTTGTGTAAATCGCAAAGCGCTGGAGGAACTCGACTGGTCAAGCAGCATCTCTGGAGGGAGTCTGAAGAAGGGACCCTACCCAGAACGTCACCCATTTTCTTTCACCAGAGATGCTGCTTGACCCGCTGAGTTACTCCAGCACTTTGTGTCTATCTCAGGAGGGAATGAACAGATGACGTTTTGGATCAGGACCTTCTTCAGGCTGATTGTAGCAGGGAGAAGAAAGCTGGAGTAGAGGTGGGGGTGGGACACAGCCAGGTAAGTGGCAGGTGACTACAGGTGAGGCAGATGGGTGGACAAAGGCGAGAGGTGAAAAGCAGACAAAAGGGTGTCAGAGAAGGAAAGAAGAGGAGTGAAAGGTAAAGCTAGAGGGAGGAAAATAGATGGAAGATGAGGGGGGGGGGAGAAAGGAGGGGAGGAGGGGGATAGTGAGGGAAATTGATCCACACTAAAGTGGGAGGTGGTTTGCGTGGGAAAGAGAGTGGGGAGATTTATTATCTAAAATCGTGGAATTCAATGTTCATTCCGTTGGGTTGTAAGCTACCCAAGTGGACGATCACGTGATGATCCTGCAGTTTCCGTGTGGCCTTACTGTGGCAATGGTGTTAAGAGTTAGCAATGTAGTTGGAGTTAGATCAGCCATGATCTTATTAGGTAACAGAGCTTGAGGGTGTGTATAACATACTTCAATTACTTTTGTCCGTATTGTTTCAGGGATATGTTGAAACCAGGGAGTAAATCTCCATCTTTAGCTCCATATAGCCAGTCAAGCACTGGAGGTGTATCATCCACTTTGGTAATATTCCTGGATCTTTCTCATTTCTAGCGCAGTGGAAATCCTTCGAGCTGCCTCTTCATCCAATAACGTGAGGTTGATGATTGCAAGGGATGAACAGGGCAGGTGAGAAAACGTAAACCATTAAAATGTTGTCTCATCTGCAGCCTCCTTGAAACTATCTTACTTTCCCCACTCATCCCACATATATTGATAATACAATTCTGCACTAATTTTCATATAGGTTAGTTTATTGGTACAGCATGGAAACTGGCCCTTCAGCCCACCGAGTCTGCCGTTGATCAACCGTTCACACTAGTTATCCCACTGGACACTAGGGACAATTTACGGAGGGCAATTATTCTACAAACCCACACCTCTTTGCAATGTTGGGGGAGGCCAGAGCACCCAGAGGGAAGCCACACGTTCACAGGGAGAACATTTTAGACGCCACAGAGGCAGCACCCGAGGTCAAGATCGAGCCTGGGTCTCTACCACTGTGTCCCTGCACTGCTGTTGGTCATGACTATGGTTGGATTTGAACACAAAGTTGGTCACAAAACGATTTTTTTTGCCACTCTGCGACCCCCTGCAAAACTCTCCAAGAACGGTCTGTGCATTTTACCTCCACCATATTCATGATCAACATTCACTCTCCATCAGCTCCACTGATAGAAACCATGGGGTAAAATCATTCTGCTGTCATTTTCAACGCAAGTTGATGTAGGTGTTGCAAACAATAGCATTGGCAGAAGGAATCACATGTCCAGTGCACTTCCAGAGGCATTGTCGTTTACTGTGGAAATTGGTGCGCAGGGGGTTAACTATAAAGCAGATTGGGACTTGTAATAGAAATGAGTTGCCTGGATTGAACAAAATGGGGTTTTGACCTGATGCATAGATATGCTAGGTCAAACTGCTTATTGGAAGATGAAGACAATCACCATTTGGGCAGGTAGCCAGGTGCATGGATTACAGTGCAAGGACTGAGATATAAGCTTCATGCCTCTCATTCAGCAAATTCCATCTTAAAATAAAATCCCTAAATATATGTACACACCGAGACAATAGTCGGTGAGGATTAAGCTCAGCATTTAAAAGGACCATGCTGCAATAGAACGAGACGTGTTCATCTATCATCAGCGGGTCTCAAAGGTTATTGAATATTTTTTCAAATGTTGTCGCTGTTGCGTTAGGAAATGATTCGGTTAATTTAAGCACAGCCTTCTCCAAAAAAAAACAGGAGTGAAATAACAAGTAAATCAATCTCTTTTAAGGATAAAAATAGAAAATGCTGGAAGTACTCAGCAGGTCAGGGAAGATTTGCGGAGGGGGAAACAGAGTTAATATTTTAAGTCAATGACCTTTAATTAGAACTGGATTAATGAGTCTGAAGAAGGGTCCCGACCTGAAGCGTTGCCAATCCATGTTCCATAGAGATGCTGCCTGACCCATTGAGTTACTCCACTTTGAGTCCTTTTTTGGAAGTGCTCATTAGAGTCCCAATGGTCCCTCTTTGTTCTCAGCGGCCTGACCGTCTCTCCATGGTGGGTCCTCGGCCCACCATATCTTTTGCTGCTTCTCCTTGCCCTGGCCACCTCTCCTCCTCAGACGGTTCGCCAGTGAGCCATCCCTCTCCTCTCCGGCCCATCAGCTTTCGTGCCCCAGAGGGCACCTCCCTTAGCCGACCTTGAAGGCGCGGAAGGTTAGAGACCCCCTTCCCCTTCCCCCGGACCTCCTCCTAACGGCCCTTTGTCCAACGTGGAAATATTCATAAAGTGATTTTCTCCCAGTTGTTTAGGCAATGAATGGTTTGATCTCCAAATTTGAGGAAGGATATTCTTGCTATTGAGGGCGTGCAGCGTAGGTTTACTAGGTTAATTCCCGGAATGGTGGGACTATCATATGTTGAAAGACCGGAGCGACTAGGCTTGTATAAACTGGAATTTAGAAGGATGAGAGGAGATCTTATCAAAACGTATAAGATTATTAAGGGGTTGGACACGTTAGAGGCAGGAAACATGTTCCCAATGTTGGGGGAGTCCAGAACAAGGGGCCACAGTTTAAGAATAAGGGGTAGGCCATTTAGAACTGAGATGAGGAAAAACTTTTTCAATCAGAGAGTTGTGAATCTGTGGAATTCTCTGCCTCAGAAGGCAGTGGAGGCCAATTCTCTGAATGCATTCAAGAGAGAGCAGAGTCAGGGGGTATGGGGAGAAGGCAGGAACGGGGTACTGATTGAGAATGATCAGCCATGATCACATTGAATGGCGGTGCTGGCTCGAAGGGCCGAATGGCCTCCTCCTGCACCTATTGTCTATTGTCTATTGGTAGCAAAGATAAGGAAAGCTTGTTGGTTTCAATTAAGGTTAAGTGGAAAGTTTGTTAATTGGAAGAGGGGGTGAGACCAATAAACAGTCAAATCTCCTGGGGGGGGGGGATCTGGCTGAAATGCTGCAGAGTGACCACCACATGGTGATAATACCTGCCCTGGAGCTTGGTTGAGGATTAATGGGCACCACTTCCATTAGTAGGAAGGAACTGCAGAAGCTGGTTTACATTGATAGACACTAAATGTTGGAGTAACTCAGCGGGACAAGCAGCCTATCTGGAGAGAAGGAATGGGTGACATTTCGGGTCGAGACCCTTCTTCGGACGAATGGTCTCAACCTGAAACGTCACCCATTCCTTCTCTCCAGAGATGCTGCCAGACCCACTGAGTTACTCCAGCTTTTTTTATCTATATCCGCTTCAATGGCCTCTCTTTAAAAAAACTTCTGCAGGTTCATCGTCCTCAGTATTACCCCAGATCCCTGGGTGATGTCATTGCCTCTAACCCACCCCGAGTGTCCTGAGGTGGAAATGTAGAGCATGTTGTTGGCACATTGTATCAGTCGCCACCATAAAATGATCAGTTAGAGTGCCCTGCTTACCCCCTCCACCAACCCCACTCGCCCCTCAGCCTCCATGTGGCCAAACTCAGCCTCTCCCACTCCCAGTTGCCATGGTGAGACAACTCCTCCCACTGCTAAGTACAGTGATTCAATGGTTCAATGGTGCTTCATTGTCACATGTGCAAAGTGCAAACGCACAGTGAAATTCTTGCCTTCCAAACAGTCCGGTAGAGTATCACCATACCACCCCCAATTGGCAATTGTACAGAACTAGTTTCCTGAGCCCGCTTGCAAGAGACGCCATGTTTGGCACCATTTTCCAAGTCTAGACCATGCTCCAGTTGTTAAGCCTGATTTAGGCAAGTCCCAGGCTGCTATGGGGCCTCCAGCCATTGCCTTCCTCAGTCGACCAGCAGCCTTCATCCTCTCCTCGCCCGTCCTCCTTTGTTTCCCGGGGGGGGCCTCCAGCAGCCGACCTTGAGGGCACGGTAGGACGGATCCTGGTTCCCTCTCCTCTTGTACCAGCCTCGCTCCTCTCCCATGACATCCGTCATTGTCCCCGGCTCCATCCTCCCGGTCTCTGGTCTTCAGGGTCAGATTGATGAGGATTAATGGCCACCGCTTCAATCAGTTGGAAGGAACTGCAGATGCTGGTTTACATCAATGGCACAAAATGTCTATAGGTATAAGGACTTCATTGGACTTTGGTACTTGTGACAGACAGTACAGTATCATTGAATTGAATTGAATCATTGAATCTTAGCATTCAACGATCTTCATTGAGTATCCAAACGCCCAGAAGAGACTTCTTTCACCGTTAGGCCGACGGGCATCACTGCAGACCCTGTGTATTCAGGCTCCCATTGAAGACTGGTTCTCAATTGCAATAATTGACAGCCACACCCGTCCATAAGCCTTGAACGATGTCCCACTCCTAACAATCTGTAACAATATTAATCAGTTAATAAGAACAGCTCTCTGTCAAATATTTACTTCAGTCAGTGTTTGCTGCCCCACTACGTACACATTGTTTGGAATTCCCCCTTAAACTTCCCTATTTCCGGGGATCTGCAAACATACATGACATTGTGTTTAGCCCAAAGTCAACACCTTGACGCACATCTGATAGTGTATTTGGCAGTGTTGCCTGATGGTTGTATCAGCTTGATATATTCTTATCAGGCCTGCTGGCCTCTGCTGCCCTGGGTTAGTATCAGAGAACAGTTGGACATTGTTGAGTTGTCTCGCAGAAAGGCCGTGAGTCTCATTCATCATGGGGCACGGTGGTGCAGCTGTGGAGTCACTGCCTCACAGCGCCAAGAACCCGGGTTCCATCCTGACTACGGGTTCTGTCTGTACAGAGTTTATACGTTCTCCCCATGACCGCGTGGGTATTCTCCAGGATCTCCGGTTTCCTCCCACATTTCAAAGATGTGCAGGTTTGTAGGTTAATTGGCTCAGTATAATTGTAAATTATCCCTAATGTGTGTAGCGTGCGGGGATCGCTGGTCTGCGCAGACTCGGTGGGCCGAAGGGCCTGTTTCCACGCTGTATCTCCAAAACTAAAAACAAAAAAACTAATCATGTGATCTGCTCACTTTAGAACTTTCATTTACTTCCTTGTTGCTATAGTCTGTATGAGGACTGGGCAGTGACCCAGCAGGTTCTCTGATACTAACCCAGGGCAGTGAAGACAGCAACAGATAAAGGCCTGAGGAACTCAGTGAGTCAGGCAGAGGGATGGTGGACGTTTCGGGTCAAGACCTTGCAACAGGTAGTGCAGCTGCTTGACAGCTCCAGTATCCTGGGTTTGGCCCTGACCTCTGGTGCTGCCTGTCTGCTCCTTGTGGCCACATGGGCTTCCCATGGCTGCTCTGGCTTCCTCCCACATCCCTGATTGGAAAGGTATTCGCTCATTGCAAATTGTCCCTCGTCTGCATCGAACATGGAACATGAGATATTGAACAGTACAGCCCAGGAACAGGCCCTTCGGCCTAGAATGTCTATGTCGAACATGATTCATCGGAATGGGGGAAAGGGGAAAATGACTTTGTTTAAAGTTTCAACAAAGAGTGTGTGCTGAGATGTACATTAAATAGAGCACACAACATAGAACAGGCCTTCTTCTCACAAGGTCCGTGCCGAACATGACGCTAAGTTAAACTAATCTCCACTACCACCAAAGGTAGACACAAAATGCTGGAGTAACTAAGCATCTCTGGAGAAAAGGAATAGTTGACCTTTTGGGTCGAAACCCTGCTTCAGAAACATCACTTTTTCTGCAGAGATGCTGCCTGACCTGCAGAGTTACTCCAGCATTTTGTATCTGTCTCCGGTGTAAACCAGCATCTGCAGTTCCTTCCTCCACTACCAGCATGTGGTCCATATTCCCTCCATGCCTTCTATAACCATGTGCCTATCTAAAACCTGCTTGAATGTCACTTTCACATGTGCCTCTACCACCAACCCTGGCAGCAGGTTTCAGCTACCTCCCTGTGAAACAATCTTGCCCTGCATCCTAAACCTTGAGCCTCTCACCTTAATGCTATTCCCTCTAGCCCTCTGGTCTTTGACATTTCCACCCTGCGAAAAAAAAGTCAAACTTCTATGCTTCTCATCATTTTATATAGTTCCATCGAGTCTCCCCTCCTCCTTCAGCAAAAACAATCCAACTTTGTCCAAGCTCCCTAATGCCATTTAATCCAGGCAGCATTCTGGTAAACTCACTCGGCCATCCTCTCCACTCTCCGGAGTGGGTTATGGCTCGACAGCCCGTGAAGCGAGAGGCAGGAATGATAGCGATAGCCCACAGCCAACACCACAATGATATTTTGTTTGGTATTTTAAAACAGCTGGGACATGCACCTGACACCAGAATTCCATTGCATTTCTAACAGGCGAGAATTTTCAGAATTATTGGAGAACCATGGGTCCAGGAGCAGCACTGGATCAGCCCGGAATTCTCCCACCCGACAAGGGACTAGTAAGTTCCATGTTTTTGTATGACGTTGCTGGGCATTTCTGAGCATTGCCAAACACTGTAATCCCCTGCATTGTTTTTTAAATTTTTCTTAGCAGTCGTACCTGCCTGAGTTCCCGCCACACCTCAACTCCACCCACATCCTATCTGACATTGCGGGGGAGGATGGGGGCGGGCTGTCAGCTACGAAGCGAGCACTTTCAGCAGGAAGAAGTCTCCCCAGAGCCAACCACAGATATCTTTAGATGCAGACAGTGGGTGCTTTTCCCAAAGTGGAGGCAAGTCCGCAAAACTCTTGAAGCTCAGTATCACCGCAGCTGCAGGTTGTGAGATAGAGCTTGTCATTTCCTCTGGGAACTACCTTCCACCAGCACTGCCTTTACAGAGGCTGCTTCCCAGCACTGCCTCTACGGGGGCTGTTCACTGACAGGTATTTCGCCACTGAAATGCAGGCACATAATGAATATCAACTGCATACCAAAGGCCACATACCAGTTATTCTTTTGCGATTCATATATAAATATGAGGCATTTACAAGTTCCCCCATGTGAAGACATGTGAAAGTCCCCTCCTTCTTTGTCAAAGGTTGAGTTGGATCGAGTTTAGTCTATTGTCACGTGTACCAAAGTACAGTGAAAAGCTTTTGTTGCTTGCTAACCAGTCAGCGGAAAGACAATACATGATTACAATCGAGCCGTCCACAGTGTACAGATACAGGTACAATGATAAAGGGAATAACGTGAATACCCTTTAGTGCAAGGTAAAGTCAGTAAAGTCCGATCAAAGATAGTCCAAGCGTCTCCAAAGAGGTAGATCGTAGCGCAGGACTGCTCTCTAGTTGTTGGTAGGATGGTTTAGTTGCATGATAACTGCTGGGAAGAAACTGTCCCCGAATCTGTAAGTGTGCTTTTTCACACTGCTGTACCTTTAGCCTGATGGAAGAGGGAGTGGCTGGGGTGTGACATTCCTTGATCACGCTGCTGGCCTTGCCAAGGCAGCGTGAGCTGTAAATGGGACTGAGTGAAATTTCACACTGTGGAAATTCAGCAGCTCCAGAGGTGCCATAGTTAATATCTGCATTCGCCTGCCATTGTTTTGTTTTTACATAACATTTAATGTCGCTGGTGTCCTTTAGAATGGTGGGCGGACATTTGGATCCTGCACTGCACATAACAACATGAAGTCAGCGATTTTTATGTTCATGTTCATACGTCATTGGAGTAGAGGTGGGCCATTCGGCCCATTGAGTCTACTTTTCCATTCAAGTGTGGCTGATCTATCTTCACCTCTCAACCCCATTCTCCTGCCATCTCCCCATAATAATAATAATAATAATAATAAGCATTTATTTTATATAGCGCCTTATCAGGTGCTCAAAGCGCTTTACATAAACAATCAAACATAAAAACAAACAGACAAACTATCCTAACGGAGAATAACCCTTGATACCCGTACTAATCAAGTATCTGTCACTCTCGTTGTTTTTTAATTGTTATAAATGATTTCCTTCGTCTTGCTTCCTGGTGTTCAAGGTGACTGTAGGCAAGCAACGTAGTGTTTATGTAGAAAATATGAGATTAGGATTGCATCTCATTTATTAATTCTCCTTTTCCCGTTTCGTTTTGGATTTGGAACAGGCAGATCTTTACTCAGGACATCGTCCGGAAGCTCACTGACTTCACTGAGCTCTCGACTGCTGAGCCCAATGAGTTCTCGCCACTCATCTAACGGGAACACCGCAAGTTTACTTTGTTCCAATGCACCGTACGTCCGAAGTCTCTCTGTCAATTCTTGCGTGGCACTCACTTTCATTGTTTCCTCGTCTAATTCTGGTGTACACAGAGTTCTGAATCAGGGCAACCAGTTGGCACAGTGCTGTGGAGCCCGTCACTCAATGTGGTGAGCACGTAAAACTTTGGGCCCTAGCACATGGTTTAGTTCCAACTATTACTGATCAAAACCTCCTGGTGAATCATAGACATAGTATAAACAAGGATATAAACAAGTCTGAAGAAGGGTCTCGACCCGAAACGTCACCCATTCCTTCTCTCCCGAGATGCTGCCTGACCTGCTGAGTTACTCCAGCATTTTGTGAATAAATCGATTTGTACCAGCATCTGCAGTTATTTTCGTATAAACAAGGATGTCATTCAACCCGGAAGATAGGCACAACAAGCTGGAGTAACTCAGCAGGTCAGACGGCATCTCTTGACAAAAGGAATAGATGATGTTTCAGATCAAGACACGTCATCTAATTGCATTCATAGTTGTGGGAAAGAACCATCTAGTCTAAAAGCAAGGACTCAAGTCAGAGTATCACAGCATGGATGCAGGTTCTTTTGTACAACTTGTGCATGCCGACCAAGGTGCCTGCTTGAGCTAGTTCCATGGGTTTCCATTTGGCCCATATCCCTCTAAACCTTTCCTATCTATGTACCTGTCTAAATGCCTTTTAAAGTTTATGATTGCACCAGCCCCTACCACTTGCTCTGGCAGCCGAGATGCCCACCACCCTCTGTGTGAAGAAGTTGCCCCTTTGAATACAACTCCCAGCTTCTATTTTCTTGTGTTCTTATGTCCATGTGTACTGAACATCAATTAAAAAAGAAAAAAATACTCCAAACTCAACTGTAAACTTGACTGAAAATGAAAACTGCGAAGTTTGAGGCCTATTCATAATTTAGGTATAAAAGCCATTGTGATTTAAATAATATTTATCCTTAGCAGGCTTGGGTTTAATAATGGTTTTCAAAGATTTAGATATTTCTTCTTCTCAGGTGTCACAGTGATGAAGAAATTCAGTTTGTTACCATCACCAAATCTGCTGCCCTTGGTCTCACTGTTTCGGGAGGATCCAACAGACCCGATGGGCCCAAGGTTTATGTGGAAGATATCATTTCTGGGGAAGATTGTCAGAAGGTAAAGGGACAATAATTATGGTGGCAGTGGGCGATATCATCGGTCAGATCCATATTTCCCATATGTTTTCAGGCTGAGGTTTGAGAAACACATCTGTGAATGTCACGCGATCGTTTGTTGTTTATAATTTCCATTTCAAGTTCAAAACCAAATCATGTCCATATTTGGTGATAGAATTTGCTCCTTCCCATTGTATATTTGTAGATAGGTTGTCCCAGGTGAACTGACCCATATCCGCCACGATCAAGAGTTTGATTTGTCCAGGCATGGACAATGTCGTGCGAGATGTGGCATGTTTATAATAAAGTGATAAATGAATGTGATACTGTAAATGTGCAAGTGTCCCCATCTGAACAACTTCAGTTTTTGTAAAGGCCGACACATTAATGGGCTGAGACCATTGTGGAAAACAAAATTCAAAAGCTAGTTTATTTATCAAGTTACATTACGGGGAGGAGTGATTTGCAGTTCTAAAGCGCGTTGAAGTGGATAAATCCTCAGTGCTGAGCAAGTGCATCCTAAGACTACGATACGATACGATATGATACGATAGAATGTTATTTATCCCAGGAGGAAAATTAATCTGCCAACAGTCATAAAGCACAAGATACATGAAACTTGAAATCAAAGTGACGAGTGGAGAGGGGTGTCAGTCTATCCCACGACATAAGGGGAAGGAGTGGTACAGTTTGATAGCCACAGGAAAGAAGGATCTCCTGTGGCGGTCTGTGCTGCATCTTGGTGGAACCAGTCTATTGCTGAAGGCACTCCTCAGGTTGGCCAGTGTGTCATGCATTGTCCAAGATGCTCCGCAGTTTGAGGAGTATCCTCCCCTCCAAGACCACCTCCCATGAATCCAACTTTGCCCCCAGGACGGAGCCAGCCTTCCTGATGAGTTTGTTAATCCTGTGGGTGTCTGCGGCCTTCGCCCTGCTGCCCCAGCACACGGCAGCGAAGAAGATGGCACTGGCTACCGCTGATTGTTAGAACATCTGCAGCATCTTACTGCAGACGTTGAAGGAGCGGAGCCTTCTCAAAATGTACAGCAGGGTCTGTCCCATATTGTACAGGGCCTCAGCACTCCAAGGTATTTGTACTCCTTGGTCAACTGCACATCCACACTATTGATGGAAGGGGAGCAAGGACTAGCTAGGGAACTGGACCAGTGAGCCTGACGTCAGTGGTGGGAAAATTGTTGGAGGGGATTCTGAGGGATTGGATCTACCAGCCTTTGGATATCCATGGACTCATTAGAGATACTCAGCATGGTTTGTGTGGGGGAAATCATCTCTCATTAATCGGATAGAGCTATTTAGAAGGGGCTACCAAGAGGCTTGATAAAGGCAGGGCAGTGGATGTTGTTTAAATGAACTTTAGCAAAGCCTTCGATATCGTCCCACATAGAAATCTAATCTAGAAAGTTAGATCACGGTGAATCCAAAGTGAGCTACCCAACTGCATTCAAAGTTGGTGTGGAGGAAGGAGTCCAAGGGTGGTTGTGGAGGATTACTTCTCTGACTGGAAGCCTGATGACCAGTGGTGTGCTACAGAGGCCAGTACTGGGCAAGCTGTAGTTTGTTATCTATATTAACAATTTGGATGGCAATTTAATTGTCATTGTATGTCAAACCAGGCAGGACTTACGCAGTTAAAAGTGAGAGCTTGTAGAGTGTTGCAGAGCAGAGAGATCTAGGAGTACAGACGCATAGTTGCATGAAAGTGATGATTCAGGTGGACAGGGTGGTGATGATGGTATTTAGCACGCATGCTTTCATTGGGAAAGTATCGAATACAGAAGTTGGGGCATCTTGATACATCTGCACAAGTCGTGGATGAGACCACACTTGGGAGTAACCTGGTTTCTGGGTGATGGTCAGAAAGGTCATACCAGTGACTGATCCAATATTTCCCCATTTTCACCAAATCAAAATCACAGTCAGTGGTGCAGCTGGTAGAGGTGCTGCCCCTCAGCCCCAGAGACCAAGGGTTCAATCCTGACCTTGGGTGCCAACTGTGTGGAGTTTGCACGTTCTCCCTGTGACTGTGTGGATTTCCTCAGGGTGCCACGGTTTCCTCCCACGTCCCGAAGACATGCGGGTTTTGCGGGCTAATTGGCCATTGTAAATTGCTCCCCAGTGTGCAGGGAGTGGATGTAAAAATGGGATAACAGAACTGATGTGAATGGGATGATCGATGATCGTTGTGGACTGGGTGGGCCGAAGGGCATTTTCCCACGCTGTATCTCTAAACTAAACTAAACATCGTGCGAATCCAGTTTGATCTATACAACTCTTAAATACTTAAGCCACAGATTTTTCCTTCCAGAAAGGAAAGACTGGCACAGTTCATTTTCACCTTTTGTCCTGGCATTTAAATCCAATCAGTGCTGGCAGATTGGATGTCTTCCCACATAATGCACATCATTGCCTTTGAAATCATGTAATGTTTATAATTTCCATATGAACTTCTAAACCAAACCACACCCCCTATTTAGTCATATCATCATATCATATCATATATATACAGCCGGAAACAGGCCTTTTCGGCCCCCCAAGTCCGTGCCGCCCAGCGATCCCCGTACATTAACACTATCCTACACCCACTAGGGACAATTTTTACATTTACCCAGCCAATTAACCTACATACCTGTACGTCATAGACCCATGAATTCCTGGAAATGGTGTCAACCGCAAACTGATCCAATATCTTTACAATCAAGACTTGTGTTTGACTGCCAAATATCTTAATAATAATAATAATATATTCCTTTATTTGTCCCCCACTGGGGAAATTTGCAGTGTCACAGCAGCAAAGTGGATAGCAAGAGACATTCATTATAAATAAAAATAAAGATAAGGATAATTGTCATCATTTACTGTGTTTTTCCTTTACTGTTCTATTGACTGGTCTGTTGACTGGTCTGCTGGGAGCAGTGCTGGTTGTGCAGTCTCACAGCAGCAGGAAGGAAGGACCTCCGTTATCTCTCCTTCACACACTTGGGGTGAAGGAGTCTGTCACTGAAGGAGCTACTCAGTGCAGTGACCGTGTCCTGCATGGGGTGGGAGTCGTTGTCCAGCAGCGATGTTATCTTTGCCATCATCCTCCTCTCTCCCACAGCCTGTACTGAGTCGAGGGGGCAACCCAGGACAGAGCTGGCCTTCCTGACCAGCTTGTCGAGTCTCTTCCCCTCCGCTGCTGAGATGCTGCTGCTCCAGCAGACCACTCCATAGAAAATGGCTGATGCCACCACAGTGTTGTAGAAGGTCCTTAGGAGTCCCCCCTGCACTCCAAAGGACCTGAGTCTCCTTAGCAAATAAAATCTGCTCTGGCCCTTTTTGTACAGTGCATTGATATTTTCAGTCTAGTCAAGTTTATTGTTAAGGTAAATACCCAGGTACTTATAAGAGTCCACCCTCCCGATGTCCATTCCCTGGATGTTCACCGGTGTCGGGGGGACCTGGCTGCGCCTGCGGAAATCTACCACCATCTCCCTGGTTTTCCCCGCGTTGATCCGGAGGCGGTTCCGCTGGCACCAGTCCACAAACTCCTTGATCAGTTCTTGGCATGTAGAGCAGGATGTGGCACCTTTACAATGAAGCCAGTGCTAAATAAACTTAATCGTGCAAAGAGTAAAGAAAGTCAATTAGAAATCCAAGTGGCTAAAAGGTCACGTCCAAAGCCAATGGTCTCAATGTAGAAGCAAACTAACAATATGACATTGAAACCCAGGAAAGATTTGTGTTTCACAGGTTGAGAATTTAGTTATTAATTCCAATTCCATTCATTCCCATGTTCCGATACTGACTACACTTTGTATAAAACCCAGAAAATGCTGAAAGCCCTCAGCATCTCTGAGAGAGAAACTAAATTAATATTTCAGCCCAACGACGACTTGTGATATGGGGTCAGTTTACAGGTGATGCCATTTCCAGGAATGATGCGCCCAGCGAAGGCTAAACATTTTGAGTGTTGTTCGGTTTCATTTCAGTATGACAACTACCACAGTATTTTGCCTACGGACAACGCGCTTCATTGGCTCTGATCCAATGATGTCCTCAAAAAGGTTGTGTAAAGCACTATATAAATGCAAACCTCCCCCTCCCTTCCCTAATGCTGGCCGAGTGATTAAGATGAAACTGTCCTCTAAGAAAGGAATTGTCACCAAATAAAACTGTGGAATGTTTCATGAGACAGAGTTGCGACATTTTGTTGTGGGAGGGCGGAGGTACCATATGTGATCTTGGCATATTAGCACCATAAGTGATCTTGGCAGTCTTGATGCTGTTGCTGCCTGTGGGCATGGCAGAAATCAGAGTGTAGGCACAAGGAACTGCAGATGCTGGTTTACAAACAAAAAAGACAAAAAGTGCTGGATTAACTCAGCGGGTCAGGCAACATCTCTGGAGAACATGGATTGGTGACATTTCAAGTCTGGATCCTTCTTTAAGCTGATTATGGTGGAGGAGGGGGGGGGGAAACGAAAGAAAGTTGGAAGAGAGGAGGGCCGGTATAAAGTGCGGTGAGTGATAGGTGGATACAGATGAGGCTTGGGTGGGGGTGGGAGGGAGGGAGAGTTGGACTAAGGCCAGTTATGAACAGACAAAAGGTGTGAGGAGGATAGGAGGTGTGAATTGTGAAGCTTGGGGAAGGGATATAGGTGGAAGGGGTGGAGAAAGGGGGTAAATAGATGCAAATCCAGGTGGGGCACAGGGAAAGGGGGGTTAATCAGTTGTATTTCATGAAGATAGATGCAAGATGCTGGAGTAACTCAGCTTCTTGAAGGGTTCCAACCCCAAACGTCACCTATTCATTGTCTCCAGAGATGCTGCCTGAGTTACTCCAGCATTTTGTGTCTATTTTCAGTTGTATTTCAAAATGTTGACTTGAAAAGACAGAATAAATCATAAAAAGGAAGCATGTTAAAAGATTGCAACACTTTGGAAAGTTGTGGTAGATCAATCCTTCTGGCTAAAGTAAAAATAAAATTCTGTTTAATTCTGTAATAAAACTATTACCAACTAAACGTGGGTTTTTTTGTTTAATCGATTTTCTTGTTAATTATCCCAAGGATGGCCAACTTCGTCCAGGAGATCAGTTGGTTACAATTAATAAAAAATCACTGGTCGGAGTTACGCATGAAGAAGCCAAGAGCATTCTCAAGAAAATAAAGTTGACGTAAGTGGGTTATTTGACATAGCCTGTGCTCACTCAGGGGGTGGAACTCTTATCTCAGGATCCAGACATGTGTTCAGGCCAAATTCCAGAGAAGAGCCGTGTAGACTGACTGTCATTTCTAAGCAACACTGTCGGAGAAATTAACCGTCCGTAATTTATACGTCCGGTTTAGATGTTAATCATTCCCACGGTACATATTTTCAGGAAGTGCAAGGCAATTCTCCAGGTTTCCTAGTCACCATTTATCCATCAAGCAGACGTGATCTAGATAGAATATAGACCAGTACAGCACTGAAAAGGGCCCTTTGGCCCACGATGTTTGCACCAAACATGGTCATAAGGTCATAAGTAATAGGCGTAGAATTAGGCCATTCAGCCCATTGAGTCTACTCCGCCATTCAATCATGACTGATCGATCTCTCCCTCCTAACCCCATTCTCCTGCCTTCTCCCCATAACCTCTGACGCCTGTTCTAAACAAGATTCTATCTACCTGTGCCTTAAATATATCCACTGACTTGGCCTCCACAGCCTTCTGTGGCAAAAAAATCCACAGATTCACCACCCTCTGAGTAAAGAAATTGCTCCTCATCTCCTTCCTAAAAGAACGTCCTTTAATTCTGAGGCTATGACCTCTAGTCCTAGACTCTCCCACTAGTGGAAACATCCTGGCAAGATGCCAAGTCAAACTGATCTCATCTGCCTTTACGTGACCCATATCTCTCTTTTCCTTGCACTTACATGTGCCTATCTGAAAGCCTTGTAAACGGCACTATCGCATCGGCCTCCACCAACACTCTGGCCATCGCCTTCCAGGCTCCCAACACTTCGTGTAAAATACTTTCCCCCCTCTCACACAACTATGCCCTCTGGTGCTGGACATTTCTACCTTGATTGTCTACCCTATCTATGCCTCTCATGATTTTATATACTTCTATCAAGTCTCCCCTCAACCTCCGATGTTTACTTCTGTGATCTTTATTGGAACTTACTGTGTTCACATTGACTGCTGCGTTTCCTATAGTACACACTTCAAATGTTTCATTGGCTGGATTTTGGGACCAAATTGGATCTGAATTAGATATATGTAATTCTAGCCACTTTTTATTGACATTCTCAGGATAACTAAAATTTAAAATTGGTGGACTGAGAAAAATATCCCATTTTCCTTTCAAACTTGGGAATAATAATATAATAATAATAATAATAATAATAATAATAATAATAATAATAATAATAATAATAAACATTTATTTTATATAGCGCTTTTCCAAATGCTCAAAGACGCTTTACAAAAACAGTCAAGACATAAAAACAAACAAACGAACTGTCCTGACGGAGAAGCGGCGAACAAATAGCATCCTCTCACGTCAGGGTCCGGCAGTAGACAATAAAGAACACAAGACACACAATTACAATTTTTAACACAAACAGCCATCACAAAGGAATGTAGGCACAAGGTTGTGGTATTTCACTTCTTCATCCTCTCCTGACATTTAATGGCAGTGTGGCTTATCTATGATCCAATTCCATTTGTCGACCTTGGCCCAATGTCCCTTTGTACTTCCCGTTCAACAAAATCAATCAAGGTTTAAAATTATCAATTGATCATTGTCATTTCTAAGAGATTTCCTAGTGGGCGGCAGTTTTTAGTTTAGTTTAGTTTAGAGATACGGTGTGGAAACACGTCCTTCAGCCCACCAAGTCCACGCCGACCATCGATTACCCATTCACTCTAGTTTTATGTTATCCCACTTTCTCATCCACTTCCTGCAAACTAGGGGCAATTTACAGAGGCTGATTAACCTACAAACCCGCAAAGGTCTTGCAATGCGGGAGGAGACCGGAGCACCCGGAGGAAACCCGTGTGGTCAAAGGGAGAACGTGCAAACTCCGCCCAGAGAGCACCCGAGTTCAGGATTGAACCCGGGTCTGTGATGCTGTGAGGCAGCAGCACTACCTACTGCGCCACTGTGCCGCCCACAGTTAGAGTTTTTTCTCTAACCCCACTCCTTTAACTTCTTGGGCCATATTATCTAATCCAGGATTGCCCATCAATTGAAATAACTCTACCTGCGCAAAACAACCTCATGAAATCTTCATTCAAATAATTCTGTTAGCTTTCAAATTCCAGGAACTACAACCTCAGTTTTTAGATCCTCTCCTTATAATTTTACTCTCAGAACAGTCCACGTATCAATATAGTCAAATCAGATGTGGTCTAAGCATGATTTAGTTTACTCTGGTATGACTTCTGCTTCTTTGTATTATAGTTCCTCTGTACAAAAGCCAGCACTCCTTTAGCCTATTTGACTATTATCTGGACCTGTCCATGACTCATTTGCACAACCCTAAATTGTATTAGATCTCCCTTGGGTCTAGCTGATACCAATTTAGGAAGTACTTTGGTTCCTTCCATTTTAGTTCCAAAGTAGATGACCTCACACTTACACTGAAATCCATTTACTGCGGTTTTTCGCCTGGAGTTGTATTACCACTGTACTTGAGGCCTTTTCAAGATACCAATTTAACACATGTTTGTTAAGTCTACCTGCCTTTAGCTAGAAAATCGATGCATTAAGTTGAAGTCTCAGCACTTTATAGATTCTACTCCACACGCAGGGCAGAATGCCTTCAGAGTCCTGTTGCATAGAAGGGAGGGGACACAATAAGCCACCTCTCAAATAACTGGCTACTTTTTCCCTTTGTTGAGTCAAGACATTTCCAGCAATTTGGAGGGGCCTTGCAATATTCTTAAAGCAAACAAATGGCCTGGAAAAGCATGAACCCATGGAATAAGTTTGTGATTTGTTGAACTGCATCATAGCGTGGGTCCGAAACCAAACTGGTTTTAGGACTTGTCACGTAACAAACTAATGTTCAGCATCCACTTAATATCCCATTTAGTTTATAATTGTGTATTTTCATAATCTGTTTGAAGGAATGAAGAAACCATAACAATTGCCTTTCTACCAGGCAAGGGACTTTTACATCGTCATTCCTCCTTGAACAACACAAATGACTCAGCTCAGAAGAACACGGGAAATGGCTTCAGTTCTTGTAGACTGAAGGTTCATGTAAGAACCCCCAAGGTTAGTGTAAACAATATTGACTTTGACTTTGATCACATGGCAGTTACAGAGTGTGAAACAAGTGTCCGGCCTCTACCTGTGGAGCGGCCTCTACCTGTGGAGCGGCCTCTACCTGTGGAGCGGCCTCTACCTGTGGAGCGGCCTCTACCTGTGGAGCGCCCTCTACCTGTGGAGCGGCCTCTACCTGTGGAGCGGCCTCTACCTCAGCTGCAGTTGTGATTCCATTTTAGCCCCTACTTCCTCTTCTTTCAGACTTCCATCAGTTTTGCGGCATGACCTGTGACTCAGTGGTAACTCCCCTCGCTGCTGGGCCATGATAGCATGAGTTTCACTCTGGAGACTCGAGCACAACACCTGAGCAACGCTTCACTGCCTGTGGTGTTGGCTTTCACACGGGACACTGAACCAAGATCTGCCGAGTTGTATCACTCGTTATCACCTTCTCCACAGCCAACAATGGACCATTGTGGGCTCCACCTTCCTTGATCATCGTTGCTGGCTTTGATTTGTCCTTTTGCATACCTTTCATTCATTTGTTGATTGTACCTTTTCATGCCACTCATTCCCCTCTCCACTGACTCTCTGTCTGAAGAGGGGTCTTGGCCCTATTCCTTTTCTCTAGAGATGCTGCCTGACCTGCTGAGTTACTCCATCTTTGGTGTAAACCAGCATCTGCAGTTCCTTCCTGCACACTTCTCATTTGTTCTGTCAGGTCAATGCAGAAAACTGAGCATTGCTATTTCAAAAAAACTGAATGAGTAATCTGTCAATATGGGCAATATTTACCACTCACTGAAGTCCTAAAACCGTTTGTCATCTCAGTGCACTGTTTGGGAGCTTCCTGTGTGTAATTGACTGCATTACAACTGGGACGAGCCTGTAAGGTGAAGCGTGTGTTGATGTGTTTCCAATTGTTTGTGTTGTGTGTGTACAAAAGTTTGTGTTTACAATTGTAAAGTGTTTTGGAACTTCCAAAAGAAGTTCCTAGAAATCGTGGACGCATTGGTGATCATTTTCCAATGTTCTATAGATTCAGGATCAGTTCCTGTGGATTGGAGGGTAGCTAATGTTGTCCCACTTTTTAAGAAAGGAGGGAGAGAGAAAACAGGAAATTATAGACCAGTTAGTCTGACATCAGTGGTGGGGAAGATGCTGGAGTCAATTATAAAAGACGAAATTGCGGAGCATTTGGATAGTAGTAACACGATCGTTCCGAGTCAGCATGGATTTACGAAGGGGAAATCATGCTTGACTAATCTTCTGGAATTTTTTGAGGATGTAACTAGGAAAATGGACAGAGGAGAGCCGGTGGATGTAGTGTACCTTGACTTTCAGAAAGCCTTTGATAAGGTCCCACATAGGAGATTAGTGGGCAAAATTAGAGCACATGGTATTGGGGGTAGGGTACTGACATGGATAGAAAATTGGTTGGCAGACAGAAAGCAAAGAGTGGGGTTAAATGGGTCCCTTTCAGAATGGCAGGCAGTGACTAGTGGGGTACTGCAATGTTCGGTGCTGGGACCGCAGCTATTTACAATATACATTAATGACTTGGATGAAGGGATTAAAAGTGCCATTGGCAAATTTGCAGATGACACAAAGCTGGGTGGCATTGTGAACTGTGAGGAAGATGCTATGAGGTTGCAGGGTGACTTGGTCAGGTTGTGTGAGTGGACGGATGCATGGCAGATGCAGTTTGATGTGGATAAGTGTGAGCTTATCCACTTTGGTGGTAAGAATAGGAAGACAGATTATTATCTAAATGGTGTCAAGTTAGGAAAAGTGGGCGTACAACGTGGGTGTCCTAGTGCATCAGTCACTGAAAGGAAGCATGCAGGTACAGCAGGCAGTGAAGAAAGCCAATGGAATGTTGGCCTTCATAACAAGAGGAGTTGTTAAAGCAAAGAAGCAAAGAGGTCCTTCTGCAGTTGTACAGGGTCCTGGTGAGACCTCACCTGGAGTACTGTGTGCAGTTTTGGTCTCCAAATTTGAGGAAGGATATTCTTGCTATTGAGGGCTTGCAGCGTAGGTTTACTAGGTTAATTCCTGGAATGGCGACACTGTCGTATGTTGAAAGACAGGATTGACTAGGCTTGTATACACTGGAATTTAGAAGGATGAGAGGGGATCTTATTGAAACATATAGGATTATTAAGGGGTTGGACACGTTAGAGGCAGGAAACATGTTCCCAATGTTGGGGGAAGTCCAGAACCAGGGGTCACAGTTTAGAACGGCGATGAGGAAAAACATTTTCAGTCAGAGAGTTGTAAATCTGTGGAATTCTCTGCCTCAGATAGAGCTCTTAAGGATAGCGGAGTCAGGGGGTATGGGGAGAAGGCAGGAACTGATTGGGAATTATCAGCCATAATCACATTGAATGGTGGTGCTGGCTCGAAGGGCCGAGTGGCCTACTCCTGCACCTATTGTCTATTGTCTATTGTCTATTGACAGGAATGAAGCCGGTTGAGTTTACAGGTTAGAGATACTGCATGGAGACAGGGCCTTCAGCCCACCGAGTCCCACATTGACCAACACTAACGCTTTGTTAGGCCCATATTTGCATCCCACACACTTTACCGTTTGCAGAGGCCAATTAACCTACAAACCTGCATGCCTTTGGAAAGTGGGTGGAAACCGAAGCACCCGGGGAAAACCCATGCGGTCACGTGGAGAACGTACAAACTCCATGCAGACAGCACCCGTAGTCATGATCGAACCCGGGTCTCTGGTGCTGTAAGACAGCAACTGTACCGCATCACCACTGTGCCACCCAAGCCATAAAGAAATGACAGTGAATATAATCAGCAAGTGAAGGGTACCATAATAAAGCAGCTCTCAGTAACAACAGTCATGATCATCATTAAAAAAAACACCATATTGTTTACTGAAGGAAGCAAGTCTTCCACCCTTAGCTGGTCTGGCATGAAGCGGACTTCAAGGCAGTTGATTCAAAACTGGCTCCTCAGTTCTCGGACCAAGCACTGCTGCCAGAATTCCCAGCAACCCTCACGTCTGACACACAAAGAGATGGAATGAAAACTTTTGCACTCGGTAGAGGAAGGTAGAATGGTCATCATCATATATCACAGCCAGTGACAAAGTAATGATTATTAGAATTAAAAGGATTTAAAACTAAGCAGGCCGCAATGGCCACATAAATTAGCCCCTATTTCTGTTTTGTAGCCATGGCAACAAACAAATGTTACATTAAATCTTACACATATTATTTACTTCAATGGCTCTGGAGTATCTCATTGAAAATAACATGTTATAAAATGTCAATACAATTCCCTGCAGTACTGAACCTATGCAATTCAGGCAACTTTGGGATACTCCTCTCTTGGTCTTGTCTGAGTGACCTTGTGTTCTGAATTAGCAGCTCCAAAGTCTTGCTGTGTCTCTTGCCTACACTGTTAGTGAGAAGGACTTAGCCTCCATTGATGAAAAACTGGTGGGTATTTATTGAAGGGCTCATAAGATGGCCACTCGGATAATAACCAAAGTAAAAACCACATTGAGGTAACAGTGACGTGGCTGCCTTAGAGCGCCAGAGACCTGGGTTTGATCCTGACTGCGGGTGCTGTCTGCATGGGGTTTGTATGTTCTCTCCCCCCCCCTCCCCTCTCCCCCCTCCCCCCTCCCCCCACCCTGTCCCCCCCACCCACATGACCACATGGGTTTTCTCAGAGATCTTCGGTTTCCTCCCCCATTCCAAAGGCGTACAGGTTTGTAGGTTAATTGGCTTGGTAAAATTGTCCGCAGTCCCTGGTGTGTGTGGGATAGTATTAGTGTGCGGGGATCGCTGGTCGGAGCGGACTCGGTGGGACGAAGGGCTTGTTTTGGTACTGTATCTCTAATCTCTAAACTAAACTGAAAGACTGCATCACGCAATGTACTGATCGATGCCCAAGAAAAGGAGGAGGAAAAGGGAAATGAAATATGCCAGTCTATATCAGTCTGTCTATTCCACTCCCGCATGCAAATCCAAGTTGCATTCTTTGTTAATAGTTGTAATTATTATGCCATTTAACATTCCAGTTCCTCAACTTCCAGTTTAATATGATTCAGCCATCATTAAATATGATTGCATATTATTCAAATAAGGTTCTTGTTTCCTGTGAAATTTAGAATTATTTTTTGGGTGCCCTTGTTCCTTTTGTAGTAAGTTCCTGCACATAGTATTGTGAAACAGTTGTGCTAATCATTACTTGTATTTATTTCTGCAGTTGCAAGTTGAAGAACACTGTCTCGTGCCTTCTCAGTCACCAGACATTTGCCCGCCAGAGCGCACTGCCTCAGGTATCTATCCACAAAGTTTAAAGGAGAAATCTCCAGAATGCTTTCATTTTGTATGGTTTTAGCAGGGTTAATCAAAGAATGGGCAGTTTCACCACATCATTCTCTCTTCCCCCACTTCTACTTGCCAGAGGTATCAACAGACAATAGGTGCAGGAGTAGGCCATTCGGCCCTTCGAGCCTGCACTGCCGTTCAATGTGATCATGGCTGATCATTCTCAATCAGTACCCCGTTCCTGCCTTCTCCCCATACCCCCTGACTCTGCTATCCTTAAGAGCTCTATCTAGCTCTATCCTTGCCTAAATCCAACTAGTCTCACTGGGAAAAATGAAAGAAACTTAAGTTAATAGTTAACTTAATAGTTAACTATTAATAGTGGCGAAGCGGTAGAGCTACTGCCTTACAGTGCAAGGGACCCGGGTTCAATCCTGACTACGAGTGCTTGTCTGTACGGAGTTTGTACGTTCTCCCATAACATGCGTGGGTTTTCTCCGAGATATTCGGTTTCCTCCCACACTACATAGACGTACAGGTTTGTAGGTTAATTGGCTTGGTTATAAATGTAAAATTGTCCCTAGTGTGTGCAGGGTCGTGTTAATGTGCGGGGATCACTGGTCGGTGCAGACTCGGTGGGCCGAAGGGCCTGTTTCTGCGCTATATCTCTAAACTAAACTAAACTAAGTGAATACCAGCATGGAAACAAACACTTAGGCCCACCGAGTCCTTGCCGAACATTCATCACCCGTTCTCACTAGTTCGATGTTATCCCACTTTCTCATTCACTGCCTACAACCTAGGGGCAATTTACAGAGGCTGATTATCCTACGACCCATGTCTTGGGAGGAAACCAGAGCACCCAGGGAAAACCCAGGCGATCACAGGGAGAATGTGCAAACTCCACACAGACAGCATCTGAGGTTGGGATCCAGCCCGGGTTTCTGGCGCTACGTGGCAGCAGCTCAATTGCACCACTGTGCCGTTCCTTTTTATATAAAATCTGATGACTTGGAAATATAACCCTTTATCCATCATAGAAATTACATCTCCCGTTGTTTTAGTTAAGAGTGTCTTGGGTTTTCTATATGAATGGATTAGGTGGTCAGCCATTCCAGTTCTGTTTTGTGATTAGCCAGTTCCACACTTGTCTACATATGTTTGACCTGTCCAGGTTCTGGTTACATATGTGACCTGTCAGCCCAATGGGTATTGGAATTGATCCAGCTCTAATCATCCAGCAAAAACAAGGCATTTAGGCAGCTAAAAAGAAGTAGGCACAGATTCTGACAACCTTTAACATTAATTTACATGTCGATCAAACGTGTGTGTAAATTACTGCAAATTTGGCTCAAAATATGCGATTCCATTCCAGATTTTGTTTTCTGAATTTAAATCCACCTCTTTTTCTTTCTGCTTCAATTAGTTCCTTTCCCCAACCTATGGGTATATAATGACAACATTTGCTAAAGCTCAGTTTTCTTTTCAAATCTGGCCTGTATCTATATATTAGAAATATGGCAACACAGTAAAATTAGAGCAGGAGACCACAGTCCCTTCAAGTTCGCTCCACCATTCAATATAATCTTGGCTAATCCTATAACTATGGTCCATACTCCCAACCTCTCTACTCACTTGTCCCCATTGTTTGTGCTTAGACTTCTGGCCCAAGACGGCTTAGAGCAGAGGGCTTTTCTGTGGGGTGTTGGCAATGTTGAGGGTGTGCATTGGGAGCACACAGAAGCCCTATGTAAGTGGCAGAAAGAGCGCGCCACCTGATGAACTACCCATCCATCCATCCTCTCAGCCACCTCTTGCCCCAGCTGAGGAAGAGACTGCCGTCCCCACCCTGGCCTTAGTAAGCACGTCAGAATCGCAACATCGGAGAAGAAATAAAGCATCCTTGGTCTTGAGGGCCTGTCTAAGAGGAAGGGGGGTGAACTTCAGAAGACGATCAAGAAATCAATGAACACTTCCCATGCGGCAGCTTGTATTTATGGATGAAGATCCATACCCTGCTCCTTAGTACTGAGGCCCTGTTTAACTGAGCCCCCAATGCCATGAATGACGTATCACATGGAGAAACTCTGACCACAAACTGGTGAAATAAGTGTGAGACCAGACTTTGCTGGCTTTACCTTGCACTAAACATTATTCCCATATCATGTATCTATACACTGTAAATGGATTAATTGTAATCATGTATTGTCTTACTGCTGAATGGTTAACACGCAACAAAAAGCTTTTCACTGTACCTAAACAATAAACTAAAGTGAAACTGAGCTAAGTTCCTCTCGTTTCAGGTCTCCAACACAACCTGAATTGAATAGCAGGAGTGATTGAGAGTTTAGAACTTTTAACAGTGTGAAGGGCAATGCTTTTAGAGATACAGTGTGGAAACAGGCCCTTCGGCCCACCGAGTCCACACCGACTTGCAATCTCCATACACTAACGTTATCCTACACACACCAGGGCCAATTTACATTTATACCAAGACAATTAACCTATAAACCCGTATGTCTTTGGAGTGTGGGAGGAAACCATCCCGGAGAAAATTCATGCAGGTCACGGGGAGAACGTACAAACTCCGTACAGACAGCACCTTTAGACTGGATCGAACCCAGGACTTTGGCGCTGTAAGGCAGTAGCTCTACCACTACGCCACCTTTGATTTGATCAAATGACCAAATTAGTACGTGTAATCCCTTTTTATACCTTTACTTGCAGCTGCCAAAATGTTCATTCCAAAGGAAGAGCCCAGCAGCAAACTGAAAGTCTGTCTGGACCCTCATGTACGTTTAAAAATGGATAAGCTTGAGCTGGTAAGCATCTCCTGTTGGTGTGTGTGTGTGTGTGTGTGTGTGTGTGTGTGTGTGTGTGTGTGTGTGCGTGTGTGTTGTGTGTGTGTGTGTGTGTGTGTGTCTTTCTCTCTCTCTCTCATTTCTCTTTTACTTTTCTTCCTTCTCCTGCCACTGTCCCCTCTGTGATTAGTGCGGGCGTCAAGGGTTACGGAGAGAAGGCAGGAGAATGGGGTTTAGAGGGAAAGACAGATCAGCCATGATTGAATGGCGGAGCAGCCTTGATGGGCCAAATGGCCTAATTCTGCTCCTATCACTTATGACCTTATGAACCCTGGATTGGAGTGAGCAAACCCATTTGTCGATGTAAATTCAAGAGGAAAATACCACGTTCTCTAAATACTTCGACGTGGTAAAATCAGACAATAAAGCACATACCTGGAATTAGGTGTGCAACTGTAAAAGTCTGCCACATAGCGTTATCATGTAGGTCTGGTCACCTGCAATTCAGTGGAATACCAGGGCTACTGACAGGCCCTGCACACTGAAGGCCATTCCTTCATGCATTCCACCAGTGGAGCACTTCTGAAAGGCGTCCAGTTCAGTCCAAGCCTGGGATCATGTTTGGGGTGACATGGGGTACAAAGGCTTGAGGGCAGGGTCAAGTCTGAAGGGGTAGGATCGGCAATCAGGGTGTGCGATGGGTGGCCGGGCGATTAGGATTGCTGGTCGTGGTGGCTTTCTGAGGTATTGGGTCAGATCAGCAGATTGGTGGGGGCAGGACTTGCTGGGTTAGAGTTATAAACAAGTGCAGGTAACAGAATGGGGCAGGATCCCTCTCAGTGGGGCATGGTTAAGTGGCGGAAGGATATTTTATATTTCAAAATACACTTTACTCATAATTTATACAGCCAATATAACCGACATGCGTCTTTCTCTGCACTTATTGTAACTTCAATTTGATGCATTTCCTTACAATCCTTCTCTCCTGAGATGCTGCCTGACCTGCCTGAGAACGGAGATGAGGAAGAACTTTTTCAGTCAGAGAGTGGTGAAGGTGTGGAATTCTCTGCCTCAGAAGGCAGTGGAGGCCAGTTCGTTGGATGCTTTCAAGAGAGAGCTGGATAGAGCTCTTAAGGATAGCGGAGTGAGGGGATATGGGGAGAAGGCAGGAACGGGGTACTGATTGAGAGTGATCAGCCATGATCGCATTGAATGGCGGTGCTGGCTCGAAGGGCTGAATGGCCTACTCCTGCACCTATTGTCTATTGTCTGTTGTCTATTGACCTGCTGAGTTACTCCAGTATTTTGTGAATAAACACCAACGTTACTCATGCTTCCTCCTTAAACACTGCACCCCATGGGGCATTAGCTAGGTCCAGCCCTTCAGTGTTCAACAGTGGTGGGACCCTACACTGTAGCTCTTCCCCAAAGAACCTTAGTGATGACGCAACTGAGCATCCCAGGCCTCAGTGCATTCCCATGCAATGTCCCAGTCGTCAGCATTCACTTGCATTGTCTTAACCAGTATGACCTGTAACCTCAGACACACAGACACAGAAGGATAACTGAGTTAGTAGTAACCGAATAGTGAAAACGCCTAGATAGAGTGGACGTGGAGAGAGGATGTTTCCAGTGGTGGGAGAGTCCAGGACAGCCTCAGAATAAAAGGACGTACCTTTAGAATGGAGTTGGGGGGGGGGGGGGGGGGGGGATTTCTTTTGCCAGAGGGTGGTGAATCTGTGGAATTCACTGCCACAGATGGCGGTGGAGACCAAGTCATTGTGTATTTTTAAAGCAGAGGTTGACAGGTTCTTGATTAGTAAGGGCCTCAAAGGTGATGGGAGAAGGCAGGAGAACGGGGTTGAGAGGGAAAAATAGATCAGCCATGATCACATGGAGGAGCGGACACGATGCGGCGATTGGGCTAATTCTGCCCCAAGTTCTCATGGGCTTAATGGGGAATGAACTAGTTGTGCCTGTGCGGGGTAGGTCCCATTTAGATAATGATGAATCAAGCAAGCTTTATGAAAGATTTGTTCTGCATCAGGTGCCTGAGGTTGGTAGCACCAATTGAACTTTGTCGATGTGGCTTTGAGGCATGCCACGCACACCACTGGATCTCAATATTAGGATCCAGTGTGCACCAAATATACAAGATCTTGGATCTTCAATTACAGTACACTTCATCTTTCATTGAATTTGGATAGTAAGGCGCACAAACATTGTGATGTTGAGTAATCTGATTTCTATACAACAGCGTATTCGTCCATAAATATTTGCCTTTATTGGAGTAGATTAAGCAGACTGGAAGAAAACATGTGGAAGGAACTGCATGTGCTGATTTATACCAAAGATAGACACAAATGCTGGAGTAACTCAGCGGGTCAGGAAGCATCTCTGGAGAAAAGAAATAGGTGAAGTTTCAAGTCTGAAGAAGGATTACCTACTCCTTTTCTCCAGAGATGCTGCCTGACCCGCAGAGTTATTCCAGCTTTTTTGTGTCTATCTTTAGAAGAAGACGTGAGGCCATTCTTAAGTTTTAACCAGCATTTTAAGATAGGGAAACTTCCAAGTACTAAAACCGGCTAGTTTACTGAGACATTGTCAAATTCTCAGCCACGCCTCAATCTGTTAAGACTGCCAAGTCATTTCTCAATGTTGGAAACCTTTAGCAAATTACAACGCGGATGTGCAGATTAGTGAATTACATTAGTATGCAGCTTACATTTAATGTCCTCTAGTTTGATGAAATGTGGGAAAGGTAGTTACTGGTGAAAGCTTGAGACTCTCCCTGACTCCTGTAGATTGTGTGTTATAACGTTGTCTCTGGAGGGGACATGGGATTAGGTCTGAGTCCCTTCACTCAGTCATGTCTAATGGGGCTGGTTGATGGGATAATGTCTGAAGAAGGGTCTCGACCCGAAACATCACCCATTCCTTCTCTCCAGAGATGCTGCCTGTCCTGCTAAGTTATGAGCATTTTGCATCTATAGTGGGATGATGGAATGGAAATGCCAAACAGTGGCCGTGTAAACAATGAGGGGGTGTTTATGTTCTAACACAGATCATAGTTGGACCATACTCTCACTGTAGCCAGGGCTGTTACAGCATCCTCTCTGTTGCAGGCACTGAAGTACCTTAGACTACATGTGACGGAAGAACAAAGAAGGGCACTGAGGCAGAGTCTCAGAAATGACTCTCAGGGAACTGTCGCCTTTGGAGGTAAAGATTTTATTTTCAAATAAAATAATATCTTCAAGATCATCTCACCATGCTTTATTCCTGCAGAAACCTATTCTGCAGAAATGCAGGAAACCATTTCTAACTAGAACTTGCTATGATTATTATCAATGTGGGTTCATTGATAGCAATCTCATTATTCTCATCACCCAACATGGTAGACATTGGGGTACAAATATGCAACCCATCACCTCCCTTCCAGTACTAGAATCTGTGATGGTGTTAAGGGATTGCTCCCTCAGACCAGAGAGCCTTAGACTGAGCAGCACAGTTTCTGCATAAATGACCAGCCGTGAAGGACGGCACGGTAGCGCAGCGGTAGAGTTGCTGCTTTACAGCGAATGCAGCGCCGGAGACTCAGGTTCGATCCTGACTACGGGTGCTGCACTGTAAGGAGTTTGTACGTTCTCCCCGTGACCTGCGTGGGTTTCCTCCCACACTTCAAAGACGTACAGGTTTGTAGGTTAATTGGCTGGGTAAATGTAAAAATTGTCCCTAGTGGGTGTAGGATAGTGTTAATGTACGGGGATCGCTGGGCGGCACGGACTTGATGGGCCGAAAAGGCCTGTTTCCGGCTGTATATATATATGATATGATATATGATATGATATGATATAGGTGAGGTGTAAACAAATTTTACTCAGAGCACTGTAAATGGTTTGAATGCTGAAATCATGGAGCCAAAGAAGCAGTTTAGGCAGCACAGTGATGCAGCTGGTAGTGCCACTGCCTCACAGCAGCAGAGACCTGGGTTTGGTCCTGTCTGTGTGGAGCTTGCACGTTATCCCAGTACCACATAGGTTTCCTTTGGGTTCTCCAGTTGAATGAATGAATGAATTAATTAATAAGTTTATTGGCCAAGTATGCATATAGAAGGAATGTGCCTTGGTGCTCCGCTCACAAATGACAACACAAACATACAGTTAACAATTAAGAATAAAGCATAAACACATCAAAACAATAAGGATACAACATCTAAAAAGACCCTTCGGCCCAACTTTCCCACACCCACCAACGTCTCCCAGCTACACTAGTCCCACCTGCCCGCATTTGGTCCATATCCTTCCAAACCTGCCCTATCCATGTACCCGACTAACTGTTTCTTAAATGTTTGGATAGTCCAAGCCTCAACTACCTCCTCTGGCAGCTTGTTCCATACACCCACCACCCTTTGTGTGAAAAACTTACCCCTCAGATTCCTATTAAATCTTTTCCCTTTCATCTTAAACCTATGTCCTCTGGTCCTCAATTCACCTACTCTGGGCAAGAGACTCTGTGCATCTACCCGATCTATTCCTCTATTAATTTTATACAACTCAATAAGATAAGACTCTCACTCTCGCCCAATTCCCCTGCCCTGCCTCGCTCTTGCATTCGAGCTCTTACATAAATCTCACACTGGGCTAACTGTGATTTGCACTGGTGTGTTGGCGAGTGGTAAAATCTGGGAGGAGCTGAGGCAGATATAGGATGAATAAAATGAGATCAGTGAAAGATTAGCACGATTAGTTCAGAGAACCAAAGTACATGTTTCTATACAGAATTCCATTTGTTTCATTGTTATATTGAGTTATGACTCAGAAGGTTGGACCATAAAAGTAAAAGAGTAGATGAGATCTCACTCTATCTTTCCTCCCTTGGGCATGAAGTGGTGAAACACAGAGTCTCTTGCCCAGAGTGGTGGAATCAAGAACCAGGGGACATAGATTTAAGGTGAATGGTGCTAAGGTTTTATTGGGATTTGAGGGGTAACTTTTTCCAGGGTGGTGAGTGTATGGGCCGAGCTGCCTGAGGAAATAGTTGAGGCTGGGACTATCACAACCTTCAAGAAGCAATTAGACAGGTACATGGATTGTTCAGGTTTAGAGGGATATGGGCCAAATGCAGGCAGGTGGGACGAGTATAGATGGGACATGTTGGTCGATGTGGGCAAGTTGGGCCAAAGGGCCTGTTTCCACGCTGTATAACTCTAAGTCTTTCAGGCAGGAAGGCAAGGCAGGAAAGATCGTTTAAATTGCTTTGGGAATTTGTTTTCTGCTGATGATTGCCATTTCTCTTGGTCCAGAATAACACTGTGTGAACTCTGCAGATTTTGAGCAGGCAACAAGGAATAAGCTACCAATGGAGCTGGAGGAAGTAGGCCTCAGTCAGAGTCCCCTGATGTTTTATCCTCATGAAGTTGCAAACATTTTGGATACAACAGCGTTCCAATCTCCGGTAAGAAAATACTGCCTTTGCCTGACCACCCAATGACTGGAACTCGCTCCTTAAAACACCTTGCCTCGGCCTCTCTCTCCTCCTTAATATGCTCCTTGAAGTCCTTGTCTTCTCTGAGCATTCAGCTCACGTTTGACGATCATTCCTACGAACTATTGTAAAACTAAATAAGAAATGCATGTGTTGTTTTAGATTTTAGTCTAGAATCATTCCAAATACTGCAGCAACCCCTTCAAGATTGAGTTAATCCTCCATTGAGTTACTCCTCTCAGATTTAACTGCGTGATATAATATCAAGATCTAAGATGGGCTTTTTTCCTCTCACCCTGTGCATTGTAGATTTTTAGCTCTGTCACCTCCCGTGAGTCAGAAAGTGTGAAGCATCTGCAAACAGAAGTAACCGAGTTACGCCAGGAAGTGAAAAAACTAAAGGTGAGGTTTCTTTTTGCAGAGGATGCGGTACAATGACATTAATATCCTGTGGTGGAACAATTGTGTCACAAAACGTGGGAGTTACTGGCAGGACCAACAATTATTGCCAAATTTTAGAGCCCTTACAAAGATGGTGGTAAGCTGCCACCTCAAACAGCAACTGTCCTGTGGTGAATGTACTCCCACGTACTGTTAGCCAATGGTTTTTGAACCAACAAAGATGAAGGAACAGTGATTATATTTCCAACTCTGTACAGTATAATGGAGTGGTGTATATCTCTTAAGATAGGCACAAAATGCTGGTATGGGGAGAAGGCAGGAACGGGGTACTGATTGAGAGTGATCAGCCATGATCGCATTGAATGGCGGTGCTGGCTCGAAGGGCTGAATGGCCTACTCCTGCACCTATTGTCTATTGTCTATTGTCTAACTCAGTGGGACTGGCAGCATATCTGAAAAGAAGGAATGGGTGACGTTTCAGGTCGAGACCCTTCTTCAGACTGAGAGTCAGGGGAGAGGGAGTCGAGATATGCAATGGTAAGGTGTGAAAATGACAGATCAAAGCAGACGATGATAAGGACATGTAGAATTGTTAGCTGAGGGGAAGGTGACAAGGAGGCATACAATCAGTAAAACTAATCAGGACAGTGAAACTAGTCAGAGAACTTGGGTAGGAGAGGGACGGGGTGAGAAGGGAAGCAAGGGTGACTTGACGTTAGAGAAATCAATATTCATATCACTGGGTTATAAGCTGCTCAAGCAAAATATCTCTTCTTGGGAAGACAAGATTGACATTTCTAATCCCAATTGAAGTCCCAAAACTTCTGAGAGGTCCTTGCTGCAGTTACTGTAACTGCACTCTGAGATGAGGTTAGAGTGCTCAGGGACTCCAGTCTCACACTAACAATGTCCTGTTTTCCAGCAGTCATGCTCAGAAATCTGGGTGCTGGCCCCATGTTGGATGAGTAACTTCATTGCAATAGACAAGAACAGTGCTGATGGAGGACAGAGACATTTTAGATCATTTGCCGTTTTCGAATCCATTGAGTTAATAAAATATATTAAGTTCAGTTTAGAGATACATGGAAACAGGTCGTTTGGCCCACTGAGTTCACGCCCACCATTGATCACTCATTTACACGAGTTGTATATTATCTCATCCACACCCTACACACCAGGGGCAATTTCCAGAAGCCAATTAACCTACAAGCCTGCACGTCTTTGGGATGAGGGAGAAAACCGGAGAAATAATCGCCCGGAGAAAACCCAACGTGGTCACAGGGAGAACGTGCAAACTCTGCACAGACAGCACCCGAGGTCAGGATCCAACCCGGATCTCTGGCGTTGTGAGGCAGCAGCTCTTCCCGCTGCACCACTGCGGCGCCCATTAACTTGTTTTTTAAAATGCACATTCGTATTTTCATTTGTGTTTCTCTTAAAATAAAGCGAACTTACTTTTCAGTAGTAGGATTCATTTTTGATATTTTAAAAATATTTTTCAGTGTGGGAAGTCCATTTTTTTGGACAGTTTGTGCGGCGTTGGTACGTGAGGTTGGCAGGAACCTGCAGTTTGTGCCCTATCCAAACACCTGCCTTCCTTGACATGGTCTTGGATTTGGAGGTGTTGTTGAGAAGGTCGCATCAAGTGGTATATAAGATGGATAGTGCACTTTGCCGTTGTTCTGTGCAGGTGTGGAAGGAATATATGGATGTTTCCACTGGTGGGAGAGTATAGGACCAGAGGTCGTAGCCTCAGAATTAAAGGGCACTCTTTTAGAAAGGAAGTGAGGAGGAACTTCTTTAGTCAGAGGGTAGTTAATCAGTGGAACTCATTGCCACAGAGGGCTGTGGAGGCCGTCAGTGGATATTTGGAAGGCAGAGATAGACAAGTTCATGATTAGAATGGGTGTCAAAGCTTATGGGGCGAAGGCAGGAAAATGGGAATAGGAGGCAGAGATCAGCCGTGATTGAATATTTTAAAAAACTACAGATGCTGGTGTAAATCGAAGGTAGACATAAAATGCTGGAGTAACTCAGCGGGTCAGGAAGCATCTCAGGAGAGACTGAAGAAGGGTCTCGACCCAAAACGTCACCCATTCCCTCTCTCCTAAGATGCTGCCTGACCCGCTGATTTACTCCAGCATTTTGTGTCTAGCCATGATTGAATGGCGGAGTAGACCCAATGGGCTGAATGGCCTAATTCTACTCCTGTAACTTGTGAACTTGTGAATGAAAGTTTAAGACTGTTTTGCCTGGGTGGTTATGAAGCTTCCTGTTAAAGCTGCAACTCATTTATTTTAGTTTCTGGTCAATGACAGCGCCTGGTATGTTACTGGAGTGCGGATTAGTAGGTTAATGGACCTCTGGTAAATTGACCCTAATGTGGAGGGAGTGCATGAGAAAATGGGATAATAGAACTAATGTGAACGGGCGATCGATGGCCGGCATGGACTCAATGGACCGAAGGGCCTGTTTCCATATTGTATCTCTAAACATTCAAAATTCTGCAGGCTTTATTGAAAAGTAAACTTTTTTTTAAAAACAGAAACAAGTTTTAAATTATTTTGTAACTGAATTCGTCAAATAAAAAGATGATCACATTTTACACACACGTCTGTGCTTTACTAATTTTGCCCATTGCTTTCAATTGGCCTGGTATGTTTGTATTAGGTTTAACTTGACACTGGGGAAGCACAGAGATGTATTGATCCAAGGACTCAATAGATAGACACAAAGTGCTGGAGCAACTCAGTGGGTCAGGCACCATCTCTGGAGAGAAGGAATGGGTGACATTTCGGGTCGAGACTTCTTCAGACCCCATGACAGGCTCCAGGATAGTTCAGGGGGATGATGCAGGTGACCTAGAGCTGGCCCATAACTAGAGCAGAAGAATGTGCTTGGGGAAGCAATGCTTCAGGCCATTTACAATCCCATGTTTAACTCAACATTCTTCGTTTATATGAATAATATGGTTTTATTTTATTACTATGGTATATAATTCAGCAATTAAGATCGAACACATGGCTTCAGGAGAAATTAGAATAATTACAGCAAAATATTAACTTTGCTATTTGTTAATTTTAAACATTGTACATCGTGAGTCAACCACTCAGCAAAATCGACAATTATAAAGTACCCATTTGCGTAGGAATATCATGAACTCAAGATAACCCAGAAGTATGGATATTATTGCAACACAGAGGAGTAGTGAACTATGTGTAGGAAGGAAAAATTTAGACGGGTCTTGACTCGAAACTTCACCAATTCCTTTTCTCCATAGATGCTGCCTGACCCGCTGATTTATTCAGTTGTGAACTGTGCATTAGATATGGTGGCCTAGTGGTTAAGCTCTTGGAATTACAACCCAAGTGTTGCCCCATTGATCCAGAGATGTGAGTTTGAAACCCACCATGGCAGCTGGGAAATTCAAGTTAAAATGTTTTAATAAATGTGGAATCGAAATAAAAACTAGCCTTAGTACAGGTACTGTGAAACTGTTGGATTTTGTTAAGCCCATTTTGGTTCACCAGTGACCTTAGAAAACTAGCCGACCTTACCACACCAATGTAATAAATGTTTAATTGCCTGCTAAGTTCATAGGACAGAAGATGGACAAAGGTAGTCAGCATTGCCAGTGATTCAAGTGTTTATTTGACACGAGCACCAGATATGAACCAGAAATTCTTGCACTAATGGTTGGTGAGTTGGTGTTGCCAATCCATACTGATTGAGGTTTGCCGATGAAGAAGTCGAGGATCCAGTTGTATAGAGAGGAGCAGAAAACCAGTTCCCTCAATTTGACAAAGCGTTTGGAGGTATGATGGTTTTAAGTTGCAAACAATATCAATGCAAACAGCAATATCACATAACCAGCAGTGGTATAGATAGCCACAAAATGACTTTAAGGATATTGATTGAGGGCTAACGTTTGACCAGGATCCTAGTCTCCAAATCGGGTTTTAAACCTTTCCCTTCCATTTACGATGCTTATTGTTTCATCCAAAAGTGTCAAAGTTTGTTAATTAACCTCAAGGTAGAGATCGACCAAAACCAGTCCCATTGAATCCTTCTTTGTTACTGTAGGCTCTTGTAAAGGAAACAGAGAAGAGCAAGAAATCGCTGGAGGATGAGCTGCAACAACTCACTCAGGTTAGTGAGAACTCTGGCTGTGGGTGTGGGCAAGAATGTTACTCGGATGCAAAGAATGACATTGATGGTGTTTGCATTGGATGATCTCAGCTCTGGCAGAACTTGAATGATGAAGTGTGAACTGGAGAGAAAAGAGCTAATTTTTGATTAACTCCTTTCATGACCTTATGACAATATAAAACACCTTGCAAATAATAAAATATTTCCACACTGTCATCATGGTTACAATGCGGGAAATGCAGGAGTTAATTCATTCAAAAACATCAACGAGGTAAATGGCCAATTAATCTGATTTAGTGAGATTGACTGAAGACTTAAGAATTGTTCCAGTTACTGGGGATAACTTGGCACTTTTTTGAAATAGTACTGGGATCTTTTACATCTAACTGTCCCCTCTGAAACAACAACTCCAACGCTGTTGCGTTCCATATACGCTGCTTTGAAGGATCATCTTGGGCTAAAACCTGACTTGGAAGCTAAAGTGTTACCATCTTGGCCATGGGTAGTATAGCTTAGCAACTACATAGTATAACTTAACAACTCAAGGACAAGTAAGATTTTTTTTCTCATTACAATGAAAAGGGGAAAGTGAGATAGATTTTTGCTGGCATCTCTTGAGCACCAAGCAACTGAGAAATCACAGGAAAGAGGAGCACATGTGCTGCATCACAATATGCCATGGTCCTTGGCCAAATTTTGTCTCTGACCTTGGTCGTGAAGTGGTCAACCAAAGTAGTACAAGTGACAAGCAGGCAGATTATGCTCTGCACTTATAAAACTGATTGACCATAGCCAGAGTCTAATGTCAAATGTTTGTTACTACACTTTAGAAAGGATGTGAAGATCCTAATGAGGATGCAGAGGTAAGTTACGAAAACGTTTCTAGTGTTGAGCAAAAGACAACAGTGCTGGAGTAACTCAGGGGTCAGGCAGCATCTCCGGATGATATGGATAGATGACGTTTTGGGATTTTTGAGATTTAATAGAGGGTACAAGATTACAAATTTAGATGTGAAAAATAAAGGTTACTGTTAAAAAGTGGATGAAAGACAGGGGGGGGGGGGGGGAGGGGGAGAGCAGATCTTAAGTGGTGGCCACAGACATAGGGGATGCGAGGATAAACATTTTTGCACAGGAGTGGTGAAAACCTCCATCCAGTGCCTGCTACAGTGGTGTAAAGAGAATGAAGCAGTCGGTCCCTTCAAATGGTAAATGGTCAGGCATGAAGCAAAAGATATTAAAAGCTACAGAAAGATAACAGGGGTGCAGAACAGAATGGGTTGCTCTACAAAGAGCCGTTGGATAGAGTGGCAGTGATCTTGTACGGTCAACATTACCCACACATTGTGTTTTTCTGAATCCTTGCAGAAAGCAACAACGGCGCTCACAGAGAACAGGGCTCTGCAGAGCAACTTGCGTTTGGCCGACTGCGTCAGGCACCAGGCCCTGAGTGCCGAGCAGGACTATGAGGAAGTGGTCCGGCTCCTGGAAGCGGAGATCGCCGACCTCAAATCAGAGCTGGCGGAGAAGCAGCAGAAGGGTTGTGCAGAGCTTTCAAAGGTGACTCATTTTCCCAATGTTGTGACATTCAGTAGTGACTAAGTGTGTACAGGGAAGGGGTGAAGCAATTCTCAGCCCAATTTGACCCGACACTGTGAAATTTCACTGGGTTTGGCTTCATCAAATTTTAGAACCACTACCCCACCTATCCTGAAGAAAGGTTTCAACCCGAAACGTCACCCATTCCTTCTCTCCTGAGATGCTGCCTGACCTGCTGAGTTACTCCAGCATTTTGTGCTCCACCTATCCTAATTGACCCAACGTCTGATAGGGTTACTGGCATGGAGGAATTGGGATGTTGTCTGCTGAACAGCTTACAAGTCCCTTATTGCATAAAATATATGCACACAAAAGTCAGAAATCATAGGTGACATTACGGCAATAAATATATTTCTAGTTGAATACAGTAAGTCTGTGGGAAATACCCTTTAACAAAATGTCACCAAAGTTTTAGGGCGGCACGGTGTCACAGCAGTATAGTTGCTGCCTTACAGCGCTAGAGACCCGGGTTCGGTCCCGACTACGGGTGCTGCTTGCACGGAGTTTGTACGTTCTCCCCGTGACCTGCATGGACTTTCTCCGAGATCTTCGGTTCCCTCCCACACTCCAATGATGTACAGGTTTGTAGGTTAATTGGCTTGGTAAATGTAAAAATTGTCCCCAGTGTGTGCAGGGTAGTGTTAATATGCGGGGATCGCTGGTCAGCGCGGACCCGGTGAGCCAAAGGGCTTGTTTCCACATTGTATCTCTAAAAAAAAGGAAAGAACATACTCTCAGTGGAAACATTACTAACGAAAATGCTGAACGTACACAGTTCATGTAAACACAGACATGGTGTTTGACATCTACCACAGTCGCCAGGTGTTAATAGAAAGAGACTGCCTGAACTTGCATTGGTTAAGTTGGAACCGCCTGCGAGAGTCCGGTTCTTTTCATGTTGGTACATGTAGGGAATCACTGAGGAAGCCACTGTTTTGGCTCCTGATTCCAAGCTTATGGGAATTCACTTTCACATCTTACCATCGTGAAAGATAAGCATGCGTAAAATCATGAAACCACGAAAGGAGGGTTTTGTTCCATATTCCAAGTTTGTCTCCATTAAATGTCCTTCGATTCCCTTAGAAGGGAATGATTGAGTCTGCCTCCACCGCCCTTTCACGTGGCACCTCAGGCAAGTCACTGCAAATTCTTTGAACGATGCTGCATTCCTCCATGAGGGAGCCTGAAGTGATGATAATCCCCCTCCACTTATGGTGAGGACTTTGCACAAACATGCGAAGCTAGATTGATATGCCACAGAGAACATTAACCCCATTAAATCCAAATGAGGAGAGTGGGTGAAAAAGACTAGGATAGACACAAAATGCTGAAGTGACTCAGCAGGCAGGCAGCAGCTCTGGAGAAAAGGAATAGGTGACATTTTGGGTCAGAATGTGCAACATCGCCCATTCCTTTTCTCCAGAGACGCTGCCTAACCTGCTCAGTTACTCCAACAGTTTGTGTCTATCTTCGGTATAAACCAGCATCTGCAGCTCCTTCCTACATGAGAAAAACTGGGAGTAACAATTAAAATATATATTTCAGTGCATTAAATGTTTTAAATTGTCTTTGACATTTTTTTGAAAAGGGCTTTGATAATTCTTCATCTTTTCTTTGAATATTTTTAAATGAGGCAGTCAAAAATATACATATGGTGTTATTGCTTTGACACTTCTAAGAAAGGAAACCTGGCAAAGATTAAGCAAACAAAGCTTTTACCCCTTTACAGTCAATAAGGCTTATGCTGCCCACCCTTGGAATGGTATAGTGTCGGGGGCAACTATGTGACCTTGTCATAAGGCATTCTGTTAGCTCTCTGCTGTAAATGCGTTAGCTGAACTTGGTCTGAACTTTATTCAGAAATTGGTGAAGAACTTTGAACAAATGATGGAACTTTGACCAAAAAACAAACCACTGGAGGAACTCAGTGGGTCAGTCAGCATCTGTGGAGGGAAATGGACAGATGGTGTTTCGAGTCAGGATTGTTTTAAGCACCCCAACCCAAAACGTCATCTGCCCATTTCACCCCCACGGTTGCTGCCTGACCCACTGAGTCCATCCAGCCGTCTGTTCTGAGCCAGGAGGAGAACCACAAAGTGAACTTTGTCCTCCATGATTTTCGCAACTTGGTGCCTTGCAAGGTAAACAGAAACGAGCGATAAATCCCCGAGAGCCTGCTCTGCTGATACTGAGATTTAATTTGCTAGGAGGAGACTCAGGACCTGCAACAAAAGCTGTCGGCTGCCGCCTGTCAGCTGGAAACATCCGAGCTCGCCCGCAAACGTTTGGAAATCTCGAACAAGAAGCTAATTTCCTTCGTTGAGGTGAGGCTTGTGCAATCGACAAACTACTTGGACAAGTGCGAAAGCTCATCTATTCAGAGTGCCACTCAAGGGTCAAGAGTGTTTTATTGTCGTATGTTGAGAAATAGAACAATGAAATTCTTACTTGCAGCAGCACATCAGATATGTAAACATAGTGCTCTGTAAAACCCGTAATAAACAAAAAAAAGTTCAGTATATATATTTTTTAAACAGTCAAATAAATAAACAATAATAGTGCAAAGTCAAAAGTGGGACTAGTACCACGGAAGGATTACAGTAGTACAGTAAGAGATGGGGTAGTGGGGAGAAAATGGTCAGCACCATATCATTTCTGACTTCCTGGCTTCGTGCCCCTTAGTTATTTCCCATGAGTGGGGCACAGTGGTCCATGCTGACTTCGGGTGTTGTCTGTGGATGTGGAATTTGCATCCATAGACCGTAGATTTCCTCCACTTTTCTCCCACATCCCGAAGATGTGCCGGTTTGGAGATGAATCTGCCTTTGTAAAATTGCCCCTAGTCTGCCAGAACTTGATGCAAATGTGGGATAACATAGAACCTGTGAGAACAGGTGATCGGTTGTCAGCATGAGCTTGGCAGGCCGAATGGCCTGTTTCCAGGCTGAATTTCCAAAATCTAAATCTGGTCTTTGACGCAATCTTCCAGCAGGACTCAAGCTTGCAGTAGTTCAAGGCGGCATCTCACTACTAAGTTTGCAAGGACTCTTAGGACTGGGCAATAAATGCTGGCCGTACCAATATCTCCTACGTTCTGTGACATGAATTCAAGAAGCAACAGTGTTGTTCCGCCACGGGATGTTAATTCCCAGCACAACACACCGAGCAGTTTCTGCAAGGACTCTCAAAACCGCTTTCCCAATCGGTGATGCCCCATCAATCTCTTAGCCTGGCAAAACGCTCAGTTCAATGGAGCCTTTGAAAGTTTATGAACATCCTTGACATTCAATTACGATCAGCACAAAATAAATTAAAAACGAAGATTATGTTAAATTACAAAAGCTAAAAAGCAGAAAATTAAAATCGTTAAAAGTAGCGCAACTAAATAATAAAAGCATATTACATATTTTTGCCCCAAGAACTGTTGCCTCCCATACATCTGAATGGGTCTGCCACACTAATACCAACTTTAACCTGACACAGGCTCAAGTGTATTACGCACCCCATGAGCTGAGTGGCCTGCAGAACATTGCGTAATCATTTTCTTGCTTACATGGCTATCAATCACGCTCCCCCACCCACCCCCCCCAAAACCCCACTCCTGTCACCAAATCAGTAGAATCACCAATTAACTAACAAGTCTTTGATATGTAGGTTTAGATTAACTTCCCTGCTTCCTATCCACCGAGAAAGAAACCCTGACACTTACTTTGCTTTCTTTGTGAGCTTCCTTTGCTGTGGGTGCACCTTTCGTGATACCCCAAGTCCTCTTTTGTTCTCCTACCCTATCTGGATTTGAACCTTTCAGGCAGTAAGTAATCTGTCTATTCTTCCTTGCACTTATCAGTGTTGAACATCAATTGCCATTTTTTTTTTAAACTGCAGAAGCTGGAAAACGGAAATAAAATAGAAAATGCTGGAATTACAAAGAAAGTCAGACAACCTATGTGAGCAGAAAAACAGTGCTAACATTTCAGGCCTGTCCTGCTGAGTATTTCTGGCATTTTATGTTTTTTATTATCATCTGCCAATTGTTTGTCCACTCTGCAAGTTTATTTAATTTCCTGTTGCATTTCTCCGAAGTAATGACTAGCCTAACAGCTTCATAATTTGGTGCCATCTGCAAATTGAAAAAATGATGAGTCTGATTCTAAAATCTAAGCCACCAACGTAAATTGTGAACAGCTGGTCCCCAGTGTTCATCTTCGTGGCACTCCACCTCATACCTCTGCTCTAGTGAATAACCAACCTTTCCTGACAAGCCTCTGCTTCTCGCTTGAAGTCAGCTCACAATCTATCTGGCCACTTCTGCCCTGACTCTGCATTCTTTGACATTCCTTCATCAGTGATGGGGTACCAAAGCCAAGGGCTTTTCAATATCCGGATTCATTACTCCATTACTGTTGAGCACTTCAAAAATGTCATCATGGTCAGTCAGGCAAGACTTCTTTCAAAATCCATGCTGACAATTCATTGTTATTCTTTTTATTTCTGGACTTTGTTCCTTTCTCGCCTTTATAGAGATTTTGTATTTTTTCTTCCCACTGACTGGAATGTTGTTTTGCCTATAATAGTCGGTGCATTCTGTTCCCCTTCTTCAATATACATCATATCTTAACCCCTATCCTTTACCTCTGTATTTGGTCTAATGAATTTCTAAAGGTGTGTAGAAATAGCACTGCTTCTCCCTAAATCCATCCAGTCCACGAGATCTACTTTTAATTATTTATTCACTTTTAAATGCAGTTATCTCCTTATTCATTTTATAATATGGTAAAATGTCACTTATTCTATCTCCCTGGTAAACAATGAAGCAAAATGCTGATTTAATATTTTGGCCATCTTCTGTTAGTAGTGTCCTGACCATACCTTAAAGATTCTATTCCCATCCCAACCGTACTTTTTTTTTAAATTGATGAGTCTATAAATTACTTTTGCTGTGTGTTTCTTCATTATTTAATAATTCATCATGCGATCCTAATTTGTTCAGCCTCCCTTATTCTCTTCACTTTCTACGTTAGCATAGACTACTCTGCATCTTTTACTTAATGTAGCCAAATCATGTCAAGCCAGGTCGAGTTTATTGTCGTGTGCACAAATATGGTGAGGTACTGATATAATGAAAATCTTGTTTGCAGCAGAATCACAGGCACAGACTCTTCTGACATCAATAATAATTACTTCCTTGGTTTTCTGGATGTTGTGTATGAGGTGGTTGTTGTGGCAACACTCAGCTTTCTCCGGTATACTCACTCACCATCGCTCATGATTTAGCCCATGAGTCAAGAATCAAGAATGGTTTATTGTCAAATGTCCCTGACAGAACAATGAAATTCTCACTGGCAGCAGAACAACAGTACTCAGTACTCTATAACCAAAGTAATAATAAACAAAAACAAAAAAGTTCAGTGTGTGTGTGTGTATATAAAACAAACAATACTCATGCTAAAAAACAAAACCAATGTCCCCAAGTCTATGTTGTTCACAGTTTACTGTACATAGAGGTTGAAGTGTTTAATAGCCTGATGACTGTAGGGAAGCTGTTTTTGCTAGATTCACTGTTTGTATCCCTTCATTTTCACCTTTTCCATGGCTAACAATGGACCATTGTGGGCTCCACCTTCCCTTGATTATCATTGCCGGCTGATTTGTTCTGCACATTTTCATACCTCTAGTTTCCCTCTCCCCTGACTCTCTGCCTGAAGAAGGGTTTCGATCCAAAACGTCACCTATTCCTTTTCTCCAGAGATGCTGCTTGACCTACTGAGTTACTCCAGCATTTTGTGTCTATCTGTGGTGTAAACTAGCATCTGCAGTTCCTTCCTACACGAACTGCTCCTGAACCTGGACGTCTCCGTTCTCAGGCTCCTAAACCTTCTTCCAGACGGCAAGAGTGAAAGGAGAGCATGGCCAGGGTGGCGTGGATCACTGATGATGCTGATTTGGGAACCCCATTCCCTTAACCCTTTTATGTTCCTTTTCAGCATAATTAAAATTGAGAGAGATGAAATCCCTCCATGAGTAATAGCCCATGTTTCTCTCTCATTTCCCGAATTTATCTGCACATTTTTCAAGTCAGAGATCTTCGACTATTAGATATTAAGGCTCTGCCTTACAGTACAATTGATCCTTGTTCTCTATTAACTCAATTTATATAGATTCCATATCCTGACAATTGCACTCAATTTTTCTACTATCATTACGTTATCCCTAAAAAGTCCCGTTGCTTTCACTCATATTTCTACTGTATCTACTTTTGCAAAACATGTTACACCCAGCAATCTTTTAATTCTCAGAACTGATCTTCTGCATGTTTCTCAATAATCTCTCCTGTCTCTGTTCCTCCCAAAATGTGATTTCCTCCAGCTTCTAATTGTTAATGCCAGTGTGTCTAGCCACACAGAGAGTTTAACTCACGTTCAATGAGATCATAAGACCATAAGACACAAGAGCAGAACTAGGCCATTTGGCTCATTGAGTTTGCTCACCATTCAACCATGGCTGATATATTTTTGCCTCTCAACTCCATTCTCCTGCCTTCTCCCCATAACCTTGGCCGCCTCCTCCTTGTTCCTCCCCATGTGATTTGTTCCAACAAGTAGTTCCTTCCCAATTTTCCCTCTAGCTTTCATGAGGTATATTTCACCATGGCACTGGGCAGTCGTGCACCCTTTAGGATTCTCATCCTTGGCTGCAAAGGACACCGTCCATGCATCTCCCATGACCACATTTCCATTCTGCTCTTGCAATCTTGCACAGCAGTCTGAGCCATGGTACGAGGGGTTGCAGTGCGGTTGTCCAATCTGGTGTTTTACCCCTCGCCCAGGTTGCAAGTGCAGAAAGTGTGCCCGTTCACCAGCTCCAATGTCTGCAGGACCTTCTTCACAACCTCTTGTAAACCACTGCCCAGCTCGACCTCAGCTCACAGCCTCCCAGGAAAGATCACAAAAATGAGCCAAGCAACCATGTGGAGTGTCCCCATGTGCCAAGAATATTGTAGGCCAGAGACAGGACCAATTGATATTTTCCTTCCCACCCTTTGTGTTTGCTGACAAAATGAATGATTCTTACTACTTTATATACTTGGTATCAGTATGAATTATGAAAAAAATGGGATCACACAGAAATGGTAACAAAGACCACATGTAGAATTTGTTGCCTCTGCCAAGTGTCGTGATGATGGGAATATTATCAGTTACGTAAATAAAATAAAAAGGGAAGTGTAACTTTTGAAAACCTTGCATTCACCCAAACTGATATCATAGCACTAAAAGTGCAACTAACTGATTAAAGTTAAGTTGGGAATTACCTTCATTTTCTCTTTGAAAAGCTTCAGTGATGACTATTTTTTTTCTCCCGCAGAAAGTCCACAAAGTTCTAGCAAATGGCACCTTACACCGGAGTGATCAAGGGTAAATGGCAAAATTCAACTTATTTTGTGCCATAGATGTTATTTTCATGTCACTGAAAATGATCGTTGAAAGCAAGTCAATTGTTGTATTTATATGGCATACCGTTTCTCTTCAATCATGTCCGTGAAACTAGAATAGAGACCCAAGAGTCTGCAGATTCTCTGATCTGGAGACTTTGAATCCGGAGGAACTCGGCAGGTCAAGCAGCATTGTGGGGGGGGGAAGGAATCATCAATGTTTCAGGTCATCACCCTGTATCGGGACTGAGAGTGGAGTGGGAAGATAGCCAGTATAAACAGGAGAGGTGAGATAGTAGGTGACAGGTGGACCATGGAAGGGTGACAGCTGATGGGCAGATAAAGCCAGATGGGCAAGTGGCAGGGGTGGAGTTAACAAACAGGCAGATGGAAAGAAAAGGCAGATGGAGTCGTGGAAGGATGAAAATGGAGACAATAACTGCGGGGTGAAAAGCAGCAACAAGAAGGCTGCCGATGCTGGAATCTGATAGAACACAAAGTGCTGGAGTAACTCAGTGGGTCAGGCAGCATCTCTGGTGGACGTGGATTGGCAAAATTTATAGACTGAAGTATCCAGATCTGAAACATTGCCTATCCATATCCTTCAGAGATGCTGCCTGAAGCGCTGACTCACTCCAGTGCTTTGCGTTTTCTACACAAGATTCCAGCATCTGCAGTTACTGTGCGTCTATCTCTCTGGAATCTGATAAGGAAGGAAGGATGGCGATGATAGAAACCAATGAGGGACAGGTGGAACCATCTCCCTCACCTGCATCTCAGCGTTTATGAATTGTGACTTGATATTTATACGAATGCACTGAAATTTGGGTCCGCTGTGCTTTTTTTTTGTTGTAAGGAATTGATCGCTTCTACCCTTTGCCTCTCACTTCAGAGTAAATCAGTGCAAGAAAACCAGGAGAGAGAGCAGGCTGGCGCCTCCTGGGTCAGAAGGGCAGCTCGTCACCGAGGCCAAGGAACTGATGCAGTGGGTCCGTTCTCCACAATCTGACAATGGTAAGAAGCAGGCACTCTGAGTGAGAACGGGTACTGCACCATCGTAGGGTAATGATTGTCATTTTTTTAATCACCGTGTTGAAAGTATTGTAGCTCTGAAGCAAGAGGTGTCACAGAATTTTGCTTTGTATTAATCCCTTCCTGCACTTAGTTCATCCAAAACTCACACTCAGTCCTGTTTTTCCCATCAACCCTTTGCTCATTTGACTTTCATTGCCGTCAATTGGATAACACTTCAGTTTGTAAATGTTTACAAATACCCCCATTGCTTCACCCCCTTCTTTTCTCCAACACCCATTCCAGACCTACAATCCTTAGCAATCTCTGTGCTTCTCAAATACAGAATTGTCTCCATTTCCACTCTCATTGATTTGTTATTAATGGCTGTACCTTCAACTACCTAGGGAACTAGGCAGTACCCCACCTAAACGCTCACATTTCTATCCAGAGCATCTCCTTTAACATTTAAGCTTCTCCCATTAACTAACTGAACTGTTATTACCGTGTGTGGTTTGGTGTTGATTTATATTTGATAAACTTTGTCTTCAACACCTATTAGCTTTTTATTGTACTGGGAATATTTTAATGTCATAGCAGTGTGTATGTGTGTGTGTGTGTGTGTATGTGTATATGTATGCACACATATACATATGCATGTGTATATAATATGTATATGTATATACATATACATCCACACATATGTGTGTGTGTGTGTGTGTATATGTATGCACACATATACATATATGTGTACACATACACATACACAAATGTGTGTGTGTGTGTATATACACACACACACAAACATATACACACACTGTACTCCAATGAATCATTATCAAGCAAACATTGACACCATGCCACAAGAGGCTATAGTAGCACCTCGTATTCCGCCTAGGTAGCTTACAGCTTAACAGTATATAAATTCTCCAATTTTAGGTAACCCCACCCCATCTTTGGTCTCTTCTTCTTTCCTTCCCCATCTCTTTCTTGACTCCTTCCCTGCCACCTATCCCCCTCCCTCGGGCTTTATATTTCACACCTCTTCTCTCCTTATCAACATCCGTTTATCTTGTTTATCTGTTTATCAAAACTGAGGGGTGTCATTAAGCCACTTTAAATAGGCAAATATTTCCTTTCACATCAGGATGGAAGGATATGTGCACCAGCATTCATAATCTTGCACTGATGATTATTGGACATAGGGGTTAACCTCTCATCCAAAGTTGATCTTTATCACTTCTCAAAGACCATAAACATCTGGAGAGTGAGAAGGAATAAGGGCAAAAACTTGAAAGAATTTAATTCTTTATGTATCTCCTTTTCAAGGATGGGGTAAATGCTATAAAGTATCTAACCACATGGTGGTGCCAAAGTTAAATTAAATTGAATTTAAAAGCAAAATACTGGAAATACTCAGCTTGGAAGTGCAAGATTGCTGATTCAATTTACAGCATTCTTACACAGAATCTGTATGTCATTTTATTAAAATAAAAATAGAAATCTATAAATAACCTGGGAGCTTAATCACTGTGAATGTTAAAAATAAGAAACAATTAATGTCATCATCCGTGTGCTCATTTCAGTGCAGTTTTCTCTTGTAACTCAATGGTCATTCTTAAAAATTGCAACTTGAATTAACAACATGAAAGATTCTAGATAGCAGAGTTGGTTTTTGATTTATGGAAAATTGATTCTCAGAATGGTTTACATGCTGTTGTGGCTTGAGATGGTGATGGTGTTGCGATTTGCATTGCTCAGAATTTGTTAACCCTGCAGTTCAAGTACATGTTTGATGGTGGAACATTTTCTCTGAGTCCTTGTCAACTAGAGTTTGAAAATAACATTAGCCTATATTGAATTGGAAGGTTTACATTAAAAATGATCCAAATATCAAATTTGTGGGACGGCAGACCATCATATGACCAAGCCTATGTGGTCAATATATAATTGGTAGGTTGTGGAGGTAACAGAACACAGATGGAATCTGTACATTCAGTTGGTATTGCTGACCATATCACGTCATTAGCACTCTGCACCCTGTCCATGAATTTATTTCAATTGTTTCCATGAAATAAATTTCAGAAGGTACAAAACACTGACACAACTATTTGGTGCAACTAGAAGATAGACATAAAATGCTGGAGTAACTCAGCGGGTCAGGCAGCATCTCTAGAGAAAAAGAATAGGTAACATTTCTGGTCAAGACCCTTCATTGGACATGACTTGGACATTGGACTTATTTGGCGATACTGGCTGGAGATACATTTCTAGACAACAGAGTATTGTCCATCACTATATGCACGATAGTAAGATCAGAAAGATTACAATTGGGATTGTTCAGTCCTACTGCAGAACCTTTCAAAAATGACTGATGAACATGAAAGGACGAATATTTCCAGTCGTGGGAGGGACTAGGAACAGCGGGTGGAGCATTAGAATAGAAGGCCATACCTTTCTAATGACGACGAGGAGGAATTTCTTTAGCTAGAGGATGGTGAATCTGTGGAATCCATTGCCACTAAATGCTGTGGAGGCCAAGTCATTGGGTAATTTTAAAGCGGAGATTGATAGGTTCTTGATTAGTCAGGCTGTCGAAGGTTATGGGGAGAAGGCAGGAGAATGGAGTTGGGAGGGAAAAATAGATCCGTCATGATTGAATGGCGAAGCAGACTTGATGGGTCCAATAGCCTAATTCTGCTCCTCTTGTCTTATGATAATGGATAGACGGTTTGGAGGTAAGTTTAGATGAGGAATCTCTGAGACTCAACTGCAGCACAAATATTAAGATATCTGGTTGGAACATTTCCACACTGCTGGCCCATTACCTTGCACATTTTGAGTGAATGGGGATTAAGATCTACTGGGAGACGCCATGTATTAGGACTATATTGAACAGCCCAAAATATTTTATTTGCTTTCCACTTGCCTTGAACTGGTGAAGAACTAACGCCCCAGTGAATGGTACAAAATTAAGTGAGATACCTACCACAGTGTTTAGGTTTTGATTCATGGTCTGCGACACGTTTATGCTCTGACTCCAGGGCGAGTACATTGCTTTTCCAAAAGTTGTCATGCTTATTTTGCTCCTCTGCAGCCGAGCTCACTGGACAACATGGTCTCCCCTCACAGGAGCTGGCAGTGCAGAAGACTACCCAGGGGAAGAACGTTCCTTCACATGCGCCCAAAGCCAGCCAGCTGCAAGAAATGTTATTTATCTAAAAATAATGTAAAGACATATTCTATTCTTATCAAGACCTACTGTTAATATATATATATATATATATATATATATATATATACACATACATATATATAATGTAAATGGAATGTACAAAAAATATTTTTGTGTTGGAAGATACCAGTCCTGAGATGCATGATCAGCGCTTTCTTCAAAACATGGGAGGAAAAAGAAATGAGGGACCTGTATAACCAACCCTGCTGCTTTTAATTGGCCATCTTGCTGATGGGTAACTTGCTCTGAAAAGATGGTCTAAACCAGCCACTAGGCCCCTCATCAGCATTGAACCATCAGTATGGAGTTTGTACGCTCTCCCACCTGCGTGGGTTTTCTCCGGGATCTCCAGTTTCCTCCAACACTCCAAAGAGAGAGTTTTGTAGGTGAAGTGGCTTGGTAAAATTGTAAATTATCCCTAGTGTATGTTCGATAGTGTTAGTGTGTGGGGACTGCTGGTCGGCTTGGACTCAGTGGGCCGAAAGGCCCGTTTCCACACTGTATCTCTAAACTAAACTAAACTAAACAGTTCGAAGAATTGGGTTTTGCAATTTGTAATAGAGGTTGTACTGAAGGTTCAAAGGAGCAAGCAGGGTACTGGCATAGAGGAGTAAATGCCCAGGGGAGGATCGGCTATGACCATACTATATGGCAGAGCAGGCTTCAGGCATCGAATAGTCTACCTTCTGCTCCTATTTTCTTGTGTTCTTATTCCTGCATTTATTTTCTACTTTAGCAGTGAAATCAATATTTCTGCAAATTGATAAAGTATAGCCTCAGTCCACCTGGGCCTACCTGATCTCCCGGTTGCCAAACACTTTAATTCCCCTTCCCATTCCCATTCCCATTCCCATTCTGACCTTTCTGTCCTAGGCCTCCTCCATTGCCAGAGTGAGGCCAAACGCAAATTGGAGGAACAGCACCTCATATTTCGCTTGGGCAGCTTATAACCCAGTGGTATGAATATTCATTTCTCTAACTTCAAGTAACCCTTGCATCCCCCCTCTCTTTCCATCCCCTCCCCCACCCAAGTCGTACCAGCTTCAAAGTCGTCTTTGTTTTTAAACCAAAAAATAATTTATTCAATTATTTACAATAATATGTACAGTACGAATTAAATCAAAACAATACCCACCACCATAATACAAGTCAAACAAATATTCTTCAATACTAAATATACTATTATACAACTATATCACCATCCTTATTGTCTCATCGACTGTAACTCGTTCTCACCCTAACAAACAGCTAACAATGGCCTGTTTCCTTTATCATCGTTACTTTTTTGCATATCTTTTATTCATTTGTTCTATATCTCTCCACATCACCGTCCATATCACTCATTTCCCTTTCACCAGACTCTCAGTCTGAAGAAGGGTCTCGACCCGAAACATCACCTATTCCTGTCTCCACGGATGCTGTCTAACCCACTGAGTTACTCCAGCTTTTTATGTCTATCTTCTGTGCAAACTGAGCAAAAAACAGCCCTCTGCCGAAATATTTCAAGAAGTCACAATACATGACATAATTATACAACACTTATTGTGAACAATGTAAACCAACAGGTAATAAAAACAGAAAATGCTGGAAGCATTCAGCAGCAAGTCAGAAACACCTGTATGGGAAACAGTTTTTTTCTTTCCGAATAAAGACTGAAGCTGTAACATTTTCCATGAGTAGAAATTCATCTTCCCTTTTACTACATCAGCTCCTCTCCCATAATCCGTCACTGACTGCACCGAATAAATGGCTGGAAAGTATACAAAAAATGTACACACAAAATTACCAGTTTCAAGCCTCTTTTAATGCATTTCAAAGTAAAAAACAGACATTATAAAATAATATGAATATGTCACTGTACATTTAAGTAAATTCGCACATTAATTGATAATCAGCCCAAAAAGGTGGTAATTGGCTGTTTTATATTCCACCACTGATTTTCTGGCACTCTTGGTTCCAGAGCTTTGCTGGTTTATCCAGCAGGCCAAGGAAGTCGGCTATGGGGATAGATTTGCTGGCTCCAGCTGGGCTGGAGGTCCAGAGCCCCGGACGCAGGTTGCAAATTCGACCGATCGATCCGCCATGGAAGTCCCGATGAGGTCGAGATTGGCTGCCTTGCCCAGCCTAGGTGCCACATTTTCAGGGAGACTTCCAGGGCGCAGGGGATTTTTCGCAGAACCTATAGTGGCCGAATTGACAAATTGGCCATGGAAGTCCCGATGAGGTCGAGACTGGCTGCTTTGCCCAGCCTAGGTGCCACATTTTCGGGGAGACTTCCAGGGCACGCAGGTGAAGGGGGGGGGGGTTCTCGTTAAACCCCTAGCGACCTCTAAAGGAACCTAGTGTTCGTTACAAGTTTATTATACATCTTTTAGTTTTTTTTCTTTCTTTTTTTTGATCTGATTTCTCCGTTTATTTGGCAAAGTGAAAAACGCGGAAACCATGCAAAAAGCGCGGAAAATGCATTTTAAAAACGCGGAAATCCTTGGAAACTTCACATGCCTGTGGAGATAACATGTTTTCGACTGAGACCCGATATACAAAGGGTATTCTATCGAGTTTAGTCAATTATCAGAGTGTTATACTCTGAGGAGAGATTCTTGATGTCAATTAATAGATCTAAATAGATTTAAACAAGAGCACGTCCTCGAGTCTCTTGCTGCTCTCTTAACACTATTTATATTATTATTTATTAAATTTGACCTGAAGAGCAAGTCCTGCTTAGAACCGAATATTTTGATTAGGAAGGCCATTAAAGGCTATGGGAGAATGCAGGAGAATGGGGTTGAGAGGGGAAAATAGATCAGCCATGATTGAATGGCAAAGCCTCGATGGGCTGATGGGACTACTTCTGCTCCTTTAGTGATGGCAATAGGTCAGATGCGTTATTTTGAGATAACACTATTTCATCCTGGAGATGAGCCTTGAACTGTTAACAGATTCGTCCAGACACACAGAGTACATCTGGAGTACTTTAAGGATTAATAGAAAGTATGCATCAGGTATGTTTAGAACTCTACTGCACATCATCTGTAATTTGATTATAATGGAAGTCCAGGAACTGGTATTAACCATGTGCTAAGCATTAAAAAAATGTTGCTTCTCAGAATAAAGCTGTGTAAATAAGTATTTCTATTTGTAACTATATACAATATTTCTAGTTGCAAAAAAAGTATTTTTTTTATTTATAAAGAGAATTCTTCAGCTTCCGAAGAACTGTGTAGTTATTGCGCATTAAATAATGGTGAAAATAAATCATGAATTTTGGGATGCAGAAACTCAATTTTTTAAACATATTTTCCCCCAGGTTGATATCTATTATAAGCCAAATGTTAGGTTGTAATAATCACTCACGAGTTACCAAAAAAGACACATTGCTGCCAATAGTTTGTTCATTCTCCCGTCCTCACCAGAAGCAATTATTGCACATTCCTCAACACCTTCCTAAAAGTCTGACATTGAAAAGGTTTTATGTGTGTGGTCACACGAGCTGGGTGGGCTTGTGTAATAATCAGCAATGATACCCACATCCAGTCGGGTGTTAGCTTATTTTTTAGTAAAACTGGGACAATGCAGTGTTGAAAAAGTGCAGGTTAATTAAAGATTCATGTTGTCGAGACTCGATGGTTGTCGAGCCATCCAGGGCAGGTAGGCAAGTTGAACCACTTCAGTTTGCCCACAAAATCATTTCCTTTGAGGCTTTTAGAACACAAGTGGGTTGCGTCATATTAAAATGATTTCTCTATAATGCACACAGCTTTAGAGAAATGGACTATGCAAAACAGCATTAATTGTCATGTCCATTTAAATCCCCAATGGTTACTGTAATAGCTGCCTGCCCTAAAGTGAGAAAATGAAACTCAAGAATCCCACAATGATGACACCACCCACAACTCAATTCCTTTAATTATGCGTCAGTTATGAGTCAGTGAGTAGCACTCTCACTTCCCCACCTGAAGAATCAGCCCATTGACATAAGCAAAATGCAGCTCACAACAATACAGCTCACCCCCTCCATGGCACACTGGTCAATCTGAGGAGCACCTTCAGCAACACACTGGTTCCACCAAGATACAAGATCCATGTTCCCTGTGGCTATCAAACTGTACAACTACTCCCCCTTCCGTCGTAGGGAAGACCGACTCCCATTCCCACTACCCCCTCCCCTCTTGGATAAGATGTTAAACTGAGGCCTCATGCATTCCTTCAATAGTTTGAATAGATCTACAACACAATTCCATTTGGGGATTATCCTGATGGATTGATCAATATACATCTGTTTCAGTTTGTGTAGGAAGGAACTGCAGATGCTGGTTTACACCAAAGATAGACACAAAAAGCTGGAGTAACACATCCCTGGAGAAAAGGAATAGGTGATGTTTTGGGTCGAGACCCTTTTTTATTTTCTCCCGTTTTCGGTATTATTAGCAAAGATAAAACATAGAATAGGACAGCACAGGAACAGGCCACAGAGTGCTGGAGTAACTCAGCAGGTCAGGCAGCATCTCTAGAGAACATGGATAGGTGATATTTTGGGTCGAGACCCTACTTTCAAGAAGGGTCTCACCTGAAATGTCACTTATCCATGTTCCTCAGAGATGCTGCCTGACCTGCTGAGTTACTCCAGCACTCTGTGGCCTTTTGTGCATTAATCAGCATCTGCAATTCTGTGTTTCCACGGGACAGACCCTTCAAACCACTATGTCAGCTGCCAAAACTCTGATGCCAAGATCCATGAAGCCAAGACAAACTCTGACCGACCTGCACATGATCAATATCCCTTCTTTCCCTCATATTCATGTGGTTGTCCAAAAGCCACTGTTGTATCTGGACCACTACAACTCCTGCAGCGAATTCCAGGCACTGATTAGCATTTCCTGTCCATCCAAACTAGTCTTGTGATCGCAATAAAAATAGAAAATCCTGGAAATACTTAGCACCTGTGGAAGGCGAGAGAGTGAAAATTTCAGGTCAAAATGTCTTCTGCTCTTGTGATTACGGGGAGCTAATTCAAACGTATTGAAGGTACTCACCACGCAATTGTGCAGCATGCCAGGGCTGAAGTGACTACAATTTTAAATAAATCATTAGCTACAAAGTACTTTGAAAACCACTCGGTGACTAAGTGAAAGTCTTCCCAATGTAATTTGGAAACAATAGGTTTGTGCGAGTACTTGTGCTGGAAAACTTAGCTGAGCAGGTGAAGAATTATGGACAGACTCAGAGTAACTTGGAAGGAATGGGCGACATTTCAGGTCGAGACCCTTCGACAGGAGGGAGACTAGAGATATGAAAGGGTATGGTGTGAAAACGACTGATCAGAGCAGACGATGATCAAGGTAGAATGGTTCATTGTTAGCTGAGCGGAAGGCGACAACAAGGCATACAATCAGTAAAATTAATCAGGACAGCAAAACTAGTCTGAGAACTGGAGTGGGGGGTAGGGATGGAGAGAGAGGGAAAGCAAGGATTACTTGAAGTTGGAGAAATTAATATTCATACCACTGGGTTGTAAGCTGCCCAAGCAAAATATGAGATGCTGACAGTGGAGGAGGCCCAAGACAGAAAGGTATTGGAATGGAAGGGGGAGTTAAAGTGTTTCGCAACTGGGAGATCGCGTAAGCCTAAGTGGACTGAGCGGAGGTGTTCAGCGATAGTCGCTGAGCCTGCACTTGGTTCTGCTGATATATAGGAGTCCACACCTGGGATAGAGGATACAGATTATTATGGAGCTAATTTGTAAACCATTAATGAGCTGATGTTATTGTTAACTGAGATAATGAGCTTTGTTTTTGGATTTACCCAAGGCAATACTGCAAAACTAATGAAAACTGAAAATGCTTCTTTATTGAAGCAGCATTTCAATGATGTGAACTTTGGTGTAATTAGTTTCTCCGTATGTCCAAATACCTCGATTCTATCTTGTCCGTCCTTGTCCAGTGCTTTTCTACCTCCATCTGTGACACCGCACAAGCTCCACCACTTCAACCACTTGCTGTTCCTGGCCCCCATCGCCTCATCTTTACCATGGACCTCCATTCTCCATTAGGAAGTCCTCTGGCTCTTCCTTGAACAGAGATCAAGTCAGTTAACATTGACTTCTCCAACTTTAGATAGGTCCTCTCTCCCTCTCTTCCCCTCCCCCTTCCCAGATCTCCCTCTATCTTCCTGTCTCCACCTATATCCATCCTTTGTCCCACCCTCCTGACATCAGTCTGAAGAAGGGTCTCAACCCGAAACGTCGCCCATTCCTTCTCTCCTGAGATGCTGCCTGACCTGCTGAGTTACTCCAGCATTTTGTGAATAAATACCTTCGATTTGTACCAGCATCTGCAGTTATTTTCTTATACTATCTTTAACTAACACTCTCCTCCCTGGCAGAATTGTCCTCACCCTTAACATCATCTCTATTGCCCACTTTAACTTTCTTCATGTAAAAGGTGAAGGCATGGGCATTCACATGGGCCCGAGACATGCTTGAATTTTTTCTTGGTTACATTGGACACTCCATGTTCCTTATCCCTGGCACCATTCCTCAAATATTTCTCTGCTACATCAATGATTGCATTGGGGCTGCCTTCTGTACCCATGCAGAACTCAATGATTTCATCAACTTCCACCCGGCCTCAAATTCACTTGAACTAACTCTGACACCTCTCTCCCCTTTCACAAACTCAGTCTCCATCAGATGGGACAAACTATCGACGGATGTCCACTCCAAACCCAGAGTTATTCCAGCACTTTGTGTTTTACTCAAGATTCCAGCATCTGCAGTTTATTGTGTCTCAGATGTTTTTCCTTCTTGATCTCCCCCTTCTCAGCCCCACCACAAAAAAATAAAATCCATTACTTCAAATATCAGTCCAATGAAATAACATCAAAAATGATTCCAAAATGGTGCCACTTTCCACATCGCTGCAGGTAGTCCCCAGGATGTCTGAGAGTTTCCCAGAAGTTGCTGCAGGAGACAAGGTTGAACTATCATGTGATGCTGACTTGGCTCAAAGGTTTAAGGTGAAGGAGAAAAGATTTAATAGGAATCTGAGGGGTAACTTTTTCACAAGAAGGGTGGTGGGTGTTTGGAAAAGCTGCCAGAGGAGGTAGTTGAGGCTGGGAATATCCCAACATTTAAGAAACAGTTAGACAGGTACATGGATAGGACAGGTTTGGAGGGATATGCATCAATCGCAGGCAGGTGGGACTAGTATAGCTGGGACATGTTGGGCCATTGTGGGCAAGTTGGGCCGAAGGGCCTGTTTCCACTCTATGACGCTAGTTAGAGGTCACCTGGGACTTTCAACGCTGTGTGTAGGAAGGAACTGCAGATGTCTTCAACGCTGTGGTATTTTTGGCCATTGCAACCAAAGAAACCAACATATATTGATTGAGTGGGCAGGGATTGAGAATAAAGTCAAGCACATGAAAGATAGATTCATCCAAAGGACCACTCAGGAAGATACGAACAAATACAAAGACCACATGGGAAAACACACACGAGTACTGATTTGAGCAACATCTTTTTTGCCCAAAGAGTTTGAGGCCAAGAGTCAAAACAGATGTTAGAGGAACTAAGCATATCAGGCATCATTCATGGAGGGAATGGATAGACGTTTTGTGGTCTCCATTTTACTGCTCCACCACAAAATCTCCTCAAAGCACGCCTACTTTGAATTTCTCCTCTCTCTGGCATGTTCTCTGAGACCCTCTCTCGCTGCTTTCCCAGTGATTCCTACTGCTCTCCTTCTCTTTCACATGCTTTTCTTCACACAACCTACCGAGTTCTTCCAGCATTTGTTTTTGCTCAAGATTTTAGCCTCTTCAGTTTCTGTGTCAAGTCTGTTTGCTCCAGCTTAAAGGGTGACATTTTGTACTTAATAAACACTTGGCCTTTTGTATTCAACAATGCAGCTCATTTTATTTTGTCCCAAGAAACAGTCCAGGTTAACATTGATTTATTTTACATATAGCTTTACAAGTTAATTTAGGTAATGACACCTGGTCTGGAATTTAATATGATATTTTAAACTTTGGAAAAAATAAATAAGTAACGAGTAAAGTGATAATGTTCCATAAACAATGCCATTAACACTATTGATGCTTTACACAATGGACATTAATTACCCCAGCTCAGACAGGTTTCCTGGAAACCTTCAGCAATGAGGCCGTGCAGTCATGAAATTGTTGTTCCCATTGAATGAGTAAAAAAAGCTCTGAAAATTGACATATTGCACATAAAAGAGAATAAACACCAAAGAAGTCTGCAATGGCAAATCAGTGCTCGGAATCCTGGTCATTGTGATAACATGTTCAAGCTGTTCTTCCTCTTCTCATTTCATTATAAAAGTTCCCAATTGCCACACTGCCCAGAGTTCCTAACGATGTTTCCCTGGTCATTAATCATTATGCAACTGGATCCGAGGATTTAAAAAAAAGTTCTTCCCAGGATAATAATAAATCAGTTTCATAAACCAAATAATTTGATGTTTTCCAACTCCTATCCATTGTGACACAATTGCATCCAAGTATTTCAGAAGCTTCTCAAAGACGTTGTGTTCTCATTCTGTTTGCATTTCAAGTTGATATTAAATTGAACAGAAGGCTCCTTTTTGGATAAATCTATGGCATATTTTGCTGGAGGTCCTCCACTTCAAGTTTCCACATGCTCTTATGCAAAGGATTACCAGAGAGATTTGTCAGCTTGACAGCACGCACAACAGGCTCGGGTCTGCATGACTGGACCACCCCCATCACCATCACGTAGTTTCCTGCAAGAAAATATTTCAGTAATGAAGTTTCTCATAATCAATAGACAATAGGTGCAGGAGTAGGCCATTCGGCCCTTCGAGCCAGCACCGCCATTCAATGTGATCGTGGCTGATCATCCACAATCAGTACCTCGTTCCTGCCCTTTCCCCATACCCCCTGACTCCGCTATCATTAAGAGCTCTATCTAACGCTCTCTTGAAAGCATCCAGACAATTGGCCTCCACTGCCTTCTGAGGCAGAGAATTCCAGATTTACAACTCTCCGAGTAAAAAAGTTTTTCCTCATCTCCGTTCTAAATGGCCTACCCCATATTCTTAAACTGTGGCCCCTGGTTCTGCACTCCCCCAACATTGGGAACATGTTTCCTGCCTCTAGCGTATCCAATCCCTTAATAACCTTATATGTATCAATAAGATCCCCTCTCATCCTTCTAAATTCCAGTGTATACAAGCCCAGTTGCTCCAGTCTTTCAACACACGACAGTTCCGCCATTCCGGGAATTAACTTAGTGAACCTACGCTGCACTCCCTCAATAGCAAGAATGTCCTTCCTCAAATTTGGAGACCAAACCTACACACAGTACTCCAGGTGCGGTCTCACTAGGGCCCTGTACAACTGCAGAAGGACCTCTTTGCTCCTATACTCAACTCCTCTTCTCATGAAGGCCAACATGCCATTAGCTTTCTTCACTGCCTGCTGTACCTGCATGCTTACTTTCAGTGACTGATGAACAAGGACACCCAGATCTCTTTATACTTCCCCTTTTCCTAACGACACCATTCAGATAATAATCTGCCTTCCTGTTCTTACCACCAAAGTGGATAACCTCACAATTATCCACATTAAACTGCATCTGCCATGCATCCGCCCACTCACACAACCTGTCCAAGTCACCCTGCAACCTCATAGCATCCTCCTCACAGTTCACACTACCACCCAGCTTTGTGTCATCTGCAAATTTGCTAGTTACTTTTAATCCCTTCATCCAAGTCATTAATGCATATTGTAAATAGCTGCGGTCCTAGCACTGAGCCTTGCGGTACCCCACTAGTCACTGCCTGCCATTCTGAAAGGGACCCGTTAATCCCTACTCTTTGTTTCCTGTCTGCCAACCAATTTTCTATCCATTTCCTGCCTAATGTGAATTTCCTTCAGTTCCTCCGTCACCCTAGGACTCTGTCCACTAGTACATCTGGGAGATTGTTTGTGTCTTTCTTAGTGAAGACAGATTCAAAGTACCTGTTCAACTCATCTGCCATTTCCTTGTTCCCCATAATAAATTCACCTGCTTCTGTCTTCAAGTGACCCACATTTGTTTAACTATTTTTTTCCTCTTCACATACTTCAAGAAGCTTTTACTATCCTCCTTTATATTCTTGGCTAGCTTACCTTCGTACCTCATCTTTTCTCCCAGTATTGCTTTTTTAGTTATCTTCTGTTGCTCATCAAAAGAGTCCCAATCCTCTGGCTTCCTGCTCATCTTTGCTATGTTATACTTCTCTTTTATTTTTATACTGTCCTTGACTTCCCTTGTCAGCCACGGTCACCTCTTACACTTCTCTTCCTCTTTGGAATGAACTGATCCTGCACCTTCTGTATTATTCCCAGAAATACCTGCCATTGTTGTTCCACCGTCTTCCCTGCTAGGGTCTCTTTCCAGTCAACTCTGGCCAGTTCCTCCCTCATGCCTCCATAGTCCCCCTTGCTCAACTGCAATACTGACACTTCCAATTTTCCCTTCTCCCTCTCAAACTGTAGATTAAAACTTTATCATATTATGATCACTACCTAATGGCTCTTTAACCTTGAGTTCCCTTATCAAATCCGGTTCATTACACAACACTAAATCCAGAATTGCCTTCTCCCTGGTCGGCTCCAGTACAAGCTGCACTAAGAATCCATCTCGGAGGCACTCCACAAACTCTCTTTCTTGGGGTCCATTACCAAGCTGATTTTCCCAGTCTACCAGCATGTTGAAATCTCCCATAACCACTGTAGCATTACTTTTGCGACATGCCAATTTTAACTCTTGATTCAACTTGCAACCTATATCCAGGCTACTGTTTGGGGGCCTGTCAATAACTCCCATTAGGGTCTTTTTACCCGTACAATTCCTCAGCTCTGTCCATACTGATTCAACATCTCCTGATTCTATGTCACCCCTTGCAAGGGATTGAAGATCATTCCTTACCAACAGAGCGACCCCACCCCCTCTGCCCACCTGTCTGTCTTTTCTATATGTTGTGTACCCCTGAATATTCAGCTCCCAGCCCTGGTCCTCTTGCAGCCATGTCTCAGTGATTCACACAACATCATACTTGCCAATATCTAACTGAGCCTCAAGCTCATCCACTTTATTTTTTATGCTTTGCACATTCAAATACAACTTAAACTTCGGTATTCACCTCCCCTCTCACACCGGTCACTATTGGCCCTGACCTTACTCCCTTATCCCTTCTCGAACATTCCTTCCCATTAATTTGGGAGTCCCAAGTATGACACTTAAAGAACATTACTCCAGACAGTGAAAAATCAAAAAAATGCGGGATATATTCATGTTCTTAAGGGATGGAAGCAGAATTAGGTCATTTGGCCCATCGTCTAAGTCGTTCAAACATGCCTGATCTATCTCTCCCTCCGAACACAAAGTGTGGTGGGTGTATGGAACAAGCTGCCAGAGGAGATAGTTGAGGCAGGTACTAACGCAACATTTAAGAGACATTTGGACAGGTACATGAAAGGATAAGTTTAGAGGGTTATGGGCCAAGTGCAGGCACGTGGGACTAGTGTAGATGGGGTATGTTCATTGGCATGGGAAAGTTGGGCCAAAGGGCTTGTTTCCACACTGTCTGACTCGACGCTATAATGAATTTACATCCATTTTTCAATTCCTCAAGGAGCAATAAAGAATACCCAAATCACAGCATAGTTAATTGTTTGAAACTACTGGAAATCATTAAAGCAATTGTAAACCCATTAATTTCAGTGACTTATTTCTGTACTCACTGGTTGTTGTGGTTTTGCCAACTATGATTCAGATTAAGTGCTAAGTGATGCATTTTGCAAGATCAAATCAGAATAGGACATAGACAGTAAATGATCTAAAAGATTGGTCAGACCACACCTGGAGCATTACGCGCAGTTCTGGTCACATTAGAGGAAGGATGTGATGAGCCGGAAATAATGTAGAGGAGATTCACCATTTCAGTCATAAGGAGAAACTGAATAGGCTGGTTTACATTCATGGAGTGGCGTTGGCTAACAAGTGAACTGATAGAGGTATATAAATGATGAGGGGAGTAGATGACAATGATTTTTCCCCTTGGTGAAGAAGCCTAATAAATGAGAGCATGGAGGTGGGAGGTTTAAATTGATTTCCCCTTTCCCTCCCACGCCCGGAATGATTGGAGTTTACGCTGCCTGAGGGGGTGACGGGGTCAACTACTCTCACAATATTCTATAAGCATCAAGACCAACACTTGAATTGATAAGGAATAGGAGGATTTGGACCAAATCCAGGTAAATGGGACCATTATGGATAACTACAAAGATTGGCTCGACTTGGTTGGCCTAAGGGTCTGTTTCGTAAAGCACGACTCTATAACTCTGCTTTAAAAGTACTCAGCTTTAAAAGTCCTTTGGCACATTCCTGGCTCATGAAAGGTCCTGTGCAAAAATTAGCCTCACTTGTTGATCTGTGACCAATGATTTTGCAACCTGACATCAGTCTCAAAGCCTCTATTGTGATCAAATGAGATGAAATCCACTGCACACGAACTACACAAAATACATTGCAGCTCATGCAAATGGAAACAAAGCTTGGACACCATTCGCATAAAGTCCATGCAATCCAGTTACTGAAGATATTTGTGTTTATTTTTAATATACATTGAAGCTACAATTAGAACATAGAACGCAGAGCAGGAATAGGCCCACAATGTCCATGCAGACCATTTTGCCAAGATAAACTGCCTGCATTTAATCCATATCCCTGTTTCTCTGTTTGCCTATTAAAAGCGTCTTAAATGCCGCTATTGTATCTGCTTCCATCACCACCCTGTAGCGTGCACCAGGCACCCATCACTCTGTGTAAATAAACTTACCCCACACACCTCCTTTAAACTTTGCCCCTCTCATCTACGGCCCACGGCCTATAGCCTTTGACATTTCCATCCTTGTAAATGAATAATTTTGCAGTTAAAGTAACAGAGTATCGTGCCATGACCTACCTACCATTAATTGAAACCATAACTAAACTGGGCAATGAAAAGATATCGGATAGCATCAGAGATGAGAACAAAACCTTGTTAATCTCTCCGATATGAATGGTCTAATGATGGTGAAATGCACAAGCTGACATGGCGTTCTCTAAACAGCTGTTCGATTCACTACGGGTGCTACAGTTGATCAAGAGTGTAAAAGTGGGAAAGGGAGCAGACACTGATAGCAATCATCACCTTATGACAGCCTCCAGCAAGCTAAAACTGGCGTGCGAGTTTACTGAAGGTTGTTTCGGTAATAAGCAAAAGAGTGATTTACACCCAGTCTAAGGCAATGGTACAAATTGTGGATCATGTTATCACTAGGTAAAACACTTATATATTTGGGTACAACCTTTAGTTTAGAGATACAACGGGGAAACAAGCCCTTCGGCCCACCGAGTCCGCGCTGACCATCAGCTACCCATACACTAGTTCTATTCGATGCACTAGCAATAATTTACAGAACCCAATTAACCTACAAACCTGCTTATCTTTGGAATGCGGGAGGAAACCGAAGCACCTGGAGAAAACACACGCTGCCATAGGGAGAACGTACAAACTCCGTATAGGCAGCACCAAGTCAGGGTCAAACCTGGGTATCTGGCGCTGTAAGGCAGCAGCTTTACCACTGCACCAGCCTAACCATTGGACCTGACGGTGATGGATCTAGCTTCTGTGCATAATAAAAAAGCCAGAAACATCTATAGGTGGCTTCATCGCCAAGCTAAAACCAAACTCAAAATTCATCAGAGCTGAATACTTTTATCAACTGTCTATAGTGTAGAATACTGAAGAATGACTGAGGATTCAAACCGTCTTCAGTTCACACAGCTAGCCTTAAACCCTCTACCTTTTGGCTCATAACAACCTCCAATCAAGACCAACACGCACAGAGCTGTAAAGAGATACGAGCAACAATTTCACTAAATTATATGTTACAGATGTAAGCCAATTGCATCATTAGAGAGCTCCATTAAAACAGACACTTGAAAGCAAATGAAAAAAAGTTCATCTGGAAACAATATGGCAAAGAACAATGGAGCAAGAGAGACCCATTGCTCAACATAGATATTAGATTAAAGCTTAGCTTCAACATTTTCACCATGTTATTTGGACATAAAGAATAGATAAGTTCTCTCAAAACTTTGACAATGCCATATTATTGAGCACTGCTTTAATTCCTTGGATGTGATGTGCAAGTAATGATCCTTGTACCAATTCTTGAATATTCCAAGCCTCAGATTCTTCAACAAAGTGACTATTTATTTCACCATGGACCAGAAAACACCAAGCAGCACTAGGGAAATATTATTTTACAAACTGAAGATCTTTACAAACGAAGGGAATACAAAAACAAAGAGAGTGACATGCAGTGTGATTTATTTTTTAAACAGAAATGCTGATTTATAAACAATTGACTCTTCAAGGGGATGTAGTAAATTACTCCTGATCAATGCACAGGCTTCCAAGAGATTATAGCAAGTACTACCACCAATTTTGTAAACTTTACTTTTTTAATACATACACAACTCTGCTCATGCACACCATGAAAGAAAACAATTCTACAATTCCATGACAAACTGCTGAATGAGGTAATTATTAAAGTTATAAATTAAATTCAAGGAAATTGATGGTGTGCCCAATTCCATTCATCATAGCCAAGTCAAAAGAAATCATACAACAGAAACCTGAGGGGATTTTTTCCAAACACTTACTAAAGTTGCATGCAGTTGGTTCCTCACTAATTTAGAAAAAAACTGAAACTCTACTCCATGCATCTCATATGACAGAAAATTTTAAATGCAGAATGAGCAAATTAACTCCAAAATGGGACAATACATATAGTAAAAAGGAATTGCCAAAGTGAGGTTGCATGCAAATTGGAGGAACATCAGCTCATATTTCACTTGGGTAGCTTACAACCTAGTGGTAAGAACGATCAATTTCAGGTAACTTCGACTTACTGCTCTCTCCCCCTCCCCCCCCCCTCCCCTCCTCCCAACCCCCCTTCCCCCCCCCTGAACCAGTCTGGAGGGCCCTGACCTGAAACGTTACCTATCCACGTTCTCCAGAGATGCTGCATGACCCGCGAAGTTACTCCAACAACTTGTGTCTGGCTTTGGGACAATACAGAAGTTGGCTGTTAGGCACTAATTTGTCTCTCCAAAAATGTTCTGCATTGAAAAAAAACCAACTCGATTGCCAAGCCTTTACAGTAAAAACGTGTTTATTGCATATATATTGACATACTTAAACAGATACGCTAGATTTGTGCAGCGTGGTGCTGTCAATGTGCTCACCTGACCACTTCTAAAAGAACTGTCCACCAGCATTTCAACAGGTGTTCTAATATCCGGCCCAATTGCAATCAGAGGGCTAACATTATCAGATCAAAACCAACACTTACCCTTTCTTAACTAAACTTTACTGGAACTGCTCCAAGCATACTATTTATCTTGGGTATCTTGTTTGCTGGCAGTCATGACTCAAAAATCTACGTTTTTTTAAACCTAATCAGATTTAGTAACCTAGAGACACATGGAGCTGCAGATGCTGGAATCTTGAGCTAAACAAAGTGCTGCAGGAACTCAGTGGGTCAGACAGCATCTGCGGAGGGACAGGTGACATTTTGGGGTCGGGACCCTTCTTCAGACTGATTCTAGGAGGGGGGGAGCGAAAGTTGGAAATGAGTGGTGGGGGGCGGTGGGAGGTAATGCCAGTTTTTTAAAAAATGTTTCAAACAATGCCATTTTCATTCTGTTTCCCATATACAAAACTGTGGTTCAGTGAAATTCAGATGTTGATTAATTATGAATATTCGTTTGAGGATTGAAATTGCCATTTATTGAATTCTGCATGTAATGGCAACACATTTTGAATGATCACATTGGAAAGAATGAACCATTTTATTATGATACTCCTACTTCCAAAGAAGGGAGAGATTGAACTATTTTTTGCCTTCCATCACAGTGAGGAATGTGGAGGAGTCACTGTGGTGGATGTTCATGTTAAAATGTATTTTGTGTGTCCTGTTGCTTTTTATTGTTATGACTGTTTGGCAAATGAAGTTCCTCGTATGTTGCAAAACATACTTGGCTAATAAAGTATTATTGTGATTGTGATTTTTTTTTTTAACTCCTTGGCTTCCCAAACCAATGACAGGAGCTACGACTGGGAGACAGGCTCAAGCTTATCTGCACACCAGCACCTGGTAAATCACCAACTCTTCACGTACCAGCTCAATGACTATCAAGACTTTGGCAGATTTCTTGTGAAGGAGGCCTTGCACAATTTACCGATCACCAGGCCTGAGGGGAAGTCTGAAGAGTTTCCCTTTTTAATTTTTTATCATTCCAGCCTCAGACCAGTGGTAATACTATTGCCTTGAAATCAGAATATTGTGGAAAGTCCCACTTCAGACGGAATATTAAACCAAATCTTCCTCATATATGAACAGAAAAATAGTTCATTCTTAAAAAAACAGGGATATTCTGGCATTCTGACCAGCATGCATCTTCCAACATCACAAAAGACAATCTGGTAATTTCTTTCATTGCGCAAGCAGACACTCAAAGGTCAAACTGACTACCAGACTTCCCATATTAATGACTTTACATCAAGCACTGCAAGATGCCCCAAGTTCATGTTGTGATGATTTGGTGTTTTTCTCTTTGAGTCGAGAAACATGGGACTCAGTTATAGCAAGGATCAGTTAGCTCAAGCATAGACCAAGAATGAAAACCGGGACCTTACTGGGCAACATTTCCCAATATCACTTTAGTAAATATATTTACTCTAAAACTACAAATTATTACTTTTATTACCAAGCAAAAGATGTCCAAAAATATGATTTTGTCAGATCCAAAAGGCAAGTCTGATAAGCTGCCCAAGGAACTGCAAAATTAATTCATAAATAGCCATTTGGAGATTGACAAAAGCCAAGAGTTTTCCTTCACTAACAACCTACTCCCAAACTCACTCCAACACATTTGTCCAATGATAATGCCTCAAATTCAAAGGCCACTCCTAGTGTTTTTGGTATCTTCTCCAGCTTTTGGCTTCCAACCTCATCCCTGGATCCTACTTTGACTAAGCACACACTGCATCTCTCTCAGGCACTCTCAGGATCGAGACTGACTTGTTTCCGCTCCAGTTCTTTGGATTCCGTACAGGCTAATAAGCCCAAGGCGTGGCATGAAAATGTTGCCACAGATGGGGTTGTTGATGCTGGATGGAGTGGACAGGTATGTGGTTTAGGAGTTGGTGCACTCCTTCTGTTTAAGCTGAATTTTGTGAGCACCCAGCTCAAAATTCTCAATGTCGTCCAAAATGCTTCATTTTGTTTAAGGTTCCCACAGGGTTGGTGGGATGTTATTTTTCCAGCTAGGCTTTAATTAATCCCCAAATTGATTCTTCCTTCCACCTGTTAATTTATTGTTGCGACGGGAGTTCAGAATACTATAGCTGTTTTGATGCTCTCGCCAGTAGACCATGAGCTTTGTGCTCACCTTCTTTCGACACTTTGTTTTCCACCATCCACATGCTTAAAACACCATGCCACTTTCTCAAATGCAGAGCTCACATTGTATGCACTGTATTCCTTTTCCAATTGTTCTTACAGAGATGGCAATTAACCTCATTGTGTCTCACCTAGATTGGCACATTCCTTGTATATGCACATACTTGGCCAATAAACATATTCATTCATTCATTCATTCATTCATTCATTCATTCATTCATTCATTCAATAACAAAGCAGTTGACTTCCTAGGCTTTGATGCAAGGGCTTGGCTTAAGACTTGGCTGTGCTTCATAGGCATAAAAAATACATGTAAGTGCATACTCACAGACCCGGATACATGTGTAGGTGCCTGTCAGCACGTGCACAAGCCTACACAAGCTCTTTCCCATTGCCTTTTCCCCAACCCCCTCTACTCACACCCCCACCTACTACTTCAGCCAGCTCTCTTTCCATACCCTCCCTCGGGATCTTTCCAGTTGCATGAAATTCCCACTTGCAGAAACCCTACCTTTAACCCTTAAGAGGCTGCCCCTTTCTTTTGAACCTCATTACTTTGATGCCATCTTCGTTCCCTTCTCCGTTCATTGACCCTCTGCTCTCTACTCCTCTGCACCATTTCATTTCCAACCCTTTGCACCAGCAGCACCTAAAGTCACCCAGCCCTGAGAAAAGCCCTATGCACCAACAACATTCCCTTAGCAAGAGAATGTTTGGTTTGCAACCTCAAGTCAGTCAGTACACACAAGCTACATTTGAAATCCTGTTCAATAACTAATGTCTCGCCAGCTTCATTGTCTAGGTGCATTTCAGACTTATAACTCCGTCTTACCAGAATGTTGAAACTAAACTTCTATTTCCTCTTTAAAGCTGAAGGAAAAGAAAACCACAAAGCAGTTCTGGGTTCTGACACAATGAACTTTCAGCCAAACAAGTCACTATGACATATCAAAAGAATATGTCTAACAGAACCAAGAGCCACTTTCCTCTGGTGCAGTTTCATTTGAGCTTCACATCCTCTCATATAAACCATTAGTTGCATAAACATGCTTTTGTGCAAGGAATTTTGACTGAGTTAACCACATTTTAAATGCATTTCAACTGCAGATAAACTTTCACTTTCTCACTCATTACAATCATTAAATGTCATAATAATAGCTTTAATATTCAGAGCTACCTAAATTGCGAATGGCAGCTATACAAGAAATTCAATTGCAAACTGACACTTTCCTTTTCCTCCTATCAAGCTGGAAGATTTTTTCTTTCGTATTCCAATGAACATTTTAATTCTTAATTTACTTGGATGTCAAAACTACAACTCTCCAGTCCCTGGATTTTCTCTGCTGCTGAAGGTTAGCAGTGGATTGAGCCCATCACTCGCAAGCCGAGGATTTCCTTGTCAGCAATAAATGGGAGCATCGAGCCACTGCATCGAGCATTCATCTTTCTCTGCTTTCACTGTATCATCGCCCCACTATTGCAACAACTTCGCAAATCAATCTCCACACTTCGACTGCCCTCTTTGTCATGGTGTCATATCGCACAGAAACAGGTCATTTGCCACACTATGTCCATGCCATACCGAGACATGAGGAACTACAGATGCTGGAATCTTGAGCAAAACACAAAAAGGTGGAGTAACTCAGCGGGTCAGGCAGCATCTGTGGTGTGGAATGGATAGGCAACCTTTTGGGTCGATACCCTTCCTCAGACTCTAATTTACTAGCATTAGATCTGTAATTTTCCGTGTCTTCAATAACCTTGTTAAAGTGGTGTGGAAATACCGCCTCTTGAGGCAGTGGATTCCAGATTCCCAATATGTTTCTCTTAGAACTAAAAGGACCTTTCAGCCTTTGACTTCCACGTTCTTATGCTCAAAACTTCAGAAAGGGGGTTAAAATATGCTGTTGGCGTGATGGCTTATGAAACAGGAGATAAACATGCAAATAAAACAAATAGTAGTCAAGTCAAATTATATACCGTTGAGTCTCAAATCAGTGACTGGGAAGCTTATAGGGGATTCTTAGAAATAGCATTTTCTCGTGTTTAGAAGAGAATGGGCTAATTAGAGATAGTCAGCATGTTTGTCTGCAACAGGTCAGGTCTTATAAACTTGAGTTTTTTGAGGTGATAAGGGTGATTGATGAGGATAGAGCAGTGGAAGTCTACGTAGACTTTAGGCAGGTATTTGACAAGGTTCTTCATGTGAGTTGATCCAAAAGATTAAGCTACATGGGATCCCGAATAACTTGATAGTTTGGATTTCTATCTAGCTAACCCATAGAAGATAGAAGGTAATGGGGTAAGGGTGTTAATCTAACTGGAGGTCTGTGACCAGTATTGTTCTAGAGGGATCAGTGTTTGATATAAATAAATGACTTGGGACAAAAACATAGTTAAGATTGGTTAGGTTTGTAGACGACACAGAAATTGGGAGAGGGGCAGACAATGAAAATGGCTGTCAAAATATACAGCGTGATATAATTTAGATATGAGCAGAGAAATGGTAGATGCAGTTCAATACAGGCAAGTGTGAGGTCTTAAGAGTTATACAGCATGGAAACAGGCCCTTTGGCCCAATTTGCTCACACCGAACAAGATACCTACCCTATCTAATCCCCGCGTGATCTTATGCACCTCTACAAGATCACCCCTCATCCTCCTGTTCTCCAAGGAATAAAGTCTTACGTTGCCCAACCTGTCTCTATAGTCCAGGCCCTCACGTCCTCGCAACATCCTCGCTGCACAATGGGAGATTGAATGTAAAGTATAGAATTAACAGCAGAACCCTCAAAAGTTGTGATGTACAGAGGGATTTGGGCATCCAAGTCCATAGATGCCTGAATGTAGCAAACCAATTAGATGGAGTTGGGGGGGGGGGAGGAGCGCATTAGTTAAAGGTCCGGGGAGGGGAGAGCGCATTAGTTAAATGTCGGGGGGGGGGGGGGGGGTGTGGAGCGCATTAGTTAAAGGTCTGGGGGGAGGGGGAGGGGGGGAGAGCGCATTAGTTAAAGGTCCGGGGGGAGCGCATTAGTTAAAGGTCCAGGGGGGGGGGAGAGCGCATTAGTTAAAGGTCCGGGGGGGGGGGGGGGGGAGCGCATTAGTTAAAGGTCTGGGGGGGGGAAGAGCGCATTAGTTAAAGGTCCGGGGAGAGGGGGGGAGCGCATTAGTTAAAGGTCCGGGGGGGAGCGCATTAGTTAAAGGTCCGGGGGGGGAGCGCATTAGTTAAAGGTTCGGGGGGGCATTGGCCCTTGGGTATGTTCACATTATCAAATCTGGCCCTCTTTGAAAAAAGTTTGGACACTGCTGAATTAGAGGAAGGATTTGGAAAAAGGGGTGCAGAAGAGATTTACAAAGATGCTGCCTGGTTTAGAGGCTATTAGCTACAAGGAGAATTTGGACAAACTTAGATTGCTTTCTCTGATGCATCGGAGGTTGAGGGTAGACCTATTAAACGTTTATATTGTGAGAGGCATAGATAGGATAGACATTCAGGACCTTTTTCCAAGAGTTGTAATGTCAAATCCAGGAAGGTATAGTTTTAAGATGAGGGAGGGAAAGTTGAAAGATGTTGTTGGTGCCTGAAATGCACTATCAAGGGTGGTGGTGGTGGAAGCAGATACGATAGAGAAATTTAAGAGGCTTCAGAACGTGATTAGTTTAATTTGGCATCATATTCAGCACAAACATTATTTGCGGAAGGTCCTGTTTCTGTGCTGCATTGTTCTGTATTCTACATGTTGCCTTTAATGTCAGAGGACAAAAGAAATCTTGCCACAAGTGTAACGGCCACAGTACAGTTATCACCTCCCTATCCAAGAAAGGATAAGTTTGCCTTTGGAAACTATGTGTATAGATTTACTGGATTCCTAGAATAGGAGAGTAATCCAATAAGGAAAGATACAGTGAGAGCAGCCTATATTTAACTGGAGTTCAGAATCAATTTGAGTTACACAATATTTTGAATGAAAGTGACAGAGTGAATGCCAAGAGGTTGCATCCTCAAACTGAAGAATTCAAAACCAGTGGGCCCAGGTTCCGATTAAGGTGGAAGATCATTTACAATGAAGAGGTTTGCAATTCCTTCAAATTCAAAAAGCTGTGGTTGTTCAGTCATTATGTCATAATGAATGCTGAAATCATTTGACTTTTCAGCATCAACAGCTTGAGAATTAGACAGAAAAGTGAACTTGAGGCACAGGATCATAACACATGACCTGCTATCCCAGTACCTGCTTCCAACACCACCACAGTGCATTCCAGGCACCTACCCCATCTTTCAACTTTCCTTCTCTCACCTTAAACCTACACGTCCAGTATTTGAGGCGTGAGATGTTTGAGATTGGTAGAGAAGTTTGGAAATAAGCATCAATAGGCTTATTTTTCCTTGTATCTCTTCATGAATCTTGTTTATTCCAGCAGCAGGAGCAACATTGGAGGCATGAACACAAGACATGACTTATAATTAGAAGCAGCCGCCCATTAGGGCAGTGGAGTTAACTTCCCTCCTGACAGATAAAAACTAGCTGCTGTATTCCAAACTCAGTTTTAAGATGGCATAAGGGGGTCATTTGCAATCTGTGGAATAACCTGCCCAGGTAACGGTTTAAAGATGCATCTGTTTACAGCTTTCGTTAGTAATAACTTTCTCAAAAAATGTATTGTAATTTATGTTTCAAAAATAGTATTTACTGTACCCATCAGTATCCACCAACACATCCATTCACCCAGCTGAACCCATACTCTCATCAAACAACTTTTCTTTCAATTCCATTCACTTTCTCCAGATCATAAGTGTAGCTAAGGGAACCCAAATGGGCCTTAGCTACAGTCTTTTTTGTGAATAGGTAGAAGTCTTTGTTTCAGTACTTCTCAGAGCCCTTCCTCAACTTTTTTCTTTAATAGTACATTGAAAAATGTATTGGTGCTACTTCGCACACCCACATATATATTTTAAAATGTAATATTTTTGCTGCTAATTTCCACCCTGCTCTCATCTTCCCATGTACCATCTCTTCCCATGTACCATCTCTTCCCTTTCTAGATTTCGATGCTTTTCTCTCAGGAGACCAACTTACTACAAATGTGCCTTATAAACTTGCAGCATCCATAACTAGCTTTACTCTACATCCTTCCAAAACAGTACCCTGCAAGGATTCCATTCCATTTTCCCAGTTCCTCCACCTTCAGTGTTTGCTCTAACAGTGCGATTTTCCATGCAGGTGATACTGATATACCCTTCTTCATTCCAAAATGGATTCTCTTTGACTGCATCTAATTTATTGCCAAAATCTCTGTTCTCACCCTTCCTACTCCATGACAAGACAAGGATAGTGTTCCCCTTCTATCCCACTGGTCTCCTTATTCAACGAATCACACTTCTCACATCTCAAGTTATTTCTAACAGGATTCCTTCATCACACACATCATCTGATTTCTTTTCACAATCATTTCCTCCGCATCTACCTGGTCCATTTCTCTATCCTCATCAACTACTTAATACAACACTGTTCTTTCACCTCTTCCCTACACACACCAAGAAAATGAATAATCCCTCCAGTTGAAGCAACGATTCACCTGCACTTTGAATTCATGTACTGTATATAGTGTTCACATTGTGGCCTCTGCTACATTCAAGAACTCAAATACTGCTGTGCCAAGTACCCATGTTCATTCAGCTGGAGAAATCTGAGTGAGCTTCCTTTGTTCGCCATCTTAATTCTCCATACTGCTCCTACTCTCACCTATCATCAGTAGCTCGAGGAACAAGACCTCATATTTCTTCTGGGCTGACAGTAGCCTTCTGGACATCTCCCACTACAAATTCTCCCACTGCAAATTAACATCAAATTCTCCCACTACTAATAATTTGCCTTCTATCTGTATCACCACTGGATATTTCTCCACTAAGTTATCCATTTGTTATTTGGCACGCATCGCGATTCTGTTGCCCTCTGACTAACTTCTTCAACAATTTATCCCCATAAAAAATTAGAGATATTCCCTCTGACAAAGGGTCTTGGACCAAAAACTACGTCTGGAAGTTCCCCAGAAAAGTTGATGGCCGTTTGTCAGATCTTTGCTGCTAATCTTATTCAATATCAACCGATATAAGCGAGGAAGCCAAGTAAAACTGCAACTGCTACAACATGAAACAAAAACTGAAATGGTGAAAGGATTCGGCCAGTCAAGCAGCACCTGTGGAAAGAGAAACCAGTCAATGTTTTGAGTCAGCGGCCTTTCCTCAGAACTGGAAACTGATGGGTTTACACTTTTCAAAGCATAGCTGGGGGGGGAGGGGACGGGAGAAGGGGGACCGAGTGAGATGCAAGACACAAGTCTTTATCGAGATAGGTCAAGACTGATCGGGTGATAAGGAGCACAAGTACTGAACTGCAGCAAGACACTTTAAGCATCTTGAGCTTCCTGTGCAAGACAGTGTGCTGGAATAACTCAGTGGGTAAGGCAGCATCAGGAGAGGGGATGGACAGGCGATATATCAAGTTTGGTAATGTTCCCAGATGCTGCCTGACCGACTGAGTTCCTCCTGCACTTTATGTTTTGCTCAAGATTCCAGCATCTGCAGTCTGCTGTGCCTCCATTGAGCTTCCTGTTTCTTTCCACTTTAATTCTCAATTCCACTCCCATTCTGACTTCTCTGTGGCCTCTTTCAGTGCTACAATGAGGCCCAATGAACAGCCTCAGGTACACTGTTAATTCATTATTTTCCTTTATAATACTTATGTCCCTGTTCACCCCGTGGATGGGGGGCGGGAAAGAATAGGTGCTGGAAAGGTAGTAAGAATAGACAATAGGTGCAGGAGAAGGCCATTCGGCCCTTTGAGCCAGCACCGCCATTTAATGTGATCATGGCTGATCATTCTCAATCAGTACCCCGTTCCTGCCTTCTCCCCATACCCCCTGACTCCACTATCATTAAGAGCTCTATCTAGCTCTCTCTTGAATGCATTCAGAGAATTGGCCCCCACTGTCTAAGAATACTGGCCATAGCGGACAGATTTGAACCACCGATCAGCACAGAAGTTCCAATGAGCACCACATTTTCGCAGGGACTTCAAGTTCATAATTTGTCCAGTTTAAATGAGGTGCCAGGCCACCAGTTACCGGAAAATTGGTGGTGGATTTGTATAAATAAACAACTTGGACGTAAATATAGATGGGTTGGATAGAAAGTTGCCATTCTACACCAAAATTGGTGGAGTTCTGACAGTGAAGAGGACTGCCAAAATATATAATGGGATATTGATCAGCCTCAGAAATGGATGGAGAAATAGCAGGTGGAGTTTAACTGAGCAAGTGTGCAGTGTTGCACTTTTGGAGGTCAAATGCAAGGGAAAAGTATACAGTGCGGATCTAAGGAACTTTCTCTAGAGATGCTGCTTGACCCAGTTACTCCCGCAGTTACTGCTTGACCCAGTTACTTTGGTATAAACCACCATCTGCAGTTTCTTGGTATTACATAGGAACAGCATTGCTGGTTTACAAAACAGTGGTGTGCAGTGAATGGCAAGATCCTCAACTGCATTGTTGTACAATGGGATTTCAGAGCCCAAGTCCATAATTCCCTGAAAGTGGCAACAGAAGTAAATAGAGTAGTGAAGGTGAAAGGTATGCTTGCCTTCATTGGTCAGAACACCGAGTAGATGAGTCAGAAAGTCATATTGCAGCTTTATAGGAATTTGGTTAGACCATATTTGGAGTACTGTGCAGACTGAGATTAGTTTAGTTTAAGTTGAAAATATACACAAAATGTTGGAGTAACTCAGCGGCTCAGGCAACATCTCTGGAGAACAATAGGTGACAGTTGTGTTGGAACCCTTCTTCAGACTTGAAATTAGGGGGGCTGGGGTGAAATAAACACGATGAGAAAACACCAGAACAAAATCAGGGCCGACAACAGATGACCTCAGGAAGGGTGGAGCAACTTATGAAGTGGGAAAGGTGTGGTAATAAGAGGGATACAAAGATACAAACAGTGGAAGTGGTAGGATGACTAGGGTGGGGGAGGGAATGTAGGAGTTACGTGAAATCATGTTCAAAGGTTGCAAGCTGCCCAAGCAAAATATGAGGTGCTGTTCCTCCAATTTGCATGTGGCCTCATTCTGGCAAAGGTCAGTATGGAATGGGGAGGGCAGTTATAATGTTTGGCAACCAGATCATATCGGCCAAGGCGGACTGAGCTTAGTTGTTCAGCGAAACGATATACAGGAGCCCATACCAGGAGTCAAGGTTGGAGTAGATGCAAGTGAACCTCTGCCGTATCTGAAAGATGTGTCAGGGTTCCTGGATGGAGTCAGGGGAGGAGGTGTAAGGACAGGATGGTTATATCAGTTGGCATCATGTTCAGCATGGACATTGATTGTGGGCCGAAGACCCCGAGTGGGTGATGTACTGTTCCATCTTCGATTGATGAATCTATATATAAACCAATATATGGATTGAACGTGTGTAGGAAGAAACTGCAGACGGTGGCTTACACCGTAGACACAAAAAGCTGGAGTAACTCAGCGGGCCAGAGAGATGCTGCCTGCCACCGCTGAGTTATAGACAATAGGTGCAGGAGGAGGCCATTCGGCCCTTCGAGCCAGCACCGCCATTCAATGTGATCATGGCTGATCATTCTCAATCAGTACCCCGTTCCTGCCTTCTCCCCATACCCCCTGACTCCACTATCATTAAGAGCTCTATCTAGCTCTCTCTTGAATGCATTCAGAGAATTGGCCCCCACTGCCCTCTGAGGCAGAGAATTCCACAGATTCACAACTCTCTGCCTGAAAAGGTTTTTCCTCATCTCAGTTCTAAATGGCCTACCCCTTATTCTTAAACTGTGGCCCCTTGTTCTGGACTCCCCCAACATTGGGAACATGTTTCCTGCCTCTAACGTGTCCAACCCCTTAATAATCTTATACGTTTCGATAAGATCTCCTCTCATCCTTCTAAATTCCAGAGTTACTCCAGCAATGTGTGTCTATGTTATGAAGTGAACGCAGATCCTGACACACCTCGTGTTTAATTAATAAATGTTTAGTTGATATATTGTCTGGACCCGCAGCCAGAGGCGACTTGTGCCGGGCCTGCTGCCTTTACCTCGGCTTGTGCAGGGCCTGCCGTGCGGGACGCCGCCCGCACCGACCACGGTGAAGGTGCCCGTCTCGTCGAGGAGCTGCAGGCTGGTGTTGTTCTCGGGCCGCACCTCCAGCACCGTCCCCTGCATCCACACCACGCTCACGTCCAGTGGGGCCCTGTCGCCGTTGCCCGCCCGATCCAGCAGCCACGCGGCCGGCAACCCGGTCCGCTTGGCGGCCGCTCGCAGCTGCTCGGACAGCACCTTGCAGGGCGGAGACTGCAGCCGCGCGCCGCCGCTGCCGCCCGCCATCGCTGCCCCAGCCCCAGCCCGCCCATTGCCCCTCCGCCAATCAGATCGCATAGCAACAGCCCGACCAATCGTGCGCGTCCGAATAAACCGCTTTCACCAATGAGATCGCAGAGAAACAGCCCGACCAATCGTAAGTGCGTACTGGTCAACCGCTTTCACCAATGAGATCACGCAGAAATAATCCGACCAATCACGGACAATAACGGCTCTTTGCCAATCAGAGAAGAGCTACAGCTCCATCTCAGAGATGGTCGATGGACCACAATCAGTCTGAAGAAGCCAAGGGTCTAGACCTGAAATAGCATCTGCCCATTTCCCCCAGAAATGCTGCCCAACCCACTGAATTATCCAGCATTTTGTGCCTATATTTAGTGTAAAGTAGCATCTGCAGTTCTTTTTTTTTTAAATTACAAACTAACAGTACATAAATTTTCATTCTGATAATAAGAGAAAACAATATTCTACCCAAACTTAATCACTGTGGGGGTTTTTCCCCCCATGGTGGAAATGTCCACTATTGGAGGAAAAAAAAAGGTGCTGGAATAACTCAGTGAGCCAGGCAGTATCTTTAGAGAACAAGGAACTGCAGATGCTGATTTACATAAACATAGAAACATAGAAAATAGGTGCAGGAGTAGGCCATTCGGCCCTTCGAGCCTGCACTGCCATTCAATATGATCATGACTGATCATCCAGCTCAGTAACTTGTACCTGCCTTCTCTCCCCCTGATCCCTTTAGCCACAAGGGCCACATCTAACTCCCTCTTAAATATAGCCAATGAACTGGCCTCAACTACCTTCTGTGGCAGAGAATTCCACAGACTCACCACTCTCTGTGCTTGGCCAGACAGCATGTTTGGAGAATATGAAAAGGTGACATTTTGGGTCAGGGCCCTTCTTAAGACTGGTGGGTGGAGAAGAAAGCTGGAAGAGAGATGGGGCAGGACCAAGTCTGACTAGGTGGATGCAGTGGGAGGGGTTGTTAGATGGTGGGATAAAGGCCATGAAAAGACAAATGGTGTGAGATAAGCATAGAAGAGGTGTAAATTGTGAAGCTGGAGAAAGGAATATAGGTAGAAGGGGTAGTAAAGAAATGGGTATGTCACAGGGAAGGGAGCAGAAAAAGGCCTGGGCAGAGGGTTGTTTATAGGTTAGCTACTTAAAATTGGAGAATTTAATGTTCATGCTGTTAAATTGTAAGTGACTTGAACAGAATATGAGGTGCTCTTTTGGCCTATTTTGGCATTTGGCCTTACTCTGGCAATGGAGGAGGCCTGGGACAGAAAGGTATGTGCTGCAGTTACATCAGCAGGGTAAAACATTATACCTAACATGGCATTTCCCCATTTCCCTTGATTCCGTTAGCTCTAAGAGCTAAATCTAACTCTCTTGAAAATATCCAGTGAATTGGCCTCCACTGCCTTCTGTGGCAGAGAATTCTACAGATTCACAACTCTGTGGGTGAAAAAGTTTTTCCTCATCTCAGTCCTAAATGGCCTACCCCTTAAACTGTGACCCCTGGTTCTGGACTCCCCCAACATCGGGAACATTTTCCCCGCATCTATCCTGTCCAATCCTCTAAGAGTATAACTCTATGACTCCACGACTTCCATTGTGTCAGCTTTGCCTTTGGGAGAATGACTTCCTTGCTGTTCAATAACAACAGCAAGGAAGTTGTCCAAAGACGTACAGGTATGTAGGTTAATTGGCTGGGTAAATGTAAAAATTGTCCCTAGTGGGTGTAGGATAGTGTTAATGTACGGGGATCGCTGGGCGGCACGGACTTGGAGGGCCGAAAAGGCCTGTTTCCGGCTGTATATATATGATATGATATGATAACAGCATCAGACAATAAGAAAGAGTTTTAGTTTACAATGCAGACATAAATCTGTTTCACTTTCAAGATGATGGGGCATGGATGATTTACAGAAGGCACTTTGAATACAAGCTGCAGGAGATCATGCATAAGACCCTCAGTATAAACTCTGAGGATCATTCCACACAACCGCAGCCTCAAGAAGGTCAATGTTCCATAGAGTCAGAGTCATACAGCAAAGAAACAAGCAATTTGGCCCACAATGATGATGCCAATTATCGAATACCCAGTTATGCTAATGACAATTGCCCAGCTCTTGGTCTGTAACCTTCTATACCTTGGCAATTCAAGTAGTTGTCTTGATATTTTGTAAATGGTCCACGGTGAAATTATGATTATCCAGTTCCATTTCTCCTTAGAAGGACATTCAGCCCATTGAGTTTATGCTGTTATTACAGAGCAATCCTATTGCGGTAGTGCAGCGATAGAGTTGCCTTACAGCACCAGAGATCCGAGTTCGATTCTGTCTATGGGTGTTTGTCCTTGTGGAGTTTGTACGTACTCACCGTGACCTGCAGGGGTTTTCTCTGGGGGCACCGGTTTCCTCACACACTCCAAAGACATACAGGTTTGTAAGTGAATTGGCTTGGTATAATTGTAAATTGTCCCTAGTGTATGTGGGACGTTGTAAGTGTGCGGGTATCGCTAATCGGCGTGGACTCGGTGGGTCGAAGGGCCTGTTTTCGCGCTATATCTCTAAACTAAACTAAACTATTTTTGCACAAATTTTCAAGGTAATATTCCCAGATTCTACCACCCACCTACAAAAGGTGCAATTTATGGTGGCAACTAACTTATCAACCTGCACTACCTTACAATGTGGAAGGAAGCTGGATTACCCAGAGGAATCTCATAGTCACCCAGAGGAATCTCATAGTCACCCAGAGAACACACATCCTGCATACAGATAGTGCCGGAGGTAAGGATTGAACACCATCACTGGAAGTGTAAGGAAGCACTGTGCCTTGGACTGGACCCTATGTGTACACACTTGCTCTGCAGACAACTCATGACTGGAGAAAAGAAAGTGGAAGGCAAAAAGACGCGTTCAATGAAGGTGAAGGGGAAAAGATGTAATAGGAATCTGAGGGGAAACCTTTTCACACAAAGGGTGGTGGGTGTATGGAACAAGCTGCCAGAGGACATGGTTGAGGCTGGGACTATCCTAACATTTAAGAAACAGTTAGACAGGTACATGAATAGGACAGGGTTGGAAGGATATGGACCAAACGCGGGCAGGCGGGACTAGAGCAACTGGGACACATTGGCCAGTGTGGGCAAGTTGGGCCAAAGTGCCTGTTTCCACACTGTACCATTCTGTGACTATGAATCTTAATATTGCTTAATAATAGTCTTAAATTAAATTGACCTGGTTTTCATGCCCAGCAAAAGTAAACAAATGGACACAATTGTATTCAAGTTGGTGCTTGTACTCATCCTGAGTGCTTTTAGGCAAGAAGCCACACTGGTAATGTTCCTAAAAGTAATTAAGTTATCGTTTATAGCCGTCACTCATGTCACTTCCCTACATTCCTGTATCCTGCAATTATTTATCAGTTTCCTGAGGTGGAACAGCATTTTCACCTTGACTCACCTGTAAAACAACTTTAATTTACAAATGCAAGCGTTACCAAGAAAATGCAGCAATCCATAAATAAACTAAACTGTCTGATCATCTCAGCCAAGTCATTTCTCGAGTCTAAATGTCCCAGATTTGGAAAAAGTTTTCTTCTAAAGAACAATGTGGGTATCGAGATGGAAACACAGGACTTCCCCCATCTTCTTCTCGTTGACCTCACAGTTTCCAGCGAGAACATGAATATTTTTTATTGTACTGAAGGGGTTCATCAAATGATTACGGCTGGGAAATTGGGTTTCTTTCAGTCCAATATCTCTAATCGCAAGCATCATGTGCTATATGGAAGACTGATCAATTTAAAGACAGCTCAGCCAGATTGGATCATGTGCACAGTTTTATACAGGAGATAATAAATAAGGGCACAGGACCCTCAGTGCCAATAACCATTTAACAATGAAACAACTTACAACATTCTGTATATGTTTGTAGAATAAAGTAATGGGGGCATTAGACCAATAGTTGACAAAATTAAATACCAATTAAATAGGGTGGCACTGTAGAGTTGTTGCCTCTCACGTTCGATCCCAACTCTGGGTGCTGTCTGTTTTTGGAGTTTGTACGTTCTCCCCATGACCGCATGGGTTTTTCTCCGAGATCTTCGGTTTCCTCCCACACTCCAAAGACGTACAGGTATGTTGGTAAATTGGCTTGGTATAATTGTACCTAATGTGTGTAGGATAGTGTTAATGTATGGGGATCGCTGGTCGGAGTGGATTCAGTAGGCCGAATGGCCTGTTTCTGCGCTGTATATCTCTAAACTATAAACTAAACAAAACCACATCTATCCAGCTAATGCACTTTGTTAACCCTGCATTAGGTACCTGCTTTTTAGCAGCAGGGGAAAACATCCATCTGCTACACCTGTACAATTTTTCACCGCTCCAAGTTTCCCACGCAGAATCATTCAGACAATCAACACTCACTGAAACATCCCCCTTTCCTTTTCACCAGAGAGGCTGCCTGACCCACTGAGTTACCCCAGCAATTTGTGGCTTTCTCACCATAACCCATTGGGCAGTGATAACGAATGTGAAGCAGTGGGAAAAAGCAAGAATTTGTCTATAGACATAATTTAATAAGAGCCAAACTAGATATTCCAAAATGACTCATTAAAGTAATTCCTGTAGGATGTGGGAAGTCAGAGACACTTCTGGTGTCCCGGTCAACAACATCCATGGGAAGTGCGTATCTGATTCTGCACCTGTGTCTTGTAGTCTTATGGATCGGCACGCGAGTCTATATGGGTGGAGCTGAGAGGTAAACAGCAGCTAATGTGCCTTTATTTAAGAAAGACTGCAAAGAGAAACTTGGGAACTATAGACCAGTACAAATGTTACTGGAGAAGATTCTGAGGGACAAGACATATATATGCATTTGTAAAGACAGGAGTTGATTCAGGATAGTCAGCATGGTTTTGTGTGTGGGAGATCATGTTTCACAAATCTGATTGAGTTTTTTGAAGCAGTACCAAAGAGGATTAATGAGGGAAAAGCTGTCGATGTAGTCTATATGGACTTCAGAAAGGCCTTTGATAAGGTTCCAAATAGTAGGCTTCTCTGGAAAGTTTTGATCGCCAGGGATCCAGGGAGAGCTGGTTGACTGGATACGGAATTGGCTTAATGTTAGGAAGCAGAAGCTGGTGGAGGAAGACTGTTTTTCAGTCTGGAGGCCAGTGGTTAGTGGTGTGCCATGGGTCGCTGCTGGGTCCATTGCTGTTTGTCATCTACATCAATGATTTGGATGAGAATGTACAAGGCATAATGAATAAGTTTGCAGATGACACTACAAAAAAATGATATCAGAGACAGATGGTTATCAAGAATTATAGAAGGATCTTGATCAGTTGGCCACGTGGGCCGAGGAATGGCTAATGGAGTTTAATTTAGATAATTGTGATATGTTGCATTTGGGGAAGTCAATCGCAAGATGTTCCCAAGACAGATGTTTGGCAGCTGTGGCTTGCACACCATCACTTCCTACAAGGCAAGACCATGTGGCAGCTCAAGCGACAGTGAGGCATCACTCCCACGCACGCTTCGACAGGGAGAACACTGGTGTGCCTTCTTAGGCCCCCATAGACCCTGATGGTATTGCAATACCAGACATCGAAGCCAACATTGGAAGATCCTTCAGGAGGATGAACCCGCAAAAGCGTTTGGACCTGATGGTATACCTGGTCGAGTTCTCAAAACCAGCGCGGACCAACTGACTGGAGTTTTTGTGGACATCTTCAACCTCTCATTACTGAGGTTCTCACCTGTTTTAAAAGGGCATAATTAATACCAGTACTCCAAACATCTGGCTGTTGTTCATCGACCACGACTCGGTGTTAAACACCATCACACCCCCCCCCCCCCCCCCCCCACCCCTCTCCAAACCTATTACCAAGCTGAGAGAACTGGTTCTTTGCGCATCCCTTTGCAGCTGGATCCTTCATTTCCTCATCAACAGAACACAATTGGTATAAATTGGCGCAACACTTCTTCCTTGATAACCATCAGCACAGAAGTACCTCAAGGCTGTGTGCTCAGTGTCCTGCTCTCCTCACTCTATACCCATGACTGTGTAGTCTGACACAATTCAAACTTCATCTTTAAATTCATTGATAACACCACCGTTGTTGAACAAATTACGGATAATAATGAGTCGGAGTAGAGGAAGGAGATTGAATGGTGCCAGAACAGCAACTTTACTCTCAACGTCAGCAAAACCAAGGAACTGATTGTTGACTTTAGAAGAGGAAAGCCAAAAATCCACAAACCAGTCCAGGTGATGGGGGCAGTGGTGGAGAGAGACAAGTTCCTAGTTCCTAGACTTCAAGTTCCTGGGTGTGCATATCTCTGAAGATCTGCCCTGGATCAAACATATTGATGCAGTCATACAGGAAGCCCATCAACAACTCTACTGAAGACTGAGGAGATTCGGTATGTCGATGAATACGCTCTTGAACTTCTACAGGTGTACAGTAGAGAGCATATTGACTGGTTGCATCTTGGCCTAGTTCGGCAACTCGAATGCCCAGGAACAAAAGGTGAGCACTGCCTGGTCCATCACAGATACTGATCTCCCCACCATCAAAGGGCACCATCTATACGAGGCACATTCTCAAAAAGGCAGCCAACATCACCCTGGCCATGTTCTCATTTCACTCCTGCCATCAGGAAGAAGGTACAGGAGTCTGAAAACTGTAAGATCCAGGTTCAGGAACAGCTTCTTCCCAACACCATCAGGCTATTGAACACAACAAGCTCCAGTAAACCACCGACTGGGTAGAACAAACGACACAAGTGTAACTCAGGAATAACTCAGCGGGTCAGGCAGCATCTCTGGAGAACATGAATAGGTGCGTTTTGGGTCGGGACCCTCATCTCTCGGGAAGGAAATTTGAGCTTTGTTTTGTTTTTGCATTATATTGGATTAAAAACATTTATTGAACTTTATTTTGTTTGTTTATCATATAATCTATTGAGTGCTGTCTTTATAACATAATTGGTCCAGTGGCATCTTGGCCTTGGCTTCGGGTGGTATGTAAAAGCCGTCAACAAGGTGTTAGAGGTGAATTCCCTTGCTAGATAAAAGGGACAGCATTTTATAAACAGGTACTTCAGGTCAGAGAAACAGAAATGGGCTGAGACTGCCACATCAATGCACCATGAAGCGTTGATCATTCATCAGATGCCGCCATCTTTCCCCTTGCCAGACAATCCCGTAATGGTCCAGAAAATGCACGGAGAAATGCTTGGGTTGTACGGGAGGGTGAGGTGAGTGAGGGGTGAGCAGTGAAACAAAGAATACAGCTGTTCTTGGTCTCCCTTCGAAACAGCTGCTCTGAGCTCTTCAAGTTTGTTCTCGAGTGATTTGAAAAAGTAAAGGTGAGGTTATGGCCACATGTGTAGTCATTCACTCCATAATATCAAGAATGTATGCATGTTCCTTACAAAACACTGTTACTTCTAGTTCCTGACATGTATTGCACATTTGCAGACAAAACAACGTAAAACAGAAGGTAATATCAGCTATGTCCCAATGTATACCAACACTTGACGTCATCGAGCGAGGGATCTGCTGATATGGAGCTCGACTGCGCTGACTGCAAAAGGTAATTTAATCTCACTGCACAACCTACAGATCTTATTGTTACATATAAAACACCCCCTTTGGCGAGTCCAGAAGCGGGTGAGTGTTGAAGATGGAGTTTATTTGCATGGGCAAAAACCCCATAACAAACGCAATACTCACAACTATAGACAACCAACGAATACGTCCTTACTGGACGGAGTTCAACACTAGACTAGCTCTTTCTCCCGCGCTGGCACACCTCGTGACATCGTTAGCCAATCCGAGGGTTCGAATTCCCAGCCAATCCCTATGTCCCTACACCCCTACCTTTAGCTCTCGGCTTTGCCCCCAAGCTCACTACGTAAACAAACTCTCAAATTAGTTTGAAAAAATATCGAAAGCTATTAAAAATTAATCACAATTTAAAAAACTATGAGTGATTTAAAAACTTGAAATAATTAAAAATGCAAGAAACACACAAAAACGATTTGAAATAACAAAATAATTCAAACATGTAGCTTAGATGGGGCATCTTGATCAGCATGGACAAGTTGGGTTGAAGGGTCTGTTTCTGTCCTACATCACTTTATGACTGTTTGACTCTATGTTTAGTTTGGTTATGTCTGCTGCCTGAATCTTGCCTGCCTCCACTGGAGCTGTTGCCTTCCAATGGGCGGCACGGACTTGGAGGGCCGAAAAGGCCTGTTTCCGGCTGTATATATATGATATGATATGATATGATAAAATGAGAAGTGATGCAGACCCTGTTACAGGACTAGTCTGGCACAGATCCAGCAGAAAGAATTCCCATTGTTACAGCTGGGGGAATGCAGATAGTTGCCACTGGACTCCATTAGGAGCCAACATTAGGCACAGTTTGAAGAAGGGTCTCGACCCAAAACATCACCTCTGCCTTTTCTCCAGAGTTGCTGTCTGACCCACTGAGTTACTCTACCTTTATGTGTCTATCTTTGCCAATATTAGGATGCAGTCTAGTTTAGTTTTTTTTAAAGTTTAGAGATACAGCAAGGAAACAGGCCCTTCGGCCCACTGAGTCCGCGCTGACCAGCGATCCCCGCACATTAACGCAATTCTACACACACTAGGGACAATTTACATATACACCAAGCCAATTAAACTACATACCTGTACATCTTTGGAGTGTGGGAAACTGAAGATCTCGGAGAAAACCCCCGCGGTCACAGGGAGAACATACCAACTCCGTACAGACAGCACCCGTAGTCAGGATCGAACCCGGGTCTCCGGCGCTGCAAGTGCTGTAAGGCAGCAACTCTACCGCTGCGCCACCGTGCACCCTCAGTCAGAAGCATTTCTCAGGAAGCGTAAGATTTCCATGTTTATAGACAAAATGCTGGATTAACGCAGCGGGTCAGGCAGCATCTCTAAAGAAAAACAACAGGTGGCAATTCTTCAGACCTGTCTGATGCGGCCTGACCCACTGAGTTACTCCAGCCTTTTGTGTATATATTCGCTATAAACCAGCATCTGTAGTTCCTCCTACACAGACTTCCATGTTTGTATGAGTGGCCCTCAGAAATCTCTTGGAGTGTGAATATGGCCCTCCCAGTAAACCTTTATGTGTTGGAAGGAACTTCAGATGGTGGTTTAAACCGAAGATAGACACAAAAAGCTGGAGTAACTCAGCGGGACAGGCAGCACCTCTGGAGAGAAGGAATGGGTGACGTTTCGGGTCGAGACCCTTCTTCAGACTAGTCAGGGAAAAGGGAAACGAGAGATATAAAGACGATGACTTACAGAGATGTAGAACAGTGAATGAAAGATAACGATGATAAAGGAAACAGGCCAAAAAAAGTAACGATGATAAAGGAAACAGGCCATTGTTAGCTGTTTGTTGGGTGAGAACGTGAAGCTGGTGCGACTTGGGTGGGGGAGGGATGGAGAGAGAGGGAAGGCTGTGGTTACTTGAAGTTTGAGAAATCAATATTCATACCAACGGACTGTAAACTGCCCAAGCGAAATATGTGACGCTGTTCCTCCAATTTGCATTTAGCCTCACTCTGACAATGGAGGAGACCCAGGACAGAAACGTCAGTGTGGGTATGGGAAGGAGAATTAAAGTGTTTAGCAAATTTTTTATGTACAAGTGCTTATATTGCACATTCTTATCAGATCGGTTAAAAGAACATTCCAATATGTGTGTCCTCATGCAACTCATGCCACTGACATACCTCCTTACATAAGCAATATATTTAATATGATATTTGTTTATTTGTACGTTTGCTTTGGATATTTTAATTTCTCTTTCAATACAATGTGCATGTCCCAATCTTTATTACCATCTTTCTAAAGTTAGTAAAAATGAGTATAAAGTCAATTACAATCTGTGCTATTTACTGCTGGATTGCTCCCTGTATCCTTCTTTTGATCAGTGTGCTGGATGATTCCAGCTACCACAATGCCAGAAATCACCTATAGATGCCACTTTTCTGAAGGCAATGGAAAAATAGGGAATATTAATGGAGACACAAGAGACCGTAGATGTGGGAATCTTGAGCAAAATCCAACCTGCTGGAGGTACAGTCTGAAAAAGGGTCACGACCCAAAAACATCGCCTGCCAATTTCCCTCCTGCCTAACCCACTGGGTTCCTCCAGCTGTTTATGTTTTGCTGGGGGAAATTAGTGTTGCATTGTCAACTCTCTGTAAGTTCAACCAGGAACTCAGTTCCTTCATTGCTGGCTTCAGAATCCGGGGTTTTTCATAATATATAGTGCATGAGAAACGGCTATTGATAACTCTGAAGCCAGTGACTTCAGATGACTGCTGTTGAAGCCAGGATATTGCCCCAAAAAAATGCAGTAAAGATAAAAACAAGTAACATTAAAGAACGATAGACACAAAATGCTGGAGTAACGCGCGGGACAGGCAGCATCTCTGGAGAGAAGGTGAATGGGTGACGTTTCGGATCGAGACCCTTCTTCAGACTAACGTTAAAGGACATTGAGATATAGACGTCGATGCAAAAAAAACCCGAATCAGAACAGGAAACAACTAAATTAACCTAAACCTTTTATGGCAACCTGCACACTGCACCATAAATCAGATTACAACAACCGCACCAAGGTGTTTGGCTTCGCGAACGAGCGGGTAGCACGGCAGGGTCTAGACCTTAGACTGCTGAATCACTATTTAAACGTCACAGTCTACTCATTCTTGTCACATTATAATGAGAAAATCAGCACAGAAACACCCCCTCTTCCCTCAGTGTGTCATATAACTACTGCTGTGTGGTGGTACTTTCCACCTTAGACATCAGCCACCCAATGTTTCCCGGTACAGTGCTAAACCTGTAGAAGGAAGTACAGTAGGCAAAGGGTCACACATCAACTCAATTATTAATACTGATCTGACTTATGGAAAGCAATTACACATTTGTTTAGAGCAGCATGCCAGAGCTGTCAGAAGACGTACGTAGGAAGGAATTGCAGATGCTGGTTTACACCGAAGATGGGCACAAAATGCTGGAGTAACTCAGCGGGACAAGCAGCATCTCTGGAGAGAAGGAATGGGTGATGTTTTGGTCGAGACCCTTCTTCAGATTCAGAGTCTGAAGAATGGTCTAGACCCGAAACGTCACCTATTCCTTCTCTCCAGAGAGGCTGCCTGTCCCGCTGAGTTACTCCTGCATTTTGTGTTTATCTTCTATCAGAGCAAGTAGTTGAGGCAGGAACAATAACAAAAATTTAAAAGACAATTGAGCAGCTTTAGTTTAATTTAATTTATTGTCACGTATACCCAAGTACAGTGAGAAGCTTTTGTTGTGTGCTAGCCAGTCAGTAGGAAGATAATACATGATTGATTACAATCGAACCATCCACAGTGTACAGATGCATGATAAAGGGAATAACATGATTTACGCTTAGTACCAGAGTTTTGGTGCAAGACTACATGGATAGGAAGGGTTTAGAGGGATGTGGGCCAAGTGTGCACATGCCTCCTAAATGGAACTAGCTTAGATGTGGCATCTTGTTCGGTATGCATGAGTTGGGCTGAAGAATGTTTTTCCATGCTGTATGACTCTATGACCATGACTAAGTTTGTAAATTATGGTCACCTTATCAAGAACATGTTTCTCAGTAATACCTAACATAGTCAGATCAATAGAAAAACACCTAGAAAAGGACATTAACTAGAGACACTTTAACAAAATTGAATTAATTTTATTAGTAATGCAATAATACTCCAATGATTACATTATTTCAAATGTACGTATTAATTAAGGTATAGTCTCCCACCAAAATCAGTTCCCTTAGTAATTCCAAACATCAGAAGTCTAATGAGAATTATCTTCCTTTCATGGATCTGGTTTTCATTTGTAAGTTCTTGGTTATCTATCCCTTGAAAAGAAAAATACACAGTTATTTATTCAACTTTCAGTTGACCTGAAGTTCACAAGGGTAGTAAAAGGGACAACAGCCAGGAATGTGTTTAATAGTCGAGTCCAGAGGTGACAACTAGAAGAGTTGGCATCAGACGAGCTGAGCCAAAGTCAACATGCCAATGTTACAGATGTGGAAATAAGCAGTACTAGTGGTTGCGTGGCTACTTCATTTAACCTAGCCCACTGTTTAAATACGACAACAATATGGCCAACAATGTTGATTTACTTTCTGACATTTGCCAGGAAAGAGGATGTTGCAGAGTATCTGTGGTGACACTAAAAGTAAAATCATTAATCTTCCCAATATTTGGCTAGTGGCACAGCGGTAGAGTTGCTGCCTTACAGCGCCTGTCCCCGGTGCTGTCCGTACAGAGGTTGTACCTTCTCCCTGTCACCGCGTGGGTTTTCTAGGTTGTAGGTTGATTTGGCTTTGGTAAATTTTACATTGTCCCTAGTGTGCAGGACAGTGCTAGTGTACGGAGATCACTGGTCATCGTGGACTCGGTGGGCCCAAGGGTCTGTTTGCCCGCTGTGTCTCTACTAAACTAAACTAAACAGTAACAAAGGATCTGTAAGGAAAAAAACTGCAGATACTGGTATGAATCGAAGGTAGACACAAAATGCTGGAGTAACTCAGCGGGTCAGGCAGCTTCTCGGGAGAGAGGGAATGGGTGACGTTTCGGGTCGAGCAGGGTGTCGACCCGAAACGTCACCCATTCCTTCTCTCCCGAGATGCTGCCTGACCCGCTGAGTTACTCCAGCATTTTGTGTCTACCTTAGGTTATAAAAGATTAATTGTGACAAACACCCATTTGTGACATCTAGCAAGCAGATCGTGCAACCCATTAAACTTCTTGAGCAGCAAGCGTGTAGTTTGGGAGAAAATTCCATTTGCCATTTATGGAACAGTGACAATGGTTGGAGTTTCAGCCGATAGACTGGAAACAACTGCAAATGTGAGGAAAGTTCAAAAGGGAAATTAAGATTGGCATTATATATTCTCTCAACCTTCACTTCCTACACTCCTATATATGGATATTAGGTTCCTGGTAAATTTGAGAGGGCTTTGTCTGTGATGCTATTGTGGGGAATTTCCATGGAAGTGCAAGAAGAAGTTAGAAAGGCGACTTTATTAGGCTGCTGCATTTGCTGCCTCTCCAGGAAGGCGTCAGGGGACTTCTTAGCCTATTGCAATGAAATGGATTTCCAGAATTATTCTAAAATAAACTCCCTAATCAACTCTTTAGATCTGCATGTCTACAAATGCTGTGCTGGGGTGAGATCTTTAGTTTAGCCAGTCACAAAATGCTGGAGTTAACCAGAGGGACAAGGCAGCATCTCTGGAGAGAAGGAGTGGGCGACGTTTCGGATTGACACCCTTCTTCAAACCAGTTAGACCAGTTGAGGTCATGCGATTTATTTTAAATGGTCCCTAACCTTTCCGTTCACCAAATTGGAAAATCATTGGACTTAGGTCAGAAAACACAACCAGTACATTGACAGGACTATGATTTAGTTGGATCATGGGGTAGGGAGAGGGGGGAAGATGTGTAGAGCAGATCAAGTGAAACAAAACTCTAAAAAGTTCACTTTAATCTATAAATGTTAAAAGATGTAGGGTTTTTTTTGGAACAGAAAATCATGAACAAATAAAAAATGAAAAGAAACTAATATCAAATAGAAGATTGGCGAGATGGGGTAGTGGGGTGATGTAAATTTGCTTTGCTTTAATAGAACGTTAATTTGTAAAGCAGTGGAAATCATAAGATTAATAATCCAACATGGTTTGTTAGAGATCCACATTGCTATTAACTCTCCAAAGGATCAAGGCTACAATTCATTTCAAAAATGTATAGAACATAGAACATAGAAGAGCACAGCAAGGGAACAGGCCCTTCGGCCCACAATGTGTGTGCCAAACATAATGATGATGCAAGACCAACTGGTATAAGCATGTTGTGTATAAGAAGGAACTGCAGATGCTGGTTTAAACCGAAGATAGACACAAAACGCTGGAGTAACTCAGCGGGACAGGCAGCATCTCTGGGGAGAAGGAATGGGTGAAGTTTCGGATCGAGACCCTTCTGAAGTAAGGTCTCGACCCGAAACGTCACCCACTCCTGCTCTCCAGAGATGCTGCCTGTCCCGCTGAGTAACGACAGCTTTTTGTGTCTATCTTTGGTATAAGCATGTTATCAGGTACATACGTAACCCCATCTCATAAAGCTTTGGATTTCAAGTGTAGCTAACATCGGCTCAGACCATCTGACCCAATAACTAGCAGTTCAGTGTTCCCAGCATAACCACCAAGGTCTACTCCTGCTTCGTGTTGGAGAGTTGGAGGCTTGGCAGATGCTCACATCATTCACCAAACCTTCCATTTATCCAAGAAAATAAATGAAACTGCAGATGCTGGAATCTGAAACAAAAACAGAAATGCCTGAATAAGATGGCCTGTGAAGCAGCATCTGTGGAAAGAGAAACCAATTAATGTTTCAGGTCAAGGACCCTTCCTCAGAACTTCCCCATTTTAGTTGTTAAGGAAGTCTCTTCATTTCCTCAGTCTGAAGAAGGGTCTTGATCCGAAACATCACCCATTCCTTCTATCGAGAGATGCTGCCTGTCCTGTTGAGTTACTCCAGCATTTTGTGTCTTTCTTCGGTATAAATCAGCATCTGCAGTTCCTTCCTACACACGCATGGAATTGCTAATGCTGGACCTCAGTGCACTCCCAACACATCGGCGCAGAAACCCCTTACAGATAATGGCGACCACGAAGGGACACTGGCAGCAGGACGATAGTGTACCAGAAAAAGATTTTAAAACTAGGGATGTAATGGAAGAGCGCATTGCGGACTATGTTTTTAGCAAGGTGAATATCACCAAACAATGGATGTGTGGTTTGTTAGAGGACAAGCGGCCACTGGATGCAGCGATCCGGTGGACGGCCAGTAAAGCCCACAAGAAATCTGTAGAAAAGGCGGTCTGGCTGACCTGCTATAAAAAGCAGGTCCAGATCAGGACCTTCAGGAGGAGGTAGAGGAGAAGGCTGCGGTGGGCACCAGTTGATTGAGGCTCTGGACTCTTTAAACAAGGAGCGCCGGGTCGTGACCAACCGCCACGAAGCCAGGGTAGAGCTGATGGAGTGTCAGATCACTGAGGCTATGCGCAGTAAGGGCAAGCTCAGGGAGCAGTGCGCTTCCCTGAGCCGCCAGCTGGAGACCCAGGAAGAGAACCTTAAGGGAGTTAGGGCAGCCTATAAGATGGTTTTGGAGGACAGGTCGGAAGGGGCCGACCACGGGGCCTGCCTGCAGGAGATAGAGGGTCTGCGGGGTGCTTTAAATAAAGCAAGCGGGCTGGTCTGTTTGATGAACCCCCCCGCGGGCCAGTCACTAGCGGGTGCGAAGGTCCCGGTTCCGATCCCTAGAAAGACCATGGTGGCTTCAGCCCCCAGACTCCGCGATCCCCCTAGCTACGAGGCATCCTGGAAAAGGGGTAGTGTAGGGGAGAGAGAGAGAGAGGAGCTCCCGGTCGAGGACTCGGCACCGGCGCCCATGTGCCCGGTCCTGGAAACCAGACGGGGACCCACCGCGCTGAATGGGGACACCGGACCCATCCAGAGCGAGATCGTGGTGCCCCACAGCTCCTAGCAGTTAAGAGCTATGATCGGGCATGTAGCAAAATTGTCCGAATCAGGGGACCCTTCGCTGCATTTCAGGGAGGTCGAGCAAACCGCTGCAATCAACGGTTGCGACGAGGGAGAACGGGCAAAATTGTTGCTGTTCTCCCTGGACAGCTCGATCCTCCAATGCCTCTCAGATGAGAGTAAAAGAGGGACCAGGACCTACGATCTCCTACGGGACGAGGTCCTGGAAGTCTTGGGGATGGGCGATGAGGGTCCATTGGCCCGATTAGGGAAGACCCTCCAGATGGAGCGAGAACCCCCAAGGGTTTTTGCGGCGCGACTGTGGACAATGTATCAGAGCAGCTGCCCGCACGTCCCCGCGCGGGATGTCCTGGTCGGGAATGGGAGAGCCCAGTGGCTCCGATGCTTGGTGTCAAACAGCCTGGCGGCCGTCAGGGAGCAGGCGAAAGCCAGGTTTGATCCCACAAATAGCACGGAGGAGGCGGTTTTGGACCGTCTCACGGTAGGGTATAGGAACACCCGGAGCACGTCTACCCTACTCGTAAAAGGGAAGGTGCACGTGGCGGAGGCTACTACACCGGCCCAAAAGGAGTGGCGACAGGAGGGTAACCCTACCGCACAGTCCAAGTGTTTCAGGTGCGGTAAGGTGGGGCACTGGCGGAAGGATTGCAGGGCCCACACCAAGGAAGATAGGGTTGGCACGACCCTGCGCGTCGATGTCCCAGTTAAGCCCGAGATCATCGAAACGATGATCGAGGTGATGCGGTCCCTCATGGCCGCACAGGGGAAGGTGGCAGTCGCTACCGGCTCCCCGGGTGCGGGGGGGGCACTGGACATTCCCCAATGACATCAGCCCGCGCAGCCCGCCTATCTGTGTCCTCTCCGCTACGATGCGTGGAAGAGGCCGCTTGTGGAGATGGTAGTGGAGAGGCAAAGGGGCAATTACCTGTTGGACACGGGGGCTTCATGCACCGTGGTCCACACAGAGGAACCCTTTGACTCTCCCCTGTCCACAGGGGTCCCTTTCGCACTGGCGGGGTTCACAGGGAAGGAACAGGCTGGCGCACGTTCCATCCCGCTGTCTGTTCATTTGGGGGCACTCCATACCACATGGGAGTGTATTCTGATGAAGTGGACAGAAGGGGGTGGAAAGGGGATCATTGGATCCGATTTTTTGGTAAGCCATGGGATCCTCATGGACTTACGGAACCACTGCCTTTGGGTGGACAAGGGCGGTAAGGGTGAGATAATGGTGATTAGGGGAAAGGAGGGGAAAGGGACTCCGTGCACCATGAGGGTTACGACCTCGAGTGCATGGTGGCGGAGGTCCCGGCCGAACTACAAGAGTGTGTGGGGAGCAACCTGAACGCGTTTGCGACCCACAAACACGATTGTGGTAGGGTAGTGGGGTTGGAGGTCAGCATAGACGGGGACCCCATGACCAGACCCCAGAGGCAGTACAATTTCCCCAAGGAGGCGGAACCCGATTTGGAGATAGCCATATCTTCACTGGTGCATTAGGGCGTGCTGAGCCCGATAGCCACACACGTGAACTCTCCATTGTGGCCGGTTAGGAAACCGGATAACTCATGGAGGGCCACGGTGGACTACCGGGTCCTCAACAGTAACATGCCCGCCTGCGCACCCACGGTGGCAGCAGTTGCCGACCTCATAGGAAATATCCCAGCATCCGCGACCACGTTCACGGTGCTGGATATTTCAAATGGGTTTTGGTCCATTCCGCTGCGGCGGGAGGACCAGTACAAGTTTGCCTTTACTTTTAAAGGGCAACAGTATACCTGGAACTGCTTACCACAGGGTTTCCACAACAGCCCCAGCATTTTTCACCAGTGCATGGCAGATAGCCTAAGGGAGTTTAGCCAGCGCCACCAGGTCGTGCAGTATGTGGACGACCTCCTCCTGTTCACAGACACAAAGGAGGAGCACGGTCCACTGCTGGCCGAGCTGCTAGAGCTGTTGGGCTAGGAAGGGTTTTAAGATAAACCCGAAAAAGGCACGGATCGGTCTGCCAGAGGTAAAATTCTTGGGTCTGACCATCCGTGCCGGGGAAAGGGCCATAGATCAGGCTAGGAGGGAGTCAGTGCAGGAGTTGCCGATTCCCTTTACAATCACGGGTGTGAGGTCTTTCCTGGGACTGACCGGGTATTGCAGAGACTTCATCGAGGACTACGCGGCCACCGCAGCCCCGCTACTCCGACTCCTACACAAGGGAGTGGAGTGGGCTTGGGATGAGGGTTGCCAGGCCGCGTTCGAGAAGTTAAAAGGGGATCTGCAAACCGCACCAGCCTTAGGAGCTATAGATGGGGAGAAAGGGTTTTCTCTGGAGGTGGCTGCCAGTGGGGACAGCCTGAGTGCCGTGCTGCTGCAGGAACGGCACGGTAGGCTGCGACCAATGGTGTACTCCTCCAGGGTGCTCACCGATGTGGAGAGGAGTTTCTCCAATTGCGAGAGGCACCTTTTAGCCACGCATTGGGCTGTGAAGAGGGCTTTAATCTCCACAGGAACCTCTCCAATCACTCTCCTCACCTATCACACACCCACCCAGATGCTTCTGGATGGAAGGATCAAGGATGGGACTGTCATCAGCGCCTGCATCGCGCGCTGGACCCTCCTCCTTTCACAGATGAATCTGAAGATTGAAGGTCTGTGCGAGCCAAAGCTCGCGGCAAATTTAGTGTATCCCGGAACGGCCCATCGGTGTTCCGTGGAGGGGGTCTGGGACGTCGACATAGGTTTACGGGCTGGGATCCATCCCACAGGCCGGGAGATCTATGTGGACGGCTCCAGTACGGTGTCAGCTGGCGAACGACTCACGGGATGTGGAATTTATGACCCCAAGGCAGGCATTGCCTTGGCAATTAAGCTCCCCAGTCTCATGAGCGCGCAGCAGGCCGAGCTGTCCGCAGTGGCGTACGTTGTCACCCACCCAGAGAGGTTCCCAACCCCGTACACGATCTGCTCGGACAGTATGTTTATCCTGCAATTCGTGTACCGAGTACCTGGCCATCTGGTCCCGTCGCGGATACACTTCCTCAGACGGGAGGCCTTTATCTGTTAAACCCCTGCTAGAGCAGATTTTGGCCGCAGTAGGGGAGAAAGGGGAGGTTTTTATACATAAGGTGAAGGCCCATTCCGCCACAGAGTCCCGGTGGGAGGGCAACAAGCAGGCGGACGCCCTGGCTAAGGAGGGCGCCCGCAGTGGCATTTTCTGGGACCCCTATGGGCACAGGCAGATAGCAGCGATCCAGGGTAAGGAGGGTAACGTCGGGACCCCAAAGGTCACATTGCCTCTGGACCTGAGGACCGTCCAAGCTCAGGATCCTGCTTTAAAAGCCGTCCTCAGAGCTGTTAGTGAGGGCGAGCAGGTAGAGGGTCTCTACGGTAAGGTGGCCCTCTCCGTAAAAGAAGGCATGCTCTTCCATGCCGAACAGTGGGTTGTGCCACAGCAGCACAGGAGGGAGTTCCTCCAGCTGGCACATGAGGGTCATGGGGCAGGGCACCCCGGACCGGAGGTTACGTGGCAGCGGGTAGAGCAGGCGGGATGGTGGCCGGGGCTTAGGGACGAGGTCCGTGAGTTCTGTGCCAGCTGCCTCGTCTGTGCTGCCAATAACCCAGACCCCCAGAAAAGGAAAGCGCCCATGGGACACGTCAGGAGGGTGGAGGGACCATGGCAGTCGATCCAGATCGACTACATCAGGTCCTTGCCCACCACCCAAGGAGGCTATAAGTACTGCCTCGTCCTCATTGACGTGTTCACAAAGTGGGTGGAGGCTTTCCCCTGCAAGGCAGCTACGGCACTGGGTACTGCCAAGATCCTGGTCCGGGAGGTGTTCTCACGGTGGGGGCTCCCTCGTTTTGTGGATTCCGACCAAGGGAGTCATTTCACCGGACAGGTAATGCAGAACACCCTCATGCTCCTGGGCATTGAGGGGAAGTGGCACGTAGCCCACAATCCCCAGTCATCAGGGATTGTGGAGCGCATGAACAGGACCCTGAAAGAAAGGTTGAGGAAGGAGGCTATGGGCTCGCCCCAAAAATGGGCGGAGGTTCAGCCCCTAGTCCTCATGGGGATCAGGGCCAGCCAGTCTAAGAGCACGGGATATTCCCCGTACGAGCTGATGACTGGCAGGGTTATGCGCACTCCCACCCATGTTCTGGCCCCGGTGCTCACAGAGGGTCAGCTCGAAGAGGTTAAGAGGGACAGGTTTGTCCAGAACCTCTTCGAGCATCTGAAGCAGGTCCACGGGCAGGCGGCTGGGAACATAGGAAGGCAGCACCTGGGCAACAAGCTGTTGCTGGAGCCACGCAAACTGCAGGAGTGGGAGGTAGGAGAACTGGTAATGGTTCGGAACTACGCTAGGGTAGGTAGTTTCGAACCACTCTACACGGGGCCCTACAGCATTGTAGATAAAGCCAGCCCCATGGTCTACGCCGTGAAGATGCCCCGGCGGATTAAGTGGTTTCATATCAACCAATGTAAATTGTACAAGCCGGGAGCACAGGGGTCAACCACAGGGGCCAGCCCTGTGAGTGGGGACTCACAGCCAAGGATGAGGCAGGTCACGCAGACAGGCAAGGTTGCCTGCGTGAGGGGGGAGGACATTCTCCAGGAATGGAGGGTCTCGCGTTTTGGGTGGGATTCAGATGAGGAAGAGCCTGATCAGCTCGACCAGGGGCTGGATCCCATTACGGAGGAAGAGGAGTCGGAGGGGGACGACAGTAACGTCCCCGACTCAAGCACCAGGATGGCGGGGGTAGCGGGCGGAGGCTCACCACCTGTAGGTACAGGCAGGGTGAGGCCGGATGCCGCGGGTATACCCAGCACCAAGGGGGCAGAGCTGGATGAGGAGGGGCCAGGGTCGGCAGCTGCGGGGGGTACCCGAGCTGCGGCACGGCAGGAACCGGTCCTCAGCCAGGCTGTCCAGGGGGCAGGGGACCGCAACCTAGAAAGTTTTGGCCAGAGGTCAATCACGCCCCGAGGTACGGGAGCCAAGTGAGGAGGAGGGAGCTAACGTTTCAGAGGAGGTTTAGCCCCCGACAGGCAGCGACAGGCTGCGGAGGGTCAAAGGTGGGAGACAGCGTGGTGCAGCCGCAGGAGACGACCCGCTGCAGCCCTGACAGGGATTAGCTGAGCCGCCCTGGGAAGGCGGCGCTGTATTATATTTTAGATAGATAAGGATTAGGTAATATAGATAAGGATTAGGTAATTAGATAAGGATAAGTAATTTAGATAAGTTTTGTGGGGATAGTTGTAAATAAAGTTGATGCGTCCAGGATGTGTGGGTGTGGGGTGCAGGCTGGGGGTCAAGAGACCCGCCCACAGGGGCATTAACAAAGCCAAGCGCTCCCCAAGAGGCTGGCTATACCATATTTCTTTATCTGTTTTTCTGGAGTGGAAGGAGGCACTCGTATGGTGGATCGTTGCCACGGCGATCGGATGTGGGTGGGCCTATCGGGGCCGCACCAAGGACATCATCATTTACAGCTGCTCCGGGGACACGGCTCCCATCGCGACCGATGGGACTGGAAGGAGAGAAGCGGAGGAGACCGCAGTTCACTTCCATGAAGGCCGGTGGCCGGGGTGGCTGGGATCGAACTCTTCAGAGTATTCCAGCGCCTCAGGCTTTGCTTATCGGGACATTTCGTTATTGTGCCCGAGAGTCAAGATCATCGCCCAAAGGGTAAGCGCCACCGTCGGCAAAAGGATCTGCCTGGTATGCACGGGGAAGGTCCCCGCGAGCAGGCGGTGGTGGCTGAGGAAAACGAGCAGGACAATGGCCAACTCCACTGTTGAGTGGGAGAGACTTGACAACAACACTCACAGGACTATATCTGGGACTAAAGAACAGTTGAGTGTGTGTTGGGACAAATGGTGGGAACCGGATGAGGGGATCTATATGTGTATGTGGGGTTCGAGGTATCGCTGACGTGCGGGTGGGCGAGCAGGACCCAGCCGCAAGCTGCTAGGAGGACGTGCCCCCTCCGCACCGAGTGAACTGTGATTTGCATTGTTTTTTTCCAAAATTGTATAAAGTGTGATTATGAAGGAATGTACAAAATGTACATACTTGTAATATAGTTTTGCCCGGGACACGGGCAGTAAAGGTCAGCCTAAAAGATGGGGACTGTACGTTCGCAATGGAACACTAGTTAGTTAAAACCTCAGGGGTCTGGATGTGGAGAATCGGGAAAACATTGCTCAACCACATTATTTAATTGATTCGATAAACTGGGGTTATGCAAATCAACAGGAGGGACTGTAAGATTTGTGAAGTTTTCCCTCATTCTGAAAGCAACACCTAACCAAAGAGCTGCAGTTTGGACATTTTAAACGGGAGACTGGGGCTGATAGCGGAGAAAGGCTGCGGTCAGTTTACCAAGGGATGTCACAATCCGTGGGTCCTAAAATGTCCGCAGGACCTCGTGACCAGCCACAAGAGCAAAAACCTTACAGCCCAGTCTCTAGGTTTCTGCAAAGCCACGGCCAGAACAATGGATGGATATTGGCCATGCAGAAACCTGCGAAACCAGGTCGAAGTCCAGACACTGGGGCGCTGACATCAGCATACTCACAATGCCCCAAGCCGACCTACACAGTTAATCTCATTAAGGGGGCACAATAACCCATAGAAAACTACCTGGTAGGTGATGGGAAACCAGTTAAACCCATCACCTCGCAAGGAAATACCAATTAACACCGTCTGGCCATCCCCGGTACCCCCGGACATAAGCGCAGATCAGAGAGAAAACTCATACATATCTTTTAAACAAAGAGATCCCAAGATTTGGCGGGAGATAGGACGGGTCAGAATAGTATAACTGGCCACGACTTTTGGGTTTTAAACTCAAGTCAAACGGATGCAGGAGGAAGAAAAGACAGGCAAGAAGAAGCGAAGTGCAAGAGAGAGGAACCGGCACGCAACTCGAGAAGAAATACTGCAAGAAAACCTGCAAGGAACGCAAGAAAGAAACTCAGGGGACAAGCACGACCCTCACGGAAAGCAGCGGAGAAGCAGCACGAACAGCCAGTAACCCCAGTAATAGCCCCATGGTGAGCATGTACCCCGATCCTGCATATCCTGGACATAGTTTAGTGTAGAGGGGAGGGTGGTTTGAATAAACGTGGGTGTGTAAAGGAATATGTGTTGGTCAATTTTGCGATGTGTCGTACGTTCCCCATCTTACAGTCATGCATATGTCGTTTAGAACTGTGTCTAAGTATTCGTGTAAGTAATGCATATGTCGTTTGGAACTGTGTCTAAGTATTCATGGACAATAGTCCCAAGCGTTCAATAAAAGCCTTTTCCATTTAAACCCTGGTTTTCAAATCTGGTCTGGTTTAGTTTTTTTCTGCACTATCAACGCTCCTGCATCTAAGTCCAGTGTCTAGAACCGTAGGGGGTGAGTGGGTCGAACCACTCACGGGGAACCAGTGTGCGCGGCCTGGTCAAGGGATCAGAGCAAGGCACGGGGACCTTAGGTCGGGCAAAAGCTCGGCACAGAAACCCCTTACAAGGGATCAGGGGGTATGGAGAGAAGGCAGGTACAGGTTACTGAGCTGGATGATCAGCCATGATCATATTGAATGGCGGTGCAGGCTCGAAGGGCCGAATGGCCTACTCCTGCACCTATTTTCTATGTTTCTATGTTTCTAGGTTTTCAGTGAGCACTTTCTCACCATGAACCAGATTTGCAATCCTGTGCATAGTGCAAGTTTAGTTTAGAGATACAGAGACACAGCGTGGAAACGGGCCCTTCGGCCCACCGAGACCGCCCCGACCGGTAATTCCCGCGCATTAACACTACCCCACACTCACTAGGGACAATTTTTACATTTATACCAAGCCAATTAACCTACAAACCTGTACGTCTTTGGAGTGTGGGAGGAAACCGAAGATTTCGGAGAAAACCCACGCAGGTCACGGGGAGAACGTACAATCTCCATACAGACATGCACCCATAGTCTGGATCGAACCCGGGTCTCCGGCGCTGTAAGGTAGTAGCTCTACAGTTACGCCACCGTGCAGTTCTGTTATGGATGTGTACGTTCATGAGACATTAGCAGTAAAAGAAACACTGAGGCTAGCAAAGGCACAGAACCCCCCTTCAGCAAGAAGGACTTGGTAGTTTCACCATGTCCTTGTAAACAATGTTCAGGTGCTGAACATAATATGCTTATAAACACAATACTCATAGACAACATATAATTTAAAAATCTATAAACTAATAATCGCAATACTAGTGCAAAAAAAAAACCTGAAGTCATTAGTGCAACAAAAGACAGTCCATGGTTCATAGTTTAGTCAGTATTTTGGGGTGATCAAGAAGCTATTCTTGAACTGTGAGAGATTATTGGAAGGCATTTTAAATGGACTACAAATATTTCATGGGTCATTGCTAGAGTTTGTGTAAGGTCTGACCAAAATTGTTCACAACTGAAAGTTGCTGTCAGGTTAAAAGATCTGCGAATATCAGTGCAAAGCCTCCTTCCAGATTGCCCACTTCATCCAATTTAGACTTTATTCTTTAGAGATACAGCGCAGAAACAGGCATTTCGGCCCACCAAGTCCGCTCCGACCAGCAGTCAAGAGTCTGATGGCTGTTGGGTAGAACCTGTTCTTGTACTTGGAGGATGCAGCTTTCAGTCTTCTGCACCTTCTTCGCGGTGGTAATAGAGCAGAGAGGTGAGAGTGCGGCCAGGGTGGAGTGGGCCTTTGATAATATTAGCTGTCTTTTTTGGGCAACACTTCCTGTCGATCATTTTGAGGGAGGTCAGTACCTGCGTTGGTCCGGGCTATGTCTACCACTTTCTATAGCCTCCTTCCTTCCTTCCTGGTGTTTGAGTTACTGAACAAAGCCATGATGCAACCAGTCGGTATGTTCTATACCGTACACCTGTAGAGCTCAATAGAGTGTTTGGCAAGATACTGGATCTCCGCGATCTTCTAAAGAATTAGAGGCATTGTTACGCTTTCTTTGTGGTTGCATCATTGTGCTGAGCCCAGGACTGATCTTCAGAGATATGCACAGCCAGAAACTTGAAGCTGTTGACTCTCCCCACCACCATCCCATCAATGAAAACAGCTTCATGGATTCCCGGCTTTCCCGTCCTTAAGTCACCAATCTACTCCTTGTTCTCGCTAACATTGAGGGCAAGGTTGTTGTTCTAGCACCATTTAATCAATCTCTCTTCTGCACTCGGACTCATTGTTACCTGTCAATTGTGTAGGAAGGAACTGCAGATGTTGGTTTAAACCAAAGATAGGCACAAAAACCTGGAGCAGCTCAGCGGGTCAGACAGCATCTCTGGGGAAAAGGAATAGGTGATGTTTCGGGACAGTCGAAAGAACGGTCCTGACCCGAAACGTCGCCTATTCCTTCTCTCCAGAGATGCTGCCTGTCCCGCTGAGTTGCTCCAGCTTTTGGTGTCAATCTTTGATTTAAACCAACACCTGCAGTTCCTTCCAACACCACCTGTTTAACTTGGGTCAAGTAAACTTTAGCCAATGGCAATTGTATTTGAGTGGTGTGTGAATGAGATTGTTTCTACTAATTTAGTATTGTCAGTACTTCAGCACGTGCTTTACCTTGGGGATGTTTAAGTATTTTCAAACCATTAAACCAGATTTTTTTCGTATGGCTGTATGGTAATTCGCATGTCACTGTACCTTAATTGGTACATGTGACAATAAAAGACCTTTGAAACCTTTGAGTTTGAACAATGGAATATAACTTCCTAACACAGCCGAGTAGCTTTTTCCAGAGGGCTTTTGTACTTGCTGCTCAATCCTCCGTACCTGGCACAACAGCGACCACCAAAATGTTGCCGTGTTATACCTCTTCATTTATCTTTACAATTCTATCATGCCATGCTGGGTCAGTGGCTAAATTGCTTTAAATTATTAATCCAGTGTCTCGAGTTCAAACCCCACCACAACAGGAGGGAAATGTAATCACAGTTGTTTAGTTAGATGCTTCAGGAATAAAATTCAGTGTAAAATTATTATCTTGCTATCGGCCCTTTCTGGATCTCTGTAAGCCCTGGGAAAGGAATCTATGGTCTTGAACCAGCCTGGACTAAATGTGATTCCATGCCCACAGTAATGTTAACTCTCAATTGCCCTGTGAAGTGGCCCAAGGGACAACTTGTGGGAGATAACTATTGGCTTCATCACCAGCATTTTGCCATGAACTAGCCACATCAAAGCAATGTCCATGAAGGCACAGCAACATCTATACATCCTCAAAAGGCTTAGTAAGTTTGGCTTGACCCAACAACTCTCAGCAGCTTCTGCAGATGTGTCATATGATGCATTTATCAGGTTTGGGACCAGCTCCATCCAAAACCGCAAGAAAGTGCAGAGAGTTGTGGACGGAGCAAACCAACCTCCCTTCCATTGAGTCAGTCTGAAGAAGGGTCTCGGCCCGAAAAGTCACCCATTCCTTCTCTCCAGAGATGCTGCCTGTCCCTCTGAGTTACTCCAGCATTTTGTGTCTCCCTTACATTGAACATATGTGCAAAATGCTAGAGAGAGTAACTCAGCGGGTCAGGCAGCGCCTCTGGAAAAAAGGAACAGGTGACATTTCGGGTTGAGACACTTCTTCAAACTGAGAGTTAGGAAAAAGGGAAATTAAAGGTATGAAAAGGTTCAGAACAAATCAGAGCATTGTTGGCTGTGGAAGAGGTGAAAATGAAGGGAAAACAACGGAACTAGCAGAACGACTAGGGTAGGGGAGGGGCAGAGAGAGAGGGAATGCAAGGGTTACTTGAAATTAGAGAAATCAATATTCATACCACTGAGTTGTAAGCTGCCCAAGTGAAATTATGAGGTGCTGTTCCATTGTCTCCATCTACACTTCATGCTGCCTCAGCAAGGCCACCAACATAACCAAGGACCAGTCTCATCCCGGTCACTCCCTCTTCTCTTCTCCCCTCTCCCATCAGGCAAGAGGTACAAAAGTTTGTAAACGCACACCTCCAGATTTAGGGACAGTTTCTTCCCAGCTGTTATCAAGTAACTGAACCATCTTCTCATCACCAATTAGAGTGTGGTCCTGACCTCTCATCTTGACCCGGGGAGAAGCCAGGAACAGGGTACTGATTGAGAATGATCACATTGAATGGCGGTGCTGGCTCAAAGGGCCGACTCCTGCACCTATTGTCTATTGTCTATGACCTTTGAACAATTGAACTTTATCTTGCACTAAATGTTGTAGCCTTTATCCTTTAATTATACACTGTGCATGTCTTGATTGTAATCATGTATAATCTTTTCTTTGACTGGCTAGCACGCAACAAGAGCTTTTCATTCTACCTTGCTACATGCAAAAGTAATAAACCAAACTAAAAGGCTTTTGTTTGCAATTCATCTTTATTCTCACCTGCTATTTATCCTTTGTTTTAGAGAAATCCAACTTTTGGCAACACTTTTAATCTCTAACTTAACAGGTTTTCCTTTATCTGCTTCTGTCTCCCTCATCCTCTCTGATTGGTCCCACCTGTCTATTTGTGTAAATATACAGTAGATTCTATCAACACTGCCTGAAGAACTATGTCCAGCTGCAAGGAACAAAGGAGAAACAAAGACCTGCAGATGCTGGTTTATTAAAAAAAACTACAAGGGTGGCTGGAGTAACTCAGCAAGGTCAGGCAGCTTCTCTGGAGAATATGGATAGGTGACATTTCAGATCGGGACCCTTCTTCAGACGGAAAGTAAGGAGGGGCAGGGGAAGAACTGGAGGCGAGAATAGACCCAGGCCAAATCAGGGCCAGTCATGGATGACCTCAGGCAGGGTGGTTCCCTGGTAGTCCAACTGTTGGCTGGAGAAGGTAGGATCTCAAGATGGATACATTGTGGTAAACCATGGAACTGGTCACACAATGTTGAGGAATGGAGCAGAGAGGGTTAGTAGAAGTCAACCAAAATTAGAGAATTCAACGTTCATACCGCTGGGGTGTAAGCTACCCAAACAAAATATGAGGCGATGTTCCCCCAATTTGCATGTGACCTCACTCTGGCAATGGAGGAGGCCCGGGACAGAAAGGTCAGTATGGGACATAGACACAAAAAGATGGAGCAACTCAGCGAGACGGGACAGACAGCATCTCCGGAGAGAAGGAATGGGTGCTCAGTATGGGAATGGGCAGCATCCCTGGAGAATTGGGATAGGTGACGTTTGGGATCGGGACCTTCCTTCAGTATTTCTACATACAAGAGTAGTATTGCTACAGAGACATTGCGGTTGAATAGTGTGGTGCAATGTTCTTTGCGCGATGATTTAATGCCCATTGAGAGTGAAGCTGAAAACAACATTGTGAAACGAAACACGATTAAATGGGACTGGACACATAGCTCCCGCCCATAACAAAACGTTCTTTTTATGAAATGATTAATCCGACCTTATAAACAAAGAGAAATCGTTCCTATTTCTGGGAAGGCGTCGGGACTCGAAGCACAGGGTTATTGGGAACAAAGGTCTGAACATCCCCCCCCCCCTGAGCCAGCGCTAAAGGAGTGTAGGGAAATTACTGCAGGTGCTTGCTGGTTCAAATTGAAGGTCGGCACAAAATGCTGGAGTAACTCAGCGGGTCAGGCAGCAGCATCTCAGGAGAGAAGGGAATGAATGGGTGACCTGAAGAAGGGTCTCGACCAGAATCGTCACCCATTCCTTCTCTCCTGAGATGCTGCTGCCTGACCCGCTGAGTCACCCCAGCATTTTTGTGCCCAGCGCTAAAGGAGTGGTGAGAAAAGACAATCTTCAGTGAGAAAAGACAAGCCGTGCAGGAAGGAACCGCAGATGCTGGTTTAAACCGGAGATAGACACACAAAAACTTTATCATCGTTACTTTTTTGTTGTTGCATATCATTCGTTTCTTTCTACACCTCTACTACTACATCACCGCCGATATATCTCTCTCTCGTTTCCCTCTCCCTGACTTTCAATCTGAAATGTCACCTATTGCCCTTCTCTCCAGAGATGCTGAGTTCCTCCAGCTTTTTCTTGTGTGTCTTATCTTCAGTTAGAAAGACAAAGCAGTCACCTCTCCACCCAAACAAGAGTGGGTTCGCCCTCTGCACGACGATGGTGCGGAGTCTGTGGTTTCGGGAGTCCTTTCGTTTTCGTTTTCGCGTTAATCCTGGTGGAGCTGATTACTTTTGTTAACCAAATCCAGTGGGTCGCAATGGTCTCCTCTCCAGCCGCCCTCCAGGGGTAAATCCAGTGGGGGGGGAAAAAAAAGTAAATTGTATATTTGAACATTACTTAGAACCATAATTCGGTTGGTTTCAGATCCCTCTTTAAAGTGTAACCAACCTATGATCATTTCACCCTCCAGTCCACAATCAGACGTGATGTTTATCGGTTTCGATTTCCAACTCTGACGTTTCCTCGCGACAGGTTTCACTTTCCAGTGAAACGAGACCCCTGGGGGATGTATTTATATCCCCGTGCCTAGAAGGACAGTTTGTTTCGATGCTATTTTTGTTGAAGGTTTCATTCAAGTTGGCATTTTCTTTTTCACGGGCCAGAACCTGTTTAAAGACATTAAATAACACTCCCTCAAAAGTAAATAAAAGTGGAGAACACAAAACAAGAGGCACTGGGAAAGGAAATTCGCCAGATCAGCAACGGAGACACAAGGAACTGCAGATGCTGGGGTTTTGACCAAAACACAAAGTGCTGGAGGAATTAACTCAGCGGCTGCAATTAGCCATGGAGCTGTGAGCAAAAAAATAATAATGCACAGACTGCTCACAACTCAGCACCTGTGGATGGAAATAGACAGATGATGTTTCGGGATGGGACCGCTGAGATCCTCTAGCGATTTTTTTAACCCAAGATTTCTGCACCTGCAGCCTCTTGTGCAGCCACGAAGCCACACATAATCTAATGTGTTTAGTTTAATTCACTGTCCTCCTGATTAATTGTACTGATTGGATGCGTTGTTGTCACCTTCCCCTCAGCCAACAATGAACCTTTGATCTGTCGTTTTCACACCTTACCCTTCCATATCTCTGGACTCCCTCCTCGGTCTGAAGAAGGGTCTCAACCCGAAACGTCACCTATTCCTTCACTCCAGAGGTGCTGCCTGTCCTGCTGAGTTACCCCAGCGTTTTATGTCTATCTTCGGTGTAAACCAGCATCTGCACATTCCTTCCTACATATTTAGTTTAGTTTACATAAGTGTGGAAACAGGCCCTTCGGCCCACTGAGGCTGTGCGGAACACACTAGTTCTATCCTACACACTAGACATGTCTTTGGGATGTGGGAGAAAACCGGAGTACCCGGAGAAAGCTCACACGGTCACAGGGAGAACATACAAACTCCGCACAGACAACGCCCGTAGTCTGGATCGAACCCGGGACTCTGGCGCTGTGAGGCAGCAACTCTACCACTGTGCCATGTGTTGCTTGATAAAATGGTGGAAAGAGAAATCGTCACCTTCAAAGGAGAATTGGACGCATGACTGGAATAGGGGAGGTGAGGTGACATTAATCACAAAAATCCTTTAAAGAGACACACAGGTGAAATGGGCAGAATGGCCTTTCTTTAGGGAAGGAGATGTGATTGTGAGACAGCAGTTAACAGAATAACAATGAAAAAGGCTTCATTTAATTGGCAATTTTCTCGACTTATACTGGATAGACTAAAGTATTTTTGCGGCCAACTTCATTTATTTTGGCAGTGCGGTCACAGTCATCCTTCCCTTAGGTTTGATGGTCCTTGGTATTTAAGGAGGACTTGCTTCAACCTTGGGGCCAATGTGAGCCTTGCTGAGCCTACAACAGAAGCTGCCTGCAAGGGCAGGTGGGTGGTTATTCATGAATTAACCAACTCCTTCTGCTCAACTTACACCCGCTCCCAAAGCATGGACTCAAGCTGTAATGAAAGTCAATATGAAACTTGTGTAAGAAAGAACTGCAGATGCTGGTTCAAGTCGAAGGTAGACACAAAATGCTGGAGTAAACTCATCGGGACAGGCAGCATCTCTGGAGAGAAGGAATGGGTGACGTTTCAGGTCGAGACCCTACTTCAGACTGGGGTCTCGACCCGAAACGTCACCCATTCCTTTTCTCCAGAGATAGGTTACGCCAGCATTTTGTGTCTACCATCAATATGAAACTTAATGTCAGAGGGGAGTATTGTACAGCTGGCATCCTCAACAGGGAACTGCAGATGCAAGTTTACACAAAAGGACACAAAATGCTGGAGTAATGCAGCGGGTCAGGCAATATCGCTGAAGATCATGGGTAGGTGATGTTTTGGGTCGGGACCCTTCTTAAGACTGATTTTGGGGGGAGGGCTTAAGAAAGCTGGAAGAGAGTCAAGTCAAGTCAATTTTATTTGTATAGCACATTTAAAAACAACCCACGTTGACCAAAGTGCTGTACATCAGTTCAGGTACTAAGAACGAACATACAATGGCACACAAACATAACAGCACATACATAAACAGATTCACAGCGCCCCCTCAGAGGGCCTTAAAAGCTAGGGAGTAGAAATAGGTTTTGAGCCTGGACTTAAAGGAGTCGATGGAGGGGGCAGTTCTGATGGGGAGAGGGATGCTGTTCCACAGTCTAGGAGCTGCAACCGCAAAAGCGCGGTCACCCCTCAAAAGAGAGGACGGGCAGGACAAAGCAAGGCAGATAATACATGGACACAGGTGCTGGGGATGGGGGGTTGATACTGGAAATCTGAAATAAAAACAGAAAAAGTTGGAAATATTCAACAGGTCAGGCTTCATCTCTTGCTGAGTATTTGTAGGAAGAGACACAAAGTCAACATTTCAGGTTGAAGGCACTTGGTCAAAACAGCTTTTCTTGGTTCTGGGATCATTTCATTTTCTTTACTTGGATGTGGACTGAGTCACAAATTGAAGTATCCCATTAGTCCGCTAAATTAACTCCACTCCAGCGAGAAAAAGAGAAAGAAGTGAGATTAGTTCAATTGTGTTCCTGTTGCCCAATGCCATGGCTTGCATGCCATCATAATGCAAATATAAGATGGGGAATATAAAATTTCTACAACCAGCTGAATCTGTGAGGTTTTCCCAGATTAGCCACTGTCGCAGTGGAGGGAATGATGCAGCTAAATTGTGCAAGTTAATATTTAGGAAGGAACTGCAGATGCAGGTTTACAATGAAGATAGACCTTCTAAACTGCAGCGAGTAGAGGCCCAGTGCTGTCAAGCGCTCATCATATGCGGCACGGTGGCGCAGCGGTAGAGTTGCTGCCTTACAGCGAATGCAGCGCCAGAGACTCAGGTTAGATCCTGACTACGGGCGCCGTCTGTACGGAGTTTGTACGTTCTCCCCGTGACCTGCGTGGGTTTTCTCCGAGATCTTCAGTTTCCTCCCACACTCCAAAGACGTGCAGGTATGTAGGTTAATTGACTGGGTAAATGTAAAAATTGTCCCTAGTGTGTGTAGGATAGTGTTAATGTGCGGGGATCGCTGGGCGGCGCGGACTCGGTGGGCCGAAGGGCCTGTTTCCGCGCTGTATCTCTAAATCTAAATCTAAAATCTAACCCACTCATTCCTGGAATCATTCTTGTAAACCTCTTCTGGACCCTCTTCAGAGCCAGCACATCCTTCCTCAGATCTGGGACCCAAATTTGCTCACAGTACTCCAAATGTTGCCTGACCAGTGCCTTATAGAGCTTCAGCATTACCTCTGTTTTTGTATTCTAGTCCTCTTGATATAAATTGAATTTGCACCAGCACTCCCAAGTCACTTTGCACCTCGGATATCTGGATTTTCTCTCCATTTAAAAAAATAATCCACACCTTTATTCTTATTAACAAAATGCATGACCACTCTTTCCTACACTTTCATCTGCCATTTCTCTGCCCACTCTCCTAACCAGTCCAAGTCCTTCTACAGAGTCCTTGCTTCCTGCCCCTCCACCTATCTTGGATCATCTTCAAACTTGGCCACAAAGCCTTCAATCCCCTTATTCGAATCATTAATATACAACGTGAAGAGACTGACCCGTGCGGAACTCCACTAGTCACTGGCAGCCAGCCTGAAAATGCGCCTTCTATTGCAACTCTATGCCTTCTGCCATCCAGCCAACCCGTTATCCATGCTCGTATCTTCCCTTTGATACCATGGGCTCTCAGCTTCCCTAGCAGCTTGACGTGCAGCCCCTTATCGAAGGCCTTCTGAAAATCTAGGTAAACAACATCTACAGCCTCCCCTCTGTGTAATCACGGTGTTCATGCTGGTTGGAAGCTTTTTGGTTTAAATTGAAGGTAGACACAAAATGCTGGAGTAACTCAGCGGGACAGGCAGCATCTCTGGAGAGAAGGAATGGGCGACGTTTCAGGTCGAGACCCTATTTGGCTGCACTGTTGTGGGTGTACAAGGGGTAAAGAAGGGAGCCGAGAACGCATCATTGTGGAGCACTAATGCTGTGGATTATCGTGGAGGACGATCTGTCCTCCCCCCCCCCCCCCCCCCCCCCCCCCCACACTGATTGCGGTCTTTTGCATTTATTGTGTTCATTGTATTTATATTGTAGTTACTGTTTACTCTATGAGACATAGAGTCAGATGAATCATTCCACCTTTTATGGAATTCAAGTTAAGAACGTGATAACATATTCTATGCAAGCCGGAACAAATCCAGTCCAAGAAAATGGATCCTGTCCTGGGGAAGGTATCCAACCATGCCTGGTCCACTGCTCAGCAATTCTTTCATCATTCTGTTTGCAAATTACATAGTATAGTTAAATTCGACAGTGCCAAAATGCACCTGTAACCAGGTTTATCCGAGAACTCCCTTTTAGGGAGTCACGAGAGACTGCAGCTGTTGGAATCTGGGACAAAAAAACGCTTCAAGTGATCCAGGAATTTCATTGCATCTTATGATACATAACAATAAACTAACCTGAATCTGAATCTCAAGCTGATTTCAGCTTGCTCAAATTCAGACCGAGAGAAAGATGTGATGCTGATTCCAATGTATCTCTGCTGAAGTTTAAGAAAATAACTGCAGATGCTGGTACAAATCGAAGGTATTTATTCACAAAATGCTGGAGTAACTCAGCGGGTCAGGCAGCATCTCTGGAGAGAAGGAATGGGTGACGTTTCGGGTCGAGACCCTTCTTCAGACTGATGTCAGGGGGGCGGGACAAAGGAAGGATATAAGTGTTTAGTTCATATCATATCATCATATACATACAGCCGGAAACAGGCCTTTTCGGCCCTCCAAGTCCGTGCCGCCCACAGTTTATTTAGTTTAGAGATTGAGCATGGAAATAGGTCCTTTGGCCCTGCCGACTACCAATCACCTGTTCATTCGAGTTCTATGTTATTCCGCTTTCTCATCCACTCCCTAAACATTTGGGGCAATTTACAGCGACCAATCTACCTCCAAACCTGCACATCTTTTGGATGTCGGTTGAAATCGAGTCACCGGAGTAAATCTACGCAGTCACTGGGAGAACTTGCAAACTCCGCACAGACAGCACCCGAGGTTAGGATTGAACCTGTGTCGCTGGCGCTGTGAGGCAGCAGTTCTACAGATTGCCACCTTGTTGACAGTAGGTGGCACATTCCCTGAACAACAAAACCAGTCTTTCCGGGAGAACATGGATATTGTGGATGAAATCTTTATATTCTTGAGAAAGGGAATAGAATGAATAACACGTGACATATCATGTCATGCGTAACATAACACAAAATGCATTGTGTTCTGCAGCTAAGGAGAGACAGATTGTTAACAGGAATTGTTTATTCTGAATGCTTTACTTTATTTTATCAGATCAGGAAATAAGGTCATCATGAGTCATTAAGGATACTAACCAATGACCTTTGATAATCAATGTACAGTCTGACTGACTCTAATCCAAGTAGATACCACAATGCCATGCTGAGGGAATGTTGTTTTCTTGGAATTATATCTTTGGATGTTGTTTGAAATGTTCCCTTTTATAAAATACTAATTAACTGGCAGTACATTAACCTTTGAATGAACAACTCCAATAAACAAAATCTCAAACTGTGTAGTGTGGATGTTGTAAAAAGCAATCGCAATTGCACTGTGAAAGCTATTGACAATAGACAATAGACAATAGGTGCAGGAGGAGGCCATTCGGCCCTTTGAGCCAGCACCGCCATTTAATGTGATCATGGCTGATCATTCTCAATCAGTACCCCGTTCCTGCCTTCTCCCCATACCCCCTGACTCCGCTATCCTTAAGAGCTCTATCTAGCTCTCTCTTGAATGCATTCAGAGAATTGGCCTCCACTGCCTTCTGAGGCAGAGAATTCCACAGATTCACAACTCTCTGACTGAAAAAGTTTTTTCTCATCTCAGTTCTAAATGGCCTACCCCTTATTCTTAAACTGTGGCCCCTTGTCCTGGACTCCCCCAACATTGGGAACATGTTTCCTGCCTCTAACGTGTCCAACCCCTTAATAATCTTATACGTTTCGATAAGATCTCCTCTCATCCTTCTAAATTCCAGTGTATACAAGCCTAGTCGTCGCAGTCGTTCAACATACGACAGTCCCGCCATTCCGGGAATTAACCTAGTAAACCTACACTGCACGCCCTCAATAGCAAGAATATCCTTCCTCAAATTTGGAGACCAAAACTGCACACAGTACTCCAGGTGCGGTCTCACTAGGGCCCTGTACAACTGCAGAAGGACCTCTTGCTCCTATACTCAACTCCTCTTGTTATGAAGGCCAACATTCCATTGGCTTTCTTCACTGCCTGCTGTACCTGCATGCTTCCTTTCAGTGACTGATGCACTAGGACACCCAGATCTCGTTGTACGTCCCCTGTTCCTAACTTGACACCATTCAGATAATACTCTGCCTTCCTATTCTTACCACCAAAGTGTTTAACCTCACACTTATCCACATTAAACTGCATCTGCCATGCATCCGCCCACTCACACAACCTGTCCAAGTCACCCTGCAACCTCATAGCATCTTCCTCACAGTTCACACTACCACCCAGCTTTGTATCATCTGCAAATTTGCTAATGGTACTTTTAATTCCTTCATCCAAGTCATTAATGTATATTGTAAATAGCTGCGGTCCCAGCACCAAGCCTTGCGGTACCCCACTAGTTACCGCCTGCCATTCTGAAAGATTTAGATTTAGATTTAGATTTAGAAAGGGACCCATTTATCCCCACTCTTTGCTTTCTGTCTGTCAACCAATTTTCTATCCACGTCAGTACCCTACCTCCAATACCATGTGCTCTAATTTTGCCCACTAATCTCCTATGTGGAACCTTGTCAAAGGCTTTCTGAAAGTCAAGGTACACCACATCCACCGGCTCACCCCTGTCAATTTTCCTAGTTACATCCTCAAAGAATTCCAGAAGATTAGTCAAGCATGATTTCCCCTTCGTAAATCCATGCTGACTCGGAACAATCCTGTTACCTCTATCCAAATGCTCCGCAATTTCGTCTTTTATAATTGACTCTATTCACTGACTGTGAAGTAGTTCATAAGTTCATGTCATGGGAGCAGAAGGTAGTTGAGGCCAGTTCATTGGCTATATTTAAGAGGGAGTTAGATGTGGCCCTTGTGGCTAAAGGGATCAGTGGGTATGGAGAGAAGGCAGGTACGGGATACTGAGTTGGATGATCAGCCATGATCATATTGAATGGCGGTGCAGGCTCGAAGGGCCGAATGGCCTACTCCTGTACCTATTTTCTATGGTTCTATGTTTCTAATTAGGCCATCCAGCCCATCGAGTCTACTCCGCCATTCAATCATGGCTGATAGGCAATAGACAATAGACAATAGGTGCAGGAGGAGGCCATTCAGCCCTTCGAGCCAGCACCACCATTCAATGTGATCATGGCTGATCATTCTCAATCAGTACCCCGTTCCTGCCTTCTCCCCATACCCCCTGACTCCGCTACCCTTAAGAGCTCTATCCAGCTCTCTCTTGAATGCATTCAGAGAATTGGCCTCCATTGCCTTCTGAGGCAGAGAATTCCACAGATTCACAACTCTCTGACTGAAAACTATTTTCCTCATCTCAATTCTAACTTTCTAACATCTATCTTTCCCTCGCAACCCCATTCTTCTGCTACTTCCCATAACGCCTGACACCCTTACTAATCAAGAATCTGTCAATCTGCGCCTTAAAAATACCCAATAATTCCAACGCCGCCTGTGGCAATGAATTCCACAGATTCACCATCCTTCTGACTAAAGAAATTCCTTCTCGTCCCTTTTCTAAGAGTGCGTCCTTTTATTCTGAGGCTCGAGTCACTAAGCAAGTTGAGAAAAAGAGAGACTGCAGATGCTGGAATCTTGAGCTAAAAACAAAGTGCTGGTGGAACTCAGTGGGACAGGCAGCATCTGTGGAGGGAAATGGATAGACAACGTTTCGAGTCAGGACCCTTCTTCAGACTCCTGAGGATGTGAAAGAGGTTGTGTAAGTGTACATTTTCTTCTCCTGACCCAAACGTGTTGAAAATAATTGAAACTTTAGTCGTGCACAATAAAATAAAAATGGAATAAGTATTGTAGTCTTCCATACTGTCATTTGGAAATCTATTGAATGATTTTGTCTCATGCTAGAATTAAATTTTGCTTCTATTTTAAACATTTCAGTTTAATTGGAACAGTTGGTAATTAGGGCTATTACCAGGTAGTATTAGCAGGGTTCAGTAAAAAAGACCATTAGGCTGAGTACCCAGCAGGTTCACCAATGTCCATTATGACTGACACAATTTCTCTCAAACCCAACATGGACTTCATAGGCCAAAACCTTCTTTCAAGTCATACCAAACTAAGAAAAATGGTATGAGAAACAATGAACACAATCTCTCATCATATGACTTAATGCCGTCCCAGGAAGCAATCATTGCCCTCCCTTTAATTCAAATATATCCTCCCTTTGGTAAAATGGTAATTCTGCATACAATAATACTCATTATTCTATGCAGAATAATGATTCGTCTCACCAAGGCCCAGTATAATTATAGCAAAGTAGCCTTGCTCCTTTACTCTAAATCTCTTGCAGTCATCAGCATGAAAAGATTCCCGACCCGAAACCTCACCCATCCATATTCTCCAGGGTTTCTGCCTGACAAGCCGAGATACTCCAGCACCTTGTGTCTTTTTGTTTTTTAAACCAGCATCTGCAGTTCCATGTTTCACTATAACGTTTGTGTTCTTAACTACTTGCAGCAGCTGCATGTTCGCTTTCAGTTGCTGAGGTATAAACCTGCCCTAATCACTTTGACATAAAATTTGCCAATCTCATTATTTCAGTAATTCTCTGCCTTTCTGTTTTCCTGCCAAAGGGGATAACTTTACATGTATCCACATTCCACCACATCTCCAGTGAGTTAACTTGTCCAAATTACCCCACAGCCTCTTTGCATTCTCCTCAAAACACATAAATTCCACCAAGATGGCCGACTTGGAAATGTTCCATTTAGCTCTCTCATTCAATTAATTGACATCTATATACTAAAACTCTCGTTTGTTATCTTGTTTGTGACTGATCTTCAGCCAAAACGGTGCACGATAGCGCGACAATTTTAGGCCCACCTTACTCACCATTGTCACTTTAGTGATAATGCAAGTAGTTTTATTGAAATCGGTGTTATATTTTTTAAGTTATTCACATTTTTAAGTTTAAAAGGAGGGGAGGGGGAGGGGAGGAGGGAGGGAGGGGGGAAGGAGGGAGTGGGGGAGAAGGGAGAGGGGAGTGGGGGCTGAGGAGAAGGGGAAGGGGAGGACAGGGTGCTGCACCAATGCAGGAGAGGTTTGGGCCCGACGGGTCTAGTATATTATATACTGTTGTTGCCCAAGCTCCAATCCCTATTGTCAGTACCTGCCACCCTGAAGAAGGGCAATTTATTCCTAGTCTGTCTCACATCTGTCGTTCAACTTTCAATCCATGCCACTGTATTAACCCCAGTCTCATGTGTTTTCATTTTGCACACTAACGTCTTCCTTTCAAAAATCCTTGTTGACTTAGTTTGATTACACTTTCTTCCAAATATACTGTTATCACATTGTTTATAATGGGCTGTGGTATTTTCACTACAATTAATGTCAGTCTTATCAGAGTATTGTTCCCTGTTATCTCCCTTCCTTATGGAAGACTTACACATTCTCTTCCATCTGCATTTGATAACCTACAGACTTTTGGAACTAGACAACCAGTGCATCCTCAGGATTCATGGATTCCTCTTTTCTTATTCTGGGTTGCCCTGGGGCTTCATGGCTTACAATCTCATTCATTCCACCAGCATTATTTTTGCCTGGTACATATTTCCTTCAATTCCTCCTTGCCATCACATTTTTGTCCCCTAATATTTCTGCAAAGTTATACTTGCCCTCTTTAGTGAAGACAGAACCAAAGTAATTTGGTTAAGCACCCTAGACACAAGGAACTGTAGATGCTGGAATTTTGCATAGAATACAAAGCGCTGGAGTAACTTAGCGGGTCAGGCATAATCGCCGGAGTGCATAGATAGGCAATGTTTTGGGTCGGGTTTGTTTGGGTTGGTTTGGGTTCTTCAGACTTCACAGTTAATCATCCCGCCATCTCTTTGTTCAGAGACTGAGATCACAGGGTCATCAGGTGTTGTGGGGGGGGGGGGGGGGGGGGCTCGTGTAGGTAGGTTTTTATTCTACCTTTCTAAGTGTGCATTGAGCTTGTACAGAAGTGAGATGTTACTGCCATTTGTGCTCCCCATTTTCACCTTGTGGGAGGTGATGGCATGCGAGCTCTCCCACAAGTACTGGCGGCACAGGAGCGCAGCGGTAGAGTTGCTGCTTTACAGCGAATGTAGCGCCGGAGACTCAGGTTCGATCCTGACTACGGGTGCTGTACTGTAAGGAGTTTGTACGTTCTCCCCGTGACCTACGTGGGTTTTCTCCGAGATCTTCGGTTTCCTCCCACACTCCAAAGACGTACAGGTATGTAGGTTAATTGACTGGGTATATGTAAAAAATTGTCCCTAGTGTGTGTAGGATAGTGTTAGTGTGCGGGGATCGCTGGGCGGTGCGGATTTGGTGGGCGAAAAGGCCTGTTTCCGCGCTGTATCTGAAATATGAAATATGAAAAATAAGTGTCGAACATCTGGAATGTGTTCCTTCCTGGACCTTGTTATCACCTTCCCTACTTATCAGATTGCAGCACTGGCTGCAATGCTCCTTATGCTCCTTTATTACCTTCCAGCAGCTGACCCCAGCAACCCCTTCACCAACCCCCTCCAACCCCCCCCCCCCTCACACCCCATCACAAACTAGCACCATCAGCCATGTTTCTCTTGGTCTCTATCCATCTATCCCCCATCAGTCTCTTTCTCCTAACTCCACCCCTTCTCTTTCTGTTCCTCTTCTGCTCCATTTGCCCCTCATCCTTCACCCCTCTTCCATCCACTTGTTACGTACTGCCTCCCATCTCCTCCCTCCTCTCCGCTCTTCATGTGGGCCACCTTTCCCCTCCATTCTCGGTCCTAATGTAGGGTTTCAAACCAAGACATTGACAACCTTCTGAGGTTCTCTAGCAATTTACTTTTTGTTTCAAATTCCTGCATTTGCAGTCACTTGTTTCTCCATATCCTGTTCGCTAGTTGGCTCCACAGTAAACTGATCTAAAAAAAAAACATACACTCCAGCAATTCGCCCTCCAGGGCATTATTGTTAATGTGGTTTGACCAGTCTGCATGTACTCTGTAATTACTATAGCACAATAGACAATAGGTGCAGGAGGAGGTCATTCTGCCCTTCGAGCCAGCACCGCCATTCAATGTGATCATGGCTGATCATTCTCAATCAGTACCCTGTTCCTGCCTTCTCCCCATACCCCCTGACTCCGCTATCTTTAAGAGCTCTATCTAGCTCTCACCTTCTCACACGGGATCTCTAACTTACTGTTTGGCATCCTATATATTATTGCTGGTGTTTGGAGGCTGACAGACAATTTCCACAGGCTTTAGCCCTAAACATTTCTTAAGATAGACACAAAATACTGGAGTAATTAAGCGGGTCAGGCATCATCTCTAGGTGACGTTTCAGGTGGGGACCCTTGTTCATACTCATTGTCAGTATCTACAGTTCCTTCCTACACTTGGTTTCTTAGTTCTTCTTAAACTGATTCAATGCCCTGATTTTCTGAGCTACTATTGTTTTGCTGTATTGCTCTGATTTCATCGTTTACCAACCATCCCAAACACTTTTCATTTTTGCCTGCTCTTCCCAGTTATTGTCAATGTGAATGAGGTCCACTCCTAACTGCCCCCAGAAGTGGCTTAGTAATGCCCTTCACTTGTAATGTGTCACTGGTAAGGTCATGCATGACCTTCCTTGTGGCATCACAGGTAGCCACCATCATCACTGGCCCTACCAAGAGGACTTGTAGGCACCACCTTGGCCGAGGTGTCAACATGGACACTGCGGTAACTGAGCAGCTTCCTGCAGGTCTAGAGGACAATTGGACCATCTGGTGGCATTGGTGGGCAACAGAGGAGCCAGCAGGGTGAGGGAGGGCAATGCCCTGTATCTACCCCTGTGGCAAGCCACCATGAGGAGGAAAAACAATCGAGGACCCTGCGGGTGGGGAAACCGCCGTGAGGGAGGGGGAAGAACAATGAACAATGAACAATGAAGGACCGGGCGTGGGGGGAACTGCCAGGAGAGGTGGGGGGTGGGGGGGGAGAACAAAGGAGGAACCGGTGGGGCTACTTTGTAACCTTGTTGGTGCCATTTAAGTGGCAAATATTTGCATACCTTGACTATGCCAAGGTATACAGTGTGCCTTGTCACATGTGACAATAAAGTATTCCATTCCAAGTATCAGACTAGACTTTACTTAATAATAATAATAATAATGCATTACATTTATATAGCGCTTTTCAAACACTCAAAGATGCTTTACAGGGATTTCTAGAACATAGAGAAGTGAATAAATAGATAAATAAGTAAACAAACAGAAAAAGGAGACAGAAGGTGAGGTGACGGTCAGTGGTTGAAGGCAGTGCTGAACAGGTGGGACTTGAGTGATGTTTTGAATGTGGTGAGTGAGGAGGAGTCTCTGACGGTTTGGGGTAGTCAGTTCCATAGGGTGGGAGCAGCAATGGAGAAAGCCCTGTTTGTTTGATTTGGAAGTTCACTGCTTCAGGCGGCCTTCAGGTGCACAGTTTAGGGTTTTGTCAAGGCCTTATAGAAACATAGAAAATAGGTGCAGGAGTAGGCCATTCGGCCCTTCGAGCCTGCACCGCCATTCAATATGATCATGGCTGATCATCCAGCTCAGTAACCTGTACCTGCCTTCTCTCCATACCCCCTGATCCCTTTAGCCACAAGGGCCACATCTAACTCCCTCTTAAATATAGCCAATGAACTGGCCTCAACTACTTTCTGTGACAGAGAATTCCACAGACTCACCACTCTCTGTGTGAAGAAATGTTTTCTCATCTCGGTCCTAAAAGACTTCCCCCTTATCCTTAAGCTGTGACCCCTGGTTCTGGACTTCCCCAACATCGGGAACAATCTTCCCGCATCTAGCCTCTCCAACCCCTTAAGAATTTTATATGTTTCAATAAGATCCCCCCTCAGTCTTCTAAATTCCAGCGAGTATAAGCCTAGTCTATCCAATCTTTCTTCATATGAAAGTCCTGCCATCCCAGGGATCAATCTGGTGAACCTTCTCTGTACTCCCTCTAAGGCTAGAATGTCTTTCCTCAGATTAGGAGACCAAAACTGTACACAATACTCCAGGTGCGGTCTCACCAAGGCCCTGTACAACTGCAGCAGAACCTCCCTGCTCCTATACTCAAATCCTCTTGCTATGAATGCTAACATACCATTCGCTTTCTTCACTGCCTGCTGCACCTGCACGCTTACTTTCAATGACTGGTGCATCATGACACCCAGGTCACGTTGTATCTCCCCTTTTCCTAATTGGCAACCATTCAGGTAATACTCTGCTTTCCTGTTCTTGCCGCCAAAGTGGATAACCTCACATTTATCCAAATTATATTGCATCTGCCATGCATTTGCCCACTCTCCTAATCTATCCAAGTCACTCTACGGCCTCCTAGCATCCTCCTCGCAGCTAACACTGCCACCCAGCTTCGTGTCATCCGCAAACTTAGAGATATTGCATTCAATTCCCTCGTCCAAATCATTAACATATATTGTAAATAACTGGGGTCCCAGCACTGAGCCTTGCGGTACCCCACTAGTCACGGCCTGCCATTCCGAAAAGGACCCGTTTATTCCTATTCTTATTAATATAAATACATAGCAATCGGCCATCCTGGGGTGAATCAGTAATAAACTCGATCTGTATCATCAGTTGAGTTTAGTTTAGTTTAGTTCAGTTTATTGTCAGATGTATCGAGGTACAGTGAAAAGCTTTTTCGTTGTGTGCTCACCAGTCAGTGGAAAGATTATACATAATTACCATCATGGGAACTGCACAAAGTGGAATGATGTCAGAGTTCTCAGTGTTCCTTGTTAATCAAAGTGAATCATATGCCCAATGTGGCATACCAAGAATTTAATTGAGTATTAGGAAAATGTCAGTGTACTCAAAATACCCAGCTTCAAATGCCATAGCTACTTCCCACTTAAAGACCTGGCTGATTCAGCTGGGTATCTGATCAGCAGTGCAACTGCTTCCCGGCAATATTTCTTTTAGTTAAAAGCATAATGTGATCAAGTCAGAGAGTTGTAGAGCACCGAAGTAGGCCCATTGACCCACACTGTCCATCCGACCATTTTGTCGGTCCACATTAATCCCACTTCTTTACATTAAGTCCTTATCCTTTTATGCCTCACTTATTTAAGTGCCTGTCTAAATGTCCCATAAATGTTGTGATTGTACCTGACTCCACCAAATCCCCTGGCTGTGACTTTTGTGTAAATATTTTCCTCTCCAAGCCCCTTTGTAACTCCTTCCTCTCACCTTAAACATTTGCCTTCTTTTTTGATATCCCAGCCAATGGAAAACGTTTCTGACTATCCACCATATGTATGCTTCATGTCATTGTACATACATACATCTATCAGTCCCACCCCACCCCACTACCTCCTTCATTGTCAGGTATACAAACACAGCCTAATCCAATCTCTGCCCATAACTATTGTTCTCCAATCCAGACACCATCCAGGTGAATCTCATCTGCACCCTTTCCAGCACAACTATAAACCTTCGTACAGCGTGATGATCAAAACTGCACACAATACTCCAAGTGTGGTTTAACCAATGTTTTGTAATGTTGCAACATAACATCTCAACTTTTATATTCCATGCACTGACCTATGAAGGCACATGCCATATACCTTCTTTGTCTCCTTGTGTACAGTACCTGTTTGCTGCTTTCAGGGACCTATGGACTTGAACCCAAAATCATCAATTGCCCCTTTTCATCAATACTTCTTTGTGCCTTACCATTCACAATATATGTCCCATCCCGATCTGACTTCCTAAAATGCAACACCTCACACTTGTTGGTATTAAATTCCATCTGCCAATGGTCAGCCCAACTTTCCAACTTATCTCTATCCCGCTGTAGCCTCGCCAACAGCCTGTCTCGTCGCTTTCTTTGTTGTTTTTAGTCTGTTTTATTTGTATATTTTAGTTAATCTTTAGTTTTTGTATTATGTGGGGGGGGGGGGGGAAACTTTTTTAAATCTCTTTCCTCGACGGAGATGCAACTTTTTCCGTGTCGTACCTCCATCCGCACTATGGCCTAACATCGTGGAGCTGGCGGTCTCTTTGTCAGGGCTAGGCTTCGGGAACTCCAGACGCAGGAGCTTCGACCGCCCCGATCGACCCATTGCGGGGACTTCAATCGCCGATTGCGGGTGCTTCGATTGCCCCAACTGCGGATGTTTCGATCGCCCCGACCAGAGGGAGAAAAGGAGGAAGAAGGTCAAAGTTATTCGACTTCCATCACAGTGAGGAGTGCGAGGTCACTGAAAGCAAGATGGATGCTGCTGGCGCTGGTGGGGACTCGGAGGGATTGCCGTGAGTGCGGTGGTCTCGGTGTTGCGGGGTCTTCGCGCCACGGGAGCGAGTCTGACGCGAGTGCGAATGGCTTTCTGACTGTTCGGGCGGACAGGGACTGCTGAGAGAGTGACAAGCGGTCAGTGCAACTCTGGTCGCATCACGATGGAGTTTGTGTGTGGCCCGGACATTGGACTGATGGCTGTGGGCCTCTGCTTTTGCTGAGGGCCTGGGGTTTCACACACGCCGCTGTGGTGGCTGCTTATGTTCAATGTTTATGTAATTTTATATCTTGTTGCTTTTTTTTGGTATGACTGTATGGTCAAATCAAATTTCACTGTACCTTCGGGTACACGTGACAATAAAGGACTATTGAACTATTGACAACCTTCCTGACGATCCATACCGTCACCAACTTTCATGTCATCCACAAGCTTATTAACCCCACCTCCTACACTCACATCAAAGTCATTAATATGTGACCCAAACATCAATACTGAACTCTATGGTACACTGCAATAGCTGGTCCCAGCATCCTCTCTATTATCAACAGTTCTCTGGCCACTGGCACTGTTCCAACCAGTTTCAAGCACGCGGTGGTCCAGCCCCTACTGAAAAAACCTAACCTAGACCCCACCTTGCCTAGCAACTACAGACCCATTTCCAAACTGCCATTCCTGTCAAAAGTCCTTGAAAAGGCAATCCTTAACCAATTAGTGCCCTACCTGCACCAAAACACCATCCTGGAAAGTTTCCAGTCAGGTTTCAGAGCCCACCACAGCACAGAGTCTGCCTTGTTGAAGGTACACAACGACCTGCTTCTCGCCATCGACACCGGCGACTGTGCAATCCTGCTCCTTCTCGACCTCAGCGCAGCATTCGATACAGTGGACCACACCATCCTTATTGACCGTCTCCGGTACGCGGTTGGCATTGATGGCACTGCCCTGAGCTGGTTCGCTTCGTACCTCAAAGATAGGAGTTTCGCCATCAACATAGGCAGTTATTCCTCTGCTCCAGCTAGCCTCTCCTGCGGAGTTCCACAAGGCTCAATCCTAGGCCCCATTCTCTTTTCTCTATACATGCTCCCCCTTGGCCAAATCATTCAAAGGCACGGCATTTCTTTCCACTGCTATGCCGATGACACTCAGCTTTACCTCCCCCTGAAACCCAACAACCAGTCAAATTTAAACAGCCTCTCACACTGCCTTGAGGACATAAAATGTTGGATGGCACAGAACTTCCTCCAATTAAATAAGAGCAAGTCTGAGGTCATCCTATTCGGCCCCCCCGACTCCATCAAATTGATAACAGGCAGTCTTGGAAGCCTATCCTGCCTAGTCAAACCGCATGTCAAAAACCTCGGCATGATATTTGACTCTGCATTAAAATTTGATAAGCAAGTCAACGCTGTGGTAAAAGCCAGCCTCTTCCAACTTCGAACCATAGCTAAAATCAAACCTTTCCTCAAATTCGACGACACAGAAAAAATCATTCACGCTTTCATTTCCTCCCGCCTAGACTACTGCAACTCCCTATACACTGGGATCAGCCAATCTTCCCTGTCCCGCCTGCAACTGGTCCAAAACGCCGCAGCGAGACTCCTGACGGGTACCCGTAAAAGGGACCACATCACCCCGATTCTGGCCTCTCTCCACTGGCTCCCTGTACGGTACAGAATCAACTTCAAGCTCCTCCTATTCACGTATAAAGCCATAAATGGACACTCCCCCCCCTACATCAAAAATCTTCTAACCCCCCTCTCTAACTCCAGGTCCCTCAGATCGGCCGACTTGGGGCTATTCACTATCCCACGGTCTAGGCTTAAACTCAGGGGTGACCGCGCTTTTGCGGTTGCAGCTCCTAGACTGTGGAACAGCATCCCTCTCCCGATCAGAACTGCCCCCTCCATCGACTCCTTTAAGTCCAGGCTCAAAACATATTTCTACTCCCTAGCGTTTGAGGCTCATTGAGGAGGCGCTGTGAACTGTTTGCGTGCCACTGTATGTTTCATTTTTTCCTTAGTACCTAATCAGATGTACAGCACTTTGGTCAACGTGGGTTGTTTTTAAATGTGCTATACAAATAAAATTGACTTGACTTGACTTGACTGTTGGTCATAGGAAGCATCCTTCTATCATTAACCCCTATCTCTTATCAATAAACCAATTTTGGATCCAATTAGCCAGCTCACTTTGGATCTTGTGCCTTAACCTTCTGGATCAGCCTACCGTATGGGACCTTGTCAAAGCCTCACTAAATCCATCTGTCTACCGCCCTCCCAACATCAATCCACATCAATCTTCTGAGTTACCTCCTCAGAAAACTTGCTTGTGTTTCGAGAGCACTTTTCACATCCTTGCAGAATATCTCAAAGCATTTTGCAGCCTTTGAAATACTTTTGTGATGTAGACTGGTAGCTAACTTTTGCAAACAAAATTATTAGGATGAAAATCAAAAATCTGCAGGTGCAGGAAATCTGAAATAAATACAGGGAATGCTGAAAACACTCAGGAGGTCAGGTAACATCTGTGGAAAGAGAAGTCCGTAGAACCTAGAACTCAGAACAGTACAGCACAGGAGTAGACCCTTTGGCCCACAATGTATATGTCAAAATGATGCCAAGATTATTCTCATCTGCATGCACATGATCCATATCCCTCCATGAGATCCGTGCGTTTGGCTATCCTGAATCAACCTATCATTCCAAAATGATCCATCCATCTAATCCATCTGTATCTTCTCTGGTACCTTTCCTAGCACAGACATTAGGCTTACTAGGTCCATGTTTCCCAGACTTTTCTTTGCAGTCCTTATTAAATAGAGCCACAACATTAGCCACCCTCCAGTCTTCTAGCACCTCACCGCATCTAACTGACGGGGCTCACGTTGTCGACCTCCCCTAGGTGAGCCCTGTCAACTGACCTCAGTCAGACGAACGACAACAAACAGAGACAGCAGAAGCAGAAGCAGCTTCATAACTTCTGTTGCCTCAAACGCAAGAAGAATCTAACTGACTCCTGCAATTTCTTCTCTAGCTTTGCACAATGTACTTCGATATTCCTAGTCAGGCCCTGATCGATGGTTGGCGTGGACTCTGTGGGCCAAACAGCCTATTTCCAAGTGTTTACAATTATTTTAAAAATTATAGAGACGTATAAAATTATAAAAGGACTAGACAAGCTAGACGCAGGAAAATTGGTCCCAATGGTGGGGGGAGTCCAGAACCAGGGGACACAGTCTAAGAATAAAGGGGAGGCCATTTAAAACTGTGAGAGGAAACATTTTCACCCAGAGAGTTGTGAATTTGTGGAATTCTCTGCCACAGAAGGCAGTGGAAGCCAATTCACTGGATGAATGTAAAAGATAGAGCTCTAGTGGCTAGTGGAATCAAGGGATATGGGGAGAAGGCAGGCACAGGTTACTGATTGTGGATGATCAGCCATGATCACAATGAATGGCGGTGCTGGCTCGAAGGGCCAAATGGCCTCCTCCTGCACCTATTTTCTATGTTTCTATGTTAACTAAAAACAACAGTCAGCCAGAGAGTTCTACCAGGAAGAAGGTGGATGACTCAACCGCCACAGCAGTGACCCATTAAATAGCGTCAAAGCAGTTCCAAATTCTCTGCTTCGTTATGCGAGTCTCACACGGTGGAGTGACTGAATAATTGTGCGTGTGACAAAACACAACCCAAGCAGAAAGGACCCGTATCTACTCTAGGGAGAGGCACTATCAGTGCAGAAAGCACACACGCACAGGCCTTTCAGACACCACACCACTGCTTTTAGTAACCCCACTACAGGAAAGATGTGAAGGCTTTGGAAAGGGTGCAGAGAAGGTTTATCAGAATGATGCCTGGATTAGGGGGTATTAGCTGTTAGATTAGGGAGAATTTGGACAGACTTGGACTGTGGAACGGCAGAGGTGGCAGGGAGAAATGATAGAAGTAGATACCATATATGAAGTTGTTACTGAACTGAGGCAAGAGCTTTACCCCTTTGCCCCTTTCCTAAAAAGATTGATTTAAACCAATAATGCAGTGCTTCTTCCGTTTGCATGAGATAAAAAAGCAAGGGCCATCGTATTGTCAAAGATTAAGGCATAGATCAGGTAGACACTCAGAATATTTTTCTAAGTATGGAAAAAACAAATATGAGGGTATAGGTTTAAGGTGAGAGGGGCAACGTTTAAAGGAGATGTGTGGGGTATGGTTTTTTTTTACGCAGAGGGTGGTGAGTGCCTGGAACACACTGCCAAGGGTGGTGGTTGTGGATACGATAGTGGCGATAGTTCTTGATATGTAAGGGTGTCAGGGGTTATGGGGAGAAGGCAGGAGAATGGGGTTGAGAGGGAAAGGTAGACCAGTGATGACTGAATGGCGAGGTGGTCTCGATGGGCCAAATGACCTAATTCTGCTCCTAGAACTGATGAATTTAAAAGACTTTTGGATAGGCATATTGTTATGCATGGAATGGAGGGATATGGGTTATGTGCAGGTAGATACGTGATGGTCTTGGCATCATGTTCGACACAGAGCGTGTGGGCCGGTTCTTGTGCCGTGCTGTCCTACGTTTTATGCTTCCAGTGTGTCACTTGGAGACCAGCTTTAAACGTTATCATTGGCAGCCATGGTCCTGAAGCTTTGGGCTTCAGTCATGGTCCAGAGAGTGGAGCATGGAACCCCTGACAGGACAGCAATCCAATCCAATGCAGCAGTTAGTGACCGCTGGAGATGCCAAAAACGAGACAAGGTTCTAAACTGAGGTCCTCACTTGCTTTCGGCTTTTCAAAGAAATGCAGAGGAGTTCCCCCAAAGTGATACTTATCTCGCAAACAAAACCAGTTAAAACAAATTATTTGCTCATTCATTAGTGGAAGTTTGCTTTGCAGAACTAGTGATGCGTTTTATGTTTTGTGTGGAAACTGCAACAGTTTCAAGTGCTTCAATCTCGATGAAATATGTTCTGAGGTCATGAGAGACAGTAAATCAATGGATGTCTTGCTTTATGCTACCACCTATCCTGTGGGATAGAGCAGATTCATCACACATCTGGATTAAACAAAAGCAAAGAGAAAGGATCGGCAAACTTACAGTGAAAATTCTGATCGGGGAAATTTTATTTATAAAATTGAGAGGATTATTGGCATATCTGGGTCTTGAAGCTTACATTACTGCACTAACAGTACAACTCCAAATATTTATGCTGCTAATATTTCACCATCTGAATTATTACTTATTATATTTTTATGTACTACATGTGCTCTCTGAGTCCACAAGTGTACATAATCTAAGCAGGCTTGTTTAGTTTAGTTTAGAGATGCAGCATGGAAACGGCGGCACGGTGGCGCAGCGGTAGAGTTGCTGCCTTACAGCGAATGCCGCGCCAGAGACTCAGGTTCGATCCTGACTACGGGTGCCGTCTGTACGGAGTTTGTACGTTCTCCCCGTGACCTGCGTGGGTTTTCTCCGAGATCTTCGGTTTCCTCCCACACTCCAAAGACGTACAGGTATGTAGGTTAATTGGCTGGACAAATGTAAAAAAAATAATAATTGTCCCTAGTGTGTGTAGGATGGTGTTAGTGTGTGCGGGGATCGCTGGGCGGCGCGGACCCAGTGGGCCGAAGGGCCTGTTTCCACGCTGTATCTCTAAATCTAAAAAAAACTTAAAAAAGGAACAGGCCCTTTGGTCCAATATATTGGGAAGTTAAATTAAAGATTGTCTGCACGTGGTCTGAAGAAGGGTCTTGACCAGAAATGTCATCCATTCCTCTCCAGAGATGCTGCCTGTCCCGCTGAGTTACTCCAGCATTTTGTGTCCACCTTCAGGCTTGGAGGGTCATTGGTCTCTGTAAATTAACCCTGGTGTTTAAGGAGTGGAGCAAAACGGGGATAACATAGAGCTCGAGTGAACAGGTGTTCGCTGGTCGGCGTGGACTGGGTGGGCTGTTGTCGCTGACCATTGATCGCCACTTTTACACTCGTTCTATGTCATCCCACACTGTCATCTACTCCTTGCACATTAGGGGCGATTGTTATAAACCATGTCTTTAGGATGTGGGAGGAAGCCTGAGCACCCGGAGAAAACCCACACGGTAAAACTCACAGAGAGAACATGCAGATCCGTACAGACAGCACCCGAGGTCAGTATCGAACCTGTGTCTGTGGTGCTGTGAGGCAGCAGCTCTACCAGCTTAGCCACTGTTGGCAATTCACAAGCATTGCAAATGGTCATTGCCTTGCAAGGGGAACTTGACCTTGAGCAGTTATCAGTAAGCTGGAATACCAATGGTTTTTGAAAGTTCAGTATTCATCAATAATAATGTGGTGAGAATTTAATTGGGTGACGAACATTTTATGAAAGTGTCATTGCCAGGTTGTTAACGATTACTGAAAAGTGCCATATTGAGTGCTTGAATGAAGACTGCCGTGCATTACTGTGCTTCCCCTCGTGCTGTCCATGATGATTCATCTGGAGGAAGTGCCGCGGTGATGGTAGAGGTGGGGAAATCACTGCTCACGACCCAGTTAATGCACTGTCTGGCAGCGGGAGCACTTAGGAGAGCCACAAAGACTCCCACAGGTCAGACTGTTAAACCAACAAAACTATGTCAACGTACACGAGGTAATTGGAGACATAAGGAACTGCAGATGCTGCTTTACAAAAAAAGACACAAAGTGTTGGAGCAACTCCATGGGTCTGGCAGCAACCCTGGAGAACATGGATAGGTGAATTTTCGGGTCAAGACCCTTCAAACTTTAGACTGTTCCTTGTGTCTCCACTTTAGTCCGAAGAAGGGTCCCGACCCAAAATGTCACCTATCCAATGTGACAATCATGCATTAGAGTCATACAGTAATAGAGTGATAAAGGAAACAGGCCCTTTGGCCCAACTTGCCCACTCCACCAACAATGTCCCAGCTACACTAGTCCCACCTGCCTGCGCTTGGTCCATATCCCTCCAAACCTGTCCTATCCATGTACCTGTCTAACTGTTTCTTAAATGATGGGATAGTCCCTGCCCCAACTACCTCCTCTGGCAGCTTGTTCCATACACCCACCAGCCTTTGTGTGAAAAAGTTACCCCTCGGATTCCTATTAAATCTTTTCCCCTTCACCTTGAACCTATGTCCTTTGGTCCTCGATTCCCCTACTCTGGGCAAAAGACTCTGTGCATCTGCCCGATCTATTCCTCACATGATTATATACACCTCTATAAGAGCTCCCCTCATCCTCCTGCGCTCCATGGAATAGAGACCCAGCCTACTCAACCTCTGCCTATAGCTCACACCCTCTAGTCCTGGCAACATCCTTGTAAATCTTTTCTGAACCCTTTCAAGCTTGACAATATATTTCCTATAACATGAGCGCAATATTCAAATGCGGTCTCACCAACGTCTTATACGACTGCAACATGACCTCCCAACTTCTATACTCAGTACTCTGACTGATGAAGGCCAAAGTGCCAAAAGCCTTTTTAACCACCTGCGACTCGACTTGTGTACAGTACATGCACCTGTACTCCGAGATCCCTCTGCACTATAACACTACCCAGAGGCCTACCATTTACTGGTCCTGCCCTTGTTCGACGTCCCAAAATGCAACACCTCACACTTTTCTGTATTAAATTCCATCAACCATTCCTCCGCCCACTTGGCCAATCGATCCAGATCCTGCTGCAATCTTACACAACCATCTTCACTATCTGCAAAACCACTAACTTTTTTATCATCAGCAAACTTGCTAATCTTGCCCTGTATGTTCTCATCCAAATCATTTATGTAGATGACAAACAGTAAGTGGCCCAGCACCAAACCCTGAGGCACACCACTAGTCACAGCCCTCCAGTCTGAGAAACAACCTTCCATCATCACCCTCTGCTTCCTTCCATGGAGCCAGTTTGCTATCCATTCAGCTATCTCTCCTTGGATCCCATGCGATCAGCCTACCATGTGGAACCTTGTCGAAAGCCTTACTGAAGTCCATGTACACAGCATCTACAGCTCTGCCTTCATCAACCTTTTTGGTCAAGTCTTCAAAAAAATCAATCAGATTTGTGAAACACGACCTCCCACGTACAAAACCATGCTGAATATCCCTAATCAGCCCTTGCTCATCCAAATGCCTGTGTAACCTATCCCTCAGAATACTCTCCAGTAACTTACCAACTACAGATGTTAAGCTCCATACTGGCAGGCAGGTTTGCTAGTGTGACACCTGTGGCTTTAAACTAAGTAGTGGGGGGGAGGGGTTAACAAATTGTGAATATGAAGATGAGGTCAAAGGGAATACAGGAGATATTGCAAAAGACTCTCGGAAGAATGGGAACAGAAGTTCTAGAGCGGAAAAGAAATTAAGGGCAGGGCCAATTGTGAACGATGTGAGAGAGGAGGTAAATACAGAAGTTAAAGTGTTGTACTTAAATGCGCGTAGTATAAAAAATAAAGTGGATGAGCTTGAGGCTCAGTTAGTCATGGGCAAGTATGATGTTGTAGGGATCACTGAGACATGGTTACAAGAGGACCAGGGCTGGGAACTGAATATTCAGGGGTACACAACGTATAGAAAAGACAGACAGGTGGGCAGAGGGGGTGGGGTTGCTCTGATGGTAAGGAATGATATTCATTCCCTTGCAAGGGGTGACATAGAATCAGGAGATGTTGAATCAGTATGGATAGAAATGAGAAATTGTAAGGGTAAAAAGACCCTAATGGGAGTTATCTATAGGCCCCCAAACAGTAGCCTCGACATAGGGTGCAAGTTGAATCAGGAGATAAAATTGGCGTGTCAAAAATGTAATGCTACGGTGGTTATGGGAGATTTCAACATGTAGGTAGACTGGGAAAATCAGGTTGGAAATGGACCCCAGGAAAGAGAGTTTGTAGAGTGCCTTCGAGATGGATTCTTAGAACAGCTTGTACTGGAGCCTACCAGGGAGAAGGCAATTCTGGATTTAGTGTTGTGTAATGATCCTGATCTGATAAGGGGACTAGAGGTAAAAGAGCCATTAGGAGGCAGTGATCACAACATGATAAGTTTTACTCTGCAAATGGAAAGGCAGAAGGGAAAATCGGAAGTGTCGGTATTACAGTATAGCAAAGGGGATTACAGAGGCATGAGGCAGGAGCTGGCCAAAATTGATTGGAAGGAGGCCCTAGCAGGGAAGACGGTAGAACAGCAATGGCAGGTATTCCTGGGAATAATGCAGAGGTTGCAGGATCAATTTATTCCAAAGAGGTGGAAAGACTCTAAGGGGAGTAAGAGACACCTGTGGCTGACGAGGGAAGTCAGGGACAGCATAAAAATTAAGGAGAGGAAGTATAACATAGCAAAGAAGAGTGGGAAGACAGAGGATTGGGACTCTTTTAAAGAGCAACAAAAGTTAACTAAAAAGGCAATACGGGGAGAAAAGATGAGGTACGAGGGTAAACTAGCCAATAATATAAAGGAGGATAGCAAAAGTTTTTTTAGGTACGTGAAGAGGAAAAAAATAGTCAAGGCAAATGTGGGTCCCTTGAAGACAGAAGCAGGGGAATTTATTATGGGGAACAAAGAAATGGCAGACGAGTTAAACCGTTACTTTGGATCTGTCTTCAATGAGGAAGATACACACAATCTCCCAAATGTTCTAGGGGCCGGAGAACCTAGGGTGATGGAGGAACTGAAGGAAATCCACATTAGGCAGGAAATGGTTTTGGGTAGACTGATGGGACTGAAGGCTGATAAATCCCCAGGGCCTGATGGTCTGCATCCCAGAGTACTTAAGGAGGTGGCTCTAGAAATAGTGGAAGCATTGGAGATCATTTTTCAATGTTCTATAGATTCAGGATCAGTTCCTGTGGATTGGAGGATAGCAAATGTTATCCCACTTTTTAAGAAAGGAGGGAGAGAGAAAACGGGTAATTATAGACCAGTTAGTCTGACATCAGTGGTGGGGAAGATGCTGGAGTCAATTATAAAAGACGAAATTGCTGAGCATTTGGATAGCAGTAACGGGATCATTCCGAGTCAGCATGGATTTACGAAGGGGAAATCATGCTTGACAAATCTACTGGAATTTTTTGAGGATGTAACTAGGAAAATTGACAAGGGAGAGTCAGTGGATGTGGTGTACCTCGACTTTCAGAAAGCCTTCGACAAGGTCCCACATAGGAGATTAGTGGGCAAAATTAGGGCACATGGTATTGGGGGTAGGGTACTGACATGGATAGAAAATTGGTTGACAGACAGAAAGCAAAGAGTGGGGATAAATGGGTCCCTTTCGGAATGGCAGGCAGTGACCAGTGGGGTACCGCAAGGTTCGGTGCTGGGACCCCAGCTATTTACGATATACATTAATGACTTAGACGAAGGGATTAAAAGTACCATTAGCAAATTTGCAGATGATACTAAGTTGGGGGGTAGTGTGAATTGTGAGGAAGATGCAATAACGCTGCAGGGTGACTTGGACAGGTTGTGTGAGTGGGCGGATACATGGCAGATGCAGTTTAATGTAGGTAAGTGTGAGGTTATTCACTTTGGAAGTAAGAATAGAAAGGCAGATTATTATCTGAATGGTGTCAAGTTAGGAGGAGGGGGAGTTCAACGAGATCTGGGTGTCCTAGTGCATCAGTCAATGAAAGGAAGCATGCAGGTTCAGCAGGCAGTGAAGAAAGCCAATGGAATGTTGGCCTTCGTAACAAGAGGAGTTGAGTATAGGAGCAAAGAGGTCCTTCTACAGTTGTACCGGGCCCTGGTGAGACCGCACCTGGAGTACTGTGTGCAGTTTTGGTCTCCAAATTTGAGGAAGGATATTCTTGCTATGGAGGGCGTGCAGCGTAGGTTCACTAGGTTAATTCCCGGAATGGCGGGACTGTCGTATGTTGAAAGGCTGGAGCGATTGGGCTTGTATACACTGGAATTTAGAAGGATGAGGGGGGATCTTATTGAAACATATAAGATAATTAGGGGATTGGACACATTAGAGGCAGATAACATGTTCCCAATGTTGGGGGAGTCCAGAACAAGGGGCCACAGTTTGAGAATAAGGGGTAGGCCATTTAGAACGGAGATGAGGAAGAACTTTTTCAGTCAGAGGGTGGTGAAGGTGTGGAATTCTCTGCCTCAGAAGGCAGTGGAGGCCAGTTCGTTGGATGCTTTCAAGAGAGAGCTGGATAGAGCTCTTAAGGATAGCGGAGTGAGGGGGTATGGGGAGAAGGCAGGAACGGGGTACTGATTGAGAGTGATCAGCCATGATCGCATTGAATGGCGGTGCTGGCTCGAAGGGCTGAATGGCCTACTCCTGCACCTATTGTCTATTGTCTATTGTCTATTGTCTATAAGCTCACCAACCTTAGTTCCCAACATTTTCCCTGCAGCTCTTCTTAAAAAGAGGCACAACATTTGCCACCTTCCAGTCTTCCGGCACCTCTCCTGTATTTAAGGACGACTCGTAAATTTCAACCAGGGCTCCCGCAATTTCCTCTCTAGTTTCCCGCAATGTCCTCGGATAGATCTGATCAGGCCCTGGAGATTTGTCTACCTTCAAACACAACAGTACCTTCAGTATTTCTTTGACAGTAACCCTGACTGCTCTCAAGACACTTCCAGTGACTGCTCCAATTTCCTCCATCCTACTGTCTTTCTCCTCGGTAAATACAGAGGAGAAATACTCATTTAGGACCTTGGCCATCTCCTGTGGCTCCACACTGAGGTGACCGCTTTGATTCCTGAGCGGTCCCACTCTCTCTCTAGTCACCCTTTTCCCCCTTATGTATTTATAAAATCTTTTGGGATTGTCCTTAATGCTACTTAGGTTTAGAGGGAAATGGGTCAAACGCAAGTCGGTGGGACTAGTGTAGACGGGACATGTTGGCCGATGTGAGATAGTTGGGCCTAAGGGCCTGTTTCCCCGCTATATGACTCCATGACTCCAGGCACTTGCTTGAACTGAGCATACACCAGGTCATCCCATGGTAGCTCCAACCTAACTGCTCCAATTTCCTCCGTCCTACTGTCTTTCTCCTCGGTAAATACAGAGGAGAAATACTCATTTAGTACCTTGCCCATCTTCTGTGGCTCCACACTGAGGTGACCGCTTTGATTCCCGGGAGGCCCCACTCTCTCTCTCGTTTCCCTTTTCCCCCTTATGTATTTATAAAATCTTTTGATGCTGCCCGCCAGAGTTATCTGCTGGCCCCTTTTTGCCCTTCTGATTTCCTTTTTTAGTTTACTCCTTAGTTCCCAAAACTCCTCCAGGGATGCACTTGATCCCAGCTGCCTACACCTGTCCCATGCATCCTTCTTGTTTTTGACTAATGTCTCAATTTCCCTCATCAGCCAAGCTTCCTTACGTTTGCCTGCTTTGCCTTTCACTCTAACGGGGACGTACACATCCTGAGCTTTCTTCAGTACACTTTTAAAAACATCCCGCTTGACCAATGTTCCTTTCCCCTCAAATAACCTGCTCCAGTCAACTTGAGCGAGACCTTCTCTCATACCCTCAAAGTTTGCCTTACCCCACTTGAGCATTTTAACACATGGACCCTCTCCGTCCCTATCCATAACTATCTTAAACCTAATCGAACGGTGGTCACTGGTCCCAAAAGGCACACGCTTCATTAACGCCCTTCCCAATACTAGATCCAGCGTTGCCCTCTCCTGTGTTGGGGCCTCCACATACTGCTTAAGAAAACTCTCCTGAACACTTTTGAGGAATTGCACCCCATCTAAACCCTTCATGATTTTCCCAGTCTATATTGGGAAAGTTTAAATCCCCTGCTACAACAACCTTATTTGACCTGCAACTGTCTGCAATCTCCCGGCACATTTGTTATCTAATTCCCGTTGACTATTCTAGGGTCTGTACCCCAACAAGGTGACCATCCCTTTCTTATTCCTCAGCTCCACCCATATAGCCTCACTGGATGAACTGTCCGTAATGTCACCTCTGACCACTGCCGTATCATCCTCCTTAACCAACATACCTTCTGCCCAATTCCGTAAATTCCTGTTGCAGAACCTCCTTACTCTTCCGACCGATATCATTTGTGCCAACATGCACAACAACCTCCGGCTGTTGCCCCTCCCTCTCGAGGATGCCGTCCCGCCGCTCCGGGACATCCTGGACCCTGGCACCAGGGAGGCAACACACCATCCCGGAGTCTCGCCTACGGCCGCAGAATCCCCTGTCCACACCTCTGACGATGGAGTCTCCCACCACTATGGCTCTGCCTGACGTCACTCTTCCCCGTTGAGCCTCGGCACCAGGGTTGGGATCACAGCCCTGGCTACCACTCAATCTTGTCGTGTCGTCCGCTCCCAAGAGGGTGTACCTGTTTTCAATAAGTACAGCCACCGGGGTCTCCTGCACTCCACGTGTACTCCTCTTTCTCACAGTCACCCACCTTCACTCTTCCTGTATCCTTGGTGCGTTCATTCAGGAGCTGCACCTGGACACAATTCAAGATTCAAGATTCAAGATAGCTTTATTTGTCATCCAAATTGGACGAAATTCAGTCACCCACAGTCCAACAATAAAAGCATTAAATAGGCATTAAAATTACACAACCCCAAAAACACACAAAAAAAGAAACATCCATCAAAGAAACATCCATCACAGTGAGTTTCCTCCAGTCCTCTCCTCACTGTGATGGAAGGCCACAATATCTTTCCCTTCTCCTGCCGTCTTCTCCCGCAGTCAGGCTGTTGTGGTTGCAGGCCGCGCCGGACGGTCCGCAGCGGCCCGAGCCTAAGGCGAGTCGCAGCCGCTCCCACAGCCTCCGAAGACGGCCGGCTCCGCCGATGATAAGTCCGATCCGGGGCGGGCAATTCCCGCAGATGTAGTTGTCAGGATGTGCAAGATTAAAATATAATCATTAACCACGAACAGTCATCCCTGTCTGGAAAAGACAGTCCCCTAGTGCTTCCAGATGAAGTGTAGATTTCCAATTGTAGAGCACCATTGGTGGTTTAGATGGGAGTGGGAGAAGTTAAAGCAACTGGGTGATGTTTCGGGTCTCGACCAGAAATGTTGGTCTCTGGTCCAGCATTTCCAGATGGAAATCTGGAAATTCCAGATTTCCAGAAATCTTCTCTCCAGAGATGCTGCCTGTCCCGCTGAGTTACTCCAGCTTTTTGTGTCTCTCTTCAGTGTAAACCGACATCTGCAGTTCCTTCCTAAACATTGTTAGCTAGGGGATGGTGACAACGAGGCACACTAAGATAAAATTTAAACAGGAGGACAGTCAAACTAGTCGGAGAACTAGGATGAGCTTGTTGCACACTGGAAACATCAAATAGAGTGGTGCTGGTTATTATGGATTCTTTGTTAGGCATGATGTATGGTTTATAGTATTTGCCTTAAATGAAATATAGGACTTAAACTGAAAAAAACCCATCTGCAGTTCCTTCCTACAAATGCTCAATGCTAGTCTTTCTAGAACACAAGGAGCATGATGTTGATCCAGAATATGCCTGCCAGCACAGAAGCAGCCACACTCAGTACTGGCCTCCACAATGGGGTCAAATGTACCTTTTGTGGATCGGACGGTGCCAGCTTAGTTTAGAGATACAGCGCGGAAACAGGCCCTTCGGTCCACCGAGTCCGCACCGGCCAGCGATCCCCACACATCAACACTGTTCTACACACACTAGGGACAATTTACACATACACCAAGCCAATTAATCTACATACCTGTACGTCTTTGGAATGTGGGAAGAAACCGAAGATCTCGGAGAAAACCCACGCAGGTCACAGGGAGAATGTACAAACTCCGTACAGACAGCACCTGTGGTCGGGATCGAACTGGGGTCTCTGGTGTTCCAAGCGCTGTGTGGCAGCAGCTCTACCGCTGTGCCACCGTGGCTGCCCAAAGCTTCTTGCAAAGAGGTGACCCAAGACCAAGATCTGTAACAAGACCTTGGCTTCATGTAAAGCCTTCACATGGGAATAGGGGAGGCCAGAATGAACAGCTGAAGAAAACTGACTGCCAACTGAGCTGCCCTCCAGCCAAGATGGTTGTGAAAAACTGTTTAAAAGTGTTCAAGGTCAGAAGCTTTTCAAAAACTATTAAAATGCTAAGAAAATTAAATAAAACTGAAAATTATTTAAATCTTTCTAAAGAAAAGAAAAAAACCTAAAATGCTAAACCATTAATTAAGAACACTGTAGACTAAAAAAACCCATTTGACCAGCTTGAATTAACTTTAAACAATTGGAGGTTGCCTTGTTGCCAGACAGCTGTTCCTCTCCATTTAAGTGAATGGAGATACAGAACTTATCTGGACAGATTCAGCAACTAAAACACAAAGAATTTCCTTTACATCTCACTCCATTTCTCACGGGAGTGCATTTATAAACCAAGCGAACCGATTGTGGATCAGAGGACACTTGGTTTCATTCCCATTTCTGCAGCCATGCTAAGTCCCTAGTGAATTATTGTTTTTGTTCATTTAATTTAATAAAGTGATTAAAAAAAACCAAAGAGACAGAAACAAGAGTGAGCTACACACCCATGGGTTGAAGTGAATTTAATATCTTATCGTTCACATCACTGATTTAGTCCATTTGTGCTGATTGCATTGGCTGCCTTCCCATGCCAGGAGATACCTTACGTCATTAAATGTATACATCTCAGCACGACTTCCTTGCTTTTGTGCTCCAACTCCCTTGCAATAAAGACTGATATATTATTTGGCTTCCTAATTCTGCAATGATATATTTTAAAACTCATTCACAAGGCTTAGGGCAAACTGCCAAGTCTAACATTTACTGTCCACCCCTAATTGCTTTTAAACTGTTTGATTTGCTGCACCACTTCAGAATCATCTGCATTGTTGTAGACTGGGTGTCGCAAATACACCAGGACTGGTAAAGGCCACACAACTCTTTCATTAAAACATCATGTCAAAGATTTTCCAACAATCTGTCTCAAGGTCACCAATATTGTTACATTTATATTCCCCAAATGCCAGAGGATGATTTGAAGCCATAAAAATAGAACGTCTGCTTGAATATCCCTCCAGTAACTTGGCCAACTACTCTTCCGTTCCCTGGATGTTTCCTTGCTGCAGTTCATGAACATCATGCCAGGACCCCTCTGTATGTCAACATTCATGAGTTGCCCAAATTTGAAAAGTATTCCACTTATTCTGATATTTCACATGATATTGTTGTACTTCGTGGTCCGGTATCTGTTGTACCTTTGTTATGACTCTGGACGGACCACAAGTACACGTGTTTAAAAGGTTTAAAGGCTGGAGCTTAAATCCAGGCTATTCCACGGCCACCTGGAACCAGAGTGACCACCAAATCACCTCATTCTCTTATATACATGTTACTACATGGGCAAACAAAATAGTCCTTGCGGTACAACAAAGTAGTCCTTGCAATACCACAACAGATATATTTGTTAGCAAGGTGAACAGATGATATAAAACAGTTTTCTTCAGTGCTTTGCTATGTTGTCCTCTCTGTGGGGGACTCCCAGGGAACAAAGATGGATGGGCGGGGGCAGAACGGATGGCGGAAGGATGTCGGTTCGCTGGCCGATCCACACGTTCAAGGATGGCAACAGCTGGAGACCCGCCCATAGCAGCTTGGGGCTTGCCTGGACCAGGCATCACTTGCAACAACTAGAGCGCAGATTGGACTTTGAAAAAGGTGCCAAAAACCTGGCGCCTTTTGCATGGGGCACAGTTGACTATTTATGTACAATTTGCTAATCGGGGATGTGCTTAGGTAAGGCAATTCTCTATTGGGCTGTTTGTAAGAAAATAATTTCACTGTGTGTTCGCACAGGTGACAGTAAAAGCACCTTTGAAACCAATGAAACCATTGATTTCCCCTGCTGAATTGTTACCACAGTTTCTCTCTCCACAGACGCTGTCCTGACTCCTATCTCTCTTGCCTTTCACTCTAACAGGAACATACAGTCCTTGAACTCTCACTATTGCACTTTTAAAAGTTCACACAAACTTTTAAAAGTCCCCATACAACTTTTGAAAGTTCCCGTATAATATCATCAAAGTTGGCCTTGCCCCATTTTATAACTTTAACTTGTAGGCCCAGCGCTGTCCTTATTTATAACTATTTTAAAGGTAGTTGCTGGTCCCAAAAGGTTTGCTCACTGGCACTTCAGTCATTTGCCCTAATCAATTCCCTGAGAGTAGGTCAGGCTTTGCTCTCTCCCTTATAGGGCCCTCTTCATATTGCTTGAAGAAACTCTCCTGAACACACTTGACAAATTTCCAACCCCACTTAAGCCCTTGGTGCTTTGACAGTCCCAGACTATATTGGGAAAATTAATCTCATCTACTCTAGCAACCCTGCTGGTCTTGCAGTGTCTGAAGTCTCCCAACATAATCCCCATTGACTATCTCAATAAGGTGATCATCCCCATTCCATTTCTCAGCTCCACCCATATAGCCACACTGGATGATCCTTCTGTGATGTCATCTGGTCTAACGGCCATGATGTTCTCCTTAACCAGTAGCACAACTTCCCCCATCTCTTTCACCCCACCTGTATCTCGCCTTATGTACCTGTACCCTGAGATATTAGTTGCCAGTCAAATCCCTCCTTCAGCCAGGTTTCCGCAATGAGTATAACTTCCCACTGGCACGTACCTATTCATGCCGAGTGCGTCTGCCTTACCTGTCAGACCCCAAGCATTGAAATACAAATGCAATTTAACCCAGCCGTCTTTCATTCTCCCTGTCATGCTCCTGCCTGTCCTGACCATTGAACTTGCTGTCCTTGACTTCTGTGCCGATTTCCAGCCTTCCTCTTGCCTCACCCATTTAATCCCTGACAATCGAGTTGAATTCATTTTTTTAATCTTCAAAATATTGGCATTGGTTCCTTTGCTTCCGCCTTCAGGGGAATACAGGGCCTAGGTTTCATACCTCTTTCAAAAGAGGTCACTCAGATAATGCAGCACTTCCTGGTACTGATCAGGCTAGATTCTGTGCACACACGTCTGGACTTCAACCGCACGCCAGCTGACTCAGACATGCGCACCACCCACGTAATCTAACTAAGATTGGAGAGCTCAAGTTGGAGTCAAAGCTATGACTAAAACTCTGAGTTTGAGGCCTCTGCAAGATCCTGTAATTAAACATCCACCTACTTCCACGCACACTGGAAGAGGCAGGAATGTGGAGGTGTGGGTGATCGTGGTGTGGGTGGGATTGGGGAACTGAGGTTGCAATAGTGAAAAAGGGTACGTGTGAGCTTGTGTGTGTGGGATGTGCCTGTCAGATGATGTCGGTGTGTCTGTATGTGAATATGCATGATTTATGTATGAATATGCATGTATAATCTGTTTGTGTGTGCGTGCCTGCATGGGCACAGACATGTGCATAGATTTGTGTGTGAGCGAAAGGGACAGGTATTTGTATGTTTATGGTTTACCTCCACAGATGAATGAATGAATGAATGAATGAATGAATGAATGAATGAATGAATGAATGAATGAATGAATACTTTATTGTCACATGTGAGAAGTCACAGTGAAATTCTTTGCTTGCATACCCAAGGTATGCAAATAGTCACCACATAAAGGGCGCTAACAAAGTTACAAAGTATCCGTGCCAGGCCAGCTCTGTTCTCCCCCCACCCCCTCCCTCACGGCGGTCCCCCCCATGCCAGGTCCTCCCTTGTTCCTTCCCCGGCAGCTGCGTTCTCACTCCCACGTGGTCCGTCCTCGTCCGTCGGTCGGCCACTCCTCTCCAGTCACCACACCGACCTCTCCACTATCGCCGCCGGGTCGCCTCCAGACACCTCAGTGCCGTCGACCCCGGCCCCAGGCATGGGCTCCACCAACCCAGGGGCCATCTTCAAACTAGTCTGAAGAAGGGTCTCGACCCGAAATGTCACACATTCCTTCTCTCCAGAGATGCCGCCTGCCCCGCTGAGTTACTCCAGCATTTTGTGTCTACCTTCGATTTCCACGCTGTTTCTCTAAACTAAACTAAACTTGACATCAACACAGTTTTAGACTGGGTGTCTCCTTCTCCACACTATTCCACAGCAAGCCAGACTGGTTTGATTACCAAATGGCAGAATTTCAAAGAAAAGGAGGAAAATGATCATGATGCCCTGGACAAATTCCCCAACCAACCTGATCTGCCCATGATGCCCCACCTCACCTGATTCTACCCATTACCTACTCTCCTGTCTAGTCCGTCCTTCCCATCCCATCATACTGGCAATCCTTCCTCAGCACGCTTAGTCCTCAGCTAACAATGGTCCATTCTACATTTTCCTTAAATTTCGTCCCCTTTGATCTGTCATTTTCACACTTCACCTTCCATAGGATGTATTCAAGAGAGGGTTAGCTAACGGAATCAAGGGGTATGCAGAGAAAGCATGCTGGTTTAAACCAAACCTAGACACAAAAAACTGGAGTAACTCAGCGGGACAGGCAGCATCACTCGAGAGAAGGAATAGGTGACGTTTCGGGACGAGTCCCTTCTTCAGACACTGATTTTGGATGATCAGCCATGATCATATTGAATGGCGGTGCTGGCTCGAAGGGCCGAATGGCCTACTCCTGCACCAGTTTTCTATGTTTCTATATCTCTATGTCTCCCTCTCCCCTGACTCTCAGTCTGGCTTATAGGGAGTTAGGAGTGTTGGTGAGTGAGGAAGGGGTTTGGAGAATGGGGGGGGGGGGGGGGGGTGGGGGTGGTATGGGGTGGTATGGGGATTAGTAAACGCTATGTAAACGCATCAGTAAACGCTATGAAAAGCACAGTTAGAAACTGACACCCAAAAGTAATTTCACTGGCCTCCTTTAACATTATTATAGAGCCAGAAACATCTTCTTCATTCCAAATTGAAACTGTGGGCTTTTGTATTTGAGTCTAGTTTTCTGCATTTAACTCTTAACAGCGAGTAGGGATGGAAAGACACATAGCTTTAAATCAGGACAGGAGGCTCTTCAGCCCATCGAGTGATTCGATGCTGACTCTCAGCGCACCCCTGCTTATTCTCCCTCATGTTCCCTTCAAATGTCCACAATCCCCCTGCCACCCATCTAGGCAACCACCCATTTACAGCAGCCAATTAATCTACCGGCATGTCTTTGAGGTTTGCTGGGATGCCAGGCACCAGAAGGTCATAAGTGATAGGAGCAGACTTACGCCATTCGACCCATCACGTCTACTCCGCCATTCAATCATGGCTGATCTATCTCTTCCTCCTTACCCCATTCTCCTGCTGCCTCCCCATAACCCCTGACACCCTCACTAATCAAGAATCTCTCCATCTCCGCCTTAAAAATATCTATTGGCTTGGCCTCCGCAGTCTGCTGTGGCAAACAGTTCCACAAATTCACCACCCTCTGACTAAAGAAATTCCTCCTCATCTGCTTCGTAAAGGAACGTCCTTTAATTCTGAGGCTATGCCCTCTAGTCCTAGACTCTCCAGGACTAGACTTGGCTAGACTAGACAGCAGCAGACAAGCGGGCACGCAGAAAGGAGCGCAGCAACTTCAACAGACCAAAGACCACACACAGATGTGACCTTTGCGACAGAGACTGTCACTCCCACATTGGTCTCTTCAGCCACAAGCGACGCTGCTCTAGCCGAGGTGTGGAGCAAGCAGCCAACTAGGATGCATCACCAATGGTCAGCCATGACTGAGTGGACCTACACACACCCTCTAGTCCTAGAGGGCGGCACGGTGGCGCGGCGGTAGAGTTGCTGCCTTACAGCGAAAGCAGCGCCGGTCACTCAGGTTTGATCCTGACTACGGGTGCCGTCTGTACGGAGTTTGTACGTTCTCCCCGTGACCTGCGTGGGTTTTCTCCGAGATCTTTGGTTTCCTCCCACACTCCAAAGACGTACAGGTATGTAGGTTAATTGACTGGGTAAATGTAAAAATTGTCCCTAGTATGTGTTGGATAGTGTTAATGTGCGGGATTCGCTGGGCGGTGCCGACTCGGTGGGCCGAAGGACCTGTTTCCGCGCTGTATCTCTAAATCTAAATGTAAAAAATCTAAATCTAGACTCTCTCACCAGGATAAAACCAAAGCAACAATAGGGAGAAAGTGCAAACTCCACACAGACAGCAGCCACGGAATCCCAGGTCAGTGGAGCTGTTTGACGTCTCTCCACTCCCCCACCCTCCCCCACCCAACCCTCCCAACCCACCCTTGCCCAAGTCCGTATATCTGGTCCAACGTTGTGATCATCAGTGCAGCCTGTGACAGCCTACTGATAGCAGCCTCATGAGAAGCTGGCAAGGGGGAGAAGTTGCCCTCTGTGGGCAACTGCAGTGTGTCCTCACATGTACATCCTCACCTCACCCTCAGTCGCACACGGTCCAATTTTGGCTATTAACTCATGACTAATTAACCAACCTTTATATCATCTCTATACGCACTTATTTTGATCTCGGCTACTATGTACAACACAACTCCCACGGACTAAACAAGACGAATCATGATCATCTAAATATAACACTCACCTACACCCTTATTCAACTGTGGAAAAGAAGTGCTGCCCAAACAAATGGAACCTCCCCTCCTCCAGCTTGCGGCTCAGTGTCGTTTGCCCGACTCATTCTGCCCGAAATCACAAGTAACACGCACTCTCACATATATCTGCCTGCGCACACACACTAACACACACTCACACACACACACACACACTAACACTCACACACACACACTCACACACACACTAACACTCACACACAAACACTCACACACTAACACTCACACACACACTAATAACACTCACACACTAACACTCACACACTAACTCTCACACACACACTAACACACTAACACTCACACACACACTAACACTCACACACACACACTCACACACACCTAACACTCACACACACTCACACACATTAACACTCACACACACACTCACTAACACACACACACACACACACACTCACACACACTAACACTCACACGCTGACACACACACACTAACACTCACACACACACACTAATACTCACACACACACACTAATACTCACACACACACACTAACACTTACACACACACTAATACTTACATACACACTCACACACACACACACACTAACACACACACACACACTAACACACACACTAACACACACACACACTAACACTCACACACACACACACTAACACACTAACACTCACACGCACTAACACTCACACACACTAACACTCACACACTAACACTCACATACACTAACACTCACACACACACACATGAACAATCACACACACACTAACACTCACACACTAACACTCACACACACACACTAATACTCACACACACACACTAATACTCACACACACACACTAATACTCACACACACACACTAACACTTACACACACACTAATACTTACATACACACTCACACACACACACACTAACACACACACACACACACTAACACACACACTAACACACACACACACTAACACTCACACACACACACACTAACACACTAACACTCACACACACTAACACTCACACACACTAACACTCACACGCACTAACACTCACACACACTAACACTCACACACTAATGCTCACACACACACACATGAACAATCACACACACACTAACACTCACACACTAACACTCACACACACTAACATACACACACATATCTGAGGAAGGATGTGCTGGCTCTGGAGAAGGTCCAGAGGAGGTTTACAAGAATGATCCCAGGAATGAGTGGATTAACATATGATGAGCCTTTGACGGCACTGGGCCTGTACTCGCTGGAGTTTAGAAGGATGAGGGGGGACCTCATTGAAACATACAGAATAGTGAAAGGCTTGGATAGAGTGGATGTGGAGCGGATGTTTCCACTAGTGGGAGAGTCTAGGACCAGAGGTCATAGCCTCAGAATTAAAGGATGTTCCTTTAAGAAGATGAGGAGGAATTTCTTTAGTCAGGGGGTGGTGATTCTGTGGAATTCTTTGCCATAGAAGGCTGCGGAGCAAAGTCAATGGATATTTTTAGGGCAGCGATAGATAGATTCTTGATTGGTGTCAAGGGTTTTGGGGAGAAGGCAGGAGAATGGGGTTAGGAGAGAGAGATAGATCAGCCATGATTGAATGATGGAGTAGACTTGATGGGCCGAATGGCCTCATTCTATTCCTATCACTTATGACCTTACGACCTTAAGTCCCAAACTGAATTCCCATTGTAAGAGATAGACACAAAGTGCTGGAGTAACTCGGCATGTCAGGCAGCATCTCTGGAGAAAAAGGATGGGTGATGTTTCGAGTGACATTGCATTGTGAGCTCCGGTTGTTGAGTTCGATTGGGAGGTAAGGTCCAGATAGAATGATGTCCATGATTGTGGCTGAAGAGTCCAGACTTGTAATGTTGCCTATCCATGTTCTCCAGAGATGCTGCCTGAGCTGATGAGTTACTCATGCACCTTATATATTCTTTGGTAAACCAGCTTCTACAGTTCCTTGTGTGTGTTCTTGGATCATGGTCCTCCAAAATATTCCAAATGGAATTTAAACTGGAGGTGGTGGAGTATGGATATTAACAATTTGGGTATGAATGTAGGTGGCATGGTTGGCAAGGCTATGGATGCCAATAAAATTAGTGAATTGGTGGTATCGTGGACATCTTCTTCAAGATTGATTGTGATTGCAAGGGGTCTTGATCAACCAGACCCAGGAGCCAAGGTGTGGCAGATGACATTTAAGACAGTTAAATGTGAGGTGTTGCAATTTGGTCGGGCAAACCAGGGCAGGCATTGCACAGTAAGTTGTAGGGTCTTGGAGAGTGTTAGAAAAAGACATTCTGGCCTTCCATCACAGTGAGGAGGGGACTGGAGGAGACTCACTGTGATAGATGTTTCTTTTGTTTGGTGTTGGTTTATGATTGTATGTGTTATTGCATTTTTATTGATTATTCTTATTGGTCTTATTGTTGAACTGCGGGTAATTTTTCATTTCACTGCACATTTATGTGTATGTGACAAATAAATTGACTATTGACTGTTGACTATAGAGGAGAGAGACCAAGGGGTGTAGGTACATAGCTCCATGAAAATTATAACAGGTAGGCAGGGTGGTGAAGGTGATATTTGGCATGCTTGATCAGGATATTGCAACCACACTTGCTGGCCTTAAACTTTAAAAACGAGGAGATATAAATCTGACCTCAGGGCAGCAGTTCATGATTCACTGCATTGAATCAGCTGCGACATCTCCATTCAAACAAAGAGTGGGTGTGGCAGAAGGCGTGTGATCAGTGTTTCTTCACTCCAGTCTAAAAGGAAATGACTACCTCTAAATCCCTGGAATTGACAAGTCATAGGAACCAAGCCTGTAAGAGAATGCCATTCTGATCCAACATTCAAGATCCTACCTATACTAACCAGAGTTAAAGAATCAAGAACGAAAGGACATAATGAAAGGTTTAAGGTGAGAGGGGAAAGTTTTAATAGACAATAGACAATAGACAATAGACAATAGGTGCAGGAGGAGGCCATTCGGCCCTTCGAGCCGGCACCACCATTCAATGTGATCATGGCTGATCATTCTCAATCAGTACCCCGTTCCTGCCTTCTCCCCATACCCCCTGACTCCGCTATCCTTAAGAGCCCTATCTAGCTCTCTCTTGAATGCATTCAGAGAATTGGCCTCCACTGCCTTCTGAGGCAGAGAATTCCACAGATTCACAACTCTCTGACTGAAAAAGTTTTTCCTCATCTCAGTTCTAAATGGCCTACCCCTTATTCTTAAACTGTGGCCCCTTGTTCTGGACTCCCCCAACATTGGGAACATGTTTGCTGCCTCTAACGTGTCCAACCCCTTAATAATCTTATACGTTTCAATAAGAGACCTAAGGGGCAACTTTTTCACACAGAGGGTGGTGGGTTTATACAACAAATTGTCCAATGAAGTGCTTGAGGCAGCCATAGTAACAACATTTAAAAGACATTTGGACAAGTATGTGGATAGGAAAGATTTAGAGGGATATGGGGAAAACGGAACTGGTTGAGTTGGGGCATCTTGGTCAGCATGGACAAGTTGAGCTGAAGGGCTTGTTTCCTCGTGGTTTGACTCTAGGAATATACCCCACCTTGGATTCTTAACCCTTACCCATTCTTGGCCTACAACAGTCTTGTAAATGCAGCTAATAATTGCGGCTGATATATTCTCAACAGTGATAAAATAGAACATGTTGGAAATACTTAGCAGGTTAGACAGCAGAGAAAGAAGCAAAATCAACATCTCAGAGTGGAGACTTTTCATCTGCTCATGCATCCTGGAATCAGGCCCTTTGGCCCAACATGCCCATACCGACTAAGATGCCCTAACTACACTAGTCCCATCTACATGTGCTTGGCCCATCTATATACTAAAACTCGCGTTTGTTTGTGACTTTGTTCCTGAACTACAGCCAAAACGGTACACGACAGTGCAACAATTTTAGGCCCACCTTACTCACCATCGTCCCTGTGGTGCTAATGGAAGAAGTTTCATTGAAATCGGTGTTATATTTTTAAAGTTATTCACATTTTAAAGTTTAAATTTATCTCCTAGGGAGAGGGTGGGGGAGGGGTGGGGGGAGGGAGGGGGGGAAGGAGGGAGGATGGGGGGTTGAGGGAGATGGAGTGGTGGGGAGGGGAAGGGGAGGGAGGGAGGATGGGGGGAGGGGGGAGGATGGAGGGGGAGAGAGGGGAGGGGGGGAGGAAAGGGTGGAAAGGGTGCTGCACCAATGCAGGAGAGGTTTGGGCCCAATGGGTCCACTTGGTCTAGTATCCTCATAAACCTTTCCTATCCATGTTCCTTCTCCACGGTATTATCACAGTTATGATCCAGATGTCAAACTGAGGCCAAATCAATGGATATTTTTAAGGCAGAGTTTGACAGATTCGTGATTAGAATGGATGTCAGGGGTTATGGGGAGAAGGCAGGGGAATGGGGTTGAGAGGGAAAGATAGGTCATCCATGATTGAATGGCGGAGGAGACCACGGGCCGAATGGCCTAATTCTGCTGCTGTGATATATGAATTTACGACGGGTTAATTGGAGATTTGTACACCTTAATGCAGTGGTACCGTTGACCTGTTTAAGTGATGTAATGGCATCCACCGAGACAGCTGACTGGAGAGACATCTCAAGTAGGCAGAGGCCGGTCGCTGTGCGGGGAATGGTCAGGGTTGATGTCAAAAATGGTTCACACGTTCAGGAAACCATCAACAAATGTCGCAGAGCTCAGAGGTCGCCTTCCGTAGTTTCGTGGTGAATTTACAGAAAATGAACCGCAATCCACATCGGTGGCGCTCATCAGTAGAGAGGTGAGAAAATAGCGCTATCATCCTCTAACATCAACCATCTCCCCCCAAGCCAGCCCCGAGAAAAGTATCCCAGCTCATCCCCAGGGGGACCCTGCAGTTAGTCAAAGTGCAACCTGTAACGGGGTGAGGAAATGAGTTGGATTCAGAGAAATGGAGGGGGAGGAGGAGGGTGGGCAGCGAGGATCACTGGTGACGACGCCTAGCTTTTGGTTTCACAGAGAAGAAGGTTGATACTTTTTGCAGTTCCATTGATGTGGTGGCACTTCCCCGAAATCTCAACTGCGCATATATCACTCTGTGTAAAGGAGGTCAGAAACCGATTCCAGGAAACCCACAACCACCTTTCCTGAACTTGGTTTGTCAAACCTTTTGAAGCTGAAGCTGAAACGCTCTTTCAGGCAGCGGGGCTCCCATGGGGACCGGTCTGGCCTCTCAGCTCCACCACCGCCGATCATCACAATCACTGTTCGGCATCTGGGAGGGCCAGGCTCAATAGTTTTAAAGGTGACCCCCACCCCCCCCCCCCTCCTCCCATCCTCCAACAGAACGCTTACAAACTAAAAGCTATATATAGGACACCTGCAAAAAGCTGGAGTAACTCAACTCAGCGGGTCAGGCAGCATCCCTGGAATTTAGAAAATTGAGGGGGGATCTTATAGAAACTTACAAAATTCTTAAGGGGTTTGGACAGGCTAGATGCAGGAAGATTGTTCCCGATGTTGGGGAAGTCCAGAACAAGGGGGTCACAGTTTAAGGATAAGGGGGAAGTCTTTCAGGACCGAGATGAGAAAGGTTTTTTTCACACAGAGAGTGGTGAATCTGTGGAATTCTCTGCCACAGAAGGTAGTTGAGGCCAGTTCATTGGCTATATTTAAGAGGGAGTTAGATGTGGCCCTTGTGGCTAAATGGATCAGGGGGTATGGAGAGAAGGCAGGTACAGGCTACTGAGTTGGATGATCAGCCATGATCATATTGAATGGCGGTGCAGGCTCGAAGGGCCGAATGGCCTACTCCTGCACCTAGTTTCTATGTTTCTATCCCTGGAGAAAAGGAAGAGACCCTTCTTCAGACTCGCATATTCTTTCTTATCCAGAGATGCTGCCTGACCCCGATGAGTTACTCCAGTTTTTCGTGCCTGTCTTCTGTTTAAACCAGTATCATCTGCACACTGCTTACTGCAGACTCGGTTTACTGGAAGGCTTTATGTTTACACTCTGATTGGGCGTATCTTACAGATCGATTTAACATGATAAGTGGTCATCTTTCTCGGTCACTTCTTTTCCAGGCATTTCATGTTAGCAGTTTTATTTTTAAAAGGCGGTGGCTTTAAAAGGGAGCAATTTTATTCATCAAAAAAGCACCCTGCTTCGAAACACACAAACAACATTGAAACAGTGCCCGCCCCGGGGCCATTCCCACGGGGACCGACGGTACTTTAGAAGTGCACACCCTTTTCTAATGAAGTCAAGCGCCGAGGGAAATGGGCGCAGAATCCGCTCTGTGTGATCTGGAGTAATATTAATTCACAAAATGCTGGAGTAACTCAGCAGGTCAGGCAGCATCTCGGGAGAGAAGGAATGGGTGACGTTTCGGGTCTTCAGACTGAAGAAGGGTCTCGACCCGAAACATCACCCATTCCTTCTCTCCTGAGATGCTGCCTGACCTGCTGAGTTACTCCAGCATTTTGTGAATAAACACCTTCGATTTGTACCAGCATCTGCGGTTATTTTCTTACACTGGAGTAATATTAACTGGGTAATATTGACCAAGACTTTTTTTTTTCAAAACAGATTTTTGTTTTCCAAAAACAAACTTTATTCGGAATGGGGGGGGAAAATATATATATATATATATATATATATATATATATACAGAGCATACAATGAAGAATTTCATTGTGTGGGCAGGATGTTGGTTTACACCGAAGATGGATACTGAATGCTGGAGTTACTCAGCGGGACGGGCAGCATCTGGTGGAAGGAGTGACTCTGAGTCTGAGGAAGGGTCTGGACCCTAAACGTCACCCATTCCTTCTCTCCAGAGATGCTGCCTGTCCCGCTGAGTTACTCCTCCAGCATCTTGTGTCTATCTTCGGTGTGATAAGAGGTAGTGGCGTTGGCAAACTGCGATAGAAGAACACAGCCTGGCTTGTAAAGGCAGAGCAGACACTGCCAGGCCCCGAGTCTAATGATACCAACGCAAGGGCAGTCCCATCCCCTCCCCTCCCCTCCCTCCCTCCCTCCCGTCAACCCCACCTCCAATATCGACCCTGAGAGGGGGGTAGGGTAGTGAGTTCTGCCCGTAAACCAGAGGCCACGCAGATGCCGGGCAAGCTCCCCTCTCCCCGCTCCACCTTCCCGGCCCAGGAAGCGGTCAACGCCGATCGCCACCGACGAGGAAATGTCTCACTCACACACCAGTGACCAGAAACACAGGTGTTGCCGGGTCAACGGAGCAATGGAAGGTCTTTTGTTCTGCTCGATAGCTGAGAGTCCCAGCTCCCCCGTGTCTCCCCAGCCCGTCTCTGACCTTTTCTATCTGTCTGTTTCGCTCCATATTCTCTCTCCCTCTCTGTTCACCATCCACACTCTCTTCCGTCCATGTCCCCCGGAGATGCTGCCTGACCTGCTGAGTTAACCCAGTACTTCAGCATCTGCAGTTCCTTGTGTAACACTGTTTTAGTCTCTGAGAATGACTGGCTCTGCCTCTCTCTCTCTCTCTCTCTCTCTGTTTCTCTCTCTGTCAGTTCTGCCCGTTTCTCCCTTTCTAATTCTCTCAGAGTCTCTCTCTTTCTCTCTCTCTCTGTTCACCATCCACACCCCCTTCTTTCCATGTCCTCCGAATATGCTGCCTGACCTGCTGAGTTAATCCAGTACTTCTTTGTAAACCAGGATCTGCAGTTCCTTGTGTAACTGTTTTAGTCTCTGAGAATGACTGTCTCTGCCTCTCTCCCTCTGTCTGTTTCTCTCTCTGTGTCAGTTCTGCCAGTCTCTCGCTGTCTAATTCTCTCTCTCTCTCTCTCTCTATCTCCCCCCCCCCCCCCATCGTACCGTATTGCAATCAGATCCTTTAGCCCCCAGCGCCGAGTCTCCGTGTGTGCTTTACAAACAAAGCTCTTGCTCTTTGACTAACAGTTCCAGAGAAAACAGAACACACCGCGTTTCCAAACGGCATCAAACACACACACACACACACATATTTCCTAGAACTGTGGAGAAGTGAAACCGAAAGTGAAAAGTGCGCGGCGGGGACTGGTCGCTTGGAGGCAGGTGATTTCCTCGAACAGGGCAGAGTAGAGCAAGGGGGAGGGAGGTGATAAAAGCCGAGAGAGGTGTCAGCTCGGACCACAACCGATCTAACAAGAGGCAATGAACGTGCCCGCTTCCCCGGAGCCCTGTAAACGTGTAAGGAAACGCGGTGCACTGAATCTCACACACACTCCACAACCCAGGAGGGTTCAGTTCAATCAGCAGCCACCCAGTTGCCAGCCGCTGCGACGCATTGCCCAAGCGAACGTACTTAATCCCCACCTCGTCCTCTACACAGGACGCTTGGAAGCTTTATTGTACATTCCCCGCAAACCCGAGTCTGATGCATAAGGTAAGAACGATGCAGTTAACAGTTTTATTATTTTTTTAATTTATTTTAAAAAGCTTACTCTGCAATGTTGTGAGAAATGACGAGTTTCATTCTGTTGCTGTCGGTTTTTGTGGAGAATTGGCAATGTCATGCATTGTGACATGCATTCCTTCTCTCCCGAGATGCTGCCTGACCCGCGGAGTTACTCCAGCATTTTGTGAATCAACACCTTCGATTTGTACCAGCATCTGCAGTTATTTTCTTACATGATATCACTGTGAAGATATCAGTGTAACAATGATGTGGTGTAAGAAAATAACTGCAGGTGCTGGTACAAATCGAAGGTGTTTATTCACAACATGCTGGAGTAACTCAGCGGGTCAGGCAGCATCTCAGGAGGGAAGGAATGGGCGACGTTTCGGGGTCGAGACCCTTCTTCAGACTGAAGAAGTGTAACAGTGATAGTTGCAAGACGGAGAGATAGGGATTGGGTCAGCCCGGAGCTTGAGGCTTGCTGGATTGGTATTCACGGTGTCGTTGAAATCTGTTCATCTTCAGCACCTGGTGCCTTTTTAGTTTTGCGATCTGAAAAAGGTGCGAGGACTTGATCTCGTTGACTGTCAGGCGGGGGAATGGTAACCGGTGCCTTTGTGAGTGGCTCTCTCGTTAACTGTGGCACGCGGATCTGAGGCTGCTCATCGGCGGCATGCGTCTCAAGGTTTAAGACATCTCGCTCTCTGCTTGGCAGTGAGTTGGATTGTAGGGCGATGGGAGCTTCGCCTTTACAAGCTCGGCCACATCACAAAGCGTTGTGTAACATCTGTGCGGAGATGGGATTGGTGGTCAGGTCAGGTAGCACTTGTGGAGAGAGAGAGAGAGAGAGAGAGAGAGAGAGAGAGAGAGAGAGAGAGAGAGATCATCTTTCGGGTCCACGGTACTCGGTCAAGATACTCGTTTCCAATGTTGCTTTAGATTGAAAGGACTAGCCGGGGGGGGGGGGGGGGGGGGGATAGAGAGAAGGGGGCAGGCGCATGGGGAACCCGACACTATAAACTTGAGTGACTCAGATATAAGATGCCCAGTTGAGTTACAGCATGATCTGGTAGGTAGACCTGGAAGTGACGGGTGGGTCTTTTACAGAGATATCAGTATCAGAATAAATTGCACTTTTGGTATTAGTTTCTCCTCCAATGATACGAGAATCACTTATTTTACTGGTAGATTTTTTGTTTTCATTGTTTGGCACATTTACTGGAACTGACTGACTCATCTTTCTTGCAGGCCTGGTGATTATCTGCATTGGGTTGGAGCCTCTAGCTATGGGAGACCACCCAGGATCGCTCATACTATAGGATGGTGGCTGATCGCAACCTGACTGACAGAGCAGCCAATGCCAGAGACCAACAGGAGCCTCAGGTACTGGAAGCATCTGAGCACGATGATGGAGCTCAGCAGCCCGACCTTGAACGCCAGCCAGCGAGAGCCAGTCCCAGCGGCCGCCAGGTGGAAACACACTTCAAAACCTTCCGATCACAGACGGACTTCCACATCATCACCAGGACTTGTAGATACCTGGAGGACAGTGGCTTCTACTGGGGCCCCATGTCAGTGGAGGCGGCTCACAACAAACTCAAGTCTGAACCCGTGGGGACGTTTCTTGTTCGGGACAGCAGACAGAAGGATTACTTTTTCTCTCTCAGTGTCAAGACTGCCAATGCTCCCATCAGTTTCAGGATTCAGTTTCAGGGTGGCCTCTTTGGTTTGGATGGTAGCCGCGAGCTCTTCAGCTGTGTCATGAAGTTGATTGAGCATTTCATGACCTCGCCTAGGAAGCTTCTCTCGAAACCTCTCAGAAAAGTCAGATTGCAGTCCCTGCAGGCAATCTGCCGGGCCAGGATTATCGAGTCGTACGGGAGAGAGAACATTGGGCAGCTCCCCTTAAACCCTGTCCTGAGGGATTACCTGAAAGCGTTCCCTTTTCGGATATGAAAAGCAGCATTACCCTCCTCCCCTCTCCTCCTCCCTCCGCCCGAACCACCAGACCTGTGAAGAGAAGGGGGCATCTAAAATCATTGGGATTTTAACGCACAGTCCTGTATTGTGGGATTTCTCTTTTGTAGCATTGTGTTTATGTTTTGGAGAAAACTTGAACCATTTCATGACTGTTTACAGACACAAAAAATGTTTACACTATGTGGGGCCTGTCACTCACTGATTATTTTCTGCTATGCAGAGTTACGATATAATTAATTTTGTAATAAAACAAAATATATTGTGAAACTTTAAAAATGATGCTTCTGTTGGGATATTTTTAATCTGCCACTGTTCCTTCACCAATGCTGTTTGCTTGTTGTTGAAGGCAAATCTCCAGCTTGGAATTCTTACTAGAGTTACTCATTTCATTTAACACACCTCCTAGTAGAAATGCATCCTCATTTTGGCTAAAGACACACACATACACATAAAGACAATTTTTCTACTGCCTCAGTTGGAAAATTGGCCACTTTAATTTATTCCGTATTGCAGTTTATTCAAAAATATAGTAGAGTTTATGCAAAATATTAGAGTGTCAAATCAGCTGTTCACTGTAGTGTGGAATCAAGGATACTTCTTTCAGGAACTCATCGTCCATTTGTTCCCATAACATTACGTGTAGGTATTAGCTATAAGAAATTGTTGATGTCAGAGAGAAATTGAGAGAAAAATACTCTCTCATGTCAAAAAAACATAAGGAGGCCCATTGAAAATACTGTAGATTTGTAACTTATATCCATCAATTCATATACCACTCTGCCTTAGTGCAGTTAGTCAAGGGCTGGACCCAGAAGACTTTATTTTGCAGGAGTATAACTATTCAATTTGTGCATGGCACACCAAGTTTTTGGAAAAATAAAGTTGACCGTCAGATTGCTCTTCCAGCCCCTGCCACCAGGTGGCATCTGTCCATTGTTTAATATTAAGAAACCTATGGGAATAAAATAATTTCCCAACATACTAGTTATTCCTATTAACTTTAAATGTGATGTTTCAAATTTAGCAGTCTGCCTAAGCAACTGTTTAATTGGAAATATTAAAAGGAAAAATATGGGACATGTATACTTTTATAAGGTGGAATCAGTCTTGTAACATTTCCCATTTGTGTATTAATGCATAATTGTACAACATGCCAGCTCTGTGGTCAATTAACCTGGTCACCACTAAAATCGTACTCCACATAAAAGAGATATTGCTATAAAAAATGTCGGTGGTACACAGTAGGCCTCAGAACATAGTGTAGTTAGTTATTGTCACGTGTTCCAAGATACATTGAAAAGCTTAGACACAAAAAACTGGAGTAACTCAGCGGGTCAGGCAGCATCTCGGGAGAGAAGGAATGGGTGACGTTTCGGGTCGAGATCCTTCTTCAGTCCGAAGAAGGGTCTCGACCAGAAACATCACCCATTCCTTCTCTCCCAAGATGCTGCCTGACCCGCTGAGTTACTCCAGCATTTTGTGAATAAATCGATCTGCAGTTTCTTTCCTGTACATTGAAAAGCTTGTTTTGTGTGCTATCTAGTCAAATCATACAATACTTGAATACAATGATACCCAAGTAAAAGAGTGAAATGATTGTAAGTAGATCCTCTTCTGGGAGTCACCACATTCTGGCGATATCTTGCAACTTTCTAGTCTTTGAATAGTCTGATTTGGCTTAAGGAGATATGCAATTTTTCATTGTGTAGGAAGGAACTGCAGATGCTGCTTTACACTGAAGATAGAAGGATGAGAGGAGATCTTATCGAAACGTATAAGATTATTAAGGGGTTGGACACGTTAGAGGCAGGAAACATGTTCCCAATGTTGGGGGAGTCCAGAACAAGGGGCGTTTAAGAATAAGGGGTAGGCCATTTAGAACTGAGATGAGGAAAAACTTTTTCAGTCAGAGAGTTGTGAATCTGTGGAATTCTCTGCCTCAGAAGGCAGTGGAGGCCAATTCTCTGAATGCATTCAAGAGAGAGCTGGATAGAGCTCTTAAGGATAGCGGAGTCAGGGGGTATGGGGAGAAAGCAGGAACGGGGTACTGATTGAGAATGATCAGCCATGATCACATTGAATGGCGGTGTTGGCTCGAAGGGCCGAATGGCCTCCTCCTGCACCTATTGTCTGTAGACACAGAATACTGGAGCAACTCGGCGGGTCAGGCAGTATCTTTGGAGAAAAGGAGTAGGTGATGATTCGGGTTGAGACTCTTCTTCAGACTAAGAGTCAGGGGAGAGGGAAACTAGAGGCATGAAAAGGTACAGAACTGATCAGAGCCAACACCGATTACCAAAGAGCCCACAACGGTCCATTGTTGGCTGTTAAGGAGGTGATAACGAGGGGATAGGAACACTAAAACTAGCAGGACGACTAGGGTCAGGGAGGGACGGAGAGAGAGGGTTACTTGAAATTAGATAAATCAATCTCTCATACTGATGGGTTGTGAACTGCCCCAGCGAAATATGAGGTGCTGTTTCTCCAATTTGCGTGCGGCCTAACTCTGACAGTGGAGGAGGCCCAGGACAGAAAGGTTAGTATGGGAATGGGAAGGGGGGGTTGCAATGTTTGGCAACCGGGAGATCGCATATGCCAAGGTGGTCTGCGTGTAGGTGTTCAGCGGAAGCATTACCCTGCCTGTGCTTGGTCTTGCCGATATTTCGGAGTTGACGCGTAGAACAACGGATACTGGGACGTTCCTCATTTCCTCACGTTAAGGTTCGGTGTCCTGGTGGCACTGGATAGATGATGAAAGGGTCGGCCTGGCCCAGCGCGCCACTGCCCGTTCCTTCCACCGCTGCCCGGTGGAGCTGCCCAAGGCCGCGCTCAATCTGCCCGCTCACCCTGGCTGCAGTGGGGTCTCCAGTGGCCGCCTCCACCAACAGCACGACCTGCAACCACCGCAACCGCGCCCATCTCCCTCAGCCGCCCCTCTGCTTCCGTGCGCTGAGGTTGCCCATGGCCAGATTCCCAAACGCTCCACAAAACGTGGTGGCACTCTCCAAGGTCACATAGAAACATAGAAAATAGGTGCAGAAGTAGGCCATTCGGCCCTTCGATCCTGCACCGCCATTCAATATGATCATGGCTGATCATCCAACTCAGTATCCCGTACCTGCCTTCTCTCCATACCCCCTGATCCCTTTAGCCACAAGGGCCACATCTAACTCCCTCTTAAATATAGCCAATGAACTGGCCTCAACTACCTTCTGTGGCAGAGAAGTCCACAGATTGACCACTCTCTGTGTGAAGAAAAAACGTTCTCATCTCGGTCACGGGAGGTGAACTCACCAACCGTTCAGACCAACTAAGTTGCCCCTCACCTTCCATCACTGCCGCCTTTGAAGAAGGGCTACCATAGCCATTAAATGGTTGATTGATGGAAACATATCCTTCGGCCCACTGACTCCACGCCGACCATCGATCGCCCATTTGCACCAGTTCTATGTTATCCCGCTTTCTCATACACTCCTCACACACTGGGGTTAATTTACAAAGGGCCAATTAACCTACGAACCCGAACAGATCTTTGGGATGTGGGATGAAACCGGAGCACCTGGAGGAAACCCTGATCACAGGGGGAACACGCAGACTCCACACAGACAGTATCCGAGGTCAGGCTTGAACCCGGGTCTCTGGGGCTGTGGGGCAGCAGCTCTATCAGCTGCACCTTTGCGCTAGGCAATGAGAAGCAAGACTTGCCCCATTTCAATCTAGGGATTTATCAAAACACCCGCAGTCCAATAGAGTCAATACTCAGCAAGGCCACCAGCACAATCAAGGACAAATCTCACCCCCAGTCACGCCCTCTCCTCTCTTTTCCCACCAGGCAAGAGGTACAGGAGTTTGAAAATGCATATCGCCAGACTCATGGACATTTTCTTCCCCGCTGTTATCAGGCAATTGAAACGTCCTGTGACCAGCTAGAGTGCAGCACCAACCTCCATATACCTCATTGGAGACCTTTTAACTATCTTTAATCAGACTTTATCTGCACCACTACAGAATCAGCTGGAGTCAACCAAAGAGCGGAAGAGATAGGGGTGACACTTTTCCTTTCCTGAAGATCTTTAATGAACTAGATGAGTTCCTGCAATGCCCTTGTGATTTTGTGGTCACCAAGTTAACTCCGAAAGCTGTGGAGTCCAAGTCAGTGGATATATTTAAGGCACGTTCTTTTAGGAAGGAGATGAGGAGAATTTCTTTAGTCAGAAGGTGATGAATCTGTGGAATTCTTTGCCACAGAAGGTCGTGGAGTCCAAGTCAGTGGATATTTTTAAGGCAATGATACTGTAGATAGATTCCTGATTAGTACGGGTGTCAGGGGTTATGGGGAGAAGGCAGGAGAATGGGGTTAGGAGGGAGAGATAGATCAGCCATGATTGAATGGTGGAGTAGACTTGATGGGCTGAATGGCCTACTTCTGCTCCTATCACTTATGAACTTATCTTGCACAAAATATTGTTCCCTTTTTCATTAATCTGCACTTGACTGTGGACGGCTTGATTGCAACTAACGCCTTTCACTGTACTTCGGTACTCGTGACAATAATAAGAAATTAAGCTAAACTAAAGTAAGCAGCGGAATTTGACATAATGCATGTCAAACCACAATGCATGTGCAGCACAGTGGTGCAGCGGTTAGAGCTGCTGCCTCACAACGCCAGGGTCCCAGGTTCGATCCTGACATAGAACATAGAACAGTACAGCACAAGAATGGATCGGACAGGTTTGGAGGGATATGGATCAAACGCGGGCAGGTGGGACTAGTGTAGCTGGGACATGTTGGCCGGTGGGGGCAGGTTGGGCCGAAGGGCTTGTTTCCACACTGTATCACTCGGTGGCTCTAAGAACAGGCCCTTCGGCCCACAACTTGCTGAACATTATGCCAGGTTAAACAAATGTCTTCTCCCAGCATATAATCAATATCCCTCCATTCTCTGCGTATCCATGTGCTATCCAATAGCCTCTTAAATGCCACTATCATGTCCGTCTCCATCACTCCCCCTGGCAGCGTGTTCCAGGCACCCACCGCTGCGTGTAAAAGGCTTGCCCCACACATCCCTTTTGAACTTCCCTCAGGCACCTTAAACCTATGCCATCTAATCTTTGATATTTTCACCCTGGCAAACTAGTTCTGGCCTTGGGTGCTGCCTGTGCGAAGTTTGCACGTTCTCTCCGTGACCACATGGGGTTTTTTTGGGTGTCCAGTTTTCTCCCACATCGCATAGACATGCAGACTGGTAGGTTAATTGTCCTCTGTAAATAAATGGCCCTAATGTGTAAGGAGTGGTTGAGAAAGTGGGATAACATGGAACTAGTGTGAAGGGGAGATTGCTGACCAGCATGGATCCAATGGGCTGAAGGGCCTGTTTCCATGCTGTATCTCTAAACCTAGGACCTCCTGTGAGTACTCACTGTTCTGGCACTAAATCAGCTGTATCACCACATGTCTAGCAACACACAGTTAATGGCAGTGCGTCAAAATTGGAGCATAAGTACATGTGGAAGTAATTTCATGAGCCTCAGTTAGAAAATCAGACCTCACAGCAGGTTGAAGATCTGCTCAAATAAGAGACCTATCCTTACGCAAGCCAGTATTGAAGTCAGACATGGAAAACTCACTGCTGGTCTAGGTGACCCCACACAAGGTAAGGTCTTGAGTTTGGCCGTGGAGAGGGAGGAAGATGAGGAGTGAGGACAACTGCACCTACACTTCCCCAAGGTGACCTCTTCTCTAATGTCCAATCTCCTTTTAGCTTCCACCCACACCATGTCCCAGTTGGTGAAGGTAATTCACTTAAAACCCTACTTCTTGAATAAACTCATCTTCAAGGTTTAGAGGGATATGGGCCAAACATGGGCATGCGGGACCAGTGCAGTTGGGCCAACTTGGTCGGCATGGACGAGCTGGGCTGAAGGGCCTGTTTCCATGCTGTACGACTCTATGACCCTATGATTCCTGTTAAGTTGAGATGTTGCTTAATCATGAGCCAATGTAGGGCAACTAGACCTTAATCTACCTATCCTCCACAAGGATGAACCATTTATCCCAACTATTTAACCTATTTGTTTAGATCCTAACAGATCTGTACCTTAATTCCATTTGCAACTCTCTCCTTGTATCACCTTGTAGTTCCAATTTATTCCCAGCATCCACAGTTGTTTTAGGGGAAGAATTTCACGAATGACTACTTTAAAAATGTTTTAAAGGTTTAAATTCCAAATTATCTAGCTTAAATTTTAAGACAATATTCCCTCAGTTCCTCTATCACCTGGCAAGGAATTGGTTCATATCAGCAGTGCAAAATCTAGACTACAGGTGATGTCTGTGTGTAAAAGGTGTGTGTTTTCTTAAAGTCACGTATAAACTCAGGGACAAAACATCTCAATGGCTGTCACTTTTCGGAGAAGACTTTTGAGGGAAGAGTTTTGCGTGATTTCACCCTCCCTGGCTCAGTAGGCTGCACGATTGGAAAAGGGTTTGGCACTGCTAATAATATACAACTCCTGGTCTGAAAACTAGGGCTACCCAATGGCCAACCCTTCTACAAAATCCTAGCTGGTGTTGTGCTAGTGCTACAGTGTTGATGGGTCCGGCTTTTAAATGGATAATCCAGGTAAGAGGAGGCGTAATGAGTAGATTTCCACGCTCCTCTGCATTGAGCAGGGACACAATATTGCCAGTGTCCCAGTCCTTCAGTTGCATTCCTGTACCACAGGAGGATGAAGGTTTTGGACATACAGTGCAGCAACAGGCCCTTCGGCCCAATGAGTCCGCACCAACGATCCCAGCACATTAACACTATCCTGCACACACTAGGGACAACTTACACTTATACCAAGCCAATTAACCAACAGACCTGTACGTCTTTGGAGTGTGGGAGGAAACCGAAGATCTCGGAGAAAACCCATGCGGTCACGGGGATAATGTTCACACTCTATACTGACAACACCGTAGTCGGGATTGAACCCTGGTCTCTGACGCTGCACGCGCTGTAAGGCAGCAACTCTACCACTGTGCTTCTGGCCAAGAGTCTTGCCATCAGTGCCCTTCCTTTTCCCATCCCTGCTGTGTGATTTCCCCATTTTATTGCTGGATATCTTTTTAAGTTCCTCTTCCTTATCTACTTTCATCCTGGTGCATATAACCCAAAGTCCATGAACACGTTTCTCCCTATTGGTCTTTCAACATCCTGTTTCACTGGAATTTATGGAGAATTATATCAGAATACGTCCTTTGAACCCATTATCAATGAATATTATTATCTGTAAGTAATTGGCGTAATCAGAATTTTATATTACATGGTCTAAGATATGCCGACGATTTAGATTCTTACCATCACTTTCGTTTGCGGATGACACAACCCTGATTGGACTGATCCAGGATGGGGAGGAATCTGCCTACAGAAGGGAAGTGACACAGCTGGCATCCTGGTGCCATCGTAACTCTTGGGCGGCACGGTAGCGCAGCGGTAGAGTTGCTGCTTTACAGCGAATGCAGCGCCGGAGACTCAGGTTCGATCCTGACTACGGGTGCTGCACTGTAAGGAGTTTGTACGTTCTCCCCGTGACCTGCGTGGGTTTTCTCCGAGATCTTCGGTTTCCTCCCACACTCCAAAGACGTACAGGTATGTAGGTTAATTGGCTGGGTAAATGTAAAAATTGTCCCTAGTGGGTGTAGGATAGTGTTAATGTGCGGGGATCGCTGGGCGGCACGGACTTGGAGGGCCGAAAAGGCCTGTTTCCGGCTGTATATATATGATATGATATGATATGGTAACAAACTGGAGTTCAGTGGTCTCAAGACAGTGGAACTAATTGTATACTTTTGAAGAGATCCCCCTCCCCTCCCCCCACTCACCATCAACAACACCACAGTCACATCTGTGGAGTCATTTAAGTTCCTTGGAACTATCATCTCCAGGGACCTTAAATGGGGGGCCACCATCGACTCCACAGTCAAAAAGGCCCAACAGAGGATGTACTTCCTGCGGCCACTGAGGAAACACAATCTGCCACAGGCAATGATGGTCTAATTCTACACTGCTATCATTGAGTCCGTCCTCACCTTCTCCATCATGGTCTGGTTTGGCTCAGCCACCAAGCACGACATCCGGAGGCTGCAACGGATCGTTCGCACAGCTGAGAAGGTTGTTGGCTGCAACCTTCCCCCCATTGACGAACTGTACACTGCAAGGGCCAGGAAGCGAGCGGGCAAGATCATCTCTGACCCCTCTCACCCTGGCCACGAACTCTTCGAAGCACTTCCCTCTGGAAGGTGACTCCGAACTGTCAAAGTAGCCACAGCCAGACATAAAAACAGCTTTTTTTACATGAGTGGTAGTTCTGCTCAATAACCAAAGTCTGTAGTTTCTTTTTTGCTCTGGTTTATTTTCACCCACATGTTTAGACCGTAATGTTGATGAAAAGAGACAGGGCAAAATACTAATACACCCAAATATGTTACAGATGCTCCTCGACTTACGATGCTTCGACTTACGATATTTTGACTTAAGGTGGCGGAAAAGCGATACACATTAAGTAGAAACCGTGTTTTTCTAATAGACTAGACCAAGTGGACCCATTGGGCCCAACGCTCCCCTGCATTGGTACAGCAACCCCCCTTCTCCCCCTCCCCCCTCCCTCCCCTCCCCCTCCCCTCCCCCTCTCCTCCCCTTCCCCTCCCCTCACTCCATCCCCCTCAAACCCCCTTATCCTCCCTCCTCCCCCTCCCTCCTCCCCCCCCTCCCTCCACCCCTCCCCCTCACTCCCTCCCCCTCACTCCCTCCCCCTCCCTCCCTAGGAGATAGATTTAAACTTTAAAATGTGAATAACTTTAAAAATATTACACCGATTTCAATGAAACTTCTTCCATTAGCACCAAAGGGATCACGATGAGTAAGGTGGGGCCTAAAATTGTCGGCTGTAGTTCAGGAACAAACAAACAAACAAACAAGAGTTTTAGTATATAGATAGCATTAAAAGAAAACAGATGCTAAACATCTAAGGTGAAAACAGGAAATGAGGGAATATAAGTAGAAAATGAGGGGGAGAAACCCGATGAGACAACAACAGTGAAAAGGAAACATTTTGGGTATTAAAGGACACCTTTATGCCAGTGGAAGGGAGGGGTCAAGTCAAGTCAAGTCAATTTTATTTGTATAGCACATTTAAAAACAACCCACGTTGACCAAAGTGCTGTACATCTGATTAGGTACTAAGGAAAAAAAATGACACATACAGTAGCACACAAACAGTTCACAGCGCCTCCTCAATGAGCCTCAAACGCTAGGGAGTAGAAATAGGTTTTGAGCCTGGACTTAAAGGAGTCGATTGAGGGGGCAGTTCTGATGGGGAGAGGGATGCTGTTCCACAGTCTAGGAGCTGCAACCGCAAAAGCGCGGTCACCCCTGAGCTTAAGCCTAGACCGCGGGATAGTGAGTAGCCCCAAGTCGGCCGACCTGAGGGACCTGGAGTTACAGAGGGGGGTTAGAAGATTTTTGATGTAGGGGGGGGGAATGTCCATTTAGGGCTTTATACGTGAATAGGAGGAGCTTGAAGTTGATTCTGTACCGTACAGGGAGCCAGTGGAGAGAGGCCAGAATCGGCGTGATGTGGTCCCTTTTACGGGTACCCATCAGGAGTCTCGCTGCGGCGTTTTGGACCAGTTGCAGGCGGGACAGGGAAGATTGGCTGATCCCAGTGTATAGGGAGTTGCAGTAGTCTAGGCGGGCGGAAATGAAAGCGTGAATGATTTTTTCTGTGTCGTCGAATTGGAGGAAAGGTTTGATTTTAGCTATGGTTCGAAGTTGGAAGAAGCTGGCTTTTACCACAGCGTTGACTTGCTTGTCAAATTTTAATGCAGAGTCAAATATCATGCCGAGGTTTTTGACATGCGGTTTGACTAGGCAGGGTAGACTTCCAAGACTGCCTGTTATCGATTTGATGGAGTCGGGGGGGCCGAATAGGATGACCTCAGACTTGCTCTCATTTAATTGGAGGAAGTTCTGTGCCATCCAACATTTTATGTCCTCAAGGCAGTGTAAGAGGCTGTTTAAATTTGACTGGTTGTTGGGTTTCAGGGGGAGGTAAAGCTGAGTGTCATCGGCATGGCAGTGGAAAGAAATGCCGTGCCTTTGAATGATTTGGCCAAGGGGGAGCATGTATAGAGAGAAGAGAATGGGGCCTAGGATGGAGCCTTGTGGAACTCCGCAGGAGAGGCTAGCTGGAGCAGAGGAATAACTGCCTATGGTGATGGCGAAACTCCTATCTTTGAGGTACGAAGCGAACCAGCTCAGGGCAGTGCCATCAATGCCAACCGCGTACCGGAGACGGTCAATAAGGATGGTGTGGTCCACTGTATCGAACGCTGCGCTGAGGTCGAGAAGGAGCAGGATTGCACAGTCGCCGGTGTCGATGGCGAGAAGCAGGTCGTTGTGTACCTTCAACAAGGCAGACTCTGTGCTGTGGTGGGCTCTGAAACCTGACTGGAAACTTTCCAGGATGGTGTATTGGTGCAGGTAGGGCACTAATTGGTTTAGAATTGCCTTTTCAAGGACTTTTGACAGGAATGGCAGTTTGGAAATGGGTCTGTAGTTGCTAGGCAAGGTGGGGTCTAGGTTAGGTTTTTTCAGTAGGGGCTGGACCACCGCGTGCTTGAAACTGGTTGGAACAGTGCCAGTGGCCAGAGAACTGTTGATAATAGAGAGGATGCTGGGACCGGCTATTGCAATGACATCCTTCAGAAGGGCAGTGGGGGCAGGATCAAGGGGGCAGGTTGCAGGTTTCATAGCGGAGACAAGCTTTGCAAGGGAGGATAGAGTGACGGGTTGGAAGCAGTCCAATTTAGATGAACAGACTAGTGAGACAGCTAGGTCACGGGTGGGAGGGAAATGTTCGTTCTAATGTTCTCAACTTTGTTGGTGAAAAATTTAGCGAATTCTTCGCACTTAGCAGGGGACCCAACTAAGCTGGTACTGGGGGCGGGACATATGACAGAGGTAATTGTTCTAAATAGGACCTTGGAGTTATGAGAGTTTTTGGAAATAAGGTCGGAGAAGTATTGTGCTCTAGCAGACTTTACTGCTTCCTGGTATTTGAGAAGATTGTTTCTCAGAATTTCGAAGGAAATTTGAAGCTTGTCACATTTCCACCTCCTTTCTGATTTTCTGCACTCCCTTCTTAGGGCTTTGGTGGAGTCATTGAGCCACGGCCGACCTTTGGGCTTAGGCTTTTTCATTTTAAGGGGAGCGATAGAATCCAGGATGGAAGAGCAAGTGATATTAAATAAAGAGGCGACTCAAAGACTTAATCCACCACAGAAGTGAAGTCTCTCTGGGTTGACCCCATTCTGCAAAGTGTATTTAGATTGAATACATTAGAATTCCTTGTAATAAAGTCATTTGAGCCAGCTGACATTGAGCCAATTGTGCAGTTATGTAATTAAGCAGCGATGCGAGTGAGTCACAGCACACTCAACCTAGTGAATGGAATGCTACTGTATATCAGACTGAGAGGTCACTTGAGTACAGGTGAGAAAATGCAATGCTGAAGCTGTGCCGAGCCCGTGGCACACAGTGCCTCAGGGACTCTCCTCAGTTAGACAATAGACAATAGACAATAGACAATAGGTGCAGGAGGAGGCCATTCGGCCCTTCGAGCCAGCACCGCCATTCAATGTGATCATGGCTGATCATTCTCAATCAGTACCCCGTTCCTGCCTTCTCCCCATACCCCCTGACTCCGCTATCCTTAAGAGCTCTATCCAGCTCTCTCTTGAATGCATTCAGAGAATTGGCCTCCACTGCCTTCTGAGGCAGAGAATTCCACAGATTTACAACTCTCTGACTGAAAATGTTTTTCCTCATCTCAGTTCTAAATGGCCTACCCCTTATTCTTAAACTGTGGCCCCTTGTTCTGGACTCCCCCAACATTGGGAACATGTTTCCTGCCTCTAACGTGTCCAACCCCTTAATAATCTTATACGTTTCGATAAGATCGTTAGGAGACAGAGGCTGATTAGAGACGCAGATAAAAGTTGCACGCAACATTGGAATTGCTTGATTTGGAGATATTGACACGGTGGCGCAGCGGTAGACCTACTGCCTCACAGCGGCAGAGACCCAGGTTCGATCCTGACAGCGGGTGCTGTCGGTACGTTCTCCCTGTGACCTGCGCAGGTTTTCTCTGAGATCTTTAGTTTCCTCCCACACTCCAAAGACGGACAGGTTTGTAGGTTAATTGGCTTGGTATAAATGTAAAATTGTCCCTAGTGTGCGTAAGGTAGTGTTAATGTGCGGGGGATCGCTGGTCGGTACGGGCTCGGTGGGCCGAAGGGCCTGTTTCCGTGCTGAATCTCTAAACTAAACTAAACTAAACTCTTAAAATAAGTCATTTGGATAGATACTCAGCGGGTCAGGCAGCATCTCGGGAGAGAAGGAATGGGTGACGTTTCGGGTCGAGACCCTTCTTCAGACTACCACAGCCACATGCTCCATCTTAAAATAAGGAGACTGGCTGTAGTACTATGCTTTCGAATAGACTGTTTATTTTCTTGCAGTAGTGGGACGTTTCAATAGACTATGCTTGTGGTAAAATAGATTGCTCAAATCCAGCCCTGCCATCAACTTAACAGCTGAGACATGAAATAGTCATTCTGATTTGGTCAATGACTTGGAGCCTGGACAAATGTAATGGAGGAAGGAGGAAAATCTATTGACAGGGAATTCTAAAGAACAGCTAAAATTTGTGGTGAATATCAAGGCAATACCTATCTGAAATGATCTCAGCAGTTGACCCCAGACAAGACGGCTCTCTGTTAGACTTGAAACAGCTGGGGGGGGGGGGGGGGGGGGGAGGGGGGATATCAGTTCAGGACAGAATCCCAGGGAGAGGGATTTGAGAGGTTAAGGAGATGTACGAGGGGAATGAGGATGAGGGAATCACATATGATGTGGAGCGATGGTGGGGTGGGAGACAGTCGAATGAGGTGTAAGCTGATCATTGGGGTATAAATGTGTCTGAAGAAGGATCTCAACACCAAAATGTCATCTGTCCATTTCCCTCCATAACTGTTGCCCGACCCACTGAGTTCCTCCAACGGTTTGTATTTTTTGCTCAGGGTTCCAGCATCTGCAGTCTCTTGTGTCTCCTTGAAGATGCAATTGCTGGGTGCTTCGAAATGAATGCTAATGGTCCAGGTACGCACGAGGAACTGCAGATACTGGTATCTTGCGTAGACACAAAGTGCTGGTGTAACTCAGTGGGTCAGGCGGCACCTCTGGAGGACATGGGCGACTTTAGAAGGGACCTGGCCTGAAACGTCACCTATCCGTGTCCTCCAGAGATGCTGCCTGGCCTATTCAGTTACTCCAGCACTTTATGTTCTACTAATGGTGCAGGATTAACATTCTTGCCCACAAACAATGGTGTAAACGCACTTGCTTCATGAATCCATCCCAGGCAATTTCATTTATTTTCCTTTGGCAGGATTCCCAAGTTTGGAGAATTCAAAGAATGCGGACTTAGGAAGAACTTCAGTTGAAATAGAGACGCAGACTCCAGATGAGATTTTAGTACTTGAAGCCACCTCTTGATTTTCCCTGCACAACCTTCCACCTCCAATAAAACCAGAAGTCGATAAATTAGGAATGGATGTTTACTTTTTCTGTCTAACCTTAAGCTCAGGGGTGACCGCGCTTTTGCGGTTGCAGCTCCTAGACTGTGGAACAGCATCCCTCTCCCCATCAGAACTGCCCCCTCCATCGACTCCATTAAGTCCAGGCTCAAAACCTATTTCTACTCCCAAGCGTTTGAGGCCCTCTGAGGGGGCACTGTGAACTGTTTATGTATGTGCTGTTATGTTTGTGTGCCATTGTACGTTCGTTCTTAGTACCTGAACTCATGTACAGCACTTTGGTCAACATGGGTTGTTTTTAAATGTGCTATACAAATAAAATTGACTTGACTTGACTTGACTGTTATCTTTATCCCCTACCATGTGTAAAGTTAAGAAAACTCCTCTCTTTTTGATGTATGTCATGGAGAGATATCACTGACCTCCACACAATGGATTTATTTGGAAAACCATGTTGTCTCAGAATGCATCTTTAGCATGAAATCAGGTCACTGTGTGGAGGGGGATTCAGGGATGGCAGATTAGGGGAACTATGGATAGCTTGTGGCAGTAGACGGTGATAAATGGACAATACCTGATCCTTGATCCTATCTAATTAGATTGGACAGTCTGCCCTAGCAACCAGGAATGATGCACTGAAAGAAGAAATATGACAGAGAAAACTGGAGAAAATAAACTGCTTTAAAATGTGAGGATTGAGGGCAGTGGCTGACTAACATGGGCAGTTAAAATAGGCACGGTGGCACAGCGGTAGAGTTACTGCCTGACAGCGAATGCAGCGCTGGAGACCTGGGTTCAATCCCGACTACAGGTGCTGTCTGCATGGAGTTTGTACGCTCTCCCCGTGACCTGCGTGGGTTTTCTCCGAGATCTTCGGTTTCCTCCCACACTCTAAATACATACAGGTTTGTAGGTTAATTGGCTTGGTAAATGTTTTTAAAAAATTGTCCCTAGTGGGTGTAGGTCGATACGGCCCCGGTGGGCCGAAAGTGCCTGTTTCCACGCTGTATCTCTCAAACTAAAACGAAAAATGAAAAAACAAAACAAAAATGTGGAAGGAACCCAGTACCATCCATACTAGTGATTCATTCCATCCACAGTTCATAGAACCATAGAAACATAGAAAATAGGTGCAGGGGTAGGACATTCAGCCCTTCGAGCCAGCCATTCAATACAATCATGGCCGATCATCCTGCTTTCTCCTCATATCCCTTGATTCCGTTAGCCCAAAGAGCTATATCTACCTCTCTCTTGAATTCATCCAGTGAATTGGCCTCCATTGCCTTCTGGGGCAGAGAATTCCACAGATTCACATCTCTCTGGACGAAAAAGGTTTTCCTCATCTCAGTCCTACATGGCCTACCCCTTATTCTTAAACTATGACCCTTGGTTCTGGACTCCTCCAACATCGGGAACATGGTTCCCGGTTCCCGGTATGTTGCCCAGAACATGTCCCTTGTTATCATTCAAATTAAAATTGCTCATTCCCTCAGAAGTCAAAACTCTCCCAAAACCCATGTGTCCTTTTCTTCTGTCCTCCTTGCATTGCTCAAGTTAATTGGTCACTAAATTCCACATAAACGCTGTTTTAACAAGGAAGAGCACTGAGCCTTTCCAGGAACATAAAATAGTTCTTTCTCTGGTGAAATCCTCTGACTCAGAAATTTTTTAGAAAGTCACATAATGGAACTCAGCAGAGAAAACAGTTAAGTACGTTAACAGCCTATTGTAGCGACCATGGAGAATGGTCTAGGTCGTCGAACCCTCGGATTGGCCAGCGAGGTCACGTGGGAACGCGACCATGGGGATTGGTCCAGGGAAGGACATCGCTGATTGGTCAGCGATGTCATGGGTGCGTTTGGCGCCCGATTTAGTTAGTTCGTCTGAGTCTTCAAGGAAGACAGTAAGTTTATATTGGTTGTCCTGCGACTTGTTGTTTTGATTCTGTATTCGTGTATTGCGGTTGCAATAAACTTCATCTACAACTACAAGTCTCGGACTCGCCATATTGGTGACCCCGAACGTGATCTGGACGATCACCGACTGAGAAAAACCCGACGCCTCGTTGACGATGACTGAGCAGGGCACACCGGAGTCAAGCGCGGCGGACGTTCATCTTCCGTTATTTTGGACGTACGCACCGCAAGCTTGGTTTATCCACGCCGAGGCCCAATTCCATATAAAGAAGGTGTCGGATGATTCCACGAAGTATTTCTACCTCGTCAGCGCACTATCGCCGGACACAACCAAGCGCGTGATGCGGTTCATAATAAATTCACCTGCGGAAGACAAGTATGAAACCATGAAGAAGGTATTACTGCGGACCTTCGGGTTAAAAAAGCATGGTGGTGCGGCAAAACTTCTGCACCTACCGGAGCTTGGAGACAAACTGCCTTCCGTCCTCATGGCCGAAATGATGGTGCTAGCCGGTGAGCATACGGATTGCCCGATGTTTGAGCAGGCATTCCGCGAAAAACTCCCCGAGGATGTCCGATTGCTGCTTACGGATTGTTCTTTTAAGGACCCCGAAGCATATGCAGCGAAAGCGGACGCGCTCATAGCAGGAAAAAACAAGGCAGGGGATTCCATCAACAAAGTCTCGACATCGGTGACCACGCCACAGCGACGACAAGATGGCGCCACGTCTCCCGCCAATTCTCCGAAAGCCCGCCAAAAAGATCCGCACAAGCGCGGCTGGTGCTATTATCACCTACGATGGGGTAACGAATCCCTCAACTGCCGCTTGCCTTGTACCTTCGCGGGAAATGCCTCGGCCGATCGTACATAGGGGCAGTTACGATTGGCCAGAACCGGCGCCTCTATGTCCATGATCGATTCACGGACACAGAATTTTTGGTGGACACCGGAGCCATTGTCAGCATAGTGCCGCCGACCGACCTCGAAACCAGATCGGGTAAGACAGGTCCCACCCTCATCGCGGTTAATGGCAGCCCAATTCGCACTTTCGGCACACGGAAGATGTCCCTTGCGTTAGGCCTACGCACGTACGAATGGCCATTCATCATAGCCGACGTCAAACAAGCGATCCTGGGCGCAGATTTTCTCTGGGCTTTTTCACTGGTTCCTGATGTCCGCGGTAACGACCTCCGACCCGCTGCTGAAGACGAGCACGTCGCTCCGGCAATCGCCTCCTCGCCCAGCCCTACTGTCCAGGCCGTCGTCGCGGCCCCCGACTCGTATGCTGCGATTCTGGCAGAGTTCCCAGAGCTGCTCGTCCAACGTTTCGACGCGCCTTCAGCTAAGCACGGTGTGGTCCATCACATCCGCACCGAAGGCCCTCCCGTTTTCGCTCGGGCCAGGAGACTACCGCCAGACAAACTGGTGGTGGCACGGGCGGAGTTCAGGAAGATGGAGGAAATGGGAATTGTTCGTCAGTCTGACAGCCCGTGGGCCTCGCCGTTACACATGGTCTCCAAGGCATCTGGGGGGTGGAGACCATGTGGCGATTATCGGCGTCTCAATGCTGTCACCACGGCTGATCGCTACCCCATACCGCACCTACAGGACTTTTCATCTGGACTGGAAGGAGCGGTAGTGTTTTCCAAAATCGATTTGGTGCGAGGATACCACCAGATTCCGGTGCGACCGGAGGACATACAAAAAACTGCAACTATTACTCCGTTCGGGTTGTTTGAATGGTTGCGTATGCCTTTCGGTTTAAAGAACGCGGCACAGGCTTTCCAGCGACTGATGGACCGCGTGGGCAGGGGTTTACCCTTTGTGTTTATTTATTTAGACGACATCCTGGTAGCTAGCCCCTCAGTGCAAGAACACCAGGCCCATTTGCGGACCGTGTTCCAGCGGCTCCAAGACCACGGGCTCATTATTCAACCCTCCAAATGTCAATTCGGCCTCCCTGCTCTCGATTTTCTAGGGCACAGAATTACCCCTGCCGGCGCTGCCCCTTTGCCAGAGAAGGTGGAGGCTATTCGGGCTTTCCCCAGGCCCACCACAGTAAAAGGGCTGCAGGAGTTCGTTGGCATGGTTAATTTCTACCATAGATTCGTTCCGGCGGCGGCGCGAGTCCTGCGCCCGCTTTTCCAATGCCTTGCAGGTAATCCAGTAGAATTGTTGTGGTCCCCGGCCGCAGAGTCGGCTTTTACGGCAGCTAAGGCAGCCTTGGCAGACGCCACCATGTTGGTCCATCCGAGCCCCTCAGCCCCCACGGCCCTGACGGTCGACGCCTCTGACGTGGCGGTGGGTGGAGTTCTGGAGCAGCAGGTTGGTGGCCGTTGGCAGCCTTTAGCGTTTTTCAGCCGGCAACTAAATTCGGCCGAGCTGAAATATAGCGCATTTGACCGAGAGCTTCTAGCTCTCCATTTAGCTGTCCGTCATTTCAGGTATTTCCTCGAGGGCCGCCCATTTGTGGCATTTACGGACCACAAGCCATTAACATTCGCTTTTTTGAAATTGTCTGACCCATGGTCGGCCCGCCAGCAGCGGCACCTCACTGCTATCTCAGAATTTACCACAGATGTCCGTCATATCGCGGGTAAGCTGAATGCCGTTGCTGACGCCCTGTCTAGACCTGCTTTTCCCCCTATTTCGGCGGTGGACTGCGAAGTGGATCCCCAGGAGCTTGCGGAGGCACAGCTCCTGGCGGATACCGTTTCGACGTACCAGTCCACCACTTCGGGATTGAAGTTGGCCCAGGTAGCTTGTGGTTCGGAGGGCACGAAAGTCTGGTGCGATGTTTCTCTTCCTCGCCCCAGGCCGGTAGTACCGCCCTCCCTTCAGCGCCGGGTTTTCGATGCCATTCATGGGCTGGCGCACCCGTCCATCCGCTCCACCTCTGCTTTGGTAGCAGCTCGGTTTGTCTGGCATGGCCTACGGAAACAGGTAGCGGGTTGGGCACGTTCCTGCGTTCCCTGTCAGACCGCTAAAGTCCAGCGCCATGTCCAGCCCCCCGTACAGGATTTCGAAGTCCCGGCTTTTCGTTTTTTTCACATCCACGTGGATTTGGTCGGGCCTTTGCCTTCCTCCCAGGGCTACACCCACCTCCTCACGGTGGTGGATCGGTTCACCCGGTGGCCAGAGGCTTTCCCATTGTCTGACATCTCGTCAGCGTCTTGTGCTAGGACTTTGGCCCTTCATTGGGTAGCCCGTTTCGGGGTCCTGGCAGTTATTACAACTGACAGAGGACCACAGTTCACTTCGTCCCTCTGGGCCGCGCTGGCGGAACTGTACGGGTCCAAATTACAACCCACAACTGCATATCACCCCCAGGCAAATGGTCTCGTGGAGAGGTTCCACCGCCAACTTAAGGCGTCCCTCAGTGCAAGGCTTGAAGGCCCGGACTGGGTAGACCAACTCCCTTGGGTTCTTTTGGGCATCCGGACGGCTCCAAAGCCAGATCTCGGTGCGTCGTCCGCAGAGCTGGTATATGGCTCGACCCTTCGAGTACCTGGAGATCTGTTTCCGGACACTTCAGCACTGCTCCCTACAGTCCCAGCAGCGTTAGCAGCTCTCCGGGAACGGGTGGGCTCCCTGGCTCCAGTGCCGACTTCACGTCATGGGTGTCCCATGGTACATGAACCGTCTTCCCTGAAGGACTGTGAGTTCGTTTTTTTGCGTAAAGATGCCCATCGCGCCCCGTTGCAGAGGGTCTATCAAGGGCCGTTTCGGGTTTTACGTAAAGGAACGGCTACTTTCACCTTAGACATGGGCGGCAAGAGTGAGCTCGTCTCGGTGTCCCGGCTCAAACCTGCCCATTTGGACCCGGATCAACCAGTCCTGGTCGGTCAAACCCCTAGAAGAGGCCAACCTCCGTTAGTTCCGCCCAGTCCACAAACCCCCATTCCGACAGTTCCTCCGGGACCCCCAGTTTCGGCAGTCCCCCTTGGACCCCCCGTTCCGGCAGTTCCTCCAGGACCCCCCGTTCCGGCAGTTCCTCCAGGACCCCCCGTTCCGGTAGTTCCTCCAGAACCTCCCGTTCCGGCTGTCCCACCAAGTCCGGAACCTCCGGCTCCTGTGGTTCAGGCTGTCCCTCTCCGTACTCGTTATGGTCGCGAAATCAGGCTCCCAGCTAGGTTCCGCACCTCGGGTTCTGGGGGGGTCATGTAGCGACCATGGAGAATGGTCTAGGTCGTCGAACCCTCGGATTGGCCAGCGAGGTCACGTGGGAACGCGACCATGGGGATTGGTCCAGGGAAGGACATCGCTGATTGGTCAGCGATGTCATGGGTGCGTTTGGCGCCCGATTTAGTTAGTTCGTCTGAGTCTTCAAGGAAGACAGTAAGTTTATATTGGTTGTCCTGCGACTTGTTGTTTTGATTCTGTATTCGTGTATTGCGGTTGCAATAAACTTCATCTACAACTACAAGTCTCGGACTCGCCATACTATGTTAGACTTCCCAAATCGTGTAAGCAGGATTCTCCTGCTTACAGACTGTTGTTAATGTTTCTTTACAGAGTCCCATATATCTGCATTCTGGGAAAGATGGTGCCCACGCTAGGCAACTCCCTGCGAGCTGGTCTCAGAGGCAGATCTGCAATCATTCATAACAATTACTCCACTCTTTTACATCTCTATTCCAACAGCAGCTTTTCTTACTCTATGTTCTTGCACTAAACATTATTCTCTTTATCCCATATCTGTACACTGTGGACGGCTCGATTGTTATCATGCTTAGTCTTTCCACTGGCTGTATAGCACACCACTAAAACATTTTCCATTACACCTCAATACACGTGACAACAAATTAAACTAAACTAAACTATTTGACCATGTAGGTTGCTTCACTGTTGTAGATGTAAGGAACTGCAGATGCTGGTTTACAAATATAGACACAAAGTGCTGGATTAACTCAACGGGTCAGGCAGCGTCTCTGGGGAACATTGTTAAATGACATTTTGGGTCGGGACCCTTCATCGGACTGATGGGATTTTGAAGAATGGTTCCGACACAAAATGTCATCTCTCCATATTCTCCACAGTTGCTGCCTGACCTGTTGAGTTACTCAGCACTTTGTGTCTTGTTTTAGTTCCGTGGTGGTTTACCACAAGTTAACTGCCTGTTTGTTCCGGATCTGGCCACATTATTTGCTCATGCATTCATTGTTTTTAGTTTAGAGATAAAGTGTGGAGACAGGTCCTTCTGCCCACCATCCAAGCCCCTCAACGATCACTCGTACACTAGTTCTACCCAACACACTGGGGAGAATTTACAGACACTGATTAACCTGCAAAGCTGCACCTCTTTGGGTAGGTGTGAAAGAACATCCTGAAACCAATCTGTTTATTTTCACTTTAATCCTTTAAACTCATTTATCTTTGTTTATGGGAGTATTGCATTCTATACGTATTCATGCATATTAATTTCGAAATGGTTGAACTAAATCGAACAGGAAGCTTTACAAACTCCATCCCATCAAAACAACGAAATCTACTGAGACCCGGCTGTTGGGAGGAATGTTTTGGCTAGGAATTAATTGATACCAATGAAAAATCGTGCTTTATCTTTCAAAGGAGGTGAAATCCTGGTTCGACAGTTTCTGTTGCCAGATAGTATTTTAGTTGCACAGAGTAGGGGAATTGAGAAGCAGAGGACACTTTTAAAGTGAGGAGGGAGAGATATAATAGGAGTCTGAGGAGTAGCTTTTTCACACAAAGGGCGGTGGGTGTATGGAACAAGCAGCCAGGGGAGGTAGTTGAGGCAAAACGTACGTTTTATAAACAATTGGGCAGGTACATGGATAGTAGGCACAAAATGCTTGAGTAACTCAACGGGACAGGCAGCATCTCTGGATTTTGATTTATACCAACATCTGCAGTTCTTTTCTACACGGGTACATGGATAGGATAGGTTTAGAGGGATGGCAGGACTTTCATATGAAGAAAGACTGGATAGACTAGGCTTATACTCACTGGAATTTAGAAGTCTGTGGGGGGATCTTATGGTAATTGGTATTGTGACCTATTTGCCTATCGTTGCTGGTACTGTTCCCATTGTTTACTTTGCTCACTTTTCACTCTCCTCTTGTTATGATGCGGCGACGGTGAAACAAGGTGAGCCCTAATCTGAGGAAAGACATTCTAGCATTAGAGGGGGTACGGAGAAGGTTCACCAGATTGATCCCTGGGATGGCAGGACTTTCATATGAAGAAAGACTGGATCGACTAGGCTTATACTCGCTGGAATTCAGAAGACTGAGGGGGGATCTTATTGAAACATATAAAATTTTTAAGGGGTTGGAGAGGCTAGATGCGGGAAGATTGTTCCCGATGTTGGGGAAGTCCAGAACCAGGGGTCACAGCTTAAGGATAAGGGGGAAGTCTTTTAGGACCGAGATGAGAAAACATTTCTTCACACAGAGAGTGGTGAGTCTGTGGAATTCTCTGCCACAGAAAGTAGTTGAGGCCAGTTCATTGGCTATATTTAAGAGTGAGTTAGATGTGGCCCTTGTGGCTAAAGGGATCAGGGGGTATGGAGAGAAGGCAGGTACAGGTTACTGAGCTGGATGATCAGCCATGATCATATTGAATGGCGGTGCAGGCTCGAAGGGCCGAATGGCCTACTCCTGCACCTATTTTCTAAGTTTCTATGTTTCTATGGGCCAAACACAGGCAGGTGGGACTACTGTAGATGGGACATGTTGGTCGGTGTGGACAAATTGGGCTGAAAGACCTGTTTCCACGCTGTATCACTATGACTCTATATTGCTATCGTCCAGCAGCTGATTAACTAGGGAGATGGCCTCGTTTCCAAGTCTACCAAACTCCATGGGCACTGTGGCCGGCAGGGATGCCTGTGGCTGATTTTGAACATGCGGGACACCTCGCGTGCAGGTAATGTTGGGGGGAGCGGGGTTCAGGTGGTTGTTGATGTTGGGGGGCCGCGCCGGATGAACCAACTGCACCTGTGGCTGGGCAGCCCGCTCTCCATCTCCCACTTCAGATGGGACGGTAACTGTTGCAGGACACCACCCAGCCCCCTGGGCAGTGTGGACAGGAGAAGGCCTCACCTCAGCCTCAGCAGCTGCCCGACGAGCTCCCCCGAAACTGCCCCAGTGTCAGACCTGTCCCTGGGATTGTTGGACACCTTCTGAGCAGGAGTTCCACTGGTAATGCCTGGCGTGTAGCTGGGTGCTGCCCACATCTCCTGCTCCCCCCCCCCATGGGCCCGGCACAGGTGGTCACCGAGGTGGCAGATGGAGGGCACGTTTGGAGGAGGAGCCAGTGGCAGATCACAGCCAGACATGACTGATGCAGAGAAGCCAGTGTCCATGGCATTAGCAGTGGTTCTACATCAACCTCCCAGCTTCTCCTCCCCATTACCCTCGAGTAATTGTCATTCAATTACGGTTAAGAATGATTTCATGGAGTTTGATTTCAAATAAGTAGTCTAATGATGGAATTATATTTGAAATGTTTATTGAAATACTGTATTTGACGACCAGCACATTGCATTTTTAAGAATTCTCGACGGGTCGCACACGACGGGTCGAACTTCTGACAGGTCCCGGCGGCAGGCCCGACTCACCCACTGCAGATCCGGGAATCCCGCCCGGCCGGTAGCTTCACCTGAGGCTCGTCTCCTGCTCTTCCCCGAGGACCAGGAACCGGAGAGGATGGTGGGGGAGTCGGCGATGGTGGGGCTGACATTGGAGCAAAGGGGCCCATGAGAAGAACTGGGGGTCTTACCTTCGGTGCCCTCAAGGCCGGCTGCGGGAGGCGCCCCTGGCTCACGAAGGCTGAACCTGGCCGGGCGAGGAGAGGGACAACAATTCGTGGGTCGATCCGGATCATGGCGACAGCGGCAATGGGCCTTTACGGGCAGCTGCAGCTGGGACCACAGGTGTCAGAGATTATGGGGAGAAGGAAGGAGAATGAGGTTGGGAGGGAGAGATAGATCAGCCATGATTGAATGGCAGAGTAGATTTGATAGGCCGAATGGCCTAATTCTATTCCTATTCCTTATGACCTTATGATCTTATGACCTTGAAAATGCCACAAAAACCTGGCAACTCTTGCATATGGACTCAGTGGGCTGTTACTATATTAGATAGCTCCTCTGTCCCTCTCTTCCCTTCCCAGTTCTCAATTAATATATATTTTTCATTGAATAAAGAAAAAGTGAAAGATTTTGTTTCTTTCCAAGTTGATAAGCTGAGGGATGGATTTCACATTTTAAGGATGGTGGGTTTTATAAAAAAGCACCTCGGCATAAGTTTTGCATCTTGTTTCATGTTGCAGTTAATTTTTCTGCTGTATTCTTTAAAGGTTACTTGCAAAGGTTCCTGAAAAAAAATGGAAATAAAGGACTTCTAGAGATGCACCATTGAAATTTTCTTTTATCAGAATGCATCGCAGCTTGGTTTGGGAACAGCTCCATCCAAGACCACAAGAAATTGCAGCAAAGTGCGGATGCAGCCCAGACCATCACACAAATCAACCCCCTTTCCATTGACTCCATTTATACCTCACGCTGCCTCGGCAAGGCCAGCAGCATAATCAAGGACGAGGCTCGCCCTGGTCATTCCACTTCTCCCCTCTCCCATCAGATCCAGGGACAGTTTCTTCCGAGCTGTTATCAGGCAACTGAATCAAGCTACCACAATCAGACAGTGGCGCTGAACTATTATCTACCTCTTTGGTGACCCTTGAACTATCCTTGATTGGACTTTGCTGGTTTTACCTTGCACTAAAACGTTAGTCCCTTATCATGTATCTATACACTGTAAATGGATCGATTGTAATCATTTATTGTCTTTCTGCTGTCCGGATAGCATGCAACAAAAGCTTTTCATTGTACCTCGGTATACGTGACAATTAACTCATCTAAACTGCAAACATAAAGTGCCAATTTATTTTTTTAACAGGACACAAGAAGCCAAGTTGACTGTTCCGTTGAACACTTCCGTTCGATCTGCCAAGGCCTGCTGCATCTCCCGGTTGCTAGCCATTTTAGCTCCCATTCCCATTCCCGTACTGACCATTCTGTCCTGGGTCTCCTTCATTGCCAGAGTGAGGCCACACGCAAGCAGGTGGAACAGCACATCATATTCCACTCGGGTCGCTCACAGCCTGACGGTATATACATTGCATTCATCAATCATAGAGAACTACACTACAAACACCACCACCCTCCCACTTCCTCACCCTTTTATCCCACTTCCCCTCACTCCCTGCTATCCTTCCCCTTCCTTCTTCTGGCTTCACAATTTTGTGCATCTTCATTCTCACACACCTTTTGTCTTTTAATCTCAGATTTCTCATCTCAAATCTTCATTTGTTATTAAAAACAAACCCTCTCACCTATATCCACCTATCGCATGCCAGGCTTTGTCCCACCCCACCTCCCTTACAGCTTTCTTTCCCCCTACTGCAGTCTGAAGAAGAATCCCATCCCGTAACGTCACCGATCCATGTCCTCCAGAGATGCTACCTGACCTGCTAAGTTACTCCAGCACTTTGTTTCTTGTTTTTTAAACCAGCATCTGCAGTTACTTGTATCTGTAATGTATTGCAATTTGTTTGCACGCACTTGCAAACTCTTTCAATGCTTTACCTAATCTCTGTTCCGTTTCAGTTAATAAAATATTAATCTGAATTAAAATTGGAAACGTTTAAAATGATTGCTGAGAAATCCTAGTGATTTGCTGTAACTGTCACCAAGGCACGGAGCCCAGACAAAAGAAAAATTACATGCGTTTAAAACACTGGTAGTTGTAGAAGCAGAGGCATCATCTTCTGGGAAAGTGGGGACTGAGCTGGGGGGAGGGGGAGTGGGGGAGGAGCAGGAGTTCAAGGAAATTGGCAGAAGCTAAAAGGGATCTAAATTCTCATGTCTGGAACTCCAGACATTTCACTGATGTCAGGCTTTTGGGCAGCGGGTAGGAAGCTGAATGAGAGAGGAGAGGAGGGCCAGAGCTGAGAGTGATGGACAGTCAGAGCCACTTGTACTTTTTGAGAATCCTCTGCTCCTTCAACGTCTGCAGTAGGATGCTGTAGATGTTCTACCAATCGCTGGTAGCCAGTGCCATCTTCTTCGCTGTCGTGCGCTGGGGCAGCAGGGCGAAGGCCGCGGACGCCAATAGGATCAACTAACATCAGGAAAGCAGGCTCCTGGGGGGTGGGGTTGGATTCATGGGAAGTGGGCTTGGAGGGGAGGATGCTCCTCAAACTGCGGAGCATCTTGGACAATACAGCTCACCCCCTCCATGACACACTGGCCAACCTGAGGAGCACCTTCAGCAACAGACTGGTTCCACCAAGATGCTGCACAGAACCCCACAGGAGATCCTTCTTCCCTGTGGCTATCAAACTGTACAATGTCTCCCCATCCTGTCGTGGGGTAGACTGACTCCACGCCCCCAAACTTTGCACATCCCCAACTCTTTCCACTCTTCACTTTAATTTCATATTTCATGAATTTTGGGTTTTATGACTGTTGGCAGATCAATTTCCCTCCTGGGATAAATAAAGTTCTATTGTATCGTACCATATCGTAAGAAGCGTTCTGTTGCAGTACTTACCGTGAAACCTGGCCAACTTTGAGAAAAACTTCTAACCTGAAGTTATCAATGTTAGCATGGATTTTTTTTTTGTACAAAACTATTGAAAATATTCTAACTATTGAAAATAATACTTCTCTAACTTCAGGTAGTCCCTGCTTTCCCTCTTTATCCCCTCCCCCTTCCTAGTTCTCCCACCAGTCTTCCTGTCTCCGACTACATTCTATCTTTGTCCCGACCCCTCCCCTGACATCAGTCTGAAGGAGGGTCTCGACCCGAAACGTCACCCATTCCTTCTCTCCAGAGATGCTGCCTGACCCACTGAGTTACTCCCGCATTTTGTGTCTACCTTCTATTGAAAATATTCCCTTGCTACTACCTACAAAGCATGTGAATCAAAAATAGTTATAAAATGGGCAGCTGATATGCACGATTCAAGAATATGTTGTATGCTTTTTATTCATTCTCCAAGAGCCAATAATTTTATACAACAGTCTTTGGAATGTAAATATCATATCAAAATAATGTACACTTGTATCTAACTTAGAAATCATGCATGATTTACAGCACATATTAAATTGTATAGGAATTTTGCAACTTCAAGGTATTCGCAACACAAAGGAACACTAGCCAAGATTCAATTAGGCCAATATTGCAGTTCCTTCAATAGGCCAATAGACAATTGAGGGGGCGGGACAAAGATAGGATGTAGTTGGAGACAGGAAGACAGTGGGAGAACTGGGAAGGGGGAGGGGAAAGAGGGGGACAGAGGAACTATCTGTTAAACTATGTAATTGTTCCTGCATCAACCACACCATCTGGCTGATCTTTGATGTACCCACCACCCTCTTGGTAAATAATATGCCCCTCAAATCCCCTTTATATCTTTCCCCTCTCACCTTAAACCGACTCCCACTGGATTTGAGCTACCCTAAACTGGGTAGAAGACTGAGACTAGTTACCCTATCAATCCTGCTCATAATTGTGTAACCCTCTTAATGACTTGATGTTGTCATTACACATCAAGAGTCAAGTCAAGAGTGTTTTATTGTCATGTGTCCCAGATAGAACAATGAAATTCTCACTGACATGTGAATGATGTTGGAAAAGCATTGACTCTGCTAAATTGAATTGTACTCAGACGAGCCAGCCCAATTTCGCAAAAGACCCAATTACATCGGGAAATAGTCATTAAACAGGGGTCAAAGAGTTTTTATGCTTAACTTGTGCATATTAAAAGAATAGGCAACGATGGGCCCAATGTCTAGGTTTAAGTGTTCAAGTATTTGGAATGGGGCTTGATTACACAATCCATCGATTTGGAATTGTTTCAAAATTCTTGCAACTTGCAAATTCTTGCAATATTTGTACTCACTCTGCATGTGTGTGTGTGTGTGTGTGTGTGTGTGTGTGTGTGTGTATATGTGTGTGTGTGTGTGTATATGTACGCACACTTACATGTATATATATAGATATATAAGAAAATAACTGCAGATGCTGGTACAAATCGATTTATTCACAAAATGCTGGAGTAACTCAGCAGGTCAGGCAGCATCTCGGGAGAGAAGGAATGGGTGACGTTTCGGGTCGAGACCCTTCTTCAGATATATATATATATATATATAGATATATATATAGTGAGTACAAATATTGCAAGAACTTGCAAGTTGCAAGAATTTTGAAACAATTATATATATATATATATATATAGATATATATATATATATATATATATATATATATTCATGTATGGGGTGGGTGCTAGGTGGGGATCAAGTTAGGGGATGGAAAGGGATGGGGGCATTGGAGTAATGAGATATTACTGATATACACACACACACACACGTATGTATATATATATATATATATATATATTTATTTTTTTTACTGTTATTTAATTATATATTATTATATTTTAATATTATGTTATATTATTATATAATATTATATTATATTATTAAGCTTATATTATTATATTATCCTGAGTTTCACTAATCCCAGAGGGTTTACTACCAATTAAGTATGCTTGAAATGTTAAATAATCTGGCACAGAGCTCCCACAAGCAATGATAATGACCAGATATTCAGAGTTGGTGGTTTCGACCGATGGTTCAATTGATGAGCATATCAGTAAATCGTCATCCTCTCTTCTTTTAAATTGTGCGCAGGGGTGAGAAATTGATCACATGTGTGATCAATGCATGCATACGATTCAATTTCATCCAAGTGCTCACATCTTTCATGTCCTTCATGTCCTTCATGATTATTTGGGTTCTTTACCCCCGATGGCCTCTCTCCTCCACCGGTGCACACCCCCCCCCCCCCCCCCACCCCCCGAGGACCAGTTGAGGTAAAAGGTATGGTTTGGGATGATGGAGTTGGGGATAGAGTTGGCGATGCGAGTGTGTGTTTGGAAATTGTACCATCTCTAACGATGAGCACTAAGTCATCTCTTCATGGGAAGTGGGAGGGGAGGTATGGGGTGGGTGAGGATCAAGTTGGAGGATGGAAAGGGATGGGGGCATTGGAGTCATCAGCTAGGGCGATTATTGCAGGGAGCACAGAAGCCCAGGGAGCAGTGGAGAGGAGCGATCACTGAAAAAATTAAAGGAAGTAGACAGACATGTTAAATTCCTCGGAACAGACTCGGTATGCTCAGTAGGCCGCAATCTTTAGTGTGTGAGCAAGCAACATGTATTCACAATGCAACCCACCACAAATATCCTTGAACTATAGGCTTTTAGAGATATTTAGAGATACAGCGCGGAAACAGGCCCTTCGGCCCACCGAGCGATCCCCGCACATTAACACTATCCTACACACACTAGGGGAATTTTTAAAAAACATTTTACCCAGTCAATTAACCTACATACCGGCACGTCTTTGGAGTGTGGGAGGAAACCGAAGATCTCGGAGAAAACCTACGCAGGTCACGGGGAGAACGTACAAACTCCGTACAGACAGCGCCCGTAGTCAGGATCGAACCTGAGTCTCAGGCGCTGCATTCGCTGTAAGGCAGCAACTCTACCGCTGCGCCACCGTGCCGCCTTCACCGGGCTTCACATGCTGTTTGGCGTCAGTGTACATGTATGGTAGCCTCTGTGTGTATGTGCATCATAGACACAGTGGGCCCAGAACCAACTAACACTTGGAAATGCACTGCTCCACTACCAACACAGTCACCATATTTAATTAAAGTTCCTTCTGTGACACACAGAAACATCGCTCTCTGCAATCTGTACAGTGTCTAGGCCATGCCACAATGTCACGTCTGGTCTGAAAGGCGCTATCGTGTTATCTTAACACGAAATCCGTCAAAGCCACGTGGTGAGTCTCAGCACAGACTTTAAGCTTGACTCAATGCCACGAATCCTACCCAATGAACCAGAGTTGTCATCCATGTACTCTGACCACTGCTAATTGCAGATTGAGCCTGAGCAAATGGTCCAGAACGCTTACTTCCTCCTTTGTAAGGATTGATTGATCTTTTCAGAAAGGAACAAAGTGTTATGCTTCTTAAATTACTTTCATATCCCTTTCTGGACTTCCCTATATGCTTAACGGCCAATGATTTATTCGAAGAGTGGTAACTGTAGTAATGTAGGGAATACAGTTCACCTGCAATAATCCCAGAAACAACAAATGTGGTTACCGGCAGAAACTGTGTTTCAGTAATTTCGAGTGGGTGACAAACACCGACTATCACACTGGGACCATCTCCTTGTAGAGTGCCAAGGTGTCATATACATCTGGCCAAGAATGTAGACCAGGGCTGACGTTCAACAGATAGACCCTCCGATAATGTGGCACTCCCTCAGCACTGCACTATATCTTCAACGTAGATGCTTATTATCAAGCCCCTGAACTCGACAATAGACAATAGACAATAGACAATAGGTGCAGGAGGAGGCCATTCGGCCCTTCGAGCCAGCACCGCCATTCAATGTGACCATGGCTGATCATTCTCAATCAGTACCCCGTTCCTGCCTTCTCCCCATACCCCCTGACTCCGCTATCCTTAAGAGCTCTATCTAGCTCTCTCTTGAATGCATTCAGAGAATTGGCCTCCACTGCCTTCTGAGGCAGAGAATACCACAGATTCACAACTCTCTGACTGAAAAAGTTTTTCCTCATCTCAGTTCTAAATGGCCTACCCCTTATTCTTAAACTGTGGCCCCTTGTTCTGGACTCCCCCAACATTGGGAACATGTTTCCTGCCTCTAACGTGTCCAACCCCTTAATAATCTTATATGTTTCGATAAGATCTCCTCTCATCCTTCTAAATTCCAGTGTATACAAGCCTAGTCGCTCCAGTCTTTCAACATATGACAGTCCTGCCATTCCGGGAATTAACCTAGTAAACCTATGCTGCATGCCCTCAATAGCAAGAATATCCATCGACCCCTAATCATCTGCCACCAACTGAGACAGTTAATACTGAGGCAAGTAAGAATGTCATTCATCTATCTGGGACATCTGGCAATAAAACAGTCTTGACTCTCTTGATTCTTGACTAAGCGCAGACATAGCCAGATACAATCGCTAAAATAGGTCTCCTTAGACAAATCCAGATTTTAAAAAAACATATGGATCAGGGTAGATGTGCGTACCACATCCCCTCAAACCTATGCAACCATTCACGGATGGTTTCCTGACACATTGCTCCATCCACACTCCCAGCCCATCCACGTTTTCCTTGACTTGCGAAGTGTCAAAAAAACAATCAATCAGTCTCAGCTTTGAAGATAGTTTAGTTTTGTTTATTATTATTGTCGCATGTACTGAGGTAGAGTGAAAAGCATTTGCCTGCGTGCTCTCGAGTCAAAGAAAAGATGATACATGATTACAATCAAGCCGTCCGCAGCGTGCAGATATAGGATAAAGTGTACTACATTAAATGCAAGATGAAATCTGATAAAGTCCAAGTAAAGATAGTTCAAAATTCTCCGATGTGGTAGACGGGAGGTCAGTTGGGAGGTATATATACCGTGCCTCAGTGCATAGGTAGGAACTGCAGATGCTGGTTTAAATCGAAGGTAGACACAAAATGCTGGAGTAACTCAGCGGGTCAGGCAGCATCTCTGGAGAGAAGGAATGGGTGATGTTTCGGGTCGAGACCCTTCTTCAGATTGATCAATGTCTCAGTGTCTACTGCTTTCAGGGGAATTTCAGAGATACACACTCCAGTTTGAAGTGGCTGACTCCCTGTCCAGAGGCCACAGCGTTTAATTCTACATTCTCTCAACGTGCGGGAACTGACGAACTACCAACTCCTCTCAGAATCACTTCTCTTTCAGTCAGATTACATTTCATTCTTCCAAACGCCGGTCAGTCCGAATCATAATTAGCCCCGCTGTCATGTTTGTTCAGTGTCTGGTGGATATTGGTCCAGTGGCTTCGTAAGTCATGAAAGTATTTCTTCCACGAATCACACCGTGCATTAGGAAACCCAATCACCCCTGGCAGCTTTGTTGCAAGTCAAACCACAGCGACAAGCAAGAATCTTGTCCATTGTGTGGGTAAATACCAGCCTTACAAACGCAAACAATAATGAACACAGGAATAGATACTAAAGCTTAATGTAAACTGCTGTTAAAGCCAACTAGTTTCAATGAAACTTCCCAACAATACACACGAAAACTTGTTTTCAGATGACAGTACCTCTTCTTTGGAAGAAATGTGCAGTGGGAGAGGAGTTAATGGTAATATCCTGGTCTCAATTCCAATGACATCGACAGGCTTCCTGTCTTACTAAGCACTTCTGGCTAAAAATGACTACCTGGGTATTATTCTGCAAACACTGTAGTAACAAACCCTCTTGGGTAGGGGTGGTTCTCCAACAACATCGGAGTCTGGCCACATTCACCCTGTGTCATCCTGGACAGTTGCCAGCTTTACTTTAGACTTTGTGTGTAGGAAAATAACTGCAGATGCTGGTACAAATCGAAGGTTTCACAAAATGCTGGAGTAACTCAGCAGGTCAGGCAGCATCTAGGAGAGAGGGAATGGGTGACGTTTCAGGTCGAAACCCTTCTTCAGACTGATGTCAGGGGGGCGGGGCAAAGAAAGGGTATAGGTGGAGACAGGAAGACAGTGGGAGAACTGGGAAGGGGGAGAGCAAGAGAGGGACAGAGGAACTATCTAAAGTTGGAGGTCAATGTTCATACCACTGGGCTGCAAGCTGCCCAAGCGAAATATGAGGTGCTGTTCCTCCAATTTCCGGTGGGCCTCACTATGGCACTGGAGGAGGCCCATGACAGAAAGGTCAGACTGGGAGTAGGAGGGGGAATATTGTTTGTATATAATGAATAAACATTTATTTAATGTCAGGTCACTCAGAATGCTGCTCAGGTGATTTACCTTAGATTCCCGTACACTCCAGGGCAATAGGAGATCCTTCATGATTGGTACTGTGGCATGATCAGTGGGCTGGATGCTATGGCATGACCGAGGTACCGTGATAAGCTTTTGTAGCGTGCTATCCAGTCAGCAGAAAGACAACACACGATTACAATCCGGCCATTTGCAGCGTATAGATACATGATAAGGGAATAACGTTTAGTGCAAGGTTAACGTTCAGTGCAAGGTTGAGCCAGCAAAGTTCAATCAAGGATAGTCCGAGTGTCACCAATGAGGTAGATAGTAGTTCAGCGCTGCTCTCTGGTTGTGGTAGGATGGTTCAGTTGCCTGATAACAGCTGGGAAGAAACTGTCCCTGAATCTGGAGGTGTGTGTTTTCACTCTTTTGGCTGATGGGAGAGGGGAGAAGAGGGAGTGGCCAGGTTGCGGCTCGTCCTTGATTATGCTGCTGGTCTTGCCGAAGCAGCGTGAGATACAGATGGAGTGAACAGAAGGGAGGTTGGTTTGTGTGATGGGCTGGACCGCGTCCACAAGTCTTACGGTCTTGGATAGAGCTATTCCAAAACCAAGCTGTGATGGATCCTGATAAAATAATGCATCTGTAGACATGGGTGAGAGTTGTAGGGGACATGCTGAACGTCCTTTGCCTTCTAACGGAGTAGAGGCGCTGGTGTGCTTTCTTGTCCGTTGCTTCAACATGGAGACGTTGCTGGAGATGTTGACTCCTAGGAATGTGAAGCTTTCAACTATCTTTACTTCGGCGCCATCAATGCAAAGTGGTGCACGTGCACCGCTTCACTTCCTGAAGTCCATCGCTATCTCCTTTGTCTTGCTGACATTGAGAGAAAGGTTGTTGTCTCGAAACGGTGACACGAGGTTCTCAATCTCCTTCCTGTGCTCCGTCTCATCGTTATTTGATATCCGGCCCACAATGGTGGTGTCGTCCGCGAATTTAAAAATTGAATTAGATTAGATTTTTTTTTTAGATTTAGAGATACAGCGCAGAAACAGGCCCTTCGGCCCACCGGGTCCACGCCGCCCAGCGATCCCCGCACACTAACACTATCCTACACCCACTAGGGACAATTTTTTTAAAACATTTGCCCAGCCAATTAACCTACATACCTGTACGTCTTTGGAGTGTGGGAGGAAAACGAAGATCTCGGAGAAAACCCATGCAGGTCACGGGGAGAACGTACAAACTCCGTACAGACGGCGCCAGTGTTGAGGATGATCGTGGAGGGTGATTTGTCCCCTATCCTCGCTGATTGGGGTCTGTTAGTCAGGAAGTCGAGGATCCAGTTGCAGAGATGAGTGCTGACACCAAGTCCCGCTAGTTTGGTGATAAGCTTGGATGGTATAATGGTATTAAAGGCAGCGCTGTAGTCTATGGTTAGGAGTTTGACATCTGTTATCCAGGTGTTCCAGGGATGAGTGCAGGGCTCGGGTGATGGCATCGACCTTGGACCTGTTGTGGCGGTAGGCAAACCGCAGTGGGTCCAGGCCACCGGGTAGACTGGATTTAATGAGTTCCATAACTATAAATCTCTTTCTAAGATTTCCCCTCTTCCTCCTGTGCTTCAAAGAATAAAGTCCTAATCTCCTGCCCAAATATCCCTGCAGCTCAGCCCCTCCAGTCCTGGCAACATCCTCATAAATCTTCTCTGCACCTTTGCCAGCTTCATGATATCCATCTTATAGCACAGTGGTCAAAACTGAACAGAGTACTCTAAATGTGGCCTCACTAATGTCTTGTGCACCTTCATGGAACTCTGAACCTGCACTCTTAGATCCATCTGCTCTATACCACTGCCCAGGGCCCTGCCAATCAATTATTACAATTGAACTTGAGGCTACAATATGACTATTCTATGACTTTCTTTAATGGAGGTGTTGGATTACTTAATCAGGGATAGGAAAATGGTCTGAGATTGTCATCCAATGATTTTTGCTGGGAAAAGTGTACCTGCTCAATATATAAATTGATAGAATGACTTAGCAAACCTGATCTCAAGATTATTACCCAATGTTTTCAAGTTGGTTCTGATCACAAACCTCCACCACTCATGTACGCATTTTAATGCATTTGTTTAATAAAAATAGACTGCCCTCAGTTTAAGCTCAGCTGATTTTTTTCCCTGTTGTCAGTAAAGGATTAAAGGAATTCCAGTTCACTCATGTCTGCATGGCCCATTTAAAGAGAGCTTATGACCTTCTGGAGGAAGCACAGGTTATACATGAGGCTTTGTTCTAGCTGGTTTTAATATGCAGAAAGATGGAGACTTTGAATTTAGAAAGCATGACCCTGAATGATGATTTATTTCAAACTTTTAAGTATCTTGTTCAGGGAAGCCTCACTAATGGGTTTTTCCAGGAAGCCGAATAATGTCAAAACCTCTTTCTCGTGGTTAAGTTATCGTATGTATTTGAGTGACATTAGTGCTTCTTTGTTAATGGTTATCATTTATAACCATCTATAAATGGGAACTTAGATCCAAGGGCTCCACATGATTCCTGAAAACTATTTGTGCTTCTTCTATTGTGCATAGCAGCCAATGTTCGATCATTGCCATTATTAAAAATATTCTTGTTGTTTCCCAATGTAGCATTAGGATGCTATCGTTGAGAATAGAAATATTAACGAAGTGCATAAGTGATTCTGGCATCTCGACAGTAAAAATCAATACAGAATCAAAAAGTCAAAAACAACTTAAATGGTCCTTTGAATGTGCTCCATTAGCCAATCTATTGAAGTCCCTGAAAAGCTTTAAATCCTAATAAGAAATCTTTTGAGTTTAGGGATTTACGTTTCGTGGATTGATATCGAATGATTTGATGGAATCAAAGTTGTTCACTCACAGGAATCATGAAAACAGAATGTCTAGATTGGAGGCAGAATAACTAACTGGAATGAGCAACACCTTTTGCTGCATTCATGTAGGTTAGTCCACCCCATCCCATATTTACACACTTCCTTACAGCATAGAACATGGAACAGTACAGCACAGCGCAGGAACAGGCCCTTCTGCCCACAATGGCTGTGTCGAACACGATGCCATGACCAATTCTCATCTGCGTGTACATAATGCATAACCCTGGACTCCAGAAGGAATCCACGCTGGCTCACAAGGAATCCCACCCCTCACTAGTTTCCCTTGTAACCTATTCACCCCACATTTGGATCTACTCCCTCTCTCTTCCCCAGATTCTACCACTCACCTACAAAGAAGGAGCAAATGCAATGGCCAATTAACCTACAACCCCGCATGTCTTTGGGATGTGGGAGGAAACCATGTGATTCAGAGAAAGCCCACAAGGGTCTATATTAAATATAGACACAAAACGCTGGAATAACTCAGCGGGACAGGCAGGCTGGAGAGAGGAATGGGCGACGTTTCGGGTTAAGACCCTTCTTCGTTCCTTCTCTGCTGCCTGTCCCACTGAGTTACTCCAGCATTTTGTGTCTATCTTCGGTGTAAACCAGCATCTGCAGATCTTTCCTACACAGTTGTATATATTAGTCAGTGACGAGGAAGAATTCCTTTCCTCAGAGGGTCATGAGTCATTGGCATTCTCTACTTCGTGGAACTACAGAGGCAGAGTTCCTCGTAAACATCCAAGGCCCAGGTCAACATATTTGTGCACTGTGTTGGCACCAGGGACTGGGAAACAGTAGAAAAGTAGACCTGAACATGATCACATTGCATGGTGAAGCAGGCATGTGAAGAACCGACTCTGGCTTCTACTTCTTATGTCTCGGGCTGTAAAACAAATACAGGCAGAACAGTAGAGTTTTGCTTGCAGGAAGTCCAAGCCTGGAGAGGTTATGACTCACAGTCTTTTACAATGAAGAGATTATATCATGTCTGAATGTATAACTACATTTGAAATGGATTTAGCTGGAAACCAGAGGAACAATATAACATTCCTGGGATGAGCAAGATTAAAATATAATCATTAACCACAAACAGTCATCCCTGTCTGGAAAAGACAGTCCCCTAGTGCTTCCAAATGAAGTGTAGATTTCCAATTGTAGAGCACCATTGGTGGTTTAGATGGGAGTGGGAGAAGTTAAAGCAACTGGGTGATGTTTCGGGTCTCGACCAGAAATGTTGGTCTCTGGTCCAGCATTTCCAGATGGAAATCTGGAAATTCCAGATTTCCAGAAATCTTCTCTCCAGAGATGCTGCCTGTCCCGCTGAGTTACTCCAACATTTTGTGTCTATCTTCGATTTAAACCAGCATCTGCAGTTCCTTCTTACACAAGTTAAAGCAACTTGTGGCCATGCATCTTGGCTCCAGAGAGAGAAAGATGACTCAGTCTTTCTCTAAATTGACTCCACAATTTACGATTTTCCCAGAAAGTGAGCTGGACACTTAGAATCTTCCTTCCAATCTCAGAATGAGTTTAGTTTAGATTACTTTGGAGATACAGCACGGAAACATGCCCTTCAGCCCACCGAGTCCGCACCGGCCAGCAATCCCTACACATTAACACTAGTTCTAAACACACTAGGGGCAATTTACATTTATACCAGGCCAATTAACCCACAAACCTGTACGTCTTTGGAGAGTGGTTGGAAACTGAAGATCTCAGAGAAAACCCAGGCAGGTCATGGGGAGAACGTACAAACAGCACCGATAGTCAGGATCAAGCCCGGGTCTCTGGCGCTGTAAGGCAGCGACTCTACCGCTGTGCCACCGTGCAGCCCTAGTGTATGGATTTATTGCACATCCATAGTTGCTGGCAGAATAAGTAGCAGAGGTGATTCTTCTTGAAGTGCTGTGGTAGTTTGAATGTTGATGCTATTTTAGAGAACAGTCAACTCTGGCTGGTGTGGGACTGGCTCAGTGGGGCAGATTTCCTGCATGACAGGAGGTTTTTGAGGAGGCATGTCTTACTAATCTGATCGAGTTTTTATATTTTGAAGAGGTGACGATCGTGATCAATGAGGGTAGGGAGGTGGGTGTTGTCTACATGAATGTCAGCAAGGCAAGGCATTTGATAAAGTCCCAATGCTAGGCTGATCCAGAAGATTAAGATGCATGGGATTAACAGTAACTTGGTCGTGTAAATTCATATCTCGCGGACCGATAGAAGACAGAAGGTTGTGGTAGGAGGACAATATTCAGGCTGGAGGTCTTTGACCGGTAAAGGTTTGCAGGGATCTGTGCTGGGACCACTGCTGTTTGTAATATATATAAATGACTAGGACGTTAATGTCGACGGATTGGTTAGTACGTTTGCAGGTGACACCAAGATTGCTGGAATCACAGACTGTAAGGCAGGCTGTCAAAGTATAGAGTGGGATATCGATCAGCTATCGAAATGGGCAGGGAAATAACAGATGGAGTTTAATCTGAGCAAGAGTGAGGTATTTCACTTTGGGAAGTTGAAAATAAGGCGGGGAAAAAACAATGAATGGCAAGACGCTGAACGGCATTGATGTACAGAGGGATGTTGGGGTCCAAGTCCATAACTCTCTGAAAATGGCAACAAGTAGATTGAGTGGTGAAGACGGCGTATGGCATGTGTGCGTTCATTGGTCGAGGCCTGATGCAGCTTCATTGGACTTTGGGAAGGCCACATTTGGAGTGTCGCGTGCGATTCTGGATGCCCCATTATAGGAAGGATGGTGGAGGTTTCGTAAAGGGTGTGGAGGTTTACCAGACTGATGCCCGGATTAGAGAGTATTAGCAACAAGAAGAGGTTGAACGGGCGCGGAATGTTTCTCTGGAATGGCGTAGGCTGAGGGGAGACCTGATAGAAGTATTTAAATTGATCAGGATCATAGATAGGGTGGACAGTTGGAACCCTTTCCCACAGGGTGGAAATATTAAATAAGAGAGAGCACAGGTCTCAGGTGAGAGGAGCAACGTTTAAAGGGGATGTGCAGGGCAAGACTTTTATGCAGGTGGTGGTGGTGGGTACCTGGAACACGCTGCCAGGGGTGGTGGTGGGTACCTGGAACACGCTGCCAGGGGTGGTGGTGGGTACCTGGAACACGCTGCCAGGGGTGGTGGTGGGTACCTGGAACACGCTGCCAGGGGTGGTGGTGGGTACCTGGAACACGCTGCCAGGGGTGGTGGTGGTGGTGGGTACCTGGAACACGCTGCCAGGGGTGGTGGTGGGTACCTGGAACACGCTGCCAGGGGTGGTGGTGGTGGTGGGTACCTGGAACACGCTGCCAGGGGTGGTGGTGGTGGTGGGTACCTGGAACACGCTGCCAGGGGTGATGGTGGGTACCTGGAACACGCTGCCAGGGGTGGTGGTGGTGGTGGGTACCTGGAACACGCTGCCAGGGGTGGTGGTGGTGGTGGGTACCTGGAACACGCTGCCAGGGGTGGTGGTGGTGGTGGGTACCTGGAACACGCTGCCAGGGGTGGTGGTGGGTACCTGGAACACGCTGCCAGGGGTGGTGGTGGTGGTGGGTACCTGGAACACGCTGCCAGGGGTGGTGGTGGGTACCTGGAACACGCTGCCAGGGGTGGTGGTGGTGGGTACCTGGAACATGCTGCCAGGGGTGGTGGTGGGTACCTGGAACACGCTGCCAGGGGTGGTGGTGGGTACCTGGAACACGCTGCCAGGGGTGGTGGTGGGTACCTGGAACACGCTGCCAGGGGTGGTGGTGGTGGTGGGTACCTGGAACACGCTGCCAGGGGTGGTGGTGGGTACCTGGAACACGCTACCAGGGGTGGTGGTGGTGGGTACCTGGAACACGCTGCCAGGGGTGGTGGTGGGTACCTGGAACACGCTGCCAGGGGTGGTGGTGGTGGTGGGTACCTGGAACACGCTGCCAGGGGTGGTGGTGGGTACCTGGAACACGCTGCCAGGGGTGGTGGTGGGTACCTGGAACACGCTGCCAGGGGTGGTGGTGGGTACCTGGAACACGCTGCCAGGGGTGGTGGTGGTGGTGGGTACCTGGAACACGCTGCCAGGGGTGGTGGTGGGTACCTGGAACACGCTGCCAGGGGTGGTGGTGGGTACCTGGAACACGCTGCCAGGGGTGGTGGTGGGTACCTGGAACACGCTGCCAGGGGTGGTGGTGGGTACCTGGAACACGCTGCCAGGGGTGGTGGTGGGTACCTGGAACACGCTGCCAGGGGTGGTGGTGGTGGTGGGTACCTGGAACACGCTGCCAGGGGTGGTGGTGGTGGTGGGTACCTGGAACACGCTGCCAGGGGTGGTGGTGGTGGTGGGTACCTGGAACACGCTGCCAGGGGTGGTGGTGGGTACCTGGAACACGCTGCCAGGGGTGGTGGTGGTGGTGGGTACCTGGAACACGCTGCCAGGAGTGGTGGTGGTGGTGGGTACCTGGAACACGCTGCCAGGGGTGGTGGTGGTGGTGGGTACCTGGAACACGCTGCCAGGGGTGGTGGTGGGTACCTGGAACACGCTGCCAGGGGTGGTGGTGGGTACCTGGAACACGCTGCCAGGGGTGGTGGTGGTGGTGGTTACCTGGAACACGCTGCCAGGGGTGGTGGTGGTGGTGGAGGCAGATATGATAGAGGCGTCCAAGAGGCTTTTGCAAAGGCATATGCAGGGAATGGAGGGATATGGATTATGTGCATGCAGATAAGAGTTTGTTGTGATACCATGTTCGTGCACAGACATTGTGGGCCGAAGGGCCGGTTCTGTGACGTACTCTTCTTTGTTCTACGTACAAATAAATTCAATCTGATGGCTATAACTTGAGTAAAATGGAACTCTGGTATTGGAGAGATTATTGATTTGACACTAGGCTGATTGTTCTTGAGGCAAATTTGGCAGATAAGCACAATATTGTTCTTGAGCCAAACTTAGCAGATAAGTACAATCAAGCAACAGTCACATGTTAATCAATGTTGAGTGCAAACAGATAAAGACGTGTAAACACAGCCAGTTACATTTTACCAGAAATCAAACACTCTTCACAGTTTCATTTTCCCTTAAATCCTCTCTAACAGTTTCAATTTACTCGTTGCGGTTCTCAGAAAATGAAAACCACCACATCTGTTTAGTCTGGACAGCAACATTTAAAAAAAAAATACAGTTCCTAAACTTTTCACCGGCAGGTCGATGTAATAGGCCAGATGAATGTACCCGCATTGCTGGGAGTTGTGATGTGGCTAAGCCGAGCTCCTGGTTTATTAATTGCCGTTAATTCCTGAAGTTTTGTTCTGAAACGCAGATTAAAGTGCAGTTTATTTTCAGTGCACTGAACATCACAATTGTGTTTATTTCTCAACATGTGGTAACGATTCACACACAAAATGGGAGCCACAAATGGCAGCTCCGGCAAAACTGTTGGACGTAAACGGCACGATACAGGAACGGCCACGTGGCGGCGCAGCGGTAGAGTTGCTGCCACACAGCGCCAGAGACCCAGGTTCGATCCTGACTACGGGTGCTGTCTGTACGGAGTTTGTACCTTCTCCCCGTGACCGTGTGGGTTTTCCCCGGGTGCCCTGGTTTCCTCCCACAGTCCAAACGCGTACAGGTTTGAAGATTAATTGGCTACGGTAATGAAATGTAAATTGTCCCCTGTGTGTAGGACTAATACTAGTGTATGGGGATCGCTGGTAGGCATGGACTCGGTGGGCCGAAGGGCCTGTTTCTGCACTGTATCTCTATAAAAACACGATAAAGCAAAACGATAAAGGTTTAAAGACCACTTCTGGAGAACTGAAAGCCATGTCTTTGTGTTTAGACGAGTGCAATCAATATCTCACAGACACTCATGATTGTGGAAAACTGGAGACTGCTGACTGGATCAGGTCCATGTACCAACATCTCCCAACCTAAAATGTTGCCCATCCATGTCCTCCAGAGGGTCCCAGCCCAAAATGGTGCCTATCCATGTCCTCCAGAGATGCTGGCTGACCCGCTGAGTTACTCCAGCACTTCGTGTTCTACGCAAAGTCCCAACATCTGCAGTTCCCTGTGTCTACCATTAACTTCTCTTGTCCAGATTGAATGAGGAAATCTCACATCACATTGGTGAATTTGCAACTTTGCACTTGGAATCACTTGCACTGATAACTGTGAATAAGGCTTCTGCCTCTACCATCCTTTGAGGCAGTGAATTCCAGGTCCTGCTACACAACGAGTTAAATAATCTATAGTCAATTCGCCTCTAATCCTTCCGCCAATTAATGTAAATCTAAGTTCCAGTCTCTGGCTTTTTTTCCAGTGCAGAGGTCAATGTGGAAAGAGCTATTCACTAATCAGGCATTCTTCTGCAGAATCTTGATCCAAACCGTTGACAGTATTATTAGCAGATGCTTGGGATCATAATCACTAATTACCCAAAGACCAAACTCGAAACAACCACCTTTTTCCAGCTTTTTTCTCCTCCCCCCCGCCTCCCCACGATCAGTCACAAGCAGGGTCCTGACCCGAAACATCACCTATCCATGTTCTCCAATGATGCTGCCTGACCTGCTGAGTTACTCCAGCACTTTGTGCCTTTTTGTGTATTAACCAGCATCTGCAGTTCCTTGTTCCTATAAAGTTCAAACTCATCCTGTTACGTATTTACAAGTCTTAATTAATTCAGCCTCCTCTTCACGAGTGAGGCCTTTACAGAGTTCAAAGGAAAATAGAAAACTCTCACTGACATGCACCGAAATGAAACTGAAGGTAATTTTCACAGTGTGGTTTATTTAATCTACCTGATTAAACGTTTTGGTTTCATGTGCTTACAGGGATGTTTTCGAAAGACACTAAAAGCAACCTGGGCACACATGGCCCCCAGTTGATCGGGAAAGGGCACGATTAAATCAGGTTTATGAGTCACGTCACCTTTCCCACACTGAGAGCTGCCCACTGTGGTGCGTTGAGAGAGATGATGAGGAATTGCTGATTCTCAGCTTGACTGGAATTTTTTTTGCAAAAGTCCTGAGCACCAACAGAGACCATGGTTTATCTTGCACGTTTTATGATCTTAGCGCAGCCCAAAAGACTTCACAATATTTTTTTCAGCAAATTCAACATTCTCGATTCAAGTAGTTAGTGCATTTGCTACTTGCAACATGCGATAGTGCTGCCACAGGAGCCAGATGTGGTTCGACTCATCTCAGACGGCCAAGCTAGGTGGAAGACCAAGATGACGTAGAGGTCAGCTGCCAGCTCAGGCGATTGCCCGCAACACCTTGGCACAGCGGTAGAGCTGCTGCCTTACAGCGCCAGAGACCCAGGTTCGATCCTGACTACGGGCGCTGTCTGTACGGGGTTTGTACGGTTCTCCCCGTGACCTGCGTGGGTTTTCCCCGGGTGCTCCGGTTTCCTCCCACACTCCAAAGGCGTACAGGTTTGTAGGTTAATTGGCTCCAGTAAATTGTCCCTAGTGTCTAGGTTTGTGCTAGTGTGCGGGGTGATCATTGGCTGGTGTGGACTCGGTGGGTCGAAGGGCCTGTTTCCACGCTGTATCTCTAAACTAAAACAAACACTGGTCTCAGCACAGAGCCCAGTCGCAGTGGAGTGACTCCCTGAGGTAAGGATCCACACCCAGTCTTCAGCTTCAGGTTAGATTGGTCTGGCATATGAGCAGTGACTGTATTCATTTTATATGCTGGCACTAACCCTTTGTCTTCACATAAGTGCTTAACTTTACTTCATTTCATTTTTTTCATGACTTGTGCACACCTTTCTGTTTTAATTACCCTTTGAAAATGTTTTCTTAGTTTAATCATTTAACACAGTTCAAACGTTTTGATCAAGGACATTTAAAAATGGTTTAAAAGCAAGATGTCAATGTCCATTGCAGCAATGCATGGGTTGGACTGCACAACATGACATGACACCTGCGTTACTGTCAGCGTGCTTTAACTTGTCGGACATCTGTTGGTTGCCAAGTGTCAGTTTTCCTTCCTTCTGCATCGAGAGATGTTCGAGCCAACTTTTTGGCCGGTGAGCCAGAGGCAGTTCCTTCATGTGTCTTGATTCACGGTACACCTTCAAATGAAGTTGGCACCTGTTCACAATTCGTAGACATTGAATGATACTTTATTGCAACATGTACCTCGGTACAGTGAGATTCTTTGTTTTGCACACATTACACAAGGTGTGCAAAGAATCACAAAATATAGGGCGCCAACAAAAGTCATCACAATCCCGATGGTCCCTCTTCCTTCTCATAGTAACATAGAAACATAGAAAAATAGGTGCAGGAGTTGGCCATTTGGCACCGTCATTCAATATGATCATGGCTGATCATCTAAAATCAGTACCCCGTTCCTGCTTTTTCCCCATATTCCTTGATTCCTTTAGCCCTAAGAGCTAAATCTAACTCTCTCGTTTTATTTAGGGAGATGCAGTGTGGAAACAGGCCCTTCGGCCCACTGAGTCCACGCCAACAGTCGATCGATCGCCTGTTCACACTAATTGTATATTATCCCACTTTCGCATCCTACACGCTCGAGGCAATTTTTAAAGAAGTCAATCAACCTACGAACCGGCACGTCTTTGGGATGTTGGAGGACACCCAGAGAAAACTCACGGAGTCACAGGGAGACTATGACTCCACACCAACATTACGCAAGGTCAGGATTGAACCCGGCTCTCCGGCGCTGCAAGAGCTGTAAGGCAGCTACTCTACCACTGCGCCACCGTGCCGCACCAGATGTGGCCATGGCCAAGCACTAAGTCGGGTTTGCTCCACCACAAGATGCTGCCTCCTGTTCTAACTCCTCGGAGGCGCTGTTACCGCCTTACTTTTGAGTTGCTGGCTTACAGCGCCAGAGATCCGGGTTGGATCCTGACAATGGGCGCTGTCTGTACGTTCGCCCCCATGCCCGCATGGGTTTTCTCCGGGTGCTCCGGCTTCCTCTCACACTCCAAAGATGTGCAGGTTTGTAGGTTAACTGGCTACGGTAAAATTATGAATTGTCCCTAGTGTGTAGAATAGTTCTAGTGTTCAGGGATCGCTGGTCGGTGCGGACTCGGTGGGCCGAAGGGCTTGTTTCTCCGCTGTATCTCTCTTCCTCTAAACTAAACTAAAAGATGCCGGCTGTCTTGCTGTGCTGTGCAACTCCCAGTTCGAGGACTGTGTTTGTGTTTGTGTTTCTCTCCCCTGGTTCCTCTACTTTCCCCTACTCCCGACAGACTGGCTACCACCTTTAACAAGCCTCAGCACCCTCCCTTAACTGGCTCCAGTCCAAGAATTTATTTTCACTTTCCCAGGTGATCTTTTTGTTCTCCTCACACCCGCCCCTTTCTTTGTGAATTAAAAACGCACCTGTTTTTGAATTTTTCCCTAATGAAAGCTGAACAAGCTGAAACACTAACTTCTCTCTTGATGCTGAGCATATCCTGCAGTTTGTGGTTTTAATTGAGAAAAGGAGAAAATCAGACATGGAAGAAGACACAAGTCGTTTGTAGCAGACAGAAAGGTGATCGCAGGAGGAAGAAAGATAAAGTAGCTATTGATCTACAAATTAGTGTAACTAAGAAAAATGTAATGCAGTTGTTGGTTAATGAAGTCCATGAGTTCTGCATGGGTGCAGGAGGTAGTACCGATGCAGTCATCAATGTAACGGAGATAGAGTTTGGGGATAGGGTCTGATAGCTGGTCTGAAGAAGGGTCTCGACCCTTTTCTCCAAAGATGCTGTCTGACCCATTGTGTTACTCCAGCTATTTGTGTCTATCTAAAAAATATAATGAGATCAGGCACAGATGTGAGAAGTGTATACTGAAAGAGAAACAGCAATATAACAGTACTTGCATTGTGTAACATATCCCACAATCCTTTCCAGATATCATATTGGTTCATGATTCAGGGTAATAAATAGCCACTGAATCATAAACATTTCAAGTGCTTTTAAGTGCATTTAAATGCTTTAAAATGCTTTTACATGCAAGTGTTTAAAAAAAATACTCTTGTAGTGGTGGAAATGAGACATAATTCCCATAAGCACAAGTGTGATAATAATCTAATAATCTATGGTTTGATGTCTATTGAGAAACAAATTCCAGTCAAATGTTGATCAGGGATAACCCCTTACTTTTCTTTGAAATAACGTCAAGCATCTTTGCAGCCCACCGGGAAATTTGATGGGGCATAGCTTTCAAAGAGCAGCACAATATAGGTTTCAAGGTTTCAAGGTCAGTTTATTGCCACATGTACCAATTAAGGTACAGTGAAATTTGAGTTACCATACAGCCATACTAAGTGAAAAGCAACAAGACACACAGCCACATAAAAGTTAGCGTAAACATCCATTACTGTGGATTCCACATTCCTCACTGTGATGGAAGGCAATAAAGTTCGATCTCCTTCCTCTTTGTTCTCTCGCGGTCGGGGCAGTCAAACCAACCGCAGTCGGGGCGATCAAAGCCCCCGCAGCCCCGGGGACCGAAGCCCCCGTCGGGGAGATCGAAACTCCCGCGTCAGGGCGGTTGAAACCCTCTCCGCGTATATAGCATGTTTTCAATAGTCAAGTATTGGCCGAGATGTTTGCGCTCACTGGGTGTGGAAAGAGCTGAACTCGCTGACTCAGTGCTGCCATCTGAGGAACAACAGTCCACGAGGAGCAAAGATGCTCAAAAACACGATGGTGGAAACAGAAAGAGAAAACAGGGAAGATTGCCAAACAGGAATTGCCAAACAATAGTTACGAGAAGGCAAAAGAGAAAATGAATCTTTTCACTGAGACCAGTTGCAAAACACATGTACCAGTAATACGAAGCAGCATTTCCTCTCATTCAAATGACCCCTAAGGAAGAAATCTCCAGTGCATGAAGGTGCTAATATAATGAGAGGTTTTGTGGACCAGGTGATGATTATAGAAATCTCGTGTTTCAATTTAGAAAACAAAGCAGAAGGAGATAAACAGAGATCACTTTGGCAATGAGCTGTTATAATCTGGAAGCACAGACTGGGCGATTGTTTCGCTGAACACCGACGCTCAGTCCGTCTTGGCCTACGCGATCTCCCAATTACCAAACGCTAACTCCCCCTCGCATTCCCACACTGCCTTTCTGTCCTGGGCCTCCTCCACTGTCAGAGTGAGGCCAAACACAAATTGGAGGATTTATTGGATTCTCTAATTTCAAGTCACCCTGGCATTTCCTTTCTCTCTGACCCCCCCCCCCCCCCCCGCCCTTCATCCTGCTAGCTCCACTGTTCACATCCACATATCCCTTCATTATCACCACTTCCACAACCAACAATGGACCATTGTGCGCTCCATCTTTCCTTGGCCATTGGTGCCAGCTCTGATTTGTTCTAAACGTTTTCATGCCTCTAGTTTCCCTCTCCGCTGACTCTCAGTCTGACGAAGGGTCTTGACCCAAACGTCACCTATTCCTTTTCTCCAGAGTTGCTGCCTGACCCACTGAGTTACTCCAACATTTATCCAGTGTCTATTTGTTGGTGTAAATCATCTACAGTTCCTTCCTACATACAATGGAGGCCAAATGGCTTGATATGCTTAAGAACACAAAGTGCTGGAGTAACTCAGCAGGTCAGGCAGCATCCCTGGAGAAAATGGAGAGGTGACGTTTTGGGTCATGACCCTTCTTCAGTAGGGCAGGAGGCGAAAGCTGGAAAAGATGGGGGGAGGGGGGGGTTGACAGGCAGATGTTTGGACCAAAGGCCAGAGATAAGAACGGGAGATGTGAGACAGGGTTGAAGAGTTGTGGATTGTGATATGCTTGTATGGCGAGTCCGAAACTTGCTAGTTGTAGACGAAGTTTATTGCAGCCGCAATACACGAATACAGAATCAAAACAACAAGTTACAGGACAACCAATATAAACTTACTGTCTTCCTTGAAGACTTCGCCGAACTGGCTAAATCGGGCGCCAAACGCGCACCTGACATCGCTGGCCAATCAGCGATGTCGTTTGCTGGACCAATCCTCATGGTCGCGTTCCCACGTGACCTCGCTGGCCAATCCGAGGGTTCGACGACCTGGACCATTCTCTATGGTCGCTACATGACCCCCCCCAGAACCCGAGGTGCGGAACCTAGCAGGGAGCCGGATTTCGCGACCATAACGAGTACGGAGAGGGACAGCCTGAACCACAGGAGCCGGAGGTTCCGGACTTGGTGGAACAGCCGGAACGGGAGGTTCTGGAAGAACTACCGGAACGGGGGGTCCTGGAGGAACTGCCGAAACGGGGGGTCCTAGGGGAACTGCCGAAACTGGAGGTCCCGGAGGAACTGCCGGAATGGGGGTTTGTGGACTGGGCGGAACTAACGGAGGTCGGCCTCTTCTAGGGGTTTGACCGACCAGGACTGGTTGATCTGGGTCCAAATGGGCAGGTTTGAGCCGGGACACCGAGACGAGTTCACTCTTGCCGCCCATGTCTAAGGTGAAAGTAGCCGTTCCCTTACGTAAAACCCGAAACGGCCCTTGATAGACCCTCTGCAACGGGGCGCGATGGGCATCTTTACGCAAAAAAACAAACTCACAGTCCTTCAGGGAAGACGGTTCATGTACCATGGGACACCCATGACGTGAAGTCGGCACTGGAGCCAGGGAGCCCACCCGTTCCCGGAGAGCTGCTAACGCTGATGGGACTGTAGGGAGCAGGGCTGAAGTGTCCGGAAACAGATCTCCAGGTACTCGAAGGGTCGAGCCATATACCAGCTCTGCGGACGACGCACCGAGATCTGGCTTAGGAGCCGTCCGGATGCCCAACAGAACCCAAGGGAGTTGGTCTACCCAGTCTGGGCCTTCAAGCCTTGCACAGAGGGACGCCTTAAGTTGGCGGTGGAACCTTTCTACGAGTCCATTTGCCTGGGGGTGATATGCAGTTGTGGGTTGTAATTTGGACCCGTACAGTTCCGCCAGCGCGGCCCAGAGGGACGAAGTGAACTGTGGTCCTCTGTCAGTTGTAATAACTGCCGGGACCCCGAAACGAGCTACCCAGTGAAGGGCCAAAGTCCTAGCACAAGACGCTGACGAGATATCACACAATGGGAAAGCCTCTGGCCACCGGGTGAACCGATCCACCACCGTGAGGAGGTGGGTGTAGCCCCGGGAGGAAGGCAAAGGCCCGACCAAATCCACGTGGATGTGGAAAAAACGAAAAGCCGGGACTTCGAAATCCTGTACGGGGGGCTGGACGTGGCGCTGGACCTTAGCGGTCTGACAGGGCACGCAGGAACGTGCCCATCCCGCTACCTGTTTCCGCAGGCCATGCCAGACAAACCTCGCTGCCACCAAGGCAGAGGTGGAGCGGATGGACGGGTGTGCCAGCCCATGAATGGCATCGAAAACCCGGCGCTGAAGGGAGGGCGGTACTACCGGCCTGGGGCGAGGAAGAGAAACATCGCACCAGACTTTCGTGCCCTCCGAACCACAAGCTACCTGGGCCAACTTCAATCCCGAAGTGGTGGACTGGTACGTCGAAACGGTATCCGCCAGGAGCTGTGCCTCCGCGAGCTCCTGGGGATCCACCTCGCAGTCCACCGCCGAAATAGGGGGAAAAGCAGGTCTAGACAGGGCGTCAGCAACGGCATTCAGCTTACCCGCGATATGACGGACATCTGTGGTAAATTCTGAGATAGCAGTCAGGTGCCGCTGCTGGCGGGCCGACCATGGGTCAGACAATTTCAAAAAAGCAAATGTTAATGGCTTGTGGTCCGTGAATGCCACAAATGGGCGGCCCTCGAGGAAATACCTGAAATGACGGACAGCTAAATGGAGAGCTAGAAGCTCTCGGTCAAATGCGCTATATTTCAGCTCGGCCGAATTTAGTTGCCGGCTGAAAAACGCTAAAGGCTGCCAACGGCCACCGACCTGCTGCTCCAGAACCCCGCCCACCGCCACGTCAGAGGCGTCAACCGTCAGGGCCGTGGGGGCGGAGGGGCTCGGATGGACCAGCATGGTGGCGTCTGCCAAGGCTGCCTTAGCTGCCGTAAAAGCCGACTCTGCGGTCGGGGACCACAACAACTCTACCGGATTACCTGCAAGGCATTGGAAAAGTGGGCGCAGGACTCGCGCCGCTGCCGGAACGAATCTATGGTAGAAATTAACCATGCCTACGAACTCCTGCAGCCCTTTTACTGTGGTAGGCCTGGGGAAAGCCCGGATAGCCTCCACCTTCTCTGGCAAAGGGACAGCGCTGGCAGGGGTAATTCTGTGTCCTAGAAAATCGAGGGCAGGCAGGCCGAATTGACATTTGGAGGGTTGAATAATGAGCCCGTGGTCTTGGAGCCGCTGGAACACGGTCCGCAAATGGGCCTGGTGTTCTTGCACTGAGGGGCTGGCTATCAGGATGTCGTCTAAATAAATAAACACAAAGGGTAAACCCCTGCCCACGCGGTCCATCAGTCGCTGGAAAGCCTGTGCCGCGTTCTTTAAACCGAAAGGCATACGCAACCATTCAAACAACCCGAACGGAGTAATAGTTGCAGTTTTTTGTATGTCCTCCGGTCGCACCGGAATCTGATGGTATCCTCGCACCAAATCGATTTTGGAAAACACCACCGCTCCTTCCAGTCCAGATGAAAAGTTCTGTAGGTGCGGTATGGGGTAGCGATCAGCCGTGGTGACAGCATTGAGACGCCGATAATCGCCACATGGCCTCCACCCCCCAGATGCCTTGGAGACCATGTGTAACGGCGAGGCCCACGGGCTGTCAGACTGACGAACAATTCCCATTTCCTCCATCTTCCTGAACTCCGCCCGTGCCACCACCAGTTTGTCTGGCGGTAGTCTCCTGGCCCGAGCGAAAACGGGAGGGCCTTCAGTGCGGATGTGATGGACCACACCGTGCTTAGCTGAAGGTGCGTCAAAACGTTGGACGAGCAGCTCTGGGAACTCTGCCAGAATCGCAGCATACGAGTCGGGGGCCGCGACGACGGCCTGGACAGTAGGGCTGGGCGAGGAGGCGATTGCCGGAGCGACGTGCTCGTCTTCAGCAGCGGGTCGGAGGTCGTTACCGCGGACATCAGGAACCAGTGAAAAAGCCCAGAGAAAATCTGCGCCCAGGATCGCTTGTTTGACGTCGGCTATGATGAATGGCCATTCGTACGTGCGGAGGCCTAAAGCAAGGGACATCTTCCGTGTGCCGAAAGTGCGAATTGGGCTGCCGTTAACCGCGATGAGGGTGGGACCTGTCTTACCCGATCTGGTTTCGAGGTCGGTCGGCGGCACTATGCTGACGATGGCTCCGGTGTCTACCAAAAATTCTGTGTCCGTGAATCGATCATGGACATAGAGGCGCCGGTTCTGGCCAATCGTAACTGCCCCTATGTACGATCGGCCGAGGCATTTCCCGCGAAGGTACAAGGCAAACGACAGTTGCGGGATTCGTTACCCCATCGTAGGTGATAATAGCACCAGCCGCGCTTGTGCGGATCTTTTTGGCGGGCTTTCGGGGAATTGGCGGGAGACGTGGCGCCATCTTTCCGTCGCTGTGGCGTGGTCACCGATGTCGAGACTTTGTTGATGGAATCACTTGCCTTGTTTTTTCCCGCTATGAGCGCGTCCGCTTTCGCTGCATATGCTTCGGGGTCCTTAAAAGAACAATCCGTAAGCAGCAGTCGGACATCCTCGGGAAGTTTCTCGCGGAATGCCTGTTCAAACATCGGGCAATCCGTATGCTCACCGGCTAGCACCATCATTTCAGCCATGCGGACGGAAGGCAGTTGGTCTCCAAGCTCCGGTAGGTGCAGAAGTTTTGCCGCACCACCATGCTTATTTAACCCGAAGGTTCGCAGTAATGCCTTCTTCATGGTTTCGTATTTGTCTTCCGCAGGTGAATTTATGATAAACCGCATCATGCGCTTGGTTGTGTCCGGCGATAGAGCGCTGACGAGGTAGAAGTACTTCGTGGAATCGGCCGACACCTTCTTTATGTGGAATTGAGCCTCGGCGTGGATAAACCAAGCTTGCGGTGCGTACGTCCAAAATAACGGAAGATGAACGCCTGCCGCGCTTGACTCCGGTGTGCCCTGCTCGGTCATCGTCAACGAGGCGTCGGGTTCCTGCTCAGTTGGTGATCGTCCAGATCACGTTCGGGGTCACCAATATGGCGAGTCCGAAACTTGCTAGTTGTAGACGAAGTTTATTGCAGCCGCAATACACGAATACAGAATCAAAACAACAAGTTACAGGACAACCAATATAAACTTACTGTCTTCCTTGAAGACTTCGCCGAACTGGCTAAATCGGGCGCCAAACGCGCACCTGACATCGCTGGCCAATCAGCGATGTCGTTTGCTGGACCAATCCTCATGGTCGCGTTCCCACGTGACCTCGCTGGCCAATCCGAGGGTTCGACGACCTGGACCATTCTCTATGGTCGCTACACTTGCATGTTTTGCTTCCCAGATTTTAATTGCAGCAGGGCTAACTGAAACAAGGAATTGTAGAGCAGGAGACTGATCGACACAAAACATCACCCATTCCTTCTCTCCAGAGATGCTGCCTGTCCCGCTGAGTTACTCCAGCATTTTGTGTCCATCTTTGGTGTAAACCAGCATCTGCAGTTCACTTGCTTCTCACACAGTCTGCTCGTCTGATAACCAGCCTACATCCGTGGGCCTGCATTTCCATTCATCAGCTTGAGTTTCTTACCATCTCGAATTTTTGAATCCACCAGTTCATTCATATACCCGCCCACAAACTCTGCCTACTGGTAATCGCCCATCTTATGACCGTTAACCAGCCTGAATGTACCTGCTTTTCACCTGTGTCCAGTGCTCCTCAGAGCCTGAAATTTAGCGCTGCCAGTCCATTCTTCTATTCTGCTGTTAGACATCATCAGATGCCACTTTGTGACGGGGGGGGGGGGGGGGGGGGGGGGGGGGGGGGGGGGGGGAGCTGGGAACAAAGAAGGCCCAGAGTGAGCTGTAAGAAGCTTGCACATAGAGTGCACCCAAGCTGAAGTTGGATCCTAGCAGCAGACTCCTCGCCCAGCTTCATGAGCTGATACCGACTCTCTGGGTCGGTGGATCCTCTCAGCCATATTCTGGCTCGGTGCCACCGAGGCCTCAGGTGTGGATCGGGTGGTGGTGGTTGAGGGGGCCGGCGGTCGAGGACAGGCCACGTGGGTTCTGGAGGACGGACAAAGGAAGACCTGGCGGGGGGTACTTTGCAACTTTGTCGGCGAGGAATGTCACTGTAACTTGTCACTAGGTCAACTTCACTTAAAGCTCCTTAAAATCTTCTTAAGCAGCCTTTTGGAAGTGAGGATGTCTTGCCTGTGCTCGGAGGTGACTGATGACATGAATTTAGGACCCCAGTTATCACAAAATGCTGGAGTAACTCAGCAGGTCAGGCAGCATCTCTGGAGAGAAGGAATGGGTGACGTTTCGGATCGAGACCCTTTCTTCAGACTGATGTCAGGGGGGGCGGGACGTCAGTCTGAAGAAGGGTCTCGACCCGGAACGTCACCCATTCCTTCTCTCCTGAGCTGCTGCCTGACCCGCTGAGTTACTCCAGCATTTTGCGATGCCTTCGATTTGTACCAGCATCTGCGGTTATTTTCCTACACTGAATATTGGACCCTGAGCATTTGCAACAGAAGGAGAAGGCGGAAGAGGTGCGCACTGTTAATGAAGTTGTGCTTCCTTTCCATCATTTTCTCTGGCCGTTTGAGTCAATCATCCATGGACTCAAGCGACTCAGTGCCTTTACACGCCAACATGCCTTTACACGCCAACATGCCTCTACACGCCAACATGCCTTTACACGCCAACATTTATACAGGTCAAGCTCCTCCACTTTAAGCGTTTAAAGACCGGTGATTTCCAGAGGTCAATGGGGACTGCACACAATTTACAAGGAGGCTTTGAGAACAATCTGGAATAAATTCCTTTCAACCCTCTGGTAATTTCTTCCCATCACAGATTCGAAATAGACTTTTTCGAAAAGTCTGCTATTATTTGTGTGAGCAAAGTGAGCTTGTTACTTCAAAACAACTACCACGTGTCTTGTGAGGACTTGTTTCGGCAACGGTGGACCACAGTGAACAGAGGCAGTGGTCCACAGTGAACGGTGGCCATATGCTCAGCAATGAAGTCATGGCAAGGCACTTGTTCCCATTGTGCCCGGGTGCCTCTGTGTGTTACCATATCAGTGTTACAGAGGATCTAAGTGGAAAATTACAGAGTTCAGAGTAACTCTCTCATCATGTTTTGCGATCGGTTTTCCAAAGAAATTCCACCACTGGGTCAGATATGAGAATTCTGGCATCCATTGAGCTTGAAATCATTGTTGTCAATCTGCTTTGTTTGGTTTAATTTTAGAGATACAATGTGGAAACAAATGGTTTTCCCATTTGAAAACACTGTAAGATGGTAATCAGTTACGTGCAATATAAGAAGCTTAGCTTTCATTACTTTCCCTGGAACATGCCTTTACACGCTAACATTTACACTGGTTAAGTGTTGACGTCCTTTGAATCACGAGCTCAATTAATCATAAATTCAAAAACAATCTTCCGCTCTTAACATCCGAGGCATTTCAATTGTGAAAGTGCTTTAAAGGTATAGTCTGGCAAGTGATAGGTGAATGCAGATGAAGGGGGTGAGGGCTGGTTGATTGCCAGACGGTTAGATGAAGGCCGGAGATGTAACAAAAAATGTGTGAGATGAGATAATAATAGAAGAGGCGTGAAATGTGAAGGAAAGTAGGTGGAAGGGGACGGGGGTAAGGGGAAAGGGGAAATGGGTGTGCTTTCAAATGGGCACTGGGAAATGGGCACAGATGGGCACAGATGATCCATCTGAAGAAGGGTCTTGACCCGAAACGTCACCTATTCCTTCCCTACAGAAATGCTGTCTGACCCGCTAAGTTACTCCAGCTTTTTGTGTCTATCTTCGGTTTAAGCCAGCATCTGCAGTTCCTTCCCACACATTCTGTCTGGTGAATAGTAATTTGGGAAATGGAACTAATAGGATTGGCCTTTTCTTGTTAAGAACTGATGCAGAAAACATCAAGATCAAATGGCTTTCTTCTGCTTTGTTGCGTGATTCCTTGAATCTGATTAATAATCAAACTCAGGCATCAAACATAACAAGTCTGAAAAAAAGGTATTTTAGGATCTGGAGCCAATTTTTGTTGGCAAAGCTTTGTTCATTTCAGAAGCAATATTGGAAAAGGATGTTTAAAGAGAATGCACTGATCAAATTAATCAATGTATTCTCCTTGCCAACAACTATTACCTGGAAACCTTGAAAATTCCATGTAAGCTGACGAAAGCTTTTTTTAAAAAAAACAACATACATTTGGACAGAACCTGACAAACTTCTTGGCACGCATAACCAGTGAGGTTTAATTAACCTGCACTAATTATACCTCGGAGAGAACAAAATGCTGGAGTGACTCAACTGGTCAGGCGGCATCCGTGAAGAACATGAATAGGTGACATTTTGGGTTGGAATCCTTCTCCAGACTGAAGGGCCCCGACCAGAAACATCACCTATCCATGTTCTCCAGCGATGCTGCCTGACCCACTGAGTTACTCCAGCACTTTGTGTTTTTCTGCAGTTCCGTGTTTTTATTCATTGTACCAATGTCTCATTCAGCTTCAGATACTTTATGTTGGTATCAAGGTGTACAGGTATACCCAAGTCCTGCATCTTTCCCGGGATCAGTGGGTGTTGTCCGACAGGGACCAGTCAAAGCAGATATCGCAGCTCATTGCTCCAGATGCCAACATGCGCAGTCTCCTGTGCTTTCATTCATGTCCTGCCTGATCTCCTCGGGAGTGAACTGCAAGCAGTGTGCATTGGAGAGAAGCCAGCAGATGACTGTCTGCTGTAAGGGACAATGCTTCAGCCGACAAAGATGCCTGCCTCACTGAATTACTCCAGCACTTTGTGTCTATCTTCAGTGCTTTAGCAACATGGTGTGCCAGCAAGCTTTCAGAATGAGAAGTGCCCGAAGCAGGCAACTTCTACAAAGGCTGAGGAAATAGACTGCAGGGATTTATTCACATCAAAGAAGATCAGAGAGAATTATTTATAGGTAGGAAAGAACTGTAGATGCTGGTTTAAATCGAAGGTAGACACAAAATGCTGGAGTAACTCAGCGGGACAGGCAGCATCTATGGAGAGAAGGGATGGGTGACGTTTCGGGTCGAGACCCTTCTTCAGTCTCACTGTTTAACCTATGCTACTGAGTGTGGTAAGATTATCCCTGAAAGAATGTGTGCAACATGTAAGGACACAGCAAAGATTCATGTTCATAGGTTATAGGAGCAGAATTAGGCCATTCAGTCCATCAAGTCTGCCTCACCATTCAAACATGGTTAATCCATCTTTCCCATTCAACTCCATTCTCCTGCCTTCTCCCCATAACCCCTGACACGCACATTCATCTGTGCAACCTCTGTCAATCTCAAGTCAAATGGCGGAATAGACTTGATGGGCTGAACGGCCTAACTCTGTCCCTAGAACATGTGAAGTTATGGACTTATGAACTAGGGGAGAGTCATATTGCCCACTTTCCTGGTCACAGTTCCAGACTGGGAACCTCACTGAGATATCAGGAATGGTGAACCAAGCTGAGGTCACCAAGTTAGCTGGGGTGTAGAATTTGCCACTTTGCTTTGTTATGTCCATTAAAGCACGTATATAGTTATTTATAAGTTCATAAGTGACAGGAGCAGAATTAGGACATTTAACCTATTGAGTCTATTCCGCCATTCAATCGTGGCTGATCTGTCTTTCCCTCTCAACCCCATTCTCTTGCCCTCTCCCTGTAACCTTTGACACCCAAGGCAGACAATATGCAGGTTGACTAGAGTAGAATATCTCTGTATGCTCCCTAGTCGCCTTCTCCTCACAAACAATGATCTATTCTACATTTTCCTTGATCCCCATCTCCTTTGATCTGTCATTTTCACATCTTACCCGCCCATATCTCTACGTCTCCCTCTCCCCTGATTCTCAATCTGAAGAAGTGTCTCGACCCGAAACATCGGCCATTCCTCTATCCAGAGATGCTGCCTGTCCCGCTGAGTTACCCCAGCATTTTTTTGCCTGTTTTCGGTGACGAGAATAGACAGATGCTTCAAGTCCAGAAATTTGGGGATGATGTTATTGAGTTGTTGAAAGTGATGAAAAGGAGGTGGAGAGAAACATTCTCCTTTTCAAGAGTTAGATTTAGCTCTTGGAGCCAAGGGAATCAAGGGCTATGGGGAGAAAGCAGGAACGGGGTATTGATTTTGGATGATCAGCCATGATCATATTGAATGGTGGTGCTGGCTCGAAGGGCTGAATGGCCCACTCCTGCACCTATTTTCTATGTTTCAATGTTTCTATTCATGGTCTGGTATCTGAAACAGGCATTTATAACTCCAACACTACAGCTCTCCCATCGAATGGTGTAGAAGAAGTGTCAAAAGGGTAGGAGAAACAGGGATGTTTCTCATGAAGGAGAAACAGAAAGTTCCAAACATGACTAATAAGGCTTGTGTTGGAGGCGTGAAAATGGAGTTAAGATAAAGATCAGATTTGATCTAATTGAAAGCCTAGAGAGACTGCATGGCCTATTTCTGTATCAATATTCCATATATGGTGAAGGTTTCATTAGAACCAGATGCATTGAATAATAAATGAGATCGAGTTGAGCCATGTTACTAATCAGCAAAGTCAACAAGCACATTTCATTATCTATCTTTTCACATTAGCTATCCTACGAGTTAAGTCGTTTTCCCTTCCAAGGAGTGTTGTGGGCGTGTGTTTGCCTGAAGAAGCCATCAACAAACATCTTTTAAAAAGTCATTCAAAAGCAAAATACAATTGACGCTGGAAAGCTGAAACAGAAATATAAAGTTCTGGAAGCAAATCAGTGGGGAGAGACTTAGAGAAAATATGAGTACAGAGAGTTTGTGGGGAAAAAAACTGCAGATGCTGGTCTAAATCGAAGGTAGACACAAAATGCTGGAGTAACTCAGCGGGTCAGGCTCAGTCTGAAGAAGGGTCTCGACCCGAAACGTCACCCATTCCTGCTCTCCCGAGATGCTGCCTGACCCGCTGAGTTACTCCAGCATTCCGTGTCTATCTTTGAGTACAGGTTGGCAGGTCCATGCAGTCCAAATAGGTCTTTCATTGTCCAACACGGACAAGGCAGGGGATCTGCAGATGGTCGTATCTTGAGCAAAACATAAAGTATAAGTATAAAACATAAAACTCAGCTGGTCAGGCAGCATCTCTGCAGTTTTGCTTCTGTGCTACGAACCAATATGATTCACATGTTTGTCCATAAGATCAATAAAACATAGGAGCAGAGTTAAGCCATTTGGCCCCTCGAGCCTGCACCGCCATCTGATCATGGCTGATCTAATTTCCCCTCTAAACCCTGTTCTCCTGTCTTCTTCCTGTAACGTTTGATGCCTTTACTAATCAAGAGCCCTATCAATCCCTGCTTTAAAAATACCCAATGACTTGCCATCCACCACCTTCTGAGGCAATGAACTCCACAGTACTCCCACTGCTGCCACCATGTTGTACTTCGTGGTCCGGTATCTGTTATACCTCTGTTATGACTCTGGACGGACCACAAGTACACATGCTTAAAAGGTTTAAAGGCTGGATCTTAAATCCAGGCTGTTTATTCCACGGCCACCTGGAACCAGAGTGACCACCAAATCACCTCATTCTCTTATATACACGTTACTACACAGGCAAACAAAATAGTCCTTGCGATACAACAAAGTAGTCCTTGCAATATCACAACACTTCACAGCCTCTGGCTGAAGAAACTCCTCCTCGTCTCCATTCTAAAGGTACGTCTTTTAATTCTGAGGCTGTACCCTCGGGTCCTAGACTCTCCCACTACTGGAAACATCCTCTCCACATCCACTTCATCTAGTCCTTTCATTCTTCTGTAGGTTTCATGGACACCCCCCCTCATCTTTCTAACCTCCATTGAGTACAGGCCCAGAACCATCAAACACTCCTCATACTTTAAACCAAACATCCCCAGAATCATTCTCATCAACCTCCTCTGGACCTTCTCCAATGCCAGCGCATCCTTCCTCAGATATGGGGGCGGGGGGGCAAAACTCCTCACAGTGCTCCAAATGTGGCCTGATCAACTCCTTATAAAGCCTCAGCCTCACATCCTTGCTTCCATGTTCTAGTTCTCTTGAAATGAATGCGAATATTACATTTGCCTTCCTGGTGTATCCGACTCAATCAGGCCCTCCCCCAGCGTGGTGGCACAGCGGTACCAAAACCTGGGCTTGATCCCGACTACCGGTGCTGTCTGTACGAAGTTTGTATGTTCTCCCCGTGACTGCGTGGGTTTTCTCCAAGATCTTCGGTTTCCTCCCACACTCAAAAGACGTACAGGTTTGTAGGTTAATTGGCTTGGTATAAGTTTAAATTGTCGCTAGTGTGTGTAGGAGAGTGTTAATGTGCAGGAATTGCTGGTCGGTGCGGACTCGGTAAGCCCAAGTGCCTGTTTCCGCGTTGTATCTCTAAACTAAACTAAACTAAACTTGCCCCCAACACAGATCTGTTTCCAAAGCTGCTCTAACATCGATGGGTTCAACTCTCTTTCAAACCCGAATGCCACAAAACTAGAATAGTTTGTGTGCATCAAGATCAACAAACATCCACAGGTTGGAATTGTATTAACAAAGGAAGATGGCTGAGTTGTTGAAGGTCAAACAACTTGGCCTCAGGACACCACTGAAGGAGTTGCTCAGGGCAGTGGACTAGATTCAGCCATCTTCATCAGCCTCAGAAATCAACTTTACAGTTAGCCAGAGAGATGTTTACAGATGATAGCAGTTTTCAGTTCCACTCATAACAGATACAAGACCAAACAACATTCCTTTACTAGTTGATGAAGTGCAAAGTCGGACTTCCATGGTAGATGCCATGAAATAGCTCTTCCCCACTGGAAAGAGCTTGATGTCTCCCCTTGATATTCAATGTACTACATTCACTGGGTCACCTCCTTTAATTTCCTGGGGTCAGCAGAGATCAAAATGTCCATTGAATCATTCATGAGTCTGATGCTAAATATCCTGTGGCTAGTGAGTCAATCCTTAACTTCCCAAACCCTCTCCACTGTTTACAAGGCATTCCCAAAATATATAGTCAAGTCCCTTTGCCCCAACTCATCCACACTGACCGTGATGCCTGCTCAATTGGATAATGCAATTTGCTTGCATTTGGCCCATATCCATGTACCAGTCTACATGCCTTTTAAATGTTTAAATTGCACCTGCATCTCCCAGCTCCTCTGGCAGCTCAGTCCAATCCCCCCCACCCCCCCCCCCCCCCCCCCCCCCCCCCCCGTCAAAAAAAAACCATGCCTCTTCGGTCCTCTTTAAACCTATCACCTCTCATCTTAAAACTATGCCCTTCAGTTTTAGATTTCTCTATCCTGGATAAAAGACCGTGATTACCTCCTCTATCTTTGCCCTCCATCATTTTATAAACTTCTAGAAAGTCATCCCACATGCTCGTTTGCTCCAGGCAAGACTGCCCCAGCCTGTTCAACCTCTCAAATAACACAAGCCGGGCAATATCCATGTGAATTGTTTCTGCACCTTCTCTAGCTGAACGATATCCTTGTTATGGGGTGTTTTTTAGGACACTCTCCATGTGCCTGGTGGATGCAGTGTCCACAACCCTCAAAGAGACGGACAACATCAGGACAAATGTGGAAACGGCACAGTGGCGCAGCGGTAGAGTTGCTGCCTCACAGCTCCAGAGACCCAGGTTCAATCCTGTCTACAGGTGTTGTCTGTATGGAGTTTGTACATTCTCCCTGTGAGCTCGTGGGTTTTCTCCAGGAGCTCCAGTTTCCTCCCACATTCCAAGCACATACAGGTTTGTAGGTTCATTGGCTTTGGTAAAGTTGTAAATGTTCCTAGTATGTAGGATAGTGCTAATGTACAGATGATTGTTGGTCGGCGTGGGCTCGGTGGGCCGAAGGACCTGTTTCGGTGCTGTATCTCTGAACTCTAAAGGCTAAATTATCCATCTTACACACTGCGGATGACTCGATTGTAATCATGTATTGTCTTTCCGCTGAAGATAGACACAAAATGTTGGAGTAACTCAACGGGACAGGCAACATCTCTGGAATACGTTTGGGTTACGTTTCGGGTTGAGTCCCTTCTTCAGACTTTCCGCTAGCTGGCGAGCTCGCAACAAAAGCTTATCACTGTACCTGGGTACACGTGACAATAAACGAAACTCAATAAACTGAACTAAACAGCTGCTCATGCATCACTTTGAATACTCACCAGCACACTGAGACTGTGCGGTAAGGCTTTTACAACAACAACTCAGCAACCCACACCACTTCACGATGTAAAACCACTGACCCAACAGGGTCATGAAAACGGTGCCACATGTAAGTTTACTTGCAGGTTACACTTAAACATTTACTTAAAAGTTCTACTTAAAAGAATCCCTCCTTTGATATCGCTGTGATAAATTCCTTCAATTTCCTATCAAACATCACTATGAGTGCTTTATTATTAAAAGCTTGCAGTAGTTCATGGCTTCAGAAAGGGTATTTGGGTTGTCTTATAAGTGCTGGTTATATTGCCCACATCATATGAAGCGATATTAATATATAAAGCAATTAATGGTATTCCTTTTGGGGAAATAACGACTGCGGTCAATGTGAAACTGTCATTGTTACACAACATCCAAATCTGAGAAATCGTCCCGACTTGAAAGGTCACCCATCCCTTTTCTCCAGAGATGCTGCCTGACCCACTGAGTATCTATCCAAATGACTGCATATGTGAAGGAATTACACAGTGCAATGCATCCAACATATTTGGAAATAGATGGGTAAGCATACCATTACACCAGGTTTATTTTTATACATATTTTAAAATATCATACATATATTTTAATATTTCATATATTTTTATATTTATATTTTATGTATTTTTATATATCATATCCCAATGAAGGCTTTCAGAATTTACTGGACAATCATTCATTTGATAGCCTATCGTGTCAAATGCAGACAAGCTGCTATCGTAACAGGCATTATTTTCATACCATTTGCACAGTATAATTATTTTTCAACTTTTTCAACCAGCCATTGACTACTTATCTCTTTCGTAAATTCACAATGTCTTTCTGTTAACAGTCTGACCTGACCCCCTTGCTCAATTCATGGAACTTCATGGATTTCCCTCAACACACAATGACTGTTGAGCGAATTTCTGGAAAGTGGCAGCTCAAATCTATGGCTTGCCATACTTCTACAATCGAATTCACTATTTAAAAAAAAAAGTCTACTTCAGTTTTCTGGTAAATGGAAGTTAATAATTTCCTGCTTTGTTCCTGCACCCTGTTGCCTGGAACTCAGTAACTTCCTACTTCCTCGAGATATGGCCACCCAGCCTGTTTGCAGGCAGATTCCTCCAGCCCGGCCTAAAGGATGAGTCACACCAGCACAGGATGATTACAGGCAATGTTGAAACTAAAACATGCACTCATTCAGTTCTATGAATTGTGTAAAAAAAAGATGAGGTATTTCGGTAAGTATTTCTTCGGTATTTCAGAAAGGGAAAAGCAGAATAGAAATACTAGATCAAGGAAGGAATGGTGACCAAACATTTAGTCCACCATGAGCAGGAAAGGGAGATGGTGGAGGTTTCACCTGCTAATCTCGACTAAACCAGTAGCAATGCAGACATTTAGTTACTCTCCTGCTTGGTGTTTGTGAGATTTAGCAATGTTTAATTCAGATTGTTGCCTATGACAACAACAGCCAATGACATTGAAAGTGGATGCAATTTTTTAGTTTAGTTCAGAGGTTAACAGGTCCTTCAGCCCAATGAGTCCACACCGACCAATAATCACCCAGTACACTATATATATATATATATATATATATATATATATATATATATATATGTATGTGTGTGTGTGTGTGAGAGTATATGTGTGTGTGTCAGGGCCGTCTTAACGCATGGGCCTGATGGGCACTTGCCCGGGGCCCCACGAGCATAGGGGCCCCATGCTGATCTGTGTATGTTAAGTGACTTGCAATAAATAAATACTACTTTAAAAATGTAGGTTCAATAAGTGTTTTTTTCGCAACATTTTCGGTCCCTAAGTGCTTCTCACAGCGATCTGCAAGTGCTTTTCGCAACAATGTAGCACCCTAAGTCCATCGCTAAGTGCTTTTCGGTAAATGCTTTTCGCCGGCACGACAGGGGGGGGGGGCTGGTAGGGAAAGGGGGGTGGGGGAGAGTAACGGTAGGGGCCCCAGTACACTGCTTTGCCCGGGGGTCCATAATGCTGTAAAAACGGCCCTGGTGTGTGTGTGAGGGTATGTGTGTGAAAGTATAAGTGTGTGTATATATATGTGTGCGTATATGTGCGTGTGTATATTTTTATATGTGTGTGTGTGTATATATATATATATATATATAATATATATATATATACACACACACACATATAAAAATATACACACGCACATATACGCACACATATATATACACACACTTATACTTTCACACACATACCCTCACACACACACACATACACACACATATACACACACAGAGATACTCTTACACACACACACACACACACACACACACACACACACACACACACATATCATATATATATATCATATATATATATCCTATATATATTGTGCTTCAGCCCAGTGTTATGAATATTGATTTCTCTAACTTCAAGTAACCCTGGCATTCCCTCTCACCCCATCCCTCCCCCACCCAAGTCACACCGGCTTCTGGTTTTATCCAACAAACGGCTAACAATGGCCTGTTTCCTTTATGATCGTTACTTTTTAGGTTTCATTTGTTGTTCTATATCTCTCTACATCATCATCTATACCTCTCGTTTCCCTTTCCCCTGACTAGTCTGAAGAAGGGCCTCGACTCGAAATGTCACCCATTCCTTCTCTTCAGAGGTCCTGCCTGTCCCGCTGAGTTGCTCCAGCTTTTAGTGTCTATCTTCGGTTTAAACCAGCATCTGCAGCTCCTTCCTACACTATATATCTATATATATATATATATACACCCTTTATTGCAATTGAAGATAGACACACAATGCTGGAGTAACTCAGCGGGACAGGCACCATCTTTGGAGAAAAGGAATGGGTGACTTATTGGGTCAAGACCCTTCTTCAGACTGGCAAGACTAGTTCTTGCTGCCACTAGATGAGAATGATGGCCGGAGAGGTGAAGTGAATTATTGTAATAATCCATCATGGGATTTCTTTAATGGCTGTTTGGTGGTCACAATGCAATGTGTTGGTTCATCTACTGTGCTTAGTTTCATTTCAGCTTCATTTACTGGAAAATGCAGCTCTGAGAGTGATCATTTGCATAAAGGGCATTTTGGATTACTTCTCAATGTTTCATCTGTGAGCTGGTGGGTAGCACTCTCACCTCAGAGTCAAAATGTTCTTTGCTCAATTCCCAGTCCAAACGTTAGAGTTAAGAGAAAAGCCGGTGCAAAATGGAGGGAGTGTGTCATTGTTGGCAAAGCTGGATGTCAGATAATGCCACATCAACTCTTGCTTAGTCACAAACGGTCGTACGTCCTTCTGCCACTGGACACTGGTGACACTGGCCAACAGCCTTTCCAACAGTGTCGTTTATTATTGTCATCCATACCGAGGTGCAGTGAAAAGACTTTTTGTTGCATGCTATCCAGCCAAGATTAGAATGACCGCCGTCCATGGTTACAAGCAAGCCGTCCACAGTGTACAGATACAGGAGAACGAGTATAACCTTTAGCTTGAGTTCAGTTTATTGGCACGTGTACTGAGGTACAGTGAAAAGCTTTTTGTTGCGTGCTAACCCGTCAGCAGAAAGACAAAACATGATTACAATCGAGCCATGCACCGCATACAGACACATAACGAAGGGAATAACGTGAATAATGTTTAGTGCAAGATAAAGCCAGTAAAGTCCGATCAAAGATCCTCTGTGGTCTCCACTGAGGGAGGTGGTAGTTCACGACTCGCTGGTGAGATTCAGTTGCTTGATAACAGCTGGGAAGAAACTGTCCATGGATAAAATATTTAAGGAGGAAACGTAAGTGGCATTGGCGCGTAATAAAAGTACTGAACTGAGGGTACAAGGACTGCAGAGATATCCTGATTGTATTTACTGTATATACTGTACATCAAGAATGAAGTGTGTTTATTTTTCACATGCACATATAAACTGGAAACAATGAAACACTTGTTGCATTTTTACAGACACACTGGAGACAATAACTCCAACAAAGTGCAGCGGTAGAGTTGCTGCCTTACAGCGCTTACAGCGCCGGAGACACGGGTTCGATCCCGACTACGGGTGCTGTGTGTACGGAGTTTGTACGTTCTCCCCGTGATCTGCCTGGGTTTTCTCCGAGATCTTTGGTTTCATCCCACACTCCAAATACGTACAGGTTTGTCGGTTAATTGGCTTGGTATAAGTATAAATTGTCCCGGGTAGTGTTGGTGTGCGGGGATCGCTGGTCGGTGCGGGCTCGGTGGGCCGAAGGGCCTGTTTCCACACTGTATCTCTAAACTGAACTAAATTAAATAAATATACAATCAATTTGCACTTAGTCGAAGACCAAGAAAGTGAAAAAACCAAAGTAGCTCGAGCAACAGGGCAGAGGCCATGATGCTGAGGTAGGACTGTGGTTAATGTTGTGCAGGGTGGCTCAAGAACATGATGGTTGATGGGCAGGAGGTCTTCTTGAACCTGGAGGTAATGGTTCTCAGGCTCCTGTACCTTTTTCTTGATGGTAGCAATCAGATGAGAGCATGGCCAGGATGATGTGGGTCTTGCGATGATATTTGCATGCCTTCTTGAGGCAGCACTCCCTGTAGATTCCTTCGGTAGTGGGGAAGTCAATACCCGTGATGGGCCAGGCAATGTCCACCGATTTCTGCAGCCTCCTTCGTTCCTGAGCATTCACATTTCTGAACCAGGCCTTGCTGCGACCAGTCAATATGCTCTCTACTTTACAACTGAAGACGTTTGGGTATTCAGCAACATGCCACATCTCCTCAAACGTCTGAGGACGTTGAGGTATCGGCGTGCTTTCTTTGTGATTGTATCAACATGCTGGACCAGTGTAGATCATCAGAGATGCGTGCGACTATGTGCCCATCTTTTGGGGGGGAAAGTATCATTTTGAAATAAAAATGTATCTTACTTAGAAGAAGAGCAGCATTTTCTCTCTTGTGTCAAGGCAAATATTTGTGTGGCAATATCGCTAAAAGCATCGCCCCGGTTACCAGGGCACAATCGCCAGTGCTTGTGGGATCCTGCTAAGCACCTATTCAATGCTACAGTTCCTAAGTATCAGAACAATTACACCTTCAAACTAACTGACTGGCTAAAGTGTCCTGGCACAAGGAAATAAAGGATGTAAAGATTTTGGAAAGCCCACGAATGATAAAAGTGTTACATCAGGACATTTTTTTTTCTTTTATAAATTTTCACTAATTTTTGTCCCTTTTTCAAGTGGTCTCTGGTGAAGCAGTGTGTCTTGCAGTTTGGTTGGTCAAAGGCATGAGGAAGTCTATGCTAACCAAGAATTGAACTGTCGTCTGAATTAATGCAGAGGGGGTACTGATTGAGAATGATCAGCCATGATCACATTGAATGGCGGTGCTGGCTCGAAGGGCCGAATGGCCTCCTCCTGCACCTATTGTCTATTGTCTATTGAGAGAGGGACTGGGAAGAGAGGGGTAGAGACAGTGGCCCCAGGGGGCCCACATGAGTGGCAAGGGTTGGGGGGATGGTAAAATTATGAAAGCACTACATAACGACAAATTCTTCTTCTTCTTTCGTGTCCATCGTCCATGTTTCAAATGTTGACTTCGCTGTCACCGTCCGTCCTGGAAAGGACGCAAGCTTCCGGCGACAATCAGTGGGAGCCATCACTTGTTGCAATAGATGATGGTGGTAGCAGAATTAGCTCAGGGCACTACCAGTTTCCAGCCCCGCAACGTGGACGCTTCTGCTATGGGGCCATAACGACAAATTGAATGTATGTATAGGCTCCGAGAATGTCAGAATAAGTCTTTGCACAGTACCTGTGTTGTGCATATTTTTTACTTTGAATAAAGTTTATTTTGAATTACAAAATGAGACACTGGGACATGGGACAGAGTGAGGCACTGAGGTGAGCTCAGCAAGAAAATGTTGAGGTGAAGACTTCACATGTGTAAGATCTCCATCCCACACACAGGATGATCGAAGGAAAGGTTTGGGAAAAGGGACAAAAAAACCCCAGAGCTTTCAATTTGAAAAGTTGTATGAGATCATGGTGTGTTTTTTTTTCTTAACTGCGCTCTCTGGAGATGCTCATTATCTTTTACTGTGTGACTGGAGGAAAGTGGGTCAGGCACTCAATGCTGAGTCCCCTTGTGTAAGAGGGAACTGCAGATACTGGTTTATACCAAAGATAGGCACAAAATGCTGGTGTAACTCAGCGGGACAGGCAGCATCTCTGGAGAGAAGGAGTGGGTGACTTTTCGGGTCGATGCCCTTCTTCAGACTGTGTCTATCTTCGGGGCAGACAAGGAGTTGGCTGAGCTGATGCTGAGCGACTAGGTGCGGGTAAGTGGCTCAAATTTATTCCCCAACTGCAGAATGATTTGGAGGTGTATGGGCCAAACGCTTGCAAATGGGACCAGCTTAGATGGGCCATCTTGGTCGGTGTGGATGAGTTGGCTGAAGGGCCTGTTTCTGTGCTGTACGACTCTATGACTTTCATGGGTGACACCACTGTCACACAGTACATAATATCACAATGTAGGAGCTAACAACAGCAGCCACATGTACAGCCACTTTGGATGCATTTCCTTTCTTAATAGACAGTAGAAACTCATTGGGGGTTTATATTAGCATCTCATAATTTCCAGATTTGTGAACCAGAATTCGAAGTGTCCATGGTGGGATATGAACTCGCATTCCAGGGGCTATTAAGCTAAAGTCACGGGAAGCCTGTGTGGTAGATCGCACCGCACAACCATACTGTATCTGGGCCTGTTTATTTTGTTGGTGCTGCAGCAACTGGGACGTTGTTTGTGTCGAGAATAAACACCAGTGCGGAGTTTGGTCAGAGGTGTAATTGCACGTCATTCATCAGGACCTTCAAAGAGTTCTCTGGTCAGGTTGAACAGCTGACACTCTCTTACTTTGGTAACTGAGGATAGCAGGACTTAAAAACTCAACAGCTCCCCACATGCCACAGTGAATGGTAGGGCTCTGGTGGGCGTTGTAGAGCAGAGGGATCTAGGAGGGCAGGTACATAGCTCCTTGAAGATGGTGTGTCAGGTAGATAGGGGTAGTCAACAAGACTTGGCACATTGGCCTTCATCAGTCAGAGTATTAAATATAGACGTTGGGAGGTCATGTTGCAGTTGTATAAGACGTTAGCGAGACCACATTGAGAGTATTGTGTTCAGTTCTGGGTACCATGTTGTAGGACAGATGTTGTCAAGTTGGAAAGGGTGCAGAGAAGATTTATGTGGATGTTGCCAGGACTCGAGGGTCTGAGCTACAGGGAGAGGTTGAGTAGGCTGGGACTCTGTTCCCTTGAGCGTAGGGGGATGAGGGGTGACTTTACAGAAGAGTATAAAACCATGAGAGGAATAGATCGGGTGGACCATTTTGCCCAGAGTGGGGGAATCGAGGACCAAAGGGCATAGGTTCAAGGTGAAGGGGGAAGATTTTACTTTTTAACTTTAATTTTAAGTCGAATTAACTTTTTCACACAAGGGGTGGTGGGTGTCTGGAACAGGTTGCTGGAGGAGGTAGTTGACACAGGGACGTTTAAGAAGCAGTTAGACAGGTTTAAAGGGATATGACAGGTTTAAAGGGATATTGGCCAAACGCAGGCAAGTGGGACTTGTGCAGATGGGACATGTTGGTCGGTGTGGGCAAGTTGGCTGAATGGCCTGTTTCCGCACTGTAATACTCAATGCCTCTATGACTCCATTTGCAGAATGCAACACTGACGCCTAGGTCCAGGAATTTAGAAATTGGTTTATTGAGAACATGGTGTTTAAGGTGGAGCTGTACTCAGTGACGAGGAGTCTTGAGTAGGTGTGTATGTCATCGAGCTGTGACTCTCCATGCCAGTGAAGTCTGAGTCTCTACTGCATCTCTGCTGATCTCCACGTGCTGTACCTCTGTACCTGACTCTGCTCCAGAAAGTGCTCCAATGTGGAATGTGGGAATCTGCCTGACTATTTTCTCCTTCCACTCACATTCCACAGGCACTTTGATCCACGGCTCGACCATTTTGTCTGCAACCAACCGGCCTGTAGAAGGCAGCCTGTGGTCTGAAATAACACTGACGTTTCCTGTCCCCAAAATCGCAATTGAAAAATGAGGAAGTTCGGGTTCTGTGATAACTGAACCTTCCAGACACTGAAACAAAAAAACACATTTACTGATATCCAAACCACAACTTCAGCAGAATCGCATCAAACGATATGAATATAAAACTGGCAGCCGCAGAGTTCACAAGCATGTCATCAGGAGGTGGCTAGGAGTCCAATAAAAACAACCCGCTATCAATGATAGACACAGGACCACACTTGTTGCATCCTGCAAGTTGTCCTTTGTTATCGGAGATTGCTAATGAGCAGACTGCTGGTGAGGATGACATAACGTGTCAGGGGCATCTGCTTTTCAATTATTAATACTGCAATTCTGAAGTGAACCTTAATTACAGAAAGAAATACAAAACCAACGTTGAATTTTACTGACGTGACTGGTCTGTGCCAGTGTTTGGGCTCCACCTGAGCCTCTGAATGCGTTGCTTCATTTCAGTCCAAGAGGAAAATCTTTTAATAGCTCAGTGCTTGCCTCAAATGCTCGTGCAACACTGCGCAGAATGGCTCGTAGCTTGACACATTTTGTCAATGACACCTGAATGTGCATCAACAAGTCGGCTATAGAGCAGTCACCTGAGCGTTGTGCTCCTGTAATTCATGCTAAGTACTCGGTTATAATATCCACTCTCAATCAAAAGTCAAAATATACCCGATGAAAGAATAGCAACCTTAAAAGTTAGGTAGACACAAAATGCTGGAGTAACTCAGCGGGTCAGGCAGCATCTCTCGACCCGAAACGTCACCCATTCCTTCTCTCCAGAGATGCTGCCTGACCCGCTGAGTTACTCCAGCATTTTGTGTCTACCTTCGATTTAAACCAGCATCTGCAGTTTTCTTTCCTACAAACCTTAAATGTTATATCAACAATCTGCTGAGTGTTTCCAACATTTTGCTTTTAAACACAAAATGCTGGAGTAACTCAACGAGTCAGGCAGCATCTCTGGAGAAAAGGAATGGGTGACATTTCGGGTCAAGAACCTTCTTCAGACACACGTTTCAGGTTGAGACCCTTCTTCAGACTGAGTCTGAAGAAGTGTCTCAACCTGAAACGTCACCCATTCCTTCTCTCCAGAGATGCTGCCTGACCCGCTGAGTTACTCCAGCATTCTGTGTTTATCTTTGGTGTAAACCAGCATCTGCAGTGCCTTCATCCAGGTCAATGTGTGTTTCACATCAGGTTCTTCATACCATGGATAGATTTCCCAAGCTAACTTACATTACTGATGATACTGATATTAACTAACCCTACAAATCTTGCCATCACACAAACGTTTCATCATCAATCACAATATAAAACCAAAGCTTTAAAAAAAATGTTAAACATCAGGATGCAAGAGTTTAAAAAAATCTTCATCATTTGCTTACAGTCTGAAGAGGGTTCCGTCCCAAAGCGTCACCTATCCATGTTCTCCAGTGATGCTGGCTGATCTGCTGAGTTACTCCAGCACTTTGTGTCCTTTTGTGTAAACCAGCGTCTGCAGTTCCTTGTTTCTACTTCTTCAGCATTTGCTGTTGGGCAAATTATATATAATATTGTCACAACGCTGAAGGCAGGATGGTTGGTGTTCCAGGCAGTAAGAGATGACCAGACATGATAAATGTTCCTTTGTGTGAGTCACCTGCTATATACCATGGCCAGCACTTCCACAGACAAGGAAAATCTAAGTCAGGATCAGGAAAACAGCATGTTTAAAAATAAATGCTTGGGACGAGAGGAATAGATTGGGTAAACGCACAGTGTTTTGCCCAGAGTAGGGAAATTGGCAACCAGAGGACATAGCTTTAAGGTGAAGGGGGGAAAGATTTAATAGGAACCTGAGGGGTAGCCTTTTTACACAAAGGATGGTGGGTGTATGAAGCGAGCTACCGGAGGAGATAGTTGAGGCAGGCACTATTGCAAGGTTTAAGAAGCATTTAGACAGGTACATGGATAGGATAGGTTTAGAGGGATATAGGCCAAAAGCAGGCAGGTGGGACTAGTGTAGGTGGGACATGTTGGTCGGTGTGGACAGGTTGGGCCGAAAGGCCTGTTTCCACACTGTATCACTCTATGCCTCTATGTGGGAAAATATTGCCAGGATCAGCATTGCCATCCAGCCTTAGGTCTTAGAACCACTGCCATTGGCAAAGAAGTGTAGTTGCTGCTGCAGCAGCAGTAGTTCCAGGATTTTGAACCAACATTTCAAAAGCAATTAATAATTTGTGTAGGAAGGAACTGCAGATGCTGATTTATGTTGAAGATAGACACAAGAGGCTGTAGTAACTTAGTGGCTCAGGCAGCATCTCTGGAGAGAAGGAATGGGTGATGTTTTGGGTCAAGACCCTTCTTCAGACTGAAGAAGGGTCTTGACCCGAAACGTCACCCATTCCTTCTCTCCAGAGAAGGTGCCTGAGCCACTGAGTTACTCCAGCCTTTTGTGTCTATCTTCACGATCAATGATTCACTCTGTGCACTTGGAGGAGAACCTAAATGCATTGTTATTGTTGCCACGTCTCTGCAGTTCTTGCTCTTTTATATGAAAGAGGCCACAGTTCAGGGAGGTCTCACACTTTCCCTGGAAAGGAGACCCTGAAAGATCTGCTGTTGTGCACATTAAAAATAACTTTGCAGGAGACATTCGTTTATTTATCATCCACCAACCCACACGCTAATTGCTGGCCCAGATTAAAAGCCTCTCCACTTTATAATGCCATCACCGTCTTCCAACCACAGTATCTGACCCCGAGGAGCCCACCAACCCCAGTTTGGAAACCCAGGCCTTAGAGAGAGAGAGAGGTGGTAATTCCATTCACAATCAAGTGCAAACACATGCCCAGAACTGAAATCTCAAGAGAGAATGCCTTGAAGATTTTCTAAAAAAAAAATAAAGAAAAGTTATTCACTCTTGAGATTTCAAGCTCCACTCATATTTTCACACCTGACGGTGGATGGAAACAGATTCATTTTATCCTCTAGCTATTAAATATCAATTTTTAAAAATTGCAGATCCTGGACTTTCAAATCTGTAATTTAACGCCGTTTCATTTTTCACTTTGGCTGCCAAAGACACTGAATGCTTCCAACATTTGTTGTTTCTATTTCAGGGCAACTATATATTATAGATGGACAATAAATGCTGGTTCTTGAATCAATGTAATCAAACAAGTTAACACGAAGGACTAACACTTTCCCAGTACACGGCTCTCCACGTGGGTTGGTACATACTGCACCAATAGTATTTCTTTGAAAGCTTTACAGATTTCGAGGAAACATTCCAATCAGCCCACTTCAAGTAACTGGACTGGAGGAACAACCCCCCCCTAATCAATCACACAAACTTCCTGTAAACACTCAACTGCTGGCCCGCCTTACGCTAAGATTTCCCCGAAAGATTAAAGAGGAGATAACTGATTTACAGTAATCACTGAGATATCCAAGGATCTCCCTCACCACAAGGAAGGAAATATGGAAATAAATTAGTGCCAAGCTACTTTGCTCAGGCACTGTAAAATGTAACCAGCTGCTTATGATTGTGGGAGGGCTGAGGAGATTTTTCACAATCTGGTCGGCTGTCAGTGTTGGCAGTAACGTCAGTTCACTGACAAGCATATCACATTATACCAGAAGCTGTTTCATGAGAAGCATTAAAGATTAATTTAAACAGTCTGTTATAGTCCAACAAATGAAACCATCTGATGCTCCTGTGTAGGAAGGAACTGCAGACGCTGGTTTTAAACTGAAGACAGACACAGAATGCTGGAGTAACTCAGCGGGATAGGCAGCATCTCTGGAGAGAGGGAATGGGTGATGTTTCGGGTAGGAAGAAGAGTCTCGACCCGAAACGTCACCCTTTCCTTCTCTCCAGAGATGCTGCCTGTCCCGCTGAGTTACCTCAGCATTTTGTGTCTATCTTCGATACTCTGAACAGAGTAACACTGTCAGGAAGGAGCCTGGGGGTGAATGGATGATGTTGTGGAGTCCAGTCACCCTTCACATCTTGTATTAAATAATCAAAACTCAGGTTCCATTGTTGACTGGTTTATTTGAGCACACACAAGGAAACCATCAGATGCAATGTTCAGCAATGACTTAATGATCTCTACTCATATTGATTTTTATATCTTGAGGAAGTGGGTCTCGACCCGAAACATCGCCCATTCCTTCTCTCCCGAGATGCTGCATGACCCGCTGAGTTACTCCAACATTGTGTGTCTACCTTCGATTTTAACCTGCATCTGCAGTTTTTTTCCTACACTTAACTGATGACCCATTTCATTCTAATGTTATACATCATCGGTGAGGATTTTCTTCATCCATATATAGTCATTTACCTCCAACCTAACCAGCCCAAGGTGAAGCCCCATCTCCCAGCCAGAAAACCCACACAGGTCACGGGAAGAATGTATAAACTCCACACGGGCAGCATCCGTAGTCAAGATTGAACCTGGGTCTCTGGCGCTGTCAGGCAGCAACTCTACTGCTGCGCCATCCTCGAAAGGCTACTGCTAAAATCCACATGTCCTGATAGGAGAGTTGTGTGTGTTCTCCTTTTACTGAGGCAGTTCCTTGGTGTGAAGATTACTTGCTTCAACTAAAGTGAAGAATGGACGATGCTCTGGCATGTGTGTTGGGGTTAGCAGGGATTGATGTTACACACTATTTAACCCATCCTTAAGGGAGCAATGGCAAATGGAAACCAGGCTCTGTTGCAAGGATGTGCATGCATAGGTGGACACACATGCAGGTCCCTCACTAACCACATGCTGATGCATGCTAACCAAATAATCAGAGACCTATTCACACTCTAACCACACCGTTAGAGGGCACTATCCTCAGCCCTACTCCCTCCCTGCCCTGCTCTTACACCCCTCCTTCACCAAGTCTCTTGTCCTAACAAGGAGCAAAACACAAAGTGGTGGAGTAACTCAGCGGGTCAGGCAGTATCTGTGGAGGGAGTGGACAGGCAATGTTTTGGGAACATCACCTATCCATCCCCTCCCCAGATGCTGCCTGATGCGCCGAGTTCTTCCAGCACTTTGTGTTTTGTGCCTCTTCCTAATCTTCGATTTCCCTTGCCATTGGAATGAGTTGACTGATTCGTGAAAGACCGTGTGCTTCTTGGAGTGCAACATCAAGTACACGTTAAACAAACACACGCACAGGTGGCTTCGTTCTGGGAGCAGCACAAAACTTCACTTATGACTTCCTTTTCTCAGGCTCTGTCTGACTCTCTCTCTCTGTCTCCCAACCCCCCCTTAACCATTTCCACCTTTCTTCCTTACCCAATCCAAGCACCTTCCCCTTCACCAAACTGTCGCCTTCTTTCTACATCATCAATCCCACCATCCTAGGCTTCCTTTCGCCTCTCCCTCCCAATGGGAGAGCCCTCGTCTCCTATTTCCCCCAGACTCCCTCTGCATCTTTCAACTCATACTGTATCAACTCTCCCTCCTCGCCCCTCTTTCATTATGTTCATAAGTTCATAAGTGATAGGAGCAGAATTAGGCCGTTCGGTCCATCAAATCTATTCCACCATTCAATCATGGCTGTAATGTCCCGTCAGATCTGTTAGTCTTGTGTCATGTTCTGTGTTTAGATTCTCATTTCAGGTCCCTTGACTTCCTGCCATTGTAATTGTCAGCCCCGCCTTGATTGTTTCCACCTGTGTGCCCTTACCTCATGTATATATACTCCACGCCTCCCTTTGTCCTGTGCCAGTTCGTATTGTGATTCATGTGCTCTCGGTCGTAGTATAGCTAGTAAGTAATTTTTGTAACTAATGTTTTTGTAGCTGAGTAAGTTTAGAGTTTTTGGTTCGAATCGCAGTGTTCTTTAATGTGAAAATTAAAGAACGCCTTTATTTTCTCCAAATTGACTCTTGTGTGTGAGTCGTGCGTTTGAGTCCAGTTCCTGTGTGCCCCAGAGCATAACAGAACGAACTGGCCATAATATGGACTCAGCCGACTCTAAGATTTGGAAATCAGCCCTTGCCAACCAGGGCACTAAGATCCAGCACCAGGAGGAGCAGCTGCGCTCAGTCAGTCACGGGGTGCGCGAGCTGAACGATAGACAAGGCGAGTTCCAGTCATCAGTGACGACCCAGATTAACCACCTCGCTGTACAACTCCATCAGGTTCTGGCTCGTCTCGACCCAACCTCGGCAGCTTCTCCACTGGCTCACGTTGAACCTTCAGCCGGCCATCCGCCTGCTGTTCCGGCCACACCTGCGAACCCCACGCTGATTCTACGCCTGGCTTCACCAGATAAGTTCTCTGGAAACTCGGAGAATTGTAGATCATTCCTTGTACAATGTGATCTCCACTTCAAGCATAACCCTGCACACTTCCCCTCAGACCAGGCCAGGGTAGCATTTATTGTGTCCCATTTGACGGGACGAGCCGCAGCATGGGCCACTGCGGAGTGGTCTCGGGGCTCCACAGTCTGTCAGGATCTAGACCTCTTCCAAAGAACATTTAGCAGTATTTTTGATCACACTTCCTCTGCTAAGGAAGCTTCCCGAGTCTTACTGCAGCTAAAACAGAACACTCGCCCAGTGATAGACTATGCCATTGACTTCCGAACCCTTGCAACAGACAGTGGGTGGAATATGCCTGCACAAGTGGATGCATTCATGAATGGGTTGTCGGAGGCTATAAAAGACAGACTTTCACCTTTTGAGTTACCTAGTGATCTAGAGACATTAATTACCAGGGCTATTCGTGTCGATAACAGGATAAAGGAAAAGGAAAGACACCAGGCTGCTGATCGTCCTCCCAATCACCAGGGGCGCTCCTCCGGGTCCTTCACACCGAAGAAGTCATCGTTCCCTGTCCATCGCTGGCCGGAGAAAACAGCGTCCTCTCAGCCGTCGGAGGAACCCATGCAGCTAGGACGAACCAGGCTGACTCAGGAGCAGCGACAGCGCTGCCTGAAGGACGGAGCCTGCTTTTACTGCGGTCAACAAGGACACCATCTGGCCGACTGCTCGTTAAAAGGGGGTGGCTCACCAGTGAAAAGGAGGACACTGGTGAGCCAATTCCCCGTTTCGGACTTACCTCCTCGACCTCTGACACAGGCCACCCTCACTCTGAATCAGCAAATTGTGACTCGGGGGGTTTTGATCGACTCCGGAGCTGACGAGAGTCTCATGGACTGGACTCTAGCTCGATCGTATAAGGTTAAATCTGTGCCCTTGTTGCAACCTATTGTGGCGAGCGCTTTAGATGGACGTCAGTTGTTTGAGATAACTCATCGTACAGAACCTGTCAAAGTCATGTTCAATGCTAACCATGTGGAGATAATGTCTTTTCACTTGTTTGACTCAGCTCAACATCCCTTGGTCTTTGGTTTCCCTTGGCTGCAGAAACACAATCCTCAGATTGATTGGCGATCTGGTAAGATCAGACGATGGGGGGTTGAGTGCACACAATCATGTCTTGTTGAACCAGTGAGCAAAGGGGTGAGTTACGGGAAGATCGGGGTGGTTTTGGGAATAAATGTTCTTAAATCTGAAGAAATAAAGATTTCTAATGATGATGATGATGACTATCCCGGTCTGTTGAAGGTTCCACCCTGTTACCATGAACTGAAGGAGGTGTTCAACAAGTCCAGGGCCACCACCCTACCTCCTCATCGACCTTTCGACTGCGCTATCAACCTGCTGCCGGGGGCCCCTATTCCCAAGGGGCGACTGTACTCCATATCCGGCCCCGAGAGGAAGGCGATGGATGAGTACATTGAGTCCTCCCTGAGGACGGGCATTATTCGCCCGTCCTCCTCGGCAGCAGGCGCGGGGTTTTTCTTTGTGGGCAAGAAAGATGGGTCACTTCGTCCCTGCATAGATTACAGCTTCCTAAACGAGATTACGATCAAGAATCGTTACCCACTTCCTTTGATGTCTTCTGCTTTTGAACTGTTGCACAAAGCCAAAGTATTCACTAAACTAGACTTAAGGAATGCATACCATCTAGTGAGAATCAGAGAGGGGGATGAGTGGAAAACTGGGTTTAACACCCCTAACGGGCACTACGAGTATTTGATGATGCCGTTCGGGTTAACCAATGCCCCCACAGTCTTCCAAGCTTTTATGAACGAGGTCCTCAGGGAATTTCTCAATGAGTGTGTTTTTGTCTACCTTGATGACATTCTTATCTTCTCTCCAGACATACAGTCTCATGAGCCTCATGTCAAGTGTGTGTTGCAGAAGCTCTTAGCTAACCGTCTGTATGTGAAGGCCGAGAAGTGCGACTTCCACGCAGACACAATGTCCTTTCTGGGCTACATTATATCGGCCGACCACATCCAGATGGACCCTGGTAAGGTCAGTGCGGTGGCCGATTGGCCCACCCCCACTAACAGAAAGAAGGTGCAACAGTTTCTCGGATTTGCAAACTTTTACAGACGTTTTATTAGACTTCAGTGCTGTTGCTGCTCCTCTGCACTCTCTCATGTCTTCCAAGACCCAGTTCCAGTGGAATCCTCAGGCCGAAGCCGCCTTCCAGCGCCTCAAAACATTGTTCACCAACGCTCCTGTTCTGACCATCCCAGATCCCCAGAGACAGTTCATTGTGGAGGTGGATGCCTCCAACGAGGGGATTGGGGCGGTACTTTCCCAGAGAGCGGAGAAGGACAACCGGATTCATCCCTGCGCCTACCTGTCACGTAAGTTGACCCCCGCAGAAAAAAATTACGATGTCGGAAACAAAGAACTGCTGGCGGTCAGAGCCGCATTGGGGGAGTGGAGGCACTGGCTGGAGGGGGCCGAGCAGCCTTTTCTGGTATGGACAGATCACAAGAACCTGGAATACATCCGTAAAGCCAAGAGACTCAACTCACGTCAGGCCAGATGGACTCTGTTTTTTAGTAGGTTCAACTTTTCTCTGTCTTACTGGCCCGGTTCCCAGAACACAAAACCAGACGCCCTGTCCCGACTTTATGACCCTGAACCTGATACCAGAGAACCCGAACCCATCCTGCCACTTAACCGTGTGGTAGGAGCGGTGTCTTGGCAGATCGAAACAGATGTGAAGCAGGCTAATGATGAGACTCCAGCACCGAGTGGCTGTCCTACTAACTGTTTGTTTGTTCCTGTGACATTGCGCCCCCAGGTAATCCACTGGGCTCACACGTCCCTGCTCACATGCCATCCAGGTGCCAAGAGAACTGTTTTTGTGGTTAAACAGCGTTTTTGGTGGCCTTCACTTGAGAAGGATGTAGCTGAATATGTGGCCGCCTGCCCTGTCTGTGCAAGGAGCAAGCCCTCCAGACAAGCCCAAGCGGGCCTGCTGCACCCACTTTCAGTCCCTCAGAAGCCCTGGTCCCACATCTCCATTGACTTTGTTACTGGGTTGCCGGCCTCCAAAGGTAACACAACTGTCCTGACGGTGGTAGACCGATTTTCAAAGATGGTACATTTTATCGCTGTGGCCAAGCTCCCCTCTGCCAAAGAGACGGCAGAGGTAATGATGTCTCACGTTTTCCGTATCCATGGTTTCCCTACAGACATTGTCTCGGACCGAGGTCCTCAGTTTGTGTCCAAGTTTTGGAGTGAGTTTTGTTCCCTCATAGGTGCCACCGTCAGCCTGTCTTCTGGTTACCATCCGCAATCCAATGGCCAGACTGAGCGGATGAACCAGGAGCTCGAGACCTGCTTGCGCTGTCTGATCGCGTAGAACCAGACCACCTGGAGCGACCATCTCATCTGGGTCGAGTACGCACGCAACACGCTTCCTATGGCTGCCACGGGACTCACACCCTTCCAGTGTGCCTACGGCTTCCAGCCCCCCTTGATCTCGGCTTATGAGGGTGAGGTGACAGTGCCTTCTGCCCACGCCATGATCAGACGCTGTCGCCGAATCTGGGACGGAGCTCGGAGGGTTCTACTCCGGGGTCAGTCCCGGATGAAAGCGGCAGCCGACCGCCACCGCAGATCCGCTCCGCATTATCGCCCAGGCCAGAAGGTATGGCTGTCTACAAAGGACTTGCCACTTCACGTCCACGCCAGAAAGCTGGCTCCAAGGTTCGTGGGTCCATTTCCCATTTCGAAAGTCATTAACCCTGTTTCGGTCCGTCTACAACTCCCCAGGTCATTAAGGGTTCACCCTACATTCCACGTCAGCAAAATAAAACCGGTCAAGGAAAGTGCACTCGTGCCCGCCTCCAAGCCCCCTCCACCCCCCCGGCTCGTCGACGGTGGTCCGGTCTACACAGTTAAGGCACTTCTTGCAGTCCGCAAGAGAGGTCGCGGTCGCCAGTTTCTGGTCGACTGGGAAGGCTACGGTCCTGAGGAGAGGTGCTGGATTCCTGCCAGCTTCATTTTGGACAAAACTTTGATCAAGGACTTTGACAAGACTCATCCTGACCAGCCTGGACCGTCAGGAGTCGGTCCTAAAGGGGGGGGTTACTGTAATGTCCCGTCATATCTGTTAGTCTTGTGTCATGTTCTGTGTTTAGATTCTCATTTCAGGTCCCTTGACTTCCTGCCATTGTAATTGTCAGCCCCGCCTTGATTGTTTCCACCTGTGTGCCCTTACCTCATGTATATATAGTCCACGCCTCCCTTTGTCCTGTGCCAGTTCGTATTGTGATTCATGTGCTCTCGGTCGTAGTATAGCTAGTAAGTAATTTTTGTAACTAATGTTTTTGTAGCTGAGTAAGTTTAGAGTTTTTGGTTCGAATCGCAGTGTTCTTTAATGTGAAAATTAAAGAACGCCTTTATTTTCTCCAAATTGACTCTTGTGTGTGAGTCGTGCGTTTGAATCCAGTTCCTGTGTGCCCCAGAGCATAACAATGGCTGATCTATCTTTCCCTCTTAACCCCATTCTCCTGCCTTCTCCCCATAAACCCTGACACCCGTTCTAATCAAGAATTTATCTATCTCTGCCGTAACAATATCCATTGATGGCCTCCACAGCCTTCTGTGACAATGAATTCCACAGATACTGTAAATCCACTGATTAAAGAACTAAAGAAATTCCTTCTCATCTCCTTCCTTAAAGGAATGCCCTTTAATTCAGAGGCTGTAACCTCAGTGCCCTAGACTCTCCCACTAGTGGAAACATCCTCTCCACATCCACCCTGACCGACATTAAATCATAAGGTAACCTTACTGAAGTTGTCATGGTTCCGATACAATAACGTTTCATTCAATTTCCTGACAGAATTGAAAACCACATCCAACAAGGAAATGAGATTAGACTGCGCAAAATGAGCAATCAACGAATTTATACCAAGAAGTCTGCCTCTTGAAACTTTGCATAAAATACACATTTCCTGAAAATAGGGCGATTCAAGCCTGTCCACCATTCAGTGCAATCACAGCTGGTTCTCTAATTCAACACCATGTTCCCACTCTTTCCCCCCATGCCTCTTGATGGCTTCTATTTCTTAGAAGTCTACAGACCCCAGCTGTAGCAAATTCCACATGTTACCCATTGTCAGAGTGCAGAAGTGGCTCCTCTTCTCTGTGCTAAGTCTCTTGCCTGGCCAGCTGAGGCCATCGCACCCTCATTCTAGATACTCCAGCCTGGGCAATCATCGCTCTATGTTCAGTGTGACTAGTCCTAGCAGCACAGAGTGTCTGGCAGGGACTTTGCCAGGTGGTAACAAAGAGCCTGCCGAGAACAAAGAGGGACCTGACGTGGGTTGGGGGGGGTGGGGGGAGGGTGACGCTGAGAACTTAAGGGGACAGTTTGGGACTAAATGGAATACTTTGTAACTTTATCGGCTCCCTATACGTAGCGACTCTTTGCATACCTTGTGTGTGCAAAACAAAGAATCTCACTGTCACATGTCACGTGTGATAATAAAGAATCATTCATTCATTCATTCATTCATTCATTCAATGAAGCTGTGAAAATGATGACATGGGTATTCCCATTTACACTTATACCGCATCCTCACTCCACTCATCGACCTCTCTCATTGTCACCGTTACACACACTTTACAATTTCAACCATTTCGCTTTCAGAATTCCACTTGTTTGTGGAGGTCACTGTCCAATGAACCCATCGCCAGATCAATTCTTTTTTTTTTCCACAAAATGCTGGAGTAACTCAGCAGGTCAGGCAGCATCTCGGGAGAGAAGGAATGGGCGACGTTTCGGGTCGAGACCCTTCTTCAGACTGAAGAAGGGTCTCGACCCGAAACGTCGCCCATTCCTTCTCTCCTGAGATGCTGCCTGACCTGCTGAGTTACTCCAGCATTTTGTGAATAAATACCTTCGATTTGTACCAGCATCTGCAGTTATTTTCTTATACTAATTCTTTTTTTTTGATCAAAGAGATCAATCCTTGGCCTCATTGACTCAGGGTAGCTCTTGATTTCCAGTCACCCCACAAATGAAACTTTCACCCTTATACTTAAATCCCATTAGAGGTTCATCCCTTCCAATCTCTAGAAATTACCAGAGGTTCTAGGAGTCTCAAGAATCTCTCTTCATTTGCCGCTCCCCCTTCACTCCAAAAGGGTCCCGAACCGAAACATCACCTATCCATGTTCTCCAGAGATGCTGCCTGGCCCACTGAGGTACTCCAGCACTTTGTGCCTCTTCATATCTCTAATCCAGAATCATCTGCCCTACACTTCATTGTTCGTCCTTCCCCCTTCAACAAGCTTTGAGTGATGTAACTTCACTGTGCTCTGTGCCACACGTTACCTTGTTACAGGGCTACATATACTTGATATATATCTACACATTACTAGACCTGAACTGTCAACATGATTTCTCTCTTCAGTAAAATAACTGCAGATGCTGGTTCAAATCGAAGGTCGACACAAAATGCTGGAGCAACTCAGCGGGACAGGCAGCATCTCAGGAGAGAAGGAATGGGTGACGTTTGGTGTCGAGACCCTTCTTCAGACTGAAGAAGGGTCTCGACCCGAAACGTCACCCATTCCTTCTCTCCTGAGATGCTGCCTGACCCACTGAGTTACTCCAGTGTTTTGTGTCGACCTTCTCTCTTCAGTAATGCTGCTGAGGTGCTCCATCATCTTGTGCTTTTATTTCAGATATGCAACATCTCCAGTATTCTGCTTCTGGATTGCCAGATGCAAGCAAGATGTGGATAGTGAAGTAATTATTGATATTCAATCTAAATTAAAATTGAGGGAATTACAATCGGGGATCGGGACATGAGGATGCTTCTCAAAGGGTCTTGACCCGAAACGGGTCTGAAGAAGGGACTCGATACCAAAACGTCAACCATTCCTTCTCCCCAGAGATGCTGCCTGCCCCGCTGAGTTACTCCAGCTTTCTGTGTCTATCTTCGATGCTTCTCTCTTGCAGTTATTTTGATATGGTTTAACACATGATCATGTTTTACTGATCGAACCAGATTGGAAAATGGTGCGTAGTTATTTCTGGGCCAGTTCGTCATTTGGACGCATGAAGGACAGTTCTCAGTGTTTTTTAGATTGCTTTTGTCCCAAGAATTTTGTGACCATTGTACATTAAAGTGATGAATTAATTCATCATAAGTTCCCGTAAGATGCATTGTTGGTGGAAAAGGAGCAATGATGTTTGGCAATTTACACATTCTGTGGTGCTGCTGCTAGTAAGAATTTGATTGTTCTATCTGGGACATATCGCAAAAAAACACTCTTGACTATTGTATGACTAAATTCACACTCGCAAGGGATACACGTGGAAAAAAACTCCGGTCTTTTAAAAGTGCAGTATATTTATTATTTTCTGTAAAAGGGTGACTGCTATTTTAAGGCTGCTCTGTCATTAAATACAATGTCAAGTAATTTGTGTTGTTAGAGTTGAGTGGAGAAGGTGTAATGTTAGTTTGAAGAGACCCTTAGAATGGACATGCTGACGCGTAGCAGCGCTTGAAAGCCTGTTAGTTCCTCAATCTCAAGATCACACAAAAAAAACCCTCAGTCATTCCAGTTTATTGATCGTCTCACAGACAATCCCAATGAGGAAAAATACAATCAATGAATTTAATCTAAATTGGCTGGAAATAATGCGATATGAAGTCTGTGAGGGATTTCTTTCCCCAGACCATTTGCATCGAACCAGCCTTCTAATGAATGGGCTAATATACTGCCACTGAAACCATATGTGTATGAAGGAACTGCAGATGCTGGTTTACGCTGAAGATGGACGCAAAATGCTGGAGGAACTCAGTGGGACCGGCAGCGTCGCTGGAGAGAAGGAATAGGTGACGTTTTGGGTCGAGACCCTTCTTCAGACTCAGATTCCTTCTCTCCAGAGATGCTGCCTGTCCCCCGGTGAGTTACTCCAGCGCTTTGTGTCCATCACCACTGAAGCCGTGTTGAGGGCAAGGCTGTCGGGTTTGTTGTTCAGGCCCTGCAGCAGAGGGAAGACAGGACAATGATTCTAAAAAAAAAAGTTTACTTAATATTAACATCAATTAACACAACCAGTTCTTTTCCAGCCGCAATAACAAAATATTTTTTTAAACCTATGATTCGAGTAGATAGGCGATGTCTGCGTGAATAATGTTTATGGGAATGTTTCAGTTCAGTGAACATGAGCTAAGATAATGTAAGAAAATAACTGCAGATGCTGGTACAAATCGAAGGTATTTATTTCACAAAAAGCTGGAGTAACTCAGCAGGTCAGGCAGCATCTCAGGAGAGAAGGTATGGGTGACGTTTTGGGCCGAGACCCTTCTTCAGACCCTTTTTCTTGAGCTAAGATAATCTTACTACTAACCCAAGCTCCTTAACCCAAACTCATTTGCTCCACTGACGGAGGTTTGATTTTAAAAAAAATCTTTGAGAAAAGCTTCAATATTCCAAATTTGATTTTCAATTGGATTAAATAAAAACTCCAAGCAAGCTGCACCCATCCCTACATGCTCATTGCTTGAAAGCATTTCCATGCACCAGTGCTTTCATTCCATGTCATTATGCTGAGTACATGTCTGTACGGAGTTTGTACGTTCTCCCCGTGACCTGCGTGGGTTTTCTCCGAGATCTTCGATTTCCTCCCACACTCCAAAGACTGGGTAAATGTAAAAATTGTCCCTAGTGTGTGTAGGATAGTGTTAATGTGCGGGGATCGCTGGGCGGCGCGGACTCGGTGGGCCGAAGGGCCTGTTTCTGCGCTGTATCTCTAAATCTTAAAAAAACCTTCACAGTAATCCCAAACTCTCACGTTTTACTCCTCCCGTTAAAGATCACAGCTGGTACACAACAGGTTGAAGCCATCTGCCACCAGAATTGATTTCAACATATCTGTTTCAACATATTGGTCTCAATTCTGGAGCAGTCTTAAGAAGTTTGAAGAAGGGTCTTGATCTGAAACGTCACCCATTCCTTCTCTCCAGAGATGCTGCCTGTCCTTGTGAATTACTCCAGTATTTTGTATCTAACCTTGCCTGACCTGCAACAACCATCAATATCCCAATATTTCAAAACCTGTATTCTCGTGTTCAAATACTTACTTTGCCCTCAGGAATCCGATATGGCCCGGCTGCCCTATAACATCCTGCACATCCTTCAGACACCAGCTTCTAGTTCAAAGCAAACACTGCTTTTTTTTTTAATACCCTGTTGTTGGCACTGTGCCTTCAAACATCTGGATCCCAATTTTACCTAACTCCATTCACCTATCTCACATTCCACAATTTAAAATATCTTGAAGTCTACCTGTGAGGGGGAAAAATGTATTTCCAACCCTCTGTCCCCCAACCCAATCCATCTGATCCTTTCTCCTTTTACCTCAACCGCCATCTGTTCCTTACATTCGAGTACCATTTTGGGACAGGTTACCAAGACCATTCCTGCAGCTGTCCACCAAATCTGCACTTAAAGTCTGAAGAAGGGTCTCGACCCGAAACGTCACCTATTCCTTGTCTTCAGAGATGCTGCCTCACCCGCTGAGTTACTCCAGCTTGTTTTGTTCTATCTTCGGTTTAAACCAGCATCTGCAATTCCTTCCTACACTTAAATTTGCATGTTTGGGTTCTTTAACTCTGTTTAAATTTACATTTCTTTTGTTTCAGATTAGGCTGAACAGTTGTTCAAGAATATTTTCAGAGCCACTAATACCTCAAAATAATATCACATGCAAGATAATCAAATCAGAACTAAGGCTGCACTGGATGCATTTTAATTGTTACAAAATTTGAGTAATAGAATATTATTTTTGACATTGCTAGTTTTGCTAATTCCTAATGTACAGGAAAATGATCATTTGCAAATCTTGATTATTCAGAATATATGTCAGTGCTTTTCATATCTAGCACAGAAAATTAATTTGAGAGATTGAAGTCAATCTTTGCTACACAAGTGCAACGAGATGAGCAGTACTCAAGTTTCAAGGTTTATCCAGTGTCCATTACGCTTTTCCAGCTTTCTTCCCCTTCTACAATGTCTGCAGAAGGGCTTGACCCAAATGGTTGCCGATCCATTTCCTCCACAGATGCTACCTGACCCACTGAGTTCCTCCAGCACTTTGCGTTTTGCTGAAGGTTGATGAATGGTTATGTCCCACCGTTAATCTCATGGGAACGGGCATACGAGGAGTTCAAAATTGCACAGCATGACATGCATCATATCTCCACTTCAGAAATAACTCAATATACTCCTTGTTTTGTTACACATAGTGCGTCATGTTAATATCCATACTTCAGGCAACAGAAGGAAATTGCTCACTTGATAGGCACGTTCTGTTTTTTAAAACTTGTGGTTCCATTTTGCAACCAGACATCATTGCAACTTCTACCGTACATTTTGTGTTATTTAGTTTAGTTTAGTTTAGAGATACAGCATTGAAAGAGGTGCTTTGGCCCACCGATTCCACACTGACCATCAATTATAGACACAAAATGCTGGAGTAACTCAGTGGGACAGGCAGCATCTCTGGAGAGAAGGAATGGGTGACGTTTCGGGTCGAGACCCTTTAGTCTGACCCGAAGACTTCAGTCTGAAGAAGGGTCTCAACCCGAAACATCACCCATACCTTCTCTCCAGAGATTCTGCCTGGCCCGCTGAGTTACTCCAGTATTTTGTGTCTATCTTCGCTTTAAACCAGCATCTGCAGTTCTTTCCTACACATCCAGACCATCAATTACCTGTTCACCCTAGTTTGATGTTAACCCACTTTCTCATCCACTCCCTGTACACTCGGGACAATTTACAGAGGCCAATTAACCTACAAACCTGCACGTCTTTGGGATTTTCTGAGGAAACCGGAGCACTTGAAGAAACCCTTGTGGTCACAGGGAGAACATACAAACTCCACACAGACAGCATTCGAAGTCAGGAATGAACTTGGGTTTCCGGCATTATGAGGCAGCAACTCTACCAGCTGTGTCCTGTGCAAAATCACAATCAAACAGGAATAGTGCCATTGTTTCTGAGTGGAACTCTAGAACATCAAGGTTAATGTACTGGATGAAACTAATACCCAAAATCACAGTATGTCAGTATGGCAAAAATCGCTCAATGTGAAATAAAAATCAAAGCTTTAATGTTCAACAAGAGCTGGCCATTATAAAGTGCCTCTTCGGGCGTGCAGTTCTTGGCCCCCCTTTGTAATTGCAAACTTTGGCCATTGTACTGTGCTGGGAAAAGCGTTTACATTTGCTGCCAATATACAGTGAAGCTGGTATTGATATTGTTTTATTATTGTACCAAGAAACAATAAAACGCTTTGATTGCGTGCTATTCAGACAAATCATACTGTACACGAGTACAATCAACCCATAAACAAGTCCAACAATAAGTGCAAAGAGAAAAATACCAGAGTGCAGAACGTGGCGTTACAGGATGATAACGTTCCAGTTAGAGAAACTGACAACAGTTTTGGGATTTCCACACATGTTTAGTTTGAGAGAAGTATTGGGAAGCTGTCAAATAGGATGAGCAATAAAGTCTGAGCTTGCTATAACACCCACACTCCAAAAACTAGGTCTTATGATGCGTGGCGTTTTCCACAGTAATTTAGGGAAACAAATGAATTCTCAGAAACTTTGTGTTTCCTTGCCATGTTGCCAAATGTTGTCCTTTACTTCTCAAAGTATGGATGCATTTTTAATGGTATATTGAACTATACTCACCATTGAACCCTCTAACATAATTTTATAAATAAATCACTCAAATATTTCAAATTAATGCACAAATGTTTTTAATGTGCATTGTTGATTTGGCACGTGCATTTTAATCTTTATTTAGCAGCCTGCAAAATATTTAAAATATTAGCTAAAATTTGGCTTTTCCTTTCTGAATTGCTGTCTATGAAAATGCAATGTCATTCGCTGTCGAGCTAGCTGAATGGTACTGGGCTTGGTTTATTATTGTCACGTGCGCCGAGAAACAGTGACAGGTTTTGTTTTGCATGTTGCAACGGGATACATAGATACATAGACAAAGGGTGCAGGAGGAGGCCATTCGGCCCTTCAAGCCAGCACCACCATTCAATGTGATCATGGCTGATCATTCACAATCAGTACCCCGTTCCTGTCTTCTCCCCTTGATTCCGCTAGCCCTAAGAACTCTATCTAACTCTCTTTTGAATGCATCCAGTGAATCGGCCACTGCCTTCTGAGGCAGAGAATTCCACAAATTCACAACTCTGGGCGAAAAAGGTTTTTCTCATCTCAGTTCTAAATGGCCTATACCTTATTCTTAATCTGTGGCCCCTGGTTCTGGATGCCCCCAACTTCGGGAACTTGTTTCCTGCATCTATCGTGCCCAATCCATTAATAATTTAACAGTATATGTTTCTATAAGATCCCCTCTTATCCTTCTAAATTCCAGTGAATACAACCCCAGTCGCTCCATTCTTTCATCACAGATAGATTGGAATCTCAGGAATTCATCCCCAGCATAGGGGAGGTCCATTCAAGAGTCTGATAACAGCAGGGAAGAAGTTGTTCTTAAATCTGGTGGTATGTGCTGTCAAGGCTTGGTATCTTCTGACAGACGGGAGAGGGGAGAAGAGAGAATGACTTGGGTGCCAGTGGTCATTGATTAAATTGGCTGCTTTCCCAAGCTAGCGTGAAGTAAAGATGGAATAAATGTGGGGAGGCACTGGGGAGGGAGGGGCAGAGCAAGAGGCCAGTTTGTGTGATGGACAACTCTGCATTTTTCCTGCGGTCTTAGGTGGAGTAGTTGCCATATCAAGCTATGATGCATCCGGATAGGGCTCTTTCTACGATGCATCTGTAGAAATTAGAATCGTTGAATTTCCTTGGGTATTTTAATTTTCCATGCAATGTTGACTGATAACCCTTTGAATGAAGCACTCATGTAAATCACCAATGTCGTTGGTAAGTTTTTGTGAAGTATTAGTGCTTGATTTTTAACTCAAACAAACTGCAAGCTTAATCGCTGATACAAGATCAGATTAACTTGGACACCCTGACCTGATCTTCCAGTGAATGGTAAACTGCCCGCACTTGCCTGCTGATAATTAAAGCAGCACATACAATCCTTGTTTTGTCACAGTTGCCTGTGATTACTTTAAATCGATGGAAGGCCAAAGCTGACATTGTAAAAAAGGAAGGCTATGCCAGTGTGCTTTGTAGAATGTGGCAGAGGTGGTCAGGGAATCAGTCATGGATGTGGCCATCTTCAGGGTCTTAAAAAACAGTACAAATCTGGATATCAAGAAGTTTTACATAAGGTAGGAAAGAACTGCAGAAGCTGGTTTAAACCAAAGATAGACACAAAATGCTGGAGTAACTCATCGGGTCAGGTAGTATCTCTGGAGAGAAGGAATGGGTGACGTTTCAGGTCGAGATCCCAGTCTGAAGTAGGGTCTCGATCTGAAACGTCACCCATTCCTTCTCTCCAGAGATGCTGCCTGACCCGCAGAGTTACTCCAGCATTTTGTGTCTATCTCCAGTTGTACATGAGGGTTGGATATGCTGTGCAGTTACCAGCAGCCAGGTATGGGCAGCTCATCATTCACAGTAGGATGAGGTTAGTGTGTTCAAGTTGCTCTGATCTTGTGGCAGCGATTCAGCCTGTCATTTTAGATTAAAAATCAAGCTATAATACTTCACAGTTAGCGAAGATATCGGCAATTTAAATAAGTGCTTGATTCCAAGGGTTATCAGTCAACACTTGCATGTCAAACAGAGCTGGACTGGCCAAAGATGCAGCAAACGTGGAGCATTAGCTCCTTGGCAGAGAGGAGGCATGCATTTTAAGTAATCAGTCGAAGGATCGATGAGAAGAGGAAAAACATTGTTTTGCCAGAAGGTGATTGGGGTTGGGGGCTCACTGCTTGAAATAATTCAGATGAGTTTATTGAAATTACAGTAGGAAAGAACTGCAGATGCTGGTTTAAATCTAGGGTAGACACGAAATGCTGGAGTAACTCAGCGGGACAGGCTGCATCTCGGGAGAGAAGGCTGAAGAAGGGTCTCGACCCGAAACGTCACCCATTCCTTCTCTCCAGAGATGCTGCCTGACCCGCTGAGTTACTCCAGCATTTGCCTTGAAATTACCTTTGCATTGAAATTACATATTCATATGAAGCCCTGAGTTAATAGCATACATACAATAATGATAAATGGATTGAATTAAACTGAATACATTTTATTAGCCAAGTATGTACACATACAAGGAATTTGCCTTGGTGCTTTGCTCGCAAGTAACAACACGACATACAGTGGACAATTAAGAATAAAACATTATAATTTAAATGTGATGAATGAAATAAAATACCAGAGCAAAAGGAGGCTACAGACTTTTGGTTGTTGAGTAGAGCTACTGCTCGTGGAAAAAAACCCTGTTTTTATGTCTAGCTATGGCAGCTTTGACAGTCTAGAGTCGCCTTGCAGAGGGAAGTGCTTCAAAGAGTTTGTGGCCAGGGTCAGAGATAATCTTGCCCGCTCGCTTCCTGGCCTTTGCAGTGTACAGTTCGTCGATGGGGGGAAGGTTGCAGCCAACAATCTTCTTAGCTGATCTAACAATGTGCTTGGTGGCTGAGCCAAACCAGACCATGATGGAGAAGGTGAGGACAGACTCTCTGATGGCAGTATAAAACTGGACCATCATTGCCTGTGGCAGATTGTGTTTTCTCAGCAGCCGCAGGAAGTACATCCTCTGTTGGGCCTTTCTGACTGTGGAGTTGATGGTGGCCCCCCATTTAAGGTCCCTGGAGATGATGGTTCCAAGGAACTTAAATGACTCCACAGATGTGACTATGGTGTTGTTGATGGTGAGTGGGGGGAGGGGAGGGGGAGCTCTCCTAAATTCTACAATTAGTTCCACTGTCTTAAGAGCATTGAGCTCCAGGTTGTTGTGATGGCACCAGAACGCCAGCTGTGTCACTTCCTGTCTGTCGGCAGATTCCTCCCCATCCTGGATCAGTCCAATCAGGGTTGTGTCATCCGCAAACTTGAGAAGCTTGACAGAGGAGTCTGTGGAGGTGCAGTCGTTGGTATAGAGAGAGTAAAGGAGAGGGGAGAGTACGCAGCCTTGCGGTGCTCCTATGCTGAGGGTCTGCGGGTCCGAGATGTGCTTTCCCAGCCTCACATGCTGCTTCCTCTCTGTCAGGAAGTTGATGATCCACTGACAGAGGGGTTCAGGCACAGTCAGCTGGGAGATTTTGGAGTGTAGTAGCTCTGGCTCAATGGTGTTGAATGCAGAGCTAAAATCCAGACAAAACCCTTGCATAGGTCCCCTGGCGGTCTAGGTGCTGGAGGATGAAGTGCTGGCCTAGGTTGACTGCATCATCCACTAACCTATTGGCCCGGTATGCAAACTGCAGGGGGTCCAGCAGGGGGTTCGTGATATTTTTCAGCTGGGCCAGCACAAGCCTTTCAAGGGTCTTCATGATTACAGATGTCAGTGCGACAGGCCTGTAGTCATTAAGACCAGTAATCCTTGGCTTTTTGGGTACAGGAACAACAGTGGAGACTTTGAAGCAGGCAGGGACAGTGCAGATTTGCAGGGACTGGCTGAAAATGCCTGTGTAGATCGGTGCCAGTTGTTCGGCACAGAGCTTGAGGGTGGAGGGGGAAACATTGTCCGTTCTGGAGATTTCCGGCTTTTCTGTCTCCTGAATAGCTTCTCCACCTCCTTAATGTCTATTGTTTAGTATTTGGGTTAGTGCTTGAAGATACATGGTCTACAGAGCTTCTGTTACTAACGCACTGACTCCCACAGCTATTTGGACTTCACTTCTTCCCACCCTGTCTCCTGCAAAAAATCTATCCCCTACTCCCAATTCCTCCGTCTACGCCGCATCTGCGCCCAGGATGAGGTGTTTCACACTGCGTTCATGCCTCTATCTTGTTAGAACATTTTAAAAATTGGTTATATTTCTGCACGATGCAAAAAAATGGAGCTGGGTTGTAACTCCTTGGATATCCCAGCACAAATGTTAGACATTTGTCAAACATCACTTGTATTTGTATTAATCTGTAAAGTGCCAATCCGAATAAATATTTGTAAAATGTAAAGGACAAGTTGAAAGGGTAATTCCTAAATGTTTGGTAAATTTGTGGTTTCGGTTTGTAATCATGTTTTTTTTCTAACATAGGATAAACGGAACATGCCAGTAATTGGGGGTGACTAAGAATCTCAGTTTAACCCAGGAAATAAACAGATACATCTCCTAAACGCAGAGTTCTTCATGGAAGGTTACCATTCTTGAAATGTTGCATCGATATGACCATAGATGGTTTGACCATCTGGATAAGTTAAGAGAATAGATGCAGAGATTTTATTTGGAAAGGCTGATGTACACGAGATTATGCCTTACATGCTTTGCAAACAAACAAGTTCCACAGAAATGATGACTTTTAGGGAATCTTAGAAACACGTAGTTTGCCCTGCCGATGTGAATGTTTGAAGATCGGAACAATTATATTTTTATTCCATACATTCCAGTGTAGATTTTGCCAAAATATGAATATGCCAACTGAAAATTCATGACCGTTTTGTGGTAATGTTATTTCTTTGAGAGGGTGGTGTGCTACTGAAATTGCCGCCCAAAAGATACATATTTCACAGAAACTGTAGGTACGGTGAAATCCATGCAATACCCATTAGTAATAATGGATTACTTTAAATGAAAGAAATGTCCCTCCTTCCTGATTCTGAACAAAGAATCACTTAAAAAAAAATGTCAGCAAAGCACTTCCCTAAATTGCTATTCAACTTGGTTTTAAAAAAACACGAGGACAAGGAAACACACGATTTTTCATGTATCATGTGCTTAAATACATCTGATTATTGGTGGCATGATTCTGCCACCGGATTTAAATTATGCCAGAGAAAAGTTTCTTATTGTCATTCAAGTTAATTTTCCTCAGAATTCAATTTTGGATAGGCAGTTGGCCAGGTAAATTATAAAACACCAGTCCTGCCGGATAGAACCAGCAGCTGTGGAGGTGGTTTCCAATGAAGTTCTCTCAGGATAGACGCAAAGTGCTTGAGTATCTCTGTGGATCAGGCGGCATCTCTGGAGAAAACGATAGGTATCGTTTCAGGGTGGGGGCCCTTCTTCAGATTGAACTGACACAAAATGTCACCTATCCATTTTCTCCAGAGATGCTGCCTGACCTGCTGAGTTATCCCGGCACCTTGTGTCTAACTTTGGTACAAACCAGCATCTGCAGTTCTTCGTTTCTGCAAAGTACTCTCAGGGAAGGAAATTTGAAATCTTGTCACATGATCTGCATTCCTCAAGCACCCTACACACCGTTAGTCAACTCAGCTGCTATCTTGGTCCTGAGCTACCTTCTCATTACACTGAAAAATAAATAGATATTTATTGACTCGGATGCCAAACAACCATCCTGACCCCCTCCCCCCATCTTCCAGGTCCAATATCTTTATAATTAGAACACACATATATTCTAAGAAAATGAAAAGTAGATTTAACAATTTCCTAGATGTTTTCTCCAGGGTTTCTTGAACCTGCATCATGAAGATTAAACTTTGATTTCTGAAGAACTGGCCAGCATTTGAAGGATCTATGGGATTTCACCACCTTGAGTTAGAGAGGCAAACTCCAGAGACTTTTGACTTGTTCATGGGATACATGTATCAGTTCTTGAATCTGAAGGCTTGGAGAATCATTTAAGAATCAACCACATAACTGTGGGTCAGAAATCATAGATAGAATGAACCCCATACAGAACATATTAGTAAACCAGATAGAATTTTAGTGTGACAATCTGGTTGTATCAACAGATTATGTTTATTTAAATTTTCCACCTGTTGTCATGAGATTCAAACATGTTATTGGAACTATTATTGAAATAAAATCTTGGCTTCAATCAAACTTCCTCAAACTCAATTGCAACAAATCTGAAATCATCATCATTGGTCCAAAAACACTCACCAAATCCACCCAAAACTTCATCCTCAACATTGATGGTCTCCCAGTATCCACCTCACCTCACATCCGGAATCTTGGAATCATCCTTGATCAAACCCTCTCCTTCGACAAACACATCAAACACATCACAAAGACAGCCTTCTTCCACCTCAAAAACATTGCCCGTCTCCGTCCATCCCTCTCCTCCACAGCTGCAGAAACCCTCATCCACGCCTTCATCACCTCCCGTCTGGACTACTGCAACAGCCTCCTCTATGGCGCACCCTCAAAAATCATCAATAAACTTCAATATTCAAAACTCCGCTGCCCGTCTACTCACACACCTCGATCCGTGACCATATCACCCCGTCCTTTATAAACTCCACTGGCTCCCCATCCCCCAGAGAATCCAGTACAAAATCCTCCTCATAACCTACAAAGCCCTCCATAACCTGGCCCCATCCTACCTGACCGACCTCCTCCACAGGCACACTCCCACCTGCACCCTCCGCTCTGCCGCTGCCAATCTCCTATCCCCCCACATCCGGACTAAACTCAGATCCTGGGGGGACAGGGCTTTCTCCATCGCTGCTCCCACCCTATGGAACTCACTACCCCAAACCGTTAGAGACTCCTCCACACTCACCACATTCAAAACATCGCTGAAGTCTCACCTGTTCAGTACTGCCTTCAACCACTGAAGGTCACCTCACCTTCTGTCTCCTTTCTCTGTTCATTTATTTATTTACTTATTTATCTATTTATTCATTTCCCTATGTTCTCAAAATCTCTGTAAAGCGTCTTTGAGTATATGAAAAGCGCTATATAAATAAAATGCATTATTATTATTATTATTATTAACTCAACCTCTGATTAATAGACAAATACTGCATATACTAAATGTCGCTGTTTGCATTTTATAATGGTCAACTTTATGAACCCAGACAGACAAGAATCTTTCACCTCCCTCAATGGCTTTCAATGAGTTGCAGGTAAAGTTTATCAATGAGTTGCAGGTGTGGAAGGTCTGGGTTTAATCAGCCTATTAAGCATGCTTAGTCTTCTTCTGTTGGAGAATCCAACTAAAATTAACACTTCAGAGAATGCAATGGTCCCTGCTGAAGATTATGGAGGACAAGAGCATGCTCATTTATTATACCATTACCATCAAGTGAAAATTGCTTTCAAAGCTCATATATTAACAGCAGGTCCAGTCACAGTGATATACTCGCCATATCCGAAACTACTTCTGCAGCACAGAATCAACAGCAAAACAGAAAAACCCTTTCAAGTTTGTTTATTAAGATTTAAATGGGTTTCTAAGTGCTTTCTATAAATGTGTAGGAATGAATTAGAAACAGCAAATATTTTTCATCTACCTTAAGAGGCAGATTTAGATTAGCCATGTGTTTTTCAGGAATTGTACTGGGGCTTATGTCATCTGTTTAGTTAAGAGATACGACATTGAAACAGGTCATTCGGCCCCACGTGTCTGCGCCGACCAATGATCACCCATAAACTAGTTCTATTCTACACATTAGGGACAATTTACAAAAGCCAATTAACCTACAAACCTGCTCGTCTTTGGAATGTGGGAGCACAAACTCTGTACAGACAGCAACTGCAGTCAGGATCAAACCTGGAACTCTGGCACTGTAAGGCAGCAGCTCTTCCACACTGTGCCATCACATGAAATCATCTTTGAAGAATTAACAATATACAACTTTATCTAACAATACTAGGACCATCTCTGACATCTCCCTATCGTTTCTAGATCTCACCGTCTCAATCACAGGAGACAGACTATCAACTGATTTATTCACAAAATGCTGGAGTAACTCAGCAGGTCAGGCAGCATCTCGGGAGAGAAGGAATGGGTGACGTTTCGGGTCGAGACCCTTCCTCAGACTGAGAAGGAATGGGTGACGTTTCGGGTCGAGACTCTTCCTCAGTCTGAGGAAGGGTCTCAACCCGAAACGTCACCCATTCCTTCTCTCCCGAGATGCTGCCTGACCTGCTGAGTTACGCCAGCATTTTGTGAATAAATCGATTTGTACCAGCATCTGCAGTTATTTTCTTAGACTATCGACTGACATCTATTACAAACACACTGACTCCCATAGCGATCTAGACTACTTCTTCCCACCTTGCTTCCTGTAAACTCTATCCCCTTTTCCCAATTCCTCCGTCTACGCCGCATCTGCGCCCAGGATGAGGTTTTCCATACCAGGTCATTGGAGATGTCCTCATTCTTTAGGGAACGGGGGCTCCCCTCTTCCATTATAGGTGAGGCTCTCACTAGGAGTCCCCATTGTCCTCACCTTCCACCCCATCAGCTGTCAAATACAGCACACAATGCTCCAACATTTTCAGCACCTCCAACTGGATCCCACTACTGGCCACATCTTCCCATCTCCACCCCTCTCTGCTTTCCGCAGAGACGGTTCTCTCTGCAACTGCCTGGTCAACTCGTCCCTTCCCAAACAAACAGCCCCCTCCCCAGGTATTTCCCCTGTAACCACAGGAGATGCAACACCTGTCTCTTTACTCCCCCTTGACTCTGTCCAAGGACCCCAAGTCTTTACAGGTGAGGCAGAGGTTCACTTGCACCTCCTCCAACCTTATCTACTGTATCCACTCCTGTATATCGGCGAGACCAAGCGCAGGCTTGGCGATCGTTTAGCTGAACACCTCCGCTCAGTCCGTCTAAACCTACCTTATCTCCCGGTTGCTCAGCACTCTAACTCTCCCACCCATTCCCAATCTGACCTTTCTGTCCTGGGCCTCCTCCATTGTCAAAGTGAGGCCCAATGCAAATTGGAGGAAGCACATCACATTTTGCTTGGGTAGCTTATACCCCAGCAGTATGAACATTGACCTCTCTAACTTCAAGTAGCCCTTGCTTTCCCTCTCTCTCCATCCCTTCCCCAGTTCTCCTACCAGTCTTACCGTCTCCAACTACATTTCATCTCTGTACCGCCCACTCCCCTGACATCGGTTTGAAGGGTCTCGACCCGAAACGTCACCCATTCCTTCTCTCCAGAGATGCTCCCTGTCCTGCTGAGTTACTCCAGCATTTAGTGTCTACCTTTTATCTAATAATAAATGTTTCATGTGCACCATTTTTCCCCTTTGTGACCAGCTCATAACATTGTCTCAGAGGATTCAGGAGAGGGTTGTGAGGGTTGGGTAATCAGCAAACTGCTTGAGTAAGGAAATCTCCACAGACATTGCTGACACTGATACTTTTCATAGTAAGAATGTTTGTACAACATGATACTGTATTATGACATGGGTTGTCACTTATGGCATTTTCAAACAATGGGAAAAAAAGCAAACCTATGTAATTTCTTCACCTATTAATCAGGTAACATGATCAACAGAATGTAATGTTCAACATGTGCGGACTCACATTGCTGCCTCTTCTGTCACTATTCCCAACTTTAAAAATTGGTATCTTTTTGTTGAAATCTCACATTGACGTGGTTTCAATCTTTCTCATTCTTAACCATTCAACTTTCTTAGGAAGCGTTTTTTCCTTTGTCTTGCCTGTTGTACAAGATCCCCAGTGGCTTCACGCAGCTTTTGGCTTCTCTGCTTTCCCTGGTATCGGCTGGGGAATTTGGATTTTTTCTAAACCACTCTACTTCCTTCTCTTGAAAGATATTTCTTAAAATCCATTTCTTTTTACTCGGCTTTGAAATCCTTCAATGTTTTGCCTGTGAATGGTAGATATTTACTTGCAGAGAGTTCCACTGATATATAATGCAAATTTTCTAAATTCATCCCATGATCTGCCGGGAATTGGAGGGATGGGATGGCTGCTAGGGTTAACTGTTTTGGTACTAATAGTTCTGAAAAGATTGCAAACTCAATCCCTATCTTTCACCGAGACACCCCCCCTCGAAGGGCCAAATGGCCTCCTCCTGCACCTATTGTCTATTGTCTCCCAATTTATAAAATGATTCGACACATCGTAAACACAGAAAACACTATAGTGTATTATACATATGTTTATGCTTTTTGGCCAAGTTAGCCATGTTTTAAGTTCACGTCACAAACTGATGTCCCATTTAGCGAGTAGGGAAAACAGCAGAGAAAATAAGTGGCAAAAATATTTCCACTAATTTTACCGGGATCTCTTTTTAACAACCATAAATAATTAGCTGCTTCTTGGTAATATTTAGTTCAGAGCTTATATTTGGGGCGGTTTTCGTTGCTGATGCTGCTTGTCGTTATTAAGGCAAATTAATATTGTGAACTGATGTTAACAGTTTACTTGCCAATTGGTTATGATTTAGCAAACTCATCAACTCACATTGAAATGGACTTCAGGAACTAAATTGCAACATCAAACCAACAGGCATCTTGGTGAATTAAAGAGAGTTCCTCCACAGCCATTACCAGTCAATTAACCAGACGGGATGGTTAACGTTCTTAATGTTTCATGAGCTAGCTCCCCCAATGTGGAGTAAAGATTAAACACATTTGAAATGCAAAACAAACCTTATATTTATTGCCATTGTGGAGATGACAAACAGGCTACATTGTGCATTTTCCTGTTCTGTCCCTTGGAGCATTGTGAAATACCCAGGTTACATGACCTTTACCTGTGCTACCTGAGCTCATGGTGCAAACAAAAGCATAAGTCTGAAAGGAACCTTCATATGGAAAACAAAGCAAAAGTCTCCACATTTGCAAACAAAGCAATTTTCCTAGTTAAAACATAACCCACATTTCCCAAATATACACATGATTTACAGTTTAGTTTACATATCCCCCAAAGTGGTGTTGACATCAAGCTTGAAGTAATGCACTGCTCACTAATTTAGGGATTGAGAAAGCATTAATGTAGATAATCTTAGTATTGCTTAATCTTAAATACAGAAAGTTTCATTTTTACACAATTGACACACAATGTTTCATTTACAATGATCTTTTTAATCTATACAAAACTCTGAGAAAATATGTTCAGTACACTAAGTACCAATACAGCCTTCGCGGTTCAGCGATGGAAATACATTGCTCACTGTTTGTGCACTGTTTGTTAAACAGCACAAGTCAATGCAGCAAAGGGACGCAAATGTTGCAACTTCAGGGCACACCAAGTTTTGCAAGCACACGGAGGTTAGGCGGGGCGGGGGGGGGGAATCTACGTGAATGAACGTGACATATGTCAATCTTTGAAACTGATTGTGTTGATACTATGATCAATATTCTCCCAGCAGGACAATGCATTTTCTTGACCTGTAGAAACATGCCACATTTTACATAGCTAGCTGGGATTTCTGTGACAATGAATTATATGATTGGTTAAATCTGCACAATGCTAAAAATTACCTAATGTCAATAGACAAGCTACTCGATGAGCAGCTGAATTTGAGAATGGCTTGTTCTACAAAATGAATGTACTGCTTGCCATCACGTCAAAACCCCATGAGAACACCTGAAATACTAAACAGCACATTACATTTATACTGAATATTTACCTGCATATTCTCCAAAACTACTTTATTCTAAATTGATTCCCCCCCACCCCCCCAATAAATTTAGGTCTTCCATTAGTTACCAGCAAATTAGAAATTAATATTCACATCAGTGCTTTTAAATTACATACAATATCCTTGTAGCCTGCACTGCTGCTAATAACATTATTGGTAGAAGTAATTCTTATTCCAGGAGCAGGCAGGGATCGTGAGAAACAAATGTAACAGACACTTGGAATTTCTGTAAGATTGTTAACATGTCAACAGCTTTGAGGGGAAGCAACTTAAAAAGAGAAGTTAATTTACTGTACTTGTCGTATAACCTATACTTGGTCCATGTTGTTTGCTAAGAGAACTATACGATTTTCTTTCTTGGTTGAATATTTATATAGACCTTGGTCTCTGTTATCTGCCTTCCTTAAGAGCATTGCAACATCTTTTATAGATACTTTATATGATGTCTTTCACAATGAAAAGAAAACGTTGTCAATGTGTTAGTTTCTGATGAAATTGATATAGTTCCAGCTTGGCTGTCCAGCATGTATGAAATTATGGAATGAACAGGTCAGTGTGAATGTATTGTAATGTTGGCAGATGATATTGAATAGGAGCTGATTCCTTTAATATCTTGTACTATTTTGTTTTTGATGAAACATTAGGTATTCACTGCTCACATCAATCACTGTTTTGATGGTCTAATGTACCATACGAAAGCAAGAGTACATCACTATTTATTTTGTGCATAAGATCGAAATTTAAATTGTTGCAATGTGGATTAATGTCATGACCTTGGAGTGAAATTATGTAGGGACATTGTGCCGTGGTGCTCATTTCAGATAGCCTATAGATTCAATATCGTGACCTACCTGATGAAATCATTATTAACTGTGTAATCTTTATGTATATGTTAATACTTTGGAGAACGACAGTTGGAAGGAGATTAGTTCAATTGACTGTACCTGTGACATCCATTTCCACAAGGCACTGCATGAGATCGGCCAGATACCAGTCACAAAGATATTGAATAGAAGAACCATCAGGTTTGCTTTCACAGTATTAGATACTCAGTTACGGTATTAAAGTGAAGGATTTAATCATAAGTATTCATGGATCATATTATAGTGGATTCAGCAGAAGCCAAACTCTGTGGTACGTTTCAAAGAACAACATTTAAAAATACAAGCATAGTCAGCGAATCTTATGATGTCAAACCCATCTAGTGTGAGCAGCAAGAGACTCACAAGTCTATTACAATAAATATCAGTGTTTCCACAGAGTGAGAAAGCTGGTATTAAAGATCAGTACTGAATCATTTAGCTTTCTACACTATATATCAGATTACTGAAACACAGCCAGACACTGAAGTCAAAATATTACAATTAATAATTCATTTCTGACTGCATACAATGTAGCTGCTTCTTTACTAACTTTAATTGGATGTATTGCCTGACTTCAGATCCAAAATCAGGCACACCATTTCATTTTGTGGACAGGTTAATTTTGTTTTTACAATTTATTTGAAAATAATTGCTTTTCCAGTTCGCCTATTTTGTTCCACCTACTGTAAGTGAGAAGTGCTTTAGACATCCTGCATTTTACTTTGGTTTTGTCATATCAAAATTGTAAATAATGTAACAAGCTCAGACCCAACGGACATAGAAACCACTATTTTATAGTCAACTTTTATAAATTCTGAAAATGTGACTTTACTTCTCCTCCAGATCAATATTGAAATATAAATGGAGCAGATTTTACTGAAGAAACTGTGTAGAAGCCAATTGGTTGTCAATGGGAGGAATAAATTGTGTGCCTTTGCAAACGAAAGGATTAGTGAGAAGCTAAGTGCAGGCAGATTAATAATACATTTTATAAATTAATCCAAGTGTCCAAGTTTCTGAGGAAGTCTGAAAAAACACTATAATTACAAACTATTACTTTCCATGTGCTGCCATGATAGTGATGTGGATGGTTTCGATTTCAAAAATAAACATTTCCCAATTTATTCCATCTCTCACCACATCCACTTTCTGGTTAAGAAGCCCTGCATAAACTGAAAAAGAAATGCAAAATGCTTGACTAAACCAAGTACATAACGGAAGACAGACACCCTCTAATTGTCCTTCTCTGAGATGCCAAGTCTTTCACTTGGTGCTATGCCCTGTGCCCCTTTCATCTATCATGCACTAAAATACTTACGTGCAGAATATATAGTGCTGGTTTGAATTGGCTTCCTTACGCAATTTCCAAAATGTACATATTATCTAGCTGTAAGAGCAGATTCATAAATTAATGGAATAAATAACCAGCAAATTCATTAAATCGAGAACTTCCACGGTAGCCAGCACTTGAGCCAAACATTAAAACTGGATTCCCGTTCCGTATCATCTTATGGAAGTGATATATTTTATAAAATTTGTTTACAGATTTTTAACACTGCAACAAATAAAATGAAAGCACTGTAAATATGCAAGTGCAACTTATGAAATCTGTTTGAATTAATAACAATGTGCAGAGCAGGTCTATTTGGTGCATCTAATTTTAGATAGGTGCTGGGTGTTTGTGGTTTTATTTAATGTTCCTTTCATAATTAGCGAATTTTGTATTTTATATTGGGGTACATTTATAAAATAGAGTTAAATTTGCAACGTGCAGTTTCAAAAACGTTTCAGCTAGCCATCACATGAATTCAGTTGGGTGTAATCAGTGATATAACATACATGGCTGAAAAAATGACACACCTCTGCTGTGCATATTTTGCTGAAAACCCTTGAAAAGGGCAGATAGAACCAAAGTCTAACCTACTCAGTCCCAGTCAGTGACAAGGCTGGACTGATGCATGGGATTAGTATGGAAAGCTGTACATAAAGTATGTTCTTCAGCTGGAAAGCTGGAACTGTTGACTAACTTATGTGCAAGGCTCCCCACTTCCAGAATCCAGAGGAACGTACAAGCAATTTGTGGGCTTCACAGAGTAACAGGCTTTTCTTTTTCAGCTGTGTTTGGACTAAAGGTTTAATTTCCTTGCTGTTCAGACCTGTTTCATCGCACAAACCCAGACATTTCAAAGGTTATGGTGCCTTCCATGCGTTGACTCAGATACTTCAGATTGCTGATTAATGTCCTCATTTTTTATCATCCCATCCGACTCGGATAATGCGGATGTCTGGCTTAAAGTGCTCACACTACGGATTTGCTGTGCATCAGCTGGTGGCAGCAGTGTTAGTGACTCCACGCTCAATGCATCTGTGTTGTCATCAGAAATAAGCGATATAGTTGGCTGATGGGCTGGAGTCAGACTTGGTGCCAGATTAGCAGCTTCTGGCTCAGCACTGGTGGTCAGATGGTAACAACTTGAGCCACCCTCTGCTGTAGGAGGCGAAGAATGGGCTTCATTGACAAATTTCACTTGGTCTGGAAAAGTCAAATGGGACTGCTCTTGAAGTTCAGGTCCATCTATTATTAAAGAAAGACATTTTATAGCTTTGAGTACAAAACGTCCATTCAGAGAAACATTTCTGAAAAATTAGAAGTCCCCTTGAACAAGTTTGGATTCCTATTCTACATTGTAACTATGGCAGCTAAAGTAGGAACCCCCATTATACCTTGGCATACTTGGTGAGTATTTACCAACCATGGATTTTAAGAACCCGTTTAATTTTTTTTTACTAGAATAGAGACAGATGACAGTCACATAGACAGTGATGGAACCTTAGAGAAACCAATATATAATAGCTCAGTGTTTAATAGGAAAACGGGAAAATTCTCATTCTTTACATTTAAGTGCCCTGTTCTTTACAATCATCTGTATTTGAAAGATTTTCATCTGAAAGAAAATCAATTATAAAATGTTCCTTAAATTATGTTCTCATCTCATAAAGCTTCATTTTATATTCATATTGTCTGTGCCTGTAAGTAAAAAGGCAAAATTAATGACAGCAAGGCAAAAGAAAAAAATAACTAAGAAAAGCAAGTGAAGAGGTGAGATGAAACATCAAAGTGATCAAAGTAATGTGTGAACAGATAGCGAAGTATTGACTTTTTACATTAAGACCGTTGTGCCTTTTTTTCCCTTATATGTGAAATATGCTCTTTATTTTCACCTCCTTTTTCCAGACCATTGGCCTGATGATAATGTCCCTCTCCTCAGCTAGATTCTACTTGTGTTCTCACCATCGCTGTGTGGCTCAGTAGATAAAATACAGAAACTTTGAATCTGCATCCACCAATCTATTTTCCAGAAATGTAAAAATGTGAAACTGCTGGAACATAAGATAATGTATACTGAATGCTTAGTGTGCTGCCAGAAATACTTGAAGGATAAGCGTCATGTTTTGTCTGTAAGTGTGTAAATAATCAAAAATTGATTAGATGTTCCCTCCAGGCTTCTACATTTATTGCAATCTGTAAAACATTTAACAAAAGTTGGTACAATCAAAGTTACTTGAGGGAATGTTGATTAAAAGTCACATTATTGAATCAAGTCAAGGCCAACGAGGTTGAGTTCGGAACCATACAGAAATCCAAGGGAGGGGGTGGGCTACGAAGCCAAACAAAAAGAGGGTGAGGAGGGGTGAGTGGCAACAGTCCCATCCTGTTGCTGCAGGTCTTGAGAAATCCTGATACTGATTGTGCCAAGCTGCAAGTCAACACAGAATGCCCACGCTGCTTGCCCCAGCTTTCCCTCAGCATAATCTGCACATTGCTTCCATGGTTCACTCCATATTGAACCACGTAGAGAAGAAATCACAGGCTCAATGCTGCAGGAGTGACACCAGGTCAGAATGCTCCCCAAGCAGTTGTCTTTATTAAAAAATACAGTTTGTATTTCTCCATATGGCACAAAACTTCAGGATGGGACTTTTGTAGAAATTCACACTAATAAGTAGTGCTGTGGGGTTGCACAGGTCAGGGTACCAGTGCCTACCGTGTTAGTTAGTGCAAGAGGACAAATTCAGTGAAACGCTAAACCCAGCTTCAATAATAAGGTATTTTCTCCCCTGTAAGATATAGATTGATAATTTATCTCTTTGGAATGTTCATTAATCAGTCTCAAAAACTACTTTGGAAAAATTAAATTTTAACTTGCAGAAATTTTATTAGTTATTGAGATCAAATATCAAATCAAACTAAGACTGCAAAATTAAATTTCAAATCCTTTAAGGGTTCTCCCCTCTTTAATTTTTATAAATTTTGTGGCATGCTCTTTCACTAATATCTGATTTATTCTAATGGCACTGTTGATATTTTGATTTTTGGTTATTGCAGTCCATCTGAAAACATGAGTTCAGTTGATTTTGTGGAAGAAATATTAGAATATAAAACTAAAACAGTACTTCGCCTGAGAAAGTAATATTATATTTGACAGAATAGACTCAGTTAATTGAATTCATTGAAAAAAAATGTAATAATTGACTTATCAATAGCTTGATTGCTATAGGTGATAAGAATGGTCATTGGTTGTAACATTTACTTAGTTCCAAATGAATTCATGAAATAGTGAATTAAAATTAAATTATCAAATTCATAAACATCACAGCAAAGGAACGCCTTCGGCCTACAATGTCTGCGTCGGGCTTGACGTCAAATTAAAATAATCCCTTCTGCCCGGTGTGATCCATATCCCTCCATATCGCTGTGACCATCTATAAACCTCTGAAATGCCACTATTGCATCTGCTTCTACAAGCACGGTCCAGGCATCTACCTAACTGTGTACAAATATTTATCCAGCACATCTCCTTTAAACTTTCCACTTCTTACTTTAAAGCTATGCCCTCTAGTATTTGACATTTCCATCCTGGGAATAAGGTTCTGACTATCTACTCTATCTATGCCTCTCATGATTTTAGAAATTTCGATCAAGTATTCCCTCAGCCTCTGATGCTCCTGAAAATGTCCAACCTCTACTTATAGCTAATATCCTCAAATCCAAGCAGTAGAGTTTAGTAATGGGGCTTATTTAATTGGACAACCATAACTGCACACAATACTCCAAATGTGGCTGAACCAAAGTTTCATAAAGCTGCAACATGACTTCTTGACCTTATAATAAATGTCCCAATGAATGAAAGCAAACGTATCAAATTCCTTCACTACTCTACCTACTTGAGCTGCTACTTTCAGTGAGCTCTGGAATTGGATTCCAAGATACCTTTGTACATCAATGCTGTTAAGGGACCTATCACTAACTGTATATTTTCCCTTTCATTTGACCTCAAAGTGCAACACCTCATACTTGTCCAAATTATATTCCATCTACCATTTCTCCACCCATATCTCTAATTTATATCCCGCGGTATATTTTGACAGCCTTCCTCACTGTTCAAAATTCCAACAATATTTGTCATTGGTAAAATTACGAATCAACCCATCTACATTTTAATCCAAGTCATTCATATATATCACAAACATCAGAATAACACACTTCCACCACTACCCTATGTCTTCTATGGGTGAGCCAGTTCCAAATCCAGACAACAAAGTCACCATGGATCCGATGCATCTTAAATCTTCGGGATTAGCCTACCATGAGGGAACTTGTCAAATGCTTTACCAAAATCCATGTAGTCAACATCGACGGTCCTACACTCATGAATCGCCTTTGTCACTTCCAAGCAAAACATAATTAAGTTTGTAAGACATGACCTTCCCCAGGTAAAGCCATGCTAAATGTTCCCACTCTTCCAAATGTGAGGAGATGCTATCCCTAACAATCTTCTCCAAAAGCTTCTCAACCACTGATGTGAGGCTCACCAGCCTATAATTTAATGGATTATCCCTATTTTTCTTCTTAAACAATGAACAATATTGGTTACTCTCCAGTCTTCTTGGACATCACCTGTAGCTGGAGGAAATACAGTAGTGTTCGTCGAGGCCCCAGAAATCTCCTCTCTTGATAACTTTGGATATATCCCTTCAGGCCCTGGGATCTTATCCACCTTAACGCTCTCAGGAAGACAGAACACCAACTCTTTCTTGATCTATAAAATATCCTAGCATATTAGTATACTCCACACAATCTCACTATCTTCCATGTTGTTCTCCTTAGTGGATACCCAGCAAAGTACTTGTTTAATGCCTTACCTACATCCTCTGACTCCAAGCATAAATTCCCTCATTGACCTGTGAGTGGTCCTACCTTTTCCCTAGTCATCCTTTTGCTTTTAATCTATGTGTAAAAGCTTTGGGATTCTCTTCAATATGACTTGCCAGTGACAACATAACTTTTCGTGAAATTGTGGCTACAATCGTCAGTCAAATATTGGTCAGTCAAATAATCATGTTGGCAATAATGCTGGAGATACAGTGCAAGAACTAAAGGGGAAAAACTGCTGGAGGAGCTTAAAGGGTCAAGTAACATTGCTGGAATGAAATAGGCAGACAACATTTTGGATTGGGACCCTTCCTCCACCATTTCCCTCCATTGTTGCTTCCTGACCCACTGAGTTCCACCAGCAGTTTGTTTTTTCCTCAAGATTCCAGCATCTGCAGTCTTTTGTGCCTGCAACAAATATAGAGTTTGTTTATTGCACAAATACAATGTTGGGGATGAGGGTTAAAATCATGCAAAGCCGCAGGCATATACATTTAACGGCAGGACGAAAAGCACATTTGCCCACATTGGAATGAGGTTGCTGGAGAATGCAACTGACCACAAAAAATGACAAAGGCAGAGGGCATTGCAGGGAATTCTATCTACTTACTGTATGGAGCATGTTGCACAACTGTAACCATTGTCAAGCTGCTTTTACATCCAATTACATATGTTCCAATGCCTCCATTAGAAAGGAGCAAATATTTACAGAGGTGCCAGGATTAACAATGACGCTAACTTGAATCCAAAGGGAACAAATCAACAATTTCTCGTGTTTTGGATGTCTTTTTTGAAACTGCAATGGTTCAGTTTTGAGGACACATTTTTCCAGTTTTGGATTAATTCTACACTGATAAATCCTACAATAAACTTTATTCATTTCAATCATTTTATTTTTGGAACTGTTCTGCTAAGAAACAAACAAATTATTTGAAATGCTTCATTCAACAGTTAAAATACCTTGAAGCCAGATAGCAGAGTGTATTCAAAGAAAACAAAAATTCTGGTGCCTGGATATAGTACTTAAGACATTTCTTGTGGTTTCTAATGAAAGGTTTGAAGTGTGATGAAAGATGAAGTTGGCAAAAAGGTCAATAGAAAGAGAGAGCTAGAGAAAAATTTAAGCAAACAGAATTTACATTAACTTATTAGTAAAATAAGATGGAACAATTATGCTGTATAAACTAGTTCATGGAATGATAAAAACTGAGATACAATCACTAAATTCAATGATGTATCCAAAGCCAATTCAATAAATAGGGACCAACCAGGGCTGGAAAGAAAGCAACTCACTAGTTGATAATTGCATAATCAGTACAGTATCTCCCTCCATCTCCAATGCTTCACTATATTGTTCTGATTTTTTGAGCCATTTGAACTTTTTTGCAGCTCCTCTCCACTGCATGAGCTAGCATTTAACCAACGTCAAATGTTTATAGCTTCTGCTTTTAGTGAGTAAAAAATATAGTAGTTTATAATTTTAAAATCTCCTAAATGCACTTTTCCAGCCCTGGGATAAACTTGTACTGCTAAGTATCAGAACCACTTTCATTTTGTTTGAACATAAAAAATCTCCACCTAAAACTGTGCACACCAATACCCTAAATTTGCAGAAAATTATTGTTTATGATATGAGTATTAATTAACTTGAAAAATTATTCATGGAGAAAGATTGATTATTTATTTACTGCGACCAATGCAGATGCTTTCTGCTCATTATTTTATGTTTTATACTTAAAAAATTGAAGAATAACAGCAGCGAAAATAACCCTTTCAGTATTTAGATTAATCCCTTTATTAATGAGACAGTATATCTATAATTTATTGGTTAGTTGAATTAAAAAAAGATAATACTCTCTTCCTTCCAATGCAAAAGTTACTTAAAGCTAATTTATTTGTACCATTTTTTTTGTCCTTTTGGAAAAACATTGATACCAAAAAATATCAAGGATGTTTGGAGATTTAACAGGGCCAGAGGTGCAAATAATTTAATTGTTAACAATCAGTAGCTTTTAGTAATATTTGCTTTAATAATGCTTCTGTGAAGCATCTTGGTCTGTTTTACTGAGTTGAAAGATACCTTGGGTTGCTTTTGTTCTACTGATTTTTGCTAAGTAATTTCTTTAAAATATAATGACATTACAATTGACTGATTAAGATACAGAAAAATAATCATTAAAAACCTCGAGAAAGATTAAGATGAGCAAAGGCACAATGTGATTGCTGACAGCTCTTAATGATTTTGTAATGACAAATGGAAGAAGTCGTTATCTTATTTCATTTAGATTCAGCACAAATTTAGGGATGAAACTAATCCTGCCTTGCCTGATTTGAGTTGCAGGGAGCCTTGGGATTTAAAACATTCAATCAACTAATTGTAGTGAAAGTAGTTTCATTACCTACTTTGCCAAATTATAATCACAAATGATAGACTGCTGGGTAAAAAAAAATTGAAATAATTAATAGCAGTTTTGTGTTGCTAAATTTGATGAGCTTTCCCCCTTCAGTGTTTTGTAAACAAATTTACTCAGATCCACAACAGCAAACGTTTAAAAGTACCCAAACATTTACCATTTGTGAAACTATTTAAAAACAATAAATAAAATTCAATTTTGGACATATATTTAATATCACATCAATAAATTGAAAGAATTCAATGAACTAAGGTTTCCCCACATGGCATGCTGAACAATTATGATTGCGGCTTTAGGTGGACCTTTATTTTTAAAGTAAAAGTTTAAAATGCTGTAAACACTCAGCTGGTCCAGCAGTTGTGAAACGCTAAAAAGTTAATGTTTCAGGTCTGAGATCCTCAGTCAGAATGGGGAATTCTTTCCCAGTTTTTCTTCAACCTACAAAGGGTTTCCAGTACTTTTTCTTCTTTTTATATCAAGATTTCCAGCATCTGTAGTATTTTTTTGTTTGCTTTTCATTCACTTTAATGGGTCTTTAATTAATATTTATATATATTTTATTAAATATATTTATAGTTAAAAAAAAATCCTCCTCTCCCACATACAGAGGCACCTTTTATTGGTTTATATTCTGAGAAATATGGTTACAATGATACGCATATTCTTGCATGTCATTAAAAGGTTACCTGGTGTGGGATCAATTAAATAGACTATAAGGATATTGATGAATAAACTAAATGAGGCTGGGGGAATGTAACATAAACCTGCCTGTGTTTGCACTGTGTGAGCTGTTGCCTGGAGGCCTAAACCCAGTGTCCGCCACGACTCTCAGCCTCTGAAAGACTAAATACTCGCCGTCTTCCTCTCCTGCCAGACCTTACTGAAAGGAGTAGAACACAGGGACAGATCAGCGGGAAAGTACGACAATGGAGAGAAAGAAGTGGATTTGCTCATGGGTACATTTCAGCAGCTAACAGACAATACAGTTACTTAAAATTTAGTTTGCAAACAATGACACAGCATTTTAAAACACAACAATGATTCAAAGCTCTTAGCCATTGGTATCTATTAGCCACTGGTGGTTTAACTTGGCTTTCATAGAACTAGTAGTTAAGAGCTACAGACACAAGTTTACACAGTACAACAATATGCACACAAAATAGCAAGCTGGATTTCTTTTTTCTGTAAAGCACTAGATTAAAAAAGAAAGCATTTCATTGTTTTAAAAATCTCTATCTGTAAGCTGAAAGATAAATAGTATTAATAGATGGTTTATAAACATGTTTTCAAACTAACTGTTCATACCCATGTATCAAGTATCAGATAAGAATCCATTGATTTAAATTGATGCTTTTAGTGTAGTATTTTTTTTTTTAACAGTATTTAAAAAAATATATTCAATATAATTAATCTTTTTCACCACCACCTAGTAATAAAGTGCTAACATTTCAGGAAATCTACGTAATACCAAATTCCCTCTGCAGTAATCACATCAAATGAATTGGTTATAATTCATAAATAAATTATCCCAAGATTCATTTTCTTCAGAATACAATGCGCTGTAATGAAAAGTATTGGAAGCAATTCATCAAAATCTCAAATAAAAACAGAAAATGCTGGAATAGAATTCCAGAATCTGTTTTTTAAAAATTATTGAACAAAATCTCATTCATTAGATATTTGTAGTGTTTAGGAATAATAAGATCTTGCAAAGTTGTGATTTTCTTTTCATCACTGATTATAGCAACACGGCTACAGGACAGATCTTCTACTTCTGAGCTTTGTGTTTATGAACAGCAGTCCTATTTTATCCTAGATTTTTCCTCTGGAGATACGTTGAAGGGAATTGGTTAAATATCCATTCCAGAACTTATTATTTGCATGGCTTCAAACCCTGCAGTGAAATTAAAAATAATTACTATGTAGCTAAATAATATGTAGTATATTTACTCTGAACATTTATCAAGTATTAAAACGTTTGGTATTTACCCCAATTAATACACTCAATTTACATCAGCATGCAATCAGATGTATCAAAATAGAGAAAATTTCTACGAGCTCCTATTGACATTCCCGACACACAACTGAGGGAAACTTGAAAATATTTTGAAACTATCTTTGTATCTTTTCCTTCAAGGTTACTGACTTCCATGACTACCGAAAATCTAATTGTTTAGATTTCTTAAAGAATCAGTGATCAAAAGTTAGAACAGACTTATTTTGCCCACATCTCATCTACAAATGTTGAGGCTAACTGCAGTGACACCAATGAGAATAGACCAGCTAACATTCTATCACTGAGGCTCACCTCCTTATGACTCACCGGGTAACATTTTTCTGCCATAAGTGTGGGAAATTAGTCGAATAACGTGCATCATGAGAAGCTTGAAGACAGATCTACACAATCAACACAAAATCACACAATTTTTCCCCATCTGGGCCCTAAATCTCTGTTCCATTTAGCTGGTGACGCCCAATTCTAGAAACCGCAGGCCGTGGAAGAATTCCCTCTGCATCCAATCTGTTCAGTTCAGCAACTCCTGCAAGTTCTGATAAAATTCCTTGTAAGGAAGTCCTGTTATCTCAGAAATTAGTCTGGTAAATTTTCTGTTGCGTTCCCTCCATTCTTTGATAAGGTGACCAAAACTTCACACAACATTCCAAGTGTTTGCCTTCAGTAACTTATGTACAAGAACACCAATGTCTCTTTGCATAACAACACTCCCCAATATAAGCCCCACTTAAATCAAATGCAACTTATTTTTCCTGCTGAAATGGAAAATCACATCTATCCACATTATACTGCATCTGCCATGTTTTTGACCAGTTAGTCTATTGAAATTACCTCAAAACCTCTTTAAATCATCCGCTGATGAGGGCAGAGCTGTAGATATTGTATACATGGATTTCAGTAAGGCATTTGACAAGATTCTGCAAGGTAGGCTGCTCTGGAAGGTTAGATCGCATGGGTTCCAAAGAGAGATAGCTGGATGGATAGCAAATTGGCTCCATGGAAGGAAGCAGAGGGTGATGGTGGAAGGTTGCTTCTCAGACTGGAGGGCTGTGACCAGTGGTGTGCCTCAGGGTTTGGTGCTGGGCCCGTTACTGTTTATCATCTACATCAATGATTTGGATGAGAACATACAGGGCAAGATTATCAAGTTTGCTGATGATTCAAAAGTGGGTGGTTTTGCAGATAGTGAAGATGGTTGTGAAAGATTGCAGCAGGATCTGGATCGATTGGCCAGGTGGGATGAGGAATGGTTGATGGAATTTAATACAGAGAATTGTGAGGTGTTGCATTTTGGGACGTTAAACAAATAGGGCCGACACGGTGGTCTGGGGAGTGTTGTAGAGCAGAGGGATCTAGGAGTGCAGGCGCATGTTTCCTTGAAGGTCGAGCACAGGTAGATAAGGTGGACAAAAAGGCTTTTGGCACATTGGCCTTCATCAGTCAGAGTACTGAGTATAGAAATTGGGAGGTCATGTTGCAGTTGTATAAGACGTTGCTGAGACCACATTTAGAATAGTGTGTTCAGTTCTGGGCACCATGTTATACGAAAGATATTGTCAAGCTTGAATGGGTTCAGAGAAGATTTACGAGGATGTTGCCAGGACTAGAGGGTCTGAGCTATAGGGAGAGGTTGAGTAGGCTGGGTCTCTATTCCTTGGAGCGCAGGAGGATAAGGGGTGATCTTATAGAGGTTTATAAAATCATGAGAGGAATAGATCAGGTAAATGCAGAGTCTCTTGCCCAGAGTAGGGGAATCGAGGACCAGGGGACATAGGTTCAAAGTGAAGGGGAAAAGATTTAATAGGAATCTGAGGGGTGACTTTTTCCATACAAAAGGTGGTAGGAGTATGGAACAAGCTGCCAGTTGAGGCTGGGACTATCACAACGTTTAAGAAACAGTTAGACAGGTACATGGATAGGACAGGTTTAGAAGGATATGGACCAAACGCAGACAGGTGAGACGAGTGTAGCTGGGACATGTTGGCTGGTGTGGGCATGTTGGGCCAAAGGGCTTGTTTCCACACTGTATCACTCTATGACTCTATCAATGGATTTAATGTATTTCTAATCAAGTACATTAAACCCATTGGCATTTCCACCTGTTCCACCAGTTGCATCCTCAGAAAAAAACTCTGGTCAAACACAATTTCACTATCAAACATCCATGTTGAATTTGTCTAATCTCCCTGATATTTTCCACGTAACTTGTATAATAACCTCTAACAATTTCCCCAATACTGATGTTGGTTAGGCTGGGTTGTCATTCTCCAATCTGCAGAAACTACTAAATGGGCAGAATAATGGAAAATGATAAGCAATCTACTTTTTCCATGGCCATCTTTTTTTAGTGTTGTAATGCAGACTTCCAGGTCCTTGGGATTTATCAGCTTTCAGTGACATTGATTTCTCCAGGGTTATATTTTTTTAATACTGATTTCCGTTGGTTCCTTGCACTCATCAGATTTTTAGTTCCTTAACATCTGTTCTGTGAAGGCTGAAACAAAGATTTTATTTAATTGCTCTGCCATTTTCCTATTTCCCTTTATGACTTTAGCTCTCACTGCACGAAACCTTCCCCGGATTTCACTAATCTTTTTCATTTACATATTTTTAGAAGCTTTTACAGCCGACTTTGCTTTTTGTAAGCTTATTTTTGTAGTTTATTTTTGTTTTTTATTAATTTCTTGCCAAAATCTAAATTGCTCCCAATCTACAAGTTTGCAACTTTCTTTGGTGACTTATGATTCTTGTATTTAATAGCATCCATAACGTCCTTAGTTGGCCATTGTTGGATCACCTTTGCATGTACAACAGTTGTTCCTGTATTTGTTTTTTAAGTCGCCACCATCATGTGGTTCTCCAATCTATCATTGCAATTCAACCTTCATACCTTCAGTTTCCTTTGTTTATATTTGGGATGTAGGTTTTAGATTAAATTGGTTCACAAATTTCATATTAATGAAGATTTCCATTATGTTACCTTTATTGTTATCTTTATGCTACCTTTCTATTCTGGTCACTGCAGAACAAAATGATAAAGCTAACCATTACTACATTCACGAATTTCAGGAGTGTTTATTTGTCACATGGACCAGATATGAACAGGAACAATGAAAGTCCTATTTACCACAGCTTTACAGGCACATTAGATAGACAATAGGTGCAGGAGTAGGCCATTCGGCCCTTCGAGCCAGCACCACCCTTCAATGTGATCATGGCTGATCACTCTCAATCAGTACCCTGTTCCTGCCTTCTCCCCATACCCACTGACTCCGCTATCCTTAAGAGCTCTATCTAGCTCTCTCTTGAATGCATTCAGAGAACTGGCCTCCACTGCCTTCTGAGGCAGAGAATTCCACAGATTTACAACTCTCTGACTGAAAACGTTTTTCCTCATCTCCGTTCTAAATGGCAAAAAACGAAATCAGTTATTCTGAGTAATCCAGACCATGAAACAACACCCAAATTGCGTAATGCAACATGGGAGTGCAAAGCCCATAATGATTCAATGCTGAGGCAGGTTTGTGGTTAGGTTTGTGCAGTGTGGTTCGAGAACTTTCCTATTGCTGGGAGGAATCTGTTCTTGAACTTGACGCTAACCGTCTACCCGAAAATACCAGCAAGAAAAGAGCTTGTTGGGGGTGGTTCTTTGACGATGTTAACTGCCTTCTTGAGACAGCACATCCTGTAGATCCCTTCAGTAGTGAGAAGGTCAGTACCCATGAACCAGGCTATTTCCATCACTTTCTGTAACCTTTTTTGCTCTTGGAGGCCAGTTCTCTGAATGCATTTCAAATTTTTGACCCAGTCCATGTTGGAACCTGTCAGAAGCTCTCCACTGTACACCTGTAGAAGTTCGAGAGAGTACTAGGCGACAGGCCAAATCTTTACAAACCCGAGGAAGCCGAGACCCAGAACAGATAATCAGAGAAGTGCACACCCAGGAAGTAGAAGCTATTAACTCATTCCATTGCCGTCCTTCAGATGAAGACAGGTGCAAGGTCCCTCGAATCTCCCCTCCTTAAGTCAACAATTAGCTCCTTGGTCTTGCTAATATTGAAAGCAAGGTTGGCACCACTGAACCATTTTTTCCCTTTACTTTGACTCATCGTTACCAGTTATGCATCCAAAGACCGTGGGATCAACAGCAAAATTAAAAGATGGCGTGGGGGTTGCTTTCTGGATACACAGTCTGGAATGTAGAAAGAATAGAGAGCAAGGGTCTGGGCATGCAGCCCCGAGATGCCTCTGTGCTGGTTGTGAGAGAGGATGTTGTCAATCCACTGATTAGGGTCTGCCGATGAGGAAGTCAAGGTTCCAGTTGCATAGAGGAGTACAGATCAGTTCCCTGGGCTTAAAGATAAGTTTGGAAGGGGTGATGGAGTTGAATGATGAGCTATAATCAATGAACAACAGTCTGATGTATATGTTCTTGTTGTCAAAGTAGTTCATCGCAGAGCGATAAGCCAGCAAGATCTCACCTGCAATCGATCTTTTGTGGTGGTAGGGGAATTGACATGGGTTCAGGTCAATACTGAGGGTGGAGGTGATTTGCATCATATTCAACCTCTCAAAGCACTTCATCATAATGGATTGAGTGCCACCGGCCAGTATTTGTTGAGGCATTTCACTTTGCCGATCTTGGGAACCCGTATTATGGCTACCTTTTTAAAGCAGGTGGGAACCTCGATCCATAGCAGTGAGAGTTTGAAGATGTCCGCAAAAACTCCAGCAACTTGGTCCACGCAGATCTTGGGAACACGGTCACATACCAACATGAGGGGTGGCGCTCTCTGAGGGTTCACCCTTGTGAAGGATCTTCTGACATTGAACTCAGGGTCTGCGATCACAGGGTTGTCAGAAACTGTTCAGGACCCCATGAAGATACATCATTGTTCATCCTGTCAAAGCAAGCATAGAAAGCACTGAGCTTGTCCAGGTGTGATGCGTCACTGTTACTCGAGTTATTCAGTTTCATCTTGAAGGAAGTAATGGTATGCCAGCCCGACCATAGTTGCAGCACATCTGTCTGAGCCTCCAGTTTAGTCCATGATGGCCTTCTGGAGGTTGCACCTGGACTACGACTGGAGTGTTTGACTTGAATGCCGTATATCTGGTCCTCAGTAGAATGCAGATCTTTTGGTTCATCCAAGGCTTCAGGTTAGGGACACTCAGATGGTCTTAGCAGGAACACATTCTCCCCATATTTCCTTATAAAGCCAGTAACAACCATTGCCCAGTCCTTGAAATTGCCCAATCTACTGAATACAGATAGTGGCAAGATCATTCCTTTGTCTCCCACCCCTGATCAGGCCTGTAAAATAGTCTCCACAGGAGCTGTGCTTTTCTATCACTACCTACATGCAAGGAGTACAGACAGGGAATCGGTAATTGGTATCTCTGATGGTGGAATAGCAGTATTCGAGAGTATTCAATTCCTGGCGCTACAGGAGACATTCTGATGGTAGTTTAGTTTTTCAAGTTAGCCTTGTTGAAGTCCGCAGCAACGATGGAGAAGAGGGACACCCGTTTGGTGTTTGCTGACCATGGCGTACATATAGTTCAAGTGCTAGCTGGATGTCAGCCTGGAGTGGGATATAGACTGCAGTCATGATGATGGATGTGAATTCCCATGGGAGGTAGAAGGGACGGCACTTCATTGCTTGATGTTTCCGGTGGGGGGAGCTGTAGACGCCGAGACTGCCATGTGCAAACACCACAAAGATTTTGCCATGCCGCATCGTCTCCTTTTGTTCCCATGATGCCCTCCAGCCCATGAAATGGATTGAGCAATAACGGGTTGGAGGGCCAAGCCTCGAGAGCTGGGAGTAAGCCATGTCTCTGTGAAACACAGTATACAGATTCCCCCATGTCACTTTGGCAAAGCAAGCCTGTTAGTTACAGCACCGATTTGTGGGGTTTAATTTTAGCATGAGGAGTCTAAAATGAGCATAAATAAATGATCCTGCCCAGCTGCTGGCAAAATGTCGCCACATTCCAGGGCCAAATTTTGACAGAATACCCAATCTGAGAAAGCTTGTTCTTTGGTCAGTTGCTTGACACTTTGGGCCTCAAAATCATCCTGCAAGTGATCCAGGAATTCCACCTCCACAGTATTAGTGCTTATTTGGTTTGTCCAGTTCATATGTAGATTGAAGTTACTCACTAAATACTGCAGCATTTTTGTTACATGCATATTTAATTTCCGGTTTGATGCCATTCTCTGCATTACTATTATTGTTTAGAGGTCTGTGAACAAGTCCCACCAATGTCTTTTGCTGATTCCACATTTTCATAGAACATAGAACAGTACAGCACTAGAATGTCTGTGCTGAACATAATGCCAATCTAAATCCAATCTCCTCTACTGCACGTGATTCATATCCCTCCCATCACATACCAATCTAAAAGCCTCTTGAATACGATCATATTTGCTTCTGCCATTCCTGGCAGCGCGTTCCAGGCACCCACCACTCTGTGTTAAAAACTCGTCCTGTATACTTTTCCCCTCCGATAAAGCTATGCCCTCTTATATTTGACAATTCCATCCAGTGCAAATAATTCTGACTGTCCACCCTATCTATGCTTCTCATAATTTTATATGCTTCCGTCAGCTTTTCCCTCATCCTTTGATATTCCAAAGAAAAAACCTTGTGTTTTCAAGAATCCAAAGGTATTTTATGCATATTGTTGGAAAGAGGGTAACAAGGGAGGGAATAATGTCCCCCAGAAACATCTAGGTGAGGAGCCACAGGAGAAGAGCAAGGTCTTCAATGAGTATTTCTCCTCTTTTTGTGATGAGGACAGACATGGGGAACTTGGGAAGTTAATGGTGATGCCTTGAGTACAGTCTGCGTTACGATTGAGGAGGTGCAGAATATCCCAAGGCGCGAAAAGGTAGATAAATCTCCTGGGCCTAATCAGATATATCCAAGTATTAATATTAGAATGTAACTGTTATTTGAGCATTGAGGAAAAGCACCTAATTCTCAAAATCATGAACCAAAATGCAAAATAGGTGCTTTTTCCTAAAAAATTCCCACTAAAGCTACAATAACAATTAAGCTCTCTTAAAAGTAGCTACTTATACGTTGGTTACTAAAGTCCAAGAAACCATTAAAACAAAATATACACTTGTTCTATCAGCTGGTTAAATCCACTGTAAATCTGCTGTGGATAAACAATTGAATTATCAAAGAAAGCATCTTTAGCAGTAATTTTGCGTCAACCTATTTCAATTTTACATTATATCATCACATACATTTAAACATTCACAACTTTCAATTAACTTGAGATTTGGTAAAGACATCAATAAACATTACGTAACCATGTCCTTGCAAGATTTTCATTCTGGTTTCTGAAAATTAATTTAACATACAGATTGAGATACAATGCAGAAATATATTGCTGGTAAATAACTTTTGTAGTTTTATGCTATTAAATATGACCATATTTCACTGGAAAGCAGAAATAAATTCAGCTTTAGTGAGCTTCCTCATGAATGCACCCCAATGCGATATCAAATTGCATTACTTATGGAGGACAAACTGACTGACAAAATGTGACACTCTTCTATATTTTAAACAAGAGAAAAGGCAGATCTTTTTTGGATTATAGTGTTATTTTATTACTTTAACACAATCAATAGATAAAATCTGCAATAGAATTACCTGTGGGGCTCTGAGTTGCTGAGGGAGTGGAAGCTACACTTGTGGCGATGGTATCGCTGTAGCCAGTGCTTGTTGTTATGGTGCCACTAGAGGGTGGGGAAGGGGATGATGCTGGAGAGGGACTCTGCTGGTTTTTGTGCTGTGCCACTGCAAACCCTAGAAACAGTTCAAGAAGAAAACATTTTTTTTTTTAATGTTGGCTCTTTGACTAATTTTCAATTTAAATAATTCAGGGTACGGGATTCCTCCTTTTCCAAATATCTTTAGTTTTACTTTCCCCAAGCAAATTAAATGCATCATCAACCTTTTAGTCTGCACTTTAGACTTTGGAGGTGCAGCGTGGAAAAAGGCCCTATGGCCCACAGAGTCCATGCCGACCAGTAATCACCACACTAGCACTATCCTACACACTAGGGATAATTTACAATTTACAGAAGCCAATTAACCTGCAAACCTTTACGCCTTTGGAGTGTGGGAGGAAGCTGAAGTACCCGGATAAAATCCTTGAGGTCACAAGAATGTGCAAACTCCGTACAGACAGCATCAGCAGGCAGGATCGAACCTGGGTCCCTGGTGCTGCAAGAAAGTAACTCTACCGCTGTGCAGGATTCCATTTAAAATTATTTAATTCAAAAAATAAATCTTTTAAAGAAATGCCGTATACAATTGCACATGGATTGAAAACAAAATGCTATACATTTGTGCAATACACATTCAAAACTTCAATATGACAATTTTTTGAAGTTTAACCCTTTACATGCAGAGATACATAGAGACCTCAGGGCCAGAACTTGCAGTTATTTACACTTGTCAATGTTACTTACAGCACAGGCAAAGGCTGGGTATGAATTCAAGAAATTGTTAAGTCTTTACCTGCAGCAAAGCTTCTGTATAAACTAGTGCCCAGAATTTCAAGAGCACCTAAAAGGTTAAAATTACCAATTCTATGGACTAATCATTTTGATCATGGGGCTACCTCATCAAAATTCAGCTGTAGCTGAAATATATCCACTGACTTGGCCTCCACAGCTTTCTGTGGCAAAGAATTCCACAGATTCACCACTATGATTAAAGAAATTCCTCCTCATCTCCTTCCTAAAAGAACGTCCTTTAATTCTGAGGCTATGACCTCTCGTCCTAGACTCTCCCACTAGTGGAAACATCCTCTTCACATCCACTCTATCCAAGCTTTTCACTATTCTGTACCTTTCAATGAGAGTCAGGAAGCCATGCTACGGCTTTATACAAATTTTTTGTCAGACCACATTTGGAGTGTTAAGCGCAGTTCTGGTCGCCCCATTACAGGAAGGATGTGGAGGTTTTGGAGACGGTGCAGAGGAAGCAATGTCAGGATGCTGCCTCAATTCGAGGCATCGTCTATAAGGAAAGGATTGTTTTCTCTTGAGTGTCGCAGGCCGAGGAAAGCTTGACAGAAGTTAATAAAAATATGAAATATATAAGGTGTACAGCGGGAATCTTTGTCCCAGGGTGGAAATGTCAAACACAAGAGGGCATAGCTGTAAAGGGATCACGTTGAAAGTGGTAGAATGATGGGCAAAAGGCAAGGACCAAAGGGTCTCTATCTTTTTTCCCCATCTGTGGAGAGGGGAAGCAAGAGCAGAGCTAGGAGGAGACATGGGTAAGGGATCACCATGCCAAGTCTGGCTTTGTACAGGATTTGACACACCGTTGATTTCAGTGTAGATTCCAGACCTGCAGATTTATGGGCAAAGGAGAAGACAAATGTTTTTTCTTTAGAAATTTCTGACTTAAATATTTAGATCTTTTACTTCATGTCCCCGAATACAAGATTGTTAAGTTGATTCCAGTTTGTGCCCATGTCAAATTGGATTCTACCACACCCCCCAACCACATTTTAAAATTAATGGATTAAGAATTAGGATTACTTTTCATAATTTTTTATGTTATCTATTTTTATTTATCTTGCACTTTTAAAAATGTGACATGCCTTGCAGACATTGAGCAGGATTTTGAACATTTCAGAAACAGGTGATTTTATCCTTGTGAAACTTTTGTTCCTGTGAACTTTTTGTTTCCTGGAACTTGCTTGGAACCTGTCTTGTTTACATAGACAACCGAGCCAGATGGATGGAAACTTTAGTGTTTACATTAAACCACAGGTTAATGATTTTATCAAGGTCAGGCATTGATAAAATTCCATCATAATGATTTGCACAATAAAGTTTCTAAAGCGATATATTGTCGACAATACTGTTCAACTTCTACACAATCTTCACAATGTAGGCAAAATTTAAAAAAAATTAAAACCTCCAATCTTCTTAAAAAGGGTAGTTCTGATGAAGACACATCTATATACCAAAACTCTCGTTTGTTTGTTTGTTCCTGAACTACAGCGGTACACAATAGCGTGACAATTTTAGGCCCACCTTACTCACCGTCGTCCCTTTGGTGCTAATGGAAGTTTCATTGAAATCGGTGTTATATTTTTTAAATTATTCACATTTTAAAGCTTAAATCTATCTTCTACGGAGGGAGGGGGAGGGAGGGAGGGAGGGAGGGGGGAGGATAAGGGGTGTTGAGGAGGATGGAGTTGGGGGAAGGGGAGGTGATGGAGCTGGGGGGGAGGGGAGGAGAGGGAGGGGGAGGGGAGGAGAGGGAGGGGGAAGGGAGGGGGGAAGGGAGCGGGAGGAAGGGAGCTGGGGGGGAGGGAGGGGGAAGAGGAAGGGGGAGAGGGGAGGGGGAAGGGCGTAGGGGGGGGGGGAGAAAAGGGTGCTGCACCAATGCAGGAAAGGTTTGGGCCCAATGGGTCCAATTGGTCTAGTCCCCTTTAAAATCATGGCACTGACTTAAAACTGGCAAAAACCCGGTTAGAATTAGGTCACTGCTTATGTGAGTTTACTGTTGACTTTCAATAACTGAATTCCAATTGGTGCCTAAGACACAATAGGGTTTGCTGTGAGGTTGAGATCAACTAAATTTATCTACAATTATTTGAATTACCATTATTTTTTGGTTTATGCTGTGGAAAAAAGGCTTGCCTGTATTCACGATAACTAATTATAGTATTTCCCCAAATTGCTACTTCTCTCTGCAGAGGAATTTATTCAAAATCACAAAAGAAAATCCCACGTGATATATCTTGGCATTGGATTTTAAAGAATTACCCCTGAGAGTGACATCTTTCTTAGATGTCGATCTAATTTTATTATTTTGATCAAGATTTATTAACTAGTGTAAATCCATTTATGAGCTTTATGGTTACTTAATTTGGGGTTGCTTCTACACAAGTAAGCAATCAATCATGCAACTGGGTAGATTGAGACTAACAGGTACAGTCAATTGAAGTCATGGAACTCTGCCAGTGGTGCTAGGGCCCCGAAGCACGAGGCACGATCAACCCGCCCGCAGGCCCTTCATCACCCTGCGTGGCTCGGCCGCAGCACTTTACATCGCCCGGTGGGGGCTCAGGACTCTCATCGCCCTGCGTGGCTCGGCCGCAGCACTTTCCATCGCCCGGTGGGGGCTCAGGACTTTCATCGGCCTGCTCGGCTCGACCCTGGGACTTTCCATCGCCCGGTGGGGGCTTCAAGGGGTTGGGAGCCTCGACTGCCTCGTGGCGCCACGGGAGAAGAACGAGGAGGAGATAAGACTTTGCCTTCCATCACAGTGAGGGTATGCCTAGAGCAATCACTGTGATGGCTGTTTTGTGTAAAAAATTGTATCTGTGTGTCTTGTGTTCTTTAATGTCTACTGCCGGACCCTGACGTGAGAGGACGCTGGCGTTGATTATTCGCCGCTTTTCCGTCAGGATAGTTTGTCTGTTTGTCTGTTTGTTTCTATGTTAATTGTATTTGTAAAGCGCTTTGTGCATGTGTTAAGGCGCTATATAAAATAAATATATTATTATTATTATTATTATATTGAAGTGGAGCATAGCTTTTGGACTGATATGTGGGATTATGGGCCAAATGTAGACAAATGGAAATGGCTCAGGGAGGTGTCCTAGTCAGCATGGAATAGTTGGTCCGCAAAGCTGGTATCTGTGCTGTATAATATGCTAAATTAATCAAATATATACTCATAGATGAGGTTGATCTAATACAGAAACATGTCTTTAAGATGGCCAAAGTTGAAAACTCAATATTCTGGGGCATACAGCATTTAACCAGGACAGCCAAAAAGGAGACTGCAGTAGTGCTGTTAATGAGGCAAGGGATAACAACCTTCCACCTCCAACCTCATCTATTGTATCCGCTATTCCACATGTCAACTTCTCTACATCGGCGACACCAAGCACAGGCTCGGTGTTCGTTTCGCTGAACACCTCCGCTCAGTCCGTCTCAACCAACCTGATCTCCCGGTGGCTCAGCACTTCAACTCCCCCTCCCATTCCCAATCTGACCTTTCTGTCCTGGGCCTCCTCCATTGTCAGAGTGAGGCCCAGCGCAAATTGGAGGAACAGCACCTCATATTTCGCTTGGGCAGTTTACACCCCAGCGGTATGAACATTGACTTCTCCCACTACAGGTAGTCCCTGCTTCCCCTCTCTATCCCCTCCCCCTTCCCAGTTCTCCTACAAGTCTTCCTGTCTCCGACTACATCCTATCTTTGTCTCACCCCCGCCCCTGACATCGGTCTGAAGAACCTGAAACGTCACCCATTCCTTCTCTCCTGAGATGCTGCCTGACCCGCTGAGTTACTCCAGCATTTTGTGTCTACCAAGGGTTTTATCAGTATTTTATCTGACTAAATCTTGCAGATCATGGTATCGAATTAGGATTTATATGGGTTAACTAAGATGATGGGGGTTGGGAGGGTGGTGGTGGGTAGCGCAAGAGAAATTGATATGTTATTGGTATTTCTATTTATAGTATTTACACTGCCGGAATGGCATAAGTGTGGAAATTAAAGGTGAACATAACAAGGATAATACAGTGATCATGGATGCTTTAATGTACCTTATGAACTGGAGAATCAAATTAGTTCTAACAATGTAGGAGATTAATTCCTGAAACTGGCATGAACTGGATTTTCAATCAATATGTTCAACAAACATGGGACTATGCTATTTTAGATCCAGCATTGTGCAACAAGAAAAGATTACATAAGAACGTTAATGTAGTGTAGGAAAGAGTGACCATAAAGTGAGAGATTTTTACATTAGGCTCATAAGCTCATTAGGTTCATTCTGAAACGAGGGTTTTCAATCTCAGTAAAGGAGATGGTGAAGATACAAGGAGCATCTAGGCATTGACAGATTGAGATACAACATTAAACAATTATGGCAATGGACAGATAATGGCTGGTATTTTAAAATAATTTCATGACGTGCAACAAAATATACTTTCTTTTATGGTACAACAGGAAAGGTGGTCCACCCTTGGATTACGGAAAAGTTACACTAAGTGCTCATAATCCACGAGGGATAGGAGCATAAACTTCCTGCAGATAAGCAGATAACAAAAGATGCAGCTGCCAGTAAGGCCCTCTCCTTTCCATCAATACACTCACTCCCCGAAATCCTACAAATTTGTGCAACGATGTTTCTGAAAGTATTAATAAACAGAAAATATTGAAAATTTAAAGGAAATGGCATTAACTATCACAAGGTGCAGCTTATGTAAAGAAGATGCCTCTTGTTGCAAGTGTTCTGGAAACTGATCACCATAGTTACACCATAGTTATTGGTTCCTCAATGTATACCTACACCATGAAATATTTGCAGAAAAAAATCCAGATAGGGTCTGAGTTGACCTCGTGAGTGTGCTCATCAAAACAGCAGATAACGAGGATTTAGCATGTTCAATCTTAAAAAAGAACCTTAAAGTTGCCAGAACCAACTGCAAGCCTAAAGACAAAGTCTGTAACAGCTTCTTTGGGTGGGAAAGGGAAAGGAATAAGAAAGTGAATACCTTACAGGCAGAGATAGAAGAATTTACAATGGAGAATAAAGAAATTAGAGGAATTATACAAGTTCATTGCATCTACCATTAGAGAAGATGCAACAAATAAAGCTATAAGAAATACTAGTCCATCAGACTTGGGTCAAAAGGACGGCACGGTGGCGCAGTGGTAGAGTTGCTGCCTTGCAGCGAATGCAGTGCCAGAGACCCGGGTTCGATCACGACTACGGGTGCTGACTGTACGGAGTTTGTACGTTCTCCCCGTGACCTGCGTGGGTTTTCTCCCACCCTCCAATGACGTACAGGTATGTAGGTTAATTGGCTTGGTAAATGTAAAAATTGTCCCTCGTGGGTATAGGATAGGGTTAATGTGTGGGGATCGCTGGTTGGCGCAGACCCGGTGGGCCGAAAGGGCCTGTTTCTGTGCTGTACCTCTAAACTAAACTAAAATAAGTAAAGGAAATAAATGTGAGCAAAAGAAACACTAACAGAGAAGTTAATGGTACTGACAAATAAATTACTGGAAAGTGGAAGCTATGAAGATAGTGGATACTCTGGTTATTTGACAAAATTCTACCGATTCTGTAATGATTCCTAGAAATTTGAAGATTGCACATATACAATCCCTTATATTAAGAAATGAGGAATCATGAAAGCAGAATATATGCACACTGTTATTGTACTCAGAGCTCAAAAATATTGTCTCAGAACTTTACAGTCTCCTCATTTTTTCAGTTCAAATTAACAGCCGAGGATCATCTGAAAACATAAGCAGAATGAGGCCAATGTATATTTTGGGAATAGCAATACTAAGCAATGCTTCAGCAGTAATTTTGGAATAGGGAAAACATTTAGAAACAAAGCAAGGGAGGCTATTAAGCAGTAGATATGTTTGTTAGGACAGAGATGATGGGCGAGTGGGATTTAGTGAGGATTGGAGATGACCAGTAGCAATTTGAATGGAGTTTAGTGGCCAGAAGATATATAAAATTGTTACCGAGCTTTTGATAATTTATTTTTAACTTTTCCATTCTGCCACTTACCCTCCAAAAATGGATACCTGGAGGACTACATACAGAGGCCGTCTAATAAGGTAATGTCCTTACTTTCATACTATGGCCATTTAGAGTTCAAGATATTGTATAACTTTGAATGTCAAGACTTTGTGAGGTAGCAGCTCATGGTGAGAACACTCAGAAAGATCAACTCAGTGACAATAGCCGCTCTGGAATTGAACCATAAAATTATGGATACAAGCCTTGTTCAGCATTTGAACACTACCTTGCCCAATCTTTCAATGCTAGGGGAATGGTACATTATTGGACATGCCATGTTTCATGTGTGGAGAGCCCTTCCCGACTGTTCAAATGGGCCCAGAAGATTCCATCATGTTATCTGAAAATGTACATTTCTACTTGTGTCCCAAAAATTCTGGAAACTTTATAAGAAATGCTGACCATTATAAACAAACAACTCAGTTCATAAAGTTTTCTGCTAAATTACACTCTATCGACTTGTTCCCACAAGGTACATCATCCTGATCTTTCAATAAGGCAGTATCACTAAATGCTGCAGGCCTGAATAAAATAGGAAGCTCCAGACAACAGTAAATTCTTGTGATTGGTTCTGTGCTTGTATGCCTTTTCTGCATTGATTGAGTGGTATTCTATACTATCTTTAAAAAGCCAGTGTTCTGGCTGAGAGCAGCTTCTTTGTTGTTGCCACATGAAATCTGATAAAAAATATCAAGTCCCGGCAAACAATGCATCATTTATTTGTGAAGCTCCTGCATTTCCTGAAAATAAACCTGTTGCATAAATGTTTAAGTTGCTATCACTAACCACATTTCTATACATTTTGCATGATATCTGCAAATTAGTTATACATCATTTTTTTGCCATCAAGATTAGTTTCTTGGTTTGTTTTTTTTAGCCACAGCATACAAAACTTTACGATAAAAATTTGTATTTTTTAACCAATCTTTTTGACAAGCTGTTCTAAACCCAGACCATTGTCACATGAACACTGACAAGTTTCATGAAAATTTAGTAATTTCCATTTCTCATGCCATCAGGTCTCTGAGCATCTTTCCACATCTAATTTCAATAATTAAATCATTATCCACTTCCTATTAAAACACACTATATGCCGGGCTACTTCAATTGTGGTGTGTGTCACTCCTCATATCATATATCATATATATATACAGCCGGAAACAGGCCTTTTCGGCCCTCCAAGTCCGTGCCGCCCAGTGATCCCCGCACATTAACATTATCCTACACCCACTAGGGACAATTTTTTTTTTTTTAACATTTACCCAGCCAATTAACCTACATACCACATAGCACAAAAAGTAAGGAAATTTGTGTTTGGTAGATTATTTCTTTGTTGTAACAATGCTTCTTGGCAATAAATCTTATTCCGTTGGAAAGCCTGTTTATTTCCCTTTTAAATGGTGCCACATTTGTAAGGAACATGCATTTGTGGGATGAGCAGCAGAGCTGAGTATGTGGGTTGCGCCCATGAAAAATCTGCCAAATCTTCTCTGCCAATGCCAAACAGCTTATTCTGCCATTGACTCTTGTTCGGTGTTGTTTAGTGGATTGGATGATTGAAGTCTGAAGAAACAAGACATATTGGCAATTTAACAATTTATTCATTTAATAAACAGGAGCCTCAGTAGCGTGTGGAAGAACCATACACAGCCACAACAGCCTGGCACCTCCTCCTCATGCTGGTCACCAGCCTGGTCACACACTGTTGTGGGATGGCATCCCATTCTTCAACCAGTATTTGTCGCAAGTCAGCCAACGTGGTTGTGTTGGTCACTCTGGCACGAACAGCACGCCCAAGCTGATCCCACAAGTGTTCAATGGGGTTGAGGTCAGGACTGCTGGCAGGCCATTCCATCCTCTCCACTCCCAAATTATGGAGGTAGTCTCTGAGAAACCCTGCTCTGTGGGGGCGAGCATTGTCATCTTGGAGGATAGAGTTCGGTCCCAGACTGTGGAGATATGGGATTGCCACTGGTTGCAGAATCTCATCTCGATATCTCTCTGCATTGAGATTGCCTCCAACGATGACAAGCCTCGTTTTTCCAGTGAGGGAGATGCCGCCCCACACCATCACACTGCCTCCACCAAAAGATGTTACTCTATCGGTGCAGCAATCAGCATAGTGTTCTCCGCGTCTTCTCCACACTTTGACTCATCGCTGAACATAACGTTCCTCCACATGTTCAGGTTCCAGTGCACGTGTTGCCGACACCAGCGCAAACGGGCCTGACGGTGAAGGGCAGTCATGGCAGGCCTCCTGGCAGCCTTATGAGATCGGCTGCGTGCAGTCTGTTCCGAATTGTCTGGGCAGAGAGCCGTCGGCCATATCGTCCTGCAAACCTTGACTGCAAATCTGTAGAAGACAGCCTACGGTTCCCAAGTGCTGACAGGATGAGGAAACGGTCTTCTTCGGGTGTCGTCTTCTTGGGACGCCCACTTCGCGGCCTGTCTCTGACATCCCCCGTTATATGGAACTTGGCCTTCACTTTGGAGATGGTACTAGGGCTCACTCCAAATAATGCCGCAACTTGGTTTTGCGGAACACCAGCTTGAAGTTGCCCTATCGCACGGGCCCTATCCAGATCAGTCAAACGTGGCATGCCGATTCTTGGAGCAGACACCTACTGACCACTGTAGCAGGGCCCATGCTCACAGATGCTGCCAATCAGGTGCCAATCAGGCACCTGATTGTCAGCACCTGGGGGTACCAGAAGCTCAAAACAAGAGTCAATAGCAACAGCAGAATAAGCTGTTTGGCATTGGCAGAGAAGATTTGGCAAATTTTTCATGAGCGCACCCCATATACTCAGCTCTGCTGCTCATCCCACAAATGCATGTTCCTTACAAATGTGGCACCATTTAAAAGGGAAATAAACAGGCTTTCCAACGGTATAAGATTTATTGCCAAGAAGCATTGTTACAACAAAGAAATAATCTACCAAACACAAATTTCCTTACTTTTTGTGCTATGTTTATTTAATCTGCAAATTAATTGCATTCGCTCGAATGCTTCCTCCCCTCTTCAGCAAGGAATGGTGTATTGATTTACAAAAGCTTCAGGTTTTTTTTAAACAATTAACTCTGAAGACCAGGATACATTTGTTTAATATGAACAAACTAATCAATGCTCTCGCAATTAAATTCAAATTTGTTCATTACATGAGACCTCCATGCACACCTCCAGTAACCCCGGTTCAATCTTGCCCTCAACATCAAAACTTAAACTTCATCATTATTTCAATTCTAGAACCAAAACACATACCAACCAAAGTCACTAAGTTTCAGCATGCAGAGAGCACTTGCTTATGCATATTCATGCTGAATTCCAAATTCTGTTGAGCCCCATATTGAAAAAGTATAGAAATAGACATTACACCGGACACGCAGAAGACAAGTGTTGATAACCTGTAGACACTACATTATAATCCCCAATGAATAATTGAGATCCACGTCAGCATATCTCAGAAACCACTCCCAGGGTATCAAGCAATGTTAAAATTCGCCACAAGGAAGAGTGTTGACAGAACAAGGCCTCACTGTCTACTAAACAAACATGATTTTCCACACTCCTTTATGCATCAAAAAACAGACAACCAACTTTAATGCAGTAAAATTATCAAGATACAAAGCATTGTTCGACAATGCTTTGTATGGTGATAATCAGTTGTGTTCGACAATGCTTGTGTTCGACAATGCTTTGTATCTTGATAATCAAACCCATGTTGAATATTGTCTGTCGAATATTGTGTCGAATGGTGCAAAATTTGCTGGCCCCTTTTCTATGGATCATGTTTTCCATTATCTGAGCTTTCTGTTTCTCTTCGTCGTTTCCAATGCTCTCATGAAGAGCTAGGCCCAAGAAATCCTGATCATCAGCAACTATTTCTCTACTGTCCAGAGTTGATGCCCATCACTTTTTTTTCCAGTTGTAGAAGCATTGGTATCCTGGAAGTCATATCCAATGGCCAATTCAATGCATTCCATGAACATGGCTGATTCCACTGCGAATGTTGGTTTAATTGTGAATCTATACTGTATGGCCTTAAACTCTAATTTACTGACATTGTATTTGCAGGAGATTCCTGAGATACATTAGAATTAGCAAAGTTGGAAACTTAAGCATTTTTGTACATCTTAGCTATTTTACAAAGAAGAGTCTACTTAGAATACATTCATAAGAGACTGGTAGTTTGGTGTCCTCCATCAGGGTGCCCTGAAATTCATATCGTATCACAGGAGCTGCATATGTTAACTGAGGAACATAATTGTGGATCCAAAATGTGTGAAGCGATCAATGAATTACACATTATCAATGTTAATGGAAGGTGATATGATGGCAGGTCCAAATTCATGACATCCATCTTCATGATGCAGGTGGCTAACAACAGACGTAGATAATATGTTTATTAAGTATTGGAAATGTCCCTCTATATGGGAATTTAGTTTGCAGAGGAAGTTTAGCAGAATGCTGCCTGGTTTAAAGGGTTTTAGCTATCAGGAAAGTTTGAATAAAGTTGGATTAATTTCTCTTTGGTGTTTGGAGTTTGAGGAGAGACATGATTGAAGTTATGAGAGGCATAGATAGGGTAGACAGTCAGAATCTTTTAGCCCAGGGTAGAAATGTCAGGTGCGGGACGGAATATCTTTAAGGTCACACGGGCAAAGCTTAAAGATGTGTAAGGCAATTTCTTCTTTTATATAACATTGAGCAGTGGATGCTTGGAATGCATGGTGGTGAAAGCAAATTCAACAGTGGTGTTTAAGCAGTTTTTGCTAGACACATTGATATGCAAGGAATAGAGGGATTTGGATCAGGTGCAAGCAGAGAAGATTAAGATGGTATCATGTTTGGCACAAATTAAGCTGAAGGGCCTGATCCTGTACTGTACTTTTCTGGAGTAAGATAGGAAATAGGTGCAGGAGGAGGCCATTTGGGTCTTCGAGCCAGCACCGCCATTCATTGTGATCATGGCTGATCATCTACAATCAGTAACCTGTGCCTGCCTTCTTCCCATATCCCTTGATTCCACTAGCCCCTAGAGCTCTATCTAACTCTCTTTTAAACCCATCCAGTGAATTTGTCTCCACTGCCTTCTGTGGCAGAGAATTCCACAAATTCACAACTCTCTGGGTGAAAAAGTTTCTTCACACCTCAGTTTTAAATGGCCTCCCCTTTATTCTTAGACTGTTTCCCCTGGTACTGGACTCCCCCAACCTTCGGAACATTTTTCCTGCATCTAGCTTGTCTAGTCCTTTTATGATTTCATACGCCTCTATAAGATCCCCTCTCATCCTTCTAAACTCCAATGAATACAAGCCTAGTCTTTCCAATCCTTCCTCATATGATAATCCTTCCATCCCAGGGATTAACCTCGTCAACCTACGTTGCACTGCCTCAATAGCAAGGACGTCCTTCCTCAAATTAGGAGACCAAAACTGCACACAATACTCCAGATGTGGTCTCACCAGGGCCCGATACAACTGCAGAAGGACTTCTTTGCTCCTGTACTCAAATCCTCTCGTTATGAAGGCCAACATGCCATTAGCGCTTTTCACTGCCTGCTGTACCTGCACGCTTACTTTCAAGGACACCAAGGTCTCGTTGCACTTCCCCTTTACCTAATCCGACACCATTGAGATAATAATCTGCCTCATTTTTGCCGCCAAAGTGGATAACCTCACATTTAATCACATTATTATACAGTATCTGCCATGCATCTGCCCAACCACTCAACCTGTCCAAGTCACACTGCAACCTCCCAACATCCTCTTCGCAGTTCACACTGCCACCCAGCTTTGTGTCATTCGCAAATTTGCTAGTGCTACTTCTAATTCCATCATTCAAATCATTAATATATATTGTAAAAAGTTGCGGCACCAGCACCGAGCCTTGCGGCACTCCACTCTCCACTGTCTGCCATTCTGAAAAGGACCCGTTTATTCCTACTCTTTGCTTCCTGTCTGCCAACCAATTTTCTATCCATGTCAATACCCTACCCCCAATACCATGTGCTCTAATTTTGCTCACCAACCTCCCGTGTGGTACCTTATCAAAGGCTTTCTGAAAGTCTAGATTCACTACATTCACTGGCTCTCCTTCATCCATTTTACTTGTCACATTCTCAAAAAATTCCAGAAGATTAGTCAAGCAGGATTTCCCCTTCATAAATCCATGCTGACTTGGACCAATCCTTTTACCGCTCTCCAAATGCGTCGTTATTACCTCTTTAATAATTGACTCCCGCATCCTCCCCACCACCAATGTCAGGCTAACTGGTCTATAATTCCTTGTTTTCTCTCTCCCTCCTTTCCAATGCTGGTCCCCCGCCTGTTGAGGTGCAACCCGTCCCTTTTATACAATCCACCCATACCCCAAAACAGATCCCAGTGGTCTACGAATCTAAATCCCTGCCCCAGCTCGTCAGCCACACATTCAGGTCCCTTATCTCCCTGTTCCTGCCCTCACCAGCACGAGGAAATGGAAGCAAACCGGAGATAACCACCCTAACTCAGCAAGACAGGCAGCATCTCTGGATGGAAGGAATTCGTGACGTTTCGGGTCGAGACCCTTCTTCAGACTGAGTGTCGGGGAAGAGGGTGTTACAGAGATAAGGAAATGTAAGAGATCAATAGAGATGGAGAACAAGGAAAATGTAGAATGATCATTCTTAGCTCGGGGAAGGTCTCTTCATAATTGCTTTTGTTGTGTTGTGTACATATCCTGGAGCAAGATTGGGATGCTCTCTTCAAGATACAAACATAACCAAAATGTATGGGTTTAAGGCAGAGTAATGTGCATTGTACATCTGCATATATTTACATAATGTAAACTGCATAATGTAAACTGAGTGTACGTTATCATCTATGAGTCACTCTGGTGACACGAGAACCAAACAACGCCCCATGAATGAGCTGTAGCACTGCACACAATTTCTTTTCAATAATCAAATGCGCAGATCTTTCTTAGAACTGATTCAGAGAATTTGTTTTGTATAATAGTAGAAAATTATACCTCACAATGGATGCAAATGATTTCCTGTTCATACTCATCAACAAAATGTTCTCTTTTGACATCAACTCTTGATTTTTCTTTGATTCCTTTTTAAAAAAGATTGCCTTTGTTGTATCTCGTGTAGTCATTGCTTTATTTATCTTTAAGTTACATCTTCATTTTTTCTGTTATGCACTTAAATTTTCTTCCCGCCTCCCCTCTCATTTATGAATTAACAATGTATCTCTGTGGCTATTCCATATACTAATTTTCTTACTATTCAACATCCAAAGACTGAGGTTGCGCAGGAAGATGGGATGCTTAATTTCCTTCTAGAAGAGATCTAAGTGTGCAACAGGTGCTGCCATGTGGTTCTTGTGTAAGGTGAACATAGAGTTTGATGGGGGTTACAGAGGAGTGAATTGGTGGTGCTGTAAGATTGGGAAGGTCTTGGAAACTCAGGAAGATTACTTCGCAGAATTGGTTGAGAAATTGTTGCAGTGTTTTGTCTGGTGTGTAGCGTTCAGCGTGGTCAGGAACGTCATCAGATATTTAAAGAGCATGTTGTGAGGAATGGTGCCAGATGCACGACTTAAGTATGTTGGGGAACGGCTCTAGAATGCTGCCAGAGCACGGTCAGAAATGGGAACCGGTTCGGTCTGGGAGGTTGAAGTGTGGCTGGGATCAGGTGCGGAGGCCAAAGCACAGCTGAGTGTGTGCACATTTGCCCAAAGGCAGAGGGGTGTAAATGATAGTTGTGTGGTGGAACAGAAGGTCAAAGAACTGGAGGGTGGAGGAAGATGGAAATTCTAAGTGAAAGGCTTCAGAGACAGGGAGGATTACTCATGAAAGAGGTCAAAGGAAGTGTGCATAAGAAGTTGAGGAGCGATACAGTAGGCAATAGCTTCTGAGTGTGTGGCAGTCAAAGGGTTAAAAAGACTGTCAAGGAATAGAATAATGTAGTGTGTGTTTATCTCAACTGACATCTGGAGATAGCCACATATAGAGGTGGATAATAGTCTGAATATTTCTGAGAATTGAAAGGATCACGTCAGAAGACTGATAACAAACTCAAAAGAGAAAGGGCAGAGTTGTTTGATTCTGATTGATAACAGGACTACGAATTAGGAACTGCTTTAAATGGTCACTTGTGGCAATCAGGGCTGAATATCTGGTGCCAGTCCATACAAACTATAACAAGGTTTATGAATAATAATATATTTACTCTGAAGATATCCCTAGTACAAAGCAAGGCCTCAATAGCTCTATGGGCAGTTCCCATTGTAATGGAGAAAATCAAAGGCCTGGCCCAAGTCAGAATTAAAAAAAATTGATGATGCCTGGTCATGAGATCATAAGACCCTCGGGGAAAATGGAGTGCTTGTATGAACCATCTGTAATAATCAATCCAACACTCCTCTACATTGGTCTGAAGAAGGGTCTCGAACCGAAATGTCACCTATTCATTCTCACCAGATGCTGCCTGTCCCACCGTTACTCCAGCTTTTTGTGTCTATCGTCTATATTGGATAGGATCAGTATTCATAACCAAAATGCCATACATTGTTAATGGAAGGCTATGCCATGGCAATCAATAGTCCAGCTGCGATAGTACATAAATGTCAGAAATAGTTTAGATCTGGACTAGATTGACAATGTAGAGCAGTCGCATTGGGGATGGACTAACGAAGGATCGTGGAGGATGGATCGTGGAAACAGGATTTACCTCCTTACTGGACCTTGGAATAGTACAAGAATCTGGGAACAGCTCAACCAAACAGCTAAACCCAAAACTTGCAGAAAGGCACCCCGAGTCATTGTACTGCACTTAAATTGGATATTACCTGGAGGGCAGAATAGGAGGAGCACTGACATTTTTTAGAGAAACCTGGAGGGCGATTGGTCAGGCATTGCCATGGAGAGATTAAACGCAAGGATAAACATTTTAAAATTCACATGTTCCTGAAAGTAAGAATGGCTACAATCCAGCAAAGAGGAGATGGGAGAATGGAACTGTGCACATTATGGCATGAGTTACAATAATGTTTCAGAGCATGGAACAATGGAAGCCAACAATAAAGTCCATTAAGACATTAAACACTCTGCTTGAAACATTGCAACTATTTTGTATTGAACTTTTGAAGGACCATGAAGCTGTGAGAGTAATCTTGATCAATGGGTTCAATTTTCAATTAACGTTAAGTTTGTGAAATGTAAATATTACACTCAATCAACAAAAGTGCTTAGTCGAGAATTGAAATTGCTTCTAACGATATCAATAATATTACTTGCACTACCGATTAGAACGTAAAGTCTTCATTGTTAAGATCTGTCACATCAGTAGAAATAAAAAGAGAAATGTACACAGGGCAGGGATCTACAATGAGCCTCAAAAGCCATGTTGAAGTCACCCAATTTTATACACGATACATTGGTTGAGTTATTCCTTCAGATATAAGGGCCACAGCTCGCAAGGATCAAGGGCAGTTGGAGGAGGAACTGGATGCGAGAACAATTTAATTTGGGTGGGTCGGGGGAGATTAAAGCATGTTACACTAACTACTGGAAACACCCCACAGCAATATGAATTGCAGGTGTACAGACCTATATTTGAGAGAAATTATATTAATGTGGTTTGGTAATGTTATCCCCAAAGTAATAACAAGAATATAGCAAGGCAACATCATTAAAAGGAAATTTGTACTTGACAAGTCCCTGGAACCTTTGAATGTTAAATAATCAATGTACTGCTGGTGTCAAGATTTAAAGTGAACTAAACATCTAAATCAAATATTCAAAGTTGGCCAATAACGAAATTAACTTTTATGTTTACCCTCAAGATGCTCAGATTATCACAAACATAAAAGCACTGTGTAACTCTAACATGGGCTGGAGAATTAATTAGAAGTTTACATATAATAGACTGATGTCATCAAAACAAATTATTTCTAGTTTGATGTTGTCATGGATGGGAATTTTATACTTTTCTTTATTTTAAATTGTATTTGTTCACTGATATAGACATGTGCCCTTGGACATTGAAGATACAATATTCCATATTACTCAAGCAGATATTTATTTAAAAAAACAAAATAGTAGTCTCACATAGTACTTCTTGTTTATATATTCTAAGAATAAATTCAAGGACTGCAAACCTGTGAGTTACACAATCCATGATAATTTTGCACAAGATTTGTTTAGTCTCGGAGAAACTTATTCATCATTACCTGGAACCTTATCAACCGATGCAAAAACTGAGCGTTGGACTGTTGGATCACTGACACCTCGGCGAGACTGGCCATAGAACCTAAAAGGAAGATGATGGGCTGAAGGTGACCCATGTCCAAAACCCATAACGTCTGAGGATGTTTGCACAGGAAGATCCAATAGTACTAGAATATAATAAATGTATTGAATAGTTAGAAAACACTACATCAAATAATTTTAATGCTTAAATAGAACTTTGTGGTCTAAGTTGTCATTTTTTAATGAAGGAATCAACAGCTGCAATAAATCCATCTGCAATTGACTTGCCATTTTTTGGTTTACAGCAACGTGAATTGTAAAATTGTATTCAATCTGATGTGGTGCCATTTTTTTAATGTTTGTGTTGTATGCCAAATTATCCTTTATGATGGATTATAAAATGATAAACCATTTCAATGACAGGTTCGAACTCCACATATTCCCCTGATTAATGTTTATTTTGTCATAAGAACAACCAGAATTAGTCAAACAACTATTTTCTGCAGAATGTAGCAAGTTTTAGGTCCACTGCATTGATAATAACCAACAAGAAACATTGCAGCTCTATTGTCAGCTTTTATTACTCATTGTACTCAGTCATTCGTTCTCTCCAGATTTAATTGCATTGTGTTACAGTGCAACAATTCTCACTTTCTTCAGCCCAAAGGAGAAACTATCAAAGTCTTGCTGCATAGTTCCCAATGAATGTCAAGTAAATGACTTAAAAATAAACTTTGGGATGCTCCAGGGCTGTGAATGACATTTAATAATAAATGCATATCTTTCCTTTTACTTGCGTTGCATAGAGACGGTGACATTTTATGGTAACATTAAACACGATAACAATAGCGTAGTGTAAAAAATCACTGCAACAAAAGGACACCAAGTTTAGCATTGAAAAGAACAAGTTAACTGGCAAACTCAATAAACAAACTGAAGGTGAGATGTATCAAGCAAAATGGAGGTGTCAAAACAATAAATTTTAAACTTGTTGAACTTTCCCTGGTAACTAGCCATGCATTCGATTGCCCAAGCATGCTTAGAAAAAGATCCTAACCTGCTATTCGTTGCATCTTCATACGTCGCGCTTGAATGCGACCCTTTGCTAATCGCTGCTTTGCGATGATACAGCGGATATGATCAGCAAAGATGAACATTGCCTGGAGAATTGGGAAGGGTCTTGCATGAGGGTTGGATGCAGGCTTATGGATGATTATGTTTAAAGCCCTGCTGTCATCTTCAACTCCCATCACCTGCATATCCTACAAAAGAAAAACAGGAGTTAAAAATGAGTTTAATATTATAATTCAACTGTAACACAAGTTTTCTTTTTCAGCATAATGTGGCCACGGAAATGGGTGCTACTGTTTCTTTATGTCTGACATTTTTCTCAACGGTTCTCTCAAAGTTTGAAGCAAATTCAAAACGGACCTACCAAACCGAATTTGGTTCTCAAGCATTAAGATCATTTATTTGTCATATACATTGGACGTTAACTGGAACAGTGAAATTCTAACTTGCTGCAACATTAGATGCAACAACTATAAAGTCAATGAAGTCATTCTAAGCAAACAAGACCATGATAGTGCAAAAACAAAGTTCTAAAACCTGATGGTTGATTGGAAGAAACTTTTTTTGAACCTGGAAGTAACAGTTCTCAGACTCCTGTATCTTCTTCCCCATGGTGGCAGTGATAAGAGAGGCTGACCAGTGTGTGTGTGTGACTTTGATGGTATTAGTTGCTTTTTTGAGGCATTGTCTCCTGTAGATCCCTTTGATCGTGGGGAGGTCAGTACCTGTGTTGGGCTGGAGTATTGCACACCATTTTCTGCAGCCTCTTTCATTCTGCGCCTTTCAAATTTGCAAACCTTTCCTTGCAATTCCAACAACGTGCTGGGCCCAGGACATGCCCTGTGGCTTACAAACATATGAGCAGAAGTTCATGGTGTGTTGAGATCCAATGAGCTAATAATTGATGCTTGATTTGCCAAAATAATAGCAGCAGAGGTTAGATTGGCTTGAGAAAATATGCAATGAATTGGTCAATCATTCTTCCTCATTTTTCTCCTTTACCTGAAGCAAACCTGCAAATTTTACCACTCCCCATCCAAGCCGCTTGCTTTCAGGCTCCACCAGGCTCATTTGATAAACATCTACAGCCAAGAACCGATGTACTTGACCGATGTCTTTCATAACAACCGTGCAAGCAATTAGATCACTGTTATCTGAAATGATAAAATTGAAATAAAAATAGCTGATCAGTTCTTGCGCAACAAACAGAAATTACATTTCAAAATAAAATATTAAAATAATACATTACAATAAATCAAAATAACAAAAAGATGTCATTATTGATATATTCTGATATTTATCAATGCACATAGGTCACACCTTAAAATGAACTCTTTGCTTTTCAGTTTACCATAAAACTAAAATGATGAATTTGTGAAATTGCCTCCAATTATGAACAAACAAATGTCGACTGCAAAAACACTATGCCAAGAAACTGAATTTGCACCCACTTATGCTTAAAAAATACATAATTCATTTGACCATGATTATTCATTATTGCATGCTTTATCAATCAATATACCACCCATTGAAAAATTAAATTGAACAATTTTGTGCCCAATTCCTTAGCACAGGCTAATTTTTATAATACAATTCACTCAGTTAAAAAAGTAGTAAACTCCCCATTAAGATGCCAATGACACTTTGAAGTAGGATATTCAGTGCTTTGCTACCATGCTGCCTGTGTGACTGATCTGCTTGCCCAGATTTAGTTATTAAGGACTGACAGCACCTTTTCACATTAGAGATTAGCGCTGTGCTTACAATATGATCTCATGAGCCAGAGGGACTTGTGGCATCTTAAAAGGAATGGAATGGACTTGTGGGTGCAGTTCCAGAGAAAAATGGTTGGCAGATGACAGGGGGAAGAGAGCAGAAAAATAGGGAATTACCAGACATCATGAAGATATTATTGTCTTGCTTCCTGCACTTCCCTTCTCTCCATTTTTATATTACAAAAATAACACAGAAAGAACCTCTCTGTAAAAGGGTAGACGTTGTTCACCAGCTCACAGACTCAGCCATCAGATAACAAACACAACAGTTGTGGAAGAATTTGGATTCCCACATTAGTTTCAGAACCCACAAAACATGAGTGGAAACTGATCAGCTTGATCCTGAGGGACTGCGAAATGCAGCCTAAACACAGCATCCATTTAGCAACCAAAAATGGGCGAAATCCAATTTTAAAATATAAATATTCAGATTTGCAACTATTCCTCTACAATGATTTTTTCATTTAGTTTCTTATTTTCACAAGCGCTGAGGAACAGTGAAAATCTTTTCTTTGTGTGTTATCCATCAAAGACGAATGAATGCATATACATGTATCCAATTAAGCCATCCACAGTGCACAGATAATGGATAAAGGGTAATACCATTCAATGTAAGATGCATTATATTTTGACACCTTTTTGAACATCAACATAAAATTTGGATCCATTGAAGTAATACTTTTTCTATATTAGCAATGCAGTATTTACTGAATAGTTTGCACTAATGAATATTTCTGGGTGAAAGGCACACATTGTGAAATTGGGCCTGTGCTTCCATGTTTAATTCACCTTGTTCCAGTCAAGGTTTGCCTGCACCCACTGTACATTTCCTCCACTGCTGGCAGAAATTGAACCCTAGCTGATCACTCAATATAACTAAGAACCCAATACATGGGATAAGGAATTGAGGGGGCAATTGAAAGCTATTCACTGTAATACTGATATCTTGCTCCCAGTGTATATTGGCCTGTTTTGACTGGATTAGCTTGAACTTTAGACAGTGGTGCTGCCTTGATTGATCATAGCCGCTATGCCAATGAATATTGTACTCAATGGTGCAACCAGTCCTTGTTCAACCCACATCTCCTTTTGGCTTGGGGTAGATGATTGTATAAGTGAGGTTCACAACGCAGTTTCCCCAATAATCCAGTTTCTCCCACCTCATTGGCAATCTTTCTGCTCTTGGATTGTGACAGAAGTGGCAAAGTTTCTTTTTAAGCATTGCTGCATTGATGGCTGGGATGTGAGTCAATGAAGTAGCAACTTTGAATTCTGCATGTTTCTTTTCACAATTCTATAGCTTCTGTTCTAGTGTACAGTTTTGTATGCAAAGATATGGTATTTCTTTAAATATTTGTGGGAGAAATACTGAAGCAAGTACACCAAAAGAATATGAAATCAACTTTCTAGGCAAATGACTCTCCAATCACGGGTTAAAACCATTCTCTAAGTAAATGTGAATGCATCTGATTCTTGTTTCCTTCAAATCATAAAATGTACATTTAAGAAAGCAGACATGTCGCACGCCAGCATGTTCCAGCCGTGCCACTTCCCTTGCAGATATACTAATCAAGAAAGCAGATGATCTATTCATTCGTATATTGCAGTCTGCTGAACATTCTTGGAGATTAGTTGCTGTGTTGTAAGCACAAAAAATTAGGTGCAGGAGTAGGCCATTCAATCCCTCAAGTTAGCTCTTTTATGTTAACAAGATTGTGGCTGAATTGACTGTATCCTCCATATTGCAATCCTTTGTGATAACCTTTCAGCTCCTTGATTATTGAGAAGCAGTCTCTCTCTATATTAAAAAAATTCTCAAAGATTCTGCCTCCACCAAGAGGAAAAGAGTTTGCAAAGCACATGGACCTCGGAGAGAAAAAAAACATCTGCTTCTCTGTCTTAAATGAGCAGCCTCTTGATCTGGATTCTCCTACAATGGAAAACATCTTTACATACACCCTGTCAACGAGCCCTCTGGATCTTACTTACATGTTTCTATCAAGTCCCCTCTTGCTTTTCTGAACTCCAGTGGATGCAAGCTTAGCTTGCCTAATGTTTTCATTATTTTACATTAATCAGTTTAGTAAATCTTCTCTGAGGTAGACACAAAATGCTGAAGTAACTCAGCGGGACAGGCAGTACCTCTGGAGAGAAGGAATGGGTGACGTTTTGGGTCGAGGCCCTTCTTCAGACCCTTCTTCTCTGAACTGCTTTGAACACATTAACACCCTTCCATAAAAACAGAGACCAATACTGTACACTATACTCCAGATGCAGTCTTACCAATGCCTCATAGAATAATCATCCTAGTTTTGTATTGAATTCCAATAATGTATCCTATACATTACAAGAGTGACAATGTTTCTAAACGACTTCATTGACCACAAGTTTTTTCCCAAGTCCTGAAGTTTGGAAACGATACTAGTCTTTCTGGCACATCATCGGACAAATAATTATGATGGATTAAAATGGTTATGCAGTAAACTTTCTCAACTAGTAGATATACTGAATAGTGAAAGTCCTGGATAAAGTGGATGGAGGGAGGATGTTTTCACTAGTGGGACTGCCTAGGACTATAGGTCATAGCCTTAGAATTAAAGGAAGTTCCTTTAGGAAGGAGACGAGGAGGAATTTCTTTAGTTAGAGGGTCGTGAATCTGTGAAATTCATTGCCACTGAAGGCTGTGCAGGCCGTCAATGGTCATCTTTAAGGCAGAGATAGATAGATTCTTGATTGGTGTGGGTGATATGGGCTATGGGAAGAAGGCAGGAGAATAGGGTTGGGAGAAATAGATCAGCCATGATTTAATGGCGAAGTAGACTTGATGGGCCGAATGGTCTATTTCTGCTTCTATCACTTATGAACTTATAGATTAATGATTTACGTTGGGAAGGCCAAAAAAATGTATTAGGATTTCATAATGAATTTGTGCCAACTCACAGGCACGGGCATTCAAATATACTTCTGAATAAATAACATCTTAACAAAAAACGAAAGCCCAATAATAAAATCATTACACACCTTGACTATCCCATCGTTTAGGAAACAGTTGGACAGGTACATGGATAGGACAGGTTTGGACGGTTATGGACCAAGCATAGGCAAGTGGGACAAGGGTAGCTGGGACATTGGTGGCCGGTGTGGGCGAATTGGATGGAAGGGCCTGTTTCCACACTGCATCAATTTATGACTTCTCATTGAATGCCCCATAGCTTGTGTTAGCAGATTTCATTCTAGCTTTGAGTTATTTTAAGTCTACAAAAGGCTCTGATGATTCATCGTTAAGCAACATGAGTAATTAAAACGTTTCTTCTAGTGGAGAGTTACCGGAACACAATGGTTAAATTAGTAAAACTGGTCATTCTTCTTTGGCTTCCAACCACAATGTAGCATAAATTATGGTCATGGATAGATTGCTTTTGCTATTTCCATATTTATGACATCATACTAGTATGGCACCTGAAGTGTGGCAATAACTAGATGGATTTCAAATGAAAAAGACCAGAAATAAATTACATGCCTGGCAATCAGTAATTTTCTCCAGAGAAATGTTTGATCCAAAAGATACTCTGGTATGTTTAACAGTTTTTGATGCTCTTAGACTGGTTGAATTATGTAATACACTACAGTACGAATCCAAATGCACTATAGATATGGTTGCAAAATTTGCCAGAATACAAATCAATAACTGATAAATTTCATACGAGCATTTCACAAAATGATTAGTGTAGATTATTAAGGTACATAATGCTGTAATTTACCAGGCATTAATTTCTCTATTAAGAGGTTTATAATACAGATGCTGGTGTATACCAAAGTTAGACACAAAGTGCTGGAGTAATTCAGCGGGTCAGGCAGCATCACTGGAGAAAAACTCGGTGACGTTTTGAGTGGGGCCCCTTCTTCAGATGGAAAGTGGGGGAGGGTGGTGCAGGGCTGGAGGCGAGAAAAGACCACAACCAATCAAAGTGGACCACAAATGACCTCGGGCAGGGAGGTGCCCGCTAAACCCATTGTTGGCTCGGGAAGATGTGATCTCAAGAGGGAAACAATGTGGAGAACTGTGGAACTGGTAAAACTACTTGGGTGGAGGAAGGGGGCAAGGGGGAAGGGGAGGGGAGGGGAGCGCAAGTAGAAGTTATCTAAAATTAGAGAATTCAATGTTTATACTGCTGGGTTGTAAGCTACCCAGGCAGAATATGAGGTGCTGCTCCTCCTGTTTGATGTGGCCTCAGTCAGGCAATGGTGGAGAGTGTTTATAGAGGGAAATTGATTGGCCCTTTGTTCGAAAAAGAAATGAAGGGCCTTAAGTCCCTCCTGGCGGGGGATGGAAGTGTAGAGGGAATGAACGTGCATGGTAAAGATGAGTGGATGGGGGCCTGGGGGGGGGGGGGGGGGATAGGATAACATTGAGGTTTGTGAAGATGAACTCAATGGGGCAGGAGCAGGAGCAGTTCTACTTTTGGATTTCTGGGCAGAGGTGGAAACAGGCCCTGCTGGGCTGGGGAATGATGAGGTTGGAAGCAGATTGCCAGAGGTGATGAAATCAGAGATGGTCCTGGAGAAAATGGCTTGGTGCTCATCTGTGGGGTACAGCAATGCCAAACTTTTAAGAAAAATGTGACATTAGAAAGAAAACATTATCCTATCCTTTAAAGAACGTAGAAACCCAGAGCTGGTAGTAAGTAGATTGCAGATGAGACAGAGGACAAGAGCAAGCATGAAAAACAAATATCAGTTGAGAGAAGCAAACTCTGCTAGGAATGCAAAATAGACATGGGATGTGAAAAGTTCAAATGAAAGCAATTTCTGAACTGTATTGAAATTCAAAACATAGATCCGCCTAAATCCTAAAAAAGGTTTCAAAATAGATACATTAACATTGCACAAATGCAAAGATTTAATCATACCAATCTGTTTTTGCAAACCAACCAGTTCGGTTTTAAGCACAACAGTTTTAATTCAGGATGCACAGCACCAATGCATAAACTATCAAGGGTGTTATTTGGAAGGGCAAAGGAGGACAGAATTCAGGGATTCAGACAGCTGCAATACGTGCCGATTCATACAATGAATGTGAATGTGCAGGTGTGCGCTGGATCTGATTTCGCCACTTAAGGGGAAAGAAATCCTCATCCGAGAGACCTTAATGTAAATTAATTGTAAAACAGTTCCATCTCACGTTGAAGAGCTACCTTTATTGCATGGTTATGTGCAATGGACAGGTATTGAGGTAATACTAAAGGAAAGACAAAAAAATGCTGGCGTAACTCAGCAGGTCATGTTCTTCCTGGAGAGCATGGACAGGTGACGATTTGGGTCAGGTTCCTTCTTCAGACTGCTTCAGATTGATGTAATACTAGTGGCACAGTGGTGCAGCGATAGAGTTGCTGCCTCGCTGTGCCAGAGACCCAGGTTTGATCCTGACTACAGGTGTTGTCTATACGGAGTTTGATTGTTCTCCCTGTGATTGTGTGGGTTTTCTCCGGGTGCTCCGGTTTCCTCCCACATTCTAAAGACATGCAGGTTTGTAGGTTAATTGGTTTCTATAAATTGTCCCTGGCGTGTAGGATAGAACTAGTGTATCGGTGATCCACAGGGATTCAGTGGGCTAAAGGGCCTGTTTCCACGCTGTATCTCTAAAACTAAAAACTAAAACTAGCCACTTACTAACAGACCTGTAACAGCATCCCAATCAAGAGGCCAAACCTCAACATGGCCAAAATCCTTACATGTCCAATTTATCTTATATGAAAAAAAATCTAGCTCTCTGACAGAATACTTAACACAAAGTGAGAATACTAAACACAAAATGGATTTTTGATCAATTCAAAAAACCCAAAATATACAGCATTTTCCCTATGGAACATAAGTGTTGCAAGCTTGTCAACTTGTATCACATTGAGGATAAAAATGGAAGAGTATTTTGTCATTTCAGAATGATGTATATAAAATAGAATTTCCCATGTTACAGCGTGTAACATATTTTAAATAAACTGCACATTTTTCAAAAATAACTGAACATACATTGAAATATTTCAAGTTACTTAGCACAATAACAGCTTGCAAAATAAAAAAGATTTAAAAAATAAACAAACAGCCAGATGACAAGAAGATGGTTCAACATTTCTGGCCTTTATCAGAATTGTTTTTTGATTTTCATAACGATTAGGCCAAGTTATAACTGCACCATGAGTACTGAGCAGGAAATTGACTCACTTTACACTTGATCGGTAGAGCCACCCACCTGTGAAGTGGAATCTGTTAAGCAACTAAGAGCGAAGACTAGCCGTTGGGATTTATCAACAGGCCCTCAAGACCTATAACAAGGCCTTGCAGTAATCGCAGAATACCTTCATTTAGAATCCGACTAGGGAAATCAAATAAACTGTAATTGTGCAGAGGATAAATTCAAAGTATGTGTCAGATATTGTTTTCCCCGTCAGCTTTTCCCCCATTTATTTGGGGATCTGGCATATATTGTCGTCCCTAAAGAAGGATCAAGGCCTTGACAAGCAAAAAGGGAAAATGGAATACGAAAGTAATCTAGCAAGGATCGCAAAACAGATTTTTAAAGTTTCTATAGATATGTAAAAAGGAAATCAGGCAAAATTAATGCCCTTTGCAGTCTGAGATAGGAGAAAGTATCTAGAACATTTCAAAGTGGCTGAGAAATGAACTAAATATTTCACAAAAAGCCTACAAGAAAAAGCAGAAATGAACACATTGAATGAATGAGGGGCAGAAAGAAATGAACATCATTAAAACAAAGAGAAAAAAATAATGGGACTGAAAGCCAACAGGACCTGTTCACCAGTATTCCAAGGTTTTGAAAGTAATGGCTGTGGAGACAATGGATGCATGGGTTGTCATATTATAAAATTCCATCGACTCCAGAGCCGTTCCCACAGATTGAAAAGATAACAAATGTAATTCCAGAACTTGAGAGGTGGAAGAGAAAACCATAAATGTGGACACCAATTAGATTGATATCAGTGGCGGAGAAAATCTAATAACAGTGCAAAAGTGTTGGTGGAGCAATTTGCAAAATAGTGAAAATAGTGAAAGGGAAATAATGCTTGACAAATCGCCTAGCATTTTAAAATCTTAACTAGAATAGATAAGGGGGAAGAACTGATGTATTTGGTCCTTTAGCAGACCTTCAATAGAGTGTCATATGAGAGGTTAGAGCACATGGGACTGGGATAATCAGTAATCAGTCCATGCCAGTAAATGAACACACCAAGGCATGAATAAACTGACCATAGGAACCTGTGACGTCAGGTGTCACAGGGTTTGGTGCAGGAGATAACACTGTTAATGATTTATACGATTGGACCATGTACAATATATACAAGTTTGTTCACAATACAATACATAACAGCATGGATTGTGAGGAGCGTGTAGAATAGTTTCAGGCAGATGGACGAGGATTTTAAATTTGAATGTACGTATATTCTAACATAATAGAACAAAAATAATATTTTTCTGAATGGCAAGAGATTGAGAAAAGTTGATACACAGTGGATTTAAGCATCCTTGGACATGGAACACCACACAGCAATTTACCAACCAATTAGGAAGGTGAACATTATGTTAGTTTTTATTGCATGGAGGATTTGGAGTACGAGTAAAGTTAGCTTGCTGCAATTATATACGCCCTTAACAACAGCTACAATATTGTGTTTCCCCCATCCAAAGATATATTCTTGATAGAGGGGAGTGCAACAAAGGCTGACCAGATGGATTTCTGAGATGGGGAGAATTTGTCCTTAAGCAGCTTGGACATTAGCTCTGATACTAGAAAAGTGAGAGATCTCGTTGAACACATACAAGATTTTTTGCAGATTTTGCAGAAGGGTCTTAAAATATGTGATCAGTCATTCTGGGTGAAGATGGAAATAAATGTTTTCACCCAGCGGATGTTCGAGACATCACAAATCATTTGTGTGGTCAAATATAGCCTATGAAGAATCAGTTGAAGTCCCACTTGATTTTAACAGGAAGTTTCTTGACAGAAACTTGGGAAATAATGATAGTTTCAGAGGTGACACATGCGTCAACTTTTTAAACTCCTTTTATGGGACTGTACAGTACCTAAATTATTTTTCCAGAGCGAAATCAAACAATTATGAAACTAAGTCATGAAACCTCATCAGTCACTTGTCCTGGCAGATAGGAAGCGAGATATAGCTCACAAAGACACCCGGAGGGTTTTGCTCGACTGGCAATGCTTTGAGGGCTTATTACAAATTGAGTGTAATTTCTGCACATTCATGTAACACTGGTGTTTGCCATCCACCCACAGAGAGTGGGCTGACAAAACAGAAAAGGCTAAAATTAGAATGTTAAAATAGTACTAACTGGAAATGGGCTCAATTATTGTCACTGGTGCAGAAGGAAAAAAATGGAAATTCTAAAAATGGAAGGCACGGATTTGCACTGGAACGTTTCTTTTACTTTCTTTGTGGTGAATACAATGGCGAACAACATTTTACAAACAAAAGACAGTCTGAAGAAGGGTCTTGACCTGAAACGTCACTCATTCCTTCTCTCCAGAGATGCCGCCTGATCCGAGTTACTTCAGCATTTTGTGATACCTTTTCCAAACAAAACGTCACTTGCTGCAGTTAATAGCGAGCCATCAGCACAGATTCCTCGATAAATGCCAGTATTATACATTGGATACCGCCTGTCGTCACCATCGACGACTACGAACTCGATGCTGTCCATCAGTTCACGTACTTCGACTCCACCATCACCGACAACTTCTCCTTGGACACAGAGATTGACAAGAGGATCGGGAAGGCAGCCACAACTCCTGCTCACCTCACAACTCGAGTGTGGACCAACCCAAAGCTGACAGTGAAGACAAAGTAGCAGTCTACAACGCCTGTGTCAACAGCACGCTGCTGTACGGCAGTGAGACATGGACTATATATGCTAGACTGGAGAGAAGACTCAACACCTTCCACCTTAGAAGCATCTGCCATATCCTGGGTATATCCTGGCAAGACATAGTGTCCAACGCCGAGATTCTGTCTCACGCTGGCCTTCCCAGTATGTACACTCTACTCAGGCAGCGCAGGCTGCGGTGGCTGGGCTATGTACACCGCATTCCAAAAGACATCCTCTATGGAGAGCTGACATCTGAGAGGAGAACCATCGGCCGCCCCCAGCTACGTTATAAGGATGTCTGCAAGAGAGATATGAAGGCGCTTGACATCGATGTAGAGTCCTGGGAGAGCCTTGCAGCTGACCGCACGAGGTGGAGGTGTACCCTGAACCAACATCTCAAAATGGGGGAAGAGAAACTGATGAACGCAGCGGCAGACAAGCGGGCACGCAGAAAGGAGCACAGCAACTTCAACAAACCAGAGATCACACACAAATGTGACCTTTGCGACAGAGACTGGTCACTCCCGCATTGGTCTCTTCAGCACAAGCGATGCTGCTCCAGCCAACGTTTGGAGCAAGCAGCCAACAACCTTAGAAGTATAAATTGGTCTGATTGCCAAAGGTAAGGTCTTACAAGGCAGCAGGATCTTGAGTGCATAAATACTATCACATACAGAATAAGCAGAATCTACAAAATAACTGAAAATAAGTATTTTGATGGCCAGTGAAGATACTGTCCATTACTATCAGAGATTGAACTAAAGAAGAATATTTTCATGTTTTGAATTATTAAAAAACAAATATGGTTAAAACTTGTTTTATACTCATTTTAACGTGATTAAGATGGTAAATTATCCAAAACTTACCTGATTGCCTCAAAATCACAGAGCATATTCTCAAGCACAAATGAGCGATTTTTGGGGATTTTTGTGTTGTGCATGTACATATAAAAATTGCAGTCAGCTACATGGGAAAATGTTAGAAATTACCCAAGTAATTACTGATATTTAAATCCATTGGTATGTGTCTGCCCTCAGCCTTGCTGAAGAGTGGTCATTGATTGATCTGATTAAAGTTCACAACTTTTTTAAAACTTAAGTCACAAACTCAAACAAATGTCACCTATTGATTTAAATTATTATTTTATAAAATATTGTCCCTGCCACACCAAATAGATTGGTATAAGTATATACCCCTGTCTCTTTAGCAAATATTAATTTCTTATTCTATTGATTGGGTAATCCTTGTGTATTTTTTAAATCATATGTTCTTCCTATACTACAAGCACTTTCTCACTAATAATCTTTCACCAGTTGGGAGTTGAAAAGATTTCAGAGACATAATGTACTGTAATAATAGCACAACTACAATTGCTTGCAATAAGACCTGGCAAACTGCATTTGTTGTGAATTAGTATAAACTACCACAAAGCACTCTCTAGATTTGGAACAAATAAAAAAAAGAATTCAAAAGAAATTTAAATAATTTGATGATGGCATACATTGGCTTATGGAAAGGTTTGGGTGGGTGGGGGGTCAATAAGGTGACAGTAATCAAGTACACAGTTGGCATAGATAAATACATGGCAATGACAAATAAGCACATATTACACAAATGATGCCATATATGAAATGAAAAGATAAAACTACAAACATGGCATGTAGCCTGGATGGGTCTGTCTAGCTATTGAGCACGTCTTACCCTTGCTGTCCTGCTTCAGACATACCTGGCTACCTGCCATGCTCGCTGACACAGCTACCGGCTTACCACAAGTTTTAGCATGGTGCCAATTCCTTAAAAGAAGCAGTAAATGACTTCAACCGGCAAAAGGCCAAGGACCAGTAAATGCCAAACCCAAGGACAGAATGCCAGGTATTTATTAGCCCGCACCATCAAGTTGGGCCCAATCCTCTGATCTAAGCCTATGTCCAAATTTAATTGCGATGTCAGTTATTCTTCTTCACACTAATGTACAATACTGTTAGGGACAGAGGTGTCTTGCACCAACTTCAAATTCAAAGGAGTCTTCTACTGAGCTAGAGCAGCCATAATGGCTGTAAGATTATGAATAATCCTTGCTCCTGCCTCCTTCTCTCATTAGAGAAAGACACCTAAACTTGAAGTGCAGTGGTATTTGAAGGCAGACAAGGAGAAAACATGTGGTGGAGGGAACTGCATATGCTGGTTTACACCGAAGATAGATTCAAAATGCTGGAGTAACTCAGCGGGACAGGCAGCATCTCTGAATAGAAAGAATGGGTCACGTTTTATTGTCACCTTTCCCTAAAAAAAAGTTGTGCACCATCATTATATTAAAAATGAGGAGAGAAATTAATACCAAAAAGGTAAAAACATTGACCAAAATCATTAAATCACAGATAAAAAGCATAATGTGTTTCGCACTACTATTCTAATAAACTAATATTATTTCTTAATATTACTAATAGTATTTAGTACTATTTTATACCAAGTAGTTCTAACTATTAGAATATAATAAATGAATGATTACTATATTTAGAATCATTCTAATTATATTTCTTCGAATGGTCTCACCCTATAAAGGATATTCCCTCTACACTCACGACTGCGCCCCCACCCATCCCACCAACACCATCATCAAGTTCGCGGATGACACGACTGTGGTTGGACTCATCTCAGAAGGAGATGAGACAGCCTATAGGGATGAAATCCAAAGGCTGGCAGCATGGTGTTCAGTGAACAATCTGGTCCTGAACTCCTCCAAAACAAAGGAACTTATAATTGACTTTAGAAAAACCAGTGTAGATTACGACCCACTCTACATCAATGGGGTCTGTGTGGAAAGGGTACCAGCTTTCAGGTTCCTGGGTACGCACATCGCAGAGGATCTTACCTGGTCTACCAACACCATCACCACAGTAAAGAAGGCACAGCAGAGACTCCACTTCCTGAGGATCCTCAGGAAAACCAACCTGCAGGAGAAGCTCATGTTGTCCTTCTATCGCTGCTCCATCGAGAGTGTGCTGGCATACTGTATAACCACATGGTATGCCAGCTGCTCAGAAAAGGACAGGAAGGCCCTTCAGAGGGTCATCACGACAGCCCAGAAGATCATCGGCTGCTCACTGCCCTCCCTGGAGCACCTGTTCAGCCTACGCTGCCTCAGTAGAGCAGGCAAAATAATAAAAGATCCATCCCACCCCGGCCACCGTCTGTTTGTTCATCTGCCCTCTGGTCGACGTTTCAGGTCGATCAAATCCCGAACAAACAGACTTAAGAACAGTTTTTACCCCAGGGCCATACGAGAACTGAACACTACCTTTGCACTAGGCAACACCGTTAAAAAATCTTGTACTTAATATAATTGTATTTAATTGTATTTATGTATTTATTTGTTTTTGCATTTATTGCATATATGTTTGTACGCACCGTCAGGATTGGCTATTTTTTAATTTCGTTGTACTCGTTGCAATGACAATAAATGAATATTATTATTATATTATTATTATTATTTACCCATCCTTCCCTCATCATATTTGACAATAGACAATAGACAATAGGTGCAGGAGTAGGCCATTCAGCCCTTCGAGCCAGCACCGCCATTCAATGCGATCATGGCTGATCACTCTCAATCAGTACCCCGTTCCTGCCTTCTCCCCATACCCCCTCACTCCGCTATCCTTAAGAGCTCTATCCAGCTCTCTCTTGAAAGCATCCAACGAACTGGCCTCCACTGCCTTCTGAGGCAGAGAATTCCACACCTTCACCACCATTTGCTGCTGAAAACTAGGTTATTTGTCCTCTTTTCCAGTTCTGGCAAAATGTCTTGAACCTGAAGCATTAACCATAAGTCGCTTGGCCTGCTGACTGTTTTTGGAATGCTCTGCTTTTATTTCAAACCACATTGCAGACCATGACCCAAAGCTCTGGCAAATTAAAAAAATCCTGAAGTTTAATGGAGGGAAGCCAAATTTTATTTTAGTTGCTCCCCTGCATTTTCTTAGCCATTGGCCTTTACTCAAGGCAATGCCCCAGTTTGTTATCATTATCAACGTAGTTGGTCATGATGTGTCAATGGAAGTACTATGGGACAATGAACTTATCTTGCAAGATGAGAAGGCAACTGATGAAAGAGCAATAGCTTGCAGAGAATCATTGGCTCAAGTTGAGGATTGCTGCCATGCACAACACATTACTTTAGAATACAACGAATGCAATTAAGTTAACATTTGAATCAATTTGGGTGGTCACATTGGTTTCATTTTGTCCCTTAATGATCTCAATGCGAGCACATCCTTTTCACTTAAAGGATGACAGCATTCATCTCTATTTAACTTTCTTTCAGAGTGGCATGTTACAGAACAAATGTTACAGAACAAATGTTCATACCATTTTGTTGTATTGCTCTAGTAAAAATAGCATCACAATTTCACAACTCACCATAAAATCTGAATAGATAATCTTTATTTTCGGACAGCGAATATGCATTAAGCATTGTAAAATGGTCAACTGTTGTGGTTTATATACATTAACAAAATTAGTAAATTGAAACTCTGGCAACCCACTTCCACGATGAATATGACTATTTGTGACAAAAGTATATTTTTCCTTCAGATTTTACCATGCCTCAAAATTAATAAAGTCAAATTATTGTGGTACCATTCATCACACCTTTTTTTTCCTGTTCCATATAAAAACTGTTTATAGAATGGAATCTATTTTAAAATTTAAAGTTACATTGTGATGGGTGGGTACCTTTCTTAATGATTAACTGCTTTTGATTAAGGGGAGAGGAATCATATTTTTACATTACCATGCATCCAATCAAAATGGCAACTTTTATTATCTAAGTAAAACTACTGGTATCATTTTCACGCAAGCAGCGATTACATACAGAATGTGTTAGCTGACAATGACTGTACTACATTCCCAGAAAACATAAAAATGGCAACTGATCTAAATTACTGAATAATGACAAAAAAATTGTTACTTTTCGCAAGCTCTAAATACCACAGGTGAATCCTTTCTCTTCTGGATGTTTTACAATTTTAAATACCCAAGCATTACCAGCACTGATGAATCCATGCAATACTGAGTTAGCTGTCCTAACATGATAAGAAAAATCTACTCAGATACACCAGCAGAAAATGGAAGATGCAAGAATAACTTTGTACCTTGTTAGAATGCTGCCTATTTATTGATATGTTACAAAATGCCCGATAATCTTCAATTATTTGGATTAACTGAGATCCCACAATGAAGTCCGATCGGTGGCAGCTAACCAAAGTAGCGGCACTTCATGGCAGTCGTAACAAGTGTAGCTTGTTACATGATATTTATAAGCATGGTACACAGACAAGTTAATAAAGTGGATTCAAGTCCCTACCTCAAATTTGTCAAATATATATTTTCTTTTAGATGACAAATCAAGAACCACTGGGTTAGCCAACCATTGACTGAGTAGTTAGAAAAAGAATGCAGAACCATGCAAAACAGGAGCAATATTTCACAGAATTGATAGATTCCCATTTTTGCTTCTCCCAATGATTCAATATCGACAGTACTTCAGCATTCTCAATTACATTGATTGTTTATTTGGCCAGATCCTACATTTACAGGAATGTTTGCTCTCTAAGAACAGAGGAAACAGGTTCAAGAGGTCTTCAAATGAAAAATAATTGACCCCTCACAGACGATTATCTTAAATACATTTTACTTTAGCCACTAAGTCTACCTTTTGTTGCATGTGACAACTTTCTTGCCCACAGCATCTTTGTCACAACACACTCAAATCCCACTCCCCAAATTAGGTCCCCACAGTTGTCACTCTATTGCAAGAAAATTGACTTTTTTAAAATTGCATAGTAGAACAAAGCTCAAAGCTACCGATGGGTCGATATGGTAAGTTTTAGTTCTGATACGAATCAATTCGGAGGGTTTGGGCAGTACTTCAGGAAAAACATACTATAGCATCTACGTTGGCCAACAATTTCAACTGTTAAAACCTGATTGGAAACCAAGGAAACTGAGCAAGTATTTTCAATGCAAATCAGCAACATCCATGTGGACCCCATCTACCTGTAGGATCTTATAGAAACATATAAGTTCTTAAGGGATAGGGCGGGCTAGATGCAGGAAAAATGTTCATGATGTTATGGGAGTCCAGAACCATGGGTCACGGCCATTTAGGACTGAGATGAGGAAAAGCCTTTTCACCTAAAGTTGTGAATCTGTGGAATTTTCTGCCACAGAAGGCAGTGGAGGCTAATTCACTGGATGTTTTCAAGAGAGAGTTCAATGTAGCTCTTAAAGCTAACAGAATCAAGTGATATGGGGAGAAAGCAGGAACGGGGTTTCTGATTTTCGATGATCAGCCATGATCATATTGAATGACGGTGCTGGCTCGAAGGGCTGAATGTCCTACACCTGCACCTATTTACTATGTTTCTATGGTTCTACAGTGCCCTCCATAATGTTTGGGACAAAGACCCATCATTTATTTATTTACCTACCTCTGTACTCCACAATTTGAGATTTGTAATAGAAATAAATCACATGTGGTTAAAGTGCACATTATCACATTTTAATAAAAGGTATTTTTATACATTTTGGTTTCACCATTTAGAAATTACAGCAGTGTTTATACATAGTCCCCCCATTTCAGGGCACCATAATGTTTGGGACACAGCAATGTCATGTAGATGAAAGTAGTTATGTTTAGTATTTTGTTGCATATACTTGGCATGCAATGACTGCTTGAAGTCTGCGATTCATGGCCATCACCAGTTGCTGGGTGTCTTCTCTGGTGATGCTCTGCCAGGCCTGTAATTCAGCCATCTTTAGCTTATGCTTGTTTTGGGAGCTAGTCCCCTTCAGTTTTCTCTTCAGTGTATAAAAGGCATGCTCATTTGGGTTCAGAATGGGTGATTGACTTGGCCACTCAAGAATTGACCATTTTTTAGCTTTGAAAAACTCCTTTGTTGCTTTCGCAGTATGTTTGGGATCATTGTAGAATGAAACGCCGGCCAATGAGTTTTGAAGCATTTGTTTGAACTTGAGCAGCTAGGATGTGTCTATACACTTCAGAATTCATTATGCTACTACTATCAGCAGTTGTATCATCAATGAAGATAAGTGAGCCAGTACCTTCAGCAGCCATCGCCATACATGCCCAGGCCATATCACCCCCACCACCGTGTTTCACAGATTTATGCTTTGGATCGTGGTCAGTTCCTTCTCTCCTCCATACTTTGCTCTTGCCATCACTCTGATATAAGTTAATCTTCCTCTTCTCTGTCCACAAGACCTTTTTCCAGAACTGTGGTTGCTCTTTTAAGTGCTTCTTGACAAACTGTAACCTGGCCATCCTATTTTTGCGGCTAACCAGTGGTTTGCATCTTGAAGTGTAGCCTCTGTATTCCTTTTCATGAAGTCTTCTGCAAACAGTGGTCATTGACAAATCCACACCTGACGCCTGAAGAGTGTTTCTGATCTGTCGGACAGGTGTTTGGGGATTTTTCTTTATTATAGATAGAATTCTTCTGTCATCAGCTGTGGAGGTATTCCTTGGCTTGGCAGTCCCTTTGTGATTAGTCAGCTCACCAGTGCTCTCTTTCTTCTTTTTTTTTATTTTTAAATATTTTATTTAAATTTTAACAGAACCCATACGTTATACATTTTACATTCCTTAGTAAACAATAGTCACTGACCTATAACTTCGATTATACACGTATTGTTCTGTATTTTCTCCCCTCCCCCCCACCCCCCAGTTCAAAAGAAGGAAAAAGAAAAAGCAGAAGAAAGAAAGAAAAAGAAAAACCTGGAGTCCTGAGGGAGTCACTTCCGAGTAGTTTCTTTTAAAATTCTTGTTAGGTATCAAAGCAATCCTGAATTTAACTACCTCCTATTCTTAATCCTAGCTTTGCCATGAATGGGTTCCACACCTTCAAAAAGAAGTCATATCCATTTCTCAGATTATACGTTGCTTTTTCTAATGGGATACAACTCCGCATTTCTGCATGCCATCTTTCAAATCTTATTTCATTTTGTTCTTTCCATGTGACCGCAACACATTTTTTTGCTACTGCTAATGATATTTTGAGAAATCTTTCTTGATGTTTATCCAAACTTAGCTTTGGTATTATTCCTTTTGTATCTCCTAGCAAAAACAACCTTGAATCCATTGGTATGATCTTATTCATCAATTGATCTAAAAACTTTTTTAGGTCTTGCCAAAAAGGAATTACCTTCTGACATGCCCATGTAGAGTGTATAAAAGTGCCCACGTCTTGGTTGCATCTAAAACACCTTTCAGATGAGTTTGGTTTAAATTTATTTAATTTTTCCGGGGTTAAATATAGTTGCTGCAAAAAATTATACTGTACTAAGCTGTATCTCACATTAATAGTATTTTTCATACTATCCAAACACAGTCTTTCCCAACTTGGTTCATCAATAATAATATTAAGATCTGTTTCCCATCTTTGTCTTGCTTTATGAATTCCTATCTTTGGACTAGATATCTGTAGTAGTTTATACATTGATGATATAAATTTTTTCATTCCCTTGCCCTGAATCAAGGATTCGATTCCTTTAATCTGAAATAGAGACATTGAATTACCTAACTTTTCCCTTAAAAAAGATTGTAATTGATAATAGAAAAAGATACTATTCCCTGGAATTTGATATTTATTTCTCAATTGCGAAAATGTCAAAAAGATATTCCCTTCATAGCAGTCTCCTATATTTTTAATACCCTTCCGTTCCCAGAGTTGTAGTATTTGATTATTCCAAGCAAACGGCAATAATCCATTTTTTACTAATGGAGTTTTAGCTGTTAAGAAAAATCTTTTATCCTTAACTTTAACTGTTTTCAACAATGTATTAATTAAATGTTTTAGCAAAGGTGACTCTTTATCCTTAACTAATAGCTTCGCTTCCCATTTATATATAAATTCCTCTGGACAAGATTCTTTTATTTTATCCATTTCAATTTTAACCCATGCTGTTTTTCCACCCTCTCGATAAAAGGATGAAATAAAACTCATTTGTGCTGCCAGATAGTAATTTTTAAAATTTGGTAATTGCAATCCACCTAATTCAAATTTCCATGTTAATTTTTCCAGAGACACTCTTGGCATTTTACCTTTCCAAAGAAAATTCCTCACAGTTTTGTTCAATTCTTGAAAACATTTATTTGGCAAAGGTATAGGCAGTGTTGAAAATAAATACTGTATCCTCGGAAAAATATTCATCTTAATACAATTCACTCTCCCTATCAATGTAATTGGAAGATTCATCCATTTCTTCAGGTCCTCATCTATTTTTTTTATTAGTGGTTTATAATTTAATTTATACAAATTATTTAACTTATTATCTACATTAACTCCTAAAAACTTAATGCCTTCTTTTTGCCATTTAAACTGACTTTCTCTTTTACATTGATCATAATTGCCTTCAACAAGAGGCATTATTTCAGTTTTATCTTTATTAATTTTATATCCTGATACTTTCCCATATTCTTCCAGTCTGAAATATAATTTTCTTAAGGATTCCAATGGTCTAGTAAGACAAATTAAGACATCATCAGCAAATAAAGTAATTTTGTGATCTTCCTGATTAACTTTAAATCCTTTAATATCTAAATCTGCTCTTATTAGCTCTGTTAGAGGTTCAATGGCCAATACAAATAAAGCCGGTGACAAGGGACATCCCTGTCTACTAGATCTTTCCAAATTAAATGATTGAGAAGATTGGCCATTTGTCACCACTTTGGCTTTAGGTTGTTTATAAAGAGCTTTTACCCAGTTAATAAAACCATTTCCTAATCGGTACTTCTCTAATACTTTAAATAAAAAATCCCATTCTAACCTGTCAAACGCCTTTTCAGCATCTAAAGCAACTGCTACGCTCAATTCCTTTCTTTTCTGTGCTAAATGTAAAATACTTATAAATCTTGCTACATTATCAGATATTTTCCTTTTTTTGACAAATCCAGTTTGGTCATCTTTAACCAGCTTCGGTAAATATTCTGCCAATCTCCTTGCTAAAAGTTTAGCAACTATTTTATAATCTGCATTCAACAATGATATTGGTCTATAAGAAGATGCATTTAAAGGGTCTTTCCCTTTTTTTTTAATTACAGTTATAATTGCCAATGAGAAGGAGTCTGGTAATGTAGAAGTTTTTTCCGCTTGATGTATCACTTCCATAAATAGTGGTAACAACAAATCTTTAAATTTTTTATAGAACTCAGGCGGAAAACCATCTTCCCCTGGAGATTTATTACTTGGTAAAGAATATAATACTTCCTCCACCTCTCTCAAAGTAAAGGAGGCATTTAGTCCCATCTGCTCCTCATTAGAGATTGTTGGTAATTGTATCTTGGATAAAAAATTATTTATCTTAATTTCATCCTTTTCAGATTCAGAATGGTACAGATTAGTGTAGAATTGCTTAAATACCTCATTGATTTCTCTAGGTTTATAAGTAATAATGTTCTGATCTGTTCTAATTGAATTTATTGTTCTTGATATTTGTTCTTCTTTCAGTTGCCATGCCAATACCTTGTGCGCTCTTTCTCCTAATTCATAATATCTTTGGTTAGTTCGTAATATTAGTTTTTCTGTTCTGTGAGTATGTAAAGTATTGTATTGAAATTTTTTATTTGCAAGTTGTGTTTTTTTTGTATCTGAAGAAGTTTTCTGTAGGTCTTTTTCTAATACGGTGATTTCTTTTTCTAATCTTTCAGATTCCTTCCTATAGTCTTTCTTTATCTTAGATGAGTAGCTTATAATTTGGCCTCTCAAATAAGCCTTCATTGCATCCCATACAATAAATTTATCATCCACTGAATTTAAATTTGTCTCCAAATATAATTCAATTTGTCCTCGAATAAAATCACAGAAGTCTTGTCTTTTCAATAATAAAGAGTTGAGTCTCCATCTATACACTGACTGTTCTTTATCTGGCATCGTAATTTTCATTAATAATGGTGAGTGATCCGATAACAATCTAGCCTTGTAATCTATTTGTATTATTCTACCGCTTAATTGAGCTGAAATCAAAAATAGATCTATTCTAGAATATGTATCATGTCTATTGGAATAAAAAGAGTAATCTCTTTCCTTGGGATGGCTTTTCCTCCAAACATCTATTAAATTTAAACTTTCCATTAAATTCAAGGTTGTCTTCGCTGCTCTTGTCCTTGTCGTTGTCCTTGATGATCTATCCATTACTGGATTTAAACAAAAATTGAAATCTCCCCCTATCAATATATTTTCATGTGCTTCCGCTAGATTTAGAAAAGTATCCTGCACAAACTTCTCATCATCTGTATTTGGTGCATATATATATTCATTAAAGTCCACAATTCTGAGAAAATTTGACAATGTACAATTATAAATCTACCTACTGGGTCACTTACAATATTTTGTATCTTAATTGGTAGCGTTTTCTTAAATAGGATAGCAACCCCTCTTGCTTTTGAGTTAAAAGAAGATGCGACCATACTTCCTACCCAATCTCTCTTTAACTTTTGATGCTCTTTTTCCGTTAGATGTGTTTCTTGCAAGAAAGCTATATCTACTTCCAATTTTTTCATCTGTGTTAAAATTCTCTTCCTTTTTATCGGTCCATTTAACCCATTCACATTATAGCTTAAAAAATTTAATGTGTTATCCATTCATTCCTTTTTTTTTCCGTTTCCTTACCTTGATACCTCTTCCGGTATTTACATTGTGCCGTATTTCAGTGTGCTCCCCTCCATAGTCCAGGTATAAAAACAGAAAAGAAATAAGAAAGATAGAGAAATAGACCCTCCCTCTAATGTTGTTAATAAATAGATTAGCAACATTACCCCCCTCTATTATACGAGGTGTGGTCCGCACCACACTTGTGCCCATGATTATGGTGGAGCATCCACATTCTCCAACCCCCCCGATATATCAAGTACTTCTAAAAATTAACAATCCTTAATACAGTTAATCCCCTCTATAGTATACAGATATTATTAATAATCAATCATTCATGAATCTTCTTAAGCATTTCTCGATGGCAATTCTTCCGCATACTCTTCTGCTTTGACAAAGTCTTTAAAAAATTTATTTTCTCCAGTGTTGATCATAATCTTCAAAGTAGCCGGATGCAGTAAAATAAACCTATAGCCTTTCTTCCATAGAACATTTTTTGCCTTATTAAATTCTTTTTTTCTGCTCAACAAGGCATTACTGATGTCTGGGTAAAAGATTATTTTAGTATCTTCATATTCTATTGGTTTTCCCTCTCTTATATTATTCCCGACTGTTTTGAAAACCAATTCTCGATCTTGGTATCTTAAAAATTTAATCAACACAGATCTTGGCTTTTGATTAGCCGAGGGTTTCGGTCTTAGAGCCCTATGTGCTCTTTCTATTTCCATCAGACCTTGTTTATCTATTCCCAGAGTGGTCCCTATCCAATCTTGAAAAAAGTTAATTGGGTCTTCCCCCTCCACTCCCTCTGGCAAACCAACAATTTTAACATTATTTCTCCTGCTATAGTTTTCCAAGGCATCCAACTTCTCCGCCGTCTTTTTACTTTCAATTGCTGCTGCAGTAATACTGTCTTCATTTTTTTCCACTCTAGATTTTAACATTTCATTTTCCATTTGCATATTATCCACTTTATTTGTCACTGTTTGAAATTTCTCCTCCATTTTTTTCAAAGCCTTACGAAATTTCTTGTTATCTCTCCTCATTAATTTGTTATCTCCTTCAATTTTCTTGAGCCTGTTAATAATTTCTTGAAGCATCGTTTTCATATTAGTCTCTGTATCTTCTTGCTTTTCTTCCTCTTCTTCATTTCCACTTCCACTGCTAGTGGAGTCTCCCGTTACCTCATCGTCACTCGAGTCCGAAACTCCAGACAAAACAGACAAAACATCAGCAGCCTCTCGGCAAACAGTGGGCTTTTTTGATAACTCACGGCGACTCCCTCATATTTTGACCCGAGTCAAAGAGCGCTTGCTGGGAGTAGTAGATTCCAGCTTCATACCGGAACCCTCCCCAGACTCACCGCCTACCGAGGGGTCACCAAATCTAGTCCCCTGTTCCATCAGAGCTGTGGGCCTTCCTTCGATTTTTTTCCTTGATTCTTTTGCTTGCTTCTGTGGCAGTTGTACTCCTCCTTTTACTTTCTTGGAAGGCATCTGTACGTTCTGTATTCTTTCTGATTTTATTTAAAGTACTTGATTCCTTTAGTTCGTCTTTTTTTAGCAGTTTAGGGCTTTGTTTTCGGGAGTGCTGAAAGTTATGTCTACTCAGCCAAGCATTGGACACGCCCCCCCCCCCCCCCTCTTTCTTCTTAATGATGTTCCAAACAGTTGATTTTGGTAAGCCTACGGTTTGGCTGATGTCTCTAACAGTTTTATTCTTGCTTCTCAGTCTCATAATGGTTTATTTGACTTTCATTGGCACAACTTTGGTCCTCAAGTTGATAAACAGCAATTAAAGATTCCAAAGGTGATGGAAAGACTGGAGGAAAGACGAGGGCTGAGAGCTCTCTTATACCTGCAGTAAGGAGGCATTTAAAAACACCTGCGCAATTACAAACACCTGTGAAGCCATGTGTCCCAAACATTATGGTGCCCTGAGATGGGGGGACTATGTATAAACACAGCTGTAATTTCTACATGGTGAAACCAAAATATATAAAAATACCCTTTAATATAATCTGACAATGTGCACTCTAACCACATGTGATTTTATTACAAATCTCAAATTGTGGAATACAGAGGCAAATAAATAAATGATAAGTCTTTGTCCCAAACATTATGGAGGCCACTGTATGTAGTTAGTTGACTGTGACATCGTAAAATCATTGGAAAAATTATGATGCAGGAGGAATTCCTCCCTGTGTGAAGATTACAGCTCTTCAGGCACACTTTTAAATAATTTTAAAATGCAGTGAGAATATTTGCCTCTGCCATTCATTCTTTCAGGCAGCGTGTTTCAGACTCCCACCATTCTCTTGGTGAAAAGATTCCTTTCATTTCCCTCTAATCCCTCAATCAGTTACATTAAAACCTCTATAAGTTCTGCTGTGATTAGAATTGCCTTTGTTTGACATACTAGTACAATAGTACTAGTACACCTTGACATCGTCAAAAGTCCTTTATGTAAGATCTTTAAGTAAGACTAGACCAAGTGGACCTGTTGGGCCCAAACCTCTCCTGCATTGGTGCAGCACCCTTTGCTCCTCCCATTCCCCTCCCCTCTCCCCTCTCCACCCCCGCACCCCTCCCCCTCTCCTTCCCCCTTCCCCTCCCCCTCTCCTTCCCCTTCCCCTCCCGCTCAACCCCCATTATCTTCCCTCCTCCCCCCTCCCTCCCTAGGAGATAGATTTAAACTTTAACATGTGAATAACTTTTAAAATATTACACCGATTTCAATGGAACTTCTTCCATTAGCACCAAAGGGACAACAGTGAGTAAGGTGGGTCTAAAATTGTCGCGCTATCGGGTACCGTTTTGGCTGTATTTCAGGAAGAAACAAACAAGAGTTTTAGTATATAGATTATGTGAACTCAAACAGCTAAAGGTCAATAGATACTTATGGCCTCTTCCAATTTAAATGTAGCCATTAACAGACATTTACTGGTTGGGAAAACCTTGGTTTACATGAATAAAATGAAGTTAGATTGAGAAAAATGTAAAGTAAGATTAATATGTTTCACTATAGAGATTTAGCTGTATTTCTCCATGTTATTTATATCTTCTTTCCTTCAAAATTTCTCTATTCTGTCTCCCTTTGCTTGAAGGAATATTTCTTAACTTCTCTCCTGAATAATACTGCTTTGACTTAAGTTTATGACTCCCCGGTAGATATTTATTTCTATCTATTCTATCAGGACGGTTTATCATTTCCCTTGCTTTTCTTTCCTATACATCTTATAGGGGATCTGAACATACATGCCACTGGTATAGTAGCTTACATCTGATCTGAAGCCAAGGTAATTTCACTGGTATTAACTGTATAACTGATTTACAAGACATGTTTTGCGCTCGATGCATGGATTACAAATGAAAAGAGATGGTATACGGCCAAATTCCAAGTCAATCAGCATAACTTAGATCAAACACCTTATTGGGTCCAGTTTAAAAACAAAATAATGCACATCCCTCAAAGTTGCAAGATTCCCTGAAAGAATCTCAAACACAGGTTGCTCTCAAAATAATGCATTTCCTAAATGTTCATTTACTCAAAGATCAAGAAGATTTTATTATGTTAATCTTTCATGGATTTTCTCATTGCTTCTCTGAAAATAAATGAAGACTTTAACTCTACAATCTGGAATAAGGAAAAGATCACCAGTGAATCCAGGTTGCAAATGCTTTTTACTGAAAATGAAAAAATAAAATAAATATAAGCAGCCCTTTGGTGGCTACAGTAAGAAATATAATAAAAAGAACCAGCAATACCAATGGACTGAAATTACTTACTTAGATCTAATACGTCATCTGTTTTAATCAGATCCTCCTCCCGTGTCAGAGGCAGTTGTGTCTCTGGCTCACCTTGGAGTTGTAGGGATAAAGAACGAAGCATAAAGAAAACTCGAATAGCCTAAATTAAAGAAAAATAAAAAGTGTTAGTTCAGCTTGAATACAAGTTAAAAGTTTGTAACAATTCATTTATTTGGTAACTATTTACATAATTCCATTAATTTAAAGAGGAAATGTCATATCCCATTGCAGATGTTAAACGCATGTTTCCAAGAGGGAAGTTAAAACTTGCAAAGTCATATGGCACAAATCTAAAAACTACAGACCTAAGAACAAGGGCAGTAGAGTTGCTGCCTTACAATGCTTGCAGTGCCAGAGATCTTGGTTCGATCCCGACTACAGGTGCTACCTGTATGGAATTTGTATGTTCTCTCTGTAACCGTGTGGGGTTTCTCAGAGATCTTCGGTTTTCTCCCACATTCGAAAGACGAACAGGTTTGTAGGTTAATTGGCTTGGTATAAGTGTAAATTGTCCCTATTGCGTGTAGGCTAGTGTTAATGTGCAGGTACCGCTGGCCGGTGGGGACTCGGTAGGCCGAAGGGCCAGTTTCCGCGCTGCATTTCTAAACTAAACTACAGAAGTTTTTAGGGCCTATCCCACTTAGGCGATTTTAAGGCGACTGCCAGCGTCTAGGCTGTCCCTGACAGTTCGCCAGGGTGTCGCGGGCATGATCGTGAGGAGTCTTCCAAAAATCGTAGTGGATCTCAGTAAAATCGCTGAGTAATCATCGGGTTTGAAATTTCTTGGCGACAGCTGGCTTGTCGGCAGGTATCGTTGCTTATTGCAGGCGCTGTCGCATGCTGTCCCCAGGTTTGCAAGGTTGTCGCCTGTACTTTATCATGACATCTCATTCAAAGAGTTTTTGAATAAAGTTGATTTTGGTGACTTTTTAAAAAAAATCGGTGTCGGAAGTTATTGAATTTCTAAGTACTTTATCATGACATCTCATTCAAAGATTCTAGTCGCATTCATTTTGACCATTAAAATCAAACGCTGACACATGCGCTGCGCGATGAGAACACTTTTCATTCATTTATTTAGATCTATGAGTCAAGCACATCTACAGGCATTTCACTACGTTTATTAAAGGCCAAAGCTCACACAGACAGACACTACAAACACAAAGATAAACTGAGTTTTACTGCTATGCTGTTTGTAGGGGGTATGGCACACCTGACCAAAAGGACAGCAAGGTCCGGTCAGACCATTTCACAGCTAAGGGCACCTCCGAGCATGACACCTGTGGTCTAAACCTGTCAACTGAAAAGCAGCTGCAACAGCCAGGTGTGGATTGTGGGCGGAGTCCGCGATGCATGCAGTTTTCCATCTTTCATAGTAATATAGTGTTTTTGAATAATGTTAATTTAGGTGATTTAAAAAAAAATAGGTGTCAGAATTTATAGAATTTCTAAGTACCTTATCACGACATCTCATTCAAAGATTCTAGTCACATTCGTTTTGACCAATAAAATCAAACGCTGACACACGCGCTGTGCTATGAGAACACTTTTCATTCATTTATTTAGAACAATGAGGCAAGCACATCCACAGGCATTTCACTACGTTTATTAAAGGCCAAAGCTCACACATAGACAGACACTACTAACACAAAGATAAACTGAGTTTTACTGCCATGCTGTTTGTAGGGGGTATGCACACCTCAGTTTATCTAAATAAATGAATGAAAAGTGTTCTCATAGCGCAGCAAGTGTCAGCATTTGATTTTAATGGTCAAAATGAATGCGACTAGAATCTTTGAATGAGATGTCATGATAAGGTACTTAGAAATTCTATAAATTCCGACACCTATTTTTTTTAAATCACCTAAATCAACTTTATTCAAAAACAATATATTCCTATGAAAGATGGATAACTGCATGCCAAAATCTTTTTTTTTTTAAACGGACACTTCACACGAATGCAAACTATACCTAGAAATTTCACTGGATGGACCTTGCTGTCGGTTTGTTCACGTGTGAGTTGTGCTTGTGATACCTCCACATAAGTGCAGGTTTTCATTGGTTGTCTTGCTTGCCGTGGTCCCTGTCGTAGTGGACGTCCTAGGTAGCAAAGACTGAGTCGCCGGTTGTCGTCAGCTTGCCGTCGCCTATGTGGTAGGTTGTCTTAGCTTGTCGCGGGCATTGTCGTGGTCATTGTCGTGGACATTGTCGTAGGGTTAATTTTTTCGGCGATCTTCTATGACTTTGACAGTCGCCGGCAGTCGCCTAAAAAATCGCCTAAATGGGACAGGCCCTTTTCCCGACCTCAACTTCACTAAGAAATTTAAGTAAACTCGAAAGGATAGTCAAAGACTACACATTTCATTTCATGATTATAATTTTAGTTTGTAGCATGGTGCAAATGCAAATCACTGTCAAATCTAATTGAGTTGATTAGTTCTTATCATTCTGGTGCTTACCCGTCTCGTTCTCTCCACATCACCACATGGCAACCTCTTCACAAAGTCTATACCAGTTAGTGGGGTTCCAGTAGGAGGCAACAGGATAGATGCATCCATCATCAAGTACTCAACATTCAGGGGTTTACTCTTGAGGGAATAAAAGCAAAAAAAAAACAATCTAGAACATTTAAGCACTCATTATTAATGAAAATAGTTGCAGTTAGTGTACTATATACTGCCATTGATCTGTTAAATCTAATGTAATTGGGACTTTTGAATGAATGAATATAACTTTATTATCATTCAAAACTATAGATGAGTGCATATTTGAATGAAATTCCGTTGCAACTGGCTTCAATGTAACACCAAATAATAAAAATTGATTAAAGAAAAGTAAATAAATAAGTAACTCGCATATACAATAATGGCGGCGGATCATTGTGAATTCAAGAGTCTGATGGCTCGGGGGAAGAAGCTATTGCAGAACCTGGCTGTTCTGCTACGTATGCTGCAGTACCTTTGACCAGAGGGCAGCAGGGTGAACAGTCCATGATGGTGATGGGTGGTGTAAGAAAATAACTGCAGATGCTGGTACAAATCGAAGGTATTTATTTCACAAAATGCCGGAGTAACTCAGCAGGTCAGGCAGCATCTCAGGAGAGAAGGAATGGGTGACGTTTCGGGTCGAGACCCTTCTTCAGACTGATGTCAGGTGGGGTGGGACAAAGGAAGGATATACGTGGAGACAGGAAGATAGAGGGAGAACTGGGAAGGGGGAGTGGAAGAGAGGGACAGAGGAACTATCTAAAGTTGGAGAAGTCAATGTTCATACTGCAGGGCTGCAAGCTGCCCAAGCGAAATATGAGGTGCTGTTCCTCCAATTTCCGGTGGGCCTCACTATGGCACTGGAGGAGGCCCATGACAGAAAGGTCAGACTGGGAGTGGCTGGGGGAGTTGAAGTTGAAGAGATGGGTGGGGTCTTTAATGATATTTTTGGCCTTGGACAAGCAGCGTTTATGTGCAATGTCCTGGATGGAAGAAAGTGAAGTCCTGATGATTTTCTCAGCCGTCCTCACCACTCTCTGCATGGACTTCCAGTCTGAGGCTTTGCAGTCCCCAGACCAGACAGATGCAATTGGTCAGTATGCTCTCTATGGTGCCCCTGTAGAAAGTTGTGAGGATGGGATGGGGGAGGTGTGCGCTTCTCATCCGGCGCAGAAAGTGCAAACGCTGCTGGGCTCTCTTGACTAGAGATGCAGTGTTTAGGAACCAGGTCAGGCTGTCTGTGATCTGCACCCCCAGGAACTTAGTGCTACTGACTACCTCCACCGCGATGTCACTGATGTGGAGTGGTGGGTGCCTACGCCGTTTTCTCCTGAAGTCAACGATGATCTTTGTTTTTGCGACATTCAGGACCAGATTACTCGTGTTGCACCAGTCCACCAGTTGTTTCACCTCCTCCCTGTAAGCCAGTTCATTGTCGTCCCAGAGACAGCCCACCACTGTTGTGTCATCCGTGAACTTCATGATGTGGTTTGTACTGAACCTGGCACAACAGTCATGGGTCATCAGGGTAAACAGCAGTGGACTCGGGACACAGCTCTGAGGGGAACCGGTGCTCAGAGAGATGATGTTGGAGATGTTGTTTCCAACCCACACAGACTGGGGTCTGTCGGTGAGGAAGTCCATCGCCCGGCGCAGCTCGGCCGCGGGACCTTCCATCGCCCGGTGCGGCGGCGGGACTGAACAGTGCCCGGTGCGGCTCGGCCACGGGACTGAACAGCGCCCGGTGCGGCTCGGCCGCGGGGCCTTCCATCGCCCGGTGCGGCTCGACCGTAGGGCCTTCCATCGCCCGTTGCGGCGCGGCTACGGGACTGAACAGTGCCCGGTGCGGCTCGGCAGCGGGACTTTCCAGCGCCCGGAGCGGCTCGGCCGCGTGGACTTTCCATCTCCTTGCGGGGGCTGTGCGGGTCGGTCGCCTCGGTAGGGGTCGAGTTGTCTGTACGTGGGAGGGGCATGGGGGAAGAGAGAGGGGAAGTTTTTGGCCTTCATCACAGTGAGGGGGTGTTCGGAGTCACTGTGATGGATGTTTGTGTTGGGTTTGTGTCTTGTGTTTTTGTACTGCTGGCTAAGTAATCTCGTTCCGTAAGGAATGACAAATAAAACTATTTTGGATTTTTTTTTGGGATTTTTGGATTGTGGATTTTTTTGGCACTGGTATGATGGTAGCAGTCTTAAAGCACGATGGGACAATAGCCTGGTTCAGCGAGGTGAAGATGTCAGTGAGGACATGTGCCAGCTGATCAACACATTCCCTGAGCACCCGGCCTGGTATGTTATCAGGGCCTGCCGCCTTCTGTGCGTTGACTCTTTTTAGGGTCCTCTGGACATCTGCTGTGTTGAGACTGAGTGCCTTTTCATCATGGTGAGGAATAGCTTTCCTCGCAGGTGTGGTGTTGAGTGCCTCGAACCGTCCAAAATATTTATTGAGTTAATTGAGAAAACTTGTGCCGTCTTCACAGGGTGGTTGGTGGAGCTCTTTTCAGAGCTGTAAAAAGTAATGGGTATGTAATTCTTGGTGGGATAGAGCCCAAACGTTAGCAATCAAAACTTTTGTAAAAACAAGCATGATGGGGCAATTGTTTTTAAGTTCTCCTAATTTTGTTGTTCCCTATATCATTGCTCTTGAATGCATTGCCAGCTCACCAGTACCTGACCATAGGGGGATATTTAGAAATATATATATATATATATCTAAATCTGGATAAGCTGTTATAATATATATTTAACCAAATGCAGTGAACACCATTCCCATTCTTGTTGACGAATTTTCAGCAAAAGTCATTGCATTTTGCTACATTGGGTGGAGCTACTTAGGTCAGTTAGCCAATTTGGTAATGTCATCTGTGACAAGTTTGCCATGACTTTCTGCTTCTATACCTTCATTTCCTATCTTGTTCATGCCTAATTGACCCATATCTATGCTCCTTCTGCTGAAAATGAGAAAATGATCCTTTTATATCATCAGTAACTCTGCACGCGTCACCATTTAATTTATAAAGCAAACTAAAATTTGGTATAGAAAGTGCAAGCCTTCAGCAATGAAGTTACAATGCAGATAACTAAATTATAACCACCAAATTAAGAAATACATTGAAACACAATAACAACCACAAATAAGGATTTCTGATAAATAATTTCAGCCAATTAACAATGATCAACTGATGATAAATGTATTTAAAAAGGTAAGGAAGTTTAGCTCAAAGCAGTACAGTATCAATACACTACTAGGACTTTCTCAGAATTTTAGTCCAACAACCATAATCTGAAAATATGCACTTAAATGACAGGAAAATATGATAACTATGTCAGGCTAAATATTTTTTTAAATAAATCTTAAAACGGTCATTCATGATAGTTATTGGCAATAGTGACAGTGTACTGATGCTCTCAACAGATACAGACAAAATGTTCAGGTGTGGGTGTAGGATGAAACTATCTGCACTGTTTATGGAATTTGTACGTTGGAAGACATGCAACAAGTTGACCTGATGGTCACCTTTAAAAAAAAACTGCTGAGAAGTACTAAATAATTATTATATACTTTAGCCAGTGCAAGACTGGCACAAATTCATGGTGAAAACATGTGATTGATTTTTAGTGTTTGACCATAAATATGCAAAGCAGAACTGTGTTAGAATTCAGTTAGTTATACCATATACCGCGGTAACTCAGCTGGTCACTTACCATCGTCACTCTATATTCATCCTCAAACATATCAAGAAAAATCTCGTCTCCCTGGAAAAAATTAAGGCAATTAGGCATGAATTACAGGATGTAGACACAGGGGACTGCAGATGTTGGTAGTAAAAAAAGACACAAAGTACTAGAGCAACTCAGTGGGTCAGGCAGCATTCTGGGGAACATGGATAGGTGAGGTTTCAGGTAGGGACACTTCTACTGACTGAAGAAGGGTCTCAACCCAAAATGTTGCCTTTGCATGTTCTCCAGACATGATTCATGGGATATTACTTTTGCTTCAGGTTGGGGGTTCAATATACAAAAGACTCGAGTCTAGTCCAGTCCATTCTTCTGGACAATATATTGCCCTATGTACTTTGAAGCTTAAGATACATGGGATTCACGGTGCCTTGGTAGTTCGAATTCACAACTGGCTTATCCAGAGAGGATAGAGGGCAACGGCGGACAGATGGTTTCCTGGCTAGAGGCATGTAATCAGTGATGTTCCGCGTTGATTTGTGCTGGGATATATATATATATATATTACGCTCTGAGAGGTCGAATGCAAGGGATAGGTTTTGGTTTATTATTGTCACATGTACCAAGGAACAGAGAAAAGCTTTGTTTTTCATGCTATCCAAACAGACCAGGTAAACTCTACATAAATACAATCAAGTCAAACAGAAATACAATAGAAGAAGGTGTTCCCAAGTCTGGTGGTACGTACTTTCAAGCTTCTGTACCTGATGCTGGACGGGAGCAGGGAGAAGGAGTGATCTGTGTGAGACAATCTTTAGATATGCTGGCTAAAAGTTTACAGTTAATGGCAAGAACCTTAACAGCATTGATGTACAGAGGGATCTTAAGGTCCATGTCCATTGACCATAAGACGTAGGAGCAGAATTAGGCTAATTAGCCAATCAAGCCTACTTCATCAAGTCAAAAAAGCACAATTTTGAAGAGCAGAGGAGTTAGTTCAGTATAGAAACATAGAAAATAGGTGCAGGAGTAGGCCATTCGGCCCTTCGAGCCTGCACTACCATTCAATATGATCATGGCTGATCAACCAACTCAGTATCCCATACCTGCCTTCTCTCCATACCCCCTGATCCCTTTAGCCACAAGGGCCACATCTAACTCCCTCTTAAATATAGCCAATGAACTGGCCTCAACTACCTTCTGTGGCAGAGAATTCCACAGATTCACCACTCTCTGTGTGAAAAAAAACTTTCTCATCTCGGTCCTAAAAGACTTCCCCCTTATCCTTAAACTGTGACCCCTTGTTCTGGATGCAAGTAATGGTTTGATTTGATAGACCACATTCATAATTTGTACCATTCCACTTCTGTACCAGGTGGTCACATCTCCCGTAGGCTTGTTCTGAATCAGTTGAGATTGGCCAAGTTTTCTTTAGAAGAGTTCGAAAGAAAGATCATCGACCCTAAAAAATGTAATTTTATTTTCCTCCTCAAAGCTGCAGCTTGAGATGCTAAATATTTCCTAATGTTCTTTTTGTTTGCTGATCTCCCTAATATGTGTTACTTTTAGACAGAAACACAGAGAAATATCAATTCACAACAAAATAAACAATAAATTTGAGTCTCTGACCAATTTATAGAAATTGGATAAACACCAATTATGACGAGATGCTCATGAGTCTTTGGATTCACTTTAAACTTTAGAGATATAGTGCAGAAACAGGTCCTTCGGCCCACCCTGTCTACGCCGACCAGCGATCATCCTAACACTATCCTACACACTAGGGACAATCTTACAACTTACCGAAGCCAATTCACCTACAAATCTGTACGTCTTTGGAGTGTGGGAGGACACCAGAGCACCCGGAGAAAACCCACGCGGTCACAAGGAGAACATATAAACAACGTACAGACAGCACCCGTGGTCAGGATCAAACCCGGATCTCTGGCGCTATAAGGCAGCATCTCTACCACTGTGCCGTCTATACTGGAGATCATAAGCAGAATAAGGCCATTCTAGCCATCAAGTCTGCTCCACATTCCAAACATGGCAGATATATTTTTCCCACTTCACCCCATTCTGCCATTCAAGCTCAAGGCAGAAGAAGTGTGGATCCACTGAGGTGGTGAGGGTTATGGGTAGTGGTCAGGAAAGCAGAGCGGAGGTCAAGTTCAAATGAGCGCCAATTTCATTTAGTGGCAGAGTAAGCCTGAAGAGGCATATGGCTCAACCCTGCTCAAAAAGATGTTCTAAAGCAGAGATGGCAGAAATACCATCATTCTATAAGTGGTTACAAATAATATGATATTCTTAGTAATTATTGATGTATATCTGAAAGGGAATTAAAATACCATTTTGCAAACAGACATTTCAAATCAGAATAAAGGGGTGCATTTTTGGAATGTGTGTTGTGGGTGTTTTTCAAAGTAAAACCATTTTGCTATAGCATGTCTCACATCTAGTTTGACACAATGATTACAATTTGAAATTTCCAGGAAATCATGTTTTGTTTTGCTCTGTAGATCTTGTCTTTCATTACCATTATCTCTGGCTCACCCTGCAATCCGGCTGTCATATCAATTATTTTGGTTTTCATTTCTTCAGTATTTAGCTTTAAAGATCTCAATTTGTATCTTATAGAAAATGCCTCAATTGTTATACACGGCTAGAGATTAGTGTGTGCAGCTTTCTTGCTCCATCCCCGAACTTAACAATGAATCAATGAATCCAGGAACATTGAGCTGAGGGCTTAGATATGCTTTAGATCTAGCCCACCAGCCTTATACCAGCCACAACTTGCATATCCCAGTGAAGCTTCATTTGTTTGATTTATACAAATTGGCACCTGAATAGGATTTCCAGCCTTGGCAAGTGAAGGAAGTTATTTTTCTTGTAACATGTTATGCTTTAATTATTAGGTACGTTTAATTCATTCACGTCAATTAAACGCACCACTCAAGATATAGGTTTGCTTTAAAAATACACTCTCCTCGATTACAAGTTTTGCACAGGATATTGAAATATACCATTTAGGTACAGCAGGAAATATAAATTTGCAAGTAATATGCTGGGTTTAATTGCAAGAGGATGGAATACAAGAAGAAAATAGACTGTGTAATTGTGATGGGGATATGCAAAGCTACTTTAGATTTACAATTTGCTATATGTTTATGTATGAAAGGATATACATGCCTTTTATACAGGACAGTAAAAGATTCACTAGATTGAGTCGTAGAATAAAAGAAATGTTCTTTGTGGTGAGATCAAATTAGATAGTTCCAAGTCTCTATGCCTACTCCTTTCCTGATGGTTACCCATCTACTTTCTGCCCATACTCTAGGTGTGACTGGCTCACTATCTATGAGTTCCCAGAAGATCCTGAGGTTGTTCAGCTGTTACTCCAATTTCCTAACGCGCTCTGTAAGAAGCTGCAACTGAACGCACTTCCCACAGATGTAGTCGTCTGGGACACTGGAAATCTCCCCGACTTCCCACATCCTACTGGAGGAGTGTACAACGGCCCTAACCACCATCTTTACTGCACCAGACCAAGGAAAGTTTATAAAAAGAAAAAACACAAGACTGCACCATATTCCAATGTCATCCTGTTCACTAAAGTTTCTCAAACCAAAACTTTATGTTCATGCTCCACACGGCTGCTCCACTAGTATCCACACCCATTAAGGAGCAATCACTCCAGGATGCTAACTGCTTTGGCTTCTCCAACTGAAACTTATTGCATCTCGATAACAGTGGGGCCTTGGTAACTGGCTGTTATTTTTTTAAGTCCTGTCTTTCTGCTCCTCCTTTCAGCTTCTCCAACTCAAACTCACCTCAGCTTGTTAGTATACAAGAAAAATTCACTCAAGTAGATTTTCTTGTATATTAACATATCAGTAATTGACATCCTTGCCAACTTGCAGAATTTGGCTCATAAAGGTTGTTTTTTGTGAGCTTTAAGAGTTTTTTAAATGTTTAATGATGTACCTATACAAATCTGTTAATACAGCTTTCAGAACCCTGGGATTTCATTTACTGGAACAAAAATAGAAACTGTGATATTAATTCCAGGCATGCGTTGCTCAGAAAACATTTGCTCAGATCTTTTCCCAGTTCTTCTAGTTATTAAATTCATCTTTCCAATCCCAACTGTAAACATGCTAATCCATTTGCCAGAGGTCCTTACTTAAAAACAGCATAATTCAAAGGTAAGAGTGGAGTATTTCAATACCAATCATATCTCCTATGAAAAATAAACACTATGGTGGTGCGTATATGATACGTATGAGGCCACCTGTGTACTTACATCGGTTTACTTGTTGCCTTCGTCAAACCACCCTGAATAACCTTGACAACAAATATTGCCAAATTTCACAACCCTCTCAAAGCTTAATATAAGCATAGGAATCTATCTACCACGGGTTCACTGTCTGTCTTAATCGAATACTTCTCCCCACTACACTCTATTTACTACCAATTTAGCAGATCTTCAAGCATATTTATTACGGCAGTATGATCTGGGAGATTGCCTTACAGTACTGATCAAGTCAATCTATATGGCTCTGTTACATTAAGAAAAGCTTTGATTCAAGTGAAAATAATATTCGCCTCAAATTGTAGACAGATCTTACCCAAAGTCTGGAATGCTCGAATACCTGTGGTGACTGCCACATATATTGCAAGTTTAATCACAAGTCTAAGTGTAAATACGCTCTAAATGGGCCTTTCTCTACTGTCTTAAGTTCATCTTGCAAAAGAGAATTATGTACCTGTTTTTCCCTTCCTTTGTTAGGTCAACCATTATAAATATGAACTATTACTTAAGGGCCTACTAAATGACCTGAACTTGCTAATTATAAACCTATAATTTCATACAGTAAAGTAACAACTCACATTACTTAGCATCTTTCAAATTTTCAGATTATTTTCCAAAATCCTTTACAACCAATGAAGTATGAAGCAGTCACTATTGTATAGCAGGCCAAGGAACATTTGAGATACATGTTGATCGGAACAAAAATAACCAGGAAGGAACTGCAGATGGTGGTTTAACCGAACATGGACGCAAAATGCTGGAGAAACTCGGTGCATGAAGAAGGGTCTTGACCCGAAACATCACCCATACCTTCTCTCCAGAGCCTGTCCCGTTGAGTTACTCCAGCATTTTGCATCTACCTTCAGCAATAACTAATTCTTTTTTAACAAAACTTTCCAGCTATTTCATAAGTTCATAAGTTCTAGGAGCAGTATTCAGCCATTCGGCCCATCAATTCCACTATGCCATTTGATCTATTAACATGAGAATTTGAAAACAAAAACCATATGCGTCAGAAGGAAGAAGGGTCTCGACCCGAAACGTCACCCATTCCTTCTCTCCCGAGATGCTGCCTGACCTGCTGAGTTACTCCAGCATTTTGTGAATAAATCGAGTGTTACCTCAGATTGGGTATTACAATTGCTTTCTGCATTCCGAGAAGCAGAGAAAAAAATAATTATGCTGAATGTGAACAAGATGAAATATTTTGGCCCTGGAAGCCAGCCTATTCGACTTCAGATGAAAATTTGATTTAGTTTAATTGTACGGCATGAGAATCATATTTGAAAAAGTCATTGCAATCATTCAGAACAGTCTTAAGTTCATAAAGTGTCATTCTTTCGTCTTATACATCCTTCTATGTCATAAAAATGAAGTGAAAACGCAGTTGGAAATCTGAGGTAATAAACAGAAAAATGCCGGAAGTACGCAAGAGGACAGGCAGCATTTGCTGGAAAGAGAAAATCCATTTTTCAGCACTTTGTTTTTAATTCAGATTTCAAACAAATTCAGGGTTTTATTTTTATTTTCATCTCTAGGCTTGTCCTTTGTTCTCAGAATACCGATTTTTTTCTTAAAAGTTCTGATGCATGTTCTGTTTCACATATTCACCATCTTTTCCTAAGCATTTAAACTGAGTGTGCTTAAACTGAGTGTGCTCATCACAGGATCAAATAATGTCCACAGTGTGTAAGCAGACTCTTTCATCTGTCAAATTTGTAGTGGCTCCATGTTAGAGCATTCCAATTAAGCTCCCTCTCTCCCAGTGCCCCGCAAATTCTTTCCCTTTTCCATTGCTTATTAAAAAAAAAAAATTGCATGCTGGCATCTCTAGCCGGGCCAGAAATATTGTGCTGGTCATAACTATCCTTAAGATTGTGACAGGAGCCATCTTCTTGAGACTCAACAGTCTTTTTATAAAAGTTAATCCCACAGAAATGTTAGGTAGAAAGTTCCAGAATTTCACACCAAATGATGATGAAGCAGTGGTGATATATTTTGAACCTAAACTGGTGTGGGGCTCAGAGGGGATCATGCAAACTGTGATATTCCCATGTACCTGCTGCCCATGTCCTTCTTGGTGGTAAATGTGTGGGCTTGGGCTGTATTATTGAAGTAACCTGGGTGAGTTTAAATAAAGAGAAGAGAGAAACAAGGAATTGCAGTATCTAGTTTACAAAAAAATACAGTGTTGGATTAATTCAGCACATCGGGCAGCATCTCTGGAGAACATATATAGATGGCATTTCGAGTTGGAACCCTTCTTCAGAATGAAAGGGGGGGGGAAAGAAAGCTTGAATAAAGGAAGGGCAAGACAAAGCCTGGCGAGTGATAAGGGGAGAGGGGAGAAGGCGGGGGATAGATTTGTTGGTTAGTTACCTAAAACTGGAGAATTCATTGTTCTTTCGATGTAATTCGAGTTTCACTGTATCTTAATTGGTACACGTGACAATAAACTGACCTTTGAACCTTCTTTTCGTTGTGTTGTAAACTACTCAAGCATAATATGAGGTGCTGTTCCGCCAGTTTGCGTGAGGCCCCTCTCTGGCACTGGAGACGGCCCAGGACATAAAGATCAGTAAGGGAATGGGAGTTAAAATTGTCAGCATCTTGGAGATTCAGCAGGCCTTGGCGGACTGAGTGCAAGTGTTTGATGAAACGGTCACCGATGTAAAGGAGGCCACATTGGGAACACTGGTTGCAGTACAGGAGGATAGAAGAGTTGCATGTGCCATTCTGTCTCACCTAGAAGGACTGCTGGGTTGCTGAATGGATGCAAGGGATGAGAAATTGGGAAGGTGTTCATCTTCTGCAATGGCAGGGGATAGTATCTGGGGAGGGGATGGTTTGTGTGGACCAAGGAAGTGGGTGGTTTGAATTTAAACAAAGTTTTGTCTGCCATGCATAAATAAAATTATTTAAAATCAAGATAGTGCACATTCTGAATTAGTGTCATTTTAATAACCAAAGACCTAGGCTTCAGGATCGTAATCTGGTGCTATTAGTTTGCAGAATAAATTCACATTTGGATACAAACCACAGGCTAGACAAGTAAAGAAAGAAAAACTTACAAATGACGCCAACCAAATTAAAAAAATAAACGAGAAAACTGAATATGAAATTTCCCAAACAGAAAGAAGTTAAATGTTTGTATAAGGAAAAGAAAAAAACCCAAAATAGCCATGGCATGCCAAGGCAACACAGTTAGCTCTGGCAACCTTGATGTTAGAACACAAGTGTCATGGTAAATGCCTGAAGCACACAGAAAATCAGACAAGGAGAAATAGAGTTTCAAGTCAATGTGCTAAAATCAGAACTGGAAGATGCTAGACAGAGGGCTTCTGAGCACCTGCAGATCCAGAAAATTAGTGTCAGTAAAGAATAGAAAAAGGTTGATGGCTGAAGTAACTTGATGGCAGATGCAATTTAATGACCAAAGGGATAATAAGACAGATCAAAATAGATATGCAACAAAAATAGAAAACAATCGTTGCACTCAGCAGAACAGTCGTCATCTGTGGTTAGTGAAACAAAGTTGACGTGTTACATTAATGATTCTTCATCAGAACTCAAGTGATAAATGGACCGATGTAGAAACTAGAAATTTTGCAGCAGTCGTTAACAACAGCCAAAAACTAGAATAATGGAATCAGAATAGGGATCTTGTGTGAAAAAATCTAAATCAGGCAGGGTAAAACTGGATCTGGATTGTGGCTGAATAAACATAGGTTACCTCCGTTCAAATGCAAACTGGCAAACTTCCCCGTTCCATACTATTTTGAATAAATTATTTCCTAAAATTTCTCTACATAGTCCATTGTTTCTCCCCAACTAGATTTCTAATTGCCTCTTTTGTACTTTAGCGGGGATCAACTTAATCACCCCAATTCCCAGCTTCATTATCAATTTGCCTTGAAGCTATTCAATCTCCTCATTCTCCTTTGAACCATCATTTACTCAATATTTGTTCTTTAAATGTGAATGCAAGTCTCTGATTTTAAAAATAAACATCATGTTGAAAAAATACTTTACCCTGCTTACTTGCAGGGAAATGTTAACAATACGTGTTTTCACTTTAAACTGATTAAAATTTTGTCTTCTTTTTGAAACATTCTTCAGGACTTGAATATAATGCACTAAAAATCTAGCCTGCAAAAAAAAAACATGAACATTTCATAAAACTATCAAGGTATTCATCATCTCCAGCCTCACCTTGTAGAAACGTCGCAACAAGTGGACACTTTCTTCCCTCGCACCCTGAAGAACAGAAAGAAAAATATTGGAGAAATAGAAGGAATGAAACACACTATGCGTTAATAACAATGAATGGAGAAAATAAGCTCAAAAATTGTTTACAACCCACTCATACATATGAATGAAATCAGCTAAGTATTAAAATAATGAAAAAAATCTGAAACTTGAGAATTCTTTACTGCTGTTGCTAATTGTTGCTTGATATCAGTGTATCTCTGAAAGCACAGAGCGGTCAAGATAGCACTATTGGCACTTCTCGAGCATGGTCTCACCCAACAATTTCAGTGTCAGAAGTGGAGAAAAATAAGATTGCTCTTGCAGACTGAGGAACCTTAGTACTTATTCCCTTTCCTTCATACAAATGTCAATGCTGATTTATTTACAGATACTTAGCAAAACAAAGTTTTCTTGGAAAACGGGTGCACTCTGTTTATGTAACTTTCCTCTACATAAGGATCTAACACCAATTTGAGGCATTCAGTTTCTTTTTGTCTCCACCTTGTCACACTTTCCTGTGTTCACTGTCTTCCCCTCCTTTGCAACTTGACTCCTGTTTATTTTCTACCTTTGACTAGTTGCGACAAAAGGTTTTCAATCAGAAATATCAACACCATTTCTTTTACACATACCTGCACTCAATCTAGATGAACTAAACAAACCTGTTTGCAATTGACTTTGGATTTCCCCAATGCCTTTTTGAACTGACACCTGGTTACCAAAATATAAATCTTTGAACAAAGACTGTCTTTATTACATAACTAGTTTCTCACGGTGATAATCACAGAGTTGCTCATCATAGAAACCAGGCCCTTCAGCCAACGAGGTCAATGCCAACCATCGTGCCAAACGATACCAATCCCATTTGCCAACATTAATTCCATATTTCCCTGGGATCCTTTTTAAACCTCAGTTTTAGACATCTCCCCTCTTGATAAAAGACACAGGCTATCTATCCCCCTTTTAATTGCACGTTCCTCTAACACGTCACTCTCACTCTTTGTTACTCCATTGATAACAAACTACCTTATCCATTTTCTCCTTATAACATAAACCCTCTGTCCAGGCAACACCGTTGTGAATCTTTTCTGCATCCTCTCTGGCACAGTCACATCTTGCCTGCAGTGTCGAGACCAAAACTGTATGCATTGCTTCAAGTGTGGTTTGGCCACGTTTTGTTACCACGGTAACATGACGTCCCAAGTCTTGTACTCAATACCTCAGTCATTGAAAACAAGCATACCACATGCCCTTTCGACACCCTGTCAATCCGTGTTTCGACTTTTAGAGATCAATATAGTTCCACCCCATGTCCCTCTGTTCAACCACACTTCCCAGGGCCCTGCCAATCACTGTGTATGTTCTTATATGGTTAAATTTCCCAAAAAGCATCACTTGTTTAGAGTACTATATATAAAAACAATAACATTACAAGGACAAAAACAATCCCCCCAAGACAGAGTTTATTTGGAGGTTGTAGTGTTTAATAGCCTACTGGTTGTTGGGAAGCTGCCCTTGAACGTGGATGTTACAGTTTTCAGCCTCCTACACCTTCTTCCCGACGGCAGGAGTGAAATGAGAGCATGGCCAGAGTGGCGTGGGTCTCTGTTGATGCTGTCTGCCTTTTTGAGGCAGCGACTCCTGTAGATCCCTTCGAAGGTGAGGAGGTCAGTACCTGTGATGGACTAGACAGTGTTCACCACTTCTTGCAATCTTCTTTGTTCCTGGGCGTTCAAGTTGCCGAACCAGGCCATGATGCAACCAGTCAATATGCTCTCTACTGTACACCTGTAGAAGTTCAAGAGTGTATTCGTTGATGTACCGAATCTAATTCTTCTAAGGAAGTAGAGGTGTTGATGGGCTTTCTTTCTGATTGCATTAATGTGCTGGGTCCAGGGCAGATCTTCACAGATATGTATGCTGAGGAATTTGAATTTTTTTTACTCTCTCCACCACCATCCTGTTGATGAAGATAGGTTTGTAGATCCTCAGCCTTCCTCTTCCAACATCAACGATCAGTTAATTGTCTGCAGAGTTTCATGTTCTCCAGAGACATTGCCTAATCTGCTGTGTTACTCCAGCACTTTGTGCCTTTTTTTGGTAAACCAGCATCTGCAGTTCCTTGTGTCTCCATCTCATATACATCTCTACCAGGGAACCAACAATCTCCTCGCTTGCTATGATCCTAGGATACACGTGGTAGTCCAAGGGATTATCCACCTTTATTACAGCAATCTACCAAGGAAATATTACAATTTATTTCCAAATATACACCGATTATATCACCACGTATTTAATCCTTTAAAACCTGACACAGCACAGCCAATTTATCATAAAGGGAGATTGAAGCACAAGAGACTTGAATCAGTCAATATGTCCACATCATTCAGAAAGAAGCAAACCCATACGAATGCAAACACCATTCAAGCTGATGCTAAATTATCCTGAAATGGCCATTACTACATTTCCCATGGGGCGTGGGGTCAGTGGCAAATATTAATTTGCAGTTAAATGGTTTTAAGTGTATATGCAGTTGAATTTCTCGGCATAGTTAAAATTCGGAATAGTGTTTTCAAGTCAAATATACATCAAAAGGACAAATGATAACAAACTTTAATGGCCACTTAAGATTTTATGGTTATTAACTTATGTGAACCATTCTCAGTGGTAGACCTGATTAACGTTTAACTTTTCACCACATAGTGGCAAGCCGATTTTGTTAAATTATCATCAGTTTTGCATTTTAACTGGAATTTCAATTGCCCTCTGGAAGAAAGTTCTGGCACATAGTAAATGAAACAGTCACGCAAGCACATACACATTTGTGCTGCAAGCCAAACCATACCATTAACATTAAATAAAATATTCCACAGTAATCCATAGTTCATCTACTGACAGAAAACAATAGGAAAGCCCAACAGTGTGACATATTGTTCCACAAGATTCACTACAGTGATTACTCTTCCCCTCTGTTATCAGGCATCTGAACAGTCCTTCCATTAGCTAGGGTAAAATCCGATTCTACTCATTGTTGTTGCAGATATTGGACTTTGCCTCTAGAAATGTTGCACTACAATGCTGAGAACTATTTTCTGTATCTTTCCCCGCGCTCTACCTACTGCACTTGAATTTGGCTGATTATATTGTATACTATTATCGGATTTAGAAACATAGAAAATAGGTGCTGGAGGAGGCCATTTGGCCCTTCGAGTGGCACCGCCATTCAATGTGATCATGGCTGATCATCCACCATTCTTGCCTTCTCCCCATATCCCTTGATTCTGCTAGCCCGAAGAGCTCTATCTAACTCTCTTTTAAATTCATCCAGTGAATTGGCCTCTGCTGCCTTCTGCGGCAGAGAATTCCACAAATTCACAACTCTCTGGGTGAAAAAGTTGTTTCTCATGTCAGTTTTAATTGGCCTCCACCTTTATTCTTAGACTGTATTCCCCTGGTTCTGGACTCCCCCAACATTGGGAACATTTTTCCTGGATCCAGCTTGTCCAATCCTCTTATAATTTTATACGTTTCTATAAACTCCCCTCTCATCCTTCTAAATTCCAGTGAATACAAGGCCAGTCTTTCCAATCTTTTCTCATATGATATTCCCGCCATCCTGGGGATTAACCTCGTGAACCTATGCTGCACTGCATCAAAAGCAAAGATGTTCTTCCTCAAATTAGGAGACGAAAACTGCACACAATACTCCAGACATGGTCTCACCAGGGCCCTGTAAAACTGCAGAAGGACCTCCTTACTCCAATACGCAAATCCTCTCGTTACGAAGGCCAACATACCATTAGCTTTCTTCACTGCCTGCTGTACGTGCACGCTTACTTTCAGTGACTGGTGTACAAGGATACCCAGGTCTCGTTGCACTTCCCTATTTCCCAATCTGACACCATTGAGAAAATAATCTGCCTCCTTGTTCTTGCCGCCAAAGTGGATAACCTCATATTTATCTACATTGTACCGCATCTGCCATGCATCTGCCCACTCACTCAACCAGTCTAAGTCACCTTGCAACCTCCTAGCATCCTCTTCGCAGTTCACACTGCCATCCAGTTTTGTGTCATCTGCAAATTTGCTAGTGTTACTTTTAATTCCATCATCTAAATGAATAATATATATTGTAAATAGATGTGGCCCCAGCACCGAGCCTTGCGGCAGTCCACTCGCCACTGCCTGCCATTCTGACAGGGACCTGTTTATTCCTACTCTTTGTTTTCTGTCTGCCAACCAATTCTCTATCCATGTAAATACCCTACCCCCAATACCACGTGCCCTAATTTTGCCCACTAATCTCCTGTGTGGGACCTTATCAAAGGCTTTCTGATAGTCCAGATACACTACATTCACTGGCTCTCCTTCATCCACTTTATTTGTCATATCCTCAAAAAATTCCAGAAGATTAGTTAAGTATGATTTCCCTTTCATAAATCCATGCTGACCTGATCCAATCCTTTTACTGCTATCCAAATGCGCCATTATTACTTCTTTAATAATTTACTCCAGCATCTTCCCCACTGCCGATGTCAGGCTAACTGGTCAATAATTCCCGCGTTTTCACTCTCGCTCCTTTCTTGAAAAGTGGGATAACAATAGCTACCCTCCAATCCACAGGCACTGCTCCTGAATCTATAGAACACTGGAAAATGATCACCAATGCGTCCACGATTTCTAGAGCCACCTCCTTGAGTACCCTGGGATGCAGACCCTCAGGCCCTGGGGATTTATCAGCCTTCAATCCCATCAGTCTACCCAATACTATTTCTCGCCTCATTCAAATTTCTTTCAATTCCTCTGTCTCCCTAGATCCTCTGTCCTCTAGTAAATCTGGGAGATTGGTTCTGTTTTCACTAAGGAAGACAGATCCAAAGTACCTGTTCAACTTTTCTGCCATTTCCTTGTTACCCATAATAATTTCACCTGTTTCTGCCTTCAAGGGACCCACATTTGTCTTTACTAACCTTTTTTCTCTTAACATACCTAAAGAAGCTTTTACTGTCCTTCTTTATATTCTTGGCCAGCTTACCTTCGTACTTCATCTTTTCAGCCCGTATTGCCCTTTTTGTTGCCTTCTGTTGTCCTTTGAAAGTTTCCCAATCCTCTGGCTTCCTGCTGCTCTTTGCTATGTTATACACCTTTTCTTTTAGTTTTATTCCATCCCCAATTTCCCTTGTCAGCCACGGTTGCCTCTTACTCCCCTTAGGATCTTTCTTCCTCTTTGGAATGAAATGATCCTGCACCTTCTGGATTATGCCCAGAAGTTCCTGCCATTGCAGGATTTGATTGGATGGTATGCAAAACAAAGCTTTTCACTGTGACAATGATAAATCTATACCCACTATTGTTCAATACTCACATAAATAATCTGGACACATGTTGAAATAGTATGATAATAATCTAATAATAATAATAATAATCTGAAATAAAATGGCCTGGAAATTTGTCTATGCCCACAAAGGCATTTTAACATGTCATTGTACAATGAGATCTACAAAATCATGATGGGGTTTTAACAATGGAAAGGACCTCTCTCTGGCCCTGTGACCCAAGCTTTCTGTTTTAGCCAGTTTTATAGTCAGACAAATAGGACAAAAGCTTCAGCTGTGTCCCTGACTTCTCTCTTTAAACCCATCCCCTTCTTCCTCAATCTTCAGAATTTATTAAATCCTGTATTTTTGACAAACCTCAATTCTCTTACATATGGTATCCATTCTCTCACTGCCATCTGCATTGGTACGCTATCAAAACTGAAGATGCAATATAAATTGTTTAAAAATATCTAATTTGAATGGAAAATTCAAAATTAATTTTATTGGTCAATGTGGAATAATGCAATCTTCTCAATGTATTCAGACACATAATGGTCATGTTGCTTACTTCAAAAAGAACATATTTAATCAGACTCGCAGGATGTGTCATTGATCAGTAAAAAAACATTACTTCTACAAAAGCAAATATACATTTACTTAATTCTGAATAGCAAGATTTTAATTAGCTGCTGCTTGTCAGTTCTGACAGCTAATATTCTAGCTAAATATGATCTTCCATAGAACTGGCTGACACAAGGACATTTTTAAAAGTTTGAAATTACATGTTTTGTTTAAACTCTTCATGTAATCAGAACTTTCAGAATTTGAAATGTGTATCTGGTTTAACCCATGGGTTTGCATCAGTGTCACTAAATTGGCACAGCAGGTCTGGGAATTAGAGACACCAATGAAAATAGTGTTGCACCCTTTAGCGAATGGCCCATTGTTCAACGAGCATTATTCAACAGAGTTCTTTCGTAAATCAGCCACTTTTATAAAAGTAACTCAGTACACTTCTTACACCAACTTTCTATTCTAAACAAGTTGTAGCCAGTATGTTTCTTTTTTTGTTTTATGCAGCAAAGCTGTCCAGCAGCAGTTTATTTCTCAATAATGCAGCACGATAGATGACCATTTGATCCATCATGTCAGTGCCAGTCCTTTAGTACAGCTTTTAAATTAACATTACCTCCTTGGAAATATATTTTATTCCTCATCAAATATTTATCTACTTCTGGCATTGTGTTTTTATGAACTCCAGACACATTGTTGCCTGATAACATACAAGCGAGTATTTTTCTTCTAACTCATGCTGGGCTTGAATGTGCAAAACGTGATGAAGAGCCTCCTGACCTGCAATTATTATTTTTTTCAAACAGGATCCAATGTGCAGTAACAGTTTAACCAAATAAATCTTTGGGAAACCGTCGATATTCCACAAAGGGTCAAAGCCAGGAAGAATTCAAGTTCAAGGTTCAAGTTCAAAACCCCTTTATTTGTCCCCGTGGGCAATTTACAAAGGTGCGTAGAGTAGTACAAAATCTATTGGGGGGGGGATTAGCAGGGTGAGCAGCGGATTATGGAGTTATATCCATCAAATCCAACAACTCTACTGTATCTGTATGGATTTCAAACAACAACGAATCAGAGTACAGGAAGGAGATAGAGAGCTTAGTTAGCATGTTGCTGGGCAACATCTCCCTCCATGTCAGCAAGACAAAGGAGCTGATCATAGACAGAAGGAAACAGGGTGGAATGCAGTCTTTAGTCTGCATCAATGGTACTGAAGTGGAGATGATCAAGAACTTCAGATTTCTGAATAGGCCTCTCATATGCTGTATTCCCCATGCCCCAATCTAATGCGAAGCCGCTCTTAAACTTAATTTTAAATCTGCATATATATACACAGCAATTCCCCCATTTCCCCTTTATCCACCCTCTTAACCCTCCCACCTATATCCCTTCCCCTGGCTTTACATTTTACTCTTTCTCTTCTCTCCTTATAAGACACTTCACCCGTCTACCAATCAACATCCAACCCCCCCCCCCACCACCTGTATCCATCTCCGTTTGACAGACTTTGTCCCACCCCCACCACCTCTCTTTTCCAGCTTTCTCCCCTAATACTCCAATCAGTCTGATTAAGAACAGGTACACGGATAGGAAAGGATTAAAGGGATATGGACGAAACAGGCAGGTGGGACTAGGGTAGATGGGAAGGGATATCCTGGTCACAATAAGCAAGTTAGGCTGAAGGACCCGTTTCCGTGCTATTTTACTCTGACTCGGAAATCAAACCTACTGTAATTTATAATCTGACAAATTCATTACTTGGCTATTGAATTTTCACTAAAGTACCCAAATCGAAACATCTGGATAAATAATTTACAAACCTAAGTTAAGAGATTTTAAAAACCATTGTGACAGTTCAACAATTTCCATTTAAAACATCAGCTGTTAAAAATGACAATAAAGCTGTATCAAAATCCAAGCAATCCAAGGAAACGTCTTCCATGCATCTGAGGTACATTTGAATCCAACTCCACATCAAGGTGGTCGCCAGGAGCCTAATTGTGGTCCAATAAGCTGCTATTGAATCTTAATTTCAAGAAGGGCTATCTTTATTTTCTTAAGACAATTTTGGTTGGCCAATAAATGGCATCCTTGCCAGGTTTTTAAAATCTTTTGGTACCATGGCTTTAATTTCTAATTAAAAGATTAGCTATTGAAGAATTTCAGTGTAGCCGTAGCTCTCCCATGTAAATGAGACTTTTTTGACAACGTAGTATAAAAACTAATTCATCTGTAATATTTAAATATAAAGGTTTCCACAAGTCCCAGAAGAAATGCAAACTAATTCCAGGGAAAGATTAGTAATGTCGCACACTGTAAACAGATGGCACCGAAGCCAGGCAACTCTAATCATGTATAGTCTTTTATTTGACCGGGTAGTATGCCAAAAACCTTTTCACAACACCTCGGTTCACGTAATACACTAAACTAACAAATAGTCACCCATACAAGGTAAATAAGTGTATTCCCTACAGCATACTTCACCTGCATAAAGTGCATGAAATAAAAAAACTCTAAGTTTCAAGTATCATATATTGTTCAGAATTAGAATGCAGGAAAAAAATGTCATAACCCACAGGAACTTCTTTTGAATTCAAGGAAAATTGTGCTGAAAGCAGTCCTGATATAAATAGTTTGAGAGTTACGAGAATTCTAGCTTCATAGAAACTGCTAAACTGTGGTAGAATGAAACCATTAAAAAACTAAGATGTCACGAGAAATTAGAGTCTGTGCCAGATTAGTGAAGGTTCCTGTCAAAACAAGTGTAATCAGTGACAATTTAAAATATGTCAAAATAATAATCTGATTTTCACTGTCTCTTCTCGTTGCTGACAGGAGCCTGGGAACCATTACCTCCAGGTTCAAGAGCAACTTCCTCCCATTAACTATCATGATCTCGAACCACTCAGCACAACCTTAACTACAATCCTACTTCAGAAGTAAACCACTAAGGACTTTGCACTGCGTACAGGTCACACTACATTACTTTTTTCACCATCTAGTTTACTTCGAATAACTGACAATTGTAGTGTATATTTTGTGTTTAATTTGACAGTGAAGCTGTAGCTGGGAAGTTTACATTGTTCCAGGTTCATATCTGTGAGGGGGGTGGAGGAGGAGGAGGAAGAACAATGGAGGACCCGGCGTGTGGGGACTGCCGTGAGGGAGGGGGAAGAACAATGAACAATGGAGGGCTCGGGGAGGGGAGGGGGGAAATCAAAGGAGGGGGTACTTCGTAACTTTGTCAGCGCCTTATGTGACGATTATTTGCATATACCTTGAGTATGTAAGCAAATAATTTTACTGTGCCTTATCACGTGTGACAATAAAATATTCCATTCCATTCCATCCAGTGCATATGACAATTAAATACTCTTGACAATTTGTAAGGGCATAGATATTCTTACAGTTGTTATTTAAATTAATCTGTTGATGTTTTCTTTCATATTTGTTGTATTTTGCCAAGAACAAGCCAACAAGTTGGTTAATTCCCAGTGATAAGTCATTTTATGGTCATTTTAATGACAGATCAACCCACAAAAAGACTTAAGAAGATTTGTATTTGAAGTGAAACCAAATGCAATGTGATAATCCAAAATACTACTTCTACCAGTCTGATTTCCTAGCGGAACCTGACCAGTGTTTCAAGCTACAATGTGTCATTAAAGTATTATGATGAATTCTGCTTGCAGAGTCTGCTTTCCAGCTGTAGACCAACACACTGTAAAAACTAATAAATGATTTGCTATTAATTTGAAAATAATAAATCACGTTGTTACTGCCAGATCACCAGGAACTATTTGCAAAGAAGCAAACAGGGATAATCTGGCAAGATTAGAATTAGAATTAGAATGCCTTTATTGTCATTGTACGAGCAGTACAACAAAATTAAAAGTGCTACATCTGAAACAGTGCGACAGTGCAAATCTTTCAAAAACAATCGCACAAACATAAGAACCAATACAATAAGTACCAATATCAATAAAAAACAATAAAAACATAAATAATAAATGAGTTTTGCACCTAAAATACTGTATATTAAAAAAGTGCAAAGAAAGTGAGAGTCACTTCAAATCAAGTATTTCCATTCACAGTTCTTATGGCCCAGGGAAAGAAACTGTTTTTAAGTCGGTTTGTTCTGGACCTAAGGCTCCTGTAGCGCCTCCCAGAGGGCAGGAGAGCAAACAGTTCATATCCTGGGTGTGTGCTGTCCTTAATTATATTTCTGGCCCTGTTTAGACAACGCGAGCTGGAGATGTCCTTCAGATAAGGCAGTGGACAGCCGATAATTTTCTCTGCTGTCTTAATAACCTTCTGGAGGGCCTTCTGGTCTGCATTATTATTCCTTCTTAAATTATATCAAAGTAATCTGTTCTAGATTTTCAACATTACTCGCCTGAGCAAATTTTAAATATACTATTTGGTCTAAATTTAAAGAGTCTCTTTATTCTTAAGTTAGATAATAGATGTCAATACTCACATAAAAGCTGTTTAGGTGGTCTATCTTTTCTAAGTCAAGCTTTTTCTACAATGCAATGACATTATTTTCATTTTTTTGAGAAAAGAACTCTGCACGCAAAGATACCAGACTTTGACAATGTAACAATTACCCTTTCACACACAGCACCACAAATTTAAAAAAGTTCCACATTTTTACCTCATGACAGGCAAGATGCACATCTTTAATAATGCAGGTACCATCTGAAAGCACAAGCTGTCTTAGTAAGAGACAAGCAAGTTCCAACGTAGCCAACCGAATTATTGCACCTGAAAAATAATATTTACAGTATTAACAACATGTATTCAAGCAATAACCGGTTTTCTATATTTAATAATGTATCAAATTAAATTGAAGGGGTAGCTTATTCTCATGCACACCTTTGATCAGCAAATGCTAAAGCCATCAGTTCAATATGTCAACACATATTATGGTAGCACTCCCATTCATGATTTAGCTTGACATAATGCATAAAGTACTCATCCCTCCCCACCTACCTTCCCCCTCCCCGTAAGCAGAAGAGTTGAAACACCTGTCCCCACACCACCTCTTTCACCACCACCAAGGAACCCTAAACAGCCCGCTTGAGATGACATAAATTTCCATGCACCTCCATTTGGCCTCCTCTACATCAGTGACACCAAGTGTAAACTAGGCAACCTGTGCACTATTTGCTGGGGTCTGCTGTATCTCCTGATTGATTTCTAGTCATTTTAATTCCCCTTGACATTCTGATCTTTTTGTCCTTGGCCTCTGCCACTGACAGAATGAGGCCACATGCAAACTGAAAAAACAACTCCCCATATTCCGCTTGTTTAACCTAACACACAACAGAGAGAAAATTGAATTCTCCAATTTCAGATAACTCCTGCCAACTTCTACCCAGTGTTTCCCTCTTCCTTCCCATCCTGCACACACAATCTTTCCACTCTCCCCGTCTGTTACCCAGTTCCTCTCCCGTCCTCCAAATGCTCATGTCTCATCTCTCCCAACCCCTTCATATTCCCTTCCATGCACTATCCCTCTGTCTGGTTCTCCATTTCATTTTCCTTCTTCCTTATTTACCAGATTCCATATCTACACTCTTTTATCTTCTCCACCTCCAACTTTCATTACTATCTCCACCCATCTCTCCCCCACCTGCGTTACCTGCCAATCAAATCCTCCTCACTTCAATCCATCTATCACCTGACAGTTCACTCCCCTCCCCTTTCCCCACACCTCTCACTACCCTTTATTTCCCCTTTGCTGTCACAGTCCGAAGAAGGGTCTCGACCTGAAACGTCATCTGCCCATTTCCTCCACAGATGCTGCCCGACCCACTGAGTTCCTCCAGCAGTTTGAGTTTTTGCTAAAGGAAATGGAATGTTTGTCCAAGATTGCAGGTGAAACAGAGTTGAAACATTTGAATTTGTCCTTTGATTGTGTTATACCCGATTCAGAATCTTTGATGCTGAAACTGGGAAGTCGAAAAATATTTTATTTACCAGCACTAATATCTTTTATGTCAATGACCACAGAAGCTATAATACATTAATGCTCATGATGACAGAAGCTATAATATACTAAAATCAACATCGAAACATAAACATAGTAACTGGCATGTGCTTGCTTGGTTGCTTCCAACATGATATACATTTATTCCTAAAGGCACCTACCTTGTTTCATTATGTTCTCCATCAGGAACACCTTTCCAAAAATTATTTGCAGCTTACTATATTCTTCAGGTTTCTTTGTAGAATTTAAAAGATTCTCAAATCAATAAATATTTGATATACTTCCAAAAAGATTGAATCTAGACCGTCTACTCATTTATATATTTTTGTTGCAAGGTACCAAGGCACAACTAAGTTTTCCTACTTGCTATTTTTAAACATGTGAGTTAGCATTTTATTCATCATCTACGTGCTTTACAGCCAATTAAACACTTTTTGACATGTAATCATCACATTGTTTCGGAAACATGGAACCCAATTTTCACACTGCAAACTCCTACAATCAGCAATGACTGGACAAATCACTTTTAGTGATATTGATTTTCGTGACTTACAAAAACAAATGGGGTCTCAGGTTAACCTCTCATCTAAAGTGTGGCACCTCTAAGACTGTGACACTGTCAGCCTAGAATTTTGCACTCAAAACTCTGGAGAGAGACATGACCTTCAGAAACACCTGAAATTAGTACAAGCAAGTCATGGCGTGCAATAATAATGAACATCTTAAAGCAGATGTAAACACCAATATCACAAAAAAACATCGATTCAATTTCAGCTTCTTCCAAACTGCCGAGGACTGAACCACTGAAACTGATTTACTCCAGAGGTTTTAGCTTTCCCTTCTATTGAAGCTAGAAACAATTAAAAAAAACAATTACATGAGGAAATTTACTCACCAGAACGTGTTGATTGGTTCATTATCTTAATGAGTCTTTCTGCCAGTACATGGCTATATACGTTCTTCTCCTTGGCATTCTCTGGAGGAATTTGAATCTTTTCCAACAGGTCTGAATCTATACCTAAATAATATCAAATTACTGAATGTTTTGAATCATTACATAGCTTTCTTATCTTCACCCACATGGCGAGTCAAATGTTTGGTTAGAAGTTTAATTGAGTTCCTAGGAATTTCTGTCTGTGAAATGAGACAGCTGAATTTAACACCCAAGTGTAAAAAAATGATCATCATTCAAGCACATCTTACACGACTTCCAGATCCTGTAGTTTTGAAATGCACAAAAACACATTTTTGGAAAAATATTCCATAACAGTTTCCACCCAAGTAAAAACCCATCTCAAGATAACTAGATTTTTTTTGTAAAAGTGGGAAATAGCAGAGAAGTTGCTTTTTGTCGTGGTCATGGAGAAAGCAAGGATTTGAATCAGACAATACATTTAGTGAATACATCATGGTTGAAAGAATGTACACGTATGTAGCACCATCATTACGATCAAAAGTAGTAAAATAAACCAAGCACTAAGTTGTTCAACACTGGAGAACAACTTTTCATGCTAGCAATTTTTCAAGACCAAATATTGACAAAAACTAACCTTTGTTGTGTGATATTGCAAAAAGAAGACACAGCACAAATAGTGCATAATAATCTTCCTCAAAGCACTCCAGTGCTTTATACAGTAGTTCTAGGAAGGGTCTGTAAATATGAACAGACAAAATAAAGGATGAGAGTACAAAGGCAGCTTACGGGAATATAACATAACTATATTCTAATATACAGAAAACTGAAGTCTGAAAAGCATACCGTTATTTGGCTAAATATTCTTCTTATTACCTCCCCATTTAATGTTCCTCTATTACAATTAATTTACACCTTGCTTGATCAAAGATTATTTCATTGTTAAATTTCTCATGCTTTGTTACTGCAACAGCTTCCCAATAACAAACTTCAGCTCTTGGTAATATGCCAAATTATTTACTAACTTAAGGCAACACAGGATTTAATTTGGACAATCAGGTCCACCTTGGCTCCTTGCAGACTAATTCCTTCAGTCCTCTTCCTGTTTTCTTTATTTCCCAGCAGAATTTCTTCCAACAAATCCCATTTTTGATTTAATTTGCTACTTACCTACACTATAAGGGGCTAGTTACAGTAGCCAATTAATCCATCAATTTATTGTTGGGATTTGGAACCTTGGTAGAAACATATATAGTCATGGAGATAACATGCTAGAGGTCAGCAATGAACCCAGGTCCCTAGAGTTGTGACATAAGCGTTAACTGCTGCACCACCATTCTGCCCTTAAAGTAACATTGTTATGATTCCTTCTCTGATGAAAAGAAACATATATTGGGAATTTTAGGGAAAGCATCACAAATAATTTAAATTTGTTCCATTGCTTAGACATGCAAAACACATTTCAAAAATGTACATGCTGTATCTTCAGCAATATCTCACTAGCTTAACATTAATGTAATCATACTGCTGTTAACTATATTATTATACTCCAACATGCACTACACAACTCAGCACTAGAAATTTACATTTAAAAAATCAAGATCTGATATCAACAAAGACTTTGTTCCTTACCATTTATGACCATAATATATTTGCTTTTTTTTTTTTTAAATATATTTTTTGTTAGAGATACATCGCGGGACAATTTTACACATACATCAAGCCAATTAACCTACATACCTGTACGTCTTTGGAGTGTGGGAGGAAACAGAAGATCTCGCAGAAAACCCACGTGGTCATGGGGAGAACGTACAAACTCCGTACAGACTGCACCCATTGTCGGGAGCTTCACTAACTACTTGGTTAAGAAACAACATTACTTAACAAAATTTTGAATTGTTATTTTTTAAATATCCAAAATGGCAGACAAGTGCATGGAGAAGATTGGGTCATTCAGATAATATACATCATTTCTGCTTTGGCTCTATTCCGAGCCTTTTTAGAAGAAAACTCAATTTCCCACTCTGGTGACAAAAATCGTTACATTTCACAAATACAAAATTAAGCTTGCCTTCTTCTTGGATTGTTAGTCCTTACAGCAGCTGCAGTTTTCTCCTCATCTGTGGTATTCTGTTCCATCAAGCCTGAAATCTGGGGGCCAGATATCTTGCATCGCTCCATAATAACCATTTCAATTTCTTCAAACAAGGGAAACAAAACTTCCTTTTTAAAACTGACACTAAATACTGTGTGCCAGAACAAATCTCAATTACAGAACAAAATCTAAATTTCTTGGGTCCCAATGTGTTCTCTCTTCAAATATTATGAAAAATACAATTAAAATAGCAAATACACAAATTTAAAATTAATAACATTACTGAAAAGAACAGTAGTTACACAAATTAGCCACACAAATTTGTTAATGAAAGTTCAGCTTCAATAATCATTAATAATTTTGACTATGGAAATATTGATAAATAAATAGATTGTAATCACATTTTATTGGATTTAAATGTTTGTTGGCTAACCAATTATTTCCCTGCCACTACAAATTTCCAGGAAGTTGTTCATTTGCATTGTTATAAGGTAGAGTGTAATTAGTTTTTTTTTAAGCAATAGTATATTAAATAATCATGTGAAAAGACTGCTACGTATAAATTATTGTAAGGTGCTCAGTTTTAAGAATTTTCCAAATACAATGCTTCAGGATTCAGTAAAACAACATCTTTGCAATACAATACCTTTCACATAAAAGATCCATCCCTGACAGAATCAACTCTGGACAATTAAAATACTGGTTTATTCACAAAATGCTGGAGTAACTCAGTAGGTCAGGCAGCATCTCGGGAGAGAAGGAATGGGTGACGTTTCGGGTCGAGACCCTTCTTCAGACTTGAACAAAAACAACTCGACCTTGTGAGGATGAACTCCTTGGAATTATCCAGTGATTTTCCCTAACTGCACATGATGACGTTTCCACCACAACATAGAACAGTTCAGCACATGAATGGGCTCTTCAGCCCACAATGTTTGTGCTGAACATGATGCCAAGTAAAACAGATCTCATCTGACTGTACATAATCCTTATCCCTCTATTCCAAAAGCCGCTTAAATGCCACTATCAGATCTGGCTCTACCACCACCCCTGGCAATGTGTTCCAGGCCCCCACTACCCACTGTGTAAAACACTTGCCCCACACATCTCCATTAAACATTCCACCCATATCTCATAGCAATGCCCTCGAGTGTTTACCATTTTGCACCCATGGATTAAAGGTTCTGAGGTCTACCCCATCTATGCCTCTCATAATTTTATATACTTCTATTAAGTCTCCCCCTCAACCTCTGAGGTTCCAGAGAAAACAAACCAAGTCTATCCAACCTCTCCCTGTAGCTGAAACTTTCTAATCCAGGTAGCATTCTGGCATTACTAGCCTGATCTTTTTGTTATTTTTAGTATGTGTTAAAAGTATGTTTTAATGTTCCTTGGTTTGTTTTATGTGGGGGGGGGGGGGGGGGGGGGCAGGGGAAACCTTTTTTCAATCTCTTACCTCGACGGAGATGCGATTTTTTTCCATATCGTATCTCCGTCCCCATTGCAGCCCAACATCGTGGTGTTGCGGTCTTTCCTGGAGACCGACAGACACTCCAAGCCGCGGGAGACTGCGGGACTTTAACATCGCGGACCTTGCGACCCCTTTGCCAGGGATCGAAGCTCCAACCGCGGGGCCTGTGGACTTTAACATCGTGAAACCCGCGGTCGCTGGTAAGAGGCCGACTCGGGAGCTCCATGCCCCGGAGTGAGTTTCAACCATCCCGATGCAGGAGTTTCATTGACCCCAACTTCGATCGTTAACTGCGGACGGTTTTACTGCCCCGATCGCGGGAGAACAAGAGGAAGAAGATTGAACTTTATTGCCTTCCTTCACAGTGAGGAATGTGGAATCCACTGTGATGGATGTTTATGTTAACTTTTATGCGGTTGTGTGTCTTGTGGGTTTTCACTTAGTATGGCTGTATGGTAACTCAAATTTCACTGTACCTTAGTTGGTACATGTGACAATAAATTGACCTTGAAACCTTTTTCTCTACCCTGAATAACCAATTTTTCTCGAATGTTTCCTATAGAGTTTGATCCCATGTACTGGATCACGTGGGCTGTCCACAAGGATATCCCTGAGCTGCCAGCTACTTGTCATTTTCAGTCTGTGTCAGAAACACTCTGACCTCCCCATTTCTGATCACTTACACCATTCCAATGAAACCCAACTGAAGCTTGAGAAAGAAACATCTCAGAAACCGTCCAGCCATGGTCTCAAAACCAGCACAGACCAACTGGCCAGAATTTTTGTGGACATCTTTAATCTCTAATTACTACTTCAAAGGTCTCCACCTACTCTAAATGGACATCCATGATCCCGGTGCCCCGGAAGAGCAAGGTGAAATGTCTCAACGACTACCAACCGGTGGTACTCAAGTTCACTATGATAAAATGCTTCGAGAGGTTGTATATTACACAAATTAAAAGAAAAGGTAATAAAAATCAAAAGAAAAGGTAATAAAAACAACTGGTGAGTGTCCAACTAAGAATAAAATTATTAACAGAAGATTGAAGAATGCAGCAAGGGTGTTGACTGCAGCTACAACTGTTTACTGTCAAATCCATTATACACAACATTCACATTTAAAAAAATTAAAGTAACAAATAGTCGATGCAAATCTCTGGAAATAGTGTGTCTTCCTTGTCTGGTTCAATATTCCAGTTATCCAGTAAGCAAAACTACCAAAGGGATTTGCATAAATTTTGAGATATTTTACTAATTACTCATTCAGAACACAGATGGACAAAAGTGTCGACTAGAACTAATTCCATGTTTGACTCATTTCTAAGATTACCCAATCAGACATGTGGAACAATAACCTGATTTCAGATTCAGTGGTGAATCATAGGGATATATATTTTTGTATTTTTCTTAATTAAAATTCACAGAAAATCTTTGCTGAGTCTTCAAAATACAGATCAGCTAATATATTGGACATTGACATGAGCTGCAAACTGGAAAGGATTTTAATCAACTCTAGATTCTCTAACTTGCAAATCTAATCATCTTCAAACTATTGCATAAAATATCCCAAATTAAATCAAGTGTTTTTTACATTTGCTCGCAAGGAGGAAGTTGATATAATTTTATACAAGTGTTGTTTAATTCATAGGTATGTAATTCATAGAGGCTTCCTGTAATAAAACAATGAAGGCTGGACAGAGGGTTACAACTACCAATCATTCATGTGGCAAGTTACTAGTCTCATTTTGATGGTTTAATAGATTATCATCTCTCCTCAGATGGAATATAATCTGTATAAATATGCTTTCAATGCTTTTAACTCCTTGTAAATGGGCACAGGAGAGTCCAGAGCAAATGATGAATTCAGTTTCTCAACTGCAAATAACAAGTAGCAGCAGATTTGGTCCCTTAATGTTAAAAGCTGCCGAATTTGTTATCCTTATCTAATGTTATTTTACAATAAATAGACAATATGTAAAATTAATGACAAAGGGATATTTTTTGAGAAAAAACTGCCATTTATCAGGTACTTTGCTGATTTCACATGAAAACCTATACTTACGTGCCTAATAAATAATTAGCGATTAATCTACAGTACCTTCAGATTTACTTGACCATCTTGAACCAGTTGAATCGATAAATCAAGAAAAAAAAGAATTAAGATCTAAGAGCATTTACACTCACTGATTGTTGATAATGGATGCTGAAAGCAGAAATAAAATTTAACAGAAGAGGCTGAAGATGAAATTGCTGCAACTTTTGCCCCACTTCTATCCCCTCCCCACAACCCTTCTTACAAATTTAGACTGAATCTCCCTCACTCTCCTAAATATCCAGAAATTATAGCAATGTAAATGCAAGTTAGTTTAAATCAAGATAAGTAAATATTAGTACAAAGAAAAGACACCATAAAATCTGGTTACGAACAAAATCTAATGTAATCTACAATTACATAAATAAGATGTATTAACCAGCTGCAGAAGTGAATTAAAAAAAGGAGGGGGGCAAATCTTTGAACTATCCAATATACCCAAATATATAAATATCTTTCACTATTACTGCTAAGGTTTATAACAATAAAGAATAATAATATTATTTGTGCAAAAGTGATGACAGGCTAGCCTTGGGTTAAGTACTTTATAATGAAAAAGCATCCTGTGCTAAGATGGTGTCTTGATATTTCAATTTAGCCTAATGAGGCAAAATATAAGGAAATGATCGTAAAAATTATCATTTTATCCTGAATCATCAATTGATATCCACTGGTGATTTATTGGAACTTCAATTCATTTGAACATCAATGATTCGTTTTGAAATAGTTTATAGGGAAGCTACTCTTCAAAGCAAGGACAACTCGTGTTCATCCATGTAAAATTGCCAAAGTACAAGGTAAACTCAGAGGGAAAGTATAATTCAGAAGGGCAGCACGGTGGCGCAGCAGTAGAGTTGCTGCCTTACAGTGCTTGCACGCCGGAGACCTGGGTTCGATACCGACTATGGGTGCCGTCTGTACGAAGTTTGGGCGTTCTCCCCGTGACCTGCGTGGGTTTTCTCCGAGATCTTCGGTTTCCTCCCACACTCCAAAGACGTACAGGTTTGTAGATAAATTGGCTTGGTAATTGTAAAAATTGCCCCTAGTGCATGTAGGAGAGTGTTAGTGTGTGGGGATCGCTGGTCGGCGCGGACTCGGTGGGCTGAAGGGCCAGTTTCCGCGCTGTATCTCTAAACTAAACTAAATATATCTTAAGGCTGCGTGCTTAGCCCCCTGCTCTATGGGTTTTACACCCGTGACTATGTGGCTAAGCACAGCTTCAAAGCCATCTATAAATTTATCAGCAACACCACCCTGGTTGGCTGGTTAATGTGTGATAATAAATCAGTGTACAGGAGATAGAACACCTGAAAGTGGTACCACAACAACAACCTCTTGCTCAAAGCCAACAAGACCACGGAACTATTCCTTGACTTCAGAAAGGGGAAGTTTGGAGACCGAGTGCCACTTTTCATTGATGGGTCGGTGATGGAGAGAATTAAACGCTTCAAATTTGTAGGGATTAACATCTCCGATGACTTGTTACAAGCCTGCACGTAGATGTAATCACCAAAAAGGCGTGTCAGCACTTCTACTATTTTAGAAGTTTAAAAAGAAATTTGGCATGTCACCAAATACTCTTAACAAACTTCTATTGAAGAGGGTATCCTGACTAGATATATCGTGGTCTAGTATAAAACTTCCAACACAGTGGAACAGAAGAGGCTGCAAGGTGCATAGCCCCGACTATCAGAGGCACATAGTCCTCTCTATCAAAATCACCTACATGATACACTGGCATCTATCATCTACCATCCAGCCCATGCCCTCCGCAGGTATCAATTTCGGTATGCATGACAATGTTCCATTTCGGTATGCGTGACAATTAAACCTTGCCTTGACTCTCAACTCTTCTCAATTTATTCTACCGTACCATTGGAGACAAAATTCAGAAGCCTGTAGCCATACGTTACTGCCTTACAACGATCAGATCCTTCAACCAACACGTTTAACCCTAATCGTAACTGGACAACGGAACACTATGGATGACCTCTTATACTATCATAGACTCGTTTTCTTTTCTCTAATTGTGTTTTGCACAAATGCATTTTAAGCACGATTGGTTTGAAGAACATTAAAGTCGACTTGACTTGACACAGAATATCATAGCAAATTGAGAATATCAGAATATCATAGCAAATTGAGAATGTGGTGAGCGTTGAATTGCTCAGCAGAAAATTGCACAAAACATTAACAAAAGAGAAATACAGAGTGGTGGGGAAAGAGAAACACAAACACACAAACATAACACTCACTGTTCCTGTAAAGATCAGCACAAACAACGCAACAGTTTCATCTTAAGTGATTATAACTTTATCTTCAAAGTTAGAGAATGATATGTGCTATATAAATTGCTAGCTAGGGATATACAAATCTGCACTGATGGGCAGAAAGGGTATTACATTTTTAAAGCCACGAAAAAAGTCAATGCTGGATGTATGGAAATTCTTGGCTACATTTTAATAGTTTACTAGATTGAGGTGGACCCGTTGAGTCCAAATCTCTCCTGCGGGACTCTCCTGGCCAACCCACCCCCAACTGACGATCCTGCGGGCCCAGCAACCCTCTCCAAATGACGAAGCCCGTTGCCGGGCAGGGAGTGACCCCAGGGCCGTGGGCGGGCGAAGGGGGACAGGGAAGGGGAAAGGGTGCCACTCACCTCGGCCCCGTGCCGCCAGCGTGGCAGCCAGAGCGAGCCATGGACCCAAAGCCTCTCCTGCATTGGTCTAGCACCCTCCCCTACTCCCCTTCCCCCCTCCTCTCCCCCCCCACCCTCACTCCCCCACACTCCCACCCTCGCCCTCCCCCCTCTCCACCCACACCCCCTCCTCCTCCCCCTCCCCTCTCAACCGACACCCCCTCCTCCTCCCCATCCCCCCCCCCCCACTCCCAGTCCACTCCCCCCTCCCTTTCCCCCCCCTCCAAGCCACTTATCTGTGCCCGGTGCGTGCAGCGCTGATCGTCAGTGAGCGGCGGGGGTACCCTAGTTTTTTTAACGGCTGTTTTTAAAGTCTACTCTGCGAAACAAACGGGGGTTTTTTTCATGTTTTTTTTAGAAATGGAAATTCTTTTTTCAATAACGCTCACGTGGGGCGGCGCACCCCACATGGGACCCGGACCAATCGGGCGCCGAGCTGCGTGGAAGGACGCTATATATTTTTTAATTGTGTGGCGCTCCCCCCACGTGAGCGCTATTGAAGGACTTTTTCTTTCAAAGAATGAAATAAACGAAACTTTTTTTCCCTCTTTAAGCTAAACTGTTTTTAAAATGAGAAAATTCTACCCCCTCCCCTCATTGTCCGCCACTACCGTCACTTTGGCGGGTCCCGACCCCTCCCTCGTTGGTCGTGCCCCCCCTCCCAGTCTGACGTCACATGCTGAACCTTGACAAGTTTCACTTTTTGAAGCGAATTTTTAAACTTTAAAATCTCTCTAACTTTAAAAATATGACCAATTTGAATGAAACTTGGATGAAAGGGTCCCCATTACAAAGGTGAGTAAGGTGGTCCAAAATTGTCGTGCACTATGTGTGACGGGGGCACAAATACGGCTAACGGCCAAACAAATAACTAACCTCCAAATATCAGCCAAACAAACAAGATCACTGCGACAGAGAGTTTTTGTGATATATAGATAGATAACTGTTGTAATGTAGGAAGGAAATAACCCTTGAGGAAATATGATGCTTTATTCATACCGTTACTACTGATTTACTGAAACAAATAATTCCTATTTTTCAGATTCATTGTTGGTCTTTCCCCTACCGCCTGTCAGAATTCAGTACAATCATGTAGGAACAAGGATAATATTAAAATCAACCAAAAATCAACGTTGATATTAAAATCAACGCGGCAGATTCTGACTCAAATAATCAGACAAAGGAAATCATGGCATTAGAGGCACCAGTCAAAGACATGCAACTTAGATCAAAGGAACCAAATATTAAAGCAACTGTTCACTGGCACACATATAGCAAAAGAGAATTTGCACAAATCAACTTCGCAGACATACAAAAAAGTAATGGCAAGACCAAAGCTAGTGATGCCCCAGCAGACAGCAAAACAGATCAAATAAATATTTCAAAATATGCTTTGAACATCTCCAAGCTTTTCAGTCCTGCAGATAAAATATAAATGCTTGCAGTGGGACATAATAATCTATTCTGAAAGTAAAAATAAGGCTGATCCTAACTTGAAGGGAAGAATATTATGTCCAAGGCAAACTCATTTTTTGGCAATTAGGCAACTTTAAAGAATATTCTCTAAATGTCTGGACCTTCTTTTTTTCCCTCTTTATAACCAGAGGGTGCATGTCGGCTCAAAAATAGATATGCCGGCAACAATTTCTCCTATTCTCCTTGAACTACAACAGCAAAGATCCTGTACTGTTGATCCCATCAAAATGTGCAGTTCACCATGATATTAAAAACATTACAATTCTCAAAATATTTTGGAATTTATACATTTCTGTACACTTCAGCAAATATATTGAATAATCACTGGATTGTAGGAAAGTGAGGGGAACCATCAGTCTTTTTGTTCATGCAACACTCACCTTCAGTCTCCCCACTTGTCTTGTTGCATTTTGCACTAGAGTCTGTACCTTTCAGCTTTTCAGTGTCATCTTCCTTCTCTTCTATCCCCTTCTCCTCTTCTTCATCTTCACCCACATTTTTATAGTTTGGCCTTTTCTGCACTCTCTTTCTTCCCTTGTGTCGACTAATCTCAAGAGATCTTTCCAACGTTTCCACAGGTTTGGTGAAACATCGAATACTTGTGGACATCTATAAAGAATAAATCAAAAATAGCAAAAATTGTGGTGAAAGCTCTTAAATGCCAGATTAAACAAAAACATGTTCACAAATTTACATGTTCACAAATTTTGCATGTATGGGCATGGCAATAAAGACATTTTTAACATCATCATTGGTATTTTGGCACAAAGTAACAATGAAGTTCAAAATATAACAATCTATACAGGACCCATGGTTACATTGCAGGAAGAATGGTTAACAAGATTTTATAATAGTTACTGCCCACTACTTTAATTAATGTGACATTCTACTTTATTAAAATCTGAGCATTTATGTTGAAAGCCAGAAGCTTGCAATTTATTGTTTTTAGTTTTAAAATACTGAAGTATCTCTAACTATGATTTTGAGAGTTTACCATAATTAGTTTATTCTTGGAATAACTGGATATAATTCTCATTTAAGGAAACAATAAAAAATATTTCATATTTATACAGGAAAACATTGTAGTGTAAGTAAATGCAAAATGCAATGGTAAAAAGTTAAGATATTCCCAAAGAGCTAACAAGAACAGAAATGAACACATTAATATTATATGTTAGGCTATTGATGCAACCAAAATGATGTGGAGCACTCCAAAAAGAATCCACAATAAACAAAGCAAAGTCCAAAACATAATCTTTCGCTCAGCAATACCAATATTACCAGTAAAACCACTGTATCACCAGCCAGTCATTGGATCCATTAAAATGCATTTCCCTGTTGCAAGCAGTCACAGCTTGGGCTCTGCCCAAACCACAGAATCCAGGCCGCCATTAATGTGGCTCTCAGGAGTCTAGCAGACTATGCTTTGGGTCAGAATTCGTCACACATAGGTAGTCTGCTCGAGGTGTATTATTGAATTTGTGAACCTGATGATTATAACTGTGAATAATCCTACCTCCACAAATTGGGGATGGTATATGTACTACGGCAATTTTTTAACTGTTATTTTGCACTTAACATATCAAAAAAAAATTTTTTTTGATATAATTGTGCATTTTAGTAGCCATTAATTGAACACCTCCTCCTCTATCCAAATTAATGTGACAACTTTCATCGACTCCATACTAAGCCATTTACACTAGGGTGTACTACACTACCAGGATCAGATTTGCCTCACAATATCAAAAATGCAAATAGTTTGCTGTCAGGATTATTTAAACATCACTTCATAACTGGAAACATGTCTGTGACTAACTCCCATCTTCCTGTGAGGGAGCACCTGGCTTCTACTCGGCAACCACCCTCGAAAGCAGGGCTGAGATGATGCAGTCACTGTGTGGAGAATCACAGATGCAAAACCACATCCTGTCACAATCTATTCAACTAGATCTGGTACAAGTGTGTTTAAAATTTTTTTAAACCCTCCAATTTTGAGAATTTGGAATCAAGAAAAGGGCTTTGAATCAAGAAAAACTTACCCCTCAAATCACCTTTAAAACTCCTACCATTCAACTCCACCCTCTTGATTTTCATAATCCCACCAAGGGAAAAAATACTTTGACCGTGCAGGGGGGGAGAGGGGGAGGGGCGAGAGGGGGAGGGGCGAGAGGGGGAGGGGCGAGAGGGGAAGGGGGCGAGGGGAAGGGGGCGAGGGGAAGGGGAGAGGGGAAGGGGGAGAGGGGAAGGGGGAGAGGGGAAGGGGGAGAGGGGAAGGGGGAGAGGGGAAGGGGGAGAGGGGAAGGGGGAGAGGGGAAGGGGAGAGGGGAGAGGGGAAGGGGGAGAGGGGAAGGGGAGAGGGGAAGGGGGAGAGGGGAAGGGGGAGAGGGGAAGGGGGAGAGGGGAAGGGGGAGAGGGGAAGGGGGAGAGGGGAAGGGGAGAGGGGAAGGGGAGAGGGGAAGGGGAGAGGGGAAGGGGGAGAGGGGAAGGGGGAGAGGGGAAGGGGAGAGGGGAAGGGGAGAGGGGAAGGGGAGAGGGGAAGGGGAGAGGGGAAGGGGAGAGGGGAAGGGGAGAGGGGAAGGGGGGAAGAGGAGGGGCAGAGAGTGGAGGGGGAGAGAGTGGAGGGGGAGAGAGTGGAGGGGGAGAGAGTGGAGGGGGAGAGAGTGGAGGGGGAGAGAGTGGAGGGGGAGAGAGTGGAGGGGGAGAGAGTGGAGGGGGAGAGAGTGGAGGGGGAGAGAGTGGAGGGGGAGAGAGTGGAGGGGGAGAGAGTGGAGGGGGAGAGAGTGGAGGGGGAGAGAGTGGAGGGGGAGAGAGTGGAGGGGGAGAGAGTGGAGGGGGAGGGTGGAGGTGGAGGGTGGAGGTGGAGGGTGGAGGTGGAGAGGGTGGAGGGGGAGAGAGTGGAGGGGGAGGGGATGCGGAGGCGATGGGGAGTGGGGGTGGGGAGGGGAGGGGGGGTGTGGAGGGGGAGTGGGGAGGAGAGGGTGCTGCATCAATGCAGGAGGTTTGGGCCCAACAGGTTCACTTGGTCTAGTCCTTTCTAAAGTTTGCTAATTTCTGTTGTTTTTCCCATGGCATACTGTGGCACATTACCGACTGAATACAATATGCACTAAGGAAAATTCATACCCAGTACGCATAGTGTATGTGCCTAGCCCTGATTAGAAACCAGTGATGGTAAATCAGTTATCAACCAATTATAAATTATTGTCTTAACTGGTAGCTGCGGTTTAGCTATGACCCCCCAAAAAATTATTTGATAATAAATTTAGAAAAAGGATCGGCACAATCTTTCATAAAGTAGAATTGCCGCAAAAAAGTGTTAATCGTGTTCAGCAGAATGACCAATACAGCTGGTCTATATTTGCATGTGTGGTGCATCTAACCATTTTCACTTGGCGTACGGTAAGTAATTTTGTATCTCAATCGGTATTGGTTTGATCTCATGCAGTTTACTGGTAAAACAGAGTTATAACAGTAAGTCTGGTGCTCTTTACAGGAAAGAGAAAGTAGGTTACAAGCCCAACAAGTCCAATTCAGGTGTAATCATACCACACATCAATTATTCAGGAAACAACTGGCGACACTTCTCACCAAACAGGAAGAAAGGTGCTACAACAGCCAAAGAGAATGTCTTTCAACCTCCACAGCAGATGTTATCATCATGGCACCAAGAAATGGTGCAAATGTAGTTTTTATTTTGAAATACTTCTAATCAGAAGAATTTTTATAAAATAAACACTCACGGTGTATAAGCAATCTAAGCAGATTAACACCAAAAGACAAAACTTTATTGAAATTTTAAGAACACAAATTTGACACATTTCATATTTAGACTATTAAAGGGAAAATAGCTCGTGTGGAGCACCACTAGTTTTGTTTTGTAACAAAAAAAATTAGCTTCAACACTTGCACTAGTGTCATTTATTATGAGCCCTCTTTACGATGAATACAGCTGGAGTTCCTGACTGACCGAGTGAGGGAATTGGAGCTGTGGCTGAATAACTTCAGGATTGTCCGGGAGTATGAGAGTGACAGAGCTAGGAGCTGTATTGAAGTAGCCACGCCCAAAGCACAGGCAGAACGTAGATGGGATGACAACCAGAAAAGGAAGTAGGCAGAGAGTGCCTACTCTTTGGTGACCATTCCCCTTCAAAATAAGTATACCTTTTTGGATATTTTATTTTGGAGGGGGTTAACAATGGGGGAGCGCAGCAGCAACAGGCAGGTCTGCGGCACCAGGCCTGGCTCTGAGACACAGCGGGGAAGGGTGAAGGCAGACAGTCATAGTTACGTGAAATTCATTAGTCAAGGGGGACAGACAGGAGATTCTGTGGCTACAAGCATGACTCCAGTTTAGACAATAGACAATAGGTGCAGGAGGAGGCCATTCGGCCCTTCGAGCCAGCACTGTCATTCAATGTGATCATGGATGATCATTCACAATCAGTACCCCATTCCTGCCTTCTCCCCATACCCCCTGACTCCGCTATCTTTAAGAGCTCTATCTGGCTCTCTCTTGAAAGCATCCAGAGAATTGGCCTCCACTGCCTTCTGAGGCAGAGAATTCCACAGATTTACAACTCTCTGACTGAAAAAGTTCTTCCTCATCTCCGTTCTAAATGGTCTTTGGTGTGTTGCCTTACTGGTGCCAGGGTACAGAATGTCTCAGTCGCTGTAGAAGGGGAGGGTGAGCAGCCAGAAGCCTTGTGCACCTTGGCATAAATGACATAGGTAGGAAAAGGGACGAAGTGCTGCAGAGTCAACACAGGCAGGTAGGCAAAAGGTTAGAAAGTGGGATCGCAAAGGTGGTAATCTCCAGATTACTCTTGGTGCCACCTGCTAGTGAGAGTACCAATAGGAATTTAAGGCAGAATGCGTGGTTCAGGAGTTGGTGCAGGGAGCAGTGTTTCATATTTTTAGACTATCGGAATCTCTTCTGGTGCAGAGGTGATTTGCACAGGCCAGGATAAGTTACACCTGAACAGGAGGTGGATCAATATTCTTACAGTGACGTTTGCTTGTGTTACCCAGGAGGTACCCAAGATACTAAATGAATAGTTTGCATCTATATTGGAGGAAGGATGTGGAAGTTTTGGAGGGTCGAGAAGAGGTTTACCGGAATACTGCTTAGATTAGAAGGTATTTGCTATAAGGAGAAGTTGGGCAAACATGTTTTCTCTCGTGTTGGAGGCTGAGGGGAGACCTGACAGAAGTATGTCAAATTATGAAAGGCTTAGACAGCGACAATCAATCCCCTTTTTCTACCAGGATGCAAATGTTAAAGACTAGAAGGCATTAGCTTCAGGTGAGAGGGGAAAAGCTTAAAGGGCAAGTTTTTTTTCTAGAGAGTGATGGATGCCAGGAACGTATTGCCAGGATTGTGGTAGAAGCAAATACGATAGTAGCATTTTTTATAGGCACATGAACTTGCAGGGAATGAAGGGATATGGATCACGTGCAGGTGGGAGATTAGTTTATCTTGGCATTATGTTTGATGCAGATAATGTGAGCCAACGAGCCTGTTCCTGTTCTAGTGTTCACGTTCCCTCTCTGATTCTATACATCTCAAACAGTCAGTGACTGTCTTGATTTTTCCACCCTACGTATTCATTCAGGTCAACACCATCAGCCGCCCTATGTCTCTCTCCTTGTCCTTCACGCTAACAGGAACATACATACCATAAACTTTCAATATCACAATTTTAGCCAATAGAAATGTGGTTGCCGGTCCCAAATTGCTCACTGACAGACACTTCAATCTCTGCCCAATTCTCTAAGAGTAGGTTAGACTATGCCCTATGCCTTGTCGGGCCTTCGACATATTGTTGAGGAAATTTTCCTGAACACACTTGACAAATTCTACCCGTCCATGGCTTTGGCATTATGGCAATCCAAATCTCTACTGGGAAAGTTAAAATCCCCAACAATAATAATAATAATAATAGTATTGCAGTGATTACAATCTCGTGTCATATTTATTTCTTCAATTTTGTTGACTATTTAGATGCCCACATGCAGCATGATCCCAACAAAGTGATCATCCCCCTTTTCTTTCTCAGTTCCATTCATGTAGCCTCATTGGACAACCTCCCGTAATGTTATCTCGGATGATATGCCATGATGTTCCCCATCATCAATACTCCCTCACCTTTTTAATCCCCACCTCCATCTTGATGGTGCGGCCTGAACTCTCGAATATTGAGCTGCCAATGCTGTCCCTCCCTTCGCCAGATTTCCACAAAAGATATAATGTCCCAGTCTGTTCACACACCCACTTTACCTGAAAGGTCTCTAGCATTGAAATAAATGCAATTTAATCCAATTGCTTATCCTTGCATCCTGCTGTGCTCTTGTCTGTCTTTCTGCTGTCATTGACTACTGCACTGGATTGCATTCCCTTGCCAACTTAATCTCTCTTTAGGAGCACGTTTTTAAAAAAAAAGCAGCATTTTCTACGTGGGAACTGGTTCCGTTTCAACTGGATTTGAGACGTGAAAAACCGTAGCACATACCCATGGCCCTGCTTTGCACTGTTAAATGTCATCAGACTGCCTGACTCTTTCACAAGTTAAAAAAATACATGAGGTCTTGATGTTTCAAATCACAGTATAAAAGACAAGCAGCAAAGAATTATGCACTGGAATGGCCCTTCAACTGCAATGCTTGGTTGATCAATTTGCAGATAAGATTTCTGTTTTTGCCTACAGCTGGTGTACTGGCTTATAATATCTTGAACAACGTCTCGGTGAAAGCTATCTCAATCCAAATTAAACAATACATCTCTACCAGCTTTGTTGCAAAACATCTCCAGGTTCTGCATTAAAACAATTCTTGACTCAACGTTAATGTTAATTTAGAAGTACAAACTTTCAATTAAATTTTCCTGTAATATTCAGAGATAAACCTATAAACACTGCAGAAGAATAAAACGTATTTGTTCACAACAAATTTATAGTCACATGAATGCGATGGTCTTGTATTCACCAAAAGTTAGTATAATTTTAAAAATCAAAAGTGCTCCTACAAATCTTTGGAATATGTGAAATGGAACTCACGCTTTCAATTCAAATTTCAATTCAAAAGAATCAATTCAAAATCATTTTGGTTTTAATCATGAGAGACCGGATGCAATAGATGCCAAACGGTGGTTTTCTCTAGCTGGAGAATGTAACATCTAGAGTGAGTGGGGTTGTGCACAGGCTATATAAGGAACTAGCCATTCAGGATTGAAATTTCGTTATGCATAGGTTTCAAATTTTTGGAATTCTCTACTTCAAAAGGTCCACTCTGTATCTTCAAGGCAGGGATCAACTGATTTTAAATAGCAATATAAAATAACCAGTTTATGTGGGAATAATCGGATCAATCGTGATCATATTGAACAGTGGAGCAGGCTTGAGGAGTCAAGCAGCCTACACCCATTTCTAGATTTGGGTTTTTATTTTTAGGATATTAACATTAAGAAGATGACCATCATAAAGCTAATTGCAACAATGACTAATGTTTTCTTTCTTTGGAAATAGGAAGCCACACATCAAGGACAGGAGTGGTCCAGACTAAAATAGGAAAGATAAACATGACTATTAGGCGAGCTTGCCTTCACAAGTGTGAATTAAGGGCCTATCCCAGTTACATGATTTTTAAGGCGACTGCCGGCAACTGTCAAAGTCGTAGCAGATCGCCAAAATTTTCTTTTACCCTACGACAATGACCACGACAATGCTGAGTCAGGTCGATACAATTAACTTTTTATGTGAAACTAGCACCTGGCTAAGAGATTACACAGTCTTCGGAAACATCGTAAAATTCCCACGCTTACCCGACTGTCAAACTGTCGCCTCCAATTTACCTGTCAAGTGTCCTGACGGTAAATAAATTGGTTAAACAAAACTATCTTCTGGTATCTTCAAATGTATTTTCTTAATTTAATATTACGTGCTTCTAAATGCATCTGCGACAACCTAGCAAGCCTGGGGACAGCATGCGACAGCGCCCGCAATAAGCTATGATACCTGGCCACAAGCCAGCTGTCATCAAGAAATTTCTAGCAGGCAAATTTTTCCGTGACGTGCCGAGATCTGCTACGACTCATTGAAGACTCCTCACGATCATGCCCGTGACACCCCGACGAACGTTCAGCGACGGCCTAGTCGCCGGCAGTCGCCTTAAAATCGCCTCAGTGGGACAGGCCTTTAGTATTTACATTTTTTTAAAGTTACTTGTAGATTTGGCACCAATTTGCTTCATTTTAGTACTGTGATTTCCCAGGGCAAACCTAAACATATATACTTTAAAAAAACGATTCTTAAAGCAGAAGAACACTCCACACAACCAAGTGCACATTAGTACTTTTGCAAATAGAGGAATTGGTTTTACAACCACCACAACAAATTCCAAATAGTGCAATAGGTTATTTCGTCTGATCGCCTTCCAGGACTTTTGACTAGGGGGCAACTGTTCATTTGTCATTTGATAGCCTCCTATACACCATGTGATGGTGCTGGTGGAGGAGTGCTGGAGGGAGGAGTGGATGAGTGGGTAGTTGGCCATTGCTGCTACATTGCACTGCATGGAAACTCAGTATCCCAGTGGAATCTCCAAACCAGATGTTGAGGGAGAGCGTCTGCTAGAGGCAATCTAAGCAGTGCTGTGTTGAGTTAGTGAATGCAGGCTGTACTGCTTTCTCCAAGCATGGAAATTTCTCCACAGTGATTGCTTCAATAGCCACCTAACACCTTTGGGCAGGGTTGCTGACACTCATGCAGACAAGCAAAGAGAGGGAGAGAAGCTGCTTTCAATCATACAACTGGAAAAGGTTTAGAGCGCTTGTAAGATCCAGACAGTCTATTTAAAAAAAAGCCAATTTTCAGCAATGTCCACGGTTACCACGCCAGCCAGGGTTCAGCATGGAGCTCTGTATCTCAGCGCTGACTGGCTGCCACGCTTATCCCAGCCTGCTCAACAGCAGTCCTCATAGGCAGCCTCTCCGCAGTGAGTGGTGGGCAATTTACTGGTGCAAGTCCTTCGGCAGAGGTGCCAAGCATCAGGCCAAACTCTGGTACAACAGCATGCAACAGGTTCAAGCAGACACTATATTCCAGGCCCACCACTCATCCTTGGAACATCAAGATATTCAGAACAGCCATGTCAGAATACTATCTATTGACTATGGCTCAGGTTACAACACCATAATTCACCCAAACTCATCCCCAAACTCCTGGAACTAGCACTCACAACACCCTCTGTGACCGAATCCGACTTCCTAACCCACAGACAACAAAGGATAAGCGAACAGCCTCCCCAATAACTCTCCACAACTGTGCCCCCCCACAGCTGCACTCCCAATCACCGACTATACTCCCTACACACTACTGTGCCACATTCGTCTTCCAACTTCATTTACCAGTTTGTCGTTGACGAACAGATCTTAATGTGCAGATCTTGAACAATGAGGCCGAGTACGGGAAGGAGATTCGGAATTTAGTAACACGGTGTCAAGACAACCTCTTCCTCAATGTTAGCAAAAGAAAAAAGCTTGCCATGAGCTTGAGGAAGCCATATGGTCTACATGCCCTAGTCTGCATCAATGGTGATGAAATGGAAATGGTCGAAAACTGCAAGTTCCTAGATATAAATACCACCAACAATTAATTGTGGTCCAACCACATTGAGGCTATGGCTGAGAAAATGCACCGAAACCTCTGATTTCTCAGAAGACTAAGGAAATCTGGCATGTCTCCAATGACTCTTACCAATTTCTATAGATGCCCTGTAGAAAGCATCACAGCTTGATTTGACAACTGTTCTGCCCAAGACCACAAGAAATTGTAGAGTTATGAAGGCAGCCCAGTCCATTAAACAAACCAGCCTTCCCATCGCTTCCATCTACACCATGCTGCCTCAGGAAAGCAGCCAACATAATCAAAGACCACTCGCACTCTGATCATTCTCGCTTCTCCCCACCCTGTCAGTCAAAAGATACAAAGGATTTAAAACAGTACCACCAGATTCAAGAACAGTGTATTCCCTGGAGTTATTAGACTCTTGAATGGACTCTCATAAGCTAAGTATGTTAGTTCGCCCAATTTATCTCATAGCTACCCTTGAACTTATTTTTATCTCGACTTTCTCTGCAGCTGTAACACTTTATTTTGCTCCTTCCTCTTTTTATACTACCTGTTGTACTCGTGTACGATATGATTTGACTGATAGCACTTAAAACACAGGTGCACACTGTATCTTGGTATACATGACAATAACAAAATCAATACCAATGCGCAAAGGACCATTGATAAGAACAATGGGCAAAGGCAGGAATGCTTGTCAGTGTTAATAGGGGAGAAAGCTTCATCCATAATCCTGGCAACATGGGACAGAACTGACCTCTTACAAACAGAAATGATGAGCACAAGGTGGCAGGATGGTACACAATTAGCACAGCTGTCTCACAGCTCCTGTGGCTTAGGTTCAATCCTGACCCTGTATGGAGTTTTCATGTTATATTCAAGATGACATGCCTTCCACAGCACAGTCTGGTATCCTATATACCAACAACACGCTCATAGGTTATTTGGCTATTGTAAATTACTTATTAGAGAAAGTTTAAAAAAAAATAGGTAGGAGATTGATGGGGAAAGGAAATAACTTGTAATGCCATAGGAAAATAAGGATGGGATACAACGATTCAAGGAATTTGTCTGTGTGGGCTGCATGTACCCAATAGACTGAATGGCTCCATCTGTGCTACAAGACGTATAGCCATTGTGCAGGGCAATGCCGATCAGCTGAAGACATGCCTTCCCTCAGGAGACTGTGCATGGGGTACCCCATGTACCTGTCCAAATGTCTTTTAAACATTGTACTTGTGCCTGCCTCTATAACTTGCTCTGACAGCTTGTTCCTTATATCCCATCCTCTGTGTGGAAAAAAATGTCCTCTAATCCATGCCCCTCATGATTTTATATACCTCTCTGAAGCCACACTTCAACCTCCTATGCTCCAAAAGTCCCAGCCTATCTCTTCTCTCTTTACAACTCAAACCCTCCAGTGCCAGAAATATTTTTGTGGTTATTTTTCTACACCCTTATCAGCTTAATGACATCCTTCCTGTAGCTGGGTGACGAGAACTGCGCACAATACACCAAGTGTGATCTCACAATGACTTGTACAGTTGCAACATGACATTCCAACTCCTATACTCAGTGCCCCGAACAATGAAAGGAAGCAGGCCAAAATTTACTTAACCATCCTGTCTACCATCCTGCACTTGACCACAGATTTAAGGACTGTGTGCAGTCCTGGCCTCCACATTATAAAGAATCATATCTCATTGAGAGACTAGAGAGAAGATTCAGCAGGATGTCACTTGGATCAGAAGACTTTAGTTATTGCATAGGCTGGCCTTGTTTTCCCTGGAGCAAAAGGCCCCGAGGGTGACCAGTAGGAAATGTACACGAATATGAGAGGCATACACTGGATAGTCAAAATCTCTATCCCATGATCACATTTTCAAAAACAAGAGGGCTAGGTTTAAGGTGAAAGAGAGTTTTAAAAGGGATCTGATGGCCGATTTCCAAAAGACATCCTCTATGGAGAGCTGACATCTGGGAGGAGAACCATCAGCCGCCCCCAGCTACATTACAAGGATGTCTGCAAGTGAGATATGAAGGCGCTCAACATCGACGTGGAGTCCGGGGAGCTGGCCGTACGAGGTGGAGAGGTACCCTGAACCAACATCTCAAAACGGGGGAAGAGAAATTGATGAACACAGCGGCAGACAAGCGGGCACGCAGAAAGGAGCGCAGCAACTTCAACAGACCAGAGACCACACACAAATGTGACCTTTGCAACAGAGACTGTCACTCCCGCATTGGTCTCTTCAACACAAGCGACACTGCATGGATGTAGCAAGCCAAAAGGCCAATGTGTGTGCTGTACCACTCTTTGACAATATCTGCATAATAAAAAAGAGCAATTGCCTTGACAGAAATAACTCTAATTTTTAAATCATGGAGTAATAGTCAAATTAAAAGGTAATGAACCAAAGTAAAGGCTGCAACATTTCAAACCAATTGATTTTAATGCAAGCACACAAGAACATTATGGCAGCTAGATTATCAAGGATTCCTCAAAGCCTCACAAGACACTTTATAAAGAGCATTTAATATCTGTTAATAACCAACAATTTATGACTAACAGATCCATTCAATATACTGCAAGTCAGCATTTGCAGATCCACAGAACTATTCATTAAATACAGCTAAATATATAGTACCGTGAACTGTGTGTCGTTAATCTCTACAAAGAAAAATAATTGAAAATAAATTGCTTCTTAAAGCTGAAAAACGTAGCTATATTGAAAAAGAATCTTGAAAGAATTATTATAGGGGTTGCGTAGCCAAATTCTAATTTGTAAGCATTGCCTCTTGCATTGTCCATTGATTTACTCCAGTCACCAAGACAAATGTGTTGCATTCAATGAGCTAGTTTTTCTATTTAATACCTGTGGCATTATATGCATAGAAGTAAAAATATATGGGTTAAATTAGAATTTTTTTCAGCTGACCATACTTATCAACTTTTAAGTGAAATATATCTTCATAAATAATGCATCTTTAAAGATGAAACCAAAATAGGAAAATGTTTATTTCAAATATTGTTCCAATCTGTAATTTAAATTCAAATAATTAATGGATTTGGAATGGAGAGGTTGAATTAGAGAACACAAAACTTACAGGTTGTCACAAACACCCATCAGGTTCACCACGTCTTTCAGGGAAGGAAACTTCCCATCCTTACCCAGTTTGCCCTTTGCATGACTCCCCCACCCACTTATAAGTGACCAGTGTAATAGGCAATTAGTGTAAAAGACAGGCAATAGATGTGGCCTTGGTAGTAACATGCACATCCTATGAATGTATTAAACTACACACAGAGGGGGGGGGGGATAGAACATTGGAACAACTCAGTGGGTCAAGCAGCATCTGTGGAGGCGAAAAGATATGTCGATGTTTCTGGTCGTGACCTGCATCGGGCCTGAGGGAACAGGAAAGATTGCCAGTGTACGGCAACAGTACATGGAAAAGTGGGATAGAGGTAAAAGGTAGAACCCCAGATGGGAAGGGGATGATGGGCAAATGGAACTACTCTCTCTTGTCAACACACCTGAAGGGCTTCTTCACAATTAATGACACAATGAATATGATTTTCACATGATATTGTTGAGTATCCATCATGACAAATACATCGTGCTCTTGTACAAGGTTCTACTTTCATTATTCAATTCATGTTAAAAATTCTTACACAAATATTTTACACCTAGACCAAAAATGAAATTACAGTATATCTCAAAGTCATTCAAATTATGACACTTTGAAGTAACATATACTTTCCTTTCTTAATAAAAAAATGATTCATTTTAAAATCACCGGTTTCAAAACAATATTTTTGATTGACACTTGAAATATTTTAACTGTAAGTACCAATTTATTCATTTCATGTGTAGTACTATAACTGGGCTTTTACTGCACCCTATAGTTTATGAATTATTGTACATCACAACTGTACTAAGCATAGCTTCTGAATGAAATTAGGCATTGCACAGGTCTAACGGAAATCTGTAGAGCATCCACGTTCAAGTAACAGGAATCAAAGTTATGATATTGCATAGCATGACTATCTCCCACAAATTCAATTCTTATATTAAGACCAGGGAGTAGTTATGATCACGTCATGCTGAACAGCATTTAATATTTGGCTTCTCTCAATTTACTCATAATTCACTTCTCCTTCCATCCAAGAATCTCCCTCCTCTCCATAACCACCCCCTCCAAAAAAAAAACAACCCTACTTTTACCCTGGCCTCATTAAAACATCTTATTAACAAGAACTGTTTCAAACTCTCCAGTTCATGGCTGTGGTATTTTCCAAATGTTAAACGGCTTAATCATTACCGATCTCATCACCTCTGGCGATCTCCCCTCTACAGCCTCCAACTTTATAGTTCCCTAGCCCCATCCTGCCTACTTCCAAAATGCCCTAGCAGTCCCATTGTTTCCTCAGCTTCTACCCAACGGAACTCATCTACAAATACCTTGATTCCATTCTATCCCACTTGGTCCAGTTTCCTGCCGATCTACACCTGAGACACCTCGCATGCCCTTCAACTCTTGAATAACTTTCAATTTTTAGGCCCCATTGCCTCATCTTTACCAAGGATATTCAGTCTTTTTTTACCTCCAACCCCCACTAGAAAGGTCTCAAGGTCATCTGGTTCTTCCTTGACCAGAGACCCAACCAGTTTCCCTCCAGTAACATTCTCTTCCACCTGACAGAACTTGTCCTCAGCCTCAACAACTTCTCTTCTAACTCCTCTCACTTTCATCAAGTTAAAGGTGTAGCCATAGGCACTTCATGGGACCCAGCTATGCCTGCCTTTTCATTGGTATTGAACAGCCCTTGTTCCAAATGTACACTGATAACACCCACCAACATGACCGAATTATTACAAAACAATCTGCGCCAGAAGTGGTCTCTGTGTGACAAACAATTTTGAACTTGCCTATAATAATTTCTATGGTTTAGAAGCCTGCTAAAACATCTCAGGACTGATTCATGAATATTGCTTTGTAATAATTCAGTCATGTTTAATCCCTCATCATTTCACCAAAACCCAATAAAGATAATGTTGTCAATTGTTGCAGATACATTTACGTTTAAAAGACATTTGAACAAATACACAGATAGAAAAGGTTGAGAGGGATATGCGCCAAATGGGACAGTTCTGGTAGGCAACCTGGTTGGCATGGACAAGTTGGGCTGAAGGGAGTGTTTCCATACTGTAAAAATCTATGACCTTAACATATCCATGCTAGATTTACATGGTTCTATTTATAAAAATATTAATTTCTTTCCATGGAACTTTTACCATTTAGTTCTTTTTTGTTTCAAGAATTACTCGGGTGAGTCCATTGTTTTGTTTTTCCATTTCCATTATATAAATACTGTCTAGGAAGGAACTGCAGATGCTGGTTTAAACCGAAGATAGACACAAAAAGCTGGAGTAACTCAGCGGGATAGGCAGCGTCTCTAGAGAGAAGGAATGGGTGACGTTTCGGGTCAAGACCATTCTTCAGACTGAAATCTGAAATTCTGTCTATCGTTTCACAAACAAACTATTTTACCCCTGTTACTTCATTTTATTTTAAATTAACATGGAAAAAATACCTCGGAGTTCATGTTGATATATACTGAGCATGTAACTGGATAATAGGAATACAATCTTAAACACAAATCAGTTTGGTTTTAAAAGCCATTTATCATTTCATAAGCCAAAAGCTGTTGAATAAACAAATTATGATTATAAATATTCAAAAAATAATACAAACCTTTGTTTCAGATGAAGAGTTAGTCAGTGTTGTTGGAAAAAGCTACAAGTCAGAGGGAGGGACAGAGAAGCAAGAAAGCAGAAGAATAATGTTAGTAGATTAGAGTTGATGGGACTAGATTTGATGACACTTTACTAAGAGATTGACTCCCCTCCCCCTCCCCCTCCCCCTCCCCTTAGGACATTTGAACAAAGATTATTTTGTCAGAATTCCACTGGGAGGTGAATATTTCCTACTTTCTTCAAAATTGAATGTATAACAAAGTGGATTTGCGATTTAATTGTTGCTCCCAGATAGATAATGTCTCAGCGGCCTGTTTCTGAATAATGAAGAGAGTCATGATATTTTCTTGAAGATAATGATTAACCTGCTTTGTCCTTACCTTATGCTTTCATGGGAGCAGTTAACAGAATTTGAAAAGACTTTCTTAAATAAACTCCCGCTCTCATAATGCTTTTTCATCATGTGTAAAACTTGTAAACATAAAGAGTAAGCCAAGGCAATTCGATATGGATCTTTTGAAACTCATTCGCCCTACTGTTATTCTTACCCAAGGACATCTCCAACTACAGTGCCTTCCATAATGTTTGAGACAAAGACCCATCATTTATTTATTTGCCCCTGTACTCCACAATTTGAGATTTGTAAGAGAAAAAAATCACATGCGGTTAAAGTGCACAATGTCAGATTTTAATAAAGGCCATTTTTATACATCTTGGTTTCACCATGTAGAAATTACAGCAGTGTTCATACATAGTCCCCCCATTTCAGGGCATCATAATGTTTGGGACACAGCAACGTCATGTAAATGAAAGTAGTTATGTTTAGTATTTTGTTGCATATCCTTTGCATGCAATGACTGCTTGAAGCCTGCAATTCATGGACATCACCAGTTGCTGGGTGTCATCACTGGTGATGCTCTGCCAGGCCTGTATTGCAGCCATCTTTAACATGCTTGTTTTGGGGGCTTGTCCACTTCAGTTTTCTCTTCAACATATAAAAGACATGCTCAATTGGGTTCAGATCGGGTGATTGACTTGGCCACTCAAGAATTGACCATTTTTTAAACTTTGAAAAACTGCTTTGTTGCTTTAGCAATACGTTTGGAATCATTGTCTTGATTCGGACAGTGGTCATTGACAAATCCACACCTGACTGCTGAAGAGTGTTTCTGATCTGTCGGACAGGTGTTTGGGGATTTTTATTGTAGAGAGAATTCTTCAGTCATCAGCTGTGGAGGTCTTCCTTGGCCTGCCAGTCCCTTTGCGATTAGTAAGCTCACCAGTGCTCTCTTTCGTCTTAAAGATGTTCTAAACAGTTGATTTTGGTAAGCCTCCGGTTTGGCTGATGTCTCTAACAATTTTATTCTTGTTGTGTAGGAAGCTTCTCTCCCCAGGCACTTTCCCCAGCAACCGCAGAAGACCACTCCCCAGGCACTTTCCCCTGCAACCGCAGGAGATACGCCACCTCCAACGGGATCCCACTACTGGCCACATCTTCCCATCTCCTCCCCTTTCTGCGTTCCGCAGAGACCGTTCCCTCCGTAACTCCCTGGTCCACTCGGCCCTTCCTACCCAAACCAACCCCTCTCCAGGCACTTTCCCCTGCAACCGCAGGAGATGCAAGACCTGTCCCTTTACCTCCCCCCTTGACTCCATCCCAAGGACCCAAACAGTCTTTCCAGGTGAGACAGAGGTTCACCTGCATCTCCTCCAACCTCATCTATTGTATCCGCTGCTCCAGATGTCAACTTCTCTACATCGGCGAGACCAAACACAGGCTTGGCGATCGTTTCGCTCAACACCTTCGCTCAGTCCGCCTTAACCAACCTGATCTCCCGGTGGCTGAGCACTTCAACTCCCCCTCCCATTCCCAGTCTGACCTTTCTGGCATAGGCCTCCTCCAGTGTCATAGTGAGGCCCACCGCAAATTGGAGGAACAGCCCCTCATTTCTCGCTTGGGCAGCTCATGGACATTGACTTCTCTAACTTTAGATAGTTCCTCTGTACCTCTCTTCCCCTCCCCTTCCCAGTTCTCCCAGTGTCTTCCTGTCTCCACCTATATCGTTTCTTTGCCCCGCCCCCCCCTGACATCAGTCTGAAGAAGGGTTCCGACCCAAAACGCCACCCATTCCTTCTCTCCAAGATGCTGCCTGACCTGCTGAGTTACTCCAGCATTTTGTGATACCTTTGATTTATTCTTGTTTCTCAGTCTCATAATGGCTTCTTTGACTTTCATTGGCACAACTTAGGTCCTCATCTTGATAAACAGCAATAAAAGTTTCCAAAGGTGATGGAAAGTCTGGAGGAAAGACGAGATGCTGAGAGCTCTCTTATACCTGCATTAAGGAGGCAATTAAACACACCTGAGCATTAAAGACACCTGTGACGCCATGTGTCCCAAACATTATGGCACCCTAAAATGGGGGGACAATGTTTAAACACTGCTGTAATTTCTACATGATGAAACCAAAATGTATAAAAATGGCCTTCAATAAAATCTGACAATGTGCACTTTAACCACGTGATTTTTTTCTATTACAAATCTCAAATTGTGGAGTAAAGAGGCAAATAAATAAATGATGGGTCTTTGTCCCAAACATTATGGAGGGCACTGTGCATTTCCAGCCATGCAGGGACCAACATAATCTGTTCAACAGAAATTCAAAAAAGGGATGGAAAATGCTACATTTGGCTAAAAGTAAGTGAAATAAAATATGTAAATGTTTACAATTTACAAATTTAAATTTCTGTCACTTTCCATAAACAAATATGTCAAGCATAATCCAAAATCTACGAGTTAGTGGCAGTGATTATCAGGAAAAGATTACACTCTATGTCCCTTTCTCTCTCCTGATCTACCCAGGTCCTCTTACACACCCCTCTTCATTGGAAACCTCCCATCAGCCCTCTATCAACTGATTTATTTCCCCTTGCTCACCTACTCCATCTGCCCATCACCCACACATTCCTACCACTCCGTCCCTTATTCCGTCTCACCGTTTCCCTTTGCCTACCAATCTTCCAACTTTTTATCCGATTCTATATTCTGCAGCCCTTTGTTGTCTCCTCTTATAATCTCCCAGCCCGTCACTATCTCCATCCTTCTGTCCCCTATCCAACTCCATTTCCCAATTAACCCCACTTCATCTGGATCTACTTTTTATCCCTATCCTTCCACCTCAGTTCTTTATACTGACGAGACCAGGTGCAGTATTTGCTCTCGCTGGCAGTCTGTTTGTCCCTTGTCCTTTTTGTTTGTGTGTTGGTGGTGGGGTGTTTTGTTTTGGTTGTGTATGTGGGGGGGGGGGGGTGGGGGTGGGGGGGTGGTGAGGGTGGGGGGGGTGTTGAGGGTATGTGGGGGGGGTGTGGGTGGGGAAAATCTTTCTTTTTTTTTTTAGGTCTCTTCCGCGGGGCCTTCCTTCGCCCGGCGCAGCTCGGGCGCGGGACTGAACAGCGCCCGGTGCGGCTCGGCCGCGGGGCCTTCCATCGCCCGGTGCGGCGCGGCCGCGGGACACCATTCTGCTTTAGTTAAACATTTTGTTCAAGATGGCCGCGCCGTTGTGTTTGGCTGCCTGCCACTGTATGCTTCTTTTTTTTTTTTTTTCCTAATCAGTTGTGCAGAACTTTGGTCAACGTGGGTTGTTTTTAAATGTGCTATACAAATAAAATTGACTTGACTTGACTTGACTTGACTATCTCTTCTCTTGTCTAAATGAAGGGTCTTGACTGCAAAGTTCACAATCCATTTCCTTCAACAGATGCAGCCTAACCTGTTGAGTTTCTCCAGCAGTTTGTTCTAGATTCAGTCATCTGCAGTCTCATGTGTCCGCTATAATCCATTTCTGGCATTCAAGGACAATCTATCTCATGCTCAGATACAGCTGGTCATGATTGGTGTATGATCTTATATACTTCATTTTAATATTCACTATTATAAGTAATTTTTTTATTTATTTTGCCAAAGCAAATTTTATTTTTTTAAACTACTCTCTCCTCCAAATAGCTTAGTCAAAACATTTAAGAATGATAAAATTGATTTTGTAATAATAAAATGAATGGTATGCACTTAGCAATTGGTATACAAAAACATCTGCAGATTTTTTTACATCAGGTTAAACAAAGGATTTTCCCTCAAGGAGTCTCTGCTTTTCTAGTTATGTTTGCAGAATAGTTTAAATAGTTCAACTGATGTCATGGTGTTACCATAACTCTCTGCAGTCTCCAAATGTTCATCTTTTTCCAAGTATTGTTCAATATAATATTCTCCCGATACAGATACTACTTAACAAAAATGTTTCATTAAAATGAACTGTGTCATTTAAATGTAAAGACTATCAAGTAAACATTGTGAACAAGAATCATGTAAATCATTAATTTTGGAAGGTAGAAGTCTAGAAAGGATTAGATATTACAAGGAATAATCTCCATTGAAGTTAAATCTGTATGAGGAATTGGATAGCCATCTCAACTGAACAGGAAGGAGAAAGACTTACTGAGTGTTTCAAAGCGTCCTGCTCTGAATGAACGCTGAACATTGAAAGGTCCCCATTCAAGATAACTTCAGCCAAAGAATTCACCAATGGCCTAAAGTGTATAATTAAAAACACCTGAAAAGAGAAAAAGTAAGTTAACATTACGTGATAATTTTTAAAGTATCTTCAGAGAATTATTAACAAATCGTTAATAATAATGCCTCAGAAACAATGACAGCTGGAGGTAGAGCACAGGTAAACCTCTAATATTATGAAAGCATAACATGAAGCTTCCTTGATGTTGCCATTTGCTCTTCTTTGAGAAGGCCATGTATTTGAAATAACTAGATTATGTTGCGAACTTTTTTCTTTCCATCTTACTGATGCTACTGGTGTTAACACTGCTCTGAACCTACTCTTGTTCATTTCAACCTACATAAAATGCCTACTATCTATAACCTCAGTTCTACAATGAATAGTCACTATTGCGTGCTACTGTATGTTTCATTTAAAAAAAATTAGTACCTAATCAGATGTACAGCACTTTGGTCAACGTGGGTTGTTTTTAAATGTGCTATACAAATAAAATTGACTTGACTTGACTTGACTTGACATCAAAGTTTCTCTGCCAACTCATTCTCACAAATATAAAATTAGTGGAATTTATTATCTCTTCACCTTTTTTCCTTCTGCTACATCTCAATTTTCAAAATGTAACAGTATAATTAGTTAGTCACCACTTTACTCAAGTCATTTTTTTCAAAACTTGATATTGCCTGAATGATTTTTTCTCCAATAATAAACGGAAATATGAACATTTGTCTGTGTTAACCATGGATTTTGGAACTTTAAAATGCAAATAGACGCAAAATAGGCATTCCTCTATTGTTCACAATTCTCCACTTTTTAAACAAATAGCTGTAAGATTATGCATGCAGCAAATAACATTTCCAAATAGCCAAAAATTCAAAGTTGTTCCTCTAATGTCATTTAAGAATTGCCAGAACTCTGAACTTAACATATTTCACCTTGCCTCATCAATGAAATAGAGCTGGCTTCACAAGAAAATTACATTTCAGAATTGTAATTAAAGCAACAGTGATATCAATTTCATTACGTGAAGTAAATTCACAGATCAAGCAATACAAATTTAATATCCAATCCACTAATAATATAATAATAATCATAATATATATTCCTTTATTCGTCCCACACCGGGGACATTTAGTGTTACAGCAGCAAAGTGGATAGCAAGAGATCATTCATTATAAATAAAAGATACATAAATTGTCATCAGTTTATATTGCTGATATGGACCAGCAAATAAGAATCTCTCTTCCTTATGTGGTAACAGTCTTTATAAACTAGCCAAACCCAATTATGTTGCCTGACTCTGTCACTGTATTATTTTAAAGTCCCCGTGTAGCTAAGCTTAAAACATGCAAGTAGGAGACAAGAGATTAAGGAGTTGAGGATACTGAAAATAGGAATCAGTCATTGCTATTTTCAGAATAAAATGTGAATAAAATAAAAGCATGTTTTCAGATTCTGAAAAAAAAAATTTAAAATCCTATAATTATTGTAAAAATTACAATTTCAGCAGAAGTTTCCTCATCTGTCTGTGCAAATCTATAAAGTGCTGTGGATCTAAATAAAGCAGAAGCTGCACCAAATTCAATCTGTTACGTGTCAAAATGCTTCAGGGACTCTTACTGCATTAAAGATGACGTATATTTCAATATCAGCTGGAAGGTAGGCTGAGGCATAACAGCTAATACAATGGAAAACCTGTCAGATCCCCACTTTATTTATGGTCTCATGAAGCTCACAATGTGCCACACGTGCTGCACATCAATCAGATTATTTAACGTGTCGGACAATTGGCTTTCTTTGTGCAAAGAATTCACAAATTTCCAATACAAACATCGAGATAAACTGGAGTAGGTTACTCGATTCTTCGAACCTGCTCCACTCAATAAGGTCCTGGCTGATCTGATTGGAAGTCAATATTAGTTTATCAAAATTCCATTTAGCCATCTTAAAAATATTCAAAATCTGCTTCCTCATTCTCTGAAGACTCATACCCACAAAGAGAAAGAAAAGCCTCATTTCTGTCTTAAATGGGTTATCAACTTACCACATATGCCAGATTCTCCCACAAAGGGAAATACTATCTCCATATCCTTACTGTGAAAACGTCAGGATTTTATGTTTCAATCAAGTCCTAAACTCTAGCAGGTACAAACCTAGCCTGTCCAACTTTTCCTTCCAAGTTAAACTCCCAATTCCATGAATCATCTGGCAAACTTTGTCCGGACTGCTTCCAACACATGAATATCCTTCCTTAAATACAATAAATATTATACACAGTGTTCTATGTGATCTTGTCAAAGTCCCATGATGCATAACCTTCTGACTTCTGCATTCCCAAGAAAATTATAACATCCAGTAGCAGCGCTAATTACTCACTACAGAGTAGAGTCAAAGTCACACAGCACGGAAGCTGTGTCCATGTCAACCAAGATGCCCCATCTAAGCCAGTTATGCCCATATCCCATGTGGCTTGTCCAAGTGTCTTTTAAATGTTATGTTACCTGACTCCATTACATCCTCCGGCAGTTGGTTCTACATACCCACCACTCTCTGTGAAAAGCTGTTCCTATTAAATCTTTCCCCACACCTCTGGTTCTTGATTCCCCCTACCCTGGAAAAAAAACTGTATTTACCCTATCCCTCTCATGATTTTACACACCTCTGTAGGATCACCACCCAGCTTCCTGCACTCCAAGGAATAAGGTCCAAGCCTGCCCATATAGCGAGGGCTCTCCCTATAGCCCAGGCCCTCGAGTCCTGGCAACATCCGTGTAAATATTTCCTATTCTCTTTCCAGCTTAATAGCATTTTTCCTATAGCAAGGTGACCAAAACTGAACAATGCTCCAAGTGTGGCCTCACTGACAAGTTGTGCAACTTTTATACTGACTGACGAAAGCCATCATGCCAAAAGCCTTCTTTGCCACCCTATCAACCTGTGCGCCACTCTCAGGGAACAAGGCACTTGTATTAGGTACTTTTATGAACTCTGTGATCTCTGACCGTTTAAATAGTATGCTTCTTTTTTAGTTTTCCTGGCAAAATGCCACATTTTCCCACATTATACTCCATTTCCAAGGTCTTTGTTTACTCAAGCTATATTTTTTCCCTTTATAACCTCATGTCTTCTTCACAACTTACTTTCCTGTCTATATTGATTTAATGCCAAATTTATCAACTGTACATTCTGTTCCTATATCAAAGTAATTTATTCAAATTGCAAAGACACTGAGGCCTCATCGCCAATCCCTGTGGCACACCACTCATTTCATTTTGCCAACCAGAAAAAGACCCACTTATTCATGCTCTTGGTTTCCTGTTAGCTAGCCAATATTCTACCCACACTAATAAGACACCTTTTAGATCATGAGCTTTTCAGCAATAATCTTTGATGTGGCATTTTATCAAATGCTTTCTGGAAATTCTATTACAGTACATCCATGAGTTACCCTTTACCCAAACCACGTTACTTCTTCCAAGAACTCCAATCTATTGGTCAAATATGATTTCTGTTTCATAAAACCATGATGACTTGATTTTTCTATTGCCCTGCTATTCCATCTCTATTTTCCGACATTAGGCATGAAGTTGCCTATAATTTTCTCCTGTTCATCTATTCCCCTTTTTGAATAAAGGATGTTAGCTTTGTTAGTTTGTTAAAAGCTGTTTAAAAACTATTAATAGTTTGGAGACTATTATCACTTTGCACATTTCTGGACAGATTGTTTCTTATTTCAATTTGTGCATCCTTATTAAATCTTTGTAATTCTTTGCTTGTTTTACAAATATATAGTCATTCTTTACATTTTTAGGAACATATACTCTGTCCAATTTTCTGGGCCAGCATTCTTTTCCTTTAACAATTATACGCTTTAAGTTTGCTTCTGTCTTTAACAACTTTTAGTGAACAGACAACAGAACCTTCTCTTGGAATTTTTCATATGTTTAGTGTATCCTAAAAGATCCCCTTGAACCGCTTTATCTTGGATGCCAATAATTGATCAATCCTAGCTCATTGCACATATCAGGTTTTGTGTGTAGATGACCCATGCGTTATGGCAATTCAGGCAACAGAAATTCACTCTTACAAAATTCACACATCTCCAAAAACAAATGCAGTGCAGAATTTTTAAAAATCTTGCACAATTTTGCAAATAAGTGCAAATAAAACAAAATTTTCAATTCACATTTCCTGACATGTGCAAATGACACAGCATCACAATACAGAAAATGGCAATGTAGACCGTTTTCTGGAATGTGAATACCAGTAATGCAGGAGTCATCTATACCCTTCTCTTAGGTCAATTGCAGGATATTCTGATTCGCTATATGGGCACCACTCTTACAAGCAAGTTCATGCTTTCTCATCTACCATCTGCTTCTACATCCTGGTCTCCTTAACTTACACATCCTTCTCTTTTGCACAAAGATCATCATTCATTGAGAGGTGCTCTTCCACACTTTCCTTCCTAAATTACACATATTTCTATCCATGTAGCCACATCTCTGTATAGAAGCTTCCAATCTGATGGGTCCTGACCCAAAACATCAACTATCCACATCCTCCAGAGATGCTGCCTGGAGGACATGGAGGCCCACTGAGTTACTCCAGTACTTTGCGTTCTAGACAAGATTCCAGCTTCTGCAGTTTCTTGTATCTACATTACATCTCTGCCGTAGCCATCAATTCATTTATTTCTAAAGATCGACACAAAATGCTGGAGCAACTCAGCAGAGTGACTCAGTAACACAATTCATTTATTTCTATTTGAATTCAATTTGTTTTCTTTATTTCAAATGCTACATATATTCTGATGCAAAGCCTTTAGTTTTGTCCTTTTATCATCTTGTAACCTCTAGCCTTATCAGAAACCACAGATGAGCAAGGATTCCTCCATAAATAAGTCATTGTGGCTATTGGCTTTTTTCTAAATATCATGATACTTGCAAGTGTTAATCGTTCCTCTGTATTGCATAACCAAGACCTACAACTGATATACAGGGAGCTAAAAGGTGTGAATTGGTTGCAATGCAAATTAGCTATGAAAGACTGTCTTTAAACTGGACAAAACATTTTATTTTATAATTTCAACTTTAAATATAATAATCATCAAATTCAAGGCAGAAAACTTGTCTGCACATTCATCTTAACTAATCAATTCCTGCGCTCAAATCTCTCAGAATCATTCATGCTAGGATTGGCTTTGATTCAGCCGACTCTTTTGCTTTGTGGATATGAGTAACTTTGAACACATTGTGTAATGTTTCTTTTATATTCATCCCAAAGCCAATCTATAAATCATCCTTCAAGTCTTCTCCCAAAATTGTTGCAGAGAGAATAGTTTCCAGATTTCTTCGAAATAGTCAACACCAAGCAAGTGCTGCTGACTACAAATCCTGTTTCATTAAAAACCAGACACTCTAGGATGAAAGATTTTGCATACCTGTGAAAGGAGATATAATGAAGCTTGACGGCTGATCTTTGGACGATCACCACACTGGAAAACAATACATTGAGTTATCATTTTGAAATATGAACAAATTTTCTTGTCAGCAACATATAATTTATATAAATATAATTTTGTTCATTTTGTTAGTTACTTAATTGCACTTCAGTTCCTTGCTCCACTCATATTCTATTTCTTACAAGAATAAATGTTTTAACAAATTGCTGAATTAAAGAATCTAAGATTTCAGTAGTATGAACAAATGGATATTATACACCCATTGAAGGAGAAACACCATTTTTCGATTAGATATTTCAGTGGAGATAAATAATATCTTGGAATCAAAATCGTGACATCATGTTTAGCTCCTAAAACATCCAGAAACAAACCTTGACAATCAAATATTCTGCCAATCACCATCTTCTAACAAAATGTTACTCATGTCTAGCTCGTACATAACTGAAAGATCTGCAATATCATGCAGGGAAGACAGCAGAGCTTGGCATAAAACACAGTGGTTCAGGAACTCAGTGGAGGAACATCTGTGGAGAGAATGGACATGATGTTTTAGGTCAGAACTGATTGGAATGGGGGGGAGAAAGAAAGCATGAAAAGAGAGATGGGGCAGGTCAAATACAGGTGGTGATAGGTGGATACAGGTGAGGGAGTATTTGGCAAATGGGTGGAGCAAGTGACAAAGGCTAGAGGTTAAACAAAAACAAAAGGATGTCAGATAAGGGGAGAAAAGGAGAAATATGTAAAGTCAGAGAGAGGGATATGGATGGAAGTGGAGGGGGAAGGAGTGAATAATAGGGAAATAGGAGATTCGGAGGTGGGAAGCGACTGCCAGTGGGATACAGGACAGAAACAGGCCCTTCAGCCCATTAAGACCATGCCAATAATCGACCTCCCTTTATAGTAATCTGACATTAATCCCACTTTATTCTCCTTCAGATTTCACCCCTCACCCACACACAAGGAACAATTTACAGTAGCCAATTAACCTAGCAACTCACCTTTTGGATGAGGGGAGAAACAAGAGCACCCGGGAGACACCTACATAGTCATAGGGCGAACGTGCCAACTCCATCTAGACTGCACCCGGGGTGAGGATCGAACCCTGGTCTCGGATGCAGAGAGACAGCAGCTCTGCAGCTGCACCACTGTACCATCAGTGAATGTGGGAAGGAGGGAAAGGAATAGGGTGACTGGGGAGGCTGGAGTAAGAAATGTGTACAGGCAGGAGTCAGTGGTATTACTTGAAATTGGAGAATTCAACATTAGTATTATTGGGTTGTAAGATAATCACGTGGAATAAGTAATGCTGTTCCTCTAGTTTGTGTGTGACCTCACTACAGCAATGGAGGAGGCAAAGGGCAGAAATGTCAGAATGGGAAGGGCAGTTAAAATGGATAACAACCTGGAAATACAACAGGCCTTGGTGATTACCTCGACTTTGCTTGGTCTCACCGATACAAAGGAGGCCACATTGGGAGCATCAAATGCAGTAGACTTGGTTTGGAGGTACACATGAACCTGTCTCAGCTGGAAGTGCTGTTGGGGCCTACGAATGGAGGTGGGGGAGGAGGGGTAGGGACAGGTGTTACAACTCCTGTGGCTATTGAGGAAAGTACCAGGGAAAGGGCAGGGTGGATGGGTAGGGATGACTAAACCAAGGAGTTACAGAGGGAATGCTCTTGAAAGTGGAAAGGACTGAGGACTGGAAGATGTGACTGGTGGTGGGATCACATTCAAGGTGGCAGAAATATTGGAAAATATGTGTTGTCGGCTGGTGGGGTGAAAGGTGGGGACCAGGACTCTATCCTTGTTCTTTCTGAATGGAGGGGGTGTGAAACCAAAACTATGGGACACAGAGGAGACACCGGTGAGGGCTTTGTCCACAATGGCATGGGAGAAAACCACATTTACTGAAGGTGATGGACTAGAATGGAAAGCCTTATCTTGGGAGCAGATGCAGTAGATCACAGAAATTGAGAGTAAGACATGGCATCCTTACAAGGTTCAAGGAGGTGTAGTCAAGATAACTGTGGAAGTCAGTGGATTTGTAGACCTCCAGGTTTACATTTCACTCCTCCTGTTCTCTTCTTCTTTGATACCTCTTTGTCTCCTTTTCACCACCTCACTTTGCAACATACTTCACCCATCTGCCAATCACTCCACTCACTTATATCGACCTATCACTTAAATAATAGTGCTGGAGTAACTCAGCAGGTTAGGTAGCACCTGTGGAAACGTAGTTCTCTATACTCACGTCGCAGAAGGAAAGGATAGGTGATGTTTTGGGTCAGGACCCTTCCATTCCTTCGACCAATGCTGCCTAACCTGCTGAGCTACAGTATCTGCAGTTCCTTGAGTCTCCACCTATCATTTTCCAGGCTTTGTTCTGCCCCATCACTCTTTACTGCTTTCTTCCCACATACTTTAATTGTGGTGAAGGTGTGGAATTCTCTGCCTCAGAAGGCAGTGGGGGCCAGTTCGTTGGATGCTTTCAAGAGAGAGCTGGATAGAGCTCTTAAGGATAGTGGAGTGAGGGGGTATGGGGAGAAGGCAGGAACGGGGTACTGATTGAGAGTGATCAGCCATGATCGCATTGAATGGCGGTGCTGGCTCGAAGGGCTGAATGGCCTACTCCTGCACCTATTGTCTATTGTCTAATCAATCTGAAGGGTCCCTGATCCGAAACGTTGTTTGTCCATTCCCTCTACAAATGCTGCTTGATCCACTGAGTTCCTCCAGCACTTTGCATTTTGCTCAAGATTTCAGCATCTGCCGTTTCTTGTGATGCCAATAAAAAAAATAAAGCCTTTCATATGTCTCCCTCTACAGAATGTTTCTCTTATTGCAACTGACTTCACTATCTTTGATGAAATATCTTGGGATATTCTAAAAGAATGGGCTTTCGTGGGCTGAAAAATTGGAGAGTCCAGGGTAGTTCTTTGTGAAAGAGAGAATGTTGAGAGAGAATATGATGAAGATGTTTAAAATAATGAAGGGACCATTCACTACATACGCAACAGAACAGAAACCTGCTTAGATAGTTATAATTGATCACAAAAAAAGTAGCATTTAAATACATATGCCATAATTTGGTTTAAAAAATTGCTCTTTGTTCAAAAGAGGCATGGAAACCTGCGAATGAATCCCAAGGAACCCTAACACGCTACACATCTTCCTACAGTTATCTTTATCTATTGGCATAGGATGCTTTCCGAGGATATTTTGTTAAAAGCACACTCCAACCTTCTACCTTGTATAGCTAGGATAATTTTATTTATAGGACTTCACTGTCACATGAACCTTAAAAATGGAATAATAAATCATTTAAGATCCATTTTTAAAATTTTGCTTACATTCTCGAAAAAATGCTCAGTTGCCATAATTAATATTATATTAAATACAAATATCGTTTTACCTGTTCTTGAGTCACCAGAGAGTAGACGTATAATGGCAGAAAAAGTCTGTTTAATAGATGGTCTGTTAGCACATCATTCAGGAATTCACAATTAATGGTCAGGATATCATTCAGGTAATGCAGGTGGTCCAAATGTTCAGCAACCAGGTCACTCAGTTTTCCTCTATTCCTATGCCTATTACGCCAAGAGTTAAAAATTACTATAAGAAACACACTACAGAACATGTGTAAACCACTAATTAAAATGTATTGCTAGTGTTGTGGAGAGCAATGAGGGCAGTCTTGAGCTACAGGATGATATTGACAGTTTGTATAATGGGCAGAACAAAAGAAGGTGGAATTTAATACTAATGAGTGCAGGGTGATGTACTTTGGAAGGATCAAAAAGGATAGGACACACACACACACACAACAAACAGTAAAGCTGTAAGTCCTAAAGTTGTCTACACTGGTAGATAAGGCATAGAACATAAAAGCAGGCAATGGTACAGCTTTATAAAACATTGTTCAGGCAACAGCTGGATTATGGCTCTGGTTGATACACTAGGAAGAACATGTTTGCACTGAAGAGAGTACACAGTAGATTCACCAGGATGGATCATTTTGGATATGAGCAGAGAATGGAAAGGCTGGGTTTGATTTCCCTCGGAGCAAAGGAGGCTGTGAGTGGATCTGATTGAGGTATACAAAATTATGAGAGGCATGCATATGGGTAGACAGTAGGAAATTATTCCCTGTAGAAGAGGTGTCCAAAATTAGCTGGCGAGGGCTCATGGTAAAAGGCAGATTTAGAGAACGGTGGAAGAATTTTCCCAGTGAAAGAGTGATTAAAGTCTGGAACATACTTCAAGGGATGATGTTTGGCTCTACAATTTTATTTGTGATTCTAACAAATAAATGTTATTTCTAAATGTGATCCAATCATCACATTTTGGAAACCCAAAATAAAACATTTTACATTATCCTAACAAAAAGCCAAACTTGTTCATTCTCATGGAATACTTTGCTCATTTGTATTTACTGATGCATATTTAACATAGACTATTTTAGTACAGTAATAAAACAGACATGTAGTAATGCAGAGCTAAATGACATTAATCAATGGATTTTTGTATCGTTGCTAAAGCTGTCATAGATTAACAAAACATAAGGATTGTCATGGTAGATTAACAAAACAAGGATTTCTATCATAATTGCAAATCATTAATTATGAAAGAACTTATAGAATGATTCTGAATAAAACAGGACAGCAATCATCTTCTTTAATAATAATAATAATAATAATAATAATAATAATATATTAATAATAATATAATAATAATAATATATTCATTTATTGTCATTGCAACGAGTACAACGAAATTAAAAATAGCCAATCCTGACGGTGCGTACAAACATATATGCAATAAATGCAAAAACAAATAAATACATAAATACAATTATATTAAGTACAAGATTTTTTAACGGTGTTGCCTAGTGCAAAGGTAGTGTTCAGTTCTCGTATGGCCCTGGGGTAAAAACTGTTCTTAAGTCTGTTTGTTCGGGATTTGATCGACCTGAAACGTCGACCAGAGGGCAGATGAACAAACAGACGGTGGCCGGGGTGGGATGGATCTTTTATTATTTTGCCTGCTCTACTGAGGCAGCGTAGGCTGAACAGGTGCTCCAGGGAGGGCAGTGAGCAGCCGATGATCTTCTGGGCCGTCGTGATGACCCTCTGAAGGGCCTTCCTGTCCTTTTCTGAGCAGCTGGCATACCATGTGGTTATACAGTATGCCAGCACACTCTCGATGGAGCAGCGATAGAAGGACAACATGAGCTTCTCCTGCAGGTTGGTTTTCCTGAGGATCCTCAGGAAGTGGAGTCTCTGCTGTGCCTTCTTTACTGTGGTGATGGTGTTGGTAGACCAGGTAAGATCCTCTGCGATGTGCGTACCCAGGAACCTGAAAGCTGGTACCCTTTCCACACAGACCCCATTGATGTAGAGTGGGTCGTAATCTACACTGGTTTTTCTAAAGTCAATTATAAGTTCCTTTGTTTTGGAGGAGTTCAGGACCAGATTGTTCACTGAACACCATGCTGCCAGCCTTTGGATTTCATCCCTATAGGCTGTCTCATCTCCTTCTGAGATGAGTCCAACCACAGTCGTGTCATCCGCGAACTTGATGATGGTGTTGGTGGGATGGGTGGGGGCGCAGTCGTGAGTGTAGAGGGAGTAAAGGATGGGGCTCAACACACAGCCCTGTGGTGAGCCGGTGCTCAGTGTAATGGTGGAGGAGAGGTGAGGGCCTATTTTGACGGTCTGGGGGCGGTTGGTCAGGAAGTCCTTGATCCATTGGCAGATGGTTTGGGAAAATCCAAGGTCGGAAAGTTTGGTGACCAGTCTGCTCGGGATGACCGTGTTAAAGGCAGAGCTGAAGTCGAGGAAGAGCATCCTCACATAGCTCCCCTGGTGTTCAAGGTGGGTCAGTGCAGTGTGAAGAGCAGTGTCGATGGCATCCCCTGTAGACCTATTTGCTCTGTAGGCAAACTGGTGTGGGTCGAAGGTGGGTGGGAGGCTGGTTTTGATGTGCTGCAGGACCAGTCTCTCGAAGCACTTTGTGATGACCGGTGTGAGTGCTACCGGACGGTAGTCGTTAAGACCGCTGATGACAGACTTTTTCGGCAGTGGGATGATTGTGGCGGACTTCAGGCAGGGAGGGATGGTGGATTTTAAAAGGGACAGGTTGAAGATTTTTGTGAAGACCTCAGATAATTGGTCTGCACATTCCCTCAGCACTCTGCTCGTCACACCATCGGGGCCTGCAGCTTTCCTGGGATTCACTGCTCTGAGCACGCGCTTAACATCATACTCCTGCACAGTGAAGGTGTTGCTGTCAGGTGCTGGAGAGGGTGTTATGTCTGCCACTGTAGCTTTCACCTCGAAACGAGCAAAGAAACAGTTAAGTTCCTCTGCCAGCGAGGCGTCGCCGTCGGCAGTCGTGCGGTTGCTGGTCTTGTAGTTGGTGATGTGCTGGATGCCTTGCCATACCCGCCGTGGGTCATTGTTGGAAAAGTGGTCCTCAATCTTCCTCTTGTAGGACGCTTTGGCATCCTTGATGCCTCTCTTCAGGTTGGTTCTAGCAGCACTGTATAGAGCTCTATCACTAGACCTGAAGGCGGTGTTACGGTCCTTGAGGAGAGACCTGACATCCTTTGTCATCCAGGGTTTTTGATTGGGATACAACCGGATGCGTTTGTCGACGGTGACATTGTCAACACAGTTTTGGATGTAGCAAAGTACAGTTGATGTGTACTCCTCCAAGTCCTGATCCTCAAAAATATCCCAGTTGGTCCTTTCGAAGCAATCCTGCAGCTGCGAGGAAGCTCCTTCAGGCCATGTCTTAACAGTCTTTATGGTGACTGGAGCTTTCCTCCTGAGTGGGGTGTATGCTGGAGTTAGGAATATGGACAGGTGATCTGACTGCCCCAGGTGTGGTAGTGGTGCTGACCTGAAACCCTTCTTAATATTTGAGTAAACCTTGTCTAGTGTGTTTTTCCTTCTGGTAGCACATCTTATGTGTTGTTCAAGTTTCGGGAGAACTGACTTTAGGTCTGCATGGTTGAAGTCCCCGGCTATGATGTGGGCTGCTTCTGGATATGTGCTCTGTTGTGAGTTTATTGCACCGAGCAGGTAGCCTAAAGCTGTGCTAGCGTTAGCATTCGGTGGGATGTAGACTGCTGTTACTATAACCCCTGTAAATTCGCGAGGAAGGTAAAAAGGCCTGCATTTAACTGTTAGGGACTCCAGATCAGGAGAACAGTGGCTATCTATGATTTGGATGTTAGTGCACCAGCTGTTGTGCACGTAAATGCATAACCCCCCCCCCTTGCTCTTACCGGAGTCGATGTTTCTGTCCCAACGAAACGCTGTACGCCCGGCTAGCTCAATGGCTCCGTCTGGGATAAGTGGATGAAGCCATGTCTCTGTTACTAAGAGAATGCAACAGTCCTCCACGAGTTTGTTTGCTGATATCTGTAGTTTTAGTTCGTCCATTTTGTTGATGATGGATCTGGCGTTGGTGAGAAACATGCTAGGTAGCGGTGGTTTGTGTGGCTGTCTCTTTAGCTTGGCAAGTATACCGGACCGGCATCCTCGCTTTTGCTTCCTGTTTCTCCTCCGCCTGCGACGCCTGTTCGCGCCGACAACTATCCACGGAGCGCCCGGTGTCCTGGCTATCTCTTCCGGTATATTTCGCGGGTGTGGAAATTCGCGCACAAGGTCCCGATTGCACTGGAATCCTATGATCAGAAGATCCTTTCGGTTGTAGGTAGGATTTGCCTGATTTGCCTGGTTTGCATGACTAAAATTGACTAACAGACATAACACAGATAACACACATAAAACGCACCGAAAGGGAGAGCTGTGAGCCGCTGCGTCCGTGCGCGCCGCCATTTTATATTAATTTGGACTGTGTTATAATATTAAATTGTAAGGAAATATAAGGAATCATCAGCAAAAATAAGGTTCAATGAATAATGGCAATTTTAATAAAATAAAATATGCACACATTTCAAATGATAGATTACTAGTAGTATAGAAAATGGTATTTAGCTTAAATAAAAAGGATTTTCTAATTTAATGAACCTTTGTTAATATACTCATTCTCTAGATGCCAAAAATGTAAGAGAAGGCAGAGACTGAAGCTTAAAGCCACAACCTATCGAGTGTTTAAAAATGCCTTCCGAGTATTTCTTTTACACATACATTATGTGTAACTTATGTGGGTTCTACGTTTGGCTTTTAAAAATGGTTCAAATTTAAAAAAAATACTGATAATTCAAGTGCTAATTATAAATTTGGCATTAAAAAATGCACATCTTAAGAAACAACATGCTTGCATGCGCAAAATGTCAATTAGCTGCATCTTTCACAATACAGTTGGCAAAGTTTGCAAAAAAAACTTGCCAAGAATTCCAAGTTTTGAAACTTACTCTTCATCTGTTTGCACACAGTTGTCCAAATCAATCACATGGCTTCCAATAAACCAAACCAAATTGGAGAAATAGGGAACTGCTGTTTTATCCCTGATGTAGTGCAACATAAGCTGGTTATTCACTGTTCATATGAAAAGCAGAATATGACCTTTGGTTAGAGAAAGCACAACTGAAGCTTTATTCTTATCAAACATCTATAACATATAACATATAACATATAACAACTACAGCATGGAAATAGGCCCGTCCGGCCCCACCAGTCCACGCCGACCATTCTCCCTGACCTAGTCTCATCTACCTGCACTCAGACCATAACCCTCCAATCCCCTCCTATCCATATACCTATCCAATTTACTCTTAAATAATAAAATCGAGCCAGCCTCCACCACTTCCACCGGAAGCCCATTCCATACAGCCACAACCCTCTGAGTAAAGAAGTTCCCCCTCATGTTACCCCTAAACCTTTGTCCCTCAATTCTGAAGCTATGTCCCCTTGTTGGAATCTTCCCCACTCTCAAAGGGAAAAGCCTACCCACGTCAACTCTGTCCGTCCCTCTCAAAATTTTAAAAACCTCTATCAAGTCCCCCCTCAACCTTCTACGCTCCAAAGAATAAAGACCCAACCTATTCAACCTCTCTCTGTAGCCTAAGTGCTGAAACCCAGGCAACATTCTAGTAAATCTCCTCTGTACCCTCTCCATTTTGTCGACATCCTTCCTATAATTTGGCGACCAGAACATTTAATAATGTTGTGCATTGAAAGCTTGAAGTAGTAAAATTATATCTGAGCTATCACAGTACTTATGGTGTATATAATTTCACAACAGGACTTTGATCAAGCAAACTTTATTCCAGCCTTTATTGAAATACCATTTAAAAGTTTTAAACCATTGAGTTGTATTTTGTCTTACAAGAGGCAGTTATTTTCTCATTTAGATCATATAGATTGGCAGCACTTTACTATACATTTAACATTTGACAATTGATTTGGCAATACTATGTAGTAATCACTTGATTTTATCATCAATTTTAAAGCTGTCATTTTACTCAAGATTAATAAAATACAAGGATTGGAATCGTAATTGTAAATTATAAATTAAAAAAGAGATTCTATATGTGGATTTTGAACAGACTAATGCAAAACAAAAAGAGCAGGCATTAGGCAACTTTATATGAACACAAAATAAAAATTTAACTGATCAGGTCAAGTCTCGTCTGTGGGAAAGAAAACATTTAAGGTCAAAGACCCTTCAATCTTGACTGGAAACATTAACTGTTTTTCTTCCCACAGATATGCCTTGACCTGATGACAATTTCCAGCATATCTTTTATTTTAGATTTCCTGCATCAGCAATTAAATTCTGTTGTTTAATTAAAAATGTGTATTGAGTGATAGTTTTGATTTGTAAAATTGACTTAGATCGCCCTCAATATTACAATGGAATAAAACAATTTATGTGAAGTCACTAATTCATACGAGGTTACACATTTAATTCCTATCTGTGCTGTTTTTTAAAAAATTGCAAGATATGGCAAAGGCAATTTTATTTCCCTATCTGGAGAGGAGGCAACAAGCTACTTCATGGACCATTATGTTTAGGAAGGAACTGCAGATGATGATTTACACCAAAGATAGACACAAAATGCTGGGGTAACTCAACAGGACAGACAGCATCTCTGGATAGAAGGAATGGGTAACGTTTTGGGTCGAGACCCATCTTCAGACTGGTTGCAATGGTTCGACCCGAAACGTTACCTATTCCTTCTATTCAGAGATGCTGCCTGTCTCGCTGGGTTACTCCAGCATTTTGAGTTTATCTTCACGAACCATTATAGCACTTACGGTGTACATAATTTCACAGTAGGGCTTAGATCTAACAAGGATGAAGAAATGCATTTCCTAAATCTTGGTGGCAAATAGGAGGAATAAATTATGAGTTAATCCTGTTCACAACCACCTGCTGCCTTAGATGCTAGTGCTTGTGGATTTGGAAGATACTGTTCAGATGTGTTGGTGTTTTGCTATACAGTAGTTAGTAGATGGCACCCGTTGTGGCTGCACTGAAAGGAGCAAATGTAAAAGAATGATGCCGTGGACAACTTTGTTCCAAAAGTTATGCAATTCAAATGGTGGTGCATCTGTACTTGTACATGAAAAATCTATTATGCTCCAGTTTGAGGCATGCAGATGCTGGAAAGATTTGGGAAGTTAAGAGATGCATCACTTGCAACAAGGTCTTTAAATCTTTTCTTGTTTCCAAAATATTTCCAACAATTCTAGCCACGAGGAGAGAATGACTGCCCTTTACATCATGGCAGCTTTTCAATGTGGCAACAAGGACCACTAGTACAAAAGATTTATGTGACAACCTGGTGGAGAATTTTTCACTGACTGGAGCTATATTCAATAATAAAGGAAGAAGACTGTGATTATGGAGGGCAAATCACCTCCGTCTCAGTCTCAAAACATGATTGTAGGATTTGATCAAGGTGCTTGTTCAGGTACAAAATATGTAGTTGCTTTCTCAATGATTTCCCCTCTGTCATAACCTAAGCAGTGCAGCTGTTTGCTGCGCATTGCTGAATTTGACCATGCGCAGCATAGGTAATGTAGTAGCTGTAACTCATATAAAGCTTAACCTGGATTACATTCTGGTTTGGGCTGGTGGGTGGCAAGTTATATTCACTCTGGACTAGTGCCAGCCAGATTAATTCCAACGAAAGAAATTCCAATCACCAACCCGTGACATGCAATGGCATTATCGTTGCTGAATTCCCTGACCATTAACATTCTTGGGATCGTCACTGATTAGAACCACAACCAGTCTGGCCACATAACAGTACATTTCAAAATATAGAACAAAGCTCGATCAGTTATTAAAATATGATCTTTTGAACTTTTGTCTTAAATTGAATTTTAGATTTTCTGTATCATCTGAACAAATGTTTCTGTGTCATCACTGGTTTGTCACCATTCAAGGTTTTAAAAATAGGTTTGGAATCCCCTTGGTCGCTGCTCCTCTATCTAATGGGACAGCAGTTAACTGGTGTAGATCTTCAAGCAGAAATTTGGTTCCCAAATTGGTTCCAATTTGATTGGTAAATTATAAATCCCCAAGAGATGATCCGACTGACAAATTTCTTTAATATTTGTGAATGCATGACATTTAAAAACATCTAGATATTGGTTTAAAATATTTAAAAATAAATATTTCAGTATTTGTACGTCAGTCTCCAATGAAAAGCACGGGCATATTTCCCAGTCATACATCTATCACGGAGTTCAGAATATTATCTGATGCAAAGCACAACAATCCTAATGATTAGATAGGCGAAGATTCTCGCAAATTGCGCAAATAGAAGCACAGATAACATACTCTTAAAGGATGAATATGTTAATCAACTTACATGACACTGGAGTGTGGAACATTGGGATCATCATTGAAGAAAAGACAAAAATACAACAGTTAATAGGACAAGAACTTGGGAGAACATGGCATCCTCTAGAAGACAAAAGAGCCTAGCTGTAACATGAAGCACATAGAACTAAAACACATTGCAGGTTAGCAGAATTTTTACAACAGCTGATCAGCAAAAACACAGCAGCAAAAAAAGTTTCCACAGGGAATGTGTTAAAAAAAAGGCCCATGGTAAAACCAGTAATGTGTCCATGAATATTCCAAGGACCAAACCTCTGCTTACTTTTAAGAGCTGATGGGAAACAAATAAAGTATACTTGTTCCTTCTAAAATGGGTGGCATTAATTCTGGAAAATGGATTCTACATTTTGCATTTACATCACTCAATTCTGACTAAAAATTACTGTGGATTTTATGAAATGTACAGCTCTCCATATATCTCAACCACACCCCCTAAACTTCACTTATGTAGCACTCTCCATTATTTATAACTATAGTATTAACATTTTTTTTCCTGTGGAACATGTAGCTAAAAGAGAGTGCAGGCAACGATGGGCTTTGCTAAGTGGAAAGGAAGCGGAATCAATTTGACCCGCTGTTCCACATGCCAATCCATCAGGATTTCCAAATAGGTGCATAGCAGATTATACAAATTTCACTGTACCTCTTTAGATGCACATTTAAAAACACTGCTCGGAGCAGAATGCATGTTTAACTAAATAAGACTTTTATAGCTAGTTGCTTTCTGACATAAGTATTTGTATTTTGGTTACAGACCCATTATGAGCAAGTTCTTCAACTTGGGTAATTCCTCATCTACATAGTACAAGGAACTAGTGTATGGGTGATCATGGTCGGCGTGGACAGTGGACAGAAGGGCCTGCTTCTACGCTGTATTTTGTAACTGAAACTAATCTAAAATGCCTCCATCACCATAGAGGGCAGTGGGTTCTTGGTTTCAGCCATCCTTTGTATGGAAAAATTGTTCTTCAAATCCCATTAAATTCCCCGTCCCTGAACTGATTCTGAACTGTTGAGAAGATGGGTGTAGAAAACGCAGATGGCACTGTATTCTGAACATGATGCTTTACATTTTGGGAGGACTAATATAGTTAGGATATACACATTGAATGTTAAGAAATACTGAGAACTTTGATGTACATGCACAAGGATCCTTGAAGGCAGCAGCAGATAGGTGAAGTGATTAAAGAGGCAGATTGGATCCCTGCCGTCATCATTCAGGGGCATGACGGCAGGTATCCAAGAGCAGGGAGGTACAACAACATAAAATATACCCAAGGCACAGCATGGTGTTTTCATTGCCACACGGATGTGTTTGAACTAGAAAGTATACAAAAGAGGTTGCCTGGCATGGAACATTTCAGCCCCAAGAAGGACTGGATAAGTTGCATTTGTTTTCCTTGGGTCAATGAAAGCTGACAAGTTGATTTCTCATTGTGCACCCCCTTCATAATTCTGTATTCCACTACCTGACAGAGGAGTACAAACCTGTGAAGGGCTGAGAAAGTAGTGTGAAAAACATTTCACCCTAGCAGAGTTACCTCTGATCAGATATTTGTTCAAAATTGGGGTTAGAGGAATTAGGAGTTTGAAGAAGAACTTTTTCCGCACAGAGGATCATTGAAACGAAGAACCCATGCCTTCTAGGGTAATGGAGGCAGCACATTCACAACATTTAAGTATTCTGATGAGCATTTGCAGCACCATCAAATGCATGGATCCAGGCCATGTACTGGAAAATGGGGTGACTATGGTTCATTGCTGACTAGTACAGACATGGTGGACCAAAGGGCAGTGAGTCTGTGGCGCCTTCACGCCCACGTTGGTTTTGGATACAGCCTGTCACTGCTGGCGACTCGCCAGCAGCCTCACGAGAAGGTCCAATAACAAGAGCTCAATAACAACTCCAAGGTCAGACACACTAATTGGCCATATCTGCACACGGGTTATGATTGGTAAGAATATAGGAAAAAGGAGCTTCTGAAATAAACGGGACACAAGGTGTCTGGCTCGGCTAAATGTCATTTGTCATTTGATCTTTGCTTTCGGTCGTCGGATTCAGTTGATCCTACAACTGGTGACCCCGTTGCTACAAGCAACCTACCACCTACTCACAAAATGTGTCGATGAGGTAAAACTCGACGTCCCAACTCTTTTTACAACCAACGCCAGAGCGTGGTTTTCAATACTAGAAGCTTGATTTTACTCCATCAAGGTTTCGAGCCAACGTTCAAAATTCGGGTTCCAAGCAGCTTGTCTTCCAGAATAGATGGCAGGGGAAGTAGATGTGCTCCAGGAAGCTGTTAACCCTGAAGAAATCTTTGGCTATGTACCTCGCCGTCAAGCATTTTCACCCTCTGTTGGAAGGCCGTCCCTTCACTATTTATACGGATCACCAGCCGCTCTCATACACTCCTCGTACAAGTGTGGGCTATCCACCGCGGGAAATCCGCCACTTGGACTTCGTTCTGCAGTTCTCCAGTGACATTAGGCACATTCAAGGAAAAGCAAATCCGGTTGCCGACACCAGGTCAAGACTGGAGGTGGATGCTCTGAAAGCGGCCACACTCATCAATTTTCATGCCATGGCTCGCGCACAGCATACTGCTCCCATCTTATCCATTACCACCGGACGCATACAGCCCTATAATTGGAAGTTGTACCTTTCGGTGACAAGAGAGAAACCATTGTATGCAACACCTCCACTGACAAACCAAGGCCGTTTGTACCTCGGACGATGTGTCGAGAAGTTTTCAGCGTGCTGCACAACTTATCACATCTGGGCAAGAAGGCTGCGATAAAACTCATATCCAAACGTTTCATCTGTCCTTTCATCAAGCGTGACGTTGGGTTATGGGCAAAGACTTGTCTACCGTGTCAACAATCCAAGATCTCCGGGCACACTAGGACCCCTTTCGTTGCGTGGCGAACACCTGCAATGGTCTACGTGCCTGCTGACCTCCAACGCTGCACACAGGTTTTGGTCCGACACGATGCCGTCCGCCGACCTCTTCAGCAAGCATACATTGGCCCTTACCAAGCCATCCAACACCTACCCAAACGTTTTGGGATCTATTGGAATGGAAAAACTGACACCGTATCCGTCGACCAGTTAAAGCCAGCATACATCAAGAACCAACCGACTACATCACCCACCAACCCGGCGAAGATACATGACCCCAACACTTCCTGTCAAAGACCTCCTACACTGCAGTACCAAGCAAGATCAGGCCGGAAAATCAACCTGCCAGACCGGTATGGGGCAGGACAAAGCCAGGCGGTCGCCACCTTGTATGACTTGGTGGCTGAGGGGGCAGCTGTGGCGCCTTCATGCACACGTCGGTTTTGCCTACAGCCCGTCACCGCTGGCGACTCGCCAGCAGCTTCATAAGAAGGTCCAGCCATAAGAGCTCAATAACAACAAGGTCAGATGCACTAATTGGCTTTATTTGCACATGGGTTATGATTGGTGAGAATGTTGGAAAAAGGGGCTTCTGAAATAAACGGGACACAAGGTGTCCGGCTCGGCTAAGTGTCGTTTGTTCTTTGCTTTCTGTTGTGGGATTCAGTTGATCCTACAACTCTATGATTCTAAAAGTTTTACAATTACATTATTCATTTTCTCTACAAATAGAACAACCTTCCATTCTTGAATGGCAAATCATTTAGACTACGAGTGGGAACTAACTCAAAAATATTCAGTGTTTTAAAGCAAACATCTTAACCAATACTTAGATCATACCTCAAACAACAAAATCTCTCTCATCTTACATGGTTTCTATCAGTCTTGCAAACATTCACCAACGGCAATAATAGGCAACATTTATGACTTCATTGTGCAGTACTTACCTTTATACACATTAAGGGTGATTGTTCTGACAGCAATTCTGACCATGCTCTCTGGGTGGTTGAAAAATTTAATTGCCTCCGTGTACAGGGCAAAGTCATTAGTGTGCTAGAATTATGAGAGACAATAGGAATTCAGCCAGCATGTCAACCAGACATTACCTACAAAGAAATAAATATTGCTAAGATTTTATTTAATTTTCCATTATTAAGCAGTTTGAACCAATGACACTCAATATCTGGGACTCATAAAATGTATTAAATGTTTCCAGAATCATAGGAGTTTTAAAAAAAAGCAAATTTAGAAAGTATAAACATATGAGTATGGAAAGAAACAAAATCATGGAGTGTAAACTTAAAAAATGCTTCTCCTCTAGAAGCAAAAAACAAGTCACTTATTTCACAATTCCCTTAATGGTTCCAACAACATCTGTGGAAGAACACAAATGACAATCTAAACCAATCAACATGCTTAGCCTCTGCAATCAGCACATTTAAAAATAGTTTTTGTAGCATTCTAAGCTGAGGTTTCATTTCTCTCAACAGTGTTATGGCGACCTCTGCTGGGTGTCATGGTTTACTTCAGACTAAATAAAGACAGGCTACATAACAAAACCATAGCCCATTATTAATTTCCGCACAAGGAATATTCAATGAAGTATATTTAATCAAATCATTACTTATTTACACCATTTGAAATGGTTCCATATCTCAATTTCTCTTCATGAGAACAGCCTGATATATAAAATTTATACCATTAATTTGCAACAAAGCAATGCATTTTGAACACGAGTTGGGTGGATGTTCCCAAGGATCAACACATAGCAGAGCAGCTGGATCCAATTTGTGACCCACATCCACGCTATACAAGAGATTAGCCAAACACAATCTGTAGTTTTCATTGGTGTTGAGGGAGAAAAGGACAACGAGCAAAAAGGCTTTTAAACTTCCCAATTTTTTGTCTTTTAAATGTTGTTTAAAATGTTTCAGAAATCCCCCCCAAAATAAAAGTTGATTTTTATAGTTATACTAGAAAAGAGGGCCCGTTGGGCCCGTCCCCACACCCCCCATTCTCTCCTCCCCCAGCCCCACTCTTACTCTCCATTGTAACCGGGAGGAGGGGAGGGAGGGAGGAGGGAGGTGTGGAGGGAGGAGGGGAGGGGGGGAGGGGAGGGGGGAAGGGGGAGGGAGAGGGTTAGGGGGGAGGGGGATGGGGGAGGGGGTAAGGGGAGGGAGGGGGACCTCCCCTTTTCCCAGTACCCCTCTTTCCCCGTTGGGCCCGTCCCCGTAGGGTTTCCTTTGTAACCAGAAGGGGGGGAGGGAGGGTGGAAGGAGGGGGGAGGGGGAGAGGGATGGAAGGGTGGAGGGAGGGGGGGAGGGATGGAGGGAAGGAGGGAGGGGGGGAGTTAGGGGAGGAGGGGTGAGGGAGGTGGGGAGGAGGGGGGAGGGAGTGGGGATGGAGGTGGGAAGGAGTGGGGAGGAAGGGGTTGAGGGGGGAAGGGTGGGGAGGGAGGGAATAGGGGCCCCATGCTGATCTGTGTATGTTAAGTGACTCGCACAACTTTAAAAAACTGGCAGTTGCTTTTCGCAACAATGTTGCAAACCATCTCACACAAGCATTGTGACGTCACAAGCTGAAGACCTTGAAAAAAAAGGTCAGAAAAAAAATTATGTAAATTTAAAACCGAGCTGATCTCTCATTGGTGCACGGGTGCCATTGTGACATCACGCGCTGAAGCCCCTTCAAGAAAAGGGTTAGAAATGAGAAATTTTAACTTTCATATCTCTCTAGCTTTAAAAAGGTAGCTTCAATTTGAACGAAAGTACTTACAATAGTTGCCCATGTTAATGGTGAATATGGCGGTACAAAAATCGTAGCGCTTTGGTGTACCGTCTGGGAGGAGTAGGGTTTGTAAGTTATGGACAGAAATCTTCGGAATCTTCCGTACAAACATACGGAATCTTCCGTATATACATACGGAATGTTGGACCGCAGAGTTTTAGTAGTATACTAGAAAAGAGGGCCCGTTGGGCCCGTCCCCACACCCCCCATTCTCACTCCCCCAGCCCCACTCTTACTCTCCAAGTGTGCCCGTTGGGCCCGGAAAAGAGGGCCCGTTGGGCCCGTCCCCACACCCCCCATTCTCTCCTCCCCCAGCCCCACTCTTACTCTCCAAGTGTGCCCGTTGGGGAGGGCCCGTTGGGCCCGTCCCCACACCCCCCATTCTCTCCTCCCCCAGCCCCACTCTTACTCTGTCCTCCTGATCTGTGTATGTCAAGTGACCACTATAGCCTTCTTTTTTTTTTTTTTTTCCTAATCAGATGTTTTGGGTTTTTTTCCTAATCAGATGTGCAGTACTTTGGTCAACGTGGGTTGTTTTTAAATGTGCTATACAAATAAAAGTGACTTGACTTGACTTGACTTGACTTGCAATAACAAAAAAGACTTCTTGGAAGCTTTTCGAAACAATGTAGCCGCCGTCACAAGCTGAAAACTAAATCCTTGCTGAAAACTAAATCCTTTTCTGTAAACTTTTGGAAACAAATGTAGCCCCTTGAAGAAAAGGGTTAGAAATGAAAATTTAAACTTTAATATCTCTCTAGCTTTAAAAAGGTAGCTTCAATTTGAACGAAAGTACTTACAATAGTTGCCCAGGTTAATGGTGAATACGGCGGTACAAAAATCGTAGCGCTTTGGTGTACCGTCTAGGAGGAGTAGGGTTTGTAAGTAATCTTCCGTACATACACATATACATACATACATACGGAATGTTGGACCGCAGAGTTTTAGTATTATATAGATATAGATAGATAGATAGATAGATAGATAGATATATAATTGATAATTATTGTTGTATATCTTCAAAATGCTTCCATCTAAATGTTGGGATGATCCAAGTTAGTGTTCAGTCTAAGTCACAAAATTCTGTTTCCCAGATTTTAATTCCTCTCCTAGTCTGAAGAGGAACCAGATTGCCCACAATCCTCTTTCAATACTTGACCTCACAACCACACCATCTCTAAAAATTGCTCATTTCCATTTCTAAAATTATCCCCAACTACATCTTGCATCAGTTGATCTGCTGCTGAAACCTTCATCAATGCCGAGTTATCATCAGACGGCCTCCCTCATTCTGCTCTCCATAAACCAGAAGCCATCCAATTTTCTGCTGCCCAGTTTAACTAGCAACGTACTTTTGTTCTATCATCCTGTGCTGAACCCCAATTAAGTACTGTTAGATTTTAAATTCTTAACCCAGATTTCAGACCTCTCCATTAGTCCCACCTATTTTTTCCCTTTGTAATCTCCTCCAGCTTTATAACTCCCTAGAATCTCTGTGCTCCTCCAATTCAACCATCTTCACAGTTTCCACATTTTATGCCCACTATCGGTGGCTTTAGCTAGCAAATGCTTTGGAATCTAGTCTCACTACTTCATCTGTCCTCCCCACCCCAATTACTAATACAAAGAGTTGTATAAACTCTTTCAGTCTTTCCTCACTGAATGGAGGTATCAAACAGAATCTTCCTTTATTTAACATAATATGCATTACAACTGAAGTTGTTAGATGTTCTTTGATTGAAAAAAACCAACTCAAACACAATTTCATTTATTAAATTGACCTACTCAAGGCCATTTAATTAATCCTTACTCAGATAAATCCATTGTAAACATCTGATTCTGGATGATAAAGAACTTTCAGGATGTAATACTGGACAAGGGTAGCACAAGGGACAAACGTTTCTGCCTATTGGCAATATTTCTGGTAACAGAAATGTTCAAGATTAAAATTATATCAAAAAAATAAAATTAAGTTGTGACTGAAATCATCGAGTTCCTACATATGCCTAAAGATTGAAATAAAAGTTATTTTGTTAACAAAATAAATAAATTTAATATTGTCTTACCTCATTGTAAAAAAAGTGCACAGTATGACTGTTGAGTTTAAGAGAAAGTGTTTTCAAAAAAGAAATATAATATGCCATGATTTCTTCATCAGAGAAGTCAAACTTGTGCACAATAATAGAGTTTACGTGATTATTAGACAGCAGGTAATCTGTAAAAGAATAACAATGCTGAAGTTTGAAAAATGTAATTAGAAATGCAAGGATACATTTTCACACATGATAAACATGTCCTTTAGCAGATGGCCATAAAGCACTTGATTCAAGTCATTCGTGATTCTTAAGGTTTCACTCGTAAGAAATGAACATAACCAGTTACATTATAACTTGATTAACACACCATAGCTATCATATTCTCCTCTTATAATACATGATACCATTAACTGTTGAGACAGAAAAACATATTAAACATGAAGATGAACAGTTGCCATTTTGCTCTCAATTATTTCAATTAAGTTTAAATGATCAGTTTAGATTAAAGGATAACAAACTTTGGTAATTGAATTACAAAGGCGACTTATTTTCCTTCCATGTATGTGGGTTCTGAAGTGCTTGGGCCTTTGCCAAAGGTGGTCTACTAGGCCACTAGGTGGGTAGTTTTGGAAGTAGTGCACTACTCCTTATATTTATGCTGGGCTTTGGCAGGTGTCAACAAAGGGACTCTACGCACTGAATGCTTTTTTTTGAGTGATCACGGACTTTCACATTCCCACCAATCAGTGAGAATGATACACTTTTTTAAGAAGGCTTGGGAGGACATCCTTAAATTATTTGCTTGATCTGTTTCAAGAACCTTATATCGGACATGCAAATGACGTTGCATGCCTATCTGAGCTCACTGAGTGTCTGGGAGCATTGGCCTAGGAGAGGTTGCTGACATGGTTTGCTAATTTCCATATTTCTTTACAAATCAAATCAAATGAGGCCACGTTGGCCGATCAAACCTTCACAGTAGGTTGCTGAGACAGCTTTGATGACATCACTCCAATTTTTTTAATTTCCCACTGTAAGTAGTTAATGTCTGAAGTGTAAAGGAGGCATGTGTTAAGATAATATTGATTTCAAAACCTTTTTTTTCTTGACAGCAGAGGCTTTTGTGCCAGCCAAAAGTAAACAACAAATGTTTACTGAAGGCAACAGCTATTGCATCATCAACATCTGTCTCCACTTTGAGATATGGCAAGTGGTCCATGTTTTTTTAATGATCTTATCATGGACCTTTATTGCTGAAGGGCAATCCTGCGCAGTGGAGAAAAGTTGATAAAGGACTTTGTTTTTTTAAAATATTGTGTAAGGTTCATTCTCTTGTATGCTTCAGTATACAAACCCAACCGTGACTGGGAGCTCAGACTCCAAAGGTGCATATGGGCAAGAGTCGTTCGTCTAATACAGCTCAATGGCCATGTTTGGAAGGGAACGATATACGAGAAGCAGCTTTCCATTTTAGATCCATTCCATGGGTACCTTATGAGAAATGAGATGCAGCATTGCAGGAAAAAAATGATTGGGGTGAATGGCTATGACTTCGCCAAGGTCCCAAGTCACATGCTTCCCTTCCCAGAGGTGAAGTTGTGAATTTTTAACTGAAGTTCATCTCAACCATATTTTAGATTTTTTTTCTTTAATTACCACGTAGTCTTTTTCATTTTTAGTGTTTCAGGAGGTGACAATGGCAAAGCAGGATCGAGCACGTTGCTCTGGGATGAAGTTAAATAATATTTTGTGAAGGAAAGAGTCATACTTGGGAAGGTTTTACTTCAAGAAAATGTTGAATTCCTTTACTCTTTAGACTTTAGAGATTGGAGACTTCGGCCCACAGGACAATTTACAAAATCCAATTAGCCTACAAACCTGTACGTCTTTGGAATGTGGGAGGAAACCGGAGCACCTGGAAAAACCCCACGTGGTCATAAGGGAAATATACAAATTCCATACAGACAGCACCCGTAGTCAGGACTCTGGAGCTGTAAGACAGCAACTCTACCATTTTGACACTGTGCCGCCCTTTTCTCCTGAGACAAAATAGAGTTTCCAATTCAAAATGTCTCACATTTGCAGTTAATCAGTTCCTGGATCATCTAGTCTCATTCTCATCAAACCACCAGAGTATTTTTTGGTAGAGAAGCAAAAGTCCCTTCACAGATGCAATGGGTAGTCTGTGTACTGGGAACACATTATGGCTCCTAAGAGTTATCATGATGTCCACAAAGATTTGTCAAGGAAAATCCATGTAACAGAAGGGCAAGTTTGAAACGCAGACCAAGATGGTCTTTGTTGTGCATCATTTCCACTATAGAATAAGTTTGGTGGGGGGTGGGGGGCATCATGAGACATTCACTCAAGAATAAATAGTCACTGAAGTACCAAACTAACTAATTCTTCATGGTAAAACCACTCCATGAAGGTAAACTTTTCCTTTCTGTCCTTCCTTCTTGTAGAAGGTGATGTATCTTCCTTGCAGTTGCTCATCTACTGCCAGTCATCTCCACTCAGAACTCAAATATCAATGCCAACCCAATTGATTTCCCTCTTTTGTACACAGAATGAAACCCTGTCTTACATTACTGCAGCCATCTGTAAAAGGTCAATATTCCAAGTTCTGAACCTCACATTGAAAAGTGCAAGCTACCAACAGGTAATTGCTTTTGATGTTGGATAGTTATAGTATAACAGACACCACGTGGACTTGACACAGTGAAGCCTTGGATCAGTGCTCTTGTATCCTGTAGCTTGGCCTCTTCTTTCCTTCTGCACTCTGGTCACCCTATACACCTCATCCTCTGCTCTCATCTCATTCTTAGAATAAATGTTTACAATTGGTTTGAAGTGTGTTTACATGAGAAGCATTGCAATAATTTTAAATAATTCAAACAGTCTTAAAATTGACATGTTCCAAGGGATTCTGAAGGCTTGCTAATTTCAAAGAGATTCTGTCACAGTAACAGCTTTACCGGCTGGTAAACCTGTGGATGCTGAAGTCATTCTGTGGCTTAGCAGACATTTTACAGAGAACCCTTGTAGTTTGCTGCACTCTGCTGGAAGAAGGTGCCAAGTGGCATGCTGGAAAAAGTAATGTGGTCCACAGGCAGATAGCCAGCAATCTCAGGCCAACAGATGACCCGCCCAGTCTAACATGATGTCTCAGGATATTCACAGCAACACAGCTTTTATTATGTACTGAGTATACAACATCTTGAGTGCAGTAATTATTTTAACAAAATCTTATCCTTCCTAGCCTCCAAGAAAAAGCTTTCCAAACGCAAATTCAACGCCAGGAAGGAAATTGCTGCAGCATAGCACATTTCATCATAGTCTTCCCTTTCCCTGCTCTTGCCAAAATGACTTTGCTGTGTGCCAATTCGAGTAACTTATGCTTGTGGCAGAAAGCATGTCATAACATATTAGAGTAACTTTGCCCAGCTTTACTCTATCTATGCAGTGCAGTTAGATTTGAGCAGGAGTAAGTCATTAAACCCTTTAAGCACCCTCACCATTTAATATGACCATGGTTAATCTCTGCTTGCAACTCCTCTCCTGTTCCTTTTCACCATACCACTCCATTCCTCGACCTATCAAATATTTATCCATCTCTACTATAAATACAAGCTTATTTGCCTTACTTGTTGGATCTGCTTGCAAGCTTTTTGTGATTCATTCACGAGAACACTTAGATCTCTCTATAATTTCACTCAGTGTCTCCATTTAGATAACAATCTGCCTTTTCATTTCTCTTACCAAAATGCATGATGTCATTTTCCCCCACATTAAACTCAACTTGCCAGTATTTTGCCCACTCACTCAAATCTATCTAAAAGGCAGTTCTTTTCTTTATTATACTTTGACGTGTTTTGATAACAATGGAGTTTTTTAAATCAAACAAACCTTCTGTGGGATGCAGAGGAGTGGAGACATTTCTTGGTGGAGGAACACATTTTGGCATTTTGCCCCTTTGATATTTTGACCCTTGATATTTTGACCAAGAAAGACATAGAGGAAGAAGTGCACAGTGTGCCAAGTGACAGAAGAGCAAGCAGTAGAAAAGCAAAACAGAGCTGTCCATAGGTAGATGTGGAATACAGAAGAACGTTTAAAAAGCTGTGTACTGAATGGAAGAGCTGCAATTAGGAAAAGACAGCCTGAACAATGAGTTAGAAACATAGAAACATAGAAACTAGGTGCAGGAGTAGGCCATTCGGCCCTTCGAGCCTGCACCGCCATTCAATATGATCATGGCTGATCATCCAGCTCAGTAGCCTGTACCTGCCTTCTCTCCATACCCACTGATCCCTTTAGCAAAAAGGGCCACATCTAACTCCCTCTTAAATATAGCCAATGAACTGGCCTCAACTACCTTCTGTGGCAGAGAATTCCACAGACTCACCACTCTCTGTGTGAAGAAATGTTTTCTCATCTCGGTCCTAAAAGACTTCCCCCTTATCCTTAAGCTGTGACCCCTGGTTCTGGACTCCCCCAACATCGGGAACAATCTTCCAGCATCTAGCCTCTCCAACCCCTTAAGAATTTTATATGTTTCTATAAGATCCCCCCTCAGTCTTCTAAATTCCAGCGAGTACAAGCCCAGTCTATCCAGTCTTTCCTCATATGAAAGTCCCGCCATCCCAGGGATCAATCTGGTGAACCTTCTCTGTACTCCCTCTAAGGCAAGAATGTCTTTCCTCAGGTTAGGAGACCAAAACTGCACACAATACTCCAGGTGCGGTCTCACCAAGGCCCTGTACAACTGCAGCAGAACCTCCCTGCTCCTAAACTCTAATCCTCTTGCTATGAATGCCAACATACCATTCGCTTTCTTCACTGCCTGCTGCACCTGCATGCTTACTTTCAATGACTGGTGCACCATGACACCCAGGTCACGTTGCATCTCCCCTTCTCCCAATCGGTCACCATTCAGGTAATACTCTGCTTTCCTGTTCTTGCCGCCAAAGTGGATAACCTCACATTTATCCACATTATATTGCATCTGCCATGCATTTGCCCACTCGCCTAATCTATCCAAGTCACTCTGCAGCCTCCTAGCATCCTCCTCGCAGCTAACACTGCCACCCAGCTTCTTGTCATCCGCAAACTTAGAGAGTTATATTTTCTCCAAATCCCCACCCTGCAAGCTGTTCATCGCACAAATGGCTCTTGTCCCCGTATCTCACTGTCAATGAAACTTAAGTATCCACTGTGTCTCACTTGATCCATTGTTCAAAAATGTTAAGTTTTGAATTTCACTTCAGAGATTTGAACGTAAAAGACCTAGGCTGCATTCTGTTGCATGACTGCAGTGTTTCATCGTTAGAGGCGCCCATTTAAAAAAAAAGAACTTTTCAAGCAAGTCTCCACATGTGGTCGCAGATGAAAGCAACACAATTTTGAAGAGAAAGAGACCATTTATCCCCAGTACATTTATCCCACAAAAATCACCAAACTACAATTAGTCGTTATCATCTTGCTGTTTGGGAGAGCTCCAGGTGCAAATTAGGTACCACTCTTCCTTCACTAACTGCAAAACATTTTGGGATACTGTAAACAGATCAAAACATTTTTTCTCATTCTTTTAATATATTCTGCTCCACTCTCCTCTTTCTCTCACACAGACACACACACAAACTGACAATGCATAACCACTCAAAAGGAACCAATAGCATAGAATTTGTAGGAAAGAACTGCAGATGCTGGTTTAAATCGAATGTAGACACAAAATGCTGTAGTAACAGCGGGACAGGCAGCATCTCTGGAGAGAAGGAATGAGAATTGACAGGGTGTAGAAAGAAACTGTCAAATGGGTCAGGAACAAAGAATGAAAGAGGGGAGGAGGAGGGAAAAAGATTTGAGAAAGGCAGGTTAATGGGGATGGAGCTGGGTTAGAGCAGGGTGGGGTGGCTCACTGGCAGAGGGAGCCATGCACATTATATGCACAGAGAACAGAAAACATAAGCTTGAAATTTCTTCAGACAGTATCAGGGAAAATATACTTTATTTTATAGAAGAAATCGGAAGTGGCGGCGCCTAACGGCTGCGGCTCGCTAGCAGTCTGTTCGTCTTTTTTCCTTTTTTTTTGTTGTGTGTCGGTGTTGGGATGGTTTTTGTATTTTTTTGGTTGTGTATGTGTGGGGGGTGGTGGTGTGGGTGGTGTGGGTGGGGGGGTGGTGGGGGGGGTGGGGGAAACTTTTCTCTTCCTCACGGCGCGGGGTGCGGCTCAGCCGCGAGGTCTAACATCGCCCGGTGCGGCTCGGCCGCGGGACTTTACATCGCCCGGTGCAGCTCGGCCGCGGGACTTAACATCACCCGGTGCGGCTCGGCCGCGGGACTTTACATCGCTGGTGCGGCTCGGCCGCGGGACTTAACATCGCCCGGTGCGGCTCGGCCGCGGGGCTTTACATCGCTGGTGCGGCTTGACCGCGGGACTTAACATCGCCCGGTGCGGCTCGGCCACGGGACTTAGCTGCGCAAGGCTCGGTCGCGGGGCCTTCCATCGCCCGGCTCGGCCGCGAGACGTTTCAGCGCCCGGTGCGACTCGGCCGCGGGGACTTCCATCCCCTTGCGGGGACTGTGCGGGTCGGTCGGGGACGAGCTGTCTGTCCGTGGGCGTGGGGAAGAGAGTGGAAGTTTTGTTGCCTCCATCACAGTGAGGGGGTGTTTGGAGTCACTGTGATGGATGTTTGTGTTGGGGTTATGTGTCTTGTGTTCTTTTTTGTATGACTGCTATGTAGTTTCGTTCGGTACCTTGGTACCGAATGACAAATAAAGCTCTGTTATATTGTTATACTGTTATGGCCGTACGAAAGGTAAACCTCCATATGGCAGTTTCTTCAACAATTCAGTTAGTGGTGCCATTTTATATCTGGCGGTAGGATGCATCAATGGTAAAAAGCTAATTCAACTTTTCTTCCAAATTTAATCTCAATAGTACATATTTATTCTTTCTATAGTTTGGAGGTATGGGACAGCAGGAGAGAAACAGTGTACAAAGTGGATTAAAAAAAGTTATAAGGAATATAAACTTACACAGTGAGGTTTCATGGCCAATATTTTCAAACAGGATATTGATCGTCTGAAGCAGCTGTACACACACAAAGCGGCCGGATTTCTGGCGCAGGATATTTAAGAAGAAAACAAACATGTTTTTCTCCAAGAAAAAGCTGTAACAAAATGTTTCTTCATTAATAATGAATTAAAATTTAAAGGACAAACTCATAATCCAATTATTACCCCCACATCTCATGATTAAGACCATTAATCAAACTATCACCCATTTTAAACTTTCTTTGTCTCCTTCCTAGTCTTTGAACAAATTGCCATTTATCAATCCAAACCCATCTTCACCATAACTACATTTAAACACTTCCAATCAACTTGTCATCATTGCCACAACATAGAAACAATTCTTACCAATAACTACAAAAGGCATCTTGTATAGTGTGAATGTAGTGATTTTTTTAAAATTCACCTCATACTCTCTGCAGTCTTTGAATAGTTATCTACTCAATCCTTCCCCACAGCCATTCTACAATATCCAGCTCAGTGAAATGTTATAGACGTCTCTCTTTTTATTCAGATCGATCCAGAACCCTTCCAGTAAAGTTTTTTCTCTATTGCAGACCTACCCAATAAATCGTGTACCGTTTTGGCTGTAGTTCAGGAACAAACAAACGAGAGTTTTTGAATATAGATAGATCCTTGCCCACATAATGGCAGGACATAGGTTTATGATAACATACCTTTGGCATTAATACTGCCATTGAAGAGAAATAAGAAATTAAATGTGTTTTTGAAGTCAACAATGAATGTAAAAGTTGCTTATCAAGAAATCAGACATTGGTGCAGAAAAAGGAGACATCTTTCCTAACCCATAAATTTTTGCAAACAATAACTTATTTTCAAATTTCTACAGTGAACCCACCAAATGTATATTTATCCATGAAAAGAACTAGTTAATACACAAATAACTTTATTGTAGTTTCTTTCTGCACAAATAAAATAAAACATGGATTGTGACTTACTCAAAGACAGAGCTGTCATTTTGATCTCCCCAGATGAGGATTTCTGTAATAGATCGAATTGTTTCCACCAGCAGATTACGATTACTATCTGTTACAGTTGTGTTCTTTGTTAAGACATGGTACATGTACCTGTGGATATATTAACATTTAATCATGAAATGTCATCACAAAAATCAATAACCAAAAACAAATCATATAACATGCATTTTTGACAGGGAACATACTGGTGACACCACATTCCTGTAGAAGAACATACTGCAGAGTCAAAGTTTTGGAAGTGTACAGAATTTCAAAATTAACCCATCATTCATTTCAACATCTAGTTATCAACAAAGCTCACACACATGACAGCCAGAAAAAGACATTCCACAAATGGCAAGTAATTTTCCAGATAAGAGGATGTAGAGGATGTGACTGACAAACTTTTAAACTGCAAGGTTCAGCAAGTCAGCGCTGAAGCACCATTAGTTCCTGGTATGGGTGCTCACAGCAGTTTCAACATATATGGTCTCTGCTCACTTTACAAAGGCACTAAAGATGTTAGAAAAGGGTCAAAAGATTCCAAAGATTGCAAAATACTGTTGATCTACATGGCTAAAAAAAATAAAATTGCTGTAAGTATTTAACAGATCAGGTAGAATTTGGGATGAAAGAAAATTATGCTATAGGTCAGTAACGCTTCTTCATCAGAATAGATCCCAATCAATGAGTGACAAATACTTCCATCCAATGGGCAAAAATGAATTGTTATGTTCAGATCCACAGCATACAGTACCAAGCAGCATATTAAAGGATATATTTTATTTTCTTAAGCAGAAGCAATAGAGATGGAACCTCTTACATTGGATCACTGACAGAAAGGGTATTTTAAGAAATTTATAGTAATTTACCAAGTCTGTGGCTTTTTTAATGGGTTTAAGAAGAAAGAGCAGAAACCATTTACGGTTAATCACAGTATGAGCATATTTTCTATGCATCTATTAACAGCTCTATTTACCCGAGAAACAAATATAACAAATAAACTATTACTTTACCTGAAACACCTTTGATTTGAGATCATGTGCCAGATTTAAATTATATGACTTCTTGCAAAACTATTTAGCCCTGAGAATTACCTTCAGGAATGTTTTGGAACAAGGGTAAAATACTAATAAGGTATTCAAAGTGAAACTCCCATATTAAACATTTTTGTACAGAAAACAGAGTGCAATTCCTCTTTTAGACATACACTACACAGATTGAATTGAATTAAATTGAATTGAATAAATTTTATTAGCCAAGTATGTATACATACAAGGAATTTGCCTTGGTGCTTTGCTCGCAAGTAACAACACGATATACAGTGGACAATTAAAAATACAACATTATAATTTAAACATGTGAAGAATGAAATAAAATATCAGAGCAAAAGGAGGCTACAGACTTTTGGCTGTTCAGTCGAGCCACTGCTCGTGTAAAAGAGCTGTTTTTATGTCTGGCTGTGGCGGCTTTGACAGTCCGGAGTTGCCTTCCAGATGGAAGTGCTTCAAAGTGTTTGTGGCCAGGGTGAGAGGGGTCAGAGATGATCTTACCGCTCGCTACCTGACCCTTGCAGTGTACAGTTCGTCAATGTGGGGAAGGTTGCAGCGGACAACCTTCTCGGCTGATCGAACGATGCGCTGTAGCCTCCAGATGTCATGCTTGGTGGCTGAGCCAAACCAGACCATGATGGAGAAATACCAGACAGTGTAAGATGGCAGTATAAAACTGGACCATCATTGCCTGTGGCAGATTATGTTTTCTCAGCTGCTGCAGGAAGTACATCCTCTGTTGGGCCTTTTTTACTGTGGAGTTGATGGTGGCTTCCCATTTAAGGTCCCTGGAGATGATGGTTCCAAAGAACTTAAATGACTCCACAGATGTGACTGTGGTGTTGTTGATGGTGAGTGGGGGGAGGGGAGGTGGAGCTCTCCTAAAGTCTACAATCAATTCCACCGTCTTAAGAGCATTGAGCTCCAGGTTGTTGCGATGGCACCAGGATGCCAGCTGTGTCACTTCTTGTCTGTAGGCAGATTCCTCCCCATCCTGGATCGGTCCAAATGAATTGAATTGAATTGAATACATTTTATTAGCCAAGTATGTATACATATAAGGAATTTGCCTTGGTGCTTTGCTCGCAAGTAACAACGCGATATACAGTAAACAATTAAGAATAAAACATTATAATTGAAACATGTGTAGAATGAAATAAAATACCAGAGCAAAAGGAGGTTACAGACTTTTGGTTGTTGAGTAGAGCTTCTGCTCGTGGAAAAAAAGCTGTTTTTATGTCTGGCTGTGGCGGCTTTGACAGTCCGGAGTCGCCTTCCAGAGGGAAGTACTTCAAAGGGTTTGTGGCCAGGGTGAGAGGGGTCAGAAATGATCTTACCCACTCGCTTCCTGGCCCTTGCAGTGTACAGTTCATCGATGGGGGAGAAGGTTGCAGCCAACAACCTTCTCGGTTGAACAGTAATCAGGGTAGTGTCATCCGCAAACTTGAGAAGCTTGACAGAAGAGTCTGTGGAGGTGCAGTCGTTGGTGTAGAGAGTAAAGGAGAGGGGAGAGTACGCAGCCTTACGGTGCTCCTTTACCGAGGGTCTGCGGGTCTGAGATGTGCTTTCCCAGCCTCACATGCTGCTTCCTGTGTGTCAGGAAGTTGGTGATCCATTGACAGAGGTTCAGACACAGTCAACTGGGAGAGTTGAGTGTAGTAGCTCTAGCACAATGGTGTTGAATGCAGAGCTAAAATCCACAAACAAAATCCTTGCAAAGGTCCCCTGGTGGTCTAAGTGCTGGAAGATGAAATCCAGGCCTTGGTTGACTGCGTCATCCAATGATCTATTGGCCCGGTATGCAAACTGCAGGGGGTCCAGCAGGGGGTTTGTGATATTTTTCAGGTGGGCCAGCACAAGTCGTTTAAGGGTCTTCATGATTCCAGATGTCAGTGCGACAGACCTGTAGTCATTAAGACCAGTAATCCTTGGCTTTTTGGGTACAGAAACAAAAGTGGAGACTTTGAAGCGGGCAGGGAGAGTGCAGGTTTGCAGGGACCAATTGAAAATGCCTGAGTAGACTGGTGCTAGTTGTTCGGCACAGAGCTTGAGCGTAGAAGGGGAAACATTGTCTGGTCCTGGAGATTTTACTAAATCTTCAATAATCCCCTATGCTTTGGCATCAAGCTCACATGGTTCTGATGCCCATGCTCATTCTCAACATGTTGAGGCCCAGAGTTCATATTGTCCTTTTAAACTTACTAGAGACCCATTTCTAATGCTCCCTTTAAACTTATAATGTCCAATGAAAATGTATTCTCCCACTGTGAAACAACTAGAAAAAATAACAGTAAAGCCATGTTGGAGTAACATCTATCAGTCCAAGAAATCTGAAAGTCCAAAGCCACAAAATTTCCAAATGTGCCAAATTAACCAAGTTTTATTGTACCCTGATCCGATTACAAATGTTCTTATTTAGATGTGCAATCAATCTGACCCGACCCATGGATTGCAAAATATTTCCAGTATGAAATCTATTACTTTACCAAATAATTCTGGCATGGCATATTGCACTCACGACTGATTTAAACTTTGTTTATTATAACAAAGCTATTTAACCATGTTACCAAGCATTCCAAGATTCCAAGATGGCTGCGCCGCCATACGGCTGCCTCTCGCTGGCAAGTCTGTTTGTCCTTTTTCTTTTTTTGTCTATGTGTTAGTGTTAGATGTGTGTAGTAGTTTATTTTTAGCTGTGTATATGTGGGTGGGGGGTGCTGGTGGTGGTGGTGGGGGAACCTTTCTTTTTAAAAAAAATCTCTTCCTCGACGCGCGGCTCGGCCACGGGACCCTCCAGTGTCCGGCGCGGCTCCGCCGCGGGACTTTTCATCGCCCGGCGCGGCTCGGTCCATCGCCCGGTATGGTTCGGCCGCGGGACCTTCTACCTCCTTGCGGGGGCTGCGCGAGTCGGGAGCCTCGGTCGCCTCGGCAGAAGTCGAACTATCTGTCCGTGTGAGAAGCATGGGGGAAGAGAGAATAATTTTTTTGGCCTTCCATCACAGTGAAGTGGTGTCTGGAGGAGTCACTGTGATGGATGTTTGTGTTAAAATTGTGTGTCTTGTGTCTTTTACTCTGTACTGTTGTGGCTGCGTGGCAAATGATTTTCATTCAATTCATTTTGAATGACAATAAAGGTAATTCAGATTCAAGCTCAACTTTAGTATTTCTTTTGTAAAGATACATTATTAGAAGCAAGATCAACTGTGTTTCTCCATACAGGATTTATTTGAATTTGTATTATACAATGTTTAAAATAATTTTTTGTGCAACTTTGAAAATTGTTCAATTAATCTGGAATTTATTAATTTGAAATTTGAACTAATAAAAGACATTTTAACAGTTTAGAGGAAAGGTTTAGAGTGAAATGGGCCAAATGTGGGTAAATGGGACTAACTTAGATTGGGCATTTCGGTCAGCATGGATGAGTTGGGCCGAAAGGTCTGATTTCATGTTGTATTGTTTTTGTTTATTATCTATTATCACATGCACTGAGGTACAATGAAAAGGTTTTTTTATTTGGTGCTATCCAATCAGAGGAAAGACTATACAAGATTACAATCAAGCCATCCACAGTGTACACATAAAGGTAGTAACGTTGAGCGCAACATAAAGTCCAGTCTAGTCCGATTATAGATAGTCCGAGTGTCTCCAATGAGGTAGATGGCACATTTAGGGAGGAACTGCAGATGCTGGTTTAAACCAAAGATAAGACAAAAAATGCTGGAGTAACTCAGTGGGACAGGCAGCATCTCTGGAGAGAATGGGTGATGTTTCAGGTCAAGACCCATCTTCAGATTGACTGATAGTAGGTCAGGACTGCTGTCTAGTTAATGATAGGATGGATAGGTTGCCTGATAACAGCGGGGAAGAAATTGTCCATGAATCTGGAGGTGTGCTTTTTCACACTTCTGTACATCTTGCCTGATGGGAGAGGGGAAAAGAGGGAGTGTCCAAGGTGAGACTCATCCTCAATTATGCTGGTGGCCTTGCTAAAGCAGTGTCAAGTGTAGATGGAGTCAATGGAAGGGAAGTTTGTTTGCGTGATGATCTGGGCTTCGTCCACAATTCCCTGCAATTTCTTGTGGTCTTGGATGGCGCTATTACCAAACCATGCTGTGATGCATCCCGATAAACTGCTTTCTACATTGCATCTGTAGAAGTCACTGGGAGCTGTTGGGAACATGCCAAACTTCCTAAGCCTTCTAAAGTAGTGTGCTTTCTTGGCCATTGCTTCAATATGGCTGGTCCAGGACAAGTTGCTGGGGATATTTACTCCTAGGAACTTGAAGCCTTCAACCATCTCTACGACTCTCGTTGACTTATATTGAAAAACTTACTTTACAATTTGCATGGTCATAAGTAGATGCAAGCAAAACCCATTTGAAACATGTGCTACTTACTCTATTCAATACGAGTATGACTAGAGCCAGGATTTTGCCAAGTGCCATAAGTGTCTTTTCATGCCTTTTTTGATGATTTCAGCAAGATAATGCCTTTTTCACGATCGATTCCCTAAATCAGCCTTTTTTTGCCATGTTAATGTAATTTACAAGATAATTTCCACCACCGGGGCGAAACCGGGGGCACCACCGCCGGTTGTTCATTCGTGGCCCCACTCTTTCGCAGTCAGGCTGTCAGTGGATGTTAAATGGTGATTGGAGAGGGGTAGGTGGGGAAGTGTCCAGTCTTTTCAAACTGGAGTCAGGCTGTGAGTCGGTGTGAAGTGTTAGTTGGGGAGGTGGTACCAGGGTTAAGTTTCTGTTTATCGAACCTGCAGTAGAACTCGTTCAGGTCGTTGGTCAGCTAACGATTGTCCAAGGAGCGGGGGGTTTTCCTCTTGTAGCTTGTGATTTCTTGCAAACCCTTCCAAACTGAAGAGGAGTCATTAGCTGAGAACTTGCTCCTCAACTTTTCAGAGTGCCTTTCCTTGGCAGCTCTGATTCCTCTTCTCAGCTTGTACTTGGCCTGCCTGTAGAGGTCTGTATCCCCACTCCTGTAGGATCTACCCCTGCAAGCATCAAAATGCCTAAAGTCAAGTCAAAAACTAAAAGGTTTGGTGAGAGTGTGCGGGAGTGATATATTCTCTACAGACAACTGTGTGCTGTTTTGCAAAGCATGTGAGAAAGCAGTGAATCATAAGAAATATTTTGTCTCCCAGCATGTACAGACAACTATACACAAGTCAGCGGTAGAGAAACTGAAGGCGGGAAATACGCAAGCTTGCCTCCTCAATACATTTACTGCTGGCTCCAGTCGCAAATCAGAGTTTTTGAGTGATCTGTGCAAGGCATTCATTGATGCTGGAATTCCACTGTTGAAATTAGAAAACAATCTGAGGTTTTTTAGAGAAATACACAGAGGAACATATACCGAGCAAGTATATATCATTACGTAAAAATTATGTTGACAGCAACTTCAACATTGTTGTGCAGAAAATTAGAGATGAAGTTGCATGCAACAAAATATGGATCTCAATAGACGAGACAACCGATGCTGTGGGGAGATATGTTGCCAATGTGGTCATCGGTACACTGGAGGCAGGTCAACCATCAAAAGAGTATTTGTTGACATCGGAAGTACTGGAGAAGTCAAACAGCTCAATTATTGCTCAGTTGTTTACATCTTCACTTGCTATACCTTCATTTGGCCAGAAGGTATAAAACACGAGAATGTTCTTCTGTTTGTGACTGATGCAGCCTCCGTACATGAAAAAAAGCTGCTCGTGCTCTTAAAGTTTTATTCTCCAAAATGTTGCATATGACATGCTTAGCTCACGGACTTCATGGAATTGCCGAGCGCATACGTAGCTTATTTCCAAATGTCAATCGCCTAGTTTGCAATGTCAAGAAAATCTTCCTCAAAGCACCGTCACGTGTGCAGTTCAAGGCAAAGACACCCAAGATGCTGCTACCTCCTCATCCCGTTTTGACTAGGTAGGGTACACGTCTCTCTGCTGCACTCTACTATGCCGCAAATTTTGAAAAGATAAAAGAAATCGTCAACTGTTTTGAAGAGGAAGAATCTGCTGCAGTCAGGATCGTCAGTGAAATCATGCAGAAAAAGTCCCTCCACTGCAATCTTGTGTTTATTGCTTCCAATTTTGCAAACTTCCCACAAGCTATCACTTCCCTTGAGAAACATGGCAAAACATTAGTGAATAACTTGAAGGTTTTCAACAAAGTAACTGACGATATTCGTAAAGTTCCTGGCGATGTAGGTAAAGATATACAAGGAAAATGTGAGAGAGTGATTTTAGGTAACAAAGATCTTGAAGAAATACAAAACATAGCTAAAGTTCTCAGAGGTAGTTGTTATGCACAGGATATCGACATGAATATAGAGTTTGCAGCGTGTTTCTGGTATGCACCAGTACCCTCAGCTGGGGTAGAAAGAGGTTTTTCACAACTGAAGCATATTCTGACAGGTGGCATAGTTTACCACCAGATAATTTGAAAAAAAATGCTAGTAATTATGTGCAACTAGGCAATTTTGGTCATTTAATGTAGTATATATTATCATTTTTAACCATATTTTGGTGGTGGAAATAATTGCCTTTTTTTGTCAATAAATGCCTTTTTAGTGCCTTTTTTGTAATTTTATTATGACTATTTGCCTACCTATTTCAGAGATTTTTAGCGCCTAAACATCCTGGCTCTAATTATGATGATCTTCTGCCTCAGTGCCACCTTACTGCGCTAATCCCATAAATTTAGATTCCCTTAATATTTCAAAATCAATTTCCATCTTGATAATACATAGCAGCTGATCCACTTCTCTATCCCCTTGGGAGAGAATTCCCAAAATTTCACCATTCTCTAGGTGAGATAATTTCTTCTTAGCTCAGATCAGAATGACCAGCCCCATTTTGACTTCACAATCACTGGACCTAGACACCCTACAACATATTCGGGAATCCTCTGATTTTACGCCATCTAGCTCTGAAAGGGTTTTATATATTTATTTATCCCCTCTCATTCTTCCAAACTCAAGAGACTCTCCTCATTCGACAAACCCCCGCAATCCCATGAATCATTCTGTTGAACTTTCACTGCGTTCCCTCCGTTGGAAGTGCATTCTTTATTGCACAAGGATACCAAACCAATGCACAATATTCTGTGTCTAGCCAAACCCAATATAATTATAACTCGATACCTTGTATTGAAATCCTCTTGCAATAAACACAAAATTTGATTTGTCTTCCTAATTGCTTGCTTCATCTGCCCATTAACTTTCAGCAATTGGCATACATATTAAGGTCCCTCAGAATACAAACGACATTCAGTCTCTCACCATTTCCAAGTATCCTCCTGTTCTTTATTTTTCTACCTTAGTGGATGATTTCATTTCTTTTCCACATTACAATCTGCCTGCTATTTCCTCACCTACTCACTTAGCATATGGCTTTCTTTAGAAGACACCCCACATTTTTCTCATAACTCACACTGGCATCCACCTCAGCAATCTTGGATATACTGTATTACACTTGAAGCCCTCTTTGAAATTATTGATATGGATTTTAAACAGCTGTGTCCTCAGCACCAATTCTTGCAGCATCCAATTGTCACAACCTCCTAACACGAGGACGCAATTTCTGTGCAATAACTAATCATCAATCCACAGCAACATACAATCCCCCGACTCTTCCCCAAAGTTGCTTAATGTTCTTGTGCAGATTCTTATAAAATAACTTTGCTCCAAACATTTTGTTCTCCACTACATGCCTGAATTAAAAGTATGCTGCTCAGTCTCTCAAGCATGCTCTTTTATTTATTACGCAATTGTAACCTCATCTCTGCAATCCTGTCGACTAACCATAATCTAACTCTGATATCATCAAATATTAATCACTTGCTTTCAAACGTTCAAAGGCTCTACTTCTCCCAACCTTTGAGGAAGAAATTCAAAGAATTGTGAACCCCAGATAAATGTTTTCCCTGGATTTTAGAAGTAGGTTATCAGGCTCCTCCATCCACTCATCAAGATCTTGGCTGATCTAGTTCAAATACCATTTTCCTACCAATACCTCTATCTCTTAAAATCCAGAAATCTAATTGTCAATCTTGAAATGCAATGCCCGAGCCTTCACAGCACATTGTGGTGGACAATTCCAAAGATTCGCTACACTAAAAATGAAGACATTTTTCCTCATTTCAAACCTAAATGGCCTAGCTCTGCCCTTGTGAATGTAGTTCCCTGAACAACTACTGAATATTCCTTATTTGGGGGAGAAGGGAGGAGGCTGAAACCATCTTTGTCAGGCCTATCCGTTGAGAAGAACACTTATTTCAAAGACAGGCTAAATATAAGGCTGGAGCAATTGGGCTTGTATACACTGGAATTTAGAAGGATGAGGGGGGATCTTATTGAAACATATAAGATAATTAGGGGATTGGACACATTAGAGGCAGATAACATGTTCCCAATGTTGGGGGAGTCCAGAACAAGGGGCCACAGTTTGAGAATAAGGGGTAGGCCATTTAGAACGGAGATGAGGAAGAACTTTTTCAGTCAGAGGGTGGTGAAGGTGTGGAATTCTCTGCCTCAGAAGGCAGTGGAGGCCAGTTCGTTGGATGCTTTCAAGAGAGAGCTGGATAGAGCTCTTAAGGATAGCGGAGTGAGGGGGTATGGGGAGAAGGCAGGAACGGGGTACTGATTGAGAGTGATCAGCCATGATCGCATTGAATGGCGGTGCTGGCTCGAAGGGCTGAATGGCCTACTCCTGCACCTATTGTCTATTGTCTATTGTCTATATTTAGTTTCTCTATAATTTCCTTAATTCTCATTTTTTCCCCCAAATTTGCTATAGAAACTTAAATGAGTCTCGTATTCTATTTTTCCTTGCCTATGTCTTGGCTTGCAATGGTCAAAATGCAGATCACAATAGTTGGATCTTTCCCCACCAATTTACTTTTCAGTCCCAACATTCCCTTAAACCTGGCACCAGGTGGGCAACAACGCCATTTGAGCTTACACTCACAGATGCAGAGAACAGTATTTGCTACTCTAACTGGAGTGTTGTCTGTCACTCCATTCCCTTCATCCACCCAATTTGAAGGTTCCTTATACAACAGTGCTGTCCATCCTCCCTTCCCATTTAACAAATGGTCTCCAGGTTGTTTGCTTTGGTCTTACAAACTGTGGGCCCCATTCATGCCAGGGTTCAGTCACGGATGGTTCCCATCCAACTGGCAATTGGCTTTGGGCAGCTCGTCGTCCTGGATAAGAACACATCCTATCAGATACTATCGAGCTGCTCCTTGATCTTGGAGCGCCAAGTACACTGTTTTGCTTTGGTCTTTGCCATTTCAGCACTTAGCTTCAATTGTTCCTTCTGTCTTTTCAATCAATCGCTCTTCCATCCTCCAATCTTCTTCTTCTTGCAGTTCTCTTCCGTTCTTCTTCTAATTGCCGCTCTTGTGCCTCAGTCTCAAGCACACGTTCCATGAAGGCAGCCTGTTCAGCAAGAACAGCCATTTTGGCCTTGGCACGTTGATTTAATGCTCAACTCAGAATACGAAATATTGGAAGCACTATCTCCAGGTCCGATGGAGTCTGCGTCATCACCACCTTGTGACCGAACATCAGATTTAATCTCAGACATTGAGCTTCTTGATGAAAACCAGATGTCCTTTATCTCTTCGGAAATCTTAAACAAGACTTGAGAACCAGGGACTCCCAAGGTCGTTGCTATGCTGTTCGCATTCCAAGCCCTGTACCAGCTACGAAGACAGCTTATGTTATCACTTGCTGCAAAATAGGCTTTTTCATAAACCAATTTAAAGCAGACAATGATTTCTTCACTGTCTCAATGCCACAATCTCTATCTAAGAGCTAATTCTCTTCAAATACGTCTAAGAGACAGATACAACGCTTCAGCTTCCGCGAACTGCTTGTTCAATTCAGCGGTTGAAAGATTTTTGCAATACATCTCCCCGTGACTTAGTAAACTTTCGTAGCCTCCATCTCGCGAAGACAAGCTTTCTGAGCTTCCCGAAGAGTAAATTCCAATAAATCGTTCCAGCTTAGGCAGATTTTTGCGATGAATCGCTCCAGTTCAGGTAAGATCTCACACTTCATCTCTTGCGAAGGCGAGCTCTTTGAACTTCTCGAAGAGTAAATTCAAACAATGTGGAGTTTTACGATATAGAGGCCAGCTTCTCATCTATCAAATTATCTCCCAAACTGCCGCTTACACAGATCAAGTGAAACGATAAGCTAATGATGCAAGCAATCACAATAACAGAGACCTCCATGACGTTTGAATTAGTTAGTGGTCTTTATTTGAGTCGCAATATAACTTATTGGCATATCTCTTGTCATCGACTGGTTATTGAGTCGCTTGATAAAATTCTTATCCTACCTCGGTCCATGCAATCAATACGAACCGCCAGATCTATCTTCGGCGGGATCTTTACTGATCTTCTTGTCAGTAAGATCTACAACCGATTAATATCTTGGCTGCTGAATCCTTTTGGCTGACCCTCTCTCAGCACCTTCTCGGCTCCAACCCGCAAATACGTCCCAACTGCCCATTGCTCTAGCTCCTCCCAGCCCATACGCAAGCATAGCATTAACTCTTTAGTATCCAAACTACAGCAGAATAACTAATAAACACAAAATGGCCCCTACACCACAGATACGGGGAGAAAAGATGAGGTACGAGGGTAAGCTAGCCAATAATATAAAGGAGGATAGTAAAAGCTTTTTAAGGTATGTGAAGAGGAAAAAAATAGTCAAGGCAAATGTGGGTCCCTTGAAGCCAGAAGCAGGGGAATTTATTATGGGGAACAAGGAAATGGCAGACGAGTTGAACCGGTACTTTGGATCTGTCTTCACTGAGGAAGATACAATCTCCCAGATGTTCTAGTGGCCAGAGATCCTAGGGTGTCGGAGGAACTGAAGGAAAGTCACATTAGGTAGGAAATGGTGTTGGGTAGACTGATGGGACTGAAGGCTGATAAATCCCCAGGGCCTGATGGTCTGCATCCCAGGGTACTTAAGGAAGTGGCTCTAGAAATTGTGGACGCATTGGTGATCATTTTCCAATGTTCTATAGATTCAGGATCAGTTCCTGTGGATTGGAGGGTAGCTAATGTTATCCCACTTTTTAAGAAAGGAGGGAGAGAGAAAACGGGAAATTATAGACCAGTTAGTCTGACATCAGTGGTGGGGAAGATGCTGGAGTAAATTATAAAAGACGAAATTGCAGAGCAGTTGGATAGTAGTAACAGGATCGTTCCGAGTCAGCATAGATTTTCGAAGGGGAAATCTTCTTGACTAATCTTCTGGAATTCTTTGAGGATGTAACTAGGAAAATTGACAGGGGAGAGCCGATGGATGTGGTGTACCTCGACTTTCAGAAAGCCTTCGACAAGGTCCCACATAGGAGATTAGTGGGCAAAATTAGAGCACATGGTATTGGAGATAGGGTACTGACATGGATAGAAAATTGGTTGACAGACAGAAAGCAAAGAGTGGGGATAAATAGGTCCCTTTCAGAATGGCAGGCAGTGACTAGTGGGGTACTGCAAGGCTCGGTGCTGGGACCGCAGCTATTTACAATATACATTCATGACTTGGATGAAGGGATTAAAAGTACCATTAGCAAATTTGCAGATGATACAAAGCTGGGTGGTAGTGTGAACTTTGAGGAAGATGCTATGAGGTTGCAGGGTGACTTGGACAGGTTGTGTGCGTGGGTGGATACATGGCAGATGCAGTTTAATGTGGATAAGTGTGAGCTTATCCACTTTGGTGGTAAGAATAGGAAGGCAGATTATTATCTGAATGGTGTCAAGTTAGGAAAAGGGGACGTACAACGAGATCTGGGTGTCCTAGTGCATCAGTCACTGAAAGGAAGTTTGCAGGTGCAGCAGGCAGTGAAGAAAGCCAAAAGAATGTTGGCCTTCATAACAAGAGTTGATTATAGGAGCAAAGAGGTCCTTCTGCAGTTGTACAGGGCCCTAGTGAGACCGCACCTGGAGTACTGTGTGCAGTTTTGGTCTCCAAATTTGAGCAAGGATATTCTTGGTATTGAGGGCGTGCAGCGTAGGTTTACTAGGTTAATTCCCGGAATGGCGGGACTGTCATATGTTGAAAGACTGGAGCGACTAGGCTTGTATACACTGGAATGAGAGGGGATCTTATCAAAACATTTAAGATTATTAAGGGGTTGGACACGTTAGAGGCAGGAAACATGTTCCCAATGTTGGGGGAGTCCAGAACCAGGGGCCACTGTTTAAGAATAAGGGCCATTTAGAACGGAGATGAGGAAAAACTTTTTCAGTTAGAGAGTTGTAAATCTGTGGAATTCTCTGCCTCAGAAGGCAGTGGAGGACAATTCTCTGAATGCCTTCAAGAGAGAGCTAGATAGAGCTCTTAAGGATAGCGGAGTCAGGGGGTATGGGGAGAAGGCAGGAACGGGGTACTGATTGAGAATGATTGAATGGTGCTGCTGGCTCGAAGGGCCGAATGGCCTACTCCTGCACCTATTGTCTATTACTCCAAAACCTGCTGAGAATTTCTCAGTATTTTTCTATTGGGTGTTTTGTTTCATTTCATGTCTGCAGGTTTTTTTAATTTTCAGCAAATCTAAGGGCGACTATGGCACATTTTCATTGGGAACCCCAGGTTTAGATATGGGAAGGGCACCATGGATTCACTGAAGGAAACAACATCATGGATTAGAGGTTCATCAATTGATGAGCTGAAAGGGAGATAAAACCGGAGAATTTTGTGTTAGAAATATAAAACAAGAAATCCCATTTTAAGATTGAACAGTCAGGGAAGGCCATTGATTTTGTAGAAAAGGTGAAGAAAGTTTATGGCATATGACAAAGACAATTCTTCTGAAGAAGGGCCTCGACCCGAAACATCACCTAATCCAATGCCGTCTGACCCACTGAGTTACTCCAGCTTTTCGTGTCTATCTTCGGTTTAAACCAGCATCTGCAGTTCCTTCCTGCACAAGCTTCCAAACATTGGCATTTTGATCAGGTTTCCAGCATATGTGGTTTCTTGGGTTTCCACTCCCCCCCACCTCCATGGACACATTATGCCTGCCCATCTATGCAACCATCTGCAGTTTCCCAAGATCACCTCTCTAGCCATCTCAGAATCTAAAAAAGAATCAGAATGGAGGCAGTCAGCCTCAATCCCAAGGGACCACCTAAAATGAAGTGAAGGAAGCTGTCTCCAACATTTGCAGATAATCTCAGCAGGGAGTGACATATAGAAAAAGGATGGTCCTATGAATTAAACACTTACATTTAATTTTCAGAGTATGGGGATAGGAAGTGAAAACATTACTACCTGTAAACTTATTTTAATTCAGTCCATTTTTTCTACCGCAGGAGAACACAGTATTTCAAACATATTGCTTGACTCAGGATTCTTCAAAACTAGATTTGAAAACAATGTCACTCATATTATTGCGTGTTTCAATAAGTCTTCTGCTTTGTGCATTGCTGCAGCGCAATACTATGCTTACATTATATTCCTTTTACAATAAACATCAGAAATCATCATTATTTTCCTGGACAACTATCTGTTAACATGGATATTCGAAAATAACCTGTAACCCATTCATCAAGGGAGATGAAATGGCAGGTGATCAATCAGACAATAGACAATAGGTGCAGGAGTAGGCCATTCAGCCCTTCGAGCCAGCACCGCCATTCAATGCGATCATGGCTGATCACTCTCAATCAGTACCCCGTTCCTGCCTTGTAAATGTATCTGAACAATGGCAAGAGGAGTCATTTATAAAATATTTTTGCATTTTTATGACTGCCTTTTGCTGACCATGTTGTTCTAAACACAGAATTGACTTATTATTTTATTTATTTATTTGTGCAGGTTGTTTAACATTACACCTGGTTCAGCCCAAATCATAAGATTCTGTATACTTTACTTCAGTTTGCAGAATACAAACAATTTGGGGGGGGGGGGGGTGGGGGGGGGGGTGGGGGGGGGGGGGGTGGGGGGTTCCTGCAGCCATTTACCCTGCTGATTCTTCATCACTTCTAAATTTATTACACTTGCTTTTAAGGGTTTATTTTTACTTTAATGAAAAAAATTAATGGTTTTGTAGATTTGTTACATTTTTGGTAGATTTATTCATTAAGATAACTATAAGATTATATTTTTTTAACCTGAGAACAGACGCAGACTTTTAACCTTTAGGCTAGGGTGGATTTAAAGCCAATGGTAAATGTGGGGGTCAGAACACTAATCCAAAATAACAAATAAACTTGCTACTTTTTATTTCCTAGAAAACCTACAAAAGGAACAGTCTGCATCAATGACAGACCTTTAGTTTTGAGCAGCCGACAACCCTGTAATTTCTGCTGAATACTATTCCAGTAATGGGCGGCACGGTAGCGCAGCGGTAGAGTTGCTGCTTTACAGCGAATGCAGCGCCGGAGACTCAGGTTCGATCCTGACTACGGGTGCTGCACTGTAAGGAGTTTGTACGTTCTCCCCGTGACCTGCGTGGGTTTTCTCCGAGATCTTCGGTTTCCTCCCACACTCCAAAGACGTGCAGGTATGTAGGTTAATTGGCTGGGTAAAATGTAAAAATTATATACACCTGCCATAAAATGAAAACAGGCACCTGCATAAATTCCTCCATACACACTCAGAGCTGTAATGACAATGGAGTATATTGGAAATATTACAAAAATACCTTTAATTCGGAAGGACACGAAAACACTAGTTTTGCGACCAGCTATGTAGTTGACCGATAATTTTAATTGGTACTGTTCCCCGATTAACCCTGATCAACAAATATAAAACCTTCATGAAAATGTAAAAATGCTTGAGCAGCAAAGTCAGAAAGCAGGCTACTTAAATATACTCTCAGCAAAGATCATTCTTCCAAAAGGAAACATACAATCAATGCACGTAATTATAAGAAATTCAATGTTCACAAAAATTACAGAAAGTTCAATTATTCCTTCTATCTGTTGCTTTTACACATAGCCAATATTCTCCTCTTAAATCAAAAGATGCCTAATCAATTTCCATTGCACAGAAATAACTCGCTTCTTATTTAATTCCCCAGTAATTATCTATAATGTAGAAATATTTTAGGGGTTGCCTTAGAATATCCAAAGAACAGCAACTAAAATATAATTATTCCAGTTATACAAAACTTGAGCATAAAAGAAAATAAGCAAAGCAATCGCAGAGATGAATCAAACAGCCTACTCTTATTACTTATGTGTGTATATTAACAATATAACAGTATAACAACACTTTATTGTCACTCGGCACAAACACCGAACGAAATTTCAGCAGCCACAAGACACAGCAAAAAAGAAAAGAACACAGGACACCCGACCCCAACACAAACATCCATCACAGTGACTCCAAACACCCCCTCACTGTGATGGAGGCAACAAAACTTCCCCTCTCTTCCCCCCCCCGCACCCACGGACAGGCAATGACAAGAACATACATTTCTCTGTCATTTACAAAACTATACTAATAAGAAAATGCAGTGAAGGATGCGTCATAAAACATTAAGCAATATGCTTAATCAATTATAAACTGCAATGTTGAATGCACTATGTGTTAATAATTGACAAATATAATCTGCGGATTTCTAGATTGGCAAGTCCACTAAACAAAATCAACGTTGGTGATCCTGCTTTACATTATACCAATCGTCAAGAATACCGATATGATAAACATAAACATAATAAACTGCTGGAAGAACTCAACGGGTCAAACAGCGTCTGTGGAGGCAAAAGGTTAAAGTCGACGTTTCGAGTCGAGGGACTGAATCGTGATTTCGCATCAGGACTGAAACGTGATTTCTTCAGCGATCGACACAGCAAAAGGCAAGACATTCATCGATGAACTGCCAGCAGTGTCCATCAAAAGAAAGACCTGTGTCCTTATTTTAAATTCACAAAACTTTTTTTTTGTAATAATGAAATTAACGTAATCATAACTGTTCCAGAAAAGGAGACTAAAACACTAATTGGAAACACGTTGCAATCGCTACTGAGACAGCAGGGGAAAGATTTGTAAAGCCAAGGACCTGGAGCCAAAGGCCTGGTCCATCCAGGAAATACAGCTCAGCGCTGTGCCTGTGAGAAACCAAACTCCGGCATTTCTCCAGCCACAATTATCACGTAGACTCACTTCAGATGTTCCAAGGAATGAATGTTTCTGGGGGACTTCCCCGAGCTCCCACCGACCCAGCTCCTCGAACGGCCAAACATCACTTCTAGACGCTTCTTCCGCGCATACTATTGCGATGTGTTAGAATATGCCAGTGACATTCAAGCCTTCCACCAACATACTGGTTGACTCGGTCTCGGCGATAGCCGCAGCAACGCTCGGCGAGCACTGGCTGCTGGGAGATGGCGTTCCTCTGCTTGGTTGCGCCGACGTCAGTCACGGTCAACCGGCTCTGATAAACTACAAATCCCCAAGTCCTTTGCGATCAACTTGCTGCGACGACTCCTTTCAAAACAGCCTCGCGTTTCCCATAATGTTACGTTTACCGGCAAAACTCTGTCAATAGAACAATAACGGGTCCGGTGAGAATGTTGTAGTTAAAATGCCAAATTTAAATCTAACGGCTGCGCTGATGTGAGTGAGGGAGTGAGCGATGACGTCCAGTGCACGCGACGGCAATGCATAACAACGGCGACGCGCGAGACAACCTACCTTGCTGGTCAATCAAGCGGGAGGGTCGGGAGAGGGAGAGAGGGCGGGACATGAGGCGGGGCGGGACAATTGCTGTCGCGTCATGTGATTGACGTCAAACACAGCCATTCAGAGACATGGTCTGGCGAGAGAGGGCGGGTCGTCTACTCTGTCGTCATGTGCTTGACGTGACCGTCAGCCATTCAGAAGTACGCTGCGGGGAGAGGGGACGGGACAGACTACTGTGTCGTTATCTGATTGACGCGGTTGTTGGCCATTCAGTGTGTCGTCATGTGAGTGACGTGACCGTCAGCCATTCAGGCTGAAGGCCCGGACGGGCGGGACGGGGTGGGGCGGGGTTTGCGCTGCGATTGTCCGTCGATCAAAAGGCGCTGCGGAGGAGGCGGGGGAGGAACGGGGCAGCCAATGAGAAGTGGAAGGGAGGCGGGAGCTTAAGAGCGGGGGAGGGGCGGAGAGCGGCACGGCACGGCACGGCCTAGCGCCGCGACACTGGGGAAGAGAGCGGCGGAGCCACGGGCGTCGGAAAGCCAGGGCCTCTCTCCCCCCCCTCCTCCCTCACCGCGCAAATGTCAGCGCGGCTCCGAGACGCGCCTGCCGCAGTGTTAACCCGCCACCTTGAAGCCTATGACCGCCTCTGTTTACGCTGACCTCGAATCGGTGGAGTCGCTCCTTGATGAGTTGCCCTATATGTTTTACGTGGGATTGTTTTTTGTGAACGTGCTAATCCTCTACTATGCCTTCCTGATGGAGTACATCCTCCTCAACGTGGGAATTGTCTTCCTTCCCGACGACTTCGACCAAGCTTTAGTTGACCTCGGGGTCTTGTCGGATCCGGCATCGATTGCCTATGATACAGACGCCGAACTGGATGTCTTCGATGGCTACTTTGACTAAAATCAATAATAAAACCCCGCACACATACTCACTTCATGATATCAATATTTTTTGCTCAGCACAGAAATGGACAACTACCATGCACCAGATCCGAGTAACAAACCTGGGTTTGCAAGCAAAGCTCTGGGTTGGTGAAGTACAGGATAATTATCTGCCAAACGTTTCTGTGGCTATTGTGGTCTGGTTGTCCTTACTAAAATGTGCCAAGATTGCAAGTAATAATAATATGGATTACGAAATATTCCAGAGCATTTGTCTGTTTAAAAATGATGGTCACCATTGCAAAACAGAACTGCATCTCCAGGATTAATTAAACAGTAGGTATTTGCTCATGGTGTCTGTCGACCTACTAACCCCAGAAAAATCAAATGCAATGGATCGCAAATTGTTCAAAATTGTGATCTTCACAGTTATTTTTGTGAATCGCCATTAAGTATTTTCTTTATTAATATTCCTGAATTGTAAATCTTATTTATTTGCGGTTGTATCGGCACTAATATATTCCTGTTCTTCTAATAAGATGTAAGTCTAAAGGAGTAAACCTTAATGTATTTGTAAAGCGGGTAGGAAATGATAGAATCTTTTCAATTTTATCTGCAAAATTCAATGCGTTTCAGAAAAGTTCATCCTGTCAGGGGACAATGATATTGTCACGAAAGGAACCGGATGTAAAAAAAAGAAATGTGTTTTTTTTTAGCCTTTCTCGGATGGCCCAGGGGTTTTTGCCTTGTATCTGACTATTTCAACTTAACCTGGTTTCTTCCGAATCGTGAGCGAAGAATGTGGTGCTGAATCTGTTTTCCCTGGGAACTGGAGTCAACCTGCAAGTGGGTGGGACTAAACATCTGCAATTCACCCCGCCTATCCACGTTTTAAAACAGACCCGAATGATGATAGCAAGCAGCATGCTGTACTTTTCGACTAAATTGTAGAATAACCGATTTTGGATGGTAGCAACTCAATGATGTGCAGGACTTGTCACTCATTTTGAAGATGGTTAAAAAAAATGGTTCTTCATATCAGTATTTTTTCAGAATGAACCAGCAGGATAAAATTGTTGATAAGTTATTTCTGGACAGTATAACCACAATCGAGTAGCATAAGATCTGTTCTGTTAGACTGAATTCTCAGATTTGTGCTGGCTTTCGTTTTTTTAACGAAGTCATCTTATTATTAATAATGAAAAGTGAAGTTTCAATTGTCTCACTGGAAATAAAATTATTAAATGGAAGAATGAGATGTTCCTCCCCTACTTTTTTTAGAATTCCAACTTCACTCTGCTCTGTACCTGTAATCTCATCAAACTATAACTCTACGATATCTGTAATCATATCCTGACCTACTTATTCTCTAATTTAATAGCTCCATTATTGGCAATCTTGATTTGGCTGCCAAGGCTGATGGTGTAGAATTTCTTCTCTCAAGCTCTCCGTCCCTGTAAGATATATATTTTTAAACCCACTTCTCTGATTTAAGCTTTTAGTCTTGCATCATGTGAAATGTTAAAACCATTTTCCTATGTTAAAGGCACCTTGCAAATAGAAATGTTTATGAAAATTAAATACAACATTTGGTCCACCAACAGCAGGGAACAAAAATAGCAGTCTTTGATTACTCTTGTGGTGGTTACACGACTAAGTAAATTGTTTAAAACCTAAGATTGTTTAAATATTGAAAGAAAAACAGATTTTTAAGCTCCATGTATAATGTATATCAACAAAAATGGAAAATGCTGGAAATACCCATCAGATCAGGCCACATATGTAGGGAGAGAACCAAGTCACTGAGTCTGCTTCCCTTTAGTTTAGTTTATTGTCACGTGTACCGAGGTACAGTGAAAAGCTTTTGCTATGTGCTAACCAGTCAGCAGAAAGACAGCAGAAAGGGAATAACGTTTAGTGGAAGGACATGATAAGGGAATAATGTTTAGTGCAAGGATATGACAAGCGAATAACGTTTAGTGCATTTGTTGGTGATTGTGTTTCATTTTTCGCAGATGTGGCCTAACCTGCTGAGTATTTCCAGCACTTTCTGATTTTATTTTAGATTAATTTCATATGCAGTTTCTTTATCAAGTGTGTGTATTCATCTGTACAACTCGGCTGCTTACTGTAGAGAAAATTGATCTGTTAGTTTACTGTGGGTGTCAGTAAGTATGCACTTATTGATGTCAACAAATAGCTGGAGGTTATTTTTTAATTGGAAATTGGTGCTAGAGTGAACTAAAAATTAATTGTCCACTGAATGAATGCCTACCAATACCTATAAATAAATAATTGTGAAAACTTTTCTTTCACTCGACTGCTTTACATCAAGTCACATCTAAAGTTCAATCCAGCCAAGTAATTCAAGAACTAACAAACAAAAAAGTTATTGACCTGCATTATGATGTGTGACAGCTGCATCTTTTTTCATGTTCTGAATTAACATACATCCTTGAGGATTTTTACTGCAAATAGTTATCTAATTTGTGCATAAAAATGGAATACTTATTTTCACAGATTCATGCATCTAATACTCGTGGCCAAGTCATATGCCATTGTTGGAGGGGACAGTTTCTCCACTAACATTCTGACTGCATAAAGTTTATGTTCATCATTGGCGCAATAGAAGAAAATGATCAGAATAAACTCTCAAATTACTTAGGCCATCTTAATCTGCTTTCCTTAATCAATAATCAGGGGCCTGAAGGGATATGAATAGCTATCACAGAAGTGTGTTTAATAGGTATTATAAAAGACACCTGATCTTGTCAAGATTTTCCTATTGATTTCATTTGATTTTCCATGTTGACATTCCAATTGTTCAAACTATCGATTTCCCTCTCTCCCTATCCCAACTGCACTTCAGATTTAATTATCTTTTCTGCTTATTTCCTCTCTCCTCTGTTTTTACAGAGGATGGACAACACAGCAAAGCAACTCAGCCCAGCCAGTGCTTGCCAGAGAGTTATAACTTACTGCCCAGTCTCAACACATTTCATGGTTGTTTCAAGCAAATTACTATTTGTAGTATGTATTTGATGAAAGGGGCATAAATGCTAGTCGTTTCTCAAGACAAAACTGATGAGTTGAACAGAGTAAATCCCTGTGCTCTGGGCCAACATAAAAAATTAGTTTACTGTCTCTTTTTTATCTCTCTCTTATCTGTCAGTCTTTCCTGTCTCTCAATTTGTCTCTCTGCTTTCTCTTACACTTGGTCAAATGGTTCCTGGGCCCTCTGTTGTTTGGAATCTCTGAGCGGAGATCTTCTGTTATTCCCCAGAGGCTTAGAAATTAATTACAGAGGACTAAGTCAGGGCCCTGCTGCTTGATCTCAACAGGGCCGTCTTGTCTGGCATTGTTATTTTAGAAGGATTAATCAAAGTGGAGCAAATATGTCTTGCTCGGGGAAGCAAACTGCAAGTTTAAAAAGAAAGTGAAATGCCCTTTGCTGATTATTAAGTAGAGTTACAGATCAGGCTTGCCCCTCCCAACATGAAACTCTTAAATTATTCACTGAACCTTTTATCATTCTTTGTTTCAGCATATATTTTAATTTGGCCCCACCCTATCTGGCATAAATCATCTAGGGGCATGAGCAAATTGATATTTGAACCTGTAATGTGAGTGCAGAGGATCTAGAATTGTTATACAGTTGACAATTCCATTGTTATACAGTTGACAATTCCAATAGGTAGAAAGTACAGATGCAGTATATTATACATGAACCAAAAGAGCATTTTTTAATGCATTAAAATGATCAGAACTAAAATAGTCGTGGAGGAAGACTAGCTTTTGACTAGTATGGATAGTTCATGAGCAGCCTTATTGTTGAGTACATTATTATTTGTAAGCAATAACAGAAAATGTCTAGTACTTTTTAAAATCTAGACTGTAAACTGTTAATACAAATTGTCCGATTTCCAGCAATGATTAAAAAATGTGGGACAATGTATGTTATAACAACTTTACACTTCAGTTATATTATTTCTTGACCTTTTTATGAGATGGAATATTCAGCTGTCATTCTTCTAATTGAAGACAAGCTATTCTGACTCCTTGATTGCCACAGTGAAACTAGCAACTATCTAGAGACAACTAATATTTCTTTCAGCTTTTTTTATTCCCATCTGGGAAAATAATGGGAACCACTGGGCTATTTTGTGCCTTGAAGGAGAACAAAAACTTAGCTTTATACTTTAATTTGGTGATGAGGGGCTAATGTCTCAGAGGAAAAATTGTTAATTTTGTTATTAGGTGTGATTAATTATTGCTTTGATCCTGTTTTATTGTACAGATGAAATGTGTGGAAATTCGTGGATTTGTTCAACAAACCATTTTGTTGCAGTTTTAAACCTGATAATGTGACTAATAGAGCTACACACCTTAAAGATTCAACTGCACAACTGTGTTTTAAATCATCATGGATCACAAGTAAAATTGGCACAAGAAGAAATTAACTGGTTCATTAGTCCTTGAATAAAAAATGTAAGAGCCTGAGATAGTCTCTGAGGGAAGGGATGAACAATACAGGGTTGGAAGTGATGTAAGAAGAACCTGTGAAGTAATCTAACACAATGTCCCTATCTCTTTACTTACATTGTGCCATTCAACAGGATAGAAGAAATGATACTTGGAGATGTTCAACCTCAGGAGAATCACTTTGAATCACACATAGAAGAAACATCCCAAAGGGGCTGTAGATGCTATATGGATTATATAACCATCAGCAATACAATGCAAGAATTCTGTACTGGATATCCATTTTGTGTGCAAGGAACCATAATACTTTTTGCACCGCTGTATCAAAACACTGAACTAAGTTATCATGCATACACTCCATGCAGCTTTAAAAAAATCAGATATATGGGTTGAATGTCACTGAGCTTAGTAAGGATATACATTATTCATGTTTCAGCATATATTTCTTGAGGTTGGAACTTACAGATGGTTCATTAACAGCTCATTTTGAAATATCAATAACTGATCTTGCTACATTAGTATAATTTAAAGAATTAACACTTGTTACCGCCGTTCTTGTGAATAATGTATGGTTTTATCATGGATCTGTTATGTGTGAAATATATCACATGGCATGTGTTTAAATGAAGACGGACTTAATAATTTGCAGTACCTGTTACACCTGTAGCTGGTGCAATAAATTTGTAGTTTCAGTGTTATAGCTGTTGTATTCCACAGCCCATGTAACATAATGTTATTTTATTTTGTAAGTATTACACAATCTGACCAATGAATTTTAATAGGTCACATGAATTTTTTCCTGAACTTTGATTCCCACAGCAGCTGAAATTTCTATTGTAATTGAAAGGATTTGAGCAAAATAAAAACAAATTTCATAATGTTATAGAAGCAGTAGATTATATATTTTAATGCTAATTCTTAAGGATTAATTTGTTTTGGCTGATCAACTATATTGATGGAGTGCTTTTATTTAGATTCTAACCGTTTGAGCAAGGGAGTGGAGTAGTCTTGGGATGAGGGTTGCCAGGCCGCGTTCGAGAAGTTGAAAGGGGATCTGCAAACCGCACCAGCCTTAGGTGCCATAGATGGGGAGAAAGGGTTTTCTCTGGAGGTGGCAGCCAGTGGGGACAGCCTGAGTGCCGTGCTGCTGCAGGAACGGCACGGTAGGCTGCGACCAGTGGTGTACTCCAGGGTGCTCACCGATGTGGAGAGGAGTTTCTCCAATTGCGAGAGGCACCTTTTAGCCACGCATTGGGCTGTGAAGAGGGCTTTAATCTTCACAGGAACCTCTCCAATCACTCTCCTCACCCATCACACACCCACCCAGATGCTTCTGGATGGAAGGATCAAGGATGGGACTGTCATCAGCGCCTGCATCGCGCGCTGGACCCTCCTCCTTTCACTGATGAATCTGAAGATTGAAGGTCTGTGCGAGCCAAAGCTCGCGGCAAATTTAGTGTATCCCGGAACGGCCCATCGGTGTTCCGTGGAGGGGGTCTGGGACGTCGACATAGGTCTACGGGCTGGGATCCATCCCACAGGCCGGGAGATCTATGTGGACGGCTCCAGTACGGTGTCAGCTGGCGAACGACTCACGGGATGTGGAATTTATGACCCCAAGGCAGGCATTGCCTTGGCAATTAAGCTCCCCAGTCTCATGAGCGCGCAGCAGGCCGAGCTGTCCGCAGTGGCGTACGTTGTCACCCACCCAGAGAGGTTCCCAACCCCATACATGATCTGCTCGGACAGTATGTTTACCTGCAATTCGTGTACCGAGTACCTGGCCATCTGGTCCCGTCGCAGATACACTTCCTCAGACGGGAGGCCTTTAACTGTTAAACCCCTGCTAGAGCAGATTTTGGCCGCAGTAGGGGAGAAAGGGGAGGTTTTTATACATAAGGTGAAGGCCCATTCCACCACAGAGTCCCGGTGGGAGGGCAACAAGCAGGAGGACGCCCTGGCTAAGGAGGGCGCCCGCAGTGGCATTTTCTGGGACCCCTATGGGCACAGGCAGATAGCAGCGATCCAGGGTAAGGAGGGTAACGTTGGGACCCCAAAGGTCACATTGCCTCTGGACCTGAGGACCGTCCAAGCTCAGGATCCTGCTTTAAAAGCCGTCCTCAGAGCTGTTAGTGAGGGCGAGCAGGTAGAGGGTCTCTACGGTAAGGCGACCCTCTCCGTAAAAGAAGGCATGCTCTTTCATGCCGAACAGTGGGTTGTGCCACAGCAGCACAGGAGGGAGTTCCTCCAGTTGGCACATGAGGGTCATGGGGCAGGGCACCCCGGACCGGAGGTTACGTGGCAGCGGGTAGAGCAGGCGGGATGGTGGCCGGGGCTTAGGGACGTGGTCCGTGAGTTCTGTGCCAGCTGCCTCGTCTGTGCTGCCAATAACCCAGACCCCCAGAAAAGGAAAGCGCCCATGGGACACGTCTGGAGGGTGGAGGGACCATGGCAGTCGATCCAGATCGACTACATCAGGTCCTTGCCCACCACCCAAGGAGGCTATAAGTACTGCCTCGTCCTCGTTGACGTGTTCACTAAGTGGGTGGAGGCTTTCCCCTGCAAGGCAGCTACGGCACTGGGTACTGCTAAGATCCTGGTCCCGGAGGAGTTCTCACGGTGGGGGCTCCCTCGTTTTGTGGAGTCCGACCAAGGGAGTCATTTCACCGGACAGGTAATGCAGAACACCCTCATGCTCCTGGGCATTGAGGGGAAGTGGCACGTAGCCCACAATCCCCAGTCATCAGGGATTGTGGAGCGCATGAACAGGACCCTGAAAGAAAGGTTGAGGAAGGAGGCTATGGGCTCGCCTCAAAAATGGGCGGAGGTCCTGCCCCTAGTCCTCATGGGGATCAGGGCCAGCCAGTCTAAGAGCACGGGATATTCCCCGTACGAGCTGATGACTGGCAGGGTTATGCGCACTCCCACCCATGTTCTGGCCCCGGTTTTCACGGAGGGTCAGCTCGAAGAGGTTGAGAGGGACAGGTTTGTCCAGAACCTCTTCGAACATCTGAAGCAGGTCCACGGGCAGGCGGCTGGGAACATGGGAAGGCAGCACCTGGGCAACAAGCTGTTGCTGGAGCCGCGCAAGCTGCAGGAGTGGGAGGTAGGAGAACTGGTAATGGTTCGGAACTACGCTAGGGTAGGTAGTTTCGAACCACTCTACATGGGGCCCTACAGTATTATAGATAAAGCCAGCCCCATGGTCTACGCCGTGAAGATGCCCCGGCGGATTAAGTGGTTTCATATCAACCAATGTAAATTGTATAAGCCGGGAGCACAGGGGTCAACCACAGGGGCCAGCCCTGTGAGTGGGGACTCACAGCAAAGGATGAGGCAGGTCACGCAGACAGGCAAGGTTGCCTGCGTGAGGGGGGAGGACATTCTCCAGGAATGGAGGGTCTCGCGTTTTGGGTGGGATTCAGATGAGGAAGAGCCTGATCAGCTCGACCAGGGGCTGGATCCCATTACGGAGGAAGAGGAGTCGGAGGGGGACGACAGTAACGTCCCCGACTCAAGCACCAGGAAGGCGGGGGTAGCGGGCGGAGGCTCACCACCTGTAGGTATAGGCAGGGTGAGGCCGGATGCCGCGGGTATACCCAGCACCAAGGGGGCAGAGCTGGATGAGGAGGGGCCAGGGTCGGCAGCTGCGGGGGGTACCCGAGCTGCGGCACGGCAGGAACCGGTCCTCAGCCAGGCTATCCAGGGGGCAGTGCCTAAGGTGACTCTCCGTAGGTCTAGCAGGGGACCCCAACCTAGAAAGTTTTGGACAGAGGTCAATCACGCCCCGAGGTACCGGAGCCAAGTGAGGAGGAGGGAGCTAACGTTTCAGAGGAGGTTTAGCCCCCACCAGGCAGCGACAGGCTGCGGAGGATCAAAGGTGGGAGACAACGTGGTGCAGCCGCAGGAGATGAACCGCTGCAGCCCTGACAGGGATTAGCTGAGCCGCCCTGGGAAGGCGGCGCTGTATTATATTTTAGATAGATAAGGATTAGGTAATATAGATAAGTTTTGTGGGGATAGTTGTAAATAAAGTTGATGTGTCCAGGATGTGTGGGTGTGGGGTGCAGGCTGGGGGTCAAGAGACCCGCCCGCGTAGGCGTTAACAAAGCCAAGCGCTCCCCAAGAGGCTGGCTATACCATATTTTATCTGTTTTTCTGGAGTGGAAGGAGGCACTCGTATGGTGGATCGTTACCACGGCGATCGGATGTGGGTGGGCCTATCGGGGCCGCACCAAGGACATCATCATTTACGGCTGCTCCGGGGACACGGCTCCCATCGCGACCGATGGGACTGGAAGGAGAGAAGCGGAGGAGACTGCAGTTCACTTCCATGAAGGCCGGTGGCCGGGGTGGCTGTATTCCAGCGCCTCAGGCTTTGCTTATCGGGACACTTCGTTATTGTGCCCGAGAGTCAAGATCATCGCCCAAAAGATCAGCGCCACCGTTGGCAAAATGATCTGCCTGGTATGCACGGGGAAGGTCCCCGCAAGCAGGCGGTGGTGGCTGAGGAAAACGAGCAGGACAATGGCCAACTCCACTGTTGAGTGGGAGAGACTTGACAACGACACTCACAGGACTATTTCTGGGACTAAAGAACAGTTGAGTGTGTGTTGGGACAAATGGTGGGAACCGGATGAGGGGATCTATATGTGTATGTGGGGTTCGAGGTACCGCTGACGTGCGGGTAGGCGAGCAGGACCCAGCCGCAAGCTGCTAGGAGGACGGGCCCCCTCCGCACCGAGTGAACTGTGTTTTGCATTGTCCTTTTTCAAAATTGTATAAAGAATGATTGTGTTGAAGGAATGTAAAAAAATGTATCGTTTTGCTGTTGTGTTGTTTTCATGTCCTACATTAAAGCTGACACCAGTAGGAGGATGGCGGAGGCATCGGCCTGGGACAAGGTGTAGGTGTATATGTCTGACATGAAAATGTACATACATGTAATATAGTTTTGCCCGGGACACGGGCAGTAAAGGTCAGCCTAGAAGATGGGGACTGTACGTTCGCAATGGAACACTAGTTAGTTAAAACCTCAGGGGTCTGGATGTGGAGAATCGGGAAAACATTGCTCAACCACATTATTTAATTGATTCGATAAGCTGGGGTTATGCAAATCAACAGGAGGGACTGTAAGATTTGAGAAGTTTTCCCTCATTCTGCAAGCAACACCTAACCAAAGAGCTGCAGTTTGGACATTTTAAACGGGAGACTGGGGCTGATAGCGGAGAAAGGCTGCGGTCAGTTTACCAAGGGATGTCACAATCCGTGGGTCCTAAGATGGCCCCAGGACCTCGTGACCAACCACAAAAGCAAAAACCTTACAGCCCAGTCTCTAGGTTTCTGCAAAGCCACGGCCAGAACAATGGATGGATATTGGCCATGCAGAAACCTGCGAAACCAGGTCGAAGTCCAGCCACTGGGGCGCTGACATCAGCATACTCACAATGCCCCAAGCCGACCTACACAGTTAATCTCGTTAAGGGGGCACAATAGCCCATAGAAAACTACCTGGTAGGTGATGGAAAACCAGTTAAACCCATCACCTCGCAACGAAATACCAATTAACACCGTCTGGCCATCCCCGGTACCCCCGGACATAAGCGCAGATCAGAGAGAAAACTCAATACATATCTTTTAAACAAAGAGATCCCAAGATCTGGCGGGAGATAGGACGGGTCAGAATAGTATAACTGGCCACGACTTTTGGGTTTTAAACTAGAAGTCAAACGGATGCAGGAGGAAGAAAAGACAGGCAAGAAGAAGCGAAGTGCAAGAGAGAGGAACCGGCACGCAACTCGAGAAGAAATACTGCAAGAAAACCTGCAAGGAACGCAAGAAAAACGGAAGGAAGAAACTCAGGGGACAAGCACGACCCTCACGGAAAGCAGCGGAGAAGCAGCACGAACAGCCAGTAACCCCAGTAATAGCCCCATGGTGAGCATGTACCCCGATCCTGCATATCCTGGACATAGTTTATTGTAGAGGGGTGGTTTGAATAAACGTGGGTGTGTAAAGGAATATGTGTTGGTCAATTTTGCGATGTGTCGTACGTTCCCCATCTTACAGTCGTGTATATGTCTTGTAGAACTGTGCGTTTTATGATTCATAGTCAAAAGTATTCATGTAATTCGGTATGTGTCTTATAGATATGTCTTATAGAACTGTATAAGTATTCATGGACAATAGTCCCAAGAGCTCAATAAAAGCCTTTTCCATTTAAACCCTGGTCTTCAAATCTGGTCTGGTTGAATTTTTCTGCACTATAAACGCTCCTGCATCTAAGTCCAGTGTCTAGAACCGTAAAGGGTGAGTGGGTCGAACCACTCACGGGGAACCAGTGTGCGCGGCCTGGTCAAGGGATCAGAGCAAGGCATGGGGACCTTAGGTCGGGCGAAAGCTCGGCGCAGAAACCCCTTACACTTTGATTGGTTAAGAGAGGCCTGGCTTGTGCATGGGAAGGGCGATGGAGGTTGGTGTTTTGGAAGAAAAGATTGGAGGTTCAGTTGATTTGGGGAGATGGAGCAGGACTCAGTTGGCTGGACTTGCAGGGTTAGGGAATTAGCAGGTCCTGTGGTGGGGGATCCATGTGAAGTGGGAGGAATTTGGAATGCAATATAAGGCCTATCTGGCGGGTGGCCTGCTTCTCTAATTCTTTGTCTGTATACCAGGCGAGGCTGGAAGACTTCATTTGTTCTGTAGCAGCACTCGCCTGCTTCCATACAAATAATTCCTGCCATTCATAATTTGTGCAGGTGCAACTGAATTTTGTAAAAGTGGCATCAAAATATACATTGAATATTATTTTATACAAATGCATTTTTGGATTTCTGCATGTAAAATTGAATTGTTTATATAGAAGACTCCAAACAAAATCTTTGATGAATGTGATTGGGTTTATCACTAAATTCTGAGTCTATCCCAACCGCCTCTAAAGTTGGCTCTGCACACCATTCCTATTTAAGTAATGTTCAACCAATGAATAAAATGTAAATTGGATCGTAAAGCTCCGAATAGTTTTTACAGAGTAAAGGGTGGCACATTAAATCAAGAACAGACTATCAATAATAGAGTAATGCTAAAGATATGCTTAATATTTGTGCATTTTGGATTGCATCAAAGATAAAAGCTACTTAAATATTTAAATTTAGGACAATGGTTTAGAATATTAAAATGTAATTGATTGGCCGGACTATCCAGAAATGACTGGTTACAAATTCATCGATCAAATGATCTTTCAAATTATTTTCAGTTTATTACAAAGGGGGCATGTCACATTGAAATTAATTGATAATTCTGCAAACATTTTCTAGTCTGTTGAAATCAAAAGATGTCGAAATCAGAACATCTGCTACTCTAACTGCCTCGAGAGGCAATGCTGCAACTTCTTCCAATATGTTACATTAACATTGGCCTGTCCCAAAGGAAAGAATTGTAATCTCTCGATCTGTTTGAATATTGCAGTTAACAGACACATCATTTCCCCCACTGAACAAAGTAATTGTTCAGTGGGGGAAATGATGTGTCTGTTAACTGCAATATTCAAACAGATCGAGAGATTACAATTCTTTCCTTTCCCCCCACTGAACAAAGGACGGCACGGTGGCGCAGCGGTAGAGTTGCTGCCTTACAGTGAATGCAGCGCCGGAGACTCGGGTTCAATCCTGACTACGGGCGCCGTCTGTACGGAGTTTGTACGTTCTCCCCGTGACCTGCGTGGGTTTTCTCCGAGATCTTCGGTTTCCTCCCACACTCCAAAGACGTACAGGTTTGTTGGTTAAATGGCTGGGCAAATGTAAAAAATTGCCCCTAGTGGGTGTAGGATAGTGTTAATGTGCGGGGATCGCTGGGCGGTGGGGATCGCTGGGCGGCGCGGACCCGGTGGACCGAAGGGCCTGTTTCTGCGCTGTATCTCTAAATCTAAAACAAAATCTAATGAAAGATTTCAAACAACTCATATTTATGTTGTTATTTTAGCATGTACCTTGCCTTGAGTGGCTTGTAATGACTTGGTGTCGGTTGGTAGAGGTGGGAGGGATTGAGTTGTGATAATGGTGGAGGAAACAAACTCCTTGCCTTTGAAGGAAGAATTAAAGAGTGACCCAATGCAGAATGATGTGAGTGGACTTTACAAAGCAGTTTTTACAAATGCAGAGGCGAGTAGTGGGTAGATGAACAACTGAAGGGAGAGGTGCTGACGGATTTAAAGGCAAACACTAAACATTCGATAGTAATCTATTTTTTTAAATGACAAAAGGTAAATAATTACAATTACTTTACATTCATTACATCTACCAGTCAGAAATAAAACATCCCCTTAATACAATGGCACCAGGCTGTTGATTCGCATTGCGTAACTGAACATACCTCATGATAAAGTTGTGGATAGATTTGGTCCACAAACTCTCCTTCCTTTGGGAACTCTGTCAATTAATTGAATTCACCCTTTTAACAGTCAGAGCAACCCAAGGGGTGTTCATCCATCTGTCTAGCCCGATTTAAACTAATGCAGAATAACCATCTTTCCAGCTCACTGAACCGAATCCTGTTTCCCAGAGTAAAAGTCACTGAACAAATCCCCGGGTAAAAGTAAGCTTTTGTAGTAAACTTACCAACAGGTGTGGGAGGTTTTTTAAAATCTTAAAGTGAAATAAACCAGTTATTTAAGCGCATTATCAACAGTTCAACATTCACATCCTTTGGTATTTCTATTTCTGGGAGTTCATGAGGCTAGCTGATGTTACCCACCATAGTAGAACATGTTAAAAATAGGCCATGTTCAATCGGAGTTAATATTATAATGTAATTTACTCTACTGTGCCATAGCAAACATCTTTAATCCCAATCTTGGATCAATGCTCAGAGATTTTCAATTTATATTTTAGTCATCTCATGGGCTGTCAATCCAAGATTGTCCAAAGTAATTTCATACTGGTGACTGTAAAGAAACACTACTCACCTGCTGATTCTGAATTGAAACCCAACTCTTGGGAAGGGGGGCAGAAGGATGGGAATTGGAGGAAAACTGTTGAATCGTGGCACCAACAAGGGCAGAATGCTTGAAGATTATTTTTGGAATAAAAAATAATAAATCAAGTTTTAAATTAAAGACGCAAAATTGCGTTCCGAGTAAAGTTAAAGTGTAATTAGAATAGTCAAAAGCCATAGCGACATGTTATTTTCTCTATATGCAGTCAAATCTATATGCTGTTGAGCATCTCTGCTTAAGTTTGAATAAATTGTAAGGGTCTGAAGATGGGTCTCGTCCCGAAACGTCACCCATTCCTTCTCTCCAGAGATGCTGCTTGTCCCGCTGAGTTACTCCAGCATTTTGTATCTACCTTCAATTTAAACCAGCATCTGCAGTTCTTTCCTACACATAAATTGTAAGTGTCATGGCTTTGATCTTAGTGTATCCATAATAATTGCTTCTTTTTAGCTTAAGGCAAGCACATAATCCTTTAAAAAATATATATATATATCAGATCAATCAAGTCCTACTTTACAAAGAATACATTTATATACTGGGCAGCCTTCTGTGTTATTTATGGTATTAATTCATATTTTTGCCAAAGGTTTCAAGCCTCTTTCGAAAGCCTTTCAGATGGAACTAACCTACTCAGAGCTGAGAAGTCCATAGGAGACACTGATTTAATTTAATAATTTTTAAAGTTTTTTTTAATGCTGAGAGTTACGGCACGGAAACAAGCCCAGTGGCCCAGTGGCCCACCGAGTCGACACATTAACACTATCCAACACACGCATTAGGGACAATTTGTACACGTATACCAAGCCAATTAACATACAGACCTGTATGTCTTTGGAGTGAGGAAAGAAACCGAACCGACCTTCGCAGTCACGAGGAGAACTCCATACCGACAGCAGCCGCAGTCGGGATCGAACCCTGACACTGCAAGAGTGGTAAGGCAGCATCTCTCCCGCTGCGCCACCGTGCTGCACTTTATGCAACAAAAAATAAGTCTCTAACTTCTGGCAATATATTGCCAATCTTTTCAAATTTACATGCAGACGGCCAAAGCGCAAATTTCTAATTATTTATGTCTTTGTTTATTCTGAGCAGGTAACTTTACTTTGCCGTATGTGAAATTTGGAGAAATGGATCATGTATTTTTTTTACACCTGACCCAATTTTTACTTTCCATCACAAGCAATCGGGTTAACATTTCTTCCCATTTTTTTTCCAAAGCAAGCAGACTATATTATGTGTATGTCTGAATACATGTAAACAAGACATTTTTAAAAACAGCCAGTTGGTTCTTTGAAAACAAGTCAAATCTCTGGGGGAGGCAGACAGAAGGCAGAAGAAAACAAGTTAGAGACAGCTCTGTTTCATTTTGAAGTACCTTTGCTATGTTGGCTCTGAGATACCACCAGTGGACAGAGGCACAAAGTTAACGTTTTAGGCCAATGACCTTTCACCAGAAGTCCGAGATCAAACAATGCAATAAAGGAGGTTTAAATTAAAATGTTGTTCTGAAGATTTACAATGAACTTTGTCTTCCGATGCTTACAGTCCTGAAGGGCTGAAGCATAATGAAGGACTCTCTAATGTAAAGTTTTCTGTAGCTGATTATGTTCCAAAGGCAATGGGAACACCAGAAAAAAAAATACCCATGAACCTGACTTTCTTAAGTTTATTTAAAACAGCAGCAACATTTGAAAGGATCAGTGCAATTTGGGTTTTTTTACACAGCAAAATTGGAAACAAGCATTTCTCTTATCAAAACTATATTCTCCTGCCACATTAATTCTGTGCAAATATATTTACAATACATTTTTATACTTTACATTGATAAATTGTAGAAACTCATTCTGATATTTCACATATATACATTATTTCATGTAATTTAAAAAATAGCTCAATTCTGTACAATAGTGAATGAATTAAAATATTTTGTGTGATTTCACACTTTTTAGGAACAGTTCTACACAAAGAATTGCCCCATTTAAAATTATAAGAAATGCTGAGATATTGATAAGTAGGTGTCTTAATTATGTTACTGCTGTATTCTCTTCTACACTACCATCAAAATAGTGCAGAATATTACTGGAGTCATACAGCCCAGAAACAGTCTCAGCTTTCCCATGCCAAACAAGGTGCCCCATCTACACTAGCCCCACCTGCCGCGTTTGGCCCATATCCCTCAAACCTTTCTTATCCATGTACCTGTCCAGATGCCTTTTAAATGTTGTTATAGTTTTTGCCTCCTCTGGCAGCTCATTCCATATACTCACCACCCTGTGTGTGAAAAAGTTGCCCCTCAGATTCCTATTAAACCTTAAACCTCTGGTTCTTGATTCCCCTACTCTGGGGAAAAAGCATCTACCCTATCTATTACCCTCAAGATCTTGTACACCTTGATAAGATCGCCTCTCATCCTATTATACTCCAAGGAATATAGTTCCAGTCTGGCCAATCTCCCCCTATAGCTCAGGCCCTCAAGTCCTGACAACATCTTCGTACATCTCTGCACTATTATAAGGGTGACCAAAACTGAACACAATACTCCAACTGTGGCCTCACCAGTGCCTTGTGTAGCTGTAACATAACATCCCAACATATATAATCATTACCCCTACAATGCGTCAAAAGCCTTCTTGAACACCTTATGTACCTGCACTTCTAGATCCCTCTGCTCTACAACACTCCCCAGAGCCCTGCCATTCACTGCGAAGGATCTGGCCTTGTTAAACTTCCCTTGCATTTATCTGCATTAATTTCCATTAACCATTCCTCTGCCCACTTGCTCAACTGATCAAGATCCTGCTGTAACCTTTGATAACCATCTTTGCTATCTAAATTCAGAGTCCAGCAGAGGAGGACAAAGGGCTTAATTAGGAAAGGGAAAATAGATTATGAGGGAAAACTGGCAAGGAACATAAAAACAGACTGCAAAAGCTTTTATAGATATGTCAAGAGGAAAAGATTAGTTAAAGCAAATGTAGGTCCCTTGCAGCCGGAAACAGGTGAATTGATCATAGGGAACAAGGAGATGGCAGACCAATTGAACAAATACTTTGGTTCTGTCTTCACTAAGGAAGACATAAACCGTCTGCCGGAAATAGCGGGGGACCGGGGGTCTAATGAGATGGAGGAACTGAGGGAAATCCAGGTTAGTCGGGAAGTGGTGTTAGGTAAATTAAATGGATTAAAGGCAGATAAATCCCCAGGGCCAGATAGGCTGCATCCCAGAGTGCTTAAGGAAGTAGCCTCAGAAATAGTGGATGCATTAGTGATAATTTTTCAAAACTCTTTAGATTCTGGAGTAGTTCCTGAGGACTGGAGGGTAGCTAATGTAACCCCACTTTTTAAAAAGGGAGGGAGAGAGAAAACGGGGAATTATAGACCAGTTAGCCTAACATCGGTAGTGGGGAAAATGCTAGAGTCAGTTATTAAAGATGTGATAGCATTACATTTGGAAAGTGGTGATATCATCGGACAAAGTCAGCATGGATTTACCAAAAGCAAATCATGTCTGACGAATCTTATAGAATTTTTCGAGGATGTAACGAGGATGTGTTATATCTGGACTTTCAGAAGGCCTTCGACAAGGTCCCACATAGGAGATTGGTGTACAAACTTAAAGCACACGGTATTGAGGGTTCAGTGTTGAGGTGGATAGAAAATTGGTTGGCGGACAGGAAGCAAAGAGTAGGAATAAACGGGTCCTTTTCGGAATGGCAGGCAGTGACTAGTGGGGTACCGCAAGGCTCAGTGCTGGGACCCCAGTTATTTACTGTATATTAATGATTTGGACGAGGGAATTGAATGCAACATCTCTAAGTTTGCGGATGACACGAAGCTGGGTGGCAGTGTTAGCTGCGAGGAGGATGCTAGGAGGCTGCAGAATGACTTGGATAGATTAGGCGAGTGGGCAAATGCATGGCAGATGCAATATAATGTGGATAAATGTGAGGTTATCCACTTTGGCGGCAAGAACAGGAAAGCAGAGTATTACCTGAATGGTGACCGATTGGGAGAAGGGGAGATGCAACGTGACCTGGGTGTCATGGTGCACCAGTCATTGAAAGCAAGCATGCAGGTGCAGCAGGCAGTGAAGAAAGCGAATGGTATGTTGGCATTCATAGCAAGAGGATTTGAGTTTAGGAGCAGGGAGGTTCTGCTGCAGTTGTACAGGGCCTTGGTGAGACCGCACCTGGAGTATTGTGTGCAGTTTTGGTCTCCTAACCTGAGGAAAGACGTTCTTGCCTTAGAGCGAGTACAGAGAAGGTTCACCAGATTGATCCCTGGGATGGCGGGACTTACATATGAGGAAAGACTGGATAGACTGGGCTTGTACTCGCTGGAATTTAGAAGACTGAGGGGGGATCTTATAGAAACATATAACATTCTTAAGGGGTTGGAGAGGCTAGATGCGGGAAGATTGTTCCCGATGTTGGGGGAGTCCAGAACCAGGGGTCACAGCTTAAGGATAAGGGGGAAGTCTTTTAGGACCGAGATGAGAAAACATTTCTTCACACAGAGAGTGGTGAGTCTGTGGAATTCTCTGCCACAGAAGGTAGTTGAGGCCAGTTCATTGGCAAAATTTAAGAGGGAGTTAGATGTGGCCCTTTTTGCTAAAGGGATCAGGGGGTATGGAGAGAAGGCAGGTACAGGCTACTGAGCTGAATGATCAGCCATGATCATATTGAATGGCGGTGCTGGCTCGAAGGGCCGAATGGCCTACTCCTGCACCTATTTTCTATGTTTCTATGTTTCTATGTTTCTACAATAGCACCCACTTTAGTGTCATCTGCAAACTTACTGATCCTGCCTTATACGTTCTGATCCAAAAAGCTGCTTAGGCATCTCCTTCATCAGATCAATGGCAAAGTACCATTTCCAAGTTTCTACCATAGGTGAGGTATGTAATAGTGGTTGCTTCCCTAAATTGGCAAAGGACTTTCACTATCAGGCTAACATTGCAATCTTTGATTTGGTACAACAATAACATAAGAGATCACCTTGTGGCTGGAAATAATAACTAACAGAGGAAGAGGTAGTTCAGTTATTTCCCATTTTGGCATACAAATTAACAAACTAAATTGAGAACATATTCACAATTCTGTGATGATTTTTCAACTTGACATAAATTTCTCCCAGCAGTAGTATTGTATAAGAGGTTAACCAACTTTGTTGATACTTTAACACAAAATTGTACATGAATATTGTTCTTTTAATACATCCAGTGAAGCAGCAACAAATTTTCACTAAAGTAACCAAGTGCAATTCTTCGTTTTGTGCAAAGCTTAATTAATGGTTTCATTTTTTTCCCCCACTTACGGCAGGTTTCGCTGGCTGCAAAGAATAATATCAACACAATTCCTTGTGTTATTCTTGCTAATGATAGGATCAAAAGAGCAGTAGGACATTTGAATCACTGCTTCAATCCTACTGTGTTCCTCTCCATAAAGTCCAACGTGACATAAAGGAAATTACCCAAGGAAAAAGTGAATAGTTGTCAAACTACATGTATAGCATAGAAACAGAACAATTCTCCTCGCTGGTTATACTGTTGTTTATACTCCATACCAGCCTCCGCCCATCTGAATTAAACCCACCTGATCAGCAGTTCCTTTATCGTTCTCATGCAATCATTCATCTCCTTGCTAAGTGCATTAATGCTATTGAATTAAATTATTCACATGTTGTAATAAGTTCTGCATTCAAAACACTCTTTGGTCAAAGAAGTTTCTCATTTCTCATTTTAAGTACAAGGGGTAATCTTCATTGGTTCTTGCTGTTCATGGTGACAAAAGCAAATTGACGATATGATGTTTCATTATAAAGATAAAGGCATTTTAGAGCTTGAAGAAGTGTGAACTTAATGTTTTCTCTGCAAACTCTCACTGCCAATTTGTGATTCTGTAGTACTGTAATAAAAGTGAAAACAAAAGAAAACATTAATTTACTATGTTTTATTTCTAGAAAAAAATTAACTCACTGAGATATAATGATTGTAAATTGACACACTCTTTTCTACTTTTAAGGTAAGACTTTCCAAATCTGCAAGTTGTAAAGGCTCCGTGTTAAGATAGTGCCAGTATTCTTAACCCTTTTCTTGGGGCCCAGACCAACTGCACAAATCTGCCTTATATGGGTCTAATTGGCAAGTAATATCAATCACATTCAAAAGGACGATGAGGATGTTTACTGTGGAACAAAGAAACATCACATTTATGAACAGGAAAAATGCTTCTGAAATGAGGATGTAAAGCACTTTTCTGGCAAAAAAGTTGCTTTATTTTACCTAGAGTTTTGGATACATAAATGCAGGGGAGAATTCCTGAGCAAAACACCACAAAGTGATGGAGGCGCTCAGCGGGTCAGGCAGCATCTAGGGTGGGAATGGATTGGCAATGCTTCAGGTCAGGACACGTCTTCAGACTGATAGGAGGAGATGGGGAGAAAGCTGGAACACCTGTCAAACAACACCTGTCAAACAATAGGTGAATGCAGGTTAGGGGATTTGAATAAAGGATGGGTGACAAAGGTCAGAGGAGAAAACGAGACAAATTTATGTCAGACAAGGAAAGGAGAGAAGTGAAATGTAAAGTTAGAGAGAGGGGTGTCGTGGAGGGGACAGGGGAGGGGAAAGAGGGGGCAATAAAACAGAAATGGGAGATGAGTTACAGAGGGAGTGGACTCTACAGAAAACAAAGGCAAGGGGATAGGGATGATGTGTGTGGTGGTGAGGTGTTGGATGCATGGGAAGGAATGAGTGAGTTTTGGATGTCGGCATGGTTTGGTGGGAAAAGTGTAAAACGCCCTCATGCGTAATGTTGAACTGCAGCATAAAATCTACCAAAAAAAACTTTATGGAGGCTAGTTTTGCAGGTGAAAATACAAATGCTTAGCAATAATCATCTTTATTTTTAATTGAAAAGGAATGCTATTAAACAGCATTTATAGAGCAAAATAATCCTATTAATACCATCTGCAATGCCCTTGCAATGATAAAATGTAATAAAATGTATTTAAATAGAATATCATTGAAACAACCTCAAGTAACATTGAATTCAGTGGAATTCATATAGTCCACATAAAGCCTCAGACCAGGGTTTGATCCTGACCTCAGGTGCTATATGTGTGGAGTTTGCACTTTCTCCTTATGACCCCTTGGGTTTCCTCCAGATGCTCCAGTTTCCTCTCACATCCCAAAGATGTGTTGGTTTGTAGGTTAATTAGCCTCTGTAAATTGTCCCTAGTGTGTAGGGGAGTAGATGATACCGTCAGGTGACATAGGACTAGTGTGATGGTTGGCTTGGACTTGGGGGGAGGGGGGGCGAAGGACCCATTTCCATGCTGTATCTCTAAACTAAATCGATATTTTTCCAAGTTAGACCTAATTTACATGGAGCATTTATAAACACTATTTTCTGTGTACTATTTTATTTCTGCAGAACATAGGTATGGGAGAATAGTTAAGTTTAAGCCCAACTGGTTGTAACTTTCATCTTTAGGCTCATCTGATGCAATAAAGATCTGTTCTGCATTACACAGTCAGCCAATTAATGGAACAGCACTGATAGTTGTCAACACCTTCATGACTCAGAAATTCCTATCCATTGTAAAAAATCCAACAGCAGTTTACATGAGTTGAAAATGGCAAGACGTTAATTATCAATGGCTGAGCTAATATCTCTAAATCTTACTTTTCAAATATGCCTTATGCATTAGGTAAGAAGAATGTTATTGAGGAAAAAAAGATTGTCGCACTAAAATTAAAGTACTAAAATCAAATTATTACATGTTACAAAAGGATAGAAAAAATTGAGGTGCTTACTTGCGAAAGGTTTGCCTATTGTAAATTAATTCTGACATCGATCTGTTGAATGTGTTCTGACATCCAGTGTGTAATTGTAGGACTCCATATCCTGTCAGTGAAACCAGATAATTGTAACACACAAAACACAAACTCGCTGATTACTAAGAGGGTTAAAGACAATGTTCAATGAAGCATTAAATCCCACAAACAATCCACAGTTCCAGTTTAACATTTCTGAATTGATCTTGGTATATTTGGCTACAAAATTCATTGTGAATCCCGATCATCATGGTAAACATCATCATGAGTATGTCTCTGTTACACATGGGATTAGTTCCTCATGCACAAATAGTTCATTAATGTTAATAAAAAAGAACACAAAGTGCTAGAGTAACTCAGTGAGTCAGGCAGCATCTCTGGAAAACATGGATAGGTGACACTCTTCAGACATGCCAAGTTACTCCAGCACTTTGTGTCCTTTTGTGTAAAGCAGCATGTGCAGTTCCTTGTTTCTACTAGCTCATTACTGTAAACTGCTGAAGATGGAGCACAACAATTGGCTTTAATATTTCTGTGCTAGAAAAGAGAAAATGCTCAAATCGGATTCTGATGCTAATGAGTAGATATCTATGAGACAATGGGTAGGTACATACAAGTAGGAGTTATGTATGGTGGCATGTATAAAGTTGCACATGAGTATAGTTATGTCTGGGCTCAAATCTGGAAACATCTGAAAGTAATACGCATGCATATGTGAGAAAGGGTATTAATGTACATGCATGTATGGGTGCAGGTTAGTGTGTGTGCACATGTCTGTACACCCAGCATGGTGACATTAAATAAAGTAATCATTCCTACTAGTTCACAATGCTACAAAGACATGCCATAGTATTAATGTGCACTTATAAAGAAAGGCAAGGTACTACAATGACAGGTTATGATTACCTAGTGGATTTTAATCATTTGTGATGTTTGTACTAACTTACCATATTTTCTCAATATGGGGGCAATGTTTTAAACTCTGTGTCAGCTTCTGAGCTCCAACATCAGTAATTTTGTTGAATTTAACACTGTGGAGAGAAAAAAAAGAACTGGTATAATCTCTACAACAGCAGATTTGGGGCAATTCAAACACATAATCCATCATTACATTGCTGAAATTGTTTCAACAAGATGTAATAAGAGAAAGTAATGTAAGCTTTCATTCAAATCCAAAATAGGTGGCAGGCTCCAAATTTCAGGGCTGATGTTAATAATAGAGCTAGTCACGAACTCTGACATTGGAATCAAATTTGGGTCAACTTTCTCACTGACAATAAGGATATTGTGGGAAAGGGGGCAGGGGGTGTGGAAACTGACTTCATATGCTGGCCGAGCATAGCTGCAGTGTGGACCAATTATCCATCCCGCCTCCACAGATGATATATCAAGCAATCTTCCTACCACCTCTTTGACAACTTCGGGCAGTTCTTTTAAGTATTTCTGCTTTAGCTATTATAGAACTGGTAAAACTGTTTCGATATTTTGCAGACAAATCCTGAAAGAAATTCTGGACGTTTTTTTTTTGCCTATTGATATAGACCTCACAACTTTACAGCAGCAGAGACCAGTGAGACAGCTGTCATGCACTGATATGCTTTACCCATAGAAATCTATGTGTGTTGCCCCCTCCCTCCCCCCCCCATAACGTAGCCAATACTAATGTAATGACCCCAGCATGAGAAAGAAAATAATTTGAAGGGAAGGAATGTGCAAATAATTAATTTAACCCTTAACATAAATTTATATAATTACTTTCATCTTAATATTTGTGCTACTTACTCCAGAACTTTCAACGATTTCATAACTGGGAGTATTTCTGCTAACTTTTCTGCGCCTTTGTCACCAATGACATTGTCATATAAACTGTGAAATAAAATAAAGTTAGATAAGACAAGATGTACATTGATAATCTTAGTGGGTTGCATACATTTAGATAAATTAAGGGTGGGTGACCAAAATCAATTAAGTCTCATATTTAAATCAAGAACTTTAACTCTGAAGCTCAATCGATTTGTGCAAAAAACATTCACCAAAATTTTGTACCTACATTTGCAATGGCTTACACTCACTGTTAAGTTTTACAACATAGTTTCATTTTTGAAATTCAGACGGTCAGCACACTTTATAGTGTCTAACGCACTTAATGTCAATACAATCAATATAAAGCTTATAATCGTCCCCTATAGATTTTGTTTTGAAAGTATTGCATGTTGCTTGTTCAACGCAGAGTGATGCTAAGTGCTGGAGTTACCATGGAGAAAGGTTAAACACAGCAATTTCTAGTCAAGTGTTCTTAAGAAAGATTACAGAGCAGCAAAAGATATGGGTTCACTTTAATCTATCCTGTTGTCGATTGGATATTTATTGGTCATGGCCAGTAATTGTTGCCCATCAGAGGGGGTTTAATTTTTGCTCACGAAAGGGGTAAGGGAAACATGGAAAGACAGGTATATTGAGTTTGGTTATAGTCAGCCGTGAATTCATCGAAAGGCAGGACAAGTCCAAGGGAATATGCCTCTAATTAGACCACTTTTGTGATACGAAAGATACATCTTCTGGATGTGCTGGGATGCATCCACAGTGGTGTGATCTGGGGTCATGGGGTGTTTCGTGTCTCACAACAGGCGGCCCAGCCGGGGTTGATCAGGCCCCGACTTGTGTCCCGGCAGCAACCGCCCACGGATCAGCCCTCTTAATAACTACTCTGCAGGGGTTGAGAGACTCTGGTGTCGTGGAGGGACTGGGATCTGTGGGGTGAGTCCTGGTCGGGCTCCTCCTGCGTCTTCGAGGCCTGTGCGCTGCACCTCTTTCTCCTACTCTGAGCATTTCGTTCTTGCCTGATGGCATAAGGCCTTTCCGTAGCTTATTGGGTTTCTTGCTCACGATGTCTGATGTTGTGAGACCCGAAACACCCGATGACCCCAGGTCACATCACTGAGGATGCGTCCCAGCGCATCCAGATGTGTCTTTCACATTGAAGTCTGCCTCAGCCAGTGGCACCTAGGAACAGACTGGGTGACAACCAAGAATAGTTTGGTGACTACTGGAGAGACAGTTGACGGCACGGAAAGACGGCACCCGGGACAGGATGGGTTGGCACCCCAGTCTGTGTCTTTCATGAGAAAGAAACCCAATAAGAAACGGAAAGGTCTTATGCCATCAGGCAAGAATGAAATGCTCGGAGAAGGAGAAAGAGGTGCAGCGCACAGGCCTCGAACCTGAGTTTGGTTATAGTCAGCCATTAATTCATCGAAAGGCAGGACAGGTCCAAGGGAATATGCCTATAATTAGACTACTTTTGCGATACTAGAGTTTTCATAAGATAAACAATAATATTTCAAAATCTATGCCCACACGGGAGTTGTTTTTTTTAAACTTGCCTGAGAGATTTTAAGAATTTCAGGTCGGGAAGAGATTTGGCCAACACCTGTGCACCTCGGTCAGCTATCTGGTTGCGTGATAATCTATAACATATACAAAAGAAAATCAGTTACTTTGAATTAATTTGTGCACATATTACTATTAATATCTCAGGTATATTAAATGACAAAATCTCTGGTGTTGAACCTTCTATATAAAAAGTTGCTCATGAACACCATTTCAGTGCTGTTGCATCCTACAGAAACTTGATACCAGGTGAACACATACATCCAAGATACATTATTTTGTCGCAGAATAGAAATGGGCAAGCGTTCAGTTGATTTGCTATAATTCAGACTGTCAACTCTGGCTGACCATTTACTGGGAAGTCTCTGACAACTGCAAGCCTCCCACTATTTCATCATCTGAAGGGAGGGAGGGAGGGGGGCAGGGGAGAGAGGGCAGGAGAAGGGAGAAAATGGAGGGGGAGATGGGGAGAGTGGAAAATAATCATAATCATACTTTATTAGCCAAGTATGTTTTGCAAAATACGAGGAATTTGATTTGCCATACAGTCATACCAATAAAAAGCAACAAGACACACCAAATACAAATTTAACATAAACATCCATTAAGGATTATTAAGGGGTTGGACACGTTAGAGGCAGGAAACATGTTCCCAATGTTGGGGGAGTCCAGAACCAGGGGCCACAGTTTAAGAATAAGGAGTAGGCCATTTAGAACAGAGATGAGGAAAAACTTTTTCAGTCAGAGAGTTGTGAATCTGTGGAATTCTCTGCCTCAGAAGCAGTGGAGGCCAATTCTCTAAATACATTCAAGAGAGATCTAGATAGAGATCTTAAGGATAGCGGAGTCAGTGGGTATGGGGAGAAAGCAGGAACGGGATACTGATTGAGAATGATCAGCAATGATCACATTGAATGGCGGTGCGTACAGGCTCGAAGGGCCGAATGGCCTACTCCTGCACCTATTGTCTATTGTCACCACAGTGACTCCTCCACATTCCACACTGTGATGGAAAGCAAAAAAAAAAGTTCAATCTCTTCCCTTCTTTGTTCTCCCGCGGTCAGGGGCGTCGAGCCTTCTGTTGTCGGGGTGATCTTGGCTCCCGCAGCCAGCGGTCAGGCCCTCTGCGTCGGGGCGATCAAACTCGAGCATCGGGGGGATCTCAGCTACCCCGATCAGACCACGGGTCGGGGCTGGTCGAAACTCCTGCAGCTTCCCAACATCAGTCTCTACCCGAGACTGCAAGCTCCTCAATGTTGAAATCCGCAGGCCGCAGTTGGAGCGTCGATCCCAGGCAAGGGATCACAGGCTGCGATGGTAAGTCCACGGCCCCGCGGTGGGGCTCAAAGTCAGTCTCGAGCAAGGCCGTCAGCTCCATGATGTTCGGCCGCAGAGCAACCCGAGATACGATCCGGAAAACAATTGCATCTCCGGCAAGGTAAGAGATTGAAAAAAAGTTTCCCCCGACCTCCTCCCTCACCCTCCACATAAAACAAACCAGAGAACAATAACACATACTTTTAAAACACATTAAAAGTACCAAAAAAGACGAAAAGACAGACAGGGGCAGAGATAACAGGAAGATCAAGGATGGAAGAAGATGTGAAAGAAATAATACAAGGAATTGCATTAGTTATTAATTTGCTTTGTTAAACGCCACAACTGCTTCAAAAGCAGAACTAAACAATTACTAGTTCATCCGCATCACCAATGTCAGATGGTGATCCAAATATAATTCACACACTTCAAGGACACTGAACATAAACGCTTTGTTTCATTCCGCCGCTCCTTTAAATCCCAGCAACATGTCCTCTGCATTTCTGACTCATAGTAACACGTGATACATTTAACTACAACGCCAGGTACCATGGCAGAAAGGTTTATAACAGAATGTAGAATCGTACAACTCAGAAACAGGCCTTGTCTATACCGAACATGTTGTCAGGATAAACTACTCTCATCTACCTGCACATGATCCATATCCCTCCATTCATTTATAATCCAGATATATGTCAGAGTGTTTGATCAAACCTGTGCTCTCTCAAGATGTTAATGTCTTAATGTAGATGTTGCCTGATGGAACCTCAGATTTCATACCTGATGGAACCTCAGATTTTCACCTTCTTAGGCAGTTCATGGGATCAAGGGGGATTTGCTTCCACTCTAGTTCTGTGAATTCTGTGTTGGTTGATGAGACAATTAGGGATGTGTGGACTCTGCCACTCATAAGGCTTAATGGGGCAGGTGGTTCGGGATGTAATGTTTTTTTCAATTTATGCTGGTTTCCTACTGTGTTCAAATGTTCTTAGTGCCATCTCTACTGCAAAAAAAGATTAACGTGGATGTCATCAGTTCTGAAATGTTTTGAGTTATAATAGAGGATGGCAATTTGTGGGTTTAATGTGAGAGGAGAAGGACGTTAAAGGGACCTCAAGGTCAAATTTTTTTCAAACACAGAATGTGACGTGTATATGGCCCAAGTGTAGACTCAGCAACCGTTTTGGCGAACACTAGCCCTAGGTTCACCAAGCCTACTGGATTCCTGGTTGCTAACAATTTTAGCTCTTCTTCCCATACTAGCCTCGCTGTCATGGGCCTCCCTCACTGCCCGAGTGAAGCCACATGCGAACTGGAGGAACAGCACCTCATATTCTGCTTGGGTAGCTTACAACCCTATGGTATGAACATCGAATTCTCTAATTTTAGGTAACTAAGCAATATCTCCCCCCCCCCACCCCTCCTCACACTCTGGTAAGAAGCAGCAAATGAGAGTAACTGCAAAGCAGGCACTTGGACTGATCATTAAACCATTAAGGAGATCAGTGCTGTCAGTGGAGTCAGTTTGGGGTGGGAATGTGCAACATAACATGAGTTGGGTCATGGTATTTTACATGGGACCAATAAAGTCATTCTCACAGCTTCACCTGCAGATACATTCATCTACAAATAAATATACCTAAAGCATAAGGATATGAAAAATGCACAACACACACATACATATGCATATTAGATAGATAGATATATGTTCCGATTAAATTTGTTACTCACATCAATTTTTCGAGTGAGGTTAAGTTAGGCAGCACCTCTGCCAAACTCTCCGCTCCTTCATCTCCTATTTTATTTTCACTCATTTGATCTTTCTGTGAACTTGGTCCTTCAAGACTGTAAAAAAAGTAGCAGACAATTTCAAATGAAAATGTGCCTTTTCAGTAATTAAAGAAAATTTAGTATATTTTTTAAAAGCTGTTCAACTAGAATGGTCTGTTCTACAGTAGTGCAATCGAGATTGTGAATTTGCCCTGCACTTCAGCAGTTTTTTCCCTTCTACTTGTTATTACTTGAAATAATTAAAAATAAGTTATAAGAATATTGATGATCCAAACATCTGTGCAGAATTACTATGTTTGAAAGACTGCTAATATTAAACCAGAATACACGTTATATCTGTGGACATGAACAAAGGCAATGTATCTTAATAAATATAATGCACTCATAATGTATGAATGTATGTGGTAGGCAGCTGTATTTGAGCATATAATTCTCCAAACAAATGAACTTCTAAACATTGTTTTCACAATCCGCAGTGCACACAGATACTTCACCCCACAATGTCTGTGCTGAACATCATGCCAAGATCAATACTAATGTACGAAAACTCCATTCCCTGTATATCCATATGCCAATCCAAAGTATTTTAAATGCCACTAATGTATCTACGTCAAACACTACTCCCGGCAGCATGTTTGAGGTATTCACCACCCTCTATGTCAAAAACTTGCCCGCACATCTCCTTTAAACTTTGCCCTCTCACATTAAAGCTATGTTCTCTAGTATTTGATTTTTTTCATCCTGGGGAAAAGAGTCTCACAGTCTACCCTATCTATGCCTCTCATAATTTTATATACTTCTATTAGGTCTTCCTACCATCCCGGAGAAAACAATCCAAGTCTGTCCAACCTCTCCCTGGAGCTAATACCCACTAATCCAGGTAAACTTCCTCTGCAATCTTTCCAAAGCCTCCACATTTGTCGCGTAATGGGATGGCCAGAACGGCACACAATACTCCAAAAGTGGTCTAACGAAAATCCTACAAAGCTGTATCATGTCTTCCTGACTCTTATACTCAATGTCCTGACCTATGAAAATAAGCATACCATATGCTTTCTTTACCATTCTATATACTTGTGTTGCCACTTTCATTCACAGGGAGTTGCAGACTTAAACCCCAAGATCCCTCTGTACATCAATAGTTAAGGCTCATGCCATTATTTGTATAATTTCCTCTTACATTCAACCTCCCAAAGTGCAACGCCTCACACTTGCTCACAATAAACTCCATCTGCCATTTCTCCGGCCATTTCTGTAGCTGATTTATATCCTGCTGCACACTTTGACATCTACTTTCATGGTCCACGACCCCAGGAATCTTAGTGACATCTGCAAACGTACTAACCAACCCGTCTACATTTACGTCCATAGACACAAAGAGCTGGAGTAACTCAGCGCATCAGACAGCATCTCTGGAGAAAACGGATAGGTGACATTTCGGGTCAAGACCCTTCTTCAGAGTAATTGAAGAATTTCTACAGACTTTTGGGTCTCAAGAAGGGTCTTGACCCGAAATGTCACCTATTCCTTTTCTTCAGAAATGCTGTCTGACTCGCTGAGTTACTCTTGCTTTTTGTGTCTTTCATCGGTTTAAACCAGCATCTGCAGTTTCTTCCTGTACATTTACGTCCAAGTCATATATATATATATTTTATATATATAAAATATATATATATATATATATATATAAAATATATCATCATCATCATCATATATATACAGCCGGAAACAGGCCTTTTCGGCCCTCCAAGTCCGTGCCGCCCAGTGATCCCCGTACATTAACACTATCCTACACCCACTAGGGACAATTTTTACATTTACCCAGCCAATTAACCTACATACCTGTACGTCTTTGGAGTGTGGGAGGAAACCGAAGATCTCGGAGAAAACCCACGCAGGTCACGGGGAGAACGTACAAACTCCTTACAGTACAGCACCCATAGTCAGGATCGAACCTGAGTCTCCGGCGCTGCATTCGCTGTAAAGCAGCAATTCTACCGCTGCGCTACCGTGCCGCCCATATATATAAAATATATATATATATATATTACAAACAGCAGCAGTATCCCAGTACATATCCCTGCAGAACTCCACTAGTCAAAGTCCTCAGCCTCACTATTGCCCTTCCATCGAACCTCTGTTTTCTATCAATAAGCCAGTTCCAAATTCAGACAACTAAGTAATTATTTATCCCATGCTTTATAAACTTATGGATCAGCCTACCATGGGCGACTTTATCAAATGCCTTACTAAAATCCATTACAACAACACCCACCCAACCTTTGTTACCTCCTCAAAAAACTCTATCAATTTAATGTAGTCTATAATATAGAGGTGTTGTTTATACAAGATACATTTCATCGTGAAATTAAGAAATCTATCTTCAATTGTCCCAATTTGGTAACCAGATACAATGATTTGATTTACTCATCTGTGACAGTGCATTTTCATCATCAGTCGAGTATTAAACTGAACTCATAAAGGACATTTCTGTTAAACACAACACAGGTCTCTGGTGATTAATGAAGTCATGTTTTCAGTCTGACATGTGTTGTAATTTTTATAAAACAAATTTGGCAAATGGAATTGATTTGTCAATGGATTTGCATTAAGTAAATTAAATAAAACTGATGTATAACATAAAATAAAGACATGGGAATATCTGTCAAAATAAAGTAGTGACAGAACAAGACATTTCAAAATTATACTCACTCTAAATATTTCAGAAATACCAGTGATGGTAGAATCTTTGTGAGTTTCCGAAACCCCTGCGGTCCATTCACGGGGCCAAGGCTGCGTGATTAAGTTAAATTGTATTTCATTTTTGGACATCCAATAGTTAAGAGATTCATTTAGCTTAATTGTAACCGCGTAAAGCAAAGGAAATTAATAATCATTGATGATAGACAAGCAAGTTGAGAAAACTATTTTAACAGCTACTGAGATTCCTTTCTTTATAAATAGGCAAGAAATAGAGACAGGAATAAATTATGCCAAATCTACGCAAGCCCCTAACAATATCATGAGCCCAATTCCACACTCTTAAAATAAATGCAGGTCCAAACGGTAGCATTCACTCAACAGAGTTAGAATGTTGGCTTCAATTGCATCATATTTACATTCAACCTTGTTATGAAATTCAACATTTAACTTTCCTCCATGTTACTTATAATTATTGCTAAAGAGGAGCAAGGGACATCTGCAGAGTGGCTGTGCTTTCGGATTTCTTCAAAACCTTCGCTTCAGCATTCAAGAATGGCTAATGAACCACAGTTCCAGGCACTGTCAGTAATGTGGGATTCAATAGAGTCCTTTGATACTGTCACTAAACCTCCATGAGTTTTACCTACAACTTGATTATAATATCCTAGTGAGAAGCTACTCATACATAAATTAATCAGGGCTTGACATTACAAGTCATCACTTACGCAAATACTAGCTCTTGAAGATTCCTCACAGCAGGTAATCCTTGGAGTTCATTCCCTGATGTGTTCCGGGCGCTGTTCCAAGTAAAAGTAAGAACGAAAAGATGAAATGTCTTTATTGTCCTTTTTCAAATCCACAGTGATGCCCGTTTGATCCAGCATTCACCCTCTTTAACAAAAAATGCCCCTGAAAGAAGATATCTACAAACTTCAAATACAAATATTCACGCTTCAAAACAGGTATCACAGCCCGAGATTTGGTCTTTGGTGACCCTCGGACTATCCTTGATCGGATGTTGCTGGCTTTACCTTGCACTAAACGTTATTCCCTTATCATGTATCAGCTATGCACCTTAAATGGCTCGATCGTAATCATGTATTGTCTTTCTGCTGACTGGTTAGCACGCAAACGTTTTTCACTGTACCTCGGTGCATGTGGCAAATTAAACTGAACAAATACACACAAAAAAGGATGGTTTGAATGAATTGATACAGGCTCTTTGGCCCAGTGAGTCCACACCGACCACCAATCACCCAAATTCCATGTTATTCCACTCCCCACCACTAGAGGCAATTTACCGAGGCCGACTGATGGATAAGCCCATACATCGTGATGTAGGAGGAACCCTGAGGAAACCATGCGATCACAGGGAAAATGTTCACATTCCATACAGACAGCACCCAAGGTCAGGATCGAACCCAGGTCTCTGGATCAGTGAGGTAGCAGCTCTACCAGCTGAGCCACTGTGCCATCCCATAGGGCAGCTGGATAGAACAACTTTCCAAATAGTAAGGGAATATATTGTAGATCATTCAGCCCTTTAGATTCATTCCGCCATTCGATTAATCAATTGGAAATCGCATCATGGCAATCAGGTGCACTACTTAATGAAGTGGGAGCATGAAGGGGGTTAAAACTCATACTTACTGAGAGAAATTCAGTGAGAGAGGCGTCAACTCACCTTGAAAGGAATCGACTTTCTTTGTGAATCTGCACCAGCAAATCAAGATCGTTAATGTCTTTCAAACTCCTGACTTCAAAAGGATTGACAGAAAACTTGACAAGGGACAGATGAAGCAGCTCGTGTAGTTCCACTTGTTCCAAATGCTCCCAAAGCTTTAATGCATCACAAACTGACACTCTGCAGAGGAAAATCACCAAAACGAAAGAGTCAGGAAATGTTATACAGAAATACATAAATGCAAACTAGGATTTCATTTTGCAGTGTACACACAATTGGCTTTCATCCTGGGTAAGCCATTCAGTTCATGTTAAAGAGCAGGACAAGATAGGAAAGATTCATTAACCATTGTGTCAATAACATGTAAAGCTTTGGACTACTGGGAAATTAGGGATTATCGGGATTTGGCAGTAAAATAGCATTGAAGCATTGATCAGGTCAGCCTTGGTCTTATTGAATGGCGGAGCAGGTTCCAAGAGGGCTGATGGCTTTATTCTGCTCCTATTTCCTCCATCCTGACCTTTGCAAGACATTCGGAAAAAAACCCTACACTGTGCAGTGACGTTTGAGCTGCTATTGTTAAGTTTAGTTTAGAGATACAGCGTGGAAACAGGCCCTTTGTGCCACCGAAACCGTGTTGGCCAATGATCACCCATACACTAGTTCTATCCTACACACTAGGACAACTCACAGAAGCCTATTAGCCTACCAACCTGCACGTCTTTGGAATGTGGGAGGAAACCGGAGTATCTGGGGAAAACCTACATGGTTACAGAGAGAATGTGCAAACTCTGTACAGACAGCACCCCTAGTCAAGATCAAACCCAATTCTCTGCCGCTGCAAGGCAGCAACTCTACAATTGCGCCACTAATTGATCAATTTGTGCCTGGCTGCTATATGTCCTTCAGAGTGAAATATACAATGTGCCAGACGTTTAAGTATAATCCACATAAACGGATCTATCTGTCTCAGGTTCTCACATGCTATGAAGACACGAGCCAACATTATGTCAAACCAATGCCATAATTGTCCACAGAACAAATTAGACTAGTGATTACATACAAACCACCACTTAATAAGATAGACACAAAATGCTGGAGTAACTCAGCGGGACAGGCAGTATCTCTGGAGAGAAGGAATGGGTGACTCTACGGGTCGAGACCCTTCTTCAGACCCGAAATGTCACCCAATCCTTCTCTCCAGAGATGCTTCCTGTCCCGCTAAGTTACTCCAGCATTATGTGCCTATCTTCGGTATAAACCAGCATCTGCAGTTCCTTCCCACATATCAAGCATATGTCTCTCGAGTCCCTTTCAGGAGTCACAACAAAGCATTTTACAGCCAATTAAACGTTTTGAACTATCGCCACCGTTGTAATGTGGAAGATAATACAGATGATTTTCAACCTGCAATGTGGTAACTGGCAGATTGTGTTTCCCGTGAATTAAGAAATAAATATTGACCAAAATACTGAACTAACTTCTCCACCTTCTTTATGGCAGTATGACAGAATCTTTAGAGATACTTTAGAGATACAGCGCAGAAACAGGCCCTTCGGCCCACCGGGTCCGCGCCGCCCAGCGATCCCAGCACACTAACACTATCCTGCACCCACTAGGGACAATTTTTACATTTGCCCAGCCAATTAACCTACAAACCTGTACGTCTTTGGAGTGTGGGAGGAAACCGAAGATCTCGGAGAAAACCCATGCAGGTCACGGGGAGAACGTACAAACTCCGTACAGTACAGCACCCGTAGTCAGGATCGAACCTGAGTCTCCGGCGCTGCATTCGCTGTAAGGCAGCAACTCTACCGCTGCGCCACCGTGCCGAATCTTATGGCAGTACGACAGCAACTCCAGCAGTGCCAGATATCCTCAGCACTGTTCTGAGGACTAAAGATCTCACACACAAATCTCTGTCCATGGCTTAAACCCCTGACCCAATTAGGCGATTTTTTAGGCGACTACAGGCGACAAGGCTGTCGCCACACGGTCGTGAGTCGTCTCCAAAGAGTCTTTCTGGTCGCCGCTGGATTTTGAAATGTTTAAAAAATTTCGGCAACTGTTGGTTTGACACCAATGATCTTAGCTTGACGTCTCCTGATGTAGGCGCTGTCATAGGTTGTCACCAGGTGACGTAGGTTGTCGCCGGTGCTGACTTCGTTGAATTCCATTGGCGACTACCTATGTCAACCGGCGACAGGTACCGGCGTCAAAAGGACATGAATTGTCTTCTGTTGTCGCCGACACAGTCGTAGCTTGTCGTATGTGCGGTCGTAGGTGGACGTCCTAAGTCGCGATGATTGGGTCGCCGGTTGTCGATAGCTTGCCGTCGACTAGATGGTAGGTTGTTGTGGCTTGTCGTAGACATTGTCATTAGGGGGGGGTCCAGTCGCCAGTTTTTCGGCGAACTGCTACAACTATTGCAGTCGCTGGCAGTCGCCTACAAATACGTCTAAGTGGGACAGGCCCCTTACACTCCACAACTTTCAAACTTAAGACGCAACAGCACTGGCAACTGAGGCACAGCTAACACTAACAGCAGAGAAAACCTGCATTTAAATAATAACTTTCATGTAATGAAACATCCTAAATGGTTTACAGGAGTGACCATCAAACTAAAATTGATGCTGTGCCACATCAAGACTAGCCTTTGGCCAATATTTTGAGTTGTAACTTAAAGGGGAGGAAGATGCAACAACAGACCCAATGTTGTTGAGTATAGGAGCAAAGTGGCCCTTCCACAGTTGTACAGGGCCCTGGTGAGACCACACCTGGAGTACTGTGTGCAGTTTTGGTCTCCAAATTTGAGGAAGGACATTCTTACTATTGAGGGTCACGAGGTTAATTCCTGGGGTGGCAGAACTTTCATATGATGAAAGAATGAAGCAACTGGGCTTGTACACACTGGAATTTGGAAAGATGAGAGGGGATCTTGTAGAAACATATAAAATGTTTAAGGGATTGGACACGCTAGATGCAGGAAACATGGTCCCAAAGTTGGGGATGTCCACAACCAGGGGCCACAGTTTAGAAATAAGGGGTAGGCCATTTAGAACTGAGATGAGGAAAAACGTTTTCACATCGAGAGTTGTGAATTTGTGGAATTCTCTGCCTCAGAAGGCAGTGGAGGCTGATTCACTGGATGCATTCAAAAGAGAGCTAGATAGAGCTCTTCGGGCTAGTGGAATCAAGGGGTATGGGAAGAAGGCAGGAACGGGCTACTGATTGTGGATGATCAGCCATGATCACATTGAATGGCAGTGCTGGCTCAAAAGGTCGAATGGCCTACTCCTGCACCTATTGTCTATGTATCTATGTTGATATATGAGTGATCGCCGGTTGGCGTGGACTCAGTGGGTCCAATGTTTCCACACTGTAACTCGAAAGTAAAACGTTCAGTAACAAATAAAGCAATGTATTATTTAACAAACAATTGCAGGATGGTAGCAGGCTGCCCATATGTAACATATGGTGGTCACTGTTAAAAAAGCAGTTTAGAAACAGCAAGTTAACAGTAAAACAAAATCTCCAACGTTGATTGCAAGATACTGCATGGAAACAGACCCTTTGGCCCACCGTGTTTACACCTCCCGTCGATCACCCATTCTCACTATTGCCATGTTATCCCACTCTTGCATTCACTGCTACACACTAAGAACAATTTACAGAGGCCAATTGACCTACAAACCCAGTCTTCTTTGGTATGTGGGAAGAAACCAGAGCACCCGGAGGAAATTCACATGCACAGGGGGAACGTGCAAACTCCACACAGAGAGCACTCGAGGTCAGGATCAAACTTGGGTCTCTGGCGCTGTGAGGCGTTGGCGCTACCAGCTGTGCCACTGGGAATTAGACATAAAACAGAACATGCTAGAAATACTTGACCGGTCAGGCAACATTTGTGGAGAGAGTGGTCAACGACCTTGCAAAAGATCATCTACCTAAAACATTAACTCAATTTCTCTCTTGGGAACAGTGAAAATTAGAACAAGGTGAAGACGAAATTACAGAAGGGATGAAATCTCAATGCACAGGTTTGAAGATGGTTTCAAAAAGCCATGGGTAAATTGTCAGGAGAATGAGAAATAAAATACAGCAGAGAAGCACAAAGTCTAAACGAGACTAAATTCAATTTGCATTCGGGAATCCACTCACATACCTAAAGGAGGTCACGTTCTTCAACTCAATAAACTGCTTGATCCCTTGCAGGTCAATGCTCGTATCCCTCAGGTCAACAGCAAAGTTACCTGGGGCCCTCTGCATCACATACAGCAACACAAAAATGTCCGGTGGAGTCAGTCGTGTACCTCTGCAGGACACCTTCTCGCTGAGTTTTGCAGCCACTTGTGCAGTGAGTTCTACACTCTGTGCTTCGTACACACAATGACAGAGCTCCAGCAATTTGCTGGCACTGAGCGAGCCAACTTCGAGCTCGGACAAGTACTTCCACAGGCACTTGTGCTTCTTGCCTTTAACATTTGCATTTGAGTGGCCAGAGAGACCGGCCAGAAAGGCGTCCCCTTCCCGAGATGCCAGTCCAACCAGAAACCTGCGGACAATGTCCAACCAATCCGCCTGAGATTTCCTTTTCTTGTTCTGCAGCAAAATAAGTGTTGTCAGGCCTTTACATTTGATCTCATTTGAAAACAATAAATACAATGCTCCCAGGAAGTTCTGCAGGGATGAATGGGGGAAGGTTTTGCCACATTGCTGCTCCTCCACCTCACTGCTCTTTAAGAAAGGTCTCAGAAGCCCATGCCGCAGAGCGAAGTTTGCCATTTCCGCTGACCTGCTGGAGGCTGGGCACACGCATTCATGACGCTGGACTCCGCTGAAGGCTCGCTTGCTCAGCTCCAGGAGGCTGTGCTTACACGTGGCCACGATGCCTGGTGTCCCTGGAACTTCAGAGCATAGAAGGATCTGAAGAATGTGCAGAAATAAATCAGTGAGAGTATGCGGTAGGGCTAAGGGAGCATCTCCATGTTGGCACTGGCCTTTGAGTATAAAACAGATAAACCTGCACAATAAAGGAATCCGGCAAAGACTCAGCATGTATGGTTGCACCTGAAGACAAGTTACCACTTCTTCAACCACAGGCAAGTCTTCAAAGTACCTATGCAGGAACTCCCACACGTGAGCGGGGCTGAAACCCTGTGCTTCAACTATCTTGTCCACTCTGCCAAGGTACTGGTTAAAGGTCTCTTTGGGTCTCGCTGTAAAGAGCAGCGTGCATCCCTCGAGCAGCTTTCTCTGGAGGAGGCCAGCGAGCAGCAGCTTGACGCTGCACGCTTTCTCTGCCGAGCTGCAAGCTGTTGGCTGAAGGAGGCCGTCGTGATCTTTCAAATCTTCAAAGTCGTCAAAAATGAGCAAAACCTTGTGTGGACTTTGGCACAAGTACTGAAAGACATCGTCTGTGTTCTTCAGCGAAGGAAGAAATGGTTGGAAGAGTAAATCCTTTAACGTGTACTGCTTCGAAAAGTTAAGCGTCCTGCACTTAAACCAGAAAACAAATGCAAACTGCCCAAAACTGCCGTTCACCCAGTCATGGCAGATCCTTTGGACAATTACACTTTTACCAATCCCTGCTCTCCCCAACAGTGCAATGACTTTGGTTTTGTTCTGTTGTTTCCCTGAGACGTGAAAGAGATTGTCCATGTTGACAGCTCTTCTTTCCCGTTCCGCTATGTCATAGATCCTGCATTCTTTGTCCAAGCACTTTGTGGAGTTTTTTTCAGATTTAGTTTCAGCTTCACCTTCTACCATCCAGGCCTCCACATAAATGTCTTCAAGAAGCATTTCATCATGCTCATGGCAAATGTAAGAGTGTTGGGTCATGTCCTTCAAGTATTCCTTCACCGTTTCTATGCATGCTTCAACGTCTTCTGTTGGTACAAAAGATGAAGTCGTTATGTGGCTAATTTACACCGAAGATAGTAATTATATGGCACCATCAATGCAATGGTGGCACAGAATTATCACAAGCGCTAATCACAGGGTTGTATTCTGCTTCACAAATTTGCTGCAGGTGACCACATTTGACTCCAGATTTGGAAGAAGTTCCCAAAGAACTGTAGGGAAACCCTTGGGAATTTGCACTACATCTCGGGGGGACTACATGGGAGAGATTGCGCAATAGTGAGTTTGTAAGACTGAAGAGTTTCACCATATGAAAGGGATTGTTCAGAGAAAGGACTACAAGATGACCAGTCTGATGTTTAGATAAATGATCACTGTTGGCTGGTGGAGGGGAGGGTGTTGGGTGTGTGGGGGGGAGGGGGGAGCAGATCAAAGGAACTGGTCATGCAGATGATCAGAGTAGAGGTGCTGATTGAGTAAAAGATTTGCCACCTTGTTAGTGAGTATTACAAGGTAAACTTTCCCATAAAAACATTGAAGCAAAACTATATTTTCAGGTCTGATGAGCAAAAAGAACTGGGGCATTTTCTCAGGATTATTTAACATTTTTAGTTTAAAAAAAAGAGTAAATATTATTTAATGGTTAAAAGACAAGACAAAGACATGGGTATGTGAAAGGCTGGTACATCTGAATGGGGCTGAGCAACAAAGGAACATTTGAAAATCTTTGCACTATGATTTTGCACATTTACATGAATATTAATTTCTAACTTCAAGTAACCCTTGCTTTCCCTCTCTGTCCCTCCCCAACCCTAGTTCTCGACTAGTTTAACTGTCCTCCTGATTAATTTTACTGATTGCATGCCTCGTTGTCACCTTCCCCTCAGCCAACAATGAACTATTCCACATTGTCTGCTTTGATCTTTCATTTTCACACTTTACACTTTCCATTTCTCTGGTCTCCCTCTCCCCCGACTCTCAGTCTGAAGAAGGGACTCCCCACCCCCCCCCGAAAAATCCCCATTCCTTTTCTCCAGAGATGCTGCCTGTCCCGCCGAGTTACTCCAGCATTTTGTTGTCTATCTTTGGTGTAAATCAGCATCTGCAGTTCCTTCCCACAGATATACTTCTGTTCCTTTCTCCTTTATCTGTGAATCCAGCTTTCCTTTGAATACATCATTGCTGTTTCTGTCTCAGTTTAACCCAACATCTGCAGTTCTTTCCAACACATGCACTATTTCGATGCTGCATCAAGTGTTGAAAAGTAACATATATTGCGCAACATGTTTAGTCTTTAATTCAATGTTGCAATGTGCTTGCTAACTTGATTCCTTGGGCACAAAATACACATAGGTGGCTTTGCTACTGTTAATGATAATAAAGGAATTGTAATATGTACTTGTTTTTGCAGATTCCTTGATTGTTGGTAGCATAGGTTCAGCTGATTCTTCACCAGATGATTCTGTTTCAAGATCTTGCATGTAAAGAAGAGATCATTAAAAATAATTGTAAATTAGCCCCTGCTCTCCCTCACTGTTCTTGCTGGGCCGCCCATTTCTGTGAAGCCCTCTCAGATTTTAGACTTCCCCGAGTACTTTGCTAACACCATTTGTTGGTTAGCCAAGAGGTCGCCTGCTTCCTTTAGATTAATGCTTCACTGTTCCACGGACCAGGATGTGGGTGACTCCACTACAGTCTTTCGTTCTGCTGTGCGACTTGCCTAACAATAACTCTTCTCGCTGATTCAAGCAGGACTCGGATGTGTTTGTGTGGGTTCGCACATTCTCCCTGTGACCTTGTGGGTTTCCTCTGGGCACGCCAGTTTCCTCCAAAGGCACGTACGTGTGTGTGTTGGTAGATTAATTGGCCGCTGTGAAAAGCCACCAATGTGAAGATGAATAGTGGAATGTGTAGGAACTGATAAGAATGTGGGGAGAATTTTGAAAAATGGGAGTAGTGTGGAATTGATGTAAACAAGTCTCGATGACTGGCACAACTTTGGGAGACTTTAAACATTAAACTTTATAGATACACCACAGGAACAGGTACTGGGGACAATTTACAATTTTACTGAAACCAATTAACCAACAAACCTGTACTTTTTTGGAGTGTGGGAGGAAATTGTGACAAGAGGAATCTGGAGCAACCGGTGAAAACTCACATGCTCACAGGGTGAACGTACAGCTCCGTACAAACAGCACCCAGAGTCAGGATCGAACCCGGGTCTCTGGCTCTGTGAGGCAGCAACTCTACCGCTGCACCACCGTGACTTTAAAAAAATTAATATCCAAAAGCACACACAACCCTGGCCACTCTTCCTCCTCTATCTTTGTTCATCTCTTTCTATTCACATTTCTTCCACCCCGATCATCTGCGACTAACAAGGCAGCCCCACCACCACTTGTGCCATTCAGTCCCTCTCTGCCCGCTCCATTTCCATTCTACTCTGATTCCTCCCCACACAGCTACTCCAGCTCAAAACATGCTTTGGTTCAATTCAATACCAAATGGTTATTGACCTATTGAAAGATTGACCTTGTTTTGTTCTCCAGATGCTGCCTGACCGGCTGAATATTTCCAGCATTTGCCTCCTTAAATCATTATCACGTACCTGGTCCCATGCTGTCGACAGAGGCCGGAGTCATTGGAGTGTACACAGGTTGAGGATTCATCGGGGACTCTCGCAAACAATGAAGGTCGATGTATTGAGGACTGGTGGCACCTGGTGGACTGCCCACAGAACTGACAGGTGAGCCAGCGTTGGAGATAACAGGCAAAGAGTTCCTTGATGTCGCTAAAGTATTCGGAGAACTGCCATGCATGGAATCAGCTGCCAAACACAACATGGAGAAAAGAAAGTGGTCATCTATCTTGACTAATCTCACCTGTTAGTTTTGTGCCCTATATTATATTTAAATGATGGATCATTAATTTTTAGGAGATGCAAATTTGAAAAAAGCAATGAGAGCAAATAGTTAATATTGACAACGGAAGCAAGAGATAGATTTTCCAAACAAGCCTCAACGTACACCTGGATAAAGGTGCTGCAGTACCTTGGTAGTACCAGAGAGGGGCAATGCTCTCAATGTTTTGTATGCACCAAATTCCCAATGTGAATGTAAAGAAAACCATGCACTATTTTTAGCACTTTTTGTATACATTTTCTGTGAATAGGTTTATTTTTGAAATGGAATAAAATCTAGAAGCAATGAACTATTTGCTAAATCATTGTTGCTTGATATACACATAGAAGGATGAGAGGGAATCTTATTGAAACATATAATATTATTAAGGGATTGGACACGTTAGAGGCAGGAAACATGTTCCCAATGTTGGGGGAGTCCAGAACCAGGGGCCACAGTTTAACAATAAGGGGTAGGCCATTTAGAACAGAGATGAGGAAAAACGTTTTCAGTCAGAGAGTTGTAAATCTGTGGAATTCTCTGCCTCAGAAGGCAGTGGAGGCCAATTCTCTGGATGCTTTCAAGAGAGAGCTAGATAGAGCTCCTAAGGGTAGCGGAGTCAAGGGATATGGGGAGAAGGCAGGAACGGGATACTGATTGTGAATGATCAGCCATGATCACATTGAATGGCGGTGCTGGCTCGAAGGGCCGAATGGCCTCCTCCTGCACCTATTGTCTATTATATGATTGATCACCTGCCATTTCATTGGTGATCGATGTGGTTAAAATCCAGCCAACTCACGATCAAAATCACCACTTTCTTTCTGCTTCACATAGGAAGTCCTGTATTTGTTGCTGTTAAAACTTGTCAACACTTGAGATGGCAGTGACAGCAATCATTGAGGTGGCTGAGGTGAAATTGGGCATGACTGCATTCACATCCCTCATTAGCCCTTTTTCTTGCTCCCACTTGAACGTGGAACTTCTTGAATAATGCCAGAAAGTGACTCACATGAGGAATGCACAGATGACGTTGGTAGCACGGTTGCAAATTCAAGATTCGATGGACTGTCATTTTGAACTGAAAAAAAGACAAAGAAATTAATTATATAAACTATCCAACATTCAAAAAATTCATTTAATATAATGAACAGGCTAAAGGTTTTTCTTCATTTAACACTGCCTTTCCTAATTTACCAAAGTATTCAGGGAAGCTGTAAGTTCTTGTTATGTTCAAGTGATGATCATAATGGCAGTAACTCAGCGGGACAGGCACCATCTCTGGAGAGAAGGAATGGGTGACGTTTCGTGTCGAGACTCTTCTTCAGACCTTCTCTCCCGAGATGCTGCCTGTCCCTCTGAGTTACTCCCAGCATTTTGTGTCTATCTTTGGTGTAAACCAGCATCTGCAGTCCCTTCACACACATCATAATGGCAGTTCTTTGCAAAGCCACCAGGTGGCTCTGCTGCTGCATTAGCAGCTTCACATCTTCACTGCCAAGCTGATAACCAGAGAGTCGTAGCACCTATTCATGTTGTCCAGGGTTGCTGCCTGACCCGCTGAGTTACTCCAGTACTTTGTCCCTTTTTTCAGGTAACCAATGGACTGCAATGCTAGTGCAGAAATCATCAGCATCGTTCCAAAAGGCAAAAGGCAGTTTAACCAGGCAGTTAAAATGTTTTTTAAAAAACTAACAAATCTACCTCTAGTTTGAATTTTTTTAAATACCTATGCCTATGAGAAATGCCCATGAATTCTCTATGAATTCATTAATAGAGGAAGAATTAGAACTTTTCTCCGTGTTGTAATTGAGATCAATGGCACACACATTGCTAGAATATTACAGGACATTCCTTGTCACGCAGGTGGCTGAGAAGGGATCTATTGGAAGTGTATAAAATCCTGAGAGGAATGGGTAGGGTGACTGCACAGAGTATTTAACCCAGGGTAGAGGAGTCAATAACCAGGGCACTTAGGTTTAAGGTGAGAGTGACAAAATGAAAGGGGGTGGTAGGTTTTTGGAATGAGTTGCCAGAGGAGGTAGTTGAGGCAGGTAGTAAAACAACATTTAAAAGACAATTGGACGGGTCCATAAATGGGAAGGGTTTAGAGGGATATGGAATAAATGTGGGCAAGTGGAACTAGTTTAGATGATGCATCTAGTTCAGCATGGATGAGTTGGGCCAAAGGGCCTGTGTTCATGCTGTTTGACTATGACAGGGGCAGCCTACTTGATGGGACAACTGCATGTGCTCATCTCCATCTAGACCCCTTCATACTTCCCTTTCGTATTGCTCAGCAGGTAACTGGGTCTGTTCCCACGCGGTATCTCTAAACTAAACTAAACAAAGCATGCATCAAGCCGTTTGTCCCAGTAAATGGTGACCTGTAAATAATCGAGGCCTATTGGACATTGCAGAATATGGAGGTTGATTATATTTAAGATACAAAAGGTTCATATACAGACCTAAAAAGTAGGTGGGTCCATTGATGACGAGCTGCGGAAGTGTGGAAATCTGAACTCCTGCAGGAGTGACAACTGTTCCATTTCTGACCGAGTCCTCTTTGTTCACTGAAACACAGAAATGCAAGAATTGTAACCTGCCTTTTCTGCCTGGGGTGGCGCAGCGATAGAACTGGCAGAGACGTGGGTGCAATCCTGACTACGGGTGCTCTCTGTGCGGAGTTTGCATGTTCTCGCTGTGACTGCATGGATTTCCTCTGGGTGCTCCGGTTTCATCCCACACACCAAAGACGTACAGGCTTGTTGGTTGATTGGCTTCAGTAAAGTTGTAAATTGTCCCTATTGTGTAGGATAGAACTAGTGTACAGGTGATCGCTGGACAACGCGGACTCGGTGGGCTGGAGGGCCAGTTTTCATATTGTAAGTCTGAAGTCTACAGTTTCTCAGTATATTCTATAAGGACAACTTTAGTTTGGACTGGATTGGGCCGGATATATCACACTGCCTGCAATCTCCACCCTTGGTTGTTTACCTGGGAAGATGGGCTCGGTCCTGGGACTCAGTGCCATGGTGTGATGAGACTTCATACAGAGTACAACTGAAGCCTTCAACTGGAGGGAATGTAAGTTTGTCTCCCTGACCAAAATCCCAGACCACTGGTGAATTTGTATGGAGTTTGCCTGTTCTCCCTGTGACTGTATTGGTTTTATTCGGGTTCTCCATAAAGACAGGGATTGGCAACTGTAAATTGTCTCTAGAACGTAGATGAGAAGTAGAACCAAGGGGGAGAATGTACGGTTAGCCAAAATGGAAGCTTGATGGTTAGCATGGACTTGTTGGGCTGAAGGGCCTGTTTTCTGTGCTATATTACTCTGCGACCATGTCTTTTTCACAATATGATAAAACCCATTAAAACACTGAGAAATAATTAAGAATAACTAATTAAAAACAGATACACAATATATAACTCACTTCTCTCCTCTTAATATTCAAACCCAGTTATATCCACTCAGATGAACGGAGTGGATGAATCCAGCACCAGGGTCTGGTAGAGTAGCATGCGAGAGGCATTCCCCACAAATCCCTGTGAATCTCAACACAGTGGGACTCTGTGGAGTTCAGTGATGGAACAGCAGAGTGGTGAGAGGTCAGGAACCTTGCTATGAGAGTCACCTTTGGAACCACTGACCACAGCCATCCCATTTCAATTACTTTTCCTGACCTACATCCATTCCTATCTCTAAAACCCAAATGCCACATGTTTCTCTAACAGAAGGAAGTGTTGCGTTATCTCAGCCAGAAGGTGGGCACAAAAAGCTGGAGTAACTCAGCTGCAGCATCTCTGGAGAAAAGGAATGGGTGACGTTTCGGGTCGAGACCCTTCTTCGGACTAGTTAGGGAGTAGGGAAACGAGAGATATAGACAATGATGTAGAGAGATAAAGAACCATGAATAAAAGATATGCAAAAAAATAACGATGCTAAAGGAAACAGGCCACTGTTGGCTGTTTTCTCAGCGGGTGCTGTTTTCACACTGGCCAGAAGGTGGTGCACACGTGCAAAGTGGAACGCCAAAGAAAATCAAAACACAACTGCAGATGATAAAAATCTGAAAGAAGAAACAGAAACTGCTGGAGACACCCAGTGGGCCAGGCAACATCCATGGAAAGAGAAACAGAAGCAACATTTCAGGTTGGAAATCCTTTGTCAGAACTTTGTCAATTCTCTGAGCCGACATTTCAGGTTTTCAGCACATCAAGCAGCACGTCCCATTACAATCAAGGGTTCATTGAACAGTGATCTCGAGTGTCAATCTGATTGCAACCTTGTGCCATCACTGCTATGTTCCATCAACATACCCATACAGGCAACAACAACTTGCAATGGATAGCACCTTTGATGTACTGAACAGTCCCGATATGTTTCACAGGAGGTATCATGCCATTAAAATTCATATGGGATATTGAGGCAGGTAACCAGAAATTTGGGCAAAGAAATAGGCTTGAAATTTTAGATCTATTTTCAAAGTACTCTCCTTTGAACAAGAGGCTCAAATTCTTGCAACCACCCCAAGAATGTCAGACTGTCAGAGTCTGAAGAAGGGTCTCGGCCCGAAACGTCACCCATTCCTTCTCTCCAGAGATGCTGCCTGACCCGCTAAGTTACTCCAGCATTCTGTGTCTATCAAGAATGTCAGACTCTTGATTGAAAAAAAGAGCAATCCAAAATTAGTTGGAGGCAATTTTACATGGATATGCACGAAATGGAGGAATATGGATCACACACAGACAAAGGAGATTAGTTTAACCTGGCATAATGGTTGGCACGGACATTGTGGGCTGTGCTGTGCTGCTCTATGCTCTATGACAGATCACATTCATCAATGAAGATGCAGTATTACAAACCTGGGAAAACATGTGAGTTTGATCCAAACTGTGAGACATGATTCATGAGTTCTTTCAGATGGTTGATTTCTGAGGAGCAGGTGACTGGGGAATGAACATCCTGCATCTTTGGACAATGTTCTCGGGAAGCAACTGGATTCTCCTCACCTGAAACAAAGATCAAATGTAGTGTTGCAGATCTCACTGTTTGCCATTACAAGCTGTAGGTTTTTAAGTAGCTGCTCAATCATTCCTTCTGCACCATTGAAGTACTAAACTGCTGAATAACTGATACAGAAATGTTCTGTTTAGAAGCAGTTCTGTTTGGAAGCAGTTTGGAAGAGATATGTGAATTGGTCAAGAGGCATTTCTAAGTAAAATGCTTTACAGTCGGTTCCGGATACCAGGCTTGCTGTTCTGCATGTAAACCATCTGCGAGCCAGCAAGGACTGAATTAAGCATTTTCTTTGTGAATTATTTTCTGCCTAGCATTAATAAAATATGATGCCAACCTTTTAAATTATGTACCTTGCTGCAACTTTTGTTTTTGCAAAGGATGGGTTTTATGGAGCAGGGAATTACAAAGGAGGCCAGTGTGAGCCACTGATGCAAGTTCCTCACCTCTTCTCAATTGTTTGGGCCTTGCAGCTTGATCCTGGGACACGACTCTCTGTGCTCTGTCATCACCATCAGCAGCTGGTAGAAAAGAAGATGCACAATTTAGTGCGGGTCTGTTAGTCAGCAAAGGATAGCGACACCAGTTGATCTGTGAACCTTAGCCTAGTAGGTTTGGGCGGCACAGTGGCGCAGCGGTAGAGATACTGCCTTACAGCGTCAGAGACCCTGACTATGGGTGCCGTTCGAACAGAGTTTGCACGTTCTCCCTATGACCTTGTGGGTTTTCTCCGGGTGCTCCGGTTTCCTCCCTCATTCCAAAGACGTGCGGGTTTGTAGGTTACTCGGCTTCTGTAAATTGCCTCCAGTGTCTGTGATAGTACTAGTGTACGGACGATCGTTGATCAGCACAGACTCTATGGGCTGAAGGGACTGTTTCCACGCTGTATCTCTAAACTAAACTAAACCAGACTAAACTAGTAGCCGAGGCCCCTGGATACCAACAGCACAGTGGGAACAGAGCAAGTAAACCATGCAGTTCCCAGTGTAGTTGGATGCCATTGCAATCCCGGAGGTATTTTAACTGGAGTCTGCATCGGAAGCCCTGTATGGGAAGGACAAAGATTCTCCAGCTGTAAGAGGAACCATGAGGTACCGTTCCCACCTTCCATGAGCTCCACCCCGCTGCCATTGACCAACAAGCCGGCAAGGGTCCTCCGTCACCAACCTACATCTCCGCCATACCCACTTCCTGCACTTTCCAGACAGGCTGTTGCAGCACTCTTTCAGGACACCTCAAAGTTAAAAGACCCGAGACAGGCCCTGGAGCCACAACCCCACCCACATCCCTAATCGTCCCCCGACCCACTGTGCTTATTCATGTCCCTCCTAATCCACCTCTTGGTGGCTTAAACTAGAACCGCAGTGACACATCCCATTGCTGGGTTTCCCGTGAACCTTAACCACTGTCCCTTCACTGTGTGAAAGCAAAGCATTTTAAAAAAATGTACAAGATATGGAAAAAACACAATTTTTTTTGAAGAAAGAGGAAGAAAACAAACCACAAGTTGCGACTTCTTGTCCTGAAACCGGAAGTCAACTTTCTATTAATGGAATCTTCAGTTGAGTTTGTTAAAAGAATAGAAAAACAAGGAACTACAGGTGCTAGCTTAACAAAAAAAAAGGCACAAAGTGCTGGAGTAACACGGCAAGTCAGGTAGCATATTTGGAGAACGTGGATAGGTGATGTGTTGGACTGGGACCCTTCTTCAGACTGATAAATGGATAGGTAACATTTTGGATCAGTACTCATCTTTAGACTGATGAAGAGTCCCTATTTGTTCTCCGGAGATGCAGCCTAATCTGCTGAGGTACTCCAGCACTTTGTGTTTTTTTTTTGCTAAAACAATATTTGGGCTCCCCCACTTCTTGACTGCCCTCCCCATTCATCAAAATGTCCGTTCCCACGTACAACCTCTGGACTACTTTATATGATCTCACGCCATCAAGGATGAACGGTGTTAAATTACCGACTCACCTCTCTTCCTGTTTTTAGCTTTGGTGCAGGATGGCGTAACGAAATTCTGGCAGGTAGTTTCATTGTCTGTTGAAGACGAGTTGTGGCCTGAAATTAAAAGATTCATCGCCATGTTTTAATACAAAATCTGTCAATGAGTTCTATCCTCATTGTAATAAACTGCACGAGGCCATATTCCAAGAAAATAATCTTATTTCTCCCCATGAAATATAAAATCAATGAGTTCTACACAGACCTATAATCAGAATACATATACTTCTGAAGTATGTCTGAAGAAGGGTCTCACCCCGAAACATCACCTATTCCTTTTCTCCAGAGATGCTGCCTGACCCGTTGAGTTACTCCTGCATTTTGTGTCTATCTTTGGTGTAAATCAGCATCTGCAGTTCCTTCCCACAGATATACTTCTGTTCCTTTCTCCTTTATCTGTGAATCCAGCTTTCCTTTGAATACATCATTGCTGTTTGCTTTAATTCGTATGGGAAGTAGACAATATTCTAGCCAAATCCCAGGGAAAGAGGTTTTTCCTGAATTCCCTGATGAGTGTATTAGTGACCATATTGTATTTTCCAACAGCAGTTTAGATTTTTTTTTTAGATTTAGAGATACAGCACAGAAACAGGCCCTTCGGCCCACCGGGTCTGCGCTGCCCAACGATCCCCGCACACTAACACTAGGGATAATTTTTACATTTGCCCAGCCAATTAACCTACATACCTGTACGTCTTTGGAATGTGGGAGGAAACCGAAGATCTCAGAGAAAACTGGTCCAGTTCTGGAAAATCTGCATCTCTGACGGCCAACAGCAAGTGGAATGATCAACTGAAAGACACAAATTGCTGGAGTAACTCAGCGGGTCAGGTAGCATCCTTGGAGAACATGGGTAGGTGACGTTTGGGGTCGGGATCTGAATGTCACCTAACCATGTTCTCCAGGGATGCTGACTGACCTGCTGAGTTACTCCAGCATTTTGTGTCCATCCTTGGTAAACCAGCATCTGCAGTTCCATATTTCTACATGATCAGCTGAAATCTCTTTTCAAAAGTAGTGACCATCCTGCTTCCCGGACCCACCCACTGGAACTGAATACCCTGGTGAATACTTTACACTAAACCCATTTATAGTTTGCTTGGTTGTCCAGCTCTGTTGTGAACGCTAAAAGAAAGCAGGTGTGCCCTCTACACCAATACAATCATGAAAGCAGGTGTGCCCTCTACACCAATACAATCATGAAAGCAGGTGACCAAATAACCTTTATGCTTCTCTTCAACCTCTGCTATCAATGGGTAATAGCGGAAGTAGGGAACCAAGCAGAGAAGGCAATTTTTTTAAGTCACCTGCATCCTTTCAAGGGAACTGGAATTTCTGCCGTGACAACTTGGCGTGCTCTTCCTCAGCAATGAGCTCAGGAGGAGGACCGCTTGAAATTGATACTGGAGAACTGTGAATGTGAACTAAAGCATCAGAGGTGATCCCTGATATTCTCAAGCAAGAAAGAGGAAGTCTGTAATCTTTCCCTGCCTCCCTTTGCAGCCTGGGATTAACCCCCAAACCAGGTGAATCTCATCATGAAATTTATGAATGTTTAAATAAGTTAAATTAAGCACAAAAACTACATTCTGTTAACATCCGAAATGAAAAGTGTCTTAATTGTTTGTCAACTATTATAAAGTAACAATGACATAGCCTATGGGATGACCAAGATTGAGCATATGCTAAGATCTCGAGTCCACTTTGAGAAGGATCTTGCAGTGGTGTAACCCCTTAGTTATTACATACGGTTTATGCACCTGTACACCCCTTATTCGTTAAGGAACTTACAAGTGATGTTGCTTAATGGAGTGTGTCTAACCGAGATTTCTTCACCTACAAAAGGGATAAAGGAGGTTAACGATAAAAAAACATCCGATAAAAAACTCTTCAAAGTTCAAATGGGAAATTTGGTGACAGTCATTCTCAGGCTGATTTTTTCCTTGGATCTCATGATGTCTCACTCCAGGATTGTTGATGGAGGTGGAGAGGACAGCTTGTCTACCTGGATATTGACCTGGTGTGCCACCAATTCCATAAAATGCTAATGGGACCTTAACGATGAAGCCTACTGTATGCAGCATCGGGGCAGAGTGTACACTGGTGCAACTGGGCACCATTTTGTGATTTCACTCAATTTAATTTAATTTAGTTTTGAGATGCCAGTGTGGAAACAAGCCCTTCGGCCCAACGAGTCCGCACCGACCAATGATCCCCGCTCATTTACACTATCCTACACGCGCTAGGGACAATTTATATTTATACCAAGCCAATTAACCCACAAACCTGTACGTCTTTGGAGTGTGGGAAGAAACCAAGTATCTCGGAGAAAACCCACGCGGTCACGGGGAGAAGGTATAAACTCCGTACAGACAGCGCCTGTAGTCGGGATTGAACCCGGGTCTCTGGCGCTTTAAGGCAGCAACTCTACCGCTGTGCTACCGTGCTGCCCTTAAAGCGCCAATTTGCAATAATTCAATCTACTGGGACACACGGAGTTCAATGAAAAGTTGTTGAAAAGACCCAAATGAAAATCAGGCACATGATGAAGTAATAGATTATATTTAATTGCTTATTTCAAAATTTGGTAATTACTTTTAATCGGAAATATTAGTTTTGGTACTCAAAACATTTTCAGTCCAGTCCTGCATGCTAGGCTCATTTACAATATTGCACTGTGTACCAATTTGTAGCATGATACAGGGAGCAAGGGTGATCGCACTGGAGCCATGCTCCCTCCAATCATCCCAGCATGCTGTGGGAGAAGGCTCGGCAGGAAGTCCAGTGGACAGAACATCAGATTCAATATTTTCATTTCTTTGAGACAAAGGCTACAATTCTGTCTTGCAGTTAAAATACAGATTTTAGACTTTAGAGATACAGGGTTGAAACAGGCCCTTCGGCCTACCGAGTCTGCACTGACCAATGATCACCCACCGTACACTAGCACTATCCTACATACAGCGGACAATTCACAACGTTTTCGAAGCCAATTAACCTACAAATTTGTGGAGTGTGGGAGGAAATCAAAGCACCCGGTAAAAACACACACTGTCATATACAAACACACACTAGAATATACAAACTCCATACAGACAGCACACGTAGTCAGGATCAAACCCGGGTCTCTGGTGCTGCAAGGCAGCAACTCTACCATTGTGCCACCCCAGTGAAAATAAACGTACCAAAATACTGCTCCAGTGCTATTGTGTTAGATGGCCGTGGATCCTGTAAGTACTTTAAGATGCCGTCTGTATAATAAGGAGAGGGCAGATTTGTTAGGCAGGTGGCAGAAACGGCACCATAATTAATCAATTCATTCTTATTAGAATAATTTCTTAGGAGAGACTCAGTCAAAATGATAACACTTACCAATTCTGTTTTCGTATTCACAATTTATATTTATCTCACATAAATCTTCTAAAAGTTCAGAATGGTTATCATCAAAACCTTAAATGGATGAGAGAAACAACATTCAGACTTGTATGTGTCAAGATAAAGTCTTGTACTTGCAAGAGAAGAAGTCACGGTAGGAGCAGGAGTAGGCCACCTGGCCCCTCAGTCCCACCTCACCTTCCAACACGACCATGCGTGCTCTGATCCAGGCCTCCCTCCTTAAAAATACACCCGCTTCTTTAATTTCTATGATCCATATTCCTCCAGAGTAGAAGATTCCAGGCATTCCCACCCACAGCAAAACGCTATACCTTTGCACCTCAGTTTTAAATGACTGTTCCTTTGTCTTGTAACTGTGTTATCTCATTTGAAGAGAACAGAAAGTGCTGCAGGGACTCAGTGGGTTGCATAGCATCTGTGGAGGGAATGATCTGACATTGTTTCAGGCTGCTCAAGATTCCTGCATCTGCAGTTTCTTGTGTCCTCCTCCTATTTGAGGGTCTCCTACAACTAGAAACACCCCAGAATCTACTCTCTGCAATGTCCCCTTAGTTTAGAGATACAGCGCAGAAACAGGCCCTTCGGCCCACCGGGTCCGCGCCGACCAGCGATCCACGTACATTAACACTATCCTTCCTACACACAATGGGGACAACTTTTCTTTACATTTACCAAGTCAATTAACCTGCAAACCTGTACGTCTTTGGAGTGTGGGAGAAAACCGAAGATCTCGGAGAAAACCCACGCAGGTCACGGGGAGAACGTACAAACTCCGTACAGACAGCACCCGTAGTCGGGATGGAACCCGGGTCTCCAGTGCTGCAAGCACTGTAAGGCAGCAACTACCGCTGCGCCACCGTGCCACACATATATAGGCTCTTATATGTATCAATTTGATCACTCCTCATTCCTCTAAACTCCAAAGAGTACAGATCCAACTTTAGCTATTCATGATAGGACAACAATCTAATTAGAAATATTAGCCAAGTTAGTCCCTTAAACTATTACATCTTCTAGTTGCAGGGGCATCTTCTTTTTCATTGAATGTCAGTTATGCATGAGAGAAAGAAGGTTAAACATTACCACCAGTCAAAGAAATACATAGGGTGTGGATTGATCCAAGTAGAGAATGAGATTGAGTCAAACTGCATTAAAGAAAGAAAGTCATGAGATCACCCACTCCTACTGTAAATTCATCACCCAATATCTTTACTGCTGCAGCAGCTTGGTTTGCGATTATTTCTACCGCAGAGAACATAGACTTTTGCCTTGTGTATAATTTAACTGCCACATCTGCGCAGTGATCCTGATGGGAATGAGAAGACTTGCTAGCGTCTGAGTGCAACCTCATGGGTCTGACATCGTAAATGAACCCACGCAATGGATAGCAGAATTCAATGGTGCTCCTCTTTTTCACCTTCCCCTTGCTTCTTTGCTTCCTTCTATTCTTGCACGGCCCACACAGGCCCCCAGTCAGTTCATCTGTCCCTGAATGCTAGTACGTCTTATTGAAAACTACAAGATCCTAAGGGGACATGACAGTGTAGATGCTGAGATGTTTTCCTGACCATCCCGAGTATCATGGTCTCTTTGGCTTCTTGCTATTTTGCAGCTGATTCCTGTGTAAATATTGAGGGGATTTTCCTCTTGCGCCTTTTACATTATAAGTTTTTGACTCCCCTCACCCCCATCCTACTTGCCTTCAGCCGCAGAAAGTTCCTCTAAGCTTCTTGCTGTCACTTGTCTCACCAAATCACCTTTTGTGTGGGTCTGAAGGAGTGTTGATTTACTGCTGGACTCGAGAGCATGCACGTGAGCAAATTCCTAGCGTGCATAGTTTTGATGGAACAGATAGCCACCATGATTGTGGTGGTGGGAATGGACACTGACTTCAGAAACTCCAGTCCATCGACTTTCATGGGGAACAGTGAACATCTTGTGTGTGGTGATACATCCATCAGAACAGTGCTGACTCCTGCATTATGGCATTAAGAGCAACTTGGAGTATTTGTTCTTGCAGATGAAATGAAAGGCCACTCAGATAAAGAGAAGTGCATCAGTACCAAATGCACTCCTCCAAAACATATCTTGCGTCTCCTATATCCTGGACACACACGAGTGGCCCCCTAATTGGCTTCCTGTGTATGGCATCTCTGCAGCTAAATTAGTCATTTGAATTCAAATAGTTTCGTTTCGTTTATTATTGTCACATGTACTGAGGTGCAGTGAAAAGCTTTTGTTGTCTGCTATCTAGTCAAAGAAAAGACTATACATGATTACAATCAAGCCGTCCACAGCGTACAGATAAAGGATAAACGGTACAACATTTAGTGAAAGATATAGTCCGACAAAGTCCGATCAAGTCCAATTCAGTCAGAAGAAAGGTCTCGACCCGAAACGTCACCCATCCTTTTTCTCCAGAGATGCTGCCTGACCCGCTGAGTTACTTTGTGTCTAATGTCCAATTAAAGATAGTTCGAACGGTCTCCAATAAGGTGGAAGGGATTAAGGAAACAAATTAAGGGAAATTTGAGGCCTACAGTACACAGCAGAGCATTTGCAAACCAGACAAAATCTTAAAAGAATCTTTCGTGTCAACTTTCATGTTTAGTCTTAGAACAGCATCGCAGAACATGAACAAATTATTTAAGCAATGCCCAAAGATGTATTTCTCTGATTACTGCTCTGCATGCAGTCATAGGTACCTGTTCCAACAGCTGCTTCTCCATTCTGAATGCAGGTGCCAGGCATTGGCATCTGGCCATCTTGTAACAAAGTCAAGTAGCTGAGGTTTTTCACTGCTGGTTGGTCGATGGTGTAGCTTTGATTTCTCATGACTGGAAATTTAAAAAAAACAAATGCACAGATCTGAAAAGCATGCTCCAAAATATCAATGCTTCCACACCACTTGCCAATCGCTTGCTTTCAACTTGGGTATGATATTGGGAATTTGGAGAACTAAAACTCTTCATATGTGCAAGAAAAATATTTGTCAAAAATTAGGTTGTTTAAATACTTGGATGCGATGCAAAGGGGCAAAAGTTTGTTGAAGTGAAACTGAAAGTCATCAGGCAAAATTTTCATGACGCCCAAACCAAACATCCAGGCGTATTTTTCTGAATGCTGAACAAAGAGATCTGCAAATTCAAAATCCATCAACACGATGCTGACAATACTGTTCAAACATGTTCTGGGCTTATCTCATTCTCATTTATGAAACTCACAATTGACTTTTTGATCAATTTAAATGAATTGTTTGAAAGATACAGTAAGGAAACAGGCCCTTTGGCCCACCGAGTCCACACCGACTATCAATCACCCATTCACACCAGCTTGGTGTTATCCCACATTCCACACTCCTTTATTTACACACCAGGGGCATTTTACAGAGGCCAATTAACCTATAAACCTACATTGTATGGAATTTTGCACCTTCTCCCTGTGACCTGGGCATGAGTTTCGTCCCACACTCTAAAGACGTACAGGTTTGTAGGTTAATTAGCTTTGGTTAAATTGTAAATTAGTTTAGCTGGAAACCGGAGCTCCCGGCAGAAACCCACGAGGTCACAGGGAGAATGTGCAAATTCCATACAAACAGCACGCGAGGTCGGAGTCAAAGCCGGGTCTCTGGCACCATGAGGCAGCAGATCTACCAGCTGAGCCACTGTAACTCCAGTTGTGGGTTTTCCTCAGTGTCTGAGCCGCAAGGCTGTAGACTGGAAATGATCAGAGGAAGTTTTAAACCAAGGACATTCGACAGAATGGTGCATACAATTATTGTGCATAGTTCTGGTCGTCCCGTTATAGGAATGTTGTGGATGCTTTGAAGGATGTAGAAGGTTTACTAGGGTGCTGCCTGGATTAGAGAATGGACAAACCTGGAGTGATTTCTTTGGAGCATCAGGGGCTGCAGGGAGGCCTGACTGAAGTTTATAAAATTATGAGAGGCAAAGAGAGGGTAGACAGTCAGAATCTTTCTCCCAGAATGGAAATGTCAAATAATCGAGGGAATAGCTTTAAGGTCAGAGGAGACAGTTATTTTTTTACATGCAGAATGGTAGGTACCTGGAACACACCGCCAGAGGTGGTGGTGGAAGCAGAGTTTATAGTAGCATAGAGGCTTTAGATATACACATGAATATACAGGGGATGGAAGGATATGGATCATGTAGGCAGAAGGAATTAGTTTAATTTGGCATCAAGCTCAACATAGACATCATGGACTGAAAGGTCTGTATGTGTGTAGGAAAGAACTATTGAAGATAGACACAAAATGCTGGAGTAATTACTGGAGCAGGTAAAAGGTCTGTACGTGTGCTGTACTGTTCTGTTTAATTTAATATTCTCCAGTGGAACACGTTAACAACAATGTCACACTGCACTCTACAGTTCTTCAATCTACTTACTTCCATCTAGTTACTGCAGTTGGAGTTTCATCAGCTAATTGCCAGATTCTCCTAATTTCAGTTGCATGGAAAACATGGTCAAAAATGAACTCAACTTGCATTGTCCACACCCTCTACATGATAAACGCTGGAGGAGAACTGTACTGGTTACATGGATAATATGGCGTTGCAACTCAACCTGAATTAACAGCGACGTGATTATTTTAGAGTGGATTAAGGTATCAAAATGTCACTTCATTGTAAAACAATTGGTCTCCATGTTATCCTCGAGTACTATTTATATAACCACAGGACCTTAAGGTAGTCATACTATCCTTATTACCATTTCTTCCATTAAATTGGCTTTCGGGAGGGTAATACTGTTCAAACAAGCCTAATGATGTCTCCCTGGGTTCTTCACCTCAACAATACACTTCAAAGAAAGTGCGTAAGAACAAAAAAAAAATTACACTACCAGTCCAAGACAAATCAGACACAAATTTCGGCTTCCCTCTCAAATTTCCAACTGACCGGTGACAGAGCACAACTCGGTGAGATACAAAAACAATCTGGGTTTTGCATCTTTTGCACTGGGACGATGCATAGTAGCGGCTCTCAATGGGTTGAAATTGAAATATTTAGAATAAAGAGAAACAAAAACTTGAAATGTAGGAAATCGGACATAAAACGCCCAAAAATCAGAAAATATGAAATGAGCTTCAAAAAAGATAGTACACTGCTTAACAAAAATTATTTTGCAGAGTGACACAATTTTACCTGCTTTATTGTGTGTTAGATACAGTGATGAAAATAACCATGGCCACAATTAAATAGAGAAATGAATCCCAGCGTTGCTTCATATGTGCGTTATATACAAATATTTCAATCATTCACTGGCTATAATAGTTCATAGGCATTGCTAACAGCAGTCAGCAATATTCATTTTGTCCTTTAAGGGCAAATGTGAGTATTGTGGAATATTTGTTTAATTAGACCTTGGATGCCTTAGGTGCCTTTAATTCCAGTTTTGAGTTACAGACCTGTTGAGAACTATAGGTAACCATATAACAATTACAGCACGGAAACAGGCCAGTTTGGCCCTTCTAGTCCATGCCGAACACTTTATCCGACCTAGTCCCATCTACCTGCTCTCAGACCATAACCCTCCAATCCCTTCCCATCCATATACCTATCTAATTTACTCTTAAATAATAAAATCGAGCCTGCCTCCAACACTTCCACCGGAAGCTCATTCCATACAGCCACCACCCTCTGAGTAAAAAAGTTACCCCTCATGTTACCCCTAAACTTTTGTCCCTTAATTCTGAAGTTATGTCCCCTTGTTTGAATCTTCCCCACTCTCAAAGGGAAAAGCTTACCCACGTCAACTGTCCGTCCCTCTTAAAATTTTAAAGACCTCTATCAAGTCCCCCCTTAACCTTCTGCGCTCCAAAGAATAAAGACCCAACCTGTTCAATCTCTCTCTGTAGCTTAAGTGCTGAAACTCAGGCAACATTCTAGTAAATCTCCTCTGTACTCTCTCTATTTTGTTGACATCCTTCCTATATTTTGGCGACCAGAACTGCACACCATATTCCAGATTCGGCCTCACCAATGCCTTGTACAATTTTAACATTACGTCCCAACTTCTATATTCGATGCTCTGATTTATAAAGGCAAGCATACCAAACGCCTTCTTCACCACCCTATCCACATGAGATTCCACCTTCAGGGAACAATGCACAGTTATTCCCAGATCCCTCTGTTCCTCTGCATTCCTCAATTCCCTACCATTTACCCTGTACGTCCTATTTTGATTTGTCCTACCAAAATGCAGCACCTCACACTTATCAGCATTAAACTCCATCTGCCATCTTTCAGCCCACCCTTCCAAAAGGCCCAAGTCTCTCTGTAGACTTTGAAAATCTACTTCATTATTAACTACACCACCTATCTTAGTATCATCTGCATACTTACTAATCCAATTTGCCACACCATCATCCAGATCATTGATGTAAATGACAAACAACAGCGGACCCAACACAGATCCTTGGGGTACTCCACTAGACACTGGCCTCCAACCTGACATACAGTTGTCAACCATTACCCTCTGGTATCTCCCATTCAGCCATTGTTGAATCCATCTTGCAACTTCACTATTAATACCCAACGATTCAACATTCTTAATCAACCTTCCATGTGGAACTTTGTCAAATGCCTTACTGAAGTCCATATAGACAACATCCACAGCCTTGCCCTCATCAATTTCCCTGGTAACCACTTCAAAAAATTCAAGAAGATTAGTCAAACATGACCTTCCAGGCACAAATCCATGTTGACTGTTCCTAATCAGGCCTTGTTTATCCATATGTTTATATATATTGTCCCTAAGTATCTTTTCCATTAATTTTCCCACCACAGACGTCAAATTAACAGGTCTATAATTGCTAGGTTTACTTTTAGAACCTTTTTTAAACAAGGGAACAACATGCGCAATGCGCCAATCTTATGGATAAGAGGGGATTGGAGGGTTATGGTCTGAGAGCAGGTAGATGAGACTAGGTCAGAGAGAGAGGTCGGCATGGACTGGTAGGGCCTGTTTCCGTGCTGTAGTTGTTATATGGTTATATGGTTATATGGTTACAGGGACATGAAACGTAACAACACAACAAGTAAACATTCTGTTAACTTGTCTTTTAAACTAATAATTTTATGTAAACCAAACTCTGAGAGAGCAAGCCAAAGTAACCTCAGTGCACATTTCATTGTGGTTCAGTGCTGAGGCCGGGTTGGTGTTTGGATCGTGCGGGTGGTTCAAGAGTTAGATGGTTGATGGGTGGAGGCTGTTCTTGAACCTGGAGTTAGCGGTTTTCAGGTTCCTGTAACCTCTTTACAATGGTGGCAGTGCGATTGAGAGCATGGACAGGATGGTGTGGGTCTTTGATGATATTAGCCTCCTCATTGAGGCAGCAGGGCCTCATGGAGATCTCTTTAATGGTGGGGAGGTTGATGCACATGATGGACTGGGCAATGTGCACAACTTCTTGTTGCCTCCTTCATTCCTGAGCATTTGAATCACTGAACCAGGCTGTGATACAACCAGACAGTATGCTGTCCACTTGAAGAAGTTTGATATTGTATTGGGCGACAAGCCAAAGCCTCTCAAACGTCCGAGAAAGGCGTGGGCAAGTATTCTTTCTCACAAACGGGTCTGAGTCAGCAGCACTAACCGATGTGCCACGATGCACTCCATCTGGAGGTCTAGAGAACAACAAGCAGGATAACAACAGACTGCAAGAGGAGATAGTAGGTTGCCACACTGGGAAAACAAGTAAAACCGATCAGTGTGGTGTGCAAAGTTCCCATACAGCGTGCAGAAACAATAAGCCCCAAATATATATGTGCACAAAACTTTGAAAATGAAACCCTGCAAGCAAGTCCCATGGTGGATTGTGTAACTTTATTGCAACTTCATCAATTTTACCACTAATTCCCATCCTGCTCTTAAATATACTTGGACCATCTCCAACATCTCCCTACCGTTTCTGGATCTCACCATCTCCATCGCAGGAGACAGACTAGTGACTGACATCTATTACAAAGCCACTGACTCCCATAGCTATCTGGACTACACTTCATCCCATCCTGTTTCCTGTAAAGACTCTATCCCCTACTCCCAATTCCTCCGTCTACGCCACATCTGCGCCCAGGATGAGGTGTTCCATACAAGGGCATCAGAGATGTCCTCATTCTTTAGGAAACGGGGTTTCCCCTCTTCCATTATAAATGAGGATCTCACTAGGGTCTCCTGAATATCCCGTAGCTTCGTTCTTGCTCCCCCTCCCCCCATTCGTAACAAGGACAGAGTCCCCCTTGTCCTCACCTTCCACCCCATCAGCCATCGCACACAACAAATTATCCTCCAACATTTCCGCCACCTCCAACGGGATCCCACTACTGGCCACATCTTCCCATCTCCACCCCTTTCTGCTTTCCGCAGAGACTGTTCCCTCCGAAACTCCCTGATCCACTCGTCCCTTCCTACCCAAACTATCCCCTCCCCAGGTACTTTCCCCTGCAACTGCAGGAGATGCAACACCTGTCCCTTTACCTCCCCCTTCAACTCTATCCAAGGATCCAAACCATCTTTCCAGGTGAGGCAGAGATTCACCTGCACGTACTGCAACCTCATCTATTGTATCCGCTGTTCCAGATGTCAACTTCTCTACATCGGCGAGACCAAGAACAGGCTCGGCGATCGTTTCGCTGAACACCTCCGCTCAGTCCGTCTCAACCAACCTGATCTCCCGGAGGCTCAGCATTTCAACTCCCCCTCCCATTCCCAATCTGACCTTTCTGTCCTGGGCCTCCTCCATTGTCAGAGTGAGGCCCAGCGCAGATTGGAGGAACAGCACCTCAAATTTCGCTTGGGCAGTTTACACCCCAGGGGTATGAACATTAACCTCTCCCACTTCAGGTAGTCCCTACTTCCCCTCTCTATCCCCTCCCCCTTCCAGGTTCTCCCACTAGCCTTCCTGTCACCGACTACATTCTATCTCTGTTCCGCCACCTCCCCTGACATCGGTCTGAAGAAGGGTCTCGACCCGAAACGTCACCCATTCCTTCTCTCCTGATATGTTGCCTGACCCGCTGTTACTCCAGCATTTTGTGTCTACCTTCGATTTAAACCAGCATCTGCAGATTTTTTTCCTACATACCTTGTGTAACTTTAATCCTGCAACAGTTTAATGGTCTATGTCCTGAAAACCATGTGAGCACAACATTTCAAACTTTCAACACAAACTTTCAAAAGGTCATGTTCGTAAAGAAAAGTAATTGGATTTTTTTTAAAAAGGTGGGGTGCAGATAAAAATGGACACCTTTATCAAAGGCTCAGTGTAGGCATTCAGGTTCAGTTTTATTGATGTATTATTCAGTCAGGAAGGTTGGTTTGGGATACCAGAAGTGTCAAAGAATTCTGTGGAGGCAATTCAACCCATTGCATGCATGCTGGTTGAAATGAAGATGCCCAAAATAATCCGTGGCACAGCTGGAAAAGCTGCTGGCTTCACAGAACCTGACACCCAGGTTCGATCCTCACCTCGGCTGCTATCTGTGTGGTGTTTGCACGTTTTCCACGTGACCCCAAGAAGCATTGCTCCACACATTTCTGGATTAAATTCCAAACCTCAATTTCCTCTTGGACTTGTTGCATCATCTGAAAACATCTTTATCATGTAACCCACATTTAAGCCTAAATCATCACAATAGACACCACAAGTCTAAGTAGTGAGCCTTGTGAAACCCTGCTGATAATGGTCACAAAAACAACTACTGACTATTATGCTCCTTTTCTTGCCAAGGAGACCATTTTGGATCTAAATTTACCACTTTGATTCTCATGAACGTCCTCTTCAGCGGCCAGCTTGCCTTGTGGTGTCTCTTCAAAAGCTTTGCGAAATTCTTTGTGGATAACGTTATCCACATCAAGACTCAAGGCTGGTTTACAAAATAATACACAGAAGTGTGCTGGAGTAACCCAGTGGGTCAGGCAGCATCTCTGAGAACATGAATAGGTGATGTTTCGAATCTTGACCCTTCTTCACTGATTGTAGTCGGGGAGAGGGGGAAGAAAACTGGGTGGGGCAGGGGAAAGGCTGCCAAGTGAGAGGCGGATGCAGGTGATGGGGGTTTGATTTGCAGATGGGTGGTCAAAGGCCGGAGATGGGAAGAAGACAAAATACTGTGGAAAGGAGATGAGGAGATAAGGGGAGAAGAGGCAAAAAATGTGGAGTCAGAGGAAGGGATATAGGTGGCTGGGGTAAGGGGAAAGGCTTGTTGCTGGTTGGTTATCTAAAACTGGAGAAATTAATCCTCATACCATTGAGTTGTGGCTACCGAAGCAGAATATGAGGTGCTGGTCCACCTGTTTGTGTGTGGCTTTACTCTGGCAGTGGAGGCCCAAGCAAAAAGGTAGGTATGGGAATGGGAAGAAGAGTTAAATCAGTTAGCAACCTGGTGATTTGACAGATCCTCGCATACCGAACAGGGGAGGGGGGGGGAGGAGGGAGGGGGGAAGGGGAGGAGGAGACGGGGCTGCACCAATGCAGGAGAGGTTTGGGCCCAACGGGTCCACTTGGTCTAGTCTTTACTAAAGGAAGAGAACATCTCAAATGTCCGAGAACGGAAACACGGTAGCGCAGCGGTAGAGTTACTGCTTTACAGCGAATGCAGCGCCGGAGACTCAGGTTCGATCCTGACTACGGGTGCTGCACTGTAAGGAGTTTGTACGTTCTCCCCGTGACCTGCGTGGGTTTTCTCCGAGATCTTCAGTTTCCTCCCACACTCCAAAGACGTACAGGTATGTAGGTTAATTGGCTGGGTAAATGTAAAAATTGTCCCTAGTGGGTGTAGGATAGTGTTAATGTACGGGGATCGCTGGGCGGCACGGACTTGGTGGGCTGAAAATGCGTTTCCGGCTGTATATATATGATATGATATGATATGATATGATAATTTTGGGAGCAGCTGTGGTGAAGACAGAGAAATTGTGTGTGAGGAATAGTGTCTTTGCAAATGGCAGGATAGGAGGAAGTGTAGTCCAGATAATTGTGGCAGTCAGTGGGTGTATAGTAGATGTCAGCCAATAGTCTATCCACAGATGGAGATACAGAGAGAGAGATCAAGAAAGGAAAGAGAGGTCCGAGATTGTCCAAGTGAATTTGAGGGCAGTGTGGCAGTTATTGGTAAAGTTAATGAAACCAACAAGTTCAGCATGTCGACCCTCCTTGATACCTCCTCAAAACTTCCGGTCACATTAATCAGTCAATATGTTTCTATCCTCATAGACCTCAAATCCCGAGATATCCAGGCATCGAGAGATCACGGTGTTCAACTGGCAAATGGATAAGTTAAGTGTTTAGTAAGAGGTTGGCCTCGGGTTTATACTGTGGGATAATGCGAGATTATCCAGATTACAAGGAAGAATCAAAAGACAAATTGTTGCAGTACAGAACAATCTACGACCTTGAACATGCAGCAAGTAACTAGCGGATCTAATGAACTGCTGGTCTTTATTGCAAGTGGCTTGAAGTATAAAAGCAGGGCTTTGATGCTGGGTGGTGCTAAGACCACACTTGATCTAGTGCATAGAGATTGTTTTGCATACTTAGAACACAAGGAAATAACAAGAGGAGACCAATAAATAGAATCAAAACCCCTCAGGGAGGGACACTTCCTATTTTGAGGTATCTGGAACTAGGGGCATCGAGAAGAAGACTAACTCGACTTCACAACTACCAGTCTATAGCCTCCTAAATCTAATGTTATCCAGGTACATTTTTTTATACAGAAGGGTGTTTTTTGCCTGCAACACCCTATCAGGCAGTGAGTTTTAAAACTCCACTATTGCTCGAGTGAGTTTTTTAATGCAAATCCCTGTCATTACCCATTCGACACCTTCTAGTATCTTACAGGCAAATTGCTTCCTCTTCACTCCAGTCGGCCCCCAATTACATTTCCTTCCACTTTCATACGTTCAAAAGTAAGTGAATAAAATCCAGTCAGTTTTCTCAAATAACTGCCTTTGTGTGAATTCCCACCACATCCTCCCCAGGTCAATCGTATTCTTCTTGAATCATGGTGACGACAACTAATACAATTAGTATTTATACAATTTCATCGACATACAATTAATAGCTGATGCACAGCAAATTATAAGTGTCCCATTTGTGTGTTTTTAACCATCCTACCCAGCTGCCCTGTTGTATCTAAATAGTCATAGAGTCATACAGCAGGTAAATGGAGCCTTCAGCCCTACTTGTTCAAAAGGTCATAAGTGAGAGGAGTAAATTTAGGCCATTCGGCCCATCAAGTCTACTCCGCCATTCAATCATGACTGATCTATCTCTCCCTCCTAACCCCTTTCTCTTGTCTTCTCCCCATAACCTCTGAAACCTGTACTAATCAAGAATCTATCTATCCCTGCCTTAAAAATATCCACTGACTTGGCCTCCACAGCCTTCTGTGGCAAAGAATTCCACAGATTCACCACCCTCTGACCAAAGAAAATCCCCAGCACAATATACTTCTTAAATCAAATATTATTTGCCACATTTCTGTGCTTCCCTCCCCCTGGCGTTTTCACAAATAACTCTCACTGTCCACAGTCGCTTGTACTCACCCATCAAAAATACAACTAAGAACCAGTGGAAATCATGAAAATCACAAGGGGTGGAGAGAGCAATGGATTAAACAAAGGGAATACCTCTGACAGAGTGAGGCAAGGGTTGCAGTGGGGATAAACTGTAGCAGTTATCCGGTCGATAGTTAATGGATGCTGTTAGTGAGAGAGAGAGAAAAAAGGAACAAAGAAACGATGGTATGAGGTGGCAGTAGAGCGAGAATATACAGAAAGGAACTTACAAATTGCCAAATGTACGGCCATGGGACATGTGCATCAGGCGAGCGAGATTGCACTTTAGCTTGGTTTACAGATGCAGCGCGAAAACAGGAGTTCAATACTTTACAGTTTATACACATGACAACCCTGGTGGCATCCCATTCGCTTCCCCCCCAACCTGACCCGAAAACCCCTCCCTCACCTCCAACAAGGGATCCCAGCAGCCCTTTCAGCTGAGGCAGAGGTTCATATGCACCTCCCCTAAACTCATCCAGTGCATTCAGTGCTCTCAACACCAAGCATAGGGTAGATGACTGTTTTGCCAAACACTTGAGCTCTGTCTGCCAAGGTTTGCTGGATGTCCTGGTTGCTAACTATTTCAATTCCCCTTCCCATTCCCATACTGACCTTTCTGTGCTGGGCCACCTCCATTGCTAGAGAGGGGCCTCACGCAATTTGGAGAACAGCATCACGTATTCCGTCCGCTTGGGTAGCTTGCAACCCGATAGTATGAACATTGAAAACCCAATTTCAAGTAATTCCACCCCCGCCGCGCCACCCAGGCACACTTAGAAACATAGGTGCAAGAGTAGGCCATTCGACCCCCATCGAGCCAGCACCGCCATTCAATATGATCATGGCTGATCATCCAAAATCAGTACCCCTTTCGTGTTTTTTCCCCACATCCCTTGATTCCTTTAGCCCTAAGAGCTAAATCGAACTCTCTCTTGAAAACATCCAGTGAATTGGCCCCCACTGCCTTTTGTGGCAGAGAATTCCATAGATTCACAACTCTGGGTGAAAAGGTTTATCCTCATCTCAGTCCTAAATGGCCTACCCCTTATTCTTAAACTATGACCCCTGGTTCTGGACTCCCCCAACATTGGGAACATTTTTCCTGCATCTAGCCTGTCCAATCCTTTAACAATTTTATATGTTTCTGTAAGATCCCCTCTCATCCTAAATTCCAGTGAATACAAGTCCAGTCGACCCATTCTTTCATCATATGTCAGTCCCACCATCCCGGGAATTACCTTGGTGAACCTACGCTGCACTCCCTCAGAAGGCAGTGGAGGCCAGTTCGTTGGATGCTTTCAAGAGAGAGCTGGATAGAGCTCTTAAGGATAGCGGAGTTAGGGGGTATGGGGAGAAGGCAGGAACGGGGTACTGATTGAGAGTGATCAGCCATGATCGCATTGAATGGCGGTGCTGGCTCGAAGGGCTGAATGGCCTACTCCTGCACCTATTGTCTATTGTCTATAGCAATAACATCGTTCCTCAAATTAGGAGACCAAAACTGCACACTGTACTCCAGGTGCAGTCTCACCAGGGCCCTGTACAACTGCAATAGGACCTCCTTGCTCCTAAACTCAAATCCTTTCGCAATGAAGGCCAACATGCCATTAGCTTCCTTCACTGCCTGCTGTGCCTGCTTGCTTACTTTCAGTGACTGATGTACAAGCACGCCCAGGTCTCGTTGCACCTCCCCCTTTTCTAATCTGACACCATTGAGATAATAATCTGCCTTCCTGTTCTTGCCACCAAAAAATGGATAACCTCACAATTATCCACATTATATCGCAACAGCCATGCATCTGCCCACTCACCCGACCTATCCAAGTCAGTGTGCAGCCTCATAGCATCCTCCTCGCAGCTCACACTGCCACCCAGCTTTGTGTCATTGACAAAGACTTTTCCTTCCCCTCCACTCATTTATCACCCCTCTCCCCATTTCCCTTTTATCCCTCCTCTTTCCCCCACTCCTTCTCCCTCTTGCTCCACCTTTCACTCCTCTTCTCTCCTTGTCCGACACCCTTTTGTCTCATTTTCAGTTCTAGCCTTTGTTACTTACTCCCCCTATCCATCTGCCAACTAACCCCCCCCCCCCACCACTTATATCCACCTATCACCTGCCAGGCTGTGTCTTGCCCCCTCCACCCACCACCTCCCTTTTCCAGCTTTCTCCCCCTACCACAGTGAGTCTGAAGAAAGGTCCCCACCCAAAATGATGTTTTTCCATTTCCTACACAGATGATGCCTGACCTGCTGAGTTCCTCCAGCACTTTGTGTTTCACTTAAGATTTCAGCATCTGCAGTTTCTTGTGTCTGCATCATATATAAATATATGTGTGTGTGTGTGTGTGTGTGTGTGTGCATGTGTGTGTGTGCATGTGTGTGTGTATGCATGGTATAAGAAAATAACTGCAGATGCTGGTACAAATCGATTTATTCACAAAATGCTGGAGTAACTCAGCAGGTCAGGCAGCATCTCGGGAGAGAAGGAATGGGTGACATTTCGGGTCGAGGCCCTTCTTCAGATGTGTGTGTATGTATGCATGTATGTGTATGTGTGCGTGTGTCTGTGTGCTGTGCGTGTATGCGTGTGCATGTGTGTGCGTGTGCATGTGTGCACGCATGTGTATGTAGGAACTGCAGATACTGGTTTACACTGAAGCTAGACACAAGATGCTGAACTCAGCGGGACAGGCCGCATCTCTGGAGAGAAGGAATTGTGTCATTTCGGGTCGAGACCTTTCTTCGGTCTGAGAGTCAGGGGGGAAGGAAACTAGAGATACGGAAGGATATGGTGTGAAAACGATAAATCAAAGCAGACTGCGATCATATCTATATATTTTAGGACAAAAGGAATATATAAAGTAATCGGATTACACTCTTTCCCAGTTCTGATGATGGATCTCCAATCTGAAATGTTAACTTTCTCATTCTGCTTGATCTGCTACATTTATTAATGAGTGTACACATTAAAAACAACAAAGCCAATCCAATGCTGCCGATATTCTTTTAATCGTACAGGAGGCGGCTCGGGGTCCAAGTTTAAGATAAACATGTGTTCACCTCTCCTCTGCTGACCAGTTTCCACTTTGCAAGATGCGTTTCTTTCATTGTTGGGGGCGCACGAGGTAAAAGGGAAACATGCGCAAAAAGCCACCGGTAACTCACCATTCCTCAAAGGACAGGGCGTGCAGAAATCCCCGACTTTCCTGGCTATTGATCCCAGTAACACGGCGCACTATGCTCATACTCTCAAACTCACTTTCAGTTTCCCGGAAAGCATGTGTTTTTCTCCCATCGGTATCCAACGGCATTTACCCGCCGACCCACTGTACATTTCAGAGCTGACTGTTTTCTGTCCACACGGGACCACGTTTAGGTGTTTCTGTCACAATTCATTATTCATTTCGCCCGCGTGCAATCCCCGGATAACAGTAAAGACATTTAGGCATCCATGGCATCGGTCCAAGAAAGCTCTGCACGTGTAGCTCATGTTTAAGGATAGCGGAGTCAGGGGGTATGGGGAGAAGGCAGGAATACTGATTGAGAATGATCAGCCATGATCACATTGAATGGCGGTGCTGGCTCGAAGGGCCGAATGGCCTCCTCCTCCTGCACCTATTCTCTATAGTAGTATTGTCTATAGTAGTAGCATTATAGTAGTAATACTATAGTAGTATTGTTTATTGTCTATAGTAGTACTGATTTGCCTATATAAGACACATATGGATATAGAAAGCTGGTCACACACACACACACACACACCTGCCCGTTTCTCGTCTCAGCGACAATCAGAGCAATTTCCTGTTTTGTTGTTTCAATGTTATCAACATGGTTAGTTCTGTAAAACTCTCGGTGCAGTCCTGACACCCGTCCCATGCAAACTGCTGGATGGGGTCTCAGCGGTCAGGCAGCGTATGTGGGAAAGAAGTGGATGGACAGTGGACGTTTGCCCCCTTCAAACTGACTGAAGCAATGCAGGCATTGCCGCCTCTACTATCACGCCAAGTGACCATTGATCTGTGAGTGTTGTCGGACGCCGAGCCGCCCTGGGGAAGCAACCAAACCCCCCAGACAACGCTGGCTTCCCTCCAACTCATGTCCACCGCCACAACAGCATTTGGATCGCCTCAGCTTTTTGTTATTTATAAAACGCCCATTGATGTTTATACACAGCACTAAATCATTGTAAACATCTACAGTGCCCCGTTTCTGTTTGTTAAACAAAACAGGCAGCGCGAAATGAACAAGATCGGAAAGCGCAAAATGCCAACAGCAGACCAGTTTAAGATCTATCTGACAAATAACAATAAACAGCGAACATCAATCATCCCACTGTGGATTTTATCAGTGGCTTGTGTCTCCAAAGTGAACAAACTGAAACTCTGCATAAACAAAAGCAAAGGGAGAGCAGGGTCCCGGCTTCACGGGGATCAGGGCAGTAAGGTGAGGGAGGGTCTGACCTGACCTGACCTGCCCGAGGGGATCACAGTTCCTCCTCCACCAGCGGTTCCAGCTTTGCCCCCTCTCGCTCTGCCCGCTTCAGATCAGCACCAGGAACAGTGAGCGCCCGGGGAACTCCCCTGCTCCAACGCTGGCACCGTGCACTGAGCACAATCCCTGAACACTAAAACTTGACTGAAAGTTCACCTCAGACAATCCGCCGGTGGGAGGAGGAGGAGGAAACGCCGAAGGTCACGGATGCCCGAATCCAGAGTTAAAAAAAACAAAAAGGCAAACTGCTGCCGGAATTCACTGGGTCAAGCAGCATCGGTGGAGGCTTCATTGGGTGGTCGACATTGAAGGGATCCTTGGCCACTCCTCGAAGTAATTATTAACTTCAAATGTCAGAATTGCATTCCTACTGTTTTTATTTGTGAAATAATTAACAGTATGAATACAATTCCTACATTTAAACCATGCCCACTACACTTCATGTGTTTTTGGACATTCTGAAAGGCACTTTATCAACGCAGGACCCTTTAAAGCAGAGAAGAAAAAAACTGTTTTGTTTACAGGAAGGAACTAGTACAGACTGATGTCCAATTGAAACTTTAACTGGGTGGAAAGGAACTGCAGATGCTGGTTTATATCCAAGAAAGTCACAAAAGTGCTGGAGTACCTCAGCGGGTCAGGCAGCATCTCTAGAGAAAAAGGATGGGTGACATTTCAGTTTTGGGTCTGAAGAAGGGTCTCGACCTGAAACGTCACCCATCCTTTTTCTCCTGAGATGCTGCCTGACCCGCTACAGGGGACGACAGTGCAGTACAATACGATACAATACAATACAATTAGACAGTGCAATACAATACAATACACAGACAGGGGATTAAAGCATTCAAACGGTAAAAGGTAAAGCATTTAACCTGGAGTTTAAAGCATGTAAACGGTGAATTGAAAACCATCAATGAGAGCAGGTATATTATTGATTGCACATTAAATGAGATTATGAAGGCAGAGTGCCAGGTGAGGTGCTAACTCCCCCCCCCCCCCATCCCCCCCACCCACTCCCCCCCCCCCACCCACTCCCCCCCCCCCCATCCCCCCCATCGATCCCCGCACCCCCATCCCCCCCCCCACCCCAGTCAGGCGGGGCAGTTCAGTAGAGAAACAGCCTGAGGGGAAAAGCTGTTCCTGAACCTGGTGGTTCAGCAGCTAATGCTCCTCAGCCTTCGTACCGAAGGCAGGGGGCCAAATAGACCTTGGAAGGGGTGAGAGGAGTCCCTCATGATGCTGCAGGCTCTACTTTTGCACCTTCCTCTGTAAACGTCACTGATGGCAGGGATTCTGGTCCCAGTGATGTGCTGGGCTGTCTTCACAACGCGCTGCAGGGCCTTCCTGTCTGCAGCTGAACAGGTCCCATGCCAGGCAGTGATGCAGCAGGTCAGAATGGGACAGATGGTGCATCTGTAGAACCTGGAGAGAAGGGATGGACCCAGACCAACTCTCTTTAGCCTCCTTAGGAAGTGCAGGCGTTGTTGAGCCTTCTTCATTAAGGAGGAGGTGTTCTGACTCCAGGAGAGATGAGGGGGTGGCACTCATTGAATCTTACCAAATAATGAAAGGCCTGGGTGAGGAGAGGATGTTTCCACAAGTGGGAGTTCCTAGGACCAAAGGTCACAGCCTCAGAATAAAAGGATGTACCTTTAGAAAGGAGATGAGGTGGAATTTCTTTAACCAGAGGGTTTAATCTGTGGAATTCATTGCCACATGCAGCTGTGGAGGCCAAGTCATTGGGTATTTTTAAGGTGGAGATTGACAGGTTCTTGATTAGTAAGGATGTCAAAGGTTACGCGGAGAAGGCAGGAGAATGGGATTGTGAAAGGTAGATCGTTCATGATTGAATGGCAGTAGTGTTGATGGGCCAAATAGTCTAATTCTGCTTCTAGTAGAATTAGGAGCTCCTGCTCCTTGTGTGGGTTCTCTGTGAGATATTCGGTTTCCTTCCACACTCCAAAGACGTACAGGTTTGTAGGTTAATTGGCTTGGTAAATGTAAAAATTGTCCCTAGTTGGTATAGGATAGTGTTAATGTGCGGGAATCGCTGGTCGGCGCGGACCCGGTGGGCCAAAAGGGCCTGTTACCGCGCTGTATCTCCAAACATGACATGAACTTAATACACAAAAATATACAAAGTGCTGGTGTAACTCAACTGGAGCAGGCAACATCTATGGAGAACTTGGAGATGTGACATTTCGGGTCAAGACCCTTCTTCTCACTCATTCTTACTTCCTCAATCTGAAGGGTCAGGCCTGAAACGTCACCTCTCTGTGTTCTCCAGAGATGCTGCCTAGGCTGCTGAATTACTCCAGCACTTTGTGTACTTTTGAAAGTAGTGGAAAGAATGTCCTCTGGCTGGGGAACATCAATGCCAAAGAATAACAGCAGTTTGGCTGTACCACGATTGAATGAGTTGGTCGAATGCTGAAGGAAGTGGCTGCCACACAGGCTCTGTTGTGGGGAGTGAGTGATTCTTGCAAGGGATAAAATCCACATCATTATTTCCTTCCAATGTAGCGGGAGCCCATTTTGCCCATTCAGTCCACGCCAACTATCTGATCAATCCCATCAGTCCCATTCCCATACCCCTTTCTCCTTGTGGTTTGCACTCTCTCATTTGGTCATCAACACCCCCTGATTCACCTCCCACTCTACATTAGGGCTATTATGCAATAGGCAGTAACCTACCTACTAACCGGCATGTGTTTGGCGCGGGGAGTTTGTGGGGGAAATCCATGCAGTCATAGTGAAAACGTGCCACGTCCACACTGACTCCACCAGATGAGACAGAGATGGAGAAGGCAAAACTATCTGTGCCACGGGTAGAGCTCATCCTTGCTCATCCACCATTGGCAGATGCCCACAAAAACGATTGAAGATTGAAGAGACCTCCGTACCATTCTCGCAAAAACAAGATCCTATCTTCACACCGAAGGGCACCCTCTACCATGTTGTGTGGCAATAGAATCTTACTAAATGGCATAGACTTTCAACAGGTCTGGCAGCACAATAGTGAGCATCATTGAGAAGCTGTGCATAAGACAGAAATTCACACAAGCACAATTGGTAACTGCAGTCTACCATTACTCTCAAGCCAAGGGTTCAACCCTGGTTCATAAACGGGTGCAGATGGGTTTGCTGATAGCTGAACCCGATATATGTAAACATGAGTTACTAAGCTCACGAAGCTAAAACACAGGAACTGCATGTGGGTTAACAGCAGATGGCAACTTCATCACCGACAGAGCAGATTGAAGAGTCGAGGATGTGGTGGGACAAGTTAATGAGAGCAGGATACTCCAAGAACATCCCCATCTTCAATGACTGCAGGGCCCAGCATGTAAGTGCTAAAGGAAGGCTGACATTTTTGCAGTCATGTTTTTTTCCAGGAGTACTGACTGGATGGTTCATGTCACCCTCCTCCAAAAATCTGCATCATCACAGAAACCAGTCTTCAACCAGTTTGATAAACCACATATGATATTAAGAATTTACTGAGTACTGGATACATTAAAGGATACGGGACCAGATGGTATCCTGGTTCTGGTGACCTAGGCTCCAAAACAACTTGCTCCTCTGCCCAAGCTGTTGTAATACAGCTCCAACTCTGGCATTACCCAATAATATGAAAGATAGGCCAAGGATACTGTCCAATTCACCTTTACCTCAGTTTCATGGTCTATGAAACCGATATGGTACAATGTGATGCAAAAGGTGAGAACCAAATTCTGCAAGCTGTGTCTTCCCATTTCCTCTATCTATTGTACTCGAGATTGACTTGATAATATTAATGTACAGTGTATCTGATCTGTTTTGGATAGCATGCAAAACAAAGTTGTACCTCAGTACACATGACAATAATAAATCTAAATTTAAGATGCATCCAGCTAACAAATAGCACAAGAATTCTTAAGAGCAGAAGAAAATAAGTGCAGGAGCAGGCCATCTGAGTCCTCAAGACTACCCTACCATATAAGGTGACTAAGACTGATCTACCCAGGCCTCAATTCCTCTTCTGTAGCCTCAATTCCCCAATCTTTCAACCTCCTCTTTATATAATTTCTCGTGATCTAATCTCCACCACCCTCCAGGATAGAGAATTTCAGAGATTCAAGAATCTGCTCTGGCAAATTGTCACCGCTCAATCATCAGTAGAATGATGATCTCACCAATAATACACCTCAAAAATACACTCGCAACTTCCCAAATTTGAGTTCACCAAAACAATGCAGCTCCCTATCTCATCATCGTTCTTGTCCAAATATAGACTGAGGAGGAAATGCTGGAAGAGAGGAGAGGGTGATTGACCTTTTGAATTGACCTCAAGGCATAAAGGAAAACGGATAAAACTGAAGTCAATGAGCATCATGGGGAAACCAATCCAACAGTTGGAAACATATTTCACACAAAAAAGAATGGTTGGGGTCAATCATCTAAGCAGTGGACATCACCAGAGGTGTTCCATGGGGTCAACAGACTTTTACTGCTTCCAACTCAAGGTCAGGTGTTGCTGAAGACACAAGAGACTGCAGATGCTGTGGTCTGGAACAAATTGCTGAAAGGCCAATTCTATTCACAGCTTCTCAGCAAATCGAGCATCCACACCGACATACACAAAGGCCGACAACATTCTGCTGATCAGTGGCAAATATTATTCACGCATCTAAAGTGCCTTGCAATGACCATCTCCAAACACAGTGTCTAACAAACTACCCTTGATTTTCAATGGTAGCATCATTGCCAATATAGTCAACGGGGGTACACCATTAATATGAAATTCAGCTGGATCAATTATATCAATACTGTGGCTGCAAGGTCAATTCAAAGACTGTTTTTGTGTTTAATGTAATTTAATGGGGGGTTTTTTCTGTCTATCACAGAGTTTGTCAAATCAATTGGTTGCTCAGCTTTCCTTCCACGTTCCCAACTCACCGACAGACACATACATTCCCTCCGGAGGAGAAAAATTCATCAAACACACAAAAGGGAAACAAGAAAACAGATTGCAAAATCTTTTGCAGATATACAAAACTAAAAACAAATAGCAAACTTTAATGTAGTTCCCTTTCAGACTGATAGAGGAGAAATTGCACAGGGAATGAGGAAGTGAAAGAGAAGTTTAGTAAACCCGTGTGTCTGACAACACAGACGGCACAGAAACCTCCCAGAAGTGGTGGAGTATTATAGTCTAGTTTAGTTTAGAGATACACAGCGGGAACGGGCCTTTCGGCCCACCGAGTCCACACCGACCAGCAATCCCCGCACATTAACACTATCCTACACACACTAGGCACTATTTACATTTATACAAGCCAATTAACCTTCAAATCTGTACGTCTTTGGAGTGTGGGAGGAAACCAAAGATCTCGGAGAAAACCCATACGGTCACGGGGATAACGTACTAACTCCGTACAGGCAGCACCGGTAGAGGGATCAAACCCAGGTCTCTAGCGCTGTAAGGCAGCAACTCTACCTCTGTGCCACCATGCCTTGGGCTAAATATACAAATCAAAGAAACCAGAAGCAATAAAAATAATTATTGGATAATTTATTGGGACTTAAGGATGATAAATCCCCATGATCTGATAGCATGCGTTTTAGGGCATTGAAAGTGGAGACTATGGGGATTTTGGGTTGTCATCACTAAAGTTCAAAAGATCCTTGAATCATCCCACAATTTAGTAGTTCACAAATGTATCCCAACAACAGCCATTCCCCTATTTACAAAATATCTACTGACCAGTTAACCTGTCATACAGTAGAAAAATGCTGGAATCTAAAATGATGGAAATATTTACACAATACTTCAAAAATAATAATAGGAGGGACTCAAATCAACATAGATTATGAATGAGAAATCAATTTTGGAAAATCTGTTGAAACTTTGTTTTGTGTGCTATTTCGGTTGTGCAAAAGAGAAAGTAAACAGTAAAGAAAATTGTATTACAAAGAGAGAGAGAGAGAGAGAGAGAGAGAGAGAGAGAGAGAGAGAGAGAGAGAGAGAGAGAGAGAGAGAGAGAGAGAGAGAGAGAGAGAGAGAGAGGAGAGAGAGAGAGAGAGAGAGAGAGAGAGAGAGAGAGAGAGAGAGAGAGAGAGAGAGAGAGAGAGAGAGAGAGAGAGAGAGAGAGAGAGAGAGAGAGAGAGAGAGAAGATAAAAAAGTTTGCAAGGGGTGTAATGAGGTCGTTTGGATGGAATTCATCCTTGGCATGTGAGAGTTACGAGAATTATGGGGCGGTATTGTACTTCAGTACACGTGACAATAAACTACTAAACTAAAATGTGCAGGTTTGTAGGTTAAGTAGCTTCGTAAAATTGTCCCTAGTGTGTAGAATAGTAGTGCATGGGTGATCGCTGGTCAGTGTGGACTCAGTGTGCCAAAGAGCCTGTTTCCATGCTGTATTTCTAAACTAAACTAAGATCCATTAAAAACTGATAAGAATGGAGACGAAGTTGTTCTTGAATTTGTTGCTATGTGCTTTCAAGCTTTTGTATTGCTTGCAAAATGATAGAGGGGTGAAGAGAGAATGACTGGGGTATGAATGGCCTTTGATTATGATGGCTGTTTTCCCAAGGCAACGTGAAGTACAGATGGAGCCCATAGTTGCGGGAGGTTTTTTTACATTATGGATTAGGCTGCATTCACAACTCTGCAGATTCTTGCAGTTTTGGGCAGAGCACTTACCATACCAAATAGTGATGCATCTGGATAAGATGCATTCTATGGAGTATCTGTAGAAATTTGGATATGATGCATTCTATGGTGCATCTGTATAAATTGAGGGAGTAATTGGAAACATTTCCTCAACCCAACTTTAACTAACAAAACAGATAATGAGGAAATTAGTTGATGAGGTGTATTTGGTTCTGCAGAAGTCCTTCAATTAGGCCTCTTAATGGATTAAATAATGTGGTTAATATTCTGGCCTGGATTGAAGGCAGCAGAGAACAGGCATAAATGGTTTATATTATAGGGAGACTGTGAGCTGTAGGGGGCCATTGGGTGATGCCCCAACTGTTCACAATCCAGATCAATGGTTTGGATGCGTGACCAAATGTAACGCACGTAAGTTTGGTGATAATGCAAGGCAAGAAGGCAGTGAAGGTTGTAAAGGAGTTGACGAAAGGATTACAGACATAGGCTGTTTAAATGAATGAAGGAGGACATCGCAAAATAGAAAGATAATTATTTTTTGAATGGTGGGAAATTGAAAGGTGATGGTTCACATGGACCCAGATGTCCTTGTACAAATATTGAAAGTGAAACACAGGTTCAATAAGCAGTTAGGAAGTCAATGGTATATCAGTACTTATTGCAAGAAGGGGAGAGAGGTCTCGCTTCAGTTGTATAGATCACTCAAGAGACTGTACCTGGAACATAGGGTACAGGTCTGGTCTCCACACCCAAGAAAATAAATGGTTGCAACAGAGGAAGAGCAGCAAAATTATTTTGAAAGTTCTGAAGACATCATAAATTGCATTTTTTTTAAAATAAAACTTGCAAAGTACTTACATTAAACTAAGAGAAAAAGTTGAAGACGTGAAGAAAGTTGAAACACAACAAATCTGTCACAATGATCCCACAAGAATAAGCAGTAGAGAAGGGAGGGAATGTTGCTCCTGAATCTGCTTCTATTGTTCCTTCAGTGTTCTCAATTTTTACATCTTTTTAATCATAAGTTAAAGATTCTGCACAGGAAAAGATTTAACAAGTTGAAATGAAATAAAGCAAGCAAATAAAAAGAGAAAAAAGTCATGTATCTTTGAAGGCAGGCATTATAGTATATTTCTGTACAATTTCTATTTATTGCAATATACATCACCTGTCTCATTAATAAGTTTAATTCATTTGTGCTCTTGCTAACAGGCATTTCCAGAATCTTTAATATGCCTGCTGATTATCATCATATCATATATATAAAGCCGGAAACAGGCCTGTTCGGCCCACCAAGTCCGTGCCGCCCAGTGATCCCCGTACATTAACACTATCCTACACCCACTAGGGACAATTTTTACATTTATCCAGTCAATTAACCTACATACCTGTACGTCTTTGGAGTAATTGATGTAATTTTCTTTAAACTTACAGTTTACCTGGTACTGGAAAAATATTAGATATTTGATTAGATTTTTGCTTAAAGTTAATTTCAGGGGTGACATCATTGCTATTTTCATTATGTGGAAAGAGAAGACGGGAAACTCAAACAGTTGAGAACTGCCTTTGCAGATTTCTTTAATGAAATGACTGTGACTAACTGTAAATACTGGTATGACAGTGGGCCAGGCACCATCTGTAGAAAGATGACGAGAGTTAATGTTTCAGGACAAAATCCTTTCATCAAACTGGGGAAGTGCAAAAGCAAGTGCAGTTTTTAATTGCAGAGAGGAGGTAGGAGTTCAGGGTTGAGAGGAGGTTTCCAATTTCTAAGTAGATTAATGAAGACAGTTGGAGAGAATGAGAATCCAACTGTCATTTAAAGCTGCAAAAGTATTCAGGCCTGTTACTAAACTCGAAACTAAATGGAAAAAACTGGAAACATCCAGCACATCAGGCAGTGTATGTGAAGGAAGAGACATTACAGCAGACCTGGCCTGTTTGGACACAAAAAAAGTTACCCAAAATGATTGAATTCAGTACCGAGACCCAAAGGCTGCAGGTATCTGGAGAGAAGGTGCTGTCCCTCAAGCTAACAAGGGGCTTCATCAGAACAGTGCATGAAGCTGCAGATCGATGAGTGAAAAAGAGAATCCTAGAAATTACACCTCATTTTGTATCATTCGCAACCATCTCTGCAACATAAGACTAACTTTTCTCATTTTGAGTTTATTACTGATGAAGAGTCAATATGAAAAGTTAACTGTTTCTCTCTATCGGATGCTGAAAACCCAGAGGGTTTTCCATTTTTAATTCATACTTTTTGTGTCAGAATTTTATGTCAGCATTTTATGTCAGCATTTTGTGTCTAACATTGGAATTCAATGTAGGCTCAGTGTAAATGAGTACTTGATGATCAGCATGGACTTTTTGGGCCGAAGGGCCTGTTTCCCTGCTGTACGACTCCATAAGAACCATCCAATGTTATTGATAACAGAGATGGAATTTTCTGATGCAACACCTGTTTATGTTGTTGTGTTGTTTCATTGAGAAAGGAGTAGAAAATGGTTAGCAAACAACCTTTTGAGCATATTGTGCTGAGTTTGACTGAATCACACACCAAGGAGTTGGCTTGTCATCTTTGAGGCTGAGGGGAAACTCCTCACATTGCATTTGTCTACAATATTGAACAGGAGACGATGGAAAGATAAAACATAATATTCTGAACATAGAAATAATTTGTGTATTTGTTCAGCTTGCTTGGAAAATCTCTAAGATTACACAACATCTGCTTAAATCAAGATTTTAAACAGCATTTAGTTTTGTTTTGTATGGAGATACAGCTTGGAAACAGGCACTTCAGCCCACTGAGTCCACATCGACCATCGATCACCCATTCACACTAGTTCTATGATATCCCATTTTCTCATCCCCTCCCTTTGCATTTGGGACAATTTAACCTGCTACCCCGCATGTCTCATGATGTGGGGGGAAACCAGAGCAGCTGGAGGACATGATCACATTGTGTCTGTGCAAACTCCACACAGACAGCACCTGGGGTCAGGATTGATCCGAGAGTCTCTGGCATTGTAAGACTACAGCTCATCCAGCTGTGCCACTGTGTTGCTATTTATATTGTGCCTTTCTTGATCCCAGAAAATTCCATTATTCTTTCACATTAGCACTTTGCTCTTTTGCAACATGGTCATCGTGGGAAACAATGAAGCTTATTTGCAATGATGAATGGCATTGAAGTAATGAACAGACAAGCTGTTTTAATGGTGTGGACAAAGCAAAAAAATACTGGCCAGAGCACAAGGTCGGTTGGTTATTACTAAAGGTGGGGTCTGGTGTTGTCTTTTGGAATGCAAAAGGGTTCCTTTATCTTTGGCTTGATAGCTCTCCCTAATGAGTTCAATATGGTACTTGAAAAAGAGAAGCACAAAATGGGCAGTAAAATTCTAAATTCAGGTAAGGCTAACTTCATGTGAAGAAATATGGAGAAGTGGTTGAACATTTATACCACAGTAGAGCAGTGGGAGGTATTTAAGGAGGAACTCAGTGATACACACCTGTCTATATTGCCAAGAGGCAATGCCTCCACTGGCCAGAATAACATGCGTGTCTTTTGAGGAAAAATACATAAAACTGAAAGAAAAAACAAGCTAAATTTTTTTTTTAAAGATCTTGCACGTTCTGATTGCCGGAAGAGAAACGAAGAACAGGTTAACAAAATAAAACAAATAAGATACAGGGAAAGAAACTTGCAATGGATATCAAATCCACACGATTTGTCTAATATTGTATTTGGAAAAAGGGAGTGGCCAAGAGAAAAATGGTCCCTTGATAAATGAAAATAAGAAAATAGAGGAAATGTTGCTCGATTGCTTTGTGTCTGTACTTAAAGTAAAGGAAAGAGATAATATTTGGTATACACTGGGAAATAAAATTGGAAGCAGGAATTTGTCAAAGTTAGTACAAGCAAAGCAACAGATGAAGAAAAAGAATGGTACTGGGGAGTGTAAATCCCCCAGCACCAAATGGTTTCCATCATGGGGCATCAGTGCATCAGCATACTCTCTCAATTCAGGCACTGTTGAGGTTCAGATTAGTTTTGCTGCTGTGTCCACCAGGGTGGCATAGCATTCCTTGTTCATATCAAGTTCACAAAATAAAGTGTATACATGGCAGTGATAAATACAGCAATAAACATAGCAATAAACATAGCAACAAATGCAAAACAGCAGAATGGTGCAACATTGCAGTGTGATCTGAAGTAGTGCAAAAAAAAAAACCATAATGGAATAACAGAATGTGTTAAAGTTAAGAGTGAAACTATGTGGCACCACCTCCAGAAAGGGGGTGTGAAAGGGTTGATTATAGTCAGAGTTTGCTCCTTGAAATTGAAGAATTGTGCCCGTCGCTCTGCCATTTATAAATAGACAAAGGAATTAAAACTAGTAATTTCGATCAGTTGGTCTATTATCTACTGTTGGGAAATTACTGGATATTAGAATTAAGAATCAAGTGTCTGAGCACCTTGAATGTGATTATTTGATCAGGAGGAGCAAGCATAAGATTAGGCAAACAACAACAGATTAGATCTCTCAGCCACCAGAGTCTGCTCCACTATCAATATAATCACGATGGATTGAATATTGGCCTCAATTCCACTGTCCTGCTTTCTTTCCAAATCCCTTGACATTTTGTGAACATTTTTCAATTTACAACTGGAATACATGTTACCACAACTCTCTGGAGCAGAAAACTCAAAAAGCTGCTGACTTGCAGAGAGAAAAAAAATCTTCTTCAGCTACATCTTCAGTGGCTGATTCCTTACTTGGTCACATATTTCTAGATAGCACCAGGAGCTAGGGTGTGGTCCCATCTTCCAACCTCCCTCAATGCAGACCTTGCACTTTTTTCTTAATCTGCACTTTCTCTAACTGTAATCTACACTCTGGTATCTGTTGTACTTCTGTTTGGCTTCATTAGGCTCATGTATAGTATGACTTGACTGGACAGCATGCACACAAAGCTTTTCACTGAATCTCAGTGACATTAATAAACCAAGAGTCACGTCATCTCAGCATCCATCCTTCTGCCCTCTTCCAAATCTTACCAGCTTCAATAAGGTCAATCACATTCAAGTGAGGTGCACAAGATGGGTCACATCTGACTAAACTGATCATTTTTTTACACCTGAGATTACAAAGGGATTACCACGTAATTCACTATTACTATTATAATACTATATTACAATGATATACACTTTATTATACACTATATTAATATAATACTATTATATTACTAGTACGATCTAAAATTGCTATGGATGTTCTTGGAGTCTAGTTTAGTTCAGTTTAGATTTATAAACGTTTGCAGCTTAATGATGCCATTCATACAATGTATGATGCTGCCTATTTTTGTCATTGGATACTTAGCTTTGTATTCCATCATCTCATTCATTCATTCAATGCAGTTAATAATTGTGATCCCAAAACCAATCCTCGTGGGATCCCATTAATCGCATCTTTTCAATTTGCTTACTTGCCCATGATTGCTCCTCTTTGCCTCTTGCTTTTCAGCCAATTTCCTATCTGGGTCAATAAATTGCCATCAAACTCAAGAACTTAAACCTGAGCTAAAAATCTTCAGTGGTGGAAGTTATCAGGGGTGGCACGGTGGCACAGCAGTAGAGTTGCTGCCTTGCAGCACAAGAGACTCAGGTTCGATCCTGACTACAGGTATGGAGTTTGTACGTTCTCCCTGTGGCTGCCTGGGCTTTCTCTGGATGCTCCAGTTTCCTCCCACACTCCAAAGACGTACAGGTTTGTAGGTTAGTTGGCTTTGGTAACATTTTCATTGTTCCGGGGATTGCTGGTCAGTGCGGACTCGAAGGGTCCGAATGACCTGTTTCCTCACTATATCTCTAAAGTCTAAAAATCTCTTCCATCTGTGTGCAGTTCTGGTTGCCCAGTTACAGGAAGGCTGTGGAGGCTTTGGACAGGATGCATCAGAGGTTTACCAAGATGCTGCCTAGATTATAGGGTAGTAGCAAGACGCAGAGGTTGGACCGACTTGCATCATTGTCACCGGAGCATCAGGGCCTGACAGGAGTTCAGATGGAAGTTTATCAAATTATGAGAGACGTAGATCGCGCAGAGAGTCAGAATCTTTTACCCAGGATGGAAATATAAAATACTAGAGAGCTTAGCTTTAAGGTGAGCGAGGGAGGATTTAAAAGAGCTGTGTGAGCAAGTTTTTTAGTGGTAGGTGTGTCTCTAATGTGTTGCCAGGGTAGTGGTGTCAGATTAGGAAAAGGGGAGGTGCAACGATACCTGGGTGTCCTTGTATATCAGTCACTGAAAGTAAGCATGCAGCTACAGTAGGTAGTGAAGAAAGCATGTTGGCCTTCAAAGCGAGAGGATTTGAATAGAGGAGCAAGGAGATCCTACTGCAGCTGTACAGGGTCCCGGTGAATCCACACCTGGAGTATTGTGTGCAGTTTTGGTCTCCTGATTTGAGGAAGGACATTATTGCTATTGAGGGAGTGCAGCGTTGGTTCACCAAGTTAATTCCCGGGATGGCGGGACTGAAATATGATGAAAGAATGGGTCGACTGGGCTTGTATTCACTGGAATTTAGAAGGATGAGAGGGGATCCTCGAGAAACATATAAAATTCTTAAGGGATTGGACAGGCTAGATGCAGGAAAAATGTTCCCAATGTTGGGAGAGTCCAGAACCAGAGGTCACGGTTTAAGAATAAGGGGTAGGCCATTTAGGACTGAGATGAGGAAAAACCTTTCCACCTGAGAGTTGTAAATCTGTGCAATTATCTGCCACGGATGGCAGTGGAGGACAATTCGCTGGATGTTTTCAAGAGAGAGTTAGATTTAGCTCTTAGGGGATATGGGGAAAAAGCAGGGACGGGGTACTGATCAGCCATGATCATATTGAATGGCAGTGCTGGCTCGAAAGGCCGAATGGCCTCTTCCTGCACCAATTTTCTGTGTTTCTATGTTTCTAATCAGGGGTACTTATTTGCCATATGCACCATATTGTTACCCACGTCAGTTTTACAAGCATATTAGTTGCAATAAAACCAAGGGAAATAATACAGTAACTTATCAGTTATTCAAAGTAAACATAGTGGAATAACCAAAGTACACCGAGCAACCATAGCAGTGCAACATCTGTGTGGGTCGGTGCCTAATAGAGTTGTGATTCGGGTTGTGCGGGAGTCAGGGGGTATGGGGAGAAGGCAGGAACGGGGTACTGATTGAGAATGATCAGCCATGATCACATTGAATGGCGGTGCTGGCTCGAAGGGCCGAATGGCCTCCTCCTGCACCTATTGTCCAAGTTATTCTTGAACCAATGGGTATGTTTTTCCGCTCCTGCATCATGGTGTTTTAAAAGTGCGGCACAGTGGTGCAACTGGTAGAGTTGCTGCCTCACAGCGCCAGGGATCCAGGTTCGATCCTAACCTCGGCTGCTGTCTGTGTGAAGTTTGCATGTTCTCCCCATGACCCCGCGGGTTTGTTGGTTAATTGGTCGCTGCAAATTTGCAGCTAGTGCAAAAGTGGGACAACATAGAACTGGTGTGCATGGGTTATCGATGGACCAAAGGGCCTGTTTCCATGCTGGATCTCTAAACAAAAGAGATGATGGTGAGGGTGGTGTAGATCTTTGATTATATTAGTTGTAACTTTACATTGGATGTTGTTCAAATAAATGGCTTGTTAGTGAAATATTAACATGACTGCAAACTCATTTTTAAATCCCTAAATTAAAAACACTTGGAGGACCAGGCAGCCTAACTTACAAACTAAAACACATTTCCATCTTTACTTCTTCATAATCAAATTTATTTTAGCTTGCAATTTTAAAATGAATTCACTTACTGTCAGATTGCCCGTTTGCCCACATTTGATCCCTGCCATTGCAAACCTGTTGAAAACCCACACGAATCCATGGGAAATGGACACAGAGAATGGAGAGAAATGCTTGATAGTAGCTTTCATCTTTTCCGAGAACTGACACCAGGATAGTCCGTGACAAATCCTCGGGTTCACATTGGTTGTAATGTCTGTAGCCATCTTTTGTTAAAAGGCCTTTCTCCAACAAGTCAATCAGTAAGGCTTGGAATTTGGAAGGAGGTCCATTTGATAGTACATTAATTAATCCAAGTAGGAATTTTCTGGAGTGAATCATACCTAGAAAAAAATGAATTCGGAGATAATTACCAAATATATGTCTATTCTAAATAGCCATTGGTATTTTGTCAAGTTGACCAGTATCAGTTCTCTTATGATACATTGCATTCAGTTTAAACAGGAATCGCAACCAAATGCATGAATCAAATAAATAAATGCCTGAAATTGTGTTGCAGACAAGCTAAGCAATAATCTTTCTATCAACAATTATAATAACGCACTAACCAGGACAAGTGCTTTATTATGATCAAGTGTTTGTTTCAGACAAGGGTAGCACTCTTGCCTGAGAGATAGTCTGTTGAATCCTGATGCAGGGTCAAACCCGAAACACCAACCATCCCTTTGCCGGCACAAACTTGCTGAATTCCTCCAGCAATTTGTTTTTTGTTGCGATTTCAAGCCTCACTCCTCTGACTGGGTATCAATCTAATGCTGGTATGGTATCTTGGGCTCATTTTCAAAATTTATTATCTCTGATACTCAAGTGATATGTGCCAGTCTGAGGTAAAAAAAAAAATCCGGATGGTCAGCTCATACCTTCCTTGTGGGCCTCTACTAAGTGCAATGTGTGATATCTGGCAGAGAGTGGAGAGAAAAGGAAGACTGAGTGGACAGACTGTCAGACATGTTGTGAAATAGAAAGACTACTCCTGTTCCCATCGTCTTTGCGTAATATTTCTAAAGAGGAAAGTCAACTATTTTTGTTTCATTTGATAAGTAATGTACCGATTATGACGCACATTTTGGCATACCTAGATGAAAAAAGTTGTAAATGGACAAGTAACCAGATGATGTCAATAAAATTTGCCCAATGAGCCATCTGATGTATGACAGCACACAAACAGTCCAAGGATTGTCCCAACAGTCCCTGACTATCCCAACATTTAAGAAGCAGTTGGACAGGCAAATGGATAGGACAGGTTTGGGGGGATATGGACCAAATACTGGCAGGTGGGACTAGTGTAGCTGGAACATGTTGGCCAGTGTGGGCAAGTTGGGCCGAAGGGCCTGTTTCCACACTGTATCCCTCTCTGACACTGGTCTCTTTACTGTGCTGCTATCTGCAGGAAAAAAAATGAGGAAGAGGGCTGGCAACTAATATGCAAGCAAACTCAGAATAAGGTTCAAGGTTGGATATTCTTTTCTTGAACCAGTCAATCGGCATGTGTGGGGTTGTTGTCTCAAAGGGAAGGGAACAAATGCAAAATCTGCAGAAATGGCATAAAATGTAATTATTTTTCCCTTATATTTTGATCCTGCTACTAGCAAACCACCAAATGATGCATAGGGCATCTTTTCATGATGCAAATCAATATTTGCATGGATTATGTTCCTTGGATTATATAATATCAATATCCCTTTAAACATGACGTACATCCTATTCACCATAAAATGGCCGCTAAATTGATAACACGTTGGACTTGCAGTTATAGCTGTATCTTTCACAGCTCTCTCAGATGATCCCAAAGACCTTCACGATGAACAAGTACTTTTGACATTTTGTCACTGTTGTTATTTAATAAACAATGCACCCTGTTTACACAGAGCAAACGGAAATGGGAAATAAAACAGAAAATGCTGGGAAAACTCAGTCAGGCAGTACCTGTGGAAAAATAAACAATTATTGTTTTGAGGTTGAGAAATGGTCTCAAACCTGAAATTTTGACTATTTATTTCAAATATTCTGCAGAGCATTTTCCAGCATTTGCATTTTTTTAGAAACTTTAGATTTCCAACATTTTCCAATTTGCAGCAGAAATGTGATATGGGAGAGATAATTTGTTTCAGGCAGTTGCTCGAGGGCTAATATCGAAATAGACCAGGGATAACTTCCCTGTTCTACTTTGAAATAGCATTTTAGGATATTGTACGAATACCTAGGAGTAAATGGCTGGGTGACAGCACCTCTGTCAATGCAGCACTTTGTCACTGAAGTGGGGCACTGAAATATCAGGCATATTTAGACAATAGACAATAGACAATAGACAATAGGTGCAGGAGGAGGCCATTCGGCCCTTCGAGCCCGCACCGCCATTCAATGTGATCGTGGCTGATCATTCTCAATCAGTACCCCATTCCTGCTTTCTCCCCATACCCCCTGACTCCGCTATCCTTAAGAGCTCTATCCAGCTCTTTCTTGAATGTTCACAAAATGCTGGAGTAACTCAGCAGGTCAGGCAGCATCTCGGGAGAGAAGGAATGGGTGACGTTTCGGGTCGAGACCCTTCAGACCAGTCTGAAGAAGGGTCTCGACCCGAAACGTCACTCATTCCTTCTCTCCCGAGATGCTGCCTGACCTGCTGAGTTACTCCAGCATTTTGTGAATAAATCGATTTGTACCAGCATCTGCAGTTATTTTCTTATCTTTCTTGAATGTATTCAGAGAATTGGCCTCCACTGCCCTCTGAGGCAGAGAATTCCACAGATTCACAACTCTCTGACTGAAAAAGTTTTTCCTCATCTCTGTTCTAAATGGCCTACCCCTTATTCTTAAACTGTGGCCCCTTGTTCTGGACTGCCCCAACATTGGGAACATGTTTCCTGCCTCCAACGTGTCCAACCCCTTAATAATCTTATATGTTTCGATAAGATCTCCTCTCATCCTTCTAAATTCCAGTGTATACAAGCCTAGTCGCTCCAGTCTTTCAACATATGACAGTCCCGCCATTCCGGGAATTAACCTAGTAAACCTACGCTGCACGCCCGCTCATTTGTCGGCTCAAACTCCAGGACTGAGACTTCAGTCAAAGAAACTTTAACTAAGAGACTGGTTGTGCACCAGCAATGTTGGTGAATTTTTAAATTCGGTGCCAAGGTTGTAAGGGGTAGGTTGGGATGCCGATTCATGTTGGAACATGCATTAATTAATAAGTAAATGAAGGGAAAACCCCAAGCACCTATTACCTCTGCTGGGAAATCACGTGTGGTATTGGAAAGCCTAAAGTATGAGGAAGTAAACCACCTGGCACAATGTTCAGATCAATGGAATGAAAGCTGAATATTTGTTGTGCCTTTGCAAAGCACACGCCCAATGCCAACCTCCAAAAACAAGGGTAATTGGTGCCAATTTAGCAAATAAAATATGTTTAATGATATCTATAATGTGTGACAAAGGCTCTCGCAATTTAATGAAAGCACATTTTAAAAAAACCTGTTTTCTGTACAAGCCCATATTATTGTCAGTGCTATTTATAGATAAGATTATCCACCTCTTGAAGCTTGTCCATCTGCAGAATGTTATTCATTTTTTGGAGATCCAGACATTGTGGGCAAGGCCCATCCTTAAGAAGGCAATGGTCCACACCCTTTCTGAACTCCTGCAGTTCCTCAGGTTTTGTAAAGGAGAGATTATGGTGATAAAGAAACATGGATATATACCAAAGTCAGGGTGATGTATTGCGTATAGGGGTTATTGCATGTAGGGCAGGGAATGGGGGTAGAACATAAGAGGTTAGTGTTCCCATGCAGTTGAAGTCTTGGTCAATTTGGTGATGAGGTTGCAGGTTTGGGATGTGTTGTCAGCAGCCCTGGCAAATAGTTGCATCGTCTACATGGTGCATGCCTTTCATTCATTCAAGGGATGTGGACTTCATAGGCGGATCCAGCATTAGTTGCTTCCTACACATTTCGTCTGCTCCACTGCGAAATCTCCTCAAGGTATGTCTACTTTGAAGAAGTTCTCCTCCTCTTTCCGACGAGAGTTCTGCAACATTCTCTCTCGCTGTTCCCCCTCTGTGATTCCACATCATCGTCTATATATCTCATTGCCCTTATCCCTAACCAGTCTGAAGAAGGGTCTCGACCCAAAACATCACCCATTCTTTATCTCCAGAGATGCTGCCTGTCCCGCTGAGTTACTCCAGCTTTTTGTGTCTATCTTCGGTTCAAACCAGCATCTGCAGTTCCTTCCTACACATTAGTTTACCCATCCCTCACTGACCTTGAGAAGGTGATGGTGAGCTGCCTTCTTGAACAACTGCAATCCTCGAGGTGTGGGGAGACACCCACAATTGTGTTGGGTTGAGCATTAGCGGAATTTGACTCTGTAATGGTAAAGGACTGGTCACTATGTACCAGTGGTAGAAGGAATATATAAAGATATAAAGTGGTGGATTAGTGTGTCAAGCAGTAGGCTGATATCAGTCTCTGAGAGATGTTGGGGCTGCACTCAATAAAACAAGGGGAAAGTATTTCATGGTTCCCTTGACTTTTGCCTTACACTTTGGGGTGGCAGGACTGGAGTGATTTGCTGCAGTATCTCAGTCTCTAAACTTGCCCTTGGGGAGACAGTAATTTTATGAATAGTAAACCCCAGATAGTTCAATGCTAGGAACTCAACAGTAGTAATAATAGTGAAGATCAAGGATAGGTAGTTAGGCTCTCTCTCTTTTGGAGATGGTCTTTGCCTGACAGTTTCATGGCAGGAAGGTTACTTAGAAACATAGAAACATAGAAAATGGGTGCAGGAGTAGGCCATTCGGCCCTTCGAGCCTGCACCATCATTCAATATGATCATGGCTGATCATCCAACTCAGTATCCCGTACCTGACTTCTCTCCATACCCCCTGATCCCTTTAGCCACAAGGGCCACATCTAACTCCCTCTTAAATATAGCCAAGGAACTGGCCTCAACTACCCTCTGTGGCAGAGAATTCCACAGATTCACCACTCTGTGTGAAAAAAAACTTTCTCATCTCGGTCCTAAAAGACTTCCCCCTTATCCTTAAACTGTGACTCCTTGTTCTGGACTTTCCCAACATCGGGAACAATCTTCCTGCATCTAGCCTGTCCAACCCCTTAAGAATTTTGTAAGTTTCTATAAGATCCCTCCCTCAATTCCAGTGAGTACAAGCCGAGTCTATCCAGTCTTTCTTCATATGAAAGTCCTGCCACTTGCCACTGATCAGTCCATGCCCACATCTTGCTTCAGGCAGGCATGAATGCTGGATATGCTAAGGAAGTGAGAATGGAATCAAACATAGACAGGCAATGCTTGCAGAGCAGCATAGCTGAAGTTTGCCTTAGGGATACGTGCCACACTTGAAAGGCAGCATTCCTGATGGAAGAACTACATCACCAGTGCATGCCATGTGGAAAGGGGCTTGATTAACAAGCGTCTCTGCAGGTTGCACCTGGGTATTGGAAGCACACCAAAGCCGCCACCTGAATATGGATGCACACGAATGACAGGCCACCCTCCACATACAGGAGGCTCAGAACTGCAGCGGGGGGGGGGGATGGGGGGGCAGTATTTCCTCTTAGTTCTGATAAAAAGGTCAATGAGCTGAAGCCTTCATTCTATTTGCCTGCCATCGATGCTGTCCAACCTGAGGATTATTTCCAGCAGTCCTTGTGATTTTTATTTCAGATTTCTAGTGTCTGCTGTTTCATTCTTTTGAGTCACAAAATTACATATGGCGTTCCCAGATGGACAACAAGTTAATTCGCTTACGGTGTCATGATTGAGTTGTTTTCGGCTTTGTGTATCATAGAACAACAATAAATATGGACCTAAGCAAGGGGGCATCTTGGAGAGAGGAGGGAACACAATTCAATAATTAAACCCTATATGCTTTGTATGTGATGTGGTCCTGTTGAGGTCATTGTGGAGTGATGGCTGAATTGCAGAGCAGTGATAGTAGAGGTTCTAGCACACCTATTGACATAAAATGTTGGATGGCACAGAACTTCCTTCAGTTAAATGAGAGCAAGTCTGAGGTCATCCTATTCGGCCCCCGGGACTCCATCAAAACGACAACAGGCAGCCTTGGAAGCCTATCCACCCTAGTCAAACCTCATGTCAAAAACCTTGGCGTGATATTTGACACCGCTTTTAAGTTTGACAAGCAAGTCAACTCTGTGGTAAAAGCCAGTTTCTTCCAGCTTGGTACCATAGCTAAAATCAAACCATTCCTCCAATTTGACGATCTTGAAAAAAATCATCCACGCATTTATTTCCTCCCGCCTGGACTACTGCAACTCCCAAGTTAGGAAGAGGGGATGTTCAACGAGATCTGGGTGTCCTAGTGCATCAGTCACTGAAAGGAAGCATGCAGGTACAGCAGGCAGTGAAGAAAGCCAATGGAATGTTGGCCTTCGTAACAAGTTGAGTATAGGAGCAAAGAGGTCCTTCTACAGTTGTACCGGGCCCTGGTGAGACCACACCTGGAGTATTGTGTGCAGTTTTGGTCTCCAAATTTGAGGAAGGATATTCTTGCTATTGAGGGCGTGCAGCGTAGGTTCGCTAGGTTGATTCCCGGAATGGCGGGACTGTCGTATGTTGATAGGCTGGAGCAATTAGGCTTGTATACACTGGAATTTAGAAGGATGAGGGGGGATCTTATTGAAACGTATAAGATAATTAGGGGATTGGACACATTAGAGGCAGGAAACATGTTCCCAATGTTGGGGGAGTCCAGAACAAGGGGCCACAGTTTAAGAATAAGGGGTAGGCCATTTAGAACAGAGATGAGGAAGAACTTTTTCAGTCAGAGTGGTGAAGGTGTGGAATTCTCTGCCTCAGAAGGCAGTGGAGGCCAGTTCGTTGGATGCTTCCAAGAGAGAGCTGGATAGAGCTCTTAAGGATAGCGGAGTGAGGGGGTATGGGGAGAAGGCAGGAACGGGGTACTGATTGAGAGTGATCAGCCATGATCGCATTGAATGGCGGTGCTGGCTCGAAGGGCTGAATGGCCTACTCCTGCACCTATTGTCTATTGTCCCTATACACTGGGATCAGCCAATCATCCCTGTCCCGCCTGCAATTGGCCCAAGACTCCTGACGGGTGCCCGTAAAAGGGACCACATCACCCCGATTCTGGCCTCTCTCCACTGGCTCCCAGTACGGTACTGAATCGATTTCAAGCTCCTCCTATTTGCATACAAAGCCCCAAATGGGTTTGCCCCCCCCATATCAAAAATCTTCTAACCCACCACTCAAACTCCAGGTCCCTCAGGTCGGCCAACTTGGGCCTTCTGACTGTCCCGCGGTCTAGGCTTAAGCTCAGGGGTGACCGTGCTTTTGCAGTTGCAGCTCCTAGACTGTGGAACAGCATCCCACTCCCCATCAGAACTGCCCCCTCCATTGACTCCTTTAAGTCCAGGCTCAAAACCTACTTCTATTCCCGAGCGTTTGAGGCTCTCTGAGGGGACGCTGTAAACTGTTTATGTCTGTGTTGTTAGGTTTGTGTGCTATTGTATGTTCTTTTTTAGTACCTGCACTGATGTAAAGCACTTTGGTCAACGTGGGTTGTGTTTAAATGTGCTATATAAATAAAATTGACTTGAATGGAATGTTGGCCTTCATAACAAGAGGAGTTGAGTATAGGATCAAAGAGGTCCTTCTGCAGTTGTACAGGGCCCTAGTGAGACCGCACCTGGAGTAGTGTGTGCAGTTTTGGTCTCCAAATTTGAGGAAGGATATTCTTGCTATTGAGGGCGTGCAGCGTAGGTTTACTAGGTTAATTCCTGGAATGGCGGGACTATCATATGTTGAAAGACTGGAGCGACTCGGCTTGTATACACTGGAATTTAGAAGGATGAGAGGAGATCTTATCGAAACATATAAGATTATTAAGGGGTTGGACACGTTAGAGGCAGGAAACATGTTCCCAATGTTGGGGCAGTCCAGAACAAGGGGCCACAGTTTAAGAATAAGGGGTAGGCCATTTAGAACTGAGATGAGGAAAAACTTTTTCAGTCAGAGAGTTGTGAATCTGTGGAATTCTCTGCCTCAGAAGGCAGTGGAGGCCAATTCTCTGAATGCATTCAAGAGAGAGCTGGATAGAGCTCTTAAGGATAGCGGAGTCAGGGGGTATGGGGAGAAGGCAGGAACGGGGTACTGATTGAGAATGATCAGCCATGATCACATTGAATGGCGGTGCTGGCTCGAAGGGCTGAATGGCCTCCTCCTGCACCTATTGTCTATTGTCTATTGACGACTTGACTATTGATAGAGAAAAGCATCATGTTCAGAATCAAATGAGAGGCTGATCTGGTAGTGGTAATGAACATAACACTTTGCAAAATTGAGTATTTCTCACAACATCGGGTTAAAGGGAAGAGAAGGAGCATAAATAAACGGTGGTGGAAGTACTGTTTCAAATAACAGGAACTGGACCTCATCCAGACAAAAACTGGAGCAACTGAAGGAGGAAATTGTGTCAATGCAAGAAGAGGAATTTTGAGAAGTGAACATCAATGTTTGCACACCAGCTAAAAACTGTGTGAATGAGGCACCTAAAAATATCATTGGGTCAGACATTTGCTGTACAACAAAGAGAAGAGAAACATTGGATGTAGGAACAGGAACTTTGGCCCACAATATCCATGCCAAACATGATGACGTTAGCCAATGTCCTCTACCTCACATGATTCATGCCTCTCCATTCCTTGCATCCCCATGTTCCTGTCTAAAAGCCTCTTAAACACCACTTTCATACCTGCTTTCACCACCACCACCCCTTGCAGCACATTCCAGCATCCACCATTCTCTGTGTGAAAGAGATTACTCCACACAACTCCTTTAAACCTGCCCTCTCTGACCCGAAAGATATGCCCTCCATTCCTTGACATTTCCATGCTATCTGTCCCGCTTAATTTTATATATTTCAACCTCCGACGCTCCAGAGAAAAAAAAAAAATCCTAGTTTGTCCAACATCTCTTTATCGCTAGGATGCTGGAGTAACTCAGTGGGACAGGCAGCATCTCTGGAGCGAATGAATGGGTGACATTTTGGGTCGAGACCCTTCTTCATTGTAGCTAATATCCTTTAATCCTGGATGCCTCCTGATAAACCTTTTCTACATCCTTTCTGAAACCTCCTCATTTATCCTACAGTGGGAGAATCAGAACAGCACACAATACTCCAAATGCAGCCTAACTGATGTTTTATACAACTGCAACACGACTTTGTAACTCATACTCAATCACCATACCGATGAAGACAACATATTTCCTCTTTACCACTCCATCTAATTGTGTTGCCACTTTCAGGGAGTTCATAAGTGATAGGAGCAGAATTTGGCCATTCAGCCCATCAAGTCTACCCCGCATTTCAATCATTGCTGATCCATCTTTCCCTCAACCCCATTCTCCTGCCTTGTCCCCATAACCCCAAGAGACACCAAGATCCCTCTATACTTCAATGCTGTTAAGGGGCTTGCCATTAACTGGATACTTTCTCCTTACATTCAATCTCCCAAAGTGCAACACCTCATACTTCCTCAGAGTGAACTCATGGTCTGTAACTCCAGCAATTTTGCTGCTGTCTGCATACTTACTAACTAGTCTCTCGATATTTTCTTCCAAGTCGTTTATATATATATATCGCACGCAACAGAAGTTCCAGCACAAATCCCTGCAGAACGCACGAAATCAGACCTCTGGCCAGAATATCAGTCTTCCATCACGACCCTCGATCTTCTATGGGCAAGCCAGTTCGGAATCCAAAAGAGAAAGAGAGAAAGGGAAAAGATGCTTCTGGTCTGTTTTCTGCAGAAACTCTTGTTTGAAATTGTCTCTTACAAAACTATCTGTGTGGTATTTGCTTTCCACATACTTAAAAACAACCTTTGGGGAAAATAAGAATTATCCAACCCTCTTTTTATCATTACAAAGAATAGAAACACCAGATAATTGGCCAAAAAAAAGCACTTTAGCACAGGGTAACATTGCTTTGGGTGCAGTCTCACCTCAAGATCACAAGGTCTGAATCCCATTCAAGTTACTTGAATCTGGGGCTGATGGAAAGTTGCATCTTCCAGAGATACGGTCCTTGAGATAAGGCATTACACAAAGACTCCCTTGCACAGGTGGACACTTAGGACACACCACTTAATGAACAGGAAGGGGTTGGGGGGATGGTGGGGGGGGACATCCCAATACTGTTTAAACAATATCATTAAATTTCAATGTATACAGTGGGACATAGATCAACTATGATCTATAGAATGTAGAATCAACTATGATTCTACAGAAATGGACAGAGAAATGGTGGATGGATTTAAATCTGAGCAAGTGTGAGGTGTTGCACTTTTGGAGGTTAAATATGAAGCAAAAGTGTACAGTTGATGGCAAGACTCTTAAGAGCATTGATGTGCGGAGGAATTTTGGGGTCCAAGTCCATAGCGCCCTGAAAGTGGCAATTCGTGTAGATAGATTGGTAAAGAAGGCATATGGTAGGCTTGCCTTTATTGAGTATAAAATTCAGGAAGTCATGATTCAGCTCTACAAGACATTGTTCGGCCACAGCTGGGGCGTAGCATGCAGTCCTGGGTCGCTTTGAAGGGGTTGCAGAAGAGGTTTACCAGAATGCTGCCTTGATTAGAGGGTATTAGCTGTCAGGAGAGGTTGGAAAACCTTGGATTGTTTTCTCTGAAACACCAGAGGTTGAGGGGAGACCTGATAGAAGTATATAAAAATATATGAAAGGCATAGATGCGATAGACAGTCAGATCCTTGTTCCCAGCGTGGAAATGTCAAAGACTGAGGGTTGTACCTTTTAGGTCAATTGAGGCCAGGGGAGGAAAGTTTAAAGGAGATGTGCAGAGCAAGTTTTTTTTACACCAAGGCTATACAACAATGATGTTTAAGAGGTTTTTAGATAAGCACATGGATACACATAAAACTGAGGTACAGTATATGGATCATTGCATCATGTTCAGCATAGACATTGTAGGACAAAGTGCCTGTTCGTGTGCTGTACCGTTCTATGGTCTAAGTGCATTCAGTATTTATTAAGACACCACCAAGGAGAATTAAATGTTTAGATTAGGATGTAGTATGATTAAATGAACAATATACAAGACAAATTTTGGTAGGCTGATAGAAAACATTTTACACATATTCGTGAATGCTTTTCAATAAGATAGGAAACAACCTAAATCAGCAGCTGAAATGGGAACATAATGTAAACTGTCTTGATTAATTTAATCCAAGACTGGAAAGAAGTCATCCTCAATTAGATATGATACAGGTCTTCTAATTTAGATTTTGTCGATACGAGTAATATCACAGCAAAGTTCTAAATAGATTTACAGAGATTAGTCAATAAGGTGTACTGGAGAGTAGATTTATTAGACATTAAAATGATACAAATATTGTGCAGTTCTACAAACATCAAATAAATGTACACCTTATAATTGTAGAACACAGTGGCAGCACTGTGGCACAGCGGTAGAGTTACTGCCTAACAGAGCCAGGGACCAGGGTTCTATCCTGACTACGGGTGATGTCTGTACTGAGCCTGCATGTTCTCCCTGTGACCGGGTGGGTTTTCTCCTGGTCCTCCGGTTTCCTCCCACCTTCCAAAGAGATGCAGGTTTGTAGGTTAATTGGCATCTGTAAATTGTCCCTCGTGCGTAGGATAGAACTAGTGTACAGGTAATCGTTGGTCGGGTGCGGTGGGCCGAAATGAGATGGCAATGTTTGTAGAGTTTGGTGAGTTGGTCCTATAGAATGCTGACTATATCCGAGCAATGAAGAAGGCATCCAAATGGTACATGGTTTCACCCATTTGTGAAGTTTTTAACATAAGGTGGGAGCATTAAAGACATTTTGTTCCAAAACGGTTCTGACATCATCTTCTGTGACCTGTTCTGTTTCAGGGTAATTTTGTTTTTCAGTTACTAATCATGCACGCTAGACCAAAGCTTCTCTATTTTGAAACAATAATTGCTAACTCGTCAAAAAAAAAGAGGAAAGGGTTTTAACATGATGTAAAGGATTTGATCAATTTTTTTTCTTATTTTTGTACAATTTTTGCTTATACAACATTTTTTCTGTTATTTGGTGCAAAATGATTACATTTCTTTCATAATGCTTCAAACTTTTCATGATTATATTGTTCTCCCCACTTGTTGTACATCTTCCTCCCCATATCATACATCAACAGCTCCCATGTGCTGTTATGGAAATGGGTAAACTGTGTGTATGTTTAAATCATAAGAATATTTGACACATTAGTGTGTTATTTTCTTTGGCAGAAGTGAAAATATTCCAACATTTAACAAACACTGTGCTTTTAAGAAGACAAAGAGAAATCAAGATGGGAGCTGAACCCAAAGTCACCCGAGTTTTAAGAACAGCTTTAAAGTTGTATGTGAGCACTTTCACACAATTAGCCTCACTCCTTGCCTAGAGTTCAGACAGATACTGTAGCCTATATTAATGCAGCCTTTCATTCTCGGACACTTTCAACATTCAGTTCATCAGCTTATATGTACTCTTTTTTTTGATCCTCAATTCAAACAAGTGGGGAAGTTTGTTTGTGTGATGGACTGGGCTACATCCACAATCCTCTGCAATTTCTTGCTAACTTAAGCAGAGTAGTTTCCAAACCAAGCTGTGATTCATCCCGATAGGATGCTTTCACTCTCCTTTTCGCCAATACCTAACCTCCAAACAAAAATCCTGTTCTCCCATTCTCTTCTGGAACAAATTCCTCTTTTCCCCCATTTCTTGCTCATCTTTATTCCCAACTATTTGAGTCATCCTTTCATTTCTATTTTCATTCCACCATATTCCCATTTATTTATCTTCTGCAACTCTCTCCCTCTGACTTCTTTCTCAGGATCACTCCTTCCTAACTGCTGCTAATAATGGATACAGGAAGGTGCATTCAAAGTTGTTGTTAGTGACTCAATGTCCCTACAAGGGAAAATTCCTGTGTGAATGAGGGCTCCTCCCTCTAGTATGCATGGGCAGGAATCCTACCTGTTGGCAGCGGCAGCAAGGTCTTGGTCTCAAGTGAGCATGAGGAGTCTATTGTTGTCAGTGACCCGCACTGAACAGTTGTGCAAACTGATAAATGAAAATGGAGAGCCTTCCTTATTCATGCAATATTTCTATAAGAAGGCACAATCATAGTCTTTACTTTACGACCGATCCCTTTCCAAATCAGTCACCAAGGAATGTGCAACACGTCATTCAGGAGTGATTCTCCCAAATACTTTTCTACCGTGAATAAGTATTCTGTATTCATTAATGGGTTACCCAGGTGAAAACAAAAATCACAAATAATTTAGTCCACTGTTGTAAAACCAAGTTTAATGGGTTTGAAGAAATAGTGAATTTGAGAAGTGCATAATAGGTGCGGCAAGAACAAAAAAATGAGCAAGGAATATGGACTTTTAAAATGGATTATTTTTAGGAAATTAGTTAGTATAAATAAATGTTATGTTCTAATTACAAGTATAAAGAGCCAGGGTCAAGCATTGTTGGACCATCTATTTTATTTGGCACTCTTGCCTGGAGATATAACACCGCACTTGCAAATTTCCCCGTCTCAATATCTCCCCTTTTCACTTTCTTATCAATAGTATGGAAAGACCATCAACAAGGTACTTTATACATGACCAGTTTACAGAACCAACTAGCATCCATAGAGTAGCTTTCTATCAACCACTATAGAGTCATGCAGCCACGCAAACGGCACCTTCACCCAGACTGAACAAGATGCCCCAACCAAACTAGTTCCATTTCCCTGCATCTGCCCCCTATCCCTCAAAACCTTTCCTATTCATGTACCTGTACAAATACTTTTTAAAGTGTGGTTTTAGTACATGCCTCAACTACTTCATCTAGCAACTTGTTCCATATACCCACCACCTTCTGTGTGATCAAATCGCCCCTCAGCTTCCCATTAAATCTTTCCCTTGCCACCTTAACCATATGTCCTTAATCTAGTTCTCGATTCCCCTACCTCAGGAAAAACACTCTGTACGTTCACTCTATCTATTCCCCTCATGAATCTACACACCTCTAAGAAGTTCAGTCTGAAGTTCAGTCTAAAGAAGTGTCTCCACCCGAAACGTCATCCATTCTTTCTCTCCAGAGATGCTGCATGTCCCGTTGAGTTACTCCAGCAATTTGTGTCCACCTCTTTGAAGTTAGCCTTTTGGAACTTTCCTCACCCAACATTTGGGCAACACGAGCCAGCAGTTAGTCACATGGAACAAAAAGGATGACCATACTAAATGAACAACTTTTGTGGGTGGACCAATAACAAAAGGTATGATACAAAAGTTGCACCTTCCAAGACACATAGCATTCTGAAGATAGACACAAAAAGCTAGATTTTGGGTCCAGAGATGCTGCCTGTCCTGCTGAGTTACTCCAGCTTTTTGTGGCTCTCTTCGGTTTAAACCAGCATCTGTAGTTGGAAATATATTGGTGTTCCTTCAAGAGCATTCTGAGTTGGAAATATATTGGTGTTCCTTCAATGCCACGTGACCCAAACCCCGCTTCACTGTAAAACTACCTTAAGGTGAAAGCTGAAGTGGACTTCAAGAACAATTGTAGACGGACAATAAACGCTAGCGTTGTCAGTCTTACCCTTATACATTGATTTAAAACGCCATTTATTTGCCACAAACTTGAAAAAGGGTATGGAACTAAATCTTCCCCATTCTCTACATAAACGTGATCCTCTTTTGTTGGTCCAGAAAATATGGATCAAGCAGCCCACTCGTTCTCTTTGCCTCATCTCCCGTGCCCACTCCACCTACTACTCTCAAATAATTCACTCTGGCTCCGGAAACCCCCAAAACACTCTTCTCTACAATAAACAAACTCCTCAGCCCCCTGGACACCATCTCCCAATCATTCACAGTTGACAAATGCACCACTTTCCTTTCATTCTTCCAAAGCAAAATAGACAGCATTTACAGCACCTTAACCACCAACGCACCTGCTCCCCCTCAAACTACCTGCCCCCCCCTTATCCTGTCAACCCCTGCCTCAGTTCTCCCCAGTCTCCACCACCGACCTCTCTGACCTCTTCACAGGAATAAAAACTGCCACCTGCTCTCTGGACCCCATCCCCTCCAGCTTTGTCAAGGCCTGCCTTCCTGCTCTCTCTCCACTTATCACTGCAACAATAAACTCCTCCCTGTCCACTGGCATCGTCCCGCCATCCCTCAAAATCGCTGCTGTCACCCCCATTCTGAAAAAACCTGGTCTCAACCCTGACACCCCAAACAACTTCAGACCAATCTCCAACCTACCCTTTCTGTCCAAAGTTTTGGAACGTGCTGTAGCTTCCCAACTCAAATACCACCTCTCTACCAATAACCTGTATGAAACTTTCCAATCCGGATTCCGCTCCAACCACTGTACTGAAACTGCGCTCCTCAAAATCACAAACGACCTTTTCCTCTCCTCCGACGCTGGCAACCTCAACATCCTCATCCTACTTGACCTCAGCGCCGCCTGACACCATAAATCACTCCATTCTCCTCACCCGACTTGAAACCTCCTTTGACATCACCAGCACAGCCCTATCCTGGTTCAAATCTTACCTCTCTGACAGGCACCAGTTCATCTCCATTAACAACTGTAAATCCCCCACCGCTCCCCTCCCCCAAGGTGTCCCCCAAGGCTCAGTCCTTGGCCCCCTCCTCTTCATCCTCTACCTGTTCCCCCTTGGTCAATTAATCCGCCGTCATGGTCTCAACTTCCACTGCTTCGCCGATGATATCCAGCTCCTCATCTCCACCAAGTCAATCTCCACCACCACACACTCTACACTGACAAACTGCATCACTGAAATAAAATCTTGGCTTCAATCAAATTTCCTCAAACTCAACTGCAACAAATCTGAAATCATCATCATTGGTCCAAAAACGCTCACCGAATCCACCCAAAACTTCATCCTCAATATTGATGGTCTCCCAGTATCCACCTCCCCTCACATCCGGAATCTTGGAATCATCTTTGATCAAACCCTCTCCTTCGACAAACACATCAAACACATCACAAAGACAGCCTTCTTCCACCTCAAAAACATTGCCCGTCTCCGTCCAGCCCTCTCCTCCACAGCTGCAGAAACCCTCATCCACGCCTTCATCACCTCCCGTCTGGACTACTGCAACAGCCTCCTCTATGGCGCACCCTCAAAAATCATCAGTAAACTTCAATACATTCAAAACTCCGCTGCCCGTCTACTCACCCACACCCCGATCCGTGACCATATCACCCCCCGTCCTTTACAAACTCCACTGGCTCCCCATCCCCCAGAGAATCCAGTACAAAATCCTCCTCATGACTTACAAAGCCCTCCATAACCTGGCCCCATCCTACCTGACTGACCTCCTCCACAGGCACACTCTCACCTGCACCCTCCGTTCTGCTGCTGCAAATCTCCTATCCCCCCCCCATCCGGACCAAACTCAGATCCTGGGGGGACAGGGCTTTCTCCATCGCTGCTCCCACCCTATGGAACTCACTACCCCAAACCGTTAGAGACTCCTCCTCACTCACCACATTCAAAACATCACTGAAGTCTCACCTGTTCAGTACTGCCTTCAACCACTGAAGGTCACCTCACCTTCTGTCTCCTTTCTCTGTTCGTTTACTTATTTATCTATTTATTCACTTCCCTATGTTCTTTAAATCCCTGTAAAGCGTCTTTGAGTGTATGAAAAGCGCTATATAAATGTAATGCATCATTTTTATTATTATTATTATTAATCTTTAACAAGAGTTGACAGCGCTGTGGATAACACCCGGTCTGAAGAAAGCTCTCGACCCGAAACGTCACCCTTTCCTTTTCTCCAGAGATGCTGCCCGACACGCTGAGTTACTCCAGGTTTTTGCGTCTATCTTTGATATTAAACGCCATCATTTGCAACGAGAAGAAACCACAACATTTAAAACACCTGGAACGCCGGTGTCCGCATCCTAGACAAGTTAAACTGGTCGCGGTTTGTATACATCAACCTCTTTAACTCCAAACACCTCACCTGCACAGACGTGCCTCGTTTGGACTACCGTTAACACCCCTCCGTTTACTCACGGCATCCTTATTGAAATCATTCACTTGCTTAAAATACACATTTTCAAAAGTCCGTTTATCAATATAATTCGGGGGCGTACTGTACTTTTCAGATTTAGATGCAATTAAATTGGAGATGAGTAATTGTAAAACAAGCAGCCCATTATAGTCATTCCAAAACCAGCCTTACTTTGTTTCCACTGCAGCACCCAAGGCTCATGCCCCCGCGCTATCCCGTGCTTGCAAACGCCTTGATACTGGCTGTATACGTTCTTGGTAAAGTGGGTTGGCCCTTTCCAACTCGCGGTAAACAACGCCTCTCAGCCCATTGTTCTACTTTTATTGGCCTGGATATGTTTCGTTAACCTTGTACATCAGAAACGAAATCCCCTACTTTCAAAGCCTGGTGAAGGAAATTCCCAAATTGTACAAATCCAGTTTTACCCATCCAGCACTCAAGTTATATTTAGGTTGCCACGTGCATTTTGTACCAATAAATGTAACATCTTTTTTTAGATTCTACAGCGCGGAAACACCAAGTCCTTCGGCCCACCAAGTCCGCACATTAACACTATCCAACACATACTAGAGACTATTTTTACATTTACCCAGTCAATTAACCTACGTCTTTGGAGTGTGGGAGGAAACCGAAGATCTCGGAGAAAACCCACGCAGGTCACGGGGAGAACGTACAAACTCCGTACAGACGGCGCCCGTAGTCAGGATCGAACCTGAGTCTCCGGCGCTGCATTCGCTGTAAGGCAGCAACTCTACCGCTGCACCACCGTGCCGCCGTGTCATCTTGTGGTGACAAATTCAGTTTACACCTTCCCCTCAGCTAACAATGATCGATTCTACATCTTCCTTGAACAGGGTCCTCTTTGAGCTCTTGTTTTCACACCTTTCATATCTCTAGTTTCCATCTCCCCTGACTCTCAGTCTGAAGAAGGGACTCTTGTTTTCACACCTTTCATATCTCTAGTTTCCATCTCCCCTGACTCTCAGTCTGAAGAAGGGTTTCGACCGGAAATGTCAACCACTCCTTCTGTGGCAACAGGCGAGACTCTCGGATGGTGTGTTGTCTCCCTGGTGCCCGGGTCCAAGACGTCTCAGACCGACTTCAGAACATCCTCGAGAAGGAAGGTGAGCAACCGGAAGTAGTTGTGCATGAAGGCACAAATGACATGGATAAGGAGAGGAAGGAGGTTCTGCAATGTGAGTACAGAGAACTAGATAGGAGACTGAAAAGCAGGACCTCTAGGGTGGTTATCTCTGGTTTGCTTCCAGTACCTTGTGCTAGTGAAGATGGGAACGGGGAGATATGAGATCTGAATGTGTGGCTGAGGAGTTAGTGCAGGGGGCAGGGATTTAGATTTATAGAACACTGGGATCTCTTCTGGGGCAGGGGTGACCTGCACAAAAGGGAAGGGTTGCACTTTAATTGGAGGGGGACCAACATTCTGGCAGGCAGGTTTGCTAGTGCTACATGGGTGGGTTCAACACCTTGAAGCTCTCCGTGCTAAAGTCTCGGCACGGAACAACCTCCTGCGTTGCTTGGCCAGATCGTCATGGGGCGCCAGGACATCTACTCTTCGAACCAGTGCTCTTGCACTCGTGTACAGCGCTGCTGAGTACGCCGCCCCAGCATGGTGCCGCAGAGCTCATACCAGCAAGCTAGACGCCACCCTCAACGACACCGTGCGGATCATCACCGGCTGCCTGCGCCCTACTCCGACGGATCACCTGCCGGTGCTCGCAGGTATCGCACCCGCCAAGCTTCGCAGAGAGTTCTTCACTCATAGGCTGGTGTGCAAGGCCTCATCGGACGCCAAACATCCTTTGCACCACCTCGCCCAGGATTCACAGCAACTGGGACCTCAACGCCTGTCATCTCGTCGCCCTTTCTCCCGTCATGCAGCGACCCTATGTGGCTCCGGTTTCAACATACTAGGAGCATGGAGAACCAGCTGGGAAGACATCGCGACCTCCTCAACTCACTGTCGCACCGAACACCACAGCCCCACCCGGCTCGGACATGCCCCGCAGAGAGTGGGTCGCCCCGAACCGGCTCCGCACAGGGGTCGGCCGGTTCAACGCCAACATGCATCATTGGGGGTTGCGTCCATCAGCAGCCTGCGTGTGTGGAGCAGACCAGCAAACAGCGCAGCACGTCATTTTCGACTGCACTGTCCTCCGTCCCACTAGTGGAGGGGTAGACCTCACGGCCCTCGACAACAGCACATTGCACTGGCTACAGCGCCTGGAGGGTGTTACATAATTTCTGCTGCCTCAAACGCAAGAAGAAGAAGAAGGTGGGTTTAAACTAAACAGTGGGTCAACAAAGTGGAAGCGTATGCGTGTAGTTAACAGGAGAGTGTAGGAAAGGTCACGTTTAAACTAATAGGGCAGGGGGATGGGAACCCCCAAGGAGACCGAGAAACGTTTCAAGGACAAAAGAAACAAAAGGTTGAAGGGAGAAAAGAAAAACTAACCTGAAAGCTTTGTGCTTTAATGCAAGGATCATTCGTAATAAGGTGGATGAATTGAATGCGCAGTTAGTAGTTAATGGATATGATATAGTTGGGATTATGGAGACATGGCTCCAGGGTGACCTAGGCTGGGAGCTAAACATGCTCAGGAAGGAGAGACAGAAAGGAAGAGGAGGTGGGGTGGCATTGCTGGTTAAAGAAGAGATTAATGCAATAGTAAAGAGAGACATTAGCTTGGATGATGTAGAATCGGTATGAGTGCAACTACAAAATAGCCAAGGGCAGAAAACGTTTGTTGGAGTAGTATACAGACCACTAAACAGCAGTAGGGAGGTTGGGGACAGCATGAAACAGGAGATTAGGGATGCGTGTAGCAAAGGTGCAGCGATTATCATGGGTGACTTTAATCTACATATAGATTGGGCCAACCAAATTGGTAGCAGCGCTGAGGAAGAGGATTTCCTGGAATGTATACGGGATGTTTTTTTAAGCCAATATGTAGAGGAACCAACTAGAGGGCAGGCCATCCTAGATTGGGTATTGTGTAATGAGGGAAGATTAGTTAGCGATCTTGTTGTGCAAAGCCCCTTGGGCAACAGTGACCATAATATGGTGGAATTCTGCATTGGGATGGAGAGTGACATGGTTAATTCAGAGACTAGGGTCCTGAACTTAAAGAAAGGAGACTTTGAAGGTATGAGATGGGAATTGGCTAGGATAGACTGGCAAATTATACTTAAAGGGTTGACAGTGGAGATGCAATGGCGAAGATTTAAAGATCGCATGGATGAACTCCAAAAATTGTTCATCCCGCCGTGGTGAAAAAATAAAACCTGGAAGGTGGCTCAACCGTGGCCAACGAGGGAAATCAAGGATGGTGTTAAATCCAAAGAAGAGGCATATAAATTGGCCAGAGAAAGCGGCAAACCAGAGGACTGGGAGAAATTTAGAATTCAACAGAGGAGAACAAAGGGGTTAATTAAGGGGAAAAAAGAGCATGAAAGAAAGCTTGCAGGGATATAAAAACTGACTGTAAAAGCTTCTGTAGATGTAAAAAGGAAAAGATTAATGGACAAATGTAGGTCTCTTACAATCAGAGACAGGTGAATTTCTAATGGGAAACAAGGAAATGGCAGACCAGTTAAACGAGTACTTTGGTTCTGTCTTCACTAAGGAAGACACAAACAATCTCCGAGAAATACCCAGGGCACTGAGGATCTAGTGGGAAGGAGGAACTGAAGGGAATCCATATTAGTCAGGAAATGGTGTTAGGTAAACTGTTGGGACTGAAGGCAGATAAATTCCCAGGCCCTGATGGTCTGCATCCCAGAGTACTCAAGGAGGTGGCCCTAGAAATCATGGATGCATTGGTGATCATTTTCCAATGTTCTCTCAACTCTGGATCAGTTCCTATGGACTGGAGGGTAGCTAATGTAACTCCACTTTTTAAGAAAGGAGAGAGAGAGAAAATGGGAAATTATAGACCAGTTAGCCTTACATCAGTAGTGGGGAAGATGATTGAGTCAATTTTTAAAGATGTAATAGCAGTGCATTTGGAAAGCAGTGACAGGATCGGTCAGTCAGCATGGATTTATGAAGGGGAAATCATGCTTGACTAATCTTTCTGGAATTTTTTGAGGATGTAACAAGTAGAATGGATAAGGGAGAGCCAGCCGATGTGGTGTATCTGAACTTTCAAATAGCCTTTGACAAGGTCCCACACAAGAGATTAGTGTGCAAAATTAGAGCACATGGTATTAGGGGTAGAGTATTGACATGGATAGATAACTGGTTGACAGACAGGAAGCAAAGAGTAGGAATTAACAGGTCCTTTTCAGAATGGCAGGCAATGACTAGTGGGGTACCACAAGGCTCGGTGCTGGACCCCAGTTATTTACAATATATATTAACGATTTAGACGAAGGAATTAAATTTAACATCAAGTTTGTGGATGATACAAAGCTGGGTGGCAGTGTGAGCTGCGAGGAGGATGCTATGAGGCTACAGGGTGACTTGGATAGGTTGGGTGAGTGGGCAGATGCATGGCAGATGCAGTATAATGTGGATAAATGTGAGGTTATCCACTTTGGTGGCAAGAACATGAAGGCAGATTATTATCTGAATGGTGTCAGATTAGGAAAAGGGGAGGTGCAATGAGACCTGGGTGTGCTTGTACATCAGTCACTGAAAGTAAGCATGCAGGTACAGCAGGCACTGAAGAAAGCTAATGTCATGTTGGCCTTTATTGCGAGAGGATTTGAGTTTAAGAACAAGGAGGTCCTACTGCAGTTGTACAGGGCCCTGGTGCACCTTGAGTATTGTGTGCAATTTTGGTCTCCTAATTTGAGGAAGGATATTATTGCTATTGAGGGACTGCAGCATAGGCTCACCAGGTTAGTTCCTGGGATGGCGGGACTGACATATAACCATATAACAACTACAGCACGGAAACAGGCCCGTTCGGCCCTACCAGTCCACGCCGACCACTCTCCCTGACCTAGTCTCATCTACCTGTACTCCGACCATAACCCTCTAATCCCCTCTTATCCATATACCTATCCAATTTACTCTTAAATAATAAAATCGAGCCTGCCTCCACCACTTCCACCGGAAGCCCATTCCACACAGCCACCACCCTCTGAGTAAAGAAGTTACCCCTCATGTTACCCCTAAACTTTTGTCCCTCAATTCTGAAGCTATGTCCCCTTGTTGGAATCTTCCCCACTCTCAAAGGGAAAAGCCTACCCACGTCAACTCTGTCCGTCCCTCTCAAAATTTTAAAAACCTCTATCAAGTCCCCCCTCAACCTTCTACGCTCCAAAGAATAAAGACCCAACCTGCTCAACCTCTCTCTGTAGCTTAAGTGCTGAAACCCAGGCAACATTCTAGTAAATCTCCTCTGTACCCTCTCCATTTTGTCGACATCCTTCCTATAATTTGGCGACCAGAACTGCACACCATACTCCAGATTCGGCCTCACCAATGCCCTGTACAATTTTAACATTACATCCCAACTTCTATACTCGATGCTCTGATTTATAAAGGCAAGCATACCAAACGCCTTCTTCACCACCCTATCCACATGAGATTCCACCTTCAGGGAACAATGCACAGTTATTCCCAGATCCCTCTGTTCCACTGCATTCCTCAATTCCCTACCATTTACCCTGTACGTCCTATTTTGATTTGTCCTACCAAAATGCAGCACCTCACACTTATCAGCATTAAACTCCATCTGCCATCTTTCAGCCCACCCTTCCAAAAGGCCCAAGTCTCTCTGTAGACTTTGAAACTCTACTTCATTATTAACTACACCACCTATCTTAGTATCATCTGCATATTTACTAATCCAATTTGCCACACCATCATCCAGATCATTAATGTAAATGACAAACAACAGTGGACCCAACACAGATCCTTGGGGTACTCCACTAGACACTGGCCTCCAACCTGACATACAATTGTCAACCATTACCCTCTGGTATCTCCCATTCAGCCATTGTTGAATCCATCTTGCAACCTCACTATTAATACCCAACGATTTAACCTTCTTAATCAACCTTCCATGTGGAACTTTGTCAAATGCCTTACTGAAGTCCATATAGACATCCACAGCCTTGCCCTTATCAATTTCCCTGGTAACCTCTTAAAAAAATTCAAGAAGATTAGTCAGACATGACCTTCCAGGCACAAATCCATGTTGACTGTTTCTAATCAGGCCTTGTTTATCCAAATAATTATATATATTGTCCCTAAGTATCTTTTCCATTAATTTTCCCACCACAGACGTCAAACTAACAGGTCTATAATTGCTAGGTTTACTTTTAGAACCTTTTTTAAACAAAGGCACAACATGCGCAATGCGCCAATCTTCCGGCACCATCCCCGTTTCTAATGACGTTTGAAATATTTCCGTCATAGCCCCTGCTATTTCTGCACTAACTTCCCTCAATGTCCTAGGGAATATCCTATCAGGACCTGGAGACTTATCCACTTTTATATTTTTCAAAAGTGTCCGTACCTCCTCTTCTTTAATCCTCATAATTTCCATCACTACTCTACTTGTTTCGCTTACCTCACATAATTCAATATCCTTCTCCTCGGTGAATACCGAAGAAAAGAAATTGTTTAATATCTCCCCCATTTCTTCCAGCTCAGCACATAGCTGTCCACTCTGACTCTCTAATGGACCAATTTTATCCCTCGCTATCCTTTTGCTATTGACATATCTGTAGAACCCCTTGGGGTTTACTTTTACATTACTTGCCAAAGCAGCCTCATATCTTTTTTTCGCTTTTCTAATTTCCTTCTTAAGATTCCTTTTACATTCTTTATATTCCTCAAGAACCTCATTTACTCCCTGCCGCTTATATTTATTGTATATCTCCCTCTTTTTCCGAACCGTGTCCAATTTCCCTGGAAAACCACGGCTCTTTCAAATTATTATTCTTTCCTTTCCACCGAACAGGAACATAAAGACTACTCTCAAAATTTCACCTTTAAATATCCTCCATTTCTCTATTATATCCTTTTCATAAAACAAAAAGTTCAATTTCACTCCTTTTAAATCCTTTCTCATCTCCTCAAAATTAGCCTTTCTCCAATCCAAAATCTCAACCCTTGGTCCAGATTTGACCTTCTCCATAATTATATTGAAACTAGTGGCATTGTGATCACTAGACCCAAAGTGCTCCTCAACACATACCTCCGTCACCTGACCCGTCTCATTTCCTAACAGGAGGTCCAACACTGCCCCTTCTCTGGTAGGTACCTCTACGTATTGCTGCAAAAAACTATCCTGCACACATTTTACAAACTCCAAACCATCCAGCCCTTTAACAGAATGTGATTCCCAGTCTATATACGGAAAATTGAAATCACCCACAATCACTACTCTGTGCTTACTACTAATATCTGCTATCTCCTTACATATTTGCTCTTCCAATTCTCGTTCCCTATTTGGCGGTCTATAATACACCCCTATAAGTGTTGCTAAACCTTTCTCATTTCTGAGTTCCACCCAAACAGCCTCCCTAATCGAGCCTTCTAGTCTGTCCTGCCAAAGCACTGCTGTGATATCCTCCCTGACAAGCAATGCAACACCCCCACCTCTTGCCCCTCCGATTCTATCACATCTGAAACAATGAAATCCTGGAATATTTAATTGCCAATCGCAACCCTCCTGCAACCATGTTTCACTGATCGCCACAACATCATACTTCCAGATGTCAATCCAGGCTCCAAGCTCATCCACCTTTCTTACAATGCTCCTAGCATTAAAATATACACATTTAAGGGACCCATCATTTCTTATTCTCAGTTTATTTCTTTTCACTTCTTTCTCTCCTACATATTGGGTCTGAGTGTTTCCCTTTTCTGCCTCCTGCCTCACACACTGCCTATTAGCTATCTGTGTTTGAGTCCCTCCCCCCAACCGTACTAGTTTAAAGTCTCCGCAATTACCTTAGCAAATCTCCCCGCCAAGATATTGGTTCCTCTCAGGTTCAGATGCAACCCGTCCTTTTTGTACAGGTCATACTTCCCCCAGAAGAGGTCCCAATGATCCAGAAACTTGAATCCCTGCTCCCTGCACCAGTTCCTCAGCCACATATGATGAAAGAATGGGTCGACTGGGCTTGAGTCATCAATGGAATTTAGAAGGATAAGAGGGGATCTTATCGAAACATATAAAATTCCAGGGGTCACAGTTAAAGAATAAGAGGTAGGCCATTTAGGACTGAGATATGGAAACATTTCTTCACCCAGAATTGTGAATCCATGGAATTCTCTGCCACAGAAGGCAGTGGAGGCCAATTCACTGGATGTTTTCAAGAGAGTTAGAATTATCTATTAGAGATAGAAGAATCAACGGATATAGGGAAAAAAGCAGGAACAGCGTACTGATTTTAGATGATCAGCCATGATCATATTGAATAGTGGTGCTGGCTCATAGGGTTGAATGGCACCTATTTTTCTGTTTCTGTTTCTCTCCAGAAATGCTGCCTGTCCCGCTAAGTCACTCCAGCATTTTTCTATCTTCAGTGTAAAGCAGCATCTGCAGTTCCTTCTTACACATCTTGTTGTAAAAGATAATTAATAATCATTCTAGTGTTGGCAACATTGTGATAATATTTCATTGGTGCTGTTCCAGCCCTCGATTAAGTGGCACATTGGTGCAGGGGGCTAGTAGACCTAATGCCTCACATCCCCAGAGAGCAGGGTTTGATCCTGACCTTGGGTTCTTTCTGTGTGGTGTTTGCACGATCTCCCTCTGGCCGTGTGAGTTTCCTCTGGGCGATCTGGTTTTCTCTCCCACAGCCCAAAGTCGTGTGGGTTTCTGGTCTAGTTAATTGGTCTCTCTAAGTTGCCCCCAATATGTAGGGAGAGGATGAGAAAGTGGTATAACTTAGAACTAGAATGAATGGGTGATCTGTGGTCGGTGGGTCGAAGGGCATGTTTCGACTTTGCAGGGTTGTGGATTCCAAAACATTGAGCTTTCACTCTGTTTTCTTTAGCCACCAACACCTAGTGTCTCTTCCTCACTCTTTCACCCTCACTCGCTTGTCTGCACTGGTTGTCTCTGTTCTGAATACTCAACCAGAAAGGGGGGAGATGGAGGGAGGATGGTGGTGGTGTGAGGTGGAATGTGTGGAGAGCCACTGACCTGCACGTCCTCAGCTCCCTATTAACCCTCAGGCTGCTCAGCTTCCTCGGTCCTCCTCATAGGCCTTGCTCTGGATCAGCCTGTTGTGCCTGTTGTGACGTTTTGATCTGCTAGCCCGCGGTAGCCGGCAAACTTCTCCGGGCTCTATGCTCCTTCGCTCCTGCCTGGCATGGCACTGAAGTACTTCGCTGCGAGGCTGCTCCAGCTCAACAACCACTCCACTCCGCCATGCATCTCTGCCATCATCAACCACGGACTTCTACGACGACCCAGATACATCCACAGAGGCTCCGGTCACAAGTTTGTTTACTCCCAGACAGGTCACTCCATCCCTGCACTCTGGTCAGCTGAGCGGACTTCCACTCGTCCATTACGTCATCACAATAACGCACACGAGCGCGCCCCCTGTCTACAAGCCCTGGCTAAATCACCCGTGTCCATCGACACCACACAAAGCAACATGAAGCTCACTCTGTTCAATATCCGGTCCCTCAACAATAAAAGCCACATTCTGAATGACTTCATCCTGGAAAATAAACTGGACTTCCTCTGTCTGACAGAAACCTGGCAACAACCTCTGGACTACCTCCCACTCAACCTCACTACACCCAACGGATACTCCTACATCAATAAACCACGCTCGGAAGGCCGAGGTGGTGGGATTGCCGTAATTCACCGACAGGACTTCAAGATCAGCCTCATCTCCATCTCATCTGCTCCTTCATTTGAACACCTGGCTTTCAAACTCTCTGGCCACACACAATTAGTCATGGCAGTCGTCTACCGCCCTCCCAAACCACACCCATCATTCCTTTCTGACTTCTCTGACTTTCTGACCCAGTTCTGTTCTCTCTCCCCCTCAATCCTCCTCCTCGGTGATTTCAACATCCATATGGACTCCACTGACTCCACAATAACCGCTGACTTCACTGAAATACTCAACTGCTTTAACCTCACTCAACACGTCAATTTTCCCACCCATAACCGTGGGCACATTCTGGACCTTGTCTGCTCCACTGTACTAAATCTACATCACCTCTCTGGCTCCGACCCCACCCTCTCTGATCACTTAGCCATCACCATGTCTGTCAACATTCCCACCCCAGCTCCAAGGCAAAAACGCAAAATCAACTTCCGTAAGCTGAACTCTGTTTCACCAATCTCGCTCTCATCCTCCCTCTCTGAAATAATGTCCGCCTCTCCCTTCGTTGACCTCCACAGCCCCTCTGACCTCACTGACTACTACAACCACACTCTCTCCTCCTGCCTCGACCAGCTTGCACCTATAAAAACCAAAACAGTTTCCTTCACCCACTCTGCTCCCTGGTTTACCCCCGAACTCCGCATGATGAAAACTCATGCCCGCCAACTTGAAAGACTCCGCAACAAAACAGGTCTCACAATTCACTCCCAAGCCTACAAAGACCACCTGCAGCACTACAAAGATGCCCTCTCCCGTGCCCACTCCACCTACTACTCTCAAATAATTCACTCTGGCTCCGGAAACCCAAAAACACTCTTCTCTACAATAAACAAACCCCTCAGCCCCCTGGACACCATCTCCCAATCATTCACAGTTGACAAATGCACCACTTTCCTTTCATTCTTCCAAAGCAAAATAGACAACATCTACAGCACCTTAACCACCAACACACCTGCTCTCCCTCAAACCACCTGCCCCCCCTTATCCTGTCAACCCCTGCCTCAGTTTCCCCAGTCTCCACCACCGACCTCTCTGACCTCTTCACAGGAATAAAAACTGCCACCTGCTCTCTGGACCCCATCCCCTCCAGCTTTGTCAAGGCCTGCCTTCCTGCTCTCTCTCCACTTATCACTGCAACAATAAACTCCTCCCTGTCCACTGGCATCGTCCCGCCATCCCTCAAAATCGCTGCTGTCACCCCCATTCTGAAAAAACCTGGTCTCAACCCTGACACCCCAAACAACTTCAGACCAATCTCCAACCTACCCTTTCTGTCCAAAGTTTTGGAACGTGCTGTAGCTTCCCAACTCAAATACCACCTCTCTACCAATAACATGTATGAAACTTTCCAATCCGGATTCCGCTCCAACCACTGTACTGAAACTGCGCTCCTCAAAATCACAAACGACCTTTTCCTCTCCTCCGACGCTGGCAACCTCAACATCCTCATCCTACTTGACCTCAGCGCCGCCTTTGACACCATAAATCACTCCATTCTCCTCACCCGACTTGAAACCTCCTTTAACATCACCGGCACAGCCCTATCCTGGTTTAAATCTTACCTCTCTGACAGGCACCAGTTCATCTCCATTAACAACTGTAAATCCCCCACCGCTCCCCTCCCCCAAGGTGTCCCCCAAGGCTCAGTCCTTGGCCTCCTCCTCTTCATCCTCTACCTGTTCCCCCTTGGTCAATTAATCCGCCGTCATGGTCTCAACTTCCACTGCTTCGCCGATGATATCCAGCTCCTCATCTCCACCAAGTCAATCTCCACCACCACACACTCTACACTGACAAACTGCATCACTGAAATAAAATCTTGCCTTCAAACAAATTTCCTCAAACTCAATTGCAACAAATCTGAAATCATCATCATTGGTCCAAAAACGCTCACCAAATCCACCCAAAACTTCATCCTCAATATCGATGGTCTCCCAGTATCCACCTCCCCTCACATCCGGAATCTTGGAATCATCTTTGATCAAACCCTCTCCTTCGACAAACACATCAAACACATCACAAAGACAGCCTTCTTCCACCTCAAAAACATTGCCCGTCTCCGTCCATCCCTCTCCTCCACAGCTGCAGAAACCCTCATCCACGCCTTCATCACCTCCCGTCTGGACTACTGCAACAGCCTCCTCTATGGCGCACCCTCAAAAATCATCAATAAACTTCAATACATTCAAAACTCCGCTGCCCGTCTACTCACCCACACCCCGATCCGTGACCATATCACCCCCGTCCTTTACAAACTCCACAGGCTCCCCATCCCCCAGAGAATCCAGTACAATATCCTCCTCATGACCTACAAAGCCCTCCATAACCTGGCCCCATCCTACCTGACTGACCTCCTCCACAGGCACACTCCCACCTGCACCTTCCGCTCTGCTGCTGCCAATCTTCTATCCCCCCCCATCCGGACCAAACTCAGATCCTGGGGGGACAGGGCTTTCTCCATCGCTGCTCCCACCCTATGGAACTCACTACCCCAAACCGTCAGAGACTCCTCCTCACTCACCACATTCAAAACATCACTGAAGTCTCACCTGTTCAGTACTGCCTTCAACCACTGAAGGTCACCTCACCTGTCTCCTTTCTCTGTTCGTTTACTTATTTATCTATTTATTCACTTCCCTATGTTCTTTAAATCCCTGTAAAGCGTCTTTGAGTGTATGAAAAGCGCTATATAAATGTAATACATTATTATTATTATTATTAGTGCGTCTCGAAATGCAAGAATGGTGGCCTTTGTTGACTGCCAACTGAGGTTTCACAAAGATGAACACAAAAAGCTGGAGTAGCTCAGCGGGATAGACAGCATCTCCGGAGAGAAGGAATGAGTGACGTTTCGGTTCAAGACTCTTCTTCAGACAGTTTGTGTGCACTACCGAATATATCGCTAATAAATGTAAAGACGCTGAGAATGTCTGATGAGGGTTTGCACTGTTCTTGTTTTGTATATATTACTTTTAGTCTGAAGAAGGGTCGCGACCCGAAACGTCACCGGCCTGTCCCGCTGAGTTACCCCAGCATTTTGTGTTTATCTTCAGTTTAAACCAGAATCTGCCATTCCTTCTTACACATGAGGTTTCACAAAGTCCTCCCAACTCTTAGGTGAGGAGCAATGAATGGATCTCACAGTCCAGGCGCATGTGGGAGTGAAGCAGTTTCTTGCACTCTGCTGCATCAGAGCCAAGTGCTGACTCGCTGAAGGTCAGTGCAGCCAATGCCAAGGCTCTGTGGGGGAGGACCACAGTCTGGGGTCCTTCCAGGGCAGGACATTGGAGGGCAGGGTCTGGTGGAGACAGCCCTCAAACAAGGGAAGGGATATCAGCCCAGGGGGCCACATGTGTGGCAAGGGTGCTGGGTATAGAGATAGTTTGTGTGCACTACTGAATATAACACTAATGAATGTTTAAACGCTGAGAATGTCCAAAGAGTGTTTGCACTGTTATTGCTTTGTATATAGTGTTTTTATTCTGAATAAAGTTTATATTTGGGGAAAAATGTGCTGCCCCACACACTCCCCAGACCCCACTGAAGATTGACTGATAGCTGAAGAGAAGCAGCCAATTCACAGCAGGAGCCACAACACTCTCTGTGGCAAGTGTAAAATGATTTTTAAAAGTACTAGACCAAGTGGACCCGTTGGGCCCAAACCTCTCCTACATTGGTGCAGCACCCTCTCCTCCCACCCCCCTCCATCCGCCCTCCTCCCTCCCCCCCTAGGAGATAGGTTTAAACTTTAAAATGTGAATAACTAAAAAATATAACACCGATTTTAATGAAACTTCTTCTATTAGCACCAAAGGGACGACGGTGAGTATTGTGGGCCTAAAATTGTTGTGCTATCGTGTACCGTTTTGGCTGCAGTTCAGGAACAAACAAACAAACGAGAGTTTTAGAATATAGATTAAACATTTTTACGTGTGTTCCTCCTCTGATATAAAAATGCCTATTCATTTTTTTTTAACAAATTCTGACCACAGCTTTGACTTTGACAGTAAATGTTAGTGAGGAGTTGCTGGGATGTTTTTCATTGCCGGCAATGAATTCTGGTGGTCCTTAATCACAAATGATTCAGTGCATTGATTATTCCCTTGGAGTTGCAGATGCATGTGTGGGTTCAATCTGGATTTCTCTCCGAGCAACAAACAGCATGATCTAACATTTGATACCAAAATGGCACTGTGTATTTTACACAATGGTGTTGGAAAACTTCTCATTTATGAAGCTCCTTACGCAACCCAAGAAATCTCAGTGTTTTACGAAGAAGGAAGTATTTTTAAAGAACTGATTCTGAAGGCAAAATAGCATATTTGGGCTCAGCAAATTCCTGCAGAATTTCACTTAAACTCCCCAAATAAATTAATATTGAATCGGCCTCTGGAATTTTTTTAAGCAAAATCACAGTGATTGAGAAAATGATGGCAGACGGTGACAATTCTGCAGGATTTGATGATTTTTGTCCAAGGTTTTCAAGGAAGGTAGTTGAGAATATTACTTTTCCCTATTGCTTAATCCTTTTCAAGAACTATAATTATCTTCTCTGTGGGTGAATTTCCTCTTTGCCATTAAACCTGCTCACAATAGCAAAGCAATTGTTCTTTAGCAAATTGACTACCTTGCACAAGCAGAATACCACTTCCTGATACACTCCTTTCGACTATGGGAGGGTATCACAGAGATTCATAGAGTTATAATAGCATGGAAACTGGCCCTTTGGCCCAACTTGTTCATGCCAACCTAGATGCCTATCTATACTTCTCTCACTTGTCAGCATTTGGTTCATATCATTATAAACCTTTTCCATGTATCTGTCCAAATGTTTTTTAAAATCATCTCCCATCTAGAGAGGTTCCCCATGTCAGGACCATCATATCGCCCTCCACTCTGTTTCAACATACAGAAGGGACTGAAGGGAATGCAACTTCCTGCTTCCCTCTTCCATCTCACTAACACCCATTCCCATTCCCATGGCACCTTCTTGAGAAAGTGAGAAGAGCCAAATTTAAAGAGATGTGTGGAGCAAGCTTTTTAATGCAAAGAGTGTTGGGTGCCTGGAATGCATTGTCAGGGGTGGTGGTGGAGGCAGATACGATTGTGACATTTCAGAGGCTTTTATGTAAGCACATGGATATGCAGGGAATGGAACAATATGGATCACATGCAAATAAGGAGATTTGGTTAACTTGGCATCATGTTCAACACAAACATTTGTGAGCTGAAGCGCCTTTCCATGTGCTGCACTGCTCAATACTGAAATGTGTTCTTGATTGCATTGAATGAATATCATAACCATTGCACAAAATGTTCGATCCCGACTACGGGTGCTTGCTTACACAGCTTATACATTCTCCCCGCGAACATGTGGGTTTTCTCCGAGATCTTCGGTTTCCTCCCACACACCAAAGACATAAAGGTTTATAGGTTAATTGGCTTGATAAATTGTCCCTAGTGTGTGTAGGATGGTGTACGTGTGCATGGATCGCTGGTCAGTGTGGACTGGTGGGCTGAAGCGCCTGTTTCCACGCCATATCTCTAAACGAACTGTGGCATGACCTTCTAACTTCTATCCTCTGACTGATGAAGACCAATGTGCCAAAAGCCTTCTACCTCTCCCTATCTATCTGTGACGTCGCTTTCATGAAACTATGTACCTGCACTCCTTGATCCCTCTGCTCTACAACACTCCCCAGAGCTCTGCCGTTCACTGTGTAGGTCCATCCTTTTTCTCCAGAGATGTTGCCTGACCCGCTGAGTTATTCCAGCACTTTGTGTCTATCTTTTGTATAAACCAGCAACTACAGTTCTTTGTTTCTACTATACTTCTACAATTCTGCCCTCAATCTTTTTGATTACATCTTAAAAAAACTTTTGTGAGACTTTTGTCAGATTTGTGAGACATGACACCTCCTAGTGCTGGCAAAACACAGCCTACTTGAGTCAGATGTGCCAGGAAAATATCAGCCATTACTCTGGTTTAAAAATGTGAAAATGGATTTTAATTTCCTCAGGCTAGTTAATTTTTGAATACTCCATGATGTGAGATCTTAATCAGCGGCTAGAAGCTGTGCCTTTACAGGACACAGATGGAGTACTGTGTGCAGTTTTGGTCTCCAAATTTGAGGAAGGACATTCTTGCTATTGAGGGAGTGCAGCGTAGGTTCACTTGGTTAATTCCCAGAATGGTGGGACTGTCGTATGTTGGAATTTAGAAGGATGAGAGGGGATCTTATTGAAACATATAAGATTATTAAGGGATTGGACACACTAGAGGCAGGAAACATGCTCCCAATGTTGGGGGAGTCCAGAACCAGGGGCACAGTTTAAGAATAAGGGTTAGGCCATTTAGAACGGAGATGAGGAAAAACTTTTTCACTCAGAGAGTTGTAAATCTGTGGAATTCTCTGCCTCAGAAGGCAGTGGAGGCCAATTCTCCGGATGCTTTCAAGAGTTAGATAGAGCTCTTAATGATAGCGGAATCAGGGGTTATGGGGAGAGGGCAGGAACGGGGTACTGATTGTGGATGATCCGCCATGATCACATTGAATGGCGATGCTGGCTCGAAGGGCCGAATGGCCTCCTCCTACACCTATTGTCTATTGGCACTTTTGGGGAATGTGATCAAAGTGAACAAATCACAAGAGGAACTCTGCGGGACAGGCGGCATCTCAGTTTGAATAGATGCCGGCTGTGTGGAGTTTCCACGTTCTCTCTGTCGCTTCGGATTCTTCCCACATCCCCAAAACGTGCGGGGTTGCATATTTATTGGCCTCTGTAAATTGCCCCCTAATATGTAGGAAGTGGATGTGGAAGTGAGATAATATAGAAATTGTGCGAAAGGGCAATCAGCATGGACTCGGTGGGCCGAAGGGCCTGTTTTCATGCTGCATCTCTAAAGTAAAACTAAACACACAACAGGGTACCGAACTGAAACGTCACCTGTCCATTTCCCTCCACAGATGCTGCATGGCCCAATGAACCATTCTACACTTTCCTTAAACAGCGTCTACTTAGATCTGTCACTTCCACACCTTACCCTTCCATGTCTCTAGTCTCCCTCTCTCCCCTGACTCTCAGTCTGAAGAAGGGTCTCGACCCGAAACGTCACCCTGCCATTCCTTCTCTCCACAGATGCTGCCCGTCCCGCTGTGAGTTACTCCAGCTTTTTGCGTCCATCTTGGGTTTCAACCACCATCTGCAGTTCCTTCTTTGCTGCCGGACCATTTTCTATTAACGAGAGCTTCTAAAAATGATCACGGCAGACGAGTGTTTTGTGTCTATTTCCAGCATTTTCCGTCGGGCCGGTGCAGAGTAAGCGGGCGGGCGGTCGGGCGGGGGGAAGGGATTCAGTGATGCAACGCCCGTCGCGACGGCGAGACCGCGGCCGGAGACATTTGACGGTGGCACCGACAGAGCTGCTGCCGAGCAACCGTCATGAGGCAGGTGAGCAGGTCTAGTCCGGTCCGGCCCGGTCTGACCCGGCGCACGAAGGAACTGCAGATGCCGGCTCACACCGAAGATAAACACAAAACGCGGGAGTAACTCAGCATCTCTAGGGAGAAGGGATGGCTGACGTTTCGGGTCGAGACCCTTCTCCAGACTGCGTCAAGTCAGGGGAGAGAGAGAGAGAGACACTCACAGACGGTGATGTGGAGAGATATAGATAGAACACATGGATGAAAGAAATGTACAAAAGTAACGACGATAAGTAAGGGCAGACAGGCCATTGGTTGCTGTCTGTCAGTCTGAAGAAGGGTCTCGACCCGAAACGTCACCCATTTTGTACAAAGATGCCGCCAGTCCCATTGGGTGACCCCCCCCCCCCAGCATTTTGTGTCCATCTTCCATTGTTAGCTGTTTGTTGGGTGTAAACGAGAAGCTGGTGCGACTTGGGTGGGGGAGGGATGGAGAGAGAGGGAATGCTGGGGCTACTTGAAGTTGGAGAAATTAATATTCATACCGCTGGGCTGTAAGCTGCCCAAGCGAAATATGAGATGCTGTTCCTCCAATTTGCGTTTGGCCTCACTCGGACAATGGAGGAGGCTCAGGACAGAAAGGTCAGTGTGGGAACACTGTTTGGCAACCGGGAGATCGGGTAGGTCCAGGCGGACTGAGCGAAGGTGTTCAGCTAAACGATCGCCCAGTCTACGTTTGGTCACGTCATTGTATAAGAGTCCACATCTTGAACAACGGATATATTAGATGAGGTTGGAGGACGTGCAAATGAACCTCTGCCTGACCTGAAAGGACTGTCGGGGTCCCTGGTCTGGTCTGGTCTCGATCAGTCCGCCTGGCAGCGGCTCCATCCGGCTCCCGGAGAGCCTCGGCCCCTGTTTCCATTCATTCATTTTTTAAAATCCCTTTCTCCGTTGTGTGCAGGCGCTGGTGGACGACACGGAGGACGTCTCCCTGGATTTCGGCACTGAGGAGGAGGAGGAACTGGCACTGAGGAAGAACAGGATCAGGTAAAGATGCTGGACATAATGTGCTGGAGTAACTCAGCGGGTCGTGCAGCATCTCTGGAGAGAAGGAATACGTGACGTTTCGGGTCGAGAACCTTCTTCAGACAGTCGGGAGAGGGAGACAAGAGAAAAAGATGGTGATGTAGAGTGATGTAGAACAAATGAATGAAAGATGTGCAAAAAAAGTAACATTGATCAAGGAAACGGGCCATTGTTCGCTGTGGGCTAAGTGAAAACGAGTTATATAAACAATGAAACTCACAAGGCCGACAGTTAAACTAGTACAACATCTAGGGTGGGGAAGGGACAGAGGGGATGCAAGAGTTATATGAAGTTAGAGAAATCAATATTCATACCTCTGGGGTGGAAGCAGCCCAAACGAAATATGAAATGCTGTTCCTCCAATTTGCATTTGGCCTCACTCTGACAATGGTGATAACAGAGGACAGAAAGATCAGTATTGGGAATGGGAAGGAGGTTGAAGTGTTTGGCGACCGGAAGATCCGGTTATCTCCCGCTATCTCCCGCCCACCTGCAGTGGTTGTGGTTACCAACCTCATTGTATTCCCTTGCAATTCTGGGAGTCCAGAACAAGGGGTCACAGTTTAAGAATAAGGGGTAGGCCATTTAGAACTGAGATGAGAAAAAACTTTTTCAGTCAGAGAGTTGTGAATCTGTGGAATTCTCTGCCTCAGAAAGCAGTGGAGGCCAATTCTCTGAATGCATTCAAGAGAGAGCTAGATAGAGCTCTTAAAGATAGCGGAGTCAGGGGGTATGGGGAGAAGGCAGGAACGGGGTACTGATTGGGAATGATCAGCCATGATCCCATTGAATGGCAGTGCTGGCTCGAAGGGCCGAATGGCCTCCTCCTGCACCTATTGTCTAATTAGTTACATTGAACTTAATTTGTATCAATTGTATGAGTGGTTTTCAATATCTTATGAAATATTATCACTGTATTCCTCAATTAATTAAACCCTTTCATTTGCATCATCTGAAAACTGATAAGTCCATGGTAGTGCAAGAGGTGGTTGGTTGGATAAATAGATGATTGGAAACAATATTTTTCTAATTATTTATTTACTATTTTATAGTTTGCCAAATTATTGAAGGTCTTTGATATTCAGAGACATTGAAAAACTATGAACAATGAACTTAATGACTGGAAGAACAAATTTATGAAAACATTTTAGCTTGAGAAGATTTGAAAATGTGAACAGGAGCTAGTTTATAATGGTGTATATTTTGCTGTCAATAAATGGTGAAGCTGTTGATTATTTTTCTCAAGACATGGGTCTGCAGATGCTGATTTTTTTTACCATTTTTGTTTCTTAGGGGATTTAGTGACATGTGCACCAAAGTGCTGTAAAATGTATTTGCCTACTATTCCGGCAAATTACACCATATACAATCTAACTATACTTGAGTGCAGCAGGTTGTGCAAAAATAAAAGGAAACCGTGCAGAATATAACTTAGTTTAGAGATACAGCATGGCAACAGACCCATTAGACCAAGTCCACGCTGACGATCAATCATCAGTTCATACTAGTTCCATTTTGTCCCACTTTCTCATCCACTCCCCACCCACTAGGGGCAATGTACAGAGGGCATTTAAACAATGAACCTGCACGTCTTTGAGATGTGGGAGGAAACTGAAGGACCCGGAGGAAACCCACGTAGTCACAGGAAGAGTAAGCAAACTACAGACAGCACCCAAGGTCAGGATCAAACTCCGATCTTTGGAGCTGTGAGCCAGCAGGTCTACCAGCTACAGAGAAAGTGCCGGTAAAAAACGTGCAAGGGTTGCATTGAGGTTGATTAGGAGATCGGGAATACAAGCTTGGCTAATGAGACATATGTTCAAGAATCAACAGTGGGGAAGAAGCTGTTCTTGAATCTAGTGATGTGTTCTGTCAAGCATTCGTGTCTTATTCCTCTTCAACTGGCTAAATTGATTGAAAACGTTATAATGTACAAATCTGAAATGTACATTATAGGCTTCCTACAATGAAATCAATTTATATGAATGGAAATATGAGGAAACTGGATTAAAAAGATTATTTGGAGCCCAAAGGTTACCTTGGAAAACCTTATTCTTGATGTGAGCAGCACGGACCAGAGGGACATGGTTGAGGTGAACAGTTGTTCCCAGATCAGACTAGAATCCTTTTTTCTAAATATTTAATCAATGGTGAATGGTACTTTATTACATGGACCTAGATACAGTAAAATTCTGTGTACACAATTCAGTAAAATCATATATATAAGATCAATTTTAAATGTGTAAAATTGCAATGATTGCAATCCACACAAAAAAAACTTCCATATACACATCAAAAACAAGGCGAATGTGGTTTAATTGCTCACAGTTGTGTACTATGTCAAACTATACAATCAAGCAGAGATCGCAGATAAGCAATAAGAAATGGCTTCCTTGATATTTCCACCATAATCTAGTAATGTTCTTTGACTGGGAAAAGGAAAGTTTGTGCAAATGGGGCAAGCAAAAATTAGCCATCCAATCCTGTTAAATCGTGGTGAAACATGTCTCTTCATTATCGTTTTACGAAAATTAGCTTAGCCTCTGGGCTCTGAGAATGTCATTGAATTTACATGAATAAACTCAAATTACCGAACCGGGTGGTGATGCGACCAATAGACAATAGATAATAGGTGCAGGAGTAGGCCATTCGGCCCTTCGAACCAGCACCACCATTCAATGTGATCATGGCTGATCATTCTCAATCAGTAACCCGTTCCTGCCTTCTCCCCATACCCCCTGACTCTGCTATCCTTAAGAGCTCTATCTAGATCTCTCTTGAAAGCATTCAGAGAACTGGCCTCCACTGCCTTTTGAGGCAGAGAATTCCACAGATTTACAACTCTCTGACTGAAAAAGTTTTTCCTCACCTTGTTCTAAATGGCCTACCCCAGACGGTATGCTCTCCAATGGACACCTACAGAAATTTGACAGGACGTTCTGAATATTTGGATGTGCAAAATCTCCTCAAATTGCTGAGGAAGTAGAGGTATTGGTGAGTTTTCTTTGTAATTGCATCATGCTGGGTTCTGAGAATATAAACATCGTCAGGAACTTGAAGCTGGTACCTCTTTCCAGATCTCTGCGGCTCAAAACATATATATCTACTTTGGTCTTTGAGGGACCCTAATCTCTCACAAGTTATTCTTTTTCTCTTAATATACTTACAAAATAACTTTGGATTCTCAATTGTCTATCCCATATCCCTGATTTCCTTAAGTATATTGCTGCATCCCCTATTCTTCTGCAGGAATTCACTTGATCCCAGGTGCTTGTACCTGATCCTATTTTCTGACAGAGCCTTAATATTTATTATTCAGGGTTCCCTATTCCTGCTAGCCTTGCCTTGGAACTGTTGCAAATACACACTTAACAGCCTCCCTCTTTCCATACATTCCTTTGGCAGCATACAAATTATTCCAATCAACGTTATGCAAGCTGCCATCTAATATGATCAAAATTTGCCTTGACCCAATTTAGAAATTTAACTTGTGGATCAATTCTGTCCTTTTCCATATCTATTTTAAACCTAATTAGAACTATGGTCACCGGTCCTAAAGTGCTTCTTCATTGATACCTTAGTCACTGGCTTAAGAGTAGGTCAAGCTATGCCCTCTCCCTTGAAGGGTCCTCTATATATTGACTGAGAAACTTTCCTGAATACACTCTACAAATTCCACTGCATCTAAGCACATAACACTATGGGAGTCCCAGTATATAGTACTAAAGTTAATATCTCCTACTGTGGCAACATTATTATTATTGTAACTCTCCACCTTCTCTCTACACATTTCCTCTAATTTTAGTTGACTATTTGAGGCCCTATAGTACAGTCCCAACAAGGTGATCATCCCCTTCTTATCTCATAATAATTAACATGCTTCAAAATAACTTTGACTTAACCATATAACCATATAACTACAGCATGGAAACAGGCCTGTCCGGCCCTACCAGTCCACGCCGACCATTCTCCCTGACCTAGTCTCATCTACCTGCACTCAGACCATAACCCTCTAATCCCCTCCTATCCATATACCTATCCAATTTACTCTTAAATAATAAAATCGAGCCAGCCTCCACCACTTCCACCGGAAGCCCATTCCATACAGCCACCACCCTCTGCGTAAAGAAGTTCCCCCTCATGTTACCCCTAAACCTTTGTCCCTCAATTCTGAAGCTATGTCCCCTTGTTGGAATCTTCCCCACTCTCAAAGGGAAAAGCCTACCCACGTCAACTCTGTCCGTCCCTCTCAAAATTTTAAAAACCTCTATCAAGTCCCCCCTCAACCTTCTACGCTCCAAAGAATAAAGACCCAACCTGTTCAACCTCTCTCTGTAGCCTAAGTGCTGAAACCCAGGCAACATTCTAGTAAATCTCCTCTGTACCCTCTCCATTTTGTCGACATCCTTCCTATAATTTGGCGACCAGAACTGCACACCTTACTCCAGATTCGGCCTCACCAATGCCCTGTACAATTTTAACATTACATCCCAACTTCTATACTCGATGCTCTGATTTATAAAGGCAAGCATACCAAACGCCTTCTTCACCACCCTATCCACATGAGATTCCACCTTCAGGGAACAATGCACAGTTATTCCCAGATCCCTCTGTTCCACTGCATTCCTCAATTCCCTACCATTTACCCTGTACGTCCTATTTTGATTTGTCCTACCAAAATGCAGCACCTCACACTTATCAGCATTAAACTCCATCTGCCATCTTTCAGCCCACCCTTCCAAAAGGCCCAAGTCTCTCTGTAGACTTTGAAAATCTACCTCACTATCAACTGCAATTTCCTGTGAAATAAAATGGTTTGCATAAAGCCTTTTGAGCCCCGTGTCTTTTTGACTTTGTATGTCTAATTTGCATTAAATTATTTTGATTGTACTATGCTTAAGGTTTAACTTATTTAAGTTACTATGATCAATATATTATTTTGTCTGAAATAAACTATTACCCTAGAAATGCAATATCACTGAATTTAGAATCATTTAATCATTTTAATGTTGTCAAGTAAACATTTATTTGCAAAGCTATGAGCAAAGTTTGCATAAAAACTGCTCGGTGAAAATGTTGAAATGCATTCTCTCATGGCAAAAAACACCTTTGGATGTCAAATGTTCTGAACTCTTTCAAATTTATAATGGCGACAAAGCACTTCAGTAACTTGGATTATTTAACAAAATAAATAATGGGATCAGACAAATGATCCAAAAGCAATGTGAACATAAGCTGAAGACGTGTCCTGACCCAAACCACTATCTATCCATGTTCTCCAGAGATTCTGCCTGATCCATTGAGTTACTCCAGCATTTAGTTTTTTTTTTTGTTAACCAGCATCTGTAGTTCCTTGTGTCTTCATAAACTATGGTATGCTACATTTTTTAAAAAATATTAAAATAAATAATTAATATGCTCATGTTGACACTATGTAGATGGTTAGTTATTAATTATAAAATAAAGAAAATAGAGAATTTGGTTAAAAAAGATACAAAGTGCAGGAGTAATTCAGCAGGTCAGGCATATCTGGAGAACATGGATAGATGACATTTCAGATTAGGGCCCTTCTTCAATCCCGACCCGATACGTCACCTACCCATGTTCTCCAGAGATGCTGCCTGTCCTGCTGAGTTACCAGCACTTTGTGTCCTGTTTTGTAAACCAGCGTCTACAGTTCCTTGTGTCTCTTGGAGTTTAGGTCGTCTACGTGTTTTGTTATTCTGCAATTAAATAACAGAAATGGTGATAACGTGCCTTTTCTTTCCACAGTGATTGTTTCAGTTGTGCTTTTTCTCTCTGCAGCAACTGTTTAATCTTTGTGTTTGGTGTGTGTTTAATTCAGTAGATGTTGTGTTTGTACACATTGCTCAATTTGGAAAGTACCACTGAAAGTAAACTTCCTGCTCTGGTCTCACAATACTAACTCCCATAACCTCTCTTAATTAGATTGATATCCTATATTTATAATTGAGACTTAAATAAGCCATCCTGATAAACTAAATTATCGTGAAAAAAATACAAATATTGGAAAATATTCTCATGCTTTAAATCCTTACTATTAATTTTAATGTGTTTAATTCTTTTTCAGGCATCCACTGGCTACATTTTTTCACCTCTTTTTCCGTGTAAGTGCCATCATTGCTTACCTCTTCTGTGACTGGTTTAGCAGAAGCTTTGTTGCCTGCTTTGTGGCAATACTCCTCCTCTTGTCCTGTGACTTCTGGTCAGTAAAGGTAAGAAATTTATACCTGATGACATCAGGTTTCAGTTTATATGTTTTGCATAATTTCTAATGGGTTAATTTGCTTTCCTTTGGAAGGAAATCATTGTCTAATTATTTCTCAATTCAATTGTCATGGATGGTTGTAAAACTGGTAAACAAAGAGAAAGATTAAAAGTTAGATCCTTCAGCATGGGTAGACAAATAATTCAATTTTTCTGTGTGAGGAGCTTCGGGTAGAAATGTTTGCCCACTAAATTAAATTATTTGTTATAAGAGTCCAGCATTGTATTATATGAGCTCTACTCTTGTGCTTGTAAGGATAGTTGATGTGTTAATTGGTCATTGTAAATTGTCCCTTGTATATGGATGAATGGTATAATCTGGGAGGAGTTTATGAGAACGGAGGAAGAATGAGAAATTCTGCTTCTATTCGTTTAGAAATTACATCCAAAAACAGAGTTAATACTCAGGAAAATCTTAGCTCCTGTTTACAGTCAAATTTCCTGCTTGTGCTTGCAGCAATGCTGATGGTTTGCTGACACTTGGATGGTCACCAGGCTGCATTCCGTTCCTTTGTGGGATGATAATATTTGATGAACAAGAGACACAAGGAATTGCAAATGCTGCCATATAAAAATAACACAAAGTGCTGGATTAACTCAGTGGGTCAAACAGCATCTCGAGGACGTGGATAGGTGACGTTTTGGGTTAGGACTTTTCTTCAGACTGTTTGTCGTAGGGGGAAGAAACCTGGAAAAAGTTGGACAATGCCTGGTGAGTGATAGGTGGATGCAGGTGAGGTGGGTTTGATTGGTGGACAAAGGCTGGAGATGAAAAGGAGACAAAGTGGTGTCAGATACGTATAGGAGGAGTGGACTGTAAAGCAAGAGGGAGGGAGAAAAGTGGAAGGGGACTGGTGGGGGGAAGGGGAACGGGGTGGAATAATGGGAGAAATCGGTGTGCACCAAGAAAGAAAGGAGGGTTGAAAAAGATGGGAGGGTTTTACCTAATATTGGAAAATTCAGTGTTCATATCGTTGGGTTGTAAGCTACTCAAGCGGAATATGAGGTGCTGTTCCTCCATTTTGCCTGTGTCCTCACTCTGGCAATGCAGGGAGCCCAGGATAGAAAGGTCAGTGTGCGAAAGGGGATTAAAATGGTTAGAAACTGGGAGATCCAGCAGGCTTTGGCAGACGGAGTGCAACGGTCGCCTGGTCTTATGCTTAGTCACACTGATGTAAAGGAGACTGCAGAGTTAGCCAGCTTTTTTTTTTGATAAGTTAGGTTTCTGTATTGCAAGTTTGCCACCTACAGTCCAAACAACAAATTGCAATAATCAGTGATAAGTGTTGACTCTCTGCACCCAAGGACAATTTAACTATTTCATCAGGGGATAGAAGTAATGAGATAATCGATTTTGTTCTTTCAATATCTGACCAATAAATACTTATGTTATTATCGTAAAATTTAATTCCATATGTTCCAATGATTTGTTAAAGGAGAGCTAATGACATTTTACTCTTCTTTAAAAGATTTAAATTCATTGCATTCTCTTATTGCCAATGCAAGAAAATTCATTCTTTTTTTTTAAAAAGGAAAGGGAATTTTGTTTACTGTGTCCTGTTACTACTTACTTGATGATAGTTTCCAGCATTATCTTCTTTCTTGAACTTAACAAAAATATATTGTTAGTTTCTTGCAGCTGTTTTGATAAGCAAAAAAGCAAAGATACGCATCACACCCTCAGTCTGCTTCCTATTGTGAAATGCAACTGCTGTTTTGTGCACCTCAAAATTTCATGCAAAATAATAAAGGCTGCAAAAATAATAAAGAACATTGTTCTTCATCAATTAACTTGTTTTTAGAATTGTCACCTGTCACAATCCATTTTGCTCACCCTCTGCCTTCATCACTATTCTATCCCAATCTTTTACTTCTCTTCCCCCATTTTCTCCCATCTTCTGACAAACTAATAGAGCTGCTCCTCACAGCGCCAGAGACCCGGGTTCAATCGTGACCTCGGTGCTGTCTGTGGGGAGTTTGCTCGTTCTCTCTGTCACCGCCTGGGTTTCCGCTGGATTCAGAAATGCCTTCCCCATAGAAGACAGGCTGGTTCTGTTTCTCCAGCTCTTTGGACTTTGCTTTCAGAGTAAACACTGCTTTTACAGTTTTTCTTGCTGAAAGACATGTCCCACACAACTTCCGATTTATTAATAATACATTGCAAATATCAGTCTATACTTTTAATTTGGTTGATAATTATAGTGCAGAAAACAGTTGTCCAGAAATGACCCAGAAAATTAAGCTCCTAAACGTGCAAGGTAATTCCAAGTGTGGAGAGGTGATTTTGATTTAAACCAGCTTTAAAAAAAAATGTTTTGAACATCACTTCACACTCGCAAAAAGGGTATCAGATAAGAAGATGAGGAGTGAAATGTAAAGCCGGAGGGAGAGAGATGGGTTTACGACCGAAGGGAAAGGAGCAGGGTGATTGGGGTGGAATATGATGGGAGAAATGTGTTTGGCGGCAAGGGAAAGAGAGGGGAGGGTAAGGGGATTATTACATAATTTGACAAATTCATGTCATTTTGTATGGAGGATCGGATATCCAGTATAGAGCATAGACATATTCTGAAGCAGGGTCTCGACCTGAAACGTCACCCATTCCTTCTATCCGGAGATGCTGCCGGTCCCACTGAGTTACTGTAGCATTTTGTGTCTATCTTCATAGACCTATTGGATGCAGAACAAACATTTCTAGCCATCTCAATATCTGATTATATGAACAAGCTAAATCCTTTGCTAGCTAATCCAATGGGTAATTCCTTCTAGCTGCTTACCTAAACTACGGTTACAGGTCAAAAGAAAATATTGATGAAACTAATGTGCATTTGAAACATATTGATTGCAGAATGTAACAGGAAGGCTTTTGGTTGGCTTGCGTTGGTGGAATCAGATTGATGAAGATGGAAAAAGCCATTGGCTTTTTGAAGCTAGAAAGGTAGACTTTTTTCAACATTAAAAAACCATACAATGGTATAATTATTTGCCCAAATTGTTTATAGTTGAAAATACTGTATATATTGCTGTGGGTGTTCATTGTCATGTGTTTTTGCCAGTTATATTTAGTTTTCTTTCATTAACCCAATTTTCAGTATTTCATATTTGCAATTAAATTTCAAGATTTGTTTTTTTGTACGTCACCAATAATTGCACCTTAAACCACTTAAGAGCAGATGAGACTCCTGCTGATTAATTTTCTCTTTGAGATGGAGAAGTCTCTGATTATAAAATATCCCCACTTGTGTAAGTCCAAGGTTTAGGTGGTTGTTGAAAAAGCTGTGGCCTTAACTGGATTATTTGTTAAAACAGTGCAGGCTGCCGACAAAGTACTTCTGCCATGTTTACTTCCCTCATGTTCAGCCAGAGTCATCTTATATATCTGGGTATGCAATTTTGGGACTATCTGCATCTGAATGGGTAGAATGTGAGCAATGCTGTGGATTCAAATATACTTGTTGCCTTGGGAACTCCACTGCTGCCTCCTCAGCCTTAAAATTATCAACCAAATGAAAAAGCTGGTGAAATATGCACATGTGGCCCATGTTGTGTTTTCCATCCCAGTCTTTGCTTTTTATAATGGTGCACTTTATGCAATAAAACTCGATGTAATAGAAAATAAAGTTCCATTCTAGAGTCTCCATAATAAGCACTCTTTTTTAAAGCTAGATTAGTTTGGTTTGAGACGTAGCATGGAAACAGCCCTTTCGACCCCTCGGGTCTGCGCTGACCAACGATCACCCGTACACGAGTTTTATGTTATTCCAGTTTCGCATCCTACACACTAGGGCATTTTACAGAAGCCAAGTAACCTGCATGTCTTTGGAATGTGGAGGAAACCGGAGCACCCGGAGAAAACCCACGTGGTCACAGGAAGAATGTACAAACTCTGTACAGATAGCACCTGTAGTCAGGATCGAACCCTGGTCTCTGGTGCTATAAGGCAGCTACTGTACCAATGCGCTACTGTGCCTGCTTTTCATAAAAAGTTAAACCTGAACAAATAATGTTCTTATTTCCTCACAGACTACTACTAAGCACAGAGTTATATCAATCCAAGCAGTTCTTCCATTCCCTGTAAGCCATCTTGATGTACAAATTATAAGGCTTAAGCACTGTGTTCACTGGAGTACAATGCCTCTCAACACTTTTGAAAAATTATCTCAAGGATTCTCACTAAAATACCACGATCTAGCTTTTAGGTAGACCCAACATGCTGGAGTAACTCAGCGGGTCAGGCAGCATCTCTGGAGAGAAGGAATGGGTGACGTTTCAGGCGAAACCCTTCTTCAGACTGATGTCAGCAGAGCAAAACTTTTAATCAGCATGATTTGAAACATTTGCATAATATCACTAATAGCTTGATATTTTTAATCAGATTTGTAACAAAAAAAACAGAATTACATTCAAGCTGTGGCTAGATATCACATCAATAGCAGGTACTCTCTCCATATCCTCTCCCATTCCATTATCCGTGTCTTTTTAATCCATTCCTGCCTTCCTCCCACCCCCCATTTCTCATGCTCTTTTCATTCTCATATGTTATTTGTTTTAATAATTGAATTCCAATAAACAGTATGTTGTCTTTCTATTTACTTACAGGCTACTGCAAAGAATAGAGCTACATCTACTGAAGCAGAGGCTCAGATTTTTTGGCTTGGACTAATTGTCTGCCCCCTAATTTGGACAGTCTTTCTTTTCAGTACTTTATTTTCCCTGAAACTTAAGTGGCTGGTAAGAATTTTTAAACCGAAACGGAGTAACAAAAAAGAACATTTATTTTGTTGGTTAAAATAAGATTATTTTCTTTTGTCTTCTGCAAGGAGGATCCTTACTGAGAATTTAGTCAGGTCTCAATACCTGCTAGTTCCAGGGTTTTAAGTTTCCTTCCTACTGTTCCCAACCTTCAGTTGGTGCCTGGCCAGCGCTGTCTCCATAAAATGGATCAGGCTGAAACTATGAATTTAGTCTGTTCAATTTTTGAAGAACGTTGTGTTGTCCAGTGTTTGTTACACTAGTTTTCTCTGCCTCAGAAGGCAGTGGAGGCCAGTTCTCTGAATGCATTCAAGAGAGAGCTAGATAGAGCTCTCAAGGATAGCGGAGTCAGGGGGTATGGGGAGAAGGCAGGAACGGGGTACTGATTGAGAATGATCAGCCATGATCACATTGAATGGCGGTGCTGGCTGGAAGGGCTGAATGGCCTACTCCTGCACCTATTGTCTATTGTCTATCTATAATTTGTCATTTCCATTCGTGATATCAATTTGAGACGTAATTTTCTTGCCTTTGAAAAGGTTTTTCCTCATTCAGATATACTAGTAGCAAATACCTTCCAAGGAATACAGGCAAGGATTGAAAACAAGCCAGAAAGATACAACAGATCTTTGAAAATATATAAATCATTTAAGTTCCTTTATCAAATAGAAAAGGTTTGTATTGAACTTACAGAGATGGATGGAGATTTTATAGAGATGTATCTTCTTATCGAGTCCACGTCACAAGATTAGAAATTGTTCAGTCAGAGCTGAACACACTTCTCGGCATCTGCATACAACGGTGTCTTGCGCTTCTTGTGCGAGCTAGTGGAAAGATTGGTGAAAACAGGGCCGCGATGTGAACGCTCGTTCCTTGACCCCATAGAGATGTATAATATGATGAGAAGCATCGATAGAATACATGTACATAGACTTTTTTTCCAGGTTGGGGAACCAAGAACCAGAGGGCATAGGTTTAAGGTGAGAGGGGAAAGATTTAATAGGAACCCAAGGGTCATCTTTTTCACCCGGAGGGTGGTATGTATGTGGAATGGGCTGCCAGAGGAAGTAGATGAGGCAGGTACAATAACAATATTTTGACAGATACATGGATAGATGGATGGGAACATTTTAAAGGGTTATGGGACAAATGTGAGCAAATGGCTTTGGTATTAGTTTATTATTATCACATGTACCAAGATACAGTGAAAAACGTTGTTTTGTGTGTTATCTAGGCAAATCATACAATACATGAATACATCAGCTATTGCTAAAGCAAAAAATAAAACAGCTCAGAATGTAGGTTTACAGCAACAGGAAAACTGCAGATAAAAAAATATTCAAAGGCTGGTAGATTGGAAGATTGCTGATTGATTCTTAATATGTGAGAGGTGATGACAGTGAGGAAGAAACTGTTCATGAATATGGTGGTACATGTTTTCAAGCTTTTGTATCTTCTGCTGAACAGGAGATGGCATTAGCTTAGATGGGAATCTTGATCAGCATGGATGAGTTGGGCCAAAGGGCCAGTTTCGGTGTTGTATTGCTCTGACTTTGCAGCTTCCAATCAATTCTTAAGCAGGACCTCGTAGACCCCGTTTGTATTCTACATTTTTAACCTTATATCTAAGTTTTAAATGCTTCACTGTCTTTCACTTTCACTGTCTTCACGATCAGTGTGTTCTTTGGTTCCAAAAAAGATCGTTCTTTATCAAATGCATTGCCAAAAACTGGGGCTAAATCCTTGTATCTTTGTTGTGGTGATATTCCACAGTAACTTATTTTTAACATTATAATTGTTATCTCTTGAGAATATTCAAAATGGAAACCCCATAAAAGTGCAATTATTAAATTAATCATGCTAAGCACATAGAAGTAGCCTCTCCACACTGCACGTTCTATGACAAATGTATTTGATATCCAAAGAACACGCATTAGTGCTTGGAAACTCAAGAGTCTGTAAATGTTGTAATCTGGAGCTACAAAATCTGCTGAAGCAACTCAGTGAGTCACGCAGAATTTAAGCATGGAAAGGAAAGGTCGGCGTTTGGAATTGAACCCCTGTATTGTGTCCTGATGCAGGGTGTCGACTCAAAACGCCAAACATTCCTTTCCAACCGTGGATGCTGTTTGACTTGCTGAGTTCCTCCAGCAGATTGTTTGATGCATTAGTGCTCTTTGAGTTTTAATTGTTTTATTCAAGATTTTAAGATTTAAGATCAATTTATTGTCACATGTACCAATAAAGGTACAGTGAAATTTGAGTTACCATACAGCCATACTAAGTGAAAAGCAACAAGACACACAGCCACATAAAACAAAATGTAACATAAATATTCACCACAGCGGATTCCACATTTCTCACTGTGATGGAAGGTAATAAAGTTCAATCAACTTCCTCTTTGTTCACCATCCGCAGTCGGGGCCTCCGATCAAAGCCCCCACAGCCGACGGCCCGAAGCCCTCACGTCGGGATAATCGAAACTCCCGTGTCGGCCTCTTCTTACCAGAGACTGCGGGCTTCATGATGTTAAAGTCCACAGGCTTTGGAGTTCTCCATTGTCGATCCCCGGCAAAGGGATCGCAAGCTCCGCGATGTTAAAATCCGCGCCGCACCCGCGGCATGAAGCGCCGGGCCGGTCTCCGGGAAAGGCCGCCAATTCCTCAATGTTAGGCCGCAGTGGGGACGGAGATACGATACAGAAAAAAATCGCATCTCTGTCGAGGTAAAAGAGATTGAAAAAAAGGTTTCCCCTAACCCCCCACATAAAACAAACCAAGGAACACTAAAACATACTTTTAACACATACTTAAAATAACAAAAACAGAAGAAAGCACCAACAGACTGTTGGCAAGGCAGCCATTGCTGGTGACGCCACCCGGTGTTAGATATGGATTGGATACTAAATAATTGCCAGCAATCTTGTTGCACACAAGGGAAATAGGTATTTGGTGTAATTCTTTCATTCCAGTTTTTGAACATCAGATTTGTTATGATCCTTTCTAGAAAATCATGATGTTGTCGCAAGTTTGATTTGAGAAAATAATTTTTGAAAAATACTCACTCACATACACCATTTAATATTAATTTGGAGGTATAAAAAGTGAATCCATACATTTTATAAATGTGCTTATTGTGTTTGAGTCTATTTAGTGATCTTTGCCTCCCTACTGTATTGTCTTGCAGGCCTTGGTAATAGCAGGGCTTTCCTTGCAAGCAGCTAATCTGTATGGGTATATCCGCTGCAAGCTTGGAGGCAACAAGAACATCACAAGAGCAGCTTCAACGTATCTAGGCCAACAACTCTTTCAGAGGGTAAGTGTGAGAGCATATATAGTAAAACAAACATTTACATGAACTAAAATTGATTACATAAGGCTCTTTTCAACTATGAAACAAGAAAAAATATTGAATACATGGAAAGCAATTTTGTGTGGGTTGAATCTAACAAATCTAGGGAGAGTTGTCACTCTGAAATGATGCTTAAATCCATGTGACTATATTTTGTGGATGAGCATTTTATTTTCTGGAACGAGGGCTTCCTTTGTTGGGGAGATATGTAAGCAGCGCCAGGGACACTCATTGCATGATCACACCGAGCATCCTTGAAAATGTTCACATATTGAACTGCACTTCTTTTGGTAAGAGATGGCAGCTTCAAGCCAGAACGCGTTGCATCCGAAGAGGTCAGCTTCTTGGCACACGAGGGCACGCAAGGACGTGCACACACTTACCTGTACTTGCTGGTGAAGCTGTACATGTGGGGCTATTAACCCACTAGGTGGTCATAATGGAGATAATGCACGCAGATGTCAAGCCATTCTCTATTATGGACACAGATCGTGGCATAATATCCAAAGGAAGATCCTCAGAAAATAAGAACTGATTTTCTCATCTCCAGTACTTGTTATGGGCATCTCTTTGAAGCACTTCCCACTGGAAGGCGACTCCGGACTGTCAAAGCAGCCACAGCCAGACATAAAAATAGCTTTTTTCCACGAGTGGTAGTTCTACTCAATAACCAAAGTCTGTAGTTTCTTTTTTGCTCTGGTTTATTTTCACCCTCATATTTAGACCGTAATGTTGTATCCTTATTGTTTTTATGTGTTTATGCTTTATTCTTAATTGTTAACTATGTTTGTGTTGTCATTTGTGAGCGGAGCACCAAGGCACATTCCTTGCATATGCACATACTTAGCCAATAAACTTATTCATTCATTCATATCTGAAGACTTGCACAACTTCCCCAAGTGGAATTTTAGAGCCGGTTTGCTGTTTCTGTGGTTTGTTGTCAGCAAAGATTTAGAAAAGTTGCAGTAATCATTGCCATTCGTTCAGTTACTGGCAGCTTATTTGGCAGTTATTTAGATGCATAAAAACGATTACATGGAAACTTTTTACACACTGAAGAGGTCATGAGAAAACAGCAGTCGCAAATAACTATCATTTCAGGGCCAAAAGCCCTTTCTATGACCCACAGTATCTGTTTTTCTTTGCTAAATGCGTGACTGAAGTTCCAGTATAGCTGATGGGATATGTATGCTTATGGTAAGCTGTAGAATACGAATATAACTGCAGATGCTGGTACAAATCGAAGGTATTTATTCACAAAATGCTGGAGTAACTCAGCAGGTCAGGCAGCATCTCAGGAGAGAAGGAATGGGCGACGTTTCAGGTCGAGACCCTTCTTCAGACTGATGTCAGGGGGGCGGGACAAAGGAAGGATATAGGTGGAGACAGGAAGATAGAGGGAGATCTTGGAAGGGGGAGGGGAAGAGAGGGACAGAGGAACTATATAAAGTTGGAGAAGTCAATGTTCATACCACTGGCAGCTTGCAGCCCAGTGGTATGAACATTGACTTCTCCAACTTTAGATAGTTCCTCTGTCCCTCTCTTCCCCACCCCCCCCTTCCCAGATCTCCCTCTATCTTCCTATCTCCACCTATATCCTCCCTTTGTCCCGCCCACCTGACATCAGTCTGAAGAAGGGTCTCGACCCGAAACGTCGCCCATTCCTTCTCTCCTGAGATGCTGCCTGACCTGCTGAGTTACTCCAGCATTTTGTAAATTAATACCTTTAGTAAGCTGTAGATGTCATCAACCATCATGTTGACAAAAATAACATCCTTGAACTGTACCTTCAATGAGCATTAGTCTTTCATATACTGGTGAATGCTAGGCATGTGGATGGCCTTAATGAGATTTGTAAAGGATTATTGCTGGCTGCCAATATGCCAATTTTGTTGATGGCCAACTAGTTGAGAATTGATGTCAACTTCTAGTTTTTTTTTTTTACTGTGGTTAGTCTTTTACAATTTTAATCCTAAAAATATTCCAGTTCTTAAGCAAAACTGGAATGATATTTACATCAGCATGTGAATTTGTTTTTGTTTGTTTTTTGTCTCTAACTCCTGGTCATTTGTTGCAGTCGGACATCATATTTGGAGAGCTGTAAACTACAGGTATGCAGCAGATAGCGTTCATGTCACCCTCTCCCAGTGTTGTAAATTGAGAAAAATAAGGTGAATCAGATGAATAATTACCTCTAAAATAAAAAAATATTTATCAAACATAAATTGAATTTTCTTTTATACAACGTGTGTAAGCGTTTTGATCGTTCAGAAGTAACTATTTCCAATCTTTCTGCAGTGATGTAGAAATATTTGTATTGGATGATATCTCCATTAAAAGATAGTTGTCACCTTCAATTTCTAAGAACCATTGCTTGTTAAATGCACTTTACTTGTCTTTTGTCTTCTCATGATTTTTTTTTTCCATTTTAAATAATGCTATCCTGCCACTGTTAAGGTAAGGAACAATCATGTGGGTTCAAATTCTTAATAAGTTAGTGGGATGTCTTCTTTAAAATTGTCCTGAGGTGGATGTAAAATGTCATAAAATTTGAACAACTGGAGAGTTCTCAGTGTTCTGGGCAATATTTAAAGCTCAACCATCACTGAAAATAAATCATTATGACCACATTGTTTCTGAGGCCTTGCCTTGGACACATTGGCAGCTGTACTTCCTACATTGTACAATTGTCTACATCTCAAGGACTGTAAAGCAAATTGAGTTGTGACTCTATCCACCCCCAATGCCATTTGTGCTCCAAGTCTGACATGAGCATTTCATCATGCATGAAGTCAAATGTATAAGGGCCTTAAAAACCTTGTGAGAGCATAGTATGATTTTTTAGGCTGCCACCATTGAATTGAAATGTGCTAATATTTCCTGATTCTTGTAGATTCCTTAATTTTCTTATCAACAGCTTTCTCGCACTTTTCTCTCTGTTAACAACAATTTTTTGAAGAGATATTTTTAATTGGTCTGTTTGTGATCATAGTTTTATAATGAACATGTGCAATATTAGGAAGTTCCCAGCTGGAAATTATTCACCAATATTTTTTGCCAAATATTTCCATTGTTACACAATGTAACAGTTTTATACCAATAAGCTGATTTTACTGCGTAGGAACTGCAGAGGCTGGTTTACACTGAAGATGTCTGAAGAAGGGTCTCGACCCAAAACGTCATCCATTCCTTCTATCCAGAGATGCTGCCTGTCCCACTGAGTTACTCCAGCATTTTATGTCTAAACTGATTTTAATTAATCAGTTCAATCTTTCTGTAGAACTTTATTGACTAGAAATATTAGCCATATATCCTTTAACTCTGTGCGTTAGGGTCAATTTTTTAAAAAATAGACGCAATGCAAGTTGTAAATGAATGCAATTTTGAAATATTTAACAACAATGGTCTGCTAAGATTGATTTAAATGGATTTGCACTCCATGCCCAATTTGAACGTAAGCATATGTGGTTCTTTTATTTCTTATCCTGCATCCCCGCACTGGCCCTGTAGTTTGTAGATCTCTCCAGATTCTCCCAATAGCAACTTGAATCATGGGAACAAATGATTGAAAGAATCCAATTCTTAATCTTCAAGCTGTAATGCTCTAACTGTACGATTATAATCAAAAATACAACCCCTGTCCTTCCAGGTCTGTTCTTTCCAAGATTAGTTGTATTTGTTCTTCAATCATGTGAAATTAATGGGATAAACTGATTTTGCATGTGGAAAATAAATCATTTTGGTCCAAAAGCCTAAAGGCTTATATTTGCTTTTCATGTTACAATTGTGCCTGTGATAAAACTAAAAAAAATATTTTGGTTCATTTTTAATTATGCTAAAACTTGGTATTTAATTCAAATCTGGAGTAAATTTCAAAAGTACAAACCTTCAGCCACGTTTCCACTGTTCAACAGATCATATTAACTTTAACCCTTAAGATGCACCTTGTCTCCAATTGCATAACATTTTCTGAATGAAAATCAGTTTCATGGCCTGTTTCCAGCACCATCTATAGTTGCACCATCAATTTAAAGACAAAGTGTAATCATGTGATTGAGATTAAGTGGGAACCAGAGGATAAAAAGGCAGAGGCTTTTGGAAAATGAGCAAGCATTTGGAGATTGGGTACCAGAATGGAAATAGCAAGCAAATCCTGTCTTGACTTGAAGAATTGCATTAGCTCTTTACAGTCAAGGGTGAAGTGTTTGTGGACAAGGCTAACACACTCCTTCCCCCCCCCCCCCTCCTCCCACTTATTTTCTCCTCCTCCCCCTCCCCAGCCAATTTCTTTCTGGCTTTACAATCCGCAACTCTTCAAACCTGTCTCACACCTTCCTTCCATATCTTTGGCCTTTGTTCCAACCAGCTGCCTTTCAAAACCCCTCTCCCTTGCCTTTGATGCCGATGGCTGGGGGTTCAGAGTCTGCAGTGGGTGAGCCGGGCCTACCGGAAAGTCCTCCGTCGTTGGTATGCGGGCAAGCAGTACCTCCGTCTTCGGTGAGCAAGTCCCCGAACTGCAGTGGCGAGCCAGGGCTGCTGGTGGGCTTGGCCGATGCTTGCCAGGACACTCCCGGCACACTGCTTGCCGGGACAGAGTAGTTGTTCCTAAAACTACTGCCTGCCTATCCTTGAAAGGACTCTTAGCTCAGCAGTGAAAATCAGTTCAGCCCAAATTTTCACAGAAAGGCATGCTATTTAATGAACTTGGTTAGATGATTGAATTTGAGATCCAGGAACAGAGGAACCTTGACCAACTGTCAATTTTCCCTGAAAGTAAGACAACCCCTGTTGTGCCATGTGAAGAAGCTCAAGTCACAAAAGTAGAACACTTAGTAAAATTATGCAAATATGTGCAACAATGTTGAAATCCCCATTGTCAGTCTTCAAATACCCAAGCACCCACAATGGCCTGAACTGTACTGGTTGTGGAACTGCAAGCCCAAGGTGTGCAGTGATAAATGCTGGTGCATTTGTCATTATGCTCTGTCGCAGGACCCTACAGAGTCCCACACCAGAGCCTCAGTCTTAGATTCTCACACCAGATGGATGTGGTGTAACAAAGATCCCCAATTATTTTTGATGAGAATTCTTTGACATGAGTTTATGTTCTAAGCATGTCGTAAATATCTAATCATTACAAAAGATTTATTTTATTTTCCCTCCCAGACATCATGGAACACCGACTGCGGGAAAAGAAAATAATTCAGATAAGTTTTGTTGGTGCTGAAGAATTAAGTATTGTATCAACGAAGTGGATTTATTTCTAAGCAGTTGCAATTGCATTTGAGTAAAGATGTCAGTTGAAGATGGTTTATTTATGTTGTAAATTTTAGAAAATATTTTGTTCTGAAAGTACAGTGCCTTGATTACAGTTGAAGTTAATTTCAGTATATAATAAATTATTACTTTACATGATTGTTATTGTCTGATCTTAAATAATTCAATCTTGTCATGCACTCTGGCGCACAATATACTTTTGCACTCAAAGATATTGTAGTTTTACAGGTCACCATTTTTTCAGGCTGTGTTCCAGACTCCTGTTATTTTGGTGAAGAAACAAAGAATCTACAGTTCCCTTTTCCATTGTTAGTTGGGGTAACTTGGAAGCACCTTGTGTCCTTACACAAGCCTCTTTTTCATACACCAATTATCTTTACATATACAAAAACTTAAACACCCAATCACCACTTTAGTTCAAAGAAATTAGTTAAAATTATGGACAAGAAAGGTAAGATGAATTTATTTCCACCTGGTAGAAACTGCGGTTGGATTTCCAAAATCTTGAACCTTTGGCAAAACTGTCACCAGTATTATTTGCTGGTCATTTGAAAACAAATGCTCCTGTCCAGCAATGGTCCAGATATTCATTATAGTGGAGGTGGCTGGTGCTGAAAGAACATCTCTTTTGCAGTATAAACTGATAATCACAGTCTCAACCGCAATACCACACTGCAACAGAAAACACTTAAGATAATGTGTTCCAATTAAATCACATCTACTGTTGGGCTTTATTTTTTTCAAACCCAACCCAACAAAAAAACATTAAATTTAGAGATTAATATCCTTTTTGGATACATCATTTCAATTCTTATCTGTTGCATCTAAGGCTGGAATGCTGTCGAAATGCAATGATTTATCAGAGTAAAAGAACAATGTGTCAATTGCTTAAACGTCCATTGTATAAGGAATAAAAATAGACCGACTGAATTAGTTTGAGTGCCTTCACTGATGGATGCAAGTTGTTCAAATTCACTCAGCAGCTTGCAGAGAATTTTCTTGAGTTCACATCAGGCATTCTTTTCCACTTCAGAACTGTGTGTGACACAGTGTTCCTGGATTCCTATTTCAAAACAATTTTTTTTAAGCAATTAAAATGTGCATGTGCAAAAGTTACAGGAAATGGTGCACAGTGTAAGAACTTGAGAAATGTAGGGTACAAAATATAATTTGGAATTAAATACATGCTTTATATTTCTGAAGATATCCCAGGCAAACATAGCACAGAAGAGCTAACGATCGCTATCATGAGGGACAGATATTGGAAAGACTAAGGCATGTAAACGCCAGATCCTGCAGTGGTGAAGATATTTTAGACAGACTCATTACAATGCTATCCAGTTATTCCCAGCCCATATTTGTTGACTACCATTTCTCTATTTAGCTTTGCAATGCACATCCCACAAGATACAGGTGAACCTACTAAGTTCACAGACAATGTTTCACCTGATGTTTATAATTTGGAATAGCCAACATATTTGGACATTTTAGGCATTTAAGATTTTCCCCATGTCAATTAGGTTGGGTAGCATGCTTCAGTTATTAGTGTTATTCAGGCATAACAAGATGTACTGAATAAGTGGAATAGGCTTACTTCAATTTCTGATTTATTTTGGAGAACTTGAGTTCACCCTTAAAGTGTAGATGAAAATAATGAATAACTGAATAACCATGGCAAGAAACTGCAAGCAAAGCACAAGGCACGATGAAGGGAGAACACATAAACAAGAACAAGCTGATTTTGATGTCAAATATACACTGAGCAGCTGGATAAAGAATGCTGAATATAATGAAAAAAATATGATAATGGAGAGTGGAATATTGGTACTTAAAAAGGTGCAGTAATATCCAGGATGAGAGCTTTTAATAGAATGGTGAAGCAAACCCAGGAACCGCTTTAATACAAGAAGATTTGGTAGAGTAAGATGAAAGGCTTAAGACAATTCATGTTGACAACTTTCGTTCAAGTAGTTTCTATGTTAATTGTATTTGTAAAGCGCTTTGTGCATGTGTTAAGGCGCTATATAAAATAAATATATTATTATTATTATTAAGTATAGGCCATTTTTCATGGTTTAAATTACAACATATTCTCATCTTCAAATTGCTTTGTAGGGAAGTGTTATCTGGAAGACACCACAAAATCTGGAGGACTGGCAGAAGTATATCCAAAAAATGTTTCCAAATTTTAATTCTACTGATTAGTTTTAAATGCAGCAAGGTTGTCTTATTTAAATGTATACCAGTTTAAAATTTACTGTGTGAAAGGCCAAAATGCAGTTGGTGGCAAGCAACCAAAAGATCTGGTATTAGATCTTTAGGTTGCAAAAGCATCCAGAGCAGATAACCGGCAGGATTGAAAAGCCAAGATGCTTTAACTATGTCAACCGTTTGCTAGTCAGCTACAGAGTTAAACAAAAGGCCTTGACAACATAAATAATCCTTACTTCATTGGTTCAGGAACTGAGATTGTTTGGCCACCACAGCTACTGCTGATGCTAAACCTTGTGCTGCACCCATGGACTAGGATGCCTTTGTGGAATATGTTGGAAGAGGAGTTGCAGACATAAATCGAACATCTGCATATTACCAGTGAGGGGATGTACAGTAATTTAGATTCGCTGTACAACTATTTTTAAATAGACTGCCGATACAAACTAAATGTGCACTTGTTATTCGACAGGTTTTCAGTCTGGTAGAGAAAAATCAATTTGTCAAGAATGAGGCAACTGCCATTGAAAACTTTATTTGTAACTAACTGATTATTACCTATGATTGATTACCAGTGTCTCCAGTTTTGAAGTCTTCTCTTTGGGTATTTAGGAGTGGGGAGGGAATGGAGCCTGTCATTGTGAACAATTCTACCAATAAAACAATTTTTTTGGATTTTGTGCCTTTCTTTGGTTTAAAATTTCAAAACAGACATCACAGTCCTTGAAGATGATTGAGTTACACCACACATTTTCACTCAGCACATGTAGTATGTATTCTATGTTCCACCATCACCTTGAACCAGTAATATCCACTATTTGTTATGCCAAATGATTACATGGGCTCAGAAGTGTCGACAACAACACTGTATTGTTCTGCTAGTCAATTAAGGGGTATGGTTTGTGTTAGTGTTGAAGTATCAGATCACAGGATATCTGTTATTTTTCAATGCGCGTGGGCAGTGGAAAAGTGACCTAGCTGCTGGGTTAGGATTTCTTAGTTAAAACACAACCCATCCTTTTCATGTTCAGGAAGACTATCATATACAGTGAACCAGTGTGACTCTTAGGTATTCCCTAAACAAACAATTTTATATACAAAAAAAAGACTCCTGGAGGAATGTCTATCCACCTTCCTAAAATAGTCCTGTCCACAGATGATTTTTTTTTTTTTTAATTTGAACAAGCTCCAAAATAAAAGTAAATTCCAGACAAATGGAAGCTTTCACAAAACAATGAAAGACAATCAATGATCGAGATGTTCTAGTTGATCATATCGGAAGGAATTATTCAAACAACCTTTGATCTGCATAACTACAATATAAAAGTAATATTCAGCTTCCTTAATGATTTCCAATGGAGAAAAAGTGTATGTTCTATGTTCAGATCGATACATTGCCGTATTGCCACCTCCATGCAATTTATACACCCCAGGTCAAATTATAATCTCTTAGTCTTTATTTGTCATGAAAATAAACACTACTTACGTTTAACAATATCCTTGTAGGCAACACATGCAGGAGAATCAGGTATTTCTGATAAGAATGATTTGCCTTCGTCACAACTCTTTCCTGTAATGAAATTAAAATATATTTGAAATCTATTCAACTAAATTAAACATTTAAGAAGCAAACATTGGCCTCTAACTTCCTGAAGCGCTAAGATTGAAAGAACATCACTTCTACTTTGAATAAACGCTGTCATTTAAAATGTTTACTTCAGAAAGAGATAGTACTTCATTTACTCTTTAATTCCCAAAAATATCACAAACCACGTTAATGTGTTCTGATCGGTGATAGACAATAGGTGCAGGAGTAGGCCATTCAGCCCTTCGAGCTAGCACCGCCATTCAATGCGATCATGGCTGATCACTCTCAATCAGTACCCCGTTCCTGCCTTCTCCCCATACCCCCTCACTCCGCTATCCTTAAGAGCTCTATCCAGCTCTCTCTTGAAAGCATCCAACGAACTGGCCTCCACTGCCTTCTGAGGCAGAGAATTCCACACCTTCACCACTCTCTGACTGAAAAAGTTCTTCCTCATCTCCGTTCTAAATGGCCTACCCCTTATTCTTAAACTTAAATCCAGATTTAGATCAGCTAACCTGCATTTTTTCAGAAAGAATTCCTTGGCTTTGCTTTCAAGCAGCTGAAGGCCTATCCACCAAGGACAGGGGCAATAGAAATTAAGGATGCAGAAGAGGTTAAAAATAGCAGAATCGGAAAGCCCTTGGAAGATTGTTGGAGCTGTATCAGCAATTTGGAAGCAAGTTTAGGAACTAATTGTGCAGATGTAAACTCTTACTGGTGACTGTAATGAACATTCACTATTCAGCCATTCTTGTGAAAAGGCTCAGTTGCCAAGCTTCAGATCTCAAGAGCTGCTTTCCACATACACAAAAGGAACTTACAAAACTGGGAACAATAGTCAGTAGATTAGAAAAAAGAGACGGAAGGCAATCTAATTCTATTGAAAGAAAAAAAGAGACCAAATAATGGATAAGAAAAAAATGACAGATTTGTAAAGTATGTTGATTCTATTTTCAGTTTTTTAACTCTGAAGCAAGCAATGGAGTCTAGGGGGATTTACACAAATCACTAAATTCATGTAATCAGAAAAGCTAATAGAATGTCAACTGTCATCTCAAGGGGAATGGAGCTCAAGGTAAACATGCAAAAACATTTATTTTTCAAAAACCCTGTACACCGCCTTCAGCTTAGCAGTGGCTGGATAAGCTTAAAGACACGGCAGCTAATAATAAGAAAGCAGTAGTATTTGGTCTCCGGACTTGGTAGTGTTATTGGTTTATTGTTGTTAAGTGTACTGAGATACTGTGAAAATGTTTGCATGCTATCCAGTCAAATTTCTACACTGAGCTACAGGGAGAAGTTGAGCAGGCTAGGACTTTATTCTTTGGAGCGCAGGAGGATGAGGGGTGATCTTATTGAGGTGTACAAAATCATGAAAGGAAGAGATCAGGTAAACAGAGAGACTTTTGCCCAGAGTAGGGAAAATAAGAACCAGAGGACATAGGTTTCAGGTGAAGGGGGAAGGATTTAATAAAAACACAAAAGGTAACTTTTTTTTAACGCAAAGGGTGGTGGGTCTACGGAAGGAGCTTCCAGAGGAAGTAGTTGACGCAGGTACTATCACAATGTTTAAGAAGCATTTAAACATGTACATGGATAGGACAGGTTTAGAGGGATATGAGCCAAATGCAGGCAGGTGGGGCTAGTGTAGTTGGGCGGCATGAGCAAGATGGGTCGAAGGGCCCGTTTCCACGCTCCATGATACAAGTACAACAGCTAATGCTAAGAGAAAAATACAAGAGTGCAGAATATAATGTTAAAGTGTTGTAGAGTTACAGTTACAAAGTGCAGTGATTAAAAAATGGAAGAAGATGGTGAAAATAGTCCTTGATTATGTTGGCTGCTTTCCCGAGGTAGCATGTAGTTTAGATGGAGTCGATGGGAGGAGGCTAGTTTGTGTGATGGACAGTGCTACATCCACAACTCTCATTTCTTGCGATCTTGTGCAAAGCTGTTGCTAAGACCAATCACTGCTTTTCTTTGAGGGAAGTTCTTTGTGAGGTAGCTCTCGGACATACCTATCCTGGGATCCAAGGGAACTTTCCCAAGAAAGGGAATGTTTAAATCTTTGCACATCTTCATGGCACCTCCTGTGGTTGGTGGAAAAATTTGTGATTCATGCTGTAAGCATAAAGAACACAGAATAAGCAACATTGGTAATGGTAACATTACACATCAACAAAAAAATAGAACTGATTTAACCCTTGATTTGTCCTTTTTGACACTTCAATCCTATGGAAGGTACCCTTTTGGAGGGGTTCTCAGTCCTCACGCCTTAGTTGCATACAGAGCAATACACCCATATGTACTTATTGGGGCCCTAAGCTGCTGCTTCATTGCAAAACTTGGATAAAGGCAGTCATAAATTTTAATTTAAAAATTATTATAAATCTCCCCACCACCCTTTACCCACTCTTCAGCCTCATTGTAAAACGCATGCCGCTTTTAATTTCTGAAACTCACAAAGTTTGCCCTAGGAAATTATTATCTTGCCCAGTTCTATTTTATGTGCAGTCGGTGTCATACAGCATGGAAACAGGCCCATCAGACCAACTTGCCCAAGCCAACCAAGATACACCATCTAAGCTAGTCCCAATTGGCCGAATTTGGCCCATAACCCTCTAAACCTTTCCTATCCATGTATCTATCTAAGTGTCTTTTACTTGCTGCTATAGTATCTGTCTCAGGCAGCTCGTTCCATATACCCACCACCCTCTGAGTGAAAAAGTTGCCACTCAGGATCTTATTAAATCTTGCCTTTCTCACCTTAAACCTATGTCCACTGATTTTTGATTCCCCTACCCTGGGAAAAAGCCTTGCAACATTCATGCTATCTATTCCTCTCATGATTTTATACACCTCAGTAAGATCACCCCTCAGCCTCCTGTGCTCCGAGGAATAAAGTCCTTGCCTGCCCAACCTTTCCCTATAGCTCAGCCTCTCAGGTCCTGGCAATATTTTCACACAAATCTTTCCAGCTTAATGTCAAGATTGAAACTCAACAATAGTTAAATTACACACTTCCATCTAGTCCCAGCACTGGGAATTAGGAAATCTCCTGAAGAATAATTTACTTTACTTATAAGTTTGAGCTATATGTCAAGTGTAAGAACTACAAAAAGCCACGGGTCAAGTCACTTGCCTGAACGCTAGATTGTAACTTGATGCAACAAACACTGGAATAAGCAAAGAGAAAAAAAATGTTTGCTCTTTTAAAATGTTAAATTCATCTACTCTGTAAAACACAGCTCACCTGGCACTTTGGGCACACAAAACCACTCATATTTTCAATAACTCCAATTATAGGCAGTTTCACTTTCTGGCAGAAGTTGATTTCCTTTCTAACATCCTGTAGTGAAACTTCCTATTAAAAAAACAGAATAAAGATTACAGTACGACAGCAGATGGTAGAGTACAAATTATATTCTAAAGGCATTTAAGATTGAGTTTAGTTTATTGTCACGTGTACCGAGGTGCAGTGAAAAGCTTTTGTTGCGTGCGAACCAGTCAGCGGAAAGACAATACACGATTACAATCGAGCCATCCACAGTGTACAGATACGTGATAAAGGGAATAGCGTGAATAACGCTCAGTGCAAGATAAAAGTCGGTAACAACTGATCAAATATAGTCCGAGTGTCTCCAATGAGGTAGATAGCAGGTCAGGACTGCTCTCTAGTTGTGGTAGGATGATTCATATTGTTTATCGCCAATATTAAACAATTCAGGATCCCTTTTGTCAGATTTCAAATTACATGAATGTTCATTGCAAAGATCCCTCAGATATTTCACAATATCAAATTACATTGCAAAAATCTGAAGATTCTAAACACGCCTCAGGTTAATGAAAGATCTCACTGCAACAAAGTGTTGCAGAACTTACACTTCAGTATTCATAAAACCCACACAGTGTGCATCTGGGTGCAGTGATGGGTGGCAAGTGTATCTGATAACCACAAGTTCAATTTATAGATATCAAGCTAGGCAGAAAACCAAAACTGTTTCTCTCTCCAATATGGGGTTTTTCCAGGAATTCCTCTCTTTATTTTAGATTACCAACAATCTGGATATTTTTCTATTGTCCTTGAAAAACAATTTCAGATTGACCGTCTGAGGAATTGCACATCTATCCTGCAAGACTTCAACCGTGGTTCTATCAAATGATCTGTCCATGAAAAGTCTCCCACCGCCACCCTCACACGACCTCAATTAACATTAACAAAATTATTCAAAGAAAATGGGAATTGCAGATTAAAAGCACATCATTTTCAATGGCCACAGGGTTTTTCTCCTGAGTTGCCCAGAGATTTATATTAAATGTGCAGAGAGGAACTGCAGATGATGGTTTAAACCGAAGATAGACACAAAATGCTGGAGTAACTCAGCGGGACAGGCAGGAATGGAGAGAAGGAATGGGTAACGTTTCGGGTCGAGACCTTTCTTCAGACTAGTCAGGGGAAAGGGAAACATATACAGTGATATATAGAGCAAATTAATGAAAGATATGCACAAAAGTAATAATAATAACGGAAACAGGCTGTTTGCTAGGTGAGAACTGGAACCTGGTGTGACTTGGATGGGGAAGGGATGGAGAGAGAGGGAGTGCAGGGATTACTTGAAGTTAGGGAAATCAATATTCATATCACATAAGCTGCCCAATCGAAATAGGAGATGCTGTTATATTAAATGTCCAGACAACCCCAAAGGACAGGCAGCCTTGGTTTTCTGTTTATATCAGGCAGCCTACCTGGGGAGTGGTGATGATCACAGCACCATCCACCGGCGTGGCACTCAAGTACTGTACAATAGAGAGGTGTTCATCTGAGGTACCAGGTGGTGTATCAACAATCAAGTAGTCAACTTCTCCCCAGTCCACATCTCGCAGAAATTGTTTGATCAAACCTAAAGGAACCAATTAACATTTTGTCAATAAGTGCTTGCCTAAGAAGGAAAACCAAAATAAAAATTTTCAACAAGCTGTCATAATATGTTTGAACACGAATGGATTCACCCTCATGATTCCTTATTAGCCTCTGTCTTAAATAAGAGATACACAAAGTTGCTGGGAAACTCTAGGCACTTTACAATTGTAAAGCAGCATAAAGTCAGGAGGAAAACTATCTCACACTCTGACACATACCACCCGCTGTTCAGAGATCATGACAATAATTCAGGGCGATCTAATTGTTGAGTGGGAAAGAAACTTAGAAGAGTGCATATTATTATAATATCAATGCAGACTCTGATATTGAAATGGTTAATCAAATGGGTTTTGTTAACTGTTTTATGTGAGGATGCCTTTTCGCACACTGGCCTTTTTATTAGTCAGAGCATTGACTATAGAGGTTGGGATGTTATGTTGCTGTTGTACAAGTTTTGGACACACTGCTATAGGAAAGATGTCATTAACATGGAAAGAGTGCTGGAAAAATACTACAAGGATGTTGCTTGGACTCAAGGGACTGAGATTTATAGAGAGAGGAGATTGAAAGGTGATCTTATAGAGGTTTTTACCTGATTAGTAAATGGAGCAATATGGATAGTTTGAGCACTTCTTCAACAGAAGCATAAAATATTGAAGGAAAAAAAAAGGTAAAATAAAATCAATAGTATGGAAAGGTCTTTGCACGTAGAAAGGAGAAGTTAAGGGGTGGCTCAATAAAAAAATTTAGAGATTAGAATAAGCACAATAAGATAAATAGCACTGGATTCTCTGCTGATGGGAGAGATGGCAATGGGAAAGCACAAATTTTAAATAATCTCAAAAGGGATCAGCAAAAAAACTTTTTTGTTGCTGACGTTTCTAATTTAGAATTCCTTGTCATAAAATGTTAAAATAAATGTTTAAAATTAAAATTTCAGAAATTAGATAATTGCATGAAAAAGATAAATGTTAAAGGATAACTATAGAGATGTCAGAGTGTGTGAATTGATGTTAAATGTCCAACTCCTGTGCTGTAACATCTTCTGAGTTTCCAAAAGCCACCAGTAACAACCAAATATTTGGTGGCATCAGAAACCTTAACATACTGAACAAATAGCCAAAATAGTAGAATATACGTCAGAGGAAGTCATGATAATGTATTGAGAATCTGTTCTAACCACACATTTAATATTGCACAATCATCAACGCATAAGGGAGCCATACCAACCACTGCAGATAGGAATCATAAAACGGACATGAAGTGTTAATAATTTAAGTAGAGGGGAAGCTCTAGAAAAATGAGAATTCTGAAAGGTGTAATCTGATATATAACACTGAAAATACAAGTTGTGAAATATCTGAAAATACTCAATATGTCTGTCTGCATGTTTAGAGAAAAACAGTGTTAGCGTTTCAGGTCAATGACCTTTTTATCAATTCTAAAAATATCAAGCTAATAATGAAAGTCAAAATTGCCAAGTAATTCTGCTTTTTGCACTTGCAGTCAGTCCGATATGACATCAGGAAAACACAGCTTGGTACTGTGATATCTTGAGCTCAGACACAGGATAACAAGATAACTCGATGGCTGCACAGCTGCACTGCGGTTTATTCAAACATTTGTAATCCTCCACCAAAGGTGATGCTATTACAGGTACATTCTGAAATGATTAACAGTTCTCATAGTCTGGACTGCTTAAAAAATACACTCCTAAGAACCATGATTGCCAGTTCAACTGAATATCTAATATTAACTCAATTTTCTACAGTGAAAATGTGCAAAGTTAGTTTCTTGTTTAAACTCCCAATCCCACAAATGCAACTAATTTAAAAAAGCGGGTTGAACATACCTTTAATTCAAAACCATTGTTTTCTGGAAGTTGGCCACACAACTAACTTTTCAACCTCAGTCAATGAGCCTGTTAAGAAAATCTAATCTCCTGATTCCCCGTCATTGCGTATCAAGAATGGATTCGACCCGACTCGGTTTCGCTGGTACTTGATTGGCAATATTAAGGATGGACATCACAGCACATTATAAGATCAATAGGGACAGGAGTAGAATTAGGCCATTCGGCCCATCAAGTCTACTCCGCCATCAATCATGGCTGATCTATCTCTCCCACCTAACCCCATTCTCTTGCCTTCTCCCCATTACCTCTGACACCCGTACTAATCAAAAAACTATCTCTGCTGTAAAAATATCCACTGACTTGGCCTTCTCAGCCTTCTGTGGAAAAGAATTCCACAGATTCACCACCCTCTATTGTCTATGACTAAAGAAATTTCTCATCTCCTTCCTAATAGAACATCCTTTAATTCTGAGGCTATGACCTCTAGTCCTAGACTCTCCCACTAGTAAAAACATGCCCTCCACATCCACTCTATCCAAGCCTTTCACTATTCTGTATGTTTCAATGAGGTCCCTCCTCATTCTTCTAAACTCCAGCAAGTACGGGCCCAGTGTCGACAAACCCTCTTCATAGGTTAACCGACTCATTCCTGGGATCATTCTTGTAAACCTCCTCTGGACACTCTCCAGAGCCAGCATATCCTTCCTCAGATATGGTGCCCAAAATTGCTCACAATATTCCAAATGTGGCCTTACCAGCGCCTTATTGGAGCCTCAACATTACATCCCTGTTTTTGTATACAAGCCCTCTTGAAATAAATGCTAGCATTGCGTTTGCTTTCTTCACTACTGACTCGACTTACAGATTAACTTTTTGGGAATCCTGCACCAGCACTCCCAAGTTCCTTTGCACCTCCAATTTCTGGATTCTCACCCTATTTAGAAAATAGTCTACGTCTTTATTCCTACTACCAAAATGCATGATTCCACACTTTGCTACAGTATATTCCATCTGCCACTTCTCTACCCACTCTCCCAACCTGTCCAAGTCCTTCTGCAGAGTCCCTGCTTTCTCTACACTACCTACCTCCAGCAAATTTGTCAAGCAAGACCTCCCCTTCACAAAGCCATGCTGACTTTGGCCTATTTCATCGTGAACTTTTAAGTACTCCATAACCTCATCCTTTATAATGGACTCTAAAATCTTACCAACCACAGATGTCAGACTAATCGGCCTACAGTTCCCACTGTTCTGCCTTGCTCCCTTTTTGTGCAGTGGGGTAACATTGGCAATTTTCCAATCATCTGGAACTTCTCCTGACTCCAGTGATTCTTGAACTATCACTATCGATGCCTCCACAATCTCTGAAGCCAATCATGATCATTGAAGGTCCTCACTGCTGCATTAATCTGTACACTCACTAGACTGAGTGCTCACCTCATCAAAACTAGCTTTCCTCCATACCATGGTTCCTGTATTTTCATGTATATTGTAATATTGCATTAATGATTAAAGAAATTATTCTGACGAAGAGTCATTGAATTGAAACACAAATGCTACCTGAAATTGCTTCCCATATTGTTATGTATTTGAAACCTTTCAATGACGGAAAGGGCATTAGTTAAATCAGAAATGGTTAAGTCAACAAAAGAATACCAACCATTTTTCTTGGGTCCTCTCCAAATGATAGCATCATCAAGACTGCTGAGCAAAAATCCCACCGACATTACACCCAGATTTTCTTCTACATACTATGAGACAAAAAAGATAAAACAGAGACATTATCACTATAACCACATTGTGCAGAGAAAAACAATCATACCATAAAATGGGAGAAGTGGAAAACGCATCCGTTATAAAATGAGGTCTACAATAAAAAAACAAGAGAAAATCAGATTGATTGAAAGATACACCATAGAAACAGGTCCTTCGGTCCACCGAGTCCATGCTGACTATCCATCGTCCGGTCACATCGTTCCATGTTATCCTACTTTCGCATCCACTGCTTCCACAACAGGGGCAATTTACGGAGACCAATTAACCTACAAACCTGTTTGTCTTTGGGATGTGGGAAGAAACCAGAGCACCCAGAAGAAACCCATGCCGTCACAGGGTTGACTGTGTATAAACTCTACATAGACAGCACCCAAGGTCAGGATCCAACCCGGGTCTCTGACACTGTGAAGCAGCAGCTCCACCAGCTGCACCACTGTGTCACCCCTAAATATAGAGTTTGTGTGTCTGTGAGGCAACTGAGCTTCAACAAATGGGAGAGGGAGGTGGCCAATGAACCCTGGAGCAAACTGACATTTAGGAATTCACTATGAATCGCATTTATCATTTTCAAGGAACAATTTCAAGTATTGTGGGTGCCATTGCTTTCACCCTGAATTGGTGTCATGTGCCTCAAGCATCTCTCTCACAATAATAAGCTGTGAGCAAGCAAAAACACTTTCCCTAGAAAATTACCTTTTCAATCTTCCAAACCCTGCACTGTGCAGCATAACCAATAAATGTGAACTTATTGTCAATCAATGGATTTGTGCCATTGGACTACAATAACTCTGAGCAGATTTGCAGTGACTAATGGTTCATTTGAAATAAGGGTGCAGTACAACTAGAAAGATTTGTTGATTATGGGTTTAATCAGCCCTTTCACCCACTTGCGTCGAGAGCTTCACCCTTTCACCTACTGCATCAGATACCCTGGCATTAAAATGAAGAAATACGTACCACAGGAGACCATCCTGACCCACTCTGATGTACCTGTAAGAGCAGAAGGAAAGAAAAGGTTTAATTACTTGCTGTTAAATCATTGGGATTAATGTTCTGATAATCATTTACATTCCTTACATTAAAGTTTGAGATTATAAAAAAAACATGTGCTGCTGTAATTCATGCTTATGATTTACTTATTTTATTGCTATTTAATCCAATGGGGAACACCTTAACATATCCACTTTTCTTTACCGATATTAGCTGTGATACCTCAGGAGAAGCTTCCTTACAGTCTGGTGGAGAAAGTAAATATGCAATGGGATAAACCAACGCAAGCCAAATAAATGGACTCCCACATTGCAGCACTGTCAGGAATGTGAAACCAGGTACCACAGGGTCCATCCATGCAGTGATGCACAGAACATTGCAAGCACAAACATTCACAAGAAAAGAAACACGAGCATCAGCTTGTTTACACAAGTGGCACTTTAGTCAGAAGCCCAAAGGGTAAAACTTCACTGTCATGGATTCTTTCCAATTTAATCAATCAGAGAAAACCGAAGTACAGAAATAGTGCATTTCCATGCAATCTAAAACTGTCTAAATAAAAGATGTTTCAGGTTTACAATCCAAAGTTGGTTGGTCCTAATCTAGTAGAATACTGGGGTAACATTCCTTCGCTTTACATTTATTCTTGGCACACGAGTGATGCCAGAAAAGAACAAATTGCTAACTCATAATGGACCTGAGATGGAGACAGTCAGGATTATAGTTTCTGAGGCTACCCGAATTTCTGGCATAACTATGATAGTGACGCTGCCACAGTGGTCAAACAATTCAACCTAACAATAATGATTCAAGGGTGCCACGTCTCATCGGGATGACATCTAACTGGGAGAGGAAACCAGATGGTGCCTCTTTTATGTCCACAGTGATTACCTCTTAAAACAGGCAAGATATTGATGAGCAGGTTTACAGCAAGGCCAAGACTGCTCAAATGTTGAGCTTGCATGCTGCTGTGATCATAGCCATTAAAGCACATCTGATAATTCCCCATTAACTTGCCTTGCAATGAATAGATTTACTACCCAAAAGCTGTTGAGGTTGCTTCAATGGGCATTTAGAATCAACCACAAACTGTCAGACTGCTGTCATTATAGGCCGCTTGAAGTAAGAGTATCAGGATCTTTCTTGAAGGGCATTTATTAATTAACAAAGTGTGTTATGTAACAGTGTAGCTGCTTTTATACGTAATTTTTTTCCTGCATCAACCAGGACTGCAGGACATATGTCCACTGAATCTTTAACCATCTCCTTCTACATTCAATTTCACAATATTCCATAATGGCTTACCCATCTTTTTGTGTAAATGTAATGAAGGACAACACTTTTGCTTACTCCAATAGTACATGTTGGAGGTTCCATGCTCATCACCTTTGCCCCTAAGATGGTGTCTTCTTGAACCAATGTAGTCAAAAACTTACTGGATATAAGAGTCAGGAAGTCATGATATAGCTTTACAGGACTTTGGTTGGGCTGCATTTGGAGTATTGCATGCCACACTGGCCGCCCCCATTACAGGAAAAACATCGAAGCTTTGGAAAGGGTGCAGAGGAAATTTACCAGAATTATACAGCATATAATCCTCCAACATTTTCGCCACCTCCAACATGATCCCAATACTGGCCACATCTTCCCATCTCCACCCCTTTCTGCTTTCCATAGAGACCGTTCCCACCAAAACTCCCTGGTCAACTCCCACCCAAACCACCCCCTCCCCAGGTACTTTCCCCTACAACCGCAGGAGATGCAACACCTGTCCCTTTACCTCCCCCATCGACTCCATCGACCCAAACAGTCTTTCCAGGTGAGGCAGAGGCTCACTTGCACTTCCTCCAACCTCATCTAATGTATCCGCTGTTCCAAGTGTCAACTTCTCTACATTGGCAAGACCAAGCACAGGCTCGGCAATCGTTTCGCTAAACACCTCCGCTCAGTCCGTCTCAACTTACCTGATCTCCCGGTTGCTCAGCACTTCAACTCCCCCTCCCATTCCCAATCTGACCTTTCTGTCCTGGGCCTCCTCCATTGTCAGAGTGAGGCCCAGCGCAAATTGAAGGAACAGCACCTCATATTTCACTTGGGTAATTTACACCCCAGCAGTATGAACATTGACTTCTCGAACTTCAAATAGCCTTTGCTTTCCCCCTCTCTCCGTCCCCTCTCCCTTCCCAGTTCTCCCATCAGTCTTACTGTCTCCGACTACATTCTATCTTTGTCCTGCCCACTCCCCTGACATCGGTCTGAGAAAGGGTCTCGACCCGAAATGTCATCCATTCCTTCTCTCCAGAGATGCTGCCTGTCCCGCTGAATTACTCTAGCATTTTGTGTTTATCAGAATGATACCAGGATTAGGGAGTAATAGCTACAGGGAGAGGATGGACAGACATGGCTCGTTTTCTCTGGAATGCCAGAGGTTTCGGGAAGACCTTATAGAAGTATATAAAATGATGAGAGGTATAGATAGGGTGGACAGTCAGAATCTTTCTCCCCAAGATGGAAAAATCAAATCCTATGATGTGATAATGATGATGTGATAGAACTTTATTTATCCAGGAGAGAAATTGGTCTGCCAACAGTCATAAAATTCACAAGATATATGTAACATGAAATTAAAATGACGAGTGGAAAGACCAGGAGGAGGGGAGGTAGGGGGGGGGGGGGCAGTCAGTCAGTTTCTGCAACCTGTTTAATGAGAAGTGAAAGAAAGTTTGTTCTCCTTTAAATGGCTAGTTTGAAAATTGCACTTTACAGATGAAAGGGCTTTTTTTGTCCTGCATACTTCATCAGGGAAATTAATTGCAGTAATAAACCCTTATTTTTCCTCAATGTATTCCTCTCATTAACTTGGCATCCCCTTATCACAATGAAGGGATCCAACCCAAAACATCACCTATCCATGTTCTCCAAAGATGCTGCCTGACCTGCTGAGTTACTCCAACACTTTGTGTCTTTGTTTTTTAACCTGATTCTTTATGTTATGCTTCAATTCTAGATCTCTGCCAAAGCAGCCAAATGGACCAAGATGCAGGCATGAAACTAGAAGTTCATTGTTTCTCCCACCAATATTATTCACAGCACGTATCCAGAAATGTGATACTGTATCTCTCAAAGAGTAAAGTACAAAGTGCTGGAGTAACTCAGAACGGATAGACAATATTTTAGGTTGGGACACTTTTGTAGTCTGAAGAACCCCCTAAAATGTTACCGATCCGTATTCTCCAGAGATGCTGGCTGACCCACTGAGTTACTCCAGCACTTTATGTTTTATGCAAGATTCCAGCAGCTGCAGTTCCATGCAAAGACAATAGAGCAGAGCAAGATAGACCACTCGACCCTAAAAAACGTAGTTTGTCATGGTGCCATTGTAGTAGGCAGAAACTTGCATAAACATTTTAAAAGAAAAATAACAAAAATCGGTGAATTGATAGATGAGATATATTCTGCATTTTTATGGTATCATCACACATACTGTTCCCCCAAAACACTGATTACACTGCGAGAGGCATAACGGACGGCGGGTTTTGCCTACTAAAATGGCTCCTTTGTGTGCTACACTTCAGTATAGGTGATTTCGACGGAGTGGTCTATCTAGCTCCGCTCTATTATCTTTGGTTCCATGCGTCTCCCACAAAGATAGACACAAAATGCTGGAGTAGCTCAGCGGGACAGGCAGCATATCTGGAAAGAAGGAATGGGTGACGTTTCGGGTCGAGGTCCTTCTTCAGACTGTCTCCCATAAAGATCAGGTGTCGTCCTCAATTTTTGCTGGGTTGGTTTTCATTGATGGGAAAGTTTTTGTTTTGTAAGAAGGAAACAGGAAATTGTTCCTCTTTATAAACAAGAACCAAAAGCTCCTCCCTGAGAGAAGTGTAACTGTGAGGACACTGGTAAGAACAGGATTTCGCCATCTGTCTTGCTTGTCAAAGGTGTCAAACATCCATGATCCATTGAATAAAAACAGATAATCGAGCAAAGAATTAAGGACAACTATTAATTGCTACAGAATATATTAATGAGGGAACTGATCTGCAAAGAGGTGGAAATGGAGGAGTTAGAAAATGGATTTGCATTGAAAGATTTCAGTGCACCCGTGTTAATTTGAAGCTTTATTAATTCATACCTTCCTTGATATTATTAATGCTCAATAGCTCCGAAATCCAATTCCATTAATAATAGAAAGATTAGCCTGACTGACATAAATAAGTGATAGTAAATGGATTATAGTAAGGCATTTGGAAAGTTCCCAGAAGATTAAGATGCAGGTGATTAACAGTTTTAATAGGCACGTGGACATGCATGGAATGCAGGTATATGGATCATGTGCAGGCAGATGAGAGTAGTTTATCTAGGCATTACATTTAGCACAGGCATCGAGGGCCAAAGGGCCTATTCCTCTGCTGTACTTTTCTATGTTCCAGTATACCCAAGCACAATCAATCCATACACAAGTATGAAAAAAGAAAAGTGGTCATATGGATTCATAACTGGCTCCTTGATAAAAGATAGGGCTGTGATGGAAGGACAATATTCCGTGTGTGTAGCATCACACTGCCCTTGTGTGTGTGGGAATTGTCACGCCATCCTTGTGTGTGTGTGTGTATATATGTGTGTATATGTGTGTGTGAGAGAGAGAGAGAGAGAGAGAGAGAGAGAGAGAGAGAGAGAGAGAGAGAAAGAGAGAGCAGGTGTGTGTGTGTGTGTGCGTGCGCGTGTGTGCGTGTGCGTGCGTGTGTGTGCGTGTGCGCACACGCGCGCGTGCATCAGTTATGAAAAGCCTTTAACTATTATCATTCTATCAATTACTCTAATGTCCTTTTCGTGCTATCTTCAAACCAGATTCTTCTTTTGTGAAGAATCAAAGTTCTAGTCTGAGGTTCAATTAACAAGCCAACCACCAACCAATGGTATGTAACCCCCCCACCCCCCTTCTCTCCCCCACCCCCACCCTGGTGTTCCCACAAGTTCCACTGGTCACATCTTGGTATCCCTTTGTTATCACCTCTTCCCCAGCCAACAATGGGCCATTATGGACTCCACCCTTCCTTGGTCATCTGTTGCCAACCCTGATTTGTTCTGGCCTTTTCCTACCTCGAATTCCCTTCCTACTTCGGGTTCCGACCCGAAATGTCACTCATCCTTTTTCTCCAGAGATGCTGCCTGACCTGCTGAGTTACTCCAGCAATTTGTGTCTATCAATGGTATGTCCTATATTACTTCAGAAGTGTATACACTTTGGGACACATTAAAGTTATGACCAGTGCTCTGTGAATGCAAACTTATCTTTCCGAGTCTTTGTCCGTTCCAGTGCTGGTTACTTATTCCTTGTTCAAGATGTGCCAAAAGAGCTTCCCAGTGAGTAGAGCTAACCCAATCAATTTACTCCTTTTGCTTATCAATCCAAGCTCACCTATGCCCAGTTGCTGTCATTTTATTTAATAACATATTAGGAGGAGTTGGCTGCGCCTAACGGCTGCGGCTCTCTGGCAGTCTGTTGTCTTTTTTCTTTTTTTTTGTTTGTGTCGGTGTTGGGATGGTTTTTGTTTCTGTTTTTGGCTGTGTATGTGTGGTGGGGGGGTGAGGGGGGGGTGGGGTGGGGTGGGGCGGGGGGAAACCTTTCTTTTATTAGGTCTCTTCCCCGGGGCGCAGCTCGCCCGCGAGGCCTTCCATCGCCCGGCGCGGCTCGGCTGCGGGACTTAACATCGCCGGCGCGGCTCGGCCGCGGGACGTTTCAGTGCCCGGTGCGGCTCGGCCGCTGGACTTAACATCGCCCGGTGCGGCCGCGGGACGTTTCAGTGCCCGGCGCGGCTTGGCCGCTGGACTTAACATCGCCAGCGCGGCCGCGGGACGTTTCAGTGCCCGGTGCGGCTTGGCCGCTGGACTTAACATCGCCCGGTGCGGCCGCGGGACGTGTCAGTGCCCGGCGCGGCTCGGCCGCGGGACGTTTCAGTGCCCGGCGCGGCTCGGCCGCGGGACGTTTCAGTGCCCGGCGCGGCTTGGCCGCTGGACTTAACATCGCCAGCGCGGCTCGGCCGCGGGACGTTTCAGTGCCCGGTGCGGCTCGGCCGCTGGACTTAACATCGCCCAGTGCGGCCGCGGGACGTTTCGGTGCCCGGGGCGGCTCGGCCGCGGGGCCTTCCATCCCCTTGCGGGGGCTGTGCGTGTCGTTTGCCTCGGTAGGGGTTGAGCTGCCTGTCCGTGGGTGCGGGGGGAAGAGAGGGGAAGTTTTGTTGCCTCCATCACAGTGAGGGGGTGTTTGGAGTCACTGTGATGGATGTTTGTGTTGGGGTCGGGTGTCCTGTGTTCTTTTATTTTTTACTGTGTCTTGTGGCAGCTGAAATTTCATTCGGTGTTTGTGCCAAGTGACAATAAAGTGTTGTTATGTTATGTTATGTTAATAACACATGCTTAGAAAGTAAAAGCACATTGTGGTAAATAAATCACATTTTTAACAGTCACTTTTCTTCACCAGGATCATTATTGTGGTAACACACAGTTTTCGAAAGAAAGCCTAACTTGATTTAATTGGTAATTACCAAGCTACTACTAGAATTTTAAGATGCTGTTTCAAGTGAGTGAGATGAAACAATATTAATTAAAATATGCCCAATTACTCACAACTGTGGAATAGTATTCTTACCTGTTCACCTTCTACTCCCATCATTTTTGGAATTGATGGACCACATATATCAACATCCAAGAGAGCAACCTGCCAACCAAAAAATGACAAGAATGTATATTGTAAGCTAAATATGTCAGAATTGCCAAGAACAGTATAACCTTAACACATTAATGTAAGTGCACAATGGACAACACTACAAAAATAAACATGTCAGCATGGAATGGATGAACAAAGTCCAGAGAGTGCCAGAAGTAGACAAAGCAAAGCAAGGAACTTTGCAACAAGCATGTGATTATCTCCCTTTATCTCATCCCACCCAAACTTGGCATCTGCTAAAAACCTAGTTGGGATCTGATGTATTTATAAGATAAACAAAATAACCACATAAACATTTCTAGATTAATTGTTTTTCAATCTCCTGCAACTTCAACTTTGGGGATGTATTATTCATGCTGATTATTCAACAACAAAAAATTATAGCCGTGAATTTTCCCATGACTGTATCAGTGTAAAGGATGATGGAAAAAAAATCTAGCAGTAAATCTTCCGTAAATCTGCAAGTTTGAAAAGAAACTTGGCCAACAGATGGCGCTGGCAACACCAGGACATTTCACTGGAAGCATTGTTTGTCAAGAATCATAAAATGGGCTGTTTCCAATGATCCTTTTGCAGGACATGTACAAGCACAATCACCGTCAATCTCGGTTTCCACCATTGTCACAGAACACCATTTTACCACACAATCCTGGAGAATATATTGCATAAAGCTGTCATATATGGAAATCTAGGTGCAACCTTTGCAAAGTCATCAAGGTTCAAGGTCAGTTTATTGCCACGTGTACTAATTAAGGTACAGCGAAATTCGAATTACCATACTGCCATACTAAAAAAAAAGCAACAAGACACACAACTACACAAAACATAACATAAACATCCACCACAGCGGATTCCCCACGTTCCTCACTGTGATGGCATCAGGGACAGCAAGAGGGGATTCAGGACCAAGTTAGAGTACCAGACACTGATTGTGACAAGGCTTGCAGGCTATAACACGACACAAAGTGAAGTTGGGCAGGTTTGCTGGCAGCAACGCAACCCTCTCCGACAAGCTTGATGCTCTTTTTGAGGACGTCAGTGGAATGACATCATCCACCCTGACAGCCATTGGTGGTCGTGTACCCATGTTCACTATTTCAATCATCAGATATTCCTAAGAATGAACTCACAGAAAGAGACTGGCCCGGATGAAGTCCCCACCCGTATTCTGAGGACCATCTGCAGGGAATATCCGTGGATATCTTTAACCTCTCCCTACTCCCATCTGAGGATCTCACCTGCTTTATGAAGACCACTATCATCCCAGTGCTTTAAAAAAAAAAGGGAGTATGCTTTAATGACAATGATCAGGTGCCTCTGACATTCATCATCATGAAGTGCTTCGAGAGACCAGTCATGGTGTACGTCAACTCTAGCCTCCCAGATAGCCTAGATCCACTGTAATTCATTTACCGCTGCAACAGGTCCACGACACATGCTATCTCCCAGGCCCTATGTTAAAGTTCGGTTCTTAAAACAGACAACAACATAAACAGTTAAAGGTAAACCAAGCAAAGCTTTAATTATCGTCAGATGGGAGTGGGGGGGGTCAATGCTAAGGTTGTATGACCATACTCAGCACTTCCCTTGCTTCCACTCAAAGATACAGCATTTTCGCAGCATTTTTATACAGAATTTGCAGCAAGAATGTTTAACACAACATTTCCTTCAAATCAATCACAAACTGTATCGAACACAATATACTTGACACCCTTCAGTCATAAAATATTCCACACAATAAGTCATTAGTCGAAGGTAAGGATCCTTATCATACCACAGAAGGTCTTGTTTACACATTCCCACAAGTAGTCAACAGTTAACCACATCCTAATCTTAGCGAGAACATTGTCCATCGTCTTTCCCAGACATTCTTCCCAGGGATAACAGGATATACCACTCTACAGGCTTTAGGATCACATGGTCATATCGTGCCTGGTGCAATTTTGCAAATATCAGCTATTCAGGACCCAAAGTTCAGGCTCATCCTGTTCATTCATTCTATCATTTTATTATTTCTGTGGTTTCCAGGGATTGTAAGTTCCAGCTACCAGACACAACCTTATGCGCAATTAGCATTCCTTCACTTACAACAATATAGAAGTTCCACAAGCATATAAACAGGTTTGCAGACAATGGCCAAGCATCCCATCATGCAAAGTTAATAGCCATTAACTCTTTCACCTACACTCATCCTGGTACATCTGGATAACAAGACCACATACATCAGCCTCCTATTGACTGACAATAGCTCCAACTTCACCACCATAAATCCAACCAAACACATCTCTAATCCCTTGGACCCAAGACTCAGCAATCCCCTCATGGATCCTTGTCTTCCTGACCCATAGACTGCAATCAATAAGGATAAGCGACAAAATACTTTCCATGATAATTCTTAACACAGATGTTCTACAAGGCTGCGTTCTCAGCCTCTTACACACTTTTGGATTCTGCTCTAACTCCATTTAGAAGCTTGCAGATCTACGTTACCATTGTATTGTAATTAATTTATTAGCCAAGTATGTAAGCATACAAGGAATTTGATTTGCCAACAGTCATAGAAAAAAGCAACAAAATACCTAACCACATAAAAATTAAACATAGACTTAAACAGCCACCACAGAGAATCCCCAGGGCACACAGTGTAAGCAGAGACCCATGGCCATCAGTTCAATGTCCGGGCCACACAGATGTTCCTTCACCGTGATGTGACCAGAGTTGTACCGACCGCTGCCACTCCCTGTCCGCCCGAACAGTCAGAGAGCCGTCCACACTCGCACCAGATTCCGGGATGTCCTCATGGAGCCATGTCCCCGCAAAACACCGAGATCACTGCACCCACGGCACTCTCTCCGAGTCCTCACCAGTGCAGGCAGCACGTCCATCTTGTTTTTTCGGTGACCTCACATTCCCCACTGTGATGGACGGCAAATAACTTATACCTTCTTTCCTCCTTTTCTCCCACGGCGATCCATAATGAGTGGATCTCAGACAATGACAAAACAGATTACAGGAAGGAGATAGAGAGCTTAATGTCATGGCGTGAAAACAACAAAACTCTCAATCTCAGTAAAACAAAGGCAGGGCGTCAACCTTAGGAAGCGGTTTAGAGCACAGGCCCCTATCTGCATATTTGAGATGGTTGAGAGCTTCAAATTCCTAGCTAATGATTCATCATGGTCCAACATTAACACCGCAACCAATACAGCACAAACACCCCTACTTCCTCACGTCCAGTGGCTCTTACAAGTTTATCCAGATGAGTCAGAGAAAGCATCTGATCCCGCTATATCACAGCGTGGTGTGGCAACTGTTCTGTCCAAGACGGCAAAGAATTGCAGAGTTGCGAGTGCAGCCTAGTACATCATGTAAACCAGTCTATTCCATTTATACTGTGCTGCCTTGGGAAAGGAAGCAACATCGTCAAAGTCTATTTATATCCTTGCCATTTTCTCCACTCCAGACTGGAAAGAGATGCACAAGTATAGAAACACACACACCATCAGATTTACAAACAGCTTCTTACCCGCTGTTATTAGTCTTGAACGGACCTCTCATATGCTACAGGTGTATTCTCAATCTCCAAATCTATCTCGTTGTGGCCCTTGCACTTTTCTTTGTAATCACACTTTCTTTGTATTGGTTTTAATATTGGTTTATTAGTGTCACGTGTACAGAATTACAGTGAAAAGTTGAGTTTGCATGCTATCCAGTTAAATCACATGATACACAAGTAAAATCAAGCCATACACAGTACAACAGAAAGAAGAAAATTATCAGTGTAAAGTGTAGTGTTATTATAGGGTTACAGTTATAGAGAAAAAGTTCAAGGTCCACAATGACATAAATTGGAAGATCATGACTGCACCCTAATTTATGGGCGGACCACTCAGTCACCTGATGCCAGCGGGGAACTAGCTGTTCCTGAATCTGGCGGTACATGCTTTTAGGCTTTTGTATTTCTTGCCCAAGGAAGGAAGGGAGAAGAGAGAATGACTGGGGTGAAAAAGGTCCTTGATTATGTTGGCTGCTTTCGTGAGGCCGACTGAAGTATCGAGTCGATGGTGAGGAGGTTGGCCTTTGTGATCGACTGGGCTATATCAACAACTCACTGCGATTTCTTGTGGTCTAGGGCAGAGCTATTGTCAAACCAAGCTGTGATGCATCCCAATAGAATGCTTTCTACGGTCAATCTGTAGAATTGGGTACTCTTGTAGCTGTAACACTGTATTCTGCACTTTGAATCTTTTTCTCTTTTGCACTACCCTTGGTGTATGGCATGATTTTCCAGGACAGTACATAATACGCCTCTCACCCTATCTCAGTACACATGACAATACTAAAGCAATAGCAATAAAAAGGCAAGCAAAGTCTTTAAAAAATAAAAATCCCACATCAAAATCAAAGTTATTTGTAGGTTAATGCCAGGAATATCAATTGCAATCACAACAAATCCTTTATCTTAATCCCTGATTGCCATCGGAATGGAGAACTGAGGCACTTAAATAAGTATGCAAGATAGACACAAAAACTGGAGTAACTCAGCGGGTCAGACAGCATCTCTGGAGAAAAGGAATAAGCGATTGGAACAGCTAATTCCCTGCTGTCATCAGGTCAAGACCCTATTTCAGAAGGGAGAAAAGGTCCTTGAATACGTTGGCTGAAGAAGGGTCTCGACCTGAAATGTCACCTACTCCTTTCCTCCAGAGATGTTGTCTGACCTGCTGAGTTACTCTAGCTTTTTGTGTCTATCTTCAGTATAAACCTGCATCTGCAGTTCCTTCCTACACATCTAAATACGCAAGATACTTGGACACTTAAGAGTTGATCGTTTTAGCCAACCAGCACGTGGACTTCAGTTGCAGGACATCTGCAACTTTACATATCAAACACCTCATGAGCGGAGAGGAGAAAGAAACGGACCAGGTTTCCTGTTCTATTCTAAACCATGTGTTGTGCACAAAAGGGGGGATAAGTTGGCCAACAGCCCAGCAGCATGTTGAGAAACAGCTGTGTAGTTTGGACAACAGATGGCGCTGGCTGCATCTGGATGGCACGGCATTTTATTTGAAAGACCACATGGGTGCAAGGAGAATGCCTGAAAAATGAAAAATGTTCATGTGTTTCAAAGCTGTTCAGATTATCCAGGGCTTTCATTTCAGGGTTCACCTCACCATATATATTAATGCATTTAAACATTCTCCCATGTTAATGTATGAACCAGAAGAGTTTTGTATGAATTAAAAGCAGCTTTCTCCGGAACATTAGTCATAATTAGAGAAGCCTACTAATTAACTCAATACTAACACATAAAGATTAAAGACACAAGAGACTCGAATCCTGAGCAGAAAACAATAACACTGATGGAGGATCAAAGTGGGTTCAGGCAGCATCTGTGGAGGGAAATGGACAGGCATTTTAGCTCCAAACCCTTCTTCAGACACACCCACCTAAGCCTATACCTATTTACATGTCATTACAAGGCACTAGCAATACTAGTCAGAAAGGCAGCATAGCTGAACCAAGGGTGTGCCAATGTTTAAAAAAAGGCTGTGTTTGCTCATAGCCATGGCAACCTAAAATGGGAAGGAGATTTTGCAGACAGCACTTTCTAAAGAAATACTTCCCTCTTTCAGACTTCAGTGATTAATTGTTTCATGAAAGATGTAACCATTAGGAGAAACCTTCAGCACCAGCATGACGCACTTTGAGGACTGATCAAGTGACAATGATGCGAATTAGTTGATGAAGCCACACACCACGCCAATATTTGCATTAATGAAGGAGTGAAGAAATTCACAACTTTGATCTTTCCTACTCACTGATGCAAGGCTGCAAGATGTGAAAAGGTGAACGAGCACTGAGTTGAATAAACATTCTTCAAATTTTCATGGCATCCCATTCTAAATAAAATTACATTCTAACTCGGGTGTTGGATGGGGCAGAGGTATGGGATGGAGGTAGGAATTGAGATTGTCCTTCAGGAAGAGGATTCAAATCTACATTAGTTTGAGATTTGCAGTTGCTTCCTTTTGCCAGTTGTAAGGATCCTACTTATACACGGACTGACATCAGAGGAACCACACTCCATCTTGAGACTTTAGTCCCTCTTGGCTTACACAGAAATAGCAAGGTAGAATATTTAAAATTCAATGCACTCAGCATTTTTGTTTCTTTACCAGCCTCATGAATAAAATACAAGGTAATATTTAAATACAATTCATTTTTACTGATAACCCTCTACTTTTCGATTCATTAGTTTTGTCAATCATCTGCTTATGGTTTTTTTAATTGCTTAAATAATTCACTTGCATGTTATACATTAAAAACATTTTCATTAGAATACAACTGGGATCTAATGAGCTACTAGAATTTATGGTCAAAAATAAATTGTAGATTATCTCAACTTATAAAATAAGGTTAAAATTCTTTATTTCAAGCTACAAAATCACGTGACAGCACCTGGGCTATGTAACTACCGGATGATGGTCATGAGAGGGTAATAGTTTGCAATGCTTTTCTGCTGTTCTTCTATCTTGGAAATAGTGTCACTGAACATATCCACAGCTACCACCAGTGGTCACTTCGCAGTAGGGGTGCCAACTATCTCACTCCCAAATAAGGGACAAGGTGACGTCACCGCCCCATGCCCCACATGACCTCACCCAGCCAGCGGCCACATGCTCCCGCTCCATCAATGGCGGCCACCGGGGCCGGGAGGTGGGTTGCTACGCAACCTCCGTTAGGCGGCGCCCGGGCCTCCATGCCTACAGCGTCCGCACCTACTGCGCCCCCCAGGCCTAATACGGGACAAGGGCGGTCCTGTACGGGGCAAACCAAGTTAGCCCAAAATACGGGATGTCCCGGTTAATACGGGACAGTTGGCAACCCTATTTGGTAGGGCAAGAGTGTGAAAAAAGCATCAACTAAAAATCACAAATGTTCTTTTTCTAAAAATGATTTAAACTGATTTTTGCCTTTTCCCAGAGTTCTCCATAATTTTAATGTTTTCATAGAAATATTGTTTTAACATACAAATCTCTAAAATTTCTGAGCAGTAGTCAGAGGCCCAGTTTTTTTTTCTGCAGCTGAGATTTACCTGCAGTTAATGCAAATGTGTTTTGTACAAAAAATAAACATAAAGGAATCTGCTAGCACAAAAGAAATGACTCCGCATAGGGGATACATTCTGAACCTAGATAACTAATCCCTCATTTGCATCAGCAATTACATTTTTAAAGTTACTTCAGTGCCGGTGAGGCAAAAATGTACACCAGCAATTAATGTGCTTGACTTCAATTTATAACTTCTGGAACAGTCATGTGGCCGTTTTGTGTATCGAAACTACAAATTAATAAGTACACACGAGTTATTCAGGAGTATGATACAAAATGCTGGAGTAACTCAGCGGGACAGGCAGCATCTCTGGAGAAAAGGAATGGGTGACGTTTCGGGTCGAGATCCTTCTTCAGATGGGCTGGGTAATTTAATTTCACCCAATTGACTAAATAAGTAGACATAAGAGATGGCAGTTGCTGAAATCATGAGCAAAAGATGAAGCACTGGAGGAACATAGCGGGTCAGGCAACATCTGTGGAGGAGAATGGACAGACGATGTACTGGATTGGTTCTCTACTTCAGACTGACATTACCTGTCCATTTCCCTCCACAAATGCTGCGGAGTTCCTTTCTTTTTGCTTGCAATTGATTAAATAAATCTGAAATACAAAAGCAACTGTATTAATTCCCCCCCAAAATTATTTGATACATGAATATACCACGGGGGGGGGGGGGGGGGGAGGGGGAGGGGGAGGGGGGAGGACCAATGCAGGAGAGGTTTGGGCCCAACGGGTCTACTTGGTCTAGTTTCAATTAAAAACAAATAGACATTTGCTTCAGAAATATCAAGGGTATTCAAAATGTAAATATTACTCATGTGCACATACAAGAGTTTCATAAAATTACTTGTTTTGTCCCAGTATTGCATCCATTTCAACTGTAAGCAATTAATTTACAAGCTACATCTTAAAGATTGTGAAAAATCTTAGCCTAAGCACAAGGTAAAGCTAATGTTTCAAGGATAACATGCAATACTTTTTTCTAACAATAGGCTTTGCCTCAGATTTCCTCAATTAAAGCCCTCCAGTCCTACAAGGTAATGGAATCGTAACCATGGAATAACCTATGTGGCATCAGGCTTTTTGACCGCTGTATCTATTATGAACACCAAATGTCTGCCTTCATTAATCCCATTTCCAGAACTCAATCCTTTGCCTTTTATGCCATGATGCTTCAAGTGCTCATCCATGTCTTAAATGCCTTACACGTGGCTGCCTCCACCACCAACTCAGGGAGAATATTCTAAGTTTCACCCACCCTCTGGGTAAAGAAATCCTCCCTAAATCTCCTATGCTTTACTTTAAACCTATGCACTCTGGTTTCTCACTATCTTCCCTGCCACTGCCTCTCATATTCATCTATGCTCTTCTGAGCCTCCACTCCAAGAAAAGCAAACCCAGCCTATTCAGTCTCATAACTGAAATGCGTCACCTCTAGTAACATGCTGGTGAATCACCACTGCACCCTCCCAAGTGCCATCTCATGCTTCCCATATGGTGGTGACCTAAACTATGCACAGGGCTCCAGCTGTGATTTAATTAAGGTTTGAGTAGTTGCAACATAACTATCCTGCTCTTATATTCTATGTCCCAGCTAATGGAGGGAAATATCCCTTATGCCTTAACCACTTTGTCTACTTGTGCTGATGCCATCAAGATCTCTGGACACATGCACCAAGCTCTCCATTTTCCAGTACACCTTGGAGTTCGATCATTCAGTGTATATATCCTAGCCTTAAGACGGCTCCCAGAGTGTGTCACCTCACGTTTTTCAGGATTAAATTCCATCTGCCACTTCTGTGTCCATCTTACCAACTCATTGCAACTTTAAAACGTAGAGTTATGGTCACTATGAAATGCTCTCCCACCAACATTCCCATCACCAAATTCCTCAAGAACAGGTCTAGTACTGACTCCCGTCTTATAGGGTTTTCTTCAAACTGGATCAAAAAATGCTCCTGAATGCACTCCAAAAATTCTACCCCTTCTAAGCCGTCCATTTTAAGATGATCCGAGGAGAAGCAATACTTGTCCTTTTAACCATTCCCGTCATCGTGTGTCCCAAGCATTCTTTTTCACATAACCTCTTCTCAACAAAAGAGAACATGGTCTTGTGATAGACACAAAATGCCAGAGTAACTCAGCGGGACAAGCAGCATCTCTGGTGAGAAGGAATGGGTGACTTTTCGGGTCAAAACCCTTTTTCAGAATGAGAGTCAGGGCTTTATGTGTGACCTCTTGCACAAGGAACAACATTTCATCCCTGTAAGGGCATGTTGTAGCCTTCCAGACTGGATATTGAACTCTCCAACATGAAATAACATGCACTTTCTTCCTGGTTATGTAGGAATCACTTTATTTGCCATCCTTTTGTCATTTATGCGCTGTGTGTATTCTGGCCTGATGAACGCATCCAGAATGCTAGAACCACATCAGCAACATATGACACAACCCCACAGTACCTTAGCTCATCTGCCACATGTCTGTTCCATCACAGAAATTCTCTTAGTTTCAGCCACATTTTGCTGCAAACTTATTTTTCTCTTTTTAATCTGATGACCATAAACTCTTTCGTTTTCCACAGATGCAGTCTAACATGCTTGGTTATTCCAGCATGTTCCATTTACTGTTTTTTGTTCTTATTTTACACGCATAATTAGTATTTGTATTGGTTTCTTATTGTCACGTGTACCTGGATAAAGTGACTCCACCCCGTTTTCTAAAGTCGATAAGTATAGCTTTCCGCACGAGTCCGACAACCTTTCCACTAGCAACTCAATGCTCAGACCTTGTACCTTAATGTGCTGACAACTGTTCCTATTAAATCATTTCCACAACCTAACGCAGATAATCCCTTTGTTCTACACATTCCTCCCCTACCTCGTCTCGACTGGAAACTAACCTCTCTCCCTTTCTCAGTTCTGACGAAGGGTTACAGATGCAAAATATTTCCAGCTATTTGTGTTTTTGTTTCATATTTCCAGCATGTGCAGTTTAAAAAAAAATGTTTATTCGGTTACATCAAACTCCCACTCATGGCAGATTCTGCAGATCCCGGCCGGCCGGCTCTTTGAGCATCTCAAAACCCAAAGAACTAGAATGGAAGCAAATCATGCTTCAAAATGAGCGACCATCTAAGAGAAGACAATGATCTTATGTTCTGTTCAATTGAAAGTCAGCATGAATTTTAGTAAATGGAACATTTATCTCCTCTCAGGAGAGTCATCTTATAAATACAAACAGCATCTGGCATCAGACAAAGTCAGTGTATTGATTAGAAGCTGGCATCCCTCTCATTTAAGTGTAATTGGTATGGGGATATACCTCATTTTTCAGCACAAAATCCACATTATTAGTATAGTGCTGAATTAAGGATATTTTGTAATAAACTCAGCCATATCTGCCTGGTTACATGACAGCACCTTTTCAACATGAGAAAGTTCTTTGGTGTATGAACATTTATCCGACAAATCTAAAAACGGTTCATTTGGCTATTAAAATCATTTGTTGTTCCATAAAGTCTCTGTCTTTTGATAGGACAATAACAGCAACTGCACTTCAGAAACTACTGTCTAGAATTCTTCGGTGCCTCAAATGGTGCATTAATTAGTCACAGCATGGCACAGCCCACCATTGTTTCAATTACGGACCACTGTCTGTAAATTCGGGAACATCCAAGGTCCAAAGTATCAGAAGCTAATGAATCAATCTTGCATGAGACAAGGCTGTTCCTTTGTACTCGAGTGCAAGACAAGGGTGTGGGTTGGCCAACTGCCCAGTTGGTGGCCCTGATGGGAGATGGTGCATAAATAACCTAAAAGGAACTTAACTTGGTTGAGATGTCAGCATTGGATAGGAACCTCCACAAGGAGAAACCCTATTTATCAGGCTGTTACAGGGAAAACCCCACCATGAAAATCCAGACAGGTTCCAAATGACCAAGAATAGATACTCTTTTATATTGATGTGAAATAATTTCTCCAGTCAATGTACAATATCAGCCTTGCCACCCTTAGATGAATAAGATCGTGCATAGGTGAACTTGGGTGCAGTGTGATGCAATACAATACAATACATCTTTATTGTCATTGTACAGGGGTACAACGAGATTGGGAATACGCCTCCCATACGATGCAATAATTTAATTAATTTAAACAACAACAACCCAACTAAACAAATTGTAACAGTTTTAAAACAGAATAAAGTGCAAGTAGGTCTGTGCCGGTTCACTGTGCGTTTTGACCATGCGGCTCAGCAGGACCGGTTCATAGCAGCTATGGCCCTGGGGATGAAGCTGTTCCTGAGTCTGGAGGTGCGGGCGTAGAAGGCCTTGTATCGTCTGCCCGATGGAAGGAGTTCGAACTGACTGTTGCAGGGGTGTGAAGAGTCTTTGTGGATGCTGGTGGCTTTTCTGAGGCATCGTGTGTTGTAGATGCCCTCCAAGGCTGGTAGCTGTGTTCCGATGGTCCTCTGAGCTCTATGGACTATCCGCTGAAGAGCTTTCCTCTCTGCTTCCGTGCAGCTGAGATTAGTGGTGCATTAGCGGTTAGTGGTGCTATCTAATCAGGAAATCTGGGTGATTATCTCATACACAAGAGTTTATTTATTTATTTTTAATGAGTTCTTCTGTAAAAGGCGATTCCATGCGATTAAATATTTATCCAATTTTCCTTGAAAAAGCGCAATTTCAGATATCCAGGGGCACAACACTGTGTTAAACAATTACAAATATTTGAATTTCCTTTAAATAGGTTTACTGTATGTCATAGGTAGATACAAAATGCTGGAGTAACCCAGCGGGTCTTCTCGGGAGAGAAGGAATGGGTGACGTTTCGGGTCGAGATCCTTCTTCAGACTGTATGTCATGTTGTTACTTGCGAGCAAAGCACCAAGCCAAATTCCTTGTATGTATACATACTTGGCTAATAAAACTTATTCAATTCAATTCAATAATCCAAATAGTTTAATGGGTCCCAGCAAAGCTTGCATTACACTCTAAACTGACATCAAAGTACAAATACCAAGAAACTGAATATTGCCTGAGTAACTCAGTCACAAGGTAGGACAAAATTCGATGATTCTAAAATTTTAGCTGATCAAATTATAGATATGACAAGATTAATCTGCAATTAAAAAAATGATATCCAAAGTGAACTAAAAGTGTTGTCAGTTACCAAACTAAGAGCCAGTCTGTGAGCAGAGTCCCAGTTTAATGAAGCCGACTCTTAGTTTCCAGGTCATTACTATTGCTAACTCGGGCGATAATGATTTATGCCGTTTACAATTATGAACCATTTTAAAAATATGGACAGTTTCTAATTAATCAATAGAATAAATTGATACTTTGATTTACACAGAAGAGATAACCATCCTTTCAAAAAACATTGTATCTAATGGATGGGTAGAGCATTTCGAAGAAGTCTTAAACACGCCACCACCGGCAGTGTAGCCACATATTCCCAAAACCAGGATACCACTACATATGTGTGATAGTCCAACAAAATCAGAAATAAAGGCTGCAATCAAGCAACTGAAAACTGGCAAAGCAGCTAACCCTGACAATATTCCACCTGAAGCCCTTAAAGTCGATATAGACTCATCAACAGACATGCTCTACGGCTTCTTTGGGAGGAGGAAAAGACACCCACAGAATGGGCAGAGGGATACATTGTGAAACTGCCAAAAAAAGGTGACCTAGAAAATGTAACAACTACCGAGGGATCACCCTGCTTTCTGTACCCAGTAAAATTCTCAACCGGGTCATCCTCAACCGTCTTCAGGAAGCTGTAGACGAGAGGCCACGGGACCAGCAAGCAACATTCAGGAAGGATCGCTCATGCACAGACCACATAGCAACACTAGGCATCACCATTGAACAGTCTATTGAACGGAACACGTCCCTGTACATCAACTTCATCGACTTTGAGAAAGTGTTTGACAGCTTAGACAGGACAACACTATGGCGCCTAATGGACCACTATGGAATTCCCACCAAGATCATAAACTTAATCAAGGACTCGTATGATGGAACCTCATGCAAAGTTATGCCTGCAGGCCAGCTCTCCCGGGCATTAGTGTCAAGACGGGCGTCAAGCAGGGATGTCTACTTTCACCATTCCTGTTCCTGCTGGCAATTGACTGGGTCATGATGGAAACAACTGAAGGGAAAAGAAATGGAATTCAGTGGCCAATGTGGGAACAGCTAGATGACCTTGACTTTGCAGACGACATAGCTCTCCTTTCACACACACAGATACAAATGCAGGAGAAGACGGACAGACTCTTACAAGCTGCAACAAAACTTGGTCTTACACCCAACATAGCAAAGACACAGGTGATGAAGATCCACTCCAAAACCAGCAACCCTATCCTCATGCACAGCACTGGCCTGGAGGAGGTAGAAGCATTCACATACGTAGGCAGTGTTGTGGACACCACCGGAGGGGCAGATGCAGACATAAAAAGCAGAATCAAGAAGGCTAGGGTGGTGTTTAGCATGCTCAGGAAGATCTGGAGTTCAAAATACATCTCATTCAACACCAAAATACGCATCTTTAATTCAAATATGAAGCAGGTGATGCTGTATGGATCAGAGACATGGAAAACAACAAAACACACAACAAACAGGCTGCAAACATTCATTAACACCTGCCTCAGGAGAATACTAAACATCTGGAGGAGAGACAAAGTAAGCAATGTGGACCTGTGGAAAAGAACAAGCCAGGATCCCATTTACTTACAAATTCGAAAGAGAAAATGGAGTTGGATTGGCCACACCCTCAGAAAACCTGCCACAAACATCACCCGGCAAGCCCTGAAATGGAACCCCCAAGGAAAAAGGAAAAGAGGTCGCCACAGGACAGCTGGAGAAGAGGTGTCCAGGCAGAAATGTCTGGGAGTGGGCTCAACTGGGGAAATCTCAGTAGTTGTGCATGTGGGCAGGAACGACGTCAAGAGGAAGAGGAAGGAGGTACTGCAACGTGAGTTTAGAGAGTTAGGAAGAAGACTGAGAAGTAGGACGTCGAGGGTGGTTATCTCTGGGTTGCTTCCTGTACCTTGTGCTAGTGAGGGCAGGAAAAGAGAGATCGGGGATATGAATGTATGACTGTGGGGTTGGTGCAGGGAGCAGGGATTTAGATTTCTAGCCCACTGGGATTTCTGGGGTAGGGATGACCTGTACAAAAGGGACAGGTTACACCTTAACAGCAGGGGAACCAATATTCTGGCAGGCATGTTTGCTAGTGCTACACGTGTGGGTTTAAACTAAGTAGTGGGGGAGAGGGGTTGACAAATTGGGAATATGAAGATGGAGTTAAAGGGGAAGGAGAAGTTGCAAATGACTCTCGAATAAATGGGAAGGAAAGTTCTAGATGGGATAAGAGAGTAAGGTCAGGGCCCATGGTGTGAGAGGGGAGGTGAATACCGAAGTTAAAGTGTTGGATTTAAATGCGCGAAGTATAAAAAATAAAGTTGATGAGCTTGAGGCTCAGTTAGACATTGGCAAGTATGATGTTGTGGGAATTACAGAGACATGGCTACAAGAGGACCAGGGCTGGGAACAGAATATTCAGGGGGATACGACCTATCGAAAAGACAGACAGGTGGGCAGAGGGGGTGGGGTCGCTCTGTTGGTAAGGAATGATATTCACTCCCTTGCGCAAGGGGTGACATAGAATCAGGAGATGTAGAATCAGTATGGATAGAAATGAGGAATTGTATGGGTAAAAAGACCCTAATGGGAGTTATCTACAGGCCCCCAAACAGTAGCCTCGACATAGGGTGTAAGTTGAATCAAGAGTTAAAATTGGCATGTCACAAATGTAATGCTACGGTGGTTATGGGAGATTTCAACATGCAGGTAGACTGGGAAAATCAGGTTGGTACTGGACCCCAGGAAAGGGAGTTTGTGGAGTGCCTCCGAGATAGATTCTTGGAACAGCTTGTACTGGAGGCTACTAGGGAGAAGGCAATTCTGAATTTAGTGTTGTGTAATGACAACTCAAGGGAACTCAAGGTAAAAGAGCCATTAGAAGGCAGTGATCATAATATGATAAGTTTTAATCTACAAATCTGAGGGCGTGCAGCGTAGGTTTACTAGGTTAATTCCCGGAATGGTGAGACTGTCATATGTTGAAAGACTGGAGCGACTAGGCTTGTATACACTGGAATTTACACGGATGAGAGGAGATCTTATCGAAACGTATAAGATTATTAAGGGGTTGGACACGTTAGAGGCAGGAAACATGTTCCCAATGTTGGGGGAGTCCAGAACAAGAGGCCACAGTTTAAGAATAAGGGGTAGGCCATTTAGAACTGAGATGAGGAAAAACTTTTTCAGTCAGAGAGTTGTGAATCTGTGGAATTCTCTGCCTCAGAAGGCAGTGGAGGCCAATTCTCTGAATGCATTCAAGAGAGAGCTAGATAGAGCTCTTAAGGATAGCGGAGTCAGGGGGTATGGGGAGAAGGCAGGAACGGGGTACTGATTGAGAATGATCAGCCATGATCACATTGAATGGCGGTGCTGGCTCGAAGGGCCGAATGGCCTCCTCCTGCACCTATTGTCTATAAATTGAGAGGGAGAAGGGAAAATCGGAAGTGTCAGTATTACAGTATAGCAAAGGGGATTACAGAGGCATGAGGCAGGAGCTGGCCAGATTTGACTGGAAGGAGGCCCTAGCAGGGAAGACGGTGGAACTGCAATGGCAGGTATTCCTGGGAATAATGCAGAAGTGGCAGGATCAATTCATCCCAAAGAGGAGGAAAGATTCTAAGGGGAGTAAGAGGCACCCGTGGCTGACAAGGGAAATCAAGGACAGCATAAAAATAAAAGAGAAGAAGTATAACATAGCAAAGAAGAGTGGGAAGCCAGAGGATTGGGACTCTTTTAAAGAGCAACAGAAGAAAAATAAAAAGGCAATACGGGGAGAAAAGATGAGGTATGAAGGTAAGCTAGCCAATAATATAAAGGAAAATAGTAAATGTTTCTTTAGGTATGTGAAGAGGAAAACAAAATAGTTAAGGCAAATGTGGGTCCCTTGAAGACAGAAGCAGGGGAATTTATTATGGGGAGCAAGGAAATGGCAGGCGAGTTGAACCGGTACTTTGGATCTGTCTTCACTAAGGAAGACACAAACAATCTCCCAGATGTTCTAGTGGCCAGAGATCCTAGGGTGACGGAGGAACTGAAGGAAATTCACATTAGGCAGGAAATGGTGTTGGGTAGACTGATGGGACTGAAGGCTGATAAATCCCCAGGGCATGATGGTCTGCATCCCAGGGTACTTAAGGAGGTGGCTCTAGAAATCGTGAACCCATTGGTGATCATTTTCCAATGTTCTATAGATTCAGAATCAGTTCCTGTGGATTGGAGGGTAGCTAATGTTATCCCACTTTTTAAGAAAGGAGGGAGAGAGAAAACAGGAAATTATAGACCAGTTAGTCTGACATCGGTGGTGGGGAAGATGCTGGAGTCAATTATAAAAGACAAAATTGCGGAGCATTTGGATAGCAGTAACAGGATCGTTCTGAGTCAGCATGGATTTACGAAGGGGAAATCATTCTTGATTAATCTTCTGGAATTTTTTGAAGATGTAACTAGGAAAATGGACGGGGAGACCCAGTGGATGTAGTGTACCTTGACTTTCAGAAAGCCTTCGACAAGGTCCCACATAGGAGATTAGTGGGCAAAATTAGAGCACATGGATAGAAAATTGGTTGGCAGACAGAAAGCAAAGAGTGGGGATAAATGGGTCCCTTTCAGAATGGCAGGCAGTGACTAGTGGGGTACCGCATGGCTCGGTGCTGGGACCGCATCTATTTACAATATACATTAATGACTTGGATGAAGGGATTAAAAGTAACATTAGCAAATTTGCAAATGACACAAAGCTGGGTGGCAGTGTGAACTGTGAGGAACATGCTATGAGGTTGCAGGGTGACTTGGACAGGTTGTGTGAATGGGCGGATGCATGGCAGATGCAGTTTAATGTGGATAAGTGTGAGGTTATCCACTTTGATGGCAAGAATAGGAAGGCAGATTATCTAAATGGTGTCAAGTTAGGAAAAGGGGACGTACAACGAGATCTGGGTGTCCTAGTGCATCAGTCATTGAAAGGAAGCATGCAGGTACAGCAGGCAGTGAAGAAAGCCAATGGAATATTGGCCTTCATAACAAGAGGAGTTGAGTATAGGAGCAAAGAGGTCCTTCTGCAGTTGTACAGGGCCCTATTGAGACCGCACCTGGAGTACTGTGTGCAGTTTTGGTCTCCAAATTTGAGGAAGGATATTCTTGCTATTGAGGGCATGCAGCGTAGGTTTACTAGCTTAATTCCCAGAATGGCGGGACATTAAAGTGGGTGGTATCGTAGACAGTAAAGGTTATCAAGAATTACAACAGAATCTTGATCAGCTGGGTAAATGGGCCGAGTAGCAGCATATGGTGTTTAATTCAGTAAGGTGTTGAATTTGGGGAAAACAAACCAAGCCAGGACATTCACCATAAATGTTTGGGCCCAGGTGAATGTTGTAGAGCAAAGAAACCTAAGCGTTTCAGTACGCATTCTTGAAAATGCCGTTACAGGTAGCCACTGTGATAAAAAAGGTTTTCGGTACACGGGCCTTCATTAATCAGGGAATTGTGCACAGAAGTTAGGATGTTATATTTAGTTGTACAAGACGTTGGAGGGCTGCACTTAAGAGTATTTTAATTTGTTTTGGCCACCCTACCTTTGGAAAAGACTGCAGAAAATATATATATGACGATGTGGCAAGGACTCATGCAGCTGAGTTACAGGTAGAAGTTGGAGCAACTTGTTCATATGGAGCATGTTATGTATATAGAATGGGTTGCTAGAGGAAGTCGTTGAGGCACATATGATAACAACAATAAAATATTGGGGCAGGTACATGGATTGGAAAGGTTTTTAATGATATGGATTAAAAGCGGGCAAATGGGACCAGCTTAGATGAGCATTTTGGTGAGCGTGGATAAGTTAAGCTGAAGGGCCTGTTTCCACGCTGTATGGCTATGACTTCAGTATTGGGACCATAAAGTCATAAGTGATAGGAACAAAATTAAGCCATTCAGCCCATCAAGTCTACTCTGCCATTCAATCATGGCTGATCTATCTCTCCCTCCTAACCCCATTCTCCTGCCTACCCATAACCCCTGACACCTGTACTATCTATCTCTGCATTAATGATAGGAAAATAAAAATCACTTCCTCCCAGGTAAAATTGGCATGATGAAATATCCACAGCTAGATTGGTTAAAACACAGAGAGTTTTCTTTTTGGATAATTCCTGAATAAAGTGGTTTGAAAGGCCATCGCTGCAACACAATTTATTACAATGCCGTTTATTGCAAACAGCACAACAACTGTGTTTTAGTGTCTTCAAGAAGTAAAGGAGGAAGTGACATACGTCAGAGCTTCCAGCTCTGTAAGTTAGCTCTAAATTTGCTTTAAAAGCGAGAGGAAATGTTTACCTTTGCCACTGATTGCAAGTTTCATCCATAAGAATAACACTGCAGCCACCATATCCATTTCTCCAGTATAAAGAACTTCCCCGAGATGAATAGATCTCAAAAGAAAAGTCGTAGTCTTGGTAGAGGGAGCAGAGGCATTATACAGCATTTTTCATCACGAATCTTGTAAATTGTAAGAATAGTGTGCTGGTAGTGGGCAGGTCAGCTAACAGAAGCTTGAGAAAAAACAAACAAGGATTCCAAACTTGTTGCTCTTTGGGAATGCATATTATTGTTGCAGTGATCAGAAACGGATTCAAGGTTTGTAGCTAAAACCTGAAGCAAGCAGCCAAATCATTTCTCACCGTAGATATTTTCAAAGCATATCATCCTCGCCATCATGTTGATAATAGTTCAAAATGAATCATCATCACAGCCAAGTAATAAATTTAAACTATTTCGATTTTGGCTGGGTACATTGAAATTAACTTCATTCCACTCTTGCGTGGAAAGGAACTGCAGATGCCGGTTTATACCAAAGATAGACACAAAAGTGCTAGAGTAGCTCAGCAGGTCAGGTAGCATCTCTGGAGAAAAAGGAAAAAGCATCTCCAGAGATGCTGCCTGACCAACTGAGTTACTCCAGCATTTTGTGTCTATTTTCATTCCACATTATTAGACATAGTTTAAGAATAAGGGGTAGGCCATTTAGAACGGAGATGAGGAAAAAAAAATTCAGTCAGAGAGTTGTGAATCCGTGGAATTCTCTGCCTCAGAAGGCAGTGGAGGCCAATTCTCTGAATGCATTCAAGAGAGAGCTAGATAGAGCTCTTAAGGATAGCGGGGTCAGGGGGTATGGGGAGAAGGCAGGAACGGGGTACTGATTGAGAATGATCAGCCATGATCACATTGAATGCTGGCTCGAAGGGCCGAATGGCCTACTCCTGCACCTATTGTCTATTGACATATGGCTAACAGCTAATGCATCTTCATTTTCCCAGCAGAGTCAAATTGTCATAGCATTGCTGGGTACAAAAGGCTATATTACAGCTTTGATATATCTGAAAAATACTTTTTTCTTTATGAAATTAGTTAAACACATTCCTCAAATACTATCCTTTAAATAAACCAGAATCTTGCATACAGGTCACTACCAACTGGTTTGTTCCACCTAGCAATTGCTTAGGTGTAATATATGACAAGATGTCCACAACCCCATCACACAGGCAGCCGCTTAGTAGTCCTGCTTACTAGTTTCTCAGAATGTTCTGTTGTTAGGATGTAGATCAATATTGCAGCATTATAACAACTACTGCCCAACATTAGAGAGACACTTAAAAAATATGATTTCTTTAATTGATCCACTGATTCTGATATGATCTATATTAACAATACTAATTATATTTGAAAATCAGATTAATTAAGCAACTCAATTTTGATCACCTTTACTGGTGACCTTTATAGATCATGCTGGAGTTAAAAGAATAGTTTCATTGATAAAGATAGTGTCAGTTTAACAGACATAAAAGTGACTTCAAATTTAATCAAGCATCACATTCCATAGTCTTTCATGATTTTTTCCACTGGTTTAAAAATCTGATGTTTCTCAAAGATCTTGACGAATTATTCAGTGGAAATAGCATACACCCAGAAACATTGGAACACAAGGTTAGATTGTTATAATGAAGGCAGCTAGTTCAAAACTTGTTTACTACATGAAAGACACATGCAGTGGAAAGCTGAACAGAACTTTTGATCCGCTGAGTCAACTACACCCTTTTTAATGATTTGCAGATGCTAAGAGAGGAGCAGTAGTTTGGGAAGATGACTAATCCAAGTCAGGAGATTGCAGAGCTTTCAAAATCATATTATTTAAAGTTAACCATGGCAAAGGAAAAGTGGAATAAGTACTTCAGCAGTATTCTTCTTCCCTTCAAACAAATACTAACCGCAGAATATAATTTTCAATGTTTCATTTCCTGTAAATCCGGTTTTCTTCCTATTTCAGAACATTTGCATTGCCCCACACAACAAAACAAAATGGCAATCCGTTTCACTACAAGGAATGGGTGACGTTTCGGGTCGAGACCCTTCTTCAGTCTGAAGAAGGGTCTCGACCCAAAACGTCACCCATTCCTTCTCTCCCGAGATGCTACCTGACCCGCTGAGTTACTCCAGCATTTTGTGTCTACCTTCACAACAAGCAGGCATTGTTTTCTCAATCCTCACTCGTGGCGTCCAAAACAGTAGCTGGAATCATTTCTGAAGGATTTTTCGTATTCTACAGATTAGCACCCAGATGCTGCAATCTTTTCTTGAAAGCCACGACCAGAGATTGGTATGCTGAAAATCTATGTGCAAGTCCAAGTTCAAATCAGTCAATGAATTTGGTTGAATTAATAGCACAATACCCACAGCTGGCAACAGATGCCTTCTGTTGCTAGCAAACAGATAAAATATGTAAAATTAAGGAAATCTGAAACTAAAAGCACAAATTGCTGGAAATACCAAGCAGATCAGGTAACATAGCTGGAGAGAGAAACAGAGCTAACACGTTGATAGTCTTTTATATTTTGGTTTGTGAATGAAATGTTGAGCCAGAGGAAGGAAAATATGTGGAAGGAGACAGAGTAAGGGGAAAGGAAGAAATGGATGCACATCCAGGTAGGGCACAGGGAAGAGAGGAAGAAAAAAGGGAGGGCCGTTTGTTGGATCGTTATCTAAAATTGGAGAATTCAATGTTCAAACCATTATGTTGTACACTACCCATGCGGAATATTAGGTGCTGTCCCTCTCGTTTGCATGTGGCCTCACTCTGGCAATGGAGGAGGCCCAGGACAGAGATATCTGTATGGGGATGGCGAGGAGAGTTAAGGATGTGCAAAGATTGCGGAGGGGAGTGTCTACCCCAGGACAGAAGGGGGCGGAGTTGTAGTTTGATAGCCACAGGGAAGAAGGATCTCCTGTGGCGTTCTGTGCAGCATCTTGGTGGAACCAGTCTGTTGCTGAAGGTAGTCCTCATGTTGACCAGTGTGTCATGGAGGGGGTGAGCTGTATTGTCCAAGATGCTCCGCAGTCTGAGGAGCATTCTCCCCTCCAAGACCCCCTCCCATGAATCCAACTCCGCGCCCAGGACGGAGCCAGCCTTCCTGATGAGTTTGTTAATCCCGTTGGTGTCCACAGCCTTCGCCCTGCTGCCCCAGTACACGACAGCGAAGAAGTTGACACTGGCTACCACCGATTGGTAGAACAATCTTGCTGCAGAAGTTGAAGGAGCGGAGCCTTCTCAAAAATGATCATGGTGGCAGTAGTGACAATTGGGCAACCCATTTTATATTCTGCTGATGGGGGAAACAGAGCAAGGTACAAATACACCTACAGTGGCTGCTGATCCACTGTTGGCCAATACTAGTTTGATCCCCGGAAAATCACAAATTATAATTACTCCAGGAAAGGTGAACCAAAGTATTCGTACTGACGTAACACTTGAAACTGGTGCAAAACACTTGAAGCAACTAAGGTATCTAAAATAAATGCATTTAGTGGGAACCTAAGCAAGGACATGAAAAGTGTACAATATCAGAATGTGGAAGAAAGAACGTGCAACAAATTCACGTTGGTTATGAGAAAAGAGCAGATAGGTTCAGGTTCACTTTTAGAACAGAAGAGGCAGAGGTAGGGAAGATTTAATTGGAGATGTTTACATTATGGGAAGATAGACACAAAAAGCTGGAGTAACTCAGCGGGACAAGCAGCATCTCTGGAGAGAAGAAATGGGTGACGTTGAGTCGAGACCCTTCTTCAGACTGGTTAGGGATAAAGGAAACGAGAGATATGGATGATGATGTAGAGATAAAGAACGATGAATGAAAGATATGCAAAAAAGTAACGATGATAAAGAATACCAGCCATTGTTAGCTATGTGTTGGGTGAAAACAAGAAGCTAGTGCGACGAGGGTGGGGGAGGGATAGCAAGAGAGGGAATGCCGGGGCTACCTGAAGTTAGAGAAATCAACATACATACCATTGTTGCAGGAAAGAACTGCAGATGCTGGTTTAAATCAAAGGTAGACAAAATGCTGTAGTAACTCAGTGGGACAGGCAGCATCTCTGGAGAGAAGGAATGGATGACATTTCGGGTCCAAACGTCACCCATTTCTTCTCTCCAGAGATGCTACCTGTTCTGCCGAGTTACTCCAGCATTTTGTGTCTACATTCATACCACTGGGCTGTGAGCTGCCCAAGCGAAATATGATATGCTGTTCCTCCAATTTGTGTTTAGCCTCACTCTGACAATGGAGGAGACCTAGGACAGAAAGGTCTGTGTGGGAATGGGAAGGAGAATTAAAGTGTTGTTGCAACATTATGAGAGCCCAATTTAGGATGAATGGAAAGGCACTTCTATTAATAGAGGTGTCAATAATTAGGAGGGATTGCATTTATGGTAATAAGTGGTAGAATCTATTCACCTGAAAAGTGGTGGGGATTTAGAAGTGAATGCGTGAAAGAGATGTGGAGGAAGAAATAGTTGTTGAACTACATTAAAAAAATCTGGAACACCATCAAAGACTTAATAAAGCTGCAAACTGAGTGTTGGAAAATAGGATTAATCTAAATAGCTCTTTTATAGCAGAAATAGGCACAATGGACCAAATGGCACACATCCGTGCTGTAAATTCTTTCACACAGGCAATAGACATCTGGTCCGACTGACCTTTTCTATGTTGTAAAATCCAGTGAAATTCCACAGAAGTATTATTTTAGTTTCCCATAAAAGAGACTGAATGAACAATATTACTGTAGAATTATCCAAAGCTCTGCAATAGCTATACAATAAAGAAAAACAGAGGGAAAAAAATCTTATACCCTGTGCAGCAAAATTTGATGGCAGCTCCCTACGTTCCCAACAAAGCGCTTATTATTGTTTGATAAAAACTGGCCATGACTATTCTTTCTTTGGCCTCCTTCACTAATACCACAAAATGCTTTGGAACAAGTCTGCACCATTGTATTTTCCCCATTACTCCCCCAGCACAAATTACTGAAATAGTTTGCTGAGATTTCTTTCTTAGCAACACTGTTGTCAAGTCTGGCGAGTCATGATAAAGGGCAGAGAATTTGGGAGCTCATGACACTGTGCGCTCACACTCACATGCAAGTGCAATTATGGTGCTTTTTGAAAGAAGGGTAAACACTGAAATCTGGACCATGGGTGGGAAACATTTCATTTCAAATAGAAATTCTTTCTTGAACACTCATGCTGATGAATCACTAAAATTTATTGTATCGGTTAGTTTGCAATTTGGAAATAGCTCAGCCACCAGTGTCATGATCACAAGGAGGTAGAGAGGAGGCAAAGGCTTATTTTTGTGTTGAGACACCAAATTTACTTTTACGACAGAAGGGGATCCTTTGGTTTTTCCTTCTGATACACCCACCCCCAATATTTTTTAAGTGCTATGATTCTCCTGGAGTACGTTTAGTAGGACATTAAAACTAGATATTTGATTAAATTCTATCTACACAGGCACCTTGCATTTAAGTTCCTGAAAAGCAGCACGTATTTCAAAACGTGGAACTTAAACAGGCATAATTTGAGCGCAATATTTCAAAAATACGACGTGTAAATTAGGTTTCGTGTCTGTTCGCCATCTGCTGCTTTCCTAATCCATGCATTCTTATCCGGAATCAATATTATGCAATTTGTTCGAACAAAAATACAATTAAAGGCGTAAAATACAAAATCATCTTAGACCAAGGTAATTCCGAAGAAGTGATGACATTTCATGGTATTGACCTTCCATCAGAATTTGTAGTTTGGAAGCAAGAATTCTCAGTTTATTCACACTGAATTATTGCAAACCTGTTCAAGCCAGAGTCAGTGTGGTAACAACACCACCAATAAAGAGATTCAAAAGCATTTAGATTTTAGATTTAGAGATACAGCGCGGAAACAGGCCCTTCGGCCCACCGAGTCCGCGCCTCCCAGAGATCCCCGCACATTAACACTATCCTACACCCACTAGGGACAATTTTTACATTTACCCAGTCAATTAACCTACATACCTGTACGTCTTTGGAGTGTGGGAGGAAACCGAAGATCTCGGAGAAAACCCACGCAGGTCACGGGGAGAACGTACAAACTCCGTACAGACGACGCCCGTAGTCAGGATCGAACATGAGTCTCAGGCGCTGCATTCGCTGTAAGGCAACTCTACCGCTGCGCCACTGTGCCGCCCTAGAAACTATTATTCACTACTGTAGAAGAATCCACTGATAGAAACATTGAAACGAGGTAGGTAGTCCATGCAGTTCTTTCAAGTCTGCTCTATTATTCAACTAAATTATGGATGGTCAGTATCTTAATTCTACCCACACCCTTGACTCTGCATCTATTAACACACCTGGTTATCTATATCAGATTTAAAATGGAAGACTGGAACTCTCTAGTTCAGCAATCTTGTGACCTGACCAATGCTGAATCACAGAAGTAGCGCCCTGATCATGTTCCTTTGAGCATGTGAACTAGTTTACTGTAGTATGGCCATGCCCCGGGTTAAGGAAAGATTCCCCGAACTGTTAGAAAAGCCATTGGCTGAGATCACACAAGTTAAACTGAGGGGTTAACATTAGCACAGATCTCAGTTCATTTTAGATTTTAATTAGAATTCGTTAATTAATACAGATCTCTACTACAGATTCAAATTATGGGATTTAGTGGACCTCAAAATGCCACACCAGTGGGTTTTAATCGCTAATTACAATACAGCAACCCAAATGCTTACAATTTCCTTAACTTAATAAATCTTCCATGGCACTTCACAACAAAAAAAGCAGGAAAATTGATGCAAACGCACATGAGACATCAAGTCAATGACCTAAAATTTAGTCAAGGAATTACAGTGCTCAGGGCCAAAGTAGCTGAAGCCAAGGCAATGGTAGGATTCGCATTGAAAACAAAATGCAAGGGGCAGGATGGGGAGCAGGGAAGGGAAGGAGTGCTCCAAGGATAATAGGAGGGGCATTACTCCAGGGAAGTTTCAAAAAAGTTTATAGGAGTTAGATATAGTTTAGGGCTAACGGAATCAAGGGAAATGGGGAGAAAGCAGGAACGGGATACTGATTTTGGATGATCAGTCATGATCATATTGAATGGTGGTGCTGGCTCGAAGGGCCAATTGGCCTACTCCTGCACCTTATTTTCTATGTTTCTATATCTATGATCAGAATATTAAATATTGACGTAACCAAGACGACATTGGACCTGTAGTTGGGAGATATTATGCCAACTGCTGGAAAAGTAGGAGTTTCGTAGTCTAGGAAATTGTTATCTCCACCAGGAGAGGACATAAGGGTTGGAAACAGAAAGGATATATCAGAGCACAAGAAAATCATGGAAGAATGGCTTATCTGTAATTAACGCAAGGGAAATGATAGAATTACGAGATAGAGAAGATGAAAGAGTGGCCATGTGCATGGGTTGGGAGTTTCTGTGGACAAAGGGATGAATGGAGTTTAGGTGAGCAGCATATCCCAGAAAAAAAGCATGATGAGCTGAAGGTGATGAGCTGTTGATTGCAGAGTTGATCAAGGAAAGCAACAAAGCTGTCATGGTGCCTCAGTGCGATGGACATTAACGATCCAGGCTTAAAAGGCTTATTGCGAATTTAAATAAGTTTCTGACCAGTACACACTTTGCCCAATATCTTGACATTATCAAGAGAAGCAATACTGACAATGATGACCTTCTGACCTGCTGAGTTACTCCAGCATTTTGTGATACCTTCGATTTATACCAGCATCTGCAGTTATTTTCCTACATGATGACCTTAAGGTTATGATCCTTCTGACCCAAGAACTGATAAAAAATAAAACCATCAATTCCACAGTCACCGTATCAAGATTGCAATGGCAGTAGAAGAAAAATAAGGCCCATGTTGCATTAATCAAGTCAGGCATCCACTTGGCTGAATGAATGCGAGCAGCACATAGAGATGATGTCAACTAATAGAAAAACAGTAGAAATGTTAGGACACATTGAGGATGCTGAGGAGTTACAGAGAAAAGATACAGAATCCAATCCTCAGCCTTTGTCCTCAATGGCCGACTTGTTCATCTGAAATCCATTGATACGTTTTTCTGGTATTGCGAAGTATAGTGAAGAGTGAAGATTAGACTTTATTGCCTTCCATCAGTGAGGAATGTGGGGAATTCACTGTGGTGGATGTTTATGTTAACTTTTATGTAGTTGTGTGTCTTTTATGTAGTTGCTTTTTCTAGTATGGCTGTATGGTAAATCGAGTTTCACTGTACCTTAATTGGTACACGTGACAATAAAATACCTTTGCACCTATGAAGTACTTGTGTTTTGGTAATCCTTTGTATATTATAACCTTTGTAGAAATTACTTCTCAAAATTAAACATGCTTCATTTAAAAATCTAGCTATGTCTAAACTGCTTTGTTTGTTGGAAGTATCCTGTCCTTGTTGGGAAGGAGTCCGCTATTCGAGCTAGTGATGATTACTGACATCTAAACCGATTCAACGAAGAGCCTAAGGTAGTAGAGTAAATAGGTTTTTGAAATATAGGTCGATGCAGCACAATCTCTCCAAAGTGAGGGCATTAGCAGATACTTATAACCGACAGGGTTTAACGTCTTACGTTTAGGGCTCTAGAAGGACTATGCTCATTATCATCACACTAAGTAGACAACACAGAACAAATATTTGAATGAGGCAAGATAGTATACAAGGTGATTTGCTCTAAGTAGGAAGGAGTCAGTATATGTTCAGTGCACATTTTATGTCAGGATACAGCGAGAGCCAAGAAAGGAGGCAATACTCAGGGGGAATCCAGCCAACAAGGGTAACAATATTATCATAAATAGTAAACTTTTGAATGGCAGTAACGTTGGTCACTGACTATCATTGAACCACATATACAGCAGGATGAACTGGTAATGATAGCCAGATGACTGACTATCATTGACGTCTATTGCTATTATCTTGAAGAAATAACATTCCATTTTAAATATTATTTCAATTCAAGGAAATATTTTTACACATGACAAAACTGTATCATGTGATAGTGGACATATAATTAAATTACTGAAGAATGCAAGTCCATTCAAAATTAGTTCCTTCATTCTTTAATTCCCACGAATGCAAGCTGTAATAGAAACCAGCCAAAAGGCCAAGTGTAAAACTGTAATTCCTTACCTGCTTGGTGTCGTCACTTGCGATCCCATGAGCTAGGTGTGCACTGACGGTGCTCTTTCCAACCCCTCCTTTTCCAGATAATACCAGGATTTTATGTTTAACAGACATCATTTTCTCCTTAATTTCCTGAATGGCTGGAGTATTGAAATAAAGTTGGAGCTTTTCACACTGAGCGTAGAACCACATGAATTACTTTGATAACTAAAAAAGATGCTGGATCATTTACCTGGATCTGGAGCTTGTGAGGCACCGGATGCACATAACGCTTGATTGGGACAACCTTGGCAGGCAGACACCTTACCAGCATCTTCACTGGCTGTCCCAGGACAATCTAAAAAGCAAGATATTAATGTGTATTAGTCATTGTGTGCAATTTGCACATTCTCCCCTCCAACATGCCAAAGATGCGTTGATAGATTATTTAGCCACTGTAAAATGTAGAAAGGGTATTGGAAGGGATACGAGAGAATATGTTACATAGCCATATGGGAATAAGACAAGGGAAACTAGATTAATAGGGTTGCTCTACATAGACCCGGCATGGATTCATTAGGCTGAATGAGTTTCTGCTCTGTCATAGTGTACAAGTATATCATTATAATATGGCATTGATTAACATTCTATAAAACACTGCTAGAATCAGAAATACTGAACAGGTTAAAATATGGTTGGAAGAAATTTGCCCATTGCCTATTTCAAAACCAATTCAGAATAAGCAAAATTATCCCACATCACGTATACTCATTGATATACTTCAAAGATGGTTTTAGATCATTTATCCACAAGTCAAAAACTAACAAATGGCCTAAATTGATGACAATAGACAATAAGTGCAGGAGGCCATTCGGCCCTTCGAGCCAGCACCGCCATTCAATGTGATCATGGCTGATCATTCTCAATCAGTACCCCGTTCCTGCCTTCTCCCCATACCCCCTGACTCCGCTATCCTTAAGAGCTCTATCTAGCTCTCTCTTGAATGCATTCAGAGAATTGGCCTCCACTGCCTTCTGAGGCAGAGAATTCCACAGATTCACAACTCTCTGACTGAAAAGGTTTTTCCTCATCTCAGTCCTAAATGGCCTACCCCTTATTCTTAAACTGTGGCCCCTTGTTCTGGACTCCCCCAACATTGGGAACATGTTTCCTGCCTCTAACGTGTCCAACCCCTTAATAATCTTATATGTTTCAATAAGATCTCCTCTCATCCTTCTAAATTCCAGTGTATACAAGCCTAGTCGCTCCAGTCTTTCAACATATGACAGTCCTGCCATTCCGGGAATTAACCTAGAAAACCTACGCTGCACGCCCTCAATAGCAAGAATATCCTTCCTCAAATTTGGAGACCAAAACTGAACACAGTACTCCAGGTGCAGTCTCACTAGGGTCCTGATGAAGAATAAAACAGTCAACCTCCCTTGGCATTGCACAGGAATGTATAAAGCCAAATAAACAGTTACATTCTATGAATTCCTTTGTCCTTATTTATGATTAAACATTTTGTTACACTTGCCATGTTATAAGTGCAGGTTTCTTCAGTAGTCGCAATGGAATACCTTTCTTGGAGAGTGGGAGTGCATATAATTACAGCACATGTACTTATAATATTCACCAATCTCTCCCTATTTCTTCAACCCACCACTACCATTTGTCTCAATTGCTCGCTCAGTTACTTTCAACTCCATTTCTTTCTCTCCAACCTGACTGTACAATCCTGGCTCACCCACCTGTTCTAAATCCTAGCTCTTCCTACTGCTGCCACTCACTCTTACTCTCTTTCACTCTCTCCCCAGCTCAATAATACCCCATTCTTTTTTCCTCTTGTCCTTTATCTTTCTCATTTACTTTGTTTTCGAATTTGTGTGTAGCTTCAGTTGTCCTGTTACAGGCAACATATGGAGGCTTTGGAGAGGGTGCAAAAGAGGTTTATTAGGATTAGAAGGTATTAGCTGCAAGGAATGGTCAAACTTCGATTGTTTTGTTTAGATCATTGGAGATCGATGGGAGACTCGATGGAAGTTCATGAAATTATGAGAAGCATAGATAGGATAGACAGTGAGAACCTTCTGCAAAAGTGGAAATGTCAAAATGCTAAATAGAGGGCATAGCTTTAAGTAAGAAGGGGAAAGTTTAAAAGAGATGTGCAGGCCAAGTTTTTTTTTCCAATAGGGAAGAGTACTAGATGCCTGGAAAGCGCGACCAGATATGAAATTGGAGTTTGAAACGCACATCGTTTCAAGGTATTAGGAATAGGACACATATCCAGGTATTAGGAATAGGAATAATTTATTGCCACATGTGAATAGGCAGAGTGAGATTCTTTCCTTGCATATGCAATGTTTTTACTCAAAAAATGTTAGTGTATGACACGAGATGCCATAAGAGATAGTTGAGGCAGGTACTCTAGCAACATTTAAGACACTTGGACAGGTCACTGGTCACTCTGGGAGCTCTCATGGATCAGTCACTGGTCACTCCCTCCCCACCCCCAGGCCAGTTACTGGTCACTCATCACTCCTTGGGCACTGGTCACTCTGGGATCTCCCCCCAGGTCAGTCAATGGTCACTCTGGGAGCTCCCATGGACCATCACTGGGTTCCTTCCCCCCCCATCAGGCAAGCTACTGGTCACTCCTTTTGGGCCAGACCACTCTGAGATCTCCCCCAGGGACAGTCACTGGTCACTGCCGACCATGGACAGTCACTGGTTGCTCCGGGAGTGGTCCCTAGACTAGCCCCATGTCACTTCCCAGGCCAGTCACTGGTCACTCTGGGACCTCCCCCAAGCCATTCACTGGTCACTCTGAGACCTCCTCCTGGGCCAGTCACTGGTCACTGTGACCTCTCCTTGGGCCAGACACTGGTCACTCTGGACCCTCCCCTAGACCAGTCATTGGTCACTCTGGGACCTCTCCTTGGGCCAGACACCGGTCACTTTGGGACATCCCCCTGGGCCAGTCACTGGTACCTCTCCTTGGGCCAGACACCGGTCACTCTGGGACCTCTCCCTGGACTAATCACTGGTCACTCTGGGACCTCCCCTTGGGCCAGTCACCGGTCACTCTGGGACCGCTTCTTGGACCTGTCACTGGTCACTCTGGGACCTCACCATGGACCAGTCACCGGTCACTCTGGGACCTCTTCTTGGACCTGTCACTGGTCACTCTGGGACCTCACCATGGACCAGTCACCGGTCACTCTGGGACCTCTTCTTGGACCTGTCACTGGTCACTCTGGGACAACCCCCTAGACTAGTCACTGGTCACTCTGGGACCTCTCCTTGGACCAGTTACTGGTCACTCTGGGATCTCCCCCTGAGCCAGTCACTGGTCACTCTGGGATCTCCCCCTGGGCCAGTCACTGGTCACTCTGGAACCTTCTCCTGGACTAGTCACTGGTCACTCTGGTACCCCCCAGGCCAGTCACTGGTCACTGTGACCTCTCCTTGGGCCAGTCACTGGTCACTCTGGGACCTTGGGCCAGTCACCGGTCACTCTGCGATTTCTCCCTGGACCAGTCACCGGTCACTCTGGGACCTCCCCCCGGGCCAGTCACTGGTCACTCTGGGACCTCTCCATGGACCAGTCACCGGTCACTCTGTGACCTCTCCTTGGGCCAGTCACTGGTCACTGTGACCTCTCCCTGGACCAGTCACCGGCCACTCTGGGACCTCCCCCCGGGCCAGTCACTGGTCACTCTGGGACCTTGGGCCAGTCACCGGTCACTCTGCGATCTCTCCCTGGACCAGTCACCGGCCACTCTGGGACCTCCCCCCGGGCCAGTCACCGGTCACTCTGTGACCTCTCCTTGGGCCAGTCACTGGTCACTGTGACCTCTCCCTGGACCAGTCACCGGCCACTCTGGGACCTCCCCCCGGGCCAGTCACTGGTCACTCTGGGACCTCCCCCCGGGCCAGTCACCGGTCACTCTGCGATCTCTCCCTGGACCAGTCACCGGTCACTCTGGGACCTCCCCCCGGGCTGGTCCCTCTGGGCGGATGTCACTGTCAGGTGCAGCCCATTGCCGGGACACGCTTGCCGCCTGCAGCCGCCACCCCCGTCGTGTTTCGTTGCCCAGCTGCCGCTGGCGACGCCGGGCCCGCACTCACGTGCTGGTGCGTTGCTCGGGACGTCCGCCATCCTGCCGGCCTTTCCTTGCAGCGCGCTTCCGGCTTCCCGGTGCAACCCCCTCCTCGCCCCGCCGCCCGCCAGCGCTGCCGACAAACGTTCCCGGCGCGGAGCAGAAGATAGACACAAGATGCTGGAGTAACTCAGCGGGACAGGCAGCATCTCTGGAGAGGAGGAACGGGTGACGTTTCCAGTCGAGAGTCAGGGGAGAGAGGGAGACATAGAGATATGGAAGATGGAGAGATAAGGTGTGAAAGCGTCAGATCAAAGGAGATGCCGGTCAAGGAAAATGTATTGTTTGTTTGGAGAAGCTGACAACCAAGCAGTCAGGTAAAATGTAATCAGGGGGCCAGTCAGACTGGTCAGAGGACTAAGATGGGGATGGATGGGGAGAGAGGGAAAACAAGGGTCACTTGAAGTTAGAGAAGTCAATATTCATACCGTTGCTGCCCAAGCGAAATGTGAGGTGCTGTCAGGCTGGATGGAGCTCAGTGTGGCTGCAGAGGTCCAACACATCATAACTTCCAACACATCATAACTTCCAACACATCGACTTTTGCAACTCTCATTTCTGTTATTTCAAGGCAGAACATTGTGATCGTTTAATTAAATAAAGGCCAATAACATTGCTGAGCTTTGATAGTGAGAGAGATAAAGGTTTCTAACCTTGAACTGCCGACGTGCGAATGAGGTTTACTGTGGACAAGTTTATTGCCAATCCCCTTTCTCTTGTGAAAACGAATCGCTTACACTCCTACAAAACGTTTACCCTTACCGCCCTTATAATCCTTTAATTGACACCATGCAAACTACATCTCTTATGTCATACTCCATCTTTTTAAATTATCTTCATAATCTTATCTTATGAATGCAACTTATTAGCTTACCATTTGGTAGAATTGCACCATTTAATTTTATATGCACACAAACACCAATGCGCCAAAACATTATGACCACCTGCCTACTATGCTGTTGGTCCTCCGTGTGCAGCCCCATATGCAACAGGGTGCAATGCACTGTGCATTGTGACACATTCCTCCCATGACCTCCATTAAAACTTTCTGTGACTTGTGCCACACTAGATCTTCTGTCGGTTCGGACCAAACGGGATAGCCTTCGTTGCCCTCGCACATCAATGAGCCTTGGGCACCCAGCACCCTGTTGCCGGTTTGTGGTTTGTCCCTCCTCGGATCACTGTCAGTAGGTGCTCACCACTGCTGACCGGGAGCACCCCACAGGCCATGCTGTTTCAGAGAAGCTCTGACCCAGTCGTCTGGTCATAACAATTTGGCCCATGTCAAAGTAGCTCAGATCTTTACTCCTGCCCATTTCTCCTGCATCCAACACATCAACTTCAAGAACTGACTGTTCACTTGTTGCCTAATATATCACTTGACAGGTGCCATCGTAATAAGATAATCAATGTTATTCACTTCACCTGTCCGTGGTCATAATGTTTTGGCTCATTGCGTATGTGTATGTTATATATATAAACAAATTAAGAAAAAATAAGCCATCCTTATTCCGTTAGTCTTTTTACCCTACAAGTGTAGGGTTAAGACTAACGGCTTGTAGGCTTGTTATTCTTAATTTGAGATTGCTTCAATTTTCATTAATCCAATTTCAGTTTGCCCTACAAAGTAAGTTTAAATCATCAAATATCATCACTACAATCCTCAATTGTTCCAGTGAATATATTGGGTAGAAGTCACTCAAAATAATTATCTACAAGTTATCCACTACTGATAGACTTGATGGGCTAAATGGCCTAATTCTGCTCCTATCGCTTACGATCTAATGACACTTACAAACAATGTACTGGTAATGAGAATGAAAATTTTATGCAAATCAAATTTCATTGGATGTCACAAAGATTTGGAGACTCGAAAAAGACCTGAATCCATTCTTTTTAAACCCAAGGGTCTAGGCATGGAAATATGAGAGTAAAGGAAACTAAAATGGAAAGGCTCAGGGTCATATATCATATATCATATATATATACAGCCGGAAACAGGCCTTTTCGGCCCTCCAAGTCCGTGCCGCCCAGCGATCCCCGCACATTAACACTATCCTACACCCTCTAGGGACAATTTTTACATTTACCCAGCCAATTAACCTACATACCTGGACAAACCACTGGGCGATTTCATTCGTGAAACTGTTTTAAGTTCTATGAAACAAAGAATAGCTTCATAGTGTCCCCCCTGTCCAATTGGCAAGTCAAGTCAACTTGAGTTTATTGTCCTATGTACACATACTTGTGAAGTATAGGTCTAATGACAATCTCACCTGTAATAGCGTCAGAGGCACATAGATGCTGCAGCACCCAAACATAAGTCATGTATAAATTATACACAAATTAAACATAACAGAAAAAAGACAGTGAAAAGAAAAAGACCATGCAAAAAGAAGAAATTGGTGCAATCACATTGGAAAACAAATCCACAGGAAGGCAAGAAGTGACCCACAGTGTTCCACTGTTGCGGTAGGATTAGGGGATTAGTGGTTGAGACTCTTAGATAGCCACAAAAAGCTGGAGTAACTCAGTGGGTCAGATTGTATCTCTGGAGAAAAGGAATGGGTGACGTTTTTGGTCAAGACCCTTCTTCAGACTGAGAGTCAGGGGAAAGGGAAATGAGAGATATAGAACAAATGAATGAAAGATATGCAAAAAAGTAACGAGGATAATGAAAATAGGCCATTGTTAGCCGTGTGTTACGTGAGAAAGAGTTACAGATAATGAGAACAAGACGACTTTGGTATGACTTGGGTGGGGGAGGGGTGGAGAGAGAGAGAGGGGGGATGCAAGGGTTACTTGAAGTTAGAGAAATCAAAATCATACCATTGGGTTGGAAGCTGCTCAAGCGAAATATGAGATGCTGTTCCTCCTTGGTTTCTGCATCTGTTGCCAATGGTTGTAGTGAGAAGAGGGTGCAGCCTTCATGGTGGGAGACCTTGAACATAGATGCCACCTTCTTGAAGTAGAGCCTTGGAGATGCTTTTAATGGTGTGGAAGACCGTGTCTATGATGGATCAGGCTGAGTCCTCCACTCTCTGCATATTCTTGTGTTCCTGTGCGTTGGTATTGCTGTACAAGTCCTTAAAGCAACCGGTAAGGCTACTTTCCTCATTGATCAGTATTGCAGCTCAACTTTTAAGAGGGTGAAGCTAAATTTCAAGTGCAGCTAATTGTTGCAATCTCTCTATACTACAATGTGAAGCTGTAGAAGTACCCTCCAAAACATCACGTATCCATATCCCTCTACAGGTACAGTCTAGCCTGCTGAATTTCTCCAGCAGTTTGTTTTTTTGAATGTGAAGCTAGTGGCTGCATATGGCCTTGTAGCAGATGGAACGCATCTAACTGTCCCCAGTAACCGCAATTGTTACCGGATAGCTACATGTGCGCTTGTGATTTTTGGTTGCTGGTGTCTTATCAGTATTTATTGATTGTAGATCAGAAGGAAGCAGTGTGAAGGGTAGCAATACTCTGATGAGAATACTTAAAAGACAATTGGAAGCAGACGATTTGTGTCTGAGTCAATTTGTTCATGAAATTGGAAAACAAGTGGTCACCTGCTCTTTTTCAGGAAATCTCCCTGAAATGGCAAAGTCAAGAGTATGTTATTGTCAAATGACCCGAAACAACACAAAAAGCTGGAGTAACTCAGAGGAACAGGCAGCATCTCTGGGGAGAAGGAATGGGTGATGTTTCGGGTCAAGACTCTTCTTCAGAGTTTGAGGCAGAGACTCCTATAGATCCCTTCAATTGAGGGGAGGTCAGTACCCATGATGGCCTGGGCAATGCCCTGTAGCGACCATAGGGATTGGTCCTGAGAGTCGAACCCTCGGATTGGCCAGCAAGGTCACATGGTGGTGCGACCATAGGGATTGGTCCTGAGAGTCGAACCCGCTGATTGGCCAGCTAGGTCAGGTGGTGGTTTTGGGGCCCAAAAACCAGGAGTGGGAAGAGAACTTCGATGTGAACAGTTTGAGTTAATGGTTGTCTGTAATCTCGTTTGTTATCCTTTATAATTGAATATTGCTGCCGCAATAAACTTCTTTAACAAAGTACAAACCTCCAGACTCGCCATATTGGTGACCCCGACGTGATCTAGCTGATCATCTACCATGGAGGGACAATACGCCCCTTCTTTGGATCTAACGCCCGGTGTACCGCAGCTAAACGCGGTCAGCGTTCATCTTCCTCCGTTTTGGGCGCATCAACCACAACTTTGGTTTGCCCATGCTGAAGCTCAGTTCCACCTGAGAAACATCTCGGTGGACGAGACAAAATATTATTACCTGGTCAGCGCTCTACCGCCTGAGACGTCCGCGCGGGTGTTGCAGTTCATCACCTCCCCTCCTGCAGACGGCAAGTACGAGGCGCTGAAGGTACTCTTGTTTCGAACCTTCGGATTCAGTAGGCATGATCGAGCTGAGAGGCTTATGCACCTGCCGGATCTCGGAGATCGGCTGCCGTCTTCCCTCATGGCCGAAATGTTGGCGCTGGCAGGTGAGCACAAGGATTGCCTCATGTTCGAGCAGGCATTCCGAGAGCAACTTCCAGAAGATGTTAGGCTTATGCTCACGGATTGTTCTTTTAAGGACCCCGTGGCATATGCGGAGAATGCCGATGCGCTCATGGCGTCCAAATCGAAAAAACACAGTTCAATCAACAGGGTCTCGACACCATTAGGCAGCCCGCAGCGGCACCAAGATGGCGCCGCGACTCCCGCCATTTCTTCAAAACCCCGCCAAAAAGATCCGCACAAGCGCGGCTGGTGTTATTATCATCTGCGATGGGGTGGAGAAGCCCGCAACTGCCGCTCACCTTGCACCTTCTCGGGAAATGCCTCGGCCGATCGTACATGGAGGCGGTGGCGATTGGCCAGAACCGACGCCTCTACGTCCGAGATCGATTCACGGACACAGAATTCTTGATCGACACGGGAGCCATAGTCAGCATCCGACGACGACCGACCTCGAAGCCCGATCGGGTAAGAGAGGGCCTTCCCTCATCGCGGTTAACGGTAGCCCCATCCGCACGTATGGTACGCGGGCAATGCCTCTGGCTTTCGGCACCCGCAAGTACGAATGGTCGTTTATCGTCGCGGAAGTCGGTCAGGCGATCCTGGGCGCAGATTTCCTCTGGGCCTTTTCGCTAGTTCCCGATGTCCGAGGTAAAGGCCTTCGACCCTCTACTAGCAGCGATGAGCCCGCTGCTCCACCGCCGGCCACCCCGCCCAGCCCGACTGTCCAGGCCGTTGTCGCGGCCTCCGACCCGTATGCTGCGGTCCTGGCTGAGTTTCCGGAGCTGCTCGTTCAGCGTTTCGACGCCCCTTCTGCCCGGCACGGTGTTGTCCATCACATTCCCACTGAGGGGCCCCCCGTTTTCGCTCGGGCCCGGAGGTTGCCGCCGGACAAACTGGTGGTGGCTCATGCAGAATTCCAGAAGATGGAACGAATGGGCATTGTCCGTCGGTCCGACAGCCCGTGGGCCTCTCCGTTGCATATGGTCTCCAAAGCATCTGGGGGGTGGAGACCATGTGGAGATTACCGACGCCTTAACGCCGTCACCACGGCAGCCCGCTACCCCATACCGCACATCCAGGATTTCTCGTCTGGGCTGGAAGGTGCCATGGTATTCTCCAAAATTTATTTGGTGCGGGGCTACCACCAGATTCCTGTGCGTCCGGAAGACATTCCAAAGACTGCCACGATCACTCCGTTCGGGTTGTTCGAATGGTTGCGTATGCCTTTCGGGTTGAAGAACGTGGCACAGGCTTTCCAGCGGCTTATGGACCATGTTGGTCGGGATTTGTCTTTTGTTTTCATTTATTTGGATGATATCCTGGTCGCCAGTCGCTCGGAGCAGGAACACCTAGTCCATTTGCGGACCGTGTTCCGGGCTCATCATCCACCCCTCCAAGTGTCAATTTGGCCTCCACTCTATTGATTTCTTAGGACACCGGATCACCTCTGCCGGCGCCACTCCTTTGCCCGAAAAAGTGGAGGCTGGCCATGCCTTCCCGTGACCCACCACAGTAAAGGGGTTGCAGGAGTTCGTGGGCATGGTGAATTTCTACCATAGGTTCGTACCGGCAGCGGCACGGGTCATGCGTCCGCTCTTCCAGTGTCTCGCAGGCAAACCTGTCGAGTTGGAGTGGTCCGCGGCCGCTGAGACGGCCTTTGAGGCAGCTAAAGTGGCTCTGGCAGACGCCACCATGCTCGTCCACCCAAGCGCCTCCGCCCCCACGGCCCTGACGGTCGATGCATCGGACGTGGCGGTGGGAGGGGTTTTGGAACAGCAGGTAGATGGCAGTTGGCAGCCCTTGGCGTTTTTCAGCCGACAGCTTAATCTGGCTGAGCTGAAGTATAGCGCCTTTGACCGAGAGCTTCTGGCTCTCTATTTAGCTGTCCGCCACTTTAGGTATTTTCTAGAAGGCCGCCCATTTGTGGCCTTTACGGACCACAAACCATTGACTTTTGCTTTTTCGAACTTCGATGTGAACAGTTTGAGTTAATGGTTGTCTGTAATCTCGTTTGTTATCCTTTGTAATTGAATATTGCTGCCGCAATAAACTTCTTTAACAAAGTACAAGCCTCTAGACTCGCCATAGCCCACCATTATTTGCAAAAAAAATTCGTTTCTGGGCATCAAGTAGTCATAAGGACATAATAGACCGATAGTCCTCCTGTAACAGAAAGTTTATATGATTCTACATGCTTACTGATAGAGAATATTTTGTATAACTCAACCTTTGAAAGCAAATCAATAACTGTTGAGAATAAATCAGTGTGATATTTAAAGAAGTACACTATCGTTAAATATAAATGTCAGGTTTTTCCTGATATCATCTTGAATTTCATGATAGCCTATCTCTAATCAGTGGTTATGGAATTATCAATGTTGCCTACTATCTTGGCATGTGAGAGAGTCATTCCAGGATTGATACCATTTGGGAAGGGAATGGAACTGTAATGTCTCTAATGGAATGGAACTAATATGGACTCAGCCGACTCTAAGATTTGGAAATCAGCCCTTGCCAACCAGGGCACTAAGATCCAGCACCAGGAGGAGCAGCTGCGCTCAGTCAGTCACGGGGTGCGCGAGCTGAACGATAGACAAGGCGAGTTCCAGTCATCAGTGACGACCCAGATTAACCACCTCGCTGTACAACTCCATCAGGTTCTGGCTCGTCTCGACCCAACCTCGGCAGCTTCTCCACTGGCTCACGTTGAACCTTCAGCCGGCCATCCGCCTGCTGTTCCGGCCACGCCTGCGAACCCCACGCTGATTCTACGCCTGGCTTCACCAGATAAGTTCTCTGGAGACTCGGAGAATTGTAGATCATTCCTTGTACAATGTGATCTCCACTTCAAGCATAACCCTGCACACTTCCCCTCAGACCAGGCCAGGGTAGCATTTATTGTGTCCCATTTGACGGGACGAGCCGCAGCATGGGCCACTGCGGAGTGGTCTCGGGGCTCCACAGTCTGTCAGGATCTAGACCTCTTCCAAAGAACATTTAGCAGTATTTTTGATCACACTTCCTCTGCTAAGGAAGCTTCCCGAGTCTTACTGCAGCTAAAACAGAACACTCGCCCAGTGATAGACTATGCCATTGACTTCTGAACCCTTGCAACAGACAGTGGGTGGAATATGCCTGCACAAGTGGATGCATTCATGAATGGGTTGTCGGAGGCTATAAAGGACAGACTTTCACCTTTTGAGGTTCCCAGTGATCTAGAGACATTAATTACCAGGGCTATTCGTGTCGATAACAGGATAAAGGAAAAGGAAAGACACCAGACTGCTGATCGTCCTCCCAATCACCAGGGGCGCTCCTCTGGGTCCTTCACACCGAAGTCATCGTTCCCTGTCCATCGCTGGCCGGAGAAAACAGCGTCCTCTCAGCCGTCGGAGGAACCCATGCAGCTAGGACGAACCAGGCTGACTCCGGAGCAGCGGTTAACAAGGACACCGTATGGTCGACTGCTCGGTAAAAGGGGTGGCTCACCAGTGAAAAGGAGGACACTGGTGAGCCAATTCCCCGTTTCGGACTTACCTCCTCGACCTCTGACACAGGCCACCCTCACTCTGAATCAGCAAATTGTGACTCGGGGGGTTTTGATCGACTCCGGAGCCGACGAGAGTCTCATAGACTGGACTCTAGCTCGATCGTGTAAGGTTAAATCTGTGCCCTTGTTGCAACCTATTGTGGCGAGCGCTTTAGATGGACGTCAGTTGTTTGAGATAACTCATCGTACAGAACCTGTCAAAGTCATGTTCAATGCTAACCATGTGGAGATAATGTCTTTTCACTTGTTTGACTCAGCTCAACATCCCTTGGTCTTTGGTTTCCCTTGGCTGCAGAAACACAATCCTCAGATTGATTGGCGATCTGTAAGATCAGACGATGGGGGGTTAAGTGCACACAATCATGTCTTGTTGAACCAGTGAACAAAGGGGTGAGTTACGGGAAGATCGGGGCGGTTTTGGGAATAAATGTTCTTAAATCTGAAGAAATAAAGATTTCTAATGATGATGATGACTATCCCGATCTATCGAAGGTTCCACCATGTTACCAATGAACTGAAGGAGGTGTTCAACAAGTCCAGGGCCACCACCCTACCTCCTCATCGACCTTTCGACTGCGCTATCAACCTGCTGCCGGGGGCCTCCATATCCGGCCCTGAGAGGAAGGCGATGGATGAGTACATTGAGTCCTCCCTGAGGACGGGCATTATTCGCCCGTCCTCCTCGGCAGCAGGCGCGGGGTTTTTCTTTGTGGGCAAGAAAGATGGATCACTTCGTCCCTGCATAGATTACAGCTTCCTAACGAGATTACGATCAAGAATCGTTACCCACTTCCTTTGATGTCTTCTGCTTTTGACTAAACTAGACTAAACTAGACTTAAGGAATGCATACCATCTAGTGAGAATCAGAGAGGGGGATGAGTGGAAAACTGAGTTTAACACCCCTAACGGGCACTACGAGTATTTGGTGATGCCGTTCGGGTTAACCAATGCCCCCGCAGTCTTCCAAGCTTTTATGAACGAGGTCCTCAGGGAATTTCTCAATGAGTGTGTTTTTGTCTACCTTGATGACATTCTTATCTTCTCTCCAGACATACAGTCTCATGAGCGTCATGTCAAGTGTGTGTTGCAGAAGCTCCTAGCTAACCGTCTGTATGTGAAGGCCGAGAAGTGCGACTTCCACGCAGACACAATGTCCTTTCTGGGCTACATTATATCGGCCGACCACATCCAGATGGACCCTGGTAAGGTCAGTGCGGTGGCCGATTGGCCCACCCCCACTAACAGAAAGAAGGTGCAACAGTTTCTCGGATTTGCAAACTTTTACAGACGTTTTATTAGAGACTTCAGTGCTGTTGCTGCTCCTCTGCACTCTCTCACGTCTTCCAAGACCCAGTTCCAGTGGAATCCTCAGACCGAAGCCGCCTTCCAGCGCCTCAAAACATTGTTCACCAACGCTCCTGTTCTGACCATCCCAGATCCCCAGAGACAGTTCATTGTGGAGGTGGATGCCTCCAACGAGGGGATTGGGGCGGTACTTTCCCAGAGAGCGGAGAAGGACAACCGGATTCATCCCTGCGCCTACCTGTCACGTAAGTTGACCCCCGCAGAAAAAAATTACGATGTCGGAAACAAAGAACTGCTGGCGGTCAGAGCAGCATTGGGGGAGTGGAGGCACTGGCTGGAGGGGGCCGAGCAGCCTTTTCTGGTATGGACAGATCACAAGAACCTGGAATACATCCGTAAAGCCAAGAGACTCAACTCACGTCAGGCCAGATGGACTCTGTTTTTTAGTAGGTTCAACTTTTCTCTGTCTTACTGGCCCGGTTCCCAGAACACAAAACCAGACGCCCTGTCCCGACTTTATGACCCTGAACCTGATACCAGAGAACCCGAACCCATCCTGCCACTTAACCGTGTGGTAGGAGCGGTGTCTTGGCAGATCAAAACAGATGTGAAGCAGGCTAATGATGAGACTGTAGGGACATAGGGATTGGCCAGGTAATAGAACCCTCGGATTGGGTTACGGTCACGGGGTGAGGAAGCGCGGGGTATTTAAATGCTTGGCGCCAAACGTTAGATTAGAGATTAGATTAGTGAGTGAAGTTAGTGTTTGTCCAGAAAGAAGTCTGTCGCGTTTGTTACGGGTTTTATACTAATAAAGGATTTAGATAATACCACTCGTCTGGACTCACTACATTGGTGACCTCGAACGTAGGAAGAAAGCAGCAGCATGTCGCAGGCGGGAGCGAGTGCGGGCGAAATCCATCTACCGCCGTTCTGGGCCCATCAGCCGCACCTGTGGTTTGTGCAGGCAGAATCACAGTTCCATCTCAAAAAGGTGGAGGAAGACCAGGAGAAGTACCACCACGTGGTGAGCTGTCTGCAGGCGGAGGTGGCTGCGCGGGTCAGCCGATACCTGACCAGTCCACCCCAAACGAACCAGTACGTGGGGCTCAAGAAGCTCCTGCTGCGGACCTTCGGCTGGGCCCAGAGCCAGCGGGCTCTGAAGCTCCTCCATTTGCCAGACCTGGGGCAGCGGCTGCCGTCGGAGCTGATGTCCGAGATGCTGGCTTTGGCGGGCGACCATCAGCCGTGCATGATATTCGAAGCGGCCTTCCGGGAGAAGCTACCTGGGGACGTCAGGTTGGTGTTGGCAGACGTCCCTTTTGAAGATCCGGTAGCGTTCGCCGAGAAGGCAGACACGCTCGTGAGGGAACGCAACGCCCGAGACGGCTCCGTTAACCGGGTCTCGAGGCCCAGCGGCAGTCGGGGGTGCGGCCGGGAGAGCGACGCATCGGCCGCTATTGCGCAGCCGGCCCGCCAAGAGAGGGCGGCGGCGCCTGTTCATTGGCAGCGGGCTCGACCAACAGAGCCGGATAGGCGTGGCTGGTGCTCTTTCCATCGGCGGTGGGGCAGCGAGGCCCGAAGCTGTAGATCCCCGTGTTCGTTTCCGGGAAACGCCTGGGCCGATCGACTGTAGAGGCAGTCTCGGTTGGCCGTAACCACCGCCTCTACGCTACGGATCAGAGTACCGGGATCGTTTTCCTAGTGGATACGGGAGCGGTCGTAAGTATTGTGCCCCCCTATGACTGTGAAGTTCGAGTGGGGGAAAAGGGCCCGCCCCTAATTGCAGTGAATGGTAGCACCATCCGTACATACGGTAAAAGGACCATGTCCCTGTCCTTCGAGTCCAGGACTTACCGTTGGGAATTCATCGTTGCGGATGTGGGCCAGGCCATATTGGGGGCAGATTTCCTATGGGCGTTTTCCTTGGTCGCAGACGTCCGAGGGAGGGGCCTACAACCCTCGGCTGATGTACGGCCTCGGGATACTGGGCCAGAGGCTTCTACAAGCGCCGCCCCACCCAGCCTAGTCATCCAGTCCATTACCACGGCTCCCGGTCAGTTCGATGCGGTCCTGGCCGACTTCCCGCAGCTCCTCGTCCAGCGTTTTGATTCACCTTCGGAGAAGCACGGGGTTGTCCATTTCATTCCAACCGAAGGGCCGCCGGTTTTTGCCCGGGCACGGCGCCTCCCACCCGACAAGCTGGCCAGGGCGCGAGAGGAGTTCCTAAACTTGGAGAGGTTGGGAATTATTCGGCCTTCGAGTAGTCCGTGGGCCTCCCCCTTGCACATGGTTTCCAAAGCATCTGGGGGGGTGGAGACCATGTGGTGACTTCCATCGACTCAACGCGGCAACACGGCCAGACCGCTACCCGATTCCACACATTCAGGACTTTTCAGCTAGCCTGGAGGAGGCGACAATATTTTCAAAAATTGATTTGGTGCGGGGATACCATCAGATCCCGGTCCACCCGCCGGATATTCCGAAAACAGCGACCATCACCCCGTTCGGACTGTTTGAGTGGTTGCGTATGCCTTTCGGCCTTAAAAATGCAGCTCAGGCATTCCAGCGTCTGATGGACCGGGTGGGTCGAGGGTTGCCGTTTGTCTTTATTTATCTAGACGATATTTTGATTGCCAGCCGTTCGGTCCAGGAGCACTTGGTCCACCTCCGCACGGTGTTCCAGAGGCTGCAAGACCATGGCCTGATTCTCCATCCGGACAAGTGCCAATTCGGCGTGTCCGCGGTGGATTTTTTGGGTCACCGGGTTACTCCGGCCGGTGCCACTCCCTTACCAGCTAAGGTGGACGCGGTCCGCTCTTTCCCCCACCCGACTACCATCAAGGGCTTGCAGGAATTTGTGGGCATGGTCAATTTTTATCATCGGTTCGTGCCTGCAGCAGCTCGGGTTATGCGTCGCCTTTTTCAATGTCTCGCAGGTAACCCCGCGGAGTTGGTATGGTCCGTAGCTGCGGAGACGGCTTTTGTTGCGGTCAAACAGGCCCTCGCCAATGCCACCATGCTGGTGCACCCGCGCTCCTCCGCCCCCACAGCTCTGACGGTGGACGCCTCAGACGTGGCGGTGGGTGGGGTTTTGGAGCAGCAGGTTGACGGTGAATGGCAGCCTCTTGCGTTTTTCAGCAGGCAGCTCTCTCGAGCGGAGCTCAAGTACAGTGCGTTCGATAGGGAGCTCCTGGCCCTTTATTTAGCAGTCCGGCACTTCCGTTACTTTTTAGAAGGCCGTTGTTTCGTGGCCTGCACGGATCACAAACCTTTGACATTCGCTTTTGCTAAGGTTTCTGATCCGTGGTCGGCTCGCCAGCAGCGGCACCTAACCCTCATTTCGGAGTTTACGACCGATGTCCGTCATATTGCGGGTAGGCTGAATGCCGTTGCTGATGCCCTGTCCCGGCCGGCCATTCCCTCCGTAGCCGTGGTTGGTAAACATGTGGATTTCCAGGAGCTAGCGGAGGCTCAGCGCCTGGAAGGAACTGCCGCGGTGTACGCCTCCACAACCTCGGGACTGCGTTTAGAGCAGGTGGCGTGTGGCCCCAAAGGTACCAAGTTGTGGTGCGACGTTACTCTCCCACGCCCTCGCCCGGTGGTGCCTGCCGCTCTGCGGCGTAAGGTTTTTGAGGCCATTCATGGCCTGGCACATCCGTCCATCAGGGCGACTTCAGCCATGGTGGCCGACCGGTTTGTCTGGCATGGCCTGCGAAAGCAGGTGGCAGCCTGGGCACGCGCCTGCATTCCGTGCCAGACCTCCAAAGTCCATCGTCATGTCCAGCCCCCGCACCAGACATTCGAGGTTCCCCCCGCCCGTTTTTTCCACATCCATGTGGATTTGGTGGGTCCATTGCCCTATTCTAGGGGTTACACTCATCTACTGACGGTGGTTGATCGGTTCACTCGTTGGCCGGAAGCGCTCCCGTTGTCGGACACCTCGGCGGCCTCCTGTGCACGGGCCCTGGCGTTGCATTGGGTGGCTCGTTTCGGGGTCCCGGCTATCATCACTACAGATCGGGGAGCCCAGTTCACCTCATCTCTCTGGGCCGCGCTGGCGCAGCTTTATGGTGCTCGATTACAGCAGACCACCGCCTATCATCCCCAAGCCAACGGGATGGTTGAGCGTTTCCATCGGCAGCTGAAGGCGTCCCTCTGTGCTCGCCTGACTGGCTACGATTGGGCTGACCAGCTGCCTTGGGTCCTCCTCGGCATCCGTACGGCCCCGCGGGCTGAGCTGGGCACATCTTCGGCCGAGCTCGTCTACGGTTCGCCCCTGCGGGTGCCGGGCGATATTCTCCCTTCCATTCCCGCCTTGCCGCCATCCGTCACGTCAGTCTTGGGCTCCCTCCGGGAACGGGTGGGTTCTCTGGCTCCAGTCCCCACCTCTAGTCACGGAAGCACAGCAGTTCACGTTCCTTCGGAATTGCGGAGCTGTGATTTCGTGTTTCTTCGGAAAGATTGCCACCGTCCCCCTCTTCAGCCGGTTTACCAGGGCCCGTTCCAGGTGCTCAAAAGAGGGACTGTAACCTTCACCTTGCAGGTAGGAAATCGTCAGGAGCTGGTTTCAGTGTCCCGTCTCAAGCCGGCCCATTTAGACCAGGACCTCCCCGTGTCGGTGGCTCAGCCGCCGCGCCGGGGCCGGCCTGTGGCTGCTCGACTGGTCCCGTCAGCGGCGCCCAGTTTACCACCTCTTGGGCCTCCGCCGCCTATGGTTGGTCCCGGGCTGCCGTTGTTCATCAAGTGCCCCACGTCACCTGCACCCTCCGCTCCAGTGGACCCCCCATCGCCTCCAGCGGCGGCGTCCCCCCCGCCTCCTGTCACGCTGGGGGTATCGGTTTCCCCCATCCGTACACGTTCTGGGCGGGAGGTTCGGCCGCCCGTGAGGTATGGTTTCGAGGGTTCTGGGGGGGGTCATGTAGGGACATAGGGATTGGCCAGGTAATAGAACCCTCGGATTGGGTTACGGTCACAGGGTGAGGAAGCGCGGGGTATTTAAATGCTTGGCGCCAAACGTTAGATTAGAGATTAGATTAGTGAGTGAAGTTAGTGTTTGTCCAGAAAGAAGTCTGTCGCGTTTGTTACGGGTTTTATACTAATAAAGGATTTAGATAATACCACTCGTCTGGACTCACTACAAGACTCCAGCACCGAGTGGCTGTCCTACTAACTGTTTGTTTGTTCCTGTGACATTGCGCCCCCAGGTAATCCACTGGGCTCACACATCCCTGCTCACATGCCATCCAGGTGCCAAGAGAACTGTTTTTGTGGTTAAACAGCGTTTTTGGTGGCCTTCACTTGAGAAGGATGTAGCTGAATATGTGGCCGCCTGCCCTGTCTGTGCAAGGAGCAAGCCCTCCAGACAAGCCCAAGCGGGCCTGCTGCACCCACTTTCAGTCCCTCAGAAGCCCTGGTCCCACATCTCCATTGACTTTGTTACTGGGTTGCCGGCCTCCAAAGGTAACACAACTGTCCTGACGGTGGTAGACCGATTTTCAAAGATGGTACATTTTATCGCTGTGGCCAAGCTCCCCTCTGCCAAAGAGACGGCAGAGGTAATGATGTCTCACGTTTTCCGTATCCATGGTTTCCCTACAGACATTGTCTCGGACCGAGGTCCTCAGTTTGTGTCCAAGTTTTGGAGTGAGTTTTGTTCCCTCATAGGTGCCACCGTCAGCCTGTCTTCTGGTTACCATCCGCAATCCAATGGCCAGACTGAGCGGATGAACCAGGAGCTCGAGACCTGCTTGCGCTGTCTGATCGCGCAGAACCAGACCACCTGGAGCGACCATCTCATCTGGGTCGAGTACGCACGCAACACGCTTCCTATGGCTGCCACGGGACTCACACCCTTCCAGTGTGCCTACGGCTACCAGCCCCCCCTTGTTCTCGGCTTATGAGGGTGAGGTGACGGTGCCTTCTGCCCACGCCATGATCAGACGCTGTCGCCGAATCTGGGACGGAGCTCGGAGGGTTCTACTCCGGGGTCAGTCCCGGATGAAAGCGGCAGCCGACTGCCACCGCAGATCCGCTCCGCATTATCGCCCAGGCCAGAAGGTATGGCTGTCTACAAAGGACTTGCCACTTCACGTCCACGCCAGAAAGCTGGCTCCAAGGTTCGTGGGTCCATTTCCCATTTCGAAAGTCATTAACCCTGTTTCGGTCCGTCTACAACTCCCCAGGTCATTAAGGGTTCACCCTACATTCCACGTCAGCAAAGTAAAACCGGTCAAGGAAAGTGCACTCGTGCCCGCCTCCAAGCCCCCTCCACTCCCCCGGCTCGTCGACGGTGGTCCGGTCTACACAGTTAAGGCACTTCTTGCAGTCCGCAAGAAAGGTCGCGGTCGCCAGTTTCTGGTCAACTGGGAAGGCTACGGTCCTGAGGAGAGGTGCTGGATTCCTGCCAGCTTCATTTTGGACAAAACTTTGATCAAGGACTTTGACAAGACTCATCCTGACCAGCCTGGACCGTCAGGAGTCGGTCCTAAAGGGGGGGGTACTGTAATGTCCCGTCATATCTGTTAGTCTTGTGTCATGTTCTGTGTTTAGATTCTCATTTCAGGTCCCTTGACTTCATGCCATTGTAATTGTCAGCCCCGCCTTGATTGTTTCCACCTGTGTGCCCTTACCTCATGTATATATACTCCACGCCTCCCTTTGTCCTGTGCCAGTTCGTATTGTGATTCATGTGCTCTCGGTCGTAGTATAGCTAGTAAGTAATTTTTGTAACTAATGTTTTTGTAGCTGAGTAAGTTTAGAGTTTTTGGTTCGAATCGCAGTGTTCTTTAATGTGAAAATTAAAGAACGCCTTTATTTTCTCCAAATTGACTCTTGTGTGTGAGTCGTGCGTTTGAGTCCAGTTCCTGTGTGCCCCAGAGCATAACAGGAACACCCCTCTCTCCACTTGAACACATTTCTCTCTCCTTATCACCAGCCAACAAAATGTTCTGAAAGTAGGCACCCAGATATAGGTATCTAGAACAACATTTTGTTTAAATTCATTTATGAATAAATAGAATGTAAAGCAAAATACATTGGATCCTCAAAATCTGAAATAAATTCAAAAAATACTCAATGGGGTATGAATTGAGAAAAAATAGTTAATGTTTCAGTTCAATAACTTTCACCAGAATACAGTCTACAATGAATCTGAATTGACTTTGTAACAGAAAGTTAAAAAGAGAGCCAGACCACTAAGTCATATTCATAGTAGATATAAAAATTCCCTGAAGTTATTAAACCGTGCACTCAGGAGAGGATGTTCTCTTCCTTTGTTTTTCCACAGAATTAATCATTGATTTCCTTGGATTTAACTTGCGATAAGTTGAATTTCAGGTTATAAAAACATCGTATTATTAAAATTCATCGAAAGATTCCAAAATATGTCCATTTCGTTCGGTTATATATTTTAACTCCAATCCCCTGTATCCAAACCCATATATACTTTCTGCTTGCTTTTCAAAACTATTGAGGTTAAAATAAAAATCAAACAGCACGTTGACTTGGGGAACATTGCCAAGATTACAATCAAAGTGTTGTTCTGCTGCAAACAACAGTTATGGAGTGGATTGGAAGCGCATTGGCTTGTGACAGCATTGTAACTTGCAATATTATGGTCAATGGCCTGGTGATTGGGTAACAGATGATAAGCAGCAGGTTAATAGGCTAAGTTCCAAAAATTACAATGGCAGGCAATTGCTGCAAAGCACAGAAATGAAGAAAAAAGGCCACGAGGAAAGGCACTAAAGTGAGAGATTCTCAACCAAGGATCTTTAGACTTTAGAGATACAGCGTGGAAACAGGTCCTTCAGCCCATCGAGTCTGCGTCGAGCAGTGATCACCCCATACACTAGTTCCATCGTACGTACTAGGATCAATTTATTGAAGTCGATTAACCTATGTGTTTGGAGTGTGGGAGTCCCTGCCCCGTGACCTGCGTGGGTTTTCTCCGAGATCTTCGGTTTCCTCCCACACTCCAAAGACGTACAGGTATGTAGGTTAATTGGCTGGGCAAATGTAAAAATTGTCCCTAGTGGGGTGTAGGATAGTGTTAGTGTGCGGGGATCGCTGGGCGGCGCGGACCCGGTGGGCCGAAGGGCCTGTTTCTGCGCTGTATCTCTAAATCTAAATCTAAACTGGAGCACCCGGTGAAAACCCACATGGTCACACGGGGAACGTACAAACTCCGTACAGACAGCACCCATCGTCAGGATCAAACCCAGGTCTCTGGGGCTGTAAGGCAGCAACTCAACCGCTTCACCACCGTGCCGCCCAAATCCAGATCTGGTAGGTTGCGAAAGAAATGAGAAGTAGCTGAAGGAAATAAATTTACTGTTGAGGTGAATAAAATAGTGAGTCTTCTAAATAAAATAAACACAAAGGAGTACAACTCAAAGTGCTGGAATAACTCAGCAGTCAGGCAGCATCTCAGAAGGACATGGATAGGCGATTCAGGTTAAGACCCTTCTTCAGACCGTAAACGGGTAGGAACTATTTTCATTATGTGAAAGGCGAAGAGACAAAGGACATAATTCTAAACCAAAAGGACACAAAGTACTGGAATAACCCAATGGGTCAGACAGCATCTCTGGAGAACATGGATAGTGATGTTTTGGGTCAGGACTCTTCTTCAGACTGTGAGGAGTGGTTAGAAAGCTGGGAGAGAGATGCATTGGCACTTCCTTGTTTCTACTCTATAATTCTAAAGCAATTGGTAGAAGGATTACAGGAGAGATGAAGGAAAATCTTGTCACCCAGAATGTGACGGAGAGGTGGCACTCAGTACCTAAAAGGGCAGAGAGGCAGAAACAATCTGCACTTTAAAAAAATACTTGGATGCATGCTTGAAGAATTGCGATTCACCAAGCTATGGATTGAGCATTGGGTTTGGTTGGCTAGATGTTTTTCAAATGGCCAAGACATGATGGGCTGAGAAGGTGTCATTTGTCGGAGATAGGTCTAGAAGGATGAGAGGAGATCTTAGCGAAACGTATAAGATTATTAAGGGGTTGGACATGTTAGAGGCAGGAAACATGTTCCCAATGTTGGGGGAGTCCAGAACAAGGGGCCACAGTTTACGAATAAGGGGTAAGCCATTTAGAACTGAGATGAGGAAAAACTTTTTCAGTCAGAGAGTTGTGAATATGTGGAATTCTCTGCCTCAGAGGGCAGTGGAGGCCAATTCTCTGAATGCATTCATGAGAGAGCTAGATAGAGCTCTTAAGGATATCGGAGTCGGGGTATGGGGAGAAGGCAGGAACGGGGTACTGATTGAGAATGATCAGCCATGATCACATTGAATGGCGGTGCTGGCTCGAAGGGCCAAATAGCCTCCTCCTGCACCTATTGTCTATTGTCTAGACACAAAAAACTGGAGTAACTCAGTGGGTCAGGCTTGCATCTCTGGAGAAAAGGAATAGGTGATGTTTTGGGTTGAGACCCTTCTTCAGACTGTCCCAAAACTTCACCTATTCCTTTTCTCCAGAGATACTGTCTGACCCGCTGAGTTACTCCAGCTTTTTGTGTCTATCTTCGGTTTAAACCAGCATCTGCAGTTCCTTCCTACACATCTCATCATTTGTCATAAATGTTTGATGATTCTATGTACCTACTGACAGAGAATAGGTAACATAACCTTGCAAATCAAATTAATCACTGCTTAGAATAGTGTAGTCCACCCACATGCTGTAGAATAGCACCAAAATACCTCAACATTAAATTTTCAACATCTTAATTTTCAATGCTGTAACCCGCCCACTAATGCCTTTTTCAAATGGTTACATAAAAATTCTCAATTCTGCAAGATTATTCTCCATCTCCCTCGGTAATAACTAATGCATGACAGAATGGTGGGGGGTTCAGTTAAGGAAGGTGAGTTAAAGCATTTTAAATTTGTAGTATTTGTGGACCTTTAGCTAATGTGCAGGGGGTGGGTTTTGCTAATTTAGGGTGCAAGCTGCAGAGTTTTGAATACGGTTTACAAATAGTGCAGCAGAGACAGGCTGGAAAGAGATCTGTCGAATAGTTGATTTTTATTTAGAGATACACCATGGAAACTGGCCCTTCAGCCCACCAAGTCCAGAACGACCAGAGATCTCCACACATTAACACTGTCCTATACACACTAGGGACAATTTACACTTATACCAAGTATACAACCCAAGCCAATTAATCTACAAACCTGTAGGTCTTTGGAGTGTGGGAGGAAAGATCTCAAAGAAACTCCACGCGGTCAGGGGGAGAACGTACAAACTCCCTACAGACAGCGCAAGTGGTCAGGATTGAACCCGGGTCTCGGGAGCTGCAAGCGCTGTAAGGCAGCAAGTCTACCGCTGCACCACCATGCCGCCCATAAATGAAAGAAAAACATGTAGAAAAGATTCAGCAGCAAGGATAATGTCGGGAAAACATTGGGAAGAGATATAATGGAAGTGGAAGTCTATGGACTGTGAGAATGAGGTTGAAAATTTAGTTCAGGGTCTAACAGGATGCTGCGGTTGAGAACAGCCTTGTTCAGCCAACAGAGTGGATAAGGGGCTGGAACAATCGGTGAGTAAAATGGGTTCGTGGCAGGGCCTGAAATTAATGGGGGTGATCATTTCAATTTTGGTCGAAATTATGACTCAAACAGAGCCAATTGTTAAGCAAGCAGACTAGCCACCCAGTGGAGTTGGGTACAACTAGATGTCTGGCAATTGGAACCTGGTGACATGTCTGTGGATTATGTCAGCAAGAAGCAGTGGACAACTAGAAAAAGGAGGGACCAGGATTTGATCTTTGGACATTTCCAGAACTATTGATCCGTGGGATAAAATAGAAACCATTGTCTGACTTTAATTGGATAGCTGAGTGGTACCAAGAAATGGCACCCCACTTCACCTCTTCACCTAAAGCATAAACATAATTGCTGGAAGAACTCAGTCTACCCAGCAGCATCCATGGCAAATGAAACCAGTGAAAATGTCAGGTCAATTATCCAGCGGAGAGTGGAGAGTTTACAGCTTTCGAAGCAGAGCCTGATCATGGTCTTTGGCACAATATATTAAATCGTTTATTATTAAAATGGGCACAGAAGACCACACTGTTATTTGTTCAATAGTAGGGGAGTTTTTCTGAACAACCCAGCCAACATTTATCCTTCAACCAACACCATCAGAAACAAAGAAATTGATAATTTATCAATATATTTAGTGCAACCTTGTGTATAAATTAGCTGCTATATTTTGGTATAGCAGTATTTTTTAAAACTATTTAGTTGGTAACAAAATAATTTCAAATGAAGAACACTAAGAAAGCACATTTGTCCTTTCTATTTTTCCTTGCCATTGATGTCCATTATCCACCAACCAACAAATCAGTCCCATTTTGTTTGAGGTCACATCTCCACTGCCTCCATGGTTAAAATTTCAGCTCACAAGATGGAGCCATTTCTAGTTTATCTGTTTGGAGTTAAAATGTCACATCTGGCAAATCCATAAATTGATGCTTTGAGCCAGTGGCTTGTCATGTTTTTCTCTACCTCACACTCAAGAGCAATTATCAATAGTGATATTGACAATATATCATTGTTGATAATTATGTGTGTAGACAAAATTGGTTCAAGTATAAAAATAACAATACCAAATAATCTACATACACTAATATTCAGAGTATTTTTATCCCCTATTTTACATCTTCAATTAGCATTTCTGTTTATCCTGTGGAAGAAAGAAATAAAAGTAGACCAGGTAGTCTCTCAGACCTGTTCAAATCATTTGTAGCTGATCTGACTTAATATCAGAGGTGAGATACCCATGGATATGAAGACAAAATAACTATATGTTCATTGAGTATGACATCATAATGACAAAGTAACATCATAAAGCGGCTTCAGGTGTTTGGGTTGCACTTCGCATTTGCAACTATAGAGTGTCAAAGTCAGCAATGGCATACAAGAAGTATCTCCACTTTTGAGACTGCCATAATTGATAAGTGACTACTAATATTACTAAGTTATTTGTCTGGTCAGTATATTTTCTTGTGCTTAAGCAGATTTTTCTCCAGATTATACCCTTGTTTCATATTTAATGAATTTAATTTTTTGATTTAGGTTTTAAATAGACACTTGTGAAAATAGTTCAACAAGAAATGTAGAAATATTAAACTATTTATTTATTTTAGTATATGTTCTTTCATTGTTCAGCTTTCAGAAATAATTTTTCATCCAAAGTTATATTCTAAAAAATAACTACTGCATATTACCTTCAACATGCTTCCTCTTCCCAGTGCTTGCCATAAATTCTGATTTTCTTTCTTTATACTTTGATTTTTTATAAATCCTATTCTGTTCTTTATTTATTTTTGCTGTTTCCAGTTTGGGCCTCTGTTGCTCTTTTTCTCCCCTTTATTTCCAATGCTCAATTTTCCCTAAACTTTCCACCTCCTGTGGCATTAATCTTTATTGGAATTCCAACATGACCATTTGTTTCTCTTTCCTCATCGTTCACCCAGCCCTGCAAGATTTTATCTACCTCTGAGTTCTTCCACTCAGAAAATCTCTCTATTATATTACTCCTGCATGATCTCTTTCACAAATATCTACTGGCTCTGCTCTAAGTGTAGGAAATATATGATGGAACCAATCTTGCCGTCCATTCTGCAGTTCCCATTATCAATGGAATTTGCTCTTATAGACCCACAGGAGGACCATAGGGTCAAAGATCCTTTCTGATGGACAGTTGACCTGGGGACCATGAATAAAGTAAAACCCTTGAAAGGATAAAAAGGCAGGATTTGGAGCCAGGAAGGTAAGATCACCCAGTGGCTCTTGCACCTGAAGCTGGTCAACCATAGGCAAAACAGCTGCATATCATATCTTCTGAATGCAGCAATTGCAATATCCAGAGAAATGCAGTAGATCACTACACCATTGTATTAACTAGAGAGGATACACAGCATCAATGTGAAGCTTCATTCACAGCTGACATCCCTCGCGCATTAGTCGCAATGGTTAAGAGGATTGACTGTGCTTGCTCATTACATGAATTGCCATGGTTATCTTTGCAATTTGGTGACATATACTCCAACCAATAGTACACACTTGATGATTGTGGAGGACTAATTACTATACTTCCACTAATAGTGTTTGTAAATACATTGCAAATATGTTATTATCTTTGTTCCCTGAGTACAAATCCTTCACAGGAACTGTAAGAGTCAAAGATAATGAAATATAGTAACAAAGCCAACAGGAATACAGACTTTCTCCTTTTCTGTACTAAACAACAGCTTTGAAAAGAAATAGAAGAGCAATATATCTATTGATATGTTATTCTAATCCTGGCTATGTATTGATGAGACAGAAGTTGGCAGTTATGATGAACTATTAGATCTAGTGCAGTATTGAGTGCAGCTCAGCATCTCCGCAATGTTGCCAATGAGCATAAGAGTCGCAGTCTGTTGGCATATTTGAACATCATTAAACTTAAAATAGAGTTTTATTTGCAAGATCAATGACTGGGGAAACTGGATATTGACTGTTCTGAGGATGCCATTGAAACACAAAAACCTGTCTCCAAATAAGTACCTGCAATCTGCCAAATCCTTTCATGGAAACAAAATGAACAACTCAATCATTAAATAAGCTAAGAAGCTTCTAATGGTTTGGAAAACAAAAAGTCTAGCACATACAGAAAGCAACATGAGAGTTCTTTTCCCTTTCTTGTGCGAAGGCAAATTCTACCTTAGGTTTTAGAAAGTGAACTAGATTAACACCTGTTCACATCAAGGACATTTTATCATATATCAGACTTAATAATGTGCTGACATCAAATAAACCCTGCAGTTACACCAAACAAAGCTATGTCCAGAATGGTATGGAGTTCAAACAAGGCCAGCCAAGTTCTCCTGGAGTCATCATAGCATACAGCACGGAAACATAGCATTCAGCCCAACTTGTCCAAGCCGACCACATTGCCCCATCTAAGAGAGTCATATTTGCCCACATTTGCCCCATATCCTTCTAAACCTTTCCTATCTATATACCTGTCCAAGTGCCTTTTAGATGCTGTTTTAGTACCTGCCTTAACTATCTCCTCTGGCAGCTTGTTCCATATACCATTTCCCAACACAGGTTACGCTATATCTCAATAAACTTGGTTTAGGCATTTTTATTTCTTGTTCCATATGCAATAATGTCTGGCCCATTTCCAAAATCCTACAGATAGTGGAAGGAGTTCATTCAGTTTTGGCTGCAGTGTGAAAATGCTGCATGTGATCCTCCTCACAGAGGGATGATTCTGTCAAATCTTTGAAGATAAAGTGTGTAACCAAATTGGACACACTTTGCGAAAGACATTTTTGGCAATAACCCAGCATGCCACTTCCAAGGCTTTGATCAGGATCAATCCATAAAAACATTCCACCATAATCTAAGAGTTTAAACGGCACCCTTGTTGGTCAAACTAATCCATCCTCCACAAGCTTTCTTTGATGCTAACTCTCAATTAAGCTTTGTCTCTAAACTATGTACTGTTGTGATTAATGTGCTTCTGAAATGTTAACTCTGCAGTGTGCTGACTCTATTAGTTGAATATTAGAAAGGTATCAAGGAAAAGGCAACAGAGTGGGAAATGGCGAAGGTCACCCACACTAGATTGTGTTCAGAGTTCCCTTGGGAGCAAAAGGTATCACAGTCCTTATTTTAGTGTGAGAAAGACCATGTATTGCGATAAGATTATTGTAATTGTGTGCGTGGGTGTGGGGTGTTTAAATCACCGCACGATATTTGGTGAGATTGTTGAGAACTGGCCACGCTCATATCCAGTCAATTCGCAGATTGACTGTTCAATTTATTTCCAAATTGTAACAAGACAGCTGTATCAAGAAAGATACTGACCACTACCTTCCTATTGTCTATGCTGTAGCATCGGATTAGTATTTTAGCGCAGTTGTTTCTTTTTGATGATTCTTGTTCAAGTGGAATAAGAATTGACCTGCAGCCTTTCTTCTCTAGTCTTTAGCTCCCCTGTCCTGCCCTGCCCGGGTAAGGAGAGGCGGCTAAATAGATTGCTGCAATTGGAGCTTCTTTCCTTTTCAGTGAATTGAGCACTTTCACGATACAAAGCTGGCTGGGATAGGGTCGGGTCTTAATTGAACTCTGGAAATAATCACAGAGAGAGGGCGAAGACATTTAGTGAAGAAGGGTCCGGACCCGAAACGCCACCTGTTTATGTTCTCCGGGGATGCTGCCTGATCCGCTGGGTTACTCCAGCACATTGTGTATTTTCTAAATGTATACCAGCATCTGCAGTTCCTTGTTTTGACACTTAAGACTAAACTGGAAATGGGAGCAAGAGATAAGCAGAGAAACGCGTCAGGCAGAAAATGCAGCAATTTTTGTGGGGGGGTTTTCTTTGCACATTAAACTGACAGAAATTCCACTAAATACAAGAACCTTGCTGTGCAGTGTGAATACGTAGCAATGCTGTGTCCAGCAGCTGTAATGTACCTTTGCAAACTGCTGAGGATTAGAGAGGGGATGGAATGAGAGGGGGAGGTTTAATATTTGATTGTGAGTAGGATAGATGACGCACATTTACCCCCCCCCCCCCTTTGCATCAATCATCTGATTGGAATCAAGTCATCTCTCATAGGCTGCAAACCCACCACAGCAGGCGTCAACATGGAGGAGCAAGATGGACCCCTGACTCGAGTAGGCGAATGTTTTCAGGCTGGTTTGGATTGCTGGAGAGGTTTTTTTCCACCCCCCCCCCCCCCCTGCTCCTCCCCGGCGCACAACCTCTGCACCGGCAGCTGACTCTGTTGCTAAGGGTCCGGGATGTTGCGGCGTCCCTGGCAACCGCCTGGTGCCCTGATCCAGTGCACAGCAGCAGAGAGAGAGATGCGCGCTGCAGAGAGCAAGTACAGGCGCCAGCGCTGCTCCCTCACACACGGCACTGGCATTAAACTAAGATGCAGCACAACGCCCGTGAGCTCAGGGGTTACAAGCAGCCGCTAACTCGGAAGTGTTTCTCCGTGATGCATGACCCCCCCCCCCCTCTCCTCCCTTTATGCTTTAATGCAATATTTTCCATAGTTTAACCTAAATAACACACGGCCCACCCCTGCTGCCAGCGATGGGTGCAATTCCTCCCAGGCGGCCCTTAGACCAGAGCCGTTTTAATTGCAAGGATGATGCCAGTAATGTATGTCTTGCTTATTTCGAGAGCTTCATGATGGACCATTTTATAATAGCTAGCTTTATGATGTCGTGTATGTCATAATGCGTCGTAAGAAAGTTTTATGATAGTCATATTATGTCATTACTGTAATTATGTGTGCTCAAGATCTGATACGCTGACCTTTTAGTTGGGTTGACTAGATATTGCATAGCGTTTTGTAGTTTGACGTGAATAATTTTGATTTTGCTTTTAAAAAAAAAAAAATGATTAAGCCTTAGTTTGCTACTGAGATCAAAAGCTGTTAGTTGCAAGCTAAAATAATTCTGTTTCTTTTGTAGAAACTGTAGCCACCATGTATGGCAGATGTTGTACCACAGATTTGGAAACCAGGTGCAGTAGTGTTAACTTGCCATGGAGACCAAGTACCTACTACAAGGTTGCAGGTGTCAATACCACTCTTGGACCTTATACTAAGAACTTGTGTGGGAGGCAGTACCCAATGATGACCTCGTATCCACCAATGACCTCTTGTTCAGCGGTGAGCGGGGGTCCCATAATCAACTGTCCCGTGCCTTCATACCCTGTGATGCATTCTTGCCCGGCAATCATTCCAAGACCACCAATAAACTGCCCAGTAGTGAATCCTTGCTCCGTGATAGACCCGTGCCCTACCATGGATCCGTGCTCCCCAGGAACGTCCAATCGCATAGCCCTCTTCAGCAGATACACTCCAGGCGAATGGTTGGAGTCCAACCACAACAACTACAAGCAATCCGACTGCTCCAGACACAATGCCGAGAAGCTCAGGGAAGACACCTCGAGGCTCATCCAGGATAAAGCCCAGCTGACCCGAAAAATACAGAATGACACCAGTGCCAACATTGGGCAGAGGGTAGAGGACATCAGCTTCTGGAAATCTGAGCTGGATCATGAGCTTGACCAAATGATCATGGAGATTCATGCTCTGGGTCAAGTGAAGAGAAGAGTTGAGAAAGCACTGGAAGAGACAGATGCACATCTCCAGGTCAGTGAAATGGCTATCCTTGCAGTAGAAAAACATGGACAAAATAACATAATAATTATGAATTCCTCAGTGTAAATATTATATAATACTAATTCATTCAGCGCATGCTTATTTTTGGCAGTTTAAAATCTGAAATTATGAACTATTAATATAGATTGTGTAGGACAGCTATAAGACTAGTTTTCTGAAACCCCATAGCAAATCTTAAAAGGGCAGCTTTGGGTGATTGTAAGGTAAATTTACAGCTTTCAGATATTGATTCAAAATGCTTGGATTTTGTTTTGATGCAGTTTGAACGGTCACATTATCACCTTCTCTTGGTTACTCAGCTGGTCATTATTCTCTGGCTAACTTGATTTTTGCAATCAGTCTGAAGAAAGGTCCTAACCCAAAATGCCACCCATCCATTTTTCTCCACAGATGCTGCCTGACCTACTGAGCATGTTGTGTCTATCTTTGATTTTTGTTTTGACTGTTCTAATTAATTTGATTCTATCAGAGGTGATTTGGGAATACGCGTTCATGTACATATTTCTGTTGTGAAAGAAAATGTGTGAACTTTTTTCATGTTCACATTTTTAAGTTATGTATGTCTATGCATATTACTTGCAGACATTAATCAAAGTGTGATGGAAGGATCTGAACCCATCAAAATTTGAGGAAGAAAATGTGTGAATTGGTGACATTTCGGGTCGAGACCCGTCTTCAGTCTGAAGAAGGATCTCGACCCGAAACGTCATCCATTCCTTCTATTCCGATATGCTGAGTGACTCCGGCATTTTATGTCTATCTTCACTGCATAATACAGCCAGAGAACACTAGTGGTGAAAGGAGTGAATATTTAAGGTGATGAACAGGATGCCAGTCAAGTGGGTTGCATTGTCATGGATGGCATGAAACTTGTAGAATTATGGATGGAGTTGCATTCATCCACGTAAATGGGAAATATTCCATCCCCCCCCCTCCTCCCCCCCAACCACCAAAAGTGGAGCTTCCCATGTGACTGAAGAAATGGAGGCAATAATCAAATCACTAGTCGGCTAATGTTATTGGGCAGTTCCATAAAATGGTAGAAAATTAAGCAGAATTCAGAAAGTGTACAGGAGAAGTGAGATAAGAGAAGAACGGAACACTGAGAAAAGCAAAGAATAGCGTGAAACCTCTGCAGAGTTGTTCACTGTGTAAGGCTGCTGGTGATCTTCCTACTAAACCCATTCTCACTCTCAGAGGGGTCCACTGACACAAATTTTCTCCAAGGACTCTGCTTTGGCCCAATTGGCATGGACCTGCACAGGTCCAAGTGTTCCTTTCACCAGTCCCACCAAAATGCTTTGACAACCGATTAAATTGCTGGCGGTGAAGGGTCGTGAGTGGCAATGTCTCTGACATCCACATAACCACAAGAAAACTATTAAAAATTAAAAATACCATTCATTATTAACAAAAAATGCAATTATTTAAAAAATTGTACCTCCCCCATTCTTCTCCGTTGAAATGATTGGAATCACTGAATCTACGCTTGGTTAGCCTGCCGTGTTTTCAATTAGCAGATTCCCCTGTGTAAATGTGGTGCTGCATCAGACAGCACAGGTCTCTACTGGCAAGCAGCTGTGTGGAGGTTTGTGACTGATGTGTCCAAGTAATGCCTAGGTGGGTGTCCTGATGTTCCACACTAGAGTAAGGTGCTGGCTGTTCCAGGGGAAACGCGAGGCTTCTCTTGCATACGTTTTGGGCGGTTATAATAACTTGTAAGCATAGGGATTGCCAAATTTCTTTATAAACATACTGATTATCAAAAGAAAGAAGAGGCTGATCTGGAACAAAAGAAGAAAAAATGTCTTTTGGAGGCCGTTGGATAGCTGAGATTAAATGAATACTTAATACTAAATCTATCTTTGCAAAGGTAGTGGATAGTGCCAATATTGTAGCAGAGCTGCTGGTAAAATTAGGCAGGAAAAAGAAGGCTTGGCAGTACTCCAGGAAAGTGGCCCAGTCTGAGTGGGATGCATCTAGACTGCTGATGAAAGGTGGCAGCTGAGGTTTCAAATTTCTTTAGATGAAGAAATCAAACCAGAGAATTGGAGGGTTCCACATGTGTTCGGAGAGATTATTCCTGTTGGTACAAGCTGGTTGGGGAATGCAATTGATGGAAAAATATCTGGGGATCCTAATCTTGAGTGAAAGTAGTTTGCACTTGTAAAACAATGCGAGCACCAGGAACCTTGGATGAACAGGGAGATTCCTTCTCCGCTAAAGTCCAGATCAGAGTCTTTAGAGGACGACCCGGTACTGTTCAAGAAGATCAATACAATCTCCGTAAGGCTACAGGAAAGCTGAGAGAAGTCCAGAACGAGCTAGAGGCTCAATTCAATCAAACACATGCCAGGCGACTAATGTAGGACCTGAACATCATTCTGGTCTACAAGCCAAATTTGGGGGCGACCACAGGTAATGATGGATCTCTACCAGAGAAACACAATATCTTTGAATAGGCAAACAAAGTTCCACCAAGGCAGGTCACCCCTTCCTCTGGCTCAGTCCCATAAACCTCAGTGGCAGAAGTCAGATCTGCTTTCATGAGGCTACACTCGTGGAAAATGGCCAGACCTGATGGAGATCCCTGAATGGGTTCTGAAATTGTGCCCCAATCAATTGGCCACAGTCTTCACCAACCTCTCACTTCAGCAGTCTACTGCCCCTGTTTGTCTTCAGGAAACCCCCCATCTTCCCAGTCCCCAAGAAAAATAAGGTGACCCATCTCAATGATTGCTACCCGTAGGTCAAACATTAACTCCAATGAAGATCTTTGCACGGTTGGCAATGGCTCACCTCTGTACCAGACTTCCAGACAATTTAGATCCCTTGCAATGTGTGTAAAGGAAAATTAGGTCGAAAGAGGATGCCATCTCCCTTGCAATATATTTAGCTCTAGATCACTTTGACAATAAGAACAACAATGTCAGGTTCATTCATTGATTACAGCTTAGCCTTCAACATCATAATACCAAATAAACTCAACTCTAAGCTCCTGGACCTTGGCCTCCATTGCCGCCTCCATTGGCAACTGGCTTCTGGACTTCCTGGCTGCCAGACCTCTGTCGGTTAGTATTAGTTATAAGATTCCCTCCATCCTGATCCACAACATTGGTGCTCCTGAAGGTTGTGTGCTCAGTCCCTTTTTCTACTCCCTGTATCCCATGATTGTGTACACGACCAGCTTGATCTAGTGAGCCGATGATACTACTGCTATCGGCAGGATCTGCAACAATGAGGAATTGGAGCACAGGAGAGATTGGGGACCTTGTGTCACGGTGTCTGAAGGTCAGCAAGAGGAAAGAGTTGGCTGTTGACCAAAGGAAGCAGGAACGTGGGAGGAGGTGTTGGTGAACAAAACCTTGTTCTAATCAACGATGCTAATGTAGAGATGGTCAACAGCTTCAAGTCCTAGTTCCTTCCCTTGATGTAGCGATCAAAAAAGATGCACCGGTGCATTTTCTCTCAAGTGTTTAAGGAGTTTCAACATGTCCAGGACTTCTCGGACATTTTCTCGGACTTCTACAGATGCTCTATGGAAATAATTCCGACAGGATTGCATCTCAGCCTGCCATGCCAACTGCTCTGCTCTTAACTGTGTGAGTGGTGAACGCAGAGCCCAGTTCATCACAGGCTTATCACTTCCTTCCACCCAGTCCATCTTCATGAGTTGGAAGGCAGGAAGTATCATCCAGATTACTGCCACCCTTTTCTCTCTTCTAGCTTCTGGAAGGAGGTAAGGAGCTAAAAATGCTGGACATTGAGGCTTAAGAACAGCTTCTTCTCCACTGGTATTAGACTCCTGAACCAATCGCTCCTTTCTCATCCCCTTCATGGAGGTTCTGCCACACTCTTGCTCTTAACTCTCCCTCATTCTGTTATTCCATTATTGCACTTTTGTAATTTTTTGCACTGCATCAGATTGCATTTCAATCTTTACACCATTCTGCTGTTTGGTCATTGTGTTTATTGTTGCATCTATCAGCATGTATATTGTGTACTCTGAACTTTATGCGAGCAATGAATTTCATTGCACCCTGGTGTTTCTGGCAATAGACTGAACTCAATCTGAACTTCTAAGGAAATTACTGCCAAAATGGAGAAAGTGTCTCAATTCTTCAATGAAGGGAGAGGGAGAGAGAATCGATGAAGACAATGAATTAACATTGCCTGTATGGACATTGTGGGTTTTTTGAAATGGAAAGAGAGTTGGAGTCATCCCATCACAGAGTTGTGGTATGCATGACATATGTTTGCAGATTAGTAAACCAGGGGCCTAAACAAACATTTCAAAGACCGAAATTCAAATCACTCCATGACAGCTGTAATCTTGGAATTTGGATAAACAGCAACAACCGTTTTTACAGTTGATTACAATAACTAACAGATTTTGTTTTTTTAAAGAAACCATCTGGTTTTCTGCCCTTCATGGGAGGAAATCTGCCCTTCCTTCCTGCTCTGGCCAGCGCCACTCTAACCCCCCCTCCCCCCCCTTGTGTTGAAATCCCCAAAGCTCTTCAAAATGGCCGAGCAAGCCACTCAGTCACCATGTCACCATTACCACCTTGAGTGGCGATAGATGACAGTCAATAAATGCAGGCCTTGCCAATGCCCCCTGGTTTCCAAAAATATATTTTTTAATAATCTTAGCCACAGGGCATAATTATAGGAGTTCCTCAGGCCATTGTGCAAGGCCCAGCCATCTCAAGGTGCATCAACAATTATCATGTGGCGTGGAGAAAATGGATTTTAAGTAGGATAGGCAATGCACACTGCCTCAGGAAAGCCACCAGCATCTACAAAGACTCCACACACCCATGCCACCGTCTGTTTCTTCCATCTGGCAGATGTTACAAGGTCTTCTACGCCCGCACCTCCAGGCTGAGAAACAGCTTTATTCCTAGAGCTATAGCTGCTCTGAATCGGACCTGCTGAGAGCCCGCCATGATCTGTCCCTGCCCCCATGGTCATCTGGCACAAATGACCCTGCATGAACCTATTTGCACTTTACCTTGGTTCTTTTTTTTCTCCCTTCTTTTTGTTGATTTTTGTTTTTGCCGTGTTTTATTTATTTTATAGCATCGATATGGAAGTGGCATTCTTAATCTCGTTGTACTTGTACACTGACAACAAAGATATATTGTATTGTATTGTCATTCAACATGGAAAGCAGGCCGTTTTGCCCAACTTGGCCGAGGAACCTCACCTAAGGTAGTCAGTCCCTCCAAGCCAGTAAGTGAAGCTCTTTGGAGGGGGGAAAGATTAATTGATAAAGGCTCGATGGTGCAAGGAAGGCTATTATTGACTGACATGATTCAAACTTCATCGGAGAAAATTAGTTATTTTGATGCTGGGCCAAAGAAAAGTAGTGGATTAGGTTTGAATAATGGAGATGTGAGGATAATATAGCTGAAAATTCAGTTCCTATAAAGAAAATAATTAGTAAGCATTCATGGAACGATGTATGCCAAACATCAGAGATTAGCTCTAAGAAAAATAAATGGCAAGTAAATGAAGTGGAAAAAAAATAATTTTACTCCAATTTCCAAGGGAGGTAAATAGCTGCTGAGCTGGGCCAAGTATTGGTACTAATTATTGACATACTAATTAAGCCAAAGAATGGTGTTCCAGGGAAATGAGTTTGCCTACGCTAATTTCACTTAAAAAAAATTGGCTCTCAGTTGGCTCTCTGAAATGCACTAAGTGAACAGTAACAAATGTTTTATTACAAACAGTGCTTTTATTTCTGACGTAGATAAATGAAGCAAAACATTTATCTGTTCTCTTTGACCTCAATATCTAAATTCCTTCTCTTTTAAAATTTTTTTTTTTCGTAATGTTTAATCTTGTTATCTGTTTTAACGTTTTTTCCTCTAAAAGGGCTAAGTTCTAGACCCATACCTGTGACTCAGGAATTTGGTGGAAGTTGGATGAAAAAGTTGCTAAAAGAATGTGGGACATCCCTATGGGTTATGTCAGTGATCACTGCTTTGAATGAAAGGTTCTCTCTTCATGCCTGGTGTGGATGGTGCATCCACCCTGTTTTAATCAGCACAGACTGTCTGGGAGAAAGTTGGAGTGTTTTATTCCAAGTGCATCATTCACAATGTAAAATAAAACCAGAAAATGAGTGGGAACAAGCTCAAGAGATTTCTGATGAAGGGACTTAGACCCGAAAAATTATATGTTTGTCTCGATGCTATATGACCTCCTGTGCTTTGCACATTTAAAACAAAATAATATTTCCAGCAACTTGAGCATTTAAGAAAAATCATCCATGGTTGTAGAGGGAGGAAGGGGGGGGGGGGGGGGGGGCAGCGAGAACACAGAGGGACCACCTGTACTCAAATGAGTACTTTTGTAACTTTGATGGCGCCAGATAAGTGGCGACTCTTCGCGTACTTTGTGTATTGTATGCAAAATCAATGAATTTCACTGTACCTAAGTACATGTGACAATAAAGTATCATTGATATCCAATATTAGGAATGCATTGGTTATTTTTCAGGATCTTTCCAATAGAGTAACACACCCTCACTGCTTTCCTAAAGTATCAGTCCAATTTTATATGATCAAGGCCCGAGCTAGTGAATAATACCACAGCATTCTGACTCAGAAGATGAATACTGCTAATTGAAGCTGTCATTGCATTGATCTTGCATCAGATAGTTAAGAAGTGTTTATCATCAGAATTAACTAAAGTCACAAGTGGGGAGTTTCACAGAAATATCAATAATGACAGACAATTGTTGGAGTATCCCATCTCTGCCACAGATTTATCCATCTCTCTGAAATGCAGGTCTCTAAGAGCTATCTTGGGGACTTGTACAATTAATACACTGTATGCAATTAGAGATATTGGATGTAAGTTCATAGGAATTTCTTGGTCGGGGCTAATTTATCAGAAAACTACTGATGCAATAATCTTAGTGAGGCAGGCGTGAGTTTATTTTGAAGGGGAAATGTATTTTGCCCATGTTGGTGAAGTCGTGGTTTATAAAACTATACATGTTTTTCATTTTTTCAACAGCTATTCTTTGTATTTTGATTTCCGCAAAAAATGTAAGGTTGGAAAAGATTCAACGTTTTGTTTTAACCAAGTAAATTCCACTTGAGGGAGGACTTTTAATTAAACAATGTAAGGAAACGGATTTGGTTAATTGGCTTTCTTCCAAAGTGAAATTCAATTGGTAAAACATTTGCCGAAAAAGTGGGGAGTTGTGTTGAGAGCTAAGTGAACTAAAATCCTCTAACATGTTTTAGTGGGCTGTGCAATCCAATTTCGGTAATCTCTGCAGAGTTGCCGATTTTGTTTGTTTGGATCAAATGTGCTTGTGTGCTGAGGCATCTGAGTATTCATCATGGTGTGTAAAGTATGCTTGGGCAGCACTTTCATTATCCATGCCAGACCAGTGTGTGGCTGTGAAGACCTGTTGGGAATCAACTTGGGTGGATTTCTTAATCCTCATAACGACTCTACCTTAGCCTCCCCCCCCCAACACTCCCCACTCTCGTGTTTTTTTCCCTAATTTATGTTAGCAATAAAGTTACCTATATCTGACAAATTTTAATCTTGTTCCTTAAATGCTGATAATTCTAGAACTGTAACTCACTTGCCTGAGACAACTTCACAGAGTTCAAAGTTTAATTCTTTAGTTTTCCTGGAACATCACTTAAATTTGCTGTTGTTCTACCAACACTGTTTACTACTTGAATGGTTTCCATTGGGCCTTGTTTAATTTCTCCTCTGAAAGCTGACAATGTAACTCTCCCTCCTTTTGGCATTGAAGTGCTTCATGCTCAAATCTCGGGCGAACATACAATACAGAACAGTACAGCACGGGAACAGACCTTTGGTCCACAATATCTATGCCGAACATGATGCCAAGTTAATTTCTTCTGCTTGCTTGTGATCCATATCTCTTTATTCCCTGCAGTTTCCATGTGCCTACCTAAAAACCTCTTAAATGCCACTATCCAATCTGCCTTCACCAACACCCCTGATAGCATGTTCCAGGCATCAACCATTCTCTGTAAAAAAAAAACTTGCCGCGCGTATCCCCTTTCAGCTTTCCTCCTCTGACCTTAAAGCTGTGCCCTCTAGTCTTTAACATTTCAACCCCTGGGGAAAAAGGTCTGTCTACCCAATCTGTGCCTCTCATAATATTCTATACTATCATGTCGCCCCTTAACCTCTGATGTTCCAGAAAAAAACAATCCAGGTTTGTTCACCTCTCCTTATAGCTAACACCCGCAAATCCAGGCAGCATTCTGGGATACTTCTTCTGCACCTTCTTCAAAATCTCCACATCCTTCCTGTAATGAATGGCATGACCAGCATTGTAAACCAAACTCCAAACGCAGCCTAACCAAAGTTTTATACAGCTGCCGCATGACTTCCTGACTCTTGTACCCAATTCCTTGACTAATTAACTTGATGCCTTCGTTACCACTCCATCTGCTTGTGATGCCATTTTCAGAGAGTTACGAACTAGGACCCCGAGATTCTGTTAAGGATCTTACCATTAACTGTTTACACTTACATTCAATCTCTTAAAAGCGCAACACCTCACACTGACGGTCCCTAATTATCCCATTCTCCTCCAAACCACCGAGGGGAGCTGCAGGTGGACACACTTCCTGCAAACATAGTCCTCGGGGACACTTGGCTGCTCCCTGATTTCCCACGTCTTGCAAGAGAAACGTACCATGCCACTGACTGTCAAAACTGCTCTTTTAATACGCACTTAAAATTAAATCAAGCAAGTTTAAGGAAAAGCAAACCTCAAACAACTTATCTTGTCCTTGCCTTGATTTTGTGTGTCCTCCTCACCGAAGCACACCATTCACTGAAGCCTGCACTTTCACCTCTCAATGGCTCTTCCACCTCTAAGAAATCCCTCTCAAAATGGCCACTCCAAAACAAAAGGTTGGGTTTGAACCCATGTCCTTAAAAGCTACCTTTATGTCTATAGTGGCTCATGTATTATTTGATCTGTACATATAAGGGTTACATAAAAATAGAAAACCTGTTTTTTTCATGGACTAAAATAAAGCATTCAGACTGATGTATCCATTTGCGATGACTATCAAGAGTAAATAAAGGTTAAAATACTTTCCCTGTTCTCTGCCTTAAATGCTTGTCATTTGCCTTTGAACTATGCATCTGAAACATTGTTCAATTAAAGTCAATTCAATAGAAGCATTGTTATGCATGCATTTACTACATGGTATATTTAGCAAAACCAACATTGTTATCCCATTGGTTTTATCCGTAGATTATTTTCCATAGAACATAGTTATGCAGAGTTACTTTGGAACATCTCAAAGCACTTCACACCAATAAAACACATCTATAAGGCAGAGAGACAAAATGCTGGAGTAACTCGGTGGTCAGGAAGCATCCGTGGAGAGCATTTTGAGTCTGACCCATTCTTTGGACTGCTGAGGGTTGGGGGAGGAGGAAAAAAAAAGTTGCATCCCTGTGATCAGTCTGAAGTAGGGTCGTGACCCAAAACATCACTTATCCATGTTCTCCAGGGATGCTGCCTGACCTGCTGAGTTACTCCAGCATTTTGTGTCTTTCCTTGGTAAGCCAGCATCTGCAGTTCCTTGTTTCTACTTCTATTTAGGTCTGTGTGCAGTTTACCGTACTTGTTCCTCATTAAACTAAACAAAATAGCACCTAAAATGAAAAGGGCTGAAACTAATGATATGCTTACTGTTCCTATACCCATTCCACCTGATTTTTAACCTCTTCTCTCCAAACCTATAATTTAAATGAGCTTAAAATAAGTCCATAAAATATTCCAGATGTTTAATATGAATAACACAAGGGTCTTCTTTGTGGCTTGTTTCAGATGGTTCAAGAGTGTTTATACCACCGTGAAAAGAGGATGGGCATTGATCTGGTTCACGATGAAGTGGAGACACAGCTACTTGAGGTGAGTGCCATTGGGATGGAACGTCTATTGACAGCATCAGCAGTACCTACATTTCACCTGGGCAGTCTGAAGAAGGGTCTCGACCCGAAACATCACCCACTCCTTCTCTCCAGAGATGCTGCCTGTCCCGCTGAGTTACTCCAGCATTTTGTGTCTATCTTGGAGCCAGAGGTATTGTCCCCATGATGCCACTGTGCAACATCACCTCATTACATAACCTTTGTGCATCAATCCTGATTTTGGAACAGCTATAATCTGCCTCAGAATGTATGCCTGAAGGTTGATGAACTGGAAATTCTGAAAGTAAAAGTCTGACTTTGTGTACAATGGTCTATATTGTACTATATTGCAGGGGTGATAATGAGTGGTTGGTGCCATGCCACTGTAGAGGGATGTAAGTGAAATGAGTCATAGATCTCAAAAACATGAAGATCAATGCCTATAGCTCCTTGTTAATGAACATGGAATATTGCTTTTCAATGATGTCAGCTGTTTGACCTGTTTTAAGAAACATCAAATCCACTTGTTAATGTTAGGATCTAGTATCCCAGTGGAATTCATTGATCAGTGTGAATTTATCAGCAGATGTAGCTTTCTGTTCTGTTTATTGCTATCAGCAGGGTGTTTGTAAAACTAAGACTAAATCCCTCTCACATAAGAAATGAAAAGTTCGTATGTGATCAGTCTGAAGAAGGGTCTTGACCTGAAATGTCATCCGTCCATTCTCTCTACAGATGGTGCCTGACCCACTGAGTTCCTCCAGTACTTTGTGTTTTGATCAAGATTCAGCATCTGCAGTTTCTTGTGTCCCCTGAAATCAAAAGCTGCTCAGCTGAAGCGTTGTAGCTTTAACTTTACGTTGCCCCGCTGTGACCTCGCTGTTTATTCCTCCCCATTCTATTCTCAATTTTGGCTTTGATTTTTTTTAAACCAATTTTGAATGCTGACTTTCGAGCAACTCATTCTGAATGAGGTGTTCCAAAATTTAACTTAATCTTCTGATTGTAAAACCAGGGTAATGCCAGGGATGTGGACCTTAAAATATGTGGATCGTACATCGCGAGCATTGAATGTAAGATGGCGTTCTACATGAGTAGCTAAAATTAAAGTCATATTTGAGTTCAATGCCAATGGAATAACCAGTGAGCCCATGTCTGAGTGGTAATAGAATTGCCTGAGTGGAGAGGTTCTGAGCCCAACGCAGTGAAAAGGGGGTGCTATAAGACGTAGAAAATAGGTGCATGAGTAGGCCATTCGACCCTTCAATCCAGCACCGCCATTCAATATGATCATCCAAAATCAGCATCCCGTTCCTGCTTTCCCCCCCCCCATATCCCTTGATTCCTTTAGCCCGAAGAGCTAAATCTAACTTTCTCTTGAAACCATCCAGTGAGTTGGCCTCCACTGCCTTCTGTGGCAGATAATTCTACAGATTCACAACTCTCTGGGTGAAAACATTTTTCTTCATCTCAGTCCTATATGGCCTACCCCTTATTCTTTAACTGTGACCCCTGGTTCTGGACTCCCTCAACATGGGGAACATTTTTCCTGCATCTAGCCTGTCCAATCCCTTAAGAATTTTATATGTTTCTATAAGATCCCCACTCATCCTTCTAAATTCCAGTGACTCTATCCTTCCCCGGGAAACCTGGGGTCTTTATTATAAATAGCAAATATTGCAGAAGCTGGAAATGTGAAATAAAATGAGGCAGGTTGAAATTCTCTGTGGGTTAGACAGTATCTGTGGAGAGAGAAACTGAGTAGTGAATCAGCGGAATTCATTGCCATAGAAGGCTGTGGACCCCAAGTCAAAAGATATTTCTAAGGCAGAGATAGATAGATTGTTAATTAGTAGTAAGGGTGTCAGGGGTTATGTGTAGAAGGCAGGAGAATGTGGTTGCAGGGAAAGATAGATCAGACATGATTGAATGGCGGAATAAACTTGATGGCCTGAATGGCCTAAAGGGCCTGTCAATAGACAATAGACAATAGGTGCAAGAGTAGGCCATTCAGCCCTTCGAGCTAGCACCGCCATTCAATGCGATCATGGCTGATCACTCTCAATCAGTACCCCGTTCCTGCCTTCTCCCCATACCCCCTCACTCCGCTATCCTTAAGAGCTCTATCCAGCTCTCTCTTGAAAGCATCCAACGAACTGGCCTCCACTGCCTTCTGAGGCAGAGAATTCCACACCTTCACCACTCTCTGACTGAAAAAGTTCTTCCTCATCTCCGTTCTGAATGGCCTACCCCTTATTCTTAAACTGTGGCCCCTTGTTCTGGACTCCCCCAACATTGGGAACATGTTTCCTGCCTCTAATGTGTCCAATCCCCTAATTATCTTATATGTTTCAATAAGATCCCCCCTCATCCTTCTAAATTCCAGTGTATACAAGCCTAATTGCTCCAGCCTTTCAACATACGACAGTCCCGCCATTCCGGGAATTAACCTAGTGAACCTACGCTGCACGCCCTCAATAGCAAGAATATCCTTCCTCAGTTAGGCGATTTTTAAGGCGACTGCCGGCGACTAGGCTGTCGCCGCACGTTTGCCGGTGTGTCGCAGGGTGTCGCGAGCATGATCGTGAGTAGTCTCCAATGAGTCGTAGCAGATCTCGGGTTGTCGCGGATAATTGATCCTGCTCGAAATTTTTCGGCGCCGGCTGGCTTGACGCCAATGATCGTAGCTTGTCGTGGGCGCTGTCGTAGGTTGTCGCCAGGTGTGGTAGGTTGTCGCCGGTACTGAGGACGGATGAATTTCATTGGCGACTACCAACGTCAACCGGTGACAGGTACCGGGATCGGAAGAAGACAGGTTGCGACAGGAACTGTCAGAACCCCGTCCACAGAAGTTCGGCTGCAACAGCCAGCTGTGGAATGGGGGCGGAGACCACGATGCTGTCAAAGGGGGGCGGACACCTGACCATACCGACAGCAAGGTCCGGCCAGACCACATTTTAGGTATATTTTGTAATTGTTTGAAGTTTATTTTTTTTTAAAGATTTTTGCATGTAGTTATCCACCTTTCATAGGAATATAATTTGTTTGAATAAAGTAGATTTTGGACATTTAAAAAAAAAATTGGAGTCTGAAGTTATTGCATTGTTAAGTACTTTCTCATGGCATCTCTTTCAAATATTCTAGTTTCATTCATTTTGACCAATGAAATAAACACTGACACCGGCATTGCACTGCATTTAAAAGATAACTCTTTTCATTTATTTAGATCAATAAAGCAAACACAAAGACAAGCAATTCACTGCATTGAAAGGCGAACTCATTTCATTTATTTCGATCATTGAAACATAACCAACACAACCAATGCACTGCATCGAAAAATAAATTCCTTTGGGAGGGTGTGGGGGGGCACTGAAAAGGGGCTTGGGTTGTGGTCTTTTGGGGGCTCTCTTCCTGGAGTGGTGGACCTCTGCTTGTGGAGTGGGCTGTTTGCTGCTGGTCTTCAGATAATATCATTCTGCCATGGTACGCTGCCTAGTTCGGAGTTGTAGTAAGTGCAGGTTGACGTCGGTTGTCGTAGCTTGTCGGAGTCCCTGTCATAGTGGACGTCCTAGGTCGCGAAGACTGGGTTCGCCGGTTGTCGGCAGCTTGCCGTCGCCTAGGTGGTAGGTTGTCATAGCTTGTCGTGGTCATTGTCATAGACATTGTCGTAGGGTTCAAAAGTTTTTTGGCGATCTACTACGACTTTGACAGTCGCCTTAAAAATCGCGTAACTGGGACAGGCCCTTAATTCTGCTTCACTCACTCATGAACTTATGGAGAGCTTCCTAGACCAGATGAATCGTGAGTTCTGAAGGAGGCTAGAGTTTGGCGTGTCCAAGGCTCGTCGCCTTTCCATGTCCCTCTCTTGCTGGGATGTACGACGTCACACTCTCCAACGTCAGAAAATACTTCTAGTTTTTTGTTTCTATCTGTTTATAGGAAATGAGAATAATCAAGTGCATTCAAGAAAGATTGAAAAGAGGCATAGAGAGAGCCGCTGAACAACTAGCGTAAGTTATTTTTTAATTTGTTACAAATTTGAATGAAAATTCATTTAACGTAATCGATTTTGAGAGTTTATGTTTATGCCGTACACTTGTATCTGTATTGGAAGAAGTTCTAAAAAACAAAAATGTTTCGCTTTATATTCTGTCTTCTTGAAAATGATGAGCTGAATGACTTCTGCATCGGAAATTTCTGAATCTATCTTCTAAATGTAGATGTAAAAGGGACAACCAGTCTGATCATTGAGACGGCAAACCTACATTGTAACACACCTATTCCAATCTGCCCATTCATTTTTCTGCAACTTATTGTCTCATGCATGCCTATTAATATCACACATCCTCCGCCACATACTCTAGGGGAAATTTACAGTTGCCAATTCACCTAACAACCCGTACAATTTTTGGTTGTGGGAAGAAACCACAGCGACCAAAACCCTTTCTCCCATAATGTACTTATAAAATCTCTTGGATTACCCTTAATGTTATCTGCCCGAGCTATCTCCTCTCCCCTTTTTGCCCTCCTGATTTCCTTTTTCAGCGTGTTCCTCAGTTCCCGAAACTCCTCCAGGGATACACTTGATCCTACCTGCCTATACCTGCCCCATGCCGCCTCCTTGTCCTGGACTTTTGTCAGTGCACTTTTATAAACATCCACCTTTTCAGGCATTCCTTTTCCTCCAAACAACCTGCTCCAATCCACTTGAGCGAGTTCCTGTCTAATACCTTCAAAGTTGGCTATGCCCCAATTTAGAATTTTAACTGGTGGGTCTGCCCTTTCTTTATCCATAATGATCTTAAAACTAATAGAACAATGGTTGCTGGTCCCATAAGGCTCATCCACGAACATTTCATAAGTCATCGAAGCAGAATAAGGCCTTTAGGCCCATTGAGTCTACTCCACCATTCAATTACGGCTGATCTATTTTTCCCTCTAACCTGCCTTCTCCCCGTAACCTTTGATACCCTGACTAATCAAATACCTGCCAATCTGTGCTTTAAAACCAACCCCAAAGATGTGGCCTCCACAGTCGTCTGTAACATCGTCAACTTGCCCCTCCCAATTTCCTAAAACTAGACCAAGTGTCGCCCTCTCCCGTGTAGGACCCTCTACATATTGCCTGAGGATACTTTCCTGACCACATTTGACAAATTCTGTCCCACATAAACATTTTGCACTGTGACAGTGCCAGTCAATATTGGGGAAAGTTAAAATCCCCTACTATGACCCCCTTTTGCTGAAACCCTTTAATCCAGGCGGCATTCTGGTAAACCTCCTCTGCACCCTCTCCAAAGCTTCCACATCTTTCCTGTAAGGGGCGACCAGAACTGCACACAATACTCCAAATGCAACCTAACCAAAGTCTGATAGAGCTGCATCTTGACTTCCCGACTCTTATATTCCATGCCCTTAGTAATGAAGGCCGTACCATATGCCTGCTTTACCACACTATCTACTTGTGCTGCCACCTTTAGTGAACGATGAACTTGGACTCCACGATCCCTCTGCACATCAATGCTGATAAGGATTTTGCCATGAACTGTAAACTCTCTCCTTGCATTCAACCTCGCAAAATGCATGCGACCAAGTCAGTCCCATACTTCTTAATCTTCCGGATCAGCCTACCATGAGGGACCTTATCAAAAGCTGTACTAAATTCCACGTATACAACATCCACCACCCTACCTTCATCAATCTCTTTTGTCATCTCAATAAACTCAATCAAGCTAGTTAGACACAACCTGCTACGTACATAGCTGGCTATCCCCAATTAGCCCATTCTCTTCCAAATGTGGGAGTAAATCCTATCTGAAAGAATTCTCTCCGACAGTTCCCCTACCACTGACATGTGGCTCACCGGCCTATAGTTCCCTGGATTCCTTCTACTTCCTTTCTTAAAATAGGAACAACATTGGCCACTCTCCAGTCCTCCGGAACCTCGCCTGTGGCTAGAGAAACAGCAAAGATCCTTGTTAAGGCCCCTGCAATCTCCTCTCTTGCCACCCTCAATAACCTGGGATAGATCCCATCAGGCCCAGGGAACTTATCCACCTTAATGCTCTTGAAGAACTTCAGCACCACCTCCTTTTCGGTCTCAAACTGCCGTAGCATATTTGTATTCTCCACACCAATCTTGCTGTCCTCCAAATTATGCTTGGTAAATACAGATATTCAAATGATATTTGATATTAAATTGTTATGGAATTTGCATGCTGTTGCATAATTAATGTTATACTAATATGTTTATCTGTTCAGGAGCAGAATTGAGGAATTTAAGGATCTGATGATGATTAAGTGCTATTTGGAGTAGAAGTAATCCACAATTGGGAACTATTGAAGGGATATATCAGTGAAGGCATCTGGTCAAGGATGAAAAATATGTAGCGTCATCTCTATAAATATTCTGGAGGTTATTCAAAGTACCATTAAATGGAGAGGATTGCGACCTTAGTAGATGGTTTTAAATGTTTTTGGAAAGCAAGGCTCGTTATCTTTGATAGGCACAAAGTGCTGGAGTAACTCAGCAGGTCAGGCAGCATCTCTGGTGAAAAAGGATGAGTGACGTTTTGGGTCGGGACCCTTCTTCAGTCTGACGAAGGGTCCCGACCCGAACCGTCACCCATCCCTTTTCTCCAGAGATGCTGCCTGACCCGCTGAGTTACTCCAGCACTTTGTGTCAATCTTCAATATTAACCAGCATCTGCCGTTTCTTTCTACACACTTCCAGTTATTTTTGGTTAGCTTCCATCTCTGGAGGCTAGTGAATAACATAGCAGTCACAATTGGTAATCCACTTATCCACTGATTCTATATATTCCAATGGAATTAGTGAGCGTGAACATGTATCAATTTAAGCAACCAAAAAAAGGGTGCATTTGAAGTTTTTTAATAACAGTAATGAATTTGGGATGATTAGTTACTTGATGTGTTGCACATCAATTGTGGGTGCAACCAGTGCTGATTCTCCAATCATTTTAGTTGGCTGCATTCATGACATAATTTCTGTCAAATGGCAACACATTTGAGGATGTAACTAGGAAAATTGATAGGGGAGAGTCAGTGGATGTGGTGTACCTCGACTTTCAAAGCCCACATAGGAGATTAGTGGGCCACATCGACAAGGTCCCACATAGGAGATTAGTGGGCAAAATTAGGGCACATGGTATTGGGGGTAGGGTACTGACAGGGATAGAAAATTGGTTGACAGACAGAAAGCAAAGAGTGGGGATAAATGGGTCCCTTTCGGAATGGGAGGCAGTGACCAGTGGGGTACCGCAAGGTTCGGTGCTGGGACCCCAGCTATTTACGATATACATTAATGACTTAGACGAAGGGATTAAAAGTACCATTAGCAAATTTGCAGATGATACTAAGCTGGGGGGTAGTGTGAATTGTGAGGAAGATGCAATAAGGCTGCAGGGTGACTTGGACAGGTTGTGTGAGTGGGCGGATACATGGCAGATGCAGTTTAATGTAGATAAGTGTGAGGTTATTCACTTTGGAAGTAAGAATAGAAAGGCAGATTATTATCTGAATGGTGTCAAGTTAGGAGGAGGGGGAGTTCAACGAGATCTGGGTGTCCTAGTGCATCAGTCAATGAAAGGAAGCATGCAGGTACAGCAGGCAGTGAAGAAAGCCAATGGAATGTTGGCCTTCATAACAAGAGGAGTTGAGTATAGGAGCAAAGAGGTCCATCTACAGTTGTACCGGGCACTGGTGAGACCGCACCTGGAGTACTGTGTGCAGTTTTGGTCTCCAAATTTGAGGAAGGATATTCTTGCTATGGAGGGCGTGCAGCGTAGGTTCACTAGGTTAATTCCCGGAATGGCGGGACTGTCGTATGTTGAAAGGCTGGAGCGATTGGGCTTGAAAAACACTGGAATTTAGAAGGATGAGGGGGGATCTTATTGAAACATATAAGATAATTAGGGGATTGGACACATTAGAGGCAGGAAACATGTTCCCAATGTTGGGGGAGTCCAGAACAAGGGGCCACAGTTTAAGTATAAGGGGTAGGCCATTTAGAACGGAGATGAGGAATAACTTTTTCAGTCAGAGAGTGGTGAAGGTGTGGAATTCTCTGCCTCAGAAGGCAGTGGAGGCCAGTTCGTTGGATGCTTTCAAGAGAGAGCTGGATAGAGCTCTTAAGGATAGCGGAGTGAGGGGGTATGGGGAGAAGGCAGGAACGGGGTACTGATTGAGAGTGATCAGCCATGATCACATTGAATGGCGGTGCTGGCTCGAAGGGCTGAATGGCCTACTCCTGCACCTATTGTCTATTGTCTATCAGTAAACGTTTGGTGAATAGCACCAAGCAATGGAAATGTGTTAGCATACACTTGGATTCGACAGCAACTACAGTTCAGGCCTTGGGCTGCAAGCGGTATAGGGGAGGGCCAGAGAGTGAACATTGGCATGATGTGCTGCATTAGCACTTGAAGGTCCCTGCACACAAGCCAGCAAGCGCTCGCACTTAGAACCTCTGAAAACACCTTGGTGGTTCAGTTTCAGTCTAACTGAACCTGAAATGCAAGCTTGGGATTTTTGTGGGTGTGCACAGAACAAGTTATTCATTTCACCCTTTGCTTATGCTTTGTGCCAGGGCAATCATTGGTGAATTAAAACAAATACCTGTAGTCAGATAAACATTGTTCATTACTGGCTGGCAAACTTAATAAGTCTTCCTGACTAACATAGTGGATTGTGAATGAGAAGAGTTTTATGATAGTAGAACATGTGGTTTTTGCAACTTTTGGCTGGGAACATGAAAAATACCAAGCGTTAATCATATCCAGACCTTTCGGATAGTCCCGCACACTGAGGCCGTACTAAGTATTTTCCTTTTCTTTGCATGTTTTCTTTTGGCCATATTTTGCAAAAGTTTCAGATTCTTCAGGGCTGCCACTTTTCCTGCTAAATATGCCATTTATTGTGCCATCTTTCCTTAAGGGAACATGAAAAGGAAACATTTAACTGAGCCAGAAACAGTGATAAAATAGTTACATCACTGAACTAAAGACCTGGGAATAGACACAAAATGCTGGAGCAGTCAGGTAGCATCTCTGGAGAAATGGAGTAGGTGACATTTCAGGTCGATACCCTTCTTTAGTCTGAAGAAGGATCTTAACCCGAAACGTCACCTATTTCTTTTCTCCAGAAATGTTGCTTGGCCCACTGAGTTACTCCAGCACTTTGTGTCGATCTTCGGTGTAAACCAGCATTTGCAGTTCCTTCCTACGCTAAACACCTGGGAAGTTGAGTTCATATTCCACTGTGAGGAGTTTAAATTCAGTTGATCAAATGATCTGGAATTAGTATTAATGATGATGTCAATCTTGTTTAAAGAAAAATTGTATTGACAAATAACCTTTAGAGAAGGAAACTTATCATCCTTGCTCATCTGGCCTGTAAATAATTCTCGACACACAGGAATGACATGTGAGAGCCCACTGACATGTGCCAGCAAGCCACTGTTACACACAGAGTCAGTCATACAGTATGGAAACTGACCCTTCCGCTCAACTTGCCCACGCCGACTAGTATGCCCCATTTACACTACCTGTGTTTGGCCCCTATCCCTCTAAAACTATCCTTTCCATTAAAACGATCCTATCCATGTAGTCATATTACTGCAGCAGTTCAAGAAGATAGCAACAGAGAGACAGACTGTAGATTAACCAGGATGTAGTCTGGGCTGGAGGCTAGTAGTTGTAAGGGGAGATTGTACAGGCTGGATTTATTCTTACAGGAACATAATAGGTTGAGGGGTGACCTCTGAACTTGGAACAAACATAGAACAATACAGCAGGGGAGCAGGCTCTTCGGCCCACTACAATATTGTGGGCCGAAGGGCCTGTTCCCCTGCTGTATTATCTCCTCTGTTAATCACAAAGTTAATCTCTGCCTGCACGTGATCCATATCCCTCCGCTGGACTTAACATCGCCGGCGCGGCTCGGCTGCGGGACTTAGCAGCGCCCGGTGCGGCTCGGCCGCGGGGCCTTCCATCGCCCGGCGCGGCTCGGTCGCTGGACTTAACATCGCCGGCGCGGCTCGGCCGCGGGACGTTTCAGTGCCCGGTGCGGCTCGGCCGCGGGGCCTTCCATCCCCTTGCGGGGGCTGTGCGTGTCGGTCGCCTCGGTAGGGGTCGAGCTGCCTGTCCGTGGGCGTGGGGGGGGGAAGAGAGTGGAAGTTTTGTTGCCTTCCATCACAGTGAGGGGGTGTTTGGAGTCACTGTGATGGATGTTTGTGCTGGGGTCGTGTGTCCTATGCTCTTTTCTTTTTTGTTGTGTTCTGTGACTGCTGTAATTTCGTTCGGTATCTGTACCGAATGACAATAAAGTTCTGTATCTGTATCTCTGCATATCCATGTGCTCATCCAAAAGACTTACACACCACTATCATATATGCTTTCATCACCACCAGGCCCCCACTACTCTCTGTGGGGACAAAACCTTTCCCACACATACAGCCGATCAGCCAAAGCATTATTACCACTGACAGGTGAAGTGAATAACATGGGTTATCTTGTTACAATGGCACCTGTCAAGGGGTGGGATATATTAGGCAGCAAGTGAACAGTCAGTTCTTGAAATTGATGTGGTGGACGAAGGTGGAAATGGGCTGGAGTAAAGACCTGAGCGACTTTCACAAGGGCCAATATTTGTTATGGCCAGACGACTGGATCAGAGCATCTCTAAAACGGCAAGGCTTGTGGGGTGCTCCTGGTCAGCAGTAGTGAGTACCTACTGACAGTGGTCCGAGGAGGGACAAACCACAAACCTTGGGCGCCCAACCTTGGGTGCCCAAGGCTCATTGATGCTCGAGGGCAACGAAGGCTATCCCGTCTGGTCCGAACCGACTGTGGGAAGACGACAAGCCGGAGGAGGGAGTGTGATGCTCTGGGAAATGTTCTGCTGGAAAACCCTGGGCCCGCCCATTCATGTGGACGTCAATTTTACACGTTGCCTACCTAAACATCGTTGCAGACCAGGTACACCCCTTCATGGCAATGGTATTCCCTGATGGCAGTGGCCTCTTTCAGCAGGATAATGCACCCTGCCACACTGCACACATTGTTCAGGAATGGTTTGAGGATCATGATGAAGTGTTCATGGTGTTGCCCTGGCCTCCAAATTCTCCAGATCTCAATCCGATTGAGCATCTGTGGGATTTGCTGGATCGACAAGTCCGATCCACGGCGGCTCCATCTCGCAACTTACAGGACTTGAAGGATCTGCTGCTAATGTTTTGGTGCCAGATACCACAGGACACCTTCAGGGGTCTTGTAGAGTCCATGCCTCGGCGGGTCGGCGCTGTTTCGGCGGCACACGGAGGACTAACAGCATATTAGGCAGGTGGTCATAATGTTTTGGCTGATCGGTGTATTCTTTAAATTTACAGCTATGCCTTCTTGACTTTCACATTGCCACCCTGGGAAGAAGGTTCTGACTATCTACCCGAGATATGCCTCATAATTTTCTCTAGTTCTATCAGGTCTCCCCTCAACCTCCGGTACTCCAAAGAAAACAATCCAAATTTGTACAATATTGTCTCCTTATACCTAATACCCTGTGAATCTGACAGTGTTCTGGGAAACCTCTTCTGCACCCTCTCCAAAGCCTCCACATCCTCAGTGTAGGGGTAACTAGAACTGCACACAATACTCTGAAAGCAGCCATACCAAAGTTTTTTCAAGCTGCAAGCGACTTCCTATCCCTTAACCTTGTGGAGGTTTATAAAATTGAGAGGCATAGAAAGGATAGATGGGCAAAATACTTTTCCCAGGGCAGAGGAATCTAGATTAAGAGTGCACAGGTTTCTGGTGAGAAGAGATAAATTAACATAAGGTAAATATTTGGAACACGTTGCCAGTGGAGGCAGATCCAATTAAACATTTAAAAGGCTGTAGGACGGGTCCTTGGATCAGCAAGGAGCAAAGGGATAAAGGGCAAATGCTGGCAAATGGGATTATCGTGCGTAGGCCTTTTGATTAGTGTGCCATGAAGGCCAGGTTCTGTGCTGTACACTTCTAATTTTCTGAAGATAGTATCAATGAATTTAAATTTGTGCCGAATGAGATTCTGATCATTAATCAGCAGAACAATGGTGGCATCCAAAAGCCAAACTGAAATATCTAACCTTTCCACCACTTTTAAACAGCAGCAGGAGGGGTGAATCTTTGCTATTTCTTTCTGTGAAGTAACCTTGCAAGTATGAACTTTCTCTTCTTATTAATACAGAAATAACAGAGCAGCTCAGCATGAACTGGAACGAGATCTGTGTGATAAATGTTCAGCATACTGGATTGACGATAAAGCGCATCAGATGAAGAACACCTCCGATAGTATCAACTATTACTGTGGAATTGAACAAGTGAACGCTACGTAAGTGTAACAACCCCATGTGATTCTTTGTTCTGGAGTGTGTATGCCTCAGATTAATATATTCAATGTTAGCCCAAGGGCATAAAAAAAAGTACAGGATGAACAGTGAAACTCCATCAAACTCGCTGTTTCACATGGATTGTTGCAAGAAGGTTGGTGGGAAAAGTGCAAAAACTGAGTCCATGGTAAAATCAAACAGCAATGTCTAGAAATTGTTTTTATGATATGGTCTTGTGGGGAAGATTTTGACTTTTCATGGCAGTGTAAATCAGGTTGACAGCAAGTTGTCAGAATTCGTTGCAACTCTCCTTTCTATTTACACTGAAATTGTCCTGATGGTTCAATTAGAGAGATGTGCGATGGGCTGCAAATTTCTTGTTACCAGTGTGTAATGTCAATACGGCCTTTTAAATATGATCCTGCAAAAATCCTCTATCCATCCTTTTTTTTTGCTACAGCTGACGATTTTAGTTTGAAGCATGGTAGTTGGGAGAGCATTTCACCACACCTGAACCATGTCATGCTTAGTTCAGTTTATTGTCACGTGTACCGAGGTACAGTGAAAAACGCTTGTTGCTTGTTGCTAACCAGTCAGCAGAAAGACAATGCATGATTACAATCGAGCCATTCACATGATAAGGGAATACTTGATGCTGATGTGAATCCTGTTTTTCTAAAAGCAATAAAACATAGAAATCTCACAAAAAGTTGGAGTAACTCAGCGGGACAGGCAGCATCTCTGGAGAGAAGGAATGGGTGACGTTTCAGAAGAAGGGTCTCAACCCAAAACATCACCCATTCCTTCTCTCCAGAGATGCTGCCTGCCCCGCTGAGTTACTCCTGCTTTTCATGTCTATCTTCAGTTTAAACCAGCATCTGCAGTTCCTTCCGACACAAAACATAGAGAGTGATTTGCACCACATCTTCCAATGGGTTAGACTCTTTCATGCTGTGAAACAGACCAGGTAACTGGCCTCCAACACACATAATCTAATAAAACAGCAATTTGCCCTTAAAAGGCTGTTGTGACAACAGAATATGTGTTTGTTCACAGTAGCACAGGTGAGATGAGTGAACAAAGCTATTTCCTCTAATGGTGATCCATCAGTGGCACTGGCGCAAGAGCTGAGACTGATCTCATTCAGGGCTGAAGGCTTTCCTTTAGAGCAAAGCTCAGTGAAGACCTGCATGGAGAGTATTCACTCAAAAGGCAATTGCATCCACTCCCAGGCTGCTCAGACCTGACTGCATCTGAGGCCAAATCTACCCAGTTTCAGCATGAAACCTAAGGGAAATGTGTCTGTGTTGCACATACTCCTCACAGCACATGCCAACAATGAGGAAAACCTAAATTGGCACTGGTATTTTTCACATTTTCCCATTGTGTAAAAGTTGGCTGGCACTCCTACTGCAGCTGAAGATAGCATACCTGCTGTCATAACAAGGATGCATCTGCTGGTCAAAGGTCCTCCACTGACGTCTTGGATTTTTTGGTAGAATGGTCAATCATGGATGCAGCCATTAACTCTGGTCTGTGTTTCTTCACGGGTGGAGATGTTCAAGCACTTGGTTTCTACACAATGAGAAACTGGAACTGTTAATTCCTACTTGTGTGCATCAGTTATTTGCATATATATTGAATATTATTCATCACAAACGTGTTTAGGTCGGCCTTGGAGATGATGGCCAAAACCGTGGTAACGACTTGTACTCAATGGTACTGTGAAGCTCAGGTTAAATCTTGAACTGTGTTTCACCCATTTTACAGAAGTATCAAGGACACAACAGCACTAATTTAATTTATGGACTCGGATGGTGAGATTTTACTGAGGTGAAAATGCAACAAAGATTGACCAGATAATTTATTTGAATTCTGAGACTGAATTTGAGGCCTGTCCTTCGTGGCCACAGTACTATTTTTGTGTCTAAACCAGACAATGGCCTGTTATCCACTCACCCCTCTGCTCTTCCACTCCAAGCTATATTCTATCCATTTACTGCCTCCTTTTAAAATGCAGTTGCCTTTTTGTAAAAGCTGTGTCAGACCCTTGGTGTTGTGATGTGTGCAGTACAAATTGCCTGATGTGTCTCTCTGATGACTTGGGAAAATGTCGATTGTGTCAGCTTCATGTGTGCAACCACCCACTTTGCAAAGAGCTATCTTGTTTCAGATGCTATCTGCTGGCAGATGGAAGAACTCTGAGCTAAAATATCTTGAAAAGCAGAGGCAATAAAAGCAGATGTCCAGGTTCCTGTATGTACACCTGCAAATGCAGGGTTTCAAGTTGTGACAAGTGCCAACAAGCCATCACGAGTGCTTTATCACCTGCATTTGTTGGCATTTACCTCTGCAGAACTCGTTCAGAAATTCTGAAGAAATGGAGAACATTAGTTCAATCCCGTACACCAGAACTCAACAGTCTCTTTTGCTGGCTCTGAACTTTACTGATTTCACCAAGTATTTGAGTTCCAATGACTACAGCCAATAGACAAGAGTGTCTGGTGGGATGTGCAAAGCCTTAAGGTTAATCGATAATGGCAGGGGAAAGGGAACAGTAAAACAATTTATGTGCAAGGAATGAGAACAATGCAAAGTTGGCAGACTGTCCAGGAAAAAGAGAAACAAAGCCGCTTTAATTGAGAAAAGAGCAGACAAAGCAGAGCTGAGTTACACTTTAAGAAAACCAGTATGACACAAGAAATCTGCACACACAACTGTATAATCTGTGTATCAGTTGACAACATACTCCCTCAGAAGATCTGGTCTCATGAACATTTAATGAAATTAAACACATCAAATGATCCTTTTTGCACTTGCAGTGTTATCTGTCCCCAAAATAATACCACGTTTAGGCTTCAAAACTGAAATCCATTTTGTCTTCAAGGACAAATTATATTTAAAGATTAAACAATTCCAATAAAATGACTCTTCTGACCAACACTGTTTAGAAAAAAGCCTTTGAATAGCTAATGACTTCACTTAAAATATATTTACATAGGGATGAGTCACCTGGGATTGGGGAATATTTTACGAGTTTTCTGTGTGGGGAAAGTCAACCAGTTTTTACCCTTTCCAAAGGAGAGCTTTCTGCTGTAGAAAACCCTTTCCCAAGCTCTTGGCCCCCTGTCCAACATGAGGAGATTCCAAAAACCTGCAGTATCTAAATATTAAAGAACTCACAATCCATCTAAAAGCCACTTTTTAGTTTAGTTTAGAAATACAGCGTAGAAACAGGCCCTTTGGCCCACAGAGTCCATGCCCACCAATGAACATCTGTACACTAGTTCTATTCTACACACTAGGAACAATTTACAGAAGCTGCGGCACGGTGGCGCAGCGGTAGAGTTGCTGCCTTACAGCGAATGCAGTGCCGGAGATTCGGGTTCGATCCTGACTTCGGGCGCCGTCTGTGCGGAGTTTGTACGTTCTCCCCGTGACCTGCGTGGGTTTTCTCCGAGATCTTCGGTTTCCTCCCACACTCCAAAGACGTACAGGTATGTAGGTTAATTGACTGGGTAAATGTAAAAATTGTCCCTAGTGTGTGTAGGGTAGTGTTAATGTGCGGGGATCGTTGCGCGGCGCGGACTCGGTGGGCCGAAGGGCCTGTTTCCGTGCTGTATCTCTAAATCTAAAAAAGCCAATTAACCTACAAACCTACACGTCTTTGGGATGTAGGAGAAATACAGATCCTCCGGGGAAAAAAACAGGCGGTCACAGGGAAAACGTACAAACTCCATACAGACAGCGCACAAGGTCAGAATCGAACCCGGGTCTCTGACGTTGTGAGGCAGCAACTCTACCGCTGCACCACCATGCGGCTCACTTTGTAATCCTTGAACCTGCACACGGAAGAAGTCAAACCTGTGGCAGGTCTGATGTCCATCTACTTAAAGTGAAAATGTCTAAAAATAAAATTGTAGAAGAATGCCTATTTTTCTGATATTGGACAGGCCATTGATCACTGCTGGTGACTATTTACTGGTCAGAAATTGTTGAACTGGGCAGAATTGAACTTACATGTCAAAATAGACTGTAGTAAATGTACACCTTTCATTTCATCCCAAAATGCTTTAAAGCCAATGGAATACTTCTCAATTGTAGCACAGTTTTGATACAGGAAATACAGCAGACAAGATGCCTGGAGCAAAGTTCCACGAAGAAATGTGTCCAGAAAAAAGCTTTATTTATGTTGAATGAGGGTTAACTATCAGTTTGGCCATCAGGGATAATTCCTTATTCCTTGAAATAGAGCCATGTGTTCTTTTATGTCCATCCAACAGAGCAGAAAAGACCTTGGTTTACTATCTCCAAAGACAGCATCCCTTGTACTTAACGTAACACTCCCTTCCTACTAAACGGGAGTCTCAGCCCAGATGTTTAAACTCTAATCTCTGGAGTGGAATTTGAGGCCACAATCTTCTGACTCAGTAGTGAAAGTGCCACCCACTGAGTCATATCTGTCCCTGAACAACTCTCGACTGTAAAGTATGCAACTTCATAAAATCCAATTATGTGACTCACCGACTTGAGTCCTGAGAATTCCTCGGCTGGACTAACCATTGATAATTGCTAGTACTACTCATTGTGAATGTTGGCTCGGACTGTGGACTGGAGATGTCTTTCCAACCTCTCCACTGAAAGGCTGCAACCACTTCCTGCCAAGGACCTTGCATGAAAACAGACACTTGGGAAGTAGTGAGGAGCCGAGTGACTCTGGGGATATCTAAAACATTCAGAGCACATTAGGACTTAAAGATACTTAATAAATTAAGTTGATTTATCTTTCCCTGCAATGTGGTAGTGCTGTAACAGTCTAAAACCAGAGGATGTTTATCTGTTGCTGACTGGGTTATTGTTTGCCCACAGCTGTGGCAATAATCTTCTGATTCCTGCTAGAATGGAGACAGGAGAGCGTTTCCAAAATAAGTATGGACCTGCTCTTACACTTTTCTCAGGAATTTGCCCTGAAACTCTGAAAGAAGAATTGGAGTAAAGTGAGCCGAGCTGTGTGTTTGGCTCGGACGCCACTACCAAATAAATCTTTCCATCAGCAATGCCATCTCGCCTCCAATAAAAACAGTGGAACATTCAGTGCTGGAAAAAAGCTATGAGCAAACATGCATGTTTTTAATAAAACCAATCGTGGAAGGTCTACAAAATGGGCAGAAGAGTAGTTTCACCACTTGATCTCCTCCAGTTCATCACAGTTTTGATGGTGCAAAGTGTCTACATTAGTTTAGTTTAGTTTTGAGATACAGTGCAGAAATAGGCTCTTCAGCCCACCGAGTCTGCGCTGACTAGCGCTTCCTGTACACTAGCGCTATCCTACACACCAGGAACAATATCAATCTTTACCTACAAACATGTATGTCTTTGGAGTGTGGGAGAAAACTGGAGCACCCGGGGGAAACCCACGCAGTCACAGGAAGAATGTACAAACTCCATACAGACGGCACGCGTAGTCAGAATCGAACCTGGGTCTCTGGCACTGTAAGGCATCAAGTCTACCACTGTGTCACGCGTGCCCGCCCCTAAGTTTAAGCATAAGCATGTTTAAGCATGGATCTGATTAGCTATGCAGCGGGATTTCTTTTAGCTGGATGGCTTTTGTTAGCAGTGATTTTCACCAGGCACAACTCTAAACAAACATTGCCGTCTTGTAGTGTTGCTTGTTTACTTCTTGTTGAATGATCTCACTGTTTGTAATGACCACAGCAGAGCCAGTGGCCTTAATTTCCAACATGAAAGGAACAACAAGCTTGTGGTGTCATGTTTCTAAAGAAGAAAGCCACAGAGGGAATGCAATACATTTAAAATATATATTTCCTGTCCTAAGCATCATTTTCCAATCAAGAGCATCTGGCCGCCTTAAATATTTGGCAGAGCAATCCAGCAGGAACATATTGGTAACTTGATAGCCATTCCTCCTCTGCTTGTAGAGTGGTGGATTACACTCGGCAGCTCTTAGCGTGGTGATACCAAAGAAGTTATGCCATCCATATCTTTGATTTATAAATACAATGGGAAATCATCTTGAGCGTGTTCAACCTCCAGTTCAAATCGTTTGGCATGGTGCAAATGCCAAGCAGAATGAGTGCACCAGCACATTGGCTATCATACAGCACACTGGAAGAGTAAAAGAGATCGTCTGGGTGAACGTGCCCGTCACCATTTTAGCATTCTGAATCATTAACTCTGGTTACGGAGGAATAGAGTTTGTAAACTTGTATTCCCGAAGCACAAAGATAAACAACACATCTGCCACACAACACTGCTGACTCAAAGATCCCTCTGTCTCACTATGCTTAAGGGAGACACTTTATTTAACTGGTTTCAGTCAGGTGCAAGGAAATGTATGGCGGAGCTTCCATCAGCTGATGACTTGAACTTTATGAATAAACATATCAAACGCCTGATTCAGAGTAGATCTTTTCAGTTAATAAAACCACTTTTATTAAGGCTCCAAATTCAAACTGACTAAAATTGCAATTTTTACCTTTAAGCCATCATCTGTTGTAATTATTTCATTAGGATCACAAGCCCGGGTTCCTGGTTGAAGTACACAGAAGAAAACATCCTGCGTTCACAGTGCGAGCGGGCGGCCTCAGCGAGACTGCGGGACGAGCTTGAAAAGCTTCTGGCTGCGACTTCGGAGGAGTTGTGGAAGCAGTTCAACAATGTCAATCTTGCATTTACGCATCGCATCTTTGAAATTGGTGATGCCAAGAAAAAGCTGCAGATGCACCTGGCAAAGGTAAGGGATGAAAACTGAAAATGTATTTGTATCTGAAGAAAAGTGGGATGTATTAGAGGATGCAGTTTTGCCCAAATGTAGTTACTCGAGGAGATGGTAATGCCGAGCCACCTTGAACTATCCAGGGCTGTTGGATCAGAGAATTTCAAGGATTTGTCCATGTGTTAATGAAGAAATCATACTGTATGCCAATGCCAGGAGATATCTTGGGTGGAAATGATCCTATGTTTTCTCTACCACTCATGTCCTCAGTGTTTGAGATCACGATTGTCATGGAAGTTCCAGCCTTGTTGTAGTGCATCCAGAGAAATGAAAAGTCCCTGTCATAGGAAGGGTGGGGAAACTGATATATTGTGTTTCAGAGCAGTGCATCATTCAACCAATATCCTTAGTCCTGTGTAGTATTGAACTACTTAAGAGTTGTTGGGGCTTTGCTTCCCCAACAAGTGAAGTACATTCCAATACATCCCTGAATTGAGATATTATCTCCTAAATTTAGGACAACTGAGTAGGTGATGCATATTTTATGCTCTCCTGACATGACCAGAAATTTCAAAATGGTGATCGCAGGTTGCTCTAAGGGCATTTTCACCTTCTGCTCCTGGGATTGGACAAGTCACTTCCAACCAAGTTCAACATCATGAACCAGATGTTTGCTGATGCTGTGTTTGATTTACAGGTGTAAAATGGGAACCAAATGGTTCACTGCAGAACTATGACGTGTAGAGTGCTAGTACAAATACTGAGCTAGAGTTTGGTATTCCTGCCACTTTGGTATAGACCTCAAAATGAGTATCTGATGTTTGCCCTTGAAAGATGTTTTAGTTCATTTGCAATACTGCCTGTTTGGTGGTCCTGTTATTAAAGTGGCTTGGCTTTTATTGAGATGACTGCAATCAGGACAACCAAGTCTGCCTTTGGACGAACAGGTGGTTCCTTAAAAGGAACTGCTACAAGCCACCACCAAAAAAGGTGCACATTAAAAATAATCTGAATGTGGAACTTTAAGATGGATGAATACTTCTCATGACTCTACATTGCAACCGTTAGGGGGCTGATGATCCTCTCTTGTTTGTTATTTCAGCCTCTTTCTCTCCTAATCGCTCTCTTGAATGCCTTGACCATTCTATCAGTCTCAACTAGGGTTGCCAACTGTCCCGTATTAGCCGGAACATCCAGTATTTTGGGCTAAATTGGTTAGTCCCGTATTAGTATGGTTGCCAACTTCCTCACTCCCAAATAAGGGACAAAGGGTGACGTCACCGTTCCATGCCCCACGCTGTAGGCCCCGACACTGTAGGTACCGACACTCTAGGTTTCCAACATTTTAGCTCTGGACAGTCTCGGTCCGGAGGCCCGGGCGCCGCCTAATGGAGGTTGTGTAGCAACCCATCTCCCGAACCGGGCGGCCGCCATTGGTGGAGCGGGAGCACGTGGCCGCTGGCTGGGTGAGGTCACGTGGGGCGCGGGGTGGTGACGTCACTTTGTCCCATATTTAGGAGTGAGGAAGTTGGCAACCCTAGTCTCAACACATCCCAGTTCCAAACCCTTCCTCCCTCTTGCGAGATTTAACTTTAGAAACAAAAATGGAAATAGATTACTGATAAGCTCAGATGGTGTGACTGGTGAACTCAAATTTCACGCTTCCGTGTGTAGAAAATGCCTTGTATCAAAACATGTTTTCTATTTTGTATTGTCAGTACAAGTCAGTTCTCCCAGCTCTTAGTCAGAACATTTTCTCACCTTGCATTTCTGTTCACAACATTTATATATGCACAAATCTGGATGTTTCTTTGGACTGGTTTGACCATGCTGCTAAATTTAAGGAAGTTGCCAGATGTTAGAGAAGGACTTTCTTTTTGTTTCTTTGTCTGAACCTGTACATCATTGTGTCTCCTTTGGAATTAATGCTTAATTTATAAGTAATTTTGATCAAAAAAATTATCACCATTTTAAGTCCTGTTCATGACTTAATTCTCAGAGAAACATCTTTGTTTTATTGGTTGGTTGATTTATGTTGGACTTTGAAATGTAAATAGCATCGCATCCAAAGCAATTTACTGTAATCCATTATGCATGATAAATTAATGTTAAAATGAAGGCAATCAGGTTTTAAAAATTGTGTTCCACTTCACATAGGTCACCGACAACTATTTGTTCCTGCGTCATTCTTTAGCAAACGTTTTATGTTTTAAACTTTAGAATTTAGAGATACAACCCCAGAACCAGGCCCTTCGGCTGGCCAGCGATCAACCTGTACACGAACACTATCCTACACATGAGGGACAATTTATAATTTACAAGCCAATCAACCTACAAACCTGTGCGTCTTTGGAGTGTGGGAGGAAACTGGAGCACCCGGAGAAAGCCCACGGGGTCACAGGGAGAATGTACAAATTCCGTACAGGCAGCACCCGTGGTCAGGATTGAACCTGGGTCTCTTGCGCTGTAAGGCAGCATCTCTACCACTGTATCACTGTGCCTCCCTAATAGTGATATTGGGAACAACAGCTGCAAGAATGAACTTCTTTGCACCTCATCGTACTTGCGCATGTGGCACTAAACTTACTTGAATTGATGTGTCATTATTTACTCCCATTCACTTGCTAATTCTGGCAATGTCATCGATGGAAATTTGTGTATCCACAATCAGTTTTTTGATCTTTGCTTCTTGGTAAATAATACATCCAGCAAAGTAAATAAACATTTATTTAAAGTGGACTAATAAAGTTCAAAATGATAAACACGTACTATTTTCACCAAGTTGAACAGCAAGTGTCTGATCCTGTTCTTACACAGTGCATATTTCCCTTCAATTTAGATAATGCACCCTTCTGCCATCCTGAAGCCAGGCCTAAAGGGCTGCCAATTGTACAAAACCTCAAAATCCGTGGAAAACGTTGTCTTTTGTTATACTGCATTTGTGATTTAAGGAGACCCGATGATTTAGATTTAGAGATACAGCACGGAAACAGGCCCTTCGGCCCACCGGGTCCGCACTGCCCAGCGATCCCCGCACATTAACACTATCCTACATACACTAGGGACAATTTTTTTACATTTGCCCAGCCAATTAACCTACATACCTGTACGTCTTTGGAGTGTGGGAGGAAACCGAAGATCTCGGAGAAAACCCACGTAGGTCACGGGGAGAACGTACAAACTCAGTACAGTCAATAGTCAATAGTCGTTTATTTGTCACATACACATAAATGTGTAGTGAAATGAAACATTACCTGCAGTTCAACAATAAGACCAATAAGAATAATCAATAAAAATGCAATAACACATAAACTATAAACATAAATCATAAACTAACACCAAACAAAAAGAAACATCCATCACAGTGAGTCTCCTCCAATCCCTCCTCACTGTGATGGAAGGCCAGAATGTCTTTTTCTCTTCCCCTGCCGTCTTCTCCCGCGGTCAGGCTGTTGGAGTTGCCACGTCGGGGCGGTCGGGGCTCCCGACATTGAAGCCCCCACCGGGCGGAGAAAATCCCGCGGCCTATTCCAGGCCGCGCCGGACGGTGAAAGGTCCGCGGCGGGCCGACCCAAGCCCCGCGATTCGGGGCGGGCGAACACGCTGCCTCTGCCGCTGTCGGAGCTCCTGGTGTCGGCCCCTATCCAGGGGCCTGTGGGCTTCCGACGTTCAGGCGGCCCGCGCCGGAGCCTCCGGAGACGAGTCGCAGCCGCTCCCGCAGCATCCGCAGGCAGCCAGCGCCGCAGGTGGTGAGTCCGGGCCGCGGCCTCTGAGAACCAGAACCCAGGTGGTCCCAGGTGCATGGCCGGTGGTAGGCCGCAGCGGGAACGGAGACACGACACAGAAACAAAGGTCGCGTCTCCGTTCGGGAGAGAGAATTTTACAGTTCCCGTTCCCTCCCACCCCCCACATAACATACAAACACTACACCATATTAAAACTACAATTCATACAAAAACAACAAAAAACACAAAAGACAGACGGACTGCAGGCAAGCCGCAGCTGCGAGGGCAGCGCTGGCTCCTTGAGCTCAATTCTACTTTCCTTCGACTACAGACGGCGCCCGTAGTCAGGATCGAACCTGAGTCTCCGGCGCTGCAAGAGCTGTAAGGCAGCAACTCTACCGCTGTGCCACCGTGCCGCCCTGGTGCAGGTGGGTTGGTCTGCTGGTTCACAACTCCAGCAATTGGAGTTCAATCCTGTCCCTGTGTGGAGTTTGCATGTTCTCCCTGTGACCATGTTGGTTTCCCCAGGTCATGTTCCAGTTATCCCACCCCCCCCCTTACCAAAGGCAGGTTAATTGGTCACTGTAAATTACCTTTGGTGTAAGTGTGCAGCAAGATGAACATGGAGTTGTGGAGTGGAATTATGTTACAGTCAAATAAATTATGGGAATGGAAGTGATGTGATTGCTCCGAGTTCCAGCATGGATCAGATGGGCCAAATGGCCTCTTGTACAGTGAGGAAATATAGTATTTAATGTGGATAGATGAAAGCTGAAAATAAATTTAATGTAAGTTTCGAGATACAGGATGGAATCATGCCCTTCGGCCCACCGACTATTGATCACCCATTCACTGTGGTTCTATCCCACTTTCCCTACACGCTAGAGAATATTTAAAGGCCAATTAACCTACAAAACTGCTTGCTTTGGGATGTGGAAGGAAACCGGATCATCTGGAGGAAACCCACCTGGTCATAAGGAGAACTTGCAAACTCCACACCAACAGCGCCTGAGGTCAGGAGCGAACCCAAGTCTCTGGCGCTGTGAGGCAGCAGCTCTACTTGCTGCGTTGCCCGAAGTATGTTATTCTTGCTTTAGTATGGGTGCAATAACAGTTCAGCAGGTTAATTCCTTTTACTCTGTGAAGCTTAGCAGAATAAGTGGTGATATATTTCACAGAAGACAGCAGATGTGCAGAAAACTGCTGGAGATTTGAGAACTAAGGATTATTGTTTCAGCCAGAGAGGTTCCCTATTCCCTTGTGCTCAAAGCCAGATTGACAACACGGAAAATTCCAGCCATCGTTGCCAGTATAAACATCTGTCGGGGGAGATTGCATGTACTCCACAGAATCAATCTAACTTTCATTCCACTTAAATGAAAGGAAAATAAATCGGCAGGTTTATTTCTGATAATCCGGATGTGGTGGGAAAAAACTGCCAATTTCAGGGCTGAACAGCTCTTACTCTAAAGTAGGTATCACAAAATGATGGAGTAACTCAGCGTGTCAGGCAGCATCTCAGGAGAGAAGGAATGGGTGACGTTTCCGGTCGAGATCCTTCTTCAGACTGGTTAGGTCGCAGTTGAGGCCGCCCCATTACAGGAAGGGTTATGTGAAGGCTTTGGAGAGGGTGCAGAAGAAATTTCCTGAATCCTTCCTGGATTAGAGGGTATTAGTTATAAAGAGAGATTGGATAAACTTTGAATTGTTTATTCTGGGGCACAGGAGGTTGAGAAGGAACCTGATAGAAGTATACAAAATTATGAGAGGTAGACATAGGATAGACACAGAATCTTTTTCCAATGGCGGAAATGTCAAAGACTCGAGGGCATACCTTTCAGGTCAGAGGGGGGAAATTTAAAAGAGTGGTGGGGGACACGACGTTTTGCTACATAGAATTCTGGGTGCCTGGAACATGCTGTCAGGTATGGTGGTGGAAGCAGATTTGATAGTGGCATTTAAGATAGGCACATGGACATGCAGGGTGTGGAGTGATGTGGATCACGTGCAGGTAGATGAGATTAACTTGGCATGATATTCGGCATGGACATTGTGGGCCGATTGACCTGCTCCTGTGCTGTACTGTGCTCGTAGTTGGATTTCCAAATGGGCTCTTTGGCACCTGAAATCCCCACAGCATTGTAATATTCTGAGACGTCTGTTTGCAACTAACTGCACAATGGTTGTGAGAATAAATTTTCAGACTGATCAATCCAACTAATATTATGTGTAGGAAGGAACTGCAGATGCTGATTTACTCTGAAGCCAGACACAAAATAATGGAGTAACTCGACCCGAACTGTCACGATTCCTTCTCTCCAGAGATGTTGTCTGTCCTGCTGAGTCACTCCAGCATTTTATGTCTATTTCCAACTAATATTATGCAGCCTAAAACCCTGAAGTATTCCTACTTTTCTCCATGCATTGTCTGAGTGAGTACTGGATACGAAAGAAGCCTTATATTTAATCCGTGTATTTCATAGGATTTTGTCCTGATAGCCTTCATAACTGATTTGGACCACGTGTTTTTTTTTCTTTTGCCTCTCCCCATAATGACTGTACATAATTCAGCGAACGTGAGAAAAGCCAGAGGATATGCTGTGAGGCTTTCAACGGTTGCACACTATAATTGCCACAGGGAGTTGCAGGAATGAACTCACTGTTATTATGCTCGTTCGTTCTGTGTGGTCTGACTCAGGAAGAAACATGGGCTGTCTAGCCAAATATCCATCCAGTAAAACAAAAGCGCCATCACAAAACAACGTCATGATGATCATCCCTTAAGATTCCAGCGTGACCAACAATGTGAAGGAGTGGTTCTGAGGCCCAGTAAAGTTGGCTAGTGAGAGCAGAGAACAAAACCTAACATTTGTTATCATTGCAGTGCAAAAGCTGTGACCAATCGAAGGTATTTATTCACAAAATGCTGGAGTAACTCAGCAGGTCAGGCAGCATCTCAGGAGAGAAGGAATGGGTGACGTTTCGGGTCAAGACCCTTCTTCAGACTGATGTCAGGGGGGCGGGACAAAGGAAGTATATAGGTGGAGACAGGAAGATAGAGGGAGATCTGGGAAGGGAGAGGGGAAGAGAGGGACAGAGGAACTATCTAAAGTTGGAGAAGTCGATGTTCATACCACTGGGCTGCAAGCTGCCCAGGCGAAATATGAGGTGCTGTTCCTCCAATTTCCGGTGGGCCTCACTATGGCACTGGAGGAGGCCCATGACAGAAAGGTCAGACTGGGAATGGGAGGGGGAGTTGAAGTGCTCGGCCACCGGGAGATCAGATTGGCCAACGCGGACCGAGCGCAGGTGTTGAGCGAAGCGATCGCCGAGCCTGCGTTTGGTTTCGCCGATGTAAATAAGTTGACATCTGGAGCAGCGGATGCAATAGATGAGGTTGCGTCATTTTCAGAGTTTCAGGGGGTGTGGCAGAGTTTGATGAAACATTTGATCATTCAGGTATTGAGAAACCCGACTAGCAACTTTCTGGATCTGTGCAAATTTATTCCAGCAGAGTTTAGGGTTTAATTCTGCTTTTACTCAGATCATGGTAGCTAAGGAATTGAGGTATACTAGTTGTGATGTCTTAGATCTATATGAATTACCAAAGAGGAGGTATTAGCAGTTTTAAAGTGTATTAATGTGGATAGACCCTCAGGGCCTGATCATGTATACCACGTGGGAAGCTCAGAGGCAAATTGCAGAGGCCCTATCAGGATATTTGCATCGTTTTTAGCTGCAGGTGAAGTTCCAGAAGACTGGAGGGTGGCTAATGTTGCATCATTATTTAAGAAGTTCAGCAAGGACAAACCAGGGAACTATAGGCCAGTGAGCGCGATGTCATGCTGAATCACTAAAGTGATGGATTGATGAGGGCAGTGCAGTGGACATTGTCTATTTGGACTTCAGCAAAGCTTTGACAAGGAACCACATGGTAGGGTAGGTAGGCTGTTCTAGAAGGTGAGATTGTGTGGATTCCAAGGTGAGCTAGCTAATTGGATTTAACATTGGCCTATGGGAAGGAGTCCAAAGGGTAGTCGTGGAGGGTGTATTTCTGATTGTACGCCAATGATCAGTGGTGTGCCACACGGGTCCATGCTGGGTCCACTGCTTTTTGTTATATACATTAATGATTTGGATGACAATGCAATTAAAATTGTTAGTAAATTTGCAGCTGACACCAAAATTGGTGGTACAGTAGACAGTGAGGTAGGATATCTAAGTTTACAACGAGATCTAGATCAGTTGGGAAGGTTTGGCCTGGGAATGGCAAATGGCACTTACGTCTGACATTTAAGTTTGATATGTTGCACTTTGGATTGTCAAACCAGGGTAGGCCTTGCACAGTAAATAGAGCCTGGAAAGTGTTACAGAACAGAAGGATCTGGGAGAACAGGTACATGGTTGCCTAAAAGTGATGAATCAAATGGATAGCATGGTAAAGAAGGTGTTAGGCACGCCTGCCTTCATCGGGAACGATATTGAGTACAACTATTGGGACATCATGATACAGCTGTACAAATCATTGGTGAGACCCCCACTTTGAGTACTGTGCAGAATTCTGATCATTCAGATAGGAAGGATAACATTAAGTTCTTCTTATCAAGTCCACATCACAAGATTAGAAATTGTTCAGTCAGAGCTGAGCACACATCTCGCCACCTGCATACAATGGCGCCTTGCGCTTCTTGTGCCTCTTGTGCGTGGTGGTGGAAAGATTGGTGGAAATCGGCCCGCGACGTGAACGCTCTTTCCTTGACCCCAACATTAAGTTGGAAAGGGTAGTTAAAATCCGCAGTGGTGAAGAGAAATGGGGCTGGGCAGAAGCTCAGTAGCCTTTGTATGCAGCTCTTTCATAAAGGCTGTGAAAACAAATATTTCCTACATTCCTTCAGAGCTGCTGCTTATGTAATCCAAGCACCGTGAATATAGGAATTAGTTAACTTTATTATGCAAAGCTATTAGTTTAGATTAGTTATTGATAGAATGACAAGGGTAAATGACAACAGGAAGTAAACACGGGCTTGTAGGTTTGGGGATCAATGAAGTATTCTATAGTGCAAATACTTGATTTTGCTAGGTAGAGTTCCTAGCTTTAGCTGTGTCTTCAGATTCCTCGTTGGTCTGGCTTTTCCCCCATCCCTGTAATCACCTCCTGACCCATAACTCTTGGTGATGTCCACACTATTCCATTTCTGAAGTTCTGAGCATGCTTGTCTTTAATTGTTTCCCTATTGTTGGCACCTGCCCATTGTTTCCCTATTGTCCCACCTTAAACCTTGCCACATCTTTAATTCTTTAGGATACAATTTAAAGCCTTGGGTTATAACCGTCAGCCCTAATTGTGATCCACTTCAGCTGATGGTTGCGGAGGGAACATGTTTGGATTGCATGTTCCTGACTTTGTCCTGTGCTTTGGAGGATAGTAGGACAGATTGGGCTGGAAGTCAGATCCCAGTGCATCTGAACTCCCACTCCCCCACTGAACTCAGTCTTGCTGAGCTGAGGAGCTGCATACCATTCATTTGTAAACCCTGTTCTTAGGCATTTATACCTGACATGGTCCCACTCAGTCCCATTCCCTTGAAATGGGGGTCATCAGCCTGAATAGAAATGGTACATGTTTTGATTATTTTAATTGATCGGTTTCTAATTTATATAAGACAAATATATTTTTAATTTATTTTACAAATGTCTTAAATTAACTTAAAACTCCATATATATTTCCTATCGGGTTGCTATATGTTTGTTTAATCCACCTTTCAGCAGGCAGTTTATGGAATTAAGGAATTAACTGTTGATTGGGTCACGGTGTCCCCCAGTTTTTATTGATAGGTCGGCAGTGGAAAGAGCTAGAAGCTTTAAATTCCTTAGCGTTAACATCTTGGGTGATCTGCCCTAGGCCTAGTAATAGATGTTATCAAGAAGAAGCCTTGCCAGCACCTCGACATAGAAGTGTCCAGAAATGTGGCATGTCACTGAATACTTTAACAAACGTATACAGGGGCACTGTAGAAAGTATCCTGACTGCTTGCGTCATAGACTTGTAATGGCAGTTCCAATGCTTGTGATACAAGAGGCTGCAGCTGCAAGTGGTCGACTTGACACAGACCATCAGAGGCACAGCCCACCCAGTCATTGAAGGCATCCCCAGGAGGTGCTGCCTCAAGAAAGCAGCATCTATCATCAGGGATCTCCTCCATCCAGGCCATGCCCTCTTCTCACAGCTGGCATCGGGCAGGGCATTCAGAGGTCTGAGGCGCCACACCACCAGGCTCAGGCATAGTTACTTTCCCGCAACCATCAGGTTCTTGAACTGACTTGCACACCCTCATCCTACCTCAACAACAGAACACTACAGGCAGACCATCTCTTGCAGCAGCACAGACTTGTTTTTTTCTGTAACTGAGTTTTGCACTAATTTTTTTTTTTTTCACAGGTCTTTTTCTGTAAAACTGTATACGTTTGTTAAAGTATTCAGTGCCATGCCAAATTTCTGGAAACTTCTATGTCTTGTATAATTGATATATACTTAATGTTTTTGTGTGTTGTTCGAATCCATGTGGCTGAGATACTGCTGCAAGCAAGATTTTCATTGTGCCTGTATCATACCATACCTGTCTGTGCATGTGACAACAACGTTGGCTTGACTTATAAATAAACAGCCTGCATTGGTGAGCAGCCAACAGTAGTGAAACCAACCGTGTTGTAGTCCATAATGATGTCAATTCAGCCACCTTATATCAAATTTAAATGAAATACTTGCTGCTGGCACATTGGAGTGGCTATTACCATCTGACCTGTCACTGGAAATATGTGTGAAAAACACACGGGATTGAAAGCTGGCCTAACAGGTTTAAATCCATTCTTTATCTACATTGCACGCCAGAATTAAATTTGTCTGGGGAGAAATGTGGAAGAAAATTGGCATCAGTTTGCTCTAATACAGCAGCAGCTTAACATTTGATGATGATTGTCTCTTTATACATAATCAGAAAAGTGCTAGCAGGATATAAATGCGCTTGTGTGATACAGTGTACGCTGTGACCACTGACATTTTGCAATAGCTCTGTGCAAAACATGAACTGAAATATACTACTTTGTAAGCATATTCATGGCTAGTCGGAATATCCCAAGGGCTGTACAGTTAATTACATTCCCATGAACTGTAACACTGATGAAAATTATGAATTGCCTTGTTTTTTAACGTTTGTAATGTTGGATTCGGGATAAATATGATTCAAGAACAAACCCAGTGAACTGGTGCCATGTTCAAATAGAACTAACCTTCCCTCCCTACTGCACTGGAATGTACCCAGTTTCGTGTTCAAGTACTCGGAGTGGGGTCTTGAAGCCACAACTTGTGACTCGGCTATGAGTCTGGTGCCTATTGTTAACAGATGCTGGTGTGTAGAGGTAAAGAAAGCCATGTTACAATGGAGTTAGAGGTTGCTTGACTAATTCTCTGCTGTAATGAATAATCTTGGACCATGGATAAGGCAATATTTCCTTTTGGCTGAGGTGTTTTGGTAGGCAGCCAGATGGGATGGTGCATGATCTCTGCTTTATTCCCCAGGTTCTGCAAGAGATATTCCAAATGGAATGCACCATTGAGGAGCTGAAGATGGCCATTAGGCAAAAGGAAGCTCCTATGAAGGTGGCACAGACCCGTTTAGAGGAGAGAATCAAGAGGCCCAACATGGAACTGTGTTGCGATCAGCCTCAGCATAGGTGAGTCACTTTTATACAACAATATATATTTTCCCATTTATTAAAGGTTTATTCCATTCACATCCTGTCATTAGCCAATCAATGATGAAGACTCTCAGTAATCAAGACCATATCCCCTTGTGACTGGACACTTTCTGGCCTCACCTGTATATCTTTCCAGAGAACGTGTCAATTTTCGTCTTCCCTTGTCCTGTCAATTCACATTTAAATTCTGCAAGCTAATTTTCTGGCTGGGGTCTTTGAAAGCATCAATCTTCACGTGTAATGCTGTACACACTGTCAGCAAGGTTAGTTGCTACATTAAGACACATCTGCTCATTATCTCTCAATGTCTATAATGACTTCTCAATTAGGCCTCTAACCTCCAATGATAAGTGTAAGTGTGGCGAGCTTCTTGCTGAATACACACCTCCTCCTGGCTGCACCATTCTTCTACTCCAGAGAACTAATTGCAAATATATGCAACCATTAAGTGGCACTTAGTAATGGCAAGGAAGTTGATGTAGTTTAAAAAAAAAGTCATATCTACATCAACTCACCCAAGAATTAGACTAAAAGAATCTGAAGGTATCTGTAAGTGTTTTGTTAGTGGACCATGATGTCAGTTGTTTATTTACAATGTGCTGTGGGGAAAAAGGTGGAGAGTGGGTGGTCTGGGCAACTGGTAGACCTGTGTGGTTCTCAATGAATTTCTGAGGGGAGCCTCCCAATTGATGGAGTTGATCTTTAATGAGTTCCCAATGTCAAACAAGGCCGCAACACTGCCCCAGCATATTTCTCAATGTTTCTTGCCTGAATGTTGCAACTTCCCTCCATCAAGCTTCCCAGGAGGGGAGTTTGTTCAAAACTAGTGGAGAAGTACAATCACAAGATTCCACTCCACAACCAAGGTCACCTGAACCTCAGTAGTCAAGTTGTGGTATTCAGAACATGTTTGTGTATGTGAATGCTTAGAGGCATCATTGGCTTGTTCACCAAAGCATACAAAGGGATGAGACCTGTAATCAAATCCCCCAGACCAGATCTATCTATATCTATATACTAAAACTCTCGTTTGTTACCTTGTTTGTGACTGAACTTCAGCCAAATCGGTACAAGATAGCATGACAATTTTAGGCCCACCTTACTCACCATTGTCACTTTAATGATAATGCAAGTAGTTTTATTGAAATCGGTGTTATATTTTTAAAGTTATTCACATTTTTAAGTTTAAAAGGAGGGGAGGGGGAGGGGAGGGGGAGGGGAGGAGGGAGGGAGGGGGGAGGGGGGAGTGCAGGGAGGGGGGGGTTGAGGAGAGAGGGGAGGGGGGAGGACAGGGTGCTGCACCAACGCAGGAGAGGCTTGGGCCCAACGGGTCCACTTGGTCTAGTATATATATATATATATATGAAGGGTTTAGTGGGCTAAATGGATGAGGGCTGGATTGGAAGCCGCCCGCGGGGTTGAGTCGCCGTTTTCCTGGCAGGATTACCAGGCTGACCTCCGCCAACCCGAGAGATACCAAATCAGCCGTAAATATGGTACAACAGTCCACCTAAGACGCCGGAGAGCCAAGGTACCGGCCCGCAAAGTCAGCCTCGGAAGTTGGCTATGGGCATGGATCCGCTAGCTCTGGCTAGGCCGGAGTTTCAGAGCCCCGGCAGCAGGGGGCAAGTTTAACCCGCCGATCGGCCGCAGAAGTTGAGATCGGCCGTCTCACCCAGCCCAGCTGCCACATTTTCGGGCGTCTTCCGGCGCTCTTCAAGTGCGCTCTTGTAAGTTTGTCCGGATTAAAGGAGGTGCCGGACCATCAGTTGCCAGAAAATCGACGGTGGATCTGTATCTTAACTTGGTCAACGTGGTAAAGCTGGGCCGAAGGGCCTGTTTCCATGCTGTACAGTTCTGCGACTCTATGGTCAAGGTCCTCTATCAACCTGCCCCTGCTTCACTGCACTGCACTGCTTTTTGACAATAAACATTCACTGTGAGATTCTTTAAAAAAAAAGTGGTCCACGTTCCTTATCTTAGACATTGCTTCTCCATGAAGCCAGGCATCGACGTTGAAACTTCTCACTGCCTTCAATGCGCCACAACCTAATAGGATTGATTTGGGAAAATGGGTATTTGAAGATTAAGACCTCAGAATTGGCAGAAAACTCAGTCTACCAGGCAGCAGTGATCCCTCACAAATACTGGTCTCTCTTGCAGCTCACCCCATTATGATTTTAGATCAGAACATACCTTTTTCCATAGTATATGGCATTGAAGGTGTTGTGTGCATTGCAGCTGTCAGGAAGGAAAGATTGGACAAAATTGGCATCATGTTGTTTTTCTCCTGCCTTTTCACTTCCATGACTAGATTACGGAGGCACATCTGAATTAAGCCCAAGATAGACGCAAAATGCTGGAGTAACTCAGCGGGTCTGGCATCATCTGGAGAGAATGAATGGGTGACATTTCGGGTCGAGATCCTTCTTCAGACGAGTTACTCCAGCATTTTGTGTCTCTCTTCGGTTTAAACCAATGTCTGCAGTTCCAGCGTACACTCGAAATTAAGCCCAACCATTTCAACAACGTCCCCCTGATTCTACCACTCATCTACACACTGGGGGAAATTTACAGTGGCCAGACGGGTCTTTATGAAGTGGGTGGAAACCGGACCATCCAAAGGAAAATGTGCTAATTCCACACTGGCAGCACCCGAGGTTAGGATTGAACTCTGGTGCTGTGAGTCTGCAGCTGTGGGACCTGCACCACTGTGTTGTCGCTGTGTGGAGCAATCCACCAAGGTTCTCTTAAGGAACCATGAGACTAGAATTTGGACTGGGTCTTATCATGCACTGCATACAAGAGCAGCGCAGACCAAAATTGCCCAGTGGAGTCAGTGGCCAATCTGAAGAAGGGTCTCGACCCGAAACATCACCTATTCCTTTTCTCCAGAGATGCTGCCTGACCCTTTGAGTTACTCCAGAATTTAGTGTCTATCTTCAGTGTCAACCAGCACCTGCAGTTCCTCATACTTTGTCAACCAGCATCTGCAGTTCCTGCCGACACAACTCAGTGGTAAGACTGCAGGGATTGTTCTGCCTGCCTCTAGATTATTAACAGCAGATTCTGAACACCAGTTGGACACCCTGAGGCAGCTCCAATCTACGTTATCTAGTGGAAAAATGAGACAGATAATAACAGGTATGAAAATTAATTTGTCACGCGTGCCTATTAAATCCCTTTCTACACTGCAATCCCTGGTGCATACTGAAATTTGGAAGAAGTGAGGAGAATGAAATGAATATGAAATCCAAATGAGAATGAAAAAAGACTAGCATTTCTACTTTGCTTCTCACATCCCTAGGGCTTCCCAAAACAATGTAAAGCAAATGAAGCACATTTGAGTGTAGTTGTTGTGCCAATGGGGGAGGGGGGGGGGGGGGGAATTATTCCCCCTGGGACTCGATCGATGCCAAGATAAAATGTGACCTATTTATTTGAATTAATAGAACTTATCTTCCATTCGCTTCGGATTTCAGTGAACTTTTGCATAGTTCAGCCTTCCAATTGTTTCGGACTGTTTGCTGCAAGCTCAATATAAACTTGTGATTTGCTTCCACCCAACAGTGTTGTTCACCAAATAGTGAACAGCATTGGTTTTTAAAGAATTTGTAGGAAAGAGCTGCAGATGCTGGTTTACACTGAAGATAGACACAAAATGCTGGAGTAACTCAGCGGGATAGGCAGCATCTCTGGAGAGAAGGAATGGGTGACGTTTCAGGTCGAGACCCTTCTTCAGACTGTCCCGCTGAGTTACTCCAGCATTTTGTGTCTATTTTCGATTTAAACCAGTGGTGGGAAAGATGCTGGAGTCAATTATAAAAGAAGAAATTGCGGAACATTTGGATAGCAGTAACAGGATCGTTCTGAGTCAGCATGGATTTACAAAGGGGAAATCATGCTTGACTAATCTTCTGGAATTTTTTGGACTAGGGAGAGCCAGTGGATGTAGTGTACCTGGACTTTCAGAAAGCCTTTGATAAGGTCCCACATAGGAGATTAGTGGGCAAAATTAGAGCACATGGTATTGGGGGTAGGGTACTGACATGGATAGAAAATTGGTTGGCAGACAGGAAACAAAGAGTAGGAATTAACGGGTCCCTTTCAGAATGGCAGGCAGTGACTAGTGGGGTACCGCAAGGCTCGGTGCTGGGACCGCAGCTATTTACAATATACATTAATGACTTGGATGAAGGGATTAAAAGTAACATTAGCAAATTTGTAGATGACACAAAGCTGGATGGCAGTGTGAACTGTGAGGAGGATGCTATGAGGATGCAGGGTGACTTGGACAGGTTGTGCGAGAGGGCAGATGCAGTTTAATGCAAATAAATGTGAGGTTATCCACTTTGGTGGTAAGAACAGGAAGGCAGATTATTATCTGAATGGTGTCGTTAGGAAAAGGGGAAGTACAAAGACATCTGGGTGTCCTTGTTCATCAGTCACTGAAAGTAAACATGCAGGTACTGCAGGCAGTGAAGAAAGCTAATGGCATGTTGGCCTTCATGACAAGAGGAGTTGAGTATAGAAGCAGAGGTCCTTCTGCAGTTGTACAGGGCCCTAGTGAGACCGCACCTGGAGTACTGTGTGCAGTTTTGGTCTCTGAATTTGAGGAAGGACATTCTTGCTATTGAGGGAGTGCAGCGTAGGTTCACTAGGTTAATTCCCGGAATGGCGGGACTGTCGTATGTTGAAAGACTGGAGCAACTGGGCTTGTATACACTGGAATTTAGAAGGATGAGAGGGGATCATTAAGGGATTGGACACGCTAGAGGCAGGAAACATGTTCCCAATGTTGGGGGAGTCCAGAACCGGGGGTCACAGTTTAAGAATAAGGGGTAGGCTGTTTAGAACGGAGATGAGGAAAAAGCTTTTCACTCAGAGTTGTAAATCTGTGGAATTCTCTGCCTCAGAAGGCAGTGGCGGCCAATTATCTGGATGCTTTCAAGAGTTAGATAGAGCTCTTAATGATAGCGGAGTCAGGGGGTATGGAGAGAGGGCAGGAACGGGGTAGTGATTGTGGATGATCAGCCATGATCACATTGGCTCGAAGGGCCGAATGGCCTACTCCTGCACCTATTGTCTATTATCTGCAGTTCTTTCCTACACTGGTTTTAAAAATGATCCCTTCTCTGCTTCCACTTAACCTGGACAAACGTCTGTGAATCCAATGTCTATTTCTGCTCAATTATCATCAGTCTCACTTGTCAGGTTTTGTCATTACACTGGAAGGCAGCTGTGTTTGCTTTTTACAGCCACTTTGTGTGTGTGTGTACCCTCTTTTCTGTTCATAGTTCTTAATTAATCTCAGTTTACCTCTGCAAGCAGCAACTCCTGTTCCCCTTCACGGTTTTTTAATGTACATACTGGCATCTGTTTGCATTGTGTCTACATTGATTTCAGCCTAATAGCATCATAGATTTGTACAGCACAGAAACAGGCCCTTCAGCCACTACATGCATGCTGACCTTGTTGTCCATTTTCACTGATCCCATTTGCCTACATTAGGCCTGTATTCTTTTATGCCGTGTGTATTTAAGTTTATACTCTCTCAATTTCAGACAAACCTCAGTTTCCTTTGCTCAGGGATAAACAAACCCACCCTTTTACAATCTCTCCCCACAAAATAAAGTCGTCCAATCCAAGCAACATCCTGCAGAATCTCCTCTGAACTCTCACCTATAGTGTGGCAACCTGAACAGCACACAGTAAGGGTGTCTGGGTTACGGGGAGAAGGCAGGAGAATGAGGTTGAGAGGGAAAGTTGGATCAGCCATGGTGGAATGTAGACCTGATGGGCTGAATGGCCTAATTCTGCTCCTAGAACTTATGAACAGTTCTCCAAGTGAGATCTAAACAGTGTCTTGTAAATTTGCAGCGTAACATCCCAACTTTCTATGCCTCAATGTATGAAGGCTAGCGTACCTTATGCCTTCATCACCACCCTATCTAACAGCAAACTGATTTCTTGTGCATCTCCCCAGTGGAGGTGGGGAAACATCTGTATATTATTCTTTACTGTACATCCCCTCATGATGAGTTCTCATGCTTAGCTCTTAGGAGGTTTCTTTCACCGCTGGTTTATGTTTGATGGTGTGTGGGCTATTTGTCCGATAAATGAAACCTATCTTCCATTGCCTGATAATAAAGGCCACAATTTACTGGAGTTATATCAGAAAGGTTATCCTAAAATACCTTGTGTACCTCGATTAGAATACTTGTCAAGGAAGATTTGGTACGTAAAATAACATGCACGCACAGTCCAAATTAAATAGATCAATTGGTATATCCCTGAAACAATAGGCTGGGGTAATCAGCACTCAGTATCCAATTTTAATAGGTTGGATATTTTTCTCCTTCAGAGAAAGACTATTATCTTGAAAGAAATCTGAGGCATTTCCTGTTGGCTTATTGCTGGTGCAAATCTTGTACAACTTGGCAGAGGAATACATAGTGGCCCCAAGGAAAGAGGAGAAAGTCAGATATTTTATGAAAAGCTCGATTATTGGCCTGCTGCAATCCAGTGTTTAGTAAGATCTTTTCAGTCATGAGCTGTAAATTTGAAATGGTAGGGCATAAGATAGCTAGTGAATGGAATGAAAACTCATCCATGTGATGCTGGGACTTTTCAGAAATTAAGACTTAATGGATCTTCTTTCAACTTCTGCCAGTAAATAAATCACAAGATGGATTTGGATAAAGAAGAGTCTTTCAGCCAGTTTGACACAGCGAATAAAGTGTCTAACTTTCCTTTGACCCCCGGGGTGGAATCAAAATGTCAACAGTGAAAATGTTAGAGGGAAGACAAGGAGCGGCATAGTTCTCGTGACTTTCTTTTGGAATTTTAATCTTTTTTTTCCCCCTTGTCCAATTCTCCTTTCTGCCTGGTACAAAAGGTCGTGACAAGCTTCCACAGCCATTGTGAACCTATTGTTTTCAGGCTGCTTTGGGAATACCTAAATGCTTTTCACAACAATATGCTGATTCTAGTCCTGCCTTGAACCATATGCATGCATGCTCCCATAAATACCACAGAAGGCTGTGAAGGCCAAGTCAATGGGTATATTTAAGGCAGAGATAGATAGATTCTTGATTAGTATGGGTGTCAAGGGGTTGTGGGGAGAAGGCAGGAGAATAGAGTTGAAGGAACGATAGATCAGCTATGATTGAATGGTGGATGGGCTAAATGGCCTAATTGTGCTATCATTAATAAAATAATAATTAGTAAACAAAAGCAAGCATACAAGTTCATTTTTTCTTCCTTCTGGGTAAGAATGCACAAAAAGTAATTCCAGAACCCACCAGAACCAGCTTAGCAGAGGCTAAGAAATCAAAGATAGTGCCAATCAAAACTGAAAACTCCACAGGCTGTGAATCTAAAAATAAAAGTAGAAAATGCTCGAAAATCTCAACTGGTTAGGCTGCAACTGTGACAATAGACAATAGGTGCAGGAGTAGGCCATTCGGCCCTTCGAGCCAGCACCGCCATTCAATGTGATCATGGCTGATCATTCTCAATCAGTACCCCGTTCCTGCTTTCTCCCCATACCCCCCTGACTCCGCTATCCTTAAGAGCTCTATCTAGCTCTCTCTTGAATGTATTCAGAGAATTGGCCTCCACTGCCCTCTGAGGCAGAGAATTCCACAGATTCACAACTCTCTGACTGAAAAAGTTTTTCCTAATCTCTGTTCTAAATGGCTTACCCCTTATTCTTAAACTGTGGCCCCTGGTTCTGGACTCCCCCAACATTGGGAACATGTTTCCTGCCTCTAACGTGTCCAACCCCTTAATAATCTTATACGTTTCGATAAGATCCCCTCTCATCCTTCTAAATTCCAGTGTATACAAGCCTAGTCGCTCCAGTCTTTCAACATATGACAGTCCCGCCATTCCGGGAATTAACCTAGTAAACCTACGCTGCACGCCCTCAATAGCAAGAATATCCTTCCTCAAATTTGGAGACCAAAACTGCACACAGTACTCCAGGTGCGGTCTCACTAGGGCCCTGTACAATTGCAGAAGGACCTCTTTGCTCCTATACTCAACTCCTCTTGTTATGAAGGCCAACATTCCATTGGCTTTTTTCACTGCCTGCTGTGGGAAGAGAAACAGATTAATGTTTCAGGCTGAAGTCCCTTTGAACTGTTGGAGTGGAACTTGAACCTCCTACATTCTACCCTAAACTCTAGAATATAGATCCATCGACAGAGGAGATACTGGGGAAGGGAAACATGAGCTGCCATGATACTTTGTTTTATGATACACTAGGACAAGTAATGAGGAGGTAAATATTTTATGTAGGTCAAATTTACATGGGAACTTGGGAGCAATTTCTATTGTTTTTATTTTGCTGTTTCATGTTACTTAACATTTGTATTCTTCCATTTTTTTTCCTTATACAGGAAAGGAGCAGCCAGTTAGTAATTAGCAGCAGGTGGACACAAAATGCTAGAGTAACTCAGCGGGTCAGGCAGCATCTTGGGAGAGAAGGAATGGGTGATGTTTTGGGTCGAGACACTTCTTAAGACTGTCGAAGACTTCTTCAGTCTGAAGGGTCTCGACCCGAAACGTCACCCATTCCTTCTCTCCCGAGATGCTGCCTGACCCGCTGAGTTACTCCAGCATTTTGTCTACCTGCAATTTAAATCAGCATCTGCAGTTCTTTTCCTAGTAATTAGCAGCAATACATTTCCCTCCTTTTGACCAGTAGCCTCCCTTTGGCTACGGGTTTAGCTGATCCTTGTTATATTCTCACTAGAAATAAGTAATCAAGAGTATGCATGACAGATTCCATTAGATTATAGAACTTTCTTGTCTTGCTGGTGCAATTACAATAAAATTCTCAGCTTGTTGATCTCCATTTGAACTATTCACTTGGAGCAGCTTCTGAATGTACCATTTTTATGAACCTGAATATTCTGAGTGTGGCTCCACCAAGTTATTACAGGTCCATCACCGATTTTCACCCTTCGTTCCGGAGCCTTTCTAGATTATCCATTTTGCCGGAGCAGAGGTCAGGGCCTGAGAGCCTAGTGACCCCCAAAGTTGGTCTTGGAAGTCGGCTATAGGAACAGATGTGCTGGCTCCGGCCAGGCTGGAGTTCCAGAGGCCTGGCCTCAGTGGCAAATTCGATCGGCTGCGGAGGTCTCGTTGAGGTCAGGATAAGCCACCTCACATGGCCAATGCCCCACATTTTGTTTTTGGGGGGGGGCTTCCAGGGGGTATTTCAAGTGCGCTTTTGTAATTTTGTCCGGATTAAAGAAGGTTCCGGACCATCAGTTGCCACAAAATTGTTGTGGACCTGCAGACTTCAGGAAGCTATTGGAGAGTATTCGCTCAAGAAAACATTACCCCCCCTCCACTCCGAAATTCAAGCTGAGGCTCAGGGAAAAACAAGACCAAGAGCTTAAATAATACACATTCTATATTTTATAGAATGCATTTAAGTTAGTGCTCTATTGGTGAATCTCCCCGTATCAACATCCTGGACTTCGCTATTGATCAGAAACATAACTAGAGCGGCCATGTACATACTGTGGCCATCAGAATAGATCTGGCATGGTATCCTGTGGTAAGTGATCCATGTCCTGATGCCCCAAAACGTTGTACAGCGATAAAGTACAAAGGAAGTACTGTATGTGATGGAATACTTTTACCTTGTTTGGAAAAGTAGATCAACCACCCTAGTTGATTCATCCAGGAAAATCAAGGACATAGAACAGCACAGGAATGGCCCCTTTGGCCCACAATGTTTTGTGCCGAACATATACACCTTTGTTCCAGGAATGTTTGCAGTTACTCTACTCGGCCACTCTGACAGCATCTCCCAAACACACACACGCTCCTCCAAAGAGGACAAGGAATATCAACACATGGGAACACCACCACATACAGATTCTCCTCCAAATCCTAACTTGGAAACATTTCTCTGCTCCTTTACTGATTTGGTCAAGATCATAAAACTGCACTGGGGATGCACCTTCACCAGACAGCAGTGTTCATGAAGGACCTTCTCAACGACAGTAAGGATTGGGTGGCAAACACTGGCCTTGCCACAAATACCCGTGTTCCATAAATCAGTAAAAAATACAACATACATGGAGTTTCATGCATCTGATTTCACTGACAGTATGAATTGTTCTGGCAAATGCACAATTCCAGGATGCACCTTGATAGCATTGAAGGATGGATGCAGCAACAGAGGGTCCCCAGTGGAAGAGGTTTGGCCTCAACTTGCACCAGAAGAGATGCCATTCACTCTCCTTGCTGTACCGCCCCTCCTTCACGGGGCAGGTGTAGCTGCTCTAACTGCACAGTGTCACTCCCACCCCCTCATCCAGACCAGAGGAGCAACAGGCTGAGAATCAGTTCTTCCTTTCCTCTGGTGCAATGTATACATCAGAGTAGCGGCTTTTGTAGGCTATGAGAAACAAGTGAATATGGAAATTATTGGCCATTCTTTCCAGCCAATTGTTTTGATGCAAGAGTGGATTGTAGATACAAGTACCAATGGAATTCAGTGTTTTGTGGATTGCAACATAAGGGTGACCTCGAGCCTTGTATAGAGCCTCCAAGTCTAGACTCCCGCTTGGCTGAAAGGATGCACACCATTATATCCTCGGACCACATCATCATATCCTCCCTTCAGATGCGAGATAATATCTGCAACATAAAACCCTCCACAGAAAAGGCTAGACAGTGGCTTATTGAGCTTGAACTCCTTATTAATATTGTTACAGCTGTATGGAGGAAGATGGCAAGCAGCTAAACTCGAATCAACCATGAAACACAAGAATAAAGAATTTAACCGATTGGCTATTGTCAGTGGTCTGAACTAGAGTTGACTACAGATCGGACTGTGATATTTAGCAATGACAAATATAGGCTAGACCAGAACTGGCTATAAACAAAGGAATTGTAATTGACTACTCAGGCTTGCTGAAACTTGGCAACAAGGGACAAAAGTGCTTTAAAACTGGTTTGAACACACACTTAAAATACCGTAGAGAAGAGAGTTGACACGGTTGTAAATATTGTACTTTTAGTACTAGAGCTTAATGTTTTCGCTCAGATCATGGTTTTGTTTTGTAAGTTTATCAGTGTGTTACAAAACCACATTTCTGGTCATTCAAAAAATGGTTATAAAGTGCAATTAAATAAATATTGCTATTAATATCTCTTGTAGAATCAAAGGCATTAAAACTTACCAATGTCTACTGTTATCAGTGTTACACCACTGACCAACACATCCCTCAAATGAATTGTCTGATCTATGTGAAGATTTTGAAAGCCATGCAAGGCATTCTTAAATCAAAGACAATGAAAACATAATTTCTGCCTAGTTAATCTTTATTGCCAGCACAGATTATCCAGTTGAAATAACATATTTTTCAAGTAGATCTCTGGAGGGTGTTTACTTTCCATTTTATATCAATTAAAACAAAAAAAAGGTTAAGTCTCATTATACGTTAATTGCCGTATATTGCGTCTTTGCTACACCTCCATCTCACGCCTTCTGTACAAATATTAACGGATAGCCCTTAACTTTGTACCAGAATGGAAAGCACAGTAAATATTGCTGCATTTAATAAATGAAAATTCCAACCAAAGGGGCAATTTGGCTGAAATGATAAAATACCACCATGGATAGATATTCCCAACAAAATGTCTTCCGTACAAAAGTCACTAGAGATATCTAATAATGCCATTTAGAACGGAGATGAGGAAGAACTTTTTCAGTCAGAGAGTGGTGAAGGTGTGGAATTCTCTGCCTCAGAAGGCAGTGGAGGCCAGTTCGTTGGATGCTTTCAAGAGAGAGCTGGATAGAGCTCTTAAGGATAGCGGAGTGAGGGGGTATGGGGAGAAGGCAGGAACGGGGTACTGATGTATACTACTGATTGAGAGTGATCAGCCATGATCGCATTGAATGGCGGTGCTGGCTCGAAGGGCTGAATGGCCTACTCCTGCACCTATTGTCTATTGTAATTAATTTACATCACAAGGTTATCCACTACAGCTTGGTTTAAACATCCCCTTGCAACCCCAGCAGGCAATGAACAGATATCTCTAGGAAACCAATTCACTTTTGAATTTTTTTCCCAGCAGTTTCTTAGTTAGATTGTGCCTGGAGATTGGGGGGAGTGTCTGTTAAATTTCAGGGTTCACGACTTTAATCATCAATAAAACATCTTTTCAGTTTTGCAAAGGCACATTTCAATTTTTCCCCCAAAGAGGGTAAAGTTTTTTTAAAATATAGTTTTACAGAAGCTTAGGGGAAAGTCTGAACGCTTGCCTCATCAATTGACTCAATAGCAATTAACACCCACTTGTACAAAATTTAAAATCCCATCTTCTCGTATTTCAATAAATTCAGAACATAGACAAGTAAGAACAGGCCCAGTTTCAAATTTGGACCTGTCGTACTATACAAACCGCAGAATATAAACAACAAAATGTATTCAAAAGTCAAGGATGTTTTAAGCACTTAATACTGTGGCCCTTCAGTGTGCAGAGAATAGTCCATTTACAGAGACATCCACACCTACTATGATATTAATGGGTTTCTGCACACACCAACTAGAGAGTGGTCCAGAACTCCCACCTACCTCATTGGAGACCTTCAAACTACCTTTAATCTGATTTTGCTGGACTTTATATTGCACCAAACGTTATATCCTTTATACTGTATCTGTACACTGCAGACCGCTTGATTGTAATCATGCATAGTCTTTTCGCTGATTGGAGAGTGCGCAACAAAAAGCTTTTCACTGTACTGCGGCACATGTGGCAGTAATAAACTAAATGAATGTGGACTTTGGAAAAATCCAGTTCTAATGGATTGGGATTGCATTCAAGGTACATGGGTTGGCAAATCAGGACCGTCTTGATAAGGTCCTATTATATGGATCAATGCTGCTTTTGCATACTACTGCTCTTCAGTGATGACACTCTCACCAGATTTATTGGTTCAAGCTCCAGAAATGGAAAAACTAGATCAATGACCAAACCAGAGCAATGTCGGAGTGGTACACAGCTGGCAGCATCACTTTTCAGGTGAACAAAGGGGTTCACGGATAGATGAGTGGGAAATGAAGATTACATTCAGACCAATCATAACCCTAATAAATGGCAGAGCCAGGCTCATGAGGTTGAATAACCTATTCCTAATTCATCCATGTCTATATTATATTAGACTAGGGTCACACCTGCTCTCCCAAGCAGATGTAAAGGTTTCCAGACATTAATTTCGAGGAGCACAGCTGTTCTCCCCAGTCATTTTGTCACACATCATTGTTGGAACGAATTGCCTGTTCATTAACTTATTGCTGATTGTATGATGTTTGGTTGCTAAATTTCCGATATAACAGGGACTTATTTGGTCATAAAGTCCTTTTGAGATATCTCGAGGTCGTAAGATGCACGATTTAAACACAAGTAATTTTGTCCTTGATGTAGTTCCCTTACTGAGGGGCACAAACAGTGGATTTATCCAGAGAAAAGGCCACACGGTTCAACCTCCCCATGAAACAAAATGGTGAGGATCACTCGTTGTATTACCCACAGTTTATAACATTATTTCTTTTCCTGTCCAGGTTGGTCTGTGAAGTGTACACCATCGATGCAACTATACAAACACTGAAACAACGTCTACAGGAGTCTCAAAATGCTCTGCAACTTCTGGTCCAAACCAAGTCCGTCCTAGAGTATGACATCGCGGTGAAGGCCAACTCGCTCTTCATTGACCAGGAGAAATGCATGGGGATGCGCAGAACCCTGCCCAACACACCGCGCCTAATTGGCTGCACTCAACTGAATGCAGGCCACTATTGCGCACGTCCACCCCCCGAAAAGAAACCTTGCAACTGCGGTTGCAAAGGTAAAAAGAAAGTTACTTAAATTAATTAAAACAATGAAGCCTATGGGCTTAAGATAAGTGCATGCTTTCGTCTGTTTCAGAAAACAAGGCCGAACTATTGTGGCAAAATAAAATAAAGAGAATTGGTGGTTTAACAAACATGTTCTCATTCAGAGTGTTTCCCTCAATTTGGAGACGGCATTGGCATTTTTTGACATCATCCCACTACATAAAATTAATTCATTGTTTGTTGGGATGTTATCGTGTCTTAGAACCTACCCCAAGCTAATTTTAATATCACCTAATTTTCATATTTTGCTGTCTCCTCTGCACAAACATAATATCTATAAACAAAACAAAGTGCTGGATTAACTCAGTGGGTCAGGCAGCACCTGTGGAGAGAATGGGCCCCACCTGAAACACTGCCTGACAATTTCCTCTGCAGTTGCTTTCTGACTTATTAACTTATTGCTCTCTGAGCCACCGAGTTACTCCAGCACTTTGTGTTTTGCATAAGACTCCACTACCCGCTGACTACAATATCTCTATACCCATGCCTTTGCCAATTTCAAAACACCGTGTGGACCCAAAGAGTTCATTGCCACTGGGTCAAAGTCATGGTAACACTATGGTGGGAAAGCCTTTGACACACAGACTTAGAGCATTCAGGAAAGGCCCAACTTAAGGCAACTGAGGAGAGGTGGAGAACTGATGCTATTGTTTTCTACCCTGATTTGATCAGTTTCAATCAAGGCTTATTGTAAATTTCCCCGGTGTGGGGCGAATAAAGGAATATATTATTATTAATGATTATTGGGGGCAGAGATACTCTGGAAATCAAGGCCAGCACATCTTGTTTTCCACATGCGTGAAAGGATGGGTATTATAACCAAACTGGCTTCCTATCAAGTTACGGGTAGTGTGAACTGGACCTGAATAATGAATGTATTCTTATTTCAACAAAAAAAGACCTTACATTTTAGCAAAGAAAAGCTAAAGAGAATGTCTTGCTGAAACTAAAGCTCTGGGTTTAGAATGACTCCATTGTGCTTTATAATTTGCTCCTGGCTAGTTATCCAATGATACTGAAACTATATAATGTCCCTGCAATTTCCTTCCGATTGTTATGTCAGAACCTATAAATATTGGTCATCAAGCTGCTTGACTTGAATACTATTTCATTACTCTTTGGTTTTGAGAGGATGTAAATTCACTCATGTGATTCTTTTCTTGGCAGAGTGAAAATTCACACAAGCAGATTTACATATTTTTGTGTACCCGCCACATAAACATTGGACCTATTGGAGTAGGTCAGATGCTAGGGGTTCTGTCGGAGATGGCTTGCAGCCTGGTCCTCCAAAAGGTCTCACCATCCACAAAACACAAGTCTGGAGCGTGAGGGACTCCTTTTCAGAATCAGAATCAGAATAGCCTTTATTGTCATCCAAAAAACATGTCTTTTGGATGAAATTCCGTTACCCACAGTCCAACAATAATAAGCAATAAAAATAAAGCAATAACACACACAATCACAAATTCACTCGCCTCAATCAGTACATGTATCTGTACACTGAATGACTCAATTGTAATCACGCATTGTCTTTCCACTGACTGGTTCACACGCAACAAAAACTTTCCACTGTAGCTTGGTACACGTGACAATAAACTACACCCTTCCAACACAACCGAGGAACACAGAACACAAACTCCCTATACACCCATTCTATCTCTGTTGCACCATGTACTGCCTCTCCTAATGGAGTCTTCTGCAATAACATTGGCAAAGCTTCATTTACTGTCAGGAGAGGCAGCTAAAGTAAACATTCCTTCATTCAAAGGGTGGAGGTAAATCAAAGTAACCTAGCTTATGGAATGTTTCTGAGAATAAAACTAATCCATCAATTTGGGATGGGTTACAAGAAGTAAAAACGCTTCCTTGCTGCAGATTTGATGTTCTTTTACCTCCAATTTCATTAGATACTTTTGTAGGGTTTTTATAAATGTTTTTATAAATGTATCCTGAAGCATTGGCCTCTTAATTGAAATGAAAGAAAGGGCAGTTGAAGGTGTTAATCCCAGTGAAAAATCATTAGTTACTTTAGGACCACCTCTCTTACTACATTACTCACATTTCTGTAAGATTTGAGAAGTTTTCCCTCATTCTGCAATCAACATCAAACCAAAAGCTGCAGTTTGGACATTTTACATGGGAGGCTGGGGCTGATAGCGGAGAAAGGCTGCGGTCAGTTTTAACCAGGGATGTCACAATCCGTGGGTCCTAAGATGGCCGCGGGACCTCGTGACCAGCCACAAAAGCAAAAACCTTACAGCCCAGTCTCTAGGTTTCTGCAAAGCCACGGCCAGAACAATGGATGGATATTGGCCATGCAGAAACCTGCGAAACCAGGTCGAAGTCCAGACACTGGGGCCCTGACATCAGCATACTCACAATGTCCCAAGCCGACCTACACAGTTAATCTCGTTAAGGGGGCACAATAGCCCATAGAAAACTACCTGGTAGGTGATGGGAAACCAGTTAAACCCATCATCTCTCAACGAAATACCAATTAACATACCGTCTGGCCATCCCCGGTACCCCCGGACATAACGCAGGACAAAGGGAAAACTCAATACATATCTTTTAAACAAAGAGATCCCGAGATCTGGCGGGAGATAGGACGGGCCAGAATTAGTATAACTGGCCACGACTTTTGGGTTTTAAACTCATGCAAGGCAGAAGTCGGAAACTGGAAAACGGATGCAAGTCAAACGGATGCAAGGCAGAAGTCAGAGAAATGGGCAAGACAAAATCGGGAAAACGGAATGCAAGTCAGAAGGCAGAAGAACTTACGCAACTCATGCAAGACAGAAGTCAGAGGAGGCAACAAACGGCACGGAGAACGGAGACTCACCGAGAAGAACGGAAGGAAGAAACTCACGGAACAAGCACGACCTTCACGGAGAACAGCGGAGAAGCAGCACGAACAGCCAGTAACCGCAGTAATAGCCCCATGGTGAGCATGTACCCCGATCCTGCACATCCTGGACATAGTTTAGTGTAGAGGGGAGGGTGGTTTAATTAACGTGGGTGTATAAGTAAATATGTGTTGGCCAATTTTGCGATGTGTCGTACGTTCCCCATCTTACAGTCGTGTATATGTCTTGTAGAACTGTACGTTTTAGAATTCATAGTCAAAAGTATTCATGTATATGTCTTGTAGAACTGTGCGTTTTATGATTCAGAGTCAAAGGTATTCATGTCATTCGGTATGTGTCTTATAGATATGTCTTATAGAACTGTGAAGAGCATTCATGTACAATAGTCCCGAGTGCTCAATAAAAGCCTTTTCCATTTAAACCCTGGTCTTCAAATCTGGTCTGGTTGAATTTTTCTGCACTATCAATGCTCCTGCATCTAAGTCCAGTGTCTAGAACCGTAGGGGGTGAGTGGGTCGAACCACTCACGGGGAACCAGTGTGCGCGGCCTGGTCAAGGGATCAGAGCATGGCACGGGGACCTTAGGTCGGGCAAAAGCTCGGCGCAGAAAACCCCTTACAGATAAGGGCGACCACGAAGGGACACTGGCAGCAGGACGATAGTGTGCCGGAAAAAGATTTGAAAACTAGGGACGTAATGGACGAGCGCATTGCGGACTATGTCTTTAGCAAGGTGAATATCACCAAACAATGGATGTGCGTTTTATTAGAGGACATGCGCCCACTGGATGCAGCAATCCGGTGGACGGCCAGCAAAGCCCACAAGAAATCTGTGGAAAAGGCGGTCTGGCTGACCTGCTACAAAAAGCAGGTCCAGCTCTTGGACCGTGTGGTTGTGGCACAGGCAGCCCAGATCAGGGACCTTCTTGAGGAGGTAGAGGAGAAGGCTGCGGGTGGGCACCAGTTGATTGAGGCTCTGGACTCTTTAAACAAGGAGCGCCGGGTCGTGACCAACCGCCACAAAGCCAGGGTAGAGCTGTTGGAGTGCCAGATCACTGAGGCCATGCGCAGTAAGGGCAAGCTCAGGGAGCAGTGCGCTTCCCTGAGCCGCCAGCTGGAGACCCAGGAAGAGAACCTTAAGGGAGTTAGGGCAGCCTACAAAATGGTTTTAGAGGACAGGTCGGAAGGGGCTGACCACGGGGCCTGCCTGCAGGAGATAGAGGGTCTGCGGAGTGCTTTAAATAAAGCAAGCGGGCTGGTTTGTCTAATGAACCCCCCAGCGGGCCAGTCGCTGGCGGTTGCGAAGGTCCCGGTTCCGGTCCCCAGAAAGACCGTGGTGGCTTCAGCCCCCAGACTCCGCGATCCCCCTAGCTACGAGGCATCCTGGAAAAGGGGTAGTGTAGGGGAGAGAGAGAGAGGGGAGCTCCCGGTCGAGGACTCGGCACCGGCGCCCATGTGCCTGGTCCTGGAAACCAGACGGGGACCCACCGCGCTGAATGGGGACGCCGGACCCATTCAAAGCGAGATCGTGGTGCCCCACAGCTCCCAGCAGTTAAGAGCTATGATCGGGCATGTAATGAAATTGTCCGAATCAGGGGACCCTTCGCTGCATTTTAGGGAGGTCGAGCAAACCGCCGCAATCAACGGTTGCGACGAGGGAGAACGGGCAAAATTGTTGCTGTTCTCCCTGGACAGCTCGATCCTCCAATGCCTCTCAGATGAGAGTAAAAGAGGGACCAGGACCTACGATCTCCTACGGGACGAGGTCCTGGAAGTTTTGGGGATGGGCGATGAGGGTCCATTTGCCCGATTGGGGAGGACCCTCCAGATGGAGGGAGAACCCCCAAAGGTTTTTGCGGCGCGACTGTGGACAGTGTATCAGAGCAGCTGCCCGCACGTCCCCGCGCGGGATGACCTGGTCGGGAATGGGAGAGCCCAGTGGCTCCGATGTTTGGTATCAAACAGCCTGTCGGCCGTCAGGGAGCAGGCGAAAGCCTGGTTTGATCCCACGAATAGTACGGAGGAGGCGGTTTTGGAACGTCTCACGGTAGGGTATAGGAACACCCGGAGCATGTCTACCCGACTCGTAAAAGGGAAGGTGCACGTGGCGGAGGCTACTACACCGGCCCAAAAGGAGTGGCGACAGGAGGGTAACCCTACCGCACAGTCCAAGTGTTTCAGGTGCGGTAAGGTGGGGCACTGGCGGAAGGATTGCAGGGCCCACACCAAGGAAGATAGGGTTGGCACCACCCTGCGCGCCGATGTCCCAGTTAAGCCCGAGATCATCGAAACGATGATCGAGGTGATGCGGTCCTTCATGGCCGCACAGGGGAAGGTGGCAGTCGCTACCGGCTCCCCGGGTGCGGGGGGGGCACTGGACATTCCCCAATGACATCAGCCCGCGCAGCCCGCCTACCTGTGTCCTCTCCGCTACGATGCGTGGAAGAGGCCGCTTGTGGAGATGGTAGTGGAGAGGCAAAGGGGCAATTACCTGTTGGACACGGGGGCTTCATGCACCGTGGTCCACACAGAGGAACCCTTTGACTCTCCCCTGTCCACAGGGGTCCCTTTCACTCTGGCGGGGTTCACAGCGAAGGAACAGGCTGGCGCGCGTTCCATCCCGCTGTCCATTCATTTGGGAGCACTCCGCACCACATGGGAGTGTATCCTGATGAAATGGATAGCAGGGGGTGGGAAGGGGATTAGGGGAAAAGAGGGGAAAGGGACTCTGTGCACCATGAAGCCGCCCGAGGGTTATGACCTCGAGCGCATGGTGGCGGAGGTCCCGGCCGAACTGCAAGAGTGTGTGGGGAACAACCTGAACGCGTTTGTGACCCACAAACACGATTGTGGTAGGGTAGGTAGTTATAAGCTTGGAGCACAGGGGTCAAGCACAGGGGCCAGCCCTGTGAGTGGGGACTCACAGCCAAGGATGAGGCAGGTCACGCAGACAGGCAAGGTTGCCTGCGTGAGGGGGGAGGACATTCTCCAGGAATGGAGAGTCTCGCGTTTTGGGTGGGATTCAGACGAGGAAGAGCCTGATCAGCTCGACCAGGGGCTGGATCCCATTACGGAGGAGTCGGAGCCGGAGGGGGACAACAGTAACGTCCCCGACTCAAGCACCAGGAAGGCGGGGGTAGCGGGCGGAGGCTCACCACCTGTAGGTACAGGCAGGGTGAGGCCGGATGCCGCGGGTATACCCAGCACCGAGGGGGCAGAGCTGGATGAGGAGGGGCCAGGGTCGGCAGCTGCGGGGGGTACCCGAGCTGCGACACGGCAGGAACCGGTCCTCAGCCAGGCTGTCCAGGGGGCAGTGTCTAAGGTGACTCTCCGTAGGTCTAGTAGGGAACCCCAACCTAGAAGGTTTTGGCCAGAGGTCAATCACGCCCCGAGGTACGGGAGCCAAGTGAGGAGCAGGGAGCTAACGTTTCAGAGGAGGTTTAGCCCCCGACAGGCAGCGACAGGCTGCGGAGGATCAAAGGTGGGAGACAGCGTGGTGCAGCCGCAGGAGACGACCCGCTGCAGCCCTGACAGGGATTAGCTGAGCCGCCCTGGGTGGGCGGCGCTGTATTATATTTTAGATTAGATAAGGATAAGGATAAAGTAAAATAGATAAGGATAAGTAATGTAGATAAGTTTTGTGGGGATAGTTTTAGATAAAGTTGATGCGTCCAGGATGCAGGTGTGGGGTGCAGGCTGGGGGTCAAGAGACCCGCCCGCAGGGGCATTAACAAAGCCAAGCGCTCCCCAAGAGGCTGGCTATACCATATTTTATCTGTTTTCTGGAGCAGAAGGAGGCACTCGTATGGTGGATCGTTGCCACGTCGATCGGATGTGGGTGGGCCTATCGGGGCCGCACCAAGGACATCATCGTCTACGGCTGCTCCGGGGACACGGCTCCCATCGCGACCGATGGGACTGGAAGGAGAGAAGCGGAGGAGACCGCAGTTCACTTCCATGAAGGCCGGTGGCCGGGGTGGCTGGGATCGAACTCTTCAGAGTATTCCAGCGCCTCAGGCTTTGCTTATCGGGACACTTCGTTATTGTGCCCGAGAGTCAAGATCATCGCCCAAAAGATCAGCGCCACCGTTGGTAAAAGGATCTGCCTGGTATGCACGGGGAAGGTCCCCGCGAGCAGGTGGTGGTGGCTGAGGAAAACAAGCCGGACAATGGCCAACTCCACTGTTGAGTGGGAGAGACTTAACAACAACACTCACAGAACTATTTCTGGGACTAATGAACAGTTGAGTGTGTGTTGGGACAAATGGTGGGAACCGGATGAGGGGATTTATATGTGTATGTGGGGTCCGAGGTATCGCTGCCCCACGGGCAACAGCATATTTTTCCAGAGACAGTGGCAGGATGACGGAAAGGGGATGAGGTGGGATGTTAGCTCGCGGGCTTGTGGGGTCCCCCTTTTTCCCGATCCCGGTAAACGCCACTGAACTCATCACACGGCCACGCACGGCACCTCCCACAGTTCCGCTGGCAGTAGCACAGGAGGGTGAGTGCCCTAAAACCACTAAGGGACCCGGGAATGGCCTGGTACTGATACCGACTGACCAGGTATTGTACCAGGGGGTGCACTACGCGGTAGCCTCGGTGATTTTAAACTCACCGAGGTGCGGTTGCCGGAGTGGTGCCCCAGGGAAACTGAAAGACTAACCGGGTATATCAAGGAGAATGGAGAGACCGTTACGTGCGGGTGGGCGAGCAGGACCCAGCCGCAAGCTGCTAGATAGGACGTGCCCCCTCCGCACCGTGTGAACTGTGATTTGCATTGTTTTTTTTCAAAATTGTATAAAGTGTGATTATGAAGGAATGTACAAAATGTAAACGTTGTAATATAGTTTTGCCCGGGACACGGACAGTATAGGTCAGCCTGAAAGATGGGGACTGTATGTTCGCAATGGAGCACTAGTTAGTTAAAACCTCAGGGGTCTGGATGTGGAGAATCGGGAAAACATTGCTCAACCACATTATTTAATTGATTCGATAAGCTGGGGTTATGCAAATCAACAGGAGGGACTGTAAGATTTGAGAAGTTTTCCCTCATTCTGCAAGCAACACCAAACCAAAGAGCTGCAGTTTGGACATTTTAAACGGGAGACTGGGGCTGATAGCGGAGAAAGGCTGCGGTCAGTTTACCAAGGGATGTCACAAGCGTTTGAGGCTCATTGAGGAGGCGCTGTGAACTGTTTGCATGCTACTGTATGTTTCATTTTTTTTTCCTTAGTACCTAATCAGATGTACAGCACTTTGGTCAACGTGGGTTGTTTTTAAATGTGCTATACAAATAAAATTGACTTGACTTGACTTGACAATCCGTGGGTCCTAAGATGGCCGCAGGACCTCGTGACCAGCCACAAAAGCAAAAACCTTACAGCCCAGTCTCTAGGTTTCTGCAAAGCAACGGCCAGAACAATGGATGGATATTGGCCATGCAGAAACCTGCGAAACCAGGTCGAAGTCCAGACACTGGGGCGCTGACATCAGCATACTCACAATGCCCCAAGCCGACCTACACAGTTAATCTCGTTTAGGGGGCACAATAGCCCATAGAAAACTACCTGGTAGGTGATGGGAAACCAGTTAAACCCATCACCTCGCAACGAAATACCAATTAACACCATCTGGCCATCCCCGGTACCCCCGGACATAACGCAGGACAAAGGGAAAACTCAATACATATCTTTTAAACAAATAGATCCCAAGATCTGGCGGGAGATAGGACGGGTCAGAATAGTATAACTGGCCACGACTTTTGGGTTTTAAACTCAAGAAGAAATACTGCAAGAAAACCTGCAAGAAAACCTGCAAGGAACGCAAGCCAGGAGGAAGACGAAAAGACAGGCAAGAAAGACACGCTCGCAGCAGGGACAGCAACGCTCGCAGCGACTGGCCAGGAACGCAAGAAACGGAAGGAAGAAACTCAGGGGACAAGCACGACCCTCACGGAAAGCAGCGGAGAAGCAGCACGAACAGCCAGTAACCCCAGTAATAGCCCCATGGTGAGCATGTACCCCGATCCTGCACATCCGGGACATAGTTTAGTGTAGAGGGGAGGGTGGTTTTAATTAACGTGGGTGTAAGTGTATATGTGTTGGCCAATTTTACGATGTGTCTTACGTTCCCCATCTTACAGTCAAGTATATGTCTTATAGAACATTGCGTTTAAGATTCAGAGATAAAGTATTCATGTAATTGTGCATAGGTCTAATAGAACTGTGTCAAAGTATTCATGTAGTTATGCATATGTCTAATAGAACTATGTCAAAGTATTCGTGTAATTATGTATGTGTCTTATAAGAACTGTGTCAAAGCATTCATGTACCATAGTCACAAGCGCTCAATAAAAGCCTTTTCCGTTTAAACTCTGGTCTTCAAATCTGGTCTGGTTAAAATTTTCTGCACTACCAACGCCCCTGCATCTAAGTCCAGTGTCTAGAACCGTAGGGGGTGAGTGGGTCGAACCACTCACGGGGAACCAGTGTGCACGGCCTGGTCGAGGGACCAGAGCAAGGCACAGGGATCTTAGGTCGGGCGAAAGCTCGGCGCAGAAACCCCTTACATCTCAGCAGTGGCCGGATAGAAATCAAATCCAAGATCTGTGTGTTATTTCTCAATGGTAGCAGTTGTGCATAGTCAGAGTTTAATTGTTATATATACCGACAATGGAACAATGAAATTCTTGTAGCAGCATAACAGGCCTGTGAACGCAATATACATAATGTATAAAAGAAAGTTAGAGCTCTATGGGCTAGCGGAATCAAGGGATATGGGGAGAAGGCAGCACGGGTTACTGATTATGGATAATCAGCCATGATCACAATGAATGGCTGTGCTGGCTGGAAGGGCCTAATGGCCTCCTCCTGCACCTATTTTCTACGTTTCTATAATAATCATAAATTCAATAAATTAATAACTACAATACTAGTGCAAAAGAAAACCCAACATCCTTGGTGCAACCAAAGATTGAAGTCCATTGAAGTTAATAGTTGATGCCAGTGTTGTGTAGTGCTCAAGAGTCTGATGGTTGCTGGGGAAAAAGCTATTCTTGAACCTTGTGGTCATGGTTTTCAGAGTCCTGTGCCTTCATCTTGATGGTAGGAGTGAAATGTGAGCATGGCCAGGTTGATGTTATAGGCTGCCTTTTGAGCCAGCGCCTTCTGTAGATCCCTTCAATGGTGGACGAACAAAGGCTACCTAGGAGCAATGCTAATGCAACAGAACATATTACTTCAGAACAAATAAACAGATGCAGGTCCTCCCCAGGGTTACAATATAAACACACCACATCAGGTCACTAAGTGCTGGGGTAACTCAGCAGGTCAGGCAGCAGCTCTGAAGAATACACGATTCATGGACACCATCCACTGTGTTTCTGGGTGGTGTTGGAGCTGGGTTCATTAAGAGTGGTGGTGAATATTTCCTTACACTCCCATCTTGTCCCTTGGGAATGGGGCGAAGCTTCGGAGAGGCAGGAAGCAAGCCACACTACAGAATGCCCAGCATTTGGATGGATGGAGATGGATATATCGGCTGCTTTGGGACTGCAGGCATCTTCATCCAGGTGGAAACAGGGAACTTCGTCATGCCTACTCTTTCTACCCACCACCTCCACCCCAAGTCTTAATAACCAGGGCCTTGATTGACCTGAACAAATCTGGGAGCACTGAGCAGACCTAATCAGTGAGTCAGTGATGCGACTGCCAGCTGCTCTCCCCATGCCTGCTCGCTGCCCTGTCACAACTGTTTCTGTGATCCTCTCCCCTACAGTGTTTTGATCAATTCTGACTTACGAACAGTTTGGCTTATGAACAGTTCTCATGAATTGATTCCAGCCGTAATCTGAGCCCTGCTTGTGAAGCACAAGTCTTGTTTCATACACTCTTTCTTCAATATATAGAGTCCCTTGGCTGTTTCCTCTGTGTTTATACCGTGGATTCTGAAGGCAGCTTATTAAAATAACTGATGTATACTAACTACATATATATTGGAAATATGAACTTACCGCTACTGCAATGTTTAATTAAAAGTTCTTTCGGTTTATAATACTGTGAGACCTCTTGGTTCTTCCAGTGTGTTATACAATCAACTGTCATATTATGAAATTCTGAATCTCCCAGAAGATCTTGCCAGGAAAATCACTCCATGGTAAGATTAAGTTCATTGGAGTTCATTGGTAAGGTGACAATGGCTGTTATACTTTTGAGTCAGTTCATTTGTTTACATATCAGTCACAAGATGTACTGATATTATTCAGGGTAGCCCATTTACCATTTATATGTGGGATCTCCTGTGCAATATGAGACTGTTCATAATTGCATAATGTGACACGATGTAGTGATGATTGTCACTGTTTGGTAGGAGTGCAGAGCTCTTGGTACTGCATCTCTTTATATACACCTCCAAATAATGAACTTTCCCTCAAACATGCCAGTCGCTACCAACATGTGAAACCTCATGATCACCTGCCATCTTGCACTATTAACATTGCAGCTCAGCATAAACATTGCCCTAAACCCATAAACATTATACCTCAATATAAACATACCACATCAGGTCACTAAGTGCTGGAGTAACTCAGCGGGTCAGGCAGCAGCTCTGAAGAACATGGCTAGGTGACGTTTCCGGTTGAGACCCTTCTTCGTACTGAAATGTCTTGGTTTGTCAGTCTTAAGAAGGGTCTCGACCCAAAACGTCACCTTTCCATTTTCTCCAGAGATGCTGCTTGACATGCTGAGTTGCTCCAGCACTGTGTGTCCATTTTGTGTATTAACCAGCATCTGCAGTTCTTTATGTCTGCATTTAAACATACCACCTAGTCCCAGCGAGCTGCATGTGGCTAGAAGGACTCCCAGTGAGCTGCGACCATATCCCAATGGCAGGCCGGCCTCGCCCGCTGTGGAACTGGGAACCCGCCTGCGGAGGGAAGCCGCGGGGAGGAGGATGGAGGGAGACAGAGGTGGATGCTGGACAGAAGGCCCGGTAGGAACTTGGAGGGGGGTCTTACCTTCCGCGCCCTCAAGGTCAGCTGTAGGAGGTGTCCCCCAGGGTATAAGGGCTGAAGAGGGCCATGCAAGGAGAGGGACGATGGTTCACAGGGCGACCGGAATGGAGGCGACAGCTGCAATGGACCTTTGTAGCCAGACGCAACTGGGACTGCAAAATGGCACCAAAAAGGCACCTCTTGCATTTAGCTCAGTGAGCTGTTCTGTATCTTCTGTACTAACCAGGGGATTGTGCTGCTTCTTCTTCTGTCGTATGTCTTTTATATCTGCAGCTCCGTTTAGGCGAGCCAGGCCAGGATTGTGCTTATGTACAGTAATAGTTTTGCATACAGCTCAGCAAGACTAAGATATATACAAAAAGCTGGAGTAACTCAGCGGGTCAGGCAGCATCTCTGGCGAGAAGGAATGGGTGACGTTTCGGGTCGAGACCCTTCTTCAGACTCGGCCCGAAACGTCACCCATTCCTTGTCTCCAGAGATGTTGCCTGTCCCGCTGAGTGACTCCAGTTTTTTGTGTCTATCTTCAGTTTCAAAGGTCTTTTATTGTCACGTGTACCAATTAAGGTACAGTGATTTTCGTATTACCATACAGCCATACTAAAAAAAGCAACAAGACACACAACTACATAAAAGTTAACATAAACATCCACCACATCAGCAGTTCCTTCTTACACATTTTGTATGCAAAATATTTCACTGTGCGCGTGATAAAGAAATCATTACTGTTAGTACAATCACTTCCAAAAACCATAAACACACCCCTCACTATAAACAATACACCTCACCATAAACATTAACATTCAATATTTTTTTGCATACAGCTTAGCAAGACGATCACTGTGCATAATAAGTACAATCCTCTGGTGAGTACAGAATGTACAGAACAGCCCATTTGAGTCCATATTTCACTGTACCTAGCTAGGTACGTGACAATAAAGTGTCATTGAATTGAATCAACATGAACATCTCTCTTCACAGAGAGCTACTCTCATCAATAATACTTTGTCACCACAAACGCTGTCTCTCAATATAAACAGCATAAACTACGAAGGGCAAACCCAAGTGCAGAAACTCTGTTGCTGCGGAGGTTGCAACTGCTACTATGAAAGGGCCATGAGGCCGCCTGTGTGTTTGCACGCCTGCAGAGAGGTGGTATGAATTACTTACTCTAAACACAAAATGCCTTCCAGTATTTGGAAAAGATGACTCATTTCCTGGCAGTGTGACCCCCCCCCCTCTCCCTAGACTTGGCAGTGCCTGTACCTGTGGAGCTCTCAGTCCAGCTGTTGTTACAAAGCCCTGAAGAACGCAAACTATGGAGCATCTGTGTTTGGTTAATTTGCGCAATTACCTTTGTGGAAGGTGTTGATTTACCACAAATGATGGGAAAGATGGGTTTGCCCTGACGCGCTGCTGGAGGGAGACTCTCGACAGATAGTTTCAGTTACTGGCCTCTAGCAACAAGCTCCATGCCAGACACCTCCAGGAGTTTCAACTTTAAATCCCTTTGAAGTGGAGGGAGGATGAGTGGAGGCGACACAAAGGGCAGAGCAGCGAGGTCGCGCGCGCGCGCGCTCACGAGGACAGCACAGTGGCGAGAGCGCGCGCATGCACACACACACAATGGCAATGCATGGGCTCGCGTGCCCGCGCACAATACACATAGACAATGCAGCTGTGCTCGTGCCCGCGCTCACACACAATGCCAATGCATCGGCGCTCGTGCCCGCGCACAATACACACATACAATGCAGCTGTGCTCGTGCCCGCGCACACACACGAAGACAATGCATCTGCGCTCGTGCCCGCGCACAATACACCAGAAGACAATGCATCGGCTCGCGTGCCCGCGCACAATACACACAGACAATGCAGCTGTGCTCGTGCCCGCGCACAATACACATAGACAATGGAGCTGTGCTCGTGCCCGCGCACACACACGAAGACAATGCAGCTGTGCTCGTGCCCGCGCACACACACAAAGACAATGCAGCTGTGCTCGTGCCCGCGCACACACACACAAAGACAATGCAGCTGTGCTCGTGCCCGCGCACACACACACAGAGACAATGCAGCTGTGCTCGTGCCCGCGCACACACACACAGAGACAATGCAGCGATGCTCGTGCCCGCGCACACACAGGTAATGAAGGGCGCGCGCAAACACCACGGGAAAAGTCCTAAGCTTTTGTTTTCTTGATCAACGTGCTTTTTCCCCCCATCTCAATCACACTCCATAGAATCATCAGCCTGCATTGAAATAGAACACAACAGCAAGAGGATTATTGAGCTAAATTTGCCACTGGTCGAGTTTAAGAAACTAGGATAGTTATGGTGGAGTAACTCAGCAGGTCAGGCAGCATCTAGGAGAGAGGGAATGGGTGACGAAGAAGGGTTTCGACCCGAAACGTCACCCATTCCCTCTCTACTAGATGCTGCCTGACCTGCTGAGTTACTCCAGCATTTTGTGATACCTTCGATTTGTACCAGCATCAGCAGTTATTTTCCTACACTTGGATAGTTATGGTGTCAGGGGGGAAGGGAGGAGAATGGAGTTGGGAGTTGGGAGGGAGAGATAGATCAGCCATGATTGAATGGCAGAGTAGACTTGATGGGCCGAATCTCAAAGCAAAACACAACGTGCCAGAGGATCTCAACAACTTTGGCAGCATCTGTGGAGGGAATAGATAGATAACATTTCAGGTTGGAACCCTTCTTCAATCTGACCCAAAACTCATCTCTCCATTCCCTCCACAGAGCTGCCTGACCCACTGAGTTATTCCAAGGTTATAGGGCAGGTTGGCTGGGATTGAAACCATGTTAGAAATATTGGTAGGAGCTGCTGCCTCACAGTGCCAGAGACCCATGTTCAATCCTGACATCGGGTGCTGCCTGGGTGGAATTTGCATGTTGTCCCTGTGATGTGTGGGCTTTCTCCGGGTGCTCCGGTTTCTTCCCACATCCCAAAGACGTACAGGTTTTTAGGTTAGTTGGCCTCTGTAAAATTGCCCTTAGTGTGCAGGGACTGTATGAAAACGTGGGATTCCGTGGAACTACTGTGAGCAGATGATTGATTCTGAGTGTGGACTTGGTGGGCCGAAGGACTTGTTTCAATGTTGTATCTCTAAACTAAGCTAAGAAACATTATTTCTAGTCACCATATGGGGTTAGATTCTCAGAATACACAAAGTTTGGAGTTTACTTTAAATGATTCCTTTCCCACAGGATTCAATGCAAAAGACAATCTACAGCCAATGGAAGAAGAACTGCCATTACCTAAACAACCATATGTATACAATGGCCTCATATGTACAATGGGGAACTGCAAAGTCGACACTAAAAGAGCAATGTTAGAACCATTGCAGGAAACCTTGTAGCCAAGAGAAGACATCACTGGAAAAACATAGTCTATTATATCAGGTAGACAGTCACAAAGTAACTCAGTGGGTCAGGCAGCATCCCTGGAGAAAAAGGATGGGCAATGCTTCCGGTCAGGATCCATCTTCAGACTATCCCTAATAATCTCTGCCACCGTCCTGGCATTAGGAATGTAGGCAAGTGCACACTCCATAACTGACCTCAGCTCATCGAATATGAATGCCTGTACATTTGTCAATAAGAAAGAAAACCTGGATGTGTGGACCTGGCAAGGGGTGAACTTGCTTTGTCAAATTGAGGTACTGGCTAGTATCAGTAGGGCCAAAAGCCAGGAGGCCGACAATTATACTGACGTGTGGAAGGATGAGAGGAAAGATCAAGAAGCATATTTTCACCAGAAGGTGTTAGGCGTTGGAATCCATTGCCTGAAAGGATGAAAGAAGCAGAAACACTCAAAAACATTTTTTTTAAAAACTTGGATAGAAGTACCATGACTCCAGAGCAACAGTTGGAAGGTGAGATTAAGCTGGGTTTGTGACATAGATGTCTGCACCAACAAATTGCTATAATTCCATGTACATTTGCACGTGTGTGGCCGCTGGATTTCCTTCTGACATTAAATCAAAAAACAATATATTACCTCACTTACAAGAGAAATATTTATAAAGATTTACTTACTTTGAAGTTCTCTTCTCCGGATCTAACACTAATTCACACCTGGTATTCCTATCAAGGTCAAGGTTCAAAACAAATGTAGACAGTGAATTAGTGACTGCGTCGGAACATCGTCTCATTTTAATGAGGTCCTCATTCTCCTGGTTAAGAACCTAATTGGTTTGTTAAAATGGTTTATCATGCAAAAGACCCACCTGTGTGACTGGGTCACTGGGAGCATTTTAACCCCCTAAATATTTCATTCTTGTCAGGAGAGAGATATAAATGTGTGACCTCTGGGCAAAATCCAAATAAAGTACAATGGGTTGGACTGGCAGCCATCCAGCATCTTACCCTTGGGACCAAATTAAACTGACGAGCGCCACTTATTGCCAAGTTTCATTCATGAATCCGCACCACTCAGCAGAAGGTGGAGAAAAGCTGGAAATCAGACTCATCTCAGTTATGCCATCCGCCCTCCGCAGAGAGATTCACCACTGAGTTCAGCAAAGGAGCAGTAATCTGCCGGAGAGAGGGTCCTGATACAGCATGCATCTGGCCCTGAGCTTTATTTATTAGTCTTTCTAATTAAATCTATTTTACTTTTTTTCACTTTCATTGTTTAATTCTATCTGAAATGTTTTTAAATGTCTCAGAGACATTTAAAAGCTATTCATAAGGTCTTTGACAGACAGCATCCAAAATCTCTCAGGGTTTCTGGGGGGTGAGTGTGGTGGGAAAGGGAGAGGGGGTGGGGGGAGGGGGGGGTGAAGGTGAGAGGGGTTGGAACCTCAGAAAACATTGTCTGAAAACTGTTCATTGTCCGGGGCACACACGTGTGTGTGTGTGTGTGTGTGTGTGCACATCACACTGCCCGTGTGTGTGAGTGTGGGAATCGTCACACCATCTGTGTGCGTGCATGTGTGTAAGTATGAGGATCATTACACTGCGCTCGTGAATGTGTGTGTGTGTGAGTGAGCATCATCATACTGCCCTTTGTGTATGCGTGTGTGCTTGTGTCTGTAGCATCACACTGCCTTTCTTGCATGTGTGTATGTGTGTGTGTGAGCTGCATCATGCTGCCCCTTTTTGTGTGTGTGAGAGTGTGAGGATTATCATGTTGCCCTTGTGAGTGTGTGTGAGAGTGAGCAGCATCACACTGCCCTTATGTATGTGTGTGTGTGAGAGAGAGAGCATCACCACACTGCCCATGTGTGTGAGTGTGAACACCACACTTTCTTTGTGCACAACTGTACTTTTGCCTACACTGTCAAGCCATTTGGGATCCTTTTAACTCCTGAGGCCCGATGTAAATGCAAATATTTATTTGCTTTTTCATATTATGGCTCTTTTCCCCCACGCGGCAATGTAAATGAATAAACGCACATCATAACCACATGTGACTACACTTCCTATGAATAAACGAAGCACAAGCCAAGCACACACTTTCCCAATTCCTTCAGGGATTGACAATTGGGAGTGGGAGCCTAATCAGTTCCAGAATAATGCCCTTACAAAAAAATAAAGGTTTGAAATAATGGAATGAATGTGGCATATGGTATGTACCACCCAGCTATGATCAGATCTGAGGTTCCAGCTTGTTGTTCAGTTCCAGTGATTAAGAATGAATGAGTGCAGAATGAGCTGGCATTGTGTCAGAAACTGAGACTCAAATGTAATTCTGTCTGGCAAGCTTCTTCACTGGAGTTTTGGACCATTAATTGCAAACAGGAAGAAGGTTCATTCAAGCTTAACTCCAAAAAAAAAATTCACTTCACCATAGCAAAATCCACGCTGATGATGAGAAAGCTTTAGCAACCAATTGTCTGAGGTATATAAACTGTTAAGTGACGTGGTAGGAGAATAGAGGGGAAGAGATCAGAGAGAAATGGAATGGGGTAGAAATAGTACCCAAGCAGAAACATAATGGGGGAAAAAACAACAAGAAGGTATGAGAATACAGGGCTTAATTAAACAGACCAACATTTACTAAGTAATCGGATAATCCAGAAATGTCTCAAATCCCTCACTAAGAAACTGTCTTATGTCATCCATTTCTGAGTAAATAGGAGTTTGCTTTAATACCCTTAATTAGAATTTCCACAGGCTATGAAGTGAATGAATTAACCCTTTCTGCCAAGTCAAGGCTGGTTAGCAAACCATGGAGTTATTTAGCATAGAAATAGGCCTTACGGCCCAACCTATCCAGCTAATTGTGGTGTCTGTCCGAGCTAGTCCAATTTTCTTGCATTTGGCCCATATCCTTCTAAACCTTTTCTATCCATGTACCTGTCCAAAGTTTTGTAAATGTTCCCAACTTCCTCAGGTAGCTCGTTCCACATACATACCACCCTCTGTGTGAGAAAGGTACCCCTCAGGAAACTTTTGAATCCTTATCTTCTCACCTTAAAACCGTGCCTTCTAGTTTTAGACTCCCCCACCCTGGGGAAAAAACGGTGATTAGGCACTCATCTATGGCCATCATTATTTTATAAACCTCCGTAAGTTCACTCTTTAGCCTTCCAGTCTGCAGGGAAAAATGTCCCAGTCTCCCCATTTTCTCCTTATAACGCAAGTTCTCAGTCTCAACAACATCCTTATCTGCACCCTTGCCAGCTTTTTAGATTTTTTTTTAGATTTAGAGATACAGCGCGGAAACAGGCCCTTTGGCCCACCGGGTCCGCGCCGCCCAGCGATCCCCGCACATTAACACTATCCTACACCCTAGGGACAACATTTACATTTGCCCAGCCAATTAACCTACATACCTGTACGTCTTTGGAGTGTGGGAGCTGTAAGATGATCTGCCAACTCCTATGCTCAATGCCCCATCCAATGAAAGCAAGCGTGCCTTATGCCTACTTCACCACACATTTACAATTGTTCAATACCATAACTATCACCCTTCTTTATTTAATGGTTAATGCAAATAATTTGTAGTGATAATTGTTTGCGGCAATTTAAATAATCAATAATTAATGGCGAATGGGGCAGTAAATTACATGCACATGAAAATGAATTTAAAAATAGCATTGCATATGAGACCCATGGTGGTTTTCTCCAGCAGGCAGATGGAAAGACTTTTGTAGCTACATCTCTTGAAAAGCATTATGTGTGTAAACGGCTGGTTTGTGCTATTTTGCACAGATTAACAAGCAATACACAAACATGCGCCATGCGGTAACATATGAAGTGATAGTACTCAACCGTGCAGTCTGGGTTGAGATGAGCTGTGGGAATAAACATTAACAGCCAGCAGACCATGGTGACAATGATAAACAACTGAAGGGAAATTTGCAATAGGCCAGCGATTTCCCCCAACCCACCCTGCTAAACGTCACCAGCTCCCTGCACTAAAAATATAAGAGCATTCACCTGAACAATGATCAGATTTCTGATCCATCATTGCAGGGGATCTGATCACATCAATATCTTATGTAATGGCTTCTCCCAATAGATGCAAATAAGATGTATCACTATACACGGCACACTAGTGGGCCTTCTGACTTGGGATGAGAATGCTGCCCTTTGAACCATTTACCATCTGTCATAATTCAGTGTTCGCTATAATGCAGTGAGGCGGTGCAATGGCGCAGCTGCAGGAGCTACTACTTCACAGCTCCAGTGAACTGGGTTCAGTCCTGCTCACTGTTGCCTTCTGTGACACGTTTGCATGTCCTCCCCGTGACCACATATGTTTTCTCCATGCTCGGCTTACTCCCAAATCCCAAAGACATCTGGTTTGGTTCATTGCCCGCACTGTGGAAGTGATTGGTAAAACCTGGGTGCGAGTTGATAGGAGTGTGGGGAGAATAAAATAGGATCAGTGTAACAAGAACTAGATGGCCAGCCCTATCTCACCGGGGGCAAAGAGCCTGCTTCTGTGCTCTGCGTCTCTCTCTCTCTACGAGTATTTGCTGGACATCTGGTTATTAAATTATGCAGATCAATGCCTGAGGCAAATAAATTGGAGAGATTTATCTATTACATTGCTTAGAGAGCTGATAATTTAACTGAGATGTACAGACACAATAGATTAGCAATGTTTTCAATGTCTAACCATGCTCCATGTTTGATGTTATCTCCTTCCTCCCAGGAACTGTGGCTCTCATTTCCAAATCATCCTTGATATATTCTTATTTTGCTCCATTCTGTTGAACCCACCTTACAGCCTCAGTCCGACTATCCCTGAACAGAAATAAATAACCTACGCCTCTCTGCTTGTGGTTGGCTGACATCGCCTACAATTTGTCTTGTAAACATTTTGCTCTCTGTTATGGCTTTTGTGTTACTATCTTTCCATCAGGTAAAGACTGGGTGAAGGAAGAGACCAGAGAAAGCAGCTTTGAAAGAATGGCAAAATGTTTCTGCAAGAGCAGCCTAGCTGGAGGGACAATGCTAGTCTCACATTGCTAACGATTAAGCTAAAAAAAAAAATATATCTTGAAGAAGCAGAAACAAGGAACTGCAGACACTGGTTAATAAACAAAAGGACATAAAGTGCTGGAGTAACTCAGCAATTCAGGCAGCATCACTGGAGAACTTGAAGTGGTGACGTTTCAGACTGGTCACCACTTCGTGTCCATAACTTGAAGAATAGTTAGATTATACAGAGCCAAAAAGGTTGAGAGATCGTAACTACAAAATGACAGAGCTTCATCTAAATAATCTGGTGCGACAGATTCTACCAATCACACAATATTCGCATGACTATATTTTAATTTGAAAAGAAATGGGCAGAAGCAAATCTGTAGCACTAGCTATGTATATTGAAAGAAATTGTAGGACATTAAAATGTTTCTAAGTGGAAAAAAATTCAGCTGACTAGACTGTGAATCAATTGGACTTAAGATAGACACAAGAAGGTGGAGTAACTCAGCGGGACAGGCAGCATCTCTGGAGAGAAGGAATGGGTGACGTTTCAGGTCGAGACTTTCCTGGAATTTAAATTGTTTGTTTCAAATTAGTCTAGAAATTATTCAATTTTGTTTTTTTTATGTGTTAGATCATACTAATGCTGATTGTGAATATCCTGCTTTATTTAATTGTGAGATTTACAAAGAGTGTTTTCAATGGTTCAATGGTACTTTGTTGTCAATGTGTACCGAAGTACAGTGAAATTTGATTTGCCATACAGACATACAAAAAAAGCAGCAAGATACATAACTACACAAAGATTAAACGTAGACTTAAACAGCCACCACACCGGCGTGTGAGAATCCCCTGGGCACACAGCCATCAGTTCAATGTTTCCCTATGCAAAGATGCACGACAACACACAGTGGCGTGTGCATCGTCTTTCCTATTGGCAAGTTCTAATCATTATCAGCAAGTAAACCAACATGAATGATCTACTCAAGAAGCTGTGAAAGAAAGGTACCATTCTTCCAGTTAAATTTGACTAATGACTAATGAAGTTAGAACGGAGATGAGGAAAAACTTTTTCAGTCAGAGAGTTGTGAATCTGCGGAATTCTCTGCCTCAGAAGGCAGTGGAGGCCAATTCTCTGAATGCATTCAAGAGAGAGCTAGATAGAGCTCTTAAGGATAGCGGAGTCAGGGGGTATGGGGAGAAGGCAGGAACGGGGTACTGATTGAGAATGATCAGCCATGATCACATTGGATGGCGGTGCTGGCTCGAAGGGCCGAATGGCCTCCTCCTGCGTCTATTGTCTATTGTCTATTGTGAATGGATACTCAAGTTAAATTGGTGGAGGGGTAGGGTTGGAGGTTGGGGCAGGGCAGAAAGCGGGAGAGTGTTGTCAAAGCCTCAGAGGGATCTGAATAGGTTGTTTAGGAAGCTGAGAGTAACTGTGTTTCTTATCTCTGTGGGTAAAACAATCAAAGTCTACACACAAGGTTGTATTTGAGATTGCAGGAAGTCACAGATCTTAACCCAGACACAGAATAATGTTTGTATTGGCCCTTTAAATAACGCAGTTCCACTGAGAAGGAGGATAATAAAATGTGGTTATTCTGCGAGTAAATAAAACTGATACTTTTTAAAGTAGTTAACTGAAAAGATTGTAACTGGTGAATTTTGGCTGCTGCGCTATCATTGACTTCATTTGGGGCTGAGGGCAGGGGTGGGAATAAAAGTGCTAAAAGAAACAAAAATAACAGCAAAACGGAGGTGAATTTCCCAACAGGCAAGAAGAATCCTTGAAATGTATAAAGAAATGCACCTGGGTAATGGTCATTTTCAACAGCATTGCACTATTCCTTTTGGGATTATGTAAACAAATTTCCATTGCCTTTTTTCCCCAAGGCAGATTCTAATAACTTCAAAGACAGCCACCTCTCCATGGAGCAAACTGTAAGCACTTGGCTCTCTGAAGTAAAAGGGAAAAAATCATTTATACAGCATCTTTTATGGTCTCTGCAAGTTTTACAACATTACTTTCATTGCCTTATATCTTTCATTGATTTGACATTACACTGCGGTCCCACAAAATTCTCTTGTGGTTCCTTAACCAACATCTGAAATATGCAATTTATTTTTGTTCCAAACTTAAAGGCCAACTGGGATTTTCTATTTTAAACTTTCAGAAGCCTGGAAGTGGAGGAGGAGGATGGTGTGGAGTAGAATGAGGGCCACACCCACTCTGATCTCACCGTCTTCCTTCTCCCTCCCAATCTAAATCCGAGCCGGCAAGTTGTTCACCTCAGGAAGGTGACTTTTTCTTTTGCAGAAGAAGTCCTCAGGAAATCATCATGGATCCGATTGCACTTGGTAGGAGGCCTTAACAATCAATCTGTTTACTGCCCACTTTCAATTAATCGCCTTATGTCACCATTGATTAGCACGGGTGTCAGGGGTTATGGGGAGAAGGCAGGAGAATGGGGTTAAGAGGGAAAGATAGTTCAGCCCTGATTGAATGACAGAGTAGACTTGCTGGGCCGAATAGCCTAATTTTGCTCCTATCACTAATGAACATGAACGTATGAACCATTCTCCCCTCAGAGTTAAACAAGGTAATTTCTGCATTTGAGGATTTACTGATGAACAATTATAAAGTTTATAAAGGGTAGCTCACTCCAGCAAAGGTTTCTCTCTCTAGACTATTTTGTGAATGAATGTAGAGCATAATAACTAATGTCACTGAGAGGCCAAACTTTCAAGTATCTTCAGCCTGAATCTTTGTCCCAAATCTCATATCAACAGAAAATAGATTGATGCTGAGCATATTTATCAGAATCATTTCAAAAATGTTATAATCGCTGTAGAACGTGTAGAAGCAGACAGTGTTACATTAGCACTGCTAAATCACACACCGCTACAACTTAGGCAAAACCTTGAGGTAGAAGGAGTCACATAGATGGAGCACATTGCGGGCGAGTAGAGCGAAAGCAGACTGTGGACATTCAATTTTCAGAATTTGTTTGTAATAACATTGATGTGCTTTCTCAGAGATTGGAATCATAGAGTCTTGTGGAAACAGCCCCGATGGCCCAACTTGCCCACACCGTCCAACATGTTCCAGCTACACTTGTCTTTCCTGCCTGCGTTTGGCCCATATCCCTTCAAACCTGTCCATTAATTTACCTGCCTAACTGTTTTTTAAATGTTGCGATAGTCTCTGCCTCAACTACCTCATCCGGTAGCTCGTTCCATACACTCACCACCCTTTGTGTGAAAAAGTTACCCTGCTCAGATTCGTATTAAACCTTTTCCCCTTCAACTTAAACCTATGTCCTCTGGTCCTCAATTCCCCTACTCTGGGCAAGAGCCTCTATCTACCAAAACTATTCCCCTCATGATTTTATACACCTCTAAAAGATCACTTCTCATTCATCTGCACTCGAAGGAATAAAGTCCCAGCCTACTCAACCTCTGCCTATAGTACAGACCCTTGTCCTGACAACATCCTTGTAAATCTTCTCAGTACCCTTTCCAGCTTGACAACACCTTTCCTATAACATGGTGCCCAGAACTGAACACAATACTCTAAATATAGCCTCACCAACATCTTATAGAACTGCAACATGACCTCCCAAATTCCATATTCAATACTCTGACTGATGAAGGCCAATGTGCCAAAAGCCTTTTTGACCACCTTATCTACCTGCGACTCCACCTTCAAGGAACTATATACATGTACTCCTAGATCCCTCTGCTCTACAATACTACCCAGAGCCCTGTCATTCACTGTGTAGGTCCTGCACATGTCAGACTTCCCAAAATGCAACGCTTCTCTACATTAAACTCCATCAACCATTCCTCAGCCCACCTGGCCAATAAATCAAGATCCTACTGCATTTTTTTCACAACCATCTTCACTATCTGCAACAGTACTCACTTTTGTATCATCTGCAAACTTGCTAATCTTGCTATGTACGTTCTCATCGAAATCAGTGATATGGATGATAAACAGCAATGGGCCCAGCCCTAAAGCACACCACTGGTCACAGGCCTCCAGTCCGAGAAGCAACCTTCCACCTTCCTTCCATGAAGCCAATTTTCTACCCATTCAGCTTTCTCTCCTTGGATCAGATTATTTCTGGCTACATTCGATAGCGACTTTAAACCACATTTAAGGCCACCTTGTTGATTGAGGAAATAATTATATTACAATTACAACCACATCGACTGTTTACACTAGTTCTATGCTATCCCACTTTTGCATCTACTCCCCATACACGAGAGGGGTGGTTTACAGAGGCTAATGAACCTACAAATCCACACGTCTTTAGGATGTGGGGGGAAACCAGAGCACCCGGAGGAAACCCACGCAGCCACTGGGAGAACGTGCAAACCACACACATAGCACCCCTTGACCATGGATCTCTGGCGCTGTGAGGCAGCAGCTCTACCAGCTGTGCCACCCTAATGTTGTCAGCCCTGAATGATTCCAAAGGTTGAAATGGTGACAAATTCAGAACTTTGAAAATCGTATAAAAACTGCCGTTGCTGAAAATCTGAAATATAAAATGCTGGGGAAAATCGGCAGGTCAGGCAGATGCCACCTACCTGCTGAGATTTTCCAGAGTTTTCCATTTTTATTTCAGATCCGAAAGCCGAAACTGCTCCAGAGAACAGAGTGATGGTGTCAGTGACTCCGATGGGTCTAAATCCAAGATGCAAAGGTGATCCAAGGTTTGGATTTGCCATTCCACTTTAGCTGCCCCGAAAATTGTGATTCCTTGGTTACCTGATCTTTCCGATGCAAACTAATTAACATTTGTACAAAGCTCCAAAAATAAGTGCAGAGATTCTGAGAACGTTTTGGGGAGGGGCAATAAATTGGCCTGTTGGATGTAGAAATCAGAAGGATAACTCTTTCCCATTTCAGTACACAAAACAAGTTTTGGAAGGTGTACTTTAGGTGCAGAATAGTGTCTGATTTCTAAAGAGATACCATTAAGCCTGAGGGCATTTGTGTGGATGAGAACCACAATGTTCTTTTAAAAAAATTACACTTGTGTCAATCTTTAATAGTCCAAACATCTCAAAATGTTTCACACGATGAATGTTTAGTCTACTCCACCCCATTAAAGGGTTGTAGGTGCCTGGAGCACTCTGATGCAAGTGCTCTGAGACCCAGTGGCCCAAACTTGAACCTCTTGTACCTCTGTTACTCCCTCCTCCCCAGGACCATAGATAAAACATGGTGAGAGGCCTGGGGCAGAGTTAGGAATATAAGTGTTGTTTATAAATGTGGAAAATAGATAGGGAGCATCCTGTTAAGGATGTTTTCAGACTCATTGGCCCTGTTCCAGGAATGCCTGGCTTCCCTGGTGGGCTCCAGGAATCACACTGGGAAACCGTCCATGAATATCAGGTTATTCCCGCTCCCTTAATAGGGTCACAGAGTGATACAGCGTGGAAACAGGCCCTTCGGCCCAACTGGCCCACACCGGCCACAACATTCTGTTTTCATGCTGGATACTGCTCCAGGTTTACAGTTGGCACCTGTTTAGCAATAGGACCTGGAAATGTATCAGGAAAGCCAAACCCATTGAGGCGGAATCATGGCACGGCTGGTAGAGCTGCTGCCTCACAGCGCCAGGGACCTGGAATTAATCCTGATCTTGGTTGCTGTCTGTGCGGAGTTTGCAACGTTCTCCCTGTGACTGTGTGGATTTCATCCAGGTGCTTCAGCTTCCTCCCACACCCAAAATATGTGCAGGTCTGTGGGTTAATTGGCCTCTGTAAATTGCTCCTCGTGTGGGGAGTGGATGCGAAAGTGGGATAACGTAGAATTAGTGTCAATGGGTGATCGATGGTCGGCATAGATTCGGTGGGCTGAAGGGCCTGTTTCCAATCAACATATTATATCATACTCGACCAAGTGGACCCGTTGGGCCCAAACCTCTCCTGCATTGGTGCAGCACCCTCTCCTCCCCCCCTCCCCTTCCCTTCCCTCCCCCCCTCTCCCCACTCCCTCCCCCTCCCTATCCCCCCTTCCCCTCCCCCACACTCCATCCCCCTCAACCCCCTCCCTCCTTCCCCCTCCCTCCCCCTCCCTCCCTAGGAGACAGATTTTAACTTTAAAATGTGAATAACTTAAAAAATATAACATGGATTTCAATGAAACTTCTTCCATTAGCTCCAAAGAGACGACGGTGAGTAAGGTGGGCCTAAAATTGTCATGCTATCATGTACCGTTTTGGCTGTAGTTCAGAAACAAACAAACAAATATTTTTTAGTAAATAGATTCTACAGAGGTAGAAAGGGAACAGGAATGAAGAAGGGTCTCGACCCTTCTTTTCTCCAGAGATGCTGTCTGCCCCTCTGAGTTACTCCAGCTTTTTGTGTCTATCTTAGGAAGAGGTCAGTATGGGAAGCTATCGACAGGGAAGTCCTCCTGTAAGTTAAAGTGCATCAATGTGTTGCTCAGAAAAAGATCGAAAACCTCTCGGTAAATGAATGAAGTGACGAACAAAGAGAAGATGGGAAACCTGACATCTGAATGGTCAGGTTTCAGGTTTCAACTTGTGGTTGCTGACTGCCAACTACCAACTACCAACTACCAACTACCAACTGACTGACACAGAATTTCTGCACTTATTTTTGCTAAAAAAAACTTTAAAGTTAATCCTGTTAATCAATTGTGAGTAATCTTTGCAAAATGATGTTTGTTTTAAATGTTATTTTTATTTGAATGATGTTTGCAGTTGTGACTCATCAGTGACTCACAGGCCAAACCTCAGTTGCCTATTCTGTGGAACTACCTCAACGCAACATAGTTTGATCGAATGTTGTGCCCTACTATCAGTGATAGGAACTTGACAGCCAGGCAACTCCCACCGATTCAGTGAGCACCATGGCCTAAGCTTGCTCTGGACAGCTTACAACTCAGCGGTATGAATATTGATTTTTTTAATCTCAAGTAACCCTTGCATTCCCTCTCTCTCCATCCCTCCCCCACCCTAGTCATCTTGCTAGTTTCATTGTTTATATCCGTTCATTATCACCTCTTCCACATCCAACAATGGACCATTGTGGGCTCCATCTTTCTAGAGTCATCGGTGCCGGCTGTTTGTTCTGTACCTTTTCATACCTCTAGTTTCCCTCTCCCCTGACTCTCAGTGTGAAGAAGGACCTTGACCCGAAATGTCATCTATTCCTCTTCTCCAGACATGCTGCTTGACCCGTTGAGTTACTCTAGCATTATGTGTCTATCTTCTGAAGAAATTTATGTTTAGGAAAATAACTGCAGATGCTGGTTTAAATCGAAGGTAGACACAAAATGCTGGAGTAACTGCGGGTCACGCAGCATCTCAGGAGAGAAGGAATGGGTGATGTTTCGGGTAGAGACCCTTCTTCAGATTGATCGATGGAAATTGGCTGGTTCTGCGAATTAGCCTGAAGAAGGGTCTCGACCCAAAACGTCACCCATTCCTTCTCTCCTGAGATGCTGCCTGACCCGCTGAGTTACTCCAGCATTTTGTGTCTACCTTCTGAAGAAATTTCCTCAGTGTTGCAATGAAGGAGGGTGCTCTAAAGGCCCCGTGTAAGTTTATAAAGTCCTATCTATCTTCAGGATTCCTTGCTTACAGAAAACACATTGAGCAGATGGTGTTGTTGTACACCTGGTCTGAGTAGATGTACATCTCCTGTCTACCACAGAACAAGATCATCAAGATATCTCAACACCAAGGTTTTGTTGTCTTCGCATATTGCCACAGACACACCACACCTGAAAATGCTCCAGGCAGTGCTGTCATAATCTGTGGAAATACCTTATACGCCCAGCAACAGCAATGTGGCTAACTGGAGATTTGAAAAAACTCTTCTTACACTGTCTGCCAAAGCTGATTCAAACAGAATTCATCTCCATGGTTCGATTAAAAAACACACCCCCGTAGTTTTCCCCAATTTACATCTTACTACAACTGAGCCAAGGGCTTGGTCACAATCACACGGCAGTATTTCAGTCAAGACCCATTGAGTCATGGCAAATGTTTCCCTCCAGAGCTCCGTGATGACACACTGCCCAACTGAGTTGAAAGCATGACAGCTAAACCACAGAAGCCAGCCACTGAACACATTTCCCGATCTGTAGAGCCCTGCTCTTGCCGTCCACACCAGCTGTGCTGCTTGGGAGCCAGTTTCAATGTGCAGTTGGACACACTTTCCCAACAGAAGGTCTGCTACTGAGAATGAATCATTATTGTTACTCATACAGTTACCAGACATGTATGGAAACATGGAGATATATGTTTTGGAAAGAGACTGTTTACCCTCTGGTGCCTTATCTCCCCGGTTGTCAAAGGCTGGAAATTGTCCCAGCTATACTAAAGAAAGACACAAAACGCTGGAGTAAATCAACGAGTTAGGCTACATCTCTAGAGAACATGGATAGGTGATGTTTGGGGTTGGGACCCTACTTCAGACTGATTGATGAAGGGGGGGGAAAGAAAGATGGAAGAGAGGAGGGGCAGGACAGGGCCTGAATGGTATAGGTGACCTCAGGTGAGGGGGGAGGGTGGTTTGATAGGCAGATGGTTGGACATGAAAAGACAGGCGTGAGCCCAAAAGAATAAAGAGTTGTGAATTGTGAAGCTCTGGGGATAAAAAATGTTGTGAGTTGTGTAGCCAGTGGAAAGGATGAGGGTGAAGGTGAACTGGATGGGGGGGGGGGGGGGGGGGGGGGGAGAAACTGGTGCAAATCAGCCAGGGTTCAGGGGAGGGGTGTGGGGGAGAGCAAGAGTGGGGGGGAGGGGAGGGGAGGGCGGCTGTTTGTGGGTTAGTTACCTAAAATTAGAGAATTCAATATTCATACCATTGGGTTGCAAGCTGCCCAGGCGGAATGGATGGACTCAGTTTTGGGGCATTCTCTACCAATGTTGCCACATCCCTTATGACATGCAACATCAACTGTAGCTTCAAGACAAAGAACCAGATCATGCTGAACCTGACTTAGCACCAGTGTTGCAGCACTCATTTTTTAAGTGCCGGAGAGGTGCTCCGTCCGGTGAGCTCCGGCAGCAAGCACTGCACCCATGCTTAGCACCTGCTATTTTTATCCCTTCATCCGGGGCATGTGATGATGATTAATTCATTCAGATACTCAGCGGCTGTCCAATGTGAGGTGCTCCGCTCTGAGCTGGGTGGGACTGGGTCTGGCCATTTTACTTGCCAGCATCTGGGCCCTTGTCATTTCAACCAGCACTTGCAACTTTGCCACTGGGTTCGGAAAAGGAGTCGGTTGCCCTGACCTTCCAACGCCATAGGACATTCCAACAGAGGAAGGTGAGGAGACAGGGGTCATGACCCATTTTGGTTTCAATGACGTACGCAGCTTAAAGGAATGGCCAGCTCACCAATTAACCACCTGCCTCTGCTAATGACATGGAGTTGCACAAATTATGGTATTGCATTGATCTTTGCTCACTCAATGAAAGACCGCAGAACCTCCCCAGTAAACAACACACCCTTGCTTCAGATTCCACCTGTCACCTAATAACCCTGGGTGTCTGTTTGATATAAGCATGAACTGATGAAATTTATAGTGAATGATGCCACCCTGCTATTAGAGCCTTAAACTGGAACCTAACACACCCACCTAACACTAGGGCATTTGATAGAATTTAGAACATTTCTAAAAAACACAAGAAAAAATAAACAATTTCAGCCTATTCACCCCTCCTAGGCTGAGGTATTGCTTAGCTTTAGTGGTTCTGTTGCTTGGAATCCTCTTGAGGTTCAGTGCAGGAACTATGTTCTACTGGAGTGTTTTCCAATTTGCCTAAGGGTAGTATTTCTCAACGAGCCAGTGAATGCTCCTAGGCTTTACCACAGTTGTTTCAGGAGAGTAGGCGGGGATATACCTGTCCATCCATCTAACCCATGTTAAATTGGTGAGGTAACTTACAAAGAAATTTAAGTGACCAGTTATTGCACAGCACATATGTAATATTGCACAAACATGAAATTAAATTATCGAGTGGAAAGGTCCTGGATGAGGGATGTGCAAAGATGGGGGGGGCGGGAGGTGAGGGGGGGGGGGGGGGGTGGGAGTCAGTCTACCCCACGACAGAAGTGGGAGGAGTTGTACCGTTTGATAGTCACAGGGAGAAAGGATCACCTATGGCGTTCTGTGCCGCATCTTGGTGGAACCAGTCTGTTGCTGAAGGTGCTCCTCAGGTTGACCAGTGTGTCATGGAGGGGGTGAGCTGTATTGTCCAAGATTGCTCCGCAGTTTGAGGAGTAACCTCCCCTCCAAGACCACCTCCAATGAATCCAACATTGGAAGGAATGCAGGGGCAGAAGCAGATAGAATAGGAAAACATAAGAGGTGTTCAGACAAGCACCTGAATAGGCCAAGAATAGAGGGACATGACCATGTGCCAAGTGGATTAGTTTAGGTTGGTGCCATGATCGACATGGTGGACTGGAGGGGCTGTTCCTGTGCTGTACTGTTCTATGTTCTATGTAGTCAACATTCTCATTCCAGCAAAGAGATATTAAAAAATTCCATTGCCGACTGTTCACGAACAGGAAATAAAGCAAAGTACAATCGAGAACTTTTTATTTGGAAATTAACCTTAAACTATTTTGAACAAGAATAGTTGAATCCAAATGAAGGGAATTGCAAGCCAGTGAGAACTTCAGGAAATAAGAAACAGAAGCCAGTGGAGACCATATGACCTTTCCATTGTTCTCTGATTTTCTGTCTTAATTCCAGTTTTTTGTCCGGTCCTCATTTGCAGGAGACAATATTACTTTGAAAAATTAGGCATGTAATCCAAAAGTGATCAAGAAATGGCAGCAGAATTGTAGCATTTTTATTTTGACAGCGTTCGGTTCATCAGTCTAAAAGCTGATGTCCCTGTAACAAAAATAGAATTTATAAGATACATTTGGTTTTCATGTGTGTTTCATCCAGGATAAATTCACAATGAAATTGGCTCAAGGTTCTATCTCTTGGATGCCTTCATGAAAGTAAATTTCCTTTTGTGGCAGACCGCAGTGCACATATCATCTTCAACAAGAGAATGTGAATAAGAGTAGTTTTATTGTGTCAGTTTAATAACCTTCATCAGTGATACTGACCCATAAATTTGGACAGAGACTAACCTACTTTTTGCCGGTGGTTTGGAAACGAAATGGAGCTGAGGTGGTTTTTGCAGGTCAGCGAGTCCCTGCCCCTCCACCTCTGCGTTGCAACGTGGAAATCAGGGCGCGACAGAAGGCCAGATGTCCCAGTGGATCACATTTCCCTCTCCACCTCTCAACCCAGCACTGCGTCCGGTGGCAGAGATCAGTAGAGATTCATATCTGGCCCCTCAGATTCACATATGCCATGTCTGATGTAGTAATGCAACTCCATTCATTTGAATAGGGCTGCCAATCTGAATGGCAAACGTAATTGAGGTTATTTCTCTTTATTTCAATTAGTTTAGTTTAGTTTAGTTTAGTTTAGAGATAGAGCACGGAAATAGGCCCTTCGGCCATACTGAGTCCGCGCCGACCAGCGATCCCCCTATACAAACACTATCCAACACGGTGGCGCAGCGGTAGAGTTGCTGCCTTACAGCGAATGCAGCGCCGGAGACTCAGGTTCGATCCTGACTATGGGCGCCGACTGTACGGAGTTTGTACGTTCTCCCCGTGACCTGCGTGGGTTTTCTCCGAGATCTTCGGTTTCCTCCCACACTCCAAAGATGTACAGGTATGTAGGTTAATTGACTGGGTAAATGTTTAAAAAAATGGTCCCTAGTGTGTGTAGGATAGTGTTAGTGTGCGGGGATCGCTGGGCGGCACGGGCTCGGTGGGCCGAAGGGCCTGTTTCCGCGCTGTATCTCTGAAAAAAAACCACACAATAAGGATAATTTACAATCTTCACCGAAGCCAATTAACCTACAAACCCGTACTTCTTTGGAGTGTGGGAGGAAACCAGAGCACCCTGGAAAAAACCCATGCGGTCACATGAAAAAATACCAACTCCATACAGATAACACCCATAGTCAAGGTCAAACCAGGGTTTCTGGCGCTGTTAAGGGCCTGTCCCAGTTACGCGATTATTAAGGCGACTGCCGGCGACTGTCAAAGTCGTAACAGATCGCCAACATTTTCTTTTACCCGACAACAATGACCACGACAATGCTGAGTCAGGTCGATACAAGTTACTTTTTTTGTGAAACTAGCACCTGGCTAAGAGATTACACCGTCTTCGGAAACATTGTGAAATTCCCACGCTTACCTGACCGTCAAACTGTCGCCTCTAATCTACCTGTCAAATGTCCTGATGGTAAATAAATTGGTTAAACAAAACTATCTTCTGGTATCTTCAAATGCCTTTTCTTAATTGAATATTACGTGCTGCTAAATGCATCTGTGACAACCTAGCAAACCTGGGGACAGCATGCGACAGCGCCCGCAATAAGCTATGATACCTGGCCACAGGCCAGCTGTCACCGAGAAATTTCTAGCAGGTCAATTTTTCTGCGACGCGCCGAGATCCGCTACGATTCATTGAAGACTCCTCACGATCATGCCCGCGACACCCCGGCGAATGTTCGGCGACAGCCTAGTTGCCAGCAGTCACCTTAAAATCGCCTAAGTTGGACAGGCCCTTGAGGCAGCAACTCTACTGCTGTGTCACCGTGTCACCCCTGAGCCCCAATTGATATTATTAATTTATATTTTATTAATTATATATGTTCTTAAATAGATATTGTGTTGTCCTCAAAATACGACTGTATATCTTGACAGTCAGCTTAAACACCTTCCTTTATCAAGACTCTAAAAACACAAACTCTTTTGTCGACAGGTTTATTGAATCGGGGAAAGTGTGACACTACAAGCACAAAAAGGCGTAGAAATAAGAAATACTACAATATTGCAAACATACTACAATAACACTTGGTGGTAAGAATGGAAAGGCAGGTTATTATCTGAATGGTGTCAAGTTAGGGAAAGGGGACGTACAACGAGATCTGGGTGTCCTAGTGCATCAGTCACTGAAAGGAAGCATGCAGGTACAGCAGGCAGTGAAGAAAGCCAATGGAATGTTGGCCTTCATAACAAGAGGAGTTGAGTATAGGAGCAAAGAGGTCCTTCTGCAATTGTACAGGGCCCTAGTGAGACCGCACCTGGAGTACTGTGTGCAGTTTTGGTCTCCAAATTTGAGGAAGGATATTCTTGCTATTGAGGGCGTGCAGTGTAGGTTTACTAGGTTAATTCCCGGAATGGAGGGACTGTCATATGTTGAAAGACTGGAGCGACTAGGCTTGTATACACTGGAATTTAGAAGGATGAGAGGGGATTTTATCGAAACGTATAAGATTATTAAGGGGTTGGACACGTTCCCAATGTTGGGGGAGTCCAGAACCAGGGGCCACAGTTTAAGAATAAGGGGTAGGCCATTTAGAATGGCGATGAGGAAAAACTTTTTCAGTCAGAGAGTTGTGAAACTGTGGAATTCTCTGCCTCAGAAGGCAGTGGAGGCCAATTCTCTGAATGCATTCAAGAGAGGGTATAAGAAAATAACTGCAGATGCTGGTACAAATCGAAGGTATTTATTCACAAAATGCTGGAGTAACTCAGCAGGTCAGGCAGCATCTCAGGAGAGAAGGAATGGGTGACGTTTCGGGTCGAGACCCTTCTTCAGACTGAGAGAGAGAGGGAGCTAGATAGAGCTCTTAAGGATAGCGGAATCAGGGGGTATGGGGAGAAGGCAGGAATGGGGTACTGATTGAGAATGATCAGCCATGATCACATTGAATGGCGGTGCTGGCTCGAAGGGCCGAATGGCTTACTCCTGCACCTATTTTCTATTGTCTATAACGCTGTAAATAAACATTCTACCTAAAATAACGAATTCCAAACATAAGTAAATATTGCAACCCATGCTGTCAAAAGGCATAAGATGATTGCAGATGTTCACAAAATATATCAGGACCTGAAAATGTGCTGCTGCTGCCGCCACTGTTCTGCAGTCCAATCCCGCCAAAAGTCACATGACAAGGTCACAAGACCAACCAGTTGCAAATTAGGTGTGTTCCCCAACATGGCCTCTAGGAGGCACTACATCGTCTCTGCATTTAATACTTCCAGAACAGACATGTAACATTTTTTTTTAAAGAATTATTTCATGTATATCTATTCCAGATGTTATATATTTATGATTATCAATGACATTTGGAAACAGTTGTGGAGACCTTCGACAATACAAGCTGACAAAAGACCAGCCCAGCAAGGATTACTGTGTCAACGCCTTTCGACTGCAGCGCATGTGGCCTGCTTACCACTTCTAGACCACTTGGGATCATGAGACAACTACAGTAGATTGGCCTGGAGTTCAATTCGACCTATGGGTCGACAAAACGTCAATGCAATGGGGTGATGGAAGGGCGGCACATCAGTAGAGTTGCTGCCTTACGCCGCCAGAAACCCGGGTTCGATCCTGAATACGGGTGCTGCCTGTATGGAGTTTGTACGTTCTCCCTGTGGCCCATGTGGGTTTACTCTGGGTGCTCCAGTTTCTTCCCACGCTCCAAAGACGTATAGGATTGTAGGTTAATTGGCTTCTGTAAATTGTAACTTGTCCCCGATGTGTAGGATAGTGGCATTGTACGGGGCAATCGCTGGTCCGCGCGGACTCGGTGGGCCATGGCGCCTATTTCCACGCTGCCTGTTTAAAGTCTAAAGATGAGGACAGGGTCAAGCATACTCTGGACCATGACCTCTGCCTCTCTCTCTGTAGATGCTGGCTGGTCTGCTGAGCTTTTTCTACTTTTGTTTCAGATTTCCAGCATTCGCAATATTTTGCTTTTTATGAAATGTATTTCCTTACCCAAGTCTGGTATTGTCTGGCTCACAGGAAATGACAGTGAGACTTTTCACGTCGCACTATCTCCTGAACATCGTTCTGCGGATTCATATTTCAGCTGTTATCAGGAATTGTTTTCTCAGGTTTCTCCCCTGCTTGGAGATTGTTGCTGATTTTAAATGTTTTTATATAACTATTACATGTGTGACACCAGCTGGGCTTGCATTTTGTATCCCATTCCCAAAGTTGCATGAATAGTGGCTTGCTGGATAATTTCAAACACATTGCATTTTTATGTGGATCAAGCCAGCCGTGGACTACAGATTTCCAAACCTGGAGCACACTGAAGAACCACATGTTTTGCTTTTAAACCATTCACCATTACTGATTTTTATTTCAGATTTATTTAACTTCCTGAATTTAAATTCTACAGCTGTGGTGATGGGGATCAAACTTGAGTCTCGACATTATTAGGCCAAGGAATTATCCAGCAACCTCCCCTATTGGGGTTGTGTATGAAGGAACTGCAGATGCCGGTTTACACCGAAGGTAGACACAAAATGCTGGAGTAACTCAGCGGGACAGGCAGCATTTCTGGAGAGACGGAATGGGTGACGTTTCGGGTCGAGACCCTTCTTCAGACTGAGACTGAAGTCTAAAGAAAGGTCTCGATCCAAAACGTCACCCATTCCTTCTCTCCAGAGATGCCGCCTGACCTGCTGATTTACTCCAGCATTTTGTGTCTACCCTTTTGGGATTACTGGACAATTTTGATGAATTTTTGGCTTATTCCCTGACTGCAGAAATCTGGAACAGCACCTCATATTCCACTGGGCAGCTTACAACCCAACGGCATGAACAATGAATCTTTAGGTAACTTCTAAAAAAAAAAAAATGCTCCGTCCGTTCCCCTTTCTCCCACACACCTTCCCTTTCTCCCCCACCCACTCCCCTGTGCCCCACCTGGACTTGCACCTATTTCTCCCCTTCAACCCCGTCCCCTCTCATTCCTTCCCCTTGTGTCACAATCTGCAACTCTTCAATCCTACTGTCTCACACCTGTTTTACTATCTACCCATTGTTCCAGCTTTCTGCCTATCAACCATCCCCCTCACCCAAGTCCTACTATTACTTGGCACGCTTTGTCCTGCCTCTCCCCCCCTCACCCCCCAACCCCAATCAGTCTAAAGAAGGGTCCTGCTCGAAACGTCACCTATCCATATTCTCCAGAGATGCTACCTGACCAGCTGAGTGACGCTAGGTCTTTGTGTTCTTTGGCAGAAATCTACTTCTGGCATCTGAGAAAGATTTGTTGGTCTTACAACTGTTTTGGGTTGTTGCTTAAATGGTTGTGTTGTATTGTCCGATAAGGTCTCAAAGCCATATAAGAAAATAACTGCAGATGCTGGTCCAAATCGATTTATTCACAAAATGCTGGAGTAACTCAGCAGGTCAGGCAGCATCTCGGGAAAGAAGGTATGGGTGACGTTTCGGGTCTGAAGAAGGGTCTCGACCCGAAACGTCACCCATTCCTTCTCTCCCGAGATGCTGCCTGACATGCTGAGTTACTCCAGCATTTTGTGAATAAAAGGTCTCAAAGCCATTTGTGGTTTCCCTTGGCTGACAACCAGTATTTAAGCTCCAAAATTCCCATCATCCACCTTTCCAACTCTCTTACTCACTTAAAATGCTCTTTAAAACATCTCTCTTTGACTGAGCAGTTGATCACACACCCTTCTTTGGACATGTGCCGATTTCTGACGCTTCACTCAGGTGCTTTGGGAAATGTTTCAAAGCCAAGCACACAATGTAAATGCAAAGCAGGAGAGGAGAATTCAGCGAGAAAGTGGACATACCCAAGGCAGGTGTTCAAGGAACATGAAGCATGAAGGACAATATCTTAAGGTGTTGAAAAGGAAAAAAATGCAGATGCTGCAAATCTGAAATAACAAAAATAGAAAATGCTGGAAATATTCAGTGACCTTGGTGATTGAACCAAATGTAATTTTTCAAATCAATGACTTTTCAATTGTTCTGAGTTAAGTTCTTGGCCCAGAGAAGATTTAGCACTGGGACATGGACTTCACAGGCTACACCTGCAAAGGCTATTGTATCCCTGAACTAGCATTATGTCTATTCCATTTATAAGATTCACTAGAACAACTCCCTAATAGTTTTGAAACTCAAGTCGGACAAATGCAAGAACAAAGGCAACAAGCACATTAGTTTGCCACTGCCTGCAGCTTCTTCTAACACACTATTCTGAGTGTAAAATGTATCAATCTTGTAACTCCCCACCCGACAGTGTCGTGGGAGCATGTTCACCAACTGGACGACAGCCGCTGAAAAATAGTGCTTCTCCCTCCCTTTTAGTTTAGAGAGTTTAGTTTAGAGGTACAGCGTGGAAACAGGCCCTACGGCCCAACAAGTACAACGCTGACCAGTGATTTCCGCACACTAGTTCTATCCTACCGATGAGGGGCAATTTACAGAAGCCAATTTACCTACCAACCTGCACGTCTTTGGAAAGTGGGTGGAAAAGGGAGCACCCAGAGAAAATCCGCGCGGTCACAGGGAGCGCGTGCAAACTCTGTAAAGACAGCACTTGTAGTCAGGAGCAAAGTTGGGTCTCTGGTGCTATGAGACGGCAACTTTACCACTGTGCCACTGTGCCGCTTTCTCACGAGTGATTAATGATTAGCAATAAATGCTGACCATGTCAATAATATCTGCATCCATTTAAGGGAATTAAAAATAAACTTTAACGCTGCAGATTTCTTTCAGGCTGCAGCAGGTAACACCATAGAACATGGAACAGTACAGCACTGGAACAGACCCTTCAGCCCACAAAGTCTGTGCCAAACAAGTTAAACTAATCTCCTCTGCCTGCACATGATCCATAATCCTCCATCCTCTGCATATCCACGTGCCTATTTAAAAGCCTCTAAATGCCGCTATAGTATCTGCTGCCACCACCACCCCCGGCAGCACATTACGGGCACACCACTCTCTGTGTAAAATACCTGCCTGGCACATCTCCTTTAAACTTTGGCCCTTTCATCTTAAAGCTATGCCCCCTAGTTTGACATTTCCATCCTGGGAAAAAGGTTTGTTTGTCCGCCTTATCTCTGCCCCTCATAGCTTAATAAACTTCTATCTTGTCTCCCCTCAATCTCCCATGTTCCAGAGAAAACAAACCAATTCTTGGATCTGTAACATCTTCCAGTTTGCAGCAAGACTTGGTTAACAATCACACATCGTCTGAAGAAGGGTTACGACCCGAAACGTCACCTCTCCATTTTCTCCAGAGGTGCTGCCTGACCCGCTGAGTTACTCCAGCATTTTGTGTCTATCATCGGCATTCACTTCCCATCTTGACTTATTTTTTTTAGATTCAATCAAGATATGTAGGTTTTGTTTGTGGATTTCCCATCCCTAAGTGGCCATGCGAAGGTAGTAGTGAGCTGCCTTTTTGAACGGCTGCAGTCCTTCAGGCGTGGGTATATCTACAATGCAATTAGGGAGGAAGTCCCAGGATTGTCACCCAGCGACGGTGATGGATCTATGACATTACCAAGAGAGGCTAGTGTCTGGCTTGGTCTTCCAGGTGGTGATGTCCCATGCTTTTGCTGCCCTTGCTTACAGATACAGCGCGGAAACGGGCCCTTTTGGCCCACCGGGTCCGCGCCGACCAGCGATCCCCGCACATTAACACTATCCTATACCCACTAGGGACAATTTTTACATTTATCAAGCCAATTAACCTAGATACCTGTATGTCTTTGGGTTGTGGGAGGAAACCGAAGATCTCGGAGAAAACCCACGCAGGTCACGGGGAGAACGTACAAACTCTGTTCAGACAGCACCCGTGGTCGGGGTCGAACCCGGGTCTCCGGCGCTGCATTCGCTGTAAGGCAGCAACTCCACCGCTGCCCTTGTCTTTCTAGCTGGTAGAGGTGGTGGCTTTGGAAGGTGCTGTTTAAGGTGTCTTGGTGAGTTACTCCAGTCTATCCTGCAGATGTTGGCGGTGGAGTGAATGAATTGTTGTGGACGAGTTGCCTATCAAGTGGGCTGCTCCGTCCTGTATGTTGTCAAGCTTCTTGAGTGTTTTAGAAGCTGCACTCACCCAGGCAAGTGGAGAGAGCTCCATCACATTGCTGACTGGAGCATCGTAGATGGCACACAGGTTTGGACACAGGCTGCTGGACTTCTTCAGAGGACATTTTATAGTCAACTGGACAGGTGGACTTGGAATCGCATACTAGCCAAATCAGCTGATGACAATACATTTCCTTCCCCCAGCATTTCTGGCAAGTCATTGTGACTAATGAAAGGTATTTTTAAAATTTTAGAATTTTAATTTCACTCATGATACAGCGGGATTTGAACTCAGGATACTGGATTGTCCATCCGGGCCTCCAGTTTACTAGTCCAGCATAGACACAGAGGCAAAAGAGATAATTTGACTGTGGCAGCACATTGGTGCAGCTGGTAGAGCTGCTGCTTCACAGCACCAGAGACCCAGGTTCAATCCTGACCTCGGGTGTTGTCTGTGTGGAGCTTGCACATTTTCCTTGTGACTGCTTGAGTTTCCTCCGGGTGCTCCGGCTTCCTTCTACCTCCCAAAGAGTCATTGCTACTAAGTGTTTGTAGGCTATTTGGCCTCTGTAAAATTTAATCTCAACATAGAACCAGTGTGAGCAAATGATAAATGGTCGGTGGGCCAAAGGGCTTGTTTCTCTGCTATATCCCTAAATTAAGTTAAACTAAATTTATACCTTTTAGGGCTCCACATGTAATCATTACATGACACTTTTTCAGATGTCTTCATAAATGTGTTTTGATGATTCAGTCTGATCATTACATGTTATCTGTTGACCTCTTAACCAAGTTTTTTTTTCAAGAGGCTGCAACATAAAAGGGTTAGTGATTTTATATAAAAGGGTTAGTGATTTTACATAAAAGGGTTAGTGATTTTGGGCCAGATAAGTGTTTAGAGTTAGGGAAATTCTCTCTGAGATAGGCGGGCATCAGCTTTGCTCTGCATGCAGCTAACAGCTCCAAGCTTGTCCACATCCAAAGTAAATGTGCAGCAGAAGGGTGGAGGAATTTGAAACAGCAACAGACAAGCCCAAACTGATCCCCAGTGCCTGGGAAAACTCGCAGAGAAGGTGAAAGATTGATAATGTTGTTCATAATATGATGGTTAAAATGATAACACCACCCATTCCTGATATTAATCATGTTTTCCCCCAACATTCAAGCTGGAACCTCTTTATAAGAGTTCAAGCATGTCAGAAGATCACAGCAGATAAATTAAATGATTGCAAATGCTACTTTTCGATTGCTGTAATCAAAGCAATTAAAATCGTCTAAAGTGTTAAACAAAACATAGTTTGTTGCCACCTGGGGCCATCAGTGTGCTTCAGTCTGAGCAGCAGAAGCATTCATTCAATAAGAACAAAGTTAAAATGTCCGAAAATAGACACAAAATCATGGAGTAACTCAGCGGGATTATTTGACATGCTTTGTCCTGCCTCTTCTCTCTTCCAGCTTCCCTCCCAATCAGTCTGAAGAAGGGTCTCAACCCGAAATGTCACCCATTCCTTCTCTCCAGAGATGCTGCCTGACCCGCTGAGTGTTACTCCAGCATTTTGTGTCTATCTTCAGTGTAAACCAGCATCTGCAGTTCTTTCCTACACAGTTAAAATGTTCGTCAGTGTGAGTGAAAACAATGGATGTGTATATAAAATGATCCAGATGGTGTAAGATATTCTAATGGTGGAATAGTGTTGGAACAGCATTGTGGAGTGGTGGCTGTTTAAAATCAGAGCCAATGGCGTTGGATTATCAATAAAGCTAGTTGCCTCTTCTGCAATTGTTGAATATTAAAATTAGACACACTCATCATGTTTCCAATAATTGCTAAATAAAAATGGATAGGTTTTGGGTCAGAACCCTCCTTTAGAGTTTTTATGTATTCCTTTGGTATGAACCAGTATCTGAAGTTATTTGTTCACAAAATGGCTGGAGTAACTCAGCAGGTCAGGCAGCATCTCGGGAGAGAAGGAATGGGCGACGTTTCGGGTTGAGACCCTTCTTCAGACTGATGTCAGGGGGGCGGGACAAAGGAAGGATATAGGTGGAGACAGGAAGACAGTGGGAGATCTGGGAAGGGGGAGGGGAAGAGAGGGACAGAGGAACTATCTAAAGTTGGAGAAGTCAATGTTCATACCACTGGGCTGCAAGCTGCCCAGGCTGTTCAGCAACCAGTATCTGAAGTTCCTTTTTATTACATTGTGAATTTTGGTGTTCCATACAAGAGGATTTTATATTAGTCTGTGAACACAATCACTGATTAAAACCATTGTGGCTCAGGGTGGATTACAGAATGTCATCGAAGATGTCTTAAGTATTCCCTCCACTCTTTTGGTACACAGTCAATCAGAAGATTGCGGCTGAATCTCTATACTAGGACTTAAATATAGAATATATATTGATATTTCAATGTTGTCTGAGTAATCCTTTGGGTGAGACATTAAACGTGGATGCTGCTGGTAGACTAGGGAAGTTAAAGGAGTTCTGCACTCGTTGGGAAAACAAAGGGTGGGAAGATTCCATGGGATCTGACCAACGTTATTCCCTCAGTCTAGCTGGATTAATGGAATGCTGAAGCTCAGACAAATTGAGAACCTAGACCCGAAGTATCTCTTATCCATATCCTGAAGAGATGCTGCCTGACCCGTTGAGTTAATCCAACACCTTGTGCTTTTCTCAAGATTCCAGCATCTGTAGTTCCTGGTGTCTATGTGATAAATAGAGTCGTAGAGTGTTACAGTGTGGAAACAGGTCCTTCAGCCCAACTTGTCCACCCTGGCCAACATGTCCCAGCTACACATGTCCCACCTGCCTGCGCGTGGTCCATATCCCTCCAAACCTGTCCTATCCATGTACCTGTCTAACTGTTTCTTAAATGTTGGGATAGTCCCAGCTTCAATCACCTTCTCGGGGGACCTTGTTCCATACACCCACCACCCTTTGTGTGAAAACGTCACCCCTCAGATTCCTATTAAATCTTTTCCCCTTCACCTTGAACCTATGTCCTCTGGTCCTCGATTCCCCTACTCTAGGCAAGAGATTCTGTGCATCTACCCAATCTATTCCTCTCATGATTTTATACATCTGTAGAAGATCACCCCTCATCCTCCTGCACTCCAAGGAATAGATCTTTGTTAGGTAATCATACAATAATTAACTGTGAGTAAAATGGAGTTAGAATCTCAACGGACTAAACAGGCAGTTCATGCTCCTATTTTACAGTCAATGTTGTCCAAAATAAATGAATTGGTCCTTTGTCCCATTGTTATTTTCGTGAATTAACTCTAACATGAACAGGACTCATTTCAAAGTAATTAATTTGTTGTGAAGGAATTTTATAAACAGAAGGATTTCTTCTTTCCTGTTTCATAGTTAGACCCAGCAATAGTGTATTTTTAACGTGACAGAAACATCAATGGCATTTCTAATTTAGGAGATTATGCCAGAGTTGATGGTGTATTTGTCAAGAAACCCTACATAATGTAGCTAATCATTAAACAAATTAATGGGTTATTAAACTACTCGTTGAGTCACACCTTTACTTATTTGACTATCTGGATATTATGAGCTTGAGCAGGAAAAAATGCTAAAATAGAGTAACAGATACTAAAAGTGAGGAAGAGCCTTGCTTTGCTCATCTCATGAATCTTAGCGAGAGCATTAATGTTAATGGAATGCATTGGGACAAAGTGCCAACTGATAATTTGCCAAGCTTGGTGCTATTCTGGGCATGTTACACCTTAAACAAAGAAATGATAAAAGCTGTTTTAAAAATGATATATTAAATCTATGCAACATTCGTGTATGAAAGGTTTTGTTAATGGCAACAAATGTAAGGTAACTTGAAAGGTGTGGAATTTAGTTTAAATCTCGCAATAGATGAGCAAAGAACACAATCTGAATTTTCACTACCATAGTAACAGAGGTGATTGGAATGGGAGATATTTTAAATCTGGCAGCAGGGTGTAGAAGCACGGCTGATGGATAAATGGAGAAAGAGGCACTGAAGAGGCAGAAAGCAAAGAAAGATTTGCAGTCTAGTTATCTCAAAATCTGGGCTTATTTAGAGACACGAGTTCAAATCCCACTTGAGCATGTGGAGAATTTAAAAGTTCACAACCTTTACCATGAAATATTGGATTGTCCTTTTAAGATCAAAAACTTGGTCAGCGTGGTCTTTAAGAAAGGAATTGTGTTGCCCTTATCCATTTTCCTACTATCTGACATCAACAGTGTGATTGACTCTATATTGCCTTCTATAAAGTCATTGCCAGTCACTCAACTCAAAAGTAAATAGGGATGGGTTTTAAATACTGAGCCTGTACGGTGTGAAAGGATAAATGCGAAGAAGGCAATGGACTACATTGAATTACTCTCCGGGTAACTGAAACAATGGTGGTGTTTATTGGAGGATTTGTGGATGAGGAGGTTAAGAATCACTGTGAGGCAGTGACCAGACCACCAAAGATCTGAGCCATCTCCAAAAAGTATAGCCAAAAAAACCACCATTTTCCATAAAGTATATCTCAGGAATCAACTTTGCTTTTGGATAACTAAAGGTGTGTTTGCAGTACAATTAATGAGAGATTGCTAGGTGTGTTAAAAATTAATTAATTTGTTACATTGTGTTCATTGGTGGCTGATGTGTTTGAGAACAATTGCTGCATTAAGAATCCCGCTTTTCGCACATCCTTTAAGATAATATTTTAAATGTATCTCTTTGAACAAATATGTAGTTATCTGCACTAGATTTTTGTTTGGTTAGCTTGGTCTCTTTTTGTTGTCCTTTGTTAAATGTCTTGGGATATGTTAAACATTCCATTTAACTGGGCTTCCTTCTACTGTGCGATAGGCTTTAGACTTCAGAGATACAGCGCGGAAACAGGTCCTTCGGCCCACCGTTCCCACCAGTGATCACACTGTACACTAACACTACTCTGCACAGTGGGGACAATTTATAATTTACAGAAGCCAATTAACCTTCAATCCTGCACATCTTTGGGATATGGGAGGAAGCCGGAGCACTTGCAGAACCCCCATGCAGTCACAGGGACAACATACAAATTCTGTACAGACAGCACCCATAGACAGGATAGAACCTGGGTCTCTGGTGCTGCAAGGCTGCAACTCTGCCGCTGCACCATGGTGCCGCCCTAAATCTTCTCATCTTGGTTGCGGCCAAGTATTATTATTTTCCCTCATCTTTGCTCACAATGGAGAGCTTCAGAATTTCTGTGCATTTATCTAAAGAGCGACTTATTTCCTTGAGAAATGTTGGAAGAATTCCTGCAAGAGGTGCAACAAGTTTTAGTTCCTACAAAACATCATGTTCTATCAATGGCACTAACCAAGTTCATTTTCAGGAATCACCAAAGCCATTACTTTCATCAGTATTTTACCTTGCAGTAGATCCAAGATGAACAATTTTTATTGAAGGCTTACTTTGTTCTTTTTATTCAATTCACAGAAGTAGAAAGATATCCTGACTGAGAAATTTGATCAGATAGTACAAAACGTTTTAGGAGAGATGCATTCTGCATCTTAGTAAGGGTTGCCCTTATTAGTTATGAATATCTGTGGGAGATTGCCAGGCCTTTGGCAATTGCACTTCCAGACTTGTTTTGTTGGAGCCTACTTACTCACCTCATTTAACATGAAACTCATTTTCTCTGCATTTGGTTGATTCTCAAAAAGCTTTTAGCCAACTACTATTCAAAACAATTTCTACAATTTGAGTCAATTCCCACTACATTTGGCAGCTATATTCCTGGTGATGCAATTAGACAATAGACAATAGACAATAGGTGCAGGAGTAGGCCATTCGGCCCATCGAGCCAGCACCACCATTCAATGTGATCATGGCTGATCATTCTCAATCAGTACCCCGTTCCTGCCTTCTCCCCATACCCCCTGACTCCGCTATCCTTAAGAACTCTATCTAGCTCTCTCTTGAATGCATTCAGAGAACTGGCCTCCACTGCCTTCTGAGGCAGAGAATTCCACAGATTTACAACTCTCTGACTGAAAAAGTTTTTCCTCGTCTCTGTTCTAAATGGCCTACCCCTTATTCTTAATGTGTGATCATCGATCACCCGTCCACACAAGTTCTATGTCATCCCACTTTCGCATCCATTCCCTACACACTAGGGGCAATTTACCAAGGGCCAATTCATCTACAAACCCTCACGTCTTTGGGATTTAGTTGAGTTAGTTTAGAGATGCAGCACGCAACCAGGCCCTTCTGCCCACCGAGTCTGCACCGACCAGCAATCACCGCACATTAACACTATTTTACACACACTAGGGCCAATTTACATTTATACCAAGCCAATTAACCTACAAACCTGTACGTCTTTGGGATGTGGGAAGAAAACCAGAGCACCCGGAGAAAACCCACACGGTCACGGGGATTATATGTAAACTCCACACCGCCAGCACCCGAGGTCAGGATTGAACCCGGGACTCTGGCGCTGTGAGGCAGCAGTTCTACCCACTGTGCCATATTGTCATATCTTTTACTGTTCTTTCCCAATCTACCAGCTTCAGCCTCATAACCTAGTATTTGCTTTGTTTCACTCACTGTTCTTTCTCAAAGCGGGTCTGAAGAAGGGTCCTGACCTGAAATGCCATCTATCCATGTCCTCCGGAGATGCTGCCAGACGTAGTTGCTCCAGCATTTAGTGTGCTGCTCAAGATTCCAACGTCTGTAGTTCCTGGCGTCTAACCAGCATGGATTGCAGAAATGAAGCAACTTCCGTATGGTTTGTGCAATGAAAAGGTGATTAAAACTGCATAAGACCCAATTCTGCTTGAAAAATGTACGGTTAAAAACTCAAACTATACAAATTAATGCCAATACCTTTCTACAGCTTGCATTTGACACCAGTTACAACTTGCATTTAAATAGTGACTTTAAAACAGCAAATGTGCTATGATGTTTTGCGGATTCATGATCAAGTTAAATTTAAATCCGTTTCTCACGCGGGCAGGTTTAGTTTAGTTTAATTTAGCTCTGAGATATAACAGGCCCTTTGGTCCACCAAGTCCATGCTGACCAGCGATCACCATAGACTAAACGTGACCACAACACCAGCAAAGAGGTGGGTTCACATGAGCATCACAGGGGACTGGAAAGTAATAGCGAGGCAGAGACATTTGGGGAGACAATTCCAAGCCCAGAGTCCAAGCAGTTGAACCTTTCTTCAAATAATGGTCGGGTGATTAAAATGGTTGTGATTAAACGGGCGGCACGGTGGCGCAGCGGTAGAGTTGCTGCCTTACAGCGAATGCAGCGCCGGAGACTCAGGTTCGATCCTGACTATAGGCTGGGCAAATGTAAAAAAAATTGTCCCTAGTGTGTGTAGGATAGTGTTAATGTGCGGGGATCGCTGGGCGGCGCGGACCCGGTGGGCCGAAGGGCCTGTTTCCGCGCTGTATCTCTAACAAAAAATCTAAACCCAGGAATGCACAAGAGGCTAGAATTGAGGTCTGCAGTGATCTTTGCTGGCCTGCAGTCACAGAGAGGTGGTATCTGTAGATGCTTTTGAGGGGCATTGGCCAAATGCAGGCAAATGGGACAAGTGTCAGAGAAAGTGGTCGGCCTGGACTGGTAGGGCCGAACGGGCCTGTTTCCGTGCTGTAATTGTTATATGGTTATATGGTTATATGTAGATGGAACATGTTAATCGATGTGGGCAAGTTAGGCTGAAGGGCCTGTTTCCACACTCTATGACACTGACTAGGAATAAGACCATGCTTCGCCATGACACGTGCTTTGATCCATTAAGTTAGCTTTGTAGATGTCCATATTGACAGTGGCAGTGTGTGTGATGTAACATCACCAGACACGATAATGATTCAAAGAGCTAAGTCCATGACTGCCGAGCCGTGTTGACAAATGTAGAGCTCTCAGCATCACTTTCATGTTGATAATGCACTTTGAAAATTGCTGTGTGCCCTCAACATTTGTGAAAAAATATATATATTATCTGCCTGAATTTAAATGGAAAAAATATAAAAGTCATGCCCGAGGTCTGAATGTTATTTTTTTAGCCTGGAGCTTAATGAGGCAAAGGGGCCATTTTGGTGCAGCCATTAACTTGCTTATATGAAATGAAGAAAAATACAGTGAATATTGAACATGTAAAATAAAAGCAGGACATGCTGGCAAAAGTGGACATATTCAGCGGCACAGACCGTATCAATGGAGAAACGGACTTAACATTTCACGTTGTTAATATGTCACAACCTGCAGCACTGTTAACGGAGTCCAGGAGGATGGAGCCGGTGATGACAATGGATGGGACGGGCGAGGAGCAAGGCCGGTAGGAGAGGGAGCGAGGTCTGGCCTACCGTGCTCTCGAGGTCAGCTGCGGGGTACAAAGGTGGACGTCGACGAGAGGACGTCGGTTCGCCAGTCGATCCAGACATCTAAGGGAAGACCTAGAGGTTGCAGGCCCGCAACAGCCTGGGGCCCGCAACAGACTGGGGCCCACAACAGCCTGGGGCCCGCAACAGCCTGGGGCCCGCAACAGCCTGGGGCCCGCAACAGCCTGAGGCCCACAACAGCCTGGGGCCCCACAACAGCCTGAGGCCCACAACAGCCTGGGGCCCACAACAGCCTGAGGACCGCAACAGCCTGGGGCTAGCCTGGAACAGGCACCGTTCACGACAGCTAGAGTGCAGACTGGACTTTGAAAATGGCACCAAAACATGGCGCCATTGCTTGCAAGATCATTAGACTATTTTGGTACAAATTGCTAATCGGGGATGTGCTTAAGCTTGGCAATACTCCACTGGACCGTTTGTAAGAAAATAATTTCACTGTGCATTTGCACTTTGCACATGTAACAATAAAAGCACCATTGAGCACCATTGCCTCACAACTCCAGAGACTAAGGTTTGATTTCACCAGTGATGTCTGCACGGCATTTGTACATTCAAAGCAATCCCAAGTGGGTGCCCACCACATTCTCACTAACAGGCAAGGATGAGCAATAAATGGTCTTACCATTGATGCCCATGTCATCTGCAGGAGAAAGAGAATTGTCAATCACTAAATTAAAATGCAGCAGACAGGGACTTGTACAAACATATTACAAGCATAAAGAGAGGAAATGAAATTCATGAAAAAAAAGCCAGGACTAGGTATGTCTGTGTTAAATTAAGAAAAATGGATTTTGACCAACTGAAGTTTTGTAACATTCATCTGAGCATCATTAGTTCCCTAGCTTGCACTGTTAAATCAACAGGTGGTTTGTTTAATGATTAAAGCTAAACAGTACAAACGTTTTTTAATGCACCTTCAAAACATCCAGATGATTATCATTACGTGGTGCAATACTAGACAGGGCATTTGGAAGAGTTATTTTAATCTTCAATGTGGATTATGGTATGTAAGAAGAAAATAATCCTTTTAACAGCCAACTTGTTATGGGTATATTTTTTCTTGTATAAATTTTCTGAGGTCTTGTTTGCAAATGGAAGTATTTTCCACACAAGGGAGCAGGATTAAGGATTGGTAGGCATCTGGAGAGACATGACGAGAGAGAGAGAGAGAGAGAGAGAGAGAGAGAGAGAGAGAGAGAGAGAGAGAGAGAGAGAGAGAGAGAGAGAGAGAGAGAGAGAGAGAGGGGGTAAGAGAGAGAGAGAGAGGGGGTGACATGAGAGAGAGTTTCATGAAGACGAGAAAGAGATTCACATGAGCAAGAGAGACACTGGAGGCAGAAGAGAGAGAGAGAGAGAGAGAGAGAGAGAGAGAGAGAGAGGGGGAGGCAGAGAGAGAGAGGGGGGAGGCAGAGAGAGAGAGAGAGGGGGAGGCAGAGAGAGAGAGAAGGGGGGGGCACATAAAGTGGGGGAGGCAGAGAGAGAGGGGGGGGCAGCGAGAGAGAGAGAGGGGGGGAGGCAGAGAGAGAGAGGGGGAGGCAAAGAGGGAGAGGCAAAGAGAGAGAGAGAGGGAGAGGCAGAGAGATGGGGAGGCAGAGAGAAAGAGAGAGAGAGAGAGAGAGAGAGAGAGAGAGAGAGAGAGAGAGAGAGAGAGAGAGAGAGAGAGAGAGAGAGAGAGAGAGAGAGAGAGAGAGAGAGAGAGGCAGAGAGAGAGAGGGGGAGGGGGGAGGGGGGAGAGGGAGAGGGAGAGGGAGAGGGAGAGAGGGAGAGAGGGAGAGAGGGAGAGAGGGAGAAAGGGAGAGAGGGAGAGAGGGAGAGAGGTAGAGAGACAGAGAGCGAGAGGAATGGACAATAAATGCTGGTTTTGTCAAAGATGTTCTCATCCTATGTAGAAATATTTATTTAAAAAAACTACCCCCTCTTCAAACAGGGACTTTAAAAGATATTTGGACAGCTACGTGGATATGGAAGGTTTAGAGAGATGTGGGCCAAACGCGGGCTGGTGGGACTAGTGAAGCTGGGGCACCTTGGTCGGCATGGATGAGTTGGGCCAAAGGGCCTGTTTCCATGCTGATTGACTCTACCAATGACTTGGTTCAGAATCCCCTTCTTGAAGCTACAGGAAAATGTCAGCCCAGTTCACATGTTCATCTCTCCAAAGTTAGGCTTGAAAAGACAACTGACAAGTTCAGAAGTTACAGGAGCATAATTAGGCCATTCGGCCTATCCAGTCTACATTCAATTATGGCTGATTATCTTTCCATCTCAACCCCATTCCCCTGCCTTCGCCCTGTAACCCCTGACAACCGTACCCATGAAGAATCCGTCAATCTCCACCTTAAAAATCTGTGGCAATGAATTCCACAGATTCACCACCCTCTGACTAAAGACATTCCTCCTCATCTCCTGTCTAAAGGTACGTCATTTTATTGTGAGGCTGTGGCCTCTGGTCCTATGAAAATTGATGACGCAAACCTTCATTGTTTTCTTTTCAACATATCAGTTCTAATTTCCTAGCCACTTGACGTTTTTTCTTGGCGATAATTGATTGTCAATGCCTTAAGCAATTGTAATTAAAGTCATTATCGAGGAATTAAATTTAAAAAAAAAAAAAGAGAGAGAGAGAGAGAGAGAGAGAGAGAGAGAGATTCATGACGGGAAGAAAGAGGTTCACAAGGGTGGCACGGTGGCGCAGTGGTAGAGTTGGTGCCTTAGTGCCAGAGAACCAGGGTTGAGCCTGACTACTGGTGCTGTCTGGACAGAATCTGTACGTTCTCCCCGTGACCGCGTGGGTGTTCTCCGGGTGCTCTGGTTTCCTTCCACACTCCAAAGACGTGCAAGTTTGTAGGTTAACTGGCTTAGGTAAAATTGTAAATTCCCCCTAGTGTGGAGGATAATGCTAGTGTACAGGGATGACCTCTGGTTGGCACAGGGGCCTGTTTCCGCACTGTATCTCTAAACTAAGCTAAAAAAGAGAGTTGAGAGAGGGAGAGAAAGAGAGAGACACACACACACACACACATACGAGTGAGAGATGGAGAGAGATAGATACAAAGCTTCCAAAATCTCTCAGAACCATGCTTCACAGCTTGTCCTGTAGCTGTTGGGATCAGTACAGGTTGACTATATTTGATGTGAACTGAATAGTTTTAGCATATCTCAAGCTGTAGATTTATTTGTTCTCTGCATTCTTCACTGGATCCCTCTTGTCATCTTCATTCTTTGTGCGTTGATGCCTCCCCAGAGTTAAACAACAAAATGGCACGCTGTGTTTTTTATCTGTTATTTTTGTTTTTGCTGCTTTTATCTCGGTTTCTGTGCGAAAGCAAATGGCTTTTACTTTCTGCTGTTGTTACCATTTTTGTTCCATTTGGCTGGTGTTCTCACAGCTTTATAAGAATCTTATCTGGCTTGAGAGATTGTACTGTAACCCGTGTATATGAGAACATATTCTCTTTTCCTTATCCAGCAGTCACATAACGCCAAGAACCTGCGTGGATTTAGAACAGGCTTAGGTTTCCAGCATTCTTATTGAAATAATTTTAAAAGAAAAATTGAATGCATTCTTGTGTGGTTTTTCTCATATCAGAGGCCTCACCTGAAGCCAATATTTTCAGTTTTTCACGGGCTGCTGAATGCACAGTTTATGTGCCAGCAGATGGTCAGATGCTTAAAACTTTACTTTAAAGTTGGATTTACATAGTGTATTTTGACTAATGGACATCCCAGAGTGTTTTATTGTAAGTCAAGTGCATTGGAAATCAGACAACACGACTCTAGTTTGGACACCTGCCAGGTATTTATTTTCATTAAGAAACAGTAAAAAGTAAGACCATTACATAGAATATGCTTCAGATTTGTTGTGTAATGAAGAGCAGAAGCTCTTTCCAACTTAATGACATTTGATTGCATTTCGACTGGTCTCAGAAAATAGTTCAACTGTTTGGAATTTTAGGATGAGAAGGAATTCAAAAAAAGTTTTGGAATAAATCAATTTACTTTGAAGTATGTAACTGCATACTCCATGTGCGGGATGTAGAGATTAAACAAAAGCTAAAAGGATTCATTTGTTGTTGAAACCACCAAATCTTTTTGAAGGCAGCAACTTTTTGTTCAAGTTGATGTCTGGCAAATTTTCCTTACTTAACTCTGAAAATGTTTTGAATCTACAGTGTTGTGGTTCAATGGAGTGGCGAGGGATTGAATTGAATCGAATTGAATTGAATCAAATTGAATTGAATCGAATTGAATTGAATACATTTTATTAGCTAAGTATGTACACATACATGGAATTTGCCTTGGTGCTTTGCTCGCAAGTAACAACACGATATACAGTGGACAATTAAGAATAAAACATTATAATTTAAACACGCAAAGAATGAAATAAAATACCAGAGCAAAAGGAGGCTACAGACTTTTGGTTGTTGAGTAGAGCTACTACTCATGGAAAAAAGCTGTTTTTATGTCTGGCTGTGGCAGCTTTGACAACCCGGAGTCGCCTTCCAGAGGGAAGTGCTTCAAAGAGTTTGTGGCCAGGGTGAGAGGGGTCAGAGATGATCTTACCCACTCGCTTCCTAGCCCTTGCAGTGTACAGTTTGTCGATGGGGGGAAGGTTGCAGCCAACAACCTTTTTGGCTGATCGAACGATGCGCTGCAGCCTCCGGATGTCATGCTCGGTAGCTGAGCCAAACCAGACCATGATGGAGAAGATGAGGACAGACTCTAAGATGGCAGTATAAAACTGGACCATCATTGCCTGTGGCAGATTGTGTTTCCTCAGCAGCCACAAGAAGTACATCCTCTGTTGGGCCTTTTTGACTGTGGAGTCGATGGAGGCCTCCCATTTAAGGTCCCTGGAGATGATGGTTCCAAGGAACTTAAATGACTCCACAGATGTGACTGTGGTGTTGTTGATGGTGAATGGGGGGGAGGGGAGGGGGAGCTCTCCTAAAGTCTCAGATAAACCTAAACCTATAAGCTTAGAAAAGTCTATTGCTAAAATTAGTAGACAAATGTCTGACATATGTGTATGGCATTCCTCTATTGTAGGCACAGATGTCTTTTGAAAATAAACAGGATAAAACATTCACCACTAAAACGATAGGAGAATGCTATATAAATATAGGAAGCTACCGTGGATCAATATCAGCAATAAAACCTGCTTGACGTTAAATCTCACTACCTCAGAATATTCTGAAATAATCTCATAGCAACTCCACTGAAATATAAATCAGTTCATTAGTTAATTAGTTATTGCAGATGAACTAAGTTGAAAAAAAATCGATATTGTACTTTCAACCGCGCGGTGTGGAGCGGTAGAGTTGCTGCCTTACAGCACTTGCAGCGCCGGAGACCCGGGTTCGATCCCGACTGCAGGTGCTGCCTGTACGGAGTTTGTACGTTCTCCCTGTGACAGCGTGGGTTTTCTCCGAGATCTTCGGTTTCCTCCCACACTCCAAAGACATAGGTTAATTGGTTTGGTATAAATGTAAAATTGTCCTTAGCGTGTGTCGGATAGTGTTAATGCGAGGGGATCGCAGGTCCCGGTGCGGACCCGATGGGCTGAAGGGCCTGTTTCCGCGCTGTATCTCTAAGCCAAACTGAACTAAAACCCAGAAATCACAAATGCAGACATCGCCATCCCACTGAGATGCACTTACCTTAAAAGAAATGTTGAATCACTTTACCCTGGGATCCTGCAACGCTTGAAAAGTGAAAGTACCAATGTTTGTAGAAGGCCTGGAACTTCTCCTAGTGCCTGAGATTAATATGTTTTCTCAACTCTATAATCAAAATAAATAAATTGAGCATACATCTCATTAATGTTTATGGTATCAACCTGTCTACAAAACGTAAGTTGAATTTGCTTAAATAACAATGATAGCTCTTGAGAGGTACTCACTACAATTCTAACGGCTGCGACTCGCTAGCAGTCTGTTCGTCTTTTTTCCTTTTTTTTTGTTGTGTGTCGGTGTTGGGATGGTTTTTTTTTTTTTTTTTGGTTGTGTATGTGTGTGGGGGGGTGGTGGTGTGGGTGGGGGGGTGGTGGTGTGGGTGGGGGGGGTGGGGGAAACCTTTCTCTTTTAGGTCTCTTCCTCACGGCGCGGGGTGCGGCTCGGCCGCGGGGCCTTCCATCGCCCGGTGCGGCTCGGCCGCGGGGCCTAACATCGCTGATGCGGCTCGGCCGCTGGACTTAACAGTGCCCGGTGCGGCTTGGCCGCAGGGCCTAACATCGCTGGTGCGGCTCGGCCGCGGGGCTTTTCATCGCTGGTGCGGCTCGGCCGCTGGACTTAACATCGCCCGGTGCGGCTTGGCCGCGGGGCCTTCCATCGCCCGGTGAGGCTCGGCCGCGGGGCCTAACATCGCCCGGCGCGGCTCGGCCGCGGGACTTAGCTGCGCACGGCTCGGTCGCGGGGCCTTCCACCGCCCGGTTCGGCCGCGAGACGTCTCAGCGCACGGTGCGACTCGGCCGCGGGGACTTCCATCCCGTTGCGGGGACTGTGCGGGTCGGTCGGGGACGAGCTGTCTGTCCGTGGGCGTGGGGAAGAGAGTGGAAGTTTTGTTGCCTCCATCACAGTGAGGGGGTGTTTGGAGTCACTGTGATGGACGTTTGTGTTGGGGTCATGTGTCTTGTGTTCTTTTTTGTGTGTGACTGCTATGTAGTTTCGTTCGGTACCTTGGTACCGAATGACAAATAAAGCTCTGTTGAACTGTTGAACAAGCTGTGCTGTGCGATTGAACTGGTGGCTAATGGGTTACCGGATTGATGGATGCTTGGGCTCCAGCTACTCACGACATGTATCAATGATTTGGATGATAGAACGAGGGGAGGGGGTTAAAAGCACACAGAAACTGGGATGAAAGTGTTAGTATGAGCTGTGAGGAAGATGCAAAGTGGCTCCAACATATTTAATCAAGTTGGAAATGTGGACCAATGCATGGCAGATGTGGATAAGAATTAACATCCATTTTGGTTCAAAAAATAGAAAAACATATGATCTGAATGGTGATAGTTTTGGAAAAGGAAAACCTTGAGACCAAGACTTTGGTATCCTTGTACACCAGTTGCTGGAAGCAAGCGTTCAGTTGCAGCAAGTAGTTAGGAAAGCAAATGGTATGCTGGTCTTCATTGCAAGAGGATTTAAGTACAAGACAAAGCATGTTTTGCTGCAGCTGAACTGAGCCCTTGTGGATCCCCATCTAAAGTATTTTCTTCAGTTTTGGTCTCGTTATGAAGGATGCGAATGTGGGATAGCATAGAACTAGCACATGGGTGGTCGATAGGCGGTGTGGTCTCAGTGGGCCAAAGGGCCTATTTCCATGCAGTATCTCTAAACTAAACTTATCCGAGGGATAATGTTCTGGCCATTGAGGGAATGCACAAACATTTGACTCGTGGATGGCGGAAAGATGGGGTATAGAGGAATATGGAGGAACCGGAGAAGGGCCCATAGAAACCATTACAATTCTAACAGGTCCAAGCAGACTGGGTGGAGGAGAGATATTTCTGAAGCTGGAGAGTCCAGTATCAGAGGACACCACTTCAGAGTATGGTTTATGCCACTTACATTTGCAGCCCCTGTTCCGATATCTAAAGGGGCTGCTCCTTGCTTTTTGGCTGCACTTTTTACCCACCATCCTCATCTTTGGACATTGATTAATTGATTAATCTTATTGGTCTTATTGTTCAACTGCGGGTAATGTTTCATTTTACTACACATTTATGTGTATGTAACAAATAAACGACTATTGACTATTGATTGACTGTGCGTAGGGGAGAGGGTAGGGCCGAAGATGTCCTGGTTGGGTTGCTCCTGGGCCTGGCCAAGCTGGCCATCCGCGACTCACGGCGCCAGGCGGAAGAGGGCTCTGCCCGAGCCAGCTGCCTACCCCTTTTCCGGGGTTACGTCCGTGCCCGGGTGGTGTTGGAGAGGGACTACGTGCTGTCCACGGGCACCCTGGAGGATTTCCGGGACCGCTGGGCACCGCGGGGGATTGGATGTATCCTGGATGGAGATTGTAATATAATTGTGTAATAGTTTCAATTGGTATATGTGTTTGTATAGTATTCTGGTGGTGGGTTCTGTTTTGGTTTTATTGTATTGTATATATTATTTTAATATTTGAATATTTTTGATTTATATTTTTAAAAAGAGCAGGGTCCAACCCCCATCCCCACCCACCAGGCAGGTGGAGACTGAGGGGACCCAGGAGGAGGAGACCAAGGAGGTGGCCCTTGTCCCCACCACCACCCCAGCCCGGACTGGCCTCCCTGCCAAGACTACAGGCACTGCTGCTGGCCCAGACTCAGCATCAGATGATGCTCAGGACACTGATGCCTCAATTGTCAGGAGACCCAAGGTAGTTCCTTACGAGCTCAGCAGGGAACAAGAAGGAGAGCTGGTCGAGTGGTATCAGTCAAACCCAGAGTTGTATCACAAGAACCACCAACATTACAGGAGCAAGGATGGGAAGAACTCACTACACACCATCAACACCATCACAGCAGGTCGCCACTGCTTCCACATACACTGTCTTGCAGCCTGCAAGATCTAGTAGCTTCTCTGCTCTCTCAGTTGCATTCACAGACTACCCCAGCCAATAGACAATAGACAATAAATAAGTGCAGGAGGAGGCCATTCGGCACTTCGAGCCAGCACCGCCATTCAATGTGATCATGGCTGATCATTCTCAATCAGTACCCCGTTCCTGCCTTCTCCCCATACCCCCTCACTCCGCTATCCTTAAGAGCTCTATCTAGCTCTCTCTTGAATGCATTCAGAGAATTGGCCTCCACTGCCTTCTGAGGCAAAGAATTCCACAGATTTACAACTCTCTGACTGAAAAAGTTTTTCCTCACCTCAGTTCTAAATGGCCTACCCCTTATTCTTAAACTGTGGCCCCTTGTTCTGGACTCCCCCAACATTGGGAACATGTTACCTGCCTCTAACGTGTCCAACCCCTTAATAATCTTATAAGCTTCGATAAGATCTCCTCTCATCCTAAATTCCAGTGTATACAAGCCTAGTCGATCCAGTCTTTCAACATACGACAGTCCCGCCATTCCGGGAATTAACCTAGTAAACCTACGCTGCAAGCCCTCAATCACAAGAATATCCTTTCTCAAATTTGGAGACCAAGACTGCACACAGTACTCCAGGTGCGGTCTCACTAGGGCCCTGTACAACTGCCTTGACACACCCAGACCTGCACCAGTGACACAAGGGGGTATCCCCAGGACAGAGACCCGCCCAGGGTGCAAGTTGGGACTTGGGTTTGAGTTTTTTTATCTGATCACCCATCAGTGTAATGTGTCCATAAATGATGTTAAGTCTTGTATGTTTTTGTACTTGTATTATGTTTGATGTTTGAATTTTAAAGTTTGAAGTTTATTGAAACTCAGCGACCCTCCTTGGTGTTTGGGAGTACATAAATAATTGCAAATTTTATGTGATTACAATATTTTTGTATGCACTGTTGTATGTTCTTATCAAGCTTTTTTTGTTGTTAAAACTTTTTTGTTTCAATATCAATAAAGGAAATGCTTGACATTTTGACGGCAAATTGATGCATGAAGGCATTGTATTTCAGAGTGGTGTCCCATGGCATCACTTTCAAATAGTCATGATGCAGAATGATTGGAAACCCTACCCTACACCCCCATTTTATAGGGAAACTGGGTGATTCCATTGTTCTGGAGGCCAAAATGACGTGAATTGTCTTCAGTTGTCGCCGACAGGGCCGTAGTTTGTCGTAGCTTGTCACGGGTGGACGTAGGTTGACTTCGGTTGTCGCAGGTAGCCGCCTGTGTGGTCATAGGTTGTCGTAGGTGTGGTCGTAGGTGGACGTCCTAAGTCGCGACCATTGGGTCGCCGGTTGTCGGTAGCTTGCCGTCGACTAGGTGGTAGGTTGTTGTACCTTGTCGTAGACCTGCTACGACTATGACAGTCGCTGGCAGTCGCTTAAACATTTGTCATTAAATATATCCAAGAAGCGGGTATGTATAGGAAGGAACTGCAGATGCTGGTTTAAACCGTAGATAGGCACAAAATGCTGGAGTAATTCAGCGGGACAGGCAACATCTCAGGAGAGAAGGAATGGGTGAAGTTTTGGGTCTGAAGAAGGGTCTCGACCCGAAACGTCACCCATTCATTCCCTTCTCTGCAGAGATGCTGCCTGTCCCGCTGAGTTACTCCAGCATTTTGTATCTATCCAAGGAGCGGGTAGATATATTTCGAGGGATAAGGAGAATAGGTGGGAACAAGATACTGAAGTGGATTATTAGAGCCGAACAACGGGCCAAATGGCTTACTCGTGTTCCTATTCTCTACATTTCTAGTAACTGCTCTAGCAATGTGGCAGATTAACCAGTGGTCAACCTTTAATGCTTAATATGGAACAACCTCATTTCGCCTGTGATTAAAGGTTCATTTTATGCAATACCGTACTCTCACGTACCCGCCCTTCAGGTGTTGGCTGTGATGAGTTGAAAAACAGGTTCTTTACAGGTGTGTCTTTAAGGCTAACATCATTGGTGCACACACACACACACACACACACGTACACAATGGCCATGTGACATTTTGCACATGTGGCAATCAGCCAGTGCAGCACAGTATTTGCCAGGCCTCGTGAGTCAATGCAGGTTTGGCATGGGTGTCCAGGTTTTGTCTGCTGGATATAACTGTGATAAAAGGTAAGCTGGACATTCTGCCCTGCTCTTGCAGGAAACTATCCTGATTAACAGCCGGCTCTGACTTTTCCAAGAACAAAATTCTTTCTTTAACTGCACCAAAAAGTCACGAGGCATGGCTGCAATAATACTTGCGAACTACTTCCCAAAAATCAGTGGGTTGTGTCCATCCAGCAGTAGAGTGGAATAGAACATAGAACAGCACAGGAACAGACGGCTGTTGAGGCCAAGTCATTGTGTACTTTTAAAGCGGAGATTGCCAGGTTCTTGTTTAGAAAAGGTGTCAAAGGCTACAGGGAGAAGGCAGGAGAATGGGGTTGAGAGGGAAAGATTGATCAGCCATGATTGAATGGCAGAGTAGACTTGATGGGCCGAGTGGCCTAATTCTGCTCCTATGTCTTATGAACTTATGAACATTGTCCCACAATGTCTGAGCTGATCATGCTGCCAAGATCATCATTCATCTACCCGCACATAACCCATATCCCTCCATTTCCTACATATCCATATGTCTATCCAAAAGTCTTTCAAATGCCACTAACATATCTGCCTCAGCCAACATGGCGGGAGGCCACGATGGCGCAGCGGTAGAGTTGCAGCGCCGGAGACCCATGCTCGATCCCAACTACGGGTGCTGTCTGTACGGAGTTTGTACGTTCTCCCCGTGACTTGCGTGGGGTTTCTCCGGGATTTTCGATTTCCTCCCACAATCCAGAAGTACAGGTATACAGGTTAATTGGCTTGGTGTATGTGTAAATTGTCCCTAGTGTGTGTAGGATCGTGTTAATGTGCGGGGATCGCTGGTCGGTGCGGACTCGGTGGGCCGAAGGGCCTGTTTCCGCGCTGTATCTCCCCCGGCAATGCATTCCAGCCTCTCACCACCCTCTGTGTAAAATAAAACTTGCCCCACACATCTCTTTTAAACTCTGCCCCTCGCACCTTAAAGCTCGGCCCTCCGGTGAGGTGAACGATCTTCACCATGTTACAACTCCAAAATAAAACACTTGACGCGCTGAGTTCCTCTATCAGTGTAATGCAGGAACAAGGAACTGCAGATCCTGGTTTATTAAATGGTACAAAATGCTGCAATAGCTCGATGAGTCAGGTAGCATCACTGGAGGACATGGATAGGTGACATTTCAGGTCGGGATCGTCTGTACCCACCTATTACTTGCCAAGCTTTGTCCTGCCCCTCTTCCAGCTTCACCCTCCCCTTACAATCAGTCTGAAGAAGAGTCCCGACCAGAAACCTGGCCTATCCATGTTCTCCAGAGATGCTGCCTGACCTGCTGAGTTTTTCCAGCACTTTGAGACTATTTTCTCCTCCACCAGAGTGGTTGTTTCTACAGATTCCAGCATCTGTGGCCTCCTGTGGCTGCATATTAAACTCTGCTTCCGAACGAGAATCCATGCAACCGAATTTCATAAACTGGTGAAGACTGATAAAAATAACACTGTTTACAAGTATCATGACAACGTCTTATCTCGCCTGTGGTTTATTTGCCAATGATGGGAGATCTGTGTCCCCTAGATACCTACACATCTGCCAGGAACTGCTTCTACTTTTCTTTTCCAAATCTCCTTTGTTCCTCTGTTGGAGCTTCCTTTCTCCTCTTAGGGGAGAAGTTCCAGGTTCCCTAGTTTTTTTAATGCGGATGCTGGTTTAAACCGAAGATAGTCACAAAAAGCTGGAGTAACTTAGCGGGACAGGCAGCGCCTCTTGAGAGAAGAATGGGTGACGTTGCGGGCCGAGATCCTTTTTCAGACCGAAACGTCACCCATTCCTTCTCTCCAAAAATGCTGCCTGTCCCGCTGAGTTACTCCAGCATTTTGTGCCTATCTTCGATACATCTGCATCTGCAGTTCCTTCCTAAGCCCTTTAAAATCTTGCTCTTTCACTATGTACACGCACTTTAATTAAATTGCCTTTTGAGACCACATTAAACAGCTATTAAACACGTATGTCATTGAAAATCCTGGAGATACAATGGGAAGCGTTACTTTGGCCAGAACGCCACCACCACTTCCAGCCACGTTCCCCACTCTTGCGGTCATCTTTAACATCTTCATATGTGGCTCAGAATATTTGTTTAGCTTGACATTGTGGTTGAAGTGGCTTGCAAAGCTTTGAAATGCCAATGGCACGGGAGATAGAACCACTGCTTCACAGCGCCAGAGACCCGGGTTCGATCCTGACGACCGGCGCTGTCTGTGTGGAGTTTGCACGTTCTCCCTGTCACCACGTGGGTTTCCGCAAGGTGCTCTGGTTTCCTCCCACATCCCAAAGACGTGGGGGTTTGTAGGTTAATAGGTCTCTGTAAAAAGCGCCGCTGTAAACTGTGTAGGGAGCGGATACGAAAGTGGGATAACGTAGAACTGGTGTGTTGTGAATGAGTGGGTTAGCAAATGATGAGCACTTTATAGCACTGTGGGCCGCTACTCACTGGAGTTTAGAAGTTGGAGGGAAGACCTCATTGAAACTTATAGAATAATGAAAGGCATGGATAGAGTGGATGTGGAAAGGATGTTTCCACGTGGGAGATTCTAGAGGTCATAGCCTCAGAATTAAAAGGCACTCTTTTAGAAAGGAGGTGACGAAGAACTTCTTGAGTCAGAGGGTAGTTAATCTGTGGAACTCATTGCCACAGAGGACTGCAGAGGCCAAATCAGTGGATATTTTTTAAGCCAGAGATAGACAAACTCTTGATTAGAACTTTGCCATGTTAAAACCGTGACATAAATTAAAGGTTTTTTTTTGTGGGGGAGCAAGAAATATTTTAGGTCTCCTGTTTTACTTGTCACGTTTTTGTATGGATTTCATTCTGTTATTTTGGAGAGTGAATAGACCTGTGGAGAGCTCGGGTTAGCTGGGATGTTGTTGCATTAAAAAAAATAAAAATGTCTAAAGAGGGGGGAGAGGACCGGCCGACCCGAAAGAGTCCAGACCCCAGAAACGTTACCGATTCCCTTCTCTCCAGAGATGCTGCCTGTCCCGCCGAGTTACTCCAGTGTTTTGTGTCTGTCTTCGTGGTAGCTGGGTGTGACAAGGGGCGGTTGGGAAACCCTGCTCACTGCTGAAATGTGCAAATGAAGCCGACTCACCCCTCCCTTTAAACTGACAGACAAGGACACGCCTTGGCAGCCAGTCTCACAGCCCACATCTGTACACACCATTCACGTTACCAGCTCCACACTCGGGATCAACTCGGCGACTCTCTCCCTCTGCTGCATCTCATGTAAGTAACTTCAAACTTCGCAATCTAATACTTATTCACAAAGAAAGTTTTGTTCAGGACAGTTCAACCTGGATTGAAAGTTTATTCTTCCAGAGGGGGGGCGAAAAGGGACACGTTTTTGCTCGGATTGGAGCGATGCTTCTCATTAAGAACTGTGATTTGTAATTTTTCGTTTTAACATTGGGAACCAGGAGCACTTTGTAGTTTGGAGCGGAGTTTGCTTTTTTTGTGCAGAGGTCGGTATCGGATAGGGTTGACATTTCTCTCGGCTGCAGTGTTTTACTGACCTGCTGTGGATCCGAGAGATATGGTTCGGTAAAAGTTAGGCTGTGCAGTTTGGAGAGATTGCTCTCTTTTTACAACAACAAAAAAAGTTACAGAAAATGTCCGTAGTTCTTGGCGCTCCAACTCTGGGACGGGCGCTGAAGTTGGGAGAGGCAGCGGTTCCTGGAGGAACCTTCAGAGATCGCACCCAATTTCCCACCGCTGCTTCCACCCTCTGACCGGGATAAATACCTTGCAAAGAATAAACCCCATCGCAAAGAATAAACCCCATCGCAAAGGATAAACCCCATTGCAAAGAATAAACCCCCATCGCAAAGAATAAACCCCCCTTGCAAAGAATAAACCCCCATTGCAAAGAATAAACCCCCCTTGCAAAGAATAACCCCCCTTGCAAAGAATAACCCCCATCGCAAAGAATAAACCCCCATCGCAAAGAATTAACCCCCTTGCAAAGAATAACCCCCCTTGCAAAGAATAAACCCCCATCGCAAAGAATAAACCCCCATCGCAAAGAATTAACCCCCATCGCAAAGAATTAACCCCCTTGCAAAGAATAACCCCCCTTGCAAAGAATAAACCCCCATCGCAAAGAATAAACCCCCATCGCAAAGAATTAACCCCCTTGCAAAGAATAACCCCCCTTGCAAAGAATAACCCCCCTTGCAAAGAATAAACCCCCATCGCAAAGAATAAACCCCATTGCAAAGAATAAACCCCCATTGCAAAGAATAACCCCCCTTGCAAAGAATAAACCCCCATCGCAAAGAATAAACCCCCATCGCAAAGAATAAACCCCATTGCAAAGAATAACCCCCCTTGCAAAGAATAAACCCCATTGCAAAGAATAAACCCCCATCGCAAAGAATAAACCCCATTGCAAAGAATAAACCCCCATCGCAAAGAATAAACCCCATTGCAAAGAATAAACCCCCATCACAAAGAATAAACCCCGACCGAGTCCCCCGTCCAGTTTCTTAAAGCTGCTGGCTTTGTCTCAACCCAGTTTGAGACAGATGCTTCTAAAAGTCAGGAGTTGCCTCGAAACTAATTCTCTTTTCTCTCTCGATTGCCAAAGTGTCAAATTGACTATCTTTGCAGCCAGGCAATGCCGGGTGCGATTTTTAAATTCGCTGCTGACATTTTTAAAAGTAAGTAGAGGAGGCTAGAGGTTTGCACCGCAGGGGGGGGGGGGGGGGGGGGTTGACGGCGTTGCCTCCCAGACCAACACGGCAACTCATTGAACTCAACTCTGCTCGCCCTGTTTGGGACTGAGCCGCCTCAAACACGGCGAACAGACCCATCCCTCCCCTCCCCTCCCCTCCAGAGGCGTTGCCTGTCCCCCGCTGAGTTACTCCAGCATTTCTGTGTCGTTGGTGATACATTGTAGAGGCTCGATAAGGGATTCCGATTAGAAACCTATGAGGCATTTGTGGCTATCTCCTTCCTCCTCCCGGACGGGATCCCGCCTGTTGTGGAGCCTCTCCTCCTCCTCCTCCTCCTCCTCCTCCTCCTCCTCCTCCTCCTCCTCCTCCTCCTCCTCCACAGTCGCCGCGACGTGGCGATCGCGGGTTGCTCGCTTCACTGGGGTTTCTGCTGCAGGAGGTGTTTGGAGGGAAATTTCCGAGCGGGAGCAAACACTCCCAGTTATTGATGGGATTTAGTTTGTCTCCAAGCACCGATGCGGAGTTGGGACTGCCGGTGCAGAACAAGATGCAACTTCCTCAAAGTAGTTGATACAGTGTTGGAATCTGGAGCTACCCACAATCTACTGGAGGAACTCTACGGTCGACCAGCATCGGGAGTAGGAACTACCTCTAGTTCCACACTGTATCACTCTATGACTCTATTGTCTTGTACTGAACAACTGGAGCCAACAAATGAAAAATGTTGCAATGGAGTAGAAGAGGCTGAAGCATTTTAGTCTGGCAGCACAACAGATGGATTAATGTTTGGCCTGGTTCTAGTTGGTCTGGTCCAAATTCTGCAGTAGTCCCGATGCAAGCTACCCACCCCAATTTCTTCAGATGCTGCTCGACGCACTGAGTTCTTCCAGCTGATTTATTCACAAAATGCTGGAGTAACTCAGCAGGCCAGGCAGCATCTCGGGAGAGAAGGAATGGGTGACTATAAGTAAATAACTGCAGATGCTGGTACAAATCGATTTATTCACAAAATATAAGAAAATAACTGCAGATAGTTATAGTCACGCATTCCTTCTCTCCCGAGATGCTGCCTGACCTGCTGAGTTACTCCAGCATTTTGCGAATAAATCGATTTGTATCAGCATCTGCAGTTATTTTCTTATACTACTTGTTCTTCCAGCTGATTGTCCGGTGTTCAAAGTAGATGCAGTTTTTGTTAAGGGGTTAACACAAACCTACTCGAATTTATAGAACTTCACATGTTCACCAGTTATAGTAGAATTAGACCATTCTGCCCATCTAGTCCACTCCGCCATTCAATCATGGATGATCTCTGCCTCCTAATCCCATTTTCCTGCCTTCTCCCCATAACCCTTGACACCCATTCTAATCAAGAATTTATAGCACAGAAACCAGCCAATCCACCCATCTTGTCTTGCTTGCTGTGCAGATTCTAAATTAGCCGCTCACACCCCCACAAAATGTAGTAAGTCAAGAAGGTTCCGCCCGACACTCCACCTACCCATTCCTTCCACACATGCTGCCTGGCCCACTGAGTTGCTCCTGCACTTTGTGTTTTGTTCAAGATTCCAGCATCTGCAGTTTCTCGTGTCTCCTGTTGCCCAGTCATCTCTCTCATCAAAATAGACACAAAACGCCGGAGTAACTCAGCGGGGCAGGCAGCATCTCTGGTGAGAAGGAATGGGTGGCATTTCGGGTCGAGACCCTTCGACCTGAAAGGTCACCCATTCCTTCTCTCCAGAGATACTGCCTGTCCCGCTGAGTTACTCCAGAATTTTGTGTCTGTCTTCGGTGTCTAACCAGCATCTGCAGTACCTTCCTACACATCTCTCTATCTCAGTTGCTGGTCCTCCTAAAGTAATGGCTAGGGCAAGGCAGAGCGAGCAGCCACTGCTCTGCATTTAGTGTTTCACCATTGCCCATGTTGCCAGTCTCTCACCTTCCCCCGTACAATTTTCCTTTCATAGTAGAGGCAGCGACTGAATGCAGACCTCCGGTTAAAGAGTCAGTCCAAGTCGATTTGCCCTTCTATTTCATCGTAGGTTTGGGTTTGGTGTGCCTGGTGTCAATCCAGGGCCACCTCTGACCATCTGGAGATTTTGCCAATTTAGTTTAGAGATATAGACACAACACAGAAACAGAACCCTTCGGCCCACCGAGTCTGGGCCGACCAGCGATCCCACTAGCACTATCCTACATACGAGGGGCAGTTTACGATTTTTACCAAAGCAAATTAACCTGCAAACCTGCACGTCTTTGGAGCGTGGGAGGAAACTGGAGCACCTGGAGGAAACCCACGCGGTCACAGGGAGAACGTACAAACTCCGCACAGACAGCACCCACAGTCAGGATTGAACCTGGGTCTCTGGTGCTGTAAGGCAGCAACTCCACCCTACTGCCCCGTTATACTTTTATGGGGTAATTGGGTGGTGAACCCTCTGGCCTTTCCTGAAGAATAATAGGAGTGCCCAGGGAGTATCTGAGTCTTGGTGAATGTTCAGTTCTCCTGGTGAGCCTCTGTGGTGGAGATCTATCCAACTGTGAGCTTCCCGCCCTGGTGCCCGATGTCAAGGCAATGGGGGCCAAACATTAATCTATCTCTTGTGCTGCCAGACTAAAATGCTTCAGCCTCTTTTTAGATTTAGATTTAGAGATACAGCGCAGAAACAGGCCCTTCGGCCCACCGAGTCCGTGCCGCCTAGCGATCCCCGCACACTAACACTATCCTACCCCAGCCAATTAACCTACCTGCCTCTTTGGAGTGTGGGCGGAAACCGAAGATCTCGGAGAAAACCCACACAGGTCACGGGGAGGACGTACAAACTCTGTACAGACAGCACCCGTAGTCAGGATCGAACCTGAGTCTCCGGCGCTGCATTCGCTGTAAGGCAGCAACTCTACCACTGCGCCACTGTGACACTCTTCTATTCCATTGCAACATTTTCATTTGTTGGATCCAGTTGTTCAGTACAAGACAATAGAGTTATAGAGTGATACAGTGTGGAAACAGGCCCTTCTGCCCAACTTGCCCACACCGGCCAATATGTCCCAGCTGCACTGGTCCCACCTGCCTGCGTTTGGTCCATATCCCACCAAACTTGTCCTATCCATGTACCTATCTGTTTCTGAAACGTTGGGATAGTCCCAGCCCCAACTACCTCCTCTGGCAGCTTGAAGCTGGAGTACGTCAATACAACTGGAGTGCTTCATATCGTCCCTCACGCCTGCTGCACTGTTCAGCAAGAACTGCTTGATCTTCTGTTGGCCTTGGCTCCAACGTCTGGCCTGATTGCTGTACGCCTTGATACTGTACAGCCCTAAACTCTGTTTATCCTGACCTGGAACATTTTCAGTGACAGCTGTTGCAATTCTTAAGAATTCCAAATATTCACAATCTGAGAGGAAGACATTTCTCATCTGCTCCAACCGGATGAGCCCTTCATACTCCGCCACCTCCATTTTAAATTCCATTTGGAATATTTTGGGGGACCAAGAACCATTTAAGTTGGCTTCTCCTTTGAAAGGAGACAGACTCAGTGCCTGACCCCGTCACACCTCCTCAGAATCCCACCTTCTAAACTCCATTGACGAGCCACTTGAGGGGACACTATCATGAGAATGATAAACTGAAGCCAATCCAGTGACATAGGTAGTGAGACCTGACCACTGTTGTGTTTGAGAATTAGTGGGCAGCTGGGCCAGGCAGGTGGGAGAGCGTTGCACCTCCCATTACTAAAGATCCATGTCTTTCCAAACTGCCTAGTGCAGCAGATACCCTTCACTTTCCACTCTAAAACTCCAAACATCTCACCTTAACAGTTAGAATACATTGATGCCCTGCTCACTGCTGTGGAGGGTTCGGATCGTGGGAGAGTCTAGGACCAGAGGTCATAGCCTCAGAATTAAAGGACGTTCTTTTAGGAAGGAGATGAGGAGGAATTTCTTTAGTCAGAGGGTGGTGAACCCGTGGAATTCTTTGCCACACAAGGCTGTGGAGGCCAAGTCAGTGGATATATTTAAGGCAGAGATAGATAGATTCTTGATTAGTACGGGTGTTAGAGGTTATGGGGAGAAGGCAGGAGAATGGAGGGAGAGATAGATCAGCCATGATTGAATGGCAGAGTAGACCTGATAGGCTGAATGGCCTAATTCTACTCCTGTCACTTATGATCTTATGAAGTGTGGTCCATTTATTGCCAATCTTCCGATCTATTTTGTTGTACCCATGCATTTTATTCCTACAATGTCTCTGTAGCTATAACACTATCTACTGCACCTTGTCTCCTTTTCCTTTCAGCTCTGCTGGTGTATGGTTTGATTGTACTTGTGCACAGTATGTCCTGCATAGATAGCACACAAAAGTATTTCTCGGTACACTTCACAATAATACACCAAAACAATCACCATGGCTGGGGATTGCTAGCACCGGCTTCAAGTGTCGACAGGTTTCATGCTCTTTCTCGTCTCCTCCTGCTGGATGTGATGGAAGCTGCTCTCCCCCCCGCTCTTTGTTTCCGTGCGAGTTTAATCCAGCCTGGCGACATGACAAACTCAACGGGGAGTCTCTCCATGCTGAGCCGTAGGCCGATTTAGTGCTGGAATTGTGCCAGGTTCCCGCCAAGGCAATGGTGTCAGTAACATAGCTCTCTGTGTAGTCTACTGCCATAATGACCCCTTTTAGCATTCTAGTGCATGGGAACACTTCCTCTGCACTAAAGCAGTAGGTTAATTTCACCGAGCTGGTTTACACCTCCCTCTGTTAGAGCCCACGTTTCTGAAGCAACAATAATCTGGATGGTTGTTTTAAATCTGTCTGCTATGGGTGTGGCTTACTTCACAAGGCAATCTCAAGGCAAACTGATTCTAAGTTAACAATTTTGAATGTGGCACAAGACCAGGTGCAAACAATGTTTGTGTATTTTATTCCTCACCGATGTTGTTCCTCAGATTGCCCAGTCTCCCCTCCCCCCCCACCCCCTGTGTCTTTTTAGACTATATAGGCATCAAGAACAAAAGTAATTTCTTCTCCCAATTGAAAGTTGGAAAGAGTCCAGAGAAGATTGACGAGGATGTTGCCGGGAGTTGAGGGCCTGACTATGTGGAGAGGTTGGGCGGGCAAGGACTTTACTCTTTGGAGCCCATGAGGCTGAGGGATGGTCTTATAGAGGAGTATAAAATCATGAGGGGGATAGATAGAATGAATGCACAGCCTTTTACTCGGAGTTGGGGAATCAAGAACCAGAGGGCAGAGATTTAATGTGAGAGGGGGAGGATTGAATAAGAACCTGAGGGGCAACATTTTCACATAGAGGGTGATGGGTATATGGAATGAGCTGTCCGAGCTAGTTGAGGCAGGTACTATGCAACTTTTAAAAGACATTTGGACAGGTATATGGATAGGAAAGGTTTAGAGGAAAATGTGCCAAATGCAGGCAGGTAAGACTAGCGCAGATGGGGCATTGTGGTCGACATAGGCAAGTTGGGCCGAAGAGCCTCTTTCTGTGTTCTAATTCTATGAATCTTGTTTACATTATTTATTTATTATACAAGTGATGAAGAATTAGATTTGAGCTGTCGCCTTTAAATGGTCATTTAGTTTCATGTTTAAAATATGCTATTGTCCTGTCAGTGGCCATTATTTAACGTTGAGAGTGGATCCCTGGGTCCATTGCTGCTGTGGAAGATTGGGAAAACAAATTCCAAATTCCATCGGACTCCTCCAGTCAAATTAAAACGCAAATATAATTGAGGAAACCTTTGCTTCAGTTCAGCAGACTGTGGCAGGCAGCAAGCAGACTGTGTCGTCAGTGGAGCCCTTATCAGCTGCTGTCATAGTTCACAGTTTGCATTAAAGATGGAAATTAACTTTTGAAAGTGGTCAGGTAACCGATCCTATTACATCATAGTGTTAGTGCATTGATGGTCGCAAGGATTTAAAAAATACTTAAATCCAATCTGAATCTGAAATTTGTAATTTATTTTAATATACTCAATTTGTATTATGGTCTAAAGTTAATAATAAGAGGTCACAATCAATTTGACTGATGTTTAGCAGCAATTTCATTGAAAGGAACAAGATTTGTAAAATCTTTAGTCCTGCACATTGGTTTATCTCTCTCTTTCTCTCATTATTAACCCTCTATTTTTAGATATCACCCTTAATCTTTCCCAAGTGTAATATTTTAGAAAAGGCCAAACACCAGATAGCTAAATAGCTAATTAGCAGTTAGCTAAAACCTAACTATATTCAGGTAAGGTGATCAAATATATCCTAGTGTAACACTGGTGGTAAAAGGAATCATGGAATTCCTGTCAAAGGAGGGAATTGATTATTAAAAACAAAACATATTACTGAATAGACAGCGTGGATTTCAAAAAGGAAAATCTCTAACACTGTGATAACTGTGGTGCACGTAAGATCAGGATATTTGATTTTAAGGGTTCCACTGTTCCCCAACCGTCCCACCTGGACCCATACCCTGCAAGAAATAATCCACCTTTCAATTCTTCCTGCCATTGCATTCTACCTCATGCTTATCACTGTAACGCCTCATTTAACAATTGTTTGCCGTTTCTTCATGGATTCTGAGAAAAGGTAAGGGAACGAAATACAAAATAGTCATCAGCTCATCTAGTAGAGAATCCAGCAAAAAGTACTTTTGTACCCAAGGAAGTAGTTGAAGTGAATGATAAAGATATATTGCTGAGGAAACTGAACATGATTGAGTGCTACAGTGACAGATTTAGATGGGGAACGTGATGGGAAGCTCATGTGGAGCATACAATGCTGGCTAGGCTGAATAGCCTGTTTGCACGCCATATATCTTATGTTTTTGTGCATTGTTGCCTGCTCTTCCGTTATTCATTGCCTTTTAAAAAATCCTGCCTTTAACACCGCAAACCCCCTGGGGAATTACAGATTCCCATCTGCAAAGGAAAAAAAATCTTTGCATAAGTCTACTGGCTAATTTTATGTAACAATAGAAACCAGTGGACTCATTGAACTATTAATTGAACCCAAACCTGGTGATATGACTACAGCTTCTGTCTTTCACTTGAACACTACCGGTGGCAAAGTGCTTTGGAATGTTCAGAAGTGGTGTTTATATGTACACGCTCTCTGATTTAGCAACATGTGATGAATAGGCAGATGGGCTGTGAACAACACAGATGCTTTGGGTCAAATCTCAAATGCATAGCAACAATATTTAAAGCAAAATGCTGTGAACACAAAGCAGGTTTAGCACATTCCATAGAGGGCCTAGGCAAAAGGAAAGGAAATGTTTACATCAATCTTTTACAATTACAAGTTAGCCCAATGCTTTTGAAGTACTGCAGTGTGGCAATATAAGAAATGCAATGGCCACTTTCCAAAGTGCAAACTCTTACAAGCAGCAATGAATCAAATGATCAGATAATCGGATTCATGTTTCATCAGCATGGATATTTATGGAAACTGTTGCCAGCGATGATTGGCAATTGATGAACAATTAGAACAATTCGTATCAATCTTTAGATCAAGTTTTCAAAACTGTTATTTTCCTCTCTCCATTTGGGACGATATGAACTCTGGTGGGGGTGCCAGTCTGTAACTAATAGCACGGTTTATCAAATGATCTTTAACCCTCTCCTTCTGCTGTAGGTGCTAACCCAGAGACTGCCATTGGAAATACAGAACCTGACCACTTAACCAACTCCACCCTTTGCATCTCTAAAATCATTTCAACATATTCTTGAAGAAGGGTCTCGATCCGAAAGGTCACCTATTCCTTCTCTCCTGAGATGCTGCCTGACCCGCTGAGTTACTCCAGCATTTTGTGTCTACCTTCCATTTAAACCAGCATCTGCAGTTATTTTCTTATACATCCTCCTCAACATATTTGAACATTCCTTTCTCTCAGAAATGTTGTTATTTCCCATTTTCCTCTTCTATTGTCATGTACTAAGTTCGTTGAGAACAGTTTATCATAAAATTGGGTAATATCCCATTTCTTTGATCATTTTTTAGGTGTTAACGACTAACTCCTTGTGTTGTGTACTGGCTGTATTTTATTTCAGAACACAACGTGAACACAATTAGAATGTTACCCCAAGGTGCCCGTCAATTGCAGAATGTGTAGGAAGGAACTGCAGATGCTGGTTTAAACCGAAGATAGACACAAAATGCTGGAGTAACTCAGCGGCTCAGGCAGCATCTCAGGATCAAAGGAATGGGTGATGTTTCGGGTCGAGTCTGAGGAAGGGTTTCGACCTGAAACGTCACCCATTCCTCCTGTCCATAGATGATGAGTTACTCCTGTATTTTTGTGTCTGTCTTCGAATCTTCAATTGCAGAATGGGATTGCAGGCTTGGTTTTGGAAGCATCGTGGTGATGGGGTGAAGGAGGAGATAAACATTTGGGTAGAGATGAGCACAGCTGGAGAGGTTGGGCTCTGAGCGTGCAGTCACTCTGCTCTGTAAGGTAAATGATCCTCTGGATGGTGCTACTACAATTGAGCACCAGGCACGTTACCAAATTAAAAATGTAAATGAGTTGAGAACTTTGTTTGAGAAATTGAAGGAGGACATGACATTCATGGATGTGCAGTCTCATTGCATTGTGACTTTGCACAGTGGTACTGCAGGTGGGGGGAGTGAAGGCAAGCCCAAGCACAATTAAATCGTTCTTTTCCGCCTCGCACTGATGCTAATGGTGTCCTTGAGCTCGGGGATAAGCATGGAGGGATGCTGCTCATAAAAATCCAGTTTTGGCACGACTTCACTCAGAAAGACACAGGCCTAGAAATGTATTCCTGGTCATATGTGCCAAATGTGCATTGCATTTGTGTCAGTGCACTGTGCTGTGACTCTGACATTCATTCCTTTTGAAGCCAGTGAAATGAATGTCCAGGCCAGAGTGCATGACACTGGTAAGCTATAATGAAGGGCTGAGATTCTGGGCAGCCTGTTCTTTACAATATATCTGGTTGAAACCAGAAACATTAATTCATAATGACATGTAACAGTGCATACTTGGTGTGGGAAGGAACTGCAGATGCTGGTTTAAACCGAAGATAGACGCAAAAAGCTGGAGTAACTCAGCGGGACATGCAGCTTCTCTGGAGAGAAGGAATGGGTGACGTTTCGGGTCGAGACCCTTCTTCAGGTCTCGACCCGAAAGGTCACCCATTGCTTCTCTCCAGAGATGCTGCCTGTCCCGCTGAGTTACTCCAGGGTTTTGAGTCTAATACCAATACTTGGTATTGGTTTATTAAATGTCAATTAAGAATGAAGGTGGGGCCAGCCCAACAGGAGTTATAAACGTGTTGAATTGATCCACAAATTGGTTGCCAAAAGGAGAATTAATGCTGCGTAAAATAACTTACCTGCACAATCCATCTGAATTCCAGACTCCACATTCCTCTTCACCCTAGAGATTAATTTCCGTCATCTCGACTGAGAAAGGAAAGAGCCGTAGTTTCCAAAGTCTCCCTTGTTCTACGCTGAAGGGGGAAGTGAGATGAATAATCAGTGTCTGTGGACTGCAATGCTTGGAAATTCCGACACAGCGATGGATGTCTTCAGAGGTAGTGGGAAGACATGATTTATAATTTGCCTGATAGTGATGGTTTTTGAACCCTTGCGAGGCTTGGAGCCTGTTTTATGCAGGCTTCTTTCCTGTCCAGTGGAACCTGATGATTGATTGTCTCTGTCTTGCCTGACTTCATGATCACGAATGTTGAAGTGGCTCTCCTGCCTCTCCCTTGCTACTGACCAGCGCCATCCAAGAGCACATTCATATCACCCCCCCCCCCCAAAAAAAGGCACCAAAGTGCTGCTGGAGTAACTCAGTGGATCAGGCAGCATCCGTGGAGAACACAGATAGATGACGTTTCAGGTCGGGACCCTTCTTCAAAACCTTTGTCAATCCTTTGCAATGTGAAAGGAGGCTAAAGACAGACACAAAAAGCTGGAGTAACTCAGCAGGTCAGGCAGCATCTTTGGAGAAAAGGAATAGATGACGTTTCGGGTCGAGACCCTTCTTCAGACCACACTGCACCCACCATTCCTTGATTAGTACAGGTGTCAGAGGTTATGGGAAGAAGGCAGGAGAATGGAATTAGGAGAGAGGGATAGATCAGCCACGATTGTATGGCGGAGTAGACGTGATGGGCCGAATGGCCTAATTCTCTCCTATCCCTTATGACCTTCTGACCATTATGAATGTGTAAGCTTGGTGTATTGTAGCAAATGATTTGGAGATCATTTATCTGTTAGTTTATTACTATTTACTATTTTGGGATTGAAGGATTACTCTGCATTTTTTAGTAACCCAGTCATTTACCAGTCATTGTAATGTGAAGCTGGGTTTACTCTTTACTGTGGGATAGCCCGGTAGCAAACTCAACCGCAGAAAGAAATATACGATGACTTTGTCTTTCTAGACTGGGTGGGGCTGCGGTAATGTGTACAGATATTATAGTTCTGGTGTTACAGTGCCAACTCCTAGTTTGCAGAAGGATTGTGTATTTTTCCAAAGTAGCTCCTGATGTTTTATAAATCATCTGGAAGATCAATTCTTGAGTTGGGCGGCATTTTAGTGAATGGTAGCTAACTCGTTTAACCAGTCGGCTCAAGATACATGTTTAAACCTCAAAAACAGCAGATGAGAATTAAAAAATACTGCGTGTAATGTTGACCATGAAGTCATCATTTCATTTAAACAGACCTGTGCATCTAATTTACTAATTCCACACCAGGAAGAACATTTGTGATCCTTGATCTAATTGAATGGTGGAGCAATGATAATTTTAGGTGCAATTTTATGCAGACTAAAGATAATTAGTTTTTGTGTATCTGAGTCCATGCCCCTGGGATGCTGCTGCAAGCAGGATTTTCATTGTATCTGTACCTCACGGCACTTGTGCACATTGGCAATAAACTCAATCAACTCCAACTGCCCTCCTCCTATTTCTTGCAACCTTATCCAATTTGCACTATGTGTGAATCCAAGCTCTCAATCATTGGCCATTCCCGAGAGTAGTTATCTTGGAGTATAAGCAGCTTGAAAGGCCCTGAGAGATAGGAAACCTCTGCTTGCAATGAGGCAGCATTTTGGGTTTCACTCAAAATGCCACTGAGCGTTTTAGAGATAGGTTACACTTGTGATCTGCCTGTTGGTGTGAGTGTTTGCATTCAGAAAAAAACCTTCTTCCTAAGAAATTACTATGTATATGCTGGATTGAAAATTGATTAAAAAAAATAAATCTTGATTCAGTTGTTTTTGAGTTTTGGTTTGGAGCATTGCATTAAAAAACCCCAGAAATAAATCTCTCTGGGGTCTCTATAGGTGAACTGAAGTGGAACATTTGATGTTTACAACATTGCACGCACAATTCAAAAGAGGGCAACTTCACTGAACTTTGCAAGAGTGGCAATTCACTGTCTGTGTTCAGTCAAACGCACTGGCACCAGCGATTCTGAGATTTTCTTGAACTGCAGTCGACCCTAAATCTGCTAAACTTGATGTTTCTTTAGATTACGAGCCTAGCTTGACATCAGCCGCGCTGCAGTAATCCATAAAAACAAACGTCGCCATCTGAAATCTGAGTTGTTTCCAGGAGTTGTGCTAAAATGAAGTCTTTCATAAGCATTAGTTCAGTGGAAATCTCAATGCGTAGAGATCAGGCCTTTCATTGCTGGAGGCAATGGTTTATACAATTAAAGTTAGTGTCTGAATTTCCATTCTGTGATGGTTATAATTTCACCATGGAAGGAATGTCATTAATCAAATTTTGCTTGAGAGAAGTTATGCTCACGGTAATGTTTCTCAGAATGTATTTTTGGTCCCGACTGTACACCCATTAATCCCTGACCTCCGTGGCACGCCAACCCTATGATGATACAACCATACCAATACCAAACAAAGTTCGGAAGGTACTTCAGCAGAGTAATTAGCTAGGGAGTTCCAGAATTGTGGACTAAGCAATGGTGATTATATTTCTACATTAAGGGGATGCGTGATTTAATGGGATATTTGAAGCCAGCATACCTGTTGCCCTTAGGCTTGAGTTATTTAGAAGGTGATCTTGTAGAGTGATCTGTAGTGCGTCTTGTAGATGGTTATAATTGCATCCTTGGGAACCAGTGGTCATGGGGTGAATTGGAAAGGGCTATGAATAAAGTAAGTCGCTTTGCTCTGGATAGTTTCAATCTTGGGCACTTTGCCTCAATGTCCATTCATGCAAACAGGAAGAGTTCACTACATGCAACCTCTTTCATCATCTATGCTTTGAAAGTGATGGAAGATTTTGGAGAGTCTGGTGGTGAGTCATTCATTACAAAATAATGTAATCTCTCTTCTACCACAAAGGATCCCCATGAGGTTTCTGCTTAGTGTTCACTGACAAAGTGTTGATAGGATGTGGAGATGGTAATGTTGCTGAAAGTCAAGGGGACATGCAATTGCCTGGGTCTTGTACGGCACAATTGTAACTTGCTGTTGTACACAAACAGCATTACCATAGGTAGCTTAGACAATTGGACTGAATGGTAACAATTTTTAACAGAAGTTTTCATAATTCCATGCTAATTATTAAATGTAACATGTTAAAGAGTGCAGTTTGGCTTAGTTTAGAGATAGTGTGGAAACAGGCCCACTGAGTCCGCACCAACCAGCATTCCCCGCATATTAACACTACCCGACCCCCACTAGGGACAATTTTTACATTTATACCAAACCAATTAACCCACAAACCTGTACGTCTTTGGCATGCGGGAGGAAACCGAAGGTCTCGGAGAAAACCCACGCGGTCACGGGGAGAACGTACAAACTCCGTACAGACAGCACCCGCAGTCAGGGTTGAACCCGGGTCTCTGCCGCTGTAAGGCATTTAGCTCTACTGCTGTGCCATCATGCCACACCGTGGCTTAAACACTTTCAATGCCATATGTAAAAGATTAAAGGCTGTAGAACATGGAACAGTGCAGCACAGGACAGGCCCTTTCGGCCACAATATCATAAGACACAGGAGCAGAATTGGGTCATTGGGCCCATCGAGTCTGCTCTGCATTTGTGATAAACATTATACTAAATTAAACGAATCACTCTGCCTGCATCTGATCTACACCGCTCTATTCCCAGCCTATTCATGTGCCTATGTAAAAGCCACTTTAATGTCACTATCGTATCTGTTTCCACCACCATCCTTGGCAGTGTGTTCCAGGCACCCACTGCTCTGTGTGTGTGCGTGTGTGTGTGTGAAAGGCATCCACCACTCTTTGCACTTTTCAAAACAAAAACTTTCCCCCTCACCTTGAAGCTATGCCTCTCACATTTGACATTCCCATCCTGGGGAAGAAGGCTGTCGACTGTCTACCCTATTTATGCCTCTTATTATAATTTTGCAAACTCATAAGAGAAAAAAATCTGCAGCATCGGAGACTGAAAGATGGAGGCTTGGTATTCACCAGCAGCTAGAGACGCTAATCCAATGATTTCTGTGCATTTTGTTGCATATTTGTGGAGACCTCCACTCCATCAAACACAATATGTGATGAGAAAGGAGGGACCTTCAGACAGGGCAAGTAAAACGAAGAACAAGCCAGCTGTGTTCCAGCTGCTACGGTCAGGCAAACGACTCCGCTGTCACGCTGTGAAAACGGAGAGGATGAGACGGAGTTTCTTCCCACAGGCCATCAGGACTGTTAACTATTATAACTACAGGGTCTAAATTTTCTTTTCTGTGTTAATTTTAATTTATATGCTCAAATTGTAAAAAAAAAAATTGCACAATCCGCAGGCATTGCCAATTTCATTTCACTGCACATCGTGTATGTGTATGTGACAAATAAACTTGACTTGACTTGAAGTGGAGCAACAGGTAGTGTAAGAAAATAACTGCAGATGCTGGTACAAATCGAAGGTATTTATTCAAAAAATGCTGGAGTAACTCAGCAGGTCAGGCAGCATCTCGGGAGAGAAGGAATGGGCGACATTTCAGGTTGAGACCCTTCTTCAGACTGATGTCAGGGGGGCGGGACAAAGGAAGGATGGGAGAGCTGCTATCTCTTTGTCGATACAAAATGCTGGAGTAACTCAGCAGGTCAGGCAGCATCTCGGGAGAGAAAGAATGGGTGACGTTTCGGGTTGAGACCCTTCTTTCTCTCCCGAGATGCCGCCTCTCCCAAGATCCTGCCTGGCTCCAGCATTTTGTGTCTACCTTCTATTTAAACCAGCATCTGCAGTTTTGTTCCTGCTATCTCTCTGTGATGCCTGCATTTTCATGCTACAGGGACACTGGCACTGGCTCTTTACTGCTGTTGCCTGCTGCTTCCTTTTCATTGGTATTTTCTGTAAAATTGATTATAAAACCAACAGAGATTTTTGAAAACATCATATGGTGTTTAGCTAGAATCTGCTGGTGAAACATCGATGCACTCTTACTGACTATTGCTGTTTGTTCATTTGGATGTACTATATAAAAACTCTTGTGACCATACCAACTATTCACATTGCATGAAGGTAGTCATGCATCTCATAAGTGATATTCTGTTTGTGAAGACTGCAATGGGGAGGGCAGGTTATTTTTAAAGGGACAGTACCTTTGAAGGAAGGATTAAAACAGGCTCAATATTCCCTACCCCACACCATTCATTCACTACTTCCCTGATAGTGTCTTCTCTATTTATTTTTAAATATTTAAGGAATCCATTGCAATAGTGGGCGAATAGAATTTGATTTGATCTGTTAAATCAGAGTAGTTGTTTTATAGCAACCTCCTGTTTACTCAAGGTATTGAGGACAGTGTTTATTTTGTCATCAAAGGGTAATATCCAGAGTTAGCATTTCTAGATTAGGTGCCGAAGGAGTAAATGAAAAGGAAGCAGTTTGTGATTATGGAATTAATGGATTGATTGAAGAAAAGATACTTCATTGGAAACAGGCCCTAGGGTCCTCCGAGTCCATGATGACCATTGATCACCCGTTCACACTAATTGTATGCTATCCTGTTATACAGTATAAGGCGGACTGAGCGGAGGTGTTCAGTGAAACGATCTCCAAGCCTACCCTTGGTCTCGCCGATATACAGATAACATACACTAGGGACAATTTACAGAGGCCCATTAATCTCCAAACATGTGGAGGAAAGAACTGCAGATGTTGGTTTCAACCGAAGACAGACACAAAACGCAGGAGTAACTCTGCGGGACAGGCAGCATCTCTGGAGAGAAGGAATGGGTGACGTTTTGGGTCGAGGCCCTTTTTCAGACCCAAAACGTCACCCGTCCTTTTTCTCCAGAGATGCTGCCTGTCCCGCTGAGTTACTCCAGCGTTTTGTGTCAATCTTCAATCTACAAACTCGCATGTCTTTGAGAAAGATGTGAGAGGAACCTGGAGCGGCCAGAGGAAACCTGAACCGTCACAGGGAGAACGTGTAATCTCCACACCCCGACAGCACCCGAGGTCAGGACTGAAGCCGGGTCCCTGCGGCTGTGAGGCAGTGGCTCTACCAGCTGTGAGGCAGAGGCTCTACCAGCTGTGAGGCGGCAGCTCTACCAGCTGTGAGGCGGCAGCTCTACCAGCTGTGAGGCAGTGGTTCTACCAGCTGTGAGGCAGCAGCTCGACCAGCTGTGAGGCAGCGGCTCTACCAGCTGTGAGGCAGTGGCTCTACCAGCTGTAAGGCAGCGGCTCTACCAGCTGTGAGGCGGCAGCTCTACCAGCTGTGAAGCAGCAGCTCGACCAGCTGCACCCACTGTGCCGCTTTTCATAATTTAATCTTTATGTTAAATGTGTCACCTGACTGTGTCCACATTTCTTGGTATGTTGCTCGAGTGATGGGGTCTAGAGAGGAGGCCACAGGGAGGTAGAGGGGACTGTATTTCTACATATTCTCCAGTACCAACGGACCAGAAGAGGCTAAGGACCCGAAGAACCCTTTGAATTAACTGTCTTGAAAAAATCTCGAGCCTTTCCAGCCCAACCTGTGAAGCAAAAAAAGCACGTGGCCTAAAACCCGACAAATTAAAAACAAAGCTTATTGTGGTGGATTCTAGGCAAGAAAATCAATGGGTTTTAAACAATTTCAGCTGTGCAATCCGGTTTGCATGTTCGGAAAAGAACATTCGTGGAATCATTACAGTTCAGAAAGGGGGACCTAATATGACCCCTTGTGGACGACAAGGATTGCAGGAGGCTGCTTTAACAAGCTGCCCATGAGAAACAATCAGCCTGCAGCTTAAAAGAAATGATCTGAGGAAACGCAGTAGATTGACGTTGCTGCGGCCTCTCTCTCTCCCCCTCATGTTAATCTGGCAGTCAGATTGGTCGTGTCAGAATCTGCCGATGTATGATTTTTCACGTCACTGAGTGAGTGGGCAGAGCTCAGTCAAAAAGATCAAAACTCTTCTCCGTACTCTCTAAAATAAATTGAACTGGTGTTTAAAATTAGATCTAATTACTATTCTGAGCACAAACATTCTGTGGTGTTCCATAACGGCATTTTCACATGAGTCCCAAATTCCCAGAATATCTTCATCTCTCCCAATTTGTAAGAATCCATTAATTAAAACTAACGTTATAAATGTCTCTGGAGAGGAATGGGTGATATTTTGGGTCGAGACCCATCTTCAGCCCAGTCTGAAGAAGGGTCTTGACCTGAAACGTCAGCCATTCCTTCTCTCCAAGGATAATGCCTGGTCCGCTGAGTTACTCCAGCATTTTGTGTCTATCTTCGGTGTAAACCAGCATTTGCAGTTCCTTCCTATCTGTTACGAATGTCTCCTTGGGTTTAGTTTTAGTAATGTAGATTTGAGTGGTAAGGCACATGAAACCATCAGTGGAGATAAAATGTAGGCCAACCATAAGCTGCTCTATCCTTAACACATTCATTTCTTGAATGTTGTTGGTCGTGCCATCAATTATTACCTGCTCCGATCTGCTCTTGAAGGTGGATGTCCGTCTCTTAAACCACTGTGGTCAGTGTGGTGGATCATTTCTGGATAAGGAATTCTGAGATCTTGTCCGAGGACGATAAGGAGGGGAGATATATTTTCAGATGGGGGTGTCAGTGAGGCCCGAGGGTGGCGTTTCCACACATCTGCTACCTTTGACCATCTTGGCAGTAGAGGCTGTGGGTTGGAGAGGTGCTGTCAGAGCAGCCCATGAATGGTGGAGCTGAATGACTTGCTCTCTTACTGACCCTTGGTGTTTTATCCCTCGCATATGATTATTTTTTTAGGTTAGAGATACAGCATGGAAACAGGCCCCTTCGGCCCCCCGACTCCGCACCGACCAGCGATCCCCGCACATTAACACTACCCCACACACACTGGGGACAATCTTACACTCGTACCAAGCCAATCAACCTACAAACCTGTACCTCTTTGGAGTGTGGGAGGAAACCGAAGATCTGGGAGAAAACCCACGCAGGTCACGGGGAGAATGTACAAGCTCCGTACAGACAACACCCGTGGTCTGGAATGACCCTGGTTTCTGACACTGCAAATTATGTAAGGCAGCAATTCTACTGCTGTGCCACTGTGCCATGCTAAATCTATGAATCTATCCATCTATTTTAATCAAATGTGTTGTATGCAAACTGGATTCAGGGATGATTGGACAGGATGGGGAATAAACACCTCGATTATCTTCTGCATGCCTTCCAATTTGAAAATGAGAATTGATCAACTGAGATTGATCTCAAAATCCTAAATACTGTCGCAGTACAGCAGAACATGAGAGATAAAACATTTGGACAGGTCGGTGAATAGACAATAGGTGCAGGAGTAGGCCATTCAGCCCTTCGAGCCAGCACCGCCATTCAATGTCCATGACTTATCATCCACAATCAGGACCCCATTCCTGCCTTCTCCCCATATCCCTTGACTCCGCTATCTTTAAGAGCTCTATCTAACACTCTCTTGAAAGCATCCGGAGAATCGGCCTCCACTGCCTTCAGGAGGCAGAGAATTCCACAGATTCACAACTCTCTGGGTGAAAAGGTTTTTCCTCATCTCTGTTCTAAATAGCCTACCCCTTATTCTTAAACTCTGGCCCCTGGTTCAGGACTCCCCCAACATTGGGAACATGTTTCCTGTCTCTTGCGTGTCCAATCCCTTAATAATATTATATGTTTCAATGTTCCCCTCTAATCCTTCTAAATTCCAATGTATACAAGCCTAGTCGCTCCATTCTTTCAACATATGACTGTTCAGCCATCCCGGGAATTAACCTCGTGAACCTAAGCTGCACACCCTCAATAGCAAGAATGTCCTTCCTCAAATTTGGAGACCAAAATTGCACACAATACCCCAGGTGTTGTCTCACCAGGGCCCTGTACAACTGCAGAAGGACCTCTTTGCTCCTGTACTCAACTCCTCTTGTTATGAAGGCAAGGATATGGGTTAAAAGTAGGTAAGGTTTGACTAGCGTAGATGTGTACCTTAATTGGCTTGATGAGTTAGGCTGAAGAGTCTATTTCTATATGAGTCTATACTATATGACTCTGACTTTACAAGCCATAATCAAGATCAAGATCAAGATCAAGATAGATCAAGATCAAGATCAAGATAGATCAAGATAGCTTTATTTGTCATCCAATATTGGACGAAATTCGGTCACCCACAGTCCAACAATAAAAGCATTAAATAGGCATTCAAATTACACAACCCCAAAACCCCCAAAACACAGTCCAACAATAAAAGCATTAAATAGGCATTAAAATTACCCAACCCCAAAAACACACAAAAAAAGAAACATCCATCAAAGAAACATCCATCACAGTGAGTCTCCTCCAGTCCTCTCTCTCCTCACTGTGATGGAAGGCCACAATGTCTTTCCCTTCTCCCGCTGTCCTCGCCCGCAGTCAGGCTGTTGTGGTTGCAGGCCGCACCGGACGGTCCACAGCGGCCCGAGCCTAAGGCGCGTCGCGTCGCAGCCGCTCCCGCAGCCTCCGAAAACGGCCGGCTCCGCCGATGATAAGTCCGATCCGGGGCGGGCGAACACGCTGCTGCTGCCGCTGTTGCTGCACGTCGGAGCGGTAAACTCAATAAAGTTTAAATAATAGAGGGAGGAAACTGAGTTACGTGCTACTTTTGCCTTTGTATTTTGTTCTAGTTCTGGTCCCTTTCAGGGATCGCAGTGCAAGTGGTTCTTCTTTCTTGTTCCACAATACCCCAACCCGTTGCCCCTCTCTGAGCAGATCCTGCTTCCCTCAGTCTGGATTTTGGCTTCATTTTGTCATGGTTTTGTGAACATACCAAAGAGTTTTATGGTTAACAAACTACTTTTTTTAAGTCATTGTTTCAATGTAGGAAAATAGTGATTAATGTGCTCGGGAAGCTCCCAGCCCCACAGCCCTTGATTTCAACTGACGGGAGCACGACAACAAACACCATCGGGTCATTCTGGGGAATGTGCTCCCGAAGACAGTCTCTGCTTGTCCACTACTCCACTATGTGGGAGCACTGTGATAGTGAGACCTTTAGTTTAGTTGGATCCATAGGGAGGGAGGGAGTTGCAGGCAGAGAGGGTGTGGGTTGCAGAGAGAAGGTGGAACATACAATGTGGCCAGAATCACCCATGATGTGGAGAAGAGGGCGCAGCCTAAGAATGAAAGGACGTACGTTTGGAAAGGAGATGAGGAGGAATAGCATTAGTCAGAGGGTGGTGAATCTGTGGAATTCATTGCCACAGGCCAGGTTGCTGGGTATTTTTAAGGCGGACATTGACAGGTTCTTGATTAGTACGGGTCTCAGTGGTTGTGGGGAGAAGGCAGGAGAATGGTGTTGAGAGGGAATGATAGATCAGCCATGGCTGAATGGCGGAGTAGACTCGATGGGCCGAATGGCCAAATTCTGCTCCTATGATTTATGAACCTATAATGATCTAGCCTGGTGATATCATACATGATGCATTCACTGGCAAGGCCTGATATAATGAAGTACGGGTACGTTAGGGGTGCCAACTATCTTACTCCCAAATATGGGACAAGGCCCCCCACATGACCTCATCCAGCCAGTGGCCACGTGCTCCCGCTCCACCAATGGCGGGCCGCCCGGGCCGGGAAGCGGGTAGCTACACAACCTCCGTCAGGCGAACACACTCGGCCCCGCTCCACGAACACACTCCGTTAGCCTACCCTGTCCGGGCCTACAGCGGCCCCTGGGCCTAATACGGGAAAAGGGCGGTCTTGTACGGGACAAACCAATTTAGCCCAAAATACGGGATGTTCCGGCCAATACGGGACTGGTGGCAACCCTAGGGTACATGGAACACAATGTGTAGGAAAGAACTGCAGATGCTAGTTAGACTTCTCTAACTTCAAATAGCCCTTGCTTTCCCTCTCCACCCCCCCTCCCTTCCCAGTTCTCCCACCAGTCTTACTGTCTCCGACTACATTCTATCTTTGCCCCGTCCACTCCCCTGACAAGAAGGACCTCGACCCGAAACGTCATCCATTCCTTCTCTCCAGAGATGCTGCCTGTCCTGCTGAGTTACTCCAGCATTTTGTGTCTACATGGAACACGAGCTGCGGGTTTAGTAGTTTTCAGTGCTCAGGATAAATGCTTCAGGATAAATTCACCACAGTCAATTCTGAGTTTTAATGGGAGTGGGTGGCATTATAACAAGCACACTGTAAGGGAATACTTCCCTCCTGAGTAAGTAGGAGTATGTTTACTGCTCTCTCGGATCATCTCACTTCAGCTCCGAATTCTTTGCTCCCCCTGGAAACCGCAACACTGTAAATGAATCTATAGAGATGTTTATTTTACACTGGCGTCTTGTGGGAGAGAGAATACTGCGTTACATTGTTCCTCACGCATGCTAACATTGCTTTCGTCTGCCATTGATCTTGCCTGTGACTGGTTGTGTGGAGTAAACAGTCCTGGAGTATGTGCATGTCTTCTCGTGAGATAATCTTTCGACAGCTCCAGCAGTGGGGCTAAAGAAGATGCACAGCAAAGAATGTTTGAATGTTTATGTAAAGGAAATTGCAAGCAAGCCATCAACAATGACTAACTGTCTGGTTATAAAACATACTGTTTTACTACTAGGCGGTTGCAATGGGAAAGGTGCAGTTGTCAAGTATAGTCACAGAGTGATACAGCATGGAAACAGGCCTGTTGGCCCAACTTGCCCACACCGACCAACATACCCCATCTACACTAGTCCCACTTGCCTTTGTTTGGCCCTTTTCCCCCTAAACCTGTCCTTCCTATGTACCTAACTAAATGTTTTTTAAACGTCGCAATAGTACCTGCCTCAACTATCTCCTCCGGCAGCTCAAGTACTATACACCTGTAAATAGATGACTATTTGCAGATTATTGTTGCTGTCATTTAATGCTATTTGACTCGCGGAAATAACAAAGATGGAGCAGGAAATTCTGTGACTGGGTATTCCCACATTGCTTTTAAAATTCCTACAAAATAAAAATCTATCCAGGTTGACATATTTGGATCTCTGTTCATTTATCTCATTATTTGCTATTTTTGAATGATTCACTTTGCTTTCTTTCTTTTCAAATCTTTTTATTAAATTTTTTAAAAAATAAGCAAAACAGTGATATTGATACATAGGGATCAGGATTACATTAACATTACATTCACTTTCCAAGATTGTGGGCTTCCATTTCCCAGATCATTATCTATCTCTCTCTTCATTAATGCAAAATCAAGGGCAGTGTGAAGTATTTGGGCAAGTCAACCCTAGTAGTGGGTTCTTAACCTCTTAAGTCCATGGCGGAGTGTACAAACGCATAGAGGCAAACACATGGTCCTGGAATCTGGAGAAGAAAACAAACTGCTGGAGGAACTCAGCAGGTCAGGAATAGTTCATGTTACAGGTAGAGTCCCTGTATTTGGGCGTCAAGTCTTGATACGCGGTCTAAATCTAAAACATCAACTATTCCGTTCCCACCACAGATGCTGTCTAACTCACTGAGTTCATCCAGCAGTGTATTTTTTGCTCCAGATACCAGCACCTGCCGTCTGCTCTGTCTTGGAGGTATGTGTAGTTTCATCAAGGACTCTTTGCGATTTAATTATGGATAATTTCAGAACATTGTAACACTGAGAGCAGATAATCAGATGATTCTACCCTTCCTTGTAGATGGCCTTAAAGCAGCAATCGTGTCCCAAATGCACGATCAGAAAATAGACACAAAATGCGGGATTAACTCAGCAGGACAGGGAGCATCTCTGGATAGTAGGAATGGGTGACATTTCCAGTCGTCCATACCTTCTCTCCAGAGATGCTGCCTGTCCCGCTGAGTTACTCCAGCATTTTGTGTCTATCTTTGGTGTAAACTCTGCAGTTCATTCCTACGCAAGATACAAAAATCCTGATTCTGGTAACCACCCCTCCCCACTCCTGCCTTGTGAGTTGAATTTATAAATGTTACAGATGTTGGTTGGTACACAACTGGAAGTATTTCAAGAAATCCATCTTGTCCGTAAAGAGGGCAATCAAGATCCTAATCCAAATATAGATTTTGGTTGATGTAATGTTTTAGCAGCGCCCCAGTACAGTACAGTAATTATGTTCAAAAGGATTGGCTCCATAATCTTGGCCACATGGTCTACCCAAAGGCCAAATTTTGTGTGTGTGTGTGTGTGTGTGTGTGTGTGTTTGCCAGATAAAATATGTAATAAACGTAGGGTTCAGGATTGAATTGCTGTAGTAAAAATCCTGTAAGCAATTTTAAATTGAACTTTAAAGTGTAATTCCACACGACGACTGTTATTGCATTATTTTGAAAATGGCAGTTTTCAAAATGGCAGTTGCAGAGATTATTTCAATGTTTGCAAGTTAAATATGGAAGCAATTCTGGTTATTATTTGCATATTTTTCTACCCAACACATTCCTAATCTTGGAGCCAAAACTTACCACTAAAGAGCAGCCACCCAGTTCTGAGACCGATGAATGTGTGTAAATATCCATGTTTTTTTTCCACTCTGCCGCCTTGTGTGGTTTGTCTTTATGCAACTATAGTTTGTCATTCCTAATCTCTGTGGATATCAGAGATTCTTGTTGTTTTGATCGTTTAGATTATCTTTGATGATTGCTGTCAAGAAAAAATAGGCAATTTATCTTATTTGGTGATGGAGCATAGTGTGACTCATTAACCAAACGTGCATGTGTGTTTAGGATAGAAAGACCTTGGGTATTCATTGGCAGAGGGGTTATTGTTGGAAGGATCTATTTGCAGGTGGGAATGAGATGGAGATCCTGTAAATTCAGTAAATTCAGTCTACATTATGAAGTACATGCAGATCAAAGTGGAATCGGATGGTGTTTAACAGCTATAAAAAGTAGGGATTCCTACTGTAGGAATGCTATGTATCTTTTCCAATCAGTTTCATTCATATTCTATCTCATGTTTCCATTTTAATTGTGTAGGAAGGAACTATAGATGTTGGTTTATACCGAAGATAGGCACAAAGTGCTGGGGTAACTCAGCGGGTCAGGCAACACCTTTGAGGGAAAAGAGTAGGTGACAATAGATAATATACAATAGACAATAGGTGCAGGAGTAGGCCATTCAGCCCTTCGAGCCAGCACCGCCATTCAATGCGATCATGGCTGATCACTCTCAATCAGTACCCCGTTCCTGCCTTCTCCCCATACCCCCTCACTCCGCTATCCTTAAGGGCTCTATCCAGCTCTCTCTTGAAAGCATCCAACGAACCGGCCTCCACTGCCTTCTGAGGCAGAGAATTCCACACCTTCACCACTCTCTGACTGAAAAAGTTCTTCCTCATCTCCGTTCTAAATGGCCTACCCCTTATTCTTAATCTGTGGCCCCTTGTTCTGGACTCCCCCAACATTGGGAACATGTTTCCTGCCTCTAATGTGTCCAATCCCCTAATTATCTTATATGTTTCAATAAGATCCCCCCTCATCCTTCTAAATTCCAGTGTATACAAGCCCAATCGCTCCAGCCTTTCAACATACGACAGTCCCGCCATTCCGGGAATTAACCTAGTGAACCTACGCTGCACGCCCTCCATAGCAAGAATATCCTTCCTCAAATTTGGAGACCAAAACTGCACACAGTACTCCAGGTGCAGTCTCACCAGGGCCCGGTACAACTGTAGAAGGACATCTTTGCTCCTATACCCAACTCCTCTTGTTATGAAGGCCAACATTCCATTGGCTTTCTTCACTGCCTGCTGTACCTGCATGCTTCCTTTCATTGACTGATGCACTAGGACACCCAGATCACGTTGAACTCCCCCTCCTCCTAACTTGACACCATTCAGATAATAATCTGCCTTTCTATTCTTACTTCCAAAGTGAATAACCTCACACTTATCTACATTAAACTGCATCTGCCATGTATCCGCCCACTCACACAACCTGTCCAAGTCACCCTGCAGCCTTATTGCATCTTCCTCACAATTCACACTACCCCCCAGCTTAGTATCATCTGCAAATTTGCTAATGGTACTTTTAATCCCTTCGTTTTGGGTTGAAGAAGGTCTGAAGAAGGGTTTAGACTCGAAACGCCACCCATCTTTTTTCTCTAGAGATGCTGCCTGACCCGCTGAGTTACCCAGCACTTTGTGTCTATTTCCATTTTAATTGTATTTGGTATCTTAATGATGGGGGTGGAGGGGATCTGAAATCTGGCATTGACTTTAAAGTATTCAATTCATCCCAGTGTTGATGTTGCTGGGCCAAATAATTCTGCTTTTATGCTGAAAGATACCAGGAAAATTGACAATGTAACTGAAGACTCACTAGTCAGCCAAAACTGTAAACAGTTTCTGTTGATGCGGTGTATGGTAGCAACACTGACCACTAGAATGCAAATTTGTACCAGCATCTGCAGTTATTTTCTTACACTAGAATTGAAATGATAGGGTAATAACCCTGTCATTAAAATTGCTATTGCTGTGTTTATGTACTAATTTCTAGAATGCCTCTGGCAGGTACTCCCACAGTCAAGAAATATGTAGATGAGTGCTTAAAATTCCATGATTTATAAGGTTAAGGCCAAGTGGTGGAATGTGAGGGGAACTTCAATGGCCATCAGGGACACAAGACCTGTTCAACGCTGTATGACTGACGATATGTAACCATTGCTATTTCCTGGACATCTTTTAACCCCCCCCCACCACCACCCTTCCTTTCTCCTGGTAAAGTTGTTTTTTCTTTTCTTTCACCTCTAACTTGTTGACAGATAGAGCTAGTAATCACACTTTGTTGTATCTAGAGTTAGATAGATCTATTATATCTGCCCATCTTTGAATGTGGAAATAAATTTGTGGCACTCAAATAATGGAACTCAGCCAATTTCACTGCATTCTAATGTTCAGACCTTTTCAGAACTAATATACCATACATTTTGTAGATGTTTTAAAACTGGTTATATCTCTTGTAACAGGAGCATGGGATGTGGTTCTTCTCCATAAAATGGCTCCTCAAGTAACTCTTCAATCTGCCTCTCTTTTGTTCTATTTCCAAATGAGATGCTGGAGGTTATAATGAAGAACACGCATGCATTGAAGGAGCACTTGGCACCGCAACAGGAGTGAATCAGTTTAGTTTGCATATCGTACAGTGGACCACACCCAGAGCTGTTTAGAAAAGGATCATCAGTGAAGCATCTGACTACGGACGAGTTGAATCCTTAGTGACATTTGCTTTATGCACATTGACATTCAGATCTTTGTCCAAAACTCTTTTGTTTGGGTGGAGGGAGGGTCTGAGTTTGTGGGTGGGTGTGGTGAAAGACTTTGTGTGGGAGGTACATTGTGGTTTACATTTTGACTGAGTGCATTGAATGCATTCTGAACAGCTTGCTAACAAAAGAGACGATTGTTCATATCTGGGAAGGAGGATTTACTGTTGATGACTGGATTTAGGCTCTGAACTGCATGCTTCAAATCAACCAAGGAATTATGACCTTCGGGGATATTAAAATATGTTGCACTTTTACAAACTGGGTGATGAATAAAACTCTGCATATATTATTTTTAAATAGGCAGGTAAGAGGTATAACCTAAAAGTCCATTTTTAATTTACTAATTTTTAATTGAAATACTTTCTTCCCGTAACTTGGGCATTATTTGAATCTCTGTTTACTGTTATTTATTTAAGAGGTGTGCCAAAATACACAATCAGTCAGTGGGAATCCTATTCAATTTGGAGGTGGTTGTGCAATCTCTGAATTAGCACCCATCCAATCATTTAAATACTTTTCTGCCTGCTTATGGAGCATTTAACAAAACGTTTTGTTTCTTACTCATTTTAATAACTTATATTCATATATATGAAGTAAAAAGACATTAAAATTAACTGACTTGTTTTTTTTCATTCTAAAAACAAATGAAACATTAATCATGGGTTAAAGATAATTGTTTGTATTTCGACAAAAACTGTGCTCCGAGCAAATAATTACATTTAAACTAAAAAAGTAGATAACCAGCAACATCTAGAAGAAAAAATTGTAGACACTAGAGGCCGCAGATGCTGGAATCTTGAGCAAAACAACAGCACACAGGATCAGGCACGATTGGAGAAAGTGGACAGATGTCATTTTGGGTTGGGATCCTTCTTCAAGACTGTAGGGCGATAGGTAGTGGAAAGAGGGGAAGGGGTGGACAAGTGACTTGTGGATCCAGGTATGGAGTGGTAGGAGAGAGATAAGTCGGGTGGGGGAGAGAAAGGTAGGGACAGTTACAAAGGCTGGAGGTGAAGAGTGGAGAAGGCAGATGCTACAGGTAATGGAACCTGATAAGGTGGGGAGTGAAATATAGAACTAGAGGAAGGCTTGCTGCGTGGATGGGAATGGGAGATGGAGGGGGTAGGGATGGACGGTGAGCAGGTAGAGGAGGAGAAAGGAGTTGGATGATATGCAGGTAGGGCAGAAAATGGTGTTGGTGAGAAGACCTGGATAGATCAGAAAGAGAAAGTGAGAGGGGTGGAGATGGTCACCTGAAATTGGAGAATTCAATATTCATGTTTGAAGGTTGGAAGATTGCAGGTTACCCAAGGGTAAAATGATGTACGGTTCTTCCAGTTTACGTGTGGCCTCGCTCTGGCAATGGAGGAGGCCAAGGACAGGACTGATGTGGGAACGGGAGTGGGAATTGAAGTGGCTAGAAATTGAAAATCCCAGCTGGCTAGTCAGTGCACACGGTCTCACTGATGTAAAGGAGGCAGGGGTTTGGGAAGACGGGTGCCAGGGGCTACGGAGAGAAAGCAGGAGGTTGGGGTTGAGAGGGAAAGGTGGACTAGACATGGTTGAGTGGCAGAGTAGACTTGATGGGCTGAATGGCCTAATTCTGCTCCTACAACTTATGAATTTATGAGGCCATATTGAGAGCTCCAAATGCAATATGAAGTACAAATAAACCTTTGTCTCACATGTATGGGCTGCTTTGGGTCCCTGAATGAAGGTGAGGGAGGTGGTGTAGGGCACGGGATGTAAGTTTTGTTCCTGATGAGTTTTCTTGACTTTCTAACTTGATGGTAATCTACCACATTGACTTCTAAGTGACCCAGTACCCTCAAGCCTACTTCTGGAGTTCTAATCATACAATTCAATTTTTTTTAAAATTGGGAATGCAAAGGATAACATTCTCTACATACCTGAAGGAGGCAAGGAAGACTTGATCTGCCTCAGTCAGGGTATTAAGGAAAATTGATTGATTCACCAGTGCTAATATTGAAAATCATAGTGAACCGCTTCAAATCTTTTGAACATACATCACCTTACCAGAGCTCTGGTATTTTTCTTTCATAGGGGCGCGGATGGAATAATAGACTGTCCAGATTTTAAAATGGTTAAGCAAGCCGTATTACATGAGAAATATCTAAATTTGATGGTTTTGCCAGATGTGCTTGGTTCCAAATGTAATGTCTGTTCCTTCCACAAAAATGTTCCCGTGAATTGTACAGGCTTGTATTTTCCATCATACTGCACCATGCACACCGTGTATAAAGGAAGAATGTGAAAACTTAAATTGTCCCCTTTTTGTTTTTGTTTTTGTTTTCAGCAAACTTGAAGTAACAAGATGTTGGTCCTCCTGGGATTTATTCTCGCCTTCCACATAGCAACCGCAGCACTGCTGTTCATCGCCACAATAGATAATGTGAGTGAACTCGAACTCTCGAGACTTGAATTCTGCCGAGGTGCACAGGAACACAATTTTTGAGAATTTTGTTAAATTACAGATCAGCGATCTTATAAAATACTCATTTTGTGGAATGAGATTAGGAACACTCTGCTGAATTTCCCTCCTTAAGAGTCTGGGTTTGTCTTCGAGCTAGAGCACCAACTTGCATTTTAACACACCTCTGAGCTCTTCATAGAAGCGTGAAGGAAATGATCAAATGTTCAGCGAGAAAATAGTTAATCAGGAAGTTTGGTCTAAAGTTTGGTTACATCTTCCTTATGGATAGTTATACCTATTTTTAGATTTTATATTTAGATAGTCTGGCTTTTGTAAAAATAGGCAAATCATACATTGCAAAGTAAGTACTGTATTGAATACCTGACCCATTATTGTGGTGTACTGCGATTTTTAGTTCGTGGACAAATCCTAACAACCTGGATTTGAAAACATCATTAGGATCCATAGTTGGACTGATAGAAAACAGGGAAAGCAATTTAACAGTGAATAAATGTGAGGAGTATAAGTGAACTGATGAAATCAGCAACCGAAAGGGTGGTTTGGTTTAAGGCAGAGAAATGTGAAGGAATGTACTTTGATGGGAGAACAGTATTTTAAACGTTAAAAAGGGGTAAAAGGACACAGATGCAATACATGTTCATTTTGTAAAATGATATAGTATATTTTAAACATAATATCTTGACTGATTAAGAAGTACATATTTACAAAAGGAAAAGAAAAACAAATGTTCTAACACACATTCAGAAAGGATTTTGATAAATTGGGCTAATGTATGGGATGAGAACTGGGATCATGACCTTTATTGCTGTAGGTGTAATGAGTTGACTGGTCTTGCTCATAATTTTAAATTGACCAACAAAATAAATGGATCTGTGAAATGTAAATAAATTGTAATTAGGGAACAGAAATTTTAGACGTTCCAATTTCAATTCGCGAGTAACATTTGAAGGGGAAATGCATTTTAATCTATTTTGCCTAATTATCCCAAATATTTCACGCCACAGGCCTGGTGGAAAAACGACATCAGCAGCACTGATATCTGGCAAACCTGCTACTTCAATACATCGGCATGCAATGATGAAACTATTTCTGGTTATGGAGGTAAGTCCACAAATTGACACATGGCTTAATATATTTAATCTTGAGGTTCTCGGCTGGGTGATGATGAGAAGATATAATTAAATGGAATGTTTAGAAAAAATATTGTCTTAGAGGTCGCAGGGGCCAGAAACCCCTGTTCAAGCTTTGCCACAATGGCAGAGGGCATTATCTCTGCCAGATATTTGTCCCTGACCTCAATATCATTCTAAGGATCTGCAAATCTACTGGAGCCTTTTCTTGAAGATTGATTTGGAACTGACCTATTCCGATTTGGGTATCCAGGCAAACCATTTTTCTCCAGTGATGCTGCCTGACCCACTGAGTTACTCTAGTGTCCATCTTCCATTCAGTACCTGAGTAATGTTTGGTGGGCAACTTTTTTGATCAGGACAGTACCTTCCATATATCAGCAATACCATTTATTTCCATCTTTGTACATTGCCTGAAACAATTCCTTCCTCTGCTCATCTGTTACTCAAACCCTCACCATCGTTTTACTCCAGAGATGCTGCCTGACCCACTGAGATAAGTGTGAGGTTATTCACTTTGGAAGTAAGAATAGAAAGGCAGATTATTATCTGAATGGTGTCAAGTTAGGAAGAGGGGATGTTCAACGAGATCTGGGTGTCCTAGTGCATCAGTCACTGAAAGGAAGCATGCAGGTACAGCAGGCAGTGAAGAAAGCCAATGGAATGTTGGCCTTCATAACAAGAGGAGTTGAGTATAGGAGCAAAGAGGTCCTTCTACAGTTGTACCGAGCCCTGGTGAGACCGCACCTGGAGTACTGTGTGCAGTTTTGGTCTCCAAATTTGAGGAAGGATATTCTTGCTATTGAGGGCGTGCAGCGTAGGTTCACTAGGTTAATTCCCGGAATGGCGGGACTGTCGTATGTTGAAAGGCTGGAGCAATTAGGCTTGTATACACTGGAATTTAGAAGGATGATTGGGTATCTTATTGAAACATATAAGATAATTAGGGGATTGGACACATTAGAGGCAGGAAACATGTTCCCAATGTTGGGGGAGTCCAGAACAAGGGGCCACAGTTTAAGAATAAGGGGCAGGCCATTTAGAACGGAGATGAGGAAGAACTTTTTCAGTCAGAGAGTGGTGAAGGTGTGGAATTCTCTGCCTCAGAAGGCAGTGGAGGCCAGTTCGTTGGATGCTTTCAAGAGAGAGCTGGATAGAGCTCTTAAGGATAGCGGAGTGAGGGGGTATGGGGAGAAGGCAGGAACAGGGTATTGATTGAGAGTGATCAGTCATGATCACATTGAATGGTGGTGCTGGCTCGAAGGGCTGAATGGCCTACTCCTGCACCTATTGTCTATTGTTACCCCAGTGTCCTTTTGTGTATTAACCAGCATCTGCAGTTCCTTGTTTCTACATTTCCTCACCTGTGCTATTGTTTCCTCGAGACTTTACTCTGGTGTTCTTCTGTTTGACATGCAGTCGTGCAGCGGGTAGGGCTGCTGCCTCTCAGCGGCAGAGATCTGTGTTGCATCCGTTTGTGTGGAGTTTGCATGTTCTCCCTGCAACTGTGTGGGTTTCTTCCCATATCCCAAAGACATTAGTTTGTATGTTAATTGTCCGTAGTGTGTAGCGAGTGGTTGTGAAAGTGGGATAACATAGAACGAGTGTGAATGGTGATGTGCGGGCCTGTTTCCATGCTGCAATGTGGCAGCATCAATTCAATAAAACAAGAGCTGTACTGACCATATCCTAACTCGCACATTTTCTAATCTATGAGCACTGCTGTGTTTGAGTTGGATCCTGGTTTGCCTTTCCCTCAATTTTTTTTTAACTGCTTGCCCTTCTCCAAACTCTGGAATTCCCCCTCTCCCAAAACCATCTGAGCCTTTATCACTCCTTCCTTATAACGTCTTCCTTAAATCCTGAGGGCAGTAGCAGTATAACAGGAGGGGAGGGCAAGTGAAAGGTGGATCGGCATCTACAGCCTCTTGTGTCTTTCACCAAGGACCTTGGGTAATTTGCCATAAACGCTCCGCTTATTGACGTTGCTGGTGGCAGAGACAACATCATTGTGATTTCTAGCAGAGGATATCATTCCTACTGTATTGTCTGTCTTTGGCAAACTCTAATCATGGACAAATGGGTGTAACTGAATCCTACTCTGCTTTTCTCCAAGAACATTATAAATGTAAAAGGACCTTGGGGCTTGAGTGGCATATTTCCATTCTGGTTAGTGGTGTCCTAGCCTATTATCTTTAAGTGCTTTACAAACACAACAAGGTCAACTTCAGCTGGTCATCCTAAATTTAGATCAAAGATGAAATCTCCACCTGCTAGATAAGTAGCAACTGAAGATTTACATTTTTGGCAACACGCTGTGCAGAAGAGATACTAATGATTGTGTTTAGTTTACAACATCCAATTTTTTAAAGAGTTTGTTTTAAGAATCAAGTAGATTCCCTGGGGATTTGCTAAAGCATAGATTTTCCCACAGATAGACAAGGAGAGTAACAGGGGCATTGATTAGTTGGCAGATGTGAGTAGCTATATATTGTTGATGTTTTGCCTTTACTCGCTGAGATGAAACAGGACACAGAGAATCCATAAATGGAGCTGGGTGGGATGGGTTGCTTGTGGGAAAGTTAAACATTATACAACAAGACTATAATTAATATTATTTCCATACCGTGCGCCAATTGGATTTTTGGACAACAATTTTGGTCTTTCATCTCTTAATTTTTATAGAATTTTGCATTTGATAACTAGCTGATTTAAAAAATCTGAAATACACTGCTGAAATTTAACAACAAAGTAGTAGAGAAAAGTGCTGAGTACTTTTTATGATCAAGAATTAGCTTTGTGTTTTTGATTCTCTTACAGTTTGGGCCAATACCTGATCTCTATGATTATCTTTCTTTTGCAGATTGCATCAAGGCAATACAGGCGACAATGAGTCTGTCGGTGATCTTCTGCTGCCTCTCCTTCATTGTGTTTGTTGTTCAACTGTTCCGCCTGCAGAAGGGGCAACGATTTTTCATAGCGGGAACTCTTCAATTACTTTCTAGTAAGTGTGTTCATGTGTATCTACAGTAAAAATGCTTGCTCACAAACTCTATTAAAAGGATGGAAGCCAGGGAGGGGATTCTAGAAGCAGCTCGACACAAGTAACATGTTTTCTGACTGTGATCATGGGTCCCTGCTTGTAGTTTCCATCGTCTTCTGGCTTGGTCGGGTCACTCTGCACTTGTGGATCATCCTGTGCTGTGCATCCCCTTGTATGATCCCATCCCTGCACCCATTGCATCTCTCTGGAGATCCTATTCTCTCTCTTCTGCACATTCACTTTCTTGAGGAGGGATGGGGGAGATTGGGGGGGGGGGGTGTGGAGGAAGGGAGAGGGATGGGGAGCGAGGGAGAGAAGAGTGGGAGGGATGGGGGAGGGAGGGAGAGGGATGGTGGGGAAGGAGGGAGAGGGATGGGGAGGGGAGGGAGGGAGGGGGGGATGGGGGGGGTGTGGAGAGAGAGAGGGGAGAGTGATGGGGGAGGGACCTGCACCCTAGGGTACCTGGCAGGATTTTGGCACCCCAGGGTGGGAGCAGTTGAGGAGGGTAAATCAGACACCGCTGGATGGGGGCAAGGGAGTGGCACCCTCGGGTGCTGGAGAGGGATCAGACACCTGGGGATGTGGGAGGATAGAGGACCTCACTCCCCAGGTTCTCTGCCACAGAAGGCAGTGGAGGCCAATTCACTGGATGTTTTCAAGAGAGAGTTAGATTTAGCTCTTAGGGCTAACGGAATCAAGGGATATGGGGAGAAAGCAGGCTGTTTGTGGATGATCGGCCATGATCATATTGAATGGTGGTGCTGGCTCGAGGGGCCGAATGGCCTACTCCTGCACCTATTTTTCCCAGGGACATTCCCAGGGATATGAAACACTTGTGTCATCACTTGCACGTTTGATGTCAGCTTTCAGGTACATGTGATCTCTGACAAATGTTTTTTCTGCTGTGTACCTTTTACCCCCATCTGTGATGTTCGATGAATATAATTTTCATCAAGCACTCAATCATGAAGTCACCTCCTTGAAGTGAACACGAGAAGGTTGCCCTTCAGTATTTCAAAGGGATCGCTCCGCCTTGCAGCTCCTCGGTTGCCAAAGTCTGGTTCCCTGGGGCGTTGTCCCAGTTAACAAGACTAGATGCCACCCAGACTTCACAGCATCAGTGTCACATTATACACTCAAAGGAGATTATCTGTCAATTTAACGTTGGCATTATCTTGCCCTAATAGTCATTTGCTTTGTTCCACCCACTGCCCTCTCACAACCTCTCTGCTACCTAGACTAACTTGCCATTTCCTCTTTCTCAGTTCTGATGAATGGTCATGAAGCTGAAACTTTTCCCTTTCCACAGATGCTGGCTGACCTGCTTAGGAGTTCCAACATTTTCTGTTTGTAATTTGAGAAGGCTGAAAGCCAATTCCTTCACAGCTGGTTTGTGCAAATTGTGAGATCCTATTTGACACTATGTTGGGCCATCCACATTCCAATACTGTCAGCTGCTGCCCTGTGCAGTACTGGTTGCCTTTCCTCTGTTTTTTTCCATTCATATTTGTTACTTTTAGATTATTCTGGCTCACGCCTCTCTCCCACCGGAAAACAACCCCTGTATCGTGCCCAAGCTGTCACTAGCTCCACTGGTCTCAATAACTCAAGAAGTGTTGAATCTCAAATTCGCATCTTCTGAATTCAAACTCGTTAATTGTCTTTAATTTTTTTTGTTGTAACTTCGTGTCTCTTTCCACACCTTTTGAATTTGGTCTCCTGTGCATTTCCCCTACTTTAAATCCATCTGTGATGGTCACCAGCTGGCTTCTTAGTTATTCTCTCCCTAATTGACTGTTTCCTTTTGCCTCATCACCTTTTCTGGGCTGAGATGAAACATTTTTTGCCCAACACTTGAGTCGCCTATTGTGTTTGCCACTATGGTTCAACTGTCTGTCCTTTTGTTTTTCCCCGTGTAAAGTGTCCTTTATATAGTTCTTGATTAAAATTCCTCTTGAAACATAAGTTGTTTATTACATGTTTAACAGTCCAATAATTAGCAATAAGGATGCCAAGCCACCTCCTCAAAATACACTGTTAAATCTGCAACACATCGCATACTGATTTGTAAAAATGTAGCAATAAAGATGTTAAATGATTCACTTTTCCTTTGACTGAACCCTTGCTGAGCTTATACAGTGCATTCAGAAAGTATTCAGACCCCTTCACTTTTCCACATTTTGTTACATTACAGCCTTATTTTAAAATGAATTAAATCTGGTTTTTTTAATCATCAATCTACACACAATACCCCATAATAAAAAAGCGAAAACAGTTGTTTAGAAATTTTTGCAAAGTAATTAAAAATAAATAACTGAAACATCACATTTGCATAAGTATTCAGACCCTTTGCTATGACACTCAAAATTGAGCTTAGGTTCATCCTGTTTCCATTGATTATTCGTGAGATGTTTCTACAACTTGACTGGAGTCCACCAGTGGTAAATTAAATTGATTGGACATGATTTGGAAAGGCACACACCTGTCTATAAAAGGTCCCACAGTTGACAGTGCGAGTCAGAGCCAAAACCAAGCCATGAAGACGAAGGAATTGTTCGTAAACATCCGAGACAGGATTGTGTCGAGACACAGATCCGGGAAAGGGTATAAAACAATTTCTGCAGCATTGCAGGTCTCGAATAGCATAGAGGCCTCCGTCATTCTTAAATGGATGAACTTTGGAACAGCCAGGACCTTTCATAGAGCTGGCTGCCTGGCCAAACTGAGCAATCGGGGGAGAAGGGCCTTCGTCAGGGAGGTGACCAAAAACCCAATGGTCACTCTGACAGAGATCCAGAGTTCTTCAGTGAAGATGGGAGAACCTTCCAGAAGGACAACTATATCTGCAGCACTCCACCAATCAGGCCTTTATGGTAGAGTGGCCAGATGGAAGCCACTCCTCAGTAAAAGGCACATGACAGCCTGCTTGGAGTTTGCCCAAAGGCACCTAAAGAACTCGCAGACCATGAGAAGCAAGATTCTCTGGTCTGATGAAACCAAGATTGAACACTTTGGCCTGAATGCCAAGCGTCACATCAGGAGGAAACCTGGCACCATACCCACGGTGAAGCATGGTGGTGGCAGCATCATGCTGTGGGGATGTTTTTCAGCGGTAGGAACTAGGAGACTAGTCAGGATCGAGGGAAAGATGAACGGAGCAAAGTACAGAGAGATCCTTGATGAAAACCTGTTCCAGTGTGTTCTGGTCCTCAGACTGGGGCGGAGATTTATCTTCCAACAGGACAATGACCCTAAACACACAGCCAAGACAACGCAGGAGTGGCTTTGCGACTAGTATGTGAATGTCCCAGCCATAGCCAGGACTTGAACCTGATCAAATATCTCTGGAGTCACCTGAAAATAGCTGTGCATCAACACTCCCCATCCAACCTGACAGAGCTTGAGAGGATCTGCAGAGAAGAATGGGAGAAATTACCCGAATACAGGTGTGCCAAGCTTGTAGCGTCATACCCAAGAAGACTTGAGGCTGTAATTGCTGCCAAAGGTGCCTGAACAAAGTACTGAGTAAATGTGATATTTCAGTTATTTCTTTTTAATTACTTTGCAAAAATTTCTAAACATCCGTTTTCACTTTTTTATTATGGGGTATTGTGTGTACATTGATGATTACAAAAAAATAAAAAGAATCCATTTTAAAATAAGGCTGTAACGTAACAAAATGTGGAAAAAGGGAAGGGGTCTGAATACTTTCTGAATGCACTGTATATGTAGCTGCCTGCAGAAAATTGAAGTGATTTCTTCCTGGATGGTCACAGGTCTGTGTTAGCAAATGAATTCCATTAACATATGATTTTCTCTTACTTTGTAGGTCTCTGTGTAATGATTGCCGCTTCCATTTACACAGACCAGGAACAAAACTTCCATAGAAATCTGCATGTAGGATACTATGGATACTCCTACATTCTTGCCTGGATCGCCTTTGCCTTCACTTTTATCAGCGGGGTGATGTACATTGTTTTACGAAAGCGTAAATAGAGGCTTGGATTGATGTAACCCTTCATGTACCACTTCGGAGAAATTTTGTTTCTGGGGGAACTTCAGCAAGATCGCCTGCAAATATAATAAACCTTTTGTAAAATAATTATCAAATTAAGCAAAAATGTAATAGCTAATTTTGCAACTGTTTTGAAGCCTTTTTAGTAGTTACAAATTCTCTAAAGATCAGTTTGGCATAATTTTAATAGAAAATATTATCATGTAATTCATTGGTTGTTTTTTTTTCATTGAAGTAGTGGTCTCCTATTCCACCCTCTTTAGTCTTTCTCAAAATTGGCTAACTTTAGTAAGTTTTCCGATTACACAAATTTACACCACACACATAAAAACACAATTTTACTGGATATTACCAATCAAAATGATTTGGGATAAAATATTCTGAAAATATTACAACAAAAATAAAGCTTAGAAAAATAAACAGTGTTTGTCTATAGCAGTAAACTCTATGGAGAACCCACTGGGAAAGTGATTATTTTCCAATTATGGTGCATTGAAAATTTAACAAACTGTACCGATATACTGAAATGGGACAACTGATATACTTTGTACAGATAATGAATAGCTACATGTGTTCAGTAAGACCATGGGTAGTTTTTAAAATAATTCATTTTTAATTCTTGAAAACTTTAGGTTAAATGACTGCAATGCCAATTCTATCCACAATTGTTCTAGATTCAGTGATGTGTAAATATACCCAGGTTGATGAGTAGAATTAATTTGGATGGGGGAGAGTGGATGATTAAGCAGCCACCTTTCAAATGCAATTTGAATCAGATTCTATATTGGATTAGGTAAATGATTTAATTTTGAACTACATTCTATAGGTAAAACATGGATGGTACAGAGATGAACAGTTGGTGTTGCTGATGTTCCAGAGACCAAGGTTCAATCTTGGCCTGTGATACTGGGTGGAGTTTCCATGTTGTCCTGGTGACCACTGAGTTTCTGCTGCATGCTCTGGTTTCCTCTTCCATCGCATTTTATGACTAATGCGAGGTGGTGGCAGCACATTTGGGGAGAGGCTTCTGGAGGTAATTGAATGAGCATGTAAGAGAATACGTAACAGGAAAATAAGTGGAGGAATGGGACTGATTTGGAATGTTCTGAGGGCAAGTATGGGCTTGATGGGCCAGATGGCTGCCCTCATGTCCTCAGAAAATATGGAAAATAAATAAATGAAAATAACTGCATTCTGGCAAATAATCAAAAGGAAACCTATAACCATTCCCACCTTCCAAATTATTAAGTGTAATTTTATACTGGCTAATATTAAAATGTAAAACAAATGCTTAGAATTAATAATCTCTGAATTTGAAGAGAATTTGATGTCTGTGCCCACTTGTACATTTTATTTATTAGCATTACATAAACCATCTCTGTAAGTGCAAAACACAAGGGAGAACTTGTTCTCTCGAAACACTGCTAAATCAATACAAATGAGTTGTTTCTGATCGTTTTTGGCTCAAAATGAGTAGGTAAAGGAAAACTTTACTGGATTTTTTATTTCAGAATTTTGTCCTTCAGACTTAAGGCTTTTTAAAATTCATTTGTTTCACAGATGTGACACTAGGCTAGTTTTCGTGTGCAGATTATTTAGTATGCACTCACTGAAAGCTTGCCTCCTGCAAGACAAAATTCTCAGTTGTAGATTTTCTGTTGTTAGATGTCCCAGGAATATTTTTAAACTTTTGCTTTTTCGTAACCATGATACTTTTAACTCATTTACTGTGATTACACTCTGGCCCTATAAAACACTGATCAGAGAACTGCCAGCATAGTTTTTTCCCCATTATTAAGATAAATCAAATGAGGTTTCCCCAGAAATAAGGAACTCTAGACAAGAGTCTTGATCACCCTAACATTTGTGGAAACAAAGTACTGTTGTAAATGAATACTTGAATTCAGCATTATGTTGGTGCTCCTTGTTTTCTTCCTGGTTTTGATTGCAGAAGCTTTGAAATCCAAACATCAGACAGAACCTGCTGCACAGATGTTTTTTGCTCTCAATGTTTTCCATTCCTGCACTTATTTTTATAATTAGAGAATGAGCATCAACTTAAATTGAAAATAATTGCACTCAATCTTTTTCATTCAACCTCCTGGCAAGGGAATATCTCATCATTCAAAGAACTTCCATCCCAGTGAACTGAATATTATTTTTAAAATCAACTTTAATTTTTAAATAAAAAGACTCAAATGTAGGAAATGCCACTAAAGATTTAACTTGCTGAATAATGACCATCGTTACATTAGTGTAAAATGGTTACAGCGCATTCTTGTGACTTCCAGTGGCAGAATGAACGTACTGTCAAGTAACCAATTAATAGCTTGCTTTTTCAAATATTTTCTTAAAACATAAAGCCTATGAAAGCCATGACTTTTTTTTAATTGCCAGTGTAGCCATGTTTATAGCTTAGTGAGCAAACATTCCTTTTATATAAAATGTTAGGGGTACATCTTTTTTGATAATTCAACAGCAGTTGATATAACCAATAAAATGATAATTTGTTAAGTGCAATTGCACATATTTATAATAGTTTTCATAGTGAGGATTGCATGTTTGATTTTTGCCAGTGGGTTCCATTTGCTAAGTAGAGGTAAAGATTTTTTTTTGATAATTAGTCCATCCTCTGAATTTCTCAGCCTACAAACAATATTTTTAAATTTTCACTTAAAGGATATCATATTCATGTGGTATTGCAGTAACCACTGATTCTTAAATTGGTGCTTTCTGCCACAATATATTAAGGTCTTATTTTTGTAATGTATTTATTGCATGCTAATTTGTTATCAGTGCTTTTTATTCTCATAATATTGTGCACATTGAACTAGCTCATACATGCCCAGAATAAATTTACATTTATACATTAATATCTTGTGCATAATATATGACTTTCTCTTGCAATGACACATAAGAATTTAATCCATTTTCTGCTTCAATTATTGGGCAGAGATTAAAAATCTATTGAAGGTTAGAAAGGGCAGGACACTTTCTGGATATTTGTGTGTATCATGAACATTGATAGATTTGCATGCATTTTGCCTTATTGGCCATTATTCACAAGTTGACTTGTTCTTGACTCAACTTGATTTCTGTCATTGAGTAATATGGTTTATTATATAAATTAGATTTGTTTCAAATGTTGTAGCTCAAATTTTAGCACAAACCTGTGATGTTTTTGCATTGCTAAACACTAATCTAATAGTTAGCAAATGACCTAGGATTAATTTCAAACTAAAGTTAGTAGATTTTTAAACGGAAAAGCATGATTATGTAAATCCTCTATTTTAACTAGCTGAAATTGTGATCTTGTATATAGTCCAACATTATTCTTGTATGTGGTAAACTTGGATCTAATGGATTAAATTAGCCATGAGGAATTGTGGGTTTAAACATTTGGGGGTTAGTTTTAATTAGTTATATTTCTTTGGTTGTAATCTACCATATTTTGTTTTCAAAGACACTTTTTAGAAAATATTTTCTATCCTCTTCCATGTATAGTTTAAAAAGCAAGGTTGAGTGTCTTAATAGTAGTGGGGTTGTTTATAACCTGGCATTTTTATCTAGATTAGTTACCATGATTCTACAACAATGTAATATAGACTCTGGTAAAGAAATCCAAAATTTATGAAATGATAATTATCTGTATTTTGTTTGTGTAATAAAGTACTGCCTAGCAAATTACTAATTTGTGTATACTGTCCCAATATTTGTTGCCATCGGATAACAAAAATGAATTAATTTTGTCTGAAATGCAATCTTCTTAATTCTTGCCTACATGTGTACATCCGATAAAGGGAAACAAGTTGGAGAATTGAAAATACATACTTTTATAAATAAAATAGCTCTGCAGTGTTTTGGACGTCTCGCTGTGGCAAACTTTGCATTTAAACCCACATCAGAGGCCTTTCTAATCTTGTGATAAAGAGATCCAGTCACAAATTAGAGTGATTAATACAGCACAGATCCAGGGGCCACTGAGTCCACACCAACCATCAACTATCTATTTGCATTAATCCCATATCCCTCCCCCTTTTATCCTCTCTACATCTCCCCAAGAGGATTTTCATATGGGATATCGTTGTTTTGTTAAATCACCTGTAGTTGTGAATATTGTAAACAAGGTGCTGTGAATACTTGGATTATATATGATCTGTGAAGAATTAAAATTTTAGGCTGACATTTTTACTTGATCTTATCCAGATTATTTAAACTGGAGAACTCTTGATATTGCCATTTGTAGGAATTGGGCGAGCTATGCTTCTGAATTGTAGTGCACACTAGCTAATTGAAGATTGTCTTATGGTTAATTATTGGGTTTTCATAAGAGGGGTGGTATTTCCGCTAGTATGGCCTGAATCAACTTCTTATGACATTTGTTGATGATCACCAAGCAAGTTATTAAAAAAAATATGTTGGGGATAGTGTGCAGATTAGGCAGCATCCATGGAGAAAGAAAATTAATGTTTTAGTTCAGTGGTTATACATCAGAACTGGAAAAATGAGAAAAAGTGGGGACAATAATTGGTACCAGAGTGATGCCTCAAGGAAAAATAAATGCAGTACCCATCTTCAGGTTAAGGAGCAACAAATTGACCCCCAGAACCAGCAATGAGTTTTAAAAGATGCAGTGAGAGTAGATCTTGTTTATTCTATAGCTGCCAGATGGAAATCCTCCAATAGTTGCAATTTCAAATTGTTAAACTTAAATGAAGTGTATTCACATGTTCAGAGCAGCATTTATCAATGAGAAATAGAGGAAGATGTTAATATTCTCATACATTGAGATAGGCAATGCACAACTTAAAGCACAAGTCAATGTTCTAAATTATTTTTACTACCAGAATGAAATTTAATACTGGAAATACATTTTCATAGTTTTCATTAAGAATTGTGGTTTATTCAACTCCAATTTAAAACTGCATTCTGTACACATGTACATTTGTACAAAGTAATTAATTTACAACTATGAACTATTAAACCATCCTGCAATCTGCAAATGTGCTCCAAAGCACAGACAAGCTTAAAAATTATAATCTTGGTTTCAGAATGTACATAGCACTATTGATAATAAACAATATGACTAATTTAACACAATTAGGTAGTTGGTTAGACACTTTTTACTATTTTTTTGTTGAGTAGCTGGTTAGCAATACCATTATACACAGCAGGAGCAATTGTTAAAAGCTCATACAATTTGAATTGTGAAGCCACAAATAACCACTTTGCGAGAAACAATTGCTTTTAAACAGTTGCATGGAATATTTTCCCTATCCCCTGGCATTTTTGTACAAGGTTGCAAAGTACAAATAGGGTTAATAGTTTGACAAAGAGAATTATATTTATTTCCAAAATAAATAGAAACAACCGCCAACTTGTATTATGCAACCAAGTCATATTTCATGCAATTATTTTCTAACAAATAACTAAATGTTTGTTACAAATCACCATTACAACCTTCAGATTAACATTCAACCTTACTAGATTGTTATGTGAAAGGCAAATTAAAGATTCTCATTTTACATTCTCACCATTAATTTCACAGTATTTTAATAGATCCCCTTTCAAAAATAGTAAATGCATAATAGGCACTTTAAGATGTAGAAACCAGTTTCAATCTTGGGGTCCGTTGCAACACTCACTTCTGAACTGGTTACTACTTCACGTGGGCTTCATAATATCTTTGCTCATATCTCAATTTTTGCATAAGAGCAAAATATTATGTCAGTGGCCATAGGGTGAGCTATATTCTTGATTATATTTATAAAATTAGGCTGCTTGCTAAAGCGATTCAGTTTCTAACATTTTGCAAATTGAATCTACAATGAAAGTATGCAAAAAAGACCACATGGTACTTAGTCATTATTTTCCCTACCTTTTGAAATTGGATACAAAATTTATGCATCAAAATTAAGAAAATAATTTTCATGACCTCTTTAACAGAACTGGTATTTTGTAATCTACAGATGCTCATTTAGCTTATGCATCAATGTTCAGACTGGATTTCGTCAATATTTAACAAAGTACAAGCAAAAACTAATTTGTTCCCTCGCCAATGTCTTGAATTTTCAGGTGCCAAAGTTTATGCCTAATGTTCTTCCCAATTATTTTATTGTATATTATAAATATAGAATTTTATTATTAAAAAAAATCCACTGATGGGTTTTTAAGGCTTCCTAGCTTTCAAGTTCCAAATGTTCCTTGGGTAACAAGAAAACATTACCAAATTGCACAATTAATGAAATGAACAACTAATTGCAAGGTAACAATTATCCATACATAAATGGAGATGCAACCAGTAGGATTTCTCAATATTTGATTGAAACATTGGGAAAAGGTAGCATGATAAATACCTGGATCATTCCCATGTTTCATGATCAATGCTAGAGGACCTGGAAGCTTTTGGTCTGTGCTCGTGGTTACAGATGGTATAAGGGAACGGGCGATTTAAAAAAAAATCTTGGTAGGAGTTAAATTCTTGATTCCCGAGTAAACTAATGTGTATAAAGTAATAACTTAAAATGGGTAGCATTTTGGTATCTGATATTTTAATGTACACATAACTTAGGAAAGTGATTTGGTTGCAATAATATTGAACTAAAAATGGACTATATTTCAAGTTTAGTGGGAATGAAACTTGTAAAAAAAAAAGTGATGTTCAGATTTGAACCCAGATTTACTTTTGGTGAAAAATGAACACCACCTTGGCAAATATCTAAAACACATTTGTATTTAATGAATTTAGACTTAGAATTAGACCCATATTCCATATTTGTTTAGTAGCTAATATATCAAGAACAATTCAGAGTAAATTAAAGTTACTGCTATTTTTTTGCATAATCAATACAATAATGGAAGTCCATTGATAGACATTTTCTCTGCATAGTCCTTAGTTTGTACAATACAAATAGCTTGTAATTTGGAAAAGAGCCAAAACGGTGATAAATCTCTTTCTCGAACTGGTAAAATGATATTTGCTTTCAAGTACAAAATAAATCAAAGTTCAACCTATTGGAAGAGGATGTGTTTATGTCTCTTCAATTATTTGCCATTGTGATGGGCACTTTAAGATAGGGTCTTTGAGGTATGCATACAATTCTTAATGGTGTGCAACAGTACAGGTCTAACCAACATCTGTAACATTCCAAGAGAGGAATTCCTGTTTAATACTGGCTTCTGGGGAGAGTTTGTATTATCAGCTTCAGAAGGTTGATTTGATGTTAAAATCATCTTACGTAGTGGTGTAGGAACTACAGGAATCTACACAAATATAAAATTAAGTGAAATTGTTAGCTCTTGAGAATTCACAAATGTTCTAGTCATCTAAACACATTCCATCTTTGAAACAGTGGAACAGTAAATACACACTGCTCATTTATAGTATTATCCTGTTTGTTAAAACATTCATCACCATAATGGTTTCCAGTTAAAAAGATGACCTCCTCACATGGGCTCATAAAGCCACAACCCTATGGACTCATTCTATTTTTTCGTTAATAGAGTAGGAGCTATCAAAAGGATAATGATGAACAAATCTGGGATGATGGCAAAAAGGCTACACCATGCCATAATTTGACTATTTATGTGGGACAACACTGTCTTAGCACCAGCTACTCATACAGAGAACTTTACAAGGTTGATGACCAGGCTGTGTATGCATTTGTATTTTGAAATACTGCATCTAGGTTGCTGATGGGTTTTCGTATTCAGACAAGAATTAAATCCTGGCATTATCGTCAATGGCCAAATCCTAGAATGAATGTAAACAAAATATAGTCAATCTGTTGTTCTTATATGTTCCTCCAAATAGTTTAAAAATCTTCCCATATATCCCACTCCACCATTGTGGCTCATATCCAGTTGGATAGTACTTTTGTGCATAACTTACGATCTATTGCTACTATAGAAATCTATTTCTCCATGACACTATTGTCTCTTACCTATACTCCTAAATCCGATATATGCCCTTCTCATTCTATCCCAAATATAAATCGCTCTAGCTATTACAGTGTCGCACTCCCAATATGGGGGGGGGGGGGGGGGGGGGTAGAATCAGCACATGGTAGGTTTAATGGTCTGTTTGTGCTTCGTTATAAAAACAGAAAATGCTGAAACACTCAGCAGGACAGGTAGCATCTGTGGAAGTGATACAGTTAATGGTTATGGTCTATTATGAAATGTCAGAAATGGAAGGGTGAGAGAAACAAGCTAGTTTTCAGTAGCAAAGAAGATGGGGAAAGGGATGGATCGAACAGAGGGAATATCTCTGATAGACGAGTCCAAATAGGTTAATGGGAACAATTCCAGGCACATTATGCTTCTTTATCTGTGTAATATTTTGTTAATGGCAATGCTGTGGTGCAAGACCTGTCCGAAGGTTCTCGACCCGAGATCTCTTTCTTTTCTCAAGAGATGCTGTCTAACCCGCTGAGTTACTCAAGCTTTGTCTATCTCAGGCAATATACATTGGTGGACATCTGTCCTTAAACTGTTTGAAACAATACTTGTTGATTTACTGTAAGCAATATCTCAAGTAAATGACATTTATATCACTGGTGTAGAGCATATTTATCGTAAGAACATTCACATTAAAATACACAAACAGATTAAAAGACAAGATTCCCCAAATATGAAAGCAATTTTCAGTTATTGCTTTGGATCATTTAAAAAAAGCCAGCAGTACCTCCTTTCCTACTTTCATTGTTAAGGCACCATTCATCACCTTTTGTAAGATCAATTATCATGTTATTACTTGTCAGAATACTCTCCTGGAATAAAAAATAATTATGAACTGTGTTAAATAAAAGGCTACATTGCAATGCATCCTGACATCTCAGATTTAATGCATGTTTTACTGATTATATTATAAATAAACAATTTATTTTCCAATGTTTATGGCTGTGTGGCACTGTGGATCAATGCATAATATCTCAGGTGATCCCACAGGTGCAATTTAATTAGAGATGTGGTTAGTTTCAAGCTCACATGAAAGGGTTTCATAGTTTGAATAAACTGAATGGTTTTGAATGTAGGTCATCAACCTGAAACATTAACCATCTCCCTCTCCACTGATACTGCCAGACCTGCATATCATTTCCATTATTTTACTTTTCTTCCAGCATGTCTAGTTTATTTTGCTTTAGAATATGATGCAGTTTGATATCTAATTATTAGCTATGCCATTATTTTGCTGATAGGAAGATAGTTAAATTTATCACTGTAAACAAACCAATTTCAGTTGCAAATTAAAATAACTGTTCAATTTAGATAACTATTTAAAACTAAGTACCAACTATATCTTGGTTAAATATGATGTGTACATATAATGTGTCTGCCAATTAAATGTGTATTTCTTATGTTAGCAGTCTGTAATTTGTTATGGAATTTACAGAATGTATACTGAAATATATTGTTACTAACTAGCAACTTTTTTCAGAAATGAACTGAATAAAACCAAAGCATTCAACAATAAGAGGCAATATTGACCTACCTGCATTAGCTGTTGGTTACTATCAGATTGCCAAATTTGAGTGTTTGGAAACACCATACACCCTTGTACGGTTTTTGAAGCCACATCTATGTCAATATAAAAACAGAAGTCAATACATCATCCAGAATAAATGCTGATCATATTGACATTTATACAATTTAAGTTGGAATGGCTGACCACTGGTCCAAATGTATCAAGAGTTTATTGACAACTATGATAGTCTTGTCTGACTTGAAACGCCACCTTATCTGTGTTCTCCAGATAAGTTGCCTGACCTGCTGAGTTACTCGTGCACTGTGTCCTTGTCCCACTTGCAATATTTAAAATAAACAATGAGTGCTGCCACTGCAACAGCTGGAGGGCAATTATCATGCGTTAAATGTTCATCCACCAAAATTGGTAGCAGTAATTTCTGAACTCATGATATTTTACTCAAGGTAAAAGAAAAAACGCAGTAGTTTGCTGGATAGATTAACATTTGATTTAATGATGTCATATAATTTATTGTTGAGAAGACAGATTGCTGGAGTAGCTAAGCGGGTCAGACAGCATCTCAGGAGAACACGAATAGGTGACATATCAGGTCGGAACCCTTCTACATAATTATGTACTTATTTTTACATAATTTAATGTTATTGGACAATAGCCATAGTTTCCTTTTGTCATGGTACTGTTTCTATTCTATCTAAACTGTAATACATTACATTTGTTTCAGCACGATTGATTTATTTACCAATTATTTTTATATTGACCATGTTATTTAATTCTATTATCCTTGGGGGCACTGACGTCTCATTGTCCAATGTTTTTTTTTGGGCTGTAAGAAATACTAAATGATCAGTTCCCATAACAGTCAAACATAGAATGATAAAAATGGAGAAACACTATTATTTCAGAATTATTCCACCAAATTTAGAGTTTGGAGATACAGCATAAAACAGGCCCTTCAGCCACCAAGTCAATGCCGACCATCCATCACCCATACACTAGTTCTACATTATTTCACATTTGCATGCTACAAACATTAGGGTGAATTTACAGAAGCCAATTAATCTATAAACCTGCACATCTTTGGAATGTGGGAGGAAACCCGAGCACCTGGACAAAACCCACATGGTCACAGGGAGAACATGCAAGCTCCACATAGACAGCACCCGAGGTCAGGATTGAACCCGGGTCTCCGGACTGTGTGGCAGTAGATCTACTGCTATGCCACTGTGCTATGAAATTATATAATTTCCATTTTAGTTGACAATATGCAGAATCTGCCAAAATTTCATTCTTAGAGTCCAATGAAAACTGAACCAAGTTATGAATCTCCTCCACTTTACCGAAATAAAATATTAATGCCAAACTATTTCTTTGAAAATGTAGAACAAATCATTAATAACGATATAAATCAATTTTCAAGCAACATTGAATGGAAACCTTAAATTACTTCACATGGAATAATAAGACATACAGCGAATAACTGAAAAAGTATGATATTGCTTGTTTTTCTCCCACAAGAGATTCAGCATAATTTAGATGACACAGAGAACAAACCTCCTTAAAAAATTGACTCTGTGTCTCTATACGAGTGTGTACAACATATTGTTTGTTGAAATGGAAGTAAAGACTTAAGCTAAAATGAAATTGATCACACATTGCATTATTGATGGGAAGAATACCAGATAAGTAAAATGTTTGAAATGTCAGTGGAAGCCATCTTGATCAAAATAACTAAATTGCATCAAGGAGCATTCTGTTGTGGCACGTTAACACACAATGCCACTATACACAATGCACTATGTTAAATAGTGGAGTTGAATCATACTCCTTCAGCGACTGAGTCAAAAATTTGTTGTAAGAAAAACTTGTTTTAGTCTTTAAGGGATTTTTTACCAATATTTAATTTTGCTATTTGTTTTGTTTCAACTCGATCATCAGTTCTTTAACAAAGTGCAAGCGACCAATGTTTACTTTTTTGGCAGTTTATCTAGTGCTTTACAGAAGCAATGGAGATTTGCTTATTCTTAATTTTGTTTATCTTTGTTCAGTATCTCCCTGGTTCTCACTTAGATTAGAATCTCACTATATGTATACTAAATTATATTTGGGTGATGGTAGCACTTCCAGCCGTAATTTCCTTTAAAAGCTTTGAAGGACACACATATTGATCCAACCAAGTTTGCTTTTAACCAAGATGGAGTTCAGGGAATACCTCTAAAAATATTTCTTATCGTTTCATTTTTCACTCATGTACAAGGGTTACTAGCAGAATCGCCAGTGATTCTCTGCAGCTTCCCAATCTAATTTAGTATCAATCACTTTCTCAAACTAGAGGCCATGACCAATTCAATTTCCTCTTATAGAGAAAGAACTTCATTTCTATTCATTACTTTGTCAATATCATGAGAAAGATCAGGAATAGCAGAGTGCACCAGTAATATATAATGACGAGTCTAATATCTAAAATACCAGACTAATCCAATGAATTCCAGCTCCTTGTTATTTAAGTTAGTTACCACTGCAGTGTGTACTTGTTGGAGTTACAGTGTCCAAATTCTTTGGTATTGGAATATTCTTTGTAATCTTTGCATCTTTGGGCATTTTTCTAAGGAAAAATATTGAAAGGAAAGGAATATTAATCCATGCTATTAATTCAGTCTAGCATCAATTCAATCACCTGGTTCTGTTAAAAAACTGTTTGCTTTTATTCCAAGGATTCCAATTGTTTGATCATGGAGTGTCCCATCATTTAGCAATCTTTGGTTTTCCTTGCATTGGATGCAAAACTTACGTAAATTTATCCACAGATACTGGCAACAGCATTTAAAAGTCAAAGGAAGATCATTGGATAGGGACACTAAAGGAAGGAATCATGAAAGGTTATGATGTGACAAGTGTGGGGAAGGGTTAGACTTGACCTGAAGTTTAAATATTCTAGGAGAGCATTTCTGCATCTCCAGCTTCACAATCAGACAACCTTTTTTTCTGCACATCTTTTTGGTACAAATCTGCAAAAGTCTCTTTTAAATTTAATTAAAGCTGCATGTGGTTCTGTATTGTCATTGATTTGCAGGCTGATTACTGAAATGGATTTTAACAAGCATTAAGAAAATAACAAATGAAAATCCATAGAATTGAAAATTAAGAATCAAAGAATTGGTCCTCAATTTTTCACCGTACATACTGATGATTTTTAATGAAAGGATAAAGTTGTACTTTCAGGTTTGAAAATGCCACTATGTTAGGGAGCATAGTTAGTCAGACACGTGTGAGCAGGAAAATACAAGGAAGCATTCACAAACCACGTGATAGTAAAATGATGATAGATAAGGTTTAGTTTGAGGAAAAGCAGTGCATCTATTCTGGATCCTGGGAAACAAAATGGCATTACTTGGAAGTGCAAAATCCTCAAAGTTGTGAAAGGACAAAGATTTATAAGTAACTATGTATACAAATTCAAGTAAATGTAGAGCTACAAAATGCAACGCCTTAGTTTTACCTCAAACAGAAACGTAATGAAGAAAAATTGTTACACAGAGGATTGGTCAAACTGTATTTCCGACATCGGGCTGACATCGGAAGTATTCTCTTTTATAGTGGGGTTTGGAAACAAAACCCTCTGTAAAAACCTTCTCTTGATGTGTAGAGGATGTTTCCACTAGTGGGGGAGTCTAGAACCAGAGTGTTCAGCCTCAGAATAAAAGGATGTACCTTTAGAAAGGCGAGTTAAATTTCTATAGTCAGAGAGTAGTGAATCTGTGGAATTCATTGCCACAGACAGCTGTGGAGGCCAAGTCATTGGGTATTTTTAAAGCAGAGATTGACAGGTTCTTGATTAGTCAAGGTGACAAAGGTTATAGGGGTTATGGAGAATGGGGTTGAGAGGGAAAGGTAGATCAGCCATGATTGAATGGCACAGTAGACTCGATGGGCCGAATGGCCTAATTCTGCTCCTATGACTTATGAACTTAAAATAGAATAAGGCAGAAATCAAAAACCTATTTTAAACACAAAGGGCAAGGTAAATATAGAAGTTTTCTCCTCAAATGCAAGCTGATATTAATGGAAAATTTCAAGATTGCAAACAAGAGTTGCTTAATGTCGGCCAATATACTTTAATGATCACTACACATCGAAAACATTTGGTTAGTTGCACAGTGCTTTGGTATATCCTTAAATTTTAAGAGGCAATATACAAGTGCAAATCCTTTCTTAATTGAGAAAAGGCAGGCAAACTAAATTTAGCTGCTGACCTAAGTCAGCATCCTCCAAGGTATTAATGGTCTACACTTGCCACTATGACATTTACAGCCTACAAAATAAGCATGTTTATGATTATATTTACGACTTTATATAGGAAAGTTTTTGGGAGTTAATTATCTGTGCCATTGGTATTAAGATATTAATCAAGATATTAACAATAGAAATTGAGACATCATTTCCCTTTTTTAGTAGGCCATGTGGGAGATGGAGGCGAGCAGGATAAGCTTCCTCATTCGGGCAACCTATGATGTCCTTCCTAGCCCAAAAAATCTCAACCAATGGCTGGGCGAAGATCCATCATACCCCCTGTGTTCAACACCAGCCACACTTAAGCACATCCTCACTGGGTGTAAAGTAAGCCTCTCCCAAAGACGGTACACCTGGAAACATAATCAAGTGCTCAAATGCCTGGCAGCGACTCTGGAAAGCAGGAGAACCAACAATGCCCTGCCGCCCAGAACAACCAACCCAGTTATGCCAATTGCCTTTGTTCGGGAGCGGGAACAAAAGCAACGGCAAATTCCACCAAGGACAAGGTTTGGACAGCTGGAGGCAGCCGACTGGCAGATGCTGGTGGATGTGGACCAATGGCTTACAGTTCCACCAGAGATAGCCATCACCAACTTGAGGCCTGATCTTGTCCTCTGGTCCAACTCTCAGCGCATGGTGTATTTTGTGGAGCTCACAGTCCCTTGGGAGGATGCTGTGCAGGACGCCTTTGAAAGAAAGAAACTGCGATTATACAGAGCTTGCAGCGGAGGCAGAACAGCGGGGCTGGAGAGTAAAGATCTGCCCGGTAGAAGTTGGATGTCGAGGATTTGTGGCAACATCTACCATAAGACTGATGAAGGACCTGGGGATCAGCGGACAAGCCCTACGCCAGGCTATCAAGGAAACATCACAGGTGGCAGAGCGGAGTAGCCAGTGGCTCTGGCTGAAGAGGAAAGACCCCATCTGGTCTCCCAAATAAGCCGGCTAGGCAGATGCAGAGGGGGGGTGGTTCAGGGACGCCAGAATGCACTGCTGAGTCTACTGGAGACGCCGTGGGTCCAATCAGCGAAACGTTGATGAAAGTAGGTGCCCACTTGATAACCCCAATGACGTGTCTGCCTAGCCTTTCTCAACATCGGAGGAGCATAGGTGAGTGCATAAGTCTCCCATCACCACCGGGAGCAAGTTGACATTTGGCACTTAGGATTTCTAACATCTTGTCCTGTGTATTTGGAAACATATGAGCACAGGACTCCAAAAAACATACAATTTTCTCAAGTGGTAAATTTGATTGGCATCAATAACAAATTCTCAGAATGTTATGGACTGAAAGCATTAGATATTCATAAATGTACAAGACAGAAAAATAAATTTGTCATTGCAACATTGGAGCACAACACATTCCAAATTTACTAACAAAAGGTACACCAATATGATTTTTCCATAGATTTCATAAATGATATACTGCTAAAAGTGATACATTGCTATAAATCTCAGGAGCACATAATTCTAATAGAACCAGCCTGTAAAGCTATTGTAAATTAACACCATTGCTAAATTAATTAATACCTTTTAAGTTGTTGCAAGTTCAATTCATAGTTAGTGGAATCAGACATTTTCTTATGAGGCAAAAGCTGTAATTTCTGGTCTGATGAAACTACAAGGGCAGCATACGAATCCATGTAGTTTGCATGTGTCGTGGGCTCCACATTTTTCAGATCTGCTGCAGAAGTTGGACAATGTGGTACAGGTGGCATTTTAGGCTGTTGTATTGATGGAAGTGAAAATCAATGGTTTATAATAAAGTAATTAGTGCATAGAAATAACGACAAGTATAAACTAATGTAAAGTAGGTTGTACCTCCTCTGGTATCCTTCTGGCCGATGCTCTATTTATAGTCTGTGAAACAGTTGTTACTTTTTTCTCCAAATTATTTATTCTTGTCTGTGTGAAAAAAAATAAAAATTAATCTTGGCACCTTGTACATCTTAAATGTTTTAAAATATGGTGACAATGGTATGGATCTATACAAATAAGAAGTCAAAGTCACAACAGAAAGAAAGATAGCAATTTTAAAAGAATCAGATGTATAACAACAAAATAAAACTGCTGAGAAATGTATCCTCAATTGGTGGCATTAAATGCTTAATTTTGGAAACTGAAGACAATGCATCATCCTCTAGCACAATTCTGATTTGAAATCACACTAATATTTCTATAGGGGACAGGGTAAATTTTGAATTTTGCACCTTTCAATCTAGGTATGCCCAATTTCTCATTGATCACTTAACACGGTAACTCAGTCCACTAAAATCTGGACGGTTACTGACTAATCACATTCTGTGGTAGGTTTAGAAGAGTGGGGAAGACATGCTATTTGACTTCAGTTTTAAGGAATGAAACTAGGCAGATGAGAGGTGTGTCAGAGCAGAGCACTTTTGTGGTATTGATCATAATTCAGTAAGATTTAGCATGATAATGGAAAAGGATAAGATACGAGTAAAAGTTTCTAAAATGGAGTTAGGCGAATTTTATCTTTTGGAATTATAGGCAACGTCACAAAGAATGGACTGGAAACAGTAAACCTTACAAGTAAATCTGTGTCTAAGCAATGTAAGGCACTAATAAAGGCAACTGAAGAGGTCCATGCGCAAAATATTTCCACAAGGAAAAATTGTGGCACTGTCAAATCTAGAGTACCCTGGTTGGCAAGGTGCATAGTGGACAAGACAACAAAAGGGATTTTCCCCCCAAGCCAGCAAGGCAGAAAATCTGAAATACAGTGCCCTCCATAATGTTTGGGACAAAGAATTTAAAATAAAATCATTTATTTGCCTCTGTACTCCACAATTTGAGATTTGTAACAGGAAAAAGATTGACCAGAGATACAAAGAAAAAATTGTTGTGTCTTTTCTATTTTGCTTTTTCCTTACACATCCCAATTCTCTTGGTATTGAATAAAACAACAATGGTCATAAAATGTATGACTAAGTTATGAAGAGTTGATATATGCGACTCGACTAAGCATACGGAAGTACTTGAAGTAAATTCACGCATTCATTGATAATCAGACCAAAAAGGTGGTAATTGGCTTTTCTGCTGTGTTTTATATTTTAACCCCGTCTTAATTAATTGATATAGTCATATAATCTTGCACTTAAATTTAATTACTCATTACAGTTCCACCACTGATTTTCTGGCACTCTTGGTTCCAGAGCTTTGCTGGTTTATTCAGCTGGCTAAGGAAGACAGCTATGAGGATCGATGTGCTGGCTCCAGCTGGGTTGGAGTTCCAGAGCTCTGGCTGCAGGTTGCAAATTCAACCCACCGATCGGCCATGGAAGTCCCGATGAGGTCGAGATTGGCTGCCTTGCCCAGCGTAGGTGCCACATTTTCGGGGAGACTTCCAGGACGCGGGGGAATTTCTCGCGGAACTCCTAGCGATCTCCAGCGGCCGAATTGACAAATAGCAATTACTGACTGTGTTGCGGAAAAATGCGAGGCGAAATCGGAATGGCAGAAATAAAATAAGAAAGCATAAACTTTCCGCCAAATTCGGAAGGGCTGGGAGGAGTGTAATGGCTTCTTTGACTTTCATTGGCACAACTTTGGTCCTCATGTCGATAAACAGCAATAAAAGTTTCCAAACGTGATGAAAAGACTGGAGGAAAGACTCGGTGCTGAGAGCTCTCTTATACCTGCATTAAGGATGCAATTAAACACACCTGAGCAATTACAAACACCTGGGAAGCCATGTGTCCCAAACATTATGGTGCCCTGAAATGGGGGGACAATGTATAAACACAGCTGTAATTTCTACGTGGTGAAACCAAAATGTATAAACATGGCCTTTAATAAAATCTTACAATATGCACTTTAATCACATGTAATTTTTTTCTATTACAAATCTCAAATTGTGGAGTACAGAGCCAAATAAATAAATGATAGGTCTTTGTCCCAAACATTATGGAGAGCACTGTACCACAGTAATGGCAAAAGTGAAATGAAATGGGAAATTAGGAAAACTAAGGGTAACAAAACATATTGGCAATTAAGTTAGAGAAAATCCAACTATGTTTTACAAGTATGCAATGTGTAAGAGGACAACTAATAGTGCCTGCTAGGTGCCAAAAGTGTAAACTGCATGTGGAGACAGAGGACATGGGTGCCTTCATAAAACTCAGGGATGATTCCTTGTCATACAGAGAACTGTAAAATGTTTGATGGGATACATTTGTGTAAGAATTGAGGAATAAGCATCTTTGAAAGTAAACTTAAATGTTGGGGCCATAATAAAGTAGGTTGCAGATAATTCATTAATCTGGAGGGAGTAGAAACTGGAAGGGGTTGACTAAAATGTAGGAAATTAAAAAGGGGTTTGTGTAGAGTTAGTGTAAACTGGATGCTTGATGGTAAACATGGAATTTTTCCACACTGTATGACTTGGACAATGAAAAGGTATTTGGAAGTACATTTGCAGTACGAACCTGCAGGACTATGGATCTCTTCCCAGATGTGTGAAGTCACAAATTCATTTTCAATCAGCAGAGTTACTGTAAGCCACGTGGCCTACTTTTCTACATTAACTTTCTTCTTATTTTGTGAACTGACTCCAGAAAGATTAGACATTTAACCTTTTTGCTTGGGTTTGACTTGAACACAAGCAGCTGGTGTTGCATGTGTTGGAAAAAGTCATTTTTCAGTTGTGTTTGTTTTAATTTTTAAAACAGATTAAAAAATAATTATTAATGTCCAAATATTTTTTTATTTTGTAGTATCTGAATAGTTTTGAATGCCAAAGATAAAGCTGGTTGTCAAGGCAATCATAGGATAGGCAGGCCTTTTATTTTGGAGGAACTCAGTCTGACCAATTGAGTTCCTCTACTACTACGTGTTTTGCTCAAGATTCCATCATCTGCAGTTCCTTGCATCTCCAGGCCTTATTTTATTGGGTATCTCTAATCAGATGGATTTTTTTCCCATAGGAAGTCTGTCGCATGGCCTGAGCAAAGTATAAATGTGCTCCAAAGGCAGGCAACCAGTGAGCTCATGTGATTTGTCAGAGTACAGATATTTTGTTTTGTAAGAAAAATCTCTGCAATTTCATGAGTTTAGAAAAAATAGGGCTGTCAAAAACCTACTTGAATACTTTGAGCCAGTTCTTCATGCTTTTGCGTGCAGTCAATATTTTCAATTCGTCTTGTTAACTCTTCAATTTTCTTGCCCAAAATATCACTACTAAGTTCAGCGGCTATCCTTCTTTGAAGCACTTTTTGTATCTAATAATATAAATTGGAATGAGTTCCTTATTTGCAAATTGAGGAAATTAAAGCAAAGCTCTTAATTTAGAAAAATGTAGTTCCATTAAGTGGTGTTGATTACCTTTTGCAATGTGGTCTCCTCATTCTTTCAATGTTTTTCTTTTCCCTCGTATAATTAACTAACCACCCATTGAGTCACAGAGCATGGAAACAAGCCCTTGGGCCCAATTATCCATGCTGACCAAGATGCCCACCCAAGCTAGTCCCAGTTGCCCATCCCTGGCCCATATCCACTTAAACCTTCCATACCCATGTAAACAGTCCAAATTTATTTTAATCGTTGTTGCACCTGCATCAATTACTACTTCTAGCAGCTTCTAGTTCCTGCCTTACAGCAAATGGAGCGCCGGAGACCCATGTTCGATCCTGACTAATGGTGCTGTCTGTATGGAGTTTGTCCGCTTTCCTCATGACCTGCGTGGGTTTTCTCTAAGATCTTCAGTTTCATCCCACACTCCAAAGACGTACAGGTTTGTAGGTTAATTGGCTTGGTAAATGTAGAAATTGTCCCTAGTGGGTGTAGGATAGTGTTAATGTGGGGGTGGGGTGGCTGGTCAGTGCAGACCCGGTGGGCCGAAGGGCCTGTTTCTGCGCTGTATCTCTAAACCATTCCCTATACCCACCACCCTCTGGATGAACAAGTTGTCCCTCAGGCTCCTATTAAATTGTTCTCCTCCCAACTGAAACCTCTCTCTTCTGGTTTTTGCCCTGGGTAAAGGACACTGTGCATTCAACCTATCTATTCTCCTCGTGATATTATAGACCTCTATAAAATCACCCCTCAGCAATCTCTGCTCTAAGGTATAAAGTTTTATCCAGCCCAACTGCTCCGGCCATTGAGTTCAAGCAACATCCTCGTAATAATTTCTGCACTCTTTCCAGCTTAATGACATCCTTCTGATAGCAGGATGACCAAAACTGAACACAATACTCCAAGCACAGTCTCAATGCCTTGTATGTTCACTTTCATGTAGAGTTTAATTTTAAAGATACAGCGTGGAAACAGGCCCTTCAACCTACCAAGTCCACGCCAACCATCGATCACCCATTCATGCTAGTTATGTTATCTCAATTTCTGCATTCTGTACACTAGGGACAATTTACAGAAGACAATCAACCTACAAACTTGCGAGTCTTTGGAACGCAGATGGAAACAAGAGCACCCAGAGAAAACCCATGCCCTTACAGGGAGAACATACAAACTGTAGACAGACAGCACCCATAGTCAGGATAGAATCCAGTTTATGGTGCTGTAAGGCAGTAACTCTACCACAGCACTAGTGTGACGCCACTGTAACATAATATCCCAACTTCTAGACACAATTGCCTAACTGAAGACCAGCATGCCAAAAGCCTACCTCACCATCTTAGAGGCTCTGCCCTTATCAATTTGCATGGTTATTGCAAAAACTTCTTAGTTACTTCTTCAAATTAAGGAAAATCCCTCATTTGTTGTCCTTCTCACATAATTAGCAATTTTATTTTTGGGACTCCAAGAAGTCCCTATAGGTCTGCTTCTGAAAGTAACATTTAGTTGTATTAATTTGTGCAGCCCAATGAGTTTTATGTCTAATGATCTATTTAACACCAGATTACGCTTTGTGGTGTGTTTGCAGTACAATTCTTTAAATTTGATCCTTGAGAGATTTCAGAAATAGGCCTTGAGGTGTTTGTAACATATAGTAGGATCTTTTACATGTTGATCTTTTGCTTCAGCATATATTTTCTGTAAAAACTCTTTCCCTTCATTCTTTAATTTCTAATGAATATATTCAACAACTGAGCCTCAGCAGTCCTTGCACTAGAGATTTCAGAAGATTCACATTCCTCTGCATGAAAAATATCTTTAAATTTCAGCTCTGAAGGGCTGGCTCCTTATTCTGTGGATGTTTTCCACTCATTTCGGTGTGGAGAAACATTAGCTCTGTAACTAGCTCAGTGAATTTTTTGTCTGTTTTAATGATGTCACTCCTCATGCTTCTGAACTCCAGGCAGTGTAAGCCCAGTTGACAGATTTTTGCAAATTGGGCATCCCTCTTTTCCAGGGAATCAATCTGGTGAATCTTTGTGCAGTTCTTCTCTAAGTATATCGCTTCTTAGAAAGGGATAAAAGATCTGTAATATCTTAATATTTTAAGTAAAGGTCTCATCACATATTTTCAGCAGGGCATCTTTACCCTTGATCTCTAAATTTCCTTTTGTCTTCACATATGTTTTCTGTACCTGTGTGTTAACTTTAAATGATTCACGCACAAGGACATCCAAATCCAGGTCTTCCACTCTTGGAACATATTTCGACATAGAAGGCACTGAGGATGCTCAGTGTGAACCACACACTTTTTCCATATAATCTGTGCCAAGTTTGTTTGTGTGAAGGATAGGGCCTGACACCACAGTGATTGTTAGAGAGCCAAAGCCTGCTTTGGTGTTAGAGAGGGCAAACTACTTTATCCACTATGTGGAGACTGTGTGGTCTTGCAGGAAGGATCCCTTTTAAGTATCTTCCTTTGCATTGGATCCCAGGAACAGCTTCCAATTACTCTACAGTCCATTTTCTGATTACCCCAGTTCCTCTCAAACTCTGGTCTCATTGCATGTTCAACTTCCCTTCACACAATTCCATTTCCTGTCCATGTTTCCAAATACACAGGACAAGATGTTAGAAATCCAAAGTGCCAAATGTCAACTTGCTCCCGGTGGTGATGGGAGGCTTATGCACTCACCTATGCTCCTCCGATGTTGAGAAAGGCTAGGTAGACACGTCATTGGGGTTATCAAGTGGGCACCTACTTTCATCGACGTTTCACTGATTGGACCCACGACGTCTCCAGTAGGCTCAGCAGTGCATTCTGGCGTCCCAGAACCACCCCCCTCTGCATCTGCTTAGCCGACTTATTTGGGAGACCAGATGGGGTCTTTCCTCTTCAGCCAGAGCCACTGGCTACTCCGCTCTGCCACCTGTGATGTTTCCTTGATAGCCTGGCGTAGGACTTGTCCGCTGATCCCCAGGTCCTTCATCAGTCTTATGGTAGATGTTGCCACAAATCCTCGACATCCAACTTCTACCGGGCAGATCTTTACTCTCCAGCCCCGCTGTTCTGCCTCCGCTGCAAGCTCTGTATAATCGCAGTTTCTTTCTTTCAAAGGCGTCTTGCACAGCATCCTCCCAAGGGACTGTGAGCTCCACAAAATACACCATGCGCTGAGAGTTGGACCAGAGGACAAGATCAGGCCTCAAGTTGGTGATGGCTATCTGTGATGGAACTATAAGCCGTTGGTCCACATCCACCAGCATCTGCCAGTCCCGGGCTGCCTCCAGCTGTCCAAACCTTGTCCTTGGTGGCATTTTCCGTTGCTTTTGTTCCCCCTCCCGAACAAAGGCAATTGGCATAACTGGTTTGGTTGTTCTGGGCGGCAGGGCATTGTTGGTTGTTCTCCTGCTTTCCATAGTCGCTGCCAGGCATTTTGAGCACTTGATTATGTCTCCAGGTGTACCGTCCTTGGGAGAGGCTTACTTTACACCCAGTGAGGATGTGCTTAAGCGTTGCTGGTGTTGAACACAGGGGGCATGATGGATCTTCGCCCAGCCATTGGTTGAGATTTTTTGGGCTAGGAAGGACATCATAGGTTGCCCGAATGAGGAAGCTTATTCTGCTCGCCTCCATCTCCCACATGTCCTTCCAGCTGATCTTCCGCTTTTCCACATTCTCCCATCTCATCCACTGGCCCTGTTTAGCTTGCGACACAGCCTTGGCACACCTACTCGACGATTCCTGTCGGCGGACTTCGGCCGTGACCAACTTCCGGCTCTCCAGTGAGGATGTCTTGTTCCAGCAAGGTCGCTTTCCGCCAAGCCCCAAGCCACTTCTTCCGTGTTGGACTTGCCCAATCACGTCGCCTTGGTGGAGAGCAGATTTTGCCTGCTGTGTCACATTCTTAGCCGTCCACTTCTTTCCTGTTGCCAGGGTTGGGGCAGCAGCTCGGATGACAGTGTACCTCGATTCAGCCAGGGTCATCTCTAGTCTGACTTTAGTGCACTTGAACTCCTCTGTGAGGCTAGAGAGAAGCAGCTGAAGTACCCCCTGACCGTACAGGCCTACGTTGCTCAGGCATCGAGGAACACCTAACCACTTTCTCACAAAAGAGCTGATTGTTCTTTCCATCTTCTCAACTCTTGAGGGTGATGTCATACATGGTTAGTGGCTACATAAGGCGAGGTAGTAACCCAAACTGCAGGCACCAGATTTTCAGCTTTCCAGGCAACATGGATCGGTCGATGTTTGCTAGACCTTTGATGATTTCTTGCCTAAGTTCGTTTGCCTGATCAGTGTCCTTCAGTTTAGAGTCATACCATCTCCCCAGACTTTTGATTGGCTTCTCTGACACAGTTGGAATTGGTTTTTGATCAATGAAAAACCTTTGATCTGTCAGTTTGCCTTTGATTATAGAAATGCTTCTTGATTTGGATGGCTTAAATTTCATTCTAACCCCAGTGATGTTCTCTTGAAGCTTCCCTAAAAGGCACCTGGTGCAAGGTGCTGTTGTTGTTATGATTGTCATGTCATCCATGTAGGCCCTGATGGGTGGTAGACGGACTCCAGACTTCAGCCGCTCGCCTCCCACCACCCACTTGGAGGCCCTTATGATGACTTCCATAGCCATTGTAAAAATCAATGGGGAGATGGTACACCCTGCCATTATGCCAATCTCCATGCAGTGTCATGTGGTGGTAAAGTCTGGCGTGGTGAAACAGAGCTGCAGATCCTGAAAATAAGCCTTGACAAGGCTTGCGATGGTCTCTGGTATCCTGAAGAAGTCAAAGGATGCCCAGAGGAAACTGTGAGGTACAGTTCCGAACGCATTGGCAAGGTCATGGAAAACGACATGCAGATCTCTTTTCTTTCCTTGCAGTCTGGATTGCAAACTGCTGGAAGAATGTAGCAGTTTAAGCATCGGTGGAAGGCAAAGGGATGGTCAATGATGGCACTGCGTCAAGACAGAGCATAGAAGGAAGATAGCAGTGTATAGAAGTGAGAGGAAGGGATGAGACAGTCTAAATCGCCCAGAGGTTGATTGGTGATAGGTTGAACCATATAAGGGAGGGCTGATAGACCTTCTGTATCAACACATTAACAAATGAACAAGATGCGAGTGAAGGGCCTATGTATAACATATTACATTAATAGCTTTCCAAACATATCCAACGATTCATGCAAGTGTGCTTTGTATAGGTTCACGGCCAACACTCGCTAACTGTAAATCATGTGAAGTGGAACCAAATTTAGCTCTATAATAAGAACATTAAGTTGTACTATTTAATCCACTGCCATCTAATAATTGAAAGAATATCAAAATTTAATGGTGATGCCACAAAATGCAATTGATTACTGCAAATTTAAGGAAGCATATTATTGGCCATAATGATGCTTTGGGACAAACTTGAGAAACACATTCGCTTTTCAATGAACAACTTATTAATTTGAGCATTAATTTTGTTAGGAAATTCCCAAATATTCTCAATTCAAAACTAAAGTAAAACTAAGATCACCTCATCCCAGGATATCATCTTGGTAGTTTCTGTACTTTTATCAAAACTTAATTTGAGATGGCCACTTTTTACATGATGCGATGTCCTGATTTTCTTCCGCTTATGTTTTTTTTCACTTGAATGTGTCCTCTTTTTTCGAGGTCGATCTTAAGGTAACATAAAATTATAAAGAAAAAATAGTAAATACATTATTTTCCTCATTAAAGTACTCTAGTATTTCCATGTTTGGAATTCTCTACGGTCAACTTTTAATATAGACTTCACTAAAACGTAATCAAATAAAAAAATAGACAATAGAAATTTTACTTTTATAGTTCGAGAGCTCGAATACAACAAATCCCTTTTTACAATCTGGTTGGACCTTATCTGGAATACTGTGGACTATTTGGCCACCTCCCTTTTGAGAAGATACCTTGATTCTAAAACAAAGATGGAGCAGTAACCATGCGATTGAAGTTTTTCCAACATTAAGTGCTATTGCTTTACCAAACATGAATTACAATTGGTTGTATGTGCTTATTATATGATTGAATTTCTGGGTTAGGGTTGCACATTCTAGTCAGATACATTTTTTGTATGTGTTCTGGCACTGGAACAGATTTGGTTCAACTTTTATTGCATGTTAAAACTTCAAACATTAGCATTGTTGCCTAAACAGTGGAAAAAATGGAGAAGCAAAGTGGAAGCTGGAAAAAAAAAACACAGGTAAATTTATATTACTTCCGCCTATAAGCCGATCAACTAACCACAGAAATAAACAATCAATTCCATGTTTGAAATATTGCATCAGCAACAATAGACAGATAAGGATGAACCTCAACCTGCTGTGTACATCACTGTAAATGCTCTCCCCATTCCACCACAGCTGGATGTTCTTCTCGAAGAGCAGCACAAATTCCAGGAAAATTTTGGGGGAAAATCCTGGAAATTCAATACCACCTCATATTGACAATCAAACCAGATAACAACAATAGATCACAATAAATTGCTTTGTCCTATCAAGTGATTTGAATGTGTGTAACAATACTGGCCATTAAATTAGAAAAATCTCAGTTTACTTACCAGAGCTTTTCATCTCCTTTAGTATAATTGGGGTACATTCAATATCATCATCTTCATCATTCGTGTGAATATTGAATTCATCCGATTTTTCTTCATTATTGTATTTTGGATCACTGGAACTTAGACTTTCAGTATGTACACTTTCATTAAATTTGTCTTTTAGCTTTTGAGTAACAGGTAATGCTGACAACTGCATATTATACATTATGTTCTTCTCTGATTCAGTGGACACCTTTTCTACCATGGGAACAAGCGAAAGCTTTAATTTCAGTTTACTGGTTCTATCATTAGAGTTTGAAGAAATATATTGAAGATTTTCAACATCAACAATGCGATAGACTGGATCAACGTTCTGTGTCTTATTCGAACTAATGGAGTTTTCACTATTTTTCTGATCCAGCAGCTCCGGAACGTTGGTAGAATTAGTTTTAGAAGCTCCATTGAAGTCCTCTTTTAATACAAAAGATGATAAATTAATAGCACTACTATGTGCAGCAGTTTTGTTTTGATTATTAGTTTTTGAAGATGTAGTTATAATCTTTTTCAGCAAGCTAATATTCTGATGCTCCACCTGAAGATGTGTTTTAGTTTCTAGGTGGCCAGTGATTTGAAAGCTTTTCTGACATTTTAACTGTTGATTCTCAAGCTGTTTTTCTGTTCTGAAAACATCTGGCAATATTTTGAACTTAGTCTTAATGACTTTGATATTATCATTAACAGTTGTACTCTGGTTTAGTTCAGGTTCTGCAGGCTTATTATTTTCATGTTTTGAAATGAAGAGTTCATTAGATTTACCACCATCTCTACTTCCTGCATTCATGCTCTGCAAATTGTTTCCCTGATGGTCACATTCTTTACATGGCTGTTCATTCTCAATGTGATGTTTTCTTCTGAGTAATGATTCCCACTGCTGGCGGTCACTTACTTGAAGAGTTTTCTTTGCTCTGTAACCCTTTCGTGGAGGGATATTTGCAGCATCCATATTTTATTATCTATAATGTTCAAAGAAAAACTAATAGCATCAGAAGCACAGATGATATTAAAACTGGAATTTATCACAATTCTCAATCATGTTTCCACTTTCATGTATACTTTTGGAATTCATCCACGATTAAAATACCTTAATTCCAATTTAAGTAAGGGCATATCACTGCCCAGATGATTCTGAGGTCATCCAGCTTCCTCTCCAGTTCCCTAATGCAGTCTATAAGGAGATGCAGCACCTCCCACAGATGTGCTCAGGGACACTGGTTTTCCCATGTATTGATGCATCTTCTCTTTTCCCCAATCACATTCAGATAATGATCTGTTTTTTAAATCAAAGTGGTTAACTTCAAATTAAGCTGTATTTGCCTACTCACCCAACTTGCCTTTTTAATATTCTTTGCCTCCTCACAGCTCCACGTCACCTGCAAATTTAGAAATGTTACATTTCATTTCCTTATTCGGATCTTTGATATATATTGACAAGGTGTGGCCCAAACACTGATCCCCTGGCACCTTACTGCCTGTCATTCAGAAAAGCACCGCTTATTCCTACCGTTTCCGGTCTGTCAAATAATTCTCAGTTCATGGTAGTGTATTACACAGTCCCAAGAGTTCTACATTTTCCATACCATGGTCATATGTGGGACTTTATCAAAGGCATTATTTTAAGAGCTGCTGCATACTATTACTGCATTTACTATTAAGGTTGAGTTGTACATTCTTAAAAAACATTTGGAACTTTTTTGAAACAACTTGTTATGAGTCACAGAATGGCTACAAACTGAAGGAAGTAATTCATCCCAATTGTTTGTACCGGCTCTATGCATATTTGCAATCCGGCTTGTCATTCTTCCAATAATCCCTTGAATAACACCAGGACAGTCTGTGTGGAATTTCTATGTTCTACTGCAGTGTGCGCTGCCTGAGTAGAGTGTACCTACTGGCTACTATAATTCTGCCCACCCACTCCACATTCCAAAGATGCGGGTCGATTAAATAGTTACCACAAATTTCCCATTGGTGTAGTGGGGGAATTGGAGGTAGGTATTAATGAGCATGTGAGAGAATAAACAATAGTGAAATGTAGGGGCAAGGAATCAGATAACAGCAAGAAAACAGACCCTTTGGTTCACATTATCACGCCGACCATCAACACTGAAGTTAAACAAATCCTATGTAAAGGTAGACTAAAAATGCTGGAGTATCTCAGCGGGACAGGAAGCATCTCTGGAGAGAAGGAATGGGTGATGTTTCGGGTCGAGACCCTGTGTACCTTTGATTTAAACCATAAATGTGAGGTTACCTACTTTGGAGGCAAAAACGGGAAGGCAGATTATTATCTGAATGGTGTCAAGCTAGGAAAAGGGGAAGTACAACACTGGGTCTCCTAGTACATCAGTCACTGAAAGTAAGCAAACAGGTACAACAGGCAGTGAAGAAAGCTAACGGCATGTAGGCCTTCATAACGAGAGGATTGGAGCAAAGAGGCCCTTCTGCGGTTGTACAGGGCCCTGGTGAGACCACACCTGGAGTATTGTGTACAGTTTTGTTCTCCTAATCTGAGGAAGGACATTCTTGCTATTGAGGGATTGCAGCGTAGGTTCACAAGTTTAATTCCTGGGATGGCGGGACTGTCATACGATGAAATAATGGAGCGACTGCGCTTGTATTCACTGGAATAAGAGGGGATCTTATATAAACATATAAAATTATTAAGGGATTGAACACGCTAGATACAGGAAACATATTCCGGATATTGGGGGAGTGCAGAACCTTCTTAGGCCCCCCTCGGTCATGGCTGACCATTGGCGATGCATCCTAGTTGGCTGCTTGCTTCACACCTCGGCTAGAGCAGTGTCGCTTGTGGCTGAAGAGACCAATGCGGGAGTGACAGTCTGTGTCGCAAAGGTCACATTTGTATGTGGTCTCTGGTCTGTTGAAGTTGCTGTACTCCTTTCTGCGTGCCCGCTTGTCTGCTGCTGCTTTCATTCGCTTCTCTTCCCCCGATTTGAGATGTTGGTTCAGGGTACCTCTCCACCTCATATGGTCAGCTGCAAGGCTCTCCCTCATCCCAGATGTCGAGCGCCTTCAGATCTTTCGCAGACATCCTTGTAATGTAGCTGGGGCGGCCGATGGTTCTCCTCCCAGATGTCAGCTCTCCATAGAGGATGTCTTTTGGAATGCGGCCATCCTCCATGCAGTGGATATGGCCCAGCCACTGCAGTGTGCGCTGCCTGAGTAGAGTGTACATACTGGGAAGGCCAGCGCGAGACAGAATCTCGGCGTTGGACATTCTGTCTTGCCAGAATATACCCAGGATACGGCGGATGCTTCTAAGGTGGAAGGTGTTGAGTCTTCTCTCCAGTCTGGCATATGTAGTCCATGTCTCACTGCCGTGCAGCAGCGTGCTGTTGACACAAGCGTTGTAGACTGCTATCTTTGTCTTCACTGTCAGCTTCGAGTTGTCAGGCGAGCGAGCGTTGTAGCTGCCTTCCCGATCCTCTTATCAATCTGTGTCCAAGGAGAGGTTGTCAGTGATGGTGGAGCCGAGGTACATGAACTGATGGACGGCATCGAGTTCGTAGTCGTCGATGGTGATGACTGGCGGTGCCTCTGTATCCTGTCCCCGGACATTCGTCTTCTTCAGGCTGATGGTCAGCCCGAAGTCCTTGCAAGCCCGATAGAAGCGGTCCATCAGTGACTGTAGTTCCTGCTGAGTGTGGGACACAACTGCTGCATCATCGGCGAACAACATGTCTCTGATGAGTAGGAAAATAACTGCAGTTGCAGGTACAAATCGAAGGTATCACAAAATGCTGGAGTAACTCAGCGGGTCAGGCAGCATCTCTGAAGAGAAGGAATGGGTGACATTTCGGGTCGAGACCCTTCTTCAGACTGATATCAGGGGGGGCAGGACAAAGAAAGGATATAGGTGGAGACAGTAAGACAATGGGAGAACTGGTAAGGGGGAGGGGAAGAGAGGGACAGAGGTACTATCTAAAGTTAGAGAAGTCAATGTTCATACCGCTGGGCTGTAAGCTGCCCAAGCGAAATATGAGGTACTGTTCCTCCAATTTGTGGTGGGCCTCACTATGACACTGGAGGAGGCCCATGACAAGAAAGATCAGACTGGGAGTGGGAGGGCGAGTTGAAGTGCTTAGCCACCGGGAGATCAGGTTGGTTAAGGCGGACTGAGCAAAGATGTTCAGTGAAACAATTGCAGAGCCTGCGTTTGGTCTCGCTGATGTAGAGAAGTTGACATCTGGAACAGCAGATACAATAGATGAGGTTGGAGGAGGTGCAGGTGAACCTCTGCCTCACCTGGAAAGACTGTTTGGGTCCTTGGATGGAGTTGAGGGGGGAAGTAAAGGGACAAGTGTTGCATCTCCTGTGGTTGCAGGGGAAAGTGCCTGGGGAGGGGGTGGTTTGGGTAGGAATGGACGAGTGGACCAGGGAGTTACGGAGGAAACGGTCTCTGCGGCAAGCAGAAAGGGGAGGAGATGGGAAGATGTGGCCAGTAGTGGGATCCCGTTGGAGGTGACGGAATAGTTGGAGGATAATTTGTTGGATACGCTGGCTGATGGGGTGGAAAGTGAGGACAAGGGGGACTCTGTCCTTGTTACGAATGGGGGAGGGGGAGCAAGAGCGGAGCTGCGGGATATAGAGGAGGCCCTAGTGAGATCCTCATCTATAATGGAAGAGGGGAAGCCCCGTTTCCTAAAGAATGAGGACATCTCTGAATCCCTAGTGTGAAATATCCTCATCTTGGGTGCAGATGCGGCGTAGGCGGAGGAATTGGGAATAGGGGATAGACTTTTTACAGGACACAGGGTGGGAAGAAGTGTAGTCCAGATAGCTGTGGGAGTCAGTGGGTTTGTAGTAGATGTCTCTGATGAGAGCTTCACATGCTTTTGTCTTGGCTCTGAGGCGGGTAAGGTTGAAGAGCTTGCCATCTGATCTAGTAGGCAGGTAGATCCCCTCTGTTGCGGTGCCAAAGGCATGTTTAAGGAGCAGAGGGAATAAAATCCCAAAGAGCGTGGGAGCGAGGACGCAGCCGTGTTTGACAGCACTGCGAATGTCGAAGGGCTCCGAGAGACTGCCATTGAACTGCATTGTTCCCTTCATGTTGATGTGGAAGGATTCTATCATGCTCTGCAGTTTTGGTGGGCAGCCGATCTTTGGGAGAGCCTTGAATAGGCCATCTTTGCTGACAAAGTCGAATGCCTTGGTGATGTCAATGAAAGCAATGTACAGGGGCATCCGCCGTTCTCTGCACTTCCCCTGGAGCTGGCGAAGGGAGAAGATCATGTCTACTGTTGACCTTCCAGCTCAGAAACCACACTGTGACTCTGTGACACTGACTCTGTGACACGTTCTGCCAGCTTCTGCAGGCGGATCAAGATGACCCAAGCAAAGACCTTGCCGACGATGTTGAGGAGGGAGATGCCTCTGTAGTTGTTGCAGTCGCTTCTCATATCCTTGTTCTTGTAGAGGGTAATGATAGTGGCATCCCTCATTTCCTGCGGTACAGCTCCTTCCTGCCAGCTCCTTCCTGTCAAAGTTCCTTTGACTTCATGCAAAGGAAGCAGTAAGGTAGTCTTACAAAGCTTGATCAGTTCAGGGGGAATCCCGTCGATTTCTGGGGCCTTGCCTGAGGCCAGGTTGTCAATGGCCTTGCTGAGCTCTTCTACCATCGGCTCTCCATCTAACTCATCCATGGTCGGCAGCACTCGATGGCGTTAAGGGCTGAGGGAGACACAGTGCTCTCTCTCGAGTAGAGGTCGGAGTAGTGTTCCACCCACCTCTCCATCTGCTGTCATTTGTCTGTGATTAGTTCCCCAGTGGAGGATTTGAGGGGGGCTGTCTTGGTCTGATATTCCCTGTTATGGCGGCCGTCTGGATGTCCTCACTAAGCTGTATCCAGTACTCATTGGCGCAACGCCTGGCAGTCTGCTGAGCCTTGCTCCTGGCAGCCTTGAGGATCTGCAGGTTCTTCTCGTTGGCTGACCGCTTGTACTCAGCTAGGGCGGCGAGTCATCTCGGTCGACTTGGCCTCAAACCAGTCATGTGTCTTTGAGAACTTCTTCCTAAAGCTAGCCAAGGCTGTGTGGTGCATGGTGTCCCGAACCAGGGGCCACAGTTTAAGAATAAGGGGTAGGCCATTTAGAACTCAGATGAGGAAAACCTTATCCACACAGAGTTATGAATTTGTGGAATTCTCTGCCTCAGAAGGTAGTGGAGGCCAATTCACTGGATGCATTCAAAAGAGAGTTAGATAGAGCTCTTAGGGCTAGCAGCATCAAGGGGTATGGGGAGAAGGCAGGAATGGGGTACTGATTGTGGATCATCAGCCATGATCACATTGAATGGCAGTGCTGGCTTAAAGCGCCGAATAGCCTACTCCTGAACTTATTGTCTATGTATCTGCAGTTCTTTCCTACACAAATCCTACGTTAATCCCATTAAATTGTTTCCCCCTGCATTCTCATCAATCCTCAGCAGATTCTATCAGTTGTCTATAAACTTGAGGCAATTTACAAAGGCCTACCAATCTGCAAATCCTCAGAATGCAGAAGGAAACTGGAGCACCACAAGGAAACCCACACAGCCACAAGGAGAACATGTAAACTCCATGAGACTGCACACGATTGAACAGGTCTCTGGCCATGCGAGGCAACAGTTCTAATAGGGTGCTGCTACTGGATTGGCAGAATTGCACTGAAAGCCAGCATCAATTCAATGCGCCAATGACCTCTCTCTAATAAGGGAATATAAAAAATTATGCCTTTCAGATATTGCCCAGCTCTCCTTTGATGGCTCTTGTTGAATCTACATTTAATCCCATTCTGGCAGTGTACTCCAGATGCCAACTTGCCACCATGTTATAATCTATTCCTTTCTGTTCAATTCATTATCCCTCATATCTTACCTTAGTGGTAGGAGGCAAAAACCAGTGGTCAAGGGGAACTTTTCTAACTACAAGTTTATAACCAGTAGTGAAGTGTAGGGAATTAGTGCTGGAATTGTTGTTTGTCAATATATAAATGAAATGGATGAGAATGGAATGGACTGATTAGCATGCTTCCCCTCATAAACCGATGCTGCCTGACCCACGGAGTTACTCCAGCACTTTATGTCTATCTTTCACATGAAAAGAACTGGGATGTTATGTTGGAGCTACACAGAACATTGATCAAGCCACTGAGTATTGTGTTCAATTTTGGTTTCTGCACTACAGGAAGGATGTGGTAGCATGAGAAAGAGTACAGAAGAGATGCACCCAGATGTTTCAAGGCACTGCAGCTGCAGATATGAATTGAGATTAGATAGGCTGGGTTTACACTCACTAGAATACAGGAGGCTTACTAGAACACAGGAGGCTGAGGGATAGCTAGAAGTTTATTATTTATTAAATTATGAATGGCATAGATATGGTAGAGAGAGTCTTAGAACAGGTATAAACTTTGAGTGGTTAGAATGAACAAATTTAAAGGAGATTTGAGGGGTAGGATTTTCCACATAAGTTATAGTTGTATGGAAGGAGCTGCCAGAGGAAAAGCGCCAAGAAGGTTTCATTGTTGTATGCACTGGAATAATGAATTTCTTACTTACTGCAGCTTAACACGCAGATTAAATGCAACAAATATACAATAAACTATCTGTTATAACCAGACCATAATTTTACAACCAAAACCAAGCCTGTAGCAGATATATAAAATCACGAGAGAAATAGATTGGGTAAAAGCACAGTCTTTTTCCCAGAGTAAGGGAAATCAAGAACCAGAGGACATGAGGTTTAAGGAGTGGGGGGATTTACTGGGAACCCGAGGGGTAACTTTTTTTTTAAACGCACAAGCTGCTGGAGGAGGTAGTTGAGGGACTAGTGTAGATGCGGCATGTTGGTTGGATTGGGCAAGTTGGACAGAAGGACCAGTTTGCACACTGTATGCAGGATAGTGGTCAGAGTTGTGCAGGGTGGTTTAAAAGCCTGATGGACTGTTCTTGAGCCTCCTGTACTCTGTCTCATTGTTATTCTTCAATGGCATTGAAGCTGTGCCTGACTACACAGTCATGGGTATAGAGTGGGGAACTGAGCATGCAGCCTGGAGCGCCCTGCAAGGTGTTATGGCCAATTGGTATTGACTGAGATCTACTGATGAACAAGTCAAGAATCCAGTTGCAGTGATAAGCGGAGACCCTGTTTCTTGAGATATGCGATAAGTTTGGAAGAGGTGATAGTGTTGAATGCTTAGCTGCAGTTGATGAACAACAGCCTATTTGTATTTCCTATTATCCAAGGAACAGGAGCACGTATGGCAGTGGAAAATCTGTGAAATAAAATCCGTTGTCGACCCGTTCAGTCATTAGGCAATTTGAAGTGGGTCCACATGGCCGTGTGGGTCCTGGCTTACTAAGACAGGAGTTGATATGACTCATAACCAACCTCTCAAGTACTTCATCACAATGGATACATTCTACCTGTCAGGAGTTGTTGAGGCATGTCACCATGTTCCTTGTGCACTGATACTATGGATGTCCTTTTGGATATGGGGACCTCGGACGTAGTAGTGAGGTTGAAGATGTCTGTGATTACTCCACACAGTTGGTTCATGCAGGTTTTGTGAATTTAGCCAGCTCCACCATCAGGACTAGATGCCTTTATGAAGGATTTTCTGATGTCAGCCTCAGAAACAGAGATCACAGTGACATCAGGGACTATCAGCGCTAGTGCAGGTATATAATTTTTCCCTCTTTTGATGAGGACATGCAAAGAATTGAGCACCTCTGGCAGTGATGCATCGTTGTCACGCAAGCTTTTTGCTTTCACCCCATGGGAAGTAATAACATTCGAGTGTAACCAAGCATACATCTGACCCTCCAGTCAATTACAGTATTTGAAAAGAATTTGGACAAATACCTGGAAAAGCAATAGAATAGAGCTATAAGGGCCTAATGTGGCCAAATGGGATTAGCAAGAGAGACATTACCGTCAGCATGGACAACATGGCTGAAGGGCCCGTTTCTCTGCTGTATAGCTCTATAAGTAGGATGCATCATAGGTCACACAATTCCTGTTTCCACCACTACTGACAGTAATTGGAGTGTTTGGGAGTAACCTAAAAAATTTGCATAGAAAGAAACTGCAGTTGCTGGTTTACACTGAAGATAGACACAAAATGCTGGAGTAACTCAGTGGGTCAGGCAACATCTCTGGAGAAAAGGAATAGGTGACATTTCAGTCAATACCCTTCTTCAGACAGAGTCAGGTGAAAGGGGAACGAAAGATATAGTCAGTGATATAGAACAAAGAAATAAAAGATATGCAAAAACAGTAACTTCATGCAATTCAAGTAACTCTCTTCGTCCCTCCCACAGCCTAGTCGTTGTACCAGTTTCACTGGCATCCTGGTGAGTTTCATTGTCTGTATAACTCGTTTTCACCAAATCCACAGCTAACAATGGACCAACATGCCGCATCTACACTAGTCCCTCAACTACCTCCTCAGCTTGTTAAATATATAGAAATATAGACTACGATATAGAGAGATATAGAACAAAACAATGAAAGATAAGCAAAAAGGTAACGACGATCAACCTAACATCGATCAATTTTTAGGTGCCAAACTACTCTGAACTGATTTTCAAAAATAGCAACCAAATCCATTTGCATTTCTTCAGCAAATTACAGTCTACTCTATGAGGCAAAACATTGGTAATATTGACAAATTGGCAAGGAATATATTTGCCACAATTGTGCCATTGCAACATGAGAGTCAAATCACCTACCCTTCACCTTAACAGAGTATCCCTCCATCCACGTCCTGGGGTCATCACTGAATAGAAACTTAACTGATCCAACAGGATAAATACAATGGCTGCAAAGGTGGTCAGAGCGTGTGCATTCTACAAGTGATTCCCCACATGACACCTCAAAGTCTTTTCACCACCTAGGAGGAATAAGTCAAGAGAGTGATGGTATACTCTCTGCTTGCCTGATTGAGTACAGCTCCAAAAACTCTCGAGGCTTGACACCTCCAGAACAAGGGACACATCAACTATCCTCCTAAACATTCATTTCATCCATCACTGGTACATAATGACTGCAGCTGGCATTATACCTACCAAGTGCGGTGGAAATTGCTTCGGCTGATCCAACATTATTTTCTACTCTTTGACCTCTACCAAAAGTGCCAAAGAAGCAGAAGCTTGTAAACACCATGAATTGCTGTTTTGCCTCCATGTTTCACACTAGATTGATTTAGAAATTGGTTGGCTTTTGGTTGAGTAAATTCTAGAAATCACAACCCAACAGTACCTTCAGAAGGACAGCAGCAGATCAATGCAGTGGATAACCAGCATCATCTAAAGGACAATTATGGAGAGAAAAATGTTGTACTTGCCAGCAACACAGATGCTGATTGATGATGGTTAATCTTTTAAAAAGCATGTTTCTCATAAACTGGAAAAGCTTTGCGTGGCATATTAATGAGAAAAATGTTTTTCCCACTCAGAAGTCAAGATAGGGCTCACATCTTAAACCAATAATTGTTCTGCTTAGGTGACAGCAGCTAGAGAACCCGATGCCTCAACGTCTGCCATCTAGTTTTGATCCTGACTCTGATGCTATCTCGTGGACTATGCATGGTCTTTCTGTTAGTGTGTCTTTCCTCTCACATTCCGAAGATGTATAGGTTAGTAATTGACCACTGTGCATTACCCCTAACTTGTGGGCAAGTGGAAAAATCATGGGGGGCATTTGATGGGAATGTGGGGAGAAATAAAATTAATGAGTGTAATATTAGTGTTAATTTGAACTTACTGCTTAGTGTGGACTAAGTAGGTTTAAGAAATAGTTTCCATGCTGTGACTTATATGACTAAATTATTCTTCACCTAATTTTGATTTTACTAAAATATCATTGCATTTGGTGCTCGCATTAAATCCAATACTACTTCAAAAATTAGCCAAAATACAGTACAAGATTACTGAATTTTGTGCTGGCACCAAATGCAATGATGTTTTAGCAAACCAAAAGAAACTAATTGGTCTTTGAAGCGAGGATGTATTTGCGTTAACCATGGTCTTATTAGGCTTAGGTTGGGTATTTATTCACAAAATGCTGGAGTAATTCAGCAGATCAGGCAGCATCTCAGGAGAGAAGGAATGGGTGATGTTTCGGGTCGAGACCCTTCTTCAGACTGATGGGGTTGGGTATCAGTTATGTATCTGACCCAACCTCTATTTTCAAAGCATTGCAAATGGAAGGAACTATTTAAAATTAGGTGGTAATATGCTGATATCTGATTCCTTAAACTTTCTTACAATTATAGTATCATACTTCTATTAATTATTTTACACAAAAATATCATGAAAGATTCATCCGTGAAAAGGAAAATACTATATTGTGGAAGCATTTATTTTGGAAAAGGTTCAAACCTTGCCAGTTTTAATATTTTGTAACCGATTTTAAGAGATACATTAAACTTATAGCTGCTTAATTTGAACACAGAAAAGAGACTAATGTCCAAATTAAGACTAACTAACTGAAGTCCGATATAATATTAGTTCACCATGCAGCAACGAGCCTATTGAGAAATTCCTGACTAACAAACAAATCACTGAGATGAAATTAAAACAGGCAGGAAAGCAAGTTGTGAGGAGCTATAAAATAATCTACATAGAGATAGGGTCTAGTCACATATATATTGTGTGCTCACTGGGCAGAGGTCAAATTTGGATCTAGTTAGGTGAAAGAACAGAAATTTAGTTGATAAATTGTAAAGTCAGTATGGATTTACGAAGGGGAAATCATGCTTGACTAATCTTCTGGAATTTTTTGAGGATGTAACTAGGAAAATGGACATGGGAGAGCCGGTGGATGTAGTGTACCTTGACTTTCAAAAAGCCTTCGACAAAGTCCCACATAGGAGATTAGTGGGCAAAATTAGAGCACATGGTATTGGGGGGTAGGGTACTGACATGGATAGAAAATTGGTTGGCAGACAGAAAGCAAAGAGTGGGGATAAATGGGTCCCTTTCAGAATGGCAGTCAGTGACTTGCGGTACACAAAGCTTGGTGCTGGGACCGCAGCTATTTACAATATACATTAATGACTTGGATGAAGGGATTAAAAGTAACATTAGCAAATTTGCAGATGACACAAAGCTGGGTGGCAGTGTGAACTGTGAGGAAGATGCTATGAGGTTGCAGGATGACTTGGATAGTTTGTGTGAGTGGGCAGATGCATGGCAGATGCAGTTTAATGTGGATAAATGTGAGGTCCAGGTGTGGTCTCACCAGGGCCCTGTACTGCAGTAGGACCTCCTTGCTCCTAAACTCAAATCCACTCACAATGACAGCCAACATGCCATTGGCTTTCTTCACTGCCTGCTCTACCTGCATGCTTACTTTCAGTGAGCACACCTAGGTTTCATTGTATCTCCCCTCCTCCTAATCTGACATCATTCAGATAATAATCTGCCTTCCTGTTCTTGACACCAAAGTGGATAACCTCACATTTATCCACATTATACTGGATCTGCCATGCTTCTGCCCAACCTGTGCAAGTCATCCTGCAGCCTCATAGCATCCTCCTCGAACCTCACACTGCCACCCAGCTTTGTCATCCGCAAACGTAGAGATGTTATATTTAATTACCTCATCTAAATCGTTAATAGATATTGTAAATAACAGGGGTCCCAGCACCGAGCCTTGCGGCAAATGGAATGAATAGTGATACAACGAGGGGCCAAGGTATAGATAAATACACATTGCGTGCATATGCTGCAAGCAATTAGGACCCATAAAATAAGAGCAAAAGTAGACTTCAAATATTGATTTTTTTTTAATTGCAAAGGGAAATTACGAATATCACAATACAAATTAAGTGTTTGTAAGCTAGAGCACTATATAGAATTTTTGCCTCTTTAAGGAGGCATAAACATGCTATTCAAAGAGGCTGTTTAAAGACGGTTCACTTGGTTGATTCCTGGGATGAAGGGTTAAGCTTAAGAAAGATAGGTGCATTCTGCCTAAATTCTGCATGAAGTTCAGAAGAATAAGAGAAATTCTTCAGAAAAATAATTCTGAGGAACAATTACGAAAATTATTTTTCTTAAGGATGACACAATATCTGCTGTATGGTCAGCAAAACAACTAACACACTTACAATTTGACTAACTTTAGGTCCTAGTACATGTCCCAAAAGGAAAAATAATTTAAAATTACCTTGTGTAGGCTTTGTTGCCGAGTTATTTTTCACAGATGATAGTGAGAAACTGACCACAGAAGGAGGTTCTGCAGAGTGTTCTGCAAATGATGAGGGATCTTCAGTTTGGCTGTGTGAGGCATGCTCATTAGTTAAATACATCTGAAGACTCAAGATAGAGAAGGAAACCAATTTTGAATATCAGTCCAGTGAAAAAATACATACTTGAGCTAATTAATCTTGAAAATGCAAAAGAAAACTACACCACAGCTCATGAGATAATCAGTTGACAGGAGAGGCAAAGCTGGCCAGTTGCCATTTGAAGAGCTAAACCAGGTCACAGCAGAAATGGTTCTCGAGTTCTTTGCATACAAGTACTTTGAATCATGATCATTTACATTTTGATAATTTGTAGTGAGGTTTAAGTAAAAGGGACAGAATTATGCATACTTCTTGGTTAAGACAAGCAACAGTAAAGTAGGTTTCCTTTTTTGACTTCCAGCTGATTGAAGTGGGAATAGCTAAAATCTGCAATACCATCTGTATGATTCTGTTCTGATTTTACAAATCAATTCTTTTTTTAACCTGAAAAAATCTGTCCCCAATTTCATTCTATATGTCAGAATTCTAACAGTAATTGGACAAAGCAGGGGGGTAATTTCTGCCCATCCTGCATTGATAGTTCAGTTTTTTTGCCTATTCCCAATTGGCCCCAAGATGGTGAGTGTGAATCATCTTCCTGAATTACTCTGGTCCTTCTGGTGAATGTGTTCCCTCAATGCTAATGGGCATAAAGTTCCAGGTATAATTTTTCCAAGTAAGGATGGTTGTTGTGCTGTTGTTGATGTTGCATTAGACCTGCTGCCTTGTCCTTCTTGGTGAGAGAGATCAACATTTGGAAAAAGTGTGGTCTTGGTAAGTAACTGAAGTGCACTTATAGATCATATAGTCTATAGCCATTGTGCCCCAGCGGTGTGAACATTGACCTCTAACTTCAAAAAGCCCTTTCTTTCCTTCTCTATCCCCTCCCCATTCCCAGTTCTCCCATCACCCATTCCTTCTCTCCAGAGATGCTGCCTGTCCCGCTGAGTTACTCCAGCATTTTGTGTCTACCTAAGTCAGGAAGCATATTCCAGACTGAGATGTACAGGCTTCAGGACCATAGGAGAATTTACATCTATGTGAATCACACAGGAAAGTGGAATTGAGGACATGATCAGGTGTACTGAATGATAGAGCAGGCTGAGGGGCACTACGTCCTATTGCACTGTGATGTACTTACATTATCAGAGCAAATATTGACCCACAATCTGGTTCAACTGTTTCAATAAACTTTAAAATATACAATATAAGGTATACAAAATCATGAGAGGAATAGATCGGGTAGATGCACAGTCTTTTACCCAGAGTAGGGGAATCGAGGACCAGAGGACATAGATTCAAGGTGAAGGTGAAAAGATTTAATAGGAATCAGAGGGGCACCTTTTTCACACTATGGGTGGTGGGTGTATGGAACAAGCTGCCAGAGGAGGTAGTTGAGGCTGGGACTATCCCATCGTTTAAGAAACAATTAGATAGGTACATGGAGGGATATGGACCAAGCGCAGGGAAGTGGGACTAGTGTTGCTGGGACATTGTGGGCGAGTTGGGCCGAAGGGCCTGTTTCAACACTATCACTCTATGACACTATATAGTTAAGAGAGTGGTGATGATTTTAACTATTCATTGATAATTAACATATCTCTGTCAGCACAAATGAATTACTTGGTCCACATACGAAAAGGTGAACTTTTACAGACGCAATATTTGATTACAAAAAAAGTCCATAACACATATTTGGTCTTGCGTTTCAACTCAGAATTATAGTGAAAGAGTTAGAACGCAGTACGTTTTTGCCTCATAATTGATACTCTCATACTCATTTCCTCAATTTGATGAACCATAAATATTTTAATTTTAATTTAGCTTTTCAACTATAGCATCAGGCATTATTTTTTCCCACGGTCAGTAATTCTATATTAAATCAAATAAGAACCTTTTATCACGTCAAGCAGCATCTGTGGAAAAAATAGCACAATTAATGTTTCAGTTCGAAGACTCAATTTTTCCAATTTTGATTAATCTGAAACTAATTCTATTGTTCCTTCCTCAGATGGTGCCCAACCTGCTGAATGTTCAGCACTTTCTGTTTTTATTTCAGATATTCATCATTCGCATTTCTTTTTTTCCTTATACTGTAGCTCCCTCTATCATCCTAATCAGGTACCTCCATTTTTCACAGTATTATGGCTTCATCAAGAAAGTAATCTTGGAGGCGAAAAGAAACGAGAGATGAATAGTTAAGTATTGAACAGAGTAAAGTCAGGACAATATAATTAATCAGGACCAAATTTAAAAAACCTTGCACCAAAAATCAAAATTGTTAAATTACGGAAAGGATAAAACTAATTGTGCCAAAAATAGCACCCATTTTTATATTACATCAGTGATTAAACTTAAAGTACTTTCGCTATAAAGCAATTTAAGGCATTCTTTAGAACACAAAAGGAAATATCTTGGAAATGACTACTTTTAGAAAGAGGCCAGCATCAGGCTTCTGAAACTAGATACCAGAACATATTTCTTCCTACATTTCTTTTATTGAAATACACAGTGCAATTATTGTCTGAGACCAGAAACTGGACCTATTTTAACAACCCCAATTTCATCAGTCTGGTGTAATTTTCATCTAACTTATTTTCTGCTGCCTCCAAACAATTTTTTGGGGTTAGAATTATATAAATAATTTGGATGAATTTCCTGACTGCAGTAAGGGGCCTTTGCAGGATTTGCAGAGATTAAGCAGACAATGATTTAAATGGCTAAATTATATATAGTTACTAGACCAAGTCAACCCATTGGGCCCATTCCTCGTAGAGGGGGGACAGGGAAGGGGAGAGGGTGCCACTCACCTTGGCCCCGTGGCGCCAGCGCTGCGGCCAAAGCGAGCCGTAGACCCAAAGGCTGTATTGGTCTTAATCCCCTCCTCCTGCCCCCCACAGCCACTCCATCCCCCACCTACACCCCCACCCCCTCCCCACCCATCCCTCAACCCCCCCACTCACACACTTCCCCTCCACCCAGCTCTCCTTCCCCCCCACCACCCCCCTCCTCCCCTCCACTCCCCAAATCCCTCACTCCCACTCTCCCCCCCCCACCCTCAACCTGGGCATCAGTCAGAACCCCCACATCCCCCTCCCCTGCAAGAGATTAATAAATATTGAAAGATATAGAATATAACATTTTATATATTCTTAAATTATTATATTTTAAGTATTATTATTATATTAGATTATTAGGTTGTGTGTGCGGTGGGGTTGTAGTCCGGTGACTGTCCGGTGAGCTAGGACTACACCTCCCGGCGGGCAGCGCAGCGGCGGGAGGCTCACACAAGATGGCAGAACGGGAGGAGGAGGAGAGCGGCCACCATTTTTATTGGAGTCGTCGACGACGCCGTTGGTTGAAACGGGCGCTGGAGGAGATGCGGGAGGAGGAAAAGCTGCCTGATGGGGGTTGTATTCCGGTGATGGTGCGGGACACTGGGCCCGGGCGGCAGCGGGGAGTCGACGACGCCGTCGGTTGAAGCGTGACTATCTTCTTCCTGCTCGGAATCTTCCCCGGGGCCTGGTGTGGGCGAGGGGGGAGAGGAAAGGGAGGCACTCACCCCGGCCCCGGACGGCAACAGCAGGAGAGCGGCCGACCTGCCAATGGCCATGTTCTTTCACCTTCTCTCTGGCGCCGCGCTAGACCAAGTGGACCCAAATCTCTCCTGCGGGCTTCTCCTGCGGCAAAGCTCAGCAACTGACCATCCTGCGGGCCCAGCAACCCTCTAACTGACAAAGCCCGTTGGCGGGCAGGGTGTGTCTCCCGGGGTCGTAGGTGGGCGGGGGGGACAGAGAAGGGGAGAGGGTGCCATCTTGTTTCGCCTTCTCTCTGGCGCCGCGCTCCGGGTGCAATTAAAGTCATGCGTGTCCCATTGGGATGTTACACGCCAAGGACCTTTAAGAAGTCGGATTGAAATGTCATTTTTAAACTTTAAAATCTCTAACTATGCCTAGTCAAACCGCATGTCAAAAACCTCAGCATGATATTTGACTCTGCATTAAAATTTGATAAGCAAGTCAACGCTGTGGTAAAAGCCAGCTTCTTCCAACTTCGAACCATAGCTAAAATCAAACCTTTCCTCCAATTCGACGACACAGAAAAAAATCATTCACACTTTCATTTCCTCCCGCCTAGACTACTGCAACTCCCTATACACTGGGATCAGCCAATCTTCCCTGTCCCGCCTGCAACTGGTCCAAAACGCCGCAGCGAGACTCCTGACGGGTACCCGTAAAAGGGACCACATCACCCCGATTCTGGCCTCTCTCCACTGGCTCCCTGTACGGTACAGAATCAACTTCAAGCTCCTCCTATTCACGTATAAAGCCCTAAATAGACACTCCCCCCCACATCAAAAATCTTCTAACCCCCCTCTCTAACTCCAGGTCCCTCAGGTCGGCCGACTTGGGGCTACTCACTATCCCGCGGTCTAGGCTTAAGCTCAGGGGTGACCGCGCTTTTACGGTTGCAGCTCCTAGACTGTGGAACAGCATCCCTCTCCCCATCAGAACTGCCCCCTCCATCGACTCCTTTAAGTCCAGGCTCAAAACCTATTTCTACTCCCTAGCGTTTGAGGCTCATTGAGGAGGCGCTGTGAACTGTTTGCGTGCTACTGTACGTTTCTTTTTTTTCTCCATTGGAACCTAATCAGATGTACAGCACTTTGGTCAACGTGGGTTGTTTTTAAATGTGCTATACAAATAAAATTGACTTGACTTGACTTGACTAACTTTAAAATATAACACCAATTTAAATAAAACTTTTCATTAACAGTCGCCGGGACAATGGTGATTAAGGTGGTGCTAAAATTGTGGCTCTATCGTTTACCGTTTTGGCTGTAGTCCCCAACCAAATCTCAGAAATATATGGTGGATGGTGTTCCCAAACACCTGAAGCCTTTGTCCTTCTCAGTTGGAGAGATCACAGGCTAGGTAGGTGCTGTTGAAGTAGCACAGGTGACTGACTGCAGTGCACATTTTTAAAGGTACATCTTACAGCCATTGTGCATGGTGCTGGAAGAACGGATTTAAGGATTAGGGTGTTGGTTGAAGTACTAATTAAGCAGAATGCAGTCAATATTCCAGAGATTGTTGGAGGTACACTCATTTAGCAAATGGAGAATATTTCATCAGTTTCCCGATCTGTGCTTGATAAATAGTGGAAAGATTTGTGGAGGTTATGCAAATCACTTACTACAACATACCTAGCTTGTGACCGGGTCTCTGACTGTTTCATTTGCTGAGGAGATCCAAAAGAAACTGAATGTTGCACTCAGGGAAATTGCTACTTCTAACCTCATGAAAGAAAGGTCATTGATGCAGCAGTTGAAGATGTCTGCCTTGGAAGACTTGAAGTAATATCCTGAGGTTAGGACACTGACCACAAACAACTACATCTATTATCCTTTGTGCAAGGTATAACCCCAACCATAGAATTATTTCCCTTTAATACCTATTAATTTTAGTTTTACTAAAGTTCCTTAACATCATACTTGGTCATGTGCAGCCATGATGTCAAAGGCAGCCTCATTTCACAACTGGCATTCATAAGGTCATAGCAGAAAAGGAGCAGAATTAGATCATTCGGGCTATCAAGCCTACTCCACTATTCAATCATGGCTGATCAATCTCTCCCTCCAAACCACGTTTTCCTGCCTCCTCCCTCTAACCCTTGACACCTGTACTAATCAAGAATCTACCTATCTCTGCCTCAAAAACATCCATTGACTTGTCCTCCACAGCCTTCTTGTGGCAAAGAATTCCAGAGATTTACCATCCTCTGACCAAAGTAATTGCTCCTCATCTCCTTCCTAAAGAAATGTCCTTTAATTCTGAGGCTGTGACCTCTAGCCCTTCGGCCCAGCGTGCCCACACCGGCCAACATGTCCCAGCTACATTAGTCCCTGCATTTGGCCCATATCCCTCCAAACCTGTCCTATCCATGTACCCGTCGAACTGTTTCTTAAATGTTGGGATAGTTCCTGCCTCAACTACCTCCTCTGGCAGCTTGTTCCATACACCCACACCCTTTGTGTAAAAAAGTTACCTCTCAGATTCCTATTAAATCTTTTCCTCTTCACCTATGTCCTCTGGGCCTACTCTGTACTCTGGGCAAGAGACTGTATCTGATCTATTCCTCTCATATTATATTATATACCTCAATAAGATTACCCCTCGTCCTCCTGCGCTCCAAGGAATAGAATCCCAGCCTACTCAACCTCTCCCTATAGCTCAGACCCTCTAGCTCTGGCAACATCCTTGTAAATCTTCTCTGTACCCTTTCCAGCTTGACATCTTTCCTATAATACAGTGCCCAGAACTGAACACAATACTCTAAATGCGGCCTTACACAATCACATCAATGACTTCCCAACTTCTATACTCAATTCTCTGACGGATGAAGGACAATGTGCCAGACGCCTTTTTGATCACCCTATCTACCTGCGACTCCACCTTCAAGGAACCATGCACCTGTGCTCCTAGATCCCTCTGGTTTACAACACTCCCCAGAACCCTACCGTTCAGGGTGTCGGTCCTGCCCATGTTAGATTTCCCAAAATGCAAAACCTCTCATTCCTCAGCTCATCTGACCAATCGATTAAGATCCTGCAGTGATTTTTCACAACCATCTTCAATTCAATCTCATCCAAAAGATTGCCAGTGACAACTCTCAGTTTTAAGCAAAATCAAACCCTGAAGAAACTCAGCAGGTTAAGAGGCATCTATGGAGGGCAAAGGGATATTCAATGGTTCAGCCTTTATGGATGCCGCTCAACCTGCTAAGTACCTCCAGGTGTTTTTTTTCCCTTCAGAATATAGCATCTTTGTGTCTCACATTTAAGGCTTAGTCATTGATCATTCAATGGCCTCTTCAATTATAGGCTAATCTTGACTCCAATTGAAATGAATAGGATACATCAGGAAATATTTTACTGGTTAATTAGAGTTCTAAATTTATCATTCAGGTCTTCAATGTTCCAAACATTTCATAAAAGCAGTCATTGGCAAACCTGCAGGTAATAAAATAATCTTTTTTAACATGTGTTCTTGTATAATTATCAGATTTTGAGGTGAGAGAATAAGGTAACTATTTAATTTGCATCGTCATTGATAGCAAGTATTTTTCTAACTATCACAGAGAACAAATGATTAAGCTGTTGAAATTTACTTACAATAATCCATTTTTTTAATGCCAATGTGAGTATTCACAATAGAATATGCACTGAATACAGTGACTGAAACAATAGGGCAAAGTTACTTAACTGCTAGGGAATGACAAATTAAATAAAGCATTACTCAATTTAATTGCAATATTTCTGATCTTACATCAAAAATAAATCTCTCGTGATTTGTGTGCTATTCAGGTTTAGTGCTCTCCCATTCTGGAAAGGAATATGATGTAAATGGAACATGTAACACTATATTCTGCAGTTTCTCTTTTGCACTACCTGTAGCACTAATGTATAGAATGATTGCACTCATGAATGGTATGATTTGCCTGAATAGCATGCAAAACAAAGTTTTTCCAAGGCATCACAGTACATCTGATGAAAACAATACCTACACCAGCATTTATGTACCAATTCCCGTTTATCTCTTGCAGTTTATTCCTGCTCACTAAAGCAAGCAAATTAGAAATGCAATTTTCTGAATTAAAAGTGACAGGGAACAGCATGGTTATGAAGATTGACTTCTCTAACTTCAAATAGCCCTTGCTTTCCCTCTCTATCCCCTCCCCCTTCCCAGTTCTCCCACCAGTCTTTTTACTGTCTCCGACTACATTCCATCTTTGTCCGGTCCCCTCCCGACATCAGTCTGAAGAAGGGCCTCGAACCGAAACATTACTCATTTCTTCTCTCCAGATACTGCCTGTCTGGCTGAGTTACTCCAGCATTTTGTGTCTACCTTCAATTTAAACCAGCATCTGCAGTTCTTTCCTACACATATCCTACCATATACAGTTAAATGTACATTGGTCAAGTGCCTAACTTTTCCTCCTTGTACCGATTAATCAAGCAGTGTAGATTTAGATTTAGAGATACAGCGCGGAAACAGGCCCTTCGGCCCACCGAGTCCACGCCGCCCAGCTATCCCCGCACATTAACACTATCCAACACACACTAGGGACAATTTTTACATTTTACCCAGTCAATTAACCTACATACCTGTATGTCTTTGGAGTGTGGGAGGAAACCGAAGATCTTGGAGAAAACCCACGCAGGTCATGGGGAGAACGTACAAACTCTGTACAGACGACGCCCATAGTCAGGATCGAACCCGAGTCTCAGGCGCTGCATTCGCTGTAAGGCAGCAACTCTACCGCTGCGCCACCGCGCCACGGTGTAGATCAGGCTACAACAACTACTCACTACTACTAACTTACTGTTACAAAAAAAAAGAAACAAAATACTGGAAAGAATCAGCAGGCCAAGCAACTATTTCTCTTGCCGAAGTTTCAGGTCAAAGATTTCAGATGAATGACACCACATCGTTCTACCAGTTTGAGACAATATGTAATTTAGCAAATTTAGTTAGGAATTTGCCTTGGTGCTTTGTTCACAAGTAACAACATGATATACAGCAGACAATTAAAAATAAAACATTATTATTTAAACATGTGACGAATGAAATAAAATACCAGAGCAAAAGGAGGCGACAGACATTTGGCTGTTGAATGGAGTTACTGTTCGTGGAAAAAAACTTTATGTCTGGCTGTGGCGGCTTTGACAGTCCAGAGTCGCCTTACAGAGGGAAGTGCTTCAGAGTTTGTGGCCAGGGTGAGAGGAGTCAGAGATGATCTTACCTGCTCTCTTCCTGGCCCTTGCAGTGTACAGTTCGTCGATGGGGGGGGGGGGAAGGGAGGTTGCAGCCAACAACCTTCTCGGCTGATCGAGCGATGCACTGTAGCCTCCAGATGTCATGCTCGGTGGCTGAGCCAAACCAGACCATGATGCAGATTGTGTTTTCTCCGCTGCCGCAGGAAGTGCCTCCTCTGTTGGGCCTTTTTGACTGTGGAGTTGATGGAGGCCTCCCATTTAAGGTCCCTGGAGATGAAGGTTCCAAGTAACTTAAATGACTCCACAGATGTGACTGTGGTGTTGTTGATGGTGATTGGGAGAGGGGGAGCTCTCCTAAAGTCTACAATCAGTTCCACCATCTTAAAAGCATTGAGCTCCAGGTTGTTGTGATGGCACCAGGACGCCAGCTGTGTCACTTCCCCTCTGTGGGCAGATTCCTCCCCGTCCTGGATCAGTCCAATCAGGGTTGTGTCATCCGCAAACTTGAGAAGCTTGACAGAGGAGTCTGTGGAGGTGCAGTCGTTGGTGTAGAGAGAATAAAGGAGAGGGGAGTGTACGCAGCTTTGTGGTGCTCCTATGCTGAGGGTCAGCGGGTCCGAGATGTGCTTTCCCAGCCTCACATGCTGCTTCCTCTCTGTCAGGAAGTTGATGATCCACTGATAGAGAGGTTCGGGCACAGTCAATTGGGAGAGTTGAGTGTAGTAGCTCTGGCACAATGGTGTTGAATGCAGAGCTAAAGTCCACAAACAAAATCCTTGCATAGGTCCCCTGGCAGTCTAGGTGCTGGAGGATGAAGTGCAGGCTAGGTTGACCGCATCATCCACTGATCTATTTGCCCGGTACGCAAACTGGGGTCCAGCAGGTGGTTTGTAATATTTTTCAGGTGGGTCAGCACGTCTTCCAAGGGTCTTCATGATTCCAGAGGTCAGTGCGACTGGCATTAAGACCAGTAATCCTTGGTTTTTTGGGTACAGAAACAATAGTGGAGACATTGAAGCAGGCAGGGGCAGTGCAGGTTTGCAGGGACTGATTGAAAATGCCTGTGTAGACTGGTGCCAGCTGTTTGGCAGAGCTTGAGGATAGTGGGGGAAACAGTGCCCAGTCCTGGAGATTTCCAGCTTTTCTGTCTCCTGAATAGCTTTACCACCTCCTCAATTGCGATTGCTAGTGGTGATTGGGGAGGAGTGGGTGGGGATGGGTCCAGTCTTTGCAGACTGGTGTCAGGCTAAGTAGGTGTGAAGTGGTGATTGGGGAGGAGTGGGTGGGGGAGGGAGGGAGGGGGTACCAGGGTTATTTTTCTGTCTTTCGAACCTGCAGTAGAACTCGTTCAGGTCGTTGGTCAGCTGCCGATTGTCCAAGGAGCCAGGGGGAGGGGGGTTCTTCTTGTAGCTGGAAGAGCTGCACCTGCGCCTAAACTTTTCAGTTCTTCTCAAGGATCACTGGCTAAAAACGTTAACGGTTTCTTTTTCTGCAGATGTCGCCTGGCCCGCAGTTTACTGCATTCTGGCATTTTGTTTTTATTTTGGATTTCTAATATCTGTAGTTTTTTGATTTTCAATAGCTCCAAGTAATTATATCTAATGAAAACAGCAATATATAAGCTAAGAGACAGAAAAATTTGGAGTAACTCAGCAGGACAGGCAGCATCTCTGGAGAGAAGGAATGGGTGAATCTTCTGAAGGGTCTCGATCCAAAACGTCACCCATTCGTTCTCTCCAGAGACGCTGCCTGTCCTGCTGAGGGACCCCAGCTTTTTCTGTCTATATTCGGTTTAAACCAACATCTGCAGTTCCTTCCTACACAATATATAATCTAACTTCCATGGATAAATTAATCCTTGGTTTTACACCAACAATATTAATTTAAATTTCTAAATGCCTTTCAAATATTCCGTCACACAAGTTTTTTTTTCAAAGTCTTTTCACAGAAGCACATGTGTGCAGAGCCATATTTCATTACTTTGGGTAACAACTGAGCCAATTAAAAATGCAACTAAAACCCTGCCTATGAATTTTACAAGCAAATGCTTTATTTCTGAATATAGGACCGGCATAATTATCTAAACAATGTAGTGGTCATTCATGTTTGATGACCACTTGAACACAGTAAAATAAAATTCAGATAATCCACCATCTGATTGATCAGAAATCCCAATAGTTCAGCATCTAGCTACCATAGCCCTATTTTTCATGCATCCTTGAAATATTACCAGTCTTTCCTGTGCTCCCTTTCAACTCACCAGAGCCCTTTTTCCTGTACTTTATTTAAACTCACTTCACTGAAGTGTAACATCTAAAATAAGTGAATTAAAAGTTTATCATGTATTAGTGGCAATAATATCCAATGAAGTGGACAATCTGCTGGATTATTGGAATTTTACAGTACTGACACTAGATTCATTTACCCAATTTCTATGACATTTATTATTTTGGATAACTTATCTACAACTATATTTTCAGTTGTTTACATTTAGTCAAGTGCAGTGGTACCCACGAGAGTACTTAACCACCCCATTTCCTCAACACACCATTGCACTGTGTCCTGTCCACGAGAGCAATCTTTGAGATCAATGCTGGGCGACTTGAGTGGAGATATATCTTGATGCTCAGCTAGTTTGACCAACAAGTGTAGAGGGCAGCAGGTGCTTGGTTTGCTCAATGAAATCCAACAGCGATATTCCCAACTGATGGGATTTATTCCCAATTGATGGCAATTCAATTTGCCAAAATAGGGCATGGAATATCTTACAATATTTGGAACGATGAATCGCCATTCTGTTCCTTAGTGAATTAGATGCAAGTAAAAATGGTTCATCTAGTACCCTTTCAAGGAGAAGATTGCTTGCACAGATTCTAACACTAAAATGAATCAGTTATATTAGATGGCCCACTGCATTGCACACCAATAAAATGGTGTAATATACTCAAAAGGAACACAAATGAGATACAGTAAACCCTTGTTATAAAAGACTATGGTGGCATGGGTGGGGAAGGGGAATGGTCCTGTTATTGCCAATTATCCGCTATAACTAAGTATAATATATGGCATTTCATGTGTCGACTCAACAATAAAATGTAGGTCGAGCAAGAACTCCACTGACAGAGGTGCCTTTTTTTTCAGCTGAAACATTAAAACAAAAGCTTACCTACCCCAAGCTACAAAGCTGCAAGGTCGCAATATAGGTGGTAGTGGAAGAGGCAGCAGGGGCGGCTTGGAAGGCTGGCTGGCGTTGGCAGGTGCGGTGAAGTTCGGTAGGTCTGTCCACTATAACTGAAATCCATTATAAAGAGATCCATAAAACGAGGGTTTACTATAGTTATATTTTGTAACATTTCCAACACTTTGATTAATTGCTGAAGGAATTAGGATTAGAACTATTGGATTGCCATTTGGACAATTTCTTTATTGGCATCTGGGCAGAAAAGAGCTGTTGCATCCTCATTCCTTTTCCAGATACTGATTTAATAATTGATGGAAAAAGGCTGCTTTTGCTTGATGGTGAGGTGCTACAGCATTTACCAGAGCATTACAAATCTTGATTCTCGATCTGCTGAGAACTGACATATCCATAGCAGATCATACTGTGAAAATGTTATTTCAGCACACCATGACTTGTGAGAGTATGGAATCATTAGCCATGTCACCTTCACCCCAAGAAATATCTTTTAGTTTGCCATTTTTGACAAAGTGGACTTTTGCAGAATGAAAACATGACATTGCAGCCAAGATGATCCATTTAATTCATGTTCCGTGATCACATGTCCACTGTATTGTTCTAGAGTTTTGGTTCCTGTATGGGGAGACTTGACAAGCAATAGCTGAAAATGTTACTTATGCATGTGGTGAACAGCATCATCTCTAAAGAGTAACTGCTTGCAAAACTTGAAGCGCCAAGTTCTTGCCACCACTTCCTGTCTGGCAATAAGAACAAAATCTTGTCTGCTTAACTTTATGTCGCAGTAAATAGCAAATTAAAAATGTTGCAAATTTCATCCTCCACAGCGCAACACACAGATTAAGTATGATCCTGTCCTTACTTTAACTTTGCAGCTGCACTTGAAGCCAATGCCAGATTTTGCTAAGCATGTCATTACTAAACTCAAGGCATCTCTTATACTTCTTGTCTGATTATCTAAGAGAACTGCTTCCTGAACACCTGGGTTGGTTTGGATTCCTGCCAAGAGCCCTCTCCCAACCTTAACTACCGGTGCCGCTACATCAAACTTGTACGTTTCCCAGATGCTCGGAGTATCAATCAGCTCTGGACGATTACTCATTTTAGCTTTCAGGAGCGTTATGACAGGATGACTTGCTGTGATCAGTTGTGGAAAGCATTTCAGAAACATCTTCCATTTTGGTACACCCCATGTTTAAATGCTTAACATGGACTCTGCACAATTCATTGCCATTTCACAAGATAAACTCCTTGTCCTATTTTCCTTCAGGTCAGGACCCTTCTTCAGACTGATCGTGAGGGAGGGGAGGAAATAACTAGTGGCCCACCCCTTTCCTCCTTCCGCAGAGACTGCTCCCTCTGCAGTTCCTTGGTTCACCCATCCCTCCCCCTCCCCGGATACTATCTTCTGCCCCTATACCTCTGGTCTCACATCCATGCAGAGACCACAGCAGCTCTTCCAGGTAAGACAGAGGTTCACTTCCTCCACTGCATCTGGTATCCCTGATGTTGTCGTCTATACATCAGTGAGATCAAGCATAAATGCAGCAACCCTTTCGCTAAACACTTGCGCTTGGTCTGCCAAGGACAACGGGATCTCCCAGTTGCTAAACATTTTAAATACTCTTCCCATTCTTACCTTTCTGTCCTGGGTCTCCTTCATTGCCAGAGTGAGGCCACACGCAAGCAGGAGGAACAGCACCTCATATTCCACTAGGTTAGCATCATAGCCCAATGGTATGAACTCAATCCCTGTGGGTACTTTGGGTGCGAGTACTAATTGTCAAGGAATGCTGGTGTTCTTTGTCTAGAATGAGACAACAGAAGAGCTTTAACTTTGTTGCAATATTTTGCTTTGCAAACTCAAACCTTGGGATGTTGGCAATGTGCTACTTGTCTTCTGGTCGAATAGAATCACATTTGGATCTTTACAAAGTTGTAAGAATTTGTCCACCTTCAGGACCATAAAAAACAGACCACACACTTCAAGCCACTTCATGCTCCAAATTTACTCGTTTACCTGCTCTTTTAACATAGATAGAATCCTTTGGGGATTTCCAATGCTTGCCAAATTTGCATATCTGTCAGATATATCCGACTATCATTTTAATCGCTCTGTGCAGAAATATGTATGCCGAGTTATTTTTCAAAGTTGTGACCTTGTCTGGAACTTTAAAATGAGGTTGAGGATCAGTCTGATATTTGTCCTTTTACATGTTTTTTATGCCTCTCAACACCCAAGTATAATCCATTAAAAAATGCACTGTTTTTGCAGAAGCCTTCTCAAACCTGTTCTAACATAATTACACTAAATATATTTATCCCATACACGTCAATTCTTTTATTCAAATTATTCCTGTAAGGTCAGTCTGCTCACATGGTCACCAATAAAACAGGTAACCTTGCCTTCTGCCAATAACACTAACCATTCATTCCATTTGTTTTCATACTCATGGGTGTAATGAGAATAAGTTCTTATTTCTTTTCAATTACATCTGATATAACTTCAGGTTATGATTATCACCATGATGGAATAGTTTGCAGGTATATCAATATTAATTCCAATGTCTTGATTACCGAGTCTTCTTTTGTTTTTGAACCGCCTGAACTAACTGCAATCAATCATGAATGATTCCAACTCATCCAGTGTAAACATTACTTGCATTGGGCTTGGCACTCTGTGGATTTGTAACTTCCAACAAAGGCCATTAGCAGAGCATAACATCAGAGAAGCAAAATTTAAAAACAAGACATGTTGCCTTTATTCAAGAGCTCATCAGAACTTTCTATAAACATTGTTGCAACCCAGACACCAGGTAGACACGTGACACAAGGCTTGCAGTGACAACCTTAATGTAACAATTATTATTCACAAGAAACATTTAATATATATCACACACAGTATCTTTTGCGACACACCTGCGAAGCCTCTAAATCCCTTGAATGAATTAAAGAAACAACAGGCTCAGTGTCTCATTTATGTCAAGCGACTTTTCTGAACATCACATGGGAGAACACATGGATGGGAAACATGTATGAAGGAACTGTAAATGCTGGTTTAAACCAAAGATAGACACAACATGCTGGAGTAACTCAGCGGGACAGGCAGCATCCCTGGAGAGGAGGAATGGGTGACGTTTCGGGTCGAGACCGTCGCTGCCTGTTCCGCTGAGTTACTCCGGCATGTTACGTCTCCCTTTGGATGGAAAACATGTTTTGTTAAAGGAACCGTTGTCAGTAAAAGAAAAATATACTAACCGCATTTTCATGTGGCATAGAAAAATCAGTTTTGTTCTACACAGAAATAGCTTTGAAAGCGAGCTTTCCTTCACGGGAGCAGCCCCAAGACCAACAGGTGGCGTTTCCATTTAAAAGAGATTGAGGAAACAAGACGAGCAGCAGGAAATCTGCACAATAATCACCCCACCTTCAAGAATATGACTGAGTTTGCGGTAAACCCACTTCCTAAAGCAGGAACCAAAAACAACCTATTCGCCGAGTAGAGGTTCAAAACCTACACCAAAACTGCATTTACAAAGTGGCAAACATACCAGTTTCTGCAATCAAGGCTGCTGTAGCTCATGATAAATACAAACCTTCCAGCCGTTATCCTCACGGGACGTTTTCAAAAACAAACCTTCAAAGAATAACATTTTAACCACTTCCACGATTAAGACAAGCGTGACATTTTTTTTTTCGAGCGGATGAGACACTAACCTCCGCAATTAATCGGTACTAAACTTTAAAATGTACAGATAGACACAAAATGCTAGAGTAACTCAGCGGGGCAGGCAGCATCTCTGGAGAGAAGGAATGGGCGGCGTTTCGGGTCGATACCCTTCAGACCGAGTGTCAGGGGAGAGGGGGGACTAAAGATAAGGAAAGTAAGGTGTGAAAACGACTGATCAAAGCTGACGTCGGTGAACGAAATGTAGAATGGTTCATTGTTGACTGAGGAGGAAGGTGACAACAAGGCATGATACGAACAATAAAATTAATCAGGCCCGTGAAACTAGTTAGAGAACTAGGGTGGAGGAGGTGTGTAAGAAGGAACTGCAGATGCTGCTTTAAACCGAAGATAGACACAAAATGATGGAGGAACCTAGCGGGGGTCAGGCTGCATCTCTGGAGAGAAGGAATATATAGGTGACATTTTGGGTTGAGACCCTTCTTCAGAGACGGAGAGAGAGGGAAAGGAATTTGGAAGTTAGGGAAATCAACATCCATATCGCTGGGTTAGAAACTACACAAGGTTGTCTAGTGCATACCTTGACCGAGCCACATACTCCGCCATGCACGCACAGAGCAGGTGTGAGGACGACACTTGTGCTTCCCCCTCCCCGGCACGGCGGCGCACGCGCACCAACAATGACGACCGTTAACCGCGGGAATTACGTTCGAAATTTCAAACCGCGCCCCCGCTCGGCCCCTCGCGCTCCGGCGCCAACCGTCGGCCCCTTCGCGCAGCCGCAGAGGCAAGGGCGGAGGCCGGGGCCGAGCATGCTGGACTCGAGGCCGTCGACGCACAGCCACAGCACAGAGGCTGAGAGCCGGGCACGCTGTCACGATGAGGGAAGGAGGCGAAGCGTCCGGCAAGGTAGCATGTTTTAAACAAACAAAAATAAAAAAAACCCGCGGTGAAGTAAAACATTAATCGATATGTGGAAATATCGTACATTCACAGATAGAGTCATACGCATGGGGGCATGAAACATCACGTGTAAAAACTTCCAGTGAATCAACGCGACACATTTTCCCTCCCCATTCGTTAGACATGGATGGGGCAGGTTTGGAGGGATATGGACCAAACGCAGGCAGGTGGGACGAGTGTAATTGGGACTTGTTAGTCGGTGTGGGAAAGTTGGGCCGAATGGCATGTTTCCACTATGACATATTTAAAAAAAATCTGACAGGTCGACGGGGAGAACAACGCGTTCGTTGCTTACCTTTAAAATAGTCATTTGCTCTGGTTCCGTGTCCCGTGGGGCAGGTTCCTTCCTGTCACTTTGTGAGAGTTTGCTGTGTGCGTGTGCGATCTATTCTAGGACTAGGCTTTAACATGTCTGAGCCCCGCTGTACATGTGTATCTACCCACAGCCGTGCCAGGCTGGGAGGGAAGCATCTGTATCAGGCAGATATGGCAGAGAATTGTTTCTGCAAAGTGGTTTTGGTCCAATGCCTTTCATTGACGTGATTCGTCTTAGTTGCACTATTTAGAGGCTTACTTTTACTTCTTAGACAAATCCGATTATATGCCCCAAGCATATGCATATATCTGTTTAAACAGTCCATGATGATCCATTATTTATAAACTTACTTTTATTTCGGAGTATACCTATCTGTTTATATACCCATGCATACAGTATATCTGTTTTAACCATCCGTGATGGTTGCGTTATTTATAGCTGTACTTTTATTTCTGAGTATACTCATCTGTTTATATGTCCATGAATATGTCTACATTTATTTAAATGTCCCTCTATTTACCTGTCCCTGTATCCATTGTGCATGCATCGGTTTTGAGGTCTTCACTTATCTCTTTAGCAGTCCCTTGGGATGGAGAATGACCGACTTCATTCCCATTCCGTGCTTTTCTGAGATGGTTGATGAGACCAATGCTGGACCACTGGATTGCTTGAAATAAGTTAGGATGTTCTTGATGTGGTGGGCAGTTGAACAATTTTTTTGTGGTTATAAGATTTCAATAGCACCTCAAATGTCCTTTTCTATTTAGACCAGTCATGAAACAGAGATAGTAGCAATGTTAGATATTTTCAAGAAGAAATTGAGTATACCCCTGAAAAGTTTCCTCTGTCTGAATGGTAATCAGATATTGGAGCAGAATGTTGCGAGTCTGCTCTTATGAAAGCAAATGATTCGTACTGCTCAATGAAGGCAGTTGAGTTTAATAAGCCCACAAATGCTGGGGGTTTTGGTCTTGGCGAGGATGGTCTTGGTTCATTCCTGCCATTGGAGTTGAGAATTATATGTAGGTGGCATCTTCCAGTGCTTTGAGATGCTTTTTATAGGTAGTCTATTCTAAGAAACATGGTCAAGGGGTGGGACTATTGCTATCCTGTAGAAGAAGTGTGCCATGCTTGCCTGAAGTCTTGATCAATCAGTCAACAAATATAGCTCAACTTGAAAATATATGTTTGTATTAGTAAATGTCAATTTCACATTACACTCCCAAAGCAAAAAAAAAGTCTGCAAATTAGCAGTCTGAATTCATTAATAAACAAACATCTAACAAAATATTGAAAAGGGAGCAGAAAAGGGAGTAAGGTTTTTATAGGTCCACCACTGATTTTCCAGCAACTGGTATTTATTCACAAAATGCTGGAGTAACTCAGCAGGTCAGGCAGCATCTCAGGAGAGAAGGAATGGGTGACGTTTCGGGTCGAGACCCTTCTTCAGACTGATGTCAGGGGGGCGGGACAAAGGAAGGATATAGGTGGAGACAGGAAGATAGAGGGAGATCTGGGAAGGAAGAGGGGAAGAGAGGGACAGAAGAACTATCTAAAGTTGGAGAAGTCGATGTTCATACCACTGGGCTGCAAGCTGCCCAGGCGAAATATGAGGTGCTGTTCCTCCAATTTCCAGTGGGCACTATGGCACTGGAGGAGGCCCATGACAGAAAGGACAGACTGGGAATGGGAGGGGGAGTTGAAGTGCTCGGCCAGTTTGGCCAACGCGGACCAAGCGCAGGTGTTGAGCGAACTGTCGGGACAGTTCTGTTTATGGATTTTGGGTAGGAGGTAGAATTGGGCCGTGCGGGGCTGGGGAACTATAAGTTTGGGGGCATTGGGAGGGTAGATCGCCGGAAATGGTGAGGTCCGTGATGGTGCTGATGATAAAAGTCTTGTGTTTGTCGGTGGGGTCATGGTCCAGGGATAAGTAGGAAGAGGTGTCTGACAGTTGTCGTCTGGCCTCGGTCAGGTAGAGGTCAGCACGCCAGACAACCACTGCACCTCCCTTGTCAGCGGGTTTGATGATTAAGTCCGGGTTGTTGCAGAGTGAGTGGAGGGCTGCACGTTCAGGAGGGGAGAGGTTAGAGTTAGTCAAGGGAGTGGAGAATTTGAGGCGGTTAATGTCACGACGGCAGTTGGATATGAAAAGTTCTAGTGAGGGTAGTTGGCCAACCGGGAGGGTCCAAGAGGAGGGGGTCCGTTGGAGACGGGAGAAAGGGTCATCACTGGGGGGGGTGAGGACTCCCCATGGAAAAAGGCGCGGAGGCGGCGGAAGGTGAACTGTCCCGGCTGACCCATTGTCTCTGCCTGCTCATGTTCCACCGAACTTATATCCACCTACCTCGATTCCATCCTATCCCCCCTGGTTAAATCCCTCCCCACCTACGTCCAAGACACCTCACACGCTCTCCATCTCCTCAATAACTTCCGGTTCCCAGGCCTCCACTCCCTCATCTTTACCATGGATGTCCAGTCACTCTACACTTCCATCCCTCACAAGGATGGTCTCGAAGCCCTCCGTTTCTTCCTCGACCGTAGAACCAGCCAATCCCCATCTACCAACACTCTCCTCCGCCTAGCAGAGCTGGTTCTTACCCTTAACAACTTCTCCTTTGACTCCTCCCACTTCCTCCAAATCAGAGGCGTAGCTATGGGCACTCGCATGGGCCCTAGCTATGCCTGCCTCTTTGTCGGGTACGTCGAACAATCCCTGTTCCGGGCGTACACCGGCCCCATCCCGAACTCTACCTCCGCTACATCTACGACTGCATTGGTGCTACCTCTTGTACCCATGCAGAACTCACTGACTTCATACACTTCACTTCCAATTTCCATCCTGCCCTTAAATATACCAGGACTATTTCCGACATCTCCCTCCCGTTTCTGGACCTCTCCATCTCCATCACAGGAGACAGACTAGTGACTGACATTTACTATAAACCCACTGACTCGCACAGCTATCTGGACTACACTTCTTCCCACCCGGTCTCCTGCAAAAAGTCTATCCCCCTACTCCCAATTCCTCCGTCTACACCGCATCTGCGCCCGGGATAAGGTGTTTCACACTAAGGCGTCAGAGATGTCCTCATTCTTCAGGAAACGGGGCTTCCCCTCTTCCATTATAGATGAGGCTCTCACTAGGGTCTCTTCTACATCCCGCAGCTCCGCTCTTGCTCCCCCTCCCCCCACTCGCAACAAGGACAGAATCCCCCTCGTTCTCACCTTCCACCCCACCAGCCAGCGGATCCAACAAATCATCCGCCAACATTTCCGTCACCTACAACGGGACCCCACCACCGGCCATATCTTCCCATCCCCTCCCCTCTCAGCGTTCCGCAGAGACCGTTCCCTCCGTAACTCCCTGGTCCATTCGTCCCTTCCTACCCAAACCACCCCACCCCCGGGCACTTTGCCCTGCAACCACACGAGATGCAACACCTGTCCCTTTACCTCCCCCCTCAACTCCATCCAAGGACCCAAACAGTCTTTCCAGGTGAGACAGAGGTTCACCTGCACCTCCTCCAACCTCATCTATTGCATCCGCTGCTCCAGATGTCAACTTATTTACATCGGCGAAACCAAGCTCAGGCTCGGCGATCGCTTCGCTCAACACCTGCGCTTGGTCCGCGTTGGCCAAACTGGTCTCCCGGTGGCCGAGCACTTCAACTCCCCCTCCCATTCCCAGTCTGACCTTTCTGTCATGGGCCTCCTCCAGTGCCATAGTGAGGCCCACCGGAAATTGGAGGAACAGCACCTCATATTTCGCCTGGGCAGCTTGCAGCCCAGTGGTATGAACATCGACTTTTCCAACTTTAGATCTTCTGTCCCTCTCTTCCCTCCTCCTTCCCAGATCTCTCTCTATCTTCCTGTCTCCACCTATATCCTTCCTTTGTCCCGCTCCCCTGACATCAGTCTGAAGAAGGGTCTCGACCCGAAACGTCACCCATTCCTTCTCTCCTGAGATGCTGCCTGACCTGCTGAGTTACTCCAGCATTTTGTGAATAAATACCTTCGATTTGTACCAGCATCTGCAGTTATTTTCTTATACTTCCAGCAACTGGTTGTCTGGCACCTCTTTAATCCGGCCAAAATTATGAGAGCACACTTGAAATCCCCCCTGGAAGTCCCCCTGAAAATATGGTGCCTGTGCTGGGTGAGGCGGTTGTTCTCGACCTCTTTGGGACTTCTGTGGATGATCGGCGGGTCGAATTTATCCTCTGTGGTCGGGGCTCTGGGAAGCCTGTCCAGCCAAAGACAACAGATCCCTTCCCATAGCCGACTTCCGAGGATGACTTTGCGGGCCGGAATCTTGGAATTGTTCCGGTATCGTTCAACTCTTCGAGGAGGCCGTGACCTCTGTAGTCTGGTAAAACGGATAATCCAGCAAGGCTCTGGAACTAAGGGTGTCAGAAAAATTGGTGGCGGACCTGTATTTATATATTTCTTTTACTCTGTCTTGCAAGTGTAACCAAATGGTGAAATAAGCATAATGATTTTAAACAGTTAAGATTTCCAGTGTAGATGTATGCTTGTTATATTTTTTTAGTGATTCAGAAACTTTTATTGACATACAGTTATTGATATGTCTTCCTCTACATCCCTCATTTTTGCCACTCCAAAATGCAAATGAATAAATGCAGCATCAAAAGTGCTGATGTTAAACAATGATTGCTTAAATAAAAATTGAATGTTGCTACAGTTGTATTGCATAATACATAATTGTAAGATAATATTCAAGTGTATTAAACTGCTCAATATTGTGCAAACCCTGTTGGTTTCAAACTGCACCTAAAAATATATTTTTGTTGGAAGATAAACAAATAAGCGTGTTACAAGTCACTGTTAAATGGTAATGAAAATGCATATTGATAAAGTTTTACAGTAAAATGCTGCAGACCAACAATAAAGAAGTGTACGAAGGAACTGCAGATGCTGGTTTAAACCGAAGATAGATACAAAAAGATGGAGTATCTCAGCGGGACAGGCAGCATCTCTGGAGAGAAGAAATGGATCCAAGTTTCATTCAAATTGGTCTTATATTTTTAAAGTTAGAGATTTTAAAGTAAAAAAATTACCTTATTTAAACTGATTCCTTACGATGTTCAGCCTGTGACGTCACAATGGGACCCGCCCGAGTGAAGGCCAATGAGGGATGCGCACTTTTACATATCCGCGTCTGCGCAGTTGGGGCCCGTTGATCTGATACTTACGTAAGATGGCCACCGGATCCGCGCATGCGCAGAACCCAATGGGTCCGAACGGGGTGGGTGAGTGGGGGGGAGGGGAAGGGTGGGAGTGGAGGGGAAGGGGAGGGGAAGGGTGGGGGTGGGACTGGGGGGAAGTGGGGGTGGCGGGAGGGTTGAGGTGGGGGGAGAGGGGAGTGGGGGGGGAGGGGAGGGTGCTAGACCATTGGAGGAGAGGCTTTGGGTCCACGGCTCGCTCCCTCTTCCCTTTGGGTGGCACGGGGCCGAGGTGAGTGGCACCCTCTCCCCTTCCCTAACCAGGTCAAAATGCTGTGTAATTTGGAAATAAATTTCGGAAGTGATTTCCCTAAAAATTCTTTAGTACCAAAAAAAGCTGTTCAAAATCTAATCAGTTAAAGAAAATCCTTGCGTGTAGAAATAACATAAAATGCCTTTTCTGTACTAGTTGAAACATTGCATAAGTAAAAGAGGAAATTAGATAAACCAGGGATTGAGACTGAGATTGACATGAGGCAATCAGCATCAATTGACATCAATGGGATGGGGGTGGGACAGTGGAACACATCCAACGATAGAGCATTAATAGAAGTCAAAATGCTGCAAAATGTGAGGGAGAGAGGGAAGAAAGAAAGAAAGCGGGGGGAGCCTCCCAGTTAGCTGTGTTTCCTTGTCACGGGTTAGAGGAAGACTGAGCTATCGGGACAAATCTGAGACCACCAGCAACATTGTGTGAAGCCAGGGAGAAGCCCTTGGCAGCCAGTATCTCTATCGAGGCTATCAGTGTTTCTTACTACACACACACACACGCACGCACGCACGCACACACACACGCACGCGGCGTAGGTTCACTAGGTTAATTCCCGGAATGACGGGACTGTCGTATGTTGAAAGGCTGGAGCAATTAGGCTTGAATACATTGGAATTTAGAAGGATGAGGGGGGATCTTATTGAAACATATAAGATAATTAGGGGATTGGACACATTAGAGGCAGGAAACATGTTCCCAATATTGGGGGAGTCCAGAACAAGGGGCCACAGTTTAAGAATAAGGGGTAGGCCATTTAGAACGGAGATGAGGAAGAACTTTTTCAGTCAGAGTGGTGAAGGTGTGGAATTCTCTGCCTCAGAAGGCAGTGGAGGCCAGTTCGTTGGATGCTTTCAAGAGAGAGCTGGATAGAGCTCTTAAGGATAGCGGAGTGAGGGGGTATGGGGAGAAGGCAGGAACGGGGTGCTGATTGAGAGTGATCAGCCATGATTGCATTGAATGGCGGTGCTGGCTCGAAGGGCTGAACGGCCTACTCCTGCACCTATTGTCTATTGACACACACACACACACACACACACACACACACACACCACCCCCCCCCCCCCCCTCCCCCCCAGGATAACCCAGAGACCGTCCGCATGCCTTTTCAGGTCCAAAGCTGAGCCGCCAGGATAAACCTGAACCTCCAATGTCTCCTCTCAGACAAGGGTGAACTTCAGGGAGCAGCCTGAGATCGCTACGCCTCCTCCTACGAAGACCAGGTATAAGCTACTGGGACAAGCACAAGATCGTCTTTGCACATGCATCCTGATGGCGAGGGACTGTGCCCTCATGCAGTCCTGGACTTTCTTACCTCTGTAAATAAAATATATTATGTGAGAATGAAAGAGTTTAAAAAGAAACAAGTCACAAAATGTTGCCTGCTTCTTCTTGCACATTGTAAATTGCTTAGCTAAGCAGAAAGAGGTAAGCTGTGTCTAACCTTGACAAGTACATGTACTATAAAAAAAAACAACTGACCTTTAGTTGGCTTTGCTAAAAAAATAATAAGAATAAGCGGAGATTGCTTTATTTTTTTTTAAACTGACCTACTGATGACTTCTTAATACCTTATACGGACATGGTCTTATTTCTTTCACTACCTTGTAATGGGCATGATGTGAGTGGTGCCACCTCATTCATTGATAAGAAAAATATATAACTATACTGTTTTGTCCTTGTTTTCGGAGAGTGGGGCACGAAGTGAGCTTGGGTGTCTGAAGACACCCGGTGCTGTCCTCCCCATTCCCCCCTGGCGTAATAAAGACTTTACTGTTTTACCACTAACTTTGTTGCATTGTTGTCTGTCTAGAGAAAACAAACTTTAACAAGGTCACCATACAGCGAGTGTCGATGTGATCACTGTCAAACCCAGCGTGATGCCACAATTCTTTAACCATTAAACTACAGTACATTGGAAAGGGTTAAATTATTTTGTTAGCACATGACGTGTAGAAGCTTGGTGAAGCATGCCTATAAGCAAGGATATGCCTGGAGTAAATGTGGATAACAATGATGTTAACTATTGAGTAATACATCAGAGGAATCCCCTCTCATCAATTTTGCATTAATGAAGGCGGGTTTACTAAATATGTCAAACAATACTATCACCCCCTTCAAGCTAGTTATCAAACTCACGGAACTGAGTCTCTGCACATCCCTCTGCAACTGGATTCACGATTTCCTCATCAAAGGACCACAGTCTACAAATTGGCATCAACACTTCTCCAATAACCATCAGTATGGGAGCACCTCAAGGCTGCGTGCTCAGTCCACTGCTCTACTCACTCTATACTCATTGCTGTGTGTGACCACCATCTTCAAGTTCGCCCACGACACCACTGTTGTTGGACGAATTACATATGGTGATGAGTCGCAATATAGCATTGAGATCAATCAACTGACCAAATGGTGCCAGCACAGCAACCTGGCTCTCATTGTCAGTAAGACCAAGGGCGGCATGGTGGCGCAGCGGTAGAGTTCCTGCCTTACAGCGCGAGAGACCCGGGTTCAATCCTGACTACGTGTGCTGCCTGTCGGAGTTTGTGTGTTCTTGTGACCACGTAAGTTTACCCTGGGTTGCGCCGGTTTTCTCCCACAGTCCAAAGACAAACAGGTTTGTAGGTTAATTGGCTTTAGTAAAAAATTGAAAAGTGTCCATAGTGTGTAAGATAATGCAAGTGTACAGGGATCGCTGTCGGTGCGGACCCGGTGGGCCGAAGGGCCTGTTTCCGTGCAGTAGCTCTACACTAAACTAAAGTCTACTTCCGGTGCGCCGTGCAGATGGCTGTACTGACATGAACTCCGAGTCAACTCGGCAAACTTGTGTGGATTCACTTTTAACTAGTTGCTCTTTTGCACATACTGTACTATCACATATTCAGTATGATCGACAAACACTTTCGGAGATAGGAACGTCAGCCAACGTGGACTTTAAGCCAGCTATTGATAACACAGACGACGGCCTCCCCTGGGTGTTTTGTCTACCTGCATGGCGGAGGAGGAAAGCAAAGAGAGGGAAGCGTGCTGGCGCTCTGTGCAGAAGCCGGGGAAGAAATTACAAATCCCCTCTGCCCAGCATTCTGTTAACTAATGTGCAATCCCTGGACAATAAATTAGTCGAGTTGCACGCACGGTTCGAACACCATCGGGACATTAAGAACTACTGTTTTCTGGCGTTCATGGAGACGTGGCTGGAGACCAGCGTACCCGACTGTGCCGTCACTCCGGAGAGTTTTTCCGTCTACCAATAAGACAGAACGAGAGACTCGGGCAAGTCGAGAGGAGGGGGAGTATGCTTTATGGTTAACTCTTCGTGAGCCATGGATGTCTGCGTTTTAACTATACACTGCTCCCCGGTTCTGGAGCTGTTGGCCATTAAAGCTAGACCGTTCTACCTCACCAGAGAGTTCAGTTCAGTCCTCCTTACTGGTGCTTACATCCCCCCACAGGCTAATAAATCTCTAGCCCTGGACAAACTATGGAATTGTAAATGAGCTGGAGAACTCCCATCCTGAGGCTGCGTTCATTGTTCTGGGAGACTTCAACAGAGCCAATATGAAGAAGGTTCTCCCAAAATACTTCCGACACATCACGTTTCCCACTGGGGGAGAGCAGACCCTGGACCATTGTTACACCCCATTCAGAGACTGTTATAAGCCTGTCCCTCGCCCTGCAATTGGTAAGGCAGACCGCTGTTCCATTCTACTGCTGCCTGCATACAGGCAGAAACTAAAACAGGAAAAACTGGTTTCCAGGGTCATATATAAATGGAACAATGAGGTTGATGAGGCCTTACAGGACTGCTTTGACACAATTGACTGGCAGATGTTTGAAGACGCAGCAGAAGGCAATATCAACGAATACACAGACTGTCTTAGGCTACATAAGTAAGTGCATCGATGATGTGGTTCCAAAAGCCACCATCTGCACTTATCCAAATCAGAAACCCTGCGTCTGACGGGAAATCCGTGCTAAACTTAAAGCACGGACTACTGCCTTCAACTCAGGCGACCTCAACGCCTACAAGGTAGCCAGATATGACCTCCGGAAGTCCATCAGGAAAGCCAAGAGAGACTACAGAAACAAAGTGGAATCTAACTACTGCAGCTTGGACTCCAGACGCATGTGGATTGTGTGTGTGTGTCTGTGTATACACACTGAACTTTTTCTCGTTTATCATATTGTTTACAGAGTACTATGTTTACATTTTCTGTTGTGCTGCTGCAAGTAAGAATTTCATTGTTCTGACTGGGACATATAACAAAACACTCTTGACTTCTTGACGAGCAAAATTAGTTGGCATCTGAGAATAACTCTGATAGTTGATCTGTCAAAGGAAGTGCCTAGAAGCTTGGATTGCCACTTGAGTTTGAATATAAGAGTCCATGGCACACAGATTGGTTACAATTTAATTATACTTTTTTTCATCTTGGTATCGAAAAAGATAATTTATGAAAAGAATAGAATCATTGGTAATTGAATATGTACAGATGTCAATGTTTGTTTGTTACATTCTGCACAGTTGAAGAAGATTTCCAGGGTTTGGCAGATGGAAAATCTGGTAAAGGTTATGGCAATACAAATAGTGTGGCTTGTTGCTTTAAAAGAAAGAACTCTACAGATTTGTCTTTTCCACACATATCGTGTTTAATTTTAAATATTGGTCTCACTTTCAGCATACATAGCAGGCAAAATTATGGAGCATGCAATAACCACATTGACAGATTTGTGATGTAAGATATACTTGATAATGCCACACTTCAGAAGCACTGCTTCAGATTATGTGTTCTTAATAGCGGTCCGGTCAGTTTTATAGTGCTCACTCTGAATACTTTCTGCTGTTATTCATGACTATCCTAAAAGTGTCAGAAAATGTCTTTGAATGTAATCTGTCTTTCCTGTAAGATGTTCTTGCATTGTTCATTCTCTGTAAAATAATCCTGACATGTTGGATACTTTAAAATGAATGCAAGGAATTTCTCATGAGAAAATAGCATTCATTTTGTTGATCAAAGAGCAATCTAAATATTGAAAAGGTGATCATACTTATATTTTTGCAGACCATGATATTGCATATAGTAACCCTGCGTGATGGTTGAGAAGGAAAAATAATTATTGTCAGTGCATATCACGAGGAAGGGATGGGACAGATGCCGGTGGTTGAGAAGTGGATTCAGATGAGATGAGAGAGTTGGGGGGGGGGGGGGGGGGGGAGGATAATGGGCAGATAGAACCAGGAGGGAGAATGGATGAACAAGGTGAACAGAGAGAAAAAAATCTAGGTGGACCGGTGAGTGTGGATGGGTGGGGGGGTTACCTGAAAAATTGGAAAATTCTGTGTTCATACCATTGGGTTGCAGGCCTCCCAAACAAAATATGAGATGTACTTCCAATTTGTCTTTGCCCTCACAAGAGCGATGGAGAAGGCTGTGAGGGTGATGGCCTGGGGTTCATTGTCCAATGTTATCATAGGACTTTTGACGCATGTAACACCGGTGCATTCTGGGTGAGAACAGTATGCATGAATATATTCTTTTTAAACTCCCAATTAGATTTATTAGCAGCTGTTATTGGTATAGTTTAGACGAAAGTGAAAAATATTTTCTTCACTTTTATCCCATTTTGTTTTTCTTTACCAAACAAACAATTTATAATCACATTTATTCCCCAGCATTTTGTGTCTACCTTATAATCACATATGTTCTGTTAAAATCAATGCTGACAATTGCAACAATAACATATGACTAGTTCAATTTTAAGACTGCTGGTGTAAGGTTAAGTGTTGACTAGATCTCCAAGGTAATTTTCTGATGCTTCTTTGAATATTGCCATGTAATTTATTATATGCCGCTATTCAAATGGACAGATGTCAGTTTAAAATCTTATTTAAAAGACAGCAACTTCAACAATGAAATAATCTTTCAATACTGCCCAAAACTGTCAGCCTGAGTTTATGCCCAATTTCTAGGGTGGACTTGAACGTCCCTTACAGTCTTGTATGATAATCATTAAAAGGACCAGGGCTAGTTAAGCTAAAAGTTGCAATCTTGTCAAAATCCTGGGAGGACCTAAAACAAGCCTGGATTCCTTTAGAACAAAAACTAAATAAATCAGGCCTTCTGCTCTTGGGCTTCTTAAATGTCCTCTTTCTTTCCGAATTTCATCTCTGTCAAAATTGATGGAGCCCTCATCCATGTTACCTCCATGCCCCACATGTCTGCTCTCAACTCCCCTCCTGCCTCTGCCCAGGCAGAATAGCAAGTGAGCTCCCCAAGCCTTATCTTTCATCCAACTATCACCTACACCCAACATATCATCCTTTGCCATTTCCACCAGCTCTCAAATGATCCCGTCACCAGTTGCATCTGATGCATTGTCCCATTGTCTGACTGTCATGGCCTGGCTTGGCAACTCAAATGCCCAGGAACGAACTAGATTGCAAAAAGTGGTGAACACTGCTCAGTCCATCATGGGTACTGACCACCCATTATTGAAGGGATTGATTCAAGGGAATAAAAGTTAACGGGAACTAAGTTACCTACTCGGAATTATTTATTTTGATAAAAATGCTTCTGCCTTACATCGTATATATCTCTGCTAATGACAATATTTGACTGATCACAGAAACACATTACAGCCATCAGTCAAACAGAATTTAAAGTCATGCCAATGACATGATATAAGTTGAAACAATGATACAGTCTGTATTTTTCTGCAACAAACTGACATCTCACAATTGTATTGCTCTGCTGCTTACTCAGACCCATTTAACATTGGGGACTATAGGCATCACACCCAATAAGGTGCAGATAGTTGAGAGAGACTTAGAAGGGTCCTGACCCAAAGCGTCGTCAGTCCATTCTCTCCTCAGATGTTCTCTCTGTCCTCCAGAACTTTGTTTTGGTGAAAGTCAAGAAAATCTCCCAAAGTACAGCTTCAGAAGCCAATTATATATCAGAAGATTTAGAAATAGAGTTGGGAATTTAATTTTGTTCTGTGGGATTGTACCCCAATGTGGGTTGAAGATTCAGTATTTTTTGCCATGCATTACAAGTGAATGCTTTACCACTAAGAATACAAGTTACAGGTGGTATCAGCATTCACTCTTTGGTGGAGTTTTCAATTTGGAAGACCCCAGTGTTTAGCTGTGTAAAGATAAATCAAAATGGGGCCTTTTAAAGTTTTACGTTATTTAATGGCTTGATGTGTAGGCGATACTGGTACTGATGCAGATTTGTTCAAAAACTGACTTGCCAAACATGTATTACCTGGGGATACTTTTCTCTAGTGGCTTTCATCCTCCCAGGTGCCCTTAACTAATAGGTTTCAGCCAGGCAAAGCAGCGCAGTATTCAACAACAATTTTTGAAATTTCTCTTGCAGTATATGCATTACAACATCCTTGCATATCTTTTCATTTTTCCTAGTTTGCTGTCTCAATAACTTCTGAAATGCACAATGATTAATTCTAAGAATAACAAAAATCCTACAGCAGCCCAGAGTATGTCCTAAATAACACATAGGTTTCATAAGCCCAGGCTGCAAATGATCCACATCAGAAGCCTCCCTGAGATTTCTCATTGTGAATCACCAGTTAATAAATTATGACTCTCATAAAATTAAGGCATGATGCGAAACAAGCGTTTACCTGTTTGTTTATTAGTGCGTAAGAGCATAAGAAATGGAGTGGCAGTAGACCTTTCAAATACCTTAATGCTATTTCCATCATTGTCCCCATATCCCCTTATTCTCTTCATATGCAGAAATGTATTGATCTCTGACATCTGAAAATGACTGAGCTTCTGCAACCCTTTAAGATATAGAATCCAAAGATCTTACTTGCAGGAGCACAGCAGATATGTAAACATCGTATTCAGTCGATGCCCTAATAAACACCATTAAACAAAAATGCCACTATGATCTAGTTTAATTTAGTTTAGAGATACAGCACGGAAACAGGCCCCTTGGCCCACCGATTCTGCGGCAACCAGCGATTCCTGTACACAAACACTGTCCTACACACCAAAGACAATTTCCAATTTCCAATTTTTACCAAAGCCAAATTAACCTACGAACCTGTCAGTCTTTGGAGTGTGGGATGAAACTGGAGCAGCCGGGGAAAATCCACATGGTCATGGGGAGAGCATACAGTCAGCACCCATAGTCAGGATCGAAGACGGGTCTCTGGCGCTGCATGGCAGTAACTCTACCGCTGCGCCACCATACCGCCCAACCTAGGTTGTCAGCCCAACGTGGTGTTCCATTTTTATGGTTTTGTTGCACTATTTGTATATTATATGGAATTGCAACAAATGAATCACAAGTTCTCAAATGGGTCCTACTATCAACTGCCGCCCAGGTTAATGCATTTAATATACATAAAGGACTGCTTTCTCAAGTCAAATTTTAATAGCAAAACTGTTAAAGTAACATTTCTTTGATTTCAATTTCAATTTGTCTTGTGTATTTCTAATTTGTTGTGAATAATGTAATTTAGTTTGTGTTGCAACAGATGATTGCATGTTATTTTGAGGTGTATCTTCCTTTACCTGATTGGCTTCAGTTGAAGTTGAGGTGGACAAGGTGTCCCTGTTAAGAATGGGGGGAGGGGGAGCAATAGCGAAGCTGCAGGATATTAAGGAGACCCTAGTGAGAGCCTCATGTATAATGGAAGAGGGGAACCCCCGCTTCTTAAATAAGAAAACACCCTTGTCCTCACCTTCCACCCCATCAGCCATCGCATACAGCATATAATCCTCCAACATTTTCGCCACCTCCAACGAGATCCCACTACTGGCCACATCTTCCCATCTCCACCCCTTTCTATTTTCCGCAGAGACCGTTCCCTCTGCAATTCCCTGGTCAACTGGTCCCTTCCCACCCAAACCACCCCCTCCCCAGGTACTTTCCCCTGCAACCGCAGGGGATGCAACACCTGTCCCTTTACCTCCCCCAGCGATTCCATCCAAGTACCCCAACAGTCTTTTCAGGTGAGGCAGAGGTTCACATGCACGTCCTTCTACCTCATCTACTGTATCTGTTATGCCAGGTGTCAACTCCTGTACATCGGCGAGACTAAGCGCAGGCTCGGAGGTGATTTAGCTGAACTCCACTCAGTCCGCTTTAACCTACCTGATCTCCCGGTTGCTCAGGACTTTAACACCCCCTCCCATTCCCAATCTGACCTTTCAGCCGGGCCTCCTCCATTGTCAGAGTGAGGGCCCAGCACAAATTGGAGGAACAGCACCTCATATTTCGCTTGGGTAGCTTACACCCCAGCAGTATGAACACTGACTTCTCTAACTTCAAATAGCCCTTGCTTTCCCTCTCTCACCATCCCCTCTCCCTTCCTAGTTCTCCCACCAGTCTTACTGTCTCCGACTATTCTATCTCGGTCCTGCCCACTCTCCTGACATCAGTCTGAAGAAAGGTCTCGACCCAAAACGTCATCCGTTCCTTCTTTCCAGAGATGCTACCTGTCCTGCTGATTCACTCCAGCATTTTGTGTCTACCTTCGATTTAAACCAGCATCTGCAGTTCTTTCCTACAACCTTGGAAGAATTTGGCGACTGCAGGGCAGAAGGAGGAGGTGGCGGGTGAGCGGACAAAGTAACTGGTGAGGGAGGAAGCTCAACGTTGACCAAGCTTATCCAGTAGGTGGTGGTGGCCTGAAGAAAGCGCTGCCGGCCACAGACTACAACTGACTGTTTTGTTACAGACTGAATCAGTTTGAAGAAGGGTCCCGATGTCACCTGTCCATGTTTTCCAGAGATGCTGCCAGACCTGCTGAGTTACTCCAGCATTTTGTGTCCTTTTGTGTATGAACAATCATCTTCAGTTCTTTGTTTCAACACAATCTGCCACAGGCAATGTTGGTCCAATTCTATACTGCTATCATTGAGTCCGTCCTCACCTTCTCCATCATGGTCTGGTTTGGCTCAACCACCAAGCACGACATCCGGAGGCTGCAACGGAACGTTCGCACAGCTAGGAATGTTGTTGGCTGCAACTTCATTGACGAACTGCACACTGCAAGGGCCAGGAAGCGAGCGGGCAAGATCATCTCTGACCCCTCTCACCCTGGCCACAAACTTTTTGAAGCACTTCCCTCTGGAAGATGACTCCGGACTGTCAAAGCAGCCACAGCCAGACATAAAAATAGCTTTTTTCCCACGAGTGGTAGTTCTACTCAATAATCAAAGTCGGTAGTTTCCTTTTTGCTCTGGTTTATTTTCACCTACATGTTTAGACCGTAATGTTGTATCCTTATTGTTTTGATGTGTTTATCTTTATTCTTAATTGTTAACTGTATGTTTGTGTTGTCATTTGTGAGCGGAGCACCAAGGCATATTCCTTGTATATGCACATACTTGGCCAATAAACATTTGTTCGTTCATTCATTCATTCCTTCATTCAATTATGTACAATGATAATCCCTTTCTTCGTTACAGCCAACAATTGGCAATCATGGACATATTCCCCCCCCCCCATGGTTCAACAAGGGTTTGCTTAATTCAAAGATGGAGCAGAACAACACTCATGAAACTCTCATATTTCCTTTTGACAAAGAAGGAGGCTATTAGGATAAATGGCATTTGCTTTTAGCAGGTTTTATAATTTGTTTACAGGGGAACATGGATTGAGTTATCTGTGAATGTTAGCATAACCACATTGTAGCATTGAATTCAGCAGTTGAACTGCATTATAGTGGACCATATTTGGGTGACATTTAGATTGTGAACTACTCGGGCTGTGCACAAAATGTTGTTTGAAAAATAGATGTATTTTTACTGAGTGGAGCGAATGCAAAACATACTACCAGATGGAAATGTGGAGTAACATAGTACAGTTGCATCTTAGGGGATCTAAATAAATATATGCAATGGGAAGGAATAGAAGGATGTGTTTATAGTGTGAAATGAAGTAAATAGAGAAGGGAAAGGCTGGTATGGAGCATAAACATCAGCATTGGCCAAATAAACTTTCTGAGGTGGAAAATTCTAAAAACTGTAATTTTATACAAAATTCCATCACTGGTGATCATCTCTTGTATACACCAAAAACACGGCAGTAATTAAATCATACAAAAATAGACAACCTAAGGAAATGTTGCAAAATACTGCTATTCCTGCATTTTTTCGTTGTGGTAAAATATTCAAATCAGATAGTCTTGAGGAATGCAAAGTTTGAGAACAAAATAGAATTGTAACATAAAAGTTAAAATTTCATAAGCACTTCCTGTGCACTGTCTCACCCTCTCTCTCACCACAACTGGTTTCCTGTGGACTTTGGTTTCTTACATTGAACAATAAGCCAACATTGGGCATTGTTATATTACAATTATATTGTGCCAAATGTAACATACTTTGGTTTATTAACTGAATGTCATGACTATAATGATAAATTAGGTTTTATCTAAGCAGGGGAAAAATGAAGATTTGCGAAAACAGTTTATTTGACAATTTATATGTATAAATGCCGAAGTGTGACTACGAAGAGTAGTATTTTAATTGATAAAACTTTGTATTCGATGGCTATGTTATTTGTATCTTTCTACGGATAAATATTAATAGTTGAAAAATACAAGTAATGTGGTCCTGATTATGTGATATTTTTTACAAGGTCTTACTGTATATTAACAGAAAATACTGGAAATACTGAGCAGGACAGTTGAATGAATGAATGAATAGGTTTATTGGCCAAGTATGTGCATATACAAGGAATGTGCTTTGGTGCTCCGCTCACAAATGACAACACAAACATACAGTTAACAATTAAGAATAAAGCATTACCACATCAAAACAATAAGGATCTCAACATGTGGGTGAAAATAAACCAGAGCAAAAAAGAGACTACAGACTTTGGTTATTGAATAGAATTATCACTCGTGGAAAAAAAGCTGTTTTTATGTCTGGTTTTGGCTGCTTTGACAGTCCGGAGTCGCCTTCCAGAGGGAAGTGCTTCGAAGAGTTTGTGGCCAGGGTGAGAGGGGTCAGAGATGATCTTGCCCGCTCGCTTCCTGGCCCTTGCAGTGTACAGTTCGTCAATGGGGAGAAGGTTGCAGCCAACAACCTTCTCATCTGTGCGAACGATCCGTTGCAGCCTCCGGATGTCGTGCTTGGTGGCTGAGCCAAACCAGACCATGGTGGAGAAGGTGAGGACGGACTCAATGATAGCAGTATAGAATTGGACCATCGTTGCCTGTGGCAGATTGTGTTTCTTCAGTTGCTGCATGAAGTACATCCTCTGTTGGGCCTTTTTGACTGTGGAGTCGATGGTGGCCCCCCATTTAAGGTCCCTGGAGATGATAGTTTCAAGGAACTTAAATTACTCCACTGATGTGACTATGGTGTTGTTGATGGTGAGTGGGGGGAGGGGAGGGGGAGATCTTCGAAAGTCTACAATTAGTTCCTCTGTCTTGAGAGCATTGAGCTTCAGGTTGTTGCGATGGCACCAGGACGCCAGCTGCGTCACTTCCCCCTCTGTAGGCAGATTCCTCCCCATCCTGGATCAGTCCAATCAGGGTAGTGTCATCTGCAAACTTGAGGAGCTTGACAGAGGAGTCTGTGGAGGTGCAGTCGTTGGTGTAGAGAGAGTAAAGGAGAGGGGAGAGTACTGTAAGGGGTTTCTGCGCCGAGCTTTCGCCCGACCTAAGGTCCCCGTGCCTTGCTCTGATCCCTTGACCAGGCCGTGCACACTGGTTCCCCGTGAGTGGCTCGACCCACTCACCCCTTACGGTTCTAGACACTGGACTTAGATGCAGGAGCTCTTATAGTGCAGAAAAATTCAACCAGACCAGATTTCAAAACCAGGGTTTAAATGAAAAAGGCTTTTATTCAGCGCTTGGGACTATTGTCCATGAATACTTATACAGTTCTATAAGACATGTCTATAAAACACATACCGAATCACATGAATACTTATAACTATGAATCATAAAACACACACAGTTCTATAAGACATATACACGACTGTAAGATGGGGAACGTACGACACATCGCAAAATTGACCAACACATATTCCTTTACACACCCAACGTTTATTCAAACCACCCTCCCCTCTACACTAAACTATGTCCAGGATATGCAAGATCTGGGTGCATGCTCACCATGGGGCTATTACTGGGGTTACTGGCTGTTCGTTTTGCAGTATTTCTCCTCGAGTTGCGTGCCGGTTCCTCTCTCTTGCATCCGTTTTTCTTGCCTGTCTTTTCTTCCTCCTGCATTCGTTTTCTTGCCTGCTTGCGTTCCTTGCAGGTTTTCTTCTAGAGTTGACTTAAACTTTTTCACCCAAAAGTAGTGGCCAGTTATACTGTTTCTGACCCGTCCTATCTCCCGCCAGATCTTGGAATCTCTTTGTTCAAAAAGATATGTATGAGGTTTTCTTCTGATCTGCGCTTATGTTCGGGGATACCGGGGATGGCCAGACGGTGTAAATTGGGATTTCATTGTGAGGTGATGGGTGTTAACTGGTTTCCCATCACCTACCAGGTAGTTTTCTATGGGCTATTGTGCCCCCTCACTGAGATGAACTGTTTAGGTCGGCTTGGGGCATTGTGAGTATGCTGATGTCAGCGCCCCAGTGTCTGGACTCCGACCTGGTTTCGTAGGTTTCTGCATGGCCAATACCCATCCTTTGTTCTGGCCATGGCTTTGCAGAAAACCTAGAGACTGGGATGTAAGGTTTTTACCTTTTGTGGCTGGTCACGAGGTCCTGCGGCCATTTTAGGACCCACGGATTGTGACATCCTTTGTTAATCTGACCGCAGCCTTTCTCCGCTATCAGCCCCAGTCTCTTGTTTAAAATGTCCAAACTGCAGCTCTTTGGTTTGGTGTTGCTTTCCAAATGAGGGAAAACTTCTCAAATCTTACAGTCCCACCTGTTGATTTGCATAACCCCAGCTTATCGAATCAATTAAATAATGTGGTTGAGCAATGTTTTCCCGATTCTCCATATCCAGACCCCTGAGGTTTTAACTAAACTAGTGTTTCATTGCGAACGTACAGTCCCCATCTTAGGCTGACCTTTACTGCCCGTGTCCCGGGCAAAACTATATTACATGTACATTTTCATATCGGACATATACACCTACACCTTGTCCCAGGCCGATGCCTCCGCCATCCTCCTACTGATGTCAGCTGTAATGTAGGACATGAAAACAATACAACAGTAAAACGATACATTTTTTTACATTCCTTCACAATCACTCTTGATACAAATTCGAATACAAAAACCTAGTTTATACAAATTTTAAAAGGGGACAATATAAAACACAGTCTACTCGGTGCGGAGGGGGGGGCACGTCCTCCTAGCAGCTTGCGGCTGGGTCCTGCTCGCCCACCCGCACGTAACGGTCTCTCCATTCCCCTTGATGTACTTGGTTATTGAGGTGCTGTCCTCTTTTACATTTCCCCTTAGTGGTTTTTGGGCACTCACCCTCCTGTGCTACTGCCAGTGGAACTGTGGGAGGTGTCATGCGTGGTCTGGTGATGAGTTCAGTGGCGTTTACCCGGATCGGGGAAAGGGGGACCCCACAAGCCCGCGAGCTAACATCCCACCTCATTCCCTTACCGTCATCCTGCCACTGTCTCTGGAAAAATATGCTGTTGCCCGTGGGGCAACGATACCTCGAACCCCACATACACATATAAATCCCCTCATCCGGTTCCCACCATTTGTCCCAACACACACTCAACTGTTCTTTAGTCCCAGAAATAGTCCTGTGAGTTTCGTTGTTAAGTCTCTCCCACTCAACAGTGGAGTTGGCCATTGTCCTGCTCGTTTTCCTCAGCCACCACCGCCTGCTCGCGGGGACCTTCCCCGTGCATACCAGGCAGATCCTTTTGCCAACGGTGGCGCTGATCTTTTGGGCGATGATCTTGATTCTCGGGCACAATAATGAAGCGTCCCGATAAGCAAAACCTGGGGCGCTGGAATACTCTGAAGAGTTCGATCCCAGCCACCCCGGCCACCGGCCTTCATGGAAGTAAACTGCGGTCTCCTCCGCTTCTCTCCTTCCAGTCCCATCGGTCGTGATGGGAGCCGTGTCCCCGGAGCAGCCGTAGACGATGATGTCCTTGGTGTGGCCCCGATAGGTCCACCCACATCCGATCGCCGTGGCAAAGATCCACCATACGAGTGCCTCCTTCCACTCCAGAAAACAGATAAAGAAGAATGGTATAGCCAGCCTCTTGGGGAGCGCTTGGCTTTGTTAAACGCCTCTGTGGGCGGGTCTCTTGACCCCCAGCCTGCACCCCACACCCACACATCCTGGACGCATCAACTTTATTTAAACGCTAACTATCCCCACAAAACTTATCTTAAATAGCTTATCCTTATCTAAAATACCTATCCTTATTTATATTATCTAAAATATAATACAGTGCCGCCTTCCCCGGGCGGCTCAGCTAATCCCTGTCAGGGTTGCAGCGGGTCGTCCCCTGCGGCTGCACCACGCTGTCTCCCACCTTTGATCCTCCGCAGCCTGTCGCTGCCTGGCGGGGGCTAGGTCCCCTCCGGGACGTAAGCTCCCTCCTCCCTACTTGGCTCCCGTACCTCGGGGCGTGATTGACCTCTGGCCAAAACTTCCTAAGTTGGGGTTTCCTGCTGGACCTACGGAGGATCACCTTAGACACTGCCCCCTGGACAGCCTGGCTGAGGACCGGTTCCTGCCGTGCCGCAGCTCGGGTACCCCCCGCAGCTGCCGACCCTGGCCCCTCCTCATCCAGCTCTGCCCCCTTGGTGCTGGGTATACCCGCGGCATCCGGCCTCACTCTACCTGTATCTACAGGTGGTGAGCCTTCGCTCGCTACCCCCGCCTTCCTGGTGCATGAGTCGGGGACGTTACTGTCGTCCCCCTCCGACTCCTCTTCCTCCGTAATGGGATCCAGCCCCTGGTTAAGCTGATCAGGCTCTTCCTCACCCGAATCCCACCCAAAACGGGAGACCCTCCATTCCTGGAGAATTTCCTCCCCCCTCACGCAGGCAACCTTGCCTGTCTGCGTGACCTGCCTCATCCTTGGCTGTGAACGCGCGCCAGCCTGTTCCTTCCCTGTGAACCCCGCCAGTGCGAAAGGGACCCCCGTGGACAGGGGAGAGTCAAAGGGTTGCTCTGTGTGGACCACGGTGCATGAAGCCCCCGTGTCCGACAGGTAACTGCCCCTTTGCCTCTCCACTACCATCTCCACAAGCGGCCTCTTCCACGCATCGTAGCGGAGAGGACACAGATAGGCAGGCTGCGTGGGCTGATGTCATTGGGGAATGTCCAGTGCCCCCCTCGCACCCGGGGAACCGGTAGCGACTGCCACCTTCCCCTGGGCGGCCATGAGGGACTGCATCACCTCGATCATCGTTTCGATGATCTCGGGCTTAACTGGGACCCCGGTGCACTGGGTGGTGCCAACCCTATCTTCCTTGGTGTGGGCCCTGCAATCCTTCTGCCAGTGTCCCACCTTACCGCACCTGAAACACTTTGACTGTGTGGTAGGGTTACCCTCCTGTCGCCACTCCTTTTGGGCCAGTGCAGTAGCCTCCGCTACGTACACCTTCCCTTTTTCGAGTCGGGTAGACGTACTCCGGGTGTTTCTATACCCTACCGTGAGATGGTCTAAAACCGCCTCCTCCGTGCTATTTGTGGGATCAAACCAGGCTTTCGCCTGTTCCCTGACGACTGCCAGGCTGTTTGACACCAAGCATCGGAGCCACTGGGCTCTCCCATTCCCGACCAGGACATCCCGCGCGGGGACGTGCGGGCAACTGCTCTGATATACTGTCCACAGTCGCGCCGCAAAAACCCTTGGGGGTTCTCCCTCCATCTGGAGGGTCTTCCCTAATCGGGCAAATGGACCCTCATCGCCTACCCCCATGACTTCCAGGACCTCGTCCCGCAGGAGATCGTAGGTCCTGGTCCCTCTTTTACTCTCGTCTGAGAGGCATTGGAGGATCGAGCTGTCCAGGGAGAACAGCAACATTTTTGCCCGTTCTCCCTCGTCGCAACCGTTGATTGCGGCGGTTTGCTCGATCTCCCTAAAATGCAGCGAAAGGTCCCCTGATTCGGACAATTTAATTACATGTCCGATCATAGCTCTTAACTGCTGGGAGCTGTGGGGCACCACGATCTCGCTCTGAATGGGTCCGGCGTCCCCATTCAGCGCGGTGGGTCCCCGTCTGGTTTCCCGGACCGGGCACATGGGTGCCGGTGCCGAGTATTCTACCGGGAGCTCCTCTCTCTCTCTCTCCCCTACACTACCCCTTTTCCAGGATGCCTCGTAGCTAGGGGAATTGTGGAGTCTGGGGGCTGAAGCCACCATGGTCTTTCTAGGGATCGGAACCGGGACCTTCGCACCCGCTAGTGACTGGCCCGCGGGGGGGTTCATCAAACAGACCAGCCCGCTTGCTTTATTTAAAGCACCCCGCAGACCCTCTATCTCCTGCAGGCAGGCCCCGTGGTCGGCCCCTTCCGACCTGTCCTCCAAAACCATTTTATAGGCTGCCCTAACTCCCTTAAGTTTCTCTTCCTGGGTCTCCAGCTGGTGGCTCAGGGAAGCGCACTGCTCCCTGAGCTTGCCCTTACTGCGCATAGCCTCAGTGATCTGACACTCCATCAGCTCTACCCTGGCTTCGTGGCGGTTGGTCACGACCCGGTGCTCCTTGTTTAAAGAGTCCAGAGCCTCAATCAACTGGTTCCCACCCGCAGCCTTCTCCTCTACCTCCTCCTGAAGGTCCCTGATCTGGGCTGCCTGTGCCACAACCACACGGTCCAAAAGCTGGACCTGCTTTTTATAGCAGGTCAGCCAGACCGCCTTCTCTACAGATTTCTTATGGGCTGTACTGGCCGTCCACCGGATTGCTGCATCCAGTGGGCGCTTGTCATCTAGTAACGCACACATCCATTGTTTGGTGATATTCACCTTACTAAACACATAGTCCGCAATGCGCTCGTCCATTATGTCCCTAGTTTTAAAATCCTTTTCTGGTACACTATCATCCTGCTGCCAGTGTCCCTTCGTGGTCGCCATTATCTGTAAGGGGTTTCTGTGCCGAGCTTTTGCCCGACCTAAGGTCCCCGTGCCTTGCTCTGATCCCTTGACCAGGCCGTGCACACTGGTTCCCCGTGAGTGGTTCGACCCACTCACCCCTTACGGTTCTAGACACTGGACTTAGATGCAGGAGCTCTTATAGTGCAGAAAAATTCAACCAGACCAGATTTCAAAACCAGGGTTTAAATGAAAAAGGCTTTTATTCAGCGCTTGGGACTATTGTCCATGAATACTTATACAGTTCTATAAGACATGTCTATAAAACACATACCGAATCACATGAATACTTATAACTATGAATCATAAAACACACACAGTTCTATAAGACATATACACGACTGTAAGATGGGGAACGTACGACACATCGCAAAATTGACCAACACATATTCCTTTACACACCCAACGTTTATTCAAACCACCCTCCCCTCTACACTAAACTATGTCCAGGATATGCAAGATCTGGGTGCATGCTCACCATGGGGCTATTACTGGGGTTACTGGCTGTTCGTTTTGCAGTATTTCTCCTCGAGTTGCGTGCCGGTTCCTCTCTCTTGCATCCGTTTTTCTTGCCTGTCTTTTCTTCCTCCTGCATTCGTTTTCTTGCCTGCTTGCGTTCCTTGCAGGTTTTCTTCTAGAGTTGACTTAAACTTTTTCACCCAAAAGTAGTGGCCAGTTATACTGTTTCTGACCCGTCCTATCTCCCGCCAGATCTTGGAATCTCTTTGTTCAAAAAGATATGTATGAGGTTTTCTTCTGATCTGCGCTTATGTTCGGGGATACCGGGGATGGCCAGACGGTGTAAATTGGGATTTCATTGTGAGGTGATGGGTGTTAACTGGTTTCCCATCACCTACCAGGTAGTTTTCTATGGGCTATTGTGCCCCCTCACTGAGATGAACTGTTTAGGTCGGCTTGGGGCATTGTGAGTATGCTGATGTCAGCGCCCCAGTGTCTGGACTCCGACCTGGTTTCGTAGGTTTCTGCATGGCCAATACCCATCCTTTGTTCTGGCCATGGCTTTGCAGAAAACCTAGAGACTGGGATGTAAGGTTTTTACCTTTTGTGGCTGGTCACGAGGTCCTGCGGCCATTTTAGGACCCACGGATTGTGACATCCTTTGTTAATCTGACCGCAGCCTTTCTCCGCTATCAGCCCCAGTCTCTTGTTTAAAATGTCCAAACTGCAGCTCTTTGGTTTGGGGTTGCTTTCCAAATGAGGGAAAACTTCTCAAATCTTACAGTACGCAGCCTTGCGGAGCTCCTATGCTGAGGGTCTGCGGGTCCGAGATGTGCTTTCCCAGCCTCACATGCTGCTTCCTCTCTGTCAGGAAGTTGATGATCCACTGACAGAGGGGTTCAGGCACAGTCAGCTGGGAGAGTTTGTTGTGTAGTAGCTCTGGCACAATGGCGTTAAAAGCAGAGCTAAAGTCCACAAACAGAATCCTGGCCATAGGTCCCCTTGCGGTCTAGGTGCTGGAGGATGAAGTGCAGGCCTAGATTGACTGCGTCATCCACCGATCTATTGGCCCTATATGCAAACTGCAGGGGGTCCAGCAGGGGGTTTGGATGTTTTTCAGCTGGGCCAGCACAAGTCTTTCAAAGGTCTTCATGACTACAGAGGTAAGTGCGACAGGCCTGTAGTCATTAAGACCAGTGATCCTTGTCTTTTTGGGTACAGGGACAATAGTGAAGACCTTGAAGCAGGCAGGGACAGTGCAGGTTTGCAGGGACTGGTTGAAAATATCTGGGTAGATCGGTGCCAGTTGTTCGGCACAGAACTTGAGGGTGGAGGGGGAAACATTGTCCGGTCCTGGAGATTTCCGGCTTTTCTGTTTTCTGAGTAGCCTCTCCACCTTCGCAATTTCTATTGTTAAACTGGAGTCATTCTGTGAGGATGTGCAAATCGGTGATTGCAGAGGGGTGGGGGGGGGGGGGGGGGGGGGAAGGGCCAATCTTTGCAAACTCCAGCCAGTCTGTGTAGGTGTGAATTGCTGCTTGGGGAGGAGTGGGTGGGGACGGATCCAGTCTTTGCAAACTGGAGTCAGTCTTTGAGTACGTGTGAAGTGGTGATTGGGGGTGGGGGAGGGGGTCCCAGGGTTATGTTTCTGTTTCTCGAACCTGCAGTAAAACTCGTTCAGGTCAGCTGACGATTGTCCAAAGAGCGTGGGGTTTTCCTCTTGTACCTGGTGATTTTTGACTGGCGGAGCTGTCTGAGTTCTGCTGTGAACCAGGGCTTGTTGTTGTTGAACCAGATCCGGGTCTTCGTGGGAATGCAACTGTCCTCGCAAAAGCTGACATAGGATGTCACAGTGTCTGTGTACTCATCGAGGCTTGTAGTTGCTTCCCTGAACACATTCCAATCAGTGTAGTCATAGCAGGATTGTAGACAATAGACAATAGGTGCAGGAGTAGGCCATTCGGCCCTTCGAGCCAGCACCGCCATTCAATGTGATCATGGCTGATCATTCTCAATCAGTACCCCATTCCCGCTTTCTCCCCATACCCCTGACTAGGCTATCCTTAAGAGCTCTATCTAGCTCTCTCTTGAATGTATTCAGAGAATTGGCCTCCACTGCCCTCTGAGGCAGAGAATTCCACAGATTCACAACTCTGACTGAAAAAGTTTTTCCTCATCTCTGTTCTAAATGGCCTACCCCTTATTCTCAAACTGTGGCCCCTGGTTCTGGACTCCCCCAACATTGGGAACATGTTTCTTTCCTCTAATGTGTCCAACCCCTTAATAATCTTATACGTTTCGATAAGATCCCCTCTCATCCTTCTAAATTCCAGTGTATACAAGCCTAGTCGCTCCAGTCTTTCAACATATGACAGTCCCGCCATTCCGGGAATTAACCTAGTAAACCTACGCTGCACGCCCTCAATTGTAGTTTTTCAATGCCCTTGCTTGTCCACCTTTTTGTTGTTCTGACCACAGGTTTAGCAGATTTTAATTTCTGCCTGTAGGTCGGAATAAGGTGAACTAAACAATGATCGGAGAGACCCAGAGCCGCCCGTGGAACAGAGTGATATGCGTTCTTGATTGAAGAGTAGCAGTGATCAAGTGTCCTCTTCCCCTCTGGTGGGGCAGGTAACATGAGGTCTGTACTTTGGGAGCTCACGACTGAGGTTGGCCTTGTTAAAGTCCCCCAAAACAATGACTTGTTGAGAGTAACACAATAAATGCTTCAGATCAATGACCTTTCATCGGAACTTAATTATATTGTTTGATCTATGGCTCTGTAGCCATTTCCCAAGTGAATAATAATCAATAATGCACACTTTAAAAAAATTCAAGTGTTCATTAAAGCAGATGAGGGAATCTTAATTATACTGTTATGAATATGTTTGAATCATTAGTATTCTGGTACGAAGGAAGCCATTCAGTCTGCCACATCTGAATGCAGCTATTTGAACATTCCATCTGCTTTCAACCCACTCTCATGTATTCTCTCTTATTCTGGCAATTTTGTCTTCAAGTGCATAACTAATTGTTTTTCAAATGTTTCTGTTCAGAATGCTATATCCTATTAATAATACGTGGATTTTTATCATTAGTTCAGCACTTAAAACAGCTTTGCAAATTTGATCTATCATTCTGAGGGTATTGGGGAAATTAGTTTTCTTCCTTTTAACATTTTTTATAAAGCATAGGTTTCTAGACCAGATAATTCAAAACATGCTAACTTTTTTTTGCCAAATTTCAACAGTAATCATCAAAAATGTGTTGGAAAATGACTTGAAAATAAAAAAATATCGCAGGGTTATGGGAAAGAACAAAAAAGGTGAAACTAACTGGATAGCTCGATCAAAGAATCAGCACAGCTATTGTTTTCCAAATTAAAAAAGCCACTTGGAAAAGGTAATTCCAGAATAGAAAACTGTGGAAAATAAGTTCATGATTCAAGATCCCTTGTATAATCATGTTGTGATTACAGAAGACACAAGGAACTGCAAATGCTGGAATCTTGAGCAAAACACACAGTGCTGGAGTAATTCAGTGGATCAGGCAGCATCTGAATGGATGGGTGACGTTTTGGAGTCTTTCTTCAGATTGATTGCAGTTGTGGAGAGAAAGCTGAAAAAGAGGTGGGGCTGGACATGTGAAAGGTGTGTGTGTGTGGGGGGGGGGGGGGGGGGAGGAGGAGGGTGGTGATTGACAGATGGCTAGAGATGAAAAGGAGACACAAAAGGTTGTCCGATAAAGAGAGGAGTGAAATGTAAAGCCAGACGGAGGGATGTGTAAGGAGAGGGGGAAGTGGGGAAAGAGGCCAAAATAGTGAGAGAAATCGGTGTGGTCCAAGCTTGTGGGGGTTACACATGAAAGAGAGTGGAGGAGGGGAGGGTGTTACTTAAAATTGGATAATTCAATATTCATGGAATTGGGTTGTCAGCTACCCGAGCGGAATATAAGCTGCAGCTCTTCCAGTTTGTGTGTTGCCTCACTCTGGCAATGGAGGAGACCAAGGACAGAAAGATCAGTCTGGGAATGGGAAAAGGAATTAAAATGGTTAGCAACTGGAAGATCCAACAGGCCACGATGGATCGAGCGCAAGTCTATGCTTGGTCTGGCCCTGCAATCTATGCCACATTGAGAGCACTGAATGCACTAGATAAGGTTAGAAGCGATGCATGTCAACCTCTGTCTCACCTGGAAGGGATGCTGGAATACCTCAGTGCTGGCTCGAAGGGCCGAATGGCCTACTCCTGCACCTATTTTTCTGTTTTTTCTATAGAGGTGAGGGAGGAGATATAGGGATAGGTGTTACATCTCCTGTGGTTATAGGGCAAAGTTCCAGGGATAGAGGCTGTTTGGGTGGGAAGGGAGCAAACCAAGGATGTGTCAAGGGAGTGGTCCTGTGATCATTTGCCTGTGATTATTGATCCCTGGTCTGGTGGCCTCATGCTCAAAGTATCCTTTTGCACAGTTAAGGCCTTGGTGATGTACCTAGGACCAGGCGTATTATACAGTTATCACATTTCTCATAGGAGCCATCTGGTATCTCTTCCCTCATGCTGCTATACAAATCAGGTCTGACTGACTTTGTGGGGTAGAAATAAACTTTTGTTTTAAACTGTGATTTTATAAATACATACAAGTTAACCCTACAGACTTTGGAAGTATATTTGTCAACTTCAATCTGATTATCAATTTGCTGCTTTATTTATTTACTCTAAAATTATATTTTTCACACAATCTTCTGTTAATAATAAGTCTTAATAATAAGCCAAGTGGAAGTGGCGGCGCCTAACGGCTGCAGCTCGCTAGCAGTCTGTTCGTCTTTTTTCCTTTTTTTTGTTTGTTGTGTGTCGGTGTTGGGATGGTTTTTGTATTTTTTTGGTTGTGTATGTGTGGGGGGTGGTGGTGTGTGTGGGGGGGTGGTGGTGTGGGTGGGTGGGGGTGGGGGAAACTTTTCTCTTCCTCACGGCGCGGGGCCCAACATCGCCCGGTGCGGCTCGGCCGCTGGACTTTACATCGCCCGGTGCGGCTCGGCCGCTGGACTTTACATCGCCCGGTGCGGCTCGGCCGCTGGACTTTACATCGCCCGGTGCGGCTTGGCCGCTGGACTTAACAGTGCCCGGTGCGGCTTGGCCGCAGGACTTTTCATCGCCCGGTGCGGCTCGGCTGCGGGACTTTACATCGCTGGTGCGGCTTGGCCGCTGGACTTAACAGTGCCCGGTGCAGCTCGGCCGCTGGACTTAACAGTGCCCGGTGCAGCTCGGCCGTGGGACTTAACATCGCCCGGTGCGGCTCGGCCGCGGGACTTTACATCGCCCGGTGCAGCTCGGCCGCGGGACTTTTCATCGCTGGTGCGGCTCGGCCGCGGGACTTAACATCGCCCGGTGCGGCTCGGCCGCGGGACTTAACATCGCCCGGTGCGGCTCGGCCGCGGGACTTAGCTGCGCAAGGCATGGTCGCGGGGCCTTCCATCGCCCGGCTCGGCCGCGAGACGTTTCAGCGCCCGGTGCTATTCGGCCGCGGGGACTTCCATCCCCTTGCGGGGACTGTGCGGGTCGGTCGGGGACGAGCTGTCTGTCCGTGGGCGTGGGGAAGAGAGTGGAAGTTTTGTTGCCTCCATCACAGTGAGGGGGTGTTTGGAGTCACTGTGATGGACGTTTGTGTTGGGGTTATGTGTCTTGTGTTCTTTTTTTCTATGACTGCTATGTAGTTTCATTCGGTACTTCGGTACCGAATGACAAATAAAGCCCTGTTATACTGTTATACTGTTAAGTATTGACTTTCCAAAAATGCCTTTTGTTTTGTTTATATTGTATTGTATGTTGGCAAGTGGCATGCTTTCACACTTCGAGGTACTGCTGTGCTCACATCGTTGATCTATAACCACATTATGATCAGTATCTAGACAGCTAGCTAAAATAATTGATTTTCAAGGAATTGTTCCTAATTTGGAACTCAACAATAGATCCGTACTACTTGAAGATTGATTTTTTAAGAAAAAACCTTATTATTAAGAAAAGTGCAACAAAGTTCCCAAGGATGACACCAGAAATGAGAGATTGCAGAATTTTTGTGATTTATACAATGGAATGAGGCTGTTCAACTCACCAAAAATAAGAAACTATTTTGACTAATCCCCTTTCCATGGCAGTATGGTTTATTAACCTGGCTAGTTTTTAAATAAGATATGGATTTCTTTCTCCATCATCTATTTGGGCAGTGTTGTAGTCATCCATAATGCTTAGAGGGATTTCAAATAAATCCTTATCTTCCATATAATGCGGCTATTAGTTATGTTAAATCTGTGCCTCCATTTATTGTCTCCTCTGCTGATCAAGAGGTCCTTCTAATTCACCCTAGGGTTCTTTTTGAGGGGGAGGTTCCTGATAAATTGCAGACCAAGAAGAAGAGGTCAATGGTGAAACTGAACGGAGGATTGTGGCTGGCATGTCAGTGGACCACCACAACAGCAGCAAACTTGTAAGAAGTTTGCAGCAGGGATAGACTGCTAACCATCAAGGAGACCATGCAGTTGGACCCAGGGCTGTCTTTGTCAAGGACCATGTCGTGGCTACCCGTGCACCAGTCTCCTTACATTAAAAGATGGCATACACAGGTGTCCTGCATGTCCCACACTGCAGTAAAGTATGTGGTTCCAGGATTGGCCTCTTCAGCCTTCTCAAGACCCACAGAAAGGAGGACTTTGAGAATATTGGACTTTGAGTGATGCCGATGATGCCAAAATGGTGACCAGAGCAGTGTTTACTTCCTTTCCTGAAGCCTAAGTATTTCACACAGATCTGGTATTATCTTCCCACTCCTATATTCTATGTGTCGACCAATAAATATGCTTCTGTGACTTAGACGAAGGGATTAAAAGTACCATTAGCAAATTTGCAGATGATACTAAGCTGGGGGGGTAGTGTGAATTGTGAGGAAGATGCAATAAGGCTGCAGGGTGACTTGGACAGGTTGTGTGAGTGGGCGGATACATGGCAGATGCAGTTTAATGTAGATAAGTGTGAGGTTATTCACTTTGGAAGTAAGAATAGAAAGGCAGATTATTATCTGAATGGTGTCAAGTTAGGAGGAGGGGGAGTTCAACGAGATCTGGGTGTCCTAGTGCATCAGTCAATGAAAGGAAGCATGCAGGTACAGCAGGCAGTGAAGAAAGTCAGTGGAATGTTGGCCTTCATAACAAGAGGAGTTGAGTATAGGAGCAAAGAGGTCCTTCTACAGTTGTACCGGGCCCTGGTGAGACCGCACCTGGAGTACTGTGTGCAGTTTTGGTCTCCAAATTTGAGGAAGGATATTCTTGCTATGGAGGGCGTGCAGCGTAGGTTCACTAGGTTAATTCCCGGAATGGCGGGACTGTCGTATGTTGAAAGGCTGGAGCGATTGGGCTTGTATACACTGGAATTTAGAAGCATGAGGGGGGATCTTATTGAAACATATAAGATAATTAGGGGATTGGACACATTAGAGGCAGGAAACATGTTCCCAATGTTGGGGGAGCCCAGAACAAGGGGCCACAGTTTAAGAATAAGGGGTAGGCCATTTAGAACGGAGATGAGGAAGAACTTTTTCAGTCAGAGAGTGGTGAAGGTGTGGAATTCTCTGCCTCAGAAAGCAGTGGAGGCCAGTTCGTTGGATGCTTTCAAGAGAGAGCTGGATAGAGCTCTTAAGGATAGCGAAGTGAGGGGGTATGGGGAGAAGGCAGGAACGGGGTACTGATTGAGAGTGATCAGCCATGATCGCATTGAATGGCGGTGCTGGCTCGAAGGGCTGAATGGCCTACTCCTGCACCTATTGTCTATTGTCTATTGTGTCAAATTCTTTGCTAATATCCATTTAGATAATATGTCATCATTGAACCCTTGTTTTCAAGTTAATCAGATTGGGGGGGGGGGGGAATTCAATGATATATCCAGAGTTGGTTGTTAGATGCTGGCAGTCATTGCTTGACCTTTAGCATCCACACTTGGTGTTTTTCCCTTATTTAAGATGGGGAAAAACTTCAAGAACATCTATCAGCTGTTTAATTGCCCACCACCATTTATGATTAATATGGCAGAACTGCAGAGTGTAGATATGATAGTGGTGGATTGCTTAGTTCAATTTGTCGCATGTTATTTTTATTGTTTAGCACGTCCTTGATCCCAGCACTGTAAGGAACTGAGATGAGTTTGGTGCTGTGGATTTATTTGGCTGGTATCTCATATTTAAGTATGCTCATAGCATCCCATTCTTCATTGCTATTGAAGGCGTGCAGCGTAGGTTTACTAGGTTAATTCCCGGAATGGCGGGACTGTCATATGTTGAAAGACTGGAGCGACTAGGCTTGTATACACTGGAATTTAGAAGGATGAGAGGGGATCTTATCGAAACGTATAAGATTATTAAGGGGTTGGACACGTTAGAGGCAGGAAACATGTTCCCAATGTTGGGGGAGTCCAGAACAAGAGGCCACTGTTTAAGAATAAGGGGTAGGCCATTTAGAACTGAGATGAGGAAAAACCTTTTCAGTCAGAGTTGTGAATCTGTGGAATTCTCTGCCTCAGAAGGCAGTGGAGGCCAATTCTCTGAATGCATTCAAGAGAGAGCTAGATAGAGCTCTTAAGGATAGCGGAGTCAGGGGGTTTGGGGAGAAGGCAGGAACGGGGTAGTGATTGAGAATGATCAGCCAATGATCACATTGAATGGCGGTGCTGGCTCAAAGGGCCGAATGGCCTCCTCCTGCACCTATTGTCTATTGTCTATTCCTTGTTGGACCTCTGACTTGAAAGTGAGATTAATTTGACGGATTAACCAGGTCATGAGATGACTAATTGTGATTGTGTACATTTCTGTATCTACAGATGGCCCATATAACTTCATTGTTGTCCTGTTTCGCGCTGCCAAATCCATTCTAAATGAATGTATTAACAGCAAATAGAAATGAATTACTTATTTAAACAATTTAATCCATCTAGAAAAACAAATGCTTTTGTATTGAAGGGGATAGTAGCAAGCAAGAACTTCACACACTTACTTTTGGTTTCAATTTACATAATAGGATCTTTAGAAGTGGTTGTTACTGGCAAGGATGTTTTCATTGCTCGTTCCAAGTTGTTTTAAAAATCATTTTGATTGTTTTCCCCTGGAAAGAAGCTGGCACTGATGAATATCAGAAGTGAGATATTATTCCCTGTGTTAGCACACCAGTTATCAATCAAATGGTTAAAAAAAAATTAAAAGATCAATATTTATTTATACAAACAGATGTTTGTGGTCTTTCATATTAATAGCAACAATGTAACCTGTCTTCTGGAACATTTCCTGAAAGGTTCCTGTGTATTGTGGCAGCTGTAGATGTTGTACAAGGTACAAGTCATTATTAATATACTTTCAGGAATAATTGCAATAAAATTCTTAAGGGAAAATGTATCACCATTATTAGCTATTGTTTCTAAATTGCTGCTTACTTTACAACTGCCATCATACTCGTTATAACTGCTCTTTCCAGCTTCTGGAAAATGGGTCCCTCCAGAGAGGTAACGGTCTTGTTGACAATAATACTTGGTCCTCAGTGTCCCTGCAATGAGTGTCTCAGAATAATGCTTGTAATAATAGACATTCACTATGCCTTCGGAAAGACCACCAGTATAATCAAGGACCAAACTCACCCTGGCCACACTCTCTTCTCCCCTCTCCCATCAGGCAAAAGGTACAGAAGTTTGAAAATGCATACCTCCAGATTCAGGGACATTTTCTTCCCAGCTGTTATCAGGCAATTGAACCATCCTCTAACCAGCTAGGGTGCGGTCCTGACCTCCCATCTACCCCATTGGAGACTTTTGAACTATCTTTAATCGGACTTTATCTTGCACTAAATGTTATACTCTTTATCCTATACACAATGGATAGCATGATTGGAATCATGTATAATCTTTTCTTTGACTGGAAACCATGCAACAAAAAGCATATCCTGTACCTTGGTAAACGTGACAATAATAAACTAATCAAAACTACGATTACAAAAAAAATGAGTAGACATGGGGTTCCTATTTATGTAACAATGCTGTACAACTCTGCCAGGTAGATTCTAGCGGGATTAGTAAATTGATTTGGAGACCAGTGCCAGGAGTTCATTGCATACCCTCAAGGTAAATAACATAATTGAAGAAGAGGGTGAGGATGGAAATGTTCATAATGCAGATATATGCAAATTGAAGAAGTTAACTGAAAAAATATGATATATTTATATAAATTATCATAAAGTCAGCGACCCTTAAAAGTAGAAAAATTGCAAAATCATTGCACCATTGGAAATTGTGGAGAATAACAAATTTGGACTCTCTAATCAAGAGTGATGACTGGCAATCACAGACTTTCCCAAAAAATCCGTTGTTTTCATATCAGTGATTCCTTTGATCAAATGCTAAGAGAGAACTTTGCGTGTGGATTGTTTGATGAACATAAACAATCCGTTATCAAACCCACCAGTCTGAAGAAAGGTCTCGACCCGAAACGTCACCCATTCCTTCTCTCCAGAGATGCTGCCTGTCCCGCTGAGTTACTCCAGCTTTTTGTGTCTTTCTTCGGTTTAAACCAGCATCTGCAGTTCCTTCTTACACAGATAAATATAATCTCTGATGAAGCTTGTTGCAGAAGCCATAGACTGACACACATGAAATAGAAGGTACTCAACATAGTGCACTTTATTCAAGTTTTCTTCACAAACTGCCTTTGAAACTTGTTCTACACATAATTGCAGTCCAGAGGCCTTTAAACGGGATGACCACCTTAAAGTGACAAATATTGTTTACAACCAATAGTAAATATACCATTGTGAGAAATGTCTAGAATATTAAAAAAATATTGGAAGTACACTTGACAAACTGGTATTTTCAAAAGGTTATGAGATGTGAAATATGTAATCCTTTATCAGAAAACAAAATTGATTGCAGGGTGTTTTGTTTTTATCTCAGATTTTCAGAGTTTCGTTTACCTTCGGAAGAAAAACATCTTCTGGATGTTAACATATCTCAGAATTGTGTGGTTTTCCAGATAGATATACAGTATTTTCTCAATTTTAAGGCCTTAGAAAACCATTTTAGTATTGAGTGCACATTGGAATGAAAAGATTTATTGCCACCTACTGGATGAAATTGCATCGAAGCCTGCAGCAGTGGACCCATTACTGATTTAAAGATTATATTATTGAGCCTTTCAAATATGATTTTTAATGTGGTCAAGATTATCAACGGAAAAGAAAAGGCAAGATTTAATTTTGGATATTAAATATTTATCATGGAAAAATGTTGAAATCTACAAATCAAAGACTACAGTTATTTAGTTATTGGTGGATAGCCAAGATTTTCATAGTAAGAAAGAATTGATAAATTTATATGCATTTAAAATAACTGAGGCGGTTAAAGGATTAGACCTAATCATAATTGTCTATGATTTATGGTATTGTGAATCTTTTCAGTCCACTGGTTAGGTTGTAGACTTGTATCAGCCACCTCTTTTCTTTAATAATTACAGGCAATGCAGGATATTTGGGCTGATTCAGCATTTCTGAAGGCACGCATACAGCTCGAGATAACTTCTAGCTTCTGAGTTAGTAAATAATAGGACTTGGCAAATGCAATTTAATAAAGCAAATACATGTATGTAGGTTAATTGGCTGGGTAATTGTAAAAATTGTCCCTAGTGGGTGTAGGATAGTGTTAATGTACGGGGATCGCTGGGCGGCACGGACTTGGTGGGCCGAAAAGGCCTGTTTCCGGCTGTATATATATGATATGATATGATATGTATTGAATGCAAGATTTATAATGACTGTGAGTGAGTCTTATTTCATGCAATCTCCCATACTCTTGGTGCTGATTTCTGTTCCCATCTTGTACAATTAGTGGTGCATCCCTATATCGAATGCGCATTACGGGAACATGCTTCTTCGTAGAAACAAGCATGCTTTCAATTCCATGGAGAGTTTTCTATTATTTTTTTCCAGATGCCTATCCATTGAACTTGGTGCATAATTTCATGCCAAACTTTGTGAATTTGCTTTAATTGTAATACTGATTGCCCACAGTCTTTTTCTCACAAGAAGTATGCATGTTATTCAAGATGGTAATTTGTTTGAGTATTCTTTTAATAAGATTCGTTATATCTAATCATAATCATACTTTATTAGCCAGGTATGTTTTGCAACATACGAGGAATTTGATTTGCCATACAGTCATACCAATAAAAAGCACCAAGACACACAAAATACATTTTAACATAAACATCCACCACAGTGACTCCTCCACATTCCTCACTGTGATGGAAGGCGAGAAAAAAAGTTCAATCTTCCCTTCTTTGTTCCCCCGCGGTTGGGGGCCTCAAGCCTTCCGTTGACGGGACGATTTTGGCTCCCGTAGCCGGCAGTCGGGCCTTCCGCATTGGGCCGATCAGGCTCCCACATCGGGGGGATCTCAGCTCCCCCGTGCCGGGCGATCGGACCTTTGCGACTTTGGAGCTTCCCGACATCAGTCTCTACCCGAGCTCCTGATGGTGAAATCTGCAGGCCCCGATTGGAGTGTCGATCCCAGGCAAGGGATCTCAGGCTCAGAGGGAAAGTCCACGGCCCCGCGGTGGGGCTCAAAGTCAGTCTTGAGCAAGGCCTCCAGCTCCATGATGTTAGGCCGCAGAGCAAACGGAGATACGATCTGAAAAACAATCGCATCTCCGGCAAGCTAAGAGATTGAAGAAAAGTTTCCCCCGACCCCCGCCCCACCCCCCAATAAAACAAACCAGAGAACATTAACACAAACCTTTTAAAACACACTAAATATAACAAAAAAGACGAAAAGACAGACAGACCATTGGCGAGGCTGCCATTGCTGATGGCGCCACCCGGTGGAGACCTGAATGAATGAACTCGCATAAGTTCAAATCCTCCTCGGTACCAGTTGGAAGATTCTAAATTGATTAATTAAATAGTTCTGGAATGTTTTTAAAAAAGTAGCTAATATTCATCTCAATGACAGTGAAACCACCAAATTATCATACAAATTCATATAGTTCACTTATGTACATCAAGGAAGAAAATATACCCTCTTAAACTAGTCTGGTGAAACTGTGACTGCACATGGCACCAACATGATTGAGTCTTAACTGCCTCCTCAGTTCAGAAAGAGTTAGGGATATATAATACAAGCTAATCTTGCCAATGGCTTTCATGCCCTGTGAATGAATAAATCAAAACATTTAAATTCCTTTAATTGCCTGCTTAAAGTAATTGACAATTAAATTGGCGAAACCTTGCAGAAAAGGTGTTTCTCAATTTAATTGACAATTAAATCTAGCATTGAATCAATAAAAGAAACATTTTTGTTAATAAAATGAGTAATTGAATGGAGAAAGCACATAGCGAAGTCAGTATTCAGGTTTGAAGGAATTAGTGGTCTGAGAAAGGCTAGAAAAATATGGATCACCATATTTTATAAGCTAAATACAGGAAGATTTTTAAATGTATTGAAAGTGAGCCATGACCACTGAGATATGACTAGGCTGGGGAGTGCTGTGTATCTAAAGAAAGAGAAAGGAAGATGGTAGAATCCATCACATCCGACATGAGGTCATGAGAGAGATCATAGAATCTGAGCGGTTTGTCAATGCAGGGAGATGTAGCCCACATTCAACATGCTTGTCACTACCCTGCAGCTCCAAGTCCCACATCTTAAAGCCGAGCAGCCACATTGCTCTTACTAAATGGCCCAAATTAGCCCTGATAGGCAACCTTCTACACCAAGCCATGAGCTGAATCTTTGTTGTTAGAGCACCAGCACAGGACAGTGATTCATGCTGGGTTCCTAACACCTGTGTTCCTGCCACAGCAGCGCAGAGCAGTGGGATCTCTTTTTTAAAGAGCAGCTGGGTACATATTTGTGAATTTTTCTACTGGAGGATCAAAAACTCGATAATGAACCAGTGCTCTCTGCGATAGTGCTAAGCAAGATACCAGTGCAACCCAACTCTAATACAGTCAGAGATGCTTTCTGATTCAGTTATTGATGAACAAAGTCATGTAACCTACTCAAATCACTGCAGCAACTTCGAAAAGACCATTAATGAATTAACTGAATGAATAAACTTGCTATTTAAATTTGCCAACTCATCAGCCGTGTGAAAATGTATCATTAATTAATTTTACTGAATCTGCCAGTCCTTGTTCTGAATTGTTACAGATTTGTCCGCAACAATTAGTTGCCCTATGTAAAAATATTTAAATGAAAGAACATTTTGGATTGGACTCTTTAGCCAGGTCTTTTTCTAGTAAATGGCACCAGGATGCAATCATTCACAAATGCCATATTTCTGAAGCATAATTAAAAATGTGAGATCAACAGGATTTGGTTTTATCAAACATTTTTCACTAGAACTATACTGCCATGGTTTCCTGTTTTGCAGATTTATTACTTGGCACAAAATTTACAGCCATTTATGCTTCTAATAAAGAAATTGGATTAGCCTGTTTTTTTGCTATGTAAATGTTGGGAAATAAATTATTGAGAGGGGAAAAATGAGCTTCAGTTTGACAAAGTCACACATCGTTGACAAAATCCATGATTGCAAAAATCTGACGAATAATTTTCTGTGAATCCAATGAACTAACTTTTGCTTTACGAAGAGACCATTGTAAGGGGTTTCTGCGCCGAGCTTTCGCCCGACCTAAGGTCCCCGTGCCTTGCTCTGATCCCTTGACCAGGCCGTGCACACTGGTTCCCCGTGAGTGGTTCGACCCACTCACCCCTTACGGTTCTAGACACTGGGCTTAGATGCAGGAGCTCTTATAGTGCAGAAAAAATTCAACCAGACCAGATTTCAAAACCAGGGTTTAAATGAAAAGGGCTTTTATTCAGCACTTGGGACTATTGTCCATGAATACTTATTATACAGTTCGATAAGACATATCTATAATACACATCCCGAATACATGAATATCTTTTATTTATTAATCACAAAACGCACAGTTCACAAGACATATACCCGAATACCCTTTTCGCTGAAAACTTAAAAGCACACAGTTCCACGAGACATATATCCGAATACCTTCTTCGCTGAATTCTTGAAACACACACAGTTACACAAAACGTATACACGAATACCCTTTTACTTATGAATTCTTAAACACAGTTCTGCAAGACACATACACGACTGTCAGATGGGGAACGCACGACGCATCGCAACCTTGACCAAACCCTATTTTTAATACACACCCAACGTTTATTCACAACCACCCTCCTCTCTACACTAAACTATGTCCAGGATATGTAGGATTTGAAGTGCATGCTCACCATGGGGTTATTACTGGGGTTACTGGCTGTTCGGTTTTTGCAGTATTTCTTTTCGAGTTGCGTGCCTGTTCCTCTCTCTCGCATCCGTTCTTCTTTCCGACTTTCTTCTTGACTTCAGACTTCGAACCCGGTTTTCTCTGCGCTTCTTGCCTCCTGTCCGTCTTAACTTTTTCACTCAAAGTAGTGGGCAGTTATACTGTTCCTGACCCGTCCTATCTCCCGCCAGATCTTGGAATCCTTTTGTTCAAAAGATATGTATGAGGTTTTATCTTCTGATCTGCCTTATGTTCCGGGATACCGGGGATGGCCAGACGGTGTAAATTGGGATTTCATTGTGAGGTGATGGGTGTTAACTGGTTTCCCATCACCTACCAGGTAGTTTTCTATGGGCTATGTGCCCTCTCACTGAGATGAACTATTTAGGTCGGTTTGGGGCATTGTGAGTATGCTGATGTCAGCGCCCCAGTGTCTGGACTCCGACCTGGTTTCGTAGGTTTCTGCATGGCCAATACCCATCCTTTGTTCTGGCCATGGCTTTGCAGAAAACCTCGAGACTGGGATGTAAGGTTTTTTACCTTTTTGTGGCTGGTCACGAGGTCCTGCGGCCATTTTAGGACCCACAGATTGTGACATCCTTTGTTAATCTGACCGCAGCCTTTCTCCGCTATCAGCCCCAGTCTCCCGTTTAAAATGTCCAAACTGCAGCTCTTTGGTATTGCGTTGCTTTTCAATGAGGGAAAACTTCTCAAATCTTACAGTCCCTCCTGTTGATTTGCATAACCCCAGCTTATTGAATCAATTAAATAAAGTGGTTGAGCAATGTTTTCCCGATTCTCCATATCCAGACCCCTGAGGTTTTAACTAAACTAGTGTTTCATTGCGAACGTACAGTCCCCATCTCTTAGGCTGATCTTTACTGCCCGTGTCCCGGGCAAAACTATATTACATGTACATTTTCATATCGGACATATACACCTACACCTTGTCCCAGGCCGATGCCTCCGCCATCCTCCTACTGGTGTCAGCTGCAATGTAGGACATGAAAACAATACAACAGTAAAACGATACATTTTTTTTTTACATTCCTTCACAAATTCGAATACAAAAACCTAGTTTATACAAATTTTTAAAAGGGGACAATATAAATCACAGTCTACTCGGTGCGGAGGGGGGGGCACGTCCTCCTAGCAGCTTGCGGCTGGGTCCTGCTCGCCCACCCGCACGTAACGGTCTTTCCATTCCCCTTGATGTACTCGGTTATTGAGGTGCTGCCCTCTTTTACATTTTACGCATATCAAATATAAGACTATACCCGCTTGTATCACAACTAATGCGTGTGACGCTATCCTAACCCAAGACGGGACCTCGATATTGGTGAACAGGTCCCACCATGGTGGGATCACGATGTCCAATATTTCGGACCCTATCTCTACGGTCTTTTGCTCCAGGGTGTAAAAATGTCTTTGCGACACGGCGACTGCCTTTAACAGGGTTGTGAGATGTTCGGGAAGAGGGGGAATGGCGTACCCGAAATGCGCTACAAATCGCTGCAGGTCAGTGAAGTTTTCCTGTACAGTGAGGTGAACCGTGGAGGGTTCAGGAATGGGGACAATTCGCTGCTGTGCCACTTGAACCTCTGCCCTGGGTTTAAAACAGAAGCTGCTGTCTCTTACCGGACACGAACCGTGCTGTCCGTGTCGATAGTACTGCGCTGCCGTGGTAACACAATAGGTACCACCCCCTATGTATGCCACCTGTGGGGGCACATGGCTCTCTGCCATTGCCTCCATGGTACAATTCATAGGCTTCGCGCCAGCAGTCCTGAACCCGCATTGCTGTTCTGAAAAAGCATTCAAGTGCTGAGGACACAATATGATATGTGCTCCCCGGCTCCGACACCCCGAGAGGTCAGTGCCCGTTATCGACTGCTCCCAGCGGATGACGTGCGATGGGACCGCTGCATAGCGAATATGGGCTCCCCCCTGAATGACTCCAATGTTCTCCACCCTGTACACTGGTGCGGGCCTTGTCGTCTTGCCCAACACTGGCATCCGCACCACTATTCCCATGACTGTGTGGTTTGACTGGCCACAATCTACGGGAACAGGGTATGCCTCCGATGCTAACCTGAGCTGGCACGGGGTGAGCGCGTTCTGAAAGGGTAGCAGCGCCTGTAGGTGCTTGTTACTGATCCAGGACGGGACCAATCCTCCCTTTAGGTCCTCGAGGTTGCTGCGGCCCTCGCCCAGCAACCATGCCCCGTACAGTATACACACCTCATTTTGCGCTGCCTGATCGGACGCGTTCCGATCTTCCCTGATCAGTGCGTTCACCGTGCCGGCATGCCTTTCCAGCTCGGCAATTATCTCGCGCAGGTGTAGTGTCATTGCCTGGTCCTCATGTAGCTCGGACCCCACGACCTTGTTCTCATCTGTGAGGATGTCTTTTAACTGCGCCTTTAACCTGTTAATCTGGGTCTGCAGCTCCACGGTATCTAGAGCGTTGACCACAGATGTCCCGGTGTTAAAGCCTGTAAATACATCATTTACTACACCCCTCCTATGCCTCCCCGTCTGACTCCAGTCCTCCGGCTCTTGGCTATACAAGCTCTCCTTGTCCACACTGGCAAGGTCGAACTCGTAAAATTGCCGGAACATGTTGGCTAGTAGCACCTGGTACAGTTTTTCAGTTTCCCTGGGGCACCACCCCGGCAACCGCACCTCGGTGAGGTTTAAGATCACCGAGGCTACCGCGTAGTGCACCCCCTGGTACAATACCTGGTCAGTCGGTATCAGTACCAGGCCATTCCCGGGCCCCTTAGTGGTTTGTGGGCAATCACCCTCCTGTGCTACTGCCAGTGGAACTGTGGGAGGTGTCATGCGTGGTCTGGTGATGAGTTCAGTGGCGTTTACCGGGATCGGGGAAAGGGGGATCCCACAAGCCCGCGAGCTAACTTCCCACCTCATCCCCTTACCGTCATCCTGCCACTGTCTCTGGAAAAATATGCTGTTGCCCGTGGGGCAACGATACCTTGAACCCCACATACACATATAAATCCCCTCATCCGGTTCCCACCATTTGTCCCAACACACACTCAACTGTTCTGTAGTCCCAGAAATAGTTCTGTGAGTGTTGTTGTTGAGTCTCTCCCACTCAACAGTGGAGTTGGCCATTGTCCTGCTCGTTTTCCTCAGCCACCACCGCCTGCTCGCGGGGACCTTCCCCGTGCATACCAGGCAGATCCTTTTGCCAACGGTGGCGCTGATCTTTTGGGCGATGATCTTGATCCTCGGGCACAATAATGAAGCGTCCCGATAAGCAAAACCTGGGGCGCTGGAATACTCTGAAGAGTTCGATCCCAGCCACCCCGGCCACCGGCCTTCATGGAAGTAAACTGCGGTCTCCTCCGCTTCTCTCCTTCCAGTCCCATCGGTCGTGATGGGAGCCGTGTCCCCGGAGCAGCCGTAGACGATGATGTCCTTGGTGTGGCCCCGATAGGTCCACCCACATCCGATCGCCGTGGCAAAGATCCACCACACGAGTGCCTCCTTCCACTCCAGAAAACAGATAAAGGAGAATGGTATAGCCAGCCTCTTGGGGAGCGCTTGGCTTTGTTAAACGCCTCTGCGGGCGGGTCTCTTGACCCCCAGCCTGCACCCCACACCCACACATCCTGGACGCATCATCTTTATTTAAACGCTAACTATCCCCACAAAACTTATCTAAAATAGCTTATCCTTATCTAAAATACCTATCCTTATCTATATTACCTAAAATACCTTAAATAGCTTATCCTTATCTAAAATACCTATCCTTATTTATATTATCTAAAATATAATACAGTGCCGCCTTCCCCGGGCGGCTCCGCTAATCCCTGTCAGGGCTGCAGCGGTTCGTCTCCTGCGGCTGCACCACGCTGTCTCCCACCTTTGATGCTCCGCAGCCTGTCGCTGCCTGGCGGGGGCTACACCTCCGCTGAAACGTAAGCTCCCTCCTCCCTACTTGGCTCCCTTCCCTCGGGGCGTGATCGACCTCTGGCCAAAACTTTCTAAGTTGGGGTTTCCTGCTGGATCTACGGAGGATCACCTTAGGCACTGCCCCCTGGACAGCCTGGCTGAGGACCGGTTCCTGCCGTGCCGCAGCTCGGGTACCCCCCGCAGCTGCCGACCCTGGCCCTTCCTCATCCAGCTCTGCCCCCTTGGTGCTGGGTATACCCGCGGCATCCGGCCTCACTCTACCTGTACCTACAGGTGGTGAGCCTTCGCTCGCTACCCCCGCCTTCCTGGTGCATGAGTCGGGGACGTTACTGTCGTCCCCCTCCGACTCCTCTTCCTCTGTAATGGGATCCAGCCCCTGGTCGAGCTGATCAGGCTCTTCCTCACCTGAATCCCACCCAAAACGGGAGACCCTCCATTCCTGGAGAATGTCCTCCCCCCTCACGCAGGCAGCCTTACCTGTCTGCGTGGCCTGCCTCATTCTTGGCTCGGAGTCCCCACTCACAGGGCTGGCCCCTGTGGTTGACCCCTGTGCCCCTGGTCTGTACAATTTACATTGGTTGACATGGAACCACTTACTCCGCCGGGGCATCTTCACGGCGTAAACCATGGGGCTGGCTTTATCTACAATGCTGTAGGGCCCCGTGTAGAGTGGTTCGAAACTACCTACCCTAGCGTAGTTCCGAACCATCACTAGTTCTCCTACCTCCCACTCCTGCAGCTTGCGTGGCTCCAGCAACAGCTTGTTGCCCAGGTGCTGCCTACCCATGTTCCCAGCCGCCTGCCCGTGGACCTGTTTTAGATGCTCGAAGAGGTTCTGGACAAACCTGTCCCTCTTAACCTCTTCGAGCTGACCCTCCGTGAGCACTGGGGCCAGAACATGAGTGGGAGTGCGCATAACCCTGCCAGTCATCAGCTCGTACGGGGAATACCCCGTGCTCTTAGACTGGCTGGCCCTGATCCCCATGAGGACTAGAGGCAGGACCTCCGCCCATTTTTGGGGCGAGCCCGTAGCCTCCTTCCTCAGCCTTTCCTTCAGGGTCCTGTTCATACGCTCCACAATCCCTGATGACTGGGGATTGTGGGCTACGTGCCACTTCCCCTCAATGCCCAGGAGCATGAGGGTGTTCTGCATTACCTGCCCTGTGAAATGACTCCCTTGGTCGGACTCCACAAAACGAGGGAGCCCCCACCGTGAGAACACCTCCCGGACCAGGATCTTGGCAGTACCCAATGCCGTAGCTGCCTTGCAGGGGAAAGCCTCCACCCACTTAGTGAACACGTCAACGAGGACGAGGCAGTACTTATAACCTCCTTGGGTGGTGGGCAAGGGCCCGATGTAGTCGATCTGGATCGACTGCCATGGTCCCTCCACCCTCCTGACGTGTCCCATGGGCACTTTCCTTTTCTGGGGGTCTGGGTTATTGGCAGCACAGACGAGGCAGCTGGCACAGAACTCACGGACCTCGTCCCTAAGCCCCGGCCACCATCCCGCCTGCTCTACCCGCTGCCAAGTAACCTCCGGTCCGGGGTGCCCTGCCCCTGGACCCTCATGTGCCAGCTGGAGGAACTCCCTCCTGTGCTGCTGTGGCACAACCCACTGTTCGGCATGGAAGAGCATGCCTTCTTTTACAGAGAGGGTCTCCTTACCGTAGAGACCCTCTACCTGCTTGCCCTCGCTAACTGCTCTGAGGACGGCTTTTAAAACAGGATCCTGAGTTTGGACGGTCCTCAGGTCCAGAGGTAATGTGACCTTTGGGGTCCCGACGTTACCCTCCTTACCCTGGATCACTGCTATCTGCCTGTGCCCATAGGGGTCCCAAAAAATGCCACTGCGGGCGCCCTCCTTGGCCAGGACGTCCGCCTGCTTGTTGCCCTCCCACCGGGGCTCTGTAGCGGAATGAGCCTTCACCTTATGGATGTAAACCTCCCTTTTCTCCCCTACTGCTGCTAAAATCTGCTCTAGCAGGGGTTTGACAGTTAAAGGCCTCCCGTCTGAGGAAGTGTATCCGCGACGGGACCAGATGGCCAGGTACTCTGTACACGAATTGCATGTGAACATACTGTCCGAGCAGATCGTGTACGGGGTTGGGAACCTCTCTGGGTGGGTAATTACGTACGCCACCGCGGACAGCTCAGCCTGCTGCGCGCTCATGAGACTGGGGAGCTTAATTGCCAAGGCAATGCCTGCCTTGGGGTCATAAACTCCACATCCCGTGAGTCGTTCGCCAGCTGACACCGTGCTGGAGCCGTCCACATAGATCTCCCGGCCTGTGGGATGGATCCCAGCCCGTAAACCTATGTCGACGTCCCAGACCCCCTCCACGGAACACCGATGGGCCGTTCCGGGATATATTAAATTTGCCGCGAGCTTGGGCTCGCACAGACCTTCAATTCTCAGATTCATCTGTGACAGGAGGAGGGTCCAGCGCGCGATGCGGGCGCTGCTGACAGTCCCATCCTTGATCCTTCCATCCAGAAGCATCTGGGTGGGTGTGTGATGGGTGAGGAGAGTGATTGGAGAGGTACCTGTGAAGATTAAAGCCCTCTTCACAGCCCAATGCGTGGCTAAAAGGTGCCTCTCGCAATTGGAGAAACTCCTCTCCACATCGGTGAGCACCCTGGAGGAGTACATCACTGGTCGCAGCCTACCGTGCCGTTCCTGCAGCAGCACGGCACTCAGGCTGTCCCCACTGGCTGCCACTTCCAGAGAAAACCCTTTCTCCCCATCTACGGCTCCTAAGGCTGGTGCGGTTTGCAGATCTCCTTTTAACTTCTCGAACGCGGCCTGGCAACCCTCATCCCAAGCCCACTCCACTCCCTTGTGTAGGAGTCGGAGTAGCGGGGCTGCGGTGGCCGCGTAGTCCTCGATGAAGTCTCTGCAATACCCGGTTAGTCCCAGGAAAGACCTCACACCCGTTACTGTATAGGGAATCGGCAACTCCTGCACTGACTCCCTCCTTGCCTGATCTATGGCTCTTTCCCCGGCACGGATGGTCAGACCCAAGAATTTTACTTCTGGCAGACCGATCCGTGCCTTTTTCGGATTTATTTTAAAACCCTTCCTAGCCATCAGCTCCAACAACTCGGTCAGCAGTGGACCGTGCTCCTCCTTTGTGTCTGTGAACAAAAGGAGGTCATCCACATACTGCACGACCTGGTGGCGCTGGCTAAACTCTCTCAGGCTATCCGCCATACACTGATGAAAAATGCTGGGGCTGTTGTGGAAACCCTGTGGCAAGCAGTTCCAGGTATACTGTTGCCCTTTAAAAGTAAAGGCAAACTTGTACTGGTCCTCCCGCCGCAGCGGAATGGACCAAAACCCATTGGAAATATCCAGCACCGTGAACGTGGTCGCGGATGCTGGGATACTTCCGATGAGGTCGGCAACTGCTGCCACCGTGGGTGCGCAGGCGGGGATGTTACTGTTGAGGACCCGGTAGTCCACCGTAGCCCTCCATGAGTTATCCGGTTTCCTAACCGGCCACAATGGAGAGTTTACGTGTGTGGCTATTGGCCTTAGTACGCCCTGCTGCACCAGTGAAGATATGGCTATCTCCAGATCGGGTTCTGCCTCCTTGGGGAAATTGTACTGCTTCTGGGGTCTGATCATGGGGTCCCCGTCTATGCTGACCTCGAACCCCACTACCCTACCACAATCGTGTTTGTGGGTCGCAAACGCGTTCAGGTTGCTCCCCACACACTCTTGTAATTCGGCCGGGACCTCTGCCACCATGCGCTCGAGATCGTAACCCTCGGGCGGCTTCATGGTGCACAGAGTCCCTTTCCCCTCCTTTCCCCTAATCACTATTATCTCCCCTTTACCGCCCTTGTCCACCCAAAGGCAGTGGTTCCGTAAGTCCATGAGGATCCCATGGCTTACTAGAAAATCGGAACCAATGATTCCCTTTCCACCCCCTTCTGTCCACTTCATTAGGATACACTCCCATGTGGTGCGGAGTGTCCCCAAATGAACGGACAGCGGGATGGAACGCGCGCCAGCCTGTTCCTTCCCTGTGAACCCCGCCAGTGCGAAAGGGACCCCTGTGGACAGGGGAGAGTCAAAGGGTTCCTCTGTGTGGACCACGGTGCATGAAGCCCCCGTGTCCAACAGATAATTGCCCCTTTGCTTCTCCACTACCATCTCCACAAGCGGCCTCTTCCACGCATCGTAGCGGAGAGGACACAGATAGGCGGGCTGTGCGGGCTGATGTCATTGGGGAATCTCCAGTGTCCCTCCCGTACCCTGGGAGCCGGTAGCGACTGCCACCTTCCCCTGTGCTGTCATGAGGGACCGCATCACCTCGATCATTGTCTCGATGATCTCGGGCTTAACTGGGACATCGGCTCGCTGGGTGGTGCCAACCCTATCCCCCTTAATGTGGACCCTGCAATCCTTTCGCCAGTGCCCCACCTTACCGCACTTAAAACACTTGGACTGTGCGGTAGGGTTACCCTCCTGTCGCCACCCCTTTTGGGCCGGTGCAGTAGCCTCCGCTACGTGCACCTTCCCTTTTACTAACCGGGTGGTCGTACTCCGGGTATTCCTATACCCAACCGTGAGACGGTCCAAAACCGCCTCCTCCGTGCTATTTGTGGGATCAAACCAGGCTTTCGCCTGTTCCCTGACGGCCGCCAGGCTGTTTGATACCAAACATCGGAGCCACTGGGCTCTCCCATTCCCGGCCAGGTCATCCCGCGCGGGGACGTGCGGGCAACTACTCTGATATACCGTCCATAGACGCGCCGCAAAAACTCTTGGGGGTTCTCCCTCCATCTGGAGGGTCTTCCCTAATCGGGCAAAAGGACCCTCATCCCCCACCCCCAAGACTTCCAGGACCTCGTCCCGCAGGAGATCGTAGGTCCTGGTCCCTCTTTTACTCTCATCTGAGAGGCATTGGAGGATCGAGCTGTCTAGGGAGAACAGCAACAATTTTGCCCGTTCTCCCTCGTCGCAACCGTTGATTGCGGCGGTTTGCTCGATCTCCCTGAAATGTATTGAGGGGTCCCCTGATCCGGACAATTTTGTAACATGCCCGATCATGGCTCTTAAATGCTGGGAGTTGTGGGGCACCACGATCTCGCTCTGAATGGGTCCTGTGTCCCCATTGTCCAGGGGGGGTCCCCGTCTGGTTTCCAGGACCGGGCACATGGGTGCCGGTGCCGAGTATTCTACCGGGAGCTCCTCTCTCTCTCTCTCCCCTACACTACCCCTTTCCCAGTATGCCTCGTAGCTAGGGGGATCGCGGAGTTTGGGGGCTGAAACCACCATGGTCTTTCTAAGGATCGGAACCGGGACCTTCACACCCGCTAGTGACTGGCCCGCTGAGGGGTTCATTAAACAAACCAGCCCGCTTGCTTTATTTAAAGCACTCCGCAGACCCTCTATCTCCTGCAGGCATGCCCCGTGGTCAGCCCCTTCCGACCTGTCCTCTAAAATCATTTTGTAGGCTGCCCTAACCCCCTTGAGGTTTTCTTCCTGGGTCTCCAGCTGGTGGCTCAGGGAAGCGCACTGCTCCCGGAGCCTGCCCTCACTGAGCATAGCCTCAGTAGCCTGACATTCCATGAGTTCTACCCTAGCTTCGTGGCGGTTGGTCACGACCCGGCGCTCTTTGTTTAAAGAGTCCAGAGCCTCAATCAGCTGGTTCCCACCCGCAGCCTTCTCCTCTACCTCCTCCTGAAGGTCCCTGATCTGGGCTGCCTGTGCCACAACCACACGGTCCAAAAGCTGGACCTGCTTTTTATAGCAGGTCAGCCAGACCGCCTTCTCTACAGATTTCTTATGGGCTGTACTGGCCGTCCACCGGATTGCTGCATCCAGTGGGCGCTTGTTATCTAGTAACGCACACATCCATTGTTTGGTGATATTCACCTTACTAAAAACATAGTCCGCAATGCGCTCATCCATTATGTCCCTAGGTTTAAAATCCTTTTCTGGTACACTATCATCCTGCTGCCAGTGTCCCTTCGTGGTCGCCATTATCTGTAAGGGGTTTCTGCGCCGAGCTTTCGCCCGACCTAAGGTCCCCGTGCCTTGCTCTGATCCCTTGACCAGGCCGTGCACACTGGTTCCCCGTGAGTGGTTCGACCCACTCACCCCTTACGGTTCTAGACACTGGGCTTAGATGCAGGAGCTCTTATAGTGCAGAAAAAATTCAACCAGACCAGATTTCAAAACCAGGGTTTAAATGAAAAGGGCTTTTATTCAGCACTTGGGACTATTGTCCATGAATACTTATTATACAGTTCGATAAGACATATCTATAATACACATCCCGAATACATGAATATCTTTTATTTATTAATCACAAAACGCACAGTTCACAAGACATATACCCGAATACCCTTTTCGCTGAAAACTTAAAAGCACACAGTTCCACGAGACATATATCCGAATACCTTCTTCGCTGAATTCTTGAAACACACACAGTTACACAAAACGTATACACGAATACCCTTTTACTTATGAATTCTTAAACACAGTTCTGCAAGACACATACACGACTGTCAGATGGGGAACGCACGACGCATCGCAACCTTGACCAAACCCTATTTTTAATACACACCCAACGTTTATTCACAACCACCCTCCTCTCTACACTAAACTATGTCCAGGATATGTAGGATTTGAAGTGCATGCTCACCATGGGGTTATTACTGGGGTTACTGGCTGTTCGGTTTTTGCAGTATTTCTTTTCGAGTTGCGTGCCTGTTCCTCTCTCTCGCATCCGTTCTTCTTTCCGACTTTCTTCTTGACTTCAGACTTCGAACCCGGTTTTCTCTGCGCTTCTTGCCTCCTGTCCGTCTTAACTTTTTCACTCAAAGTAGTGGGCAGTTATACTGTTCCTGACCCGTCCTATCTCCCGCCAGATCTTGGAATCCTTTTGTTCAAAAGATATGTATGAGGTTTTATCTTCTGATCTGCCTTATGTTCCGGGATACCGGGGATGGCCAGACGGTGTAAATTGGGATTTCATTGTGAGGTGATGGGTGTTAACTGGTTTCCCATCACCTACCAGGTAGTTTTCTATGGGCTATGTGCCCTCTCACTGAGATGAACTATTTAGGTCGGTTTGGGGCATTGTGAGTATGCTGATGTCAGCGCCCCAGTGTCTGGACTCCGACCTGGTTTCGTAGGTTTCTGCATGGCCAATACCCATCCTTTGTTCTGGCCATGGCTTTGCAGAAAACCTCGAGACTGGGATGTAAGGTTTTTTACCTTTTTGTGGCTGGTCACGAGGTCCTGCGGCCATTTTAGGACCCACAGATTGTGACATCCTTTGTTAATCTGACCGCAGCCTTTCTCCGCTATCAGCCCCAGTCTCCCGTTTAAAATGTCCAAACTGCAGCTCTTTGGTATTGCGTTGCTTTTCAATGAGGGAAAACTTCTCAAATCTTACACCATTCAGGATCAGTAGAGTAATAATTTCGCAGATTCTGAGAAAGGGTCACGACCAGTTAGTTGTTGGTCCATTTTTCAGTCTGAAGAAGGGTCCTGATGTGAATCGTCATCTGTCCATTTCCCTTCATAGATACTGTCCAACTTGCACAGTTTGTCCAGCAGTTTTGTTTTTGTTCAAGATTCCAGTATCTGCATGGTCTTGCGTCTTGATCTTTTCACATTGTCCACTCTGGCCATTTATGTAGATTAATGGTGCTAAACCCATTTGAAATTAATACAATTATTATTAATCTATTACATCATGCAAGTGTATAACACAAACGTGCATATATGACTTGGTCTGTTTTAGATGCTTATTAAAAATAAACATATGACAATTCATATTAAGCAACCACAGTTTGATAGAAAACTAAATGTCGCCAACATCTTGGCTTTGCTGTCCCAAACAAAATAGAGCACTGATGCCTAATCTCTTCTCAGCAATAGGTGATAAAAAGCAATCTCATAAGAAATGTAATATGGCCATTCAGATCTGTTATTCAATTCTAAGGTATCACAATGATTCAATTCTCATTATCTTATGATATAGAGCCCACCAAAGCTATATTGCTCTCAGAGCAATCTCATCATTCCCACTCCTCCATGTATTTCCTTGTAATCTATTATTTCTGATATGCCATCAACATCCCTTTTCACCTTTCATCCATCTACAGGAGAGATAATTTACAATAGCCAATTAACTTACCAACTAGCCTATCATTTGGGCGTGAGGGAACTCTGGAGCACTTTGGGGAAACTCTACATGTCAAGTTTAGTTTATTGTCATATACACAGATACAATGAAAATTTAGCTTGCTGCAGATCACAGGCACCTAGGCTCAGACAACAAATGTAAATTTACTGTAGACTCCCAACCTTATGCTCATGGTAACGGCGAGAAGTGGGTCTTACCCTGACAGTGGGGATCATTGATACAGATGTCACTTTTTTGAGGCAGCGTGTCATGTTGATGTTTTCAATGGTAGGGAGGTCTGAGCCCATGAACGATTGGGTTGAGTCCGCCACTCTTTGCAACCTCTTGCATTTCTGTGCATTGGTATTGCCATACAACCAGTCCAGATACTTTCTACAGTACATAGGTTTGTTGGAGTATTTGGTGATATGCCCAGTCTCTGTAAACTTCTAAGACAGTAAAGTGAAGCCTTCATGATTACATCTCTGTTCTGTGCCCAGGGCAGGCCTCTGCGATCTTAACACTTTAGGAGTTTGAAGCTACTATATCTCTCGACTGTCAACCCACCAAAGAATAGTGGCATGTAGCCCTCCGACTTTCCCTTTCTGAAGTCAGTGATTGTTGACATTGAGCGAGAGGTTGTTGTTGCAGCATCACTCAACCAAGTGTTCTATTCTCTCTCCTGTAAGCTAACAGATTACCATCCATGATTCAGTCAACATTTGTCCATTAGCGAATGTATGTATGACTCTGAAGCTGTGCTTAGCCACATAGTCAAGGGTTTAGAGGGGATTAAGCAGGGGGCTTAGCAGATAGCTGTGAAGTGCATCTCTGTTAAAGTCAGTGTGGAGGAGATGTTATTATCAATCTGCACTGATTAAGATCTGCCAATGTTGTTCCTTTAAGAAGGGAAGGAGAGGGAATCCAGGGAATTATAGGCCAGTGAGCCTCACGTCAGTCCAATAAAGCTCCGTCATGACTTCCTGACTCTTATGCTCAATGCTCCGGCCTACAAAAGGAAGCAAAACAGTATGCCTTCTTGATCACTCTAACTACTAGTGTGGCTGCTTTCAGGGAGTAATGGACTTGGACCCAAGATCCCACTATACATCAATGCTGTTAAGGGTCATGCCATTAATTGTTTATTTTTCCTTTACATTGACCATTTCTCTGCCCATTTCTGTAGCTAATCTATACAAGTTCATAAGACAGTAAACAAAATTAGGCCATTCGACTGCTCTGCCATTTGATAATGGCTGATTTATTTTCCCCTCTCAACCCTATTCTCCTGCCTTCTCCCTGTGACCTTTGACACCCTTACTAATCAAGAACCTATCAATCTCCACTTTTAAAATAGCCAATGCGTTGGCCTCCACCGCTGTCTGTGGCAATGAATTCCTTTGTTTCACCACCCTCTGCCTAAAAAAATTCCTCCACATCTCCATTCTAAATGTGCGTCCTTCTATTCTGAAACTATGCCTTCTGGTTCTAGACTCTCCCACTACTAGAAGCATCCTCTCCACATCCACTCTATCTAGGCCTTGCATTATTCAGTATGTTTCAATTAGATCCCCCGTCATACTTCTAAGCTCCAGCAAGTACAGGCCCAGAGCCATCCAACGCTCCTCATACATTAACCCAGTCATATCCTGGATCATTCTCATAAACCTCTGGACACTCTTCAACGCCAACACATCCTTCCTCAGATATGGGGCCCAACTTCAAATTTATTGCAAACAGCATTGGTCCCACCACCAATCCCTGCAGATTTCCACTAGTCACACACCTCCAACCTAAATATTTTCCTTCCACCACAACCCTTTGTCTTCTATCAGTCACAAAACAAAAGCATCACAAAATTGGCTAATTAAAAACAAATTATCTTTAACATTTTAAACAATCTTAAATGTTAACAAACTGATGTGTTGATTAGAAATCTTTGTTATGTTCATAATCAATATTTACACAGAATAATTTGATTGCATGAAGAATCATTAGTTGTTTTTTCACAGGATTTCAATGCTCAGTGTAGAAATCATATCTGACATGAGTTTTTAATTTCAGTCATGTTGTAATTTTGAAATGCCCTGGAAACAAAGAAAAAGTAATTAAAGGCAGTTTGTTCTTCATAATGGAACACAATAGGAATTCACTCCACATTATTGTATCATTATTATAGGTAATGATGTAGGTTACTAATAGGTTAATTGCATTTTTAAACACACTTGAGAAAATAATTAGCTGGAAATGATTATTGAAAGTATTTTGACTTGAACAAAATTTCAAAACCATTATAGAAACAATTATTTGCAGGAAATGGCCATCAATGGCAATGCTCACATTGGTCGCCCATCCCTAATTATCCTTGTGAAGCTGGTTATGAACTGCCTTCCTCAATTGCTGTAGTTTGAATGGGGAAGTGCTGTTAGGCAGTTCCATTATGGAGAAGCAGCAATGATAAAGGAACAGTGATATAATTCCAAGTCAGAAAGCTATGTGATTTGGACAGCTGTGCTCATGTACCTGATCCCAGGTGGCGAAATTTGTGAGTTTGAGAGGTTCCATCAAAGCAGGCTTTGTGAATTACCTCTCTGCATTTTATAGCTGACACACTGCAGTCACAGTGAGCCCGTGATGGAGGAAGCAAATGCTTTTGATGGCACATTTTGTGTCATGAATGTTGTTAAGCTTCTTGAGAGTTGCTAGAGTTGCACTCATCAGGTCAGAGAAGAACATTTTACTGTGACTCGAGTCTTTGAGATGTAGGAAAGACTGGGGAGCCTGGAGCATATCATGCGCTATAGGTTAACTAGCGTTTGATATTTTTCTGTGGTAATGGTGCTGATCCAGTTAAGTTTCTGGTGCTCAACCCCAACTCTGTGCATTTTAATTGTGCAGAGAAAAGCAAATTATACGAGAAGATAGATACAATGAAAAATAAGGGCTCTGATTCATTGTATGTTCAGCAATAAGTTGCAGAAACCTTTATAAATGTAATCATCATGACATACCAAAGAAACATACAAAGATAATTCACGATGAGAATATTTTAAAAAAATGGGCCAATTTTATTTGGTTCAGAAGTAGATTAAACATAAAAATAGATTCAATGAGCACTAGCTAATAAAAGAAAGAACAAAATACATTAACAAGGGAACTAATTTAGTGGAACCATTGAATTTTGTGGAAATTTAATTCTGGATATGTGAGATTACACATACATAACCACCTTTACAAAGCCCTAGCCCTAATAAAGTTAAAAAATAAATAAACAAATGATTGTTCAAAATTTAAGAGAGTGACTTAAAGTTCAAGTAGAGCTTAAAAGCAATATCGGGCACTGAAGAGGTTTTTTCAGCACTGCAGAGCCTTTGGACAAAGTGATCATGTGATGTAATATTGATGGCACTATAAATCCCTCACAGTGATGCATTATGTTCAAGATGGGTGGGTTATTAAATACAAAATCTTGATATGGGTGGGAGGGGAGAGGGTGGGGGGGAGGAGGGGTGAGGGCAGGGGTGGGGGAGTGGATTTGGGGGAAAGCGGGGAGGGGAGGGGTGGGGGAAGTAGGGGGGGTGGGGGAGGGGTGGGGGGAGAGCAGGGGGTTGGGTGGGAGAGGGGGGGGGTGGGGCGAGTAGGGTTGAGGGGGACATAGACCGTTGTGATTTGGTGTTGAAGACCACTGGAGAAAATATGTCTTCAATTAAATTAGGTATGATTTTTTTTTGATAAATGAAACTCTTTCTTCATAACTTAGTCACACATTTTATGACCATTGTTCTTTTATTCAATAAATTACACACCGGGATGTGTAAGGAAAAAGCAAAATAGAAAAAGCAAAACAAAACAATTTTTTCTTTGTTCTAAAAAGTATTTCTGTTCAATAACCTTTCTATAATAGTAGAATATACTCATGATAGGCCTGACATTGTACATTTAGTCCAAGAACTACAGACTGTTGGAAATAATAGTCGTTTTTCACACATGAATGTAGTGCAACACGTATGTGCATTTGGCGTGCATATTTGTTTTGCTGAAAAGTTGCATTATGCGTCATATTATGAATTTTGATGTAAAATTCTGAACTTTGGACATCAAAATTCTGAATTTGTAAAATCAAATGTTGGGAGGTCTGATGTAGCTACATTTTCAGTATGCTGAGGTGTTGACTTTTTAAAAATAAATGATGCACCCTGACCTGAACCTTCCTGGTATTTTCTGTTATTAAATAATATGCTATTACCTTTCCTGTATCCTATATTTACTATATTTACTGTATCCTATATTGTATCCTATATTTCCTATATTTACTGTATCTGAACACTAGTCTTTTGCAAATCATGTGCGAGGGCATCCAGATCGTTGTGCATCTCCAATCTTCTTAACCTCTCCATTTACTACTTTCCTATATCCGTCTCGGGTATAAAATTCCAAAGATTTACCACTTACTATTTGAAGAAATTTATTTAAATCATAATCCTAAATGGCCTACTCATTATTCTGAGACTATGACCCTTATTTATAGATTTGTCAGCCAGGAGAAACATCCAGCTTATTGCACCACATAAGAATTTTCCACATTTCAATGAGATCTCTCATTCTTCTAAAGTTTGGAGAAAACATCAGTCTCTCCTCATATTGCATACCTGCCATCCCTGTTCTAGTCGATCTTCACTGCACTCCTATGTGACAACGATATACGTTTTTCAGGCGAGGAGACCAAGATGATAACAATACTCCAGTTGAAGACTAATCAAGGATTCTTTAATTGCACTCAGATGTCTTTACTCCCATAGTTAAATTCCCTCATAATTTGTAGGAATAAACTGCAGATGCTGATTTAAACCGAAGATAGACACAAAATTTGCTTGCAGAATCTGATTGTTGGCTTTCAGTAATCTGTGTACATCTAAACCTTGATCCCTTTCAATACCAGCATTACCCATCCTCTCACCATTTGAACATGCTAAGGATTTAGATTTAGAGATACAGCGCGGAAACAGGCCCTTCGGCCCACCGAGTCTGCGCCGCCCAGCGATCCCCGCACATTAACACTATCCTACACACACTAGGGACAATTTTTACATTTACCCAGTCAATTAACCTACATACCTGTACGTCTTTGGAGTGTGGGAGGAAACCGAAGATCTCGGAAAAAACCCACGCAGGTTACGGGGAGAACTCCGTACAGACGGCGCCCGTAGTCAGGATCGAACCTGAGTCTCCGGCGCTGCATTCGCTGTAAGGCAGCAACTCTACCACTGCGCCACCGTGCCGCCCAGAGTTTTCTGTTGTAGGTACCAAAATCGATAATTTCAAAGGTGTGTAAGAAAGAAAACTGCAGATGCTGGTTTAAATCGAAGGGTCTCGACCTGAAACGTCACCCATTCTTTCTCTCCAGAGATGCTACCTGACTTGCTGAGTTACTCCAGCATTGTGTCTACCTTCGATAATTTCAACATGTTATGTTGCATCTGCCATGTTGTGGCGCACACATTCAGATTGTTTGTATCTCCTTGAAGCCTCTTTGCCTCCTTCTTTCTACGCATAATACCACCTAGTATTGTGTTAGATTATAGATATTAATCATTTAAAGTAGAATAAAAATCTAGTCACATTAAATTGCAACAACATTGTAAAAACTCACCTGAAATATACTTTAAGGCAGGACATCTGCCGTCTGTATGCAGACTTTTTATATATGGCTCCAGGCACACAATAATATGATTGTCTTCTAAATTGGCTGAGCAAGCCAGTCAGTTCAGCATCAATTTAAGATAGACAACACATTGTAGCAACTTACTCATCACAGAAATTAATGCTGTGCTTTTACAATGTGGAGTGAATCAAAATGTTAAAGGAACTGTGTTCTGTTAAGTTGTTGCTGTAGAATAACTAATGCTTAATCAAACTATAGCATAATTAAACAACTAAGAGAGAAATTGAGTTGAACCTTGGGAATAATTATCCTACGATTCTGGCATCAGAAAGTTACTCCATGGGTATAGGCCTTGAAAATTTGCAAGACAGTGTTAACAAAAGATTTAGAGGCTAATTTCTTCTTTATAATAATGTTTAAACAATGAAGATTGTGAATCATCATCAACAATGTAAGAAGAGTAAGAAAATGACTGCAGATGCTGGTACAAATCGAAGGTATTTATTCATAAAGTGCTGTAGTAGCTCAGCAGGTCAGGCAGCATCTCAGGAGAGAAGGAATGGGCGACGTTTCGGGTCGAGACCCTTCTTCAGACTGATGTCAGGGGGGCAGGACAAAGGAAGGATATAGGTGGAGACAGGAAGTCAGTGGGAGATCTGGGAAGAGGGAGGGGAAGAGAGGGACAGAGGAACTATCTAAAGTTGGAGAAGTCAATGTTCATACCACTGGGCTGCAAGCTTCCCAGGCGAAATATGAGGTGCTGTTCCTCCAATTTCCGGTGGGACTCACTATGGCACTGGAGGAGGCCCATGACAGAAAGGTCAGACGAATGGGATGGGAATGATATGTTATCAACATATAATAATGATTCTGCTATGTCTTTCTAAAACATGAATTGCATATAACGTCATCGGTGAATTAGGGAAAACAGTGTTATGCGGGCCAAGTTGGTTGGAACACCATTTTGATCGGGAACTAGAGAACCACTTAAAAGTTACAAGCAGAAAAAAAGCTGCCTTGGAAAAAAAGTCAGTGTTGGTAAAAGACACCTCTGTAGCGGCCCCTGGTGGTGAGCCACACGAGGTACACAACCTTTGGCTCGTCAGAGATCACGAGGTGCCCCGGGGGGTATGGGATTTTTGGCGCAGGCGGCAGATAAAGGAGTGAGTGGAGAGAGAGTAAGTGGTGCAGTGAAATAAAGTGGTGTCGGATAAACTTGGTCTGCTGCCTTGTTCTTGGACGGACAGCTCCGTGTCCACTACATCTGGTGACCAGCCGACTTCCAAAATAGACATTTTGGAGGATCAGAATGCATGCTGCTAGCGACCAACCAGCCATCGCCGCCGACCAGGCCCAACTCGACACAGTCACCCTGAAACTGCCTACTTTCTGGACCGCCCAGCAGTGGGTATGGTTTCAACAGGCCGAGGCACAGTTTTATCTTCGCGGTGTCATGACTGACGAGACCCGCTACTATTACGTGGTTGGCGCGCTCGACCAAGAGACAGCTGGTCGGGTACTTCCCTACCTGCGGAATCCACTGGCGGCCGAGAAATATGGGGGCTTCAAGGCGCTGCTACTCCGTACTTTCGGCCTCAGTCGTCTGGAACGAGCGGCCCGTATTTTCAACATGGGCGGGCTGGGCGACCGAAAGCCCTTGGTCCTAATGAGTGAGATGCTCTCGCTCATGGACGGCCACCAGCCCTGCATGTTATTCGAATACGCCTTTTTGCAGCAGCTTCCGGATGATATACGCCCACTCCTCGCAGGGGTGAGTTTCCAAGACCCTCTAGCTCTAGCAGAGCGTGCCGACGAGCTGTGGCTGGCCGGGCGGCAGGGAGTGGGCGCGCTGGATCGTGTGTCCACAGTGCCCGGGAAGGCGCGGCGGCCTAGATCCACACCTGCCGGGGCCTCCACGGAGCCCTCTGAGCCTGCCGGAGAAGCCCGTGGAGGAGCATGGTGTTTCTGCCATCAGCGCTGGGGCTCGGCGGCCCGCCAGTGCCGCCCGCATTGTACGTTTCCGGGAAACGCTCGGGCCAGCCACCGGTGATCATGGCGTCAAGATTCACCGCCTATACGCCTGGGACCGGCGGTCAGGCCAAAGATTTCTAGTGGATACAGGGGCCGAGGTCAGCGTTGTGCCCCCGTCCGGGATGGACACGTGTGCAGGCAAGCAGGGGCCCTCGTTAACCGCTGCTAATGGCAGCCCCATACGGTCGTATGGCGTCCGCACCATTCCCATGATCTTTGGCGCTTGCCACTTTTCCTGGACATTTACCGTGGCGGACGTATCCCAGCCACTGTTGGGCGCGGATTTCCTCCGGGAGCAATCTCTGTTGGTGGACGTGAGGGGTCAAAGCCTTGTCCATGCTTCTACGTTTGAAGCAATTCACTTACGCCCTCCTGCGTACGCTGTGCCAGTCCGCAACCCGGTGGCGGTGGTGGATAACATCTACGTCCAGATTTTAGCCGACTTCCCAGCAATCCTGACCCCTCAATTCAACTCAACCAACCCGAAACATATAAGATAATTAGGGGATTGGACACATTAGAGGCAGGAAACATGTTCCCAATGTTGGGGGAGTCCAGAACAAGGGGCCACAGTTTAAGAATAAGGGGTAGGCCATTTTGAACGGAGATGAGGAAGAACTTTTTCAGTCAGAGAGTGGTGAAGGTGTGGAATTCTCTGCCTCAGAAGGCAGTGGAGGCCAGTTCGTTGGATGCTTTCAAGAGAGAGCTGGATAGAGCTCTTAAGGATAGCGGAGTGAGGGGGTATGGGGAGAAGGCAGGAACGGGGTACTGATTGAGAGTGATCAGCCATGATCGCATTGAATGGCGGTGCTGGCTCGAAGGGCTGAATGGCCTACTCCTGCACCTATTGTCTATTGTCTATTGAAGCATGGGGTTCAATGCCATATTCTCACTTTGGGGCCACTGCTTCATGCCCGCGCCCACAGACTGGCCCCCGACAAACTCCATTTTGCGAAAGCAGTGTTTCGAAAGATGGAAGCCATGGGAATTGTTCAACGCTCAAACAGCCCATGGGCTTCCCCACTGCACATGGTGCCCAAGGTCTCTGGCGGTTGGAGGCCTTGTGGCGACTACCGCCGCCTGCATGACGCCACAATTGCAGACCGGTATCCCATCCCGCACATTCAGGACCTCTCTGCCCATCTGGCTGGGGCTAAGTTCTTTTCTAAGATTGACTTGGTCAGAGGTTACCATCAGATCCCCGTGCGACCGGAGGATGTTCAGAAAACCGCCATCATCACCCCTTTCGGATTGTTCGAATTCCTGCGTGTGTCCTTTGGCCTTAAGAACGCCGCGCAGGCATTCCAACGCCTGATGGACACCGTGGGGCAGGAGCATTGTGCCCACATCCCTCTGTTGTATCTGCAACTCAACGAATTTGTGCTTGTGATCAACCCGGATAAGTGCCGGTTCGGCCTCCGAGCTGTCGATTTCCTGGTCCACCATGTGATGCAGCACGGTGCGGTGCCCTTACCAGACAGGGTGGAGGCCATTCGCCGGTTTCCACGGCCGTCCACAGTGCGGGGCCTCCAGGAGTTTGTGGGCATGGTTCAATTTTACCACCGATTTGTGCTGGCAGCGGCAAGGATACTGCGGCCCCTATTCCAGCTGTTGTCGGGTAAGCGGCGGGACGTGCAGTGGACCGACTTCACCGTGGCAGCTTTTGAAGGGGTGAAAGAAGCATTGGCTCGGGCGACGATGTTAGTGCATCCACGTGTCGAGACCCCAACAGCACTAACCGCGGATGCCTCGGACTCTGCGGTCGGTGGCGTGTTGGAGCCATCTTTGTACGGTCACTGGCGGCCTCTTGCCTTTTTCAGTCGCCAGCTTAGCCTGGCAGAGTGTAAGTACAGCACATTCGACCGGGAGCTGCTCGCCTTACACCCGGCGGTTCGGCAATTTCGGTATTTCCTGGAGGAAATCGCCTTCACCGACCATAAGCCTCTCACTTTCGCTTTCGCTAAGGTTGCGGATCCCTGGTCCGCTCGGCAGCAGCGCCAACTCACGGCAATCTCGGAGTTTACCATGGACATCCGCCACATCGCCGGGAAAAGTAACCTGGTCGCAGACGCCCGGCCGGTGGTAGCCACTCTCGACATGGCCCCGGGAATTGATTATTCTGCTTTGGCGGCAGCGCAGCTGGGGGACGAGGAGATGAAGGCATATTGCAATGCCATCACGGGTCTGGTGCTCGAGGACGTTCCTTTGGGTCCCGCCGGTATCACTGCCCTGTGTGACACCTCCACAGCCTGTTGTTCCCGTGGCCTGGCGCCGTCGGGTTGTCGACGCTATTCACGGTTTGGCCCACCCATCTATTCGGGCGATGGTGGCATTGGTTGCTGCAAAATTCGTGTGGCATGGGTCGCAGAAGCAGGTCGGTCATTGGGCCCGGACGTGTATTGCATGTCAAACATTGAAAGTTCAGCGGCACATCCGGGCGCCAGTTCAAGACTTTGCAGTGCCTCGCCGGCGTTTTGTTTATATTCATGCGGCATCTCACATCTACTTACGGTGGTGGCCAGAGGCCATCCCGCTCATTGGCACCTCAGCCTTGTCCTGTGCACGTGCCCTGGTGGCCTATTGGATTGCCCGTTTCGGGGTACCGCTGGACATCTTGTCCGACCGGGGTGCCCAGTTCACGCCAGAACTGTGGTCCGCAATGGCTTGCCTGTTGGGGACTCAGCTCCATCACTCGACGGCTTACCACCCCCAGTCCAATGGGTTGGTGGAACGTTTCCACCGCCGTCTTAAGGACGCTTTGAAGGCACGCCTCACCAGTCCCGGCTGGATGGACGAGTTGCCGTGGGTCCTGTTGGGGATCCGCACCGTCCTTCAGGAAGACTTGCAATCTTCATCGGCGGAATTGGTTTACGGCTTTACGCTCACCGTGCCCGGGGAATTTATTCCAACCACGGGCGGCCCCCAGGAGTCACCGTCCATGTTGGTCCGTCTGTGGGAGAGGATCGGCGCCCTGTCCCCTGTCCCAACGTCTCGGCATGGGGTCACTCCATTATATGTGCCTCTGGCTCTCGCCGACAGCTCGTATGTTTTCCTTCGGCGCGATGCACACAGGTCGCCCTTGCAGCGGCCGTATGAAGGTCCTTTTCCGGTGCTGCGACATGGGCCCACGACTTTTGTATTGAACATGGGGGGTCGGCATGAGACTGTATCGGTGGCTGGCTTGAAACCGGCCCATTTGGACCTGAGTGAGCCAGTACGGTAGGCCCAGCCTCGTCGTCGGGGGCGCCCGCCATCTTGGGTCCAACCTAATTTGTCCTTACAGGGCAGGCCCCTTTTGCGCGGGGATGTGCGTACAATGTCCGGCTGCCTCGTTCGGCTGCCCGTCCGTTTTTACGCCTCTGGTTCTGGGGGGGGGGGTCATGTAGTGGCCCCTGGTGGTGAGCCACATGAGGTACGTAACCTTTGGCTCGTCAGAGGCCAAGAGGTGCCCCGGGGGTGTATGGGTTTTTGGCGCGGGCGGCAGATAAAAGAGTGAGTGGAGAGAGAGTAAGTGGAGAAGTGAAATAAAGTGGTGTCGGATAAACTTGGTCTGCTGCCTCATTCTTGGACGGACAGCTCCGTGTTCACTACACCTCTTTATATGTAACCTCTCCCCAATAATTAGACACCTTTGTCTCTTAAGAACATAATATATAGTTTCACCATGAGGCCATTGAAATTGAGAAGAAATTACTTCAATTGATACATTTGCAATGATACCCTATTAAACAATGTAACATACAGTTATGTTACATTGTTTAATATACGGGGCTCTCGTTGTCGACCTCCCCATGGTGAGCCTTGTAAACTGACCTCAGTCAGGTGAACGACAACAAACAGAGACAGCAGAAGCAGTAGCAGCTTCAAACGCAAGAAGAAGAAAGTTTAATATACCATTGCACATGTATCTAGAGAAGCGATTATTTGTCAATTTCAACGGCCTTCTGTAGTGAAACTAGCAGCTGTGTTCTTCAGAGATTTTAATATTTTTAGCTTGCAGTAATAAAAAATAATTTATAGCTATTAAAAAGACTTAGTTTTGAAAATCTTCCAGAAAATAAACATTATTTTATTTTAGTGACTCTGAAACGCTCTTGCTTCCAACCCTCTTTTCCCAATGACACTATTATTTTTATAATGCCATTTTATATAACGTTTAGTTTTCCAGGAACTCAATTATCACTTTAAAACAGAACTAACTGCTTTCAGGTTATTTTAACCATGGGAATCAATAAATAGATATTGTCTCAGACTGCACATGTTATTATTTTACCTACATTTCCTGATATTTGTGAATAAAAAGGTTTGCTGCAGTAAGAGTAAACAATTGATGAATGACTTCAAAGGCTGGTGATAGTTCTATTAATATGGTAATATTAATTGAATTTTAAAAGAAATATTCATAAATCGGATATGAGTGTTGTCCATCCCCCTGTAACAACACTCCTCCCTTAGGGCCATTCCGCTCCCCATCACCGGTAGACAGGCTAGGAGAAGCCAATGATCCACACCACAAACAACGCCAGGCTGCTGGAAAGCAACGGCATCCTGGACAGAGCTTTGGACAGAGCTGAGACCACAGTCAAAGGAGAAACAGCTGTGCCCAAAGATAGACACAAAAAGCTGAAGGAACTCAGTGGAACAGGCAGCATCTTTGGAGAGAAGGAATGGGTGACATTTCGGGTCGAGACCCTTCTTCAGACAACGTCACCCATTCCTTCTCTACAGAGATGCTACCTGCCCCGCTGAGTTAAGAGTCAAGAGTTTTAATGTCATGTGTCCCAGATAGAACGATGAAATTCGTACTTGCTTCAGCACAACAGAATATGTAAACATAGTACATTGTAAACAAATGAGAGAGAAAAAAAAATTCAGTGTGTGTATATATACACATACCCACAAGTACTCCACCAGCGACTCCGCCGACTCTCGCCACTCCATTGCCCACCAGCGGGCCACAGCCGTTGCCTTACCTGAGTCCCAGGCTCAGCACCAGGCCCACAGCCTCCACGATGCAGACTCCAACAACACGTGGTCTGGCTCTGCTGGGTCCCACTGCTCCCCCACTCCTACAGGAAACCTCAATGGGGATTCCACTGGTTCTTCCTCTTCCCCTTTTAACCAGGTGGCCCCAGCTCCTTCCCACCCGTACAATAGTCCTCATGCCCCCCTCCTCTCTGAACACCCCCCCCCCACCAGACAATAGCCCTGGCCTCCATCTACTCACCTGCCTTTCTCAGACCCCAACCTCCACCCTTGTGCGTTCACCATCTCCTCTGACCTCCCCCTTTCTGATATGGAATGGTCTGTCCTCATCAGAGGCCTCACCTGTGTTCCCCTCCGCCACGATGTAGAGCTCTTCTTCCGTAGCTTCTGCCTCTGACTATGGGAAGGTCCTCACCACCCAGTGATGACCCCTTCTCTCTCTCTGAGAAGGGGTCATCACTGGGTGGTGAGGACCTTCCCATAGAAATCTCCACCCGACCCCCTCCTCTTGGACTTCCCCAGATGGCCCCTTAACCTTCTTTAGACCTTTTCATTTCCAACTGTCAGCAGGACATCAACCATCTCAACTTTTCCACTCCCCTTCCTTACTCTAACCTCTCCCCCTCTGAACGACAGCCCTCCGCTCACTCTGCAGCAACCCCGACTTGATAATCAAACCCGCCGTCAAGGGAGGTGCTTGGTAGTTTTGCACGCTGACCACTAGCGGGCTGAGGCCAGGCGACAACTCTCAATCACCTCCTCCTACTTATCCTTGGACCATGACCCCATAGACGAGCACCAGACCTTAATATCACACACCATTTCTGATTTTATGACTTCCGGCACTCTGCCCTCTAAAGCCTTCAACCTTATCGTTCCCCAGCCCTGCACGGCCTGATTTTATCTTCTCCCCAAAATCCACAAACAGAACTGTTCTGGCAGACCCATTGTTTCTGCTTGTTCATGTCCCACCAAATTAATTTCCACATACCTCGACTCCATCCTATCCCCCATGTCCAATCCCTCCCTATCTATGTCCAAGACACCTCACATACTCTTCGGCTCTTTAACGACTTCCGGTTTCCAGGCCTCCACTCCCTCATCTTTGCCATGGATGTCTAGTCCTCTACACCTCCATCCCCAATCAGGAAGGTCTTAAAGCCCTCCGCTTCTTTCTCGACCGCAGAACCAGCCAATTTCCATCTACCAATACTTCTCTGCCTAGCAGAGCTGGTCCTTACCCTCAAAAACTTCTCCTTCGACTCCTCCCACTTCCTCCAAATCCAAGGCGTAGCTATGGGCACTCGCATGGGCCCCATCATTGCCTGCCTCTTTGTAGGGTACGTCGAACAATCACTGTTCTAGGTGGACACTGGCCCTATTCCTGAACTCTGCCTCCGCTACATTGATGACTGCATCGGTGCTACCTCCTGCATCAATGCAGAACTCACTGACCATCAACTTCACGACCAATTTCCATCCTGCACTCAGATTCACTTGGACCAACTCCGACATCTTTCTACCGTTTCTGGATCTCACTGTCTCCATCACAGGCAACAGACTATTGACATCTACTACAAACCTACTGACTATCATAGCTATCTAGACTACACTTCTTCCCAGCCTGCTTCCTGTAAAGACTCTATCCCCTACTCACAATTCCTCTGTCTACACCGCATCTGTGCCCAGGATGAGGTTTTCCACACTAGATCATCGGAGATGTCGTCATTCTTTAGGAAACGGGGATTTCCCTCTTCCATTATAGATGAGGCTCTCACTAGGGTCTCCTCAATACCCCACAGCTCCGCTCTTGCTCTCCCTCTCCCCATTCGCAACAAGGACAGAGTCCCCATTGTCCTCACCTTCCACCCCATTAGCCGTTGCATACAGCATATAATCCTCCAACACTTTCACCACCTCCAACCAGATCCCACTACTGGCCACATCTTCCCATCTCCACCCCTTTCTGCTTTCCGCAGAGACCATTCCCTCTGCAACTCCCTGGTCAACTCATCCCTTCCCACCCAAACCGCCCCCTCCCCGGGCACTTTCCGTTGCAAACGCAGGAGATGCAACACCAGTCCCTTTACCTTCCCCCTCGACTCCATCCAAGGACCCTGACAGTCTTTCCAGGTGAGGCAGAGGTTCACTTGCACCTCCTCCAACCTAATCTCCTGTATCCGCTGTTCTATGTATCAACTTCTGTACATCGGCGAGACCAAGGGCAGGCTTGGAGATCGTTTCACTGGACACCTCCGCTCAGTCCGCCTTAACCTACCTGATCTCCCAGTTGCTCAGCACTTTAACTCCCCCTCCCATTCCCATTCTGACCTTTCTGTCCTGGGCCTCCTCCATTGTCAGAGTGAGGCCCAGCGCAAATTGGAGGAACAGCACCTCATATTTCTCTTGGTACCTTACACCCCAGCGGTATGAACATGGACTTCTCTAACTTCAAATAGTCCGTGCTTTCCCTCTCTCTCTATTGCTGGTTCTCCCATCAGTCTTACTGTCTCCGTCTACATTCCATCTGTCCCGTCCACTCCCCTGATCGGTCTGAAGAAGGATCTCGACCCAAAACATCACCCATTCCTTCTCTCCAGAGATGCTGCCTGTTCCGATGAGTTACTCTAGCATTTTGTGTCTACCCACAAGTGCACTCACACATATACACCGATCAGCCAAAACATTATGATCTGATGAGCCAAAACATTATGACCACCTGCCTAATATGCTGTTGGTCCTCCTAGGGCAGGCCCATACGCAGCAGGGTGCGATGCACTGCGTATTGTGACACATTCCTCCTGTGACCACCATTAAAATTTCGTGAGACTTGTGCCACAGTAGACTTTCTGTCGGTTCGGACCAGACGGGATAGCCTTTGTTGCCCTCGCGGTTCAATGAGCCTTGGGCGCCGAACACCCTGTCGCCGGTTTGTGGGTTGTCCCTCCTCGGACCACTGTCGGTAGGTACTCACCACTGCTGACTGGGAGCACCCCACAAGCCTTGTCGTTTCAGAGATACTCTGATCCAGTCATCTGGCCATAACAATTTGGCCCTTGTCAAAGTCACTCAGGTCTTTACTCCTGTCCATTTCTCCTGCAACCAACACATCAACTTCAAGAACTGACTGTTCACTTGCTGCCTAACAGTGGGTCACTGTTAGGGGGGGGCAAGGAACAGAGGCAGGGACTAGGGAGTACCCCGGTGGCTGTACCCCTTGGAAATAAGTACTCCTGTTTAAGTACTGTTGGGGGGGACAGCCTACCTGGGGGCAGCGACGGTGCCCGGGCCTCTGGCAAGGAGTCCGGCCCTGTTGCTCAGAAGGGTAGGGAAAGGAAGAGGAGAGCAGTAGTAATAGGGGACTCTATAGTGAGGGGGTCAGATAGGCGTTTCTGTGGACGCAGTCGGGAGACCCGGATGGTGGTTTGCCTCCCTGGTGCCGGTGTCCGGGATGTGTCTGAGCGTGTCCAGGATATCCTGAAAGGGGAGGGAGAGGAGCCAGAGGTCGTGGTACATATAGGTACCAACAATATAGGTAGGATAAGGGAAGAGGTCCTGAAAGGAGAATTCAGGGGGCTAGGAAGAGAGTTAAAAAAAAGGACTTCCAAAGTAATAATCTCAGGCTTACTGCCTGTGCCACGCGATAGTGAGAATAGGAATGGAGTGAGGTGGAGGATAAATACGTGGCTGAGGAACTGGTGCAGGGAGCAGGGTTTCAAGTTTCTGGATCATTGGGACCTCTTCTGGGGGAAGTATGACCTGTACAAAAAGGACGGGTTGCATCTGAACCCGAGGGGAACCAATATCCTGGCGGGGAGATTTGCTAAAATAACTGCGGAGACTTTAAACTAGTACGGTTAGGGGGAGGGACTCAAACACAGATAGCTAATAGGCAGGGTGTGAGGCAGGAGGCAGAAAAGGGAAACACTCAGACCCAATATGTAGGAGAGAAAGAAGGGAAAAGAAATAAACTGAGAATAAGAAATGATGGGTCCCTTAAATGTGTATATTTTAATGCTAGGAGCATTGTAAGAAAGGTGGATGAGCTTAGAGCCTGGATTGACATCTGGAAGTATGATGTTGTGGCGATCAGTGAAACATGGTTGCAGGAGGGTTGCGATTGGCAATTAAATATTCCAGGATTTCATTGTTTCAGATGTGATAGAATCGGAGGGGCAAGAGGTGGGGGTGTTGCATTGCTTGTCAGGGAGGATATCACAGCAGTGCTTTGGCAGGACAGACTAGAAGGCTCGATTAAGGAGGCTGTTTGGGTGGAACTCAGAAATGAGAAAGGTTTAGCAACACTTATAGGGGTGTATTATAGACCGCCAAATAGGGAACGAGAATTGGAAGAGCAAATATGTAAGGAGATAGCAGATATTAGTAGTAAGCACAGAGTGGTGATTGTGGGTGATTTCAATTTTCCGTATATAGACTGGGAATCACATTCTGTTAAAGGGCTGGATGGTTTGGAGTTTGTAAAATGTGTGCAGGATAGTTTTTTGCAGCAATACGTAGAGGTGCCTACCAGAGAAGGGGCAGTGTTGGACCTCCTGTTAGGAAATGAGATGGGTCAGGTGACGGAGGTATGTGTTGAGGAGCACTTTGGGTCTAGTGATCATAATGCCATTAGTTTCAATATCATTATGGAGAAGGTCAAATCTGGACCAAGGGTTGAGATTTTGGATTGGAGAAAGGCTAATTTTGAGGAGATGAGAAAGGATTTAAAAGGAGTGAAATGGAAATTGTTGTTTTATGAAAAGGATATAATAGAGAAATGGAGGATATTTAAAGGTGAAATTTTGAGAGTACAGAGTCTTTATGTCCCTGTTCGGTGGAAAGGAAAGAATAATAATTTGAAAGAGCCGTGGTTTTCCAGGGAAATTGGACACTTGGTTCGGAAAAAGAGGGAGATATACAATAAATATAAGCGGCAGGGAGTAAATGAGGTTTTTGAGGAATATAAAGAATGTAAAAGGAATCTTAAAAAGGAAATTAGAAAAGCGAAAAAAAGATATGAGGCTGCTTTGGCAAGTAATGTAAAAGTAAACCCCAAGGGGTTCTACAGATATGTCAATAGCAAAAGGATAGCGAGGGATAAAATTGGTCCATTAGAGAGTCAGAGTGGACAGCTATGTGCTGAGCCGGAAGAAATGGGGGAGATATTAAACAATTTCTTTTCTTCGGTATTTACCGAGGAGAAGGATATTGAATTATGTGAGGTAAGCGAAACAAGTAGAGTAGTGATAGAAATTAGGAGGATTAAAGAAGAGGAGGTACGGACACTTTTGAAGAATATAAAAGTGGATAAGTCTCCTGGTCCTGATAGGATATTCCCTAGGACATTGAGGGAAGTTAGTGCAGAAATAGCAGGGGCTATGACGGAAATATTTCAAACGTCATTAGAAACAGGGATGGTGCCGGAAGATTGGCGCATTGCGCATGTTGTGCCTTTGTTTAAAAAAGGTTCTAAAAGTAAACCTAGCAATTATAGACCTATTAGTTTGACGTCTGTGGTGGGAAAATTAATGGAAAAGATACTTAGGGACAATATATATAATTATTTGGATAATCAAGGCCTGATTAGAAACAGTCAACATGGATTTGTGCCTGGAAGGTCATGTTTGACTAATCTTCTTGAATTTTTTGAAGAGATTACCAGGGAAATTGATAAGGGCAAGGCTGTGGATGTTGTCTATATGGACTTCAGTAAGGCATTTGACAAGGTTCCACATGGAAGGTTGATTAAGAAGGTTAAATCGTTGGGTATTAATAGTGAGGTTGCAAGATGGATTCAACAATGGCTGAATGGGAGATACCAGAGGGTAATGGTTGACAATTGTATGTCAGGTTGGAGGCCAGTGTCTAGTGGAGTGCCCCAAGGATCTGTGTTGGGTCCACTATTGTTTGTCATTTACATTAATGATCTGGATGATGGTGTGGCAAATTGGATTAGTAAATATGCAGATGATACTAAGATAGGTGGAGTAGTTGATAGTGAGGTAGATTTTCAAAGTCTACAGAGAGACTTGGGCCTTTTGGAAGGGTGGGCTGAAAGATGGCAGATGGAGTTTAATGCTGATAAGTGTGAGGTGCTGCATTTTGGTAGGACAAATCAAAATAGGACGTACAGGGTAAATGGTAGGGAATTGAGGAATGCAGTGGAACAGAGGGATCTGGGAATAACTGTGCATTGTTCCCTGAAGGTGGAATCTCATGTGGATAGGGTGGTGAAGAAGGCGTTTGGTATGCTTGCCTTTATAAATCAGAGCATCGAGTATAGAAGTTGGGATGTAATGTTGAAATTGTACAGGGCATTGGTGAGGCCGAATCTGGAGTATGGTGTGCAGTTCTGGTCGCCAAATTATAGGAAGGATGTCGACAAAATGGAGAGGGTACAGAGGAGATTTACTAGAATGTTGCCTGGGTTTCAGCACTTAGGCTACAGAGAGAGGTTGAATAGGTTGGGTCTTTATTCTTTGGAGCGTAGAAGGTTGAGGGGGGACTTGATAGAGGTTTTTTTAATTTTGAGAGGGACGGACAGAGTTGACGTGGGTAGGCTTTTCCCTTTGAGAGTGGGGAAGATTCCAACAAGGGGACATAGCTTCAGAATTGAGGGACAAAGGTTTAGGGGTAACATGAGGGGGAACTTCTTTATTCAGAGGGTTGTGGCTGTATGGAATGGGCTTCCGGTGGAAGTGGTGGAGGCTGGCTCGATTTTATTATTTAAGAGTAAATTGGATAGGTATATGGATAGGAGGGGATTGGAGGGTTATGGTCTGAGTGCAGGTAGATGAGACTAGGTCAGGGAGAATGGTCGGCGTGGACTGGTAGGGCCGGACAGGCCTGTTTCCATGCTGTAGTTGTTATATGTTATATGTTAATATATCCCACCCCTTGACAGGTGCCATTGTAACAAGATAATCAATGTTATTCACTTCGCCTGTAAGTGGTCATAATGTTTTGGCTGATCGGTGTGTATATATATATATGTACATACACACACATACTCAAAAAACAAACAATAGTAGTGCAATAATAATAATAATAGTCTATTGTAGTTCAGAGCTTATTTGAGGTTGTAGGGTTTAATAGCCTGATGGCTGTAGGATAGAAGCTGTTCCTGAACCTGGACGTTACCATTTTCAGGCTCCTGTACCTTCTTCCCGATGGCAGGGGTGAAATGAGTGTGTGGCTCACTTCTATACTCTGACTCATCACCATCTGTAATTCATCCAACAATGGTGGAGTTGTCGGTGAACTTGAAGATGGAGTTTGCATTGTGTCCGGCTACACAGTCACGAGTATAGAGTGAATAGAGCAGAAGGCTGAGCACGCAGCCTTGCGCGGTGCTCCTGTACTGATTGTTAATGAGGAAGAGGTATTTCTGGCAATTCAAACAGACTGTGGATGAGGAAGTTGAGGATCCAATTGCAGAGGGATGCGAAGAGACCCAGTTCCGTGAGCTTGGTAACCAGCTTTTTTTTTATTATCAAAAATTGTACACAATTATTTAAAAAGCAATATTTACAATTCAATAAAACAAAACATAACCCACCACCAGAATACAATAAAACAAATATACCAAATGAAACGATTATACAATTATATTACAATCCCCATCCAGGATGCATCCAATCCCCCGTGGTGCCCAGCGGTCCCGGAAATCCTCCAGGGTGCCTGTGGACCGGGCATAGTCCCTCTCCAGCATCACCCGGGCGCGGACGTAACCCCGGAAAAGGGGTAGGCAGCTGGCTCGGGCAGAGCCCTCTTCCGCCTGGCGCCTTGGTAACCGGCTTGGAGGGGATCATGGTATTGAACGCGGAACTGTGGTCAACAAACAACAGCCTGACGTAAGTGTTTTTATTGTCCAAGTGGTCCAGTGTGGAGTGGAGAGCCAGTGAGATTGCATCCTCCGTTGACCTGTTGTGACGGTAGGCGAACTGTAATGGGTCGAGGTTCTTGTTGTGGTAGGAGTTGATATCCACGATAACCAACCTCACAAATCACCATCACCACGGACGATAGCGCCACTGGTCGATAGTTGTTGAGGCACGTCACCTTACTCTTCTTGGGCATTGTTGATGCCCTATTAAAGCAGGTGGGAACCTTAGACCTCAATAATGAGAGGTTGAAAATGTCCCCAAAAAGTCCACCCAGTTAGTCTGCACAAGTTTTGAGAACTCGGACGGGTATACCATCAGGTCCAGGCGCTTTCCGAGGGTTCACCCCCCCCGAAGAATCTTCTGACATCGGCCTCTGTGACTGTAATACCATCAGGGTGTATGAGGGCTCGGGAAGGCACATCAGTATTCTATCAAAGCGTGCGTAACCCCGGAAAAGGGGTAGGCAGCCTCCTGATTTCACCTTGTGGGAGGTGATGGCATTCAAGCCCTGCCACAGTTGCCGAACATCTGCCTCATCCTCCAGCTTTGAGCGGGTCCCTTTTGGCCTTTTTGATGACCTTGTCATGGTCGTGCCTGGACTTTTTATAGACCTCTGCGGCACCAGACCTGAATGCCCAGGATCTGGTCTTCAGAAGAATGTGGATCCCCTGGTTCATTCAAGGCTTCTAGTTAGGAAACACTCGGGTGGTTTTTGTAGGAACACAGTTACTCCAGCTTTTTGTGTCCAGATGTTTAAACCAGCATCTGCAGTTCCTTCGTATACAACAGCTGTGTCCAGTTGCTCCGGCTTCTTGTGTCTATTTCGATTTAAACCAGCATCTGCAGTTCCTCCTTACACATATCCAATTAGCTTTTATTGAATCAGCTTACCTGCATCTCATCAGCCCTACTCCTTATAAACCAACGGAGTTCCAGCCACGAGAGGAGGGAGAGGAGGCAGGAGAGAAAGGAGAGGAAGAAAAAGTGGCAGACTCTTTACCAGCTGTGCTTCTTATTGTAGGCTCTGAGGATGACTGACCTGCCAAAACAAGTCCGACACTGCCAGCACCTCCTCTGAGGCACGACTGAACTGCTGGGACAAGCCTGAGATCGCCATTACCTCATCACACACAATGAGGGACTGTACTATAAATAAACCATATCACGTAAGTTCACCCTATCATGAGTGTATCAGTGTAGTCATTGTCGACCCAGGTGCCACAGCCCCTAATTTCCTTTGAAGAGGTGGTGGTTATATATTTCTTGAATCTCTGCAGTTAAGTCCTACTATTTAGATCCAGTGACAACGGATGACAAAGAAGCAGGAAACTATGTCCAAAACAAGGAGGTCTGTGATTGGAGGGGAAATTAGTGACGATGACTTATCCGCAACCCTTTCTCCCATTGTCTTTCCAGGAAGTTGTAATGGAGGGCCGTTTTTCTGGATGATGTTGAGTTTCATTAGCTGTGTTAAAGTTGCATTCAACCATGGATGTAGAGAATATTGTATGTGACGTCGGGGATGATGCCCGGTCAGCAGTGACCACATCGACACTCGCAGCAGGGTATAGTTACATGGTATATTTTATTTACAGTGGTAGGAAAGTCCAGGACCACATGGGAATGCTGTCCCTCTCCGTCAGAGTGCATGTGTGATGACGTTGGCTATCTTGGGCTTGTCCCACAGCTTAGTCCTGGTCTTTGAAGGAGTAGGCATTGCGATCTCAAGTTTCTACCTGCAGTTCACCCTTGCCTCGAGAGGGGGTTCTGGCAGTCTCAGGTTTCTTCCTGGAAGCTTAATCTTGCCTCTGTGTGGTAGTAGGTGCATTCCAGGAAGAGGTTCTGGCATCTCAGGCTTGCCCTGACCACTCAATCTTAGCCTCAGTAGAGGCACTGGGTGTCTAGGGTTTCTTGCCGGCAACCCAGTCGAGACCACACAGTTGGTCTGCTCAATCTAGTCAGTCAGCCAGTGATAGGGATCAGAGTGAAATCCAAGGGAGAAGGTTTTGGCACATGTACCATATGTACAATTTGTGCCTTGAGTAAGGTGAGCCACTCTGCACAGATGACCAAAGACCAACTTTTGCAGTTGGAGTTATATTTGGCACAACTACTTTTCAGGTCACCAGTGAGCCCTCCCCACAATTCTGGATGCTGATAGTGAAAGATGTAATGGAAACAGGTCATATTGTCAAGCGTTTAGAGATTCTTATATTGCTATTATCAACCAAAGCCTGAATGTTATTTATCTGTATGTGGACACATTATTTCATTATCTGAAGAGTTGCTTCATGAGTGTCTCTCATCAGCTCTTCATTGGAGATATATTTAGTTATGTTTAATTACAATCCCCCCCCCCACCTCCACTTCTTCAGGATAAGATTCTGGCATAGTGGGGCATCTTGATAGTTTTTCCAGCTCTGATAATCAGTGGTAGTATTTAAATATAGTTGCTGTGTTTATTGTCACAGAATTGGAATTGCATTCGGCCACGTACGGTTACTGTGGGACTCCCTACCCTTTCACCAGCTGCCACTTCTTCCTGTAGGGCATTACTTTCTCCGCTCCCCTGCCTCATCCTCCTTTACCCCCGACATACTCAACTTTGGAAGATGTCGGCCACTGGGGAGGAGGAGCAGACGGTAGTGGTGGACAGACAAAACGATGGCCACCAGGAAGAAACCGCAGCTGGTGAGGGGAGGGAGCCCCGTGGTGACCCAGCACGTCGTGTCGTTGGCAGCAGCCTGAAGAAAGAGTCACAAGGGCTACAAAGTGAGCTGCAACAACAGCTGTGTCAACTGGAGCATGAGGAAGCTGGTGAAAAAGGACTCGCTGGTGCAATTGGTGCACAGTTTTAAGGTGAAACAACACAGTGCTGGAGTAACTCAGCAGACTGAATCTGTCTGAAGAATGGCCCTGATGTCACCTTTCCATGTTCCATAGAGATAGATGCTGCTGGAACTACTGAGTTACTCCTGCACTTTGTGTCCATTTGCGTATTAATCAGCCTCTGCAGTTCTTTGTTACAACTACATACAATGATAATTCCTTATTTGGTTTTAGTGGACAATTGCCATTAACGGACACCACCCCCACCACCCCCCCTCCCACCCAAAGTCCATTATAATGAGGGTTTACTGTAATGTAATTCAATATCCGAATGATGTAACTGACTATTAAATCCGAATTAATTATTTATAAAAAGAGGCAACTCTTACTACACACCTACATTTTTTTTACAATTTGTTGTTGAATTTTTGTTTAATATAGTTAATGAACTGGAAATTCCAGATCAGCATTAAAAGGAGCAATATTATCATGGAATGACTTTTTTTGTTTTCAAACTCTGATTTGAAAATATAAAGATGGTTTATTTTTATCAAATTTTAATTGTTCAATCAAATAAAGTTCATTCATGGATAGTGTGACAGATGTTTTAATAATTTACTGCAAAAATTGAATAATCTCAAAGATTTTTTTCATTCCTAGACAGGTGTGAGTATTGCTGGCAAAAGCAGCATTTAATGTTGGCCCCAAGTAACCCTTGAGAAGGTGGTAGCGAAAAAATATGCTTTTTGTTGACAAATTGTGTGGCACTGATTTTGTTGCATTAAATATTGTGCCATTGTTGTTGTAGATGGTGTTAACGTCAGCTTTGCCTCTCCAAAAGCTTCAAAATTGACTCTAAATAGTTGTACAAAATGTGGTTCCTATTCAAAAATATGTTTTACATCTTGACTTGCATGCATCCCAATTGTGGAGCCCCCAGTTTATTACTGTTACCATCACTTTCCTACCCAGTAGTCAGGGAAGAGTGCCAGCCCTTTAAGCCAAACATGTTGGAGTTATATTTGGCACAACTACTTTTCTGGTCACCACAATCCTGGAAGCTGATAGTGAACGATGTGGTAATGGGAACAGGTCATATTGTCAAGTGGTTAGAGATTCTTGTTGCTATTATCAGCCAAAGCCAAATGTTATTTATCTGTATGTGGACACAGATTACTTCATTATCTGAAGAGTTGCTTCATGAGTGTCTCTCATCTGCTCTTCACTGGAGATATATTTAGTTATGTTTAATCATAACCCCCCACCTCCACTTCTTCAGGATAAGATTCTGGCATAGTGGGGCATCTTAATAATTTTTCCAGCTCTGATAATGCACCAACTTATTCCCTTGGATTGCTAGCATCTGATATGAATAGTAGGCTCCATTTTAAACTTCAACTTGAAGTTTTCAGAAAAGTCTGTTGGTCTCCTAGAGAACTGCGTCCATCTGCCATGGGTAATAAAACTGTTCCAATCTGGGTGGAAAAGCAGTAAAACTCAATGCCAAATTTGTTTAATTTGCACACATTGAGTGGGATTATGAGGGAGAATCTAATTGTTCCCAGCATAATGCCTCCGTTCATGATGAGCTCATACGGGAGTCTCTTAAAGCCTTTACATTAGCAGATTAGCTCAAGGATTCAATAATCTAATCAGTGGTAGTATTTAAATATACTTGCTGTGTTTATTGTCATTGAATTGGAATTGCACTCAGTCGCTCCCGGTCACTGTGGGGCTCCCTCCCCTCTCACCAGCTGCCGCTTCTTCCTGTAAGCCATTGCTTCCAACACTCCCCACTTCGGTACTGCCTCCTCCTCCTTTTCCCCCGACATACTCAACTTTGGAAGATGGCGGCGACTGTGGGGAGGAGAAGGAGGAGGAGGCGTCGGCGGTGGAACGGACAAAACAACAGCCGACAGGAAGATGTGGCAGCTGGTGACAGGGGTGGGAGCCCCACGGTGACCCAGTGCATCTTGTTGTTGGCAGTAGTCTGAAGAAAGAGCTACAAGGGCTACAACGTGAGCTGCAACAACAGCCGTGTCAACCGGACCGTGAGGCAGCTCATGAAAAGGGGCTCACTGGTGCAGACCAGTGGTGTTGGCACCTAGTTTTAAGGTGAATTGACACAACACACAACGTGCTGGAGTAACCTAGTAGACTGAATCAGTCTGAATAAGGGTTCCAACGTCATCTATCCATGTTCTCCAGAGATGCTGCCCGACCTGCTGCATTACTCCAGCACTTTGTGTCCATTTGTGAGGACAGCATCTGCAGTTCTTTGTTTCAGCTACATGCAATGATAATCCCTTATTCCGTTATAGCGGACAATCGGCAATAATGGACAACAAATCCCCCCCATGGCTCGTTATAATGAGGGTTTGCTGTTAGGTAATTCAATATCCAAATGATGTAATAGTCACCATTAAATCCATATTAATTATTTTTTAAATGAGGATGCTCTACATTTTTTTTCAAATCTGTTGTTGAATTTTTCTTTATAACATTGTTAATGAACTGGAAATTCTAGAACAGTATTAAAAAGCAGAATATTATATTTTAATTAATGTTTTGTTTTCAATCCCTGATTGAATAAATTCTGTTTGAAAATATAAAGATTGTTTCTTTTGTCAAATTTCAATTATTAAATCAATTAAAGTTTGTTCGTGGATAGCGACATATGAATTATCTCAAAGATTTGTTTCATTCCCAGAAAGGTATGGGTATTGATGGCAAAGGCAACATTTAATGTTCGTCCCAAGTATCCTTTGAGAAGGTGGTAGTGAAGGATCCGCTTTTGTTGACAAATTGGGTGTCACTGATTTTGTTGCATTAAACATCGTGCCATTGTTGTTGTAGATGGTGTGAATATCAGATGTGCCTCTCCAATAGCTTCAAAATTGGCTAAATAGTTGTACAAAATGTGGTTCATATTCAAAATGATGTATCTCATCTTGACTTGCATGCATCCTAATTATGATGCTCCCAGTTTTTATAGTTACCATCACTTTGCTTCCCAGTTATCAGGGAAGAGTGCTCGCCCTTATACTCAAACTCCCCGTGGCAGCTAGAGTATACAAAATTCTAATTGGCATTGACTGGAGGATCTAGAACAAGGAGTCACAGTCTTGAACTAAAGGGCGTGTCATTTTGGATGGAATTGAGGAGAAATCTCTTTTCTCAAAGGTTAGTGACTCTGGAATTTTCAACCCAGGAAGTTTAGACATTGGTGGCATTCAAAACTAAGACGGATGGATAGAAGGGTAGGAAAATGATGTTCAAGTGGAAGATCAGCTTGCATTATTAAGTGTTGGAGCTGGCTTGAGTGATCAAATGGCTGTCTCCTGTTCCCATTTCTTAGGTTTTTTACTATGACCACTATTGGAGGAGAGAAGGATTGGAGAGAGCCTGGAGAGAGCACTAAGATTCTTTGAGAAAGACTGTGAAGTGCTGGTGAATGAGACAGATGCCTGAAGAGAGGATGTGCAACCAATGGAGCTGTGCCGGGAAAGATATCTCAATATTACTAGGTATGTCAAAAATTGCTCTTTAATGCACAAACACATACATAAACAGATGCGGGGACATACGCAGCCAAAGACATCCCACTCCCCTGTGTTCACCAAAGAAAGATGCCATCCTTTCCCAACATGTCACCTCCTCAAAGATCAAGCTGATATATAGCAAGGTTATTTGTTTCATTTTCACCACTGAGGTAGAAGCTGCCAAGAACTGGAGAGAGGGGAGAGGGTATACAGACAAGCAGTGAAACCTCTTGGGTGCAGCACCTCATCTGGCTTTTAAGAGAGGGTACTTCCCCATGGCCAGGCAAACTATCAAGGGCTTCATAACATGTGTTGATGCATCCAGAATTCCCTTTGCTAGTTTGAACACAGTCTGAGCAATGTTGGGAAGTATGTGAGCAGTTTTTGATATGCTGATTGAAATGAATTTATAATATTAAATGAAAATGTAGAGGAAAATGTGTTGAAGTTTTTTGGCAATCAAGAAGTAGCTAAAAACATTACACATAGTTAATGGTAAAGTGCAGTGATGCAGAAAAATTGCGCTCAAATACTTTATCTATAAGTTTTACTATCTGCCAGAGGATTATTTTTTTTTAAATTCACTCAGACTCTGATTAGATTCAATATATAATTAGGCCATAATGCTACATTTTCTAACTTGCTATTAGTAAGCAATGGTGTGGAACTGTTACAAATGTTCACATCAAATGCTATGAAATCATTGCAAAATCAAACTAGTTTTATTTTGAGCCTTCGATATATTTTAATTCATCGTTTTTTTACCTTCTCAATTATCTACTGATAAATTACATATACTAGGTTAATAAAAACAGTTTGCTCATATCTAGAACTTTTTATCTTGCATGCGTTGGTGTCAGCTGCTGCAAATATATGCTGATGTTTGCGAATGCGACAATCTGTGTGGGAAATGGAAGAGGGGGCTTTAATTAAGTCTAGCATGCTTGAGAGGTGCAGTGTCCATATAATTCTCCTTCGATGGTATATGCTGTGCCTGTGACATATACACGATTCAAAAGTATAATAGCCACCTGAGGTTATGGCCTAATATTTTTTAAAGAATAGAGCAATATATTTTAGTTGTTACCTGACAAGATTTGTCTTTTATCAGAATCATGCTACAGGGTAGTATACATTTGAGGTCATAATCATGAATATTCCACTTTCAAAAGTCTAACTGTAACAATTGAATTGATAATTAATAATGGTAATCTGTTAAAAGCTAATCATTCATGACTTTTCCTGTTAGCAGAACATTGTAATGAATGGCTATAGATCTGCCTGGTGGCTGATTACATGGTTTTCTGCTGGAAAATCGTAAGTTGATTTGGTATTGTTTTTATTTAATTTAGACGCAAGTTGGGGGGGGGGGGTAATTGTAATTGTTGTGGGGGTTTCGAGGATGGAGGGGGAGGGGATGGGGTGGGTGGACAGTAGTGGTGTGTTGGAGAGAGAATGGTCTATGAGTTAATCGATGATTCTGACATTCCGCAAAGAAATCTAGATATATTGGGGAATGCAGAAACTCTTTAAAGTTAGATAAATGCAGCGTTATGCACTTGGCATTATCACTGTCACATGTATTATATGGTGCATGGTACTGAATTTAAATCATTTGGGAGTGCAAGGGATTTTACTATTCATTACTCACTATCGGCTCATGATAAATGCTGAAAGGCCACAACCAAAGCAAACATTTCAAAAATCAGAACTATTGGGATCCACAAATAGAGCTAATAAAATAAAATATACTACCTTGTCCATTTAGCTTTAGTAAACATAGAAATGTTGGGAAGAGTTCAAAGAAGGGCTGTGAGATACATTTCTCAGTTTATAAGTCCTTAGATATTCAAATATATTTAAGGCTTTGTATGTTTCTTGAAGAAATGTATACATTTTGGATATTTTAACAGAAACTTGCACATTATGAAATTCTTAACGAGATTGATTGTGTTCGTACTCAGAGGGTATTTCAGTTTAGTTTCAAGTTATGGGAAGCCTCATCTATCTGAGCTGTAGCCTGCAGAGGCTTGGTTTTAATGGTGCTGATTTCCTAAAGGATAGTAAATCTCTGGGGCAAGATGCCACTTCACCTCTCAGTGCATGCCTTCAAGAGAGCTCTCTACCAGTTCCACATTGGAATGGAGATCATGCCTTATAAAAGAGAAATCAAATATTAGATGCTCTATGGTAAGTCCATGTGGCTGATCAGACAGGCTTTATTCATTCATTATCTGGGCAGCAATTTTCTACTTTTTTCCCCTCAAGAGTGGAGAGATCGGTTCGGAAGGAACTTTCGATAATTGTTTTTTTAATCTCCCACATTACATGATAAATGGTTGGTTGCTTATTGGCTCAAGACATCATGTTTTTGTGCAATAGGCTCAATGGTCTGGCCAAATTTTACCCATCAATTGTATATATTGCATAACACTCAATTAAGCTTGTTGAGCTGGCTATTGCGCATGTTAAATATTTGTCATAAATTAATCGTTTCAAAATTTGTAATAATGCAGAACCAACGTTTTGGATTAATTGGTGATACCGTTTGTACATTGCTGATAAAACTTAACTTTAATATCTTTGGAATTAATTATAATTTGAAATCTTATAAAGGTAATGACTGAAACAGTTATAAATATCCCTTGATTACTCTGGTTATTGTTCTACGTGTAATTGTGAGCCAAAGGCAGCCTGAGAACAAATATTTTGTGCAGTATTCCTAATACATGACATTATAAAATTACATTTAAATTATGTTTCAGTTATGTCAACAAATGGTTCTCTCTTCCTTGTTACCACAGTGAAATTATCAAAAGTACAATGTATTTCGCAAAAATGGCAGTGGAAGGAATTTCTGGCTTTGTTTCTATGTTAATGTAAACTGAAAAAAACATAGTCGGTATTTAACAAAAAATATTCTGCTGCCTTCACAATAGAAACAAATGTGAAAGACCCACAGGGTACCAGCAGACACTAGCATCTTACCTAAGTGAACATTCTTTGTGAGCCAGGCAATGGTATTTAATTCAAATTTAAAAAGAAAGAAAAGAGAACAATATTTTGCACCAACGTTTAATTTATCCAGGGCAGGACAGTTGTTAGTGATCCTATAAGAAAATAACTGCAGATGCTGGTACAAATCGATTTATTCACAAAATGCTGGAGTAACTCAGCAGGTCAGGCAGCATCTCGGGAGAGAAGGAATGGGTGACGTTTCGGGTCGAGACCCTTCTTCAGACTGAGTCTGAAGAAGGGTCTCGACCCAAAACGTCACCCATTCCTTCTCTCCCGAGATGCTGCATGACCTGCTGAGTTACTCCAGCATTTTGTTAGTGATCCTATCCTTGTCAACATTTAGACAAGCATACTTTCCGGTAATGCCACGATAGTAATTATTTGAAGGAATCTGAGCTTATTTATCTTTGTAGTCAGGGCTCTGAGTGGAAAAGGTCATTTTCTAATGGTGCCTTCAATTAAATCAGGTAATTCAATGCAAATCAAGAAACATATTTGGGACCTGCTTTGTTTGCATGGTTCAAGAGTACTAACTGATCATAGAATATTGTATATTGTGACCTTGCTGAAATTCAGAATTTAAATTCACTTTAGTTTTTTTTCTGTTTAAGTGTTGTTAAAGCAAATGTGCAAGGCTTCAACACTGGGATCTGAAGATGAACCTGGACCCAGCTTGTTGCTGGATATGCTGCCAGCAGTGCTTTCTTGTTGGCCTTACCTTTGCCATATTAAAAGGCCTGAACTCCCTGACTCTCCACATGGGCAAGGTGCACCTGGCCCACGAGGTGAACTGTACTGCGATCGGGCCTCATGTAGCAAATTTTGAACACCCGCTGGTTCTTTTGAAAGCTAACCCCTTGTGGTACTTTTGAACCATTTTGAAGTGAATCCCATAATTAAAGACACTTAAAAACAATTCTAATAGACATGTAATTCATAGTTATGTATACAAGTGAATAATATTAAAATAAAGTAAAAAAGAGGTAGTCCATTTACTTGCATTTACATGCATTCAGATCTTCCCTGCAGCCTGTTTTGATGCTGTATCTCTTTTGATGCTGTATCAATGTTAACATCTGACCTCCAGGTTGTTTCGAATGCCTATACTTGACCAAGCATGCAGTAATCCTAAATGAATGGCTGCCTGTTCACAAGACCGATCAAACTGCAGATAGACACAAAATGATGGAGTAATTCAGCAGGACAGGCAGCATCTCTGGAGAGATGGAATGGGTGACGTTTCGGGTTGAGACCCTTCTTCAGCCTGTAGATTGGCTTGTCAACACATTCCAGTCCAATGGCTCTTATCTGCGTTTTTAGACAAAATGTGCTTCAGGTTCCATATGCAGCATGAATATCGTACTCACATTTCTGCCAGCAAAATGAACCTTCCTGAACATTTCATTCATGATGAGTTTAGTTACCGCTCGAGATTTTTAAAATATATATGAATTTCAAATTCTTGTAAAACCCATGATAGATTAGTTCTGTTTTTGGGTCTTAATACATATATTGTGCATTTGTGTGGGTCGGACTTGCATCAACCAAGGGAACCCTTACATGCGCGCTCCCATGTGAAACGGAATTACATGTACAAATGGAGATATTGGAGAATTAGCATATGTGACTCATACACACCCACTGGTAGCCAAGAACAGAATATTTTGGCAGATAGCACAAAATTCTTACTGCTTACTCATTTGGTTGACGATAATGTACAGAATATTGTTTCAATATTTGCACCTTCTGCACACGCAGTTCCTGTCCTTTCGGGTAAATGTCACCAGTGAGAAATATTTATCCTGTTATGTGCAGAATGAAGATGACAATGGTTTCCTATTGTTTCTGACACTTGCTGTCTTTCGGCATAGAGTTATAGTCAGTTACACAGCATAGAAAAAAGCCCTTTGACCCAGCACGTCCATTCCGACCAAGTTGCCAACCTGAGCGAGTCCTATTTTCTTGCATTTGGCCCATATCCCTCTAAATCTTTCAAACACAAGTTCCAATCTAGTTTAAACAATGGTATTGTACCTGTCTCTACCAGTTTCCCTGGCAGCTCATTCCACATAATTTTTCAAATCTATATGCACATTTGATTTCGATTTTTGAACAAATTCCATGGCTGGTTATATCTTATCAGACAAATGCAGCAATGGCTGATGTCTCATGAAATAATTTGTTGGGTTAATTCTAAAGAGGTTATATTCCAGTGATATGTTGTTTGGGTGGCAGCCTTGCACCAGATATTAATATTGGAATTTTTTGCAGTCCGTAATTGCCCTCTTGATTACATGCATACAGGAAATCATACCACTGTGCAGAAGGGGAATATTCAATCCATCTTGTATAGTCAAAGGCTTGGATAGAGTTGATGTGGGAGGATGTTTCCACTAGTGGGAGAGTCTAGGACTAGAGATCATAGCCTCAGAAATAAAGGACGTTCCTTTAGGAAGGAGATGAGAAATTTCTTTAGTCAGACGGTGGTAAATCTGTGGAATTCTTTGCCAGAGGAGGCCAAGCCAATGGATATTTTTAAGGCAAAGATAGATAGATTCTTGATTAGTACGGGTGTCAGGGCTTATGGGGAGAAGGCAGGAGAATGGGGTTAGGAGGGAGAGATAGATTAGCCATGATTGAATGGCCTAATTCTGCTGCTATCACCTTATGACCTTATGTAGGTGGAAAATATCTCAATTTTTTTTTATATTTGGCAATTGTTTTGCGGGTGAAGGCCTTAAATTCTGTCAATCTTCCACTGTAAATCCAACAAGAAACAAACATAGCTCCCAGAGAATGTCGTAAATGGCAATTTCAGCTGGTGATCCATTTTCTCTGGGTGTTCTGATAGTTTCCAATGGGATCCTAAATATTTTTTTGTTATTTCTCTACCCCAAAACTGATTCAATGATTTATGTAAAGGATACTTTATTCCACTTGGCACAAATAGACTATAGACAATAGGTGCAGGAGTAGGCCATTCGGCCCTTCGAGCCAGCACCGCCATTCAATGTGATCATGGCTGATCATTCACAATCAGTACCCCGTTCCTGTCTTCTCCCCATACCCTCTGACTCCGCTATCTTTAAGAGCTCTATCTAGCATCTAATAAGTCTCAACTCTGGTACCTCAATTTTAAATTTGGTTTTGCTGTACATTACATCTTCTGCAGTAGTTTGAAAAATATGGTTACAACAAAGCAGAATAAATTAGACCCTGGAATTCTCATGGGCTTCATCGATTTCCTCATTATAATACCGTGAAATTTCATGGTAATTGCAGAAAGAATGTCCCACGAAGGTACAGCAATTTTAGAAATTGTTCTAATTCTATATTTTCTAATTCTATATTCTAATTCATATTTTCCTACACTGTTGTGTAGAAAGAAAGCAGACAATGGCAACCGACAGGGAGAAATACTCAGTCATTGCCAATAACATTACCTGAAATTTTAAACCATTTTCTGCTAAATGTGCACTGGTCCTCAGGATTTATATTTTCCAATTTTTGAGCTAGATACTGTGATTAATGTTTCTCTCCACAGGACGAAAGGTATAAACATATAACAAGAACTACTGTGTTAAAGGGTAAAAATAAGGTCAGGTAAAAATTCATGAAATCTGGTCTTATCAAATTTTTATTAGTTATCACAAATAATGATGAACATTGATTTATGTCTCCTTTACAACATGAAATATGTTATTACTACGTTCCTTCCAATTATGATACACTTTTAACTAGTGCCAAATCTTGTGACTTACCACAATGCTTTAAATAAATAGTGAATCATTGTTGAAATGATATGTGGATGACAGGAAATATATTCTTCACACTGTAAAATTGCACATTTATTTTAGTAACTTGTTTTTAAGGCAGTTTCCACATTATTGTTTATACATTTCCTTTTATTGTTTGGTGCTGCATTGCTGCAATATAAGCTGCCTGATAAATGGGGAATCTCCACATCCCCAACAGATTGGACCTCCAAGAATCGTTTTTTTCATAGTATTGCCTTATTATGAACTTTCACAGTAATACTACTTTGGGTAAATTGCTTTTATATACTGTTTTAATGGTATCATCAATTTGTTTTCTTGTGTAGGCTAACAAATTGGTTAAAATATCAAGAAAAGATTACATTAAAAACACCCTGAGGGCTGGTAAGATTCCTGACAGTGTGCATGCTCAAGCAGTGCATTAAAGTATTCTACATGTGTGCACAGCTGAACAGGTCAAGAAAGACTGAATTCTAACACTAAAATGAGATAAACTTCACAATCCCAGTATAGAATTTTATGGGGCCATGTTCATATCATGCATGGGCCGAAAGTTAATTATTTGAACTTAACTGAGTTAAATGCTACACTCCATTAGTCTTTTAATTTTCACTTAAGAAATATAAGAAGTGAGAGTTGGAAGATCTGATCTGTTCTGATCTTTCGCCTTATTTCCCTTTATTGTCTCATCGCCATAATCCCGAGTCCCCTTTTATCCAAAAATCTATCCATTTCAACCATAAATCCATTAAATACCGACATCCCAGATCACTCAAATAGAAAATTCCAAAGATTTACGAACATCTAAGTGAAAAATTTCCACATTTCAATATTAAGTGGCTGATCAGTTATCCTGAGACAATGCCCTTGGTTCAACATTCCTCCTGCAGGAGAAACAAACTGCATAATCTTAGATATTTCAATGGGATCATCTCTCATTCTTTTAATCCAGAGTGTCAGCCATTCTGTTCAACATTTCCTTCAGGGCAATCCTCTCATCCCCAGAATAAATGCAGAGAACTGTGTTACACAGTCTCATTACCTCTTGTACTCCATCAAACATGCATTGAAGGCCAATCTTTCATTTATCTTCTTAATGATGTACAGTGTCTGCATGCTAATTATAATCTATCTTCAAGCATGGAACATGCTGTTTTTCCTGTTTATATTGTGGTCCTGTCGAACAGCAGAATCATGGTACTTGACAGGCCAAATTTATGCTTGTTCCTGTTTCTTGTGATAAGAATGATTCTTTTGCCCCTTGGTTACTTATTATTTTGGGAATGCATTTGATGTCTTCTGTAAAGGCAAGTGCAAATATTTGTTTAATTACAATGTTGTTTCCTACTCAACATTATTAATACATCTGTCTTCGGGTCCAACTATTATTACTCTGTTTCTTATTGTATATTTAAAGTGTTTTATATCTCATGCTGGGCTACTCTAATATTTTATTTTCTTTCTCTACATTTTTAGGATTATCCTATGCTGGTTTTTAAATTTCTCCCAATCTTCAAATCTGTATTGTTCTTTGTGTCTGTTCTTTAACTCTAATGCTATCCTGTAACTTCTTTGGTTGGCTTTGGATAGATTACTTTTCCAATGGAGTCTCTATTTCTCAATGGATTGCACTTTTTGGGGGAAAGGGGTGCAGTTATTAAGTTTTTCCTTATATGTTGTCCCCTTATCTACTGTCATACATTTTCATATTGTCATACCTAATATCTCAATCTGTATTCAACAACTCGGGTTTGTAATTACCTTTATTTAAGTTTAATTCTTACATTTCTATTAAGCTGGTTGCTACAAATCTTAAATGTTTGTCACACATGTAATTAATGTTGACTTTGTCTTATCTTAAAGTTACTTCCAGTGCAAGGGTAAATTACTAGGGATTATTAATTAATCTAGTTTCATTGCAGATGACTAGTTCTGAAACAATCTACCCGTACCGTGGTTCACAATGCATTTATCAAGGGAAATGTATCAAATGAACCCATGAAGTCTTCAAGTCCACCTTTGCCCAGTCTATATGAAAATGCAATCTCTCAATATTCCTGTATTTGCACTTAGACATATTGCTTCTTCCAGACCTTCATACTGTCTGTTGAAAGCTGGATTTTTAAGGTTGTGACTGACTGACCTGTATTGCATTCATTGTCTATTGCTTGGCTTTTCCTACTGCATTTTCTGTATTGTTTTAGACTATAATTTCCTTACTTTTCCTGTTGCTTTGCAGGCTTTTATTGTACATTAATACAGCTATTGCACTGTTACAGCTGGCAGCAGCAAATCTTAACCGCAACCACACTGCTCAAACTGAAGAGGAGGAGAAGAGCAGAGAATGATAGGTATGGCTGCAGCTCTGCTAAATCATTTTTTTTCAGCTACGAGGCACCGTTTAGGAGTGTGATGGAAGACTCTATTTGCCTGGAGAAGTTGTTAAAGAACATTTTAAAACATACCATATAGATTGGACAAGGCAATCAAGGTTTTTTCAAGAACGTCAAATACAACGGCTGTAATATACAACTTTGAAAAACACAGTTTTTCACTGTATCTTGGTACGTGTGACAATATTAAACCAATACTAATACAAATACCAAAATTAAGCATGACCCTGACTTGGAAATATAATACTTTTCTTTCATAATCAATGGATTAAATTTTTTGATCTCGTTACCTAATGACACTGTGGAAGCACCTTCACCATATCAGCCGCAGTGGAACAGTGGCCGACCATCAGCTTCTCAATGGCAAAGAGGCAAGAGTAAAATATATTTTCCTTGAAAGTAATTTTTACATCTTACAAGTGAATCCTGTGCCCAGAATTATTGTTCATTATATTGGGAGGAGTTTCCACCAGCAGATCAGATATTTATCACTGAGTCTTTGACAAGCAATGAGGAAATTAAAAGCATGAGCAGCACGAACAGTGTATTCTATATCTGGCCTGATGGGGTGAAGCCCACTGGTCCATGACTCCACATTGATTGTGTTTGGATGCTTGTTTGTTCCAGAAGGTGAAGTCACTAACAATGAGAAATTCTCACCCATAATTATATCAATTCATAATTTTCGAAGATACACTTCTACAAAATTAACTGTCTGCTTCTCTTGTATTCAGTGTTATTTTATATTGTTATAATAAACAAATTAACCCACCCTTTACTAGGATTGTCATGTTGCTTCCTCAGTCCAACATGAACCACTTCCTCAAGTGCCATAATAATCTTGAATGTTGAGTTCAGTTCACCAAGCATCAGAGACCAAGCATGGACTAGGCAACTGTTTCATCGACACTTGTGCTCTGTCCACTAAGGCCTGGTGGTACTCCCAGTTGCTACTTACTTGAACTCTCCTTCCCATTCCTTTCCATCCTTGGCCTCCTCCATGAGGCCACATGCAAACTGGAAGAACAGCACCTCATATTCTGGTTTGGTAGTTCACCACCCACCAATAGGAGCATTGAATTCCTGATTTTGAAGTCATACCCCCTTTCTCTCCTATGCCCCCCCACACCCCACACAAATTTCACCCACCATCGCAGACTCCCCCCAGTCACCCTGCTCCTTTCTCCTACTTTGCACACTCATCTTCCATTCCCAAGTCACCCATTTCCCTTTTATTCCCCCTCCCTGTTCCTTACCAGCCAATATCCTCCCTCTGGCTTTATATTTCACTCCTCTTCTTATCTGACATTCTTTTGTCTCCTATTCCCCTCTAACATTTGTCACCTTTTCCACTCATCTGCCAAACAACACTGCTTCACCTGTCTCCATCAATCACTTGCTAGGCTTTGTCCCATCCTCACCCACATTTCTTTTCCAGATTTCTTCCCCCTACTTTAATCAGTCTAAAGTATGGCCCTGACCTGAAACATTATAGATGCTGCCTGATCCGCTAAGTTTCTCCAGCACTGTGCTTTGCTTAAAATTTTCCACCTGGTTAGAGGAGTGAAATGGGGCTGAATCCATAATGGACAATAGGTGCAGGAGTAGGCCATTCGGCCCTTCGAGCCAGCACCGCAATTCAATGTGATCATGGCTGATCATTCTCAATCAGTACCCTGTTCCTGCCTTCTCCCCATACCCCCTAACTCCGCTATCCTTGAGCTCTATCCAGCTCTCTCTTGAATGCATTCAGAGAGGCAATGGCCTCCGCTGCCTTCTGAAACAGAGAATTCCACAGATTTACAACTCTGACTGAAAATGTTTTTCCTCATCTCTGTTCTAAATGGCCTACCCCTTATTCTTAAACTGTGGCACATATTCTTAATATGTGCCTGTACGCCACAACATGAGGAACAGAAGTGCAATAAGCTGCCCTGAAAATCCCAACACTCAGTCTTCAGTCGGCTTCCCAATAATTTCTTGCATTTGAATGCACTGCTCTTCATCATCCTCATCCCCCACAATCTTCCTCATTTATCTTCCCTGATCACCTCTTATCCACAACCAAGACCTTGATCTTCTGGCTGCCATTTCCTACCCCCTTCCCGAAGGATAACACCATTCTTCAAAACAATCTGTTCTACCTTCCTGTTTTCTCCTTCACTGTAACCTTTTGCAGCCTTTCCTTCTTTTGCAGCTTTTCCAACAATCTTATAAAAGTCTGAACAAGAACCCTGGAAAAATCTGAGTCTCCTGTAGTCTGCATTCTCCATGATCCAAACACTCAAACCAGAAAATATTGAAACCAACTTTTCTGTACACCACAACGATATTAATTTCACTGAAATAAGTCTGATGTAACAGTGCTTCACAATGAATCTTCAATAAAAAGAATCATGATGTTATAAGTGATTGCTTTCCAAACAATCTCATGGAGCACAATCACTTTAAAAAAGCATACTTTTGCATTGTGCTTTTATGCACGTTGGAGGGGGAGGGGAGGGAGGGGTTAGGGGAGGAGGGAGGGGGAGGAGGGGGTGGAAGGTGGAGGGAGGGAGGGGAGGGTGGAGAGGAGAGGAGGGTGCTGCACCAATGCAGGAGAGGTTTGGGCCTAACGGGTCTACTTGGTCTAGTACATCCTAAAAAGGGGTGACAAATCCTTGGTTTGACAGCATTTCCAAAAGGTAGCACCTACAATTTGGGAGAACCAGTGCAACCTTTTAGGATCAAGCCACTGGAGCAGGGCTTCAATCTTTTGTTGCCCATTGGCTTTGGTGGAAAGCGTGGGGGAGGACTGTGCATGTCCTCCAATTCACACAGAGAATCTGATTTATTCTTTTACTGCCAATGCATTTCCCTGTCACTAAAGTAAGCTGATGCTGCAGTCAGCTAATGTCAATCAATATAAATCTGCTGCCGAGCCTACAAAAAATTGAAAGGCAGTTTGTACACAACATAGCTAGTATATAACTTGGGTGTGACAATTAAAGATTTGCTCAGCAATGATGATATTGAACTGCATTTTCATCAGAAAAGTAAACTATTGTGTGGTATTGGTTTCTAAAATGGGTTCAACAATAGCAATAATGTGATTTCTGGAAAATCAATTGCTTAAATAGCAGTTAAACATCAGTTTTGAAGAAGCTTTACAATTTTAAAGGGACTAGAAATGGACTACTATTGATTTTGTTTCCAAACCTACATTTGAATTTAGTCTGGTTGAAGGATTGAAAAGTCATGCTTTTTAAATGCCTATAATCATGTTGATAAAAACAAACGGAAAATGGAGTAGTGTGGGTCAAAATGCAATTTTGTGCGTTGATCCTACCATTTCATGTAGTTTGCTGAAGCAAACAAGAAAGTTTGATAAAATGCAAGTGATCAATGTAAAATGTAAATCCATTTATGTGCTCGGGCTAAATTGGACCAGGTCTGAAAATCTTCAATATAATAGTGACAAACTGGCTTATTCAAAGTAATGATTTCCTAATGCAAATAGCACGAATCAAAATAATTATTTGCTGACAATATTTAACCAGCTATGGACATTTTACAGGAGAAATGTATTATGACTGGTGCAGATGTTAGCAATTTTTTTCTGGTTGTATCGAACCAGGAAAGAGAGAGGAATGGTTGAAAATGGGAGAGAAAGATGGCCATATTTTCCAGCATTTCTCTTGGTGGTACATGCAGGCACATTCAGTGAAAACATGAGAGAAAGCCTATACTTGGAATAAATCAAGAGGACCTGAATCCAATGTAGAACTTCGATAATGAGCAGTTACAATCAGTGAATGGATCTTGAAATCCTATATCCAACTGACTGAACGACCAACCTCAGCTCCTGCTCAATTTATCACACCCTTTTTATTCAGTTAATGATCAATGCTGTTAATCAGGATTCAAACATCATGATGATATTTCACCTTAATCATACACACCATGATTATTGCAGGCATCAAAACCACATCTTGCAGCTTGCATAGCCTATCAGCTTTTCCGTTCTGAATGCTGATTCTATGTCTCTCGCTCCAGATCCTATTTGAACATCTGAGTATCTCTATCAAGTTTTGTTTTTATTTCTATCAGTTTTCAGACAAGGCAGCCAGATGCACAATACTAACTGATACCTTACTTTTGGGTCAAGTTGATACTAAATAGGAACAGCAGGAACTAGCTGTGGAAGAAGGTTATTCTCTAATTCCCTTTGTGTAAATAACGTTGAGCTTTATCAAAAGGCCCATTGCTGAAGTTATGGAGTGAAGGGCAGTCCATTGATAATAATATCCATCTTCCCTCATATTTGCTCCTCTTCATGCCAGCATTCTGTCTTCAGTTCAAAATTAGTTACATCAGAAGCGTATATACAAACTGCAGATACCATTGTGGAGCTCTATGGTATCCCTTGGCACCCAAAGATATGTGCTTCCAGAGATTCTACTAAAAAATAAGTGGAGCCAATCGTGTTTGATTTTAAAAGCAATCCGAAATTGTTCCATTCCACTAACGAAGGACTACAGGAGTACCTAAGATCTCAACGGCACAGTGACAGTGTGAGAATGTGGAAATCAAATGGACATCAGAGATGAATGGTCATAGGTAGACACAAAATGCTGGAGTAACTCAGCGCGACAGGCAGCATCTCTGGAGAGAAGGAATGGGTGACATTTTGGGTCGAGACCCTTCTTCAGACATGACTGATCATGTTCCAAATAAGGCAATCCACCAATGACATATTTCTCAAAGTTTAACATCCAAGATTTCCTTTGTGAATCGAATACCTCTGCACAAATGATTTCTACCAATTGGCAGCTATTTAAAATAATTTAAAAGGCAAATATAGTTCTTTTTATCAGGAAATCGGATAAATACTGTATTTAACAGGCAGTCAGCAACCGTCCTTTATTTCCTGCCCATATTTTCCAAGTAGTGTAAACCAAGCCAAAATAGAGGTGGAGCCTACATTTCAAGGAGTTGCCACAAATAACCTCTGTTATTGTGGTCAAAATATCAGAGAAAATTATAACTCCTCTTCCATAATCAAGATAATGAGCATAGCGGAATTAATAGTTGGATCCACTTAACCCTAAGTTCAATTCCAATATAAATATTACAGCTGAATCGGCTCCAGTGCACAGAAGGTTTTTGCATCTCTAAAAAATGTCCAGTGGAAGTAGACTGCATTCCACCAGCTATGGAATTGCGTCCCACACTATGTCAATGACCATGACAATTTTCTTTAAATGCAGACTTTCCAATGCAGGCAGAGAGCAACTTTCTCCCAGTCTCTTAGTAATGCAGCTTTTGAGCCAGCTGTCAGATGGCACAAATGAGTGGGCTGACGTTCATTTCAGGAGAGAAAATGTATAATTTTAAAGATTAAGATTGCAAGGAAATGTTTATCCTAATGATCTCCTTGGAATAATGATTGTCCTCACTAATTAATGGAAAGAGATTAAAGTCATTAGCATCTCATGGCGAACAATTAGCAGAAAATCTGCAATGGATGTAAAGTGGATGGCCTGCTAATATTTCTAATGGTAAGTCAACATGGACATGTAGTAAAATAGTGTTAGAGTGTGGTGACATTTTGCCGGCAGCTGAGCAGTATAATCTTAAGTATACTCATTTTAAAGTCCTAATGCCAAGAAAAATGGCACAAATCGGTGAGGTAACAACAGGCTTCTGGACCATTTAAATGAATGAGCCGTTGTACCATTGCTTGATGGACACAGAGATCATGACTGCGACATGCAGGCACAGTAAGTACAATACTTGGAAGCACTGGGGAGACCACCGTTATGCCAGGAAAGGCGGTCTCGTCGGGGAGGTCTCCAAGTGAGAATAAAGCAACAATAGACAATAGGTGCAGGAGTAGGCCATTCGGCCCATTCGAGCCAGCACCGCCATTCAATGTGATCATGGCTGATCATTCTCAATCAGTACCCCGTTCCTGCCTTCTCCCCATACCCCCTGACTCCGCTATCCTTAAGAGCTCGATCTAGCTCTCTCTTTAATGCATTTAGAGAATTGGCCTCCACTGCCTTCTGAGGCAGAGAATTCCACAGATTCACGACTCTCTGACTGAAAAAGTATTTCCTTATCTCTGTTCTAAATGGCCTACACCTTATTCTTAAACTGTGACCCATCAGGGTCTATAACCATCCATACCCCTCCCGCCACACTCCTCCAACCTGCCGAGCATCCTCTTGGCCAAAGTAAATAAGACTGAGGACTAAAGGGCATGATTGCTTTATTAAAGGAATATTAGGAGATACTGCATATTCTCCCAGAGACATTGCAAACTCTCCAGACTTTGCCCCCCAGCCTGAAGGTTTCTCACCCCTTTAAATTGTGCCATTGAGAAAATGGAGAGGTGATGACATCTGCCTCAAGATAATATCTTTGTGCTATTTGGACATGTCAGTCTTGTCCAACTCCTACTCCATTCACGTGGAACATCTAGCAGTAAAGTACCATCCCTTCTCCCTTCCAAAGGCATTGACCACCATCGTTATGACTGCATTCTACCCCAAGCAGATGTGGAGATAGCAGATGATGAACTATACACTGGTTAATAAACATAAGACAATGTACCCAGATGTCTTGTCCATCATAGCCGGTGACTTCAACAAGGCTGGCTTGAAGCAGTCAGTTCCAAACTATAACCAGCACGCAGGCCGAGAAGATCAAATACTCTTGATTACAGCTGCTCCTCTATCAGAGACATCTATCATTCCATACCTCACCCATCTCTGGTTCACTTTTACAACTCAACCTACAAACAATCCCATCCATGCCATACCTTTCCAGGCAGTGATTCCACTGACTCACACTCTTCCTCCCTAAAACAATTATAGAGACATATAATTTTATATGTCTTATAGTGACACATAAAATTATAAAAGGACTGGACAAGCTAGATGCAGGAAAAATGTTCCCAATGTTGGGGGAGTCCAGAACCAGGGGCCACAGTCTTAGAATAAAGGGGAGGCCATTTAAAACTGAGGTCAGAAGAAACTTTTTCACCCAGAGAGTTGTGAATTTGTGGAATTCTCTGCCACAGAGGGCAGTAGAGGCCAAATCACTGGATGAATTTAAGAGAGAGTCAGATAGAGTTCTGGGGGCTTGTGGAATCAAGAGATATGGGGAGAACTTGGGGACAGGTTACTGATTGTGGATGATCAGCCATGATCACAATGAATGGCGGTGCTGGCTCGAATGGCCTCCTCCTGCACCTATTGTCTATGTTTCTAATTCACTTGCACATCTTCCTATTTTAGTGTTCTACATTTGGCAGTCAGAATGTGTGATCTCCATGAAATAGAAAACAAATGCAGGTCAGCTAGCTATTTTGTGAAACATCTGTGTACAGTCCTCAAAGATCATGCTGAGTGTCCAAATCCCATATTTTAGATTTATCCTCAACCCCATTGTTGGTTTCCCAATCGATCTTAGCCAACTTCCTTCCTTGTAGAAAGTCTTTCCGCGCAGTTTCCTGTAGTTAGATACAACATCCCAGTCTCAGACCTATTACATCTCTCTATGTTTCACTTAAGATTTCTATCTTGTTACGATTGAAACCCCCCCTCCCCACCACAGATGGCCTTGCAGATTAATGTTGCAAATTAATCCATTCTCAATTTGAAATATTGATTTGCTGTCTTATTGTTTCTATGATGTGCCCAGAGAAATCATCCTGTATATACTCCACAAAGTTCTCTTCCACTTTATTTATATTCCATTGGGAGGGAGAAGGGAAAATCGGAAATGTCAGTATTACAGTATAGCAAAGGGGATTACAGAGGCATGAGGCAGGAGCTGGCCAGAATTGACTGGAAGGAGGCCTTAGTAGGGAAGACGGTGGAACAGCAATGGCAGATATTCCTGGGAATAATGCAGAAGTTGCAGGATCAATTTATCCCAAAGAGGAGGAAAGAATCTAAGGGGAGTAAGAGGCTGACAAGGGAAGTCAAGGACAGCATAAAAATAAAAGTGAAGAAGTACAACAAAACAAAGAACAGTGGGACGCCAGAGGATTGGGACTCTTTTAAAGAGCAACAGAAGATGACTAAGAAGACAATACGGGGAGAAAAGATGAGGTACGAGGGTAAACTAGCCAATAATATAAAGGAGGATAGTAAGAACTTTTTTAGGTATGTAAAGAAGAAAAAAATAGTCAAGGCAAATGTGGGTCCCTTGAAGACAGAAGCAGGGGAATTTATTATGGGGAACAAGGAAATGGCAGACGAGTTGAACCGGTACTTTGGATTTGTCTTCACTAAGGAAGATACAAGCAATCTCCCAGATGTTCTAGTGGCAAGAGATCTTAGGGTGACGGTGGAACTGAAGGAAATCCACATTAGGCAGGAAATGGTGTTGGGTAGACTGATGGGACTGAAAGCTGATAAATCCCCAGGGCCTGATGGTCTGCATCCCAGGGTACTTAAGGAGGTGGCGCTAGAAATTGTGGACACATTGGTGATCATTTTCCAATATTCTATAGATTCAGGATCAGTTCCTGTGGATTGGAGGGTAGCTATTGTTGTCCCACTTTTTAAGAAAGGAGGGAGAGAGAAAACTGGAAATTATAGACCAGTTAGTCTTACATCAGTGGTGGGGAAGATGCTGGAGTCAATTATAAAAGACGAAATTACGGAGCATTTGGATAGTAGTAACAGGATCATTCCGAGTCAGCATGGATTTACGAAGGGGAAATCATGCTTGACTAATCTTCTGGAATTGTTTGAGGATGTAACTAGGAAAATTGACAGGGGAGAGCCGGTGGATGTGGTGTACCTCGACTTTCAGAAAGCCTTCGACGGTTCCACATAGGAGATTAGTGGGCAAAATTAGAGCACATGGCATTGGGGGTAGGGTACTGACATGGATAGAAAATTGGTTGACAGACAGAAAGCAAAGAGTGGGGATAAATGGGTCCCTTTCAGAATGGCAGGCAGTAACTAGTGGGGTACCGCAAGGCTCGGTGCTGAGACCGCAGCTATTTACAATATACATTAATGACTTGGATGAAGGGATTAAAAGTACCATTAGCAAATTTGCAGATGATACAAAGCTGGGTGGTAGTGTGAACTGTGAGGAAGATGCTATGGGGTTACAGGGTGACTTGGACAGGTTGTGTGAGTGGGCGGATGCATGGCAGATGCAGTTTAATGTGGATAAGTGTGAGGTTATCCACTTTGGTGGTAAGAATAGGAAGGCAGATTATTATCTGAATGGTGTCAAGTTAGGAACAGGGGACGTACAACGAGATCTTGGTGTCCTAATGCATCAGTCACTTAAAGGAAGCATGCAGGTACAGCAGGCAGTGAAAAAAGCCAATGGAATGTTGGCCTTCATAACAAGAGGAGTTGAGTATAGGAGCAAAGAGGTCCTTCTGCAGTTGTACAGGGCCCTAGTGAGACCGCACCTGGAGTACGGTGTGCAGTTTTGGACTCTAAATTTGAGGAAGGATATTCTTGCTTTTGAGGGCATGCAGGATAGGTTTACTAGGTTAATTCCCGGAATGGCGGGACTCGTATGTTGAAAGACTGGAGCGACAAGGCTTGTATACACTGGAATTTAGAAGCATGAGAGGGGATCTTATCGAAACGTGTAAGATTATTAAGGGGTTGGACACGTTAGAGGCAGGAAACATGTTCCCAATGTTGGGGGAGTCCAGAACAAGGGGCCACAGTTTAAGAATAAGGGGTAGGCCATTTAGAACGGAGATGAGGAAAAAGCTTTTTCAATCAGAGAGTTGTAAATCTGTGGAATTCTCTGCCTCAGAAGGCAGTGGAGGCCAATTCTCTGAATGCATTCAAGGGAGAGCTAGATAGAGCTCTTAAGGATAGCGGAGTCAGGGGGTATGGGGAGAAGGCAGGAACGGGGTACTGATTGAGAATGATCCGCCATGATCACATTGAATGGCGGTGTTGGCTCGAAGGGCCGAATGGCCTACTCCTGCACCTATTGTCTATTGGATTAATATTTGGAATATGCTGTCAATGGTTGGATAAATGGCCATTGCATAGTGTATCCGTTTGTAGAACATAATGGACCATCTCGTTGTGCGGGACTGAGACTGGGCTGACGGGGTTATGGTGTAGATAACAGTCAGAAACTCAGAGGGGGCTATGTGTAGATATTGGGCATCATTTACATTTTCAGATCAAATAAGAAGGTATTGGTAGTGGAACTCGGACATTGGAAATCAAATTGCAGCAATTGCAGCATGGACATTGTTCAGCTTGCTGAAGCTGTGCATCTTATAGTTGGGATAGGGCATGGCATTTGAGATTGTGGCCTTGATTGAGGACTTCTGGGAGTCAGTGTAATGGGGAGTTCAGAGTATCAGCAGTCTGGAAGGGTTATCAGAGGAGAAGATCCATGGGTGTTGGAATCATGGTAGTATTTTTCATAATGATGGAACATGTCTTACTGGGGTTCTGGTTCAATATAGCACAATGAAAGCATTTTAATTTTGAGTATATCTAAGAATGATTGCTCCTGAGAGCAACATGGGCACAGTTTCCTGCAGAGTAATCCCAAATGCATATTAGGAATGACATAATTTGATGCATCTGAACTAGAAATTGCTACACATAAGATAGAGTTACTCAACTCTGATTGAGTTTGTGGAATGACTGGAAATGATCTAAAAATGAGTATAATCATATTTTAGTTTGGGAAAAATATATTTTCAATTGTGCCAAGCAGAAACATATAGTGCTATGTAATCCAATTTTCATGTTTATAGTGCTATGTAATAAAATTTCTGTGCCACAATCCAGAACGTAGTTGATCCAAACACTAATAATACACGATGAAGACAAAGGGGACTGCAAATGCTGGAAGCTAGAGCCTGAACAGACTGCTGAAATAACTCAATGGGCCAAGCAGCATTTTGTGGAGGCAAAAGGTGTAAGTTAACATTCCGGCTCTGGACCCTGCATTAGGACCGAGAAAGAACAGGAAAGGTTGCCAGTATATAACAGTACATGAGGAGTGGGGGTGGAGGGAGAGGGGGGTGTGGGATAGAGATTAATATGTGATAAACAGAACCAGATGGAGAGAGGTTCATAGGTAGATGGAAGCAGAGGAGTGAAAGGGCATGGTACGGATGAACAAAGAAAGAAAAATGCCAGGTGGATGCATGTCCATTTGGGAGGACAACACTGAGGATGTGGGTTCCTGAAATATGAAAATCCAATATTCATACTGTTGAGTGGTAAGTTACCCAAGCAAAATATGTGATCAAGACACATGAGACGGCTGATGCTGGAATCTGGAGCAACAAACAATCTGCTGTAGGAAATCAGAGGGTCGAGCAGCTTCTGTGGGGGAAAAGGTATTTTAAGTCAAAACCCTGTATCAGGCGATATGTGATGTTCTCTCAACCATTGTTTGACTGATCTGCAGTAATGGAGGAGTATAAGAACAGACAGGCAATGTGGGAGTAGGAAGTAGAGTTAAAATGGATGCAACCAAAAGCACAGGATGGCTTTGCAACGAGAGCAGAGGTGCTCCCGCAAAACGGTCGCTTAGCCTTCGCTTAGTTTCACCAATGTAAAGGAGGTCACGTTGCAAGTTCCTCCATTTCACACATGTCTGTTCTGATCTCCCCCCAGTGAAACAGCAATAGGACTTCCTTGATCCTCACCTTTCACTGCAGCAGCCGCCACATTCATTACATTATTCTCTTCTGCTTCGGTAGCTCACAAATCAAAGATGTGAATATTAATTTTTCCACTTCCAGGTGATCTACACACTGATGCTCTTCTCCCACCTACACTCACCTGTCCACCTAGTTTTATTATTTAGTTCATTCCTCACCCCTCAACCCACTTGGCTCCATCTGCTCATCATCTCCTATTTTAGCTCCACCTATCATCTACCAGCCTCTATCCCACCCACTGCTGCATGTTGGCAATCTTTCCTATTCCTGCTCAGTCCTTACGCAGGGTCTCAACCTGAAACGTCAATTTACATCTTCTGCCTCAACTTCTTATTGAGTCCACATCACGATTAGAAATTGTTCAGCCAGAGCTGAGCACACTTCTCGGCATCTGCATACAATGTGCTTCTTGTGCGTCGTGGTAGAAAGGTTGGTGGAAACAGGGCCATGACGTGAACGCTCTTTCCTTGACCCCCTGCCTCTGATGCTGTTAGACCCACTAAGTTTCTGCAGCATTCTGTTTTTGTTCTATAAATACATAATGAATCTGCATGTCATTGCTTATTTGATATTAAATCTCAATTTCCCCTTTCAATTATTGTGATTTGTAGCCAAAAAATTGGATTGATTAGTATCCATTTTGTATGCAATCTGCAATCACATCTTGAAATTAGACTGGGCACTTCTGTACAATGTTGATATGAGCATACCTGATGTTTTCCTAGCATCAAAGTCAACATATTGTGTTCATACAGTGGGTCACTCCTCTGGCAGTGATTTATTACATGTTGTCATGGCTGCCATGAGCTAGAAGCCAAAGACATGCATATTAGCACTTAGCCTGTTTCTATAGAACCTTTGGAGGCCCTCCTGCCCCCTCGACTCCAAAGCAACACCTTCACCCCACCTGAAACTCTCCGATGAGCCAGATGAAAAGACAATCTAAACTTTTCTAAAGCTGCCGTCACTGAGGTATGTGAAATGCTATAGGAAAACCTTAGATCAGATTAACACGCCTGGATCCTGTGCAGGTTAAAGTCATGTTGACTCTCAACATGTCCCCTAATCGATCTTTCCAAGTAGCTGCAGCAGATCTCTGGCATGCATCATAATTTGCTGCTCATCACTACATTGGGGCAAGGGGCTGTTTTGGAGGCATGAGATGAGAACTTTGAGTTGACTGCACAAAACCTTTCTGGTAAAGGGATCATTTGCTATTGGGGGCTTTCAATAGTAAATAGTATAAGTAAAATAGTAAAGGCTCAGCGGCACCATCTTCCTGTTAGGGTGAAGGGAAGAAAGACGGGCAAATTTAGGGAACCCTGGCTGATGAAAGATATTGAGGCTCTGGTCAGGAAAATGGAGGAATATACTAGGTTTTAAGCAGTCAGGATTAGGCAAATCCATTGACAAGTATAAAGAAGTGAAGGTGTATGTCTAAGAGAGAAATTAAAAGGGCAAAAAGGGGCATGAGATGGAAATAGCAGGCTAGGTAAAGGAAAATCCTAAGAGATTCGACAAGTATATCAGGAGTAAAAGGGTAGGCTAATTGAGAGAATAGTCCTCTTAAAGAACAGCATGGCCATCTATGTGTGGAGCCACAGGAGAGGAGTGAGATTTGTTACGAATATTTCTCAATGTTTACTGTGAAGAGATCATGGAAACTAAGGAATTGAGGCCAATGAATTGTGATGTCTTGAACCATATACTAATTGTCAAAGAGCAGGTACAGGTGATCTAAAAGCATATTAAGATGGATAAACCCCCAGGACCTGACCAAGTGCATCCTTGGACATAGTGGGAAGCTTGGAAAGAATTTGCAGAGGCTCTTGAAGAGATATTGACATCCGCTATAGCCACAGGTGATGTACCAGAAGACTGGAGAGTAGCTAACGTTGCACCATTATTTAAGAAGGGCAGAAAAACAAGCCAGGGAACTGCAGGCCAGTGAGCCTGTCATCAGTGGTGGGATTCTGAGGGACAGGATCTAACAGCATTTGGATGGACAAGGACTGATTAGTGATAATCAGCATGCTTTTTGTGTGAGAAATCATGGCTCTCACATCAGTTGGACTTTTTCGAAAAGGTAACCAAGAGGATTAATAAGGGCAAGGGTAATGGATGTTATCTGCATGAATATTGGCACGCAAGGCCTTTGGCAGGGACCCGCATGGAGCCAGAATTTAGATTACATGGGATCCAGTGAGAGTTAGCTAATTGGATACATAATTATCTTGAAGGTAGGTAGCGAAGGATGATGGGTTTTTTGGACTGGACACCTGTGACTGGGTATGCCACAGTGATGGGTGTTGGATCCAAGGATGTTCTTCATTTATTTAAACAATCCGGCATGAGAATGTACAGGGCATGTTTAATACGTTTGCAGATGATACTACAATAGAAGGTATCTTAAACAGCGAAGATTGTTATAAGAAATGACAACGTGATCTTGAATCTGGCTATCTTCCCTTTGCGCTCTCACTCCTGATGCTGGGTCTCAACCTGAGAATCAACATTCCTTTTCCTCCACAGATGCAGCTTGACCCGTTGAGTTCTTCCAGCAGTTCATTTTTGTTGTGGTGTCGGTTGACAGCCTTCCATTTCCAAGCCTATTTCTTTTGCAGGAAACCCAGCTCTTTCTGTCAAAATTAAATTGATTTATTCAGTGAATTAACTGATTATGTTAAATGTGAACAATCTCGCCTGGAAATTAGATTATATAGCACCTATTTTAAAGGTGTTAAATTTGATGTCTCTGGAACAGATCACGCACAAATCATTTCTGGGTGAAATTGAAGCATTCATGAAAATGAACCAGGCTCTTTTGTGAGCAATTCAGTTAGTGCAGTTGACCTTTTCCTAGTCTCAACCAATGCATCTAATTACACCATTATCCGTGCAACACATGATTTGAACAGTGCTAAAGTAAATTTGAGCTCAGTAAAACTAGGTTAGCATCACACACAGCTTTGTTGCTTTTCATAATCATAATCATACTTTATTAGCCAAGTATGTTTTGCAACATACGAGGAATTTCATTTGCCATACAGTCATACCAATAAAAAGCAACAGAACACACAAAATTCATTTTAACATAAACATCCACCATAGTGACTCCTCCACATTCCTTACTGTGATGGAAGGCGAAAAAAAGTTCAATCTGCTTCCCTTCTTTGTTCTCCTGTGGTCGGCGGCCTCAAGTTGACGGGTGATCTTGGCTCACATAGCCGGCGGTTGAGCACTCTGGGTCGGGGTGTTCAAGCACCCGCATTGGGGGATCTCAGCTTCCCCGCATCGAGCGATCTGACCCCGGGTCGGGGCTGGTCAAACCTTCTGCGACTTTGGAGCTTCCCGACATCGGTCTCTACCCGAAACTGCGAGTTCCTCAATGTTGAAATCCGCAGGCCGCGGTTGGAGCGTCGATCGCAGGCTCCGATGGTAAGTCCACGGCCCCGCGGAGGGGCTCAAAGTCAATCTCAAGCAAGGCCGCCAGCTCCATGATGTTAGGCCGCAGAGCGACCGGAGATACGATCCGGAAAACAATCGCATCTCCGGCACGGTAAGAGATTGAAAAAAGGTTTCCCCCGACCCCCCTGCTCACCCCCACATAAAACAAACCAGAGAACATTAACACATACTTTTAAAACCCACTAAAAATAACAAAAAAGAGGAAAAGACAGACAGACCGTTAGCGAGGCTGCCATCGCTGACGGCGCCACCCAGTAGATTTTTTTTCACAACTTAAAGGTTCACTCTGCTGGCATCCCACATTAAACAGCTTCTAAACCTACTGCAGGTTGGTGAGACACCCACTAAATCTAGAGAGTTTGCTTAATCTAAAGGCAAATATTTTCTCCAGTATTTAGTAGCTGAGATACTCATTCAACGGATGTCTCATTGGTAACACCACTGCAAGCATTCCGCCACTTGGCATTGCTAGCCACTCAGGGTGAGTCTGGGATCAGGATCAAAGGTAAAGATACCAATCAGTAGGAGGCTTTGAAAACTCTTTGACACCAACACTTCTCCCAGAGAGTCTTCAGAGCCACCAACACTTATCAAGATCTCTTTGATTAACGATGTATCAGCAGGCCAGGTTTTCTAAGACTGTAATCAATGAGGTATTTAATATTATGGAACAAGCCTTCAGCACAGTGACATGATTTAACCCCCTTTTTGCTTTCCACAGAGACCACTCTTTTTGGAACTCCTTTATCCACTCATACATTCACTCCCACCTCTAGCATTCCCCCCCTAACACCTGACAATAAACGAATTTGTAGCTGTATCAGCCCACTAATCAGCATAGATGTGGCATGCTGGATAGCCTGTTTTCTTGCTGCATCATTCTGAGACTCTATACTGGCTTCTTAAGAATGCAGGCAACCATTGACTGCACTTATATGTTCATAAGTAATCCTATTAATGACTGACACATTTTCAAATAAGAAAGGCTTTGTGTATTTTGAGGTATTCCTCATTCATGAAAGCCATATTTCCAGGAAACACTTGTTCACTTTAAGGGAGTCTGCAATACTTCATATTTTCAGCAGGGAAATGTATTGTAAAATTATAGACCCATACAACAAACAAACTGGCCGTTTGGCCGAACTGACCAAGATGCCCACCAACACTAGTTCCATTTTCCTGTGTTTGACCCATAGCCCAATAAACCTTTCCTATCCACTCTCCCTTAAATATTGTTTTTATATTTGCCTCAACCACTTCCTCTGGCAGCTCGTACCATTTACATACCTTCCTCTGTGTGAAAAAAAATTGTCTCTTAGGTTTCTATTAAATCTTTCCCCTCTCACCTTAAACATATGCCATGTAGTTCTTGATTCCCCAACCCTGGGGAAAAGATTGAGTGCATTTACCCTTTCTTTGCCCCTCATGATTTTATACACTTCTAGAAGATCACCCCTCAGTCTCCTTTGCTCTAGGAATAAAGTCCTACTCTGCCCAAACCTCACTCCATAACTCTATCCCTCGAGTCCTGGTAACATCCTTGTGAAACTTCTTTGCACTCTTTCTAGCTTAATGACTTCTTGCCTAGAGCAGGGTAACCAGAACTGTACACAATACTCTTAAGTGTGGCATCACCGTTGTCTTGTTCATCTGCAACATAACAACCCAATTCCTGCGCTCATTGCCCTGACTGATGAAGGCCAGTGTGCCAAACACCTTCTTCACCATGCTGTCTACCTGTGACACCACTTTCAGGAATTGATGTATTTTACTCCTAGAGAGTTCTGTTTTACAATACTTTCTCCAGGGCCCTTCAGTTCACTGTGAAAGTCCCACCCTGGTTTGACTTCTAAAATGCAACACTCACACTTATCTGAATTGTACACTATTTACCATTCCTTGGCCCACTGACATAGGGTCTCAAAGCAAAACGTTGACATCCTCTTGCCTCCACAGATGGTCTTCAACCCACTGAGTTCTTCCAGCAGTCAATTTTCATTCCAGATTCTGGCATCTACAATATCTTGTGTACGTGCATTCACCCCATCTAGCTAAGACATCATCTAACTGTATATGCAATAATATATAACATACTGATAAAATATAGTTAAATAACTTACATAAAACAAGAAAGATAATGCTTAGGAAATCATATAACTGAGTTCAGTGTCCTGCCATCAATGATTTTATTCCAGTTGCTTCAATGTAGCAAAATTATTCACTTAAAATAATCCTAACAGCATTAGTTCTAAGTTGTGTTGAGTGCCTTACCGTGTGAGTTTCTATCATCTTCAATGTACAAGTAAGGAGGATGATGGAATATTTTCCACTTGCCTGGATGTATGCACTCCTAACAACAATTTAGAAGCTTGCCATTTTTCAACTTGAGGTAACAACTGATTGGTATACATTCCAAACATTCAGTCCCTCCACCATTGATGTACCATGGCTGCACTCTGTACCATCTGCACAATTATTTTCCAGGACTACTCCAGTAGCACATCTCAAAACATTGATCTCTACACCAAGAAGGTCAAGGCAACTAGCTCAGAGGAACATCACTGATTCAATGTAAGTCATCCACCATCCTGATTTGGAAACGTATTGGTCTTCCTTCGTCATTGTGTTTAAATCATGGAATTTCATTCTCAACATCAGCAGAAGGACTGGAAAGGTTCAAGAAGGTAGTTTAACGCCACCACTTTTCCTAGTGCAATTTTGATGGCCAATAAATGCTGGCCACACCAATGAAACCCACATCCTCCAAATGAATGGAGAAAAAACTTTCCTGCCAACAGTGTTATTTATATCCTTATTACATGAATTATAGTGGCATTAAATTTGTTGGGAACAAATAGCCAGATTAATACATTGGTACCATCTGATTAAGTATTGATTTTGAAGACTTGTCATGCTTTTCTGTGGTCACAATTATGAATGATTCCATCCCCCCCCCACCCCCCACCCCCACCAAAGCATAGCATGTTAATTAATTGAGCTCTTGAGGTTTTTCAACAAGATAAATGTAACTTCATTTATTTTTATTAAATCCAAATGAGCTAATTTTCAGGGAAACAATTAGAAAAAAGTACTCAGTGCTACCGTTAGGCATAATTGTTTAATTTAACAGTAGTAATTAATAATCATAAGAGACATTCAATGAAACAACGATTCCATCAGTATTTTGCACATCAGACTCCACATTTCATTAACTACCAGAATTTCCACATTGATCTTGCTCTGAGAACTGTGTTCTTCATCTGCTAATGAATATTTGACTGAATTGTGCTTGTGATCATCAGAATTAAAACCGGAATATATTGTTTGCTTATGACAACAACAGTGTGATACTACCCAACTATTTTGGGGGTTCTGTACATATCCAGCACACTGAATACCAATCATAACATTGCTGCAGGCCATTTCATTTTACAGTATGCAGAGGTTGAGAATATTGCTTGACAGGCAAACTGGGAGATTACAGGACCCTTAAAAGGGCAGCTGGCAAAAAGTATGCCTTCACAAATTTCTTGAGAAACATATACATTTTATCCATATGAAAGCAATCTTTGTGTATTGAAGATTCTTCTCTATATATTAGGAATCAGAGACAAAAAATTATCGTGGCAATCCTTTTTTCATGCAGAAAGTGTATATCAATCAGAACTGGTTTCAGTAATTGCTTACACACAAAAAGCTGGAGTAACTCAGTGGGTCAGACAGTGTCACTAGAGAAACGGAATAGGCGATGTTTCAGGTTGAGACCCTTCTTCAGACTGAGAGTCCGGGGAAAGGGAAACGAGAGATATAGACGGTGACATAGAGAGATAGAGAACAAATGAATGAAAGATATACAAAAAAGTAACAATGATAAAGGAAACAGGACATTTTTAGCTGTGGGCTAAAATGAAAATGAGTAACAGACAATGAGATTAAATAAGATGAATTTGAAACTAGTACAAGAACTGGGGTGGGAGAGAAAGGGGATGCAAGGGTTACTTGAAGCTAAATTAATCAATATTCATACTGCTATGTTGTAAACAGCCCAAGCGAAATATAAGGTGATGTTCCTCCAATTGCGTTTGGCCTCACTCTGACAATGGAGGAGGCCCAGGACAGAAAGATCAATGTGGGAATGGGAAAGGAAATTAAAGTGTTTGGCAACCGGGAGATCAGGTAGGCCCAGACGGACTGAGTGAAGATAATTGCTTGTCGCGTATCGGTGACTGTGCAGTAAAGAACAGTCCCTGAGATATTGGGTGGAACCAGTATATTTATTGATGCCCACATATGAATAAATAATTGTATCTACAAGATCTGAAATGTCAACCATCCCTTTCACTTTGCAAATTTTGCTTGAGTTCTTCCAGCAGGATAGTTTTTGCTCCAGATTTTAACTTCTGCAGTCTCTTGCATACTTATTATATCTACAAACTGAGCATACTTTAGCTGGCAATGGATAATCTACCTCTGTAGTTGTGACACTAACTTTGTGGTGGTATAGAATCAACCTTGATTATGATTATTCGATCAATATTGCTGGTTTCCATGAAGGAGATGAGGTTCCTCCGTACTAATCTTTCCATGATGTTTCCAGTCCAATTCTATAGACAACAATTTTAAAAAGGTTTTTTAGCTCAAAGGTTAGGGACATCTGCAACTCTTTCCAATAAATACCAATGTTAGCATGATATGATTACCAAATTTCACCAGATAACCATCTTTCTAAAATTATACTGGACAATGATATAGCCTGTGGTACATTGCCCCCTCCCCCGCCTCACCCTTCCATGACCCGTATGCACAGGTTGCAGCGAGCGGAAACCACAAGTCTGCACTGACTTATTAGCACTGATTTTTTTCCCATAATGATCCTCTATCGTTCCACTTGGACATTGGATTTAAGGACAGTTAAATCTACACATTCTGGGGCAGCTCAATTCTTTTGTAAACATTCATCCACAAAACCAAGAGGCTTTCTACATATGAATTCTTGCGAGAGATGGGTCCGGACCTTGGATATCATTAGTGAGTACAAATAAACTGGTTCACGGAATTTGATGATTCTGGGCATGTTCGTGAGCCTATTATGTTCAGACTGGTTAAATTGGATGATGAGGGATTTTTAAAAATAACTAGTAATAGTATTGATATGCAGTGAAACTCCAACAGTCTTTTGGGACTTTGGTAATGCTAGGATAGCAGATTTTATGTCTTATTGGATATTACATGTATTAATAGCAAACACGTTTCATTGCACTTTTTTCAGAGCATATGATGAGTTTAAATGGAATAGGAAATTATAAAAGCACAACTAGACCAAGTGGACCCATTGGGCCCAAATTTCTCCTGCATTGGTGCAGTCCCCTCTCGTCCTTCCCCTCCCCCTTCCCTCCCCCTCCCCTCACACCTCCCCCTCCCTCCCTCCCTCCCCCCTCATCCCTCCCACCCTCCCCCCTGCCCCCCTCTCACTCCTCCCCTCCCGCTCCCCCTCCCCTCCCCCACACCTGTGTTTACATGTTACCTGCCATACTTTGTCCTGCCTCTCCTCTCTTCCAGCTTTCTTCCCCCCACCCCCTTTACAATCCGTCTGAAGAAGGGTCCCAACCCGAAACATCGCCTACCCGTGTTGTCCAGAGATGCTGCATGATCCGCTGAAATGAAGGCGATGTTCTAACTCGGAAGCAGATGTGGAAGTAATGACCTGTTACTTTCCCTACAAGTTGTTGATGGTGTAGGTTGGGGAGATAATACTTAGGAAATCATGGCAAGTCGTGACAGTATATCCCAGAAATATTACGGAGTGGGAAAGAGGATGGGGCGATGTTTGAGAGATAGGAAGAGATCTCGGGAGTTGAGGGAGTGGAGATGGGGCTGTTGTTTATTCTGCTATTAAGTGTCATAATAATAAGCAACTACAGAAACGTCATATAATATTACTGGGCATGTAATTATGCGCCATTGACTAATTATTTTTTATTAATTAAGTGTTGTCTTGCCAGAAGCAACAGTTTTATGGGGTGTGTGGATCACATGGGTATTGTATTGTGTATGGGAGGTGGTAGCAATATGTTCTGGTGATACCCTGGATATTGGAAGAGGCACAAGGAGTTGCAGAAATAATTTAGCAAATCTAAAAACTCAGTACAGATCGCATGCATTATACAGTTTCCTTGGCATTTAGTTTAGGATTTGAAACATTGAATTGCTCTGAAAATAAGTGGTAAGTATATACATTGCCAGAGAAAATGTTGAGTTAAGATAGACACAAAAGGCTGGAGTAACTCAGCGGGGCAGGCAGTGTCTCTGGAGAGAAGGAATGGGTGATGCTCTCTGAAGAAGGGTCTCGACCCGACACATCTCCCACTCCTTCTCTCCAGCGATGCTGCGTCCCACTGAGTTACTGCAGCTTTTTGTGTCTATCTTCGGTTTAAACCGGCATCTGCAGTTCCTTCTTACACAAAATGTTGAGTCCATATTCAAAGAAAGACATGTTCCATTTATATCAATGAACCACTAAATGCAATTTCGACCTGGAGCATTTGTTCAAAGAAATGGGTACCATCAGCAATGATACTTGCATCCTTGGCAATAACCTGAAAATCCACTGCACACAAATGGAAAATTGATGACGAGGGGATACTTAGTTGGATTTTAGTAATGCGCTCAGAATTATAAGTATAAACCGAGTTAAAAAAACCCATCCAGTGATACCCTCAGTGCGAATAATTTCCTGACAGTAGCAAAACAAAATGTAACAGTCCATTTATGTTCTAGCTGCAGGATTGTTGTATCGCACAATACAATCTGCCCCGCATTCTCTTGGACGAGATAGAATTAATTCCATCTAATACCACAATGCTTAGCCTCTAGCAATGGTGAATGGAGAAACTCAATGATGTAAAAGTGGTTATAGTTTAGAAATGGAGCAGCATCGGCCCTCTATCGGCAGTGACTTTTGGTGGCAAGTGTGTTGCAGGTGGTCCCGGCTTTGTCAGCTGTTGGCATTGTGTTCATGAGGGAAGTCTCACGGTGCTGAAAGGGACAGCTCCAGCGTCGAAATGGATGATTCCTCCAGAGACTTTGAAATCATAAAGACTTGTGTGTATATTGGCGGAGGAGGAACGGTGGGTGTTGGTGGCGGGAGGACATTTACGTCTTGCAAATTCGCTTTAAGTCGCATCCACTACGTGGTGCCTCGTGTCGAATCCACCACAATGTGGTTAATCAGTTCCAGGATTACATTTCCGGAATCCATTTACAATAAACCATTTCCATCCCCCCTCCCCCCCCCCCCCCCCCTCCCCCCATTTACAGCGAACTCCATATTTATCTTTGACACGCATGGATGTCAGAGGCGAGTGCGTGTGATTTTCCCCTTGGCCAAGTGCGCGAAGATAAGGACTGTAAACTGGAGCATGTCATTAAAATCGGCCATCACATGTCTCCATCCCGGCCACAGGTAAATTCAATGCATTCAGTAACGGATCAAAAAACACATTCTCCGTATGTGTTTGCAATCTCAGTGGGGGAATCAGGAGCAGATTTAGCAAATAATGGTGCTGTTACAGATCATGTTCCCAATGCACGGCGATGTGCTATTATGTTGTGCACATATAGGGGAGAGTTTAGTGAAACGACGTGTGCATTTTGAAATTTACATATTTTAAAACATCAGGGCTATATTTTATGGAACGCATGGCAAATTCCACAGCAGTAGATAGAGCGCCTTTGAAGTAATAAAACTTCTTCAGGTGCTTTCCAGGAGAGTTAACAAACAAACAAAAAATACCTGGGCCGTATAATGGGGTATTAGGACAGAAGAGCAAATACTGTGTCAAAATTGTAGGTTCTGGGGAACGCTGGAGCTGTGGAGAGACGCAGGGAGGCTTTTATCGGACTCTGGCACCTTGAACAGTTCCAGTGCTTACAAGCAATGCTCGCTTCTGTTGACATGGTTCTCTCGAGATGACATTGGGTTAATCCAGTGATCAGAGATGTACTGTTTCAGTATGCCTTGATGGTTTCGCACAACTCTGCTGATTTCTTCATACCAATCACGGTTTTCTCTCAGTCAACCGGAAATACATTGGTTTTTGAATGTATAACGCAAGTGGAAGTGTGGGATGCATTGCGGTCCGAATTGCAGATATCCATTATCGGCACCTGCACCGGTCGGGAGCAATTGTCAATGGTGGCAGCTGAAAAACTCACTGTGTGTACAAATCACCGACTGCTCACTGTGCCACGGCCTTGAGTTTAGCTGCTCAGCTCATGAGAAATCCAGTGTTCCACATCCATGTATATTGTTGCCTTTTCATTGTATTCCTGCGCCTCCTCTCTAACTTTTACATTCAGGCAATGGTTTATTTATAATAAACGTGTCCACAGTCGGGGCAATGATTGATTGCACATAAGGTGCAGTACATCCATTTAAAGCCAGTAGTCTTCAGCAAAGACTGCTATTCTCCATCCCGACTGAGATTGGAGACTGGGTGCTGATAATCAGGTACCCTCCGCAACCAACGGTACACAACACACAGTTTTGAAGATACTGTTCCGTGGGGCTAAAAATAAACGTTTCTTTTTATAACCGGTTTATAATGAATGTCCGTCTATTCGCAGTCCCAGCTTGATCTTGTGCCCTGGATTGTAGCTGTGATCCCATGTCAGGGTTGGTTGCATTTAAAACATATACTGCATTTCATAATGAAGAGCGTATTGACCCTGCAGATTAAAAAAAAAGAGATGAAAAGAGGATAAATAATGACTTGTATTGCATGAATACCTTCATGCCTATTCTGGAAATAGGTTATTAACCCGCCACGGCGTCATTGAACATTTGTGTCACACAGCGAGATAGAGAAGTAACGAGTGCACCAGACGCCCACGGTACAAGGCATTGAATGAATGAAATAAACAACAGCACAATATGAAAATCCGCCACCGGCCGCCAAAATAAGAACGGGCACGTTGCTTTCAAGGGAGAAATTCCGAGGTACGTGAACAGCCTCGTAAAATGTCAGGAAAAGGAGGGTATGATTTCTAATCCCCTTCTCAAACTGACTGCCGACAGGCGGCCATTGGGAGCGAACCTCCGAGCACCTTCTCCATATATGAATTGGGCAGGGGTAGCGGTGGTGGGTTAAATCTGGTAGGGAAGCAACTGACTTCGCCAATGAACGGCGACATCGTTGACTTAAGTTGTGTCAAACATCTTGGTGCTTTTGTCAATCCGTGGAGTTGTTGTTTGGTCAACCTTGTCGCATCATTTGTGCACACCAACGGCCGCCAGCGGAATTTCTTTCACAACTTTTCCAAGGATCGGTGGGACATCGAGCCTCGCCCACCCTTCAAGAAACGGGGCTCCGATCTATCGGCCCATTCTGGCTGTGGTCAGCGAGACACGTGCAGTGAAGTCTCATTCTCACTCCGGTGGAGTCCACTCTAACCCAGGTTATATCACTAAGCAAAACAGGAAGTGCCGTAGGAACTCAACGGGTCAGGCAGCATCTGTGGGGGTGTACACAGGCAGGCGGCGCTTCGGGTCGGGACCCGTCTTCAAAGCCTGAGTTTGTTCTGGTACATCACAAAATGGGTTACTTCTAAGCTTTGGGTAACTGGCTCTCAAGACAAGAGGTGTGAGAGGCATCACAGCGGAAAGGAGAACTGTGCGCTCCAGGTTGATCTACAACATTGGCGGGTTGACTCCTCATCTCGATCCTATCTCCTGTATCTTAGTCACTTCATCCTTTCAGGAATGTAATTGAAATGGAGAACTCCATCACGAATCCGTTGTAGCTGATACATTCGTGCAGACTATTTGGCGTATCATTCCATTTTTAGTAAATAGGTCTTTTAACTCACAGATAAATATGGACAGACCCCTTTCGCACACGCACGCAGAGTTGTAATTCACATTGTCTCCATAAGGATGTGTCGTTGACCGGTTCCTCAAACGGAGAGCCCAGGAATCTACAGTGTTGCAGTCTCGACTGAGACAGACTGAAGGATTTCGACAGAAGCTCCCGCGTATGGCACCGTGAAATGCAGGAGTTCAGCTAGTTTGGTTTCAATTCCTGCGGGCATTTTTCAAGACTGATTCTCCGAGACAGCTCTGTCGAGTTTGCCGCCTTTAATGGGAGTCCTCTGCGCGTTCACATTTCTACAATGAAAGCGAAGAGTCTGGCAGCACATTTCAGGAGAATGCTGCATAGATGCACTAGCAGGCGCGCCGGTCACAAGAACAATTATTGGCGTGGTTGCGGTGGTTTTCAGTACAAATGGGTTTCCTTGCGACCTCATTTTTGAGTTTCCGAGCTGCAGCTATGTGGAAGAATGATGCTGTAAGTACTCTGCTGCTTTTCTCGTGCGTTTGTGCAAACACTCTGATTGCAATTGTTATACTTTGCTGTGCTCAGCTCTTACTCCGAAACGCACGACACGTTCATATGATTTCATTTTCTACGTTGCAGGTCTTTGTTTGCACAAAATGTCATCTGCTGGGTCTAAGTCTCGCTATATTGAAACTGAGGTCCATTTGTCCTGTATAGAAATCAGCTTCTGTTTCCTCATTCCGACCAGCGTGTTGCACTGCTAATTTTATTTAAAACCTACAACGGTATCGGGAATTTACGTTATTGCTTTGATGAGACTTAAAGCAAAAAAGAAGTGGTGGAAAAAATGCAGCACGTTTCTTTTCTCTTAATCGGGCTCACTGCATTTTATGCCCACTGTAGACCAACTTTGCATACTTTCATACTTCGTTAGTTCCTGGTGCAAGAGCTGCTGCCGAACACAAAGGGAATAAACTGGATCTTAAAGCGGCAATCTGTGGAGATGCAACGGCCCGCAAAATAACCCTTGGTGTTGCGAGCCAAGATATGAAAATCTTTCCAACATGCCAGCGAGCAAATGCATTTCGTGATGTCCAAGGTATGTCACATCTATTGTGCCACACACATCATGCTTAAAACTGCCCATGCCGGCTCCAACTGCAGGGGGCACTCGAGCTTCTCGTCTCAAACTACCATGTGAAAGAATTTATCTTTAGAATAAACTTCATCCCAATTTATTTCATGTTGTTATCGGCCGATCATCTATCAACATGAATGCCTTTTGTATCTTGCCCATGCGTGTCGAGAAATCTTAAAGCTTGCAAGAATATATAATTGCTCATCCGCTCGTTATTAAAACGTACAAAACACGCTTTCTATGTTAAAATTTAATTTTCGAAAGATTATTGATTAAAAAAAAAATCAATGGCACCTGGTGTGTTTTAAAATGGCACGGACGAGAGCAGATTCATTCGTTCATTATGTAGGATAAGACATCCACTTGGTCGAATGATTTATTCCGTGACTTCAGTGACCAAAATAGCTCCTCGAGCCGTCGTTTAAGTTGATAGATCGTCCCTACCACTGCAAACCCTGCTGGCATGGGGCGACGATTGCACATTTAACTACCCACCACCCGCTCCCCTCCCCTTCTCGGACACGTTAATTTAAACATTTCTTAAATTGCTCCCAGACCATGTTGTGCATTATGGCAACGTGTCCAGTAACCGGTGTCCCAAATATGTTGCATCGAATGTCAGATTGGAGGTGACAAGTTAATGAGCGATGCCGCCGCATAGTGTCATGCAGCAATAAAACCCCCGTGGTAAAAAAAACCCAAGCATGACTGACGCGAGGAAAGGGTGTGATTTAAAAAAAAAATGTGTTACGGAACGTGACCCCAGTTGATTTATCAAGACCAGTTCCAAATTATTCGCGGGGTGCCGTAAGCCTTCCTGTGTTCTTATAAAACCTGTCCTGAATACTCAGTAGTATGTAAATTAGGTCAGATGTCTTTTTTTGGTCTTCGTGACGAGGGAGAAAAAAGCTCCCAGAATATGCGGAGACTGCGGTTTCCTTTGTCCTTATTTGGAGAATAGGTGCACTTTTCCCACGTTGGTGCCTCGTTGATGCTTGTGAAATCTAAAAGTGGGGGTGGGGGGTGGGGGGAGAGTGGAAGGAGAAAAGGTGTTTTTTTTTCCCGGTGCAATCTGCAGATTTTTGGTAATCTTCACCTTTGCAGGGGCCGGAGCTTCCGAAAATGGGACGCCTCGGATTTCTTGCGGTGGTGGTTCTCGATCTGCTTATATTCCACTTGAATCTAACCGGAGGACAGCAGGGTTACCCGACCCTCAACATCGCCATCATCATGGGCAGAAGCCCCGACAGCCCGGGATTTAGGGATGTGTGGATCAAGGAAGACGCCCCCAACTTTCCCAATGATGTCAACGTGGTGAATGTGGCGCTGAACCAGACCGACCCGAAGAGTATCATCACCCACGTGTGCGATTTGATGTCAGGCACCAAGATCCACGGCGTGGTGTTTGGCGATGACACCGACCAGGAGGCTATCGCTCAGATTTTGGATTTTATTTCCTCTCAGACTTATATCCCCATCCTGGGAATTCACGGTGGCTCGTCCATGATCATGGCAGAGAAAGTAAGTGCACTGGAATTGTTTGTTATCGCCTTCTTTTTACAGGAGTATTCGTCCCTTTCTAGTCAATTGAAAACTTCCTTCTAGATTTGGAAGTGCGCACTGATCTCCCCTGGAGTGTGCGGACAGGTAAGGTAATAGCACCATCTCTGTGTCAAATACCCACAGAATCGTACCAGCCTCTGTAAAGTACGGGGTTGATAACCAATCCGATCTTTATTTTGCCTGGCACACGTTTCCCTTTGGTGTGGCTGGCGTTGGCGTGCATGAGGGATGGGTATTTGCTGAAATTCACTCAAAGATTAAAGAGCAATGCTGGTTCTGAGCGTTCCAACACGCTCGGGTCGTTTGCAAGTTTGAGAGCATTCGGTTTAAACAGGCAGCACGCAGCGTTGACTTCGCTATGTGTTCTGATACTTTAAAGTGCCAACCCCTGTATTGTGCCATTTCAAAAGCAGCCAGAAGGACGACGAGGGTGCTGATGTGGTTCAACGTGCGAGGGGGCGCAGTGGAGTTACATTTCACTGAATTCATTCATGCATTCCACTGAGTCAGTCTTGGATTTGCAAGCGAATCAACTCAAAACCACAGTAGTTACCTAAAGTTATTTTAAGAAAGCAATCTAAATACATTACGCAAGACAATAACTAAGGATTAGCAGCAACGATTTTTGAAATAAAAAATTAAAAGTGAGAAGCGAAGTAATCTTATTTTGAGCGCCAGTCAATTACCATTTGTCTAAATGGTTCCGGCCTAAAGGCATTGTTGGTTGAACTCGCAAATTAAAGAACATTTAACTCTGAAGTTAATGTTCCAACAAGGAGCAGAACATCAAAAATTGGAATAGAATTGTTGCGGAAATTTAAATCCATTTGAATCTTTGCCATGCATATATTTTGGAGACTCTAATATCAGTTTAGGTAAACTTTCTCTTGAATCAGCCACACTTCCTTGGGAAAGCTTTCCAAAGCATTGCATAACGGAATGTAGGATACGCGTGAAAGCTACAAGAGTGTGAAGCATAATTCTGAACAGGGGACACACTCTGTCTTAACGTCAGGTGGTTATAAACCATTGGAACCTGAAAATATGGATAAATGGAAACAGACAATTGTAATGCATCTGTCTAGCCCCGGACTCAAAATCCTGGGATATATAGTTAATTTAGTTATTTCTCCCAGTTGATTAACTCACTATATATATATATATATATATATATATATATATATATATACTCATAAAATGCTGGAGTAACTCAGCAGGTCAGGCAGCATCTCGGGTCGAGACCCGAAATGTCACCCATTCCTTCTCTCCCGAGATGCTGCCTGACCTGCTGAGTTACTCCAGCATTTTGTGAATAAATCGATTTGTACCAGCATCTGCAGTTATTTTCTTATACTATATATATACTCAATTTGGTAGAACATGGAGCAAAAACTGAAGTACTCTACGATCATAATCCATATTGTGATTGAAGTATATATTAAAATGAATTTGGCATCAGGTGTGAGAATAATGACTAGCTGGAAATTCTAATATATTTATAAAGTATAGATTACAATAAAGGAATAATTTAACTGAATGCTTCCTTACGACACTCGTATCCTATATTCTTCAAAGTTTGACTATAGGAAATAAATTGCTTTTTCTAACGTTCTGTTTAAAACTGCATTAAATATATATACAGTAACAGGTAAAGCATGCAGGTGTCAAAAACAAGTGAATAGAAAAAATAATTTTAGAAAGAGCAAATGATTTCAATAAACTCATCATGAAAAGGGGATAAGAATATGATAAAACATTAAACAGTTATTCATAAACCTGAGAAGTCACTGAAAGTGATAAAGCAAAGGATGTTTATCTGACATCAAGAGTATGAATGGAAATTACTACTCAAGAATAGAAGCGATGGAGTTCTCCAGCGAAAGGAAAGGGGAACAGTTAATTATTTTTAAGGAATGTTCAGGGAAAAGGATATTAATTCAATATCTAATTATGAAAGTACAATTAATATTCTGCACAGCTTTGGTTTTCAAACTGCATGTACGTCCCTACAGGCTGGGTGGTAAAGCTTGAAGTGAGGGCAAAATTATAAAAAGGAATAGATTTTGTTCTGAATTCATTATCAGTTTGGAGTCTTGGGGACAGAAGGAAATCTCTCTGAAGTGGGGTGCATTAAAGAATGCCTGGAACATCTGTTTTATCTGGCAGGTTAAGTGAACTTAAAAGCAATTATTTCTGGATCAGAAGCATACGCCATGAGTTGCTGAAGACTACGGGTATTACCATCTGTAAAGGTGAAAGGCTTAATGGGTATTAAACACTTCTTGTAAACATTGAAAGTGTTCAGATGAATTGAAGTTTTAAAACAAACTTAGAAAAATGCAGGCTAATCGGTTCATTTGTGGATGGGGAGGAAGGTAACAATGTAAACTACACTATGGGATGTATTGCAGGCATGACTAAATAAGTACTTCTCAATGAGGAACAACCACAAATAATTTAGGGACTGCAAGTGTTGTGGTAGGGGTGGACCAGGAGCTCCTGTATGACACAAATGGTTATTTTTTACAGACACAGTAAGTCACAAGGGGGCAAATGGTTGTTAGTTTTCATTGCAAAAGGTATGAAGTATAAAGGTAGGGAGTTTTGATGCAAATTTACACGGGCACTGGTGAGATCATAACTGAAGTACTATGTAAAGTCTTGGTCTCCGTCTTAGTTATAGAGACATAGAGCATGGAAACATACCTTTCAGCCACCAAATCCGTGCTGACCATCAATCACCCGTTTACATTAATCTCATTTTATTCTCTCTATATTCCCATCAACTTCGCCTGGACTTTATCACTCATCTGGTCAATAACCTAACACCCAGCACATCTTTGGAGCACGGAAGGACACCTGGGAACCCAGGGGAAAGCCATATGATTACATGGAAAACATACAAACTCCACACAAACAACATTGGAGGTCAGCATCAAACTCGGGTCATTGCAACTGGTGAGAAACCATCCAGTGAAACTCTTTAATCTTGATTTTCGCCACACCCCACCACCCCCATCCCCCCCCCCCATTGCAATTAAATGCCAACACACTAATGGGCTTTCTTTGGCTCCCTTCCGATATGGTTGAAACATATTTTATGAACTATGATGTTCTGTCAACCTCTTCAGTGAATTTGCTGGGAAGAACCTCACAGGCTCTAGTATATTTGCAATATATAAATTACTAGTAATACCAGATATGGTATGAATTCTGTGTAAGACTCCCAATGTATTGTATGGCAAGAAGGATTTTTGCACTATATTTTCTTGTGGTATAAGAAAAGTGATATTTTCTTATATCACCAGCCAATCCAGAACAAAATAGTTCATTGGCATCAGACATCCCCTGAGATCCACCCAGTTAATTTAATTTGTTGCATTCATCTTTCATTGCACCATGTTGTTTACACTGATTCCCTCCCTATTAAAGATATTGTTACCTTACTTTATTTGCCATTGGTAAGTCAACTTACGAACTTGGTCTTTGGGTTACCTTTCAGTCTTTTTGAGAGATTTCTATGTTTGCACAGGGTATCATACGGTGGTGTTGTATTCCTGATGTGGTATCTTGAGTTTTGGATAACCAATACAGTCAGATCTGTTCTTGTAGTCTTGCTTTCAGTCTTGTTGGTTCTGTGATGTGCAGAGAGTTTAGCACTGCACAGTATTTTATGGTATTTACAGCATACCAACAGATTCAGATCTATTATTATGCTCCAAACACAAGCCTCCTGCAGTCCTTCTCCATCAAGATATTGTGGCGACTCCTGAGAGTTAGGCCACTCCTTGGCCGAACCCCCGGCACTGAGACTGACAGGGTGTGGGCACTGCCCAGCCCACGGGGTTTCTCCAGCAGGGGTTGTAGAGAGGAAGGAGAGTGAACATGTGTGCTGGCTTCCATTCCTCTCTCCCTCATGTATTTATCCAGCTTCCCCTCATGCATCCATGAGAGCTACTTCAAGAACTTATTTTGGTAGTGGTGTGCATTTTCTAAATATCCGATACGATAACCCCTTTATCTGATCTCTAATGCAAAGATTTTCTCCATCTGTCATTTGGGATCATACATTAAATGGGAGGATATTGAGTTGTTGAGGAATAAAGGGACATGGAACGTATGTTCACGAAGGTAGCTAAATGGGTTAATAAGGTGATTGTAGGAGCAAAATGGAAAGGCCAGGCGGAGTTGGTGTTCAAGGTAACGGGCGATTTATTAAGACTGGTAATTGCAAAAGCTGACCTCCTGGTGCGCACCAGTCTTAATAAATCGGCGTTACTTCAAACACCAACTCCACACGGCTTTCCCATTCTGATCCTACAGTGATTAAAAAGTGCCAAGGCAAAGAATATTGGAGTGAGGAGGTTGAGCCTGAGTAATGTGTACAGTTTTGGTCACCAAATCAAGAGAGGGATATGATTGCACTAGAAAGAGTAAAAAAGACTGGAATGTTTTAGGTATTAGGAAGGATTTAGTATGCTGGAACAGCTACATAATGGGCAGTGGATCAAGTGCTGGAAGATGGGATTTCGGTGAAAACCTATTTGACAGAAAGAGGCAGAATAAACCAACGAGCCTCCTTCTGCATATGTTGCCTCTAATTCTCTGTTCAAACCTTTGCATAAACTTAAAAGCTTCTGTCACGTCATCCCTCAGCCTTCCCTTTTCTGGAGAAAAAGGTAATCCCAGAATGTTTAGCCTTTTCTTCGTAGTATTTTTGTTTTCACCCGTATCATTCATATGAATCTTTTGCCTGTGGTTGATGGAGGAGTAAGCCAAAGAAAATGAGTTCAGATTCCTTCTTGAAAATTTGAGAATTTGAATGCAGATTTTCATGATTTATAAATAATCATGAACATTTAAAGCTGCTTCCCTGTTTTCATTCGCATAATCAAGTAAAGGAATTAGTTTAGTTGAATTTAGTTTAGAGATACAGCGTGGAAACAGGCCCTTCGGCTCATCGAGTTCTCGCTGACCAGCGATCCCCGTGCACTAGCTCTATCCTAATCACGAAGGACAATTTACGACCTTTACTGACGTCAATTAACCTACAAACCTGCATATCTTTGGAATGTGGGAGGAAACCAGAGCACCCAGAGAAAACCCACACGGTCACAGGGAGAACGTACAAACTCTGTACAGACAGTACTCGTAGTCTGGATCAAACACGGGTCTCTGGCGCTGTAAGGCGGCAACTCTACCGCTACGCCGCCGTTCTGCACAGAATGGCTTTTTCCTTTACATGTATTAAGATACAACATCTAATTAGGTTTTGCCTAATTGTCTTTGGTTCTGTGAATCTTTACATTAATTTAAAATCTGGTTATATTGTCAATTAAGTTTCTGCAAGAAATAGGCTTGATCACAAGAAAGACATGATCACTGAAGAACTCACGGTTAGTTTGATAATTTTACTCACGCTGCCAGGATGTTTCAAGCACGAGCAACATCCCAAGAATCACATTCTACAACCTCCACATCGTCTATCTTTATTTATTCATTCACATGACGTGGGTGTCACTCGCAAGGTGAGAATTTAATATTCATATCTAATTAGCCTTGAACTAAATCTCTTGTTAGGCTACTTCAGAGGGCAGCTAAGAGTCAAATGCATTGTTTAGTGTCAAGTATATGCCGGTCAGAGCTAAGTCTTCCCTAAAATACTTTTGTGGACCAATTATTTTTTCGCTGATAATCACAATTAGGCTGTTGACTACCTTTATCCCCAACTCTGCTGCTAACAATGAGGCTGCTAACAACCTTTATCCCCAGTTTAATGCTGAACACAAGGATTACTAATCTATTTGCTTTATTCTTACTGAAAAAAGTACACGGATTTAATAAAGGGCATAGAATAGAACATCACAGGACTAAACCTGTGATAAATGGGGATAAATGGGTCCCTTTCAGAATGGCAGGCAGTGGCTAGTGGGGTACCGCAAGGCTCGGTGCTGGGACCGCAGCTATTTACAGTATACATTAATGACTTGGATGAAGGGATTAAAAGTACCATTAGCAAATTTGCAGATGATACAAAGCTGGGTGGTAGTGTGAGCTGTGAGGAAGATGCTATGAGGTTGCAGGGTGACTTGGACAGGTTTTGTGAGTGGGCAGATGCATGGCAGATGCAGTTTAATGTGGATAAGTGTGGGGTAAGAATAAGAAGGTAGATTATTATCTGAATGGTGTCAAGTTAGGAAAAGGGGAGGTACAACGAAATCTGGGTGTCCTAGTGTATCAGTCACTGAAAGGAAGCATGTAGGTACAGCAGGCAGTGAAGAAAGCCAATGGAATGTTAGCCTTCATAACAAGAGGAGTTGAGTATAGGAGCAAAGAGGTCCTTCTGCAGTTGTATAGGCCCCTAGTGAGACCGCACCTGGAGTACTGTGTGCAGTTTTGGTCTCCAAATTTGAGGAAGGATATTCTTGCTATTGAGGGCGTGCAGCGTAGGTTTAATAGGTTAATTCCCGGAATGGCGGGACTCTCATATGTTGAAAGACTGGAGCGGCTAGGCTTGTATACACTGGAATTTAGAAGGATGAGAGGGAATTTTATTGAAACATATAAGATTATTAAGGGGTTGGACACGTTAGAGGCAGGAAACATGTTCCCAATGTTGGGGGAGTCCAGAACCAGGGGCCACAGTTTAAGAATAAGGGGTAGGCCATTTAGAATGGAGATGAGGAAAAACTTTTTCAGTCAGAGAGTTGTAAATCTGTGGAATTCACTGCCTCAGAAGGCAGTGGAGGCCAATTCTCTGAATGCATTCAAGAGAGAGCTAGATACTCTTAAGGATAGCGGAGTCAGGGGGTATGGGGAGAAGGCAGGAACGGGGTACTGATTGAGAATGATCAGCCATGATCACATTGAATGGTGGTGCTGGCTCGAAGGGCCGAATGGCCTACTCCTGCACCTATTGTCTATTGTCTATTGTCTAAACCCTTAAATCCACGATGTCTTTGCTGATCGTGATGTCAATTTTAACTGCACATCTGCCTATACAGATCTATATCTCTCCATTCTTTGCCTGTTCATGTGTCTATCTAAATTAGGGTTAAATTAGCTAAATGTTACATGTTCTTATATATTCGTATCTATCGTATCTGTTTCCACCACTTTCCTTGCTAGGAACTCATCACCTTTTATTTGCCATGTAAATCTCCGTAAAACTTTTTCCTCGCACCTTAAATCTATGCCTTCTGGTATTATGCTAGTTCAACCCTGGAAAATAAAGAAAGTAGACCCAAAAAGCTGGAATAACTCGGTGGGTCAGGCAGCATCTCTGGAGAAAAGGAATAGGTGACGCTTTGGGTTGAGACGCTTCTTCATAAAGACCCTGATTATCAATTCTGTTTCTGAAAATGTTATATTCTTCTATCAGGTCGTTCTCAGCCTCCAGAAGAAACAATCCATTTTTTTTCAAACCTCTCCTAATAGCTAAATCTCTCCAATCCAGGCACCATTCTATTGAACCTCTAATGCACCCTCTCAAAAACCTTTACAAGTTTCCTATGATGCGAAAACTAGAAACACACACCATACTCCATACATGGCCTAACCAAAATTTTATATAGCTGCATCATGATAGCTGCAACATTGTTGTATTCGAGACCTTGGCCGATGAATGCAAACAGCTGTGTGGCTTCTTTACCACCCTCTCTCCCTGTGTGGCACTTTCAGGGATCCGTGCTCTTGCACCCTAAGATCCCTGTCTCTATATGTCATTTCTTTTATTGGATTTTTTTTTCAGATAAATCTTGTAAATTTTATTTTTGTTTTAGACATTATCATATTTTCCCATCTCTCTCGTGTATTTATTGCCCTGTTACTCCTATTGCCTGTGTTTTACAGCCTTGTTAGTTTTTCTCTCCTCTAAACTGCAGATTCCCTCCTTTATCTTTCCAAACAGACTAGTGACAAGGGCAACAAAGAATGGACATGAATATGAAAATATTAAGAATTAGGAAGAATTACCCGTTATATGCTTTGGTCAAAATAGACCATAAGATGGCTCAAGGCAGAAAAATATAACATTTAATCCCAGAGTACAAGCAATTCTGCTCATTTCTGTTAATGCTTCTATTAATTATCTGCGGTATGTGAAATGGCTGCATTTCAGCCCATTACATATATCTCGAAAACAGCTCTAACATGTTCAATTTGGAATACTGGGGAGAAACATACTGTAGATAATCCTTGCACGTAATATTGTGAGTTTTTGCTGTATGTTGCTGGAAAACATTCAGATATGAGATTTTCTTAACATTATTGTCTGACAACACCAACACAATCATTGACTGTCAAAACCAACATGATTGTTTTAAAATTGTGGTTATTTGCACAGAGTTTATCATCTTTCCCACCTCCCCAAACCACCATTAACAAATTCCAACCTACTGGATTCATACTGCAAAATAAAATGGCACACTATCTAGAAATATTATTATAAATCATGTTGAAAGGAATTGCAAAGCAATCTTTGTTCCTGCACTTTTTATGATCTGGCTGAGACTGGGAAATTCAATCCTCTCATGTGGGATGGGAATGTAATATTTCATGTTGTTGTCAGACTAAATATGAAGTCATTTCCTTCGATCAAAGTAAAATACCGCAGGATCCGCTTCCTTATAACATGAAATCACCCTCGTAGAATACAGCACCTCCTGGCACCACAGATTCATTCTGTGCGCACATGTTTATGCATGGATATGGTGCGGAGTGTTTGAGAATATAACAATAAGTGGCCATTCAGTGGACAAGACTGCAATCTTGAAAAATATAAAAGATAAAAAAACTACATTAATGCAATATAAAAGACTAAATTAATTTATAACAACAAAACTACTTTGACTAGGAAACTAAATAAAGAATTGGATAAACTGAGTTTGGAGGAAAATTCTTTTACAATGTAGATTGAAGAGATTGCCATTCTACTTATTTTATTTACCATATGAACTCAATTTGACCATACGTTTCTGAACCCGAAGGCCAGCAAGAGTATGTGGAAAGCTCCTTTGAAATAGCATTCAATATAGGATTCAAATTGAAGTTTCTTTGTTAGTGATGGCCCAATGCAGCTGTGTTTTAATAATCAGATAACAATGTAATATAAATTTGCTGTTGCATCCTTTTGTACAGTATCTGCCCCAATATAGTGTCCAAACTGTGTGTTGGAGTTAATGCCTTCCCTTAGTCTTGTTCTGCAGCAGGAAAGAGCCCCATCCAACAACCGCTCTATTAAACCCAGTACTCGTAGCTGGGTTGTTGATTAATTTCTACTAGAAGCATTTGGTGCTTTCTACAGTTCTTTATAATGATTAAAGTTCATAAGGAGAGGTGTGCCAAATACCGACTGACCATTGACTTCAAATCAGTAGCACAGACCTCATGGGTAGGTCTGAAGGATGGCATGCTTAGGATGATGATCAGCGAATGACAAGCTTGTCAAAGAGAGAGAAAGAGGAGACAGGGAAGTGACGGAATATCAGTCAACACCAATGTCAGCCAGAGACAGTACACAGCACAAGTGTATGGATGGATCTAGGTTACATATTAAATTCCAGGAGTGGCCCTTTAACATGCACTTTGCTGACGCAAAAATAAATTTGCGAAAAGTAAAAACTGCCTTCATTCAATGCGTCACTGTTTTAATTACAGATTTAATTTTAGGTCAATAGCAAAGGGTTACTTAAAGGCAACATTCAAAATATATCAGCCCTCTTGCTGAGGATTGCAAGAGCGTGTGAATGATGAGAACCCATTGTGAAACTGATGATGATTTCTTAAAAGGTGAAGTAACTGTTATTTTTATTCACCTGTTTGCAATAATACTTTTGTTTCAGAGAAGACTGGCACAAATACACTGAAAAAATGTACTGAAGATGTTATGGGTTGTCATCTGGTAAATTGTACTTTTTGAACAAAAGCGTCTTATTTTGATTATGGAACTCACTTTAGCTTCGTAGTTGACAGATTCTTAGTCTTACAAAGAGGCGTAATGGCTGAAGTTATGTGAAGTTGGTGCAGTACTTTTAAATTTAGAGTTATGATGAGAGAACATTTGTAAACTGGACTAAGAATGGATAGGCATAAACGATTTATCGGCAAAGAAAGGCATATCTGTATTTTCATCTATGGAATAATAACTAGGAAAAAGTGGATCGGCGTTTAGGACAGGATTCTCTTTTTTTTTTGTCTGTTGGTTATGTGTGGATTCTATAGCAGGTGAGTGATTCATTTGGCCAGATTACTGCGATGGAAATGAAAATATTTCCAAGTAAATGTGAAATCAAAGACTGAGATTAAAGAAATCTTGATATAACTCTGCAAAGGTATTATTGACTGCAATGAAATGGCATTTAAAATTCAATTCATATTCCAGAGAGATGCTGTTGTCATTAGAAATAAAATAGATTGCTTTTTGTGTTCCCTGTTCCTGCTGAAAGGCATGAAATATATCAGGAGACTCAAAAGGAGACTAGACTAGATCTTGGTTAGAAAAGGAGTGCAGCAGAGGACAGGTGTTTTTGTTCTCTCATTGGTGTAGAAGCAGCACAGTGACGCAGCGGCAGAGTTGCTGCCTTTGTTAACGAACACTTTAAAACACACCACAAAGATCAGGCAAAGCAATCACGACTTTATTTATGAGCGTCAAACACAGTGATCACTGGGAGAGCAATCTAGTGGATTGCTCACTGAGCAAAGATTTATCTGCTCCTATCTACCAAATTTCCCTTTGATGCACATGACGTCCCTTTGATTTCCCTTTCCCGCAGGAACTTGAGCCTTTTCCGCTTCACATGGTCCTCCAACAATCATCGATCAAGCACCTCAGGAGGACGCAGATTAACAAATACATTTCAATCGCACTGAGCGGCAGACAGAAATCACACCCAGCGCCAGGCGGACAGATGTCCTGTTACCCTTTAGATCTTTTTTTAAAATTGCCATTTGTTCTTTCACACCTTACAGCACCAGAGACCCAAGTTTGATCCTGACTATGGGTGCTGTCTGTACGAAGTTTGTATGTTCACCCTGTGACCATGTGAGTTTTCTTCTGCTGCTCCAGTTTCCTTACACATTCCAAAGACGTGCAGATTTGTAGGCTAATTAGCATCTGTAAATTGTCCCCAGTGTGTTGGATAGAACTAGTGTACTGGTGATAGTTGGTCGGTGTGGACTCGGTGGACCAAAGGGCCTGTTTCCATGCTGTATCGCTAAACTAAACTAAACTAAACTAAACGAAACTAAACTAAACTAAACTAAACTAAACTAAACTAAACAAAACTAAACTAAACTAAACTAAACTAGAGAAATTCAAACCAAGTTGAACTTGACTACCATTATAAATTGAATTCCAGATCCTCAATTAATTAGAAGTCATCAGAAGTGGGATAAACTAAAATAAGTAGGACACTTTATCACATTTCTCCAAAAAACATAACATAAGCGGTCGTTTTGGGCAGTGGCCATTGTCAAAAGCCTTAAAGAGGAGGTCTATGTAGCTTTTTTAACCTGGGAAGAAACAAACAGTACTGCAGAGTGGCAGACAGTAAAACATCACCAGTACTTCTATCTGGTTTTACCTCCGGGCAGCCAAGGATCCCATTTTTAATATTTTTCAAGCAAGGAAGCATACTCCATCCACATTGGTAGTGGTCGTGTTCAGGTGGATAGAGATGAAAATGGTATTGGATGACTTGAGCCACATAGACATAATCCTGATGCTCCTGTCTGAGTCTGATGGGAAGCTCTGGCTAACCAAAGCACTGTCCATAAATCAAGTTCGCTGACCAAGCAGTCTAAATCTAAAGTAATAGAATCCACTGCAGTTTGGAATCACTGTTGGCCTACTTTCAGCATGAATGAGCAGCAGAAAGATGAAAATTACCCCATGCTGTTGCTGATGATCAAACAAAATATTAAATGTTGCTGTAATTAGTTTATTAGAAACAGTCTCAATTGAGAACATTGGGTGATTCAAAGAGACGGCACTGGTCAGTCCTGACAGTGAATAGTTGATTTACCTTCAGTCAATTTACTCCGCCAATAGCTTATTTATTGAGAAAAGGAAAACTACAGAAATTTCCAGGAAAAGAAGGGGAGTTTTCCACAGAAAACAATGATTGGAAGGTAGATATGATCTACACAATGCTATCAGGGATATAAAGAGAGAACACCAGAACAAGCTGGAGGCTCAATTCAATCAAGTGGATGTCAGAAAAGTGGCAGAATACTTTCACGGAGTACAGCTGAAATCGGTGGCTAACTCTGGCATTACCAGTTGAGCTCATTGCCTTTTACTCCTGTTTTGAACAGGCAAATTGAGTTCCACCTAGGAAGATCTAGACAGGTCTAGCTCTGTCCCCTAAATCTCAGTGGCAGAAGTCAGATCCAAGATTCAAGAGGTTGAAAGGTCGGAAGTCCAGGTGTAAGAGCAGCTTCTACCCCAGTGCTCTCAGACTCCTGGACAAGTCACCTTTTTCATATTCATTTCTTGGAGGAGCTGCCATATAGTCTTTCACTTTAGTTTAGTTTTAGTTTAGTTTAGTTTAGATATACAGAGCATAAGCAGGCCCTTCAGCCCACCAAATCCGTGATCACCCCGTACACTAGCACTACCCTGCACACCAGGGACTATTTACATTTTTTACCAAAGCCCATTAACCTACAAACCTGTACGTCTTTGGAGTGTGGGAGTAAACCGGAGCACCCAGAGAAAACCCATGCGGTCACAATGAGGACATGCAAACTCCAAACTGTAAGGGGTTTCTGCGCCGAGCTTTCGCCCGACCTAAGGTCCCCGTGCCTTGCTCTGATCCCTTGACCAGGCCGTGCACACTGGTTCCCCGTGAGTGGTTCGACCCACTCACCCCTTACGGTTCTAGACACTGGGCTTAGATGCAGGAGCTCTTATAGTGCAGAAAAATTCAACCAGACCAGATTTTAAAACCAGGGTTTAAATGAAAAAGGCTTTTATTCAGCACTTGGGACTATTGTCCATGAATACTTATACAGTTCTATAATACATGACTATGAAACACATACCAAATTACACGAATACTTATAACTATGAATCATAAAACACACAGTTCTATAAGACATATACACGAATACCTTTTACTTATGAATTCTTAAACACAGTTCTGCAAGACACATACACGACTGTAAGATGGGGAACGCACAACGCATCGCAACCTTGACCAACACATATTTTAGTACACACCCAACGTTTATTCACAACCACCCTCCCCTCTACACTAAACTATGTCCAGGATATGTAGGATTTGGAATGCATGCTCACCATGGGGCTATTACTGGGGTTACTGGCTGTTCGTTTGGCAGTATTTCTCCTCGAGTTGCGTGCCTGTTCCTCTCTCTTGCATCCGTTTTTCTTGCCTGTCTTTTCTTCCTCCTGCATTCGTTTTCTTGCCTGCTTGCGTTTCTTGCAGGTTTTCTTCTAGCTTCAGCTTCTTCTTCCAGTATTTCTTCTTGAGTTTTAAAACCCAAAAGTAGTGGCCAGTTATACTGTTTCTGACCCGTCCTATCTCCCGCCAGATCTTGGAATCTCTTTGTTCAAAAAGATATGTATGAGGTTTTCTTCTGATCTGCGCTTATGTTCGGGGATACCGGGGATGGCCAGAAGGTGTAAATTGGGATTTCATTGTGAGGTGATGGGTGTTAACTGGTTTCCCATCACCTACCAGGTAGTTTTCTATGGGCTATTGTGCCCCCTCACTGAGATGAACTGTTTAGGTCGGCTTGGGGCATTGTGAGTATGCTGATGTCAGCGCCCCAGTGTCTGGACTCCGACCTGGTTTCGTAGGTTTCTGCATGGCCAATACCCATCCTTTGTTCTGGCCATGGCTTTGCAGAAAACCTAGAGACTGGGATGTAAGGTTTTTACCTTTTTTTTTTTGTGGCTGGTCACGAGGTCCTGCAGCCATTTTAGGACCCACAGATTGTGACATCCTTTGGTAAACTGACTGCAGCCTTTCTCCGCTATCAGCCCCAGTCTCCCGTTTAAAATGTCCAAACTGCAGCTCTTTGGTTTTGTGTTGATTTCAGAATGAGGGAAAACTTCTCAAATCTTACAGTCCCTCCTGTTGATTTGCATAACCCCAGCTTATCGAATCAATTAAATAATGTGGTTGAGCAATGTTTTCCCGATTCTCCATATCCAGACCCCTGAGGTTTTAACTAAACTAGTGTTTCATTGCGAACGTACAGTCCCCATCTCTTAGGCTGACCTTTACTGCCCGTGTCCCGGGCAAAACTATATTACAAGTATGTACATTTTCGTGTCAGACATATACACCTACACCTTGTCCCAGGCCGATGCCTCCGCCATCCTCCTACTGGTGTCAGCTGCAATGTAGGACATGAAAACAATACAACAGTAAAACGATACATTTTTTTTTACATTCCTTCACAATCACTCTTGATACAAATTCGAATACAAAAACCTAGGTTTAAAAGGGGACAATATAAAACACAGTCTACTCGGTGCGGAGGGAGGGGGGCACGTCCTCCTAGCAGCTTGCGGCTGGGTCCTGCTCGCCCACCCGCACGTAACGGTCTCTCCATTCCCCTTGATGTACTCGGTTATTGAGGTGCTGCCCTCTTTTACATTTTCCCCTTAGTGGTTTTTGGGCACTCACCCTCCTGTGCTACTGCCAGTGGAACTGTGGGAGGTGTCATGCGTGGTCGTGTGATGAGTTCAGTGGCGTTTACCGGGATCGGGGAAAGGGGGACCCCACAAGCCCAGGAGCTAACATCCCACCTCATCCCCTTACCGTCATCCTGCCACTGTCTCTGGAAAAATATGCTGTTGCCCGTGGGGCAGTGATACCTCGAACCCCACATACACATATAAATCCCCTCATCCGGTTCCCACCATTTGTCCCAACACACACTCAACTGTTCTTTAGTCCCAGAAATAGTCCTGTGAGTGTCGTTGTCAAGTCTCTCCCACTCAACAGTGGAGTTGGCCATTGTCCGGCTTGTTTTCCTTAGCCACCACCGCCTGCTCGCGGGGACCTTCCCCGTGCATACCAGGCAGATCCTTTTGCCAACGGTGGCGCTGATCTTTCGGGCGATGATCTTGATTCTCGGGCACAATAATGAAGCGTCCCGATAAGCAAAACCTGGGGCGGTGGAATACTCTGAAGAGTTCGATCCCAGCCACCCCGGCCACTGGCCTTCATGGAAGTGAACTGCGGTCTCCTCCGCTTCTCTCCTTCCAGTCCCATCGGTCGCGATGGGAGCCGTGTCCCCGGAGCAGCCGTAGACGATGATGTCCTTGGTGCGGCCCCGATAGGTCCACCCACATCCGATCGCCGTGGCAAAGATCCACCATACGAGTGCCTCCTTCCACTCCAGAAAACAGATAAAGAAGAATGGTATAGCCAGCCTCTTGGGGAGCGCTTGGCTTTGTTAACGCCTCTGCGGGCGGGTCTCTTGACCCCCAGCCTGCACCCCACACCCACACATCCTGGACGCATCAACTTTATTGAAACACTAACTATCCCCTCAAAACTTATCTAAAATAGCTTATCCTTATCTAAAATACCTATCCTTATTTATATTATCTAAAATATAATACAGCGCCGCCTTCCCAGGGCGGCTCAGCTAATCCCTGTCAGGGCTGCAGCGGGTCGTCTCCTGCGGCTGCACCACGCTGTCTCCCACCTTTGATCCTCCGCACCCTGTCGCTGCCTGGCGGGGGCTAGGTCCCCTCCGGGACGTAAGCTCCCTCCTCCCTACTTGGCTCCCGTACCTCGGGGCGTGATTGACCTCTGGCCAAAACTTCCTAAGTTGGGGTTTCCTGCTGGACCTACGGAGGATCACCTTAGACACTGCCCCCTGGACAGCCTGGCTGAGGACCGGTTCCTGCCGTGCCGCAGCTCGGGTACCCCCCGCAGCTGCCGACCCTGGCCCCTCCTCATCCAGCTCTGCCCCCTTGGTGCTGGGTATACCCGCGGCATCCGGCCTCACTCTACCTGTATCTACAGGTGGTGAGCCTTCGCTCGCTACCCCCGCCTTCCTGGTGCTTGAGTCGGGGACGTTACTGTCGTCCCCCTCCGACTCCTCTTCCTCCGTAATGGGATCCAGCCCCTGGTCGAGCTGATCAGGCTCTTCCTCACCTGAATCCCACCCAAAACGGGAGACCCTCCATTCCTGCAGAATGTCCTCCCCCCTCATGCAGGCAACCTTACCTGTCTGCGTGGCCTGCCTCATCCTTGGCTGTGAACGCGCGCCAGCCTGTTCCTTCCCTGTGAACCCCGCCAGTGCGAAAGGGACCCGCGTGGACAGGGGAGAGTCAAAGGGTTCCTCTGTGTGGACCACGGTGCATGAAGCCCCCGTGTCCAACAGATAACTGCCCCTTTGCCTCTCCACTACCATCTCCACAAGCGGTCTCTTCCACGCATCGTAGCGGAGAGGACACAGATAGGCGGGCTGCACGGGCTGATGTCATTGGGGAATGTCCAGTGCCCCCCTCGCACCCGGGGAGCCGGTAGCGACTGCCACCTTCCCCTGTGCGGCCATGAGGGACTGCATCACCTCGATCATCGTTTCGATGATCTCGGGCTTAACTGGGACCTCGGTGCGCTGGGTGGTGCCAACCCTATCTTCCTTGGTGTGGGCCCTACAATCCTTCTGCCAGTGTCCCACCTTACCGCACCTGAAACATTTGGACTGTGCGGTAGGGTTACCCTCCTGTCGCCACTCCTTTTGGGCCGGTGCAGTAGCCTCCGCTACGTACACCTTCCCTTTTACTAACCGGGTGGTCGTACTCCGGGTATTCCTATACCCAACCGTGAGACGGTCCAAAACCGCCTCCTCCGTGCTATTTGTGGGATCAAACCAGGCTTTCGCCTGTTCCCTGACGGCCGCCAGGCTGTTTGATACCAAACATCGGAGCCACTGGGCTCTCCCATTCCCGGCCAGGTCATCCCGTGCGGGGACGTGCGGGCAACTACTCTGATATACTGTCCATAGTCGCGCCGCAAAAACTCTTGGGGGTTCTCCCTCCATCTGGAGGGTCTTCCCTAATCGGGCAAAAGGACCCTCATCCCCCACCCCCAAGACTTCCAGGACCTCGTCCCGCAGGAGATCGTAGGTCCTGGTCCCTCTTTTACTCTCATCTGAGAGGCATTGGAGGATCGAGCTGTCCAGGGAGAACAGCAACATTTTTGCCCGTTCTCCCTCGTCGCAACCGTTGATTGCGGCGGTTTGCTCGATCTCCCTGAAATGTATTGAGGGGTCCCCTGATCCGGACAATTTTGTTACATGCCCAATCATAGCTCTTAAATGCTGGGAGTTGTGGGGCACCACGATCTCGCTCTGAATGGGTCCTGTGTCCCCATTCTCCATGGGGGGTCCCCGTCTGGTTTCCAGGACCGGGCACATGGGTGCCGGTGCCGAGTATTCTACCGGGAGCTCCTCTCTCTCTCTTTCCCCTACACTACCCCTTTCCCAGGATGCCTCGTAGCTAGGGGGATCGCGGAGTTTGGGGGCTGAAGCTACCATGATCTTTCTAGGGATCGGAACCGGGACCTTCGCACCCGCTAGTGACTGGCCCGCTGGGGGGTTCATTAAACAAACCAGCCCGCTTGCTTTATTTAAAGCACTCCGCAGACCCTCTATCTCCTGCAGGCATGCCCCGTGGTCGGCCCCTTCTGACCTGTCCTCCAAAACCATTTTATAGGCTGCCCTAACTCCCTTAAGTTTCTCTTCCTGGGTCTCCAGCTGGCGGCTCAGGGAAGCGCACTGCTCCCTGAGCTTGCCCTTACTGCGCATTGCCTCAGTGATCTGACACTCCATCAGCTCTACCCTAGCTTCGTGGCGGTTGGTCACGACCCGGCGCTCTTTGTTTAAAGAGTCCAGAGCCTCAATCAACTGGTTCCCACCCGCAGCCTTCTCCTCTACCTCCTCCTGAAGGTCCCTGATCTGGGCTGCCTGTGCCACAACCACGCGGTCCAAAAGCTGGACCTGCTTTTTATAGCAGGTCAGCCAGACCGCCTTCTCTACAGATTTCTTATGGGCTGTACTGGACGTCCACCGGATCGCTGCATCCAGTGGGCGCTTGTCATCTAATAACGCACACATCCATTGTTTGGTGATATTCACCTTACTAAACACATAGTCCGCAATGCGCTCGTCCATTATGTCCCTAGTTTTAAAATCCTTTTCTGGTACACTATCATCCTGCTGCCAGTGTCCCTTCGTGGTCGCCATTATCTGTAAGGGGTTTCTGCGCCGAGCTTTCGCCCGACCTAAGGTCCCCGTGCCTTGCTCTGATCCCTTGACCAGGCCGTGCACACTGGTTCCCCGTGAGTGGTTCGACCCACTCACCCCTTACGGTTCTAGACACTGGGCTTAGATGCAGGAGCTCTTATAGTGCAGAAAAATTCAACCAGACCAGATTTTAAAACCAGGGTTTAAATGAAAAAGGCTTTTATTCAGCACTTGGGACTATTGTCCATGAATACTTATACAGTTCTATAATACATGACTATGAAACACATACCAAATTACACGAATACTTATAACTATGAATCATAAAACACACAGTTCTATAAGACATATACACGAATACCTTTTACTTATGAATTCTTAAACACAGTTCTGCAAGACACATACACGACTGTAAGATGGGGAACGCACAACGCATCGCAACCTTGACCAACACATATTTTAGTACACACCCAACGTTTATTCACAACCACCCTCCCCTCTACACTAAACTATGTCCAGGATATGTAGGATTTGGAATGCATGCTCACCATGGGGCTATTACTGGGGTTACTGGCTGTTCGTTTGGCAGTATTTCTCCTCGAGTTGCGTGCCTGTTCCTCTCTCTTGCATCCGTTTTTCTTGCCTGTCTTTTCTTCCTCCTGCATTCGTTTTCTTGCCTGCTTGCGTTTCTTGCAGGTTTTCTTCTAGCTTCAGCTTCTTCTTCCAGTATTTCTTCTTGAGTTTTAAAACCCAAAAGTAGTGGCCAGTTATACTGTTTCTGACCCGTCCTATCTCCCGCCAGATCTTGGAATCTCTTTGTTCAAAAAGATATGTATGAGGTTTTCTTCTGATCTGCGCTTATGTTCGGGGATACCGGGGATGGCCAGAAGGTGTAAATTGGGATTTCATTGTGAGGTGATGGGTGTTAACTGGTTTCCCATCACCTACCAGGTAGTTTTCTATGGGCTATTGTGCCCCCTCACTGAGATGAACTGTTTAGGTCGGCTTGGGGCATTGTGAGTATGCTGATGTCAGCGCCCCAGTGTCTGGACTCCGACCTGGTTTCGTAGGTTTCTGCATGGCCAATACCCATCCTTTGTTCTGGCCATGGCTTTGCAGAAAACCTAGAGACTGGGATGTAAGGTTTTTACCTTTTTTTTTTTGTGGCTGGTCACGAGGTCCTGCAGCCATTTTAGGACCCACAGATTGTGACATCCTTTGGTAAACTGACTGCAGCCTTTCTCCGCTATCAGCCCCAGTCTCCCGTTTAAAATGTCCAAACTGCAGCTCTTTGGTTTTGTGTTGATTTCAGAATGAGGGAAAACTTCTCAAATCTTACAAAACAGACACCACCTGTGGTCAGGATCGAACCCGGGTCTCTGGCACTGTAAGGCAGCAACTCTACCGCTGCGTCACTGAGCTGCATTTAACTCTGCATTATTCGGTTATTCCAAAATTGTACTTTAATATTAGTTGTACTACTTCAGAACGCATTACAATCTTGTACCACTCTACTGCTTTGCATTTATTGTTATGTTTGTCATTACTGTATATATGTATACTGTTTATCTACTCGATGAGCTGCACATGAACAAGGAAGTTCACTGTGCGCTCATAGTTCCCGATTGTTCCCGATGTTGGGGGAGTCCGCGCGAAGATTGTTCCCGATGTTTGGGGAGTCCAGAACCAGGGGTCACAGCTTAAGGATAAGGGGGAAGTCTTTTAGGACCGAGATGAGAAAACATTTCTTCACACAGAGAGTGGTGAGTCTGTTGAATTCTGCCACAGAAGGTAGTTGATGCCAGTTCATTGGCTATATTTAAGAGGGAGTTAGATGTGGCCCTTTTTGCTAAAGGGATCAGGGGGTATGGAGAGAAGGCAGGTACAGGCTACTGAGCTGGATGATCAGCCATGATCATATTGAATGGCGGTGCAGGCTCGAAGGGCCGAATGGCCTACTCCTGCACCTATTTTCTATGTTTCTATGCTTCTATATGGAGCTGCCAGTCTGAGGATGATGCAGCAGGAGATTTAAATGCCGCTCTTATCTATTTAAACTTTCTCCTGTCATCCTGCCTGCCTTCCCAATCTTGGAATGCTGTTGAATCCAGTGCTGTAAAGATGGGAATGTAAAATTATTGACTCATTTTAAAGTAATCCCTGAAAATCACGTAGACGCGCAAACAGAAAGATTCTTTTATTTTTGTCCGCAGTCATCCACCGTAATATCTGCAGGAAATAAAAGTAAAGACCGAGCATAATCCTAGCTGAACTGCAGTGTGAATGATTAATGTTCACACTTTAAGCTTATCCTTCACCATGCAATCACAGAAAATAACAAGGTGTATCGTGAAAAACTGAGGATCAAAAGTCTGAATAAAGAAGGATTCTCTTCAATTTCCATTGTAGTAATAATATGACATTCCATGGATTATGCACACTGACAGGTGGCAACACTGGTTCAGTATGATTCAGTTGTTAGATTTAATAGGCCCACGATTCATAAATATTTGGGTTATTTGGGCAGGCAGTTTCGCCAGTGCTACTAGGTGGGTTTAAACTAGGCTGGCAGGGGCGGTAGGATCCTATGCAGGACTAAGGCTAGTGATAGGTTGGAAGGCAGTATGGATGGTGATGAAAGAAAATTTAGCAGACAGAATAGGCAGGAGAAAGGCAGGGGAGCGAGGAAGGACTGTTGGTTTGAATTGCGCTTATTTTAATGCAAGAGGCTGAATGGGTAAGGCAGATGAACTCAGTGCGTGGATAAGTACATGTAACTGGACATTGTCGCCATTACAGAAACCTGGTTGAGAGAGGGACAGGACTGGCAGATTAATTTTCTAGGGTACAGTTGCTTCAGGAGAGGCACAGGTGGGGACAAGAGAGGAGGAGGTGTTACTTTATTGATTAAGGAAGATGGCACGGCAGTGGTCCGAAATAAAAGTAAAGACCGAGTATACTCCTAGCTGAACTGCAGTGTAAATGATTAATGTTCACACTTTTAGCTAATTCTTCACCATGCAATCACAGAAAATAACAAGGGGTATCGTGAGAAACCGAGGATCAATAGTCAGAATATTGAGTATAGATGTTTGGAGGTCATGTTACGATTCTGCAAGACATTGGCGAGGCCACATTTAGAGTATTGTGTTTCATTTTGTTCACCTGGTTATAGGAAAGATGTTTTTAAGATAGAAAGGTGCATAAAAGATTTATGAGGATGTTGCCAGAACCCGAGGGGCTGAGCTACAGGGAGAGGTTGAGTAGGTTAGGACTTTGTTCTTTGGAGCACAGGAGGAAGAGGGGTGATCTTATGGAGGTGTACAAGATCATGAGAGGAATAGCGTTTTTTTACCCAGAGTAGGGGAATTGAGAACCAGAGAACATAGGTTTAAGGTGAGTGAGGAAAGATTTAATAGGAGCCTGAGGGACAACATTTTCACATAGAGAGTGGTAGGTGCATGGAACAAACTGCCGGAGGAGGTTGTTGAGGCAAGTACTGTCACAACGTTAAAAAAACATTTAGACAGGTACGTGGGTAGGATAGGTTTGAAGGAAAAATGGCCAAATGCAGACAGGAGGGGCAAGAGTATAAGGGCCTGTTTCCACACTGTATGAGTCTTCGATTCTATTTGGCTGCAACCTTAAGAGCTGCACTCCGAGCTTCATTAACCTGTTGTTTCTAGGCACCTGGAATCACTTATGTAATTGTGACAATATGGAGGCTTCTCTCTGTTCTTGTCCAAAGCCAGGAACCAAATTGAAGGAAAGGTTGGTCATTGTCAGGTTGGTGTGGACTGCTGACACTGCCATTTAATACTTCCTGCTACAACAGTTGCGGCTCAAAATGTAACCACTCTTTCCCCATTATATCCACCTAAGTTCTTCTACAAAAACATAGGTTGTGTAGTAGGTCTCATAGGGAATTATGACATCTCTACTGGGGTGAGGTCCTTTGAACTATTTCAAGAACATAGTGGCACCATTTTTATAGGTGGATTTAAAAATACCCACCAAACCAAACACACATTTTTGACTTACAAAGTTCTAGCTGAAGACCTGCCTGAGGACTGGCTCAGAAGATGCAGAACAGATTGCTTCTGAGAACAACTATGTCAAAATTCTGCAAATAGCACATCCTGTGATTGTGAAACATCTTCCTTTACATTTATTCACCCTTCATGCAATCTTTCATTCACCCTAATGTGAATAGTTGACAAGGAGCAGAGGTTTGAATCATAGCAATGCCTCAGGTATGTCATTGTCAATTAAAACGTTGGAATTTAGACCCCAGTAGCAATGCTAGGGGAGTATAAGTCAGCCCCTCACTGTCTCAGCAACAATTGTAATGTCTTCCCTCACCTCTCCTGGCATGACCAGGCCAAGACTAGCAATTTTGGAGAAATACAACCATAACGATGTGTTTAAAAACCCTCCGCAGAACTGTTTGACAAAGATCAAGGCACTTAAAAACTCTTTGCTTTGTGATGAATCCATACTTTTTTTTATTTTTACGATCTGAATGTAGCTGGCAAGGCCAGCATTTATTACCTATCCTTAATTAGATAGGCAGAGGTTCACTTGCATCTTTTCCAACCTCATCTATTGCACCGAGTGCTCCCAATGTGGCCTTCTCTGCAAAGTGAGACCAAGCATAGACTAGGTGAACGTTTTGCTGAACACTCGGCCTTTGTCCACTTGTTGGCTTGTTGGAGCTCCCAGTTGGTAACCATTTTAATTCCCCTTCCCATTCCCATAACAACTTTGCTGTCCTTGGCCTCCACAGAGAGATTGAGGCCGCACACAAGCTGGAGGAACAGCACCACATATTCCATTTGGGTGGCCTGCAACTCCATGGCACGAACATTAAATTCTCCAATTCATGACTCAAGAGTGTTTAATTGTCCTCTGCAGGAAACTCTTATTTGCTGTAGCTTAACTGGCATATTAATGCAACACAACAAATAAATATACAATAATCAGTAATACAATAATTTATCAGCACTAGTAGGTGACCAGGCCATAAAAAGTAAACCCCCAACCGTGACCATCCTTCTCATTCCCCCCCACCCTGTTCACACCTTACTCCCACCATCCCAGTTACCCTGTTCCTTTCTCCTCCTCCTTCCTCTCATCTCCCACCCCTCCCTACTAACGAGTCCCCACATTTCCACTTTAACCTCCCTCCTTTCCCCTCCCCCCTTTCCCCTTCTACTTACATTCCTGCCTCTGGCTTTACATTTCACTCTTCCTCTGTCTGCCTTATCTGATCTCCATTTCACCTCTAGCCTTTGTCACTATTTCCATTCATCTGCCAATGACCCCCTCCTCATCAGTATCCTCCTATGCAGCTTTGAGACACCGTCTGTCCATTTCCCTCCGCAGATGCTGCCTAACCTGCTGAGTTCCTCCAGCACTGTTTTTTTGCTCAAAACTCCAACATCTGCAGTCTGTTTGTAGGTAATTTTCTGAAATGTAAAAATGATCGATGCATTAAATATATACACATGCTGCTGCCAGCTATCTCTGCCCTAACTGGTAGTATTCCTGCTGATCGCACACCCCCCACTGATTCTCCAAACCCCATTCTTTCTTGCCTGTGACTGCCTCGCATCTACTCACCATCAATTGCCTTCCTCTGCTGATTATTACCTTTGCATTAAATGCCACTGCTCCTCTGAATCCCACTTCACCCTATCACTACATCTTTATCCCTCTGTACTTCATTCATTTCTACCTTTATTCCATTTATATAAGATACCATTTGATTCCTCTTACCACATTTCTCCAAATTAAGCTTCATTTGTAATTTTCATTCGTTCACTCATTTTGCATTGAAGGGGGAAAAACATCTACATTACAGCTTGCCCTTCCACCTACATCATCAACAAACTTAAATATATTAACTCAACCCCCTCATCCAGTTCATTGATATAAGTAGGGAATAATTAAGACCAAGAACTGATCCCTGGGGCACTCCATTAGTTACATTCTTCCAACATGAAAATTATCCATTTATTCCACCTTTATGTAATGACCAATTTTCAGTTCATGTTAACACTTCTTCCAATACCATGAGCTCATAACCTGTGCAGAAGCCTTTTATTTGGAACCTAGGCAAATACCCTTTTGGAAGTCCAAAAACAATATATCTACAGGTTCCCTTCTCTGCATGCGACATTCTCAAAGAACTCAAGCAGATTTGCCTTTTATGAAGCCACGCTGATGTGACTTGCCTATATTAACCTTTCCTAAGGAATTTGTTACTTTTTCTTCAATTATTGACTCTAACGTCTTACCGACTATAGATGTTAAACAAGCTAGCACACAGTTTCCTGCCTTTTATCTTTCTCCATTCTTGAACAAAGGACGGACACTTGCTGGTTTCCAATCAACTGTCTTCTCCTAGAATTCATTGGATTTTGAAAACTTCAGTCCACTGTCGTCTATAACCACTTCCTTTATATCTCTCGGTGTACGCCATCTTTTTTATTAATCCCGAAAGTTTTTATAATAATTTGTACCTCATGATAGGGATTTTTACAACTTCTTCCATACTGTTGAAAACAAGCACAACCATTATCATTGGAATACTGTGGAGCAGTGAAGCCAAATGCAAAAAAAAATGATTAACGTGTCTGCAATTTCCTTCTTGTCTGATATCAATTCCCCAGCTTCATTCTCCTCACTAACCTTAGCCATTGTCTTCTTTTTTATATATCCATAAACAAACTTTTATTGTTCATTTTGATACTGCATGCCTGTTTTCTCTCAAAATCAATTTTCTCCTTTCTTATGACCTTTTTAGTCTTTCATTGTTGGTTCTGAAAATGTCATAATCCTCAGTTGTGTCGCAAGCCTTTGCCACATTATAAGACCTACTTTTTGATTTAACATTATCCTGACTGATCTTGTTAACCATAGATCTTATGAATGCTTCTTTCTTGTTGGGATAAATTTCTGCTGAGCATTATGAACTAGCTGCATAAACATCTACCACAGTTGAGCTATTGCTCAGTTTATTTATCCAGTGCATTAAAACAACTACACTTTAATTTTAACACTTTTATTTAAATTGGCAAAACAGTTTTTGGACCTAGGGTATAGAATGATAAGACTGAACTGGTTACAGTTTTTCATATTCCATAATTTAGCGGTACTTATATATTTAGTTGGGCTTTGTGGTGCATTGGCTTTGCATTAAAAACTGAAAAATCAAACACATTTGACAGACTACCTTACCTTCATGGAAACTATGGTAAGAAGGTGTCTCTAACATAATGACTATAATAAGTTCATGAATTTAAACTAAGGTTGATCTTTTTTTTTGACTGGCTAATGGTTGAATGGAAATGGTGAAGTAAAATTGACACAGTACAGGTAGTGAATAGGCAGAAAATGCTGACAACTAAGTTATTTTAATTTACCCAATTCAGAATAGAAATTAAGAGAAATATCCCTGTCTCTATAACAGGGCTTTTCCTAAGTTGAGGCAACATGGATTGTGGCAATTGCAACCATTTGTTCCTTCACGCCTGTCCTACATTCTTAATGAAAATGAATATGGGATATATATGGGAGGGTTTCTCCGGTTTCTATTGCCTTGCCCGTGAATGAACCTAAGGGAACAAAAGCTGTATGGCCTGAGGCTTCTTCCCCATCAAAGGACCACACTGAAATTGAAGTTCTCCTTCTGGTGCGACTGTAATGTCATTAATATTAAAGATTACTTTCTTTTTGTAGCACTTAGTCTATTAATATTTCAATGTCCGTTGCCAGATTCAGCCGGACTGTTACACTAATTTTTGGACTGAAATTATTTTTCAAGCGCATCAGCTTCAAAATAATCTTGTTATCCATTAAAATATTCATGCCTCTTGCACCGATGGAAATATTAATCTCCAACTGAAATCTTGTCAATCAATACTGCATCTTAAATATCACTATTCGATCCCATTGGTCATTTCTCTTTTGCTTTGGAAGTCAGTCATACATGAGGTGTGACATATATTCATTATCCCCACTTAATTTAGTCTTTTAATCTCATTCCTCTTCAGATGATGCTGATTTCATGCTGAGGTTTGATGGTTTGATTCTAACCATTCTTGTTATCCATCTGAAAGTCCCAGAACTGAATGTCACCAGCTTGGAGATCCTACCTGATACTATCTTCAGGCTGTCACAGCAGGCCTAGTTGTCTCCCATGGACCTTTCAGTATGGGCATTTGAGCGCCAGCAAGGAGCAGAAACCTTGACAATCAGTCATGGCACCTTAATACTTCTACGTTTGAGAAATCACAGTATCCTGAAACAATCCAGGGAACCAAAGGGGGCAAGCTGACTGGAAGGAGAATTGGCTTCATGGAAGGAAGCAGAGGGTGGTGGTGGAAGGTTGTTTATCGGACTGGAGGCCTGTGACTCGAGGTGTGCCTCAGGGTTCAGTGTTGGGCCCGTGCTGTTTGTGGTTTATTTCAATGATATGGATGAGAATGTAGAAGTCATTGGTAGTAAGTTTGCAGATGACCCTGACATGGGTGGTAACGTAGACAGCAAAGATTGTTATCAAAAATGACAGCGGGATTTTAATCAGTTGGGCAAATGGGTTGAGGAATGGTTAATGGAGTTTATTGCAGATAAATGTGAGGTGTTGCAATTTGAGAAGCCTGATCAGGGCAGGACTTTCACAGTGCATGGCAAGGTTCTGGGGAGTGTTGTAGAGCAGAAGGATCTGGGAGTGCAGGTACATAGTTCCTTGAAAGTGGCGTCACAGTTAGATAAGTTGGTCAAGAAGGCTATAGAAATAGTGATGCAGGAAATGGAATGGACATTTTTAATATTGGCTTCTGTGGAGGGGGAAATCTAATAGGTACTAGATGTTTTGGCCAGAGAGATGACATTATGGAATGGGAGGGTGGGGTAAAGTGGCTACACAATCTTCCCGGTTGCCCAACACTTTAACTCCCCTTCCCATTCCAATACAGACCTTTCTGTCCAAGGCCTCCTTCACTGCCAGAGTGTGGCCAAACTCTGCCCCTCCCACACCTGGGTCATCGTACTAGTTTCACTGTCATCCTGCTGAGTTTCACTGTTTGTATCACTCGTTATCACCTTCTTCAAAGCCATCAATGGACCATTGTGGGCTGCACCTTTCATTGATCATCGTTGCGGGCTTTGATTTGTCATTTTGCATATCTTTCATTCATTTGTTCTATGTACCCTTTCATATCTCTTGTTTCCCTCTCCCCTGGACTCTTAGTCTGAAGAAGGGTCTCGACCTGAAACGTCACCTATTCCTTTTCTCCAGAGATGCTGCCTGACCCGATGACTTACTCTAGCTTTTTGTGTCTTCTTTTGCTAAATTAGGAGGCTGGGTGGAGCTTTACAGATGGGGCACAAGCATCACCATAGACCACTTGCACCAAATGTTCAGTGTCAAATCTGTACTTCCAATGATGAGGAATGCAGTGCCAAGTACAATCTTTAACTGCTTCTGATGAATTTTCTCAGTGAAAGATAAATATTGATGGAATTTGCAGACATGCAGATTAATTTCAGTATATGAAACAATTCAGTTCCATTGGATTTGGTCTTTAGACTGCTGGTACAACTCTTACTATGTTTTCATTGCAGAACCACTTTTTGGGTGGTAAACAAACAGATATTAAAGTCATTTTGATTAACCAATTTAGCTTGACATTGCAAGATGTTGAATAAATTGCTGGTGTGCATGATGAGTATTGTTGGAGCAAAATGTTGTTGTTACAGGCCTATTTATAACAGCATCAAATAGCATTTGGGTAGCGCCTTTAACTAATAAAATACTGGAAGATCCCTTCACAAGAGCATGATCAGAAAAAAAGAAATATTTGTGACGTGGCATAATGTTTGAAGAATCTTGGTCGAAGAGATAAGTTTGAAAGAGAATTTCAAAGATTGAAAGGTGTTGAAAGTGGGAAAGGTTTAAGGATGGAGCTACAGAGTTACTGCAAAGACAATGTTGTTCTCCCTCCTCTTTCTTCCCATCAAAATATGTAATACTTGATACAGCAAAGTCAATGGCTCGAGGCACTCTCAAAGATTGCAGCTCAGTGAAATCACTTGGCATTCCCAAACATGCAAAATTACAAGTGTCTCTCAACACTACAGTCATCTCATGGCAGGTTAAAGCAAATTAGAAGCAGGTTACATTCACAGTGAGTTTGAGGCAATGGAGTGATTTGAACAAGGATATTAATTTTAATCATGAGCCTAACATTCATGTGTGTTCAAAATCACTGAGTGCACATCCCTTGAAAGATGAATTTCAGTGATTTTTTTTCTCCACAGGGAACACCTCTTTGGCATCCAAATGATCATTTTTCTATACTTGGATTTGTGCTTTAATACTCTCCCGACACAGATCACCAACCCATTATTGCCAATGTCAAAACATAAGTGAGAAATGCTTCACAGAAATGACCTTCAGACTACATAATGCTGTTGCCCTGAGTGAACACTGAGGGGGAGAGAGAGAAATAGTGAGATTCATTTCAAAGTGATGGATCAGGCCAACACTGATTGTTTTAGTAGAGTTGTGAATAGAAGAGAATATATATAACAGATGGTGTTGGCGAGATGACAACAGAAGGAGAAGTCAGCCTGACACGGTGTGATGAATTCCTTACTGTTCCAATGGAAAAGCACAAACCGTTTTCAGTAGGTTATTGCTTAAAGATACGTAGTTATTATTATATAATGCATTAGTATTCCATCTAGGGTACGTGCCTCAATATACACACAACAGTGAACATTTTGTCTGAGTTGCGTTGTTGTTTATCGCCTTTTGAATGATTGCAGAATGGAAGGAAGCTTATTTTATAAAATGCTATTACATGTTTCCTTGATACCTCGACCACCAATGGCAAATACTCCAAACATGTTGGCTATTCCAGGCAACCAAGGGAAATTTAATGTAGCAGCCTGCAGTAAATAAGAATACGAACTTCAAAAAGATAATATAAGAAGATAACTGCAGATGCTGGTACAAATCGAAGGTATTTATTCACAAAATGCTGGAGTAACTCAGCAGGTCAGGCAGCATCTCGGGAGAGAAGGAATGGGTGACGTTTCGGGTCGAGACCCTTCTTCAGACTGAGCAAATTAGAAGCAGGTTACTTCAAAAAGATAATGTCGGCTGGGGCTAGCAGAAGGATGCTTCCATTCCTTTGGCTCAGCTTTTGTCAATATTTGCCAGTCTTCCTCAGGAAAGCTATTAAATTGAAGTCTGAATCAGTCTGAATTTATCAGTCTGACGAAGGGTCTTGACTCAAAATGTCTCCTATTCCTTTTCTCCGGTGACTCTGCTTGACCCACTGAATTACTGCAGCTTTTTTTGTCTATCTGAAAGCTATAAATTGGGTGGATTTGCATCCATGCAAGGTTTGAGGCACAAAGGCAGCAACAGACCCTCAACACTAGTCAGAGGCTGCCAGCAATAGGATCTCATTGAAATAATTTGGCAAAGCTACCAGGGTTTGTTATAACTTGCTCTTTGCTGGGCAATTGGCCTTGCTGGTATCTTAATTGTGGCCACCAGCAATCTTCAGCAATATTGCGAAACCAGAAAGTTCACCTCAGCCCTGAACAATATTTTAAACTTTTTTTCCAATGGCCAATTTTTCAGAAAGTTCCCTAAGCAGGAACGTAGCTACTCATAATCTAGTACAAGTAGTCCAATGTCCACTCTAAATACTTGTCTTGTAAAGGACATCATGACTCCTCATTATAAAATAATGGCAGGTTAGTCCAAATGCTTAGAGTATACAAAGAAATTGTTGAACGTGGGCTCAGAATGGGGGCTACACGTAACTAGGGCAAGTTGTTGGTAGGTGATGTGCAGGAGAAACTGCACTGTGGTATCCAAGACCTCTGTGCATTTTCTTCTTCCAGCTCCCATCCCGCAGCTAATTGGGACAAAGCATCTGACCTTGGAGGGAGTGCAGTAACGGACAGGGCCGAGTATTGGAGAGGGCAAGATTAGGACCCAATATCAAAGTTTTAGTGGCCGTGGGAGGCAAAAAAAATAGCTGGAACTTTGAGATCAGGGTTTGGTTGAGGAACCAGTCTGAAGAAGGGTCTCGACCCAAAACGTCACCCATTCCTTCTCTCCAGAGATGCTGCCTGTCCCGCTGAGTTGCTCCAGCTTTTTGTGTCTATTCTCATGATGGTGGATGTCAAGGCCACTGGACCGGGATGGTAGTGATCTTCTTGAAGCAGGTGGTTACCTCAGAACAGAGTAGGGAGAGATTAGAGATGTCTGTTAGTTGGTCTGCGCAGTTTCTAAGGATGAGGCCAGGGATTCCATCTGAGCCAATTGCTTTCCATGGGTTCACCTATAGGAAGGCCTTTAAGAACAACAAGAGAGTTAGCCATCAACCAAAATCATGAAAACGGATTATCACATTACTGTTCTCAGGAGTATGCTGGATGCAAATCGACTGCTGTGTTTATCATATTATAATAGTAATTAAAGATCATATGTACTTTAAAATCGGTGACATTGTGAAGGCACTAAATAAATGAGTTTTTCTGGATTTTTTAAATTTCATGCCCAACTACATATTTCTTTCTCTCCTTTCATTTTGCTTTCAATACACAGCATGACTTTTGAATTCATTATTCTAACTTTAGCTTCCTAGCTCAAGTTCCCCCTGTTCTACTTTGATGATTCATCATTCTGACTGTCAACAAAGACCTCATCTTTGGGGATGTATGACAATAACTCCTCACTTGTACTTCAAAGAAGAAAAAGCGTTTCTGCACAGAAATGATCTTTTATTGCGAAGGGAGAATTGGAACGTTAAGGAAGTGCCTTGCGAGAGACTCGGTACGTCAGCAGACTAATCATAAACGAGCAATGCGGCAGCAACTACACAGAGTACTGCACTTTATACCTTTGCTTCTATTGATTTCTGAGATTCTTAAAACAGCAACATTTCTGAATCTCTTAAATACTTGATAACATTTCAAAGGAATAAAACTCCATCAACAATTCAAAGGAATTAGACTCTCCACTTGCAGAAATTAATTTTCAGTGTTGATGAGGTTATGAATGAATGTATGAATAAGTTTATTGGCCAAGTATGTGCATATACAAGGAATGTGCCTTGTTGCTCCGCTCACAAATGACAACACAAACACACAGTTAACAATGAAGAATAAAGCATAAACACATCAAAACAATAAGGATACAACATTACGGTCTAAACATGTGGATGAAAATAAACCAGAGCAAAAAAGAGACTACAGACTTTGGTTATTGAGTAGAACTACTACTCGTGGAAAAAAAGCTGTTTTTATGTCTGGCTGTGGCTGCTTTGACAGTCAGGTTATTGGTGTGTAATCAAGACATCACCTTGGAAATTATGTATTACAATGGAATGGACATATTTTTAATTATTTCTGGTGAGATTAGTAGGTATGTATCATCTTAATGACCTTCTATGTATTTCAATTCTAAGTCTCTTGGGAGAATCTCTAGTGAAGCTTGTGGAGAAACAAGGTCATTCTCATCAATGGCTTTAGTTGCCCCAAATCTAATGGTGACCACATGGAACAGGTATCTGACTTACACATTAATAATGGTAAGTGGTCTTTGGTAACTCCAAAGTCTTTCCCCCCATCATTAAAGGACATGGCACCAGTCAGTGGCCTGATGGAACACTTTCTACTTGCCGGATAAGTACAGCCCCAACAGCACTCAAGTAGCACCGCGTCATTCGGTGTAAAGCAGCCCCTTGTTTAGCACTCAGTCAACTGTTCTGGTGCACCTTGCTTGTGTTGTGTGCCATCTGTAAAATCCACTGCAATTACTCAACCCATCTACTCGGATAGCACCTCCCAAACCCATGATCTCTGACACCAAGAAGTCCAAGCCAGGACTGCCTTGGAAATCCAATAATACTTTATTGTCACATGTACCTAGGTACAGTGAAAGTGTTTTTGCATCCAATCCAGTAAAATCATACAGCAAACTTCACCTAGACCTATCTGCAGATTTATTTTCAAGCAGCACAACATTCTGGTGTAGAAATATCTTCCCGAGTCTAAATTCTCTGTGGGAGCACCTTTACCAGAGGAATTGCAGCAGTTCAACAAGGTGGTTCATCGCAATCTCTCAAAGGTAATTAGGACAGCCTTGCCTCTGGGGCCCACTTTGCAATAAAAAACTAAATAGATCCAAAAATTCAGAACTCTCTAGACAAGAACATCTTCATTGTCTTTCTTAAGTAGTCAGCCCCTTATCCTGAGACTACCTGCCCCAGATCTAGTTTCCTGAACCAGCAGAAGCAACCTCACAGCAAATATCCTGTCGAAATCCCATATAATCTTAGGCATCAAATGGTGTACTATGGAAGAAAGACAAGCCATGATTCCCAGGATCTTATTCTAGAGGTACAACTACATTCAAGATTTTTTTTTCTTTTGAGGACATTATATGTAAAAACCTACCTTTAGACATTTGGCTCCTAATTTACAGACGATTATTCATACATTAACATTTTCTGAAGACTCTTGATGCTGCAATGTTTGTTTATTTTCTAACATTATTCACTGAATTGTAAAATCGTGCTAATATTTATTATTAGATTTAACAGCTCTCTGAATCTTAATCATGATCAAAATGTGGGATTGGCTAGGAGCAGAACTTTCCTTCGTATTATGATGGTCAGGTAATTGATCTCAAAGCTGTCAAGGGATGTGATTGCCCAGATAATGACACCTTGCAACCTGTTCCTCATCAGAATCTCATGTTCTATTCTACATTTTCCTTGAACCGCATCCCCTTTGATGTCTCGTTTTCACACCTTACCCATCCTTATCTCTGTGTTTCCCTCTCCCCTGACTCTCAGTCTGAAAAAGGGTCTCGACCTGAAACGTCACCCATTCCTTCTATCCAGAGAGGCTGCCTGCCCCGCTGAGTTACTCCAGCATTTTGTGTCTATCTTCGGTGTAAACCAGCATCTGCATTTCCTTCCTACACAATCCTGCTCTATTTGGTATGCATTTATTGGACATTTTCAGGAGAACACAATTTTTATTGAAATAATTCCAATGGAAAGTGTCCTCTCATAACTATTCATTGATTTTAGGTATTTTGCTAAAAATGGTGAACCAAGATACTATTTGACCTCTCAAGTAAAGGGTGACATAGTGCTCATACAGGATAGTAATACCATGTGCCCTGGCCAATGTTTACCGTGTCATTTTAACAGTGTTGTTGTGGGATCTCACTGTACACAAACTAACAGCTGCCTTTCTGATTTTATAACAGATAAAGGGGAGAGTCTGCACTTCAAAAATGCTTTGTGATTAAATGTTCTGAGGGACGTGGACATTGTACAAATATAAGCGTTTTTTTAAAACAAAAGATGGCACAAGGTGTAAAAATCGTTTGATTTTAAATGATACATTGAACACTGTAGGTCAGAGTAAATGGAAATCATTGGCGGCTCAGACTGTATGGTTGAAATAAGAAATTACAGCAGTTCTCACCTTTGGGAGGAACTAGTGAGAGATTGAGGAGGATTCTCTCAGTGATTGCGCACTGTTGCTGGATGATATATGATGGAAATTGCAGGACAAAAAAAAGGCACAATGTCACCTTGACTCACTAGAACACACTCCCAATATAAAGTGAATGTAGGTGAACAGCTTGAGCTCAATGGCAATTTAGCACAAGGAAAAACAAATCAGGGAAATACATCATACACAAATCAAATCTATTCTCTAGGAATCGGTTATTAAACATCACTGAAAGACAAAATATTTGTCTCACTGGAATTAAAGCAGCAAATAACTCCTTGTGTTTATTTCCGAATGGTTGGTAAATGTGACTTAAATGTTCTCAGTTTTTATTTTGCCCGAACAGATTGATAGATAATTTTAAACTACATTAAATATTAGTTTGATATTACATTCTTGCTGAAACATTTGGAGTCGAAATGCTAACAAATCTCCTTACAAGGTCAGCTTCCTTAACTGGTGGAACTAGCTCACGGTCTCAACAATTCTCCATGGCAATTCAGGTACAACAGTGAAACAAAAATCTTTGCCAAACCTCATAAAAAAATATTAGGCAGCATTACAAAATGCAGGATCAAAGAAATACAGAGAAAAGCAGAGTTATAAATGAAGCAGGGGAAATATAGAGGTGGAGAGAATTTGGCTGAAAATAATGTAATGGCCATTACATGCTATGAGCAAGAGTTAGAGGAATGCAGATATTCCAGAGATTTTAGGTTTAGGTTCATTATTGTCGCATGTCACAGGTACATTAAAAAGCTTTGTTTTGCCTGCTCTCCAAGCAGATGAGACAGACAAAAAATAGATACAATTGGCTCAAACTCATGTACAATAAATAGAGCAAAGGGGAAGATACAAGATGCAGAATATCGTTCTCAATATTGTAGCGCATTGTAGTCCTTCAATGCCTTAGACAAGGTCTAATGTCCCCAATGGGGTTGAGGTGTATCGAACAGTACCCTAGCTAATGGAAGGATCATTCAAAAGCCTGATAACAGTGGGGAAGAAGCTATTCCCGAGTCTGATAATGTGCATTTTCAAGCTTCTGAACTTCAAGCTTCGGGAGCAGGGAGCAGATAGAATGACTGGGGTGGGATTTAATTATGTTGACTGCTGTTCCAAGGCATTGTGAAGTGTAGATGAAGTCAATGGGGAAGTCTGCTGTGAATGATGGACTGGGCTATATCTACAATTCTTGCAGCTCATAGAGTCATAGAGTGATACAGTGTGGAAACAGGCCCTCGGCCCAATTCGCCCACACCGGCCAACAATGTCCCAGCTACCCTAGTCCCACTTGTCTGCACGTGGTCCATAATCCTCCAAACCTGTCCTATCCATGTACCTGTCCAACTGATTCTTAAACGATGGGATAATCCTAGCCTCAGTTACCTCCTCCGGTAGCTTGTTCCTTACACCCACTGTGTGAAAAAGTTACCTCTCGGATTCCTATTAAATCTTTTCCCCTTTTCCCCCTTGAACCTATGTTCTCTGGTCCTCGATTCCCGTACTCTGGGTTAAAGACTCTGTGCATCTACTTGATCTGTTCCTCCCATGATTTTGTATACCACTATAAGATTTCCCCTCATCCTCCTTCGCTCCATGGAATAGAGACCCAGCCTACTCAACCTCTCCCTATAGCTCACACCCTCTAGTCCTGGCACCATCCTCGTAAATCTTTTCTGAACCCTTTCAAGGTATGGGGTTGGAGGACACTATTGTGGTAGGGTGAAATTTTAAAACTGGAATTGGAATTTATAAACTGAGATGTTAGACTGACCAACAGTTAGTGTTCTTGAATAGGGATGAAGGGAGAATGGGCCATGGTGTGATTTGATATAGGGCAGTGGATATGTGAATGACCAATAGCTTACTGAAGGTAGAGTGAATGAGGCCAGATAAGATTGTGTTGGACCAATGAATGCTCGAGGTATTGTGGGAGAGGCTATCATCAACAGTAATATTGAGGCAGAGGTGGTGTCTGCTAATGTTCCAATTTTTGGTTTATTGATTCATTTTTTGGGATCTGAGCATCACTAAAAGGCCAGCATTTATTGTCTGTCCTGAATTATTATTGAGAACACCTTCTCAAGCACCTGCAGCCCTTCCGATGGAGATGCTCGCTCTCAAATGGTGTGCGGGAAGTTCCAGGATTTCAGTGATAATAAAGGAACAATGATATATTTCCAAGGAAAGATGATGTGTGACAATAAGGGAAACCTGCTGCTGATAGAGGTTATGGAATTGGGAGATGGTGGCAGATTGCAATGCATTTTGTGGATGGTATACACTCCAGTCATGGTGGCACCAATGATTTAGAATTGTCGATGGGGGTCCCTGAATTGTGTAGTTTCTTGAGATGGAGCTGGGTCTAACCAGGAAAGTGGAGAGTACTCCATCTTACTCTGTAATGTTGTGCATTACAGATGGTGAAAAGTCTTTGGGGTTTCACTTGAGTCACGAATACAGGATTAGAATCGGGTTGGGTGCAGCTAGGAAGTAACAGCGGGAGTTGTTTAAAGGACGAGTGGGAAAATTAGAGGTGTAGGTAACAAAGGAAATGCAGTAATCGTGGAGGATGAATCCATGGAATTACACGGGGTGGATTCTCGATCATGATGTTGGGGAAGTGACGAAGGAACAGATTAATTTAGATCTACTGCTATGTAACAAAAAAAGACTAATTATTAATGTCATTGAAAAGGTGTCCTTCGAAAGAGGGCATTAAGAGGACATAGACAAGTGAATAGACAACAACGTGGCAAATGGAGTACAATGTGGAAAGACATCAGGTTATTCAATTTGGTAAACAATGCAGAAATAGAGTATTTTCTAAATGGTGGGAGATTGGAAAGCCTTGATGTTTGAAAGGTCCTCGTCCTAGTTGCCCTTGTGCAGAAATCATTGTAAACTAACAAGCAACTGTGATAGACAGTTCAGAAGGCAAAAAACAGGCTGGCCTTCATTACTAGGCAATTTAGGTCCAAGAGTAACATGATTTTACTGCAATTATACACGGCCTTGGTAAGATTGAGGAGAATGGTGCAAGATTTTAGTCTCCTTACTGAAGAAAATAATTTTGCTGCAGCATCTATGCGGTTGATTGCAGGATGTTTTCATTGGGGGAGCTGGTGATGGTCGTGCCATTGAATAACAAAAATAGATGGTTAGACACGCCACAAATATCACCTGCTGGGTTTTCACCCCATGTCTGAATCTTGCTGCATTGTGACACAGACTGCTTAATTTTCTCGGATGTTGTGAATGGAACTGAAAATTGTGCAATCATCCACAAACATCCCCACTTCTGGTCTTCTTGGTGGAAGGGAAGTCATTAATGAAATACTGAAGATGGTTGGGCCTAAGTCATTGTCCTGAGGAACCTCCAGAGTGATGAGCTGGGACTGGTATAACTCATGTCATGGATAGGACAGGTTCAGATGGATATTGCCCAAATGCAGGCAAGTGGGACTAGTGTAGATGGGACATAGAAAATAGGTGCAGGAGTAGGTCATTCGGCCCATTGAGCCAGCACCGCCATATAATATGATCGTGGCTGATCATCCAAAATCAGTACCCCGTTCCTGCTTTTTCCCCCTATCCCTTGATTCCGTTAGCCCTCAGAGCTATATCTAACTCTCTCTTGAATACATCTCTAACTCGCTCTTGAATATTGGTTGGTGTGGGCACGTTGGGTCGCAGGGCCTGTTTCCACACTGTATGACTCTACTTACTGTACGACCAACAACGATAATGTATGCCAGCATATTCCTTGGATGAATGTTTGCTCTCAGTCACCCTGCAATTTGTGGTGCTAGTTTGAGAGAGCAGTAATCGAGCTGTTTATCAATATGTTAGCATTTACAGGTGTCACTGAATGTCATAAGACGGGGTGTTATGCGACTGTAGTTTCAGAAATATAGCTAGGGTGGATAACCATACTTCTAAGTGTGGCGCCAGCACAAAGGATTTACGCTCACAAAGATATTAAGCATGCACTGAGAATGCTCCTTTGTATCACAGGCCTGTTAAGCTTGGGAATTCATTGCCCATTAATTGGGAAGCCATAAGTGTCATTGATTAGTTACGAAACTCACCTTTACAAGTAAAATCTTCATCAATATCTGCCTTGTAATTAACATACACAGTATTTTAAGCTTCTCAAATCTTATCTGCTGCTTTTGGTTTTGAATGTTAATCTTACTTTCCAGGTTCTTCTTTGTGTAACATTCAACAGCAATTCCTTCTATTTTAAATGCACTTCACACTAATTGCCTCTCCGTTTCAATGTTTAGAGAGCTTTAAATGATTTGTGAAGTGGTGACCTGATTTTGTTTTCATACACACTATCAAAGCAGGTATGATGGTATAATTGCGCAGTAAATGTGCAGGGAATATTAACCGAGCCCATCTACAGGAAACTGAAAGGGTCCTGCAGAAAAAAATGACCTGATTTCACTTTGCATTGAGATCAGTACAATGTTCAGTGGCTAAAAATGAGAGAGTTGGGAATAGGGGGTGTAGGGAGAGTGAGAGGGGTGGGATGATGTTCTTATGTCTTTTCTCTTGACGACTCACTGGCAGATTTCATTATGTTATGATTTATCACTCACCCTTAATGGCCCTGATTTGAACAACAATCTTGAATGTTTCACGATGTAGTTAAAATACAGACATAGGTAAGTGCTAAAATGAGCGGATTTGCTTCCCTGAATGAACATAAATGAAATATGTGGGATTTTATGAGAATGCAATAACTTTATAGTTACCACTATTGATTCCCCTATTTTATTGCTGATGTATTTAAATATCAACGCTTAAATTTTCTGGATGTCATCTTCAATCTCATGCCACTGGGTGTTAGTCAGTAATTTATCCACTTTGCTCCAATTTTCCGATACATCAAAATAGCATAAACGGCATCAATGGGTGCAAGTTCCAATGCACTCTCATGATTTTGGCTCTCTGGGTGTGTTCATGCTTAATCTGACCCACTATCCATACGAACATTCCCCCCTTCCAACACACCCCGTGTAACACACTTGCCTTTAATACCCACACTTTCCTCTATGACCTTGAAGGTCTCAGATTGTGACTGTCCCGTGAATAGAGCAGCCCACACATTCTGATCAAACCTCTGGCTGTTCCCTGCGGTGGTCTTCAACTCAATACCACTTCAAAGGCTTTTGATAAAAAATTCAATGGTTCAGTGGCACTTTGAGGTACAGTGAAATTCATTTTTGTACACTGTTCAGTACATGAATCATGACAAAGAAGCACATCAAGGTCTTTAAATGCCTGATAATCAGTTACAGTTAAAACAATGGCAATTAATTAAAAAAACATCAAAATATAAATTGTTAAAGTACTGCTAATTCACTGGAAACATAACTATATATCAAATAAAAAAATAAGCACAAAACACAATTAACCCTTACTTGCAGGTGATGATCTCATTCAAATAAATTAATCTATGCCCAATACACCAACTGCAAATTGTATCCAGAACCTTGATTCAGTAAGTTACAGACATGCTGTTACCTGAACATTGTGAATTTGCCACGCTGCACTGCACTGTACAGCTTATAGATCTGCAGCTCTGTAGGCTAGCCATTAGCAATGCCTCTTTATCTCTTGTGCCATTCATTTGGTTTAATAATTGTGGAGAAAGATCATGGGATGGAAATTGAAAATGCCGGTAAAAGAACTCAGCAGGTCAGGCAACATCTTCAGAAAAAGGAACAGTTAATGTTTTAGGATCCTTCATCTGTTCTGCTGGAGGGCCCTCGACCTGAAAGATTAACACTTTCTCTTTCCACAACTGCTGCCTGAACTCCTGAGCTTTTCCGCCATTTTGTTTCAATGTCAGGTTTTGAACATCTGCCATTTTTTTTTTTTTTCAGGGGCTATAAACTGTTTGGGCAAAATTATAAGCAGTGATAAACATTAATAACCCAATAAACTGTAAATAAGCACACAGCATGATACAGCTGTGAAGAGGACAAAGTATTGTGCTAAAAAAAACCACGTCCTGCACTGAATACAGCAATTTAATAGCTATTGCAATCAATTCCAAATTTGTCAGTGTTTCAACTAGTGTGGGAATGTTAATCAAATACTTCCAGGTTTCATCTATAATGTTGGGTACAAAGCACAGCATCAATGGAATGACTTTAAAGATCATTGATCAGAATTTTAAACATTGACATCCATTCTGAATTTGAAAAAGCTAGTCAGTGATAACTATATAAATGAGCATTTCACTTAATTAGTCAGTGTTTCAATAACCTTGTCTTTGCAATAACAATTAAAAACCAATTAGAATTAAGAATTTAAAGCTTTGTTTAGCAAATCAAATTGCAGGTTGCACCTCAGGATTAATCTTCCTGACTGGATTAATTTCAATCTCAGTGAATGTAATGAAAGTTGAGCTAATAAAAGTGCAAAATAATTAAAGGGATGTCAAAAAGTTGTATTCGTCAAGTTTTTTTGCACCTAAAAAATTATATATTTTTACCTTTGTGCTCCAAAATAACATGGAGAATGGTGACAATATCTACAACAAAAATAAACATAATTCACAAAACTTGCAAACAGTTAACGTATTGCATTCACATGTTATTATTTATAGCATAAGTCAAATAATTCTGACCACTCACAAGATTCACATACATCAACATGATGACAATTTTATGACCAAACTGTGAAGTTTGAGTTCTTCAATGTGCTAAATTGGGTTTAAGCTGTAGCCTTTTCCCACTGAGCCTTTGTAACATCTGCACCAAGCAAAGGTTCGTCCCTCAGCAGGCAGTTCTGGGCATGATAATATGCTTGTCCGTAATATTTTGGCATTGAAAGCTCCTTGCATTGGAACATCAGCACGTTTTGAGCAGTCCACAGGGCATCTTTTACCAAATTGATAATCATCTTCCAGCAGCAGTAAATGATTGTTTCAATATGCATCTCTGTGAACAGCCCACAAAGCAGAGTGGAGATACTTATATTTATATACATATATATATATATATATATATATATATATATACAGTCAGTATATATATCAGTCTGAAGAAGGGTCTCGACCCGAAACGTCACCCATTCCTTCTCTCCTGAGATGCTGCCTGACCTGCTGAGTTACTCCAGCATTTTGTGAATAAACACCTTCGATTTGTACCAGCATGCAGGAAATTGCAATGTCTTCATCCACTATACTTTAGACTATAGAGATACAGCGTGGAAACAGGCCCTTCGGCCCACCGAGTCCATGTTCACCAGCGATCACCCCATACCCTCACACTATCCTATACACTAGGGACGATTTACAATTTTTATCAAAGCCAATTAACCTACAAACCTGTACGTCTTTGGAGTGTGGGAGGAAACCAGAACACCCAGAGAAAACCCACGCAGTCAGATGGAGAATGTATAAACTCCATACAGACAGCACCGTAGTCGGGATTGATCTAGGTTCTCTGGTGCTTTAATTCTTCTACCCATTCCTTCTATCCAGAGATGCTGCCTATCCCACTGAGTTACTCCAGCATGCTGTATCTATCTTCTGTGAAACCACAAGTCCTTGTATTAAAACATAAAAATTGAGGTACAATTTTGTTATACATGCACACATACATTATGATAGGATTTCACTTGACTATTGCATTGTGCTGTAGAGCAAAATAAATACATTGACTTTTAGTTAAATTAACCGGGATCTATTGATATTGATCGTGTGCCCTTCAGTAAGAACAATCCTACTATTCACAAAGCAAATGACACCATCATTCCACTTTCCACTAACGGAATTAAACTGAAGGACCATTGTATCGAAAATCCTGATATAAAATGTTATTCAAAAGTGAGATTATTGAATACTTCCTGTAGGCCGATACACGTATTCGTGAAAATTGGAGTAGCACCTTCATGGCTAAAATGTACTGGAAATTCCAGACTAATTAGGAAAGATTGAGTGCATCATCTAAAAAACAATAATTAAATTCAGCAAAATTGCACATTTGAAATGCTCTGTAATATCAGTTTCACCATTCGCAGACTTCATTAAATTTTAAAATCACACATCAAATAATTCATCTTGACATGGTATCTTCTCAAAACTAAATTTTATATTTGGATTAACGATAATAGTAATGCAGCTTTAGTGCTTGAAATCTATAGGAACAAAATTATTCAATTTTCTGTGTCTGCTTTCACAAGTTCACAAGTCATAGGAGTAGAATTAGGCCCTTCGGCCCATCGAGTCCACTCCGCCATTCCATCATGGCTGATCTCTGCCTCCTAATCCCATTTTCTTGCCTTCTCCCCATGCTTTGGTTCTTATTGAATCCTCAATCGTTTGAAAAGAGTTTAGTTTAGTTTAGTTTAGAGATACAGCATGGAAACAGGCCCTTCGGCCCACCGAGTGCATGTCAACCAGCGATCACCCCATACACTCACACTATCCTATACACTAGGGATGATTTACAATTTTTACCAAAGCCAATTAACCTACAAACCTGTACATTTTTTGGAGTGTGGGAGGAAACCGGAACACCCAGAGAAAACCCACGCAGTCACGGGGAGAATATATTAAATCCATACAGACACCACCCCGAGTCAGGATTGAACAAGGGTCACTGGTGCTCTAAGGTAACAACTTTACTGCTACGCCACTGTGCCGTCCTAACCAAGCATAAAATCTTGTGCACGACCAAAGCCCTGATTTGCAATGGAGAACACACTATATTTCAGTGTCCTTGGCATCCAACAACACAAATAAATGTTTAAGCTGTAGGTGCAGCATTAAGATGAGGAATTTGCTGGAATACGGTGGTCTGTCCAAATGAGCCATGCTTAAAGTCTATTCGAATTCTGCAGGTCCCATATGTGATTAAATGTTCCATACTCAATAGAAAACTCCGTAAGAGTGAGAAATATATTTAAAAGGTAGTAATAGAATAGAAAAAAGGGTTAATTGAATCTGGTGGCGATAGAACTGTAGGAGTATGTTTTCTTTGGTGACAACTCCCAAATTAATCCAAATGTTCTGTTGTCAAGCCATCTCGGGTAAATATATTTCAATTAACAAGTTAATGACTATGAGCTGCAGAGCCTGATTTGAGGACGTACTTCACAATGCACCAAGCCATCTATGGTAAATATATTTCAATTAACAATATTAACTCAATTAACTTCAATTAACTATTTCCACTAAGTACAATATAAAACCCGAACTCTGTGAAACAGCATGAAATGTGTCGGAAGGAACTTCAGATGTTGGAGTATCTGAGTATACCGAAGATAGACACAAAATGCTGGAGTAACTCAGCGGAACAGGCAGCATCTCTGGATGGAAGGAATGGGTGACGATTCGGGTCGAGACTCTTCTTCAGACATTCATAGGAGAGAGGAGGAGAACTTCTTCAAAGTAGGTATAACTTTTTTTTTTTTTTTTTTTAAATAAAATTTTATTGGGGATAGGTACATAACCTGTTTACATCTTTACAGTCATACATTTTTGAATTGATAATATTGTCAATTATTATTATATACCTTTTACCCCTTTTTTTAATTTATTTTATATAAACTAACTAAAGCTAACGAAGTAGATGAAGTGAAGAAAGAAAAGAGAGAGAAGAAAACTAAAAACAAAAACCAATTTAAAAGAAAAAATAACTAAAAACAAAAAAAAAAATAAAAATAAGGAAAAAATTAGTTGAAGAAGAATGGAAAAATTTATTAAAATAACAAAAACTTCATTCGAGATATATTCGTACATTCCAAAGTATAGCATTTCATTCATTCTTTAGTCCGAGTGCTAGTCAGGTTCCTGTGCTGAACTATTCTGACCCTTTAAGTAATCAATAAAAGGAGACCATGTTTCAATGAATAATTCCTGTTTGTCCAACAGGGAAAATCTGATTCTTTCCACGTTTAAGGTCTCCGTCATTTCTATAATCCACATTTTAATTGTGGGGGCCGTAGGGCCTTTCCAAAATTTTAGAATTAATTTTTTTCCTGTTATTAAACTATAATCAATAAAGTTTTTTTGTGTTGTTCTGAATGTTTTATTTAATTCTAATTCTAATATTCCGAGTATAATTAATTTTGGATCTGGGTCCAATTGTGTGCTGGTTATTTTAGATATTATACTAAAAATATTTACCCAAAATTTTTTAATTTTTATACAGTTTGCAAACATATGAGATAATGTAGCTTCTAAATGTTGACATTTATCACATTTAGGTGAAATATGTTGGAAAATTTTATGTAGTTTTGTTTTGGAATAATGTAACCTATGTAATACTTTAAATTGTATTAGAGAATGTCTGGCGTTTAGTGAACACTGATCTATATGTTGCAAACTTTCTTCCCAAGTATCTTTCGTTATTACTTGATTTAATTCTTTTTCCCATTTTTGTCTATATAAATCCGTAGAAGGCATGTCACTGTCTAATAAAATATTATATATATAAGATATTAATTTTTCTGTATTAGGATGTTTGTTCCAACATTCGTCAAGAATTTCTGAATTTCTAATTTGAAAATTTTGGGAGTTCGACTTTACGTAATCTCTAAGTTGAAGATATCTGAAATAATCATTTCCACGAAGACCATAAATCTGTTGCAACTCCTGAAATGTCAGAAAGGTGCCTTCCTTATAAAGTTGTCCCATATTTTTAATTCCATAATTCTTCCACTGTGTAAAACCCCGGTCTAACCATGAAGGCTTAAACAAAGGATTATTCACAATTGGAAGAAAAAGCGATAAATTATCTAGTTTTAATGTCTTTTTTAATTGTTTCCAAATTCGTATAGCACTAAATATTATAGGGTTTTCCCTATAAATTTTTTTGTTTAATTTAGACGTGGCAAATAATATCGAACCAATATCAAAAGGCAAACAATCTTCCTTTTCCATTTTTAACCAGTCTGGTTGAAGATCTATTTCTTCCAACCAGAAATTCATATTTTTAATATTAACTGCCCAGAAATAAAACAAAAAATTGGGTAAAGCCAGGCCTCCATTTATTTTTGATTTACACAAGTGTCTTTTATTTATCCTATGATTCTTATAATCCCAGATGAAATCATTAACAATAGAGTCCAATTTTTTAAAAAAGTTTTTTGTCAAATATATCGGAATTGTCTGAAAAAGGTATAATATTTGCGGTAAAAAAATCATTTTTATGGCATTAATTTTGCCTACCATTGAGATGGGGAGTGTTTTCCAGTATTGAATATTCTTATGTAGTTTGTTCAGTAACGGGGGGAAGTTTGCTTTAAATAATGATGTATATATCTTAGTTACATAGATACCTAGATATTTAAATTTTTCATTTACTATTTTAAATGGAAATTGTTGTATTATCTGTTTGTTATGTTCCCTTATTGGCATAATTTCGCTTTTATTCCAATTTATTCTGTATCCTGAAAGTGATCCAAATTGGGTTATTAGCTTTAATAAGTTTGGAATACTAATTTCTGGTTTTGTGATGTAAATTAATACGTCATCTGCATATAGAGAAATTTTGTTCTCTGTGTCCTTTGTGTTATATCCGTGTATTTCCGGATGCCCCCTAACTCTTTCTGCCAGTGGCTCAATAGCAAGCGCAAATAATAATGGGGATAACGGGCATCCTTGTCTACAACCTCTAGCTAGGCTAAATTTCGATGACAACCTTTGGTTTGTAAATATTCTAGCCGTGGGATTTGTATATAACAGTTTTATCCATGTACAGAATTTCTCCCCTAGCTGCATATTTTCCATCACCAAAAATAAATAAGACCATTCAACCTGATCAAATGCTTTTTCAGCATCTAGTGAGATTATTGCTAGATCTTCATTAATAATTCTCTTGGAATATATAATATTAAATAATCTTCTTAGATTATAGTATGAGTATCGTTTCTGAATGAAGCCTGTTTGGTCAGGGTGTATTAATTTATTCATCACCGTACTTAATCTATTCGCTAGTATTTTAGTTAAAATTTTTTGATCTGTATTTAAAAGTGCAATTGCTCTGTATGATCCCGGGTCTTCCGGATCTTTATCAGCTTTAGGAATCAGTATTATTATAGATTCATTTAAAGTATCTGGAAGTTTCTGTTGAGTATATATATACTCATACAGTCTATGTAAACGTGGGCTAAGCAAATCATAGAATTTTTTATAAAATTCGGAGCCTAAACCATCTGGTCCTACTGCTTTACCGTTTTTTAAAGAACCAATAGACTCCTCAATAGACAAAGTAGGTATAACTTGAGGAGATTTTGCAGTCTGAAGAAGAGTCACGACCAGAAACGAAACCCATTCTTCCTATCCAGAGATGCTGCCTATCCTTCTGAGTTACTCCAGCATGTTGTGTCTATCATCTGAGAAACAGCAAGGCCTTGTATTAAAACATAAAATCACGATACAATTTTGTTGTACAGGCACACATACATTATGTTAGAATTTCACTTGACTATTGCACTGTGCTCCATAGCAAAATAAATAAATTGACTTTTAGTTAAATTAACCGGGATCTATTGATATTGATCGTGTGCCCCTCAGTAAGAACAATCCTACTATTCACAAAGAAAATGACACCATCTTTCCACTTTCCACTAACGGAATTAAACTGAAGGACCATTGTATCGAAAATCCTGATTAAAATATTATTCAAAAGTGAGATTATTGAATACTTCCTGTAGGCCGATACACGTATTCGTGAAAATTGCAGTAGCACCTTCATGGCTAAAATGTACTGGAAATGCCAGACTAATTAGGGAAGATTGAGTGCATCATCTAAAAAACAATAATAAATTCAGCAAAATTGCACATTTGAAATGCTCTGTAATATCAGTTTCACCATTCGCAGACTTCATTAAATTTTAAAATCTAAACCGAACTACTTAGGGCACACATCAAATAATTCATCTTGACATGGTATCTTCTCAAAACTAAATTTTATATTTGGATTAACGATAATAGTAATGCAGCTTTAGTGCTTGAAATCTATAGGAACAAAATTATTTCAATTTTCTGTGTCTGCTTTCACAAGTTCACAAGTCATAGGAGTAGAATTAGGCCCTTCGGCCCATTGAGCCCATTCCGCCATTCAATCATGGCTGATCTCTGCCTCCTAATCCCATTTTCTTGCCTTCTCCCCATGCTTTGGTTTTCATTGAATTCTGAATCGTTTGAAAAGAGTTTAGTTTAGTTTAGTTTAATTTAGTTTAGAGATACAGCGCAGAAACAGGCCCTTCGGCCCACTGAGTCTGCACCGACCAGCGAACCCCGCGCATTAACACTATCCTATACACACTAAGGACAAATTACACACACACCAAGCCAATTACCTACTTGTACGTCTTTGGAGTGTGGGAAGAAATTGAAAATCTCGGAATAAACACACGTGGTCATGGGGAGAGTGTACAAACTCCGTACAGACAGCACCCGAAGTCGGGATCGAACCCGGGTCTCCGGCACTGCGCTGCGCTACCGTGCAGTCAATTATCTTCTACTTGATTGCAGTGAATTGTTCCAACATTCAGAAATACTAATGCCTGGAAATTGGAGCTCATTCTTCTTTAATGCTGAAAGCACATGCTGCATTCAGTCCTAGTGGCCAGTGAAGTCTCCGAAAACAGTCACAAAGCCAGGCAAAAGTATGTTAACCTGTTCAGTGCCACCCCCAGCATCTGCAGTTCTTTCTTACACAAATAATGATGATGGTTGCGTTGCTGATCACTGGCATATGAATCAGTGTTTGAGGCATCCGTGTCCATGTAGCGTGATAGAAAGTGTACGAAAGAACTGCAGATGCTGGTTTAAATTGAAGATAGACACAAAATGCTGGTGTAACTCAGCGGGACTGGCAGCATCACTGGAGAGAAGGAATGGGTGACGTTTCTGGTCGAGACGTCTTCGGGTCTGAAGACAGGTCTCGACCCGAAAAGTCACCCATTCCTTCTCCCCAAGAATGATGCTGCCTGTCCCGCTGAGTTAATCCTGCATTTTATGTCTATCATATCATATCATATATCTACAGCCGGAAACAGGCCTTTTCGGCCCTCCAAGTCCGTGCCGCCCAGTGATCCCCGTACATTAACACTATCCTACACCCACTAGGGACAATTTTTACATTTACCCAGCCAATTAACCTACATACCTGTACGTCTTTGGAGTGTGGGAGGAAACCGAAGATCTCGGAGAAAACCCACGCAGGTCACGGGGAGAACGTACAAACTCCTCTTAGAGTGATAGAAAGGTCTGCCATGCAACTTAGAGAGAAAGCCGAGACAACTGGGGACAACGTGTCTGGGACTCTCCTCTCCACATGATCACCCGGTCCTGAGTCATAGGTGTTCTCACTTCACTGGAAAGTGCGACTTGGTTGAGGGGCCATTGATTGCTACAGACAGGTCACAGAAATGTGGGCAGAGAGGTTATAGACTTCTCCCAATACTTCCAATATTTGCAGATAGAGGAAGTAAAGGACAACCCATAAATTGATTGCCATGGGAACATGCCAGTAACACTGAAATTAATTGTGCTTCGGGCAATTTCCCGACAAGCACCAATTGAACCGGAAATGATCAATGGTATTGCTATTGGTTTATTATTGTCATGTATACCAAGATACAATGAGAAGCTTTTACCTGCATGCTATCCAATGAAATCAGATAATACTATCTGATTAATGTTACCATGCCATCACATGTACAACAGGTAGAGCAATGAGAAAAATACCAGAGTGCAGAATATAGTTTTTCCAGCATTGTAGCATTTCAGTTCAAGCGAAAATGTTCAATGTCTGCAGCAAGGTAGGTTGGAAGATTGGTACAACACCCAAGCTCGTGGTAAGACTGTTCTGAAGTCTGGTAAAAGCGGGGAAGAGGCTACTCCTGAATCTGGTGGTATGCGCTTTCAAGCTTTTGAATCTTCTGCTAGATGGGTGTGGGGAGAAGAGGGAGTGACTGGGGTGAAAAAGGTCCTTGATTACGTTGGCTGCTTTCCCGAGGCAGATGGAAGTGTAGATGGAGTCAATGGTCGGGAGTCTGATCTGTGTGATGGACTGGGCTATGTCCACAATTCTCTGCAATTTATTGTGGTCTTGGGCAGAGTTGATGCCAAATTAAGCTGTGATGCAATTCGATAGTGTGCTTTCTATAGTGTGCATCACCAGTCTCTTGAAGCACTTCATAGTGGTGGTTGTGAGAGCCAGTGGATGGTGATATTAAGGCATGCTGCTTTGCTTTTCTTTCACATCAAGATGATAGTAGTCATCTCAAAGCAGGTGGCAACCTCAGATTGGAGTTGTTAGAGGTCAAAGACATCTGTGAATATTCCTGCCAGCGGGTCCAAGCTGGTCCTGAGGACACAGTTGGGGACTCATAAGGAATAGGAATAGAATTAGGCCATTCGGCCCATCAAGTCTACTCCGCCATTCAATCATGGTTGATCTATCTCTTCCTCCTAACCTCATTCTTCTGCCTTCTCCCCATTCTCTGCACTGACTCCATCTGGATCAGTCACTATCCAAGGTTTCACTCTCCAGAAGGCCAATCTTACATCTCCTCCCGTGACCGTTGGTATAGTCGCATCCAAGGCTAACATCCTGCGACTGAACTTCCATACAAAGCAAGGATAGAATGCATTGCTTGTCAGGGAGGGACACATTGTCACCAGTGAAACTGCCTGACTTCACTTTGTAGCTCGTTACAGCATGCAAGCCTTGCCACAGTCGACAGGTATCTGTGTCACTGCCTCAGGACTGGGTCTGGTATTCCCTCTTGGCATCCTTGATGGCTTTGTGAACGTCACACATACAGATTTATTGTGCTGCGTGGGATTGTTTGACATGAACGCTGCAGACTTGGACATAACCTGGGAGTGGGCCACGTGGTTCATCCATGGTTTCTGGTTCGGGAACACATATACTGTCTTCTTTAGTACACATTCCACTACACACATGCCGAGGTCTATGACGACAGTGGTATACTCATTCAAGTTGGCCACAGAGTCCATAAAGATGGACTAGTCCACCAACTGGTGCAATCCAACGTGAAGCAAACTCGTTTAATGTATAATTTTTGCATGAAAACTGTCCACAAATATGTCCCATTCACAGGCCAAATGTATAAAATGAGAGGAGGGACTTTGCAAAGTGTACAATTCCTGACATTGTTGGAACTGCAGCAATTCTTCAACAAGCTTGTTGCCTTCATTGAATAATATCGCACTTATGACTCCCAATGATCAAATTTAAGGCCTTTGTTCTTGCTCGGTGGCGCAGCGGTAGAGTTGCTGCCTTACAGTGAATACAGCGCTGGAGACCCGGGTTCGATCCCGACTGCGGGTGCTGTCTGTACGGAGTTTGTACGTTGTCCCCGTGACCGGCGTGGGTTTTCTCCCGAGATCTTCGGTTTCCTCCCACACTCCAAAGATGTACAGGTTTGTAGGTTAATTGGCTTGGTGTATGTGCAAATTGTCCCTAGTGTGTGTAGGATAGTGTTCGTGTGCGGGGATCGCTGGCCGGCGCGAACTCGGTGGGCTGAAGGGCCTGTTTCCGTGCTGTATCTCGAAACTGTATCTCTAAACTAAACTCACATATTCCTTCAGATTCATTGCCTTTTCTAGTCTCACGTCCTCTTACCAATGATCTGCACCTTCCACTGTAAAAGTATCTCCAGCACCTGAAGCTCTGCGCTTGGAGCTCGTCGATCATGGCGTGTCTCTGCATAACCCCCACTTCTTAAATGCCTGTGGCCTCTGGACTTTAGATGTGAGTTGACCTTATTCAAACTGAGTGGGTTTGACAGGGTGGATGGCCTGAGGATGTTCCTCATAGTTGGGGGAATCGGAACCTAGAGAGGCATTGTCTGAATTTCTGAATAGTCTGAATTTCTCCCATCAGAAAGTTATTAGTGGAAACTTGTTATCACACATTTTGTAACACGTGTATGTTATCACGTCCATGTGTGTTATCATGTCCCCCTGGGCAGAAATGAAGAAAATGCTTGTTTCACTGGGTATAAGGTGGGTAGTTTATACCGCGGTGCTAGGTTCGTGCCCTGACACTTGCGGGACATTATGGTTGCCCTTTGCTTAGTCTTCTGCACTGCAGACAGTTATGGATGTTTAGTCACTGAGTAAAGTCAGGGCTGAGATGGATAGTTTGTATTGCAGAAGAATGAAGGGTTGTGGAGATTGGGCACAAAAATGGACTTGTGGCCAAAGATCAGACCATTAACAGAGCAGGCCTGAGAGGCTGTATGACCTGTCCCTACTTCTGTTTCCTCCACCCTTAATTGTTTTTTACTTGATATATTTAACTGGCCACGATACCTGTGAATATCCTTGTTCTATCATGGTGTATCTTTGCTCATGACTTAGTTCCAAACTTATCAGTTTACTTACACAAATATCATGCTGGGATAAGATCGACAAACAAACAGTGATTTGCCATTATCAAATTTTGTGGGAGCAACTTTTTTTTTGTAAATGTCAAGGACAACTCATGACGTAAGGTACAAGACTAAAGACAAAATTGTTTAGCTCGATGTTGCACTTGAGTGCAGAATGCCAAGGTTTAAAAATCAGTATTCTTACCATAATGAGGAAGGACTTTTTTACCATTTTACTTGCCTGAAATCTCAGTGGTTTAAATGGTCTCAACTTATTACTTCATGGACAGTTTGTAAGTGAAAAGGTAAATTATCCAATGTGCCATTTAATCCATAAAATATTCCATCATTATCTCACACATAAAAAGGTAATTTATTTTTTCTATTCTTAGCACAACATTAAACCAAATAATGTCAAATGGCCTGCTTGTGCTTTGGTGATGGATATTTAACGTTCACTTGCTCTACTAGTAATCAGGAAACGTTCTAGTGATGGAATTACTGAATGGAAATATCGCAGTATGCTCACTGAAGATAAAATCCATTTATATGTAAATTTACCAGCAAAAATATTAAATATTTACTATCCTTGACTTTCAGTTTTCTTTAACTAATGCTTAGCAATTTTGATGAATAATTCATGTTGATCTATAAATGTTTTTTCCAGCCAAACTATGATATCAAAATATAATTATAACATTGAGATGATAGAATTCTTCTTCTGTACATTTCTCCTCTGTTCCCTTTTATCGTCACCTACCCTGGCAGAAACAGGATGGCCATTGGCCGGTGATATTCCGTTATCAGCCTTCAGCAGCTGCGGGAGATGGTGGTGTAAAACGTGAATGCACAGTACCTGTTTTTGGACGGCATGTGTGTGTGCTTGCCTCGTTGCCACCACATTGTTGGGTTGTGCTCCACCATCTGTCCTCTTAGAAAGATTCCTGGAGAAAAAATACCTTTTGTGGTCTGGTGTGCACAGGATGTCCTGTAGGCCCTGGATGTGGGAAAAGGAGAAGGTGGATATTATCTGATGGTACCTGAGCAGGCTGTTGGCAGAATGCCTCACTGGCTGAGCTCCCAAATAAGTACCACCACTGCACTTAGCCAGTGATAGGAATGGCCCTTTGTATGGTGCACATCTGAAGTCTCAGTCCCACCATATGGTGTGCCTAAACGGTTGTGGTGTGGGTGGGATGTCATCTCCTTCTTTGTGGGCTCTATGTTTGCTGGTAAAGTTCAGAAGTGAATGCAGTGATGTTTGTTGATGTATTACCCAACAGCTACGTCACATAGAACTCTGTACTGGGCGATCATTTCGCTGAACACCATCGCTCAGCCCGCCTGAACCTACCTGATCTCTCGGTTGCTAAACACTTTAATTCTCCTTCTCATTCCCACACAGACCTTTCTGTCCTGGGTCTCCTCCATTGTCAGAGTGAGGCTAAATGCAAATTGGAGGAACAGCATCTCATATTTTGCTTGGGCAGCTTGCAGCCCAGTGGTATGAATATTGATTTCTCTCACTTCAGGTAGCCCCGGCATTCCCTCTCTCTCTCTATCCCTCCCCCACCCGAGTCGCACTAGCTTCTCGTTTTCATCCAACAAACAGCTAATAATGGCCTGTATCCTTTATCATCGTTACTTTTTTATATATCTTTCATTCATTGTTCTTTATCTCTCCACATCACCGTCTATACCTCTTGTTTCTCTTATCCCTAACCAGTCTGAAGTTTCAAATGTGAGAAGGCCAGAAGATGAAGCAGAAACCTTGATAGAGGTTTTTAAAATTTTGAGAGGGACGGACAGAGTTGACGTGGGTAGGCTTTTCCCTTTGAGAGTGGGGAAGATTCCAACAAGGGGACATAGCTTCAGAATTGAGGGACAAAGGTTTAGGGGTAACATGAGGGGGAACTTCTTTACTCAGAGGGTGGTGGCTGTATGGAATGGGCTTCCGGTGGAAGTGGTGGAGGCTGGCTCGATTTTATTATTTAAGAGTAAATTGGATAGGTATATGGATAGGAGGGGATTAGAGGGTTATGGTCTGAGTGCAGGTAGATGAGACTAGGTCAGGGAGAATGGTCGGCGTGGACTGGTAGGGCCGGACAGGCCTGTTTCCATGCTGTAGTTGTTATATGTTATATGTTATAAATGTCATCTATATGTATCTCTGTCCTGCCCCTATTTACTTTGCTGTCTTCCATTGAGATATTCACATGCTACACATGAACTGTTGATCAATTATTTCTTGTAACCTCAAAGCTATGAATGCAAAGACACTTTTTTTTGTGATAGTCCTAATAGGAATATAGCAGAAAATCCTGGCCACAACACGGCAGCTCAAGCAGCATATTTGGAGAGAGAAACAAACGTAACATTTAATTTATCCGCAGGATTGGAAAGAAAATTAAAGATAAAGTTAATTTTAAGATGTGGATGATGGAAGGGCTTAGATGGTGCTGGTGGAGGAGAGAGAACAAAAGAAAAGATGTGCGATACGGTAAAGATCAGGAAACTGAAGATTAGAAGTGGTGGAGTGGTGCAAGGCAAAAGAGGATGATAACAGCACAAGTAAAGAAAATGAAATGGGAATGTAAATGGAAATAGCAAAACCATGACCTGTAATTGTTGAAGTCAAATTGAATCCAGAAAGTTGCAAGATGTCTGGTTGAAATATATTGTGTTGTACCTCAAGGTTACACTGAACTTATTTAGAACTGTGTAGGAAGCTGAATGCCGAGAGGTAAGAGTGAAATTTGGATGGAAAAAGTGATAGCCAGTCGGAAGTGTCAGGCCATGCTTGCGGGCTGAATGGAGGTGCATCCACAATCTGCTTAGTTTCCTCACGTGGAGGGGAGCACATCTTGAGCTGCAAACACTAAATGTAAGGAGATCACAGCAGGGCACAAGATACTGCAGATGCTGGTATCTTGAGCAAAAAACGAACTTCTGGAGGAACTCAACTGGTCAGGCAGCATCTGTGGTGGGAAATCGTCAGATGGGCTTGGGTTGGGATCCTTCTTCAGACCGACCTTCCCCAGTCTGAAGAAGATCCCGACCCGAAACATCTTACAAAGCAGGAAGCATAAATGGAAATCCAGAAAAGCTAATCTTGATCTGCAAATATTAAGTTGAACCAAGTCCACATGCTTAAAGGACCTGTCCCAGTTACGCGATTTTTAAGGTGACTGCCGGCGACTGTCAAAGTCGTAGCAGATCGCCAAAATTTTCTTTTACCCTACGACAATGACCACGACAATGCCGAGTCAAGTCGATACAAGTTACCTTCTTTGGCTGCAGTTGACGTAGACTTAGCAAAGTCTATTTTGCTCCTGTGTTCGTAGCACAGGAGCAAAATGGGCCTACACAGCCCCCTGGTCTTAGTTTGACTTTCAATAAGATTGTGATTGATTTTCGATTTCAAGTTCATGTTCCTACATGCCCCCTATATTCCTGGATTCTCCGTGTTTAATCATCTGCCAATCTCAACCTTAAATATACAAAACAACCTAACATCTACAACCATAAGTGGACCAGAAAATTCTAACGATTTAAACTCCCGAGATAGAAATGGTGAAGATAGACACAAAATGCTGGAGTAACTCAGCGGGCCAGGCAGCATCTCTGGTGAAAAAGAATAGGTGACATTTTGGGTCGGAACCCTTCAGACTGAGACTCAGGGGAGAGGGAAACTAGACGTATGAAAAGGTCCAGGAATGGCAATTCCTGTAGGTAAAGGTAAAGAAATGGCAATTGACTGATTTTTCTTCCCTATAGTTTTCAAAACTTTCTACTCGAATCCTGAAGCCTAATTATTGAACTGAATTTTAACTGGGGTGCCACAATTTGGTCATCCCAATGAATTTTTCATTCCGAGGTCATTCTGTGATGTAAAATTCCAAGATAATTTCGTGATATAAAATGGTAGCTGGTCATTAGCTACTCAGAACCCTCAATTACAACTTACCTATAAATGAACCATGAAGATTAGATTCTAAAAGAAGGGATTTTTTTTTGCTCACCTTGGTCACAGCCAATACCACATCGCTGGCCATGGTTATTCTTGTCTCCAATGTGTTCACTTCCGTTGACTTCAAGCCCTGAAATGTGAGCTTTCATCTCAAGTTTATACACACGAAGTTGAGACCCCTTGGTGTGTTTAATAAATTCAGTCTCGTTTTTTTTTAAATGACAAAGAATAAAACAACAAAATCAGCAAGATCATGAAAATTTCAGTGGAGCTCCATACAGCTAAATGATGACTTCACCATAGGATCTGTCATTTCATCCTAATTGTGGAGAGAGTATACATCGAAAGGATGATTAATAGCCTTTAGTAAATTAAAAGGAATGATAAGTAGTATCCCATTCCATAATAATTACAGACAAAGTGCCTTTGAACTACCAACTTTGCCAGACAGGACATCATTAGAGCAGGAGGCAGCTTGGAGAGGATATTCTGGAGGATTGGGGTGAATAATGAGACAAAGCTCTTTTAAGACTGCTGATGGTAGAATTTTTTACTCCAAACATAAATCTTCTCAAGATCACTTTTAGGTTTAATTATTACGATGCAAATCTTGGCTGCTACCTCAAATGCTGAGCAAGCAAGAACATTTGTGATTGACTGATTTCCATGAAGAAAAATCAATCTAATTTAATAATGAAATAGGAATGCACATAATACGTTATTGTGTGCAAAATAGAATTCTTGAATGTCGGCCTGAGGGAATATTAATCGTTATAGCCCGTTCTATTGGAATATAAGCATCCTGATATTAATTTAAGTTTTAGCCTGCCATCAGAACATGTTCATTCATCAAATGGACCTTTCTGGGACATGGACCTCATGCCTCAGAGAGGATCACTATACGTATACTGCCGCATTGATTTGTCATTTATCTGGTTCAGTAGCTGGCTGATTTTAATTTCCAAAATGAGAATCTGAATGGGTGCTTGGTTACACCAGTTTTACCCAAGATGAAAACCAACACGTTTAGGTCACTTCTCAGCCTTTTTGAATCCTTTTGAATGGTAGATGATTGTGCCAAACTGTGGCTCTGGTGTCTTGCAACTCAATCATGTTTGGATTAGTTTAGAGATGAAGGCAGGAGAATGGGGTTCAGATGGAAAGACAGACTAACCACGATTGAATGGCGGAGTGGACTTGATGGGCCGAATGGCCTAATTCTGCTCCTATAACTTATGGACATGAGATACAGTGTGGAAACAGGCCCTCTGGCCTACCAAATCCGTGCCAACCAGCGATCACCCGTACACTAGTTCTATCCTACACACGAGGGACAACTTACAGAAGCCAATTAACCGACAAACCTGCACGTCTTTGAAACGTGGGAAGAAACCGGAGCACCCGGAGGAAACCTGTATGGTCACAAGGAGAATGTACAAACTCCATACCAAGAGCACCCATAGTCAGGATCAAACCCTGAACTCTGGTGCTGTAAGCCTGCAACCCTATTGCTGTGCCACTGAGCTGCTCAATGTTATTAGCAATGAAGAGCCATACGGATTTACTCTGTTGATGTTCGAGGGACATTACCCACAGTGTAATAACTATTGTAATAGGTCAACTACCATCACCAGCCACCATTTAAATTTAACAGCTGATATGAGGCAGACTGACTATAAACAGATCAGTTCCATAGTTGGGCTAAAAGGCATCCTTGCACTTGTCTGATTCCTGTCACAAGCCTGGCTCTAGGACCAGAGGCAATAGTCTCAGAATAAAAGGATATACCTTTAGAAAGATGTGTAGGAATTTCTTCAGTCTGAGGGTGGTGAATCTTTGCCACAGACCGGCTGAAGGGGTTATGGGGAGAAGGCAGGAGAATCGGGTTGAGAGGAGACGATAGATCAGCTGATTGAATGGCAGAATCAGCTTCCTAATTCAGCTCCGATAATGTATGAGCCTATGAACTTAGAACACTGTAATATAGAGGAAATGTAGCAACCAATTTATTCTAGCAAGTTCCCACAAACAAATGTAATGGTCAGATAATGCCTTTGTGATGTTGCTGGACTGTGGAAGAATTCCCTTGCCCTTCCAACAGCACATGAAACTGGTGAACCTCCTCTGCACCCTCTCCAATGAAAACACATCCTTCCCATAGTATGGAGCCAACAACTAAACATTGTACCCCATCTGTGGTCCAAACAATGTTTTACTAGGCTGTACCAAAACCTTGCTGTGGTACTTTGTGCATCAGTCAATGAAGGTTAGTGTGCCAGGTACATTCTTCACCACCTTCCCTACCTTGCTACCATCTCGCACACAGTGCAAGTCTGATCTGCACTTGAGATCAATTGCTGGTATATCTGCTGCATGCCTAGCAACAACTCTCCACTGCTTTAGATTTTAGATTTTAGAGATGCAGCGTAGAAACATGCGCTTCAGCCCGTTCTGACCATTGATAGTGCAAGTACACTAGCACTATCCTACACACCAGCGACAATTTACAATTTACAGAAGCCAATTAACCTACAAACCTTTATGTCGTTGGAGTGTGGAAAGAAACCGGAGCACCCGGAGAAAACACACACGGTCACGGGGAGAGCATATAAACTACATATGGACAACGCCTGTAGTCAGGATGCAACCCAGGTCTCTGGCGCTGTAAGGCAGCAACTCTACCACTGTGCCACCGTGCTGCCCTGCTTGTTCCGGGTCATTCTAAGACAGGAATCAGCTTCCATTCTGACAGTGCAAATATCCCTGATGTGAGTGAGCGGACAATGTGCATCAAAGAGGTGTTGGGGCAGAGTAACTCAGCGGGACAGGCAGGATCTCAGGAGAGAAGGAATGGGTGACGTTTCGGGTCGGGACCCTTCTTCAGACCCGTATCAACCAGAAACATCACCCTTCACTCCAGAGATGCTGCATGTCCCGCTGAGGTACTCCAGCCTTTTGTGTCTATCTTCGGTTTAAACCAGCATCTGCTCCTACACATTGGGGCAGAGTGTTAGGTTCCACCAGGTGAGCCCTGGTGACCATCTGTTGGCTTCTCAGTTGCACTGAACTCCAGTGTGGCTGATCCCCTGCAGGGACGACAGCAAATTCAAGTGGTTGTGGATTTGGGGTGAGGGCCAGGTGCAGACTGCAGCTTGGGTTGTGCACAATCTACTCCAACATGTACTCAAGATCCCAGATGCTCTAAGCAATTGGTTTTCAGACACAATTCGTTCTGGAGAACATACTGCCACACTGCACAATTGAATTTCGATGCCATTTCTTTTCATTCAAATTAGTTTCCTCTGTATTGATGTTAGATAAATTTGGCTAAGTGAGGAATTACTGGAGTGTTTTAGCATCAATCATAATCTTTTGTGATTTGTCTTTTCTTCTGGCTTTGGTGCCTGATTATAATAAAAACCTATCAGCAGAATGGAATGTAGCAAAACTGTAGGATGCTGCATGAGAATTTCTTGTCATGCAAAATAAAGCATTTAGAATCATAAAATTAGAAAACATCTCTATCCGTTGTACGTTTTGCTGGTAGGAAAGGAGCTACCCAAACCTCATCTCACCTTCCAGTAATGGGTTGTGTTGGCATGCATGTTACACTCGTCCAAGTACTTTTTAACCGAGATAGCAGTTTTTGCCTCTGTCATCTTTTCAGGTGATGAGTTCCTGACCCCCCAAAACCCACTGGATTTTATCTTTCCCCTTGGCTGCTGCATAATCTTTGTACGACTTGATTTGCCAACATCAATATGTGCCCCTGGGTTTTGATCCCTTTGCGAAGGGAAATAGGAACGTCCTTTTTGCCCATCTCGTTCCTCCACACCGCTACTTCCTACGAGGAGAAATCAAGTGGCAGCTCAAACATCCTGCCTGGAGGAATCCTTCCTGGAGACATCCTTCCTGGAGGAGCTCAACTTTGATAGGGAGAACACCGATGTGCCTTCTCGGGCCCTCATAGCCCCCAATGCTATTGTAATCTCAGTCACCGAGGCCAATGTCAGAAGGGGTTTCAGGAAAGTGAACCCTTGGAGTGCATCTGGACCTGATGGTGCACCTAGTCGCATTCTCAAAACCTGTGCAGCCCAATTGGCTGAGATTTTAATGGACATTTTCAACCTCTCATTACTTAGGTCTGAGGTTCCCACCTGGTTTAAAAGGGCATCAATAATACAGATGCCCAAGAAGATTAAGGTGCCACTAACGTCTGTGGTGATGAAGAGCTTTGAGTCGTTGTTTATAGTGCATATTAAATCTTACCTCAGCAAGAACCTGGATACACTACAATTTGCCTATTGCCACACTAGATCAATGGGGGATGCAATCTCGCTGGCTCTCCATTCTGCACTGGACCACTTGGACAATAACAACACAAACGTCAGGCTGTTGTTCGTTGAACACCAGTATCTCCTCCAAACATGTTACCAAGCTCAGGGCACTGGATCTCTGCGCATCTCTTTGGAACTGAATCCTCAACTTCCACACCCACAGAACACAATCGGTACGAATTGAAAACAAACAACTCCTCCTCAGTAATGATCAGCACTGGGGCACCTCAAGACTGCATGCTCAGCCCCCTGTTCTACTCTCTCTATACCAATGACTGTGTACCTGGACAGAGTTTCAACTCCATCTTTAAATTCTCTGATAACACCACCACTGTTGGATGAATTATGTCTCTCTCTCTCATTCTCTATATCTCTCTCTCTCTCTCTCTTTTTTTTTTTTTCCTTTTCAAAGACTTTATTCAGCACAAACGCATGATACATCACATCAAAACCACATTCAGAGGTTACAAAACATCAAGTAATCATTATAATACAATGTTGCCTTCATTATTTACAATGCTCTCAACCCCCCGCGGTGACCAGCGCCCACGGACGGCCTCCAGAGTCCCCGTGGTCACCGCGTGTTCCCTCTCTAGGGTCACACGCGCGCACGGACGTAGGCCCGGAAGAGGGGGAGGCAGCTGACTCTGGCAAGACCATCGACCGCCCGCTGCCTGGACCCGCGAATGGCCATCTTGGCCAGGCCCAAGAGCAAACCGACAGGGAGGTCCCACCCCCCCCCCCCCGAACGACCCTCCCCACTCCCTGCCTTGTGTCCAAACACTAGAATCGTAGGACTAAAGTGTAACCAAAACTTGAGGAACAACCCCATCAGATATTGGTACAGGGGCAGTAACCTCTCACACTCCATATACACGTGGAACACGGTCTCTTCCTCACCGCAGAAAATACAGGCGGCCGACGAGCCCATGAACTGACTCAAAAGTTTATTACACGCCACCGCTCTGTGCAACACTCTGCACCCCAGGTCCCCGATGTAAAGGGGAACGACTCCCCTGTAGAGAGACCCCCACTGAGGTCCGCCCCCGCCTTCAGGTGGTAACACAGACCGCCAAGATGTGTCAGGACGGTAGACGAAGGCAAGGAGGTGCAGAATGTGCAGGAGCATTCTGTACAGTGTGCGTCTCTTCGCATCACGAAACGGCACGCTGGGCATCTCGGAAAGGCGGCTCAAGTTGCTCTCTCTCTCTCTCTCTCTCTCTCTCTCTGTCTCTCTCTCTCTCTCTCTGTACCTCTCTCTCTGTCTCTGTATCTCTGTCTCTGTCTACCCCTGTCTCTTTCTCTCATATATACCATGGTCAAGGCTCAAGCTGCAGTTTAACTAGTACTTTATACAATGTTATTATATCCTCGCAACGTTTATGCCTTGTATAACAAAGGTAAGTATCCTATGTCTATTTCACCACCTTATTGGCATGAGCAGCTACAGTGCCTACGCATGCACTCTGCAAGGCTCATCTGTTCCTTAAATTGCCTCAGTTCCCTCCTGTTTATTGCACATTACTTTACCCCTTCCCAAATGTATTGCAAAACAAGGTTCTTATGAAAGTGTTCAGGCCTTCTTTTAAAGCTATGGAAGATAGAATTCACAGAAGAACTCTGGATGTTGTTTTTGATTGAAGACTAATCGTTGTGTCTCTATGTCAAAGTGCTTTCATTCACACATGAATTGGTGCTTGGTGGCTGCATAATCTTTGAATTATTTGATTTGTTTTCTGTTTCTATCATTTCAATCTCTCAAGTGTCTGATTCATGTTTCATCATCTTTTTTTTACTCTTTTAGCAACTTTGGTTTTGTACTGCCGACCAGAATGAGAAAACTTTAACTCTAGTTAAAATTCCTCTGGTTCTCAGCTGGATCAGTCCTTATCAATGAGAAAGTGCGTACGCCTTAACATTCCCAGATATGTAGTTAAAAGTTATGTTAAAAATGGGACAGCTAATAACTTAACTCATAAATCTTAATTTTTTTGAACTACAGATGTTCCAATCAAAATCAAGAAAGCAAAAATTGTGGTGTATGATATATTTCAACAGGGAGTAGAGTAGATTGTCGGCCATTAGTAAACATTGATGAGGCAGTAGATGGGTCTTTTTGTAATTGCTCGGCTGCAGAATAATAGCTGCAGGGAGCAGCCAGAAGCAAACGCCACAATTACACACTCACTACACAGCTGTGGTTCATTGGCTGAAGATAGACCCAAAATGCTGGAGTAAGCAGGACAGGCAGCATCTCTGGAGAGAAGGAATGGGTGACATTTCGGGTCGAGACCCTTCTTCAGACTCAGATTCGTCAGGGTCTGAAGAATGGGCTCGACCCGAAATGTCACCCGTTCCTTCTCTCCAGAGATGCTGCCTTTCCCGCTGAGCTACACCAGCATTTTGTGTCTATCTTTGGTGTAAACCAGCATCTGCAATTCCTTCCTGTCCATTGGCTGAATTTAGATCTGCAGTCTTCAATGAAGGCAGGCACAAGAGACAGTGGAAGCTGGAATGTGGAACAATAAGCAATCTGCTGGAGGAACTAACAGCATCTTTGACAGGGGGGGGGGGGGGGGAAAGAAATTGTCAACATTTTGGGTTGCAACTCTGCATCAGCACTGATTGGAGAGAGAGACGATAGGCAGTGTAAAGAGGAGAGGGGAGACAGGGGTAAGTAAGTGAATCGAGGATGCTTGAAGGATGAAGGGCAGATGAAGCCAGGTAGGGGAGGGTGACAGAGGGCAAGGGGGGATGGAGTTGGGAGTCAGGAGCGGGTGAATGATATGAGGAGGCAGACAAAAAGAAACAAAAAAGTGTCAGTTGGAGCCAGGTCGGGGGAGGCAAGGGTAAAGGTGAAGATGGCTAGGAAGGTGACAAGCGGGAACACAAAAGCTACCAGGGGCGGCAACAATTTTCAGTGAATCTATGACTTAGACACAAGTAACACGAGCAACTTGATGAGTGCGGAAAAATAGCAACTGAAATAAAGCGTGGAAACGTGGGGCGGCACAGTGGCGCAGCGCAGCGAACTAATCACTGGAAGGGCATGTTCATGCTGGAGCCTGCAAGGGCGCAACACCTCTCTCCATTCAAATAATCAAAGAGATTAAGGACATATTTACGCGTACATTATGCTGCCTTACAGCATCAGAGACCCAGGTACAATCCTGCCTACGGGTGTAGTCTATACGGGTGTTGTCTGTACGGAGTTTCAACGTTCTCCCCAACGTTCCCCGGGTGCTCCGGTTTCTTACCACACTCCAAACACATACAGGTTTGTAGGTTAACTGGCTTTGGTAAAGATTGTAAATTGTCCTGAGGCTGTCTGCTAGAAAGTGTACGAGGCTGGCATTCGTTGCTGATTGATTTGACCCTCTTGGTTTGTTTGAGGAAGTGTCAGGGAGGGCAAGCATGAAAAATAAGCTGGATCTAACCCCTGGCTAGCTGCACTGACTGAGAATTCTGCACTGTCCAGCGGGCGTAAGTCTGTGCTGAATCTACATTGCGTTACCCTGCATTGTGTGGCCAAGCAGAACTGATTCTGCTTATAAATAACCAAATGAATTTGAACTGTGTTCTAAATAATGCATCAGTTTATAGAGCCAGATACACCTTGGACTTGAGAGCGGGAGCTTTACACCAAGATATTTGATGTTCTTTGCCAATATAATGGATCCACCCTGGGTTCAGTATGAATTTGAAAGGATACATTACCATAAAGTACAAGGGAAAAACAGTCTATGAACATATCCTGTGCCTGCTCTCAAGAAGGCAGCCATCATGCAAGTCAATATCTTTACTCTTTGATAACACCTGCGTTATCTTTTCTAGTGAGCTGTTTTCATTGTGCTTGTTCACCATTTTATGCAGTTCCTTTCACTCTATTGCAGAAAAGCCAAAGGCATTTCAGTAACTAAAATTCTTTGATATGCAGCGCTAATGTTTCTTCTCCCCATTTGTGGAATGACAAGTAAACTCTCAGCTAGACATCAAACAATGGAGAAAAAATACTTGCACAAGGGCGGCACGGTGGCGCAGCGGTAGAGTTGCTGCTTTATAGCGAATGCAGCGCCGGAGACTCAGGTTCGATCCTGACTACGGGTGCTGCACTGTACGGAGTTTGTACGTTCTCCCCGTGACCTGCGTGGGTTTTCTCCAAGATCTTCGGTTTCCTCCCACACTCCAAAGACGTACAGGTATGTAGGTTAATTGGCTGGGTAAATGTAAAAATTGTCCCTAGTGGGTGTAGGATAGTGTTAATGTACGGGGATCGCTGGGCGGCACGGACTTGGTGGGCCGAAAAGGCCTGTTTCCGGCTGTATATATATGATATGATATGATAAATCTTGCCAACTGTAAACGTATGGAATGACATGAAAATTCATGAAAACTCAGCAAATTTTGGAACTTTAGTTCACTTTAGAGATAGAGTGCGGAAACAGGCCCTTCAGCCCACAAGTCTGCGCTGACCAACGATCACCCCGTGCACTAGCACTATCCTACACACTAGGGGCAATTCACCTACAAACCCGCACGCCTTTGGAGCGTGGGAGGAAACCGGAGCAACAGGAGAAAACCCACGCGATCACAGGGAGAACGTACAAACTCCATACAGACTGGTCAGGATTGAACCCAGATCTCTGGCGCCGTGAGGCAGCAATTCTACCACTGTGCTGCCCTGTGCTAATCCTTTTCCCTCTGCAAAATAATCTTTACTTTTGGAGCTGGGGTGCGATGCAAACCCTGTATCACATGTGTATTTGTTTATTGCAGCTAATCAAAAAATTGCTGTAGTGCATTCTTTCAACATCTAATGGTAATGAACCAAAGCTGAACACAGGATTAGTCCAGTTTAAGGAAGCTGATTTTACCCCACCCATGTCTGCTGAATCCAATTATTGTTGCCTGATTTTGAAATGACTATGGACCTCCAAACTAATTACCTGACTGATTGAAATGAGGGTGTCACGACCCCAGGTGGCTACCTCTTTAAGTAGTTATCACATCTAGGATTGCAGGATCTGCATTTCCGAGGAAGGACTCATGTTAGACAGTTATCATTCATAGTCCATATATCTTGGTGACTAATTCTGTGTATGCAAAGATCATATGATATGCTTGATTTGCCAAATTCAGTTGGAAATGCATTAGCTTGGAAAGGCTTTCAATTTTGTATGTAGGAGCAGATGAAGCAAAGCGGCTTTAGAAGTCCTTGATGAATGACAGAATTTATAGATTGAAATGATACACATTTGTAATTTTCTCTTCGGAAGTGAGAGCATAGCAAAATTAAATTGAATAGTACATTTGTTTTGGGAAAAGGACTTTACTTTGGATTGTGTCATTAGATATGTAGCTTTTTATTAAAAATCCACTGGATTCAGCAGCTTTCTATACAGAATCAAGGGATATGGGGAGAAGGCAGGAACGGGGTACTGATTTTGGATGATCAGCCATGATCATATTGAATGGCGGTACTGGTTCAAAGGGCCGAATGGCCTACTCCTGCACCTATTTCCTCTGCTTCTATGTTTTCTATGTTTCTACTACACATCCTTCCATCCTGTCTCTTGTAAGGTGCCATCTCCGTCTCTGCCACATCTGTTGAGGAATTTCACTCCAGGTCATCCTTCTTCAGGAAACGGAGCTTCCCTCCTCATTGTAATTGATGGTACTCTTGCCCAGATCTCCTCCATTTCCTGCACATCTGCCCTCACCAGGCAGAAGACAGACACAAAATGCTGGAGTAACTCAGCGGGTCAGGCAGCATCTCTGGATAGAAGGAATGGGTGACGTTTCGGTGCGAGACCCTTCTTCAGACTGAGAGTCAGGGGAGAGGGAGACACAGCAATATGGAAGGGTAAGGTGTGAAAATGAGACATCAAAAGAGATGGGGATTTAAGGAAAATAGAATAGATCAATGTTAGCGAGGAGAAGGTGACAACAAAGTAAACTGAGATAAAATGGAATTGGGGACAGTCAGACTGGTCGCAGAACTGGGAGGGGGAGTGATGGAGAAAGAGGGAAAGCAAGGGTTACTTGAAGTTAGAAAAGTCAATATTCATACCGCTGGTGTGTAAGCTAACCAGACAGAACAGGACTAGAGTCCTCTTCCTCACCTTTCACCCCACCAGCCTTTGCATCTAGCATATCATTCTTCAACATCTCTGACAAATACAGTGCATTTCCATCACTTATCAGACCTTCCCTGGTTATCTCCCCTCCACTCCTTTTGTCCAGAGGAAGGTTGTTGCCTGAAAGATGGATTGTCCATCTCTCTCCGGCTAAGATGATGCCTGACCAACAGCTGTTTTTTTTTACTATGTGATATCTTCTTGATGAGCACTGGAACAATTGACTATGTACAAAGCATTTCCATTTGTATGACAGCGTATCCAGCTGAAAATGTTCATTCCTAAGCAATGGAAGCAAATCACATTTCTCAGTTGCTCATTGTGAGGAGAGCCATTTTATACCACTACTTTATTGATAGCTACTTTGTCAGGAAAAGTTACATTTACATTTGGATGTCAATAAACAACACACAATGGGCAATTTTGTTGGTTGGATATCTGCATGTGAAGAAGGCAGGTGTTGCAAACTTGCAGTTTATTGAATGCAGAGTATTTTAAGGTAACCTGAAGGCGCACTATTATTTTTCTAAATGAAGCAATGATTCACTTCCACTTCTTCCAATCTGATGTATTGCATTCGCTGTTCATGGGGTGGTCTCTTCTGCATTGGAGAAACCAGACGCAGATTGGGTGGTGGCTTTGTGGAGCACTTTTGTCTGGTCTGCACAGACAACTCTCAGATTCCAGCAGCTTGTCACTTTAATTCAACTTGCCATTTCCATTTCCATGACCTAGTTGTCTGTGGCATCCTGTATTATTTTATTGAGGTTCGGTGCCAGCTTGAGGAACAGCATCTCATCCTCCATCTGGCAATGTTGCAGACTCAGGACTGAAACTAAGTATGCAGGTACAGCAGGCAGTGAAGAAAGTTAATGGCATCTTGGCCTTCATTGCGAGAAGATTTGAGTTTAGGAGCAAGGAGGTCCTTCTGCAGATGTACAGGCCGCTGGTGAGACTGCACCAGGAGTATTATGCGTAATTTTGGTCTCCTAATTTGAGGAAGGACATTATTGCTTTTGAGGGAGTGCAGAGTAGGCTCACCAGATTAATTCCCGGGATGGTGGGACCGTCATATGATGAAAGAATGGTCGACTGGGCTTGTATTCACAGGAGTTTAGAAGGAAGAGAGGGGATCTTATAGAAACATTTAAAATTCTTGAAGGATTAATAATAATAATAATAATGCATTACATTTATATAGCGCTTTTCATACACTCAAAGACGCTTTACAGGGATTTAAAGAACATAGGGAAGTGAATAAATAGATAAATAAGTAAACGAACAGAGAAAGGAGACAGAAGGTGAGGTGACCTTCAGTGGTTGAAGGCAGTACTGAACAGGTGAGACTTCAGTGATGTTTTGAATGTGGTGAGTGAGGAGGAGTCTCTGACGGTTTGGGGTAGTGAGTTCCATAGGGTGGGAGCAGCGATGGAGAAAGCCCTGTCCCCCCAGGATCTGAGTTTGGTCCGGAGGGGGGGGGATAGGAGATTGGCAGCAGCAGAGCGGAGGGTGCAGGTGGGAGTGTGCCTGTGGAGGAGGTCAGTCAGGTAGGATGGGGCCAGGTTATGGAGGGCTTTGTAGGTCATGAGGAGGATTTTGTACTGGATTCTCTGGGGGATGGGGAGCCAGTGGAGTTTGTAAAGGACGGGGGTGATATGGTCACGGATCGGGGTGTGGGTGAGTAGATGGACAGGCTAAATGCAGGAAAAATGTTCCCGATGTTGGGGGAGTCCAAAACCAGGGGTCACGGTTTAAGAATAAGGGGTAGGCCATTTAGGACTAAGATGAGGAAAAACCTTTTCACCCAGAGAGTTGTGGCTATTTCTTACATTTTCTTGCTTTTAATTCTTTGTGGCAGCTGTGAGCTGCATCTCAGTCTCCTCATTAATCTATTTGCTGCACACTTCATTAATAGCATAGCATTGTGGCTATGTAGGATCTACTGAATCCCACGACAGAAAGCAAAGGACAAACGACGTTTAGGTGAGCCAGACACTTTGTGTCACGTTTATTCTGGGAGCCCCTTTCTCAGGGAGAAAGCAGGAACGGGGTACTGATTGAGAATGATCAGCCATGATCACATTGAATGGTGGTGCTGGCTCGAAGGGGCGAATGGCCTACTCATACACCTATTGTCTATTGTCGAATCATAACCAGTGTGCAGATAAGGCCAATTAGTGTGTCTGATCTTGGAGTTGTTATTGAGCTCTTGTGGCTGGACCTTCTTGTGAGGCTGCTGGTGAGTTGCCAGCGGTGACAGGCTGTATGCAAAACCAATGTGGGCGTGAAGGCGCCACAACTACATTGGTCCCACCCTATCATAGGTATTCCAAGCCATCCTCTCTGACATGAAAATTAAGCTGTTTTCTCACTTTTCTATCTCTGATTAAGGGTCATCGACCCAAAATGTAAACACTGTTTCTCTTTCTCTCTAAGACGTTGCCTGACCTGTTGAATGTTTCCAACATTTTCCAGCATTTTCTGTTTTTATTTCAGTTTTTCAGTATCTGCAGATTTATTTGATTTTCAGAACTTTTCCAAACGATTTAAAGAATGATTTATTCTATTTCATGAAATATAACTTAAAGTAGTCAAGCACCTCTGTGCTGAAATTGTGACCAACTCTATCAAACCAAATGAAATGTGGCCAGATTCATGCAAAGCACCAGCTGTTTTGGGACATGGAGTATTATTTTCTGATTCATGAGAGTCACTAACCCTATATTTCTGTCCCTGAGTAATAGCAACACTAGGTGAGGAACAAAGCTGGAATAAGCTTAAACAGACGTGGGCAGGACTGCAGGAGCTCTACCTGGCAGCCATTTTGTGGCTTACTTAGCACCAAGATCGGAGAAAGTCAGAGCCTGAAATATATATACTGTTTACGCAGCTGAAGATAACATTTTCCCATTGATTGTAGGTGTTAGATTGTGCTGAATGAATATGATCTATCATGTGCATGATAAAGACTGCCATATGAGGGAGTTAGTAGGCATCTCCCAAAGTCCGAGTGGCGTAAATGTTCAGGGTCGAATTCATGTCATTAATGTTGACCACGATCCCCTAGCATTCTCTCAGCAGCAACATCAGGAATTATTAGAATTTCACTCGCATCTGTGATAGTTACAGCATTTATTTTCTGACTTGCCATGGTGTTAAAAGTGGTTGATCCCGTAAAAAAAATGTTGTTGCCAGCATAAGGAAAAGAACAAGCTCATCCGCTCTGTCTTCATGCATAGAGTCAAAGAGTCATACAGCGTGGAGACAGGCCCTTCGGCCCAACGTGCCCAACATGTCCCATCTACACTAGTCCCATCAGCCTGCATTTGGCCCAAATGCCTCTAAACTTGTCCTATCCATGTACCTGTCTAATTGTTTCTTGCTGCAACTACCTCCTCCGGCAGCTCGTTCCATACACCCACAACCCTTTGTGTGAAAAAGTTACCACTCAGATTCCTATTAAATCTTTCCCCCTTCACCTTCAACCTATGTCCTCTGGTTCTCGATTCCCCAACTCTGGGCAAGATACTCTGTGTGGCTACCCGATTTATTCCTCTCGTGATTTTATACACCTCTATAAGATCAGCCCTCATTCCCCCTGCGCTCTGACATCTTCAGAACGCCAAAGCTTTCTGCAGAGCTTCTAAACCAGAGGGACACCCAAAGGGACACCCATATCTCTGACATCATAGATGCCGATTTATTCTTCCTGGGAGACTCAGACACAGAGAGTAGAAGACTGCGGGATTCTGAAGATCTCATTAATTTCTTCTCTCCCGAAAGGGCAATATGCAAAAAAAAAGCACCAAAATAATTGCTTGGAAAGCTGCATTGCTCTTTTTTGACATTGTGTTTACAGCTGCTTGTTAGTAGCGACCATGCATGTGAGTGAGAGAGAGTGAGAGAGAGCTCATGTAGACCTTATTTATACTGGCCGCCAACCATCTGGAGCACTGCCCTCTCTCTTCTGATGCATTAGATGTCATTTCAATTTTATTCAGCTCTTTAATGAGCCTGGAATATGCCAGCTGTGTAGGTGCACAGCTTTACCTGGGAACTTTTCCATTCAACTAACCCTGAGGCACTTCAACTTGTTAGCTCCAACTGGCATGCAGGCTCAGAGCAGATTGTTCATGCAGGCCTGAGATCGATTTACCCGGAGTTTGTTGCGAAGCCCTCGGAAACCCAGTACACCCATAAATTATTATAGACTCTGGGTCAAATCCTGACACCCTCCAGAGTCCTGTTTAAATATCTTTTAGAGCGTATTGAGCAGATCACATTGCCCCAGCCCCCATTTTTTGGAGAGGACAAGTACGATGGACATCAGCCTTTAAAATCACTGGTGATCTTATTGGTGCCTCCTCCTCACAACATAACTGGTCTCCAACACTCATCAAGAGGGTGGCACAGTGGTGCAGCAGCAGAGTTGCTGCCTTACAGCGCTTACAGCGCCAGAGACCCAGGTTCGATCCTAGCTGCGGGTGCTTGTCTGCACGGACTGTATAAGTTCTCCCCGTGACCTGCGTGGGTTTTCTCCGAGAACTCCGGTTTCCTCCCACACTCCAAAGGCGTACAGATTTGTAGGTTAATTGGCTTGGTATGAATGTCAAAAATTGTCCCTCGTCTAGGATAGTGTTAATGTGCGGGGATAGCTGGTCGGTGCGGACTCGATGCGCCGAAAGGCCTGTTTCCACGCTGTATCTCTAAACTAACCTAAACAAAATAGTCGTTCACAGAAGAAGATGCTTTCTTTACTTGCTCCCAGTCAACATTGGGGTTGCCTCTGCTGACCTCAGTAACAGCCATCAAGATTGATTATAATAAGTGAAGTATTTTCTCCTGCATTTACTTAATTCTCGTAGCGCCTCTTCTTTCCTGTTTAAATATTGTCCTCTTTGTGTGAGAATCAGTGATCTCATGGAGAAAGGGTTGTGAGGATGTGCTTGTAATGGTAGAGGAAGTTTAGGGTTGATTTCAAATGCATGCTTGAAACTCAGGAACATAGACTACGGGGACTAAATGTGCAGAAGTCTTAAGGACAATGTGCTATCTATTAATCAATATGTATGCATTTATCGAGTCTGCAATAACTAGTTATTAAGATAAGCCTGATAAGCAGGTGCAGCAATCACATCGTTATGGAGAAGCTAATGACTAATACGATGATGAATGTTGCAATGGAATAGGAAGACTCATATCCAGGCTCCCATGAACCATGGTTTCACCAGTCTCTCTCACATAACATACAAAGTAAAGTTTCCTTTGACTCTTTGAACATTGAAACAAAGAAAATGACTATCATCGAAAAGAACAATGTGCTTCTTAAAAATGTTCTCATAATGATGGAAAACTGCCTCAAAATGCATCTAGGGTGAGAAATGGAATGGACTTTAGAGACACGGCATAATACATTGAAGCTACTGCATAGCAGAGTTAGCATCCAACTGGGACTGCATTTCAAAGTAGTTATGTCTTTAATTACAGGCACAAACTTTTACTGGGTCACCTCTGCGCACTTTCAAGGCACATTATTCATTGTCGTTCTCATTTTGAAGATAAATTATGAGTGGGCCATGCCTCTCTGTGTCTGAGGTTGATTAGATTGTATTAATCAAAAGCAAAGAGACCTACATGTCAAAAGAGTTAGGTCACAGTTCATCTTGAACTTGATGAATGGTGAACAGACTTGACGTACCGTCCCCTGGTCTGTCTGCTTGTGTGATTCTTTGTTGTCTCAAATGCACTGCACAGTGAAATTATTTTAGAATATCTCACACATGGACGAGTCGCCATATTTTGATGCCGTTTACAAAAAGAAAAAGTCCAAAGTCCAGCCCACGTGCTGGACGTACTAGAGCGCCCCGATCCACGTAAGCCCAGATAAGCCCCAGGCTGCTGAGAGGCTGCTCCATCGCCCTCCACAGGTTTGGCCTGCGAATCGACGTCTCTCTCCTCGCCAGACCGCCTCTGTGTCCAGGGGTCACCTCGTACAACCGACCTCAAAGGCGCTGGAGTGAATACCCCGGTCCCTGTCCTACCGGGCCACCCCTTGCGTCCTCTACTCTCCAGTCTTCGGGGCCGAGCTCGGCAGCTTTCGAGCTTTCCCAGCAGGTAGCAGCCCCTTCTTTGCGGCGGAGGTGGCCCGCCAAGGCTTCACTCGCGGAAGCCCACCAGGTCCGTTTTTGTCCGGCTCCGCGGCCCATAAGGGGAACCTTCTGCTGCGCCACCGCGGCGCATCTAGAGAGCCTTGGAAGTCAACCTTGTTGAACACCCTCTGTTGAATGACTAGACTTCTTGCATCTTCCTTTTGCTTCATCTCATCCCCAGACATCATTGTCACATATGGGCTTGTAAGGTCCCGACCCTGATCCTGCTTGACATTAACAGTCATGTAATTCCCTGCAGGGGTCATTCTTACTGACTCAAACGATCCGAACTGCCTTTCCCTACTGAGATTTTGAGGCCATCTCAGGTATTCTTCAGCAGCTGCCCTGGCTTTAGCAACATGTCTGGAAAGTCAGCCATTAATTGGTGACCCATTTGGATTAGTACACCAGATGGTCCTTTTACCCACCAGGATGTTCAACAGCCTGTAGAATTTTACACCTTTTTGCCAACAGCACCAAAGGTCCTCAAGATCAACTGTGTTGAGAAAGACAACCAGAAAACTCTGCAGGTTGTCAACTGTCTGTATGAGCATTAAGTTGTGGTTCCAGGTAAGGCAGCTGGAGATGAGACTGCCACGCTTTCATTTCAACAGCTGAGGATAGCTTGTACATGTTGGCTTCATCAGCGATGACCAGATCCCATGAATGAACAGATAATAAACCTTCTGTTCTTGCCCGGTGTGCCATCTGTGAAAAGGAGGTCAGCTGAAGGTTGGGAATGGAAAGTAGCAGTCTGCTCAGCTTTGGCAACCTTCCCTTTCACTGGCAGGGCAGTATGAGTGGGTTTTCATAAAACTTTTCATAGAAAGCTTGAATAGAACAGAGTCATCACAATGTGTAGGAATTGTGCATCTATTGGAGCGCAAATTGGAGGAACAGCACCCCATATTTCGCTTGGGTAGTTTGCACCCCAGCGGTTATGAACATTGACTTCTCTAACTTTAGATAGTTCCTCTGCCCCTCTCTATCCCCTCCCCCTTCCCAGTTCTGCCACTAGTCTTCCTGTCTCCCTCTACATCCTTTCTTTGTCCCGCCCCCTCCCCTGATATCAGTCTGAAGAAGGGTCTCGACCCAAAACATCACCCATTCCTCTCCCGAGATGCTGCCTGACCCGCTGAGTTACTCCAGTGTGTCTATCCGAGTCATCACAATGCTTGACTCTCCATGCACACTGTCGCCAGTGATGAGTATAGTATAGTATAGTATAGAACTTTATTGTCATTCGGTACAAGTACCGAACGAAATTACAGCAGTCACAAAACACAACGAAAAAAATAAAAAAAGTACACAGGACACACGACCCCAAAACAAACATCCATCACAGTGAGTCCAAACACCCCCTCACTGTGATGGAAGGCAACAAAACTTCCATTCTCTTCCCCCCACGTCCACGGACAGGCAGCTCGACCCCTACCGAGGCGGCCGACACGCACAGCCCCCGCAAGGGGATGGAAGGCCCCGCGGCTGAGCCGCACCGGGCACTGAAACGTCCCGCGGCCGAGCCGCGCCGGCGATGTTAAGTCCAGCGGCCGAGCCGCGCCGGCGATGTTAAGTCCAGCGGCCGAGCCGCGCTGGGGGATGGAAGGCCCCGCGGGCGATGGAAGGCCCCGCGGCCGCGCCGGGCGCTGAACCGTTCCGCGGCCGAGCCGCGCAGGGCGATGGTAGGCCCCGCGGGCGATGGAAGGCCCCGCGGCCGTGCCGGGCGCTGAACCGTTCCGCGGCCGAGCTGCGCCGGGCTCCCCCCCACACCCCCCCCACGCATACACAGCCAAAAACAGAAACAAAAACCAACCCAACACCGACACACAAACAAAAAAAAGGAAAAAGTACAGACAGACTGCCAGAGAGCCGCAGCCGTTAGGCGCAGCCACACGCGAGGGTGAAGAGAGAGTTGGAGGTGGACATCGTCCATGTGGGTAACGGATGTTCTCGGATCAGCAATAGAATCATCGCATCAAGGGATTACAATGGCACAGGGAGCTGCTATTGAGCCCATCAAGCCTATGCCAGCTCTGGACAGTCTTATTCCCCTGCTCATTCCCCCAGTCTGTACATTTATCCTCTCTGAAGAGCCAATAAAAGACACTAGTAGAGGAATGGAAATATGCTTCAGGAGGATGTCTCCAAGTGAAGCAAGGAAGAAATATTTCCATTAAATGGGGGTGTGGGGTTGTGGCGAGAACATAGATGGACCCAACTTGGGGGGGGGGGGGGGGGGGGGGGACCGCCAAGAACAAAGAGGGACCATTAGGGACTATAATGAATAATTTGTGACTATGTCAACGCCCTGTACATAGTGACTCTTTGCATACCTTGGTGTGCAAAATAAATAATTTCTCTGTGACATGTCACATGTGATATGAAAATATCAATCAATCAATCAATCAATCAATCAATCAATCAATCAATCAACAAGAAATGGATATAAACACTAATTTTTGCTGCACAGTATAAAGATAAATATCAATATGTTTACAGTTGGTGCTGTTTTAATTGTTCAACAACTCTTGTGTGAACTCTTGTGTGCATAAGTTAATCACTGCGAAGGAAATTCATGACTGAATACCTTCACATGAAAAAATGTTTTGGAGAATATAAAGGGTCCTTAGAAACCACATTTGTTTAGTCTTTTTGAAATCTCGCTTACTGTTGGCTTGCCAAGACCCTGCAGGCTGTTGGGAATGGTGAAATGAACTGCAAATTGTCTTGCAGCTGTTGTATCTAACTGGTATGGATGTCCTAGTGGGAGTGGACAGATGTCTAATGTTGAAGTCACAAATTAAGCTGTTTCTGTTGCCATTTCCATTGCTTAAAAATTGATGATTTTCTGGTAATTGCAGATGGGCATCACATGTAGAGAAGAGAGACATTACATGTAATTCTGCTATAACTGGATAGTTGCATTCCTATGAAACTTGGCATTGCAGAAAACAATTTTGTCATGTGGGCTGGGGCTGGAGAATTTGAGACTCACGACAATGATTTTTTTAGAAGTCTTTTTTAATACTATTGAGTTTATTTTTGTTCCTGCAAGCAAAAAATCCTGCAAAAATATGTTACTCTGTTTAATAGAGTATCATTGCACAAGTGTCAATAGACGTAATTGGTTGTCATGTTCAATGTGTAAGAAGGAATTGCAGATGCTGAGTTACACTGAAGAAAGAAACACAAAATGCTGGAGTAACTCAGTGGGACAGGCAGCAACTCTGGAGAGAAGGAATGGGTGACGTTTCGGGTTGGGCCCCTTCTTCAGACCCTTCTTGCCTTCTCTCCAGAGATGCGGCATGTCCCGATGAGTTAACCCAGCATTTTGTGGTTCTTTATTGTCACGTTTACCTAAAAACAATGATTTTGTTTTCATAAAGATCGGTAAAATCTTACTATATACATGCACAATTATACCTAAGTACAATCCAACGATTGTAGTGTAAGAATAGTAAATTATTCTGAGGCAATACACAAAAAGTTTAGTTTAGTTTAGTTTAGTTTATTATCACGTGTACCGAGGTACAGTGTTAAGCTTTTTGTTGCGTGTTAACCAGTCAGCAGAAAGACTATACATGTTACAATCAAACTGTCCACAGTGTACAGATACATGATAATGGGAATAATGTTTAGCGCATGATAAAATCCAGTAAAGTCCGATTAGAGATAGTCTGGTCTCTAGTGAGGTAGATAGTAGCTCAGAACCACTCTTTAGTTGTTGATAAGATAGCTCAGTTGCTTGATAATAGCTGGGAAGAAACTGTCCTTGAATCTGGAGTCTCCAAGTGTTCAGCACCATTTTGCATCATTCAAAGTTCCTAAAAGTTTAGGGTGTTATCCTGGCCTTAAAGACCTGTTGTCCTGGTGGTGGCGCTGTGCAGGTGTTGCAGGGGTCGGCCTGACCTGGTGATGCTATCGATGTTCTCCCCCTCCACTCTTTGCCACTGCAGGCCGCATCCAATCTGTGGCCTACAGTAGGATGTCCAGTGGCACCTGATGCATGCAATCTCCCGGCTGCTGCAGCGTCTCCAGCCATGGCCTCCTGCAGGGAACCTAACAGACTGTGATCTTCAGACAGTGGCTCTGATTACTGTGGGGAGGTTACATAAAAACAGATTTTTGTTCGCAAGACTTCTTTTTGCAAGATAGCTTTTTTCTGCTTGTCCATTTCCAAAAGTAACTTTCAAGTACAGTAGTTCTCTAGTTCCCAATTGAAATTGCATTATAAGCAATTTGTCCCACACAATACAGATATTTTTTGTGTTAATCTAATTTGCAGTGTGGAAGCATGCTTTCTAGCAGAATAATCTGAATATTTTGTGAGAAAGACTTCTGTACTTCTGTTGCATCTTTTGCAGCCTCAAGACATCCCAAAGTAGTTTACAGTCAAGGTCCCACAACAATCAGCATAATTAACACATAATGTCTGTTTGTTTAGGGATACAGCGCGGAACCAGGCCCTTTGGCCCACCGGGTCCGCGCCGCCCAGCGATCCCCTACATTAACACTATCCCACTAGGGACAATTTTTACATTTACCAAGCCAATTAACCTACAATCCTGGAGTGTGGGAGGAAACCGAAGATCTCGGAGAAAACTCACGCAGGTCATGGGGAGAAGGTACAAACTCCGTACAGATAGCACCTGTAGTCAGGATCGAACCCGGGTCTCCGGCGTTGCATTTGCTGTAAGGCCGCAACTCTACTGCTGCGTCACCGTCACTGTTGAGGAATAACTATTGAGAATGGCACTTCAGACTGGTGTTTTAATATCTATTATATCCTCCTGAGTGATTGGAAAGGCCCTTGATTTAAGATCTCACTTGAAAGTCCGCACCTCCGAGAGTGTAGCACTCTGTCATTAATTAACTGGAGTGTTTGAATTTACATCTCATGTGTGCACCATTGATTTAGAGACAAGACTTTAAACCCCACCAATGCAACTGGAAATGTAAATTCAAATAATTTAATAAAATCTGGAGTAAAGCTGGTATCCCTAATGGTGGCAATGAAACAGGCCGATTGTAAATTCCATCTGGTTTTCCAGGGTCCTTCAGGAAAATAAATATTTTCCTCATTATTCAGTCTGGTCTGTGGGTGACTCCAAACCCATCAATCTGGTCATCGAGTCATAGAGTCATAGAGTGACTCCAGTGTGGAAACAGGCCCTTTTGCGCAGCTCGACCAACACCTTTGAGCACAAGTCCATCGGGCAGTGGTCAGCACAGAACGTCCTGCAGGCACTGCAGGGGAATGACTCCATGGATCCTGTGGCGTGGTTCCCAGAGCAGACTGCCCAGCTTGTCTGGCAAAATACCTCATCGCCAGAACTCACCAACAAGCCCCAAGACCTAGCTTGGCTGGCGGTGACGGGAGCCCTCTCAGTCAGATCCTTCCTGCACCTACGGAGCCTCACCAGCAGCGCACGCTGCCCTCGGGACGGCTGCTATGGGGAGGAGACGGTTACCCACCTCTGCACAGAGTGTGGATTTGCCAAGAGAGTCTGGAGAGGTTTGCAGGGGTCCCTGTCATGATTTATTCCGAGCAGCTCTGTCACAGAGAACTCTGTGATCTACGGACTGTTCCCAGGGACGCATTCAGAAACTGACATCGAGTGCTGCTGGAAGGTCATCAACTCGGTGAAAGACGCTCTTTGGTCTGCCCGAGCTTTGCTGACCTCCCAGCGGAGCGAGCTGTCCGTCGGGGAATGTTGCCGACTGGCCCGCTGCAGACTGCAGGAGTACGTGCTGAGGGACGCACTGAAGCTTGGTGCAGCCAACGCCAAGGCCCTGTGGGGGAGGACCACAGTCTAGGGTCCTTCCGCTGTTGGACGGGGGCAGGGTATGGTGGAGACGCCCCTCCAAATAAGGGAAGGGATTCTGTGTAAATCTGGCAATGAATATCTGTATTGAATGTATAACCTCTGGGAATGTCAGATGGAGTTTTTGAAAAGAAAATGTTTTGTAACTATTTATTACTGGAATAAAGTATTTTTTGATATTAAAAAACTCACCCACACTGGCCAACAATGTCCCAGGTCTTAACAGTCATCTCAGTTCAGAGGCAATTATAATTGAAACATTCAAATGCTATTGCAGCAATATCAACATTCTGTAAACAAATAATGAAAAAGGTAGAATAATAAAATATTGTTCATTTCCAAATCTATCAAATTGGAATTAAAACAATTCAGATGATTTGAAGGCACATTAATCCTGACCCTGTTAATACTTTCAATACCCCAAATATAGTCTGACCCATATAAGGTGTATACAGCCAGGTATAGTGTGAAGTGTATAATGCCGATGTTAGAAGCTATCACAGTACACAATAAATCTGAAGAAGGATCCCAACCCAAATCATTGTTTGTCCATACACTCCACAGATGCTGTCTGACCTGCTGAGTTCCTCTTGCACTTTGTGCTTTGCTCAAGGTTCCAGCATCTGCAGTTTCTGGTGTCTTTAATGGTTATGTTACTGGGAGTTCGGCTAATCATTTGGTGTTCAGAATGCATTGCAGCTTTGTGCGAAGTTTCAATTTGGTTGAATAAACACATTTGGAATATACTTTTAAAATATTGATTGGGAAACTGCAGTGCCATTTAAAATGCATCTGACTGCACTGTTTCTTCCACTGAATCCTTTTACTCTTAGTTCATGGGGGAATTATCGTTCAATTCATTGGGTCAATATTAATTACATCCATCCAGCTGAAAGTAAATGAGAGGATATGTCATTAAATTTAAGTGGAGCACTTATACACTCTTCATCTATCTCAATATGATGGATTGACATTTTAAGTAACAACGATCCAAATGAATTGGCTGTTTGAAAAAAATTATCCACGATGGACTTCAGTGTTGTCAATTAGTCTTTCTGTCCAGTATTAACCTGAGCAGGTGAGCAATTCCTTTAGTTTTTAGCTTATTTTTGAGAAGCAGCGTGGAAACAGGCCTTTCGGCCCACCGAGTCCACGCTGACCAGCAATCCCCGCACACGAGCACTGTCCTACACACATGCTAGGGGCAATTTATAATTCTTACTGAAGCCAATTAACTACAAACCTGTAAGTCTTTAGTATGTGGGAGGAAGCACCAAGAGGAAACCCACACTGTCACGGGGAGAACTTACAAACTCGGTTCAGACAGCACCCATAGTCAGGGTTGAACCTGGATCTCTGGAGCTGTAAGGCAGCACCGTACCATGGACGGGCCACTTGTACCTGATATTACTTGGTTGTACATGAGACCCAGTCCATGGTTTGCACTGGTATACTGCATAAATGTCTGCTTACTATGGTGGAACATCCCATTTTAAGATCCCATCCCATTACTGTTGGAATAATCAATTCACCCTGCATGTCAACAATTAGCTTTTAGTTAATGCACCTTTGTGTCCTAGATTTTACGCTTGGTTGACATCATTAAATCTGTTATTATCATATTGATATTTATAGAAATCTGTTGTGTGCAAATTAGTTGCTGTATCTTTTCCATTGGAAGAATGACCATATTTGAAAATAATGCTTTATTGGTTGGAATACGTTTTGTGACATCTTGAAAGGGATGCAAAAGATGCTATATAAATGCGAGCCTTTTGACTGCCATAAGGGGTGGCACGGTGGCATAGCGGTAGAGCTACTGCCTTACAGCGCCAGAGACCCGGGTTCGATCCTGACTACGGGTGCTTGTTTGTATGGAGTTTGTACCTTCTCAGCATGGGTTTTCTCCGAGATCTTCGTTTTTCTCCCATACTCCAAAGACGTACAGGTTTGTCGGTTAATTGGCTTGGTGTAAATGTAAAATTGTCCCTAGTGTGCGTAGGATATTGTTAATATGCGGGGATCGCTGGTCGGTGTGGACTCGGTGGGCCGAAGGGCCTGTTTCCGCACTGTATCTCTAAACTAAGCTAAATGATGGATGGATGGATGGATGTGAATGAATTTGAGAATTAAAAAAATTGAGGCAAATCAGGATCAATCAGATGGTAGTCAGATGGTGTGTCTAAATATTCATCATGTGTTGTACACTCCTCTAAAATACATTCAGAGATGAATTTCTAGATAATAGTATTTTGATTTATACAGAGCTGAAGGTTTGACTTTCTGGAGTCTACAATTGAATTTGTGAAGCTAGTTCTAACTGCTTAAATCCACCAACTGGAATGATGCCCAGGAACCTGATTCCAAAGAAAAATTCAGTTGTGATTTTAACCTGCATCATAAAAGTATTCAATAGTTGCAAAATATTTTGAAGTATTCTGAAACGGAGAAAGAAGCCAAAGAAAAACAAAATCATTTTTTCTTAAATGCTTGCAAAATTAAAGGCGCTATGTGGGATTGACAATGCGGTTGCCAAAAATTAACTGTAGTTAAAATAGCGTGGATATAATGTATATTCAGATGGTGGGAAACATTAGTTAGTCAATGTCATATTCTCCAGGATGTACACTCAATCTGTTTGCAATATCTGATGAACAAAAGAAAATGAGTTACACACAAATGAAATTGAAGTTAAGAAGAATAAAATCTCAGGCAGGTGGGCAGATTAAGGGTATCTCAGAGGAAAGGCAATTCAAACATAAAGATGGGAATTGAGAACCAGAAGGCATAGTTTTAAGATGAAGGGGGAAAGATTTTATAAGAATCTGAGGGGTAGATTTTTCACAAAAAGGGTGGTGGGTGTATGGAACGTGCTGTCGGTGGAGGTAGTTGAGGCAGGGATTATCGCAACGTTTAAGAAGCAATTAGACAGGTACATGGATACGATAGGTTTAGAGGGATATGGGCCAAACGCAGGCAAGTGGGACTAGTGTAGATGGGACATGTTTGTCGGCGTGGGCAAGTTGGGCCAAAGGCGTGTGTCCACACTGTATGACTATGACTCTCTATAACTCTATGGGCCTGACAGAAAGTTAGCATTGTTTTAGTTCATTTATGGAATGCAGTTGGCAGTGGCGAGGGCAGCAATCTCTGACCTGGAGAAGGCGGTGGGGACTTGATTCCTTGAACTACTCAAGTCCGTCAGGTTTTGTTTTTTTTAGATTTAGATTCTACAGTGCGGAAACAGGCCCTTTCGACCCACCAAGTCCGCGCCGCCCAGTGATCCCCGCACATTAACACTATCCTACACACATCAGGGACAATTTTTACATTTACCCAGTCAATTAACCTACAAACCTGCACGTCTTTGGAGTGTGGGAGGAAACCGAAGATCTCGGAGAAAACCCACGCAGGTCACGGGGAGAACATACAAACTCCATACAGACGGCGCCCGTAGTCAGGATCGAACCTGAGTCTCCGGCGCTGCATTCAGTGTAAGGCAGCAACTCTACCGCTGCGCCACCGTGAAGGTGGTCCCACGCTGGTCAGCAATTCCGGCATTCAGAGGTCAGGAAGGAGCAATGAATAACTACCAAACCGTGCAGCTGTGTAACATAGAGAGGATCTTACAAATTGCTGTGCATTTGCCGTTGTCCTTTTGTCAGTGGGAGGTCACACATTTGGAAGGCTACTGCCGAATAAATCGTAGCAAAGTGCTGCAGCCCATATTGTAAAAGGAGTGCATGGTCGCCACAGTGTGCTGTTGTTTGGGAATCAGTACTGTGCAACTTTGGCTGACAGTCAAGCAAGTGGCTTTATCCTACGTAGATTACTGAGGAAGTCAAGTTTAGGCGAGTGATGGAAAGGCTCAAAAACACCCAGGCCCATTTGTTTCTTCATATTTCCAGACACGTTGTCATTAGTTAATGTCGAATATAGCTCTGTGAGATTAAATATTTAAATGATTAATGCCAAAAGAGACCTCTCCTGTTTTTCATTTATTTTCTCATTAGTTGAACCTTGTTTTCATCATTTACATGAAAAGGCGCACTCCTGAAAAAGATTTATGGTCATATGTAAACAATTAAGTTCAAAAGGATTTTGTTCTATTCATATGCAATCTTTTATTTTCCCAGTAAACCTCATTAGTCATTTCATTATGATGTTGGCCTCAGCAACGTAGAATTCTCTGAAGGTTTTGAATAAATGTGCATTTGTAAGCCACTCATTTTCGCGATAATCAACCTAATTACAAGTGGTCTGATTATCAGTTGTCCATGAAAATATTAGATAATAACCACTTTCGAGTGTGCCTGATGATGCATTGCGCTCAGTTAGGGAATTTTTCAGGAGTGAAGCAAGTATGGTCTGGAAGGTGTTTGGAACTTGCTCCTCCAAAGACAGTTGGTTGTAGTAGGTTACGTACCAGCCACCATCTTAAACTCCCGAATAGCACTGTTTCCTATATTCCTAACTTGGAGTAATAAACAATAATAATCATACATCAAATACTTTCATGTGAAAAATGGATCACCTTTGAGGCTAGGTTGTACAATGTTTGGGAACTTGGTTAAATCCAGAACAGACCGCTAAGATGAAAGTCCTCTCTGTCTATTGCTGGTAATAATTCTAAATGAAATCACTCTGACTTGTCATAACCTAGTAGCTAATGGTCTCCTTTCAATTCAAACACAAATTTTGACGGTTTTCTAAAACTGCTTCATTTCAATGAAGTCTTTGTAATGTTACCTGGGAGGTACTCAATTAATAATGAATGCTCAGATGAGAAAGGACCATTTATTGCAAATGGTTGGCGAAGCTGGAATTCTTAATTCCTTCGTACCTTTAACATTCTTAAGAACTGACAGATGTCTCAATACTATAAAATCCACACATTAAACCATGAGAAGAAGGTATCCTTGAACTTCACTCATTTCATTCATATTCAGTTCAAATTTTTAAGGCCAAAGAGTAATTTTGCATGGTCGACACAAAATGCTGGAGTAACTCAGCGGGTCAGGCAGCATCTCTGGAGAGAAGGAATGGGTGACGTTTCGGGTCGAGACCCTTCTTCAGAATTAATCCAGCATTTTATGTCTACCTTCGATTTAAACCAACATCTGCAGTTCTTTCCTACACATGATTAATTTTGCATTTTGGACACAAAGTTCAAACCATTAATGAAACTAAAAAAGTATATCTGGGATATAACTACCTCTTAAATGATTCTCCGGCTATTTTTCCCGTGATCAAATTCTTTTCAAGGACTAATTTACTGCAGTTAAAATTCAAAGTTAAGCTGTTAGTGAAATTTTTTTAAAGTAAATCATCAGTCTGTTGGTGTATCACATTTAGATTAGTTTAGAGATACATTGCAGAAACTGGCCCTATGGCCCATTAAGTTCGCACCAACCAGTGATGCCCACACATTAACACCTTCTACACACACTAGGGACAATTTACATTTATACCAAGCCAATTAATCTACAAAACTGTACGTTTTGGAGTGTGAGAGGAAATCGAAGAACTCGGAGAAAACCCACGTGATCATGAGGAGAACGTATAAACTCCATACAGACAGCACCCGTGGTCGGGATCGAACCTGGGTCTCTGGGGTTGTTAGTGCTGTAAGGCAGCAACTCTACGGCTGTGCTACCGTATTTCCCATGCTGACATATATTTTAATCTAAATGATTCAACCAAAGTTTTTGTAGCTCATTAGAGAATTGTGCCATCACTAATTCCTCAAGCTATATCAATATCACTTCACTGATTAAAATAGACGTTTCATTGTTGGTTCAATTGAGTTATAATCTTGACTATCGCACTAACAGTATCGCTCACCAATATCCATTATGGCTTGAAGCGGTTCTGATCTGTTTTATTAGCTGAGGTATTCATCTGAAGGAAAAGTTGAAAGGCCCAATCTTGCCTCAAGAAAGGAATAATCTATCCATTGATTTATCTGTCAGCATGGAGCTTGAAGGCTGTGAATGTCCACTAATCCATTGCCATGACTTTCAAACGTTTAAGAAAAGGAAGGAAAACATAAAAACCATCAGAAAATGTCTTCCCATCATTAAATTTCAACCTCAAAAACACAGAGCCTGGTTTAATGTTAAATATAATTAACTTCCTTCCATTTTTGATAATTACTTCTGTCCTTCGTTTTCCTCTGCCTCTGGTCTCTTGAGGGCTGCTGTGTACATTCCGATTACTCTTTTCAAAAGGAATGATTTATTTCCAGGAGACTTATTTCATCCTTTTCACGATTGCATAACACCAATTGCTTTTCCCAATCTTACATTTCCCAGTGCAAATTCCAGAAGGTTTAGCTCTTTTTTTGCGAAGCTCTAATAAGGAGAATATTCTTGCTGCCACTGTATATTTTTCAGGTAATGACTCACTGTGATATGATGGATGGTGGCTTGTGTCTCGTCTCTTCTACATGTCGATATTGTGATATAGCGGGCGGCATGATGGCACAGCGATGGAGTTGCTGCCTTACAGCGTCAGAGATCTGGGTTTGATCCAGACTATAGGTGCTGTGTGTACGGAGTTTGTACGTTCTCCCCGTTACCAGCATGGGTTTTCTCCTGTTTCCTCCCACTACAAAGACGTACAGATTTGTAGGTTAATTGGCTTGGTATGATTGTAACTTGTCCCTAGTGCGTGTAGTATAAAGTTAATGTGTGGGGATTGCTGATCGGTTTAGACTCAGGTGGCCGAAGGGCCTGTCTCTGTGCCGTATATCTAAAACTGAAACTAAAAGTAAAAACAACGAGCACCCTATATAATGTGCACCCTGTATAATGTGTCATATGTAATATCTATCTGTGGACAATAATTATTTATTTAATGCTGCCAAGTCTTTAAGGGTCTCATTATGTAAGTATCTGTAGAATCGTGTTGTAGCAGTGTTTTGCTTGGCACGATGATTTCCAGAATCATGGGGTATTGGAAAGAAAGCAACTTTCAGCGATTAAAGATAGTCATTCAGGACTAAAACGAAGAGAAAATTCTTATTCTCAGAGGCAGTATTTGGGGGATGGTAAGAGGCGAGTGAACCTCATTACAATAAAGGGTTCTGTAGGGTCAGCCATTGATTCCATTCCAAATTGAGAGTGATAAATGTTGGATATTTAAGGCAGTTGGGACAGTGGTGCTAAGCCATGATGTTTTTGCTTTGCAGGGCAGGGCTGTCTTTGCATTGCAGGGCAGGATGCAGGGATCAAATGATCTACTATTCCTATTTCTGATGCTGTCAAACACCCTTATTGTTTCTGTAAACAGTTGCATCATTATATTTGTTGTACATTGCTAGCTATGTCAAGTGTGTTAGACAGCCCTACCATTCAATAAGATGGTGGCTGACCTTCTATCTTCGCACCATATTTTAGATGACTAATAGGGACGGTATTGATATGAACCTGACAAAGTGGTGCCCTGCAAGGAGAATGAGTGGAGGGTGAGTAGATTATAGTTATATGCTCAAAACATCCACCCCAATATAAGAGTCTTCTTCCACAATAATAATGGAAAGGCCGGGGAATTGGTTGACTACACAGATTGGTTGGGCAGAGATTTGTTCAATGTAGTCCGTGCAATAATAAGAAGATAATGCCAGTCTTGTACATTGGCAGAAAACAGGGCAAATTTATTTTTGCCTTCCAAATTCATTGCATATTTTTCCTTTGATGAAAATTGAGATCCTGCTACAGAGGTGATTCAAACAAGTCCTGAGTACAATTTATAGATATTTAAGAATAGACTACAATTTGCGTAGCTTGCAAATGATTCTCATCGTTTACAATATGATTAAAACTTTAAAAAAAAAATTGATGCTAGATCAGACTGCATTAATGTTTCAAATGATGAAAGATCATTGATGAACCATTAATCTTTTCATCTCTCCATTGATGCTGCCTAACCTATTGAGTATTGCTGACATTTTCCATTTCAGATTTCTAGCATGTGCAGTCTTTTTCAATCGTCATGCCTCAGCACCAAACTTGGCTTGCAACTTAATATGAATAATTCAGAGACTTTAAAAATCTTAGATTTATGAAGCAATAAAAGAAGAGATATTATATTAAATGACTGCTTTTGCAGACGTCTAGTTTCATCTGATGTGATTTACACGAGTCAGTCCACAAGAGAGATCAGAAATCATAGAATTTTTCAGCTTGCTATCAAACTCGTGCACCCATGCTAACAAGTCTTGATGAAGGCAGAGCTGTAGATGTTGTTGATATGGATTTTAGCAAGGCATTTGACAAAGTTCTGCATGGTGAGCTGCTCTGGAAGGTTAGATCGCATGGGATCCATGGACAGCTTGCCAATTGGATAGAAAATTGACTTCATAGAAGAAAGCAGTGGGTCATGGTGCAAGGTTGTTTTTTGGACTGGAGGCCCGTGAATAGTGGTGTGCCTCGTGGATCGTTGCTGGCCCCATTGCTGTTGGTGGTCCATATCACTATTTGGATGAGAATGTACAAGGCATGCTTAGTAAGTTTGCAGATGACACTAAAGTGGGTGGTATAGATAGCAAAAATGGTTATCAGAGGTTCCAGCAGGATCTTGATCAGTTGGGCAAGTGGGCAGAGGAATGATGGATGGAGTTTAATGCAGATAAATGTGAGGTGTTGTATTTTGGGAAGTCTATCGAGGACAGGACCATCACAGTAAATGGCAAGGCTCTGGGAAGCGTTGTAGAGCAGAGGGATCTAGGAGTGCGGGTAGATAGTTCCTTGAAAGAGGCATTACAGGTCGATAATGTGCTCAAGAAGGCTAATTGGCACATTGATCTTCATCAGTCAAGGTACTGAATATCACAGTTGGGATGTTATGTTAAGCTGTACAAGGCGCTAGTGAGGCCACAGTTGGAGTACTGTCTTCAGATTTTATTATTTTATTTTAGATTTATTATAAACTCACTGCTATTTAGACTACATTTCTTCCCTCCCTGCTTCCTGTAGAGACTCTATCCCCTACTCTCAATTCCTCCGTCTATGCCTCATTTGCACCCAAGACGAGGTGTTTCATACTAGGACATCTGAGATGTCCTTATTCTTTAGGGAACGGAGTTTCAACCGTTGTATACAGCACATAATCCTCTGGCATTTTCACCACCTCCAGCGGGATCCCACCACTAGCCACATCTTCCCATCTCCACCCCTTTCCATTTTCCGCAGAGGCCATGCCCTCCGCAACTCCCTGGTTAACTCGTCCCTTCCGACCCAAACCACCCCCTCCCCAGGTACTTCCTCTGCAACCGCGGGAGATGCAACACCTGTCCCTATATCAGCCCCCTCGACTCCGTCCAAGGACCCCGACAGTCTTTTCAGGTGAGGCAGAGGTTCACTTGCACCTCCCCCAACCTCATCTACTGTATCCGCTGTTCCAGGCGTGGACTCCTGCATATCAGCGAGACCAAACGTAGGTTCGGCAATCGTTTCACTGGACATCTCCACTCAGCCCACCTAAACCTACCTGATCTCCCGCCTGCTAAACACTTTAACTCCTCCTCCCATTCCCACACTGACCTTTCTGTTCCGAGCCCCCTCCATTGTCAGAGTGAGGCCCAGCGCAAATTGGAGGAACAACACCACATATTTCGCTTGGGCAGCTTGCATCACAGCGGTATTAATATTGACTTCTTTAACTTCAAGTAATGTTTGCCTTCCCTCTCTCTCCATCTCTACCCCCTTCCCAGTCCGACTAGTCTACCTGTCCTCGTTTATGTTTTATCTCTGTTTACTGTGATGTTACCTTCTCTTATCTAACAATGATCTATTCTACATTTTCATTGATCTGCATCCCCTTTGTCTCGTTTTCATATTTTACATTTCCTTATCTCTGTGTCTCCCTCACCCCTTTTTCAGACTCAGTCTGAAAAAGGGTCTTGACCCAAAACATCACTCATTCCTATCCAGAGATGCTGCCTGCCTGAGTTACTCCAGCATTTTGTGTCTATCTTCAGATTTGGTCACCCAGCGAGAGGAAAGATGTTGTATGTTGGAAAGAGTGCAGAGAAGATTTACGAGGATGTTGCCAGGGCTTGAGGGCCTGAGCTACAGTGCGAAGTTGGGCAAGCTAGTATTCTTTGGAATGTAGTAGGATGGGAGGCAATCTTATCAAGGTGTATAAGATCATGGGGGGGATTAGGTTGGGGAAATCCACAGTTTTTTTTACCCATAGTAGAACCAGATAACATAGGTTTATCAAGAACCAGATAACATAGGTTTAAGGTGAGAGGGGAAAGATTTAATGGGAATCGTAGAGGCAATTTTTTCCACACAGAAGTTGGTGGGTGTATGGAATGAGCTGCCAGAGGAAGTAGTTGAGGCATTACAATTAAAACACAAAGTAGTTGTGCTATAACTCCAGGATAAGCACTCAACTAAGAAAACCATGCCCAAAACCAAAATATTATCTAACTAATACACCAACTTACAATAAATGACTCCATATGCAAAAAAATCCTAACCACCTACATATTAATTCTCTTAAAAAACAACTAATCCTGTAGATGCAAGTATATCATTGGGGTTATCAAGGAGGCCCAAGGACTTCCCTTCATTGGTGTTTCATTGAGTTAGGCCCACAACACCTCGGGAAAGCTCAACAGTTGGTTCTGGCATCCCAGAACAACACCCCCTCAATTTCTGCTCTCACCACCTATGCTACCAGTATCTACTAAATAAAGGAAGCTGCAGCCATTTAGATCACTCTAACAAATGCTAAACACCTGCATCCTATCTGCCACTAATCCTCGCCCATCATTAAGCTTGTGACACCACAAATATCACCCTTGCATAAGACCAGGTACACTTGCACAGACTACAATTACAAAGAAATACACATACTGCATGTCATATGTTTCCTTTCTGCTCCCAACTGACACTATTTCTTCTCCACCAAATCCACCCACTGCCTTGTTCTGCTGCCTCTGACATTTGCTTTACGGCCTGACGGAAACTCTGCCCGCGAATTCCCAGCTCTTCAAATAGCGACGTGGTCGATCTCGCTATGAAACCTCTACAACTCACCTCTACCGAACGTACTCTTGCTCTCCATCCTCGCTGCTCAACCTCTGCTGCCAACTTTACATATCTAAGCCTTTCCGTTTCATAAGCCTCATCCACTAAGTTCTCCCAAGGCACCATCAGTTCAATAAAATACACTATCTGCTAACGAACTGACCATAACACTATATCAGGCCTCAAACTAGTGATATAAGAAGATAACTGCAGATGCTGGTACAAATCGAAGGTATTTATTCACAAAATGCTGGAGTAACTCAGCAGGTCAGGCAGCATCTCGGGAGAGAAGGAATGGGTGACGTTTCGGGTCGAGACCTTTCTTCAGACTGATGTCGGGGCCGGGACAAAGGAAGGATATAGGTGGAGACAGGAAGATAGAGGGAGATCTGGGAAGGAGGAGGGGACGGGAGGGACAGAGGAACTATCTAAAGTTGGAGAAGTCGATGTTCATACCACTGGGCTGCAAACTGCCCAGGCGAAATATGAGGTGCTGTTCCTCCAATTTCCGGTGGGCCTCACTATGGCACTGAAGGAGGCCCATGACAGAAAGGTCAGACTGGGAATGGGAGGGGGAGTTGAAGTGCTCGGCCACCGGGAGATCAGTTTGGTTAATGCGGACTAAGCGCAGGTGTTGAGCGAAGTGATCGCCGAGCCTGCGCTTGGTTTCGCCGATGTAAATAAGTTGACATCTAGAGCAGCGGATGCAATAGATGAGGTTGGAGGAGGTGCAGGTGAACCTTTGTCTCACCTGGAAAGACTGTTTGGGTCCTTGGATGGAGTTGAGGGGGGAGGTAAAGGGACAGGTGTTGCATCTCGTGCGGTTGCAGGGGAAAGTGCCCGGGGGTGGGGTGGTTTGGGTAGGAAGGGACGAATGGACCAGGGAGTTACGGAGGGAACGGTCTCTGCGGAACGCAGAGACGGGAGGGGATGGGAAGATATGGCCAGTGGTGGGGTCCCGTTGTAGGTGACGGAAATGTTGGTGGATGATTTGTTGGATCCGCTGGCTGGTGGGGTGGAAGGTGAGAACGAGGGGGATTCTGTCCTTGTTGCGAGTGGGGGGAGGGGGAGCAAGAGCGGAGCTGCGGGATGTAGAAGAGACCCTAGTGAGAGCCTCATCTATAATGGAGGAGGGGAAGCCCCGTTTCCTGAAGAATGAGGACATCTCCGAAGCCCTAGTGTGAAACACCTCATCCCGGGCGCAGATGCGGCGTAGACGGAGGAATTGGGAGTCGGGGATAGACTTTTTGCAGGGGACTGGGTGTGAAGAAGTGTAGTCCAGATAGCTGTGTGAGTCAGTGGGTTTATAGTAAATGTCCGTCACTCGTCTGTCTCCTGTGATGGAGATGGTGAGGTCCAGAAATGGGAGGGAGATGTCGGAGAAACTAGTAGTAATTATTTCCTGTGGAACATCAAGCTTTCCTCCTACATCTACCTGCATCTCCCAATCATTGGCTCCCCGTAACTGGCCTGACTCATGCTTGTCTGCAAACTTCCCTTGTCTACCTTTCTCTCCCTCATGGACAAAATGAGTTGCTACACTCCCAGTCCTGATGCCTGCTGAATTCACCTGTGCACTCCTCCTCTCAATTGCTGCAGCTGTGCACTTCAATACCTGGTTATGCCGCCAAGTATACCAATCCTGAGGAAGACTAGTCCTACATCCTGACAAAACATGCCTCAACGCTGCCACCTCTGAACACAAGGGACACACCGGGTCCTCACCTACCCATTGTTTGAGGTTCTGTGGTGATGGCAGCACATCATAAATAGCCCTTATAAGGAAGCTTACACGACCCGCCTCCATGCACCACAGGTCCCTCCAGCTAAACCTTCTCATTTCTACACTTTCCCAGTTCATCCACTGTCCCTGCTCAACCTGAGCTACTGCCCTTACACATCTCACTGCTTCCTGCTGACGATGTACCTGCTCTACAACCAATTTCCTCCTCTCTGTTGGGCCTACCTTACTCTACACTGGTTTCCCCGTGCTGAGCCCTAAGCCTCCTTTCTCTTGCTGCAACCTCCCAACAATGTCTGTATGCCCCAGAGCTGCTTGTGCTGCTTCTACTGCCTGCTTTGAGTTCCATTTCCTCCCTCTAGTTAAACTTGGCACCTGATTACTAACTAAGGTATCCTTACTCCCTGATAATTGCAACTCTAACCTCACTTTAGCACACTTAAACTCCTCTGTTATGCTAGACAACGGTAAATGGAGAATACCTTTCCTATAGAAAGCCACATTACTAAGACACCGTGGAACTCCTAACTATTTCCTAATATATGAACTAACCAATCTCTCTAACCTTTCCACCTTAGAAATTGGCACCTCATACTGCCAATGGCCACATCAACCTAGGGAATAGCCCAAAACTGCAAACACCACAACTTCAACTTGCCTGGAAGCCCTGACTTCTTTATCCTTTCTAACCCGTCAGTAACACCCTTTCTAAGTTGCTGAACCTGTTCAGTGTCACCCACCTTCCTGTTATACCACCTACCCAAACTTTTAACTGGTTTCTCCATTATAGACGGGATTTCTTCTTCATCTACACAGAACCTTTCCTCTACAACTTTCCTCTTGCCAAATAAATACTCCGTGACTTACTAGGCTTAATCTTCAATCAAGCCCATTTAAGATTATCATTTAACTTCTCTAACAAGCTTCTTGTACAAGCTACTGTTGTGTTCACCAAGATCATATCATCCATATAGGCCCTGATTGGAGGGAGGCGCAGCCCATCCTGCTGTCTCTCCCCGCCGACGACCCACTGTGATGCTCTAATCACACGCTCCATCGCCACTGTAAATGCAAACGGGGAAATAGTACACCCTGCCGTAATGCCCATCTCTAGTCTCTGCCATGTTGGCGTAAAGTCTGCTGTACTAAAACATATTCGGACATCTTGGAAATATGTTTTCACTAAATTTACTATTGATCCTGGAATTCTAAAGAAATCAAAAGCACTCCAAATAAGACTATGTGGCACAGATCCAAATGCATTTGCCAGGTCCAAAAACACTACGTGCAAATCTTTTCTCTTGGGCTTGGCTGTCGGAATCTAGTGCCATATTACACTAATGTGTTCTAAGCAACCGGCGAAACCTGGGATTCCTGCATTCTGCACTAGGAAAGGTTTAGTGGGACATGGGCCAAACATGTGTAGGAAAGAACTGCAGATGCCGGTTTAAATCGAAGGTAGACACAAAATGCCGGAGTAACTCAGCGGGACAGGCAGCATCTCCGGAGAGAAGGAATGGGTGATGAGACCCTGCGGACTGATGGTCTGTCTGTCTGAACTTCATCAGTCTGAAGAGGGTCTTGACCCGAAACGTCACCCATTCCTTCTCTCCAGAGATGCTGCCTGTCCCGCTGAGTTACTCCAGCATTTTGTGTCTACCTTGGGCCAAACATGGGCAGGTGTGACTAGCGTGGATGGGTCACCTTGGTTGGCATGGGCAAACTGGGCCGAAGGGCCTGTTTCCATGCTGCATGAATCTATGACTATGACTCTGTGAAATGTGTTGTGTTTTCCTGATGGCAATTGGCCATTGGCTAGGGTATATATTTCACACCATCTAGCTGGCAATGGAAGGCAGGATATTTGTCTGTACAACTTCAGTTTATTGCTTTAACAATGCCTTGTTGATTTCGTGATAATGTACTTCTTTCAACGTATTAGTAAAAATGAAACTAAACTAAACTAAACTAAACTAAATTTCCTTAATGTAAGTGGCCATAGCACTGGCTGCGGACTAGGAGAATCAGGATGTTTTTCCCCCTCACAATTCACACTTTGTGAGTTCATCACTCCTAACCTCTTCCTGGAACTCCACCGACCATTGGACAATTTATCTTCTCATGAAACCTGGAATTGGAAATTCCTCTCTCCTCAACAATCTTCCCTCCCCCCCCCACATTCCTTCCTCTCTTCCCACCTATTTGTCCTACCTTGTTTTCCTCCACTATGGCTTTGTGTTGCAGACTTCGGCTGACAGGAGATAGACACAAAAAGCTGGAGTAACTCAGCAGGTCAGACATCATCTCTGGAGAAAAGGAATAGGTGATGTTTCGGGTCGAGACCCTTCTTCATTCTGAATGAATTCCATGTATGTTGAAAGTACTATATGTTTAAATATCCATTTGATTTCTTTCCAAGTGTTACTCTGTTCCTTCATTCTCGAATGCGTTCTCAAAGTTTTTGTATATTCTTCAGTCTGAAGAAGGGTCTGGACCCAAAACGTCACCTATTCCTTTTCTCCAGAGATGATGTCTGACCCGCTGAGTTACTCCAGCTTTTAGTGTGTGTCTTCGGTTTACATAGAAACATAGAAACATAGAAAGTAGGTGCAGGAGTAGGCCATTCAGCCCTTCGAGCCTGCACCGCCATTCAATATGATCATGGCTGATCATCCAACTCAGTACCTGCCTTCTCTCCATACCCCCTGATCCCTTTAGCCACAAGGGCCACATCTGACTCCCTCTTAAATATAGCCAATGAACTGGCCTCAACTACCTTCTGTGGCAGAGAATTCCACAGATTCACCACTCTCTGTGTGAAATAAAACGTTCTCATCTCGGTCCTAAAAGACTTCCCCCTTATCCTTAAACTGTGACCCCTTGTTCTGGACTTCCCCAACATCGGGAACAATCTTCCTGCATCTAGCCTGTCCAACCCCTTAAGAATTTTGTAAGTTTCTATAAGATCCCCCCTGCAGATGCTAGTTTAAACTAGCATCTGCAGTTCCTTCCTACACACTCCAGCTGACTCTTGTCAATCAGAGTACCAGTGGGTGTGAAACCGAGAGACAACAAAATTCAATGAGCTTTGCTGTTAAAAATTCATGAATATTTGGGAAATTGTTTATTTTAAGTTTAGCAATCTCAAAGCAGCCCTGTTGCCAGGAATACACCTCCAGGCTTGAATGCAGGCATTTGGATAAGTAAGGTGGGTTATCATGCAAGGTAACCTGGTTTAATTTAAATAAATTAATTTGCATGTGTCTGTATGACACGTGTGATTATAATCCCTGAAATGAAACATCTGAGTTTGGCTTGAAATGAATATTTTCCAGTTTGTTTTCAAGGAAATTGAAGAAGCAAACACATTTGGCATGCAGTTTGAGTTCAGATCACCAGGGGGGTTATGCTGTTGTAGCCTCGTCCTTAAGCATAAAATATTCAGTTCTTACAAGATTGACTGGAACCAAAGTAACCTGAGTATCTAAGGCAAGGCCCTAAACCTTAACACAATCCACTCACAGAAATCAGGTGGACGAATTAATTCAATAAACCATTACTTGAAAAGAACATAGTAATATTGTTGGATTATGGTGCACTAATTGCTTTGTTTTTAAATAACTGACTTTTTAAATATCATGCTCTAAGATGTATACAAGATCATAACGGTATATAAAAAATTGATTCTTTATTTCAATCTTATTTAAGTCCCTCTGGTGAGAGTAAGGAATTGGGATTGATGGGGTTGTCTTGAGAGTTGCCATAGACCAACGGACCCAACAGTCTCATTCTATCTCTTAAGAAAATGAGAGAACATATACAAAAACTTTGAGAATGGATCCGAGAATGAAGGAACGGAGTAAACACTTGGAAAGAAGTCAAATAGTACTTACAACATACACGGAATTAACGGTTGTTGCTTTGAAATTATACTCAACCTGTAAACTTTCTTCCTTCCCCACCCCTACTTACAATCAATCTGAAGAAGGGTCCCAACCCGAATCGTCACCCATCCATGTTCTCCAGGGATGCCGCCTGACCCCTCTGGGTTACTCCAGCACTTTGTGTTATTTTTTTGTAAACCAGCTTCTGTGGTTCCTTGTTTCTGCCTGCTGTAATACCTGTTTACAATCATTGACGTTTTGAAAAGTATATAAGATCATGATTGCTTTAGATAAGATAAATACATGGCAGCAGTCCCCGTGAGCAGATGGTTTAGCTGGGAGTGTAGGTTTGAAATTTGGGAAAAATGTGCAGTAAGAATATTAGGAAAACTTGCTTCATGTTGAGTAAAGATGCAATCTGGAATTCATTGCCTGCCAAAATGGATCTTTTCATAGATGCTGCCTGATCCAATGAGTTCATCCAGCATTTTGGGTTTTGTTCAAGATTTCAGCACCTGCGGTTTCATACATCTTTGTCTGTGTTGGGCGTTGCTAGTGGCAGGGCTTGTAGATGTGCCCAGCCAGTCAGGATGTGCTTATGTTGAGAGAAACATTGCATCAGTGTATCTATGACTTTCAGATGAAATTGCTATTCTAATACAGATAAAGAGATTTACATAAAGTTAGAAAATTAGACATTGAGTCCAGCAGGCTGCAATGTGCCCATCAGAGAATGCAGGGTTGTCCTTCAAGCTTGCATTAATTAGTCCTTGTAACAATGCAGGAAGCCACAGGCTAAAATGTCAGAGTTTCACTTGGGCTATCTCTCACACCTCTCTCCCATTTCTTGATCCCTCTGACTCCATCACAGGGACAGACTATCGACGATCTACTACAAACCCGTCAACTTCCACAGTTATCTGGACTACACCTTCCCACCTTCTCCCACCCTGCCTTTTGTTAAAACGCTATCTCCTACTTTCAATTGCTCCATCAAAGCTGCATTTGCTCCCAAGCTAAGACTTTCCATTCTAGGACATCCAAAATGTCCTCTTTTAGTAAATATGGTTTACCATTCCCCCACCCCCCCACCGCTGTCATAGATGGATCCCTCACTCGTGTCTCCTCTGTGTCCCGAGGTTCTGCTCTCGATCCTCCTCTCTCCAGATGGAACAAGGATAGAATTGCCCTGGACCTCATCTTTCACCCCACCAACCACCCAACAAATTTCTCTGCCATTTCCATCCCCTCCGCACCTTCTGTCTTTTCATATCTCGTCTTTGTCCAACCATCTGCCCATCAAAATCAGCTCACCTATATCCACCTATTACTTGCCAGGCCATGTCCTGCCACTCTTCTCTTCTAGCTTTCTTCCGCCCTCCCCCCACCACTATAATCAGTCTGAATAAGGGTCCTGACCTGAAATGTCACTGATGCAAGTTCTCCACAGATGCTGCCTGACCTGCCGAGTTACTCCAGCACTTTGTGTCTTTTTTTTGTAAACCAGCATCTGCAGTTCCTTGGTTATACATTATAGGTCAGAGTGCATGGCGAATAATCTTGAAATCTGTTTTTTTTTTCTGCAAGTGATCATCAGAATTCCAAACGTTCTCCCTTACCAGGCTAGCTCAGTCAGTTCAGGTTGTTAATGTGCAGAACAATTCTCCCATTTTTCTCCATTTCAATCCTCAGTCTCAGTGACAGATTGTATAATTAGAAGCCATGTCCCTGACAACTTTGTGCGGTGCTTAGCTCAATTAGAACTGTCAAAATCTAATTTGCTGGTGACAATTCTTGGATATTAACAGTGGGAGATTTGCATCTCTTTGCCTTTAACCTTATTTAAACCTCAGCAGTGAAAGATGTTCTCACAGTCAAATGTCATTTCCTTTATCTGAAGTTTTGATGCCACATCTGAAGCCTATATACAATGGCTTGCTGATGTAGGAACTTGCTGAGCTCCCCGGAATCTCCATAAGGAGGTCTAGGACTGCAGTGCAGCAAAGAATTGGCCAGCAGAACAGTAAATAATTTTGTGACCTGATAATTCTCAATGGAGTCCCGAAACGTAAAGGCATTTATGTTGAGGAACCCCAGTAATTCAGTGCAGAACTTTGGCATTTCCTGGCAAAATCCAAGTCACTGAGCTTTCCTCTCTAAATTTCTAGAAAGGCTGTAAATTCCTGCTCTCTCTAAGGATAATCATGGCAATCGTGACACTATTTTAGCAAAAAATGTTACTGAATCAGCATTGTCGAATGGGGTATAGCTGATATTGATGTTTGAAATAGAAGTACCATACGGATGCATTCTTCATGATCTTGGGTCAAAGCATATTTCTTGGATCAAATCTGGTGTACTTTGACTTAGCATTTTCTATGTTCAACTGAAAAGTGCTTGTGTTGACAACAAGCTCAAAGTGATTTGAATTCCCACTTACTGTGTGCGTGTTTCTTCCCATCAATGCAAAGTACTACAATATATTACAATAACTTTTCACAATTTGACAGAACTTAGATAAAGTTCATCATGACAAATTCTTGCATTTGACCCGAACATGGGTAAAACTTGGAATTCCTTCAATATTTGATTTTGGATCATTGCAAGATTTATTTCTTTAACATATTCAGTTCCCTGTCTATGAATAAGTGGTATTAATTGCATTGTACAGTTTCATAGCATATTCAAAGCATATATTAGATTAAAAAGGACAGACAGTTTCTCTAAAATGTCATCCTCTGTACTATTTAACATATACTGTACAATAAATCTGGGAACATGAGCAACTCACTTAGCTCCTCAAACCTCTTCTGTGATTCAATGAGTTCAAGGCTGATGCGTGGCCTAATTTCAGATACATGTCTTTATCTCTATCCTTTTTTTAAGGTTAACAAAAATCAATCAACCTTGAATTTAACATTATCAAATGACCTAACACGTGTTGCAATTTCGGGAAGGGAATTCCAAATTTCTATTGTACCTTGAAACTTCACTCCTGAAAGCCCTGTTACTAATTGCTAGATGATATACATATATATCTAATGCCAGACACTACATAATATTAATTCCCCTTAAAATCGTAAAAACTGCAATCAACCTTTAAACTTCTTCATTGCAGGGACTGCAACCTTAGTTTGTGTAATCTCTCCCTGGTCTCTGGAAGTTGAGTTTCATTCTGGATAGCTCGCAACAAAAGCTTTTCACTGTACTGTACCTCGCTCGGTACACGTGACAATAAACTAAACTCAACTGAACCCTCGAAAGTCAACATTGTGACTGGAGCTGCTCACAGTGCTGCATCTGTGGACTTCTACACACATGGTCTCCTCTCCTCCTGACGGGAAGACTAGGATTCCGTGAGTCGTTCTGGTTTTACTTCACCTGCCCATGACACCTCAGTTATCTGTGCAGCCACTTTGGACCTACTGCTGATAGAAATTTAACAAACTCCATTCAGTGGGATAGCTTATTGGATTGGTGCGTCATTTGGTTTGGTGTTGAGCCAGTTGCAGCAAGAGTTATCAAGGTTCTCTCCTTGATCTATCTGAATTAGTTGGTTTCAAGAGCAGTGAAATAGTTATAAAATGAAACATCCACCAAGTAAAGTTGATATTGCTAATAGAAGGAGTTATTTATCACTTTGGACTAATCTTTTTGGAAATGTTTCTCTTACTTTCTTTTTAAAGTCATGAGAACATTTAGAAGTCTTCCTAAAGAACTTCCTTAGAGAACTTCGCCAACCTGAAATGGAAGGGGCTATTTTAAGCTGGAGATTGGCAGATTTGTGATTGGTGTGGGTGCCAAGGGTTATGGGGAGAAGGCAGGAGAATGGGGTTGAGAGGGAAAGATGGATCATCCATGATTCAATGGCGAAGGAGACTTGATGGGCCAAATGGCCTAATACTGCTCTTCGAACTGATGAACTTATGGAGGTGGTAAGATGGGTTTCTTTGTGATTTATTTGCTATAGTCAGAAAGGGTGGAGGGAAAACAGGCAGCCCATGATGTCAGGTTTATACAAATCCAGATCCACTGAAAGAGTACCAGAAGGTCAGTCTCTGGTTTAGTTTAGAGATGCAGAGTGGAAGCAGGCACTTCGGCCCACAGATTCCACGCCGACCAGCAATCCTTCTATACTAGTTTTATTCTATAGACAACTAGGGACAATTTACAGAAGCCAATTAACTTACAAACCTGCATGACTTTGGATTACGGGAGGAAACCGGAGCACCTGGAGAAAACCCACGCGGCCGCAGGGAGAACGTACAAACTCCATACAGACAAGTATCCATAGTCAGGATTGAACCCGGGTCTCTGGTGCTGCAAGACAGCAACTCTACCACTGCGCCAATGTGCTGCCCCAATTTAAATCTTCAGTCAATAAATTCTGGAAGTAATACATCAAGAACTTTGTTCACAAAATGCTGGAGTAACTCAGCAGGTCAGGCAGCATCTCAGGAGAGAAGGAATGGGTGACGTTTCGGGTCGAAACCCTTCTTTGTGTGCTCTGTGGGATATTTTTTTTTAATCCCTCAAGCTACCTTCAGTTCAAGGTGCTCTAGTTTACGGAGAAACCTGTAAAATGGCTGGTGAGCTTTTGCAGTGCTGCAGTCTGATTCCGCATTGCCACATGGTTTATGTCAATTTTAAATGCTAAGGTCTTTGACATCACAGCATTAATCATTAACATTCTGGATCTGATGTTTCTGACGCTTCCCTCAGCCAAATGCATAGACAATACCTTATCTTTTGGCAATCTTGTCAGTTAAAATCAACAAAGTCAAATCTTTCCTGGCCATAATTCTCAATTTCAGGGTGAAGTATAGCAGACGACAGACAGATGCTTGTTCCTGTAAGGTTATGTCCTGATGGTAAATTCAAAAATTCCATTCTCAACAACATCCTTAGTTAGTTTATTTCAGTACCTGAAGAAGAGTGAATGTATATGCTAGAATAGCCCAGTTAGGGTGGCACATTGGCGCAGCGGGAGAGTTGGTGCCTTACCGCACCAGACACACTGGTTCGATCCTGACTATGGGTGCTGTCTGTACAGAATTTGTACATCCATAAGTTACAGGAGCAGAATTAGGGCATTCGGCCCATCAAGTCTACTCCGTCATTCAATCATGGCTGATCTATCTTTCCCTTCCAAACCCATTCTCCTGCCTTCTCCCCATAACCCCTGATACCCTTACTGATCAAGAATCTATCAATCTCTGCCTTAAAAATATCCATGGACTTGGTCTCCACAGCCGTCTGTAGCAATGAATTCCACAGATTCACCACCCTCTAATTAAAGACATTTTCAATGTGATCACATGAGTTTTTTCTGGATGCTCCGGTTTCCTCCTACACTCCAAAGATGTACAGGTTTGTAGGTTAATTGGCTTTAGTAAAATTGTAAAATTGTCCCTTGTGTGTAGGATAGTGTTAGTGTTTGGGGCGATCGCTGGTTGGCATGGACTCGGTGGGTCGAAGGGCCTGTTTCCCTGCTGTATCGTTAAAGTCTAAAGCCCAAACATTAGCAGTTTCAGTTGTTGAGGGCCCTGACATTAGCACTGTCTTTCTGGTGCAGTTTGTGCTTCTTTTAGCTTCTTTGGAGGTCCAATATATTGAGAAATATAATGAATACCTTGCTGACCCCTTTTCCTTACTGAGCAACAAAATTACCTGTGATAACTTGTGATAAACAATGCATCCTAATTGTGATAAAGCTAAGCTATGCCTCCTATCTTTAACAGCATTCACTGACCAAATTCTCAGGATTCACTTTCCCACTTGTTGCCTCTCGTCCATACTGTGCCTTTGGGAATTTTTAGGATTTTTTTTTCTTTCCGCACCTGTGTTTAGCTTATGCGCAACCACCTGCAAAAAAAGGGATTGCCAGTTAATATTATGCAGAGACATTAGTATAAACTGTTATCATGATCAGACTTAATTATCTGATGGATGGTTTTCCTTCAATAAAATCTGACTGATTTTCATTCTGTGGAAAATCAATAGAATTCCATTTAGGGCAGCAACACAACAGATTGTGTGACAAATGCAAATGGCATGGCAACATAAATGGTTGAAATATAGTGGCACAGTGCATGTTACATTCAACATTTACACAAGTGGCTTAAGGGTACAGTAAATTTTGACAATGGATATCAATAGAAGAAAAAATCTAATTGATTCTATGACAGATGGGGGAAATATTGTCCATCTGGGAAAGATAAAAATTATTCCCATTAACACTCCAAGTTTGAAAATCAGATAGCCTATCCTTAATAGTTTCCTTGTTGATCTGATCCCACAGAAAGACAGATTAATCTTCTATTTAATAACATGCAATCTCTCGTTTTCTTCTTCGCCTGTCATTCCTAATAGATGAATAATTAATTTCAAGAGATAACATGGAGAAAGGTGAGACATATGTTACAAAGCTGTTGATGAAAGATAACCTTTCAACCGCTCGCTGTAACTTGCCAATATTCCTAAAACCACAAAGAGTTCCTCCATCTGCACCATTAATGCTATTTCCATTTGTCATACAATCTGTCAACATGGTCTCTCTCAATGAAGACCAATACTCCTGTGCCATATCTGAGCATCATTATTTGTCTTCATTAGTTGGGTATTGGCTTTAGCCTAACTTTACTTGGAATCCATCTCGCTTCCTCCTCTCAATACATTGTTTAGAAACGTTGAATTCAGTCCGTGTAATGCTGCAAGAAGTTATTGCCAATTGGAACAGTTAAAAATAGTGCTTTCTCAGCTGACAGACATGTATACATAAGGTACATCAGGATAGTGGTTAGTGCAAGAGCAATCCGGCGCCTTGAATTAATGACCTGATGACATGGATTCAAATCCCACCATGTCATCTGGAAATAGACACAAAAAACGCCGGAATAACTCAGGCAGCATCCTGAGGCAGCATCTCTGGAGAAAAGGAATAGGTGACATTTTGGGTTGAGACCCTTCTTCAGACTCATCTGGAAATTTAGATTGTGGATTAAAAAAAAAAAGTAGTGGTAACAGAGACTTTTAATGTTTCTTTAGGGAAGAAAATCAGCTGCTTTTTCCAGATCTCTGGATTTTATAACTTCAGACTCATGGTCTGCTCACAACTACCCTTTGAAAAGCACTGAACAGTACATCAAAATAATAATATGAATAAAAAGGAAATGGGCAATCCAGCATAACCCAGGCAACAGATCCCGACAGGGTAATATTCTCTGTACAGGAAGGAACTGCAGATGCTGGTTTAAACTGAAGATAGACACAAAAAGCTGGAGTAACTCAACGGGTCAGACAGCATCTCTGGAGAAAAGGAATAGGTGACGTTTTGGGTCGAGACCCTTCTTCAGTCTAAGAGTCAGGGGAAAGGGAAATGAGAGATATAGACGGTGATGTAGAGAGATATAGAACAAATGAATGAAAGATATGCAAAAAAGTAACGATGATAATGGAAACAGGCCATTGTTAGCTGTGGTGTAGGTGAGAATGAGACTCAACAATGAGACTTAATGAGACAATGAGACTCAACAAGACGACTTTGAAGTCTGAGTCGGAAGAAGGGTCTCGACCCGAAATGTCATCCATTCCTTCGCTCCAGAGATTCTGCCTGTCCCGTTGAGTTACTCCAACATTTTGTGTCTAAGACTACTTTGAAGCTGGTTCTAGCCTGGTCATCTCTGGAAAGCTGACTGGGAAGTGGTGCCTAAACAGGGGGATTGAGGGAGCTGGCCAGCAGATCAGTAAAGCAACAACCTGACTTCATCATACAGGATCTTTCAGCGTAATCTCTGGATATTTCCTGTCACATCAATAAGACATATCCATCAGTGATTAGACGGAGTCTGGAAGACGTGGATTTGGGGCTTTGGGCCTCGTGAAGCTAGATGCCTTCAGGTTAAATATCAAAAAAGAAACCTGCTAAATAGCATTTACCAACTTCTTTCTGCTGAGGAATCCGTATTGAAAATCACTTGTAAAGAAGCTCTGAGAGTAGCTAGCACCAGCAAGAAATGGGAAACCATGGATGCTAAGCAACAGAAGTAGCAAACAATAGACAAAGCAAGACTGTCATCCAAGTTCAGGAGATCAAGTAATCTTGAAATTGAACATTTTTTGCTTACAGAGATATTTAAAGATGAATTACAGTATGTCTAGAAACTGAAAATGTATTTATTTTAATGCAAAAAGGAGTGTGTGCGTTGAGATCGCAGCTGAAGAGGTACAAGATATTAACTGGATTTTAAATGTAATGGATGCAGGAAACAATTGTGTTTGATGGCATTGTGCTGCAATACAAACTGTACTGAGTCGAATCCCACAAAATGTGTTATCTGCAGACTTTGTACCTATATATCATGCCTCACTCAACCCAAAGACAGAATACACAGTGAAAATGTCCCCCCCCTTGGGCTGGAGTGAGCAAAATACAAATAGTTCATTTTATTGTTCCAACACTATATCAAACAGAGATAGAAATGCACATGAGAAAACTGATGAAAACTCCGAAGGCAAAAAAATGCAATCTATTCTTTGAATTTTGCATTACTTGCACCAAGTTAGTTCATATAATGCTCCCTGCAGGGTAAGCTGCTGCCAAGTGATATTCATTCCAACTGAGAATCGCTTCATTTCTTGCGTAAAAAAGGTAACATCATGGGATGGCGTTTAAATTATGAAGAGGTTTGATTTCTCTGAAATGGAGGAAATGTTTCTGGTTGCAGGGGATGGCAAAGTACTAAATTCATCGAGGAATTCAGGGAAAAAAATATTTATGCATCGAGTGGTGATAATGTGGAAGAAGGGGCAGTTGAGGTAAATAGCACCAGATGAATTTAAGGATCAGTACATGAGGAGAAAGAAGTAGAAGAATATGTTAGACACAAAATGCTGGAGTAACTCAGTGGGACAGGCAGCATCTCTGGGGAGAAGGAATGGGTGAGATTTTGAGTCGAGACCCTTCTTCAGACATATGTTGCTTGGATGAGGGGCAGATGCACCAACTGATTAAGCTGAATGGTTTGTTTTCAGTGTTCATTTTTTTAGACAAAGAGATGTGTAACAACAACAACAACAACAACAACAATGCATCCTGAGCAAAACACACAAAGTGTTGGAGGAACTCAGCGGGTCAGTTGGTATCTGTGGAGGGAACAGTCAGGAGCCTTTCTACAGGCTGGGTTGTCTATCCATTCTCTCAACAGATGCTTTCTGACCCATTGAGTTCCTCCAGCACTTTGTATTTTGCTCAAGATTCCAGCATCTGCAGTTCCTTGTGTCTCCAACAGTACACCGAGATTGGGTCCCCAAATGTTGATGATGCATGAAAAGAGTTTAGGGGTTCTGTGAGTTCTTTAGATTGTTGACTTTTTAACCAGATCTCTGCTTTTTTTTTCATTTTTTCAATTTAGTACTATTTTTACTTGGTACAACAGCAAATAGATGTTTTCTTGTCAAACGCAAATTGGAGGGAACAGAACCTCATATTTCACTTGGGTAGCTTACAACTCAACGGTATGAATATTGATTTCTCTAACTTCTAGTAAACCTTGCCTTCCCTTTCTCTCTGTCCCACCCCCACCGTAGTTCTCTGACTTATTCAACTGTCCTCTTGATTAATTTTGCTGCTTGTATGCTTTGTCACCTTCCCCTCAGCCAACAATGAACGTTTCCTTGATCACCATCTGCTTTGATCTGTCATTTTTCACACTTTACCCATCCATATCACGTCTCTCACTCCCATGACTCTCAGCCTAAAGAAAGGACTCGACCCGAAACATCACCCATTCCTTCTCTCCAGAGATGCTGCCTGTCCCGCTGAGTAACTCCAGTATTTTGTGTCTATTTACGGGGTAAACCAGCATCTGCAGTTCCTTCCTATACTTTTCTTTACCAGTACAGTAAGACAAATGTCATTTGGATTAGTAACACTGTTTTACAGAGGTTGGGATGGAGATTCCAAAGGATTAATTCAGTAATGCAATGGATGGTTAAATATCATTGTCATGGTGAACATCATTCAGTTATATTTTAAATTCTGTTATTAATTGTTTTGATTTCCAAAAAGTGGGAAAGTTTAAATTCATCAGTGGCTTTGTGAGCTGCTTCAGGGAATTGCACAGCTGAACTGACAAGGTTTATTCTCAGGTTACCTCACATAGTCTAAGGTGAATCGACTAATCAGTTGGTACCACTCCATTGAGTAATGCACCTCTTAATCTAATGCTTAAACATTATTAAATGCATGGAAGTGGAGGAGTTAGATAGGATGCGTTTGCGGTTGTGGACTCATGGTCGCTGAAGATTTACAAATATTCAGAAATTCTATTCCCTCTCCAAATCTGGTGATATTAATTTTGGCCTGGAATCAGGCTGATGAAGACCGTTCGTCTGATGAGAGAACAGGGTGGTTTGAACACGTGGCCTCAATAATATATTCTCAGTCCATCTTCCCATCATAAATAACAGGAAAACAGGAAGCAGCTGTGAGGCAGGAGAGGCAGAATGGACCAGAAGGAAGGACAGGACATGGAATCCCAGGTTAGGGCAGATCTAGACTTTCCTTCTGGAGCCCCATTCAAGAACTAATTCTCCTCAGAGTGCACCCCCTCCCCAGGCACCTCTCCTGCAACCGCAGGAGATGCAACACCTGTCCCTATACCTCCTCCCTTGACTCCGTCCAAGGACCCTGACAGTTCTTTCAGGTTAGGCAGAGGTTCACTTGCACCTCCTCCAATCTCATCTATAGTATCCGTTCTTATACATTAGCGTGACCAAACGCACACTGGGCTATTGTTTTGCTGAACACCTTTGCTCAGTCCGTTTGGATCTACCTGATCTCCTGGTTGCTAAACACTTTAATTCCCCTTCCCATTTCCACACAGACCTTTCTGTCCTAGGCCTCCTCCATTGTCAGAGTGAGGCTAAATGCAAATTGGTGGAACAGCATCTCATATTTCGCTTGGGCAGCTTACAGCCCAAGGGTATGAATATTAATTTCTCTAACTTCATGTAACCCTAGCATTCCCTCTCTCTCCTTCCCTTCCTCACCCAAGCAGCTTTCCATTCTCACCTAACAAACAGCTAACAATGGCCTGTTTCTTTTATCATTGTTATTTTTTTTTACATATCTTTCATTCATTTGTTCTATTTCTCTCAACATCACCGTCTATATCTCTCATTTCCCTTTCCCCTGACTCTCAGTCTGAAGAAGGGTCTCGAACCAAAACGTCACCAATTCCTTTTCTCCAGAGATGCAGTCTGACCCACTGAGTTATTCCAGCATTTTGTGCCTATCTTCGGTTTAAACCAGCATCTGCAGTTCCTGTCTACACACTAGTTCTCGTCAGTCAGATCAACTGGCTGAAAAACCGCAATATTTTTCCTGTTCGAACACACAGTTAAAATAACAGTCAAGATCCAATAACGTCATGGGGAGCTTATGGAAGAAAAATAAAACCCTCTGGCATTAGCAAGAGGTTCATCATGCTTGCTCAGAAGCAGATTAAAATCATTGCCTTCGGGCTCAGGTGACTTTCATAAGTGATTTTAACCTACAACATACAATTTCCACTGGGCCATTTGCGTTAAAATTGCCATTAATGTTTTCAAAGTAATAACGGGAAGCGATTAGCATATTAAAACCCCAGTGTTATAATCATCTCAGCAGATGGATGTGGAAACCATGAATCATCGAGACATAGAATCATGCAGCACAGAAACAGACTTTTGTCCCACTGTGTCTGTGCCTGCCATCAAGTTCTTATCTATACTAAGATAGACACAAAATGTTGGAGTAACTCAGCGGGTCAGGCAGCATCTCCGGAGAAAAGGAATAGGTGACATTTTGACAACCTTCTCCAGACGTGGTGTATTCATACTAATCTACACTCAGCCTGTAACCTTCTGTACCATAGTATTCAAGTTGATCATTTAAATATTACTTCAACATGATAAGAATATCTGCCTTCACCACTCCCTCAGGCAACTTGTTCCAGATTTTAACCACACTTTAAGTGAGTAAATTTATTGCTCAAAATTCGCACTAAATCTCCTCTCCATACTTTGAACCTCGGCCCTGTGGTCACAGGCACCTCCGTTAAAGGGAAAAGGTTCTCCTATATACCTAGTCTATGCCTCTCATCATTTTGTAGACCTCAATTAGGTCATTGCTCGGCCTTCTCTACGTCAAGACAAACATACCTAGTCTGTCCAGTCAGTAGTCACAAATGAAATGTTTCATCCTAGGCAAGAGCTAAGTGGAACTCCTCTGCACGCAATCTTTAGTGCAATCTTTAGACATTAGGCATTAGAGATACAGCATTGGAGCAGGCCCTTCGGCCCACCGAATCCATGCCGACCAGTGTTCCCTGTGTACTAACACTATCCTACAATTTACAATTTACAATTTTACCGAAGTCAATAAACCTACAAACTTGTACGTCTTTGGATTGTGGGAGGAAACCAGAGGACCTGGAGAAAACCCATGCAGTCACAGGAAGAACGTACAAACTCCGTACAAACAGCACCCATAGTCAGGATCGAACCTGGATCTCTGGCGCTGTAAGGCAGCAACTCTACCGCTACACCACTGTACCACCCTAAATCAGTCCTTGGAGTGTGAAACCATAACTGCACATACCCATACAATTGTGGATGCACAAACAAATATTTTATGTAGTTGCACCGAACCTCGCCACTCTTAAATTTTATACCACAGCTAATGAAGACAAATCTTCTGTTTGCTATCATAACTAATTTTTCTACCTGGTTACTATGTTGGGGGAACGTTTGAGATGTGGACCAAGGTTCTTCTGCCTCACACTATTTACTTGGACTCTATTTGCCTACCCAATGCCACATTTCTCAATTTGATCAATTTATGAATATATTTTGCCACTGAAGGCGATCTTCCTCACTGTCAACAACACAACCAATTTTTATGTCTTCTGAAAACTTGTTACTAATACCTCCTACATTTACATCCAGATCATTGATGAATGTAACAAACATTAAGGATCCTAACACAAATTTATATGATACGCCACCTGGCACAGGCTTCGACTCAAGAAAAAAATTGACCATCACCTTCCGCCTCCAATAATTAAGGGCATTTCAAGATCAATTTTGGTAATGGGATAGAAACATAGACACATAGAAAAATAGGTGCAGGAGTTGGCCTTTTGGCCCTTCGAGCCAGCAACGCCATTCAATATGATCATGGCTGATCATCTGAAAATCAGTACCCCATTTCTGCCTTTTCCCCATATCCCTTGATTCTTTTAGCCCTAAGAGCTAAATCTAACTCTCTCTTGAAAATATCCAGTGAATTGGCCTCCACTGCCTTCTGTAGCAGAGAATTCCACAGATTCACAACTCTTTGGGTAAAAAGGTTTTCCTCATCTCGGTCCTAAATGGCCTACCCTTATTCATAAACTGTGGCCCCTGGTTCTGGACTCCCCCAACATCGGGAACATTTTTCCTGCATCTAGCCTGTCCAATCCTTTAAGAAATTTTAATGTTTCTATAATATCCCCCCTCATCCATCTAAATTCCAGTGAATACAAGCCCAGTGGACCCATTCTTTCATAATACGTCAGTCCCGCCATCCCGGGAATTAACCTGGTGAACTGACACTGCACTCCCTCAATAGCAATAACGTCCTTCCTCTAATTAGGAGACCAAAATTAGGAGACCACAATACTCCAGATGCAGTCTGACTAGGGCCCTGTATAACTGCAGTAGAACCTCCTTGCTCCTAAACTTAAATTCTCTTGCAAATTCTCTTAACTTTCTTCACTGCTTGCTGTACCTGCATGCTTACTTTCAGTGACTGATGTACAAGCACATCCAGGTCTTGTTCCACCTACCCTTTTCCTAATCTGACACCATTCAGATAATAATCTGCCTTCCTGTTCTTGCCACCAAAGTGGATAACCTCACATTTATCCACATTATACTGCATCTGCCCACTCGGCCAACCTACCCAAGTCACCCTGCAGCCTCATAGCATCCTCCTCGCAGCTCACACTGCCACCCAGCTTTGTGTCATTGGCAAACTTGGAGATGTCACATTTAATTCCCTTGTCTAAATCGTTAATATATTTTGTAAATAACTGGGGGTCTATCTTTTGGAGCAATCTTCCATATAGGGGCTTTTCAAAGATCTCAATAAAGTCCATATACATCACATTAATGGCTATGTAGACTATCTGGGTAGCACAGTGGCGCAGTGGTGGAGCTGCTGCCTTACAGCGCCACAAACCCGGATTTGATCCTGACTACAGGTGCTGTCTGTACGGAGTTTGTGCGTTCTTCCTGTGACGGTGTGGATTTTCTCCGGATGCTCAGGTTTCCTCCGACACTCCAAAGATGTGCAGGTTTGTAGTTTAATTGGCTTCTGTAAATTGTCCCTAGTGTGTAGGATAGACAGTGTACAGGTAATCGTTGGTCGACGTGGACTTGTTGGGCCAAAGGGAAGTTTCCACGCTGTATCTCTAAACTAAACTAAACTAAACTAAACTAAACTAAACTAAACTAAACTAAACCAAACTATCCCTGATCAATGCCTATCTCTCCAGATTAGTCCTGTCCCTCAGAATTATTTTGACTAATTTCCCTAGGAGTGATTTTAGATTCAGCGGCCTATTATTACATAGATTCTTAGATACATAGACAATAGGTGCAGGAGTAGGCCATTCAGCCCTTTGAGCCAGCACCACCATTCAATGTAATCGTGGCTGATCACATGCTTTCCCCTGCTGCCTTCTTTGAATAAAGATATCACATTTGACAGTAGACAGTAGACAATAGACAATAGGTGCAGGAGGAGGCCATTCGGCCCTTCGAACCAACACCACCATTCAATGTGATCATGGCTGATCATTCTCAATCAGTACCCCGTTCCTGCCTTCTCCCCATACCCCCTGACTCCGCTACCCTTAAGAGCTCTATCTAGCTCTCTCTTGAATGCATTCAGAGAATTGGCCTCCACTGCCTTCTGAGGCAGAGAATTCCACAGATTTACAACTCTCTGACTGAAAAAGGCTTTCCTCATCTCCGTTCTAAATGGCCTACCCCTTATTTTTAAACTGTGGCCCCTGGTTCTGGACTCCCCCAACATTGGGAACATGTTTCCTGCCTCTAGCGTGTCCAGCCTCTTAAGAATCTTATATGTTTCGATAAGATCCCCTCTCATCCTTCTAAATTCCAGTGTATACAAACCTAGTCGCTCCAGTCTTTCAACATATGACAGTCCTGCCATTCCGGGAATTAACCTAGTAAACCTACGCTGCACGCCCTCAATAGCAAGAATATCCTTCCTCAAATGTGTAGACCAAAACTGCACATAGTACTCCAGGTGCAGTCTCACTAGGGCCCTGTACAACTGCAGAAGGACCTCTTTGCTCCTATACTCAACTCCTCTTGTTATGAAGGCCATGGCTTGTTATGGCTTTCTTCACTGCCTACTGTACCTGCATGCTTCCTTTCAGTGACTGATGCACGAGGACACCCAGATCTCGTTGTACGTCCCCTTTTCCTAACTTGACACCATTCAGATAATAATCTGCCTTTCTATTCTTACCACCAAAGTGGATAACCTCACACTTATCCACATTAAACTGCATCTGCCGTGCATCCGCCCACTCATAGCATCTTCCTCACAGTTCACACTACCACCCAGCTTTGTATCATCTGCAAATTTGCTAATGGTACTTTTAATCCCTTCATCCAAGTCATTAATGTATATTGTAAATAGCTGCGGTCCCAGCACCGAGCCTTGCGGTACCCCACTAGTTACTGCCTGCCATTCTGAAAGGGACCCATTGATCCCCACTCTTTGCTTTCTGTCTGTTAACCAATTTTCTATCCATATCAGTACCCTACCCACAATACCATGTGGTCTAATTTTGCCCACTAATCTCCTATGCGGGACCTTGTCGAAGACTTTCTGAAAGTCGAGGTAAACCACATCCACCGGCTCTCCCTGTCAATTTTCCTAGTAACATCCTCAAACAATTCCAGAAGATTAGTCAAGCATGATTTCCCCTTCATAAATCCATGCTGACTCAGAACGATCCTGTTACTGCTATCCAAATGCTCCCCACCACTGATGTCAGACTAACTGGACTATAATTTCCCGTTTTCTTTCTCCCTCCTTTCTTAAAATGTGGGATAACATTAGCTACCCTCCAATCCTCAGGAACTAATCCTGAATCTATAGAACATTGGAAAATTATTTCCCATGCGTCCACAATTTCTAGAGCCACCTCTTTAAGTACCCTGGGATGCAGACCATCAGGCCCTGGGGATTTATCAGCCTTCAGTCCTATCAGTCTACCCAACACCATTTCCTGCCTAATGTGGATTTCCTTCAGTTCCTCCATCAACCTGGGATCTCTGGCCATTAGAACATATGGGAGATTGTTTGTATCTTCCTTAGTGAAGACAGATCCAAAGTACCGGTTCAACTCGTCTGCCATTTCCTTGTTCCCCATAATAAATTCCCCTGCTTCTGTCTTCAAGGGACCCACATTTGCCTTGATTATTTATTTCCTCTTCACATACCTAAAAAAGCTTTTACTATCCACCTTTATATTATTGGCTAGCTTACCCTCGTACCTCATCTTTTCTCCCCGTATTGCCTTTTTAGTTATCTTCTGTTGCTCTTTAAAAGAGTCCCAATCCTCTGGCTTCCCACTCTTCTTTGCTATGTTATACTTCTTCTCTTTTATTTTTATGCTGTCCTTGACTTCCCTTGTCAGCCACGGGTGCCTCTTACTCCCCTTAGAATCTTTCCTCCTCTTTGGGATAAATTGATCCTGCAACTTCTGCATTATTCCCAGGAATACCTGCCATTGCTGTTCCACCATCTTCCCTGCTAGGGCCTCCTTCCAGTCAAATCTGGCCAGCTCCTGCCTCATGCCTCTGTAATCCCCTTTGCTATACTGTAATACTGACACTTCCGATTTTCCCTTCTCCCTCTCAATTTGTAGAGTAAATCATCATATTGCGATCACTGCCTCCTAATGGTTCTTTTACCTTGAGTCCCCTTATCAGATCAGGTTCATTACACAACACTAAATCCAGAATTGCCTTCTCCCTGGTAGGCTCCAGTACAAGCTGTTCTAAGAATCCATCTCGGAGGCACTCCACAAACTTTCTTTCCTGGGGTCCATTACCAACCTGATTTTCCCAGTCTACCTGCATGTTGAAATCTCCCATAACCACTGTAGCATTTGCGACATGCCAATTTTAGCTCCTGATTCAACTTACACCCTATGTCGAGGCTACTGTTTGGGGGCCTGTAGATAACTCCTATTAGGGTCTTTTTACCCTAACAATTCCTCATTTCCATCCATACTGATTCTATATCTCCTGATTCTATGCCACCCCTTGCAAGGGAGTGAATATCATTCCTTACAAACAGAGCGACCCCACCCCCTCTGCCCACCTGTCTGTCTTTTCTATACATTGTGTACCCCTGAATATTCAGTTCCCAGCCCTGGTCCTCTTGTAGCCATGTCTCTGTGATTCCCACAACATCATACTTGCCAATGTCCAACTGAGCCTCAAGCTCATCCACTTTATTTGTTATACTTCGCACATTTAAATACAACACTTTAACTTCGGTATTCACCTCCCCTCTCACACCGGTCACAATTGGCCCTGACCTTACTCTCTTATAGACAATATACAATAGATAATAGGTGCAGGAGGAGGCCATTCGGCCCTTCGAGCCAGCACTGCCATTCAATGTGATCATGACTGATCATTCTCAATCAGTAGCCCGTTCCTGCCTTCTCTTATCCCATCTAGAACTTCCCTTCCCATTTATTCGAGAGTCCTTTGCAATTTCTCCTGTATTCGCTTCCCCTTTAACTCCATCTTCATATTCCCAATTTGTCAACCCCTCCCCCCCACTACTTAGTTTAAAGCCACACGTAGCACATTTGCTGTCCTGCAATCATTTTATACATCGTCTGAGGCCAGAGAATGTTGAAGATTCCTGGCAGAGCCCCAGCAATCTTTCACAGCAATCTATGACACATCTCCCCAGGCCCTGGAGATTTACCTATCTTTAAGCCTATAAATACTTCTAATATTTTCTGCTTTTTTATGTTAAATAGTTATAGACCCCAACAGTCCTCCTCCCCGAACACTCTTAACTACCACACCCTTCTCCATCATGAATACAGTTTTCATTTAAGACCTCGTCTATGTTCAGTTGTAAATATAAGCAGTCAGAAGTATCTGAATTGCATTCCTTCAGATTCATGTACCAGCTTTTTTTTCCGAAGTTTGCACTTTGCATATCTTTTGATGCTGACAGTAAGAGCTGTTATGATCTGAAAGTTACTGTCTGCAAAAATGGTGGAAGCTGGGTTTACAGGACGCTCAAAATGGTTGTGCAAAGGTGCTTGATGGAAACTTACTTGCACGGATACAGGAGAGAAACAAGATTAGTTTAGTTTAGAGATACAGCGCGGAAATAGGCCCATTGGCTCACCGGGTCTGCGCCGATTAGCGATCCCCATAAACTAGCATTATTCTATACACTGGGGACAATTTACAATCTTTACCAAAGCCAATTAACCTACAAACCTGTACGTCTTTGGAGTTGGGAGGAAACCGGAGCACCAGGGGAAAACCCACATGGTCACAAGGAGAACGTACAAATTCCTTACAGACAGCACCTGTAGTCAGGATCGAACCCGGGTCTCTGGTGCTGTAAGACAGCAACTCTACCCCTGTGCCACCGTGCCATCTCTTTCGCTACCAGGATTCAGCATGGACTGATAGGGCTGAAAGGCCTCCCTCTTAACTGTAATAATTCTGTGATTCTCCGATTTTGTGTTACCAGCAGAGTCTTAATATAAGTTAAAGCCCTTTGTCTACTCAAGGGATGCTGATGATTGCTGCCAAGTAGTTTTGAATGGACTATGAAATGATTCTGTCGAAGTATTCTGAGCAAATTGCAGTGAAAAAGCACAATGAGTTGGGCTGGATCAATTGTCTCCGTTCAGAGAAAGGCATTCACTGTTGTTAACACAGCCTCATTGTAACTAATGGAAAATTGATCTATGTGGTCAAAGATAAGAAAACGTGTAAGCCATGATGAGTTGAACAATGATAATTGCCAGAGTGTGCAGAGAAAATCAAAAACTATAATGGTGTGCTGTTGAATGTGAAGTTTTTCTTTCTCCATTCTGTCTTCTTTAAAGATTCTCCTTCATTGCCCGCTCCATTGACCATCTCCCTTAATATCTTTTTATATACACTCTGTATAGAATATACTGTTTCTCTGCATTATATTTGCCTTTGAAAATTTTGATTTATATCCTCCCGCCATTAATGTTCGACATGGTGGCGCGGTGGTAGAGTTGCTGCCTTACAGTGCTTGCAGTGCCAGAGATCCGGGTTCGATCCCAACTATGGGTGCTGTCTGTACGGAGTTTGTACGTTCTCCCCGTTTTCGCGTGGGTTTTCTCCGAGATCTTCAGTTTCCTCCCACACTCCAGACATACAGGTTTGTAGGTTAATTGGCTTGATATAAATGTAAATTGTCCCTGGTGTGGATAGGATAGTGTTAATGTGTGGGGACCATTGGTCGGTGCGGACCCGATGGGCCGAAAGGCTTGTATCCGCATTGTATCTCTAAACTAAACTAAACTAATCTACAGTTATCTTCTGTATTCTGTCAGTATTATTGGCTGCATTTCATTTCCACAGCTTATCTTTAAATTATTTTGTAATCTCTATTACAGGATCAAAAGTCAACATTCTTCCAGTTTGGAGCTTCCATTCAGCAACAGGTTGGAGTGATGCTAACTATCATGGAAAGGTATGACTGGCACGAGTTTTCCATTGTAACCAGCACCTTCCCTGGATACCATGAGTTTATTGGTGTCTTAAAAACCACAATCAAAAATAGTTTTGCTCGCTGGGAGCTTCTCAGCACCATCACATTAGATGCTGTTGATGGGGATTCAAAGACTCAAATCCAGTTGAAGAGAATCCAGTCATCGGTTATCCTGCTGTACTGTTCGAAGGACGAAGCTGTTTTCATACTGGAGGAGGCCCGTTCCCTGGGGCTCACGGGCTTTGGCTTCATCTGGATTGTGCCCAGCTTGGTAACGGGTAACACAGACATCATACCTGAAGAGTTTCCATCTGGGCTGATTTCCGTGTCGTACGATGAATGGGACTACTCCATTACAGAAAGGGTGACGGATGCTGTTGGCATCATTGCCACTGCTGCTACTGCCATGATGGAGCAATTTGGATACATACCTGAAGCCAAAACAAGTTGCTATGGCCAGTTGGAAAGGAAGGTTCTTCCATTGTTTTCCTTGCACAAGTAAGTACCTGATGTTTTGCTTTTTTTGCTGATTTCACGTAAAATGTATATATAACCCTATATTAATACCAAACTGGTGTCATATAAGAAAACAGATATAGAATGGATGGATATTGTGGGAGAGAAAATTCTTCTTTATTGGTATAAGCCTGAAGGCATGGGTCCATGGCTTCATTTGGACTTTTAATCTAATTGTTGTTTGTAGCGAATGATTCCTCACACAGAAGTAAAGAAATTAATCAGTTATGGGACCTTTACCTTCTAGCAGCTGACTTCAAAGTAGGAATTTGAGAGACTTTGAAGTAAGGCTCTGCCATATTTCCTTATAGGGCTATGACTGGAATCAGGTTGCAGTGGGCAATGTCACAATATCTAGAATAAAGGAAGGGGGAATTGTTAAAATGCTCTTGCTACATTTTTATTGTGTTTGTATTAATAGTTTTAACACCTCTTCTGTTTTAAGAAGCCACTTGAAACACATTTTATACAGTGGGCAGGGAGTGGGAAATGACCAAAATAAAATGTCAAAGGACAAGTGGACAGTTAATCTATTCTCATTTTAGTGGAATTTTGTAGATTTTAGTTTCCTATCCTAATGTTGCTCAATATGAGGTTTTTCTTTGGTAATGCTCCTGTGAAGCACTTCTGTGTCAAAAGAATTACATAAATCCAGGCGGTTGCCATTGTCCAATGTGTCAATTTTCATTGACATCAGCAAATTGTCTCATTCACAACCCCTGTTCTGAACATGTGATGGAGTTCTATTGTAAACTCGGTCATGAGGAGGGGTAGCCTGCAAGGATATGGCATAGTTTCAAGGTATCTATGATTTCTTCTGAGTTTATTCCCAAATGCTATCTTTTGAAAATTCCTACCACATGACTTAGTATTGATACTCGTATTAGTTTATTACCGTCATGTGTATCGAAATATTGTGAAAAGCTTTTATTTGCTACAATGCCATGCGTGGTTACACTCAAGCCACACATGAGTACAACAGGTAAAGTGAAGAGAAAAATACCAGAATATATTTATTCAGCATTGTAGCATAATAGTTCCAGAGAAAAAGTGCACTGTCTGTAGTCAAGTCAAGTCAATTTTATTTGTATACAATACAATACAATACAATATATCTTTATTGTCATTATACCCAGGGGTACAATGAGATTGGGAATGCGCCTCCCATACGATGCAATAATTTAGGTAATTTAGACAGCAGCAACCCAACGAAACGAAACAGTTGTAACAGTTTTGGACAGGGTAAAGTGCAAGTTGATCTATGCGTTGTGGCCATCCGGCTCAGCAGGACCGGTTCATAGCAGCTATGGCCCTGGGGATGAAGCTGTTCCTGAGTCTGGAGGTGCTGGCGTAGAAAGCCTTGTATCGTCTGCCCGATGGAAGGAGTTCGAACAGACTGTTGCAGGGGTGTGAAGAGTCTTTGTGGATGCTGGTGGCTTTTCTGAGGCATCGTGTGTTGTAGATGCCCTCCAAGTCTGGTAGCTGTGTTCCGATGGCCCTCTGAGCTCTATGGACTACCCGCTGTAGAGCTTTCCTTTCTGCCTCCGTGCAGCTGAGGTACCACACAGGGATGCCATGCGTTAGGATGCTCTCTATGGTGCAGCGGTAGAAGGTCGTCAGCAGCTGTTGGGGTAGACCAGACTTTTTCAGTGTTCTTAAGTAGAACATTCTTTGTTGTGCCTTCTTGACCAGCGCAGCAGTGTTATTGGACCATGTTAGGTCCTCCGAAATGTGAGTGCCCAGAAACTTGATGCTGGACACTCTCTCCACACTGTCCCCGTTGATAGAGATCGGGGCATATTCCCCGTTATGTGACCTACGGAAGTTGATGATCAGCTCCTTGGTCTTGGTGGTATTTAGGGACAGGTTGTTATCTGAGCACCAGTCCGCCAGGTTCTGCACCTCCGCTCTATAGTTTGTTTCATCCCCGTTGGTGATCAGCCCGATCACTGTTGTGTCATCTGCAAACTTGACAATGGTGTTGGTGTCGAATGCAGGAACACAGTCGTGTGTGAAGAGGGAGTAGAGCATGGGGCTCAGAACACAGCCCTGTGGTGTGCCGGTACTCAGGGTGATAGTGGAGGACAGGTGCGGGCCCATTCTCACTGCCTGCGGTCGTTCCAGCAGGAAGTCCAGGATCCAGTCACATAATGACGAGCTGAGGCCTAGCTGGTGGAGTTTGGTGATGAGCTTGGTGGGGATGACCGTGTTGAACTTGGAGCTATAGTCTATGAATAGCATCCTCACGTACGTGCCCTGTCTCTCTAGGTGAGTCAGGACAGTGTGAAGAGCCAGAGAGATGGCGTCCTCTGTGGATCTATTTGCCCTGTATGCAAATTGATGTGGGTCCAGTGAGTCAGGGATGCTGGATTTGATGTGTGAGAGGACCAGTCTCTCAAAGCACTTCATGACTATTGGCGTTAGGGCAACCGGGCGGAAGTCGTTCAGGTTGGAGATCTTTGCTTTTTTCGGCACCGGAACTATGATAGCCGACTTCAGGCACTTGGGGACCATAGCCAGAGATAATGACAGGTTAAAGATCCTGGTGAATACCTCAGCCAGCTGTTCAGCACAGTCCTTCAGTACCCTTCCTTGAACTCCATCCGGTCCTGCAGCCTTGCGTGGGTTGACCCTTTGTAGAGCGCGTTGTACCTCCTGTGTGCTCAGTTGCAAGACCTGTCCCACCGCCTCGGCTGGGGTTCTTTCACTCAAGGTGGTTTTGCCAGTTTCAAAGCGAGCAAAGAAGGTGTTAAGCTCGTTGGTCAGTGCCATATCGCTGTGGGGGCAGGCAGGGCTGCTCTTGTAGCCAGTGATGTCCCTGACACCCTGCCACATGCTTCTGGTGTCCATGGTGTTGAAGTGGTCTTCCACCCGTTGCCTATGGGTGTCTTTGGCCCTTTTAATACCTTTGCTCAGGTGTGATCTGGCAACACTGTATGCTGAAGTGTCACCAGATTTAAAGGCATTGTTGAGTGCCCTCAGCAGGTTCTGTACCTCCTTGTTCATCCAGGCACATTTAAAAACAACTCTCGTTGACCAAAGTGCTGTACATCAGTTCAGGTACTAAGAAACCAACATACAATGGGACACAAACACAACAGCACATACAAAACAGTTCACAGCACCCCCTCAGAGTGCCTCAAACGCTAGGGAGTAGAAATAGGTTTTGAGCCTGGACTTAAAGGAGTCGATGGAGGGGGCAGTTCTGATGGGGAGAGGGATGCTGTTCCACAGTCTAGGAGCTGCAACTGCAAAAGTGCGGTCACCCCTGAGCTTAAGCCTAGACCGCGGGATAGTGAGTAGCCCCAAGTCGGCCGACGTGAGGGTCCTGGAGATAGAGTGGTGGGTTAGAAGATTTTTGATGTGGGGGGGGGGGGGTGCAAGCCCGTTTAGGGCTTTATACGTGAATAGGAGGAGCTTGAAGTTGATTCTGTACCGTACTGGGAGCCAGTGGAGAGAGGCCAGAATAGGGGTGATGTGGTCCCTTTTACGGGTACCCGTCAGGAGTCTCGCTGCGGCGTTTTGGACCAATTGCAGGCGGGACAGGGATGATTGGCTGATCCCAGTGTATAGGGAGTTGCAGTAGTCTAGGCGGGAGGAAATGAATGCGTGAATGATTTCACGCATTCATTACGTACCTGTAACGAGGTAGGTTGGAAGATCGGGAAGATATCCTAGCTTATACAAGAATCATTCAGAAATCTGATAACAGTGGGGAAGAAGCTGTTCAAGAGGCTGGCGGTACATACTTTCAAGCTTCTGTATATTTTCCTGACGGGAGAGGGAAGAAGAGGGAATGACCGGGCTGAGAAAAGTCATCGACCTTGTCGGCTGCTTTCTTGAAACAGCATGAAGTCAATGATGGAAGTCTGGTTTGTGTGATCTATTGGGTCACATCCACAACTCTCTACAATTTAATGCGGTATTGAGCAGAGCTCAATCCAATAGTCCCCACCAGACTTGCTGAGAAGCTGCTGAAACTGGGGCTTAACATTCCCCTGTGTGCCTGGGTCCTGGACTTTCTCACCGCCAGGCCCCAAATGGTCAAAATGGGGAGACATACATCTAACCCCCTCACACTGAACACAGGATCCCCCCAGGGTTGCGTCCTTAGCCCCCTACTGTACTCCCTGTACACACATGACTGTGTGGCCAGGTTCAGCTCCAACTCCATCATCAAGTTTGCTGATGACCCTGTGGTGGTGTGCCTGATCTCCGATAATGATGAGAAGGCCTACCGGGAGGAGGTGGCTGATCTGGTACTCTGGTCTCAGGACAGCAGCCTCCTCTTGAATGTCAGAAAAACTAAGGAGCTGATTGTGGACTTTAGAAGGGCTCAACATCCAAGGACGTACACGCCACTGGAGATAAATGGGATTACTGTGGATAGGGTAAGCAGCTTTAAATACCTGGGAGTCTACATCACAGAGGACCTGACATGGACAACACACATTGCCGCACTGGTGAGTAAGGCAAGGCAGCGCCTTTACCACCTCAGACAGCTGAGGAAATTCAAGGTCTCTCTGAGGATCCTTCAGTGCTTCTACTCTGGGGCTGTAGAAAGCATCTTGTCCGGCAACATCTAAATCTGGTTTAGGAACAGCTCTGCCCAGAACAGGAAGGCTCTACGGAGAGTAGTGCATTCAGCTGAACGCACTATGGGAACTACACTCGCCCCCCTGCAGGACCTATACATCAGGAGGTGCAGATCCAGAGCCAGCAACATTATGAGGGACCCCTACCACCCCAGCAACGGACAGTTCCAGCTGCTACGGTCAGGCAAACGCCTCCGCTGTCACGCTGTGAAAACAGAGAGGATGAGACGGAGTTTCTTCCCACAGGCCATCAGGACTGTTAACTCTTATATCACCAGGGACTAATATACTGTGTTAATTAATTTTTTTCTGTGTCTTTTAAAAAAAAAAAATGCTATTCTGTTTTGTAGTTTTAGCACAATCCACAGGCATTGCCACTTTCATTTCACTGCACATCTTGTATGTGTATGTGACAAATAAAGTAGACTTGACGACTTGACTTGAGCTGTTCCCAAACTGAGCTGTGATGCAACCCGATAGTATGCTTTTTATGATGCATCTGTAGAACTTGATAAGAGTCGTAGGAGACTTGCAAATTTCCTTGGTCTTCTGACGAGGTAGAGGTTGCTGTGCGTTTTTGGCCATAGTTTCAATGTGGTTGGTCCAGGAATGATTGTTGGTAATATTTACATTGAGGAACTTGAAGCTCTCAACTCTGTCCACTTCGGCACCATCGATGCTGACTGAGGCATGTCGTCCACCATGCATCCTGAGTCAAGAACTAACTCCTTCATATTGCTGGCACTGAGGGAGAGATGGTTTCCCTGACGTCATTTTGTCCAGACAGTTGGTTACTTGTATTGGAATCTTTTACCCACCAACTAACTGAGACCTGACCCTTTACCTTCCCCCTTGACACCATCCAAGGACCCAAACAGTCTTTCCAGGTGAGGCAGAGGTTCACCTGCACCTCCTCCAACCTCATCTATTGTATCCGCTGTTCCAGGTGTCAATTTCTCTACATCGGCGAAACCAAACGCATGCTTGGCGATCGTTTCGCTCAACACCTTCGCTCAGTCCGCCTTAACCAACGTGATCTCACGGTGGCTCAGCACTTCAACTCCCCCTCCCACTCCCAGTCTGACCTTTCTGTCATGGGCCTCCTCCATTGTCATAGTGAGGCCCACCGCAAATTGGAGGAACAGCACCTCATATTTCGCTTGGGCAGCTTACACCTCAGCGGTAGGAACATTGATTTCTCCAACTTCAGATAGTTCCTCTGTCCCTCCCTTTCCCCTCCCCTTCCCAGTTCTTCCACTGTCTTCCTGTCTCCCACTACATCCTATCTTTGTCCCACCCTCTCCCCTGACATCAGTCTGAAGAAGGGTCTCGACCCGAAACGTCACCCATTCCTTCTCTCCTGAGATGCTGCCTGACCCGCTGAGTTACTCCAGCTTCTTGTGATACCTTCGATTTGAACCAGCATCTGCAGTTATTTTCCTAAACAAAAGCTTATTAATGCTGCCCTGCTATCATCTAAACTCAGGAAATTGTTAGATTACTGACAAAGAAAAGATTGCAGCAATAAAGAAATAAGCAGTTATAGTGTGATTTTCAAAACATCCTGTACTTCTTTGCACTCAGTTAAATAATGTTGAAATGCGATCACTATTGGACTGCATGAAAACTGACAGCTAACTTGCATGCAGCAAGTTCCCATTAATAGCAATTTCCAGATAATCTGTTTGAGACATAAATGTTGTCAGTGGGGCGGCACGGTGGCGCAGCGGTAGAGTTACTGGCTTACAGCACCAGAGACGCGGGTACCATCCCGACCACAGGTGTTGTCTGCATGGAGTTTGTACATTCCCTCAGTGACCGCATGGGTTTTCTCTGGGTGCTCCGATTTCCTCCCACAGTCCAAAGACGTCCTGGTTTGTGGGTTAGTTGGATTTGGAAAAGATTGTAAATTGTTCCTAGTGTGTGGTGCTAGTGTACGGAGATTGCTGGTCGGCGCCCACTCGGTGGGCCGAACGGTCTGTTTCATTAAAATCGGTGTTATGTTTTTAAAGTTGTTCACATTTTAAAGTTTAAATCTATCTCCTAGAGAGGGGGGAGGTTGAGGGGGGGTTGAGGGGGGAGGGAGAGAGGGAGAGAGGGGGGAGGGAGAGAGGGGGTTGAGGGGGTGGAGTGGAAAGGCAGGGCGGGGGGAGGAAAAGGGAGGGGAGGGTGGAGGAAGGGAAGGGGGAGGGGGTGGAGGGAGCGGGGAGGGGGCACCCGGAGAAAAACCACACGGTCACAGGGAGAACGTACGCTCCGTACAGACAGCACCCATAGTACGGATCGAACCCGGGTCTCCGGCGCTGTGAGGGAGGCAGAAACTCTACCTTTGCTTCGCTGTGGCCGCCCTTTGTTTTACCGTACCAGAACAAGGCAGCTGCTCAAATACTAAAAGCCAGTGATAGATTTGCAACATATTTCTGCTGCAGTTTGTCCAAACTATACCGACAAGAGCAGCACATGCAATCTGCTTCTGTTTTACTCATTGCTAATGTCTAATGGGATGCAGAAGACAGATTATTTTAATCAATGTTTGGGGAACTGTGGACGAAGGTCAAGACTGATGATTTATGGTGATGATTTAATAAGAATAAATAGCGGCGTTCGGATATTTAAATTTTAACTGCTGGGGTGCAAATAACATGTAGTGCTCATGTCACAAGTGGTTCATATTTTTATAAGCCCATGGATCACTGTCAAGCACGCTGTTCACAAAACATTTTTCTTTGCGGCAGCAGCTACAAATAAAAAATCTGTGTAACTACAGATGCAGGTAAACGAGAGGATGATCAATACTGAAAGCAATCAGTAAACGGCACACCATCAGCACAAGGTGTTCCACAGTGGTGGAACCATGTTGCAGTCCAGCAGGTCACCACATGAATTTAGTCCATTGGACAACTCTGCCAATCCCCCTGGCCAATCTTCCCAGTGCAGGCAGAGACGATGTCAGGCAGTTTTGCTTCATTGAAATGGCTGATGCAGCCTTGATTGCTTTTGTAAGGAATCAACGGTGGGTCCGGAGATGCAGGATGGTTCCCAGATCTTCACAAGGACATGGAGTCTCCCAGGCCTTGGTCTTGCCTCTTCTCCCTTTACCCTGTTTCAGTTGTGCCAAAAACCCTTTTACTATAAAAAGGGCAAGGCCTTTGCTTTATTCTTGTATTGTTAACTAGAAAATCACTGGCCAGAGAAGTGAGACTTAATTCTCTTCGCAGTTTGTGGAGCGACACAGTGGTGGATCTGTTGCCTTGCAGCATCAGAGACCCAGGTTCGATCCTGACCATGGGTGCTATCTATGCAGAATTTGCATGTTCTCTCTGTGACTGCATGGGTTTCTTCCCAGGGTTCCTGTTCCTTTCCATATCCCAAAGATGTACTTTAGACTTTAGAGAGACAGCACGGAAACAGGCCCTTCAGCCCACCAAATCTGTGCCGACCAGTGATCACCCCGTATACTAACACTATCCTACACACTACGGACAATTTATAATTCTACCAAGGCAAATTAATTGACAAACCTGTACGTCTTTGGGGTGTGGGAGGAAACCGGAGCACTCAGAGAAAACCCGGTCACAGGGAGAACGTACAAACTCCATAGAGACAACACCTATAGTCAGGATTGAACACAGGTTTCTGGCGCTGTAAGGCATCAACTCTACCACGGCACACCTCAGCGACCCTAAATGTGTGGGTTTAATTAGCCTCTGTAAATTGCCCATAGTGAGACGGGAGTGGATGTGAAAGTAGGATAACATAGAACTAGTGTGAACGGATTAGCGATGGTCGGTATGGACTTGGTGGGCTGAAGGGCCTGTTTCCATGCTGTATCTTTCAATCTACCTATCAATTGAATCAAAACACATCAGATTAACCAGACCTGGATGCCATGGTGTAGGTTAAACCTAACGTGTCGTATGGCTTTCATCATCACTACTCACTTAAGTGTGATATAAGACAATTACATGATTGATTCTTCTAATTACAGTTTTGACATGAAGCAATCAGACAGTTGACATTTTTATGGAAGATGAGGGGGGGGGGGCTGGGCTACATGTGGGAAATCACAGTGTCACTTCCAAGTCTTTAGTTATTGTAACATCTGTGAGAGAACATCTAAGAAAGTGGCGGCACGGTGGCACAGCGGTAGAGTTGCCTTTGCTGCCTTTCAGCGTTTGCAGCGCTGGAGACCTGAGTTCGATCCTGACTACGGGTGCTGTCTGTACGGAGTTTGTACGTTCTCCCCCTGACCTGCGTGGGTTTTCTCTGAGATCTTCGGTTTCCTCCCATACTCCAAAGACGTACAGGTTTGAAGGTTATTTTGCTTGGTGTATGTGTAAATTGTGTAGGATAGAGTTAACGTGCGGGAATCGCTGGTCGGCGCGGACTCGGTGGGCTGAAGGGCCTGTTTCCACGCTGTATGGCTAAACTAAACTAAATAGATAATATTGGCCCCAAAGCACCTGGGACAAAACTCCTGGGAATGGAGTGGGTGAAAAGTCTGATTTCTTCCTGTGCCAACGGGAATGGGGAAAGTATTTTTCAAAATCATTTGTCTGGACTTGCTGTGAATAAATCCCTGCCTGCCATCCGCTCTAGTTGGCAGATTGTGGTCCGACTTGGATTGCTTGGGCCCATGTTCAAAATGACGTACTTATCCCACTGCCAAAACTGAGGATTAGAGGAAATGGCAGCAGGACTAGGTCATACAGTCTCTGAAGCTGAAGCTCGCATTCACGGCCACTTTGACTGCGTCCACTTTTAATGCAAATACCACCATTCAGTGATTCCTTGGACATCTAGTTATATAGTTTCTTCTTGACTGTGCAAATCCCCAATGAATCTTGAAAGCCCTGCAATTGTGATGGATGCTTGAATATGTTGCATCTTCATAACACCAGTGACACATGAAGAGGGTTGACACGACCCTAGGAGTCTGGCAGACGTCCCTGATAGCTTGTTTGATCCATTAGCACCTATGATCTGTTACAGCTCACCGCGAGGTGATGAATATTTTCGCTCAGGAGACTGAGCAGAACCCACTTATAGCTTTCTCGCTGGTGAATTGTCCAGTCAATTGATCTCAGTGATATTAATCCCATCGGACTCCTGGCCTCAATCTGTCTACACCGTCGTTGGATTGAAAGAATACTCCCCGAGAAGTAATCTTAGTCTCCAGGAGTGACGCGGTTTGTGTCTTCTGAAGGCACAAACATATAATGCTGAGTATGAAGGATGCGTCAGCAAGATTTAGACACATTGGGTTGAATACTAGCAGAAAGGTTGTCATTAAGGATTTAATGTTATGTCACTTTTAACTGCCAGGCATAATTGTAACACTGCCAGTTGACTTCCTGCTCAGCATAGTTGTAAACAAGGTACAGAGGAGCCATCAGTGAGCGGTGAGTTGGTTTCCTTAAAATGATGCATGGAGGCATTTAAAGTGGACGTCAATACATTTTTGAAAGAGAGTCTGTCTGTCTGCCTCTGTCTCGCAAATTCATCTCTTTCCCTCCCCTTGCTTGACTTTCCCATCATCCTTCTCTCCAGAGATGCTCCCTGTCCCGCTGAGTCGCTCCAGCATTTTGTGCCTATCTTCGGTTTAAACCAGCATCTGCAGTTCATTCCTACACATCCTTCACCCCTCCTCTATCCACCAATCTTTTCTGCCTAAGATAGACACAAAATGCTGGAGTAACTCAGCGGGACAGGCAGCACCTCTGGGGAGAAGGAATGGGTGACGTTTCGGCTCGAGACCCGTTGACCTCAAACGTCACCCATTCCTTCTACACAGAGATGCTGCCTGTCCCGCTGAGTTACTCCAACAGTTTGTGTCTATCTTCGGTGTAAACCAGCATTTGCAGTACCTTCCTGTACAATCTACTCTGTCTCCTGTCTCACCACTCCCCCTCTCTTTATATTGGCTATCTCCGCTCTCCATTCCTTAGACCTGACACAAAGACCCAAATCATTACTTTCCATTGCAGGTGCTGCTGGACTTGCTGAATTCATCCAGCTTGTTTGTTGCTCCAGATTCCAGCATCTGTAGTCTCTCATGCTCAAAGGTTCAATGCTTCTTTATGTCTCCATTATCCTGCGACTATTCTTCTCAGTATTAGATCCCCTACCAACAAGGGGAAACATCATACATCTATTCTGCCATGGTTCAATAAGACCATCTATTCTTTTTACTAAGTATAGTGTATAGGCCTATTTTGTTCATTCAAGGCATCCAGAGAACATTTGTACAGTGCTTGGTGGACACAAAAATCTGGAGTAACTCAGCGGGTCAGATGCATCTCTGGAGAAAAGGAATAGGTGCTTCCTTCCTGAAGTAAAGAGAGCGGAACTGTGTATGATATTCCAGGTGTGATATCATCAAAGCCCTGCGTGGTTACAGCAAGCTTGTGATGAGTCTAAATTCCACCATTGGTCAGACGTGGCTGGGCAGTGCATTTCTGTGTTGGTTATTCATTTATTTTTTGCAGGTTATGGACATCATTGCTGAGACCAGCATTTATTGTTCCTCCCTTATTGTCTCTCCCTTATTGAATCAGCTGTATTGGTTGCTCTCAAGTCACTTGTAGGCATAACGCGTATACACGGCAGATTTTCTTTCCTAAAGGACACTAGTAAACTAGCTGGGTTTATTGACAATACAAACTAATAGTCTGTTTAAGCTCCACTGCTGCCATACAGGTTTGAACCCATGAACCATGATTAAGGATAGCCCCTCAGTCACCATCCCACCTCCCAATTATTCTATTCAAACTCTTTTTGTAAAGTTTTAGAAACAACTCCCGGCACAATAATCTTGTTGTGTAAATTGTTGTGCCCTTTCCTTTCTTATACCCTCCCTGCAAAATATGTTCTCTGATCTCTAACCTAAAACCTATCATTGGGTGGCACAGTAGTACAGCTGCTGCCTCACAGCGCCAAAGACCTGGGTTCGATCCTGTTCACGGGGGCTATCTGTGCAGAGTTCGCACGTTCTCCCTGTGACTGCATTGGTTTTCTCCGGGTGCTCTGGTTTCCTCCCACACTCCAAAGACGTGCAGCAGGTTTGGAGGTTAATTGGCTTCTGCAAATTGCCCCTAGTGTGTACAATTGATAGTGGGATAACATAGAACTAGTGTACGTGGACTCAATGGGCTGAAAGGCCTGTTTCCTCGCTGCATCTCCAAACTGAACTAAGCTAAACACGTAACATTTTGCTGATATTCGCATTTAATTTTATGTAATGTATCTGAGGTAATATGTAGACTCCCATTCCAAAAGTCTCATGTCCCTGGATAGTTCAAAGTGCATAATTCATTTGCAAGGGCTTGCAGTCTGTTGCTGCCTAGTGCAGTACATGCTGCTGAGAAACATAAAAGCCCGTTCCACACAGCATCGACCTGCACCAGTGGACACTGCTTCTCTGTATTATGTGAACCCACATCAAATGGAATATTTTTCAAGGACATAATCACATTCCAAGTTCAGGAGATGTTTACAAACCATGCTAGCTTTGTTCTCCTGGTTCACGACACCATCGGAACACTTCAGTGCTGCCTGACAACATGCTGTAAATCCGTGCTGCAAGAAGAAACATATTCAATAAGACCTTTTTAATTCAGTTTTGCTTCATGCACAAGGAATAAATTCACTACATCGTTGCTTTCAGTTTGTACACCTTCTAAATCTTACTGCTCCTTGCTGCTGGAAATCTAGACTGAGTTAAAATTGTAGGGGTTCAATAAATCTCCACCCCGTTTATGGTGCTATGTGACAGCAACTGGGGAGGGCATGAAGCTGTCTGTTGGGCTTTTTAGTTTTGTGATTACCGTTCACTTCAGAAGAAATAAACAGGCAAATACCCATCCGTGCAGCCAGTTGCAAGACAGGTTTGCTTGCGAGATCGACAGAAAAAGCTGGAGTAATTCAGCGGGACAGGCAGCATTTCTGGAGAGAAGGAATGGGTGACGTTTCGGGTCGAAACCCTTCTTCAGGCTTTTGTGAACTCCAGAATTTTGTGTCTCTCTTTGATTTAAACCAGCGTCTGCCGTTCCTTCCTACAGGTTTGCTTGCAACATCCTCAGAAGTATCTAATGTATTAGATGACTTTGATCAATAGACAATCCATCGGATACAGTCCCACACAGCTGGCTCCCATTACTTGAAGAATGGACAATATTCCACTATTTATAAATCTCTATTTGCATTCAATTGGTTTATACAGCAATACATCTTAGTATTATATTATGTCAGTCCAAACTTTATATGTTATTTTTTCAGGAATAAAGACTTTTAATCTAAAATAACTGTTTAGAGGAGAAAAGCAGCATGATAATGGAGCTTGGTGTGTTTATGTTCCTTTATGTTCCCTGGTGTGCTTATGAATGTTATGCAAGAATCTTGCCAACATCATAGTACCAGACGAAGTGTGTAGGAAGGAACTGCAGATGCTGGTTTACACCGAGGATAGACACAAAATGCTGGAGTAACTCAATGGGACAGGCAACATCTCTGCAGAGAAGTAATGGGTGATGTTTTGGAAGGGTTTTAAGCTGAAACGTCACCCATTTCTTCTCAACAGAGATGCTGCCTGACACGCTGAGTTACTCCAGCATTTTGTACCTATGTTCACCGTACCAGATATTTTTTAGACAATAGACGATAGGTGCAGGAGTAGGCTATTCGGCCCTTCGAGCCGGCACTGCCATTCACCGTGATCATGGCTGATCATCTACAATATGTACCCCGTTCCTGCCTTCACCCCATATCCCTTGATTCTGCTATCATTACTCTCTCTCATTACTCCGCTGACTCTCTCTTGAAAGCATCCAGGGAATTGGCCTCCACTGCCTTCTGAGGCAGAGAGTTCCACAGATTCACAACTCTCTGAGTGAAAAAGTTTTTCCTCATCTCCGTTCTAAATGGCCTAACCCTTATTCTTAAACTGTGGCCCCTGGTTCGGGACTCCCCCAACATCGGGAACATGTTTCCTGCCTTTAGTGTGTCCATTCCCTTAATAATCTTATATATTTCAATAAGATCCCCTCTCATCCTTCTAAATTCCAGAGTATACAAGCCCAGTCGCTCCAGTCTTTCAACATATGACAGTCCCACCTAACCTCGTGAACCTACGCTGCACTCCCTCAATAGTAAGAATGTCCTTCCTCATATTTGGAGACCAAAACTGCACACAGCACTTCAGGCGTGGTCTCACTAGGGCCCTGTACAACTGCAGAAGGACCTCTTTGCTCCTATACTCAACTCCTCTTGTTATGAAGGCCAACATTCCATTAGCTTTCTTCACTGCCTGCTGTACCTGCATGCTTACTTTCAGTGACTGATGAACTAGGACACCCAGATCTCGTTGTACTTCCCCTTTTCCTAACTTGACACCATTCAGATAATAATCTGCCTTCCTGTTCTTACCACCAAACTGGATAACCTCACATTTATCCACATTAAATTGCATCTGCCATGCATCTGCCCACTCACACAACCTGTCCAAGTCCCCCTGCATCCTCATGGCATCCTCCTCACACTTCACACTGCCACCCAGCTTTGTGTCATCTGCATATTTGCTAATGTTACTTTTAATCCCTTCATCTAAGTCATTAATGTATATTGTAAATAGCTGTGGTCCCAGCACCGAGCCTTGCGGTACCCCACTAGTCACTGCCTGCCATTCTGAAAGGGACCCATTTATACCTACTCTTTCTGTCTGCCAACCAATTTTCTATCCATGTCAGTACCCTACCCCCAATACCATGTGCTCTAATTTTGCCCACTAATCTATGTGGGGCCTTATCGAAGGCTTTCTAAAAGTTCTACATGGTGTAGAAACCTAGCTACCCTGATAACTCCACTGTCTTGAAATTATTGGACTTCTTACAGATCATCCCAGTAATGGATGATCTGAAACTTGCTCCACAGATACTGGGACAACTAAAACCTTTGGCTAGATTGTGTTGTAGCAAGGAACTGCAGATAGACGCAAAATGCTGGAGTAACTCTGTGGGACAGGCAGCATCTCTGGAGAGAAGGAATGAGTGTCGTTTCGGGTTAAGACCCTTCCGAAACATCACCCATTACTTCTCTCCAGAGATCCTGCCAGTCTCGCTGAGTTACTCCAGCATTTTGCATCTATCTTAGATTTAAAGCAGCATCTGCAGTTCTTTTCTCAAGGTTTCAAGGTTTCAAGGTCAGTTTATTACATGCACCAATTAAGGTACAGCGAAATTCGAATTACCATACAGCCGTACCAAATAAAAGCAACAAGACCCAAAACTACATAAAAGTCAACATAAACATCCACCACAGCGGAACCTCTGTCTCACCTGGAAGGACTGCGGGAGTCCTGAGATGGAGGCGATGGAAGAGTTATAGAGACAGCTGTTACATCTCCTGCGGTTGGAGGGTAAAATACCTGGGGAGGGGTGGTTTGGCTGGATTGTATTAATGGCTACCCAGTGAGTCATGAGAGAATGCCTAGCTGGCTGCAGTAAATGCAGCAGCCCATTCTGAACTTCTGCTAAATGTGTCCATTTGATCACTCTCTGCACTCTTGGACTCATTGGCAAGTCCAGGGTTGTTCTGTAATTCCTGAATGAGAATCCAGGATGTGCTTAATGTCTGGCCCCTTAGGTTTATGCCCGCTGTAACTAGTGCCTCGAGCAGGATTCATTCAATAATGAATCATGTTGCTGACCTTCAGTAAAAAGATAAGCTAATGTAATTAAAAAATATACATAGTATATTGATATTTTAATTAATTCACATTAGGTTCATGTTTTAACTACAGCTATCTTTAAAAAAAAATCAATTGTTTCCAAATGTCTCTGTTGACCATGGGCAAGACTTTAGTGTCTGAAGTCTTCGTGGAGTCACTGGCAGCAATGATCCATGGTCCAACCTCACCACAAACTTTGTCCCCAAACCACCGGCCCTCATCTTTCTCCACGAGTCTGGACTGGGTTTGTCCATTATCTCTGTGATATAGTTGACCCAGACATGAGTTTCCAACCTCACACTTGTCTACGTTTCAAAATAGGAAGTTGGCCATTCGCACAGACGAGAAGGAGTTGCGTCAGCCAGTGGTAAACTTCTGACATTTTTTCACTCAATTGGGCTGTGGAGGCTCAGAGCGTCAGGATGAAGTTCAATACATTTTTAGATATTAACAGAATCAAGGCACGTGAGGATAATAGAGGAAATTGGCACTGAAGTAAAAGATCGCATATGATCAGGGATGAGAGCAGTGACGAGGGCTGAATGACATACTCATACTTCTATTTCTTATGCTCTTTTGTTCTTATCTATTATTACATATTCTAACATCTTTGGACACAACCCTGCTCCTGAACCCTTCATACATGATTTTGTTTTAATCTTTGGGTTTAACTGTTGCATTATAATCCTGGACAGCTTTTTATTCCTTGTAAACTTAAGCTCAATTGAAACATTCTCAGTATTTGCACCAAGACCTATTTGGACATCATCATTGTTCACTTACACTGACTCCAAATGTCTGAATTGTTGACTTGCACAACCTTTTCCCCAGGGTGGAAACGTCCAACACTAGAGGGCACAGCTACAAGGGGAGAAGGGGAAAGTTTACTGGAGATGTGCGGGGGCAAGATTTTTAAACAGAAGGTGGTGGGGGTCTGGCACGCATTGCCAGAGGTGGTGGTGAGAGCAGACACGATAGTGGCGTTTAAGATGCCTTTGGAAAGGCACCTGGAAGAGCAGGGAATATGGATATGGAGATAAACACAAAAGGCTGGAGTAACTCAGCAGGACAGGCAGCATCTCTGGAGAGAAGGAATAGGTGACGTTTTGGGTTGAGACCCTTCTTCAGACTGTGCATCTGCAGTTCCTTCCTGCACATGAATATGGAGAGATATGGATCATATGAAGGCAGATGAGATTAGTTCAGCTAGGCATCATGTTTGGCACAAACATTGTAGGCCGAAGGGCCTGTTCCCATGCTAGGTTCTGTTCTATGACTCACAGTTACACAACACATTTTAAGATTCCATTCCTTGTTTTCAAATCCTTCCATGATTTAGATACTACCTGTAGGAGCCATTTGTGTTTACAACTGTCTTTGCATATTATATTATTTTGTATCCTGCTGCATTATTATTGGACATCAGGGGGTTGTCGCGAGATGAATACTAGGCTTACGTATATGGGCATATGTGCATATATGGACTGGGAGGAGCCAGGGGAGGAACCAGAATTATGAGAATAATTGGGAAGGCAGTAACCTTATGCATTAGACACGATAGGAGCCTGGTAGGATACAAATTCTTACCATGTTAAATGACAGGAGATATACTAATCTGTTTGTATTACTACTTCAATAAATGACTAATTAAACTGAAATGTCGTGAAGATCTCTCTGTTGTTGTTTGCGTCATGAATGTTCACTCCACTCCTTTCATGAAAGTGGTAAGCTTAAGGACTTTATTGGGAAAGACTAAGTTTCTGCTACACTACCTGTCCATTTTATTCTTCCATTCTACTACTGTTAAATATCAGCTCTTCTCCAATTCTGGCCAAATTCATCTCCAGTTTTATTTGTCCCAGTGTTGACAGTTCTACCTTCATGTGCTCGTTTTGGAACCGCCACCCTAAATCTTTCTATCTCTCTACCTATCTTTCTGGTGACAACCTCCTTGTACTGATTTCCTATGTGCCTTGTTGTTGAACTTTTATTTAGCATTGCTCTAATGAAACACTAGTGAGGCTTCACCACAGCAAATGTGCTATGGAAGTACAAAGTTGTTGCTATCATTGTGATAATGAGGGCCTTGAAGATTTTTTCTTTCCTTTATTAAAATGTTTAATTGACCAATCGAACCAACCACATTGTACAGATACATGATAAAGGGAATAATGTGAATCACCAGTCTGAAGAAGGGTCTCGACCCGAAACATCACCCATCCCTTCTCTCCAGAGATGCTGCCTGTCTCGTTGAGTTACTCCAGTTTTTTGTGTCTATCGGTGTAAACCAGCATCTGTAGTTCTTTCATACACATAACGTGAATAACGTGCAGTGCAAGTTACAGCCTAAAACATAAGAAGGTAAAATAGGAGCATGAGTAGGTTTGTTTTCCTCTCAAGACTACCCCACCATTCATTATGATCATAGCTGATCTGGCCCAGATGTTGTTTCCTCTTCTTTGCCTTTTCCCAATTGCCCTCAACTCCTTTAATACTACAAACATTTATCTTCTCCATTTTAAATACCCCCAATGACCTAATCCCCTCTACCCTCCAGGGTAGAGAATTCAAGAGGCACAATCTGCCAGGAAACATCATTTTCCCAACTATAAGCTGCAAATGACTAGATGAAAAATATCCAAAATGCTGAAGGTTTTAATACTATTCTTCTCCATTCATTTCTACACCTTTAATGTTTGGTAAGATAAAACAAAAGCAGCTTTAATAAAGCAATGGGTATTGGCACGGATATGAAATAATTTTCTCATGGCTCACCATCTTCAGCAGGTGACCCAGAGGGGCGCAGGATACTTTTACTTCTTTTAAGAACCGTGTCAGTCTTAATGGTGAACTGATGCAGCAGTTAATTGAAAATAAGATCCAAAGGTACTGGGAACACTCAGCATATCAGACAGCGACTCCAGAAAGAAAAAAAGATTTAATGATTTTGGTCAAAGGCAACTTGCTGTTGAGTAGAATGCTTTATTTTTTTCCTCCAGAGCCTTTGTTAACCACTCTGAATCTGCTGACTGGGAGGGGTCCATTTAGAACAACTGTCAGGGCATCTCAATGCACTTCCAATCAGCAAATGCCCACTGAATTATCCATTTTTCTCAAGGGCACAAAGGGGTCTGGATCATTGGAAATTTTATTTTTTTGACTTGGAGAAAGTCTTTAGGACAGGGTGAGTCCTCAGGGGACACCGGTATCCAATGAAGAGGGGCCTTTCAAATCTGGTCTTTGCTAGACTAATGGTGATATCTGTCATTAACGATTCCACTATCTGGATTTCCTTTGGAAATGTTTCATTGAAAACAGAACATACAGTAGAACGGTACAACGTAGGAACAGGCCCTTCAGCCCACAATGCTGTGCTTAACATAATGTTAAGTTAAAGTAATCTCCTCTGCCTGCACGTGATCCATATTCCTCCATTCCGTTCACATCCATATGCCTATCCAAAAGCTTCTTAAATGCCACTATCGTATCTTCCTCCACACATGCCCAATGGTGCATTTGAGGTTCCCACCAAATCTGTACAAAAAAACCTGCCATGCATCTGTTCTTTAAACTTTGCCCCATTAATCTTAAAGCTATGCCCTCTAGTCTTTGACATTTCTAACCTGGGAAAAGTGTTCTGACCGTATGTTTCACAAAAATATCTTTGCCTCCATTCTACTATTAAATTTGTCATTTATGTTTAATAAACAAGTTCCCCAAAGGACACAAAAAAGCAGGAGTATCTCAGCGGGATGGGCAGCATCTCTGGAGAGAAGGAATATGTGATGTTTCGTGTCGAGACCCTTCTTCAGACTGGTTAGCGATAAGGGAAACTAGAGATATAGACGATGATGTAAGGCAGGGCCTCCAAACATTTCAGCATGAGGGCCACATTACATATTTGGCACATTTTTGGGGGCTGCAGGAAAAAACAAAGAAGTGTGAGTTTTATAAATTTAATGAACTCAAAAAAGTTTAGACTAGGTTACGTTTGGTTAGATTAGGAAAGGTTAAACTAGGTTAGGTTAGATTAGGTTAGTTTACATTAGGTTTATATGGCAATAAATAAATAATATTCAATTTTTAAAAAGAGCTTGAAATATTGGAATATATATAGATACCGTAGGTATACAATTATTTATAAAACAGAAAAAATACAGTGACCAGCACTGGGGGAGAGTAAGAGAGAGAGAGGGGGGGGGGATAGAGTGGAGGCGGGTAAGGGTCAGAGGGGGGAGAGAGTTGGGGTAGAGGGAGCAGTGGGTGAGAGCAGGAGAGCGGGGAATGGGAGGGTGTCAGAGAAGGAGCGCCGCCATTTGCGGGGGCTGCTCCCTCACTCTCTCTCCCTCTTTCCCCTCTCCCTCTCTCCCAGAGCCAGCAAGATCCGCGCTGCTCCTCCACTCTCTTCCCGGCCCCGCCTCCCTCTAACGCAGCAAAATAAGAACAAACACAAGTGTAGTTGTTGTTCAGAAGCCCTGCATCCCCGGGGTGAGCGGCGGCGGCGGCGAGGAGGGAAGTTTCACGTGTGCTTGTTGGTATTTCGCTGCGTTCGAGGGAGACGGGGCCGGGGAAGAGAGTGGAGGAGAGACCCAGATCTCGCTGGCGCTGGGAGAGGGAGAGGGGAGAGAGGGAGGGAGCAGCCCCCGCTGACACCCTCCCCCTCCCCGCGCTCACCCGCTGCTCCCTCTACCCCGACTCTCTCTCCCCAGGGTGAGCGGCGGCAGCGTTGGCGAGGAGGGAAGTTTGCGAGGGGGCGCTGCGATCTCTCGCCTTGTCCCCCAACTCTGGGTCAGTGGCGATCCGCTCTCCGGCGAACCTTCGCTGGCAGCTTCTGCCTCCAGTCCCCGATGTCTAAGAGCTTGCTGCGAGCCGGATAAAATCTCGTGGCAGGCCGGATGTGGCCCGCGGGCAATAGTTTGGAGACCGCTGATGTAGAGCGATAAAGACCAATGAATGAAAGATATGCAAAAATGTAACAATAATAAAGGAACCGGGCCATTGTTAGCGGTTTGTAGGGTGAAAATGAGAAGCTAGCGCGACTTGGGTGGGGGAGGGATAGAGAGAGAGGGAATGCCGGGGCTACCTGAAGTGAGATATATCAATATTCATACCACGCACTGGGCTGTAAGCTGCCCAAGCGAAATTTGAGATGCTTTTCCTCCAATTTGCATTTAGCCTCACTCTGACAATGGAGGAGATCTAGGACAGAAAGGTCTGTGAGAATGGGAAGGAGAATTAAAGTGTTTAACAACTGGGAGATCAGGTAGGTTCTGGTGGACTGAGAGAAGATGTTCAGTGAAATGACTCTTATCTTTCATTTCGAAGGTATTTATTCACAAAATGCTGGAGTAACTCAGCAGGTCAGGCAGCATCTCAGGAGAGAAGGAATGGGCGACGTTTCGGGTCGAGACCCTTCTTCTAACCAATCTGATCTCCTGGTGGCCGAGCACTTCAACTCCCCCTCCCATTCCCAGTCTGACCTTTCTGTCATGGGCCTCCTCCAGTGCCATAGTGAGGCCCACTGGAAATTGGAGGAACAGCACCTCATATTTCGCCTGGGCAGCTTGCAGCCCAGTGGTATGAACATCGACCTCTCCAATTTTAGATAGTTCCTCTGTCCCTCTCTTCCCCTCCCCCTTCCCAGATCTCCCTCTATCTTCCTGTCTCCACCTTTATCCTTCCTTTGTCCCGCCCCCCTGACATCAGTCTGAAGAAGGGTCTCGACCCGAAAAACACAGCCTCATCTTTCATTTAGTCATATTACACTGGATGTGGGAGGGACTAGTTCTGGTTTCCATTACTTCCCACTTCCAATATGCTGCTCGTCACCTACCCTAATTTCTCATCATGTGACAACACCAACAATGTTTTTGACATCGTTCTTGTGAAAGATCTTTAGGACGTTGGATGTTGTTAAAGGTGTTAATTAAATGCAAGTTGTTGATTGTTTATACAATACATCAGTTATTTTCCAGACTAAAAAAATAATTGCTGCCCATTGACTGTATTTTTGGAGGTTTGATATACCTTTGACTTGCTCTCAGCAGATTGTTCTTGCCTCTGCCAGGATCTATAAATGTTCTCAATAATGAAGTTTCAACCTGCTGCATAATTCATCAGTCTCTGTGGACTTTAACACTAACCTAATGTACTAAGCGCCCTTCAGTATTTTTGACACGTACATTTTCTCATTGTACAATTCTGCAGGACATGTGTGGCAAGCTAGTGTCAAGTTCATAGCATGCTGCAAATGGATTTACGTGTCCTATGCAATTACAGGGCCCCAATGTGGAACTGGATGGTTATCATAATGCTGGTATCACTCTAGGTTTACATGCCTCCCCTTTTTACAAAGGGGACTGAACTGTGCAGAGAACTGAACTGCTTTATCCTTTCTTCTTGAAATGAAAGTATTGGCGGTTACCTTGTTGGCAGCAACAGGCTGTCACCTCAATTTGCTAGTGAGGCATCTGGAAGGAACAGCCATAATGATTTAGGGCTGGGCAAGTATTAGGACATAACACATGAAGTAGGAAAAGCTGTCAGCAATAGTGACTTTTCCCAGCATGAATAACAACTTTTCGTAGCATGTGTTATGTCTCGCCCACACCTCCTGCAAACTATTCCATTTCCCGTTCAACTCAATATTTGTGACCTTGGCTCTCCTTTGTCTTTGGTCAGCTGTATCATTTTCCTGCAACTCCTCACAAGTTCATAAGTTCATAAGTTATAGGAGCAGAATTAGGTCATTTGGCCCATCAAGTCTACTCCACCATTCAATCATGGCTAATCTGTCTTTCCCTCTCAACCCCATTCTCCTGCCTTCTTCCCATAACCCCTGACATCCGCTGTAATCACGAATCTGTCAAATGTGCCTTAAAATTATCCATTGACTTGGCCTCCACAGCATTCGGTGGCAATGGATTCCACAGATTCACACCCTCTGATGAGATAGATTCTTCTCCCATATCCCTCCCATTATCACTCCACCTCAACTTTGATTTTTGTCGACCTCTCCTTCCTACCAGAACTGAATGCCTTCAAGGTTATGAAGCGTGGAATGAGGGAAACTAGCGGAAAGTATGTTAGAATAATCCAGTCAAGATGTTACAAAGAAAAGGATAAGGTTCCCAGTAGCAGATCAGCAGGGCAGGGGCAGAAATTGGCAATCTAATTGATGGCAGGAATATGTGATCAAACTCGCTTCACGAACAGATGCAATGCAAAGGTTGACAGAGTGGGATCAAACCTATGGCTAACACAGGAGGACAGATTGTGATGGGAAAGAAAGCAGCCATTTTGGTGTTTCCAGTAATTCATTAAAATAGAGATTTACAGCTGGGGATCTGCCTTTAATTATGTTTTACTTTTATTTATTTACTTATTTTTGTTTACACAAGTGCCAATTACCTCACAGGATGGCTGATGCATAATGAATGAGTGTATTCTGAACCATCTGGCAGGCTGTGGGTATGTATGGGCCTGCGCCTTGGAAGAATGTAGAGGTTTTGCTGTCAAATTGTGCATTTGTGATATGATGTATTGTGAACACATCAGCTGCAAAGGGGTGTCCAGGGAGGGTGGGTGAGGGTTATTTTTGTTGTTATATATAAAAAACAAAATGGAGGGGAATGTAATACATTACATTATTCGTATTGTATCTTTCCTTCAATAAAAATAAATATTTAAAAAAAAAAGAGATCTACAACTTTACTTCACATGATGACACTGAAGAAACTAAATTATATCCTTTCCTTGAAATTCTTCTGTTGTTAAGTCAATGTGTTATCAGGCATCTAATGGGAGAGTAGACCTCCAGTAAAAGGTGTAAACAACAATCATTTATGCATTTCCCAAGGGATGCTCTTATCAGAGTTACAATGAGAGGCTGACAAAACATTTGCCAAATTCAAGATACAATAAGATAATCTGTTTAACTGAAGACAAGTAACTGTTAAAGATTCCGTTGGAATACTTGAAGTAAAGCAAAAGAGTTCTTTAGATATTCCATTTAATAATGATCTTTTAGTAGTACAATTGAACATTATTGAGTCAATTGTCTCATTACTATTTATGAGGTCTCTTGTTAAGTCTAAATTGGCTCTTGCAATTCCTTTTTTTTTAAACAGTAACTAAAAAAAAATTGAAATAAAAACAAACATGCTTTTAGCACTCCAGGCAGCATCTGTGCTGAGAGAATGGAACCAGTGGTTTAGATCAGTGAGGCCAATACACTAAAACATTAACATTTTCTCTTCACAGATGCTGCCTGACCAGTTGAGTATTTTCCAGCATTTTCAGTTTTATTTTAGATTTGAAGTCAAGTCAAGTCAAGTTTATTTGTCACATACACATACACGATGTGTAGTGAAATGAAAGTGGCAATTCAAGCATCAATAGTTTTTCCCCCCACTTTTTGATTATTGCTTTAAAGAATTAAATTGGCTACAAAGCACATTTGGATATCCAGAGTGTGAAAAAGGAGCAAGGAAAGTGTTGGGAAGCTCATAGTCCATGTATTCTCTTGGGAATGCTAAGAGAAAGCCAAACTACTCTTTGATTCTTACTCTCTGAGTTCTGTTAACAAGTCATTAAATTCTGATCTCCAATTCCCCTTGTTGTTGACACTTCTGAAATAATTTTTTACTGCTTTGTTTTTGTCTGCAGTTTCAGCAGATATGCATCTTGTGCATCTTTAATATTTTTTAAATTTCTATATTCATGTCTCTGTATCCATCTTGGTGAACTCTTCAACGATCTCCGAGCAGGAATTGGCCACTCCCAGCATCAACCCCTCCAATAGACAATAGACAATAGACAATAGGTGCAGGAGTAGGACATTCGGCCCTTCGAGCCAGCACCGCCATTCAATGTGATCATGGCTGATCATTCTCAATCAGTACCCCGTTCCTGCCTTCTCCCCATACCCCCTGACTCCGCTATCCTTAAGAGCTCTATCTAGGTCTCTCTTGAATGCATTCAGAGAATTGGCCAATTTTATTTAGTTTCGTTTCAGTTTAGATATACTGCGCAGAAACAGGCTCTTCGGCCCACTGAGTCCGCACCAACCAGCGAACCATGCACACTAACACTAACCGACACACACTAGGGACAATTTACAATGATACCAAACCGGAGATCGCGGAGAAAACCCACGCATGTCACGGGGAGAACGTACAAATTCTGTACCAACAGCACCCGTAGTCAGGATCGAACCGGGTCTCTGGTGCTATAGAGCATCAGCTCTACCTCTGTGCCACCATGCCACCTTGTCCACTATCTCTCAGTATTTCTGATTGTGGTTCTCAATTGTCTTTGGTCAGATGTACCCTCTTTCTGAGGAGTATCCTCGCTCGTGCCCTTTCCACCATGTCACTTCACCTCAATGTGTAGGAAGGAACTGTAGATGCTGGTTTGAACCGAAGATAGTCTGAAGAAGGATCTTAACCCAAAACGTCACCCATTCCTTCTCTCCAGAGATACTGCCTGTCTCTCTGAGTTACTCCAGCTTTTTGTGTCTATCTTAGATTTTCAATATGTCACTCTATCTCCTCTTCCTGGTGGTGCTATCTTTGAACCTTATATCTGCTATTCAATTGGTCTTCTTTGAACGTTTATACTGCACTGGCAAATATTAACCTTAAATCTGTATTTACGCTGCAGGTTCTGTATTATTATTTTTAAAGCTGTCACACTTTTCCTTTACTGTTTGATAGCATCTTCCCATAAATTTTCTTACACTCATCTAATTTCCCCTTGGAAAATACTAATTCCAAAATTCAACAAATATAATTTGTCTAATAACAAATATTATTAACCTGTTTCAGGAAGTATTGAGAACCATGAAATATTATACTTTTTATTTCCCCTCTGACTGCCTGGTGAGCTGAGTATTTTCATAATTTTCTGCTTATATTTCTGAATCCAGTTCAGTTCTACATTGAAGTAACAATTAAAGAAAAGATGTTCCTGGGTTATAAATCTAGGAATGTCTAATGATAATAAGTCACTTTTTTCGAACATGTCCTGTTATTATCTTCTATCTAAGTTTATTGATCGTTTCAATGTGAGAAAGAATTGAACTCATTCTGAGACCAGAGTAATACATCTTAATAAAGTATATTATGTAGATGAGAGTTAGTTTTGGAAAACAGTTAATTTTCATCTATAGACAGCATAACAGTAATCAAAGCAGAATTTAAAAAGTCATATATATTCCTTCAAGGCCAAATAACTGCCGATGAACAAGCCATGGTTTTCAATGAACTAAAGGAAGTCTTAGATCAAAGGAGAAGCCTCACAAAATTGCCAACAGAGGACAGGGAAAGATTTCAGAATTCGGATAAGAGGGTCTAAAACATTGATGAAGGGCAGACAAGTAAAATATGAGGTAGACACAAAATGGTGGAGTAACTCAGCGGGACAGGCAGCATCTCTGGAGGAAAAGAATGGGTGACATTTCGGGTCGAGACCCTTCTTCATACCCGTCTCGACCCGAAACATCACCCATTCCTTCTCTCCAGAGATGATGCCTGTCCCGCTGAGTTATTCCAACATTTTGTGTCCATCTTCAGTTTAAACCAGCAACTGCGGTTCCTTCTGACACAAGTACACTATGAGAGCAGGCAAGCAAAATATTGGGTTTGTAATACATTCGTTTGATATGTCAAGAGGAAAAGATTAGCTATTGTTAATATGGACCCCTTGCAGACTGAGAGAGAGAGGAATTTCTGTTGGGATATAAGGAAAAGACAGGATAATAAGACAAATATTCAAGAAAGAAGGCACAGAAAATCACTTGGAAATAATAAGAACTGCATAGTCTGGAGGAAATGAGCAATTAAAAGAAAATAGCAGTAATAAAAAAACGCAGTTGCAAAATTAATTGGCAATAAATCCCCAGAACGAGAAGAGCTGACTTTGCTGGGTCCTAAAGCTCCCCTGCTCACTTCCAGGCAGGGGGCGGCAATGCTGCTGGTTCGTGCAGCTTCAAAGGATGCTCGCAGGCTGGGACCATTGATTCTCCTGCGTCCTACTTCTTCCCTGGGGCTGCTACTAGGCCGGGGCTGTTAACTCCAATGGGTACCTCTACCCTTCCTCTCACGCTAACCACGCCACTTCTTCTACCCTCCACTCCTACACCACCCCGCACATTCCCCACTCCTCTGAGCCTCCCTCCTCCCTCCATGGTATCTCCCCTGAGCCCACTGCTCCCCCTCGACACTCTTCAGACTCTCTGGCTGACCCCAGCCCCAAACCCTGTCATGTTTTCACCATCTCCCCTGGACCTTCCGGTTTTCAGTCTGAACAGTATGTCCTTACCTTTGCCCAATCCTCAACGTGTTCGGTGCCCACCATGACGTCGAGCTCTTCTTCCATTGCCTCTGACTCCAGTGTTTATTTCTCTAGCAAGGAATCCTCGCACCCCAACAAGTGACAAACTCTTCTCCCATTTCCAGCTCTGCTCCTCCTCCTCTTGGTTTCCCCCAGTCAACATAAAGCATAGATCATAAAACAGTACAGCATAGGAACAGGCCCTTTGGCCCACAATGTCTGGGTCGAACATGAAGCCAAGGCTATATCGTATCTGCCCGCACATAATCCGTATCCCTCCATGCCCTGCATTTCCACGTGTCTGTCCAAAAGTCTCTTCAATGCCACTTTTGTATCTGTTTCAACCACCGTCTCCGGCAGTACATTTCAGGCACTCACCACCCTCTGTGTAAAAAACTTACACCGTACACCCCTTTAAACTTGGCCCATCTTGCCTTAGAACTATGTCCTCTTGTTTTTGATTGTTCCATCTTGAGATGGTGTACATAATGTGATGTATACTTCTATCAGGTCTCCCCGCAACCTCTGGCACTCCAGAGAAACTAATCCAAGTCTGACCATCCTCTCCCTCTAGCCAACATCCCCTAATCCAGGCATCATTCTCATAAACTTCCTTTATACCCTTTCCAAAGCCTCCACATCCTTTCTGCAATGGGATGACAAGAATTACATGCAATACAGCAAATGTGGCCCAACCAAAATCCTATAACACTGCATCATGACACTCTGACTGTTATACTCAACGCACTGATCAATGAATGCAAGCATACCGTATGCCTTCCTTACCACTCTGTCTACATGTGTTGTCGCTTTCAGAGGGTTATGGATTTGGACAGCAAGATTCAATGTTTATTGCCCCCTATCAATGTTTGAGGGTCATGCCATTAATTGTATAATTTCCCCTTACATTCAACCTCCCAAAGTGCAAAACCTCACACTTGCTCGGATTAAACTCCATGTGTCCCTATCTACCTGTGACACCACATTTATGGAATATGTACTTGTAGTCCTGGATCCCTCTGTTTTACAACATTCCCAGGCCTGACAGTTCACTGTTCAATGACTACCCTGGGTTTTACTTTATAAAATGCAGCACTTCATACTTACCCGAATTAAACTCAATCAGCCATTCATCTGCCCACTTGGCCAGCTGAGTAAGATCTCTCTGTAATTCTTGATAACCAAATCCTACTGTAATTCCAGATAACCAATTCCCGCTGTGGTACTTGATAATGTACGTTTCCTAATATTGCAACAATAATCACATTTCAATAGCATTTCACTGATCTTAAAACATTTGAAAACCAATTAATTTACTGCATCAAAACAAGTTAATTACTCTCATTGAAGTATCTAATATTCTGTAAGGACTTTCACGGTGGCGCAGCGGTAGAGATGCTGCCTTACAGCGCTTACAGCGTCAGAGACCCAGGTTCGATCCTGTCTACGGGTGCTTGTCTGTACGGAGTTTGTATGTTTTCCCCGTGATCTGCGTGGGTTTTCTCCGAGAACTTTTCTCCGAGAACTTTGGTTTCCTCCCAGTTTGTAGATTAATTGGCTTGGTGTAAATGTAAAAAATGGCCCTAGTGTAGGATAGTGTTAATGTGCGGGGATCGCTGGTCGGTGTGGACTCGTTGGGCTGAAGAACCTGTTTCCGTGCTGCATCTCCAAATAAACTAAACAAACTAGACTTGATGCATGATGGATGATGAGAAGTTGCCACAAACTAGGTGGTGTAACCTCAGATTAAGGGTGTCATCCATGTAAGACACTCCGTGATGTAAATCTCAGACATTCTTCATCACCGTGAGCTGAGGCTCTGTGGCTGATTATTTTCAAGGCTGTGATTGATAGAATTGGCAGTCTAAGGGTTTAGTGGAATGAGTGGGGCAAGTGAAGTTGAGGTAGAAGATTATCCATCTCAACAGAGGCTATCCAATAAATAAAGAATGCGAAAAAAAAAAAAAAAGTATTTGCATGGCTGATGAAATCCAGTATCGGTTTAGTTTGAGAACTCTGATGACCGTCTCCATCATTTATAAAGGGGAATGATAATATTGTCTCGTCTTTTAAAAAAAAAAAAATTGGTTTTAACAGTGGGCTGTTGTATGAAACAGTGATTTATACTGTTACCCAAATCACAAACATAACAAACAATCCAACCCATGAAACTTCCAAGTATGATAATACAATTCCCCGAAGCCGCTGGAGACGGAGGGAGAACATGTTCAAGTTGACTGTTTCCACAAATGTGGAACATCTTTAAGCTGTTTGAACAAACATATCTGAGAATTGCAGGGGCAGTTCCAAACATCCTTATCAAATTAATCCTTTTCATTACAAATTCATGCCGGTGCAGACTTTGTTTTTCAGAAAGAACCGTACATCATTTTTCACTGCAAACTTTATCTGAAGCTCGCGTGAAAGTAATTTGCCATTTGAATGGGTTTATCGTAATTAGCTTTGATTCTCGAATGAATTCACACATTTGTGTGTTTACTTTCTTTGTGGTAGGATCTTTTAATTTCCTGCACTGCGAAATCCAACAGTCTAGAATTACTTAATTGCTTTAATATTGCAGACAAAAGATTACAAATCATTTGTTGTAAACTTATAATTAATGTTTGATAATGCAATGAACCCCTGCAATAAAAATGACTGCTTGTATAAAAACAATACCATTTTTCACCATGAATAAAAAATAATAAAACTGTCAAGTCTGTATAATTATTTATGTATGGGTTTGCAAGTAAACCCTTCATATAATCAATATGTAAGTATAATTTATTACCATGTGTTAAATTATGCACTCCAAATGATTCCTGGTTTATGATCCCAACAATTACCTCAGGCTTGTGCTCGGAGATTTCCTGTTGGTGATGAAATTGTGAACTTAAGAGGTGGAGTATTTCATTATCACAAGTTGGTTATGGTTTACTTAAAGTTTGGATGAAGCATTAGGAGCTCATGCAAAGGTCACGGATAATTATTTTACCATTTGCTACTTCTATGTAGCCACATTGTCACATCATTAGGAAAAAAAAATCTATTTATTAACCTGTAGAGTGTAGTTCAAATGTTACATTCTTGATTAGTAGGTTTAGAAGGATATTGACTAAATGCAAGCAGTTGGGACCAGTGTAGATGGGGCATGTTGGTCGGCATGGGCAAGTTGAGCCGAAGGGCCTCCTTCCACGCTGTATGACTTTATGACTCTACGACTTAAAGATAGTTCAGATACAGTAGCATATATTATTATTCAAAGCGTTTTAACGTAACATCAACTGTTCTCCATTCATTCCTCAGGTTCATGATGAATGTATCCTGGAATGGCAGAGATCTCTCCTTCACTCGGGATGGATACCAGTCCAACCCAAAGCTTGTGGTGGTAGTACTGAACAAAGAGCGGACCTGGGAAAAGGTCAGTTTGGCATTTTGTTCCTTTCTGTTTTGTGAGACTAAGTACCCAGTTTCTGCTTCGGGAATACTCAATTAAAGGAACCACTTATTTCATGTAACCAGTGATCCCTTTAAAGATTTGTCACCTTCCCCTTGCAAACAATGATCAGTTCCACATTTTCCTTCAGCTTCGTCCCCTTTGATGTCTCGTTTTCACCCCTTACCCTTCCATATCTTTGTGTCTCCCTCTCCCCTGACTCTTGGTCCGAAGAAGGTTCTCGACCTGAAACGTCACCCATTCCTTCTATCCAGAGATGCTGCCTGTCCCGCTGAGTTACTCCAACATTTTGTGTCTATCCCTTTAAAGATGAACCCTTTTAAAATGTTTTATCTGAATCGGCAAGTCCTGGAGCACTGATTAAGTTTCTCTCCGAATGCTGTGATTACCACTGCGATTAGGACTAATTGGAGATTCACCTTCATTTTCCCTTCTCTCTGTACTACTGTCAGTGTTCTCTGAGATGCACCATTCTTACATGCTCAAGTGGCAGGAACAATAGCTCTTTGACCAAGATACAATAAAAGCCCTTACATCTTCAATATTGGCACGCTAAATGAGCACAATTGCCTGTTCCAGTCACACTGCAGCTTGAAATTAAAGGTCCTAAATATTTCACTAAACACATTGCATCAGTTTCCTTTCTTCAAATGAAGAGACTGGAATAATTGTTTGATCGGAAGTATATTATTATGCAATAATGGGATATGAGCATTTCTCAGTTTTCAGAAATAAAATCTGCTACATCGTTGTGGCATCATATCCCACTCATTTCTGCTGTTGAGAGGGCTAGGGCAGCTTTTTTTATTACTCTGTCCATTGTAATGTATGTGTGCTCAATCGGTTCTTAATCTCTAGTGAAGTTCATTCTGGAGGATTGAGATTAACACATGTGAGACATGAATTTAAATGAGGTTATGCTGCATGTTCAGGGCTCTGTACTAAGTGTGGGACTTGTACAGGCATTGCTGTAATTGAATAAGCAGCCGGTCACATCGCAAAATCCCTAAAGAAGTGACCATAAACTAACAATCCCTGATATTAACCAACATTACACAAACTTCATCACATCTCCTATTTGTAAGAAGAAGAAAACCTAAAGCGATTTTTATGTCATTCCACATTTAACCTAATCACTTTTTCGCAGTTGCTATTCTTCTGCACACAACGAGTTGTTAGTGTTACCTGTGTTTAAGTCATAGATTCACTGAAAATTGTTGGAGTTTCATCCACCTTTGATCTCAGAAACATCATATGCTGCCTCCACTTGAACAATATTGGGCCTACTTCAGAGAAACTCAATCTCACACACTACTTGACGATCCTCCTGGGTATCATCCACTATTGTTAAGTGGTGAACATACACGTCCAGGATTTCTACCTGACCTTCATGATATTTTCTAGACTTGTATACCAGTACTATCTCTTCGTTAACCCTACTATCAATCTCCGACCCATGGTTGATGAAGGTACATTAAGTCTGAAGCAAAGAGTAGGAATAAGGAAAGAGTAGGAATAAACGGGTCCTTTTCAGAATGGCAGGCAGTGACTAGTGGGGTACCGCAAGGCTCAGTGCTGGGACCCCAGTTATTTACAGTGTATATTAATGATTTGGACGAGGGAATTGAATGCAACATCTCTAAGTTTGCAGATGACACGAAGCTGGGTGGCAGTGTTAGCTGCGAGGAGGATGCTAGGAGGCTGCAGAGTGACTTGGATAGATTAGGCGAGTGGGCAAATGCATGGCAGATGCAATATAATGTGGATAAATGTGAGGTTATCCACTTTGGCGGCAAGAACAGGAAAGCAGAGTATTACCTGAATGGTGAACGATTAGGAGAAGGGGAGATGCAACGTGACCTGGGTGTCATGGTGCACCAGTCATTGAAAGCAAGCGTGCAGGTGCAGCAGGCAGTGAAGAAAGCGAATGGTATGTTGGCATTCATAGCAAGAGGATTTGAGTTTAGGAGCAGGGAGGTTCTACTGCAGTTGTACAGGGCCTTGGTGAGACCGCACCTGGAGTATTGTGTGCAGTTTTGGTCTCTTAATCTGAGGAAAGACGTTCTTGCCTTAGAGGGAGTACAGAGAAGGTTCACTAGATTGATCCCGGGGATGGCGGGACTTTCATATGAAGAAAGACTGGATAGACTAGGCTTGTACTCGCTGGAATTTAGAAGACTGAGGGGGGATCTTATAGAAACATATAAAATTCTTAAGGGGTTGGAGAGGCTAGATGCGGGAAGATTGTTCCCGATGTTGGGGGAGTCCAGAACCAGGGGTCACAGCTTAAGGATAAGGGGGAAGTCTTTTAGGACCGAGATGAGAAAACATTTCTTCACACAGAGAGTGGTGAGTCTGTGGAATTCTCTGCCACGGAAGGTAGTTGAGGCCAGTTCATTGGCTATATTTAAGAGGGAGTTAGATGTGGCCCTTTTTGCTAAAGGGATCAGGGGGTATGGAGAGAAGGCAGGTACAGGTTACTGAGCTGGATGATCAGCCATGATCATATTGAATGGCAGTGCAGGCTCGAAGGGCCAAATGGCCTACTCCTATGTTTCTCCTTGTGATTTTTCTCATGGTATTTTCATTGTTTAGTTCAGTTTAGAAATCGTTATATAAACTTATAGTTTAGGAAACAGGCCCTTTGGCCCACTGAGTCCGCACCGACCAGCGATCCCCGCGCACTTACACTATCCTACACACATTTGGGACAATTTACATTTACACCAAGCCAATTAACCTACAAATCTGTACATCTTTGGAGTGTGGGAGGAATCTGAAGATCTCGGAGGGAGAACCTACAAACTCCATACAGACAAACACCCGTAGTCAGGATCGAACCTGGATCTCTGGTGTTGTGAGGCAGTAGCTCTACTGCCACGGCACCATGTTGTTATTGCTTCTCCTTAATTTTCCTACCAAACTGGGTTGTATGTGACCAAACAGTGTTCTGAGTCTTCTATTCATTAATACTTCAGCAAGAGTACACTTTGTTTTACCGCTCATGGGAAATGCTGTAATGCATGGTTTCATAGTGACATTTAATTGACCTTCCATAACCCATTTCTTCAATTCCTCTTCACTTTGCCCGTCTGCTCTCCTGCAAGTTGAGTGATAAGGATAAGCGAAATAGTGTTGTGTTCCAATTTTCTGTATGAATTGTTCATGTTAGTCAAGCCAAGTAGTTATTATCATATGCTTTGGTATGTTGAGGTATAGGTGCAGTGAAAAGCTTGCTTGCTGCAGCATCTCAGGCACATAAACTAACCAATGCACAATATCCAAACTCAGCTTCACCTAGAAGGACTGTCGGGGTCTTTGAACAGTCGAGGGAGGAGGTAAAGGTGTTGCATCTCCTGCGGTTGCAGGGGAAAGTACCTGGAGAGGGGGTGGTTTGGGTGGGAAGGGATGGGTTAACCAAGGAGTTGCGGAGGCAACAGTCTCTGCCGAAAGCGGAAAAGGGTGGAGATGGGAAGATGTGGCTAGTGGTGGGATCCCATTGGAGGTGGCAAAAATGTCGGAGGAATATGTGCTGTATGCGATGGCTGATGGGGTGAAAGGTGAGGACTAGGGGGACTCTGTCCCTGTTGCTTTTATGAGACGGCTGATGGACTGTTCATGCTGTTGGCCTTTGGAATGTTCTCTGATGAAACCATGTATCTTTTGAGCAATTAAATAATCGTTTTCTATTTCTGCATGGAACACCTCGGAATAAGCCAGTAAAATATCTACCTCCCAAAGCCAGCAGCTTCAGTGGTCAGTTTGAATTATTTATAGATACACCTTATTGAAAACGTTCAGGAGCTTGCACATTTAGAATACAATTACGAGAGGATTCTAATGGCCTTCTCCATAGAGTGTAGTCATCTTTGACATGCTAATAGGCCAAGTAAATGTAGATCGTAACACCTAGATGTTGCCATAAGGCAGTGGGAAAATTTACAAAAAAAGGAGGCTCTTCAGTCCTTCACATCTGTGTCATTTGGAAAAGGACACACAGAATGGAAAGCAGTTAGGAAAGCATATGGTACGTTGTCCTGTTTTGCAAGAGGGTTTGAGTAAAAGGGTTGAGAACACCTTGCTGTAATTATGTAGGATACTGGTGACCTTGTGTCTGAACTATTGTGCGCTGGTGAGATCTCCCTACCCAGGGAAGGATATACTTGTGACACAGGGAATTTACACCGGACCAAATCAAAAGGCTTGTTTTTGTGTGTGGCAGCTTTTGGTGTCTATCTTCGGTTTAAACCAGCATCTGCAGTTCCTTCCTACGTAAAGCAAAGGCTTGTCGTATGTGGAGAGATTGAGGAAATTGTCCCAAACTTTTTAGAATTTAGAGAAATGAGAGGCGATTGGGCTGACAGGATTGATGCAGATTTGATGTTTCTCCTGGTTGAGGCAGCTAGAATCAGAGTTACAGTCTCAAAGTAAAGGTTTTGGGCAGCACAGTGGCACAGCAGTAGTGTTGCTGCCTTCCAGATCCAGAGACCTGGCTTCCATCCTGACTATGGGTGCTATCTGTATGGAGTTTATATGCTCTCCCTTTGACCATGTGGGTTTTCTCAGGGTGTTCTGGTTTCCTCCCACACTCCAAAGGTGTACAGGTGTGTAGGTTAATTGGCATCTGTAAATTGTAAATTGTCCCTACTGTGTAGGATAGTGTCCCTAGGTGGGCTGGAGGGTCTGTTTCTGAGCTGTATCTCTAAAGTCTAAAGTAAAGTAAAGTCGAAAGGTTAGGCCATTCAGGAGGGAGATGAGACGTCTTCACCCAGATAGATGTGAATTTATAGATTCTCTACCCAAGAGGACTGTATAGGCTCTATCACTGACTGCATTCAAGAGAGAGATTGACAGATGTTTAGATATGAAGGATCAAGGGATGTAGTGCAATAAAATGGCATTGAGGTGAAAGATCCACTGTGATCTTCTGAGTGGCAGAACAGGCAGGAGGGACGAATGGCCTATGTTACTTATATTCTTATGAGTTGTGATGGCTCATCAAATTCTCGGTTTTGTGGATGAAATCAATTAGAAGAGTTTTGTTTGAGTGTGTTGCATCATTTCTCATAGTTTGGTGATGTGGCTTTTAGGTCTGCCAACTTAAAGTGGTGAGCAGAGATTTTGAAGACGAGATATTGATGACAACCTTTTCAAGGACATTCATCTTGTGGAGTAAATGACCAGTATCATCAACAGACCACTTGCCTTGGGCCCAACTCACTGGAAACACAGCCACAGTATTGGAACCTATGTTGTTTATACATAGAAACTCAACACATAGAAACGTAGGTGCAGCAGCAGGCCATTCGGCCCTTCGAGCCAGCAACGCCATTCAATATGATCATGGCTGATCATCTAAAATCAGTACCCGTTCCTGCTTTTTCCTCATATCCCTTGATTCCTTTAGCCTGAAGAGCTAAATCTAAGAGCTTAATCACAAAAGATTAAACGTGTAAAATGCTACAAGTTCATAAGGATTCTCAAGGATGAAGTCATTGAGGAAGATGGCACTCTTCAAAAAACTTTACAAAAGATGGAGCAAAAGTCACAGACTTGCAGATCATCAATTTTTATTGAGATAGTTGTAGAATTGCAAATTGTGTAAAATTGCAATGTGGAAATCACCGAAGGATATAATTCTGGTTGGACTACTGCTATTTGGGGCTGATTATGGAGCAGCTTTACTGCAGTAGCCTTAAAGCAATGCTTCAGTTTCAGAGATAATAAGGAGGTCAAAGACGGATGGTTATTAAATGGCAGATACACAAATTGAACAAGCTTATTTGATGTCAAGGATATTCCGTGGAGAACACAGACTCGAGCCACTTTGGAGTCATAGATTATTTATCCATTTACAAACAGTCTGTGAGCAGTTTTGTTTTTACTTTTGCAATCTTGTGTATTGAATTTTGCAGAAATGAATAGATTGTCAGAGGAAGCACTGAGTGACGAGTGATGGCCCAGCAACCCACAGGGATCTCCCTCACCCCTCTCGTGCCGGAGAGACTCATTCAGAATCAGCAAGTCTGGCGGGCATCGTGCCAGGGCCGCTCTCCACGGCTGCCCGTCAGCCAAAGGCAGCGCTGGCCTGACAGCATCTGGCCAAGTCTGCTGTGTGGATCTCATTTAAACCTCAGATAGACACAAATGCTGGAGTAACTCAGCGGGACAGGCAGCATCTCTGGAGGGAAGGAATGGGTGACGTTGCGCGTCGAGACCCTTCTTCAGACCTCCTGCCCTTCTAATTTAAACCTTGTCCCTGAGCCATTCCTGACTGAGCCGGAGTGTGACTCAGGGAGACCACAATGCTTACAGATTTTGAAGGACCACTGCTAGGTTTTGAAGAAACGCAACCTCGGCAAAATGAACCATTGCAGAAAGGTATAAATGTGTTGGAAAGAACTGCAGATGTTGGTTTAAATCGACGGTGGACATCAGTCTGAAGAAGGGTCTCGACCCGAAACTTCAACCATTCCTTCTCTCCAGAGATGTTGCTCTTGTCCCGCTGAGTTGCTCCAGCATTTTGTGTCTACCTACAGAAAGCTATAAATATTGACTTCTACTTAAAGGCTCTAAAAATTGTTCTATTTTGTTGATAGGCGGAGAACAATTTCAGGTGTTAATAAATAGGAAAGCCAATGAAATGGCATGAATCATCTCGCTGAAGGTCGGAGTGGTACTTTCATTCAAACCCCTTTAGACTTTAGAGATACAGCGTGGAAACAGGCCCTTTGACCGATCGTGTCTGCACCGCCCAGTGATCACTATACACTAGCACTATCCTACACGCTAGGGACAATTTACTATTTACAAAATCCAATTAACGTACAAACCTGTACGTCTTTGGAATGTGAGAGGAAACAGGTGCACCCGAAGGAAGCTCACGCGGTCACGGGGAGAAAGTACAGTACAAACTCCGTACCGACAGCACCCGTAGTCAGGATTAAACCCGGGTCTCTGGTGCTGTAAGGCGGCAACTCTACCGCTGTGCCACGGTGTTGCCCCTTGTTTGACCACAAGTGAGGTGTGTCTATAGTTGCAGGAGGCAGATGTGAGGTGTGTTAACCTGCATGGCATCATCTGCAAGAGGATCACTGTGTGTCACACCTCATGGGGAATGATGCCTGGACTGTTTTTGGGGAGATTTGGCAATGAAGCCATGGAGCCTCTAGATGATCCAAGACTCCTTTCCGCACAGAAGTTTGCTGATGAACGCATTCTATTTATTGACAAGTTCCCTTGCAACACTGTGGCTTTGCATTACATTTTAAGCCTATCTACTTCAGTGGGACAAACAGTTAAAGAAACTCCAAATACAGAGTGGAATCTTGCCAAAGGCTCAACCTCCTGGAGGATTGCAAGCTGGCAACCACAACACCGTAAACATTTGTAGTTGTCTGTTGTTGCTTCATAGCTGCATGGTAGCATCGATGGGGAAAGGAAAGTAAATGGTGACCAAAGGCAAATAACAATTTATCAATGCTGTCCGCTAGCTGGGAATGATGCAGTAGTGTAATGGGAGTGGACTGTGGTGAGGCTGGTGCTCAGTGTTAGCACACAGCGGTCTAATCTGAAAAGTACAAAACGCTGCTGCTGGACCAAGCAGAGGCGATTGCCCACAGCCTTTGGCACTTAGGTTCAGATTTAGACTTCTAGTGTATGTAATATTGGTTGTGATCAATAATTATTGCTTTAAGACTGTCTTGCCTGTAAGGATTGTCTTCCCATGACCATGAATACACACAGTTTGAAGAAGGTCTGAAGAAGGGTCTCGACCCAAAACTTCATTTATTCCTTTGCTCCAGAGATTCTGCCTGACCCGCTGAGTTATTCCAGCTTTTTGTGTCTATCTTCAGTTTAAACCAACATCTACTGTTCCTCGACCCGAAACGTCACCCATTCCTTCTGTCCGGAGATGCTACCTGTCCCACTGAGTTACTCCAGCATTTTGTGTCTATCTTTGATTTAAACCGGCATCTGCAGTTCTTTACATCTGCAGTTCCTTCCGACACCCACAGTTTGAACTTCTGAGACCCCTGTGAACTCCAACATTTCGCAAGACTTTGTGACTGTTTAAAAACTGACAGGAGACCCTTACTCTTCAAGTTTGTTGTCTGCTGGTGTCAGACTCATGCAATTGTACAGCATAGAAACAGGTATTCAGCCCAACATGTCTACACTGAACAGTGGACATCTACTGTATTAATCCTATCTCCCAGTACTTGGTTAATAGCCTTCTGTGCATAGGTGATACTTGTTCTCATCTCACCTGGAGCATCCTAAATGCTCTCAGCGACCCAGCTTCAACCATTCTCTCTGGCTGTGACCTCCTGATGCTTCCCATTTTCCGCAGAATAAGACCCCCTCATATCCCATCAAAATTACTTCCTCCTTACCCTAAATTCAATGTCCTTTACTTTTATCTGCCTCTGACATGGGAGAAAGTTTCTTGCATCTCACACATCTACACTCCACATAATTTTATATACCTTAATCATGTCCACTCTGAACCACCGGGAAGAACAGACACGGCTTCTCCTGTCGCTCCTTTTAGCCGAACTGCTCCATCCCAGGCTATATCCTGGTGAACCCCTCCCCCTCCATCCTTCCTTGAGCTGTTGCATCCTAATAATAACATGGTGACCAGAATCACATGCAGTACTCCCACTGAAGTCTCTCTCCCTATTCTCCCACATTATTCCAGTAGCCAGCAGAATAGGATCAATACCATATCTTGTCATCTATGTCATTATCATCATTGTGAGTCTTGATCCTTTTCCCTATGACCTGCAACCCCCCACTTTGTAGAAATATATATAAACAGTTTGAAAGACTCCTGATCAGAAAGAAAAAAAAAAGAATCATGTATATTATGCAAGGTTGATGTACCAATATGTTTAATATACCGGATTTAATGATGGTATATTTGATTCAGGAAGCTGGGCTGGGTCATCTACATCACATGGTTATCAGGCTCCTCAAGTCTCCAATAGCATTTGATGGTATTTCGAGAGGTTTCATCACTTAATCTCGTACCACCAACTGCAGCAATTCACACATTGCCAATTGATCACCCAACATTTCCATTATTAATATCTGCTGCTTTGCTGAACTTCAGGGTAATCGTGAAAGGAATTGTATATTTATTTTTATCAGTACAATTTGCCCAAGATTGGTCAAAGCATGCAAAAAGATTGCAGAAATTCTAGCTCTAACTTACATCCAGTGCAATTTCCAGTCATCATTAGACAGGCTTTAGTTTTTGTTTCGTTTAGGGATACAACGCAGAAACAGCCCTTTTGGCCCACCGACCAGTGATCCCTGTACACTAGTACTATCCTACACACACTAAGGAGAATTTACAATCTTTTACCAAAGCCAATTAATCTACATTAGTTGTTGGAGTGTTTTTGGAGTGTGGGAGGAAACTGGAGCACCCTATGCGGTCACTGAGAGAACATACAAACTCTGTACAGACAGCACCTGTGGTCAGGATCAAACCCAGGTCTCTGGTGCTGCAAGGCAGCAAACTATACCGCTGCGCAACTGTGCCGTCATGTTAAAAATACTTTTATTTGCAATAATCGTGCATTCCATGGTATTGATCAACACTCTTAAATGACTCAAGGAACGGTTGAGTTCTGCACTCTATGCAAGCTCTGACCTCTGATCATTGCTGGCCCTGACTCCACGATCAGCTTGTGTCTCCAACCTGAGGTTGGCAATGCTGCACCAAGTGTGAGGAACAGGTTATGGGCAGGCGTAGGGCTCGGCAGTAAGTTTTGTGGGTCAGGAAGGATTCCAGTGATTGCTGGAAGTTGTCACACAGTGGTTTTCTCACAATTAATTCAAACGTCAGTGGGGAATATGAGTGGCCTGAGATCATTGGCGTGGCAGGCATTTCCTCCCGGTTTGGAAAACTAAGATAGGAAAATGAAATGGGAAGAAGTATCCTTCATGGATTTGTAGAAGGGAACTGCGATGGCTGGTTTATACCAAAGATGACTATGGAGCTCCAAGATCGCGAAAAGCCAACACTATTTTGGTTGCACCAATTGACTCTTGTTCTACATTTTTCATAGATATTTTGTTCATATTTTAAAACAGCTGGTGTAGTCTGCAAAAGTCTCCCCTTCCAACATTCTCTCCTCCTCATGGATATTGCAAGGAATGATTCTGTAGCTGACATATTGCATTGCAATACCGGAACAGTGTAAGGTCGAACAAAGGGGGACCCAATGTGGGGGAGGGGGGGGGCACTCTAGTTTTAGAATCCTCTGCCCAGGGGATAAGCCTGCAATTGTTTGTATGTTTGTTTGTTCGTTCGTTCTGCTTCGGGTGCTGTGCACATGGCAGCCAGCCAACAGTCACTTGGCTTTTTCCTTTTTTTTTCACTTTTAATTTAATTTTAATTTCAAGTTTTCGTGTACCTTGTTGTGTATTGTGACTGTTTCGCAGACCAATTTCCCTCCGGGGGTTGAATAAAGTCCTATCGTATCGTATCGTAGACACAAAGTGCTGGTGCAACTCAGTGGGTCAGGCAGTATCTCTGGAGAAAAAGGGTGGGTGACATTTCGGGTTGGGTCTGAAGAAGGGTCCTGACCTGAAATGTCACCCATTCATTTTCTCCAGAGATGCTTCCTGACCTGCTGAGTGGTCTATCCATCATGGATACTGTGCTGTGTAACCCACTTCCATTTTAAGTACAGTGTGTCCTGTCTAAGTGTGTGATTTCAGCCTCTCCTTCCTCTTTTACTACCACTGCTCTCCCACACTTCTCCTGCGGCAGTAGCCCCCAGTTATTCTGCACCCTGGCACGTTGTCACAGCCACAAACCAACATTTACCTGCTTCTGCCGCAGCAAAGTTGCCCTGGGCAGAGCTTCTGGCTGTGAAAAGGCCTTGTCCTTGCTGCGCCAGCTTCTCCAGCTGTTGCCTGCATCCACTGAGAAAAACACTGCAAGGCAAGTTTGTTTAATTCTCAGCTAACAGTGTTCAGTTCTCACTGCTGAAATATCTTGGCTGTAAGGTCTATGCTAGCTCAGACCTTACCAGAAAACAATACCAGGAATAGGATATTGCGACTGGTTTTGCAAGCGTTAGTATATTTTTTATTCTTAAGTTCATAAGTTCCAGGAATAGAATTAGGCCATTCGGCCCATCACGTCTACTCGCCCATTCAATCATGGCTGATCTATCTCAACCCCATTTTCCGGCCTTCTCCCCAAAACCCTTACTAATCAAGAATTTGTCCGTCACTGCCTTAAAAATATCAATTGACGGCCTCCACAGCCGTCTGTGGCAATGAATTCCACAGATTCATCACCCTCTGACTAAAGAAATTCCTCCTGATCTCCTTATTGTAGTGAGGAAGGTTTCTCAGAGTAAGGGGCAGTTGGCAGTCTTACCCTTGAGTTCCACACACATCCTCCACCTTCCCGATTTTCCCAATGCAAGCTCTCACTCCCACAGTCCCTGATCATCTCTTGGCTAAACGGAAATCTCTGCACACACTCCTACCTCCCAAGCCAAACATTTTGTCCCCTTACCCGCAGATTCCATCCATCTCAGCACCAGCTCTGTGACGTATGAAGGGGAATATGTAACCTGTCCGTGCCAGCAGCAGAACCAAGGCAGTCATTGCCATGCCACCCTACAGTCTCACAGCACATCTTTGACAGTGCATTTCAAGTTACAGGCTAATATTATATTTATTCCTTCTTGGTATATGTTTTGAGCAGCTTTTTACCGTATTTGAACATCAGGTCAAATCCCTTGTTCAGAGATTTATGCAATTGAAGGCATAGAGGTGATTGCTGTAGAGGTATGCAGTTTGCTGCTGTATTAACAGCTTTGAGCAATTGTCGATACACTCTTTGTTTGGAGCAAATGCTGTTCGTGAACATTGCTCTACCAATTTGGATGCAACACTGAGTGATTGTAGTGCTGAGAATGAGAATCTGTTTTGTCTTTTTCACTCCACTGTACCATGAAACAATTTTAGGCCGCATACTGTGCAGTGAATACCGGTACAGTTACTCTTAATAATATCACTATTAACATGGAATTTGAGCAATTGGTCTTAATAATGCATCATTACCTCTTGCCATGCTCATTCCCCTTGTCTTCACAGTAGAATGCAAAGATGGGCCTGTATTTGTGCATAAATGTTTTCATATTTCAGCACGGGTTAACTTGAGGGTCAGTTTCTTTTGCGGAAAGCAGTACATTTATGGTTCATTCATATTAAACTCTTGCTTAGTGCAAACACTGTTCAAACATGAATACTTTACTGGGTAATAGTGGAAATTGATTGTATTATGCTTTATTTTGATGGACTATTAAATCAAACAATTAACTTGCCTGTTTCAATGTAATAAATCGAAGCAGCTGCACAATATATCTACACGCGGTCTATGTTAAACTTAGCAGGTGCTTTCCATAGTAGAATGTGGTAAATAGTTAATATTGGTTGTGATAAACAGTAACATAAATAGATTCACTGAACATTTCCATGTCTATTCTCGTCTTCTGCTGAGGGTAGTTGACCTGTCTCTCTTCTACAACCCCTCTAATTTGAGAGGAGCGATCAACTGGGGCAGCACGGTGGCACAGCGGTTGAGTTGCTACCTTACAGGTCCAGAGACCCGGGTTCATCCTGACTATGGCTGCTGTCTCTACGGAGTTTGTACATTCTCCCCGGGACCGCGTGGGTTTTCCATGGGTGCTCCGGCTTCCTCCCACACTCCAAAGATGTGTGGGTTTGTAGGTTAATTGGCTTTGGTAAAGATAGTACATTGTCCCTAGTATTTACGATAGTGCTAGTATTTGGGGGGAATCACTGATCGGTGCAGACCCGGTGGGCCGAAGGGCCTATTTCCATGCCGTGTCTATAAACTAAACTAAACTAAACTGATATCATCGCAAAATGGTCTGGCCCATGCAGAATGTAAATAATTAACTATGGTAGGTAAGAACTGCAGATGCTGGTTTAAATCGAGGGTAGACACAAAATGCTGGAGTAACTCGGTGGGACAGGCAGCATCTCTGGAGAGAAGGAATGGGTGACCTTTCGGGGTCGAGACCCTTCTTCAGACTGATTGTGTTCACCGTAAATAATTAACTGTTGAATTTGAACTAAGTTGCAAATCAAGCACGTGTTAGAGCAAGTGACGCAAGCCTGGGTTTTCCACTACTGATGCAGCTCAAAGTCATTGATATGGCAGCAGAAAGTCAAGGGTAATTGCGTCGGGGCCTCTCACCACTGCAGTTGTGGCAGAAATGGCTCTGATTTCACACTTCAGTATCACATCAGGAGATCTACATAAGCTACAGCACTTGGGGAACCTTCAGACTAACTTGGGCAGCTGGAGTGCTTGATGGGATGACAGACAGTGTGATACTGAATAAGTGAAGCACATTAGCTCTTTATTTTCCACCTCAGTGTTTCCAGTGCTTCAGTACTTGCTCTTGAATAGTCCTTGGAGACTGTCTCACTTTGTGAATAAGGGAACTATAATAACCGGCAGCTTTCAGGGTGCTGCATACTTTCTGCTATCATGATGGACAACAGTAAAAAAATTATGTTTGCAATTAAATGCAGTCGATTAATATCAGATTGTAGGCCTGATTCAAGAGGCTTCTGTTTGGAATCACTCATATCTTTCTCAGCACTACTCCCTCACTCTTACATCAGAAAAAAATGAATATGGATTGTCCATATAATGCAACATTTATTGCTCTGGTTAAATTGATAATCTGTGGATTGCGAAGGAACTGTATACAAGACCTCAGGACATTGAAAGTGCTCCACAAACAATGAAGTATTTTCTGATGTAGATTAACATCTCATTTAGGAAAATCGGACATGCAACCAACTGGGCCTCAGCAAAGTAACGATGGAATAAATGACCACATAGTCTATCTTGTGGTCAAAGGTAGACAAGGTAATTGGGAAAGACCCATTTTGTACATGCATGTGGGAGGATAGGAGCTCAGATCAACATCTCGTCAAAAAGACAGCACCGCTCACAATGCTGAAACGCTTCAGCCTAAATAACTCCCTCAAATCCCTGGAAGCGGCATTTGAATCTTGAAACTCCAAAGCGATGAATGCTGCCATTGAGCCAAGCCAAACATACTGTTGCTCCAAGCTGCTTGCAAGTGCATTGCATTTCCAACCACTTTTTGCCTCAGTGCTCAGCTGTCAGGTACTGCAAAGCCAGTCTTCACATTCTGATTCAAGCTGAATTTTAACATATGTGGGCAGATGATTTAGTTTAACTGTCTCATTTACTACATCTGAGAGGAAGGCTCAGTGATTATAATTACACTCGACAATGAGTTTATTTTATCACTTTTGTGCTCTCACATAAATTGTACAAATACCTTTAGCAGAACATGAATTTACGTGGCACTGGCTTAAAATTATTACAGGCACATTTTTGTTTTCTCCAACACAGCAGAGAGAAAGAAATACCTACCATCTAATGTTATTATTGGGAGCATTAACACCCATAACCAAAAAAAAAAGTAATGAATGTGATGAATGTGATTTGCATGTGACTGAGCTACTGGTAGGTGGAAACCTTCTGCAATGCTCCTTATTAAATCACGACACTTAATAATTTGTATATTAGAATTTAATTTAAAATCTTTGCGTGAGGAACTGCTGACACGATTAAATGCATCCTGCAACTGCCTCGAGGGTGAAATCTTATTGTTATTCCAAATAAATTACACGGGGAGAGAGAACTACACATTTCTGGTCAACATCGTTAATGGCTTGGGCACCAAATGCTTCCCGATTAAATGGAAATCACCATAAAGTGATGTTGTGACATGTCTCCTGCAACACAGAAGGAAAACAAAATATTAGAGTACAAGGGCAAAGCAAAAGTCATCACATTGCGAGTTTCAAAATAATTAACATTTATCTAATCTCAAGTACTAAAAATCATGTATTACTAAAGATAAAATTGGATAACTGATTGTCAATTATCCTTTACTGCCTCTCAGATTTTAATGAGAAAGTCACTCCACAACCTGGACAACAAAATAAATAGTACAAAATATCCAATTAGCAGCTGGTTCTAGTTGTGTGTTTAGGCTGTTCAGCTATTTTCAGAGTGTTATGCAATGGTATGAATCTATTGCTCATGTACCAGCCCTTACTTCTGGACTTGTCCAGTGCCCTGGTGCAAACATTGGTTTCTAGTACTGGTGTCTACTGAAGATGATTCTCTGCCACAGAAGGCAGTGGAGGCCAGGTCACAGGATGTATTCAAGAGAGAGTTAGATATAACTCTTGGGGCTAACGGAATCAAAGGATATGGGGAGAAAGCAGGAACGGGGTACTGATTTTCGATGATCAGCCGTGATCATATTGAATGGCGGTGCCGGGTCGAAGGGCCGAATGGCTACTCCTGCACTTATTTTCTATGTTTCTATGAATGCTTCTGTCCCTGTTCTGCTCCGGTGACCTTATCACTGAGTCCAACAGGACAACTTAGGAATCTCTGAAGAATTTCCAGTGGAGGCTGGGATTCTTATTGGCTGAGTGTGCTGAGGAGCCTGGAACAAGCAAATGAATGGGAGGCAAAAGGAAGGTCCCGACCCAAAACGTTGCCTATTTCTTCTCTCCAGAGATGCTGCCTGACCCGCTGAGTTACTCCAACATTTTGTGTCTATCTTCGAATGGGAGACATCAACTGCTGGAGGAACGGCTTTTGGTGTTATTTAAGCCAATTTCAATATTCTAATTGATTTTTGATGTTTGAATGTGTGTTTTGAGTGTTTCAAATGTAAGAAAAATTGCCACCAACATTTTGATTTTTCTTACCTCATGCTTGATGAGCTTTACAAACACTCAATGGCCCCGAACAGACTGACAGCTTTGATGGCTCATGAATCTGTGGTAATAGACAATAGACAATAGGTGCAGGAGGAGGCCATTCGGCCCTTCGAGCCAGCACCGCCATTCAATGTGATCATGGCTGATCATTCTCAATCAGTACCCCGTTCCTGCCTTCTCCCCATACCCCCTGACTCCGCTATCCTTAAGAGCTCTATCCAGCTCTCTCTTGGATGTTAGTTTTCATTTCTTAGATAAGTTCTGTCTACTCAAACTACAACAGCGGCACTGAGGTGGGCTCCATGGTGTGTTGACCCACACTCACCAGGACCCACCGGAACAAACAGAGTGGTCCAGGATCAGGCAGCCCCTGATGTTGGGGGTAGATGAAAATCTGCCCTCAATGAGCGCAGATTTCAATTTTGCAAGAAATATAAATCTGCTGTGTGCTTTGGTTGAAATTTGGTCATGAGGTCATGAGTGATAGAAGCAGAATTAGGCCATTTGGCCCTTCAAGTCTGCTCCGCCATTCAATCATGGCTGATCTATCTCTCCCTCCTAACCCTATTCACCTGCCTTCTCCCTACAAACCAAGAATCTGTCAACCTCCACCTTAAAAATATCCATTGAGTTGGCCTCCACAGCCTTCTGCGGCAGTGAACTCCACAGATTCACCATCTGATTGAAGAAATCCCTCCTCATCTCCTTCCTAAAGGACCGTCCTTTAATTCTGACCTCTAGTCTTAGACTCTCCCATTAGTGGAAACATTCTCTCCACATCCTATCTTTCCAAGCCTTTCAAATTCTGACCTTGATGTATATTCAGCCTCCACTTAACGTCTTTTCAGATTGAACGTGGTCAATAACCTTTCTCATTATTTTCCACCTTAACTGCTTGGGAAGTAAACCTTGACAGGCAAAGGCACCAATGTTAGTTTTCATTTCTTAGATAAGTCCTGTCTACTCAAACCGCAACAGTCACATTGGTCACATTGAGCTCACTTGAAAGTACACTTATGGTTGGTCTGCTGGCAAACATTGCTGACTCCAGAAAGAGAAGTTAATTATTTCTCACTACATATTGTTTCTAACAGATGTGAAATTGTTCCCTGCCATGGTTTATTCTTTACCGTAGATCTGGCAATAAATCTGCCAATTGCACATTTTGCACTTGGAAAATTCTATGTGATACAGTTTAGTTTAGTCTAGTTTATTGTCAGGTGTACCGAGGTACAGTGAAAAGCTTTTGTTGTGTGCTTACCAGTCAGTGGAAAGACAATATATGATTACAATTGTGTCATTCACAGTGTACAGATACAGTATAAGAGAATAACCTTTAGTGCAAGACAAAGAGGGGAGATTAAGAAGATCATAATTAATGTAAGAAATGTTGCTGTAGGAGTAGAGATTTAAAAGTATGGAGTGATTCAGTTCGGTTTAGTTTATTGTCACGTGTACCGAGGTACAGTGAAAAGCCTTTGTTGCATGCTAACCAGTCAGCAGAAAGACAACACATGATTGCAATCAAGCCATCCACAGTGTACAGACACAGGATAAAGGGTAAAACGTTATTTCAAGATAAAATCCAGTAAAGTCAATAAAAGATAGTTCTAAGTTCTCCAATGAAGTAGATGGGAGGACAGGACTGCTCTTTAGTTGGTGAGAGGACAGTTCAGTTGCCTGATAATAGCGTTTAGTGCAAGATAAAGTCCAGTAAAGTCAATCAATCGATTGTAGTGTGTGATCTGCTTCTGTGACTAGTAGACAAATAGTCGCCTGGATCAGGCGCCATCTTGGATGAAAGCGTAAACTATAAATTGGAATTATCTTCAGGTAAAATAATACACAAGTACAGAAAAACATTGGTAAGAGATGCTACAGGACAATATTCGTGCCATTTCTATTTATAAATTGATTGAAAGCTTAAAATATTCAAAAGTGCTTTAACTTCACTCAGCAAGTTTTTAGGAAGGCAAATTAAAGTACACAAATCTTCTCAAAGAGTTCAACCCATCTCCTGCAAACATCACTTCCAAATCTAATAAAAGGAAAAAAATGTGTATCTATATAAGATGAGAAATCTTCCAATATTTTTGAAAACAATTTTTCTGCGCAGTTCAAACAGCACCCATTTTCGCAACCTGGGGCCTAGAGGAGGCTGACCATAATCGTCTTGTTTCCTGGTATCCCTTTCAACCAGCCTAAATTCATTCATGAACATAGCGTACACTTCAACAGTTTAAAGAAACTATGCTAAGTTGTTGTCAGCACAACTCTGACAGTGGATAAGTATCAACTGCAACAATGGAATTAGAATAAACAATAGTTTTTTTCAAACTGACACATTGTCAATGAGAATAAAAGAAGTAGGAAAAGATTGACCTGGTCTGATATGGATACAAGAGGCTGCAGCTGTTAGTTTACAAAAGAAGACGCAAAGTGCTGGAGTAACTCAGTGGGTCAGGCAGCATCTCTGGAGAATATGGATAGGTCACATTTTGGGTGAGGACCCTTCTTCAGACTCATTGTTAGGGGGTGGGGGGGGGGGGGGGTGGAAGAAAACTGGAAGAGAGGAGGGGCAGGATAAACTCTGACAGGTAATAGGCTGCTACAGGTGAGATAGAGGTTCACATGAACCTCCTCTAACCTCATCTATTGCATTATATGTTCCCAATGTGTCCTCCTGTACATCAGCGAGACCAAGCATAGACTCAGCAACTGTTTCGCCGAGCATATGCTCTCAATGCACGATGGCCTAAGTGATCTGCCGGTTGCCAACCATTTTAACTCCTCTACCCATTCCCATTTTGTCCTTTCTGTCCTGGGCCACCTCCTTTCCCGCAAGCAAATGGGAAGAAGAACACTTTGTATTCCACTTGGCTAGTGAACAACCCAGTGGTATGAACATTCAATTCTCCAATTTCAGATAACCAGAAAACCACTCCCTTCTCCCTTCCTCCCCCTAGGCAAACCCCCCTCCCTCCCCTGTGCATAAACACAGACCTATTTCTCACCTCCCCCTCCTCTTCCTTCCTCTAGCTTCACAATTCACAACTCTTTACACCTTTTGTCTTTTCCTTCCAGGCCTTTGGCTAGTACCTTTCTATCAATTTCCTCACCTGTACCAGGCTATTACCTGCCAGGCTTTGTCCTGTCCTCCTCTCTTCCAGCTTTCTATTCCCCACCCCCACTAATCAAAGAAGGGTCCCGACCTGAAACATCACCTATTCATGTTCTCCAGAGATGCCTCCTGGCCTGCTGATTTACTCCAGCACTTAGTCTAGATCTGGTTTGATTATTGGTCTCCACTTCACCTCCATGCTTGTTCTCCACATACCTCGATTCTCTTATAGTCCAAACATCTAATTCTGTCAGTCTAGACAATGTTTAATAGCTCAACCTCCTCAGCTCTCCAGGGGGAAAATTCTAAAGATTCACAACTTTCTGAAAGAATAATAATACTCCTAATCTCTGGAAGCACTGTGCAACCAGCAATATCTTTCACTGTTCCCCCAGTTTTAAATTCCCCATGTCATTGACTTGGCCAACCCCATCAGAATCTTGTTTCAATAAGATCGACTCTCATGCTTCTGAAATCCAGGGTTTAAAGGCCCAATTTACTCACTTTCCATATTAAACAATCTCTGAATACCAGAATTAAATCTTAATGAAATGCAGAGATGCTAGATTGAGGACAGTGGTAAACTGGCCCATACCTTGCTGTTGGTGTTTTGTCTTCTGCCTCTCAAATCCCACATGCTTGAGTCTTAGACCCCCCCCACTTGAGTGCTCTTGGAAGATGTTATGTTACTAGTTGGAATATTGTACGGTGTTCTGATTAATATCCTACAAAAAGATAGTTTTGGTACAGAAACGGAACGGCAGTATGATATCAGACACCAAAGAACAAGAAGTGATTTCAAAAACCTGGAAGTATCTTATCAACAAGCAAGAGACCCGGGTTTGATCCTGACTATGGGTGCTGTCTGTTTGGAGTTTGTACGTTCTCCCTGTGACTGTGTGGGTTTTTCCTGGCTGCTCCGGTTTCCTCCCACACTCCAAAGACGTTTGTAGGTTAATTTGGCTTCGGTAAACAATGTAAATTATCCCTAGTGTGCAGGATAGTAAACTAAACTAAACTAAACTAAACTAAACTAAACTAAACTAAACTAAACTAAACTAAACTAAACAACATGGTCCATGCGATACCATTTGCAATGTCCTGATCAGGAATAAAGAGATGATTTTGGATAAAGAGTGCCTCATTAGGTAAAGATACAATACAATACAATACAATACAATATATCTTTATTGTCATTGTACAGGGGTACAACGAGATTGGGAATGCGCCTTCCATACAATGCAATAAATTAATTAGCTAATCAGTATAAATTTAAACAGTAAAGTAAATGAGGCATTCACTTTACTTTGCAAAGAAAAAGAAGGATATTTGAAACAATCCGCCAAGAGGGAACTGACAAAATCAGCAATTAATGGTTGGTTACTGCACGAGTTGGTAATTTTCCACATCAGTGTGGGTGTTCAGTGACAGGCTGTGACTCGGGTTATGGATTGAGCTGGAACAGTGGGTGTCCGCACAACTTCCCATGTCTGCCATAACTTGGTGTACATGGTGCTTTTTAAAATGTTGTACAAATGAAAATGTTATCCTTGTAACTTGAACTGGGGGAGGGAAACCAAAGCAGCTTGAACTTGAGAAGCAGATACATTGATACTTTTCCCACAGCTCTCTTTCAGGCTGTAGGTGGACCATTACCTCTTATATTCTTCCAGCCAACAATTAGAACATTTTTCCTTTATTCTAAACAAAAGTGCTTGCTTTGTTTTAACATGTTAGGTTTAATATCAATCTTTTGGGAGAGATTATTAAAGCATAAGTTCTTGTAAATGCACCTTCTGGGTGGATTTAAAAGATCCGATGGCAGCTTTCAATGAAGAATTGGAGCATTATTCCTCTTGCTCTGGCCAATCACGCCCCTTCATACAAGTTTCGTGAGATCAGATATTCTCTCATTATCTTTTCCTTTGTGGAATTTTGTGCGCAGTTTTGTCAGCCGCAATGTTTCCTTCAATGATGTGGCAAATGCACTTAAAAAATACCTAGGTGCAAGCTAGGACTCTATTCCTTGGAATGCAGAAGGATGAGGGGCGATCTTATGGAGGTGTACAAAATCTTGAGCGGGATAGATTGGTTAGACGCACAGAGTCTCTTGCCCAGGGTAGGGGAATTGAGAACTAGAGGATATAGGTTTAACGTGAGGTGGGGAAAGATTTAATAGGAACCTGAGAGGCAACACAAAGGGTGGCGGGTGTATGGAGCGAGCTGCCGGAAGATGTATTTGAGGCAGGTACTATCGCAACATTTAAGAAACATTTGGACAGGTACATGGATAGGACCGGTTTAGAGGGATATGGGCCAATCACAGGCAGGTGGGACAAGTGTAGAAGGGGTATGTTTGTCGGTGTGGGCAAGTTGGGCTGAGGGGCCTGTTTCCACACTAGGACTCTAAGTGGCTGTAAAGCACCTTGTCATGTTCTGAGATCATGAAATGTGCAATACATGGCTCTAGAGGAGAGCACATAATTGATATGAGGAGCTGTGACCATGTTATTTTCCTACTACCCAAAGACGTGCAGGATTGTAGGTGAATTGGCCTCTAAAAATTGCTTCTAGGGATCATGTAGAGATATTGTGAATGAGTGATCAATGGTCATGGACTTGGTGGGCCAAAGGGCCTGTTTCCATGCTGTATCTCTAAACTAAACTAAGCTAAACAGAGTACAATTTCAATAAAGGCATGGTTGCCAAGTAAAATTGGGAACTTACAGTAAGTTTCACAAACTCCTCAATTTTCCTCATGGCCCTTCCTACTCCTGTCACAGTAGCTCATGGGAATGTTGGGCACTAATACGGGAGCTGATGTTCGATCCGCAAATGTTGCGTCAATACTTAAAAATCTGTCTCAAGCCCTCTATTACGCAACTGGACATCATCCACACCCATCCTGACTCTGTTCCTTCCCTTCCCCAACCAGGACCTCGGTCTTGGCCTTTATCCTCCATCCTGATCATGTGCTCTTCCTTTACCTATGACTTTGTCCCTTCAAACGCCCTAATTTGTGTCTTTGTTCCTCATGCTGTGAAGTTCGCCCCACCCCACTAAATAATGCAGCCTTACCATGCCCTCCCCTCTGTAGCCAACCTTTGTCCTGCCCCTGACTATGCTGACCCAACCCTCCTCTACCTTCAAGGTCATAATTGCCCCCTGCATGGTGCCCCTATACCACATCCATCTTGGGGTTCTCCTCCATGACCATGACTGCTCTGTTTATCCTCTTTCATTGCAGAGGGTCCAATCTGTAATGCAACACCTTGGGACTGATGCATTATACAACTTCGCACTAGCAGGCTTGTGACAAATCTCCAGGAGCCTCCTGTGCACTGCTGCGTTAATTTGTCTTTCTAAGGTGCACAAGGATTTCTAGGCCATGTTCTTTCTTGCATTGCATTTATCACAATGGCCATGGACTATTCTGCACTGACAGATGAAAAGTAGGCCACATCCTTTTCCTTTTTTATCATTGTCACCACACCCCTTGATGAGTAGACCATTTAAGTTTTTGCTGCTAAGAGATTGCCTGACTGCGGGAACATTTGTTGTGTAAGTCTTCTCCATATTTCATACGCTCGCTTCTCATCCAGCATTATAGAATTGGGTCAACAACAATACACCATTGGGCCGAGTTTCATTCTCCACAAAAAATACTACTCTGTATCTGCATTAGGGCAGAGGAACCAAGAATTAGAGGGTAGAGGTTTAAGGTGAGAGGGGAAGAATTTAATAAGAATTTGAGGGGCAACGTTTTCACAGAGGGGATGGTGGGTATATGGTATGAGTTGCCAGAAGAAGTAGGTAGACACAAAAAGCTGGAGTAACTCAGTGGGACAGACAGTATCTCTGGAGAAAAGGAATGGGTGACTTTTCGGGTCGAGATCCTTCTTCAGACTGTTTGACTCTTCGTGTCTGAAGAAGGGTCTCGACCCGAAACATCACCCATTCCTTTTCTCGAGAGATACTGTCTGTCCTGCCATTACTCTAGTTTTTTTGCGTCTATCTTTGGTTTAAACCAGCATCTGCAGTTCCTTCCTACACAAAAGGAAGTAGGTAGGTACAATAACAACATTTTAAAGACTTTTGGACAGGTGCATGGATTGGAAAGGTTGGGAGGGATTACAGGAGCAAATGGGACGAGCTAAGATTGGGGAATCTTGGTTGGCATGGACTGAGTTGGCCTAAGGGCTTGTTTCCATGCTGAATAACTATGGCTCTATCTGCATTTAGTTTTACATTCATGCTGATGGTGAGGTTTACCTTAAACTTGTTGCGTATATTATTCATTACATATCACTACAAGTGATACATAGGGAGGATCGGTATACAGCATCGTTGTTGATGATCTGCAAAAATGTTCAGATATGCTGTGGATTGGTGAGTTTTTTCTGCCCTTTCTCTGTTGAGATATGACCCATGGTATTCAGGTGGCCCTGTGTGTGCAGCTCCTTGTAACTGCACTCCGTGACTGTACAGGGCGCCGTGGGCATGAGATTGGTCCTTGGTGGAAATGCAGAATGGGTGATGAAAGAGTAGAGTACGACAGGAGCTCCTCCACCCAGGTTGAGTGCTGAGGTTTGCTCCTCTGTTTGCGACCATGTTCTCTGTCTCCCAAGTATTCTGCTCTTGCAGGCAGTCAAGCTTGTGCTGATCTTGGCAATTATGCACATCCAACATGGAAAATAAGCTCTCCCAGAATCGTGCCGTCACCAGCCGAGAGTAATTAAGCTGCACCTTGGTCTGTGGCCACATGAGTCTTGTCTTGAGGTAAAATCAGTACTTAAAAAGAATCTGTAACTTGTCAAAGAGAAATGCACAAAGATGAAGCCAACTTTGAAGGTCTGATGGCCATGTGTAAAATTGAGAGATGTCTTCTTGCAATGGGCAACACCACATTTCCACAGCAGAGTCAGGTCATTTTAATGGGGGGAAACACAAGCGCTGGTGAATATTAGTGCTGCATCTATGGCAGAGATGCATTCAACACATTACGCCTTTCTAAACATACAGTGATGTTACAAAAACATATCTAAATTGGAGGCAGGAATTGGCAGACTTTAACTATTCCAGCCAGATTACCTGCGAGGAGAAATCATTTTGTGGTGAATGCTGTAGTCCAATTCAGACCCAGAAGCAAACGCACATTGCCACTCCTTTACGGTGAGCAAGGGAAAATTACCCCCGTGGCATTATTGGATGAGGTGTACGTTACTTACTCTCCACGTAACATTATAATAACATTACAGAGGGCCAATATTAGAACAATGGAGAATATCCCTATTCTTTAATTCATGCATGGGATGAGTTAATTTATGAGTTTAGTTTATTGCCACGGGTACCGAAGTACAGTGTAAAGCTTTTGTTGTGTGCTAACCAGGCAGCAAAAAGATAATACTTGATAACAATTGAGCCATCCAGAGTGTACAGATTACACGATAAAGGGAATAACGCGAATAACGTTTAGTACATGAAAACGCCAGTAAAGTCCGATCAAAGGTAGTCTGAGGGCCTCCAATGGGATAGATAATAGCTCAGGACACTTCATGATGGCATGTGCAGGAAAGAACTGCAAATGCTGGTTTAAATGGAAGATAGACACATAATGCTGGAGTAACTCAGAGGGGCAGGAGGCATCTCTGGAGCGAAGGAAGGGGTGACGTTTCGGGTTGAGACCCTTCTTCAGACTGGTGGCATGTACTACATTTGATATCTGTCCCTTGTTGTCCCTGCTGAGCCATTTCAGATGGCAATTGTGAGTGAAATGTATTATTTATGGATCTGGATCATTAAAGCCAGTCAGGGTAGATTCAGCAGATTGCATTCCTTAGTGGACGTCAGGTAACCAGAGGGCTATTGCAACAATCCAAAAATGCTGATACAAAAGTCTTTTTTTATTCCAGATAGATTAAATTATTTGTATTTTATTTTGGTTTAGTTGAGTGTATCTTTATTAGTGTCACATGTGCCGTGGTGCAGTGAAAAGCTCTTTTGTTGTGTGCTATCCAGTCAGCGCAAAGACTACACATGATTACAATCAAGCCATCCACCGTGTACAGATGCAAGATAAAGGGCATAACGTTATTGCAAGATAAAGCCTAGTAAAGTCCGATTAGGAGGTCAGGACCGCTCTTTAGTTGGTGAGAGGACGGTCCAGTTGCCTGACAACAGCCGGGAGGAAATTTCAATTCCCCAGCGACTTTGGTGGGATTTGAACATGATCCCGGATCAATAATCCAGAGCTCAAGATCATCGGTCGAATAATGTAAACATTCGTTCCAGTCATTGACTCGAGAAATTGTCACAGCAAAAACTGAACACAGGACAATGTGACAAATATGTAGACAGGATCATAGTCAGAAAGGATACTGTAATAGTCAACAGATAGCACACTCTTTTCTGATCTTGTTTTGATTGAATTGTTGATCCGGGGCAAGGTCTGCTGCAAACTTGAGGAATCTGGTTATTTTCATTTTCAATCTGTACTGGCCTTGAGCTGAGTACAATATTTATTCAATATATGAAACTGGATGCATTCGTATGTGTTAAAAATGACACGGAGTAAGCACAACATTGGAAGTGAAGCAGTGACACTGAAGCAGCTGACAGCAATCTTGGATCTACAGCCATTTTATCCAGTTTTTATCCCTGATGTCTACCTGTGTATTTGTGTACCCTCCTACGGAAAGCCCAAGCCAGATAGGCAGGCCATATCGTCAGAATGCCCGAGAGACGACTGCCAAAACAGCTTCTGTATGGAGAACTGTGTCAGGGCAAGCGCTCAGTAGGAGGACAGAAGAAACGGTTTAAGGACTGCCTCGAAGTGTCCCTCAAAGACTTGGACATCAACCTCAGCACTTGGGAGTCTCTTGCTCTGGACCGTCCAACCTGGCATAGCAAGCTCACCACAGGAGCCCGTGCAGCAGAGAACAGATGCACTGCAGAGGCCCAGAGGAAATGCACCGCGCGCAAGGCCTGGGCTACCTCCACTTCCACTGCAGCACCCATCCACTTGTGTCCTACGTGTGGGCGTGCCTTCCGGGCCCGGATTGCCCTCACCAGTCACTTCCGGACCCACAGTCACCAATCCCCCAACTGAAAGTGAAGTCATGGTCATTTTCGAACCCGAAGGACGAACAACAACAACAACATTTGTGTACATCACAGAGTCATTGGAAAGTGCAGCACCAAACTGACCCTTTTGGCCCACCATGACTATGCCTACTGTGATGCCTAACTATGGTTGTCCCATTTGGCCACATCAGGCCCATAGCCCTCTACCCCGTTCCAATCCAAATCCAACCTGTCCAAATGCCTTTTAAACATTGTAATAGTATATGCCTCCTCAACCTCATCTGGCAGCACATTCGAGATATTTACCGCCTTCGGTGTGAAAAACCTACTCCTCAGATATCTTTTAAAATTTCCCCCTCTTACATTAAATGCACGCCCCCAATCCCCTAGTTACGGACCGCACAACCCAGGGAAAAATATCTGATTATTGTATTCTCAAAATTTTGTAAATCTCTGTAAGGTTCCCCATCATGCTCCTACATTGCAGAGAACATAAAACCAAACTATCCAATCTCTCCTTATAACTACATAGACCCAGCCTATCCATTCTCTTTTTATAGCTATATACATCCAAACTATCCAACCTCTCCATATAAATCCAAACTATTGAACCTTTCCGTATAAATACATAAACCCAGTTTATCCAATCTCTCCTTACATATTAACTACATAAACCTCATCCATCCAATCTCTCTGTATAACTACAGGTCTCCATTCCAGGGAACATTCTCGTGAATCTCTTCTGAACTCTCTCTATTGCTACCACATCCTTCCGGTAGTATGGCGACCAGAACAGTACATGCTACTCAAAAAATGTGATCTAACCAATGTTTTGTACTGCCCAAATCTACTTGTTGCCTCGGCCTGTGTAGTCAAGCATGCAAAATGTCTTCTTCAACCTCTCCACTGGTGTTGCCACTTTCAGAGAGTTGATTTGCATCCCAAGGTCTCTCAACAATAAACGCTCCTAAGGAACCTGCGATTTACTTCATACGTCCGACCAGAATTTGCCCTCCCAACGTGCATAACCTTACATTTAGATATACAGTGTCGAAACAGGTCGTTTGGCTCACTGAGTCTGCTCTGACCAGCGTTCACCCCTAGCACTAGCATACACACTAGGAACAGTGTACAATTTGCAGAAGATAATTAACCTACAAACCTGTACATCTTTGGAATGTGGGAGGAAACCTGAGCACCCGGAGAAAACCCACTTGGAGAACATACAAACTCCATACAGACAGCACCCAAAGTCAGGATCGAGCCCGGGTCTCTGGCGCAGTAAGGCAGCAACTCTACCGCTGCACCATGGATTGAATTCCATTTGCCACCACTGTGCCCAACACTCCAGCTGATCCGTGTCCCACTGTAACCGTAAGCAACCTTCTTTGTCATCTACAATTCCACCAACTTTTGTGGCTGATTAGCCCATCCCTTTGAAATAGAACAACCATTCCAACCCGCATCACTACCCACAGCCCTCTCTACCACCTCCCCCAGATACATTGATTCCTAAATCTAGGCCCTTTTGTTATAATTACAAAAGACAGCTAACTCACAGTAACCTTGTCGCCGCCAAAACACGGAATGCACGGAAAAACCAAAACACTTGTGCACTGCCTAGGTGTGTTCTGCTGTGTGATTTTACCAGGTTGTATGCAAAACAAAGCACTTTATAGTGCCTAGGTACATAAGATCATAAGGTCATAAGTGATAGGAGTAGGATTAGGCCATTCGGCCCATCAAGTCTACTCCGCCATTCAATCATGGCTGATCCATCTTCCCTCGTACTCCATTCTCCTGCCATCTCCCCATAACCTCTGACGCCCATACTAATCAAGAATCTATCCATCTCTGCCTTTAAAATAACCACTGATTTGGCCTCCACAGCCTTCTGTGGCAAAGAATTCCACAGATTCACCATCCTCTGACTAAAGGGTATTGAAATATAATTGAATCATTGAGCTTTTGTAGTGTTCTTCCTGCCTGGAAATTCAACTGTGTGTACCTGCCAGGAGAAGTCAAGAGAAATAAGTCAAAGATAGACAGAAAAAGCTGGAGTAACTCAGTGGGTCAGGCAGCCTCTCTGGAGAAAAGGAAAAGGTGATGTTTCGAGTCAAGACCCTTCTACAGACTAAGAGTCAGGGGAAAAGGAAACAAGAGATTATAGACGGTGATCTAGAGAGATGTAGAACAAGCAAAAAAGTAACGATGATCAAGGAAACGTTCCATTGTTGGCTGTGGGCAAGGTGTTATACAGACAATGAAACTCACTAGGATGACAGTGAAACTAGTACAACAACCAGGGTGGGGGAGGAATGAGGAGAGAGGGAATGCAAGGAAAAATATCAATATTCATACCGCTGGGTTTTAAGCTGCACAAGAGAAATATGAGGTGCTGTTCCTCCAGTTTGCGTTTGGCTACACTCTGACAAGAAGCCAAAGCTGGGTCTGCAAGTGCAAAAGCTAAAAAGTTTAAAAGGCCTCATCTGTATTCTCTCAGATAGATATCCAGCTGATGTAAATGAAACTAGAGAGGGGGCTGCACATACAGTATTTTCGGACATACTGTATGTGCAGCCCCCTCTCCGAAAATGATGGATCATCGTACCTAAATACGATGTCCGAAAATCATAATTTGGATTAATTTTCAGCTGCAGATAAAGCATATAAAAAAGATCAAATATCATCACATATGCAATGAAATACAGCAGACCAAAAGTCTTACAATGAAAATAGTGAATTATTTTGCACTTAAGTGCTTGGACATTTTCCTAGAATTTATTTCTCAGCACTGAATAAGGTCAGGAGGTTTTTTTTTAATGGTATTCTCAATCAGGAGGCCCTGTCCTCAAAATATTCTCCACACCCTTTGATGTTGGGGAACCTGTGAATGAGGCTTTGCCAGCTCTCAAGCTGTAACTGATTTTAATAGCTTTTCAAATCTTTGACTCCTAAACTAAAGGTAGATATATATATATTTTAATTTAACATGCAAAAAAGCTAACTGTAAACCTAAAAAAGCATTAAACTCAATAAAAGTAACAAAAAAAGTTAACTTGCTCCTGTGCATCCCAGGTTCATTGCCCATAAAAACAGTAGGGCTCTAACCAAAGACAAAATACGAAAGCTAATAATAATCCAGGGAAATGCTGAGGAATCTCAGCAAGACTTGGTTCCACTGATAGATGCTTTGTTTCACATTTCACATTTCACAGGGTATGCAGGGTAGTCTGGGACTTACTTCAGCTTCAATGGGTGATTCTTGGGTGATTATCAGAAATATCGGAGTGTTTGCTATGTTCATGTGATTTGGCAAACGGTTTACCCTATTCCACATTAACAAACAGGCTCCATTGCCTTGTTCCTCCATATCTCAGTAGACTCCTCCAACAATACAACCCTCATGATCACTCCACTGCTTCCATCTGACCCTTTTTTCTCGTTTCATCATTGTCATAAGTCATATGGTCGTAAGTGATAGCAGTAGAATTAGGCCATTGGGCCCATCAAGTCTACTCCACCATTCAATCATGGCTGATCTATCTCTCCCTCCTAACCCCTTTCTCCTGCCTTCTCTCCATAACGTCTGACACCTTACTAATCAATTGTTGTCCGTACCTTTAGCAACTTGAGCTCTGTGTTCTACAAATCCTCGCCTATTTATTTTGTTCTCCTCTCAGAAGCTTCTTAAAATATTTTTGGTTTGCTCAAGCTTTGATTAGGTGCTCCGGTTTCCTCCCACACTCCAAAAACGTACAGGTTTGTAGGTTAATTGGCTTTGGTAAAATAGTAAATTGTCCCTAGTGTGTAGGATAATGTTAGCGTATGGGGTGATCGATGGTCGTCGCAGACTTGGTGGGCCGAAGGGCCTATTTCCCTAAAGTCTCAAGTCTGCATGGAGACACAGGAAAATACAGATGCTGGAATCTTGAACTCCTCCAGCAGTTTGCTTTTTGCTTTTGATTACATGTACTGAAAATGTTTTGGTTAGTTTGTAGGGAAAACTGTGTTACTTCTTCTGTGCAGCACCAGGGACCGTATTATTACATGAACGGTACTACCTAAATACGATAGGATATGATAGAACTTTACTTATCCCAGGAGGAAAAATGATCTGCCAACAGTCATAGAAACACAAAATACATGAAACATGAAATTAAAGTGACGAGTGGAAAGGATTGGGGATGTGCAAATATTGGGGAGATCAGTCTCAGTCTACCCTATGACAGAAGAGGGAGGAGTTGTACAGTTTGATAGCCACAGGGAAGAAGGATCTCCTGTGGGGTTCTGTGCTGCATCATGGTGGAACCAGTCTGTTGCTGAAGGTGCTCCTCAGGTTGGCCAGTGTGTCATGGAAGGGGTGAGCTGTATTGTCCAGGACAAAATCACGTTTCTATTGGCAAAACGATTGCTTGGAAAACTTGAGTCAACACATGAATAACTTTGATATCTTCCCCTTACAGGTTGGGAGATGGGAGAATGCCAGCCTGACTCTCAAATATCCCGTGTGGCCGAGATATAATTCCTATGCAGACGAAGAAGCGGATGACAGCCACCTTAGTGTTGTAACACTAGAGGAAAACCCCTTTGTGATTGTGGAAGATGTGGATAACCTTACTGGAACTTGTGCAAGAAGTAATGTCCCATGTAGGAAAAATATTTCAATGTGAGTACAATCAGTGTTCATTTTCATTCTTCCCATTGGCTCTTTCTGCAACATGAGAGCTAATTGTTTTTAATGTGGTGGGTTCCACCAAAACTTCACTCTTGGCATTTTTAGGTTCAATCTCCAATATTTTGTAGTGCTTTAACTCAATAAAATGGGAAGCGTGTAGTTTAACGATTTGTTCGTAGCAACCTTGTTATCCATTTCGACCGAGCCATTTGTCTCAATGCCAATAGATTTACTCCCCTTTCTGTTCATCTTTTCCATGATATTTTACATTTTAATCAGACTTTCACCTTCTGCGATTTTTGTTGTTGTTTGTTTTAAACCATTTTGGTCTAAAACTTAAATGTATTAGTGCCCATTTCCCATCTTGAATCCTGCATCTAAGTGCTTTGGATGGCATTAACGATCGATGGACCTGCTGAGAAATTGGCCCAGCCACTTCTCTATGAAGTTCACCTTTGCACATGTGAACTTTTTCCAGAGTCGGCCATTGCACCTAATGATGTCATTGTTCATACATTGTTTGACTTCACCCCTGACTGGCACACAGTGGACCTACTGAGTGTAACTCACAATCATTGTTGAAACGTTACAAGACAGCCAACAGCACATCATGCTGAGATTGCCAATGAGATGTCAGTTAAAGGGTCCTCATTCCGACACCCATGTTTTGTACATTGTATTTGTGAGCCTCAGTCTTACATGTTCAGGTTTGTCAGATGTCTGAGCATTGATTGCATCTGTTCCATGTTAGAGACACAGGCTGCAATCTCTGCCTCATTGATTACCCCACACCTCAGAACTACGCGTGATCATTTGGGGCATAGGACATTATCATAAGTCCATAAGTTATAGGAGCAGAAATAGGCCTTTCGGCCCATCAAGTCCACTCCGCCATTCAATCATGGCTGATCTATCTTTCCCTCTCCCTGCCTTCTCCCCATAACCCCCCGACACCTGAACTAACCAAGAATCTATCAATATCCGCCTTAAAAATATCCATCGACTGGGCCTCCACAGACTTTTGGGCCAGTGAATTGCACAGATTCACCACCCTAAAAAAAAATTCCTCCTCATCTCCTTCCTAGAGGTAGGTCATTTTATTCTGAGGCTATGGCCTCTAGTGCTGGACTCTCCCACTAGTGGAAACATCCTCTCCACTTCCACTCTCTCCATACCTTTCACGATTCGGTAAGTTTCAATGGCAGGGCAGCTAGCTGTGTTTTCCCTCAGCCACAGGCCAGCTGAGCTTTAGCCATTCTTCTCAGTGATTAGCTTGGCAAAGCATCAGTAATCAAGAACTTTTCATGAGGCTCCATTGGGAACCCCACAGATCACATTTTAGTTTGTGATGATCAGTTAAAAAAATCTTGGCCAATTCCTGATTTGTAGCGAGGGGTCCACATAGTTACTGGCATGTTCAGTGTTCCAAAAACAAAGTACAATCCAGCGATCTCTGCTTGAAATGGACTTGTTTATTTGTTCTTGCATTGTAAACTATCAATGGCGCAAAATGACATTGTTTCGCAGTATGGCAATGCCCCATTCACGTTTGTGTTAATGCTTTGCAGAAAGAAGCCTGCTCCCCACTTGGAGTCATTTCCACTGTCAATAGGCCATTCTATTCCTCATTAATTCCTATTTATCTCCCTCCCCGATTTATGAATGCGTTCGATGTGATTTCCTCAAACAGCAGCAAATGCCACCTTGTGCTCCACTGATTCACAACTGCTCCGTATTCTCTGTTCTGTGACCTTGTCGAAGCAGTGCCATGTTTCCTGGAGAAGCTATGGTTGAATTTGTCAGTGAAGCCCATTTTCTGTCAATGAATAAAAAAGTGTGTCCAAGTGGGGAGAATACAAATGGAGTCGCAGAGTCAAGCAGTGTGGAGACAGGCCCCTCCGCCCAACTTGCCCACACTGGCCAACATATCCAAGCTACACTAGTCCCATCTGCCTACATTTGGCCCATAGCCCTCTAAACCTGTCCTATCCATGTACCTGCCCAACTGTTTCTTAAACATTGCGATAGTCCCTGCCTCAATTACCCCCTCTGGCAACTTGTTCCATATGCCCACCACCCTTTGTATGAAAAAGCTATCCCCCAGGTTCCTATTAAATCCTTCCCCCCTAACCTTAAACTTTTGTCCTCTAGAGGCTATTAATGTAAGAGGATGATGATAAAATTATACTCATTAATTTTATTTATTTTAGTTTATTTATTGTCACATGCACAGTTAAATCATACTGTACACGAGGACAATAGATCCTCTTCTGAAACAGCACACACATTACTTCACCACCTGGCAACTTACAAATCTCTGAAAATTCTGCTCTTGGCCCAAGGAGATGTACAATTTGTTATATTCCCAGTTTAAGGTCCGATGTGGTGGTGGTGCTGGAGTAGGGGTGGGCCAGGCCCAGTGGATCCCTCTGCTCCTCCCTCTGCCGTGGGCTGCACTCATTTACCTGGCTGTTGTAGGGCCTCCCGCACGCAGCCCTTTGCCTTCACCATGATCTGCTACGACCACAAACCTACCCCTCCTACAGCCGCCGCTCCACTTTCAGTGCACGGAGGTGGAGGGATGGCCTCAGGGAGTAATTGAACAAAGAAACGTAGGAAAGGGCTATTCTCGCCTTTGAACCTACATGGCACTGCCATGTTCAATACAATCATGGCTGATCCTCTATCTGGATATCATATTCCCACTCCCGCCCCCAGCTCGTGGTGCCTTTTTGTGCCGAGAAATGCAACTGGATGAATCTAGACGAGTTGGCGATGGAAACGGGAATGGTGGACTCTGGTGCTGGTATAAATGAAGGAATCTTGGGAAAAGGTGCTTGCTTTGAACAGGTTGGATTGAATGGCCTGTTTCCGCACTACATTTTCCATGCCATTCTGTTTACAGTGACGATAGACCACAAAATGCTGGAGCAACTCAACGGGACAGGCAGCATATCTGGATAGACGGAATGGGTGAGGTTTTGGGTCGAGACCCTTCTTCAGACACCTAGTCTCCTAGTCGGAAGAAGGGTCTCGACCCGAAACCTCACCCATTCCTTCTCTCCAGAGATGCCTGTCCCGCTGTGTTATTCCAGCATTTTGTGTCTATCTTCGGTGTAAACCAGCATCTGCCGTTCCTTCCTCCACTGTTTTCAGTGACCATTAACATGTTTGCTCAAGTGAAGAATGAGAAGAATTTTAGAGTGTTATAAATCAGTTAATCCACTCATAAAAACAAATGGCCTGTTCAGCTGGACGTAATGTAGTATTTTAAAAGAATGTGCAACGCCTAATTATAAACAGCCAGTTCTATAACTTAGATCACAGTACTTTGCATCCTGTCAGCAATCTATTATAAGCACTAATCCCAAAAGTGAAAGTGTATCTATTTATGACACTGTGATTAATTCTGTGCATTTCTCCAAAGCCTTGCGGGAAAATCTTGCCTGTACACAATAACCAGTGGCACAGAAGCAGTGCATTGATTTGGTGATCTATTGCAAGATAAAGACACAAATAGATGGAGCTCGATTGTTTTTAATAAGGCCATTGAAATTCTAACTAAACCTAGATATCATGGGGCAGAGGGATAAGTAAAGAAGCAAAAGATGGATTCACAGCTGGGTGTAAATGTGATCTTAGAATCCAAATGATAGAGATTGTGGTTTGAAATATTGAATTCAGCACTGAGTCTGAAAGGCTGTGATTATCAGGAGTATTCTTCAAGCTTCAATGAAACAGGGCATGGGGGCTGAAGGTAGGTTGAGGTATCATGGTTCAATGGTTTATTTATTATCGTGCGTAACAAAGTACAGTGAAGTCATTCTTTTGCATCCAGATCAGCAAGACGATCACCATACATGAGCACAACCCCCTGGTGAGTACAGAATGTACAGAACAGCCCACTGAGTCTAGATGCAAGAGTCACCGTTTTGTCGCCATTTTACAGTCCTAGCTGCAGTTGGCCACAAAGGCCCATTGCAGCCATCTAATTAACGTCACAGGCAAATGGAAACACTCACAAACTGAACAGTTTTCCATTTGCTAGTCACTCTATTTCTGTTTGCCTGCCCTTATAAAAGTGGCCACAATGTGAGCGGTGAACTTGGCATCTTGGCTCTCACACCTACCTGGTTTCCCAATATTTTCCAGGGAAGGGATTCTGCCATTTTTCCCAACATGTGGCTCCAAACCCCCATTGCAGCTGACTGCAATATCTCAGTCCTTTTGCATACAGATCAGCAAGACTATCACCACACATAAACACAATCCCCAGGTTAGTGCAAAATGTACAGAACAACCCACTGCCCAAATGCAAGAGTCGCCATTTTGGCACCATTTTACAGTCCCAGTTGCAGCAGGCCGCAACCTCCTCAGTCAAGGGCAATAATGGATAGACAATAAATGCTGGAAATGTCAGGAATTGCCACACCCTCCCTAACGACAATTTTTTTTTTTTTAATTGAAAAGTGTACAAGCAAATTGTTGTTTCACCTAGAGAGAGTATTTGGAAACTTGGAAGATGGGGATGAAGGATTATATCCCTTAGGATGCATGGAAATGGAAGGAGACTATTGGGGGCTCAATAAGGAGTAGTTCAGAGTGCTACGCAAGGATTGGCTCTACCAGGATGCTGAAAGGGTGAACGGAGAGGAAGATTTGCTTGGTGATGGACTGGAAGCTGATTTTTTGTACTCAGAGGTTGCTTGAGATGGAAAGTTCTGACAGAGGGGGAGAGAAATAAGAGGGAAATGGAATGGACATGATTGGGTACCTTTTCAGTTGTGGGAGAGGAGAATCCTCAGCTGAAGCCCAAGGAAGGTATATCATATATATTGTAATCAAAGGTGGAATCATCAGAACAGACATGATCAGGACAGCAAACCTGAGCCAACGGAATAAAGACCTAAACTGGGGGCAGTTAAGGGGGAATTGTAGCCAATGTTATTAAAAGAGTCAGTAGACTTAAGGTAAAGATTATTTGAAACTATTCTCACTTAAACCCACCCTGGATCTATACTTGACTTCTGATCCTTTTAACCCACCATTAACTAGGCTTACTTAGAAACTCAATCCAACGAATGGGTTTATTAAGAACAATCAAGCTCGGTCTGTTTATATCGTTGCCTTGTCATGGATCACCAAACATAAAATATCTTCAGAAATGAAGATGTAATAGTTGTGGAAAGGGAGAGTATGAGATTTTTAGTTTAGTTTAGAGACAGGGCGGAAATAGGCCCTTCGGCCCACCGAGTCTGCACCGACCATCGATCCCCGCACATTAACACGACCCTACACATACTAGGGACATTTCTACAGTTTTACCAAGCCAATTAACCTGCAAACCTGTACATCTTTGGTGTGTGGGAGGAAACCGAAGAACTCGGAGAAAACCCATGCAGGTCACGGGGAGAACATACAAACACCATACAGACAGCGCCCGTAGTCAGGATCGAACCCGGGTCTCTGGCCCTGTAAGGCAGCAACACTTCCACTACGTGCCACCCATATAGACCATATGAAGACAGGACAAGGGTTGAATTTGAAAGCACAGTTATAGTAAGAGCATCAAAAGACATATACTTCAATAGTTTGAAGAAGGGTCCCGATCTGAAACGTCACCCATCCTCCAGAGATGCTGCCTGACGCACTGAGTTACTCCAGCACTTTGTGTCTATCTTCAACAATGACTGAATCTAGGGAAGAAGGTGACTTCCTCCCTGGCATAAAACACTTTTGTCAGTGATGTGATGACCGTATTTCAGTTGATGGGAAATAGGTACAAATGATATCAAGTTTATTACTGGCTATAATTAATCTTTAATCATAAAGAGGCACCACATTTATGATTAATTACATTGAGCTTCACTTCAAAGCAGCGCTGGAAGCTTTAATTAACATGAGAAGTCACAAATACAAGTCTGAGATTATTTTTTTGCGTTGGGAAGTTTAGCTTATATCGAAAAACACTCACTGTCAAAGTACCTGCTTCTCTTAGCTCACCGAATGGCCATTTACTAAATTAGCAGGAGGGAACATTGACGTTGCCTTTATGCATTCTCAGGTTCAGGGCCACGGTAATTAACCTGAAATGTAATTGTGTAACCGTTTTAGACAGTGGGGACAGATTCCATGTTGGCGTAACAAAGATTAATTTGCTATTATTACCGCATTGCTTTCTTCCTTTTGCAGCAATTCGACTGCCAAGGGGCACTACGTGAAGAAATGCTGCAAAGGATTTTGCATTGATATTTTGAAAAAACTTGCAAAGACTGTGAAATTCACATACGACCTGTACCTGGTGTCAAATGGGAAGCACGGGAAAAAAATCAATGGTGTATGGAATGGAATGGTTGGTGATGTAAGTAGCTTTAGGTAATAAACAGTGGCAAGCAGTTGCACAACTTAAGGTTTCAAATCTCTCGGCAGACAGAAGCCGCTCCCCCCCCTCCTCTCCTCCCCCCCTCCCCCCCCCTCCTCCCCCCCTCCCCTCCCCCCTCCCCCCTCCTCCCCCCCTCCCCTCCCCCCTCCCCCCCTCCTCCCCTCCCCCCCTCCTCCCCTCCCCCCCCCCCAAAGCACACCACCAGAAACTAATGATGAGCTGCACAGACTACGTGTTTTAACCCACACCTTCCTTTTCTTTGCCTCCAGGTGATACATCGTCGAGCAGAGTTGGCTGTTGGCTCACTTACAATTAACGAAGAGAGGTCTGAAGTTGTGGACTTCTCAGTGCCCTTTGTGGAAACAGGAATCAGTGTGATGGTGTCTCGGAGCAACGGCACAGTTTCGCCCTCCGCATTCTTAGGTAAACTGTTTTTAAAGTCTTACGTATGCTTTTTTCCCCATTCTTTTGACTATCTGCTCATCCTTCAATATGTGCTTCAGATGTTAACATTTAATATAATGCAGAGTTCACTCTCCAATTTTACATTAAGACCAAATGAATGTATGTGTGTTAGTGTCTGAGTAATTTAAACAAATTCCTCAATATGTGCTTCAGGTCAGGTCCCTTCTTTAGAGTGATGGAGGAGAGGGGAAATAGGTGGTAGAAAGAGGTGCGGTAACAGCTGGGAGAGTGATAGGTGGATTCGTAGTGCAAATGCTGGAGTGTGATAAGAGGCAAGCTGGGAGAGTGTAATGTGGAAACATAGGGAAGAATAGTGGGTGGAAGGGACCAGGGAGCAGAGGAAATGGGTGGCCTACGGTAGGGAGGGGTGGGAGAACAGTGAACGGTGGAGCGGCAAACAACTGGGTGATGGCAGCGGGAGAACGGAAAGAAAAATGTTGGCGGGCCGGGGTTTTGGGGATGAGAAACAGAGGAGGGAGGGGTATCAGCGACTGGAGAATTCAATGTTCATGTCGTTGGGTTGCAGGCTACCCAAGCGGAATATAAGGTGGCTTCCTTCCATTTGTTCTGTGGCCTCACAATATATTTGGGGAGGCCAAAGACAGATATGTTATTATGGGAATGGGGGGAGGAATTAAAATGGCTGGTAACTGGGAGCTTCAGGTGGCCCTGATGGATAGAGTGCCAGTGATGGAGACAGAGAGATTGAGAAAGGGGACAGCAGTGTCAGAGAGAGTCAAATGAATTTGAGGGCAAGGTGGAAGTGAGTAGTTTTTGAGAAAGGGAAGAGAGTAGTTTCATTGCAGGGGATGGACTATCAACTAACATCTACTACAAACCCAGTCTCTCATAGCTACCTTGACAACACCGCTTCCACCCTGCCATTTTCAAGGAAGTTATCTCTTACTCTCAACTTCTCCATCGCATCTGCTCCCACCGACATCCACATCCAACATATTATTCTCCAACATTTCCGCCACCCTCAATGCGATCCATCCACCAGTTGCACCTCCCTGCCCGCTCCCCTTTTCCTGCTTTCCATAGAGACCACTTTCTCCACAACTCCTTGGTCTGTTCATCCTTACGCACCCAACTCGCCTCGTCCCCAAGCATTTGCCCTGTAACTGCTGAAGTTGTAACAACTGTCTCCCCACACCTCGTCTTTCTCACTTCCATCCAGGGACCCCAGCAGCCCTTCCAGGTTAGAGAGGTTCACCTGCACCTCTTCCATCCTCGTTTTTGTTGCTCCTGATGTGGCCTCCTTTATATTGGCCGGACCAAACATGGATTAGGCGAATGTTTTGCTGAACACTTGCCCTCTGTCTGTCAAGACTTGCTGGATCTCCCGGTTTTTAACCATTTTAACTCCCCTTCAAATTCCCACATTGACCTTTCTGTCCTAGGTCACCTCCATTGCCAGCGTGGGGCCACGCGCAAACTGGGGGAGCTGCACCTCATGTTCTACGTATCATTGTAGCCAACAACCCAATGATAGTAACATTGAATTCTCCACTTTCAAATAATGCCCCTGAGCCCCCTCTCTCCTTCCATGGCCCACCCCCTCCCGACCTGGTGTGCACATATGTCTCCCACAATCTCTCACCATGCTAATCACCCAGCACCTTTCCCCTCCTCTGCACACTCATCTCCCAACCCTGAATCCCTTATTTCCCATTAACCGCCACCCCACATCCTTTCCCCAAGAATTTCCATCCATATCTCTCCTCCCAGGTTGCTCATAGATGTCCATCCACCATTATTTAACATCCCATTGTGGCAGTTGCCTCGAGTAGTTCACAAACTTCACTTGGATGGGGCTGGAATTTGCTTAAATTGACAACTGAAAGGAACAATATGATACGGTACGATACGATAAAAATGTATTCATCCCCGGAGGGAAATTGGTGTTATTCATTCCTGGAAGGAAGCATTGGAAGGCAAACCATATCTGTCAGGTGTGACATTTTCCTATCTAGTTTCAGCTTTGTTGAAACCAGTTGGCCACTTCATTGGCATCCATGTCGTTGACCTCAAAAGAGCTGCAGTTTCCCTAGGTTGCAGCTCAACAGGCTTTCTGTACATTGAAACATTGTGAATTCATCGAAACTCTCACCTTACTATCAAAATCTTTCTCGGCCTCTGCAGCTGTCTTCTCCTCTAATGACAGAACACCTCTTAGCATATTCTCCATGTCAGCAGGTTCTTCACTGGCCTTATCCAGCCTGTGATGAAACACCAGATGCAGCAGTGATCTCAAAAGGCAAACCCAGCCACTAATATTTTCCCAAAGGTGTGTTGAATGTTGTTAGAAACACACTCCTACTGTGAGCTCTACATGCCAAAATCCAGTCTTGGCTTTCAACAAGCTCTGCACAAATCCGGCAGGATAGATAATGGTTCCCCTTCATTACTTTGTGCAGATCATGGGATCTGGACAGGTCCTCAGCTTGCCTGAAGTCTCCAGGCTGGCCGGGAGGTCCAGTTGTCCACTGCTGCAGTGATCTCTGCCTCTGGCAACTTCTCAAGTTGGTTATTCAGTTTCTCCTTGACAGCTGCAGGAACACACCGCAGTGGATGTACTTTCAGCTGCTCCCCATCATCTAGCTCGAGATGGAACTTTCCCTCCAGCTTTCCACTTCCCTCAAAAGCAGCTGCAAGTTGATTTCGCAGCTGCTTCCTGTCAAGTGAGGAGCTGGAGAGCCCATCCGCTTGTTCTCCCATCGAGTTCTCTACCTGTACACTCATTTGTTCTATTCACTCGCCTGCTCAAAATCGACATTGTATCTCTTTCCATTCGCTGTACTTTTCACTTTCAGCTGCGTGTTCCCAATGGTATTGCAATCATGTGGTTGTACATCCTTAGCACTAGCTCTGCCTCTTCACGTTTCCTTGACGACTCCTTTGGACCAATATTACATGTTATCTCACTGCCTACCTGGAACTGTGCATCTTTTCCTTCCACTTCCATAATAGTAAACAACAAAGTGCTGGCATAACTCGGCAGGTGACTCAGTGGTAGAGTGGCTGCCTTACAGAGCCAGAGACCTGGGTACGATCCTGTCTACGGGTGCTATCTGTATGGAGTTTGTACGTTCTCCCCATGACCATGTGGGGTTTCTCTAGGTGCTCCACTTTCCACCCACATTCCAAAGATGTGCAGGTTTGTAGGTGAATTGGCCTCTGTAATGCGTGTATGCGTGATCGTTGTTCGGCGCGGACTCGGTGGGTTGAAGGGCCTGTTTCCATGCTGTATCTCTAAAACTAAACCTTAGGTCGGGCAGCATCCATGGAGGATATGGATAGGAGATGTTTCGGGTCAGGACCTGCCTTCAGCTGAAAAAGGGTACATTGATAGGACAGGTTTTGAGGGGTATGGACCAAACGCAGGCAGGTGGGACTAGTGTAGCTGGGACATGTTGGCCGTTGTGGGCAAGTTGGGCCGAAGGGCCTGTTTCCACACTGTATCACTCTATGACTCTATGACTAAGGATCCCAACTTTCTATGTGTTCTATGCAAGATTCCAGCATCTGCAGTTTCCTGTTTCTCCATAATGGTAAATATCTGTTTGGGGAGCTTGCCCTCTTCTTCTCTGTTTGGCTTCAAAGTCATGATGCTGAAATATTTGAATAAAAATAGAAAATTGTCGAAGCAGTTAGTGGGCCACATAACACTGTTGGAAAGGGTATCAGCTTCAGGTCAGAGACCCTTTGTCAGAAGTGGGATAGAGAGATTAATTTTTTTGGGGGGTTTCAGAGAAGTTGGTGGAGGAATGGATTACAGATTACCAGTGATAAGGGACGCCCAGTTATCAGTCTGAAGAAGAGTCTTGACCCGAAACGTCACCCATTCCTTCTCTCCAGAGATGCTGCCTGCCTCGATGAGTTACTCCAGCATTTTGGTGTAAACCAGCATCTGGAGTACTTTCATACACATAACGTGAATAATGTTCAGTGCAAGTTAAAGCCTAAAACATAAGAAGATAAAATAGGAGCATTAGCTTCGTTTTCCTCTCAAGACTACCCCACCATTCATTATCGAAGGTAGACACAAAATGCTGGAGTAACTCAACGGGTCAGGCAGCATCTTGGGAGAGGAGGAATGGCTGACGTTTCGGGTCGAGACCCTTCATTATGATCATGGCTGATCTGCCCCAGATGTTGTTTCCTCTTTTTTTGCCTGTTCCCAATTGCCCTCAATTCCTTTAATACTGCAAACATTTATCTACTCCATCTTTAAATACCCCCAATTACCTAATCCCCACTACCCTCCAGGGTAGAGAATTCAAGAGGCACAATCTGCCAGGAAACATCATTTTCCCAACTTTAAGCTGCAAATGACTAGATGAAAAATATCCAAAATGCTGAAAATTTTAATACTATTCTTCTCCATTCATTTCTACACCTTTAATGTTTGGTAAGATAAAACAAAAGCAGCTTTAATAAAGCAATGGGTATTGGCACGGATATGAAATAATTTTCTCATGGCTCACCATCTTCAGCAGGTGACCCAGAGGGGCGCAGGATATTTTTACTTCTTTTAAGAACCGTGTCAGTCTTAATGGTGAACTGATGCAGCAGTTAATTGAAAATAAGATCCAAAGGTACTGGGAACACTCAGCATATCAGACAGCGACTCCAGAAAGAAGAAAAGATTTAATGATTTTGGTCAAAGGCAACTTGCTGTTGAGTAGAATGCTTTATTGTTTTCCTCCAGAGCCTTTGTTAACCACTCTGAATCTACTGACTGGGAGGCCCTGTCCATTTAGAACAACTGTCAGGGCATCTCAATGCATTTCCAATCAGCAAATGCCCACTGAATTACCCATTTTTCTCAAGGGCGCAAAGGGGTCTGGATCATTAGAAATGTTATTTTTTTGACTTGGAGATAGTCTTTAGGATAGTGTGAGTCCTCAGAGGACACGGGTATCCAGTGAAGAGGGGCCTTACAAATCTGTTCTTTGCCAGACTAATGGTGATATCTGTCATTAACGATTCCACTATTTGAATTTCCTTTGGAAATGTTTAATTGAAAAGAGAACATAGAACAGTACAACGTAGGATAAGACATACAGGTTACCTGTGATAAGGGAGGCCTGGTTATCACTCTAAAGAAGGGTCTTGACCCGAAACATCACCCATTCCTTCTCTCCAGAGATGCTGCCTGTCCCGCTGAGTTACGCCAGCATTTTGTGTCTTATCATGGGGATGGGTGGCGGGGATCGATTGGTCAAATGGGTTATGGTGAGCAGTTAGAGGGTGAGAACAAACACATAGTATGTTAATAGCAGGGTTGTAATACATGCTCTACTATTAGGAACGGAAGTGATAAATCCTCGGCAGTGGTGTCCACTCGGTCCTCATTTACTGAATTGTGACTTGGATTTCATAATACTCTCTCTCAAGTCCTCCTAGGGATGTTCGTCAGCTTGTTACTTGTTCTTTGTAACATTCCATCCCATAAGCTGGACATTTCTCAATTTGCTAATCATGTTGTTTGCCACAGTACCTCACACTGTCACTGTCTTCTCTCTCTGTGGTCTTGATTGAATACATGAACAGAATTCTGTTGTCTGCTATCCAATTCATCAACTCTGCCTTTTGTTATCTCTGGGAGTGGGATTTGGCACTCTTTGCCAGGTCTAAGCCCCAGCAGATTCTCACTCAATCCTGAATCTCCAATTTGACTACCAATTCTTCCGTAGATCAATGAGTCCCTCAGATCTCTGAAGTTACAGTTTGCAGCCAGCAAACTTCAATTCAACCGAGTATGTGCGAAATGTCTCCCAGTTCACCTGATACAGTATCTCCTATAAATCTTCAACCCCACCACCATCTAATTGCCTGGGGTGGCAGTATGTCTCAAAGACTTTGTGAAATTCTTCTGTAGTCTAATTGGTAAACCTGCTGTTCAGTAAAACTCGAAACCCGCTGTTTGGTAAAACTTGGTGAAAAGACTTGGTGATCAACCAGATACAATGCTTTTGACCTACCTGATCTCCCGATTGCTAAACACTTTAATTCTCCTTCCCATTCCCACACTGACCCTTCTGTCCTCGGTCTCCTCCATTGTCAGAGTGAGGCTAAATGCAAATTGGAGGAACAGCATCTCAAATTTTGCTTGGGCAGCTCACAGCCCAGTGGATTGAATATTGATTTCTCTAAATTCAAGTAACTCCGGCATTCCCTCTCTCTCTATCCCTCCCCCACCCAAGTCGCACCAGCTTCTCGTTTTCACCAACAAACAGCTAACAATGGCCTTTAACATCGTTACTTTTTTGCATACCTTTCATTCATTGTTCTTTATCTCTGTACATCATCGTCTACATCTCTCGTTTCCCTTTTTCCTAACTAGTCTGAAGAAGGGTCTCGACCCGAAACATCACCCATTCCTTCTCTCCAGAGAAGCTGCCTGTCCCGCTGAGTTATTCCAGCTCTTGTGTCTCACAACGTTTACGATGCCATTTTCACCTTTGTATTTTCTATTATTATTCAAGGTCAACTGGATTCAAAGAAAAAGAAATCATACTTCCATTGCTTCTATCCATTGAGATTACTAGCCTCAAAGTCCACCTGCCGTAATGGCTTTATCTGCCCCATCTCCCATACATAGGACCAGGTAATGGAAGAAAAACAAGTTTGGTGGTTCTGCTCACCAGACCAGGCAGCATCTGAATGGTGTTTAATCACTGGACCCCTTCAAGCAGAAGAAAGAAAAAAAACGTCTCTTGCCCATATAACAACCCAAGTAATATTCCAAACAAACACCATTTAAACACAATATAATGAATCAAATCACCACTGACACGATGTTGTCGTTTATTTATCTTGTTAATTAAATATTCCTGAACACATTCACTTAATTCTTGGTAAGTTGGTTATAGGATATTGTTATACTTGCAATAAAATTGTTCACCATCTTGGCACAACATGCTGACCTCTGACCTCAAAATGCTTGCTTGTGAAGGCGTAATTTTTGCTTTGCCAAGAGGTGGCACCAGATAGCTGCACATCCCTCATGGCCTCACAAGGATGAAGAACGAGGCTTCATTATTACAACGGCAACTCCTAGGCAGAACACAAACACTAACATCGGCCTGAAAGGCTTGTTTCTGTATTGTACATGCAATTCTCTCACCAGCAATTAAAAACCAAGAATGCTGCAAATACTCACCAGGTCAGGCAGCATTTGTGGAGAGAGAAAGAGATTTAACATTGCAGGTCAATGATCTTCCTTCAGAACCAGGAAAAATTACAAAGCAAATGTATTTATGGTTGCAGATGAAAAGAACAAAGAAAATATTTATGATACGGTGGGGACCTAGAAAGAATGAGTGATACAAGTGGTTTTGGTTATTACTGGGGGAAGGTGAGGAGGTTTGTTAATTGCAGTGGATGTGTCTGAAAAGTGAACACAGAGAGAAAAAATAAGGTAGAGGAGAGAATAAAACAGACATTGTTCGGCATTACAGAGGCTGCCAGCATTGCAGCTATCCAACAGCCCTCATGAATAATGTGGTACGGTTAATTGGCAAGATGCTGTGCACTGTAAAATACAATAAAGGTTTTTAGCAATCTCTCAGGACCCTTTTCCTTCCTAAAGCAGCTATCTGCCGCCTTAAAAATGATTTTATTATTTAATTTTTCGCATAATTTCTTCTATCCTGCTGTGACTAATACACATAACAGGTTCGGAGGAGGATACAGGCAAACTGACTGAACATTGGCACTAGGGAGTTAATGATCATGGTCTATGTGTTAAAAGTCATAGATTTAATGAAGGTTGTCTTATCACAAGTCCGCGTTGGGGAATGCGTGGTGAAACCACCTCCGAGAGCACATTATTTCCACTGCCCAGAGCAATCAGTTGCAGAGAACGTACGATTATATGTTTTAAAAGTGATGAGCGGGTGGATTTGTTGGCATAGCACCATTCCCATCATATGTAACCTGAGAGGTGATTAATGCACTTTGAAATCTAGGGCATGATTTACATTTTGGTAACTGCTTTGTTTTAAGGTGGTTTTTCAATCCCACCTTTTTTTTAGTTTGGAAAGAAGAAGGTTTGCAAATTTTAAATAGTGTGTTAGTTCATAAGTCATCGCGGCAGAATTAGGCTGTCGGCCTACCGAGTCTACTCTGCCTTTCATTCGTGCCTGATCTATCTTTCCTTCTCAACCCCATTCTCCTGCCTTTTCACCATAACCTTTGACACCTTTGCTAATCAAGAACCTGTCCATCTCCACTTTAAAAACACCCCATGATGTGGCCTCCACAGCCATCTGTGGCAATGGATTCCATAGATTCACCACCCACTGGCTAAATTCCACCACTCTCTGGTTAAAGGGGGTTAGGAGAGAAAAAGGTCACTTATTTTCAGTTGTGGACCTACATTTATTTTTTTTCACTCATTGTGCCACGATATTCTCCTTGTTTTATCCTTCAGGGTACACTTTCTCTTTGCTGGCCTGTTCTTAGGCTTAGAGTTTAAATTTAGAGATATAAGCTTGGATATAACCGAGCCCACGCCGACCATCGATCACCCATCCACATTATTAGTCCTACACACTATTTACAGAAGCCATCAAACCTGCACGTCTTTGGAATGTGGAAGGAAATCGGAGACCCCAGAAGAAACCCATGCAGTCACAGGGGGAAGGTGCAAACTTCACGCAGATAGCGGCCAAGGTTCGGATGGAACCCAGCTATCGGGTGCTGTGAGGCGGCAGCTCTACGACTGCGCCACTGTGCTGAGCTTCTGCATCCTCCCCAAGTTTACCAACAATCAATTGATCAGTGCTTGTCTTCCATTTCCCACAATGTTTTGGGAGCTGCCTGACTGTTCAATCATTTCCTCTTCTTTGCCTTTTGATAGCACAAGGGTAAACCCCTTACTCTGTGCTGCCCAGTTCCTTACCCTAGTGTCCATCCAAACGTTCCTATCCCGAACTGTAGATGCTCAGAAATGGATATGTGTGATTCACAACTGCTTCAGCTGTTTGCAATAGATCTGATGGGTCTAGATCCCATGCTGTTCCAGGATCATCCAGGAATAAACAGATAAACCTAGGCTTCTTTTCCTCAGCGTGAAACAATTCTCAGAATCTCCTCTCTTGCCTCCTGCACACGCCATCAGCTACAATCCCACTGTGCTTGTGAAGTTCTTTGTCATTAATTAATCCCATAGAAGCTGCCTCTGCTCATCCTCTTCCTCCCCTTAGCACAGAGTCATAGAAGCATACAGCATGGAAGCAGGCTCTTTGGCCCAACTTGCCCATGCCGACCAAAGCGATCCATCTATGCTAGTGCCATCTGCCTGCCTTTGGCCCATATCCCACTAAACCTTTCCTATCCATTTCCTGTCCAAATGTCTTTAACATCCATTTATATTTCTTAGACAATAGGTGCAAGAGGAGGTCATTCGGCCCTTCGAGCCAGTACCGCCATTCAATGTGATCATGGCTGATCATTCTCAATCAGTACCCCATTCCTGTCTTCTCCCCATACCCCCTGACTCCACTATCCTTAAGAGCTCTATCTAGCTCTCTCTTGAATGCATTCAGAGAATGGCCTCCACTGCCTTCTGAGGCAGAGAATTCCACAGATTCACAACTCTCTGACTGAAAAAGTTTTTCCTCATCTCCATTCTAAATGGCCTACCCCTTATTCTTAAACTGTGGCCCCTTTTTCTTCTAAGGCACTAACTCATTTTAGACAATAGACAATAGACAATAGACAATAGGTGCAGGAGTAGGCCATTCAGCCCTTCGAGCCAGCACTGCCATTCAATGCGATCATGGCTGATCCCTCTCAATCAGTACCCCGTTCCTGCCTTCTCCCCATACCCCCTCACTCCGCTATCCTTAAGAGCTCTATCCAGCTCTCTCTTGAAAGCATCCAACGAACTGGCCTCCACTGCCTTCTGAGGCAGAGAATTGCACACCTTCACCACTCTGACTGAAAAAGTTCTTCCTCATCTCCGTTCTAAATGGCCTACCCCTTATTCTTAAACTGTGGCCCCTTGTTCTGGACTCCCCCAACATTGGGAACATGTTTCCTGCCTCTAATGTGTCCAATCCCCTAATTATCTTATATGTTTCAATAAGATCCCCCCTCATCCTTCGAACAATAAGATCCCCCCTCATCCTTTGTGCTGAACTCACCACTCTTGAATCCCCCCTTCCTATACCTATCCCAGACGCTCTTCTTTCCACTTCCTGTTCTCTCGCCCCTATTCCCAGTGATCTGCTGAGCCTCCTCAGCGCTGTTCCCAGTGTGAACCTCCGATGTTTAATACGGCACAGGGAGAAAGTAACCAGTAAATGCAAGCTTGTTTGCCAAAAGTTTATCATGGAGCCATTTCCTCCGAGTTATTGTTCATTTTTTAATGGCTAGATTGGAGGCAGGAGGCACTGCAAGCACACAAACCTAGAAGCTGAGGCCATCTTGTCTCCTACCTAGGATCCTTGGATATATTTATTGCTAACACAATGTTAGACATGACTTTAAAGGGTTAGGGTGCAGGATTTAAAGCAAATATTCACATGTATACCAATATTAATTGAGTCAGAAAGCATTGCCTAAAGAATGCGGTGTCACAGCGGTAGAGTTTCTGCCTTACAGCACCAGAGACTGGGGTTTGATCCTGACTATGGTGCCGTCTCTATGGAGTCTGTACGTTCTCCCCGTGACCTGCGTGGGTTTTCTCCGGGTGCTCCGGTTTCCTCCCACACTCCAAAGACGTACAGGTTTGTAGGCTAATTGGCTTCGGTAAAATTGTACATTGTCCCTAGTGTGTAGGATAGTGTTAGTGTGCAGGGATCGCTGGTCGACGCAGACTCGGTGGGCCGAAGGGCCTGTTTTCACGCTGTATCTCTAAACTAAACAAAACCAAAACTTGAGAAATTATAAAATACGACGACTTCTCCAATAAATACCAGTTAACTGCTCGGTAAAATGCACTGAGTATTCTCCCCGTGACCTGCGTGGGTTTTCTCCGAGATCTTCGGTTTCCTCCCACACTCCAAAGACGTACAGGTATGTAGGTTAATTGGCTGGGTTAATGTAAAAATTGTCCCTAGTGGGTGTGGGATAGTGTTAATGTACGGGGATCGCTGGGCGGCACGGACTTGGAGGGCCGAAAAGGCCTGTTTCCGGCTGTATATATATGATATGATATGATGATATGATATAGTTACATAAAATGTGTGTGCATAAAATCAATGGCAATCATTTGCAACCGTGTGATCCTGAAATTTCAATTGATTGGGAAATTAGCCCAATTATCTCCATTCTTGCAGGTTGTGGTGTTGTCACTGTAGCTTTGTGTGAATGGAGACATTTATTGTTGACCCTTCCCAGAAGAGAAGAAAATAAGTATAGTTTGATTTGTATGAATTGTTCAGAATAATTTGCTGCCTATAATCTATCCCACTTGGTAAGTCAATATTTTTTTAATGGATGCTGCCATTGTAAATGCCTGTATCATTCTACCCCTCCAGCATTGTAGAACCTGTCTTCTTCCTGGACGATGCGTCATGCATTGAATAACACTTATTTTTCTTCCTTCCAGAGCCCTTCAGTGCAGCCGTCTGGGTTATGATGTTCGTTACACTCCTCATCGTGTCTGCCATAGCAGTGTTTGCTTTTGAGTACTTTAGTCCACTAGGGTATAACAGAAACTTGGCAAAAGGAAGAGGTAAGTGTTTACACCTACATGCATTTTCATTCCCCTGCAGAATTGGAGAAAGCGTAGCCATCTCCTTTTGTCATCGGGTTTTTAGGCTACATTGAACGTTGCATTAGACACAAAATGCTGGAGTAACTCAGCGGGACAGGCAGCATCTCTGGAGAGAAGGAATGGGTGATGTTTCAGGATGACAACCTTCTTCAGTTTCTCGGTTTCTTCAGAAACTTTTCAGTTTCTCGACCCTTGAAACGTCATTCATTCCCCCATGGTGCTAGACCAGTAAATCTTCTTTAATAAGAACTAATCAGCCTCAAGCAGCCTATTCGGGAGGAGGGAGGGAGGGAGGGAGGAAGGGAGGGGAGGGGGGAGGGGAAGGGGAGGGGGGGAGGGAAGGGGGGGAGGGGGAGAGGGGAGGGGGAAGAGAGGGTGCTGCACCAATGCAGGAGAAGTTTGGGCCCAATGGGTCCACTTGGTCTAATTATCCACTATTATTCATGAGGCAGCTCTCTTTCCTACAACTGCACTTCTAGAGCATGTTACTGACTGCAAGGTGCCTTGCAATATTTCTGATGTGTAAATGATCCAAATTTTCTTTGCTTGGATAAAGTAAAGGAGAGCTCTTGTGTGAGGTGCTGGGACACTGAAACTGATTTATTAATTTGTCAGTACTGCTGAAATCGTTATTAAAACACAGCACAAATCTCAAATTGTGTTCCTTTTTTTCTGGGGCTGTCAAGCTTTAGCATGAATCATTTGTTACAATATACCAAAGTAAAAATGGCCCCATGTAGCCTTATATCTCAAGCTGCCATCTGGCTTAGTAATAAAATATGCACACTTCAGCGAAAGGCATCTTGTTAAAATGCTAGCTGTGCTCCAGAAAGAGACACCTTCATAAGGTCTTACTGGTGCTGCAATAAAAAAGCATATTCCTTTAAAATGGTGGAATGCTATGTTATCTAAACTATTGGACCGTCTTTTTGAAAATCTAGATATGAAGAAAGTCTTTTGCTGCTTATAGATTGCATTTTCCTCGTGATATATTGGGATTCTTGTCAGAAGCATGTTACATTGTAGATTATATCCACATGAATCTGTCTTCAAGCTTAACATTTTCATTCCTTTCACCTGCATTTTTATAAAATTGAGGCATCACTCCTTCACAAGCACAAAATAAATCCTTGATTTTCCTGCAGTCAATTCCTTCCAATACAGAATGCCTCGCGGCGCCAGACACCCAGGTTCGATTCTGACCTCGGGTGCTGTGTGGAGCTTGCACATTCTCCCTGGGACCATGTGTCTCTCCTCAGGGTGCTCCAGTTACTTTAAATATACCTGGACTATCTCTGACATCTCCCTCCCGTTTCTGGACCTCACCATCTCCATCACAGGAGAAAAACTAGTGACGGACATTTACTACAAGCCCACCGACTCGCACAGCTATCTGGACTACACTTCTTCCCACCCGGTCCCCTGCAAAAAGTCTATCCCCTACTCCCAATTCCTCCGTCTACGCCGCATCTGCGCCCGGGATGAGGTGTTTCAGACTAGGGCTTCCGAGATGTCCTCGTTTTTCAGAAAACGGGGCTTCCCCTCCTCCATTATAGATGAGGCTCTCACTAGGGTCTCTTCTACATCCCGCAGCTCCGCTCTTGCTCCCCCTCCCCCCACTCGCAACAAGGACAGGATCCCCCTCGTTCTCACCTTCCACCCCACCAGCCAGTGGATCCAACATATCATCCACCAACATTTCCGTCACCTACAACAGGACCCCAACACTGGCCATATCTTCCCATCCCCTCCCCTCTCTGCGTTCCGCAGAGACCGTTCCCTCCGCAACTCCCTGGTCCACTCGTCCCTTCCTACCCAAACCACCCTAACCCCGGGCACTTTCCCTTGCAACCGCACGAGATGCAACACCTGTCCCTTTACCTCCCCCCTCAACTCCATCAAAGGACCCAAACAGTCTTTCCAGGTGAGACAGAGGTTCACCTGCACCTCCTCCAACCTCATCTATTGCATCCGCTGCTCTAGATGTCAACTTATTTATATCGGCGAAACCAAGCGCAGGCTCGGCGATCGCTTCGCTGAACACCTGCGCTCGGTCCGCATTAACGCAACTGATCTCCCGGTGGCCGAGCACTTTAATTCCCCCTCCCATTCCCAGTCTGACCTCTCTGTCATGGGCCTCCTCCAGTGCCATAGTGAGGCCCGCCGGAAATTGGAGGAGCAGCACCTCATATTTCGCCTGGGCAGTTTGCGGCCCGGTGGTATGAACGTCGACTTCTCCAACTTCAGATAGCTCCTCTGTCCCTCCCTTCCCCTCCTCCTTCCCAGATCTCCCTCTATCTTCCTGTCTCCACTTATATCCTTCCTTTGTCCCACCCCCGACATCAGTCTGAAGAAGGGTCTCGACCCAAAACGTCACCCATTCCTTCTCTCCCGAGATGCTGCCTGACCTGCTGAGTTACTCCAGCATTTTGTGAATGCTCCAGTTACCTCCCACATCCCAAAGACGTGTGGGGTTTGTAGGATAACGGTGTTGAATCTGTGGAGTTCATTGCCACAGATGGCAGAGGAAGGCAAGACATTGGAGATTTTTAAAGTGGAGTTTGATAGATTCTTGAGCATCAAAGGTTCCAGGGAGTAAGTAAAAGAATGGAGTTGAGAGGGAAAATTAGATCAGCCAAGATTGAATGGTGGAGCAGACCCGATGGGCCAATTGGCCTAATTCTGTTCCTAGGTCTTATGGTCTTATCATTGGCCTCTGTAAATTGGCCCCAGTGTGTAGGGAGTAGACACGTAAGTGAGATAACGTGGATGTAGTGCGAATGGATGATCGATGTTCGGCGTGGACCCAGTGGGCTGAAGGGCCTGTTTCCGTGCTGTATCTCTAAACTAAACTAAACAGTGTCAGTTAAATGAAGTTATTAATTATTATTAAATAATATGTGGAAGACCATCCATTGCAAAGTGCACTTAAAAAAAAAAAATCTTTTAAAAGTAAAAGGATTTCAATGATATTTCCTGGCTTACTTTTCTGTCTCTGCGCTCGTTTCAAGCATGGGTGATAATAAAAGGGCGGTGCAGCGGTAGAATTGCTGCCTTACAGCGTTTACAGCGCCAGAGACCCGGGTTCGATCCCAACTATGCGTGTTGTCTGTATAGAGTTTATATGTTCTCCCCGTGACCACGTGGGTTTTCTCCGAGATCTTTGGTATCCTCACACCCTCCAAAGACATAGAGGATTGTAGGTTATTTGGCTTGGTATAAATGTAAATGGTCCCTAGTGTGTGTAGAATGGTGTTAGTGAGTGGGGATCGCTGGTCGACGCGGACTCGGTGGGCCGAAGGGCCTGTTTCCACGCTGTATCTCTAAACTAAACTAAACTAAACTAAACTAAACTAAACTAAAAGATTAAAGAGAGTTTGAGTAGAAGGAATGATGTGGGTGATATCAGAGATAAGTGTGATAGAGACAAGGGAGAACTGAAGGCACAAATGGAGTGCTGTATTGTCAGTGCACAGAAGGCATTCCTTCCAAGATGTAAAAGCATGAAGGAGCAAAAATGGTTTCTAATCTTCAGTACAGATTGGCATGAAACCAGAGCTCCTCTTGCCACTTTGTCTGCATAGATTGAAGACAACTACATTACAATTTAAGGCTTTGTCTGTTATTATGTTCAGCTCTGTGTGCAGTTATTGTCATTTGCTCTGGACAAGAAGGTGTGAATTGTCTTTTTGAACCATCACTAATTTACCGAGTGAAGCTGCTCCCATGATGTATTGGGGGTTGGGAGTTTTAGGATTTAGACCCATCAATGAAAAAGAAAGAAAATAACAATAACAATGACAATGGATGGCGGTAGAGTCGCTGCCTCACAGCGCCAGATTCCCAGATGCAAACGAACCTGATTGTAGATGCTGTCTGTATGGAGATTGTATGTTCTTGCTGTGAACAAGTGGGTTCTCTCTGAGTGCTTAGGTTTCCAGCCATATTTCAAAGACGTGCAGATTAATTGGCTTCTATTAATTATCCCTAGTGTGCAGGATAGAAATAGTGTATGGGTGATGGTTGGTCAGCATGGACTTGGTGGGTTGATAGGTCTGTTTCCATGCTCTAAATGAATCTAAACTCAAACTAAACTAAGAGAAGTATATACGGATTGATCAAATCCTTGCTGCACTGTGTTCCACTTGCTTTGTCCTTTCTATTTTTTACACGTAATGCCTCTCCTGCACTTCAAAGTTCATCTTTGTAAGGAAGACCTGAAACATTAACTGATTCTCTTTCCACAGATGCTGCCTGCCCTTTGTGTATTTCCAGCATTTTATGCTTTTATTCAGATTTCCAGCATCTGCAGTTGTTTTTATTTCTTTTCCAGGCTGTTCCGCTTTCATTTATGTAATGTTTTTGACTGACTTTACCGCAGATAATTTTGCTGCTCGTGATTTATCTTTGCTTTTGAGGCAAATTCAACGCTGATGTCCACTTCAATACATTGAGAGATTTATCTGTTTTAATACTGAGAAAACAAAAAAAAAGTTTCCACCAGCCATTAATCACTGACACTAACCAAATAAGTTTGTCTCAAAGTTCAGGTTATATACTTCTCAAGAAACTATTACAGATTGCAGTGAAAACCTGGCTTGATAATGCTTCCATTGAAAATAATGATATCTGATTACCAGTTTTAAAGTGAGGATTTATGTGATTAAAATAGTGAGGAAAAGGCATTATCCATGGAGAATTCAATACAATATCTGTCTGATTGTACACAGGTTTAGTTTAGTTTAGAGATACAGTGTGGAAACAGGCCCTTCGGCCCACCGAGTCCGCACCGACCAGCGATCCCCGCACATCATCACTATCCTATACACGCTAGGGACAATTTTACATTTATACCAAACCTATTAACCTACAAACCTGTACATATTTGGAGTGTAGAGCCATACCTCGAAGTGTAATCATGTATAATTCTAGAAGGATGATGTGAAGAAATACATTGGAACCAATATATTTTGGTTGCTTCATTCAAGAAACTAGGTGTTTTGAGAGATTAATTTGGAAATCCCTGCCTGTGCTTAGAACTTGTTCTTATCTGTTGTTCTTTGTTTGCAGCTCCGCATGGCCCCTCCTTTACAATAGGGAAAGCAATTTGGCTCCTTTGGGGCTTGGTTTTCAACAACTCCGTGCCGGTCCAGAATCCAAAGGGAACGACGAGTAAAATCATTGTGTCCGTGTGGGCCTTCTTTGCTGTAATATTCCTTGCAAGCTACACTGCCAATTTGGCTGCTTTTATGATCCAGGAAGAGTTCGTTGACCAAGTGACCGGGCTCAGTGACAAAAAGGTAATCTTTTGAAACCCAATAACAACGACGCTTCAAAATAATCTGACAGTAAAGTGCTTTGTGATGTTTTCTGGGGTTGTGAAAAGTGCAAGATTTTACCTTAATTTATTAAAATGAAGGTAATCTCTTGGCCTAAGGTTCTGGATCACTGAATGTATTGCTTTGCCAATCCTGAAGTGGGTTTTATCGAAACATACTGTAGCTTAGCCCATGACTTCCAAATCCTGAGTGGTGTTTCTCATCCATTATTCTGAAATCTTCCGCTGAAATGAACTTGAAAACGATTGACTGGCAAAACGTTCTCTCCAATGTCTTTGAACAGCTCAAATATCAAACAAATAGAAACACTCTGGAAAGCAAAATGTACGCTGGTAGTCGTAGAAGACTGTGATATCTTGAGAACCCAAAATGATGTATTATGTTGACTTTGAAAAAGCTGACTCCTGATGGAGATTGGACAGCAGCATATGACAAACGTTCTACAGTCATGAAACACAAAAGATGACTTGTTCAAAGATGTACACAAACTGGATCCAAAGCTGATAGAAATAGCTAAAAGGTGTAGTTGACACAAAACCAGAACCAGGGTGAGAAAATTACTGATGATATTACCTCAATAAAGAACTTATCCGTGTATTGCAATGTTGGTGCTTCCCAGATCAGGCCTTAATTGAGAGTATTTGTGTGTGGAATGAAGTATGAAAGAATTCTTTCAAATACCTTGTGCAGAGAAAACCTTGTGTTCAGACCTGCATCTCAAATTGCTGTGTCCACAGAAATGGCATCCAATACTGCTCGAAAAATGTGTTTACCACTAGCAAGAGTCAAGAGTCAAGTGTCAAGAGTGTTTTATTGTCATGCGTCCCAGATACAACAGACATTTTTACTTGCTGCAGCACAACAGAATAGGTAAACATAGTACATTGTAAACAATATGATAAACGAGAGAGAAAAAAAAAGTTCAGTGTGTAAATATACACATACTCCCAAGTACACACACACACACATATATATATATATATATGTATATTATATATACACATATATACACACACACATACACACACACAAACACATATATATATATATATATATATATATATATATATATATATATACACACACATATATATATATACACACACACGTTTACCCACAGTTTACCCACTGTCTCTCAAAGTATTCATGGTCATTGCAGTCCTGAAGTATGTTGATTCTCTCCTGTTGCTATCCAGCAACAAAATGGATGACAATGGAAATGCACCCACCCAAAAATGGACTTGCATATTCTTGAAGATGGAGGCAAGGTTTACCAATTTTCAAGTAAATGGAGCCATTTGCCTGAATAATAATGAATTGCCCCCAGGATCAATTCCCATTGTCTGAGATATATCTGGGATCATTTCAAGGGCCTCATTGAACCCACATGTGCTCTTAAATGGCTAAAGGCATTGTGTGGAATTTCCTACAGCACCCTGAGATTTCCCTTTGACTTGTGCCGGAAGGAACTACAGATGTTGTTCCAAAGATAGACACTAAATACTGGAGTAACTCAGCAGGTCAGGCAGCATCTCGAGATTTAAAAAAAAGAGGTTTTTGGTCAGAATGAACCTGAAACGTCACCTATTATTTTTCTTCAGAGATGCTGCCTGACCTGCTGAGTTACTCCAATATTATGTGCCTCACTTCCCTTTGACTTGTCCCACAGAAATGTAGGGCTGGTTTCGGCCCTCTTCTCGACCACAGTCCTCCACATCCTGTGATCTTATTCAGTCCCGATCTGCTGTCCCACCCACATACTCCTTGAGTCCATGCAGAATCTCCGAAACATGTCAAGCTCCAGGAATAGCAGTAGAAAGCTTCCTAAAACTAGGCAGAACATTTGCTACCTGGTCAAGACACATGAAGGCCTTCAAAACAAACCAAAATGCCATGCGAGTAGTCACATGAAAGTGCTGTGCAAAATCAGATATCATGCGATAAACTTGTTCTTTGAGAGTCAAAAATGTCTTTTGTCAATTCCAAAGAAAAACTGCCATTCTTATTACCAAAGTGAATACATAGAAAATGTAGTATAGAGATGGAAAGGCATGGAATTTGGGGCAGGCTAATGATTTTAACGTGGAAAAAGCACCTGAAATCTTTCTTGCTGAAAAACACTTACCACTGTTATGGTTTTGAAAGTATGCTGACGTTCTTCTTTATTCTTTAAAAACTTCCATAATAAGGACACAATACCCGGTGTCCCACTTTATGGTTTTGTCATGGACGATATATCAAGGTTTCCAGTATATAAAGTAGCACATGGAAATCCTTCTTATCCCAGTCGATGGAGAACAGTTTCAGCCAGTCTGTTAGAAAACAGCATTGCCTTTTGCTGCCTTTGTCACAGCTAAATTATCCGGCAGCACTATTTTGACATTTCCTGGCAGAGTTTGACCCACTTTAAGTGCTGTTATAAACAGACTGAGCTTATCTATTGCATTGTGTAGCATGGAGACTCTGATGCTGCGAAGCCCATAATTTCCTGTCGTGACAATGATGAATAGCTGTGGTCAGGCAAGTCATGGTTCGCAACTGCAACACTTTTATTAATAGTGCACTTGATCCACCAAAATGGCTTCTGCAGGTTTCAGGAAAGTGGCAACAGCCTGTTGAAAATTAGAATCTATCCAATACTAAATGCTGCTTATCGTTGTGACACAAATGGCTCAGAGGAGTAAGATAAGTTTGATCACCTTGAATGCTTCAGCATTTGAAGGTTAGGGTCACGTAAATGCCAGGATTGTATCCAACAGGGAGGAACAATGACCCCCATTCATTTTGATTCATCTTCTTGCAATAACCTCAAGTGGCTGTGGGAGGCTCAGCATAAATTTGCTTCCATGATACAGTGATAAAGTATTTCCAGAAGAACAATATTACAACAACAATTGAGTCCATTGGCATAGTATCTTTAATTAGCAAACCATCTTAAGGCATTTTTGGGAGTGTTACCAAACAGAAACTAACTGAGCCATAAAAGGAGATTTAAGGGTGGGGTGGGTGAAAGGCTTGGTCAGAATGGTTTTAATAAGCATCTTAAGAGAGGAGAAAGAAAGATGGGGTCATGAAGTTCAGGGAATTGCGGATAATTTGGCGTGTTGCAGGATGATATTGTTAAAATGGAGCAAATTAAAAGACTGATGGAAAATATTCCCCAGTGTCCAAATATCTGTTGGCTGGAATGTCAAAACACACTGACAAAAAATACCCAATAAAGAAAATGAAAGGACACATTGGCAATTATGTAAGTTACCATACTAGTGAATATTTCCCATTGCCAAGTCCTGGTACCAAAATAATCTTCAATATAGAAAGAGCATCACCATGAATATAGATAATTTGATTGAGTAATGTGCGGAAGCATGCCTTGACTGAGCTTCAGAACTAAGGCACAGGGAAGGAACCATTTAGATCCTCAGTGACTCTACCGATGTTTTACAATGCAGTGATAACCAGGCACAGCATGGTAAAGGATCACAGTGTGATTCACATACATCATCAAACATTGATGGCAGCTTGAAGGCAGGAAGAGCATGCAGAGGAAGAATGGTGCATTCATTTGAAGAGGAATATTATTACCATGGAATGAACTGGATAAGTGTATGCGCTGTGTTGGTATTCGCCTTTGATTCCAGCGGCCATTTCCTTGTAGCCAGTCTTTGTAGTATGACGGTAGTCTATCAGCACGGGCCAATAGGTTACATTTCACTCTGTAACCCCAGCTGGAATAGCTTGCAAAATGAAGCAACTTTTAATTCATCGAATCAATGTGCCAAAAAGCTTATTGCAGCAGGAAGGCACTTGAGTCTTTTAAGATGCAATGCCGTACATGATTAGGTTACAATGTTCAATTAAATTGGATCACTCCTGGGCGCTTTGGCAGGGCTAACATTCTGAGAGCCAGATTCTTGAGAGCTGCTTCCATGGGACATGGGAAGTATTCAGTGCTTTACATGTAAGTGCTTAACCGTAAAAAAACAGAAACTCTTTGATTTCTTGGGTCCCTTTGTTTTTAATGCAGGAAACTGTTCAGAATATAAAAGGCTATCCACTTCTGCTTTGACACACTGGTACAAAGTCAATATAACACCAGTCACCATGGATTTTGTGTTTCTTATAGTTTCAGAGGCCTTATGACCATTCGCCACCATTTCGATTTGGGACAGTGCCGAATGGAAGCACAGAAAGAAACATCCGAAACAACTATCCAGATATGCATGCTTATATGTCTAAATACAACCAGAAAGGAGTGCACGAAGCCCTGATTAGCCTAAAAACTGGGTAAGTATTAGATGACACTTTCTTATTTATCACGTAACAGGTTTTTGGTCATTTATTTAAAGGAGCAATGGCTCTTAAAGTTTCATTTATACCTGTCATGTGCTAGGAAATGATGTAAAACCTTTACAATTCACTGGCTTGGCCTCAGATGGAGTATATTTTTGGGTTTCACACCTTGGGAAAAATGTCAAGGCCTTGGAGGCAGTGAAGATACTCAAGAATGATACCAGAAGTGTTAAAGACAGAATAGGTTACACATTCATTTATATGACCTTTCAGGATATATCAGAGATTGTTACAGCCAATTAAGTACTTTCTGAAGTGTAATATTGGAATTGTGGCTGCCAATTTGCATGTAGTAAGTTCCTTCAAGTATCAATGTGGTAATCACTGACATTTACAGAACAAAAGGAGGCCATTTTTCAGATTTGTCCATGTTGGCCAAATTTTTTGTCCATGTTGGCCAGTCTTTGGGTTAATCTTACTTCTCAGCTGTTGGTTCAAGGCCTTGCAGGCTATGGCATTTTAAACACTGACCAGATCCTCTCGATTTAGTGACGTCCATTGAGAATAAGCATTGACTAGGAAACCAGGGTGCACCACCCTGCCCTCCTTCCAAATAATGCCACGGGATGAAGCCCCACTTCAAGGCTCAGTTGAACATCGTATACGTAAAAACAACTCTTCTGACAGCCTGACAGAGCCTTTCGAGTGGGGCTTGAAACCACAATCATTGTCAATGTGGTTAGAATTCACTTGCATAGAGAGACTATAATTGCAGGAATGTTCACCTTGGAATGAGAGGGATAAAGCTGCAATGTTTAACAATCGTCTGCAAAAAGCTGGTAAGGGGTTAGATTGAGGAATTAGACAAACTCCTTCCATTGGCATGGTAATCAGGAAGAGGTGTCTCGACCCAAAACGTCACCTTTTCCTTTTCTCCAGAGATGCTGCCTGAATTACTCCAGCTTTTTGTGTCTATCGTCTATATATTTATCCAATCAGGATCTGTATTTGTGATAATTTGCAAAATACCAAAAGGAGTTGGCATAAAAATGTCCTTTTCTGGTTGGCAAAATGTAATGAGTGGTGTGCCACGTGGATCAGTGGTGGGAACTTATGTAAGTCACTTGGGTGAAGGCACCAATGATATGGTTGTTAAGTCTTTTGATGATACAAAAGATGGAAAAATAGTGAGTCATGAATGAGACATGAAGAGAGATAGAGATATGAATCGTCTGAAGAAGAGTCTCGACCTGAAACATCACCCATTCCTTCTCTCCAGAGATGTTGCCCGTCCCGCTCAGTTACTCCAGCATTTTGTTTCTATCTTTGGTGTAAACCAGCATCTGCAGTTCCTTCATACAGAGACATAGATTTGGCAAACGGAGTATTATGTACTGTAGGTAAACTGACTAGCATCTATGCGTTTGAACATGTGACATGCAGAAAAAAAAATCAAATGGGTCTTAAAATCTGCAGCACATTACGACCGACAGAGTACTGTGACTGAACACTTCCTCGCTTTCACTTTCCCACCTCACCACCACCACCCACCCCTCCCTCCACCCCATCTTCTTTCACCCCCTCTCTTTCCACCTCACCAGTCACAGCCATGAACTCCTGCAATTAATAAGTGGAAAATGCGCTGATAAATCCTGTCTCATTTCCCTCAGGCAGACTCACTCTCTTGGAAGCCGCAGCATGCAAATGGTAAATGCATTCACAAGTGTTGTTGTGCTAGCACATTCACTTTTTCTACATCTGTTTCCACACCCAAGGAAAAGGTTAACATTGCCCATCTCCTGAAGGATGAACTTATCCCAGAAGCCAAGAGAGGAAGCAGAGAGAAGGGTCATTGCCTGTTGCGTAGGAATGAACTGCAGATGCTGGTTTACACTGGAGATAGACACAAAATGCTGGACTAACTCAGTGGGACAGGCAGCATCTCTGGATTCCATTCCTTTTCTCTTGAGATGCTGCCTGTCCCGCTCAGTTACTGCAGCATTTTGTGTCTATCCCAATGCTTATTATCTGCTATGCGTAGCAACATCTTAAACCCATTCCATTTAATCTTTCCTGTCATATAATTAGGTTTACATTTTGGACAAGATGTCCCTCAGTGTAGAGGGGATCTATTCTCCACAATAGATGCCTATGGCTATGCCTATGGTAGCAACCAGTGGAGGCCATCCATTGTCCAACGCTTTGCTAGCGTTTGACCGTGTACAAGCGTGGTCTGGGAGAAGATGCTGTTACTCTTGAGATACCTTGCCATACCCGTCCCATGCATCAGGCTGCATTGCAGCCCCAGAATGCAGCAACTGCATTCGCCACTCATCTTCAGTCCTGCATTGGGATTTATTAATGTCCAAGTGGCCCAGGTGATGATATGCAACACCCACTGTTATGCTCACATCCTTCCATGAGCAACACTTAATACTTTAGAGCTGAACTTGTTCAATGTCCACTGTGGATTCCAATGTAAAAGAGTCTGTGGGCCAAAGAGAAACGTCCTGTGATTGTGTATTTGCTCGTCGCAGAATAAAACGATAGTGTCATCTTCATGGCCTGTACATGATAAATTGTTAGTTAAGTGGAGAAGACGGAAATCTTTAATAAATACCAGCCTGTGAGGGACTTTCAGAACGCTGTAGGGAACAATCATCCCAACCTGTTCTATAGAGAGCTCCTAAGCTTTTATATCACTGCAAGATATTGCTCTCGTTACATGGTCACTTGCAGAGTCATAGAGCTATACAGCATAGAAACAGGCCCTTTGGCCCACGATGCCCCATCTATGCTAGTCTCACCTGCCCACGTTTACCCCTTCGCGAACCTGTCCAAATGCCTTTTAAATGTCCTGCTCTGGCAGCTCATTCCATATACCCACTGCCCTTTGCTTGAAAACGTTGCCTCTCAGGTTCCTATTAAATGTTTCCACTTTCCACCTTAACCCTTGTGTCTGGTGTTAACAGGCATATCTAATGATGATTTGCATATCTCAGCTGGGGCTCCTGCAATTTATTTTCTAAATTCCCACAGTGTCCATTGATATATCTGATCAGGTCCAGGAGATTTATTTACCTTCGTAGACCTTAGGACCTTGACCGTAATATGGACTGTCCTCGAGACATCTCCTTTAACTGTCCCGAGTTCTCCAGTCTTCATGTCTTTCCCCATTGTAAATACAGAGGGCAAATACTCATTGAGCACCTTGCCCATCTCATGCAGCTCCACACAGAGATGACCAACCGCTTTGGTTTCTGAGTGGCTCTGTTCTCGCTCCAGTTGCATTCTTTCCCCGAACGTACTTATAAAATCTCTTAGGAATTTCCTTAATATTATCTGCCAGAGCTATCTCTTGTCCCCTAGATTTTCAACAGACCCTGGAGTGTCTATGTCGAAACAGAACTGCAGCATATACTGTCTCTCTAAAACGGAATAGCTATGAAACGTCAGTTGTCAAATGAGTTTAATAAAAATCAATATAACTTGTGAACAGAATATTAATTGCAGCCCTTACAAAAACAATAGTCAGTCAGCATGTTGGAACCATCACTGTTCTTTGTTCATCCAAGACAGCTCTGATCTTAAACCTTCGGTTATTGTTGCTGCTTGCGGCAGGCTGACTGCAGATGTCAGATAGAATTGGTCTTGAAGGTCAGACACTCAACATCTCAGTCACGTGGGTTACTTAAGTAAGATAGACACAAAAAGCTGGCATAACTCAGCGCGGCAGGCAGCATCTCTGGAGGAAAGGAATGGGTGACGTTTCTGGTCGAGACCTTTCTTCACACTGGTTACCTTGAGTAAGTTGTGTGTAACCTTAGACACATCTTACTTAAGTAACCACATGACCCTAGATGATGACCGTTCTGACCTTCAAGAATTGGCTTTAAATAGTGTCCAGTCAGAACAAATCTTCAGAAGACTGAGAGGTGAAAGCTGGCAAGGGAGTAAACAAGAACCATAAGCACTCAAGTTCTGAGGAAGTGAGTGTATTTGTCAAACAAATGTTCTCCCAGCATGTTCTTTAAATTGGGAAATCAGAGACTTCAATCTTTTGATTCTCCAACCACTAATTTTCATGGAAACCACAGGCAAATGATTGCCCTGCTTGCACTTGATGGGAGAACTTGATTGTGTAATCAACTAAACAATACCACTTTCTCCAGATAGTATCTTTTAACAGTCGTGAGTTTTAGTTCAAACCAAATGATCCTATTCAACATCATTAATTAATTAAACACCACTTACCTATTTTGTCAAAGTCACATTACAACGTCTTTTCGTGTCTTGCCTGTTCCTTTATCAACATTACCATTTTCTCTCTGGTTCTGGAAATGATTGATGGCAACATAGGAAATAGGAGTAGGTTATACATCCCTCTCAACTTGCTCAAAAGCAATCTCAATCCCCCACTTATTTCCCTGTATCCTATTTTCTCGTACAGGCCTGTTAGCACCCTGCTGATTCTCCCACCACCCACCCATACTAGCAGCAATTATGGTCACCTAACCTTGTGATGTGGAAGAAAACCGGAACACCTGGGGAAATTCAGACATTCACAGGAAGAGGGTGCAGACTCCACACATTAGAATGATTTTTATTTTAATAAAGAGGCTCTGACAAGGCCATGGTGAGCTTAGGCCCAGACAAATCTGACTATTTGCTGGTATGACAAATACATGTGTATTTGCCATTGATAAGTGTGTGGCTCTGAGTTTGGACCATGCCTCTACCTGTTAATTATTGTTTTACACTCTTCTATGTTTGTCGCTCATCATCAATATGTGTGTCTTTTCTCCCCCTCTCATACTTTTATTTGTCTGTTTATATTTGTATATCTGTCCCTTTGCTCACATCCAGCTGTCTCCTGCAATCCCCTTGCTTCAGATCTCTGTTTACTTCCACCATTTTGCTGTTTCTTTCTGTCTCCTGCTATATTACTTGTTTCTAAAATCACTCTTATGTGCAAATATTGACTCAGCCCACCCTCCTCTCCAACCTGTCTCTGTTGTTTTCTCACTGCTTCAGATTTATCTCCTCGCTCAAATTCCATTTTACTTACTTTGCTGTTCCCTGTCACCTTCGTCTCGAATCACTGACTCCAGCTACATTATAGTCATCGTCGGCCTCTGCCCTTAATTCAGAACCTTCACTTATACTCGTCTACCTACCTCTCCCTGATGATACCTCAATGGTTTTATTTTTACTCGGCTTCTCCTTTGTCCTCACTCCTGTGGGGATATTCTTCCTTTGTTCATTTCTGTCTGGCTCAATTTTTTATCGGTCGAAAAGACTGCTGAGTTTTACCAAAACATCCTTGCCTTTTCACACGCCTAAACGGGGGAATGATAAGGGGAAACCTTTTTTGGAATAATTGGAACAGTTAGCTTACAACCCATATCAAAACCTCCGGAATGAATTGGACAAAGTCAGACTGAAAGTAAAACATATCTAATCCTTTGTGTACGAAGGAACTGCAGATGCTGGTTTAAACCAAAGATTAACACAAAAAGCTGGAGTAACTCAGCGGGACAGGCAGCATCTCTGGAGAGAAGGAATGGGTGACGTTTCGGGTCGAAACCCATTCTTTCTCTCCAGAGATGCTGCCTGTCCCGCTGAGTTACTCCGGCTTTTTGTGCCTACCTTCATAGCTAATCCTTTACTGCACATTCTAAATATGTGATGTGATAATGTATACAATTTGAACTCTGCTCCCAAAATCCAATCTCAATTGTTGCAATCTGCCACAATGCAAATTGAGAGTACATGACAGAGGTCAAATTTATTCCAACATGATTTTTTTTCCGGAATTCAGATTTAAATTCAAAAAGAAGTAAAGTTTCAGTGATGCCGGAATGATGAGAATGGGAAAAGGGGCTTCTCAGCTCTCTCCACCATTGAAACAGAATGGGGACCATCGATAACTTCAGTCCTTGCTTTGGCTCCCCTTCTCTTACTGCCCTTTACAAACATTAACATTTATGCCTCATCATTACATCAGGATTATTATCTGTTCAATGGGGAAAGATATGAGCAACTGTAATAGGAACCTGAGGGGTAACTTTTTCACACAAAGGATGGTTGGTGTATCTAACGAGGTACCGAAGGTGCTAGTTAAGGCAGGTACTATTGCAACTTTAAGGAACATTTAGACAGGTACATGGATAGGACAGGTTTAGAGGGATATGGGCCAAATGCAGGCAGGTACGACTAGTGTAGCTTGGACATGTTGGTCGGTGTGTTCAAGATGGACGGGAAAGTCTGTTTCCATGCTGCATGACTCGATGACTCTATAACTTGCATGACAGAAAATGTATGATGTTACTTGTTAATTATTGGGTGCAGTGAGAGAGCTACTTTTGTTCCCAGCTTCTGAAATCCAATCTCATTCCTTTGATAGCTGGCCTACATTGGATGAAAAATTAATTTAAAAAAATTGGCAGTAGAACTTGGTGATTACATTAGTTGCAAAGTTGAATAAACTGACATCTAATTTATCAAATGTTGGTCCTTTATTAGCTGCCGAGGCCTTAAGTCACATTTATACTGTAATAACCTTAATGGACCAAAATTTACAATATTATCAATTAGCGTGTTGCAGTTTTCTACAGTGGTTTGGATCATTCCAGCATGCAAGGGATTGTCCCTACTAATCCTTTGTCATTTATTCCTGACTAAGCAATTTAAGTTTATAAAGGTTCTACAAGATTCTACATGGATATCAAAAATTACAGCAGGATATTGATCAGCTGGGCAAGTGGGCTGAAGAATGGCTAATGGAGTTTAATGCAGTTAAGCGTGAGATGTTGAAGTTTGGGAAGTCAAGCCAGGGATGGACCTTCACAGTAAATTGTAGGCCTCTGGGAATATTGTAGATCAGAGGGATTTGGGAGTACAAGAACACAGTTTCCTGAAACTAGTGTTACAGGTTCATTGGATAGTAAAGAAGGCGTTTGGTACATTAACCTTCATTAGTTATGTTACAGAGTAGGGACGTTGGGATGTTATGTTACAGTTGTGCAATACGTTAGTGAGGTTGCATTTGGAGTATTGTGTTTGGTTTCGGTCTCTCTGCTCTGGAAAGGATGTTATTAAGCTGGAAAGAGTGCAGATGAGATTTACTAGGATGTTGCCAGTTCTTGAGGGTCTGAGCTATAAGGTGAGACTAGGACTTTATTCCTTGGACCGCAAGAAGCTGAGGATCTGATTGTATAAAGGTGTATAAAATCATGAGGTTAATTGTTCGGGTGAATGCACCGTCTCTTACCCAGGGTAGGGGAATCAAGAACCAGAGGACATGGGTTTAAGGTGAGAGGGGAAAGATTTATTGGGAACTTGAGGGCAACATTTTCAATCATTTGGTGAATATATGGAATGAGCTGCCAGAGGAGGTAGTTGAGGCAGGTGCAGTAAAACAAGATTTAAAAGACACTTGGACAGATACATGGATAGGAAAGGTGTAGAGGGATATGGCCATATGCGAGCAAATGGGATGAGCTTGAATGGGGCATATTGGTTGGCATGAACGAGTTGTGCTGAAGGACCTGCTTCCGTGCTGTATGTCTCTATGAGTTTATAACTATTATGTATTGTGAAATCCTTTAAAAGCGACAGAGCAGAGGTCTATGGTGAACCTGTGGAGAATGGTTTTCAATAGTGCCAACCCCCATTTATGTTGGACCTTGAACCAAGTCCCTTATTTCAAAGTGTTTGACAGGAACTTTACCAGATATATTTTGAGCCACACAAAGAGATATCTGGCCAGATCATCCAGAAACATCTGCCCAGTGTGTCTACCTAACTGCACCAACCTGTTCCAGATGCAGATGTGTAAACTGAGCCTCCATCCCTAGGAAGACTATCCTGGGACTAAGCAGGTTACAAAGTGCATGAAGGTTTTGGGAGAACTGATGGTTTGGACATCCATTAGGTTCCCCAACGTAAACCTTGTGAAACATGGTCAGATCCTGGTCCACCACTGAGCTCCATGGGAAGTCGCCATAGAAATTGTCAGCAGGGTTGGCTTGTAATTTTGGGTCTGACATATTTCTGGCACATAGGTGGCAGTTATGAGCAAACTCCAGGTTACTATAATTCAAGGGACATCTGAGGACACAGGCAAGGAAGAAGGCATTTGGCAGGCTTACCTTCATCAATCAGTGTATTGAGTACAGGAGTTGAATATCATGTTGCAGTTGTACAAGATGCAATACAAGAGGCCACATGTGGATTACTGTGTTCATTTCTGGCCACCTGGCTATAGGAGCGATGTCATGAAAGTAGAAAGGATGCAAGAAAAGATTAACGAGTATTTACCAGATCTGGTGTTTTTAAGCAGGAGGAGAGGCTGGATAGACTGGGTCTTTTTCCCCCGGTGAAGTAGGGGGCTGAGGGGTGACCTTATAGAGCTATGTAAAATCATGAGGGATATGGACAACGTGAATAGCTGTGACAATCTTTTCCTCGTGGTGGGAGTCTAAAATTAGAAGGCACAGAGAGTGCTGTGTATATGGAGTGAGCTGCTAGAGGAAGTGGTAGAGACATCTATGACATCTAAAATTGCTATTGAGAGAGTACAGCCTAGGTTCACCAGGTTAATTCCTGGGATGGCGGGACTTACATATGATGAAAGAATGGATCGACTAGGCTGATATTCACTGGAATTTAGAAGGATGAGAGGGGATCATAGAAACATATAAAATTCTTAAGGGATTGGACGGGCTAAATGAAGGAAAAATGTTGGGGGAGTCCAGAACCAGGGGTCACAGTTTAAGAATAAAGGGTAGGCCATTTAGGACTGAGATGGAAAAAAAACATTTTCACCCAAAGAGTTGTGAATCTGTGAAATTCTCTGCCACAGAAGGCAGTGGAGGCCAATTCGCTGGATGTATTTAAGAGAGAGATATATCTCTTAGGGCTAACGGAATCAAGGGATATGGAGAGAAAGCAGGAACGGTGTACTGATTTTGAATGATCAGCCATGGTCATATTGAATGGCGGTGCTGGCTAGAAGGGCCGAATGGCCTACTCCTGCAACTATTCTCTATGTTTCTAATTTTCTAAAAGACAATTAGACAAATAAATAGGTAGGAAAGGGATATGGGCCAGATGCTGGCAAGTGGGACGAGCTCGATTAGGCAATTTTGTGTTTAGTTTATTGTCACGTGTACCGAGGTACAGTGAAAAGCTTTGGTTTCCAACTTGGTTGCCCTGGACAAGTTGAACTGGATGGCCTGTTTCCATGACTCTATGACTGACATCTTTTTGAGATGGGATGGAGGAAATTGTGTGGATGTTTTAAATGAGTGGAATTGCCAGACTAAAAATCCATCCAATAGAACACTTAAAAACATTCTTATTTTGGAATGATCAAGCATATTCTGCAACTTTGCAAGTTTAAAATGTAATAACTGCCCTTTCCTCAAGGCCATTTAAGCTTGGTAACTGTGATCTCTGTGAATTAAGTTGCAGAAACAAATCTGTGTAGAGTTTGCTTTCTGCCTGAAGTGCTTTGATTTTAGATTTTGGTTATGTCGAATGATGTTCAATGTCAAGCATCCTGAACTATTCCCTGTTGATAAATGAAAGGCTCTGTGCATTCTGCTGAAAAATAAACAAGATATCAGCAGCAGTCTCAATTAACTGACTCCAAGTGTGACATACTGTAGCAAACTTAAGCATAATGGAAAAACAGAACTGTGTTTAGCTGTTCTAAGCATCGTATACATGGACCTAAAAGCCACAAAAGCTTTGGCCTAAACTCCTGCTGATTTTTAAACAGTCGACATTGCTGATTTTATGAAGTTATTATGAATTAGAATTATATTTTATTTATTGTTGATAAATGCATGAAAAATCATATGTTTAACTTTACTTAGAAGGATAGTGTCTTCCGACTCAGAAGAGACCCAACTTAAAATGTTGCCCGTCCATTCCCTCCACAGATGCTGCCTGACCTGCTGAGTTACATCAGCACTTTGTGTTTTGCTCAAGATTCCAGCATCTAGACACAAAACATAAATAAAGCCACATGCTGGAAATCTGAGATTAGTTTAGTTTAGTTTAGTTTGGAGATGCAGCGAGGAAACAGGCCCCTTCGGCCCACCGAGTCCGCACCGACCATCAATCCCCGCACATTAACACCACCCCACACACACTAGGGACAATTTTACATTTATACCAAGCCAATTAACCTACAAACCTGGACGTTTTTGGAGTGTGCGAGGAAACTGAAGATCTCGGAGAAAACCCACACAGGTCACGGGGAAAAACGGACAAACTCCGTACAGACAAGCACCCGTAGTCAGGATCGAACCCAGGTCTCTGGCCCTATAAGGCAGTAGCTCTACCGCTACGCCATCAGATAAAAACAGAAAATGTTGGACAAACATAGCAGGACAGGTAGCATCTGTGAAACGGAGTTAATAATTTTAGTCAAATCACATTTTCAACCCCAAAGGCAATGACAAATAACATTACTGGTCGTTGACCCGGTTATTCATGGTATTTGGAAAGACAACCACAAATAGGCTAGAAATTTGTTAACCTTTAAAAATCTGAGCTAAAAAGGATCATGCTTGGTACATTTTTTACATCACATGAAAAAGAGCATGTGAACAAAAATCACCCTGCTCTAGGCACATTATTAGGTCCTGATTATGCTTCAAAATAAATTTAATATTACAGTGCTAATAAGGGGCATTGAAACAAAATATATTGTGCATTGTGTTTGAATTTCACATGGCTCAATCTACTAAACATGTTGAGTTCATTTTGCATCATGTTTCATTTTGGTCCTTTGTTTGGATTCTCATAATATAGATGGATGTTTTGGTTGTCAGAAGTCATTTTATTTCTGATCCACATTTCTGAATCTTTTCCCCATATCTAACTTTGTAAAAAGTGTTTAAGAGAGTGTTTTTCACACAATGGGTGGTGGGTGTATGGAACGAGCTGCCAGAAAAGGTAGTTGAGGCAGGGACTATCGCAATGTTTAAGAAACATGGCTAGGACAGGTTGAGAGTGATATAGGCCAAATGCAGGCATGGGACTAGTGTGGATGGGACGTTGATTGGTGTGGGCAAAATGGGCTGAAGGGCCTGTTTCCAAGCTGTATCACTCTATGACTTTACGAGTGTGACTTGTCTTTGTTCACTCAATCACAAGTTGTATTCTATCACCAAAATTTGGTTACTGCGACTTCAACAAAATCAAATTTTGGAAGTGAGTTTAGCACTTGCAGCTGAAAATGAAACTTTTGCTCATTGTCTGTAAATGACATTTATTTTAAGGAACAAATTCATCAGTTCTTTGTTTTACACTGAAATTTCTATTTGTAAGTGTGAATCTGTAACATGATACAGTTCCTAACAGTTAAAAGCAGCACATTAAAAAATGCATCATGCAGTGTTATCTACTGTTATTATGCAAAAAAAAGTGTTTCGTTTTATTAAACGAGGTCGATGTAAACAAGGATACCTAGCACAAAAAAACCCACGAAGCGTTGGAGTAACTCAGTGGGTCAGGCAGCATCTCGGAAGGACTTGGATAAATTCCGGGTCGGGTCGGGCCTGCACACTGCACAATGTTATCCAAAGAAATGACCTCAATGAACCAAATGGATTGGAGCAGAAACAAGTAGCAGCTATTTAACTCTTTACTTCCATACCAAGAGTAGGTGAGCACAAAGGTAGACACAAAATGCTGGAGTAGCTCAGTGGGACAGGCAGCATCTCTGGAGAGAATGAACGGGTGACGTTTCGGGTCGAGACCCTTCTTCAAGTGTTTGTTGGCACTGGGCCTGTCCTCGCTGGGGTTTAGAAGAATGAGGGGGGGCCCTCATTGAAACATACAGAATAGTGAAAGGCTTGGATAGAGTGGAGAGCATGTTTCCACTAGTGGGAGAATTAAAGGACATTCTTTTAGGAAGGAGATGAGGAGGATTTTCTTTAGTCAGAGGGTGGTGAATCTGTGGAATTCTTTGCCACAGAAGGCTGTGGAGGCCAAGTCAGTGGATATTTTTAAGGCAGAGATAGATAGATTCTTGATTAGTACAGGTGTCAGAGGTTATGGAAAGAAGGGAGGAGAATGAGGTTAGGAGGGAGAGATAGATCAGCCATGATTGAATGGTGGAGTAGACTTGATGGGCCGAATGGCCTAATACTACTCCTTTTCCTTATGACCTCATGACCTACCAGTGACAATTGCAATTGCTTTAAATCTATTCCCATGGTCTCTATCCCTCTTGTTAAATTTATGCTGACAATTATGCTGACACATGAGGTGACAGCAACGAGGGAAACTGTAGAAGCAGAGACAAGGAAACAAGTGGTGTCAGAATGGGAATAACACTGAGGGTCTGAGGTTACCGTTTATAAATAGTCTAGGCACTTGCTTGTTTATCTCTGAAATTAATGATCCATTAAATTAATGGACCACTAATGAAATCAAGTGGAATGGGTGAATAAAAACATACAATTTCTGAGGGTGTCATTTGGTGACAGACCATTAATTACTGCAAAAGCAGACTCCCAATTTTCTGTAAAGCTCCTCTTCCCAACACAGCACTGTATAAGGGGCACCATTTGGCAGCAACTTTTCCTGGCCAAATTTTCTGATATTGACACTTTAACTAAAAATGTATGTTGATTTTGTTTGATCTTAAAAACCATAGAGAAATTCAGTAACAGTTCAACAAAAGATTTCCGGTATTCTCTCCTGAAGATCGAAATAAACTCCAAAACTATTGTTTTTTATCTGCTAGAAAAGTATTTGCACTTTCCTTTCCTTTCCATAAATTAGGGACTGAAAAATAGAACCTTAATATAAACACATCCAGAGCAGGAAATAGCTGTCTAATTAATTTACGCTGAGAATTATAAAATAATGACTTGCTATTCCCCATTCGTTAAACTACTATCAAGTTCTTGAGGTTTGATGTAAACCGTAAGCAATTAACTCAGCTATTAATCATTCATGACTAAGAATTTTGAGGTAATATGACTTACAGTATTTTTTCAAGAAACCAAGAAATAGCTGTCAAACCATAATGTAATTAAACACTTGCAGTACAGTGGTGAAGTTGGTAAAAACTAATACTTCACAGTGCCAGAGACCTGGGTTGGATCCTGACCTTAGGTAGACGCAAAATGCTGGAGTAACTTAGCGGATCAGGCGGTATCTCTGGAGAAAAGGAATAGGTGACGTTTTGGGTCGAAACCCTTCTTCAGACTGTCTGAGGCAGTCTGAAGAAGGGTCTCGACCCAAAACAACACCTATTCCTTTTCTCCAGAGAGGCTGTATGACCCGCTGAGTTACTCTAGCTTTTCGTGTCTATCTTCGGTTTAACCAGCATCTGCAGTTCCTTCCTGCACTTCTGACCTTGGGTGCTGTCTGGGTAGAGTTTGCATGTTCTCCTCGTGAATGCATGGTTTTCCTCCGAATGCCCTGGTTCCCTCCCACATCTCAAAAACGGGTTAAATGGCCTCTATAAATTGCCCATAGTGTGTAGGGAATGGACAACATACAGTAGAACTAGCGCGAATGGGTGATCAATGGTCAGTGTGGACTCGGTGGACTGAATGGCTTGTTTCCGTGCTCTATCTCTAAACTAAACTTGTTTGTACCCCCCAAAAATGAATGTGATACTTAACGAAAGGAAAACACTGCCATTGAAGGGACGGTTGTAATGAAAAACATCCTGTAATTTGCAATATGTTGGAACTAAGTCGTGCAAGTCAGAAGATTGTTAAAATTTATAAATAGTGTTTCTTTTTTGAATTCTGTGTGCGTGGTACTGTATTTGACCTATTTAGAAATTATTATGAGTAGCCAATCAATTCCTAACATACTTCGTAACATAATTCCGAATGCTTTCCTAGCAACTGTATTTGAATCACCTTGATATATTTCAAATCACATCCATCAGTCTCCTGTGGCATTGACCATGGGAAACCTAATACGAATGTCATCTTCAAGTGAAGCAACTTTAAAGGGTGTAGGAAAGAACTGCAGATGCTGGTTTAAATCGAAGGTAGACACAAAATGCTGGAGCAACTCAGTGGGACAGGCAGCATCTCTGGAGAGAAAGAATTGGTTTCGGGTTGAGACCCTTCGTCAGACTGATCAGACTGAAGAAGGGTTACGACCCGAAGCGTCACCCATTCCTTCTCTCCAGAGATGCTGCCTGTCCTACTGCGTTACTCCAGCATTTTGTATCTATACCTATATATAATATAGCCTTTACCTACCATGGGGTATGTATATATGTATATAGGAAGCAGTCACTAATTAATTCCAAGAGGAGTTTGGTTAGAATGTGGAACTTGATTCCTCAAAGTGTAGTTGAAGCAAATAGCAAAGGTGCATTCTAGATGGTAAACTAAGGTATAGAAAGATTTGTTGTGCAATTTAGAAGAGAGGGAGGAAGACGTGAATAGAGCATAAACACCAATTAAGCACCTGTTGGTCCAAATAGCCTGGTTCGCTTGAGAGAGACTGAGACCTATATAAATTATGTCAACTTCAGTGTAGCTATTATTGAGGTGGCAAGATGGATTGAGACATTCGTATGATGTTATGAGCTTCAAGAAAACTTCACAATAATAATGATAACTTGGATCATGCCATCTCTCCTTGATTCAGTCTATTTATTGAGCCTTTAGCTGTCTTATTTTTATTTTGCCCACATTGAAGGTGAAACTTATTTGAAGTTGTTATTCTAATCCAATCACAAGATTTAAAAAAAACTCCTGTGCTTGCAAGTATTAACGGAGCTACAATAGATTGGAAGTATGCTGTTTTCGGGGCACTGTCTTTACAATCGTTATAGAGTCATGGAGTCAAACAGCATGGAAGCAGACCCATTGGTCCAACTTGCCCACACCGACCAACATGCCCCATCTAAACTAGTCCCACCTGTCTGCTTTTGGCCCATATCCCTCTAAATCTACTCCATCCATGTACCTGTCTAAATGTTTCTTAAATATTAGTTGTTGTGAAGAATGGACAGCAATATAGGTAAAATCTCTCTATCAAGTTAGAAAATAAAGCTAGGATGAATTCAATCATTAATAAATATGCAGTAAGACTTTGTGTATTGCAAGTTGGGTTTTAAACACACATTGAGTGGGCAGCAGTTGTGCCTGATCTGTGCAGGACGATACAAATGGTGCTGTTTTCAGTCATTTCATTTCTTTTATTTTAGAAAGTTGGATGCGTTCATTTACGATGCAGCAGTGCTGAATTACAAGGCTGGGAGAGATGAAGGTTGCAAGCTGGTAACGATCGGCAGCGGATATGTGTTCTCCACCACCGGCTATGGAGTAGCTTTGCAGAAAAGCTCGCCCTGGAAGCGGCAGATTGACTTAGCGCTCCTCCAATTTGTCGGTGACGGTATGTATATTACCCATGGACTCCTGAGAATCTGTTGAATGTTCCTTGCCCCTTTTATTCTTTTGATGAAATTATTCCTCCTCATTACGAAGCTCCACAGAGAAGAATTTCCTCTGACGTACTGGCTTGAGGTATAAAACCAAGATGGGGGAGTTTATGAGCCTTTGGATATTAGAATAAACTGTGCAAAAATTGACGAGAAATCTGTCCAAAGTTTAGCACCATGAAATGAGGTTTTTCAGCCAGAAAGATCTTTTTTTTTAAATGATTATCACATATGGTGGAGATATTTCATTTCTTTTCAGATCTGGATTCCAATTCTTTTGTGATTTTAACTATCTGCTGTGCCCATCACCTCTGATACTTTAAACTGAAAGAATACTGAATTAAAATGTTAACCCCACTTTCATCTGCATAAATGTGACCTGACCTGTTGAGTGTTTCTGCGGTTTCCTGATTTTATTTCAGTTTCTCAGCAGGTGTAGAATTTTTCCTCTTGGAAATTCAGTCGAAGTCTGAAATATTTGAAACATTTCTTCCAGAACTACGCAGTATCTGTAGAGTTGCAGGCTTATCCCCCACTGTTGCATTTAGAATTGGAACCATTTTTGAGATCGGACAACTGAATGCGAAGCTTTTTAGAAGATACTTTTTCTTGTTACTTTTTACACAATAGTAAAATCTAGTTGAAAATGTTGATTTCTGATGGCCTGTATTTTAATTTGATGTACGATCATTGAGTTAGTTTGGCTGACCCTTGTATGGGGGTTGAAGCTTCCATTGCACAATTATTACAGAACTTTGTCGTGATTTCTTTGTAACCCTCAGATGTATAACCTAGGACTTTTATTCCTTGGAGGGCAGGTGGATGAGGGGTGATCTTATGGAGGTGTACTAAATCATGAGAAGAATAGATCAGGTCGACGCACAGTGTCTCTTACCCAGAGTAGGGGAGTCGAGAACCAGAGGACATAGGTTTAAGGTGAGGGGCATAAGATTTAACAGGAACCTGAGGGGTAACTTTTTTACACAAAGGGAGGTGGATGTATGGAAGGAACTGCCAGAGGAGGTAGTTGAGGTGGCTATTATTGCAACGTTTAAGAAACATTTAGACAGGTATATGGATAGTACAGGCTTAGAGTGATATGGGCCAAACAGAGACAGGTGAGACTTGTGGAGATGGGACATGTTGGCCGGTGTGGGTAAGTTGGGCTGAAGGGCCTGTTTACACACTGTAATTAGAAAGAACTAGGAGTAAGTTCTCAGCTTAGAAGTTTTTATGATCAGTTTTATGCCAGTGAGGGGTTGGGGAGTTAAAAATTATTGAAGCTATTTCTCAGAAAATTTAGTGGCTCATTCATCTGGGATCTTGTGTCGGAGGGGCTGGAAGTAAGTTGTGGTCTTTTATCCTGAAAGTGTGATTCAGAGTTATACAGTGCCATTCGTAAACTCAGGATGATCCCGAGTGTTTCAGAACTATTTAAGTGGTTTTGAAGTTTAGTTAATCTTGGAGGAAACATGGCAGCTAATCTGGACAATAAGATGGACAAAAAACATTGCAATAATGACCAGATAATCATGTTTAGAGATGCTAACTGAAAGATAACTATTGCTAGGGATATGTTGTTTCATGTGTTTTGTGATGCACTTTCTTCCCTGTCAACTTACATTAAGCCTTACTCTGAAGGGCCACATTGCTTTCCGATCATAGAATATCTATTTTTCTAGCACCCTGAATACACACTTTGCCAAGAGACTCTCCTGCATCCATTGTGTAGGAAGGTACTGCAGATGCTGGTTTAAACCTAAGGTAGACACAAAAAGATAGACTGAATAAGGGTCTTGACCCGAAATATCACCCATTCCTTCTCTCCAGAGATGCTGCCTGTCCCGCAGAGTTACTTCAGTTTTTTGTGTCTGTCTTTGGTTTAAACCAGCATCTGCAGTTCCTTCCTACACTTCCTTGGTTGAGGATTGTTTGAGAAGGGGTGGACATTATAGAGATTCCAAACAGCTGGGTTTCTGATGTACTGTTGATGGACTATGTATGCATGAAATCTCATGGTCTCTTTATGTATCCTAAATCTAAATTTGAGGTCTGTTCGGGGAATTTGAAAAAACATCTTTGCTAAGTAGGGGTATCAAAAGATAGAGCTCTCCAAAGTACGCCCATAGAAGTGAGCTGCCATGATCTGATAGAATGGTTCGGTGGGGCTGAATGGCCTATGTTTACGCGAAGTGTGTAAGCTCAAATCAGTGTGGTGCAATTGTTATCTCCTGCCATCTTTAAAATTATGGTTATTTACTGAGGCAGAAATCTAACATATGCCAATAGGAATCAGTTTCAGTGATCAACATCTTGTATTTAATGAATATCCTAATGATTATCAGTCCAATACTAGTTTTTTTTTAAGGCAACTAAAACTGACATCTTGCATGTTTTAATGATTGGATAAGTTGGAGGATTACTCCCAAGAGGTAACTCTGTTAGAAAATCATACAAAAAAGTGGTTGCTATGGGGCCATGAGAAGGTGTATCCCAACACTCCCCACAACCTCCTCCCATCCAACACTCTCAACTCACAAATTTCAAGAAATAAAAGAAAGTTGGTTTTATAACAATGATTATGAAACTAGGACATTGTTGTAAAACAAAACATCCAGGCCACTAACAGCTTTAGGGGAGCAAATCTGCCATCCTTACATGATCTGGCTGATATGTGACTCCAGATGCATTAAAGTGTGGTTGACTATGAAATTGCCCAGCAAGCAAATATGTTCAAACTGACTACCAGAAGGCAATAAATGCTGGCCACATCCCAAACGTGAATAAATTAAAATGTATTTGATACCTTTACGAGGATGTTGCCAGGATTTACGAGGATGTTGCCGGTACTCGAGGGCCTGAGCTACAGGGAGCGGTTGCCTAGGCTAAGACTCTATTCCTTGGAGCGCAGGAGGATGAGAGGTGATCTTTTAGAGTTGTACAAAATCATGAGAGGAATAGATCAGGTAGACGCACAGTCTCTTGCCCATAGTAGGGGAATCGAGAACCAGAGGACATAGGTTTAAGGTGAGGGGGGAGGGGGGGGGAAGATTTAATAGGAACCTGAGGGATACCTTTTTCACATAAAGGGTAGTGGGTGTATGGAACGAGTATATGGCGGGTGTATGGGAGGTAGTTGAGGCAGGTACTAGCACAACATTTAAGAAACAGTTAGACATGTACATGGAGGGGTATGGGCCAAACACAAGCAGGTGGGACTAGTTCGGGGCCGCTGCCGCCGACGAGCGAGGCCTCTGCACCGCCGCTGCCGCCCACGTCCTTCCCGACCCCTTCACCGCTGCCGCCGACCTTCCCGACCCCTTCACCGCCGCCCACGCCCTCTCCGGCCATCCGCTGACCGAGCCGACCGCCACTTACCCGGGCTCCGGGTCCCCGCGGGCCTCCCCCAGCGACCGTGTCGACCCGCGCCGCTCCACTGCCCAGCAGCAGGTCACAGCCGTCGCTGTACCCGGCCCCCGGGACCAACAACAGGCTGCAGCTCCACCCGGCCCACACACACCGCGCTGGGCCCACAGCCCCCACCAGGCAGAGCCCCTCAGCACTGCTGGGTCCTACTGCCCACCCCCTACTACAGGTAACTGCAGCAGGGGCTCCACTGGGTCTCCCCCTTCCCCCTCCAGCCAGTTGACCCCAAGTACTCCCCACATCGGTCCTCATGTCCCCCTCTGCCCTGCTAACCCACCACCCCCCCACCATACATCCCCTCCACCTGCCCCCCTGCCTCCATCCGATCCCAACCCCAACCCCCACCATTGCCGGGTGTTCACCATCCCCCCTGACCTCCCCCTTTCAGACACCGAACGGTCGGTCCTCAGCAGAGGCCTTACCTTTGTTCCCCTCTGCCCCCACATCAACGAGTTCCGTGTCCGCCATGACGTGGAGCTCTTCTTCCGCCGCCTCCGCCTCCGAGCCTTTTACCATGGTAAGGAGTCCCGACCCCCCACTGATGACCCCTTCTCCCATCTCCAATGGACCCCCTCCTCTTGGACCCCCCCTTGTGGCCAACTACCCTCACTAGAACTTTTTATCTCAAACTGCCGGCGTGACATCAGCCGCCTCAAATTCTCCACTCCCCTGACTAACTCCAACCTCTCCCCTCCTGAATGTGCAGCCCTCCACTCACTCCGCAACAACCCGGACTTAATCATTAAACCCGCTGACAAGGGAGGGGCTGTGGTAGTCTGGCGTGCTGACCTCTACCGGACCGAGGCCAGACGACAACTATCAGACACCTCTTCCTACCTATCCCTGGACCATGACCCCACCGATAATCACCAGACCTTTATCAGCAGCACCATCACTGACCTCATCATCTCCGGCGATCTACCCCCCAGTGCCTCCAATCTCATAGTTCCCAGGCCCCGCACGGCCCGATTCTACCTCCTACCCAAAATCCACAAACACAACTGTCCCGGCAGACCCATTGTCTCTGCCTGCTCATGCCCCACCGAACTCATCTCTACCTACCTCGACTCCATCCTATCCCCCCTGGTTAAATCCCTCCCCACCTACGTCCAAGACACCTCACACGCTCTCCATCTCCTGGATAACTTCCGGTTCCCAGGCCCCCACACCCTCATCTTCACCATGGATGTCCAGTCACTTTACACTTCCATCCCCCACAAGGATGGTCTCGAAGCCCTCCGTTTCTTCCTCGACCGTAGAACCAGCCAATCCCCATCGACCAACACTCTCCTCCGCCTAGCAGAGCTGGTTCTTACCCTCAACAACTTCTCCTTTGACTCCTCCCACTTCCTCCAAACCAGAGGCGTAGCTATGGGCACTCGCATGGGCCCTAGCTATGCCTGCCTCTTTGTCGGGTACGTCGAACAATCCCTGTTCCAGACGTACACTGGCCCCATCCCCGAACTCTACCTCCGCTACATCGACGACTGCATTGGTGCTACCTCTTGCACCCATGCAGAACTCACTGACTTCATACACTTCACCTCCAATTTCCATCCTGCCCTTAAATATACCTGGACTATCTCTGACATCTCCCTCCCGTTTCTGGACCTCACCATCTCCATCACAGGAGACAGACTAGTGACGGACATTTACTACAAACCCACGACTCGCACAGCTATCTGGACTACACTTCTTCCCACCCGGTCCCCTGCAAAAAGTCTATCCCCTACTCCCAATTCCTCCGTCTACGCCGCATCTGCGCCCGGGATGAGGTGTTTCACACTAGGGCTTCCGAGATGTCCTCGTTCTTCAGAAAACGGGGCTTCCCCTCCTCCATTATAGATGAGGCTCTCACTAGGGTCTCTTCCACATCCCGCAGCTCCGCTCTTGCTCCCCCTCCCCCCACTCGCAACAAGGACAGGATCCCCCTCGTCCTCACCTTCCACCCCACCAGCCAGCGGATCCAACATATCATCCACCAACATTTCCGTCACCTACAACAGGACCCCACCACTGGCCATATCTTCCCATCCGTTCCGCAGAGACCGTTCCCTCCGTAACTCCCTGGTCCACTCGTCCCTTCCTACCCAAACCACCCTAACCCCGGGCACTTTCCCTTGCAACCGCACGAGATGCAACACCTGTCCCTTTACCTCCCCCCTCAACTCCATCAAAGGACCCAAACAGTCTTTCCAGGTGAGACAGAGGTTCACCTGCACCTCCTCCAACCTCATCTATTGCATCCGCTGCTCTAGATGTCAACTTATTTATATCGGCGAAACCAAGCGCAGGCTCGGCGATTGCTTCGCTGAACACCTGCGCTCGGTCCGCATTAACAAAACTGATCTCCCGGTGGCCCAGCACTTTAACTCCCCCTCCCATTCCCAGTCTGACCTCTCTGTCATGGGCCTCCTCCAGTGCCATAGTGAGGCCCACCGGAAATTGGAGGAGCAGCACCTCATATTTCGCCTGGGCAGTTTGCAGCCCGGTGGTATGAACGTCGACTTCTCCAACTTCAGATAGCTCCTCTGTCCCTCCCTTCCCCTCCTCCTTCCCCGATCTCCCTCTATCTTCCTGTCTCCACCTATATCCTTCCTTTGTCCCGCCCCCCTGACATCAGTCTGAAGGAGGGTCTCGACCCAAAACGTCACCCATTCCTTCTCTCCCGAGATGCTGCCTGACCTGCTGTTACTCCAGCATTTTGTTAATAAATCTAGTGTAGATGGGACATGTTGGTCGGTCTGGGCAAGTTGGGCCGAAGGGCCTGTTTCCACGTTGTATGACTCTCTGACTCTATGTATATATACCGCTCTCCATCCCTACTTCTCTGCTCTACCTCTGAGTGCCCTTATTTGCCTGGCCTAAAATCAGTGTTTGTACACTGCCTCTACAGGTCCGGCAGTTACAGGAACCTTCTCCAATTAATATTAATCAGGCCTGAAAACCAGGCGCTGAGAACAGCCTTCCGCACTGAGTCTGATTCACGATTCACTGTCATATTTTTATGCAGTGGGAGAGATTGGTTAAAAAAATGCTGCCAAAAAAATGAGGACATTCCAGGGAGATGGTAGAAATTGCTCCTCCCTCACCTGTGTTAAACAGGCAGATAAAATGAAGTCAATTGAATAAAATTTCGGGCAACAAAGAGCAATGTGCAGCCGGTCCTATTTATGCGCTTTTAATGCAAGTGATTGAAGTTGATTTTAACTACTGTGTTACAACGTTCTTGCCAATTTAAACCTACACAGTTTATTATTGTGCACCCCCTACAAAAGCTGAGAAGGTTCTCTCAGTAGGTGCCATCGCCTTGTGTTAACTTCACTTAACTCCTCATTTGCACATTGAAAATCTAGACATTTTCTGCTCTCCAGAGAATAGTTGCTAATTGAGAGCAGAGTTTACCATGATGCTGATGGAGAGAGTGGCACCCACTTGGCCAGCGAGGACAGTGCAGCTCTTCAGTGACTTAAATGGTGTACTTTGCCCATGCCCCTTAATGAAAGTCCAGACATGATACATGTCTTTTTTTCTGTAAAGAAGACACAAAATATTTCTTACATCAAAATGTGAGCTAAACTATTCTTGATTTAGATTTAGATTTAGAGATACAGCGCAGAAACAGGCCCTTCGGCCCACCGGGTCCACGCCGCCCAGCGATCCCCGCACACTAACACTATCCTACACCCACTAGGGATAATTTTTACATTTGCCCAGCCAATTAACCTACATACCTGTACGTCTTTGGAGTGTGGGAGGAAAACGGAGACCTCGGAGAAAACCCACGCAGGTCATGTGGAGAACGTACAAACTCCGTACAGACGGCGCCCGTAGTCGGGATCGAACCTGAGTCTCCGGCGCTGCATTCGCTGTAAGGCAGCAACTCTACCGCTGCGCCACCGTGCCGCCCTTTGACCACGTGCACTGACCCGGTAGAAGCAAAGAACTGCAGTTGCTCGCTTATACCAAAGAGAGCGGGTCAGGCAGCACCTCTGGAGAAAAGGAATAGGTGTTGTTTCGGGTCGAGACCATTCTTCGGACTGAGAATCAGGGGAGAGGGAAACGAGAGATACGAAAAGGATGGGTGCTATTTCGGGTCGGGACCCTTCTTCAGGCTGAGAGTTGGGGGTGGAGTGGGGGGAAGGTGAAGAGCTGGAGGCGGGAAAAGTGCAACAAATGACCTGAGGAATGGCAGTGCCTGGTAAGCCCACTGTTGGCTGGGGAAGGTGTGATCTCAAGAGGGAAAGCAATGTGGAGAACAGTGGGACTGGTAAAACGGCCAGGGTGGAGGAAGGGGGCAAGGGGGGAGGGGAGGGATGTAAGTACAAGCTACATAAAATTAGATCATTCAATGTTCACGACACTGGGTAGTAAGCTCCCCGAGTGAAATATGAGGTGCTGTTCCTCCAATTTGCATGTGACCTCATTCTGGTAATGGTGGAGGCCCCGGACAGAAAGGTTAGTATGAAAATGGGATGGGCAGGTTTTCTCCAGAGATACTGCCTGACCCACTGGGTTACTCCAGCACTTTGTGTTTATCTTTGCACTGAGCAGGTAACAGATGATGTCAGTGGTTGGATAGGATCCCTTACATTCATTATCTTGAAGTGAAGAGAACCATGTGTTGGGAGGTAAGTACAATCTGGGACCAATATTCTTCCAGTCATTTAACACGTGACTGAAAGAGAGTTTCACGCTATAGTTCATTTATTCCAACTCACCCTAGGAAATCGTCAACAGCACTGCCTCATCAGCTTCTAAACTATGACAGTATTGCTCTGCAGTGGATCAGTCTCAGAATATAGTTGTCACAAATGCTGTTAGTTCAGAGTAATAATAGACGCTCTCTCCTTCTCACTCTTTCTCAACCACTATTTTCTTTCCCTCTCTCTCTCTCTTTGTGGCCATTCGAGTTGTGGAGTTTCTGGCTGTATCTCTCCAAACAGGATATTGATCTCCATAACTCATCCACTACATTTATTTCAGCGGGACAAGCAGCATTTCTGGATAGAAATAATGGGTATCATCGTTTAGGGTCGAGACCGCTCTTCAGACTGAGTCATGGAAAGGGAGACATGGAAGGGTGAGGTGTGAAACCGGGAGATCAAAGGGGACGAAGTCCAAGGAAAATGTAGAGTAGATCATTGTTAGCTAGGGGAAGGTGACAACAAAGCATAAAGAGGTAAAGTGTAATCAGGCTGACAGTCAGACTGGTCGGAGAACGAGGATGGGGGAGGGCTGGAGGGAGCAGCTTCTGCAGTTCCTTCCTACACCACATTTATTTGAAGGGGTAAAAATCAGGAATCAAACCACTGAACAAATCCACTTCCAATTTACTGGATGATTTAGCACTTCAACTCAGTAATGCTGACGTATCTGTCTGTATGTTGTGTGTATATGAACAAAGAGTTATTGATTCATATACCGTGGAAACAGGCCCATAGGCCCAACTTGCCCATGCTAGTCCCACCTGCCTGCAGTGGCACATATACTTCTGAACATTTCCTATCCATGTAGCTGTCCAAATGTCTTTTAATATGTTATGTTAATTTTTATTTGCAAACTCATTTAATACAGCTTTATTGATCGAAGGGATAAAATTAAAATTATTGTATAGATTCCTGTGATGTGTAGGAAAAAGACTGTCTGAAGATGGGCCTCGACCCGAAACGTCACCCATTCCTTCTCTCCTGAGATGCTGCCTGACCCGCTGAGTTACTCCAGAATTTTGTGTCTAGATTCCCATGATTGTTGTTATCCCGCTGTGTACCTGATGTGAAGTTCAAATGCCTCTGCATGGATTTTGTTTTTAAATGAATGGATCCCGTAACACAGGAAAAGGTTGAGACAATGTCAAGCTGTGAAATTGAAGCTGGAGGGTTTTATTCATGTGTAGGGAAACAGATTCTGAGATCCTGTTATGTTTATTCACACACCAGATGCACAGACTATCAAAGCGTTGCGTGAATTTTACAGTGGAGAAGCTGGCCATTTGGCCCACAATAGTCCATGCTAGTATTTTAGCCAACACACAATCATCTTCTTAACCTGTGTCAAACCTGATTTCCATATCATCATAAGGTTACCGGTTTTTCTTTGCTTCTCAGAAAGCCTAAATGATTGTACAGGTATGTTTAGTTTAGTTTAGTTTGTTTGTCGCATGTACCGAGGTACAGTGAAAAGCTTTTGTTGCGTGCTCTCCAGTCAGCAGAAAGACAATACATGATTACAATCGAGCCATTTACAGTGTATAGAGATTTAAGAGTGCGGAGCGATTGTAATATGTGATTGTAGATCTGCTTCTGTGGCTAGTACGCAAATAGTCGCCTGGGTTGGGCGCCATCTTGGAAGCATCTATATGCATTTCAATGTAGGTTTATAGTTTTCTACAGTGGTTGGCTTGACTAACCCAAGTTTATTATCATGCCTCATCCTTTCCACCCAACTGGTTTCAATTTGGACCAGGCAAGTGGATTAAATTTGCTGAGTTATGGTTTATACTTTGTTAGACATGAATGCAAGGCACTGCAGATGCTGGGAATCCAATTTAAAACTTTTCTTTTGTAAGTACTCAGCAGGCAAAGCAACATCTGTGGAGAGAAACATAGTCAACGTTTCAGGCCAATGACCTCTCATCAGGATTTTGTCACCATTGATGATGCTCGACCATTTCGGATAATATAAGAGGTACATGATAAAGGGAATAACGTTTAGCGCAAGATAAAGTCCAGTGAAGTCCGATTAAAGATAGTCCTAGGGGCTTCAATGAGGACCACTGTCTAGTTGTTGGTGGGACAGTTTAGTTGCCTGATAACAACTGGGAAGAAACAGTGTAGGAAAATACTGCAGATGCTGGTTTAAAGCGAAGGGAGACCCAAAATGCTGGAGTAACTCAGCAGGACAGGCAGCATCTCTGGAGAGAAGGAATTGCGGGTTGAGACCCTTCTTCAGACTGTCCCTGAATCTGGAGTTGTGCGTTTTCACACTTCTGTACCTCTTGCCTGATGGGAGGGAGATACGAGGGAGTGGCTGGGGTGACTGGTCCTTAGTGATACTGCTGGCCTAGAATTCAGTGTCTTGCTGGTGATTTCTGAGGGTATTTAAATATCAACTATATTTCCGTACTGAGTCTGAAGAAGGGTCCCGACCAGAAACGTCACCTATGCTTTTTCTCCAGAGATGCTGCTTGACCTGCTGTTACTCCAGCCCTTTGTATCTTTTTTTTGAATAAACCAGCATCTGCAGTTCATTGCTTCTACTCGAGTATTTCCAATGGAGACTGTTGGACTAACTGCTTTTTCTGGCTGATCAACTCTTTCTTTTTGCAACGGCTACATGAATTTTGTGGTAAAGTGATTAATTTGCTGAGCTGGGATTAATATGACATGCATTCAAATTCCATTGTGGCAGGTGAGGAATTTAAATTAGTGTTAATTAAATCGGGATTAAAAAAGATATTTTCATTAATATTAACCAGTATTTTTTAAGACCGGCCTGGTTCATTACAATCCTGTAGGGAAGGAAAACTGGAGACACAAGAGATTGCAAATTCTGTAATATTTAATAAAAAAGTGGGTCAGGCAGCATCACTGGGGGGGTAAATGATCAGTTGCCATTTCAGATCGAGACCATTCATCTCGATGCCTAAAACGTTGACAGCCCATTCCCCTCCTGAGATGTTGTCTGATCCACTGAGTTCTTCCAACAGTACAGAGGTCGAGTTGATGCCTCACAGTGCCAGAGACCCAGGTTCGATCCTGACTGCGGGTGCTGTCTGTACGGAGTTTGTATGTTCTCCCCATGACCATGTGGGTTTTCCCCGGGTGCTCCGGTTTCCTCCCCCATTCCAAAGATATACATGTTTGTTGGTTCATTTGACTTCGGTATGAATTGTAAATTGTCCCTCGTGTGTAGGATAGTGCAAGTGTATGGGGATCGCTGGTCGGCATGCACACGGTGGGCCGAAGGGCCTGTTTTGGCACTGTGTCTCTAAACTAAACTAAACTAAACTACTCCTTTTTGCATTGGGGAAGGAAATCTCCTGTCCTTACCTGAACGAGCTTGTTGCTTCATTCTTAATTGCCTCCTGAAATGGGCTGGAAAGACTGTGATAAACCTTGTGCCAAGGACTGCAGTAGTTTGAGACAGGGCTCATCATCTGCCTCAGGATGTTGTGGGAAAGAGAACTAAACAGTGGACTTGATAGGGACATTACTACATTCATTTCATTCACTAATGATAGCAGACTCGGGGAGTATGGGGAGAGGGCAGGAACGCAGTACTAATTGTGGATGATCAGCCATGATCACATTGAATGGCGGTACTGGCTTGAAGGGCCGAATGGCCTTCTCCTGCATCTATTGTCTATTGTCTATTATCTATTACATGGGAGTGTAATGATCGAAAAATATTGTTCATTGCATGATTCATAGACTGGAATCAAAGGTGTGATAGTTTGCTATCCATTGTGGCTCCATTTACAAATTTTGTTTTTATGTGTATTGATCTTGGCAATAAGGATGAATGGCAACGTATTATGAAGGTAAATGATTGCCAATTTGTTCTAATTAGATTAATTAAAGTGTGGTTCAAGTAGTTTTATGCTTTCACTGCCGTCCCTTGATTATTTCAGTATTTTACAACTAATGGCAGGAATGTGGATGGCTAGGCATGTCCAATAGTCTTGAGAAGCCTTTTAGAAAGATTTGCATTGAATACCAGGGAATGTGGAGAAGACAGCATCAGTTTAGCACAGGCAATGTACAGAACTTGGAACCTATCTATTCCAGGGTTAGAGTAATGAACAAACCCATTAGGGCACTTGACCCAACCATATAACAGTCTCTGATGCTCAGATTGACATCATGTGAGATCAGGCTGCCGCTGTTAGGCCTGTGAATGTCATTGCTCAAAGGGCTTGCAAACTCTCACAATAGTCTAGAGCTCTGCCCTCCAACATTTATTTTACCAGAATTGACACCAAAACTGATGGTAGAGTGGACAGTGAAGAAGGTTACCTACAATTACAGAAGAATCTAGATTAGCTGGGAAGATGGGCCAAGGATTGGCAGGTGAAATTTAACTCAGATAAGTGTGAGGTGTTGTATTTTGGGAATGGCTTGAGCAGTGAATATCAGGGCCCCGCAGAGTGTTGTAGAACAGAGAACAAGAAGATGTTTGGCGCGCCTGCATAGATCAGTCAGAGAATGACAACTGTCCAGGATATTGATGAAACTTCACGGAGTATTGTGTGCAGTTCTGGTCACCTAGCTATAGGAAGCACGTCATTAAGCTGGAAAGGGTGCAGAAAAGGTTCATGAGAATGTTACTGGAACCAGAGCCTTTTAATTATAAAGAGAGAATGGATACATTAGGGCTTTTTCCCCTGTAGCATAGGAGGCTGAGGTAAATGCAGAGCTACATAAAATCATGAGGGGCACAGATAAGGTGGATTTTGAGAGTTTTTTCCCCATGGTAGTGGAGTCTAAACCTAAAGGGGAACAGATAAAAGGTGAGAGGGGAAAGATTTAACAGAGACGTGAGGGGCAATGTTTTCACATGGAGGGTGGTGGGTATTTGGATTGGAGCTGGGTTAATGTTCTGTTTAACAGCACACACCACCCATGCAATGAAGGGGTGGTATCCCTTTGTGGGATGGTAAATGTCAATGTTAACGAGTGCTTCCAAGACATAGAGTACAGACACTGGCACGCTCCATTTCTCACAATTGTCCAATCCTGATGATACTGCATGTTCACTCCATGCTCTGCAACTTGGCAAAGAAGAATGGTTGACAATTGACTCCCTTTGGAAGTGCACATGGGGAACGAGAAAACTGTGGGGTTAAAGATATCGTCATCTCTAGGCTGGAAGTATCCAGAGGCATAAAAGTTCATCCTCATTGCGATCTTCAGAGCTACTGGCAGAGCACTGCTCTGAAATAGCTCGGAAAGTGGCACATTTCAGTGCCGGCATCATTACTAAAGTGCAAACATCTTCTTCATTGACGTGGAAAGAGGAAAACGTATTATTGAATGTTTTTGGTGGGCTCATATTATCAAAGATGGGGTCATCATAGAGTTATACAGCGTGGAAGCAGGTCCTTCACTCAACTGGTCTTTACTGACCAAGTTGCTTAACCCAGAGAGTCCCACTTGCCTAGCCCATGTCTCTTCAAACCTTGGACAGACACAAAAAGCTGGAGTAACTCAGCGGGTCAGGCAGCATCTCTGGAGAAAAGGAATAGGTGACGTTTCAGGTCAAGACCCTTCTTCAGACAGTTTGATAGTTTGAAATGTTGAAATGCTGTGCAGATTCTGAATAGAGACAGGACTTCTGAGCGATGGAACTTTCAATATGATATCAGGTCAACATGGGTAAAACAACATGACAATGGCTTTAACATACACACATTTTCAGAAGCTACTGGAACCAAATATAGACTTCTTAACCCTCGATCTGAAATGTCATCTATTCCTTTTCTCCAGACATGCTGCCTGTCCCGCTGAGTTACTCCAGCTTTTTGTGTCTATCTTTGGTTTAAACCAGCATCTGCAGTTCCTTCCTACACATCCCTTCAAGACTTTCCCATCTTGTCTGAGTGTCTTTTAAATGTCGTGATTGTGCCAGCCTCTACCACTTCCTCAGGCAGCTTGTTCCTTCTATGCACTACCCTCTATGTGACAAAAGATGCCCCTCAGGTTCCTTTGAAATATTTCTCCTCTCATCTTAAACCACTGGCCTCTAGCTTCAGATTCCTCTACCATGGGAACATTTGTTTTAGAGATACAGTGTGGAAACAGGCCCTTTGGCCCACCGAGTCCACGCCGACCAGCCAGCAATCACACATACACCTGTTCTAGTCCTACACGCTTGAGACAATTGACAGAAATCAATTAATCAGCCAACCTGGAATGTGGGAGGAAGCCGGAACACCCAGATAACACCCACGCGATTACAGGGAGAACATGCAAACTCCGTGCAGACACCACCCATAGCCAAGATCGAACCCAGGTCTCTGGTGTTGTAAGGCAGCAACTCTACTGATGCACCATCGTGCCGCCCCTATAATACATCCAGGTTTGGGAGCAAGTGAGCTATACAGGAGCAGGGAAGTAAGGGCAACATTCTTCAGCTCCCAGCACACACTACTTCTTGTCTACAATTTACTTTTGAAGAATTCTAGAAATCACTTACTGCTGAGTAACCAACAAAAACCAAGCAGCACTAACATGCTGGTACGGGTGACCTCTTTATATCGCACATTTCATTTGTGGTGCATGTGTGAAGTAGGGATGGTGCTGGGAATGCTCATCCCTACTGAATGCTCTTTCAACTTTGTGAGACTGAGGTGTTTGCTGGAGCATCAGGTTCCAACATGAGAGTGCTGAAGATAGACACAAAATGTTGGAGTAACTCAGAGGGACAGGCAACATCTCTGGGGAGAAGGAATGGGTGACGTATCGGGTCGAAACCCTTCTTCAGACCCGAAACTTCACCCATTCCTTCTCTCCAGAGAGGCTGCCTTTCCCGCTGAGTTACTCCAGCATTTTGTCTATCCTCGGTGTAAACCAGCATCTGCAGTTCCTTCCTACACATGAGAGTGCTGATGTTGTTTCAGAATTGATTAACACAACAATCAGCTCACACCACATCCTTAAGGCAGGCACAAGCTGCGATCCAGCTAACATCGAAATAGCAGCTGGTGTGACTCCAGGCACAGGTTTGTGTGTGCTTTGTGGCGGTCACACAGGAACCTATTTGGTTCTGGTAGCCTCCAATAACGTGTGTATGTTAAAGCCAAATTGTCATGTTGTTTTAACCATGTTGGGCTGATATCACGTTGAAATATCCATCGCTCAAAAGTCCTGTCAATATTCAGAACCTGCACATCTAATATTTCAACATTCCAGGCTATCTCCACAAGTACACTTTTAGTTCTTGAGCCAAACTGGTTGGTCAAGAGTTAAATGCGCACTGGTTTAATGAAGGTGGGAAGAGTTCATCAATGAGGAGGGATTGCAAAGCTAGTGTTAGAGGGCACTGAAAGTGCATTTCGTGTAAGAAGTCTAGACAGTAAGCATTAAGAATTTATTTCTCTTGGCAAATAAGTCTAACAATTTGAAAGGTCTTCGATGTAGGGGAATTAGTGAAAACGTCTTTCCACCTTGAGCATCGTGGTGTCTGGAACGAACTGTACAAGAGGATAGTGGTGGCAGAAAACTATCTGTGTTCCAAAGTACATGGACAAGCCCTTGATGTTCTACAACCTACAAGGCAGCGGAGTGGCATTGTAGCGTAGTGCACTTATTTCAAATCTGCTGCAACCCAGCTCAATCCTGACCTCTGCTTTCTGTGTGGAGTTTGCACGTTCTCCCTGTGACTGTGGGTATGTTTAGATTTAGATTTAGATTTAGAGATACAGCGCAGAAACAGGCCCTTCGGCCCACCGGGTCCGCGCCGCCCAGCGATCCCCGCACATTAACACTATCGTAGGGACAATTTTTTACATTTGCCCAGCCAATTAACCTACAAACATGTACGTCTTTGGAGTGTGGGAGGAAACCGAAGATCTCGGAGAAAACCCACGCAGGTCACGGGGAGAACGTACAAACTCCGTACAGTACAGCACGATCGAACCTGAGTCTCCGGCACTGCATTCGCTGTAAGGCAGCAACTCTACCGCTGCGCCACCATGCCGCCGGATGCTCCCCGGATGTTCCCCGGATGCTCACCTATCCCACGATGTCGTGGCTGGTCGGCAAGCTTGTGACTGTTCTGGTGTAGGTGGTGGAGAAGAGAATCACGTGCGAGAGAATAGGTTTCAGGAATGAGTGAACTTAAAGTGCTGGGACAAACTGGGTGGGCTGGGTGACATCCTTTTATATCAGAGAGGAAAATATAACATGGTATAATGTGGAATATGAAAAGGCTCTTGAAGTGAACTTTAATTGGATTGGTCTAGGTGGCTATTTTTGGTTGGCATGGGTACGATGGACCAAATGATCTCCTTTCTGCAGTAAATTTCTCTGATTCGATGAGAGTTGTGTTGCAGAAACCTGTATCAGCAGTGACGAGATTGAATATAAATTAGCATCTTCTATAAATACTCTTCCAGAAGTATTACAGATATTCTTTATCATTCACTCTAGAATATTAGTAAGTGGACACTTGCGGTTGAAATAATTATCTGCAATGCAGAGCTGGACTAAAGTTGATTGAATATTGCAGTGCCATTTATGACTATAGGAATGCGTTGCAACAATTCATTGAAACAGCCAAGATATGAAAGGGTGGTGAGATATAGTTTAGAAATGCAGCATAGAAACTGTCTCTGCAGCCCACCGAGTCCAAGCCAACCATGGATCACCCGTTCACACCAGTTCTATGTTATCCCTCTTTCTCATCCACTCCTTCCACACTTTAAAGCCACACATCTGAATTTCTGGGCGAGTAAATGGACAAAAGGGTATTGTACAATGGGATATAACTCCCCATCCCATTGTCTTTGGGAGTGTTGTGGAGGAAATTTGGCGACTTACTCAGGAGCACCCGCTGTTCACTGTTGGGACAATCAGCTTGTCACTGCGCAATGTTGGACTGGGACACTTCTGCATTAAGTTTCATAGGACACCCACCACACAGCAACATAATTCTCCAGGATCTCTGAATGGCTGAGGATCATCACACCCAATCTTCACGATTGAGGTCTCAGTCTCCACTTCTCTAACATGATTATTAGTTCTGTCCCACTTCCGTTCCGGATCTTCCTCGATCATCCGAGTCCCAGGCCACCTACCTTCATTGCTGACCTAAGCAAGGTCCCGGTCAAGTCTGGAGTATCTCTCTTGACTAACTCGAGAACTTTATTTTGATTCCGGGCAGTGCTCTTTTGTTCATGAAAATATGCAGACCCCATTCAGTAGTTGATGTTTGATAAATGGTTATTGCTGCACAACTACTTTGACCATTTGGGCAGCACCTGGGTTTGATCCTGACTACGGGTGCTGTCTGTACAGAGTTTGTACGTTCTCCCTATGACCGGTTTTCACCGGGAGATCTGGTTTCCTCCCACACTCCAAAGACCTGTAGGTTTGTGGGTAAATTGGCTTTAGTAAGTTGTAGAAATTGTCCCTAGTGTGTGTAGGTGAGTGCATGGGGTGATTGCTGGTCGGCTCGGACTCGGTGGGCAGAAGGGCCTGTTTCCGTGCTGTAACTCTAAAGTCTAAAGTCTAAACTGGAACACAAATTGGGGTGCATTAGAATTTTAAGACCACTTGTTTTGAGGGTTTAATTCCTTGACCTGACTACATGGGACGATGAGTAATTTTGATTTTGTGTGATATTGTTTAGGGGATATTCCATTTGGATCTCTCTCAGACTTTGAACAGTGACAGTCTCCATGTCTAGTCATCCCAGGTGAATTCCCATTACATTAGTTATTTATTTGGCTCCTAGTTTTCGCTTCAGTTGCGGGGCATCCAGTTTCTGCTTAGTGAATGCCCTCCGTGGCCGAATGAGGTCCTAAATGCCTCAAAGGAGATTTGCTGGGATAAGGCTGCATCTTCTGGCTAGTTTTGGTGCCATACATACAATGGGGGTCTGCATCTGTCCATGTTCACAACATTATTCACATTCCTGAGGCAAAGAATGATGATTCATTTTTCTGGACTGAGTGATTTGAAAGAAGTTAGCTCGGTGATTATCACTAATTTATACTTTCAGTTCAAATTAAATTACAGTCATCCTGAAGTAAGTGGAATTCTGAGAGGAATTGTGTCATTTCAGAAGGATCCAGCCACAATAAATAATAAGATGCACTGCGGTTAATTTTGCCGTTCAACAACTTGTAGATCATGCTGGAGGTGCCCTAGTTATTGACCTAAATAGACGTCCATGTGGTTTTTGACTGTCCTAGAAACTCTCCTTGAAATAATGGCTCAAGGCTGCCACTTTCTATTTCACGCCTCTGAATAATGCTTTGTAGTTCCGTCATATTGTGGTCCAGAGTTTGGAATGACTTTAAAACTGATAATAAATTCAGATTACCTCCACCCTGAAACATTTGAATTTAGGATCAATCCTAATCCTGATCCTAATAGACCTTGAATTGAATTGAATTGAATTGAATTGAAAAGAGCATTGGAACAAAAGGTACAACGGTTGGCGATTGGACTGTGGTACCAATTGGCCTTGAATTGAATAAATGGAGGAAGATAGTTAAGGGTCCAAAAGGTTTACTGCTGATTCTACAAATCCTAATGGACATCAAATGCCTTAGGTAATTGATAGCATTGAGTTTTCTATAAACCTAAGCGGGTGATTGTTGATTCTAGATCAAACCACTTCAAAACTCATGATCTAGTTAATCTTTATCTGCAACTCTCTTCTCAGTGAATTAAGATTTATCATGTCTCGCACCCGATTGTGCACTGGTTTATGAAGCAGCACTAAATCAATGCAGCGTCATACAATGGTGGCTACCTATAATCTCTATGTTTTAGCTAATTTAATGACATTACACATAAAAATTGTTGACCTCGAGATGACACTGTGTAAATTATTTATAAATGGTTAACATACTCCTTTGTGTTATTTTACTGCAGATGTTAACCCTGTTTTAAACAGTTCAGTGCCTGTGTTATAAAGACAGTAATACAGAGGATGTTTTCATTTGTCAATGACTAATATCTAGCAGTATAAATCCATTCTGGGGATGAGCCTTGTATCATGGACCACAGATATAACGTGCCTATGAAAAGCCAGCAGAAATCAAGATTCAAAGGTTTCAAAGGTTTTTTACTGTCACATGTACCAATCAAGGTACAGTGATATGCAAATTACCATACAGCCATACAAAAAAACCCCAACAAGACACACAACTACATAGAAACATAGAAAATAGGTGCAGGAGTAGGCCATTCGGCCCTTCGAGCCTGCACCGCCATTCAATATGATCATGGCTGATCATCCAACTCAGTATCCTGTATCTGCCTTCTCTCCATACCCCCTGATCCCTTTAGCTACAAGGGCCACATCTAACTCCCTCTTAAATATAGCCAATGAACTGGCCTCAACTACCTTCTGTGGCAGAGAATTCCACAGATTCACCACTCTCTGTGTGAAAAAAAACGTTCTCATCTCGGTCCTAAAAGACTTCCTCCTTATCCTTAAACTGTGACCCCTTGTTCTGGACTTCCCCAACATCGGGAACAATCTTCCTGCATCTAGCCTGTCCAACCCCTTAAGAATTTTGTAGGTTTCTATACGATCCCCCCTCAATCTTCATAGAAGTTAACATAAACATCCACCACAGTGGATTCCCCACATTCCTCACTGTGATGGAAGGCAATAAAGTCCAATCCTCTTCCTCTTTATTCTCCCATGGTCAGGGCAGTCGAACCATCCATCGGGGCGATCGAAGCTCCCGCAGCCGGTGATCAAAGCCCCCTAGTCGGGGCAGTTGAAGCTCCCGCGTTGGGGTGGTTGAAGCTCCTGCGGCTTGGAGTTCCCGAAGTCGGTCTGTGACCAGAGACCGCGAGCTCCGTGATGTTAAGTCCGCAAGCACCCACAGTTGGAGCTCCGAGGTCGATCCCTGGCAAAGGGATCGCGGGTTCTGCGGTGATAAAATCCGCAGGCACCCACGGTGGAGCTCTCAAAAGTCGGTCTCCAGCAAAGGCCGCCAACTCCTCGAGGTTAGGCCGCAGTGTGGACGGAGATACGATACGGGAAAAAAAATCGCATCTCCGTCAAGGTAAGAGATTAGAAAAAGTTTCCCCCAACCCCCCCCTCCCCCCACCCCCACATATAACAAGCTAAAGAACACTAAAACATACATTTAACGCATGCTATTAAAACACAAAGAAGGAAGGGGCAGGCTATTGGTGAGGCATCCATTGCTGACGCCACCCGGTGTTTTCAAATAGCTTCCTATCTTCCAATATTTCATAATTATAGATATTAACAGATCCGGAGTGAACTCAGGATAAAAATTAGTTCAAAGTCGTCTGCTAAAAAGTTTCTGTTTTTGACTTCTAAAATTTAAGTCAATGTTAATCCTGTAAACTGAAATACAGCAGTGGAGTCAAATGCCCCTCCTCAATTGGCATATATGATTAATGTTTGCGGCTGAAGATTAGGCTGCACGCCTTTATCTCCCCGGCTTCTCACAGCTAGAAGTGTGGAGCAGAGAGTTAGTGTTTGTTGGGGAGGATTGACTCACACTTCAACCCATATCTGTCCATTTTCAAATCAGGGTGGGAGTTTATTTTTCAAATTGCTTTAATCAGTTCTGCGCTGTTCTCTGCTATTCTACAGTCAATTTGTTAATTTTATAAGTAGGAAGGAACTGCAGATGCTGGTTTGAACCGAAGATAGGCACAAAAAGCTGGAGTAACTCAGCGGGTCAGGCAGCATCTCTGGAGAAAAGGAATAGGTGACGTTTCGGGTCAAGACCCTTCAGGCCGAGGAACGGGGCAAAGGGAAATGAGAGACGGTGACATCGAGAGATATAGAACAAATGAATGAATAATTTTATAGATTTTCATTCTAAAGTGTACATTGGGAGCTAACCTGAAAACAGAACAACTGACCTCTTGTTCATGCACCACCCATCTGTGAGATATGTCTGATCCTGTGGCCTATCCACTTTCCTGCCCGATCACAACACACCCTGATTCCTACAATCTTCAAAGATCTATCAGTCTTGCTCGAATTCTTGATGGCTGATCACCCTTAGCTCACCTAGAGAATTCTCTGAGAGAATAAATTTTACTTCAACTCAGTCCTTAAGGAGCAATCCATAATCTTCATCAAAACGCAAACGTCAGACTGATGAAGGGTCAAGACCCAGCACGTCGCCTGTCCATTCCCTCCTCAGATGCAACCTGACCCATTGAGTTACTCCAGCACTTTGTGATTTGCTCGGAATGCAGCATCTGCAATTCCTTGTAGAGTTGGCCTCCATCGCTAATCTTGATACTGTGCAGGGTTGGCCATCAGGGATTAAAATGAGGAGGTTGGGCAGTGTTGGGTGGAAGGTATCTTTACTGGTTTGGAAATCTGCATCCATTCTGTCTGTGGATGAGTTTGTACGTGTACTGATTCAAGACCAACCTGTGCTTCTCCTGCAGGTGAAATGGAAGAGCTGGAGAGCTTGTGGCTAACTGGCATCTGTCACAACGAGAAGAACGAAGTGATGAGCAGCCAGTTGGATGTTGATAACATGGCGGGCGTGTTTTACATGCTGGCTGCCGCCATGTCACTGAGTCTGATCATCTTTGTGTGGGAGCACTGGTTCTACTGGAGCCTGAGGCACTGTTTCATGGGCACTTGTACCGGGAAACCAGGACTCCTCTTCTCCATCAGCAGGGTGAGTGAGGAAAAATGTGGCCTAGTCTACTTCTGCTTGTCGCCTGAACTATTTAAATTCTCTTCCTTCCTGTTTAACATTTCCATTTTTTTAGATCTTTAAAATGTGTTCAGTTTTAAAAGGAGCACATGATCTAATAATGAGACCAACATCAATACAATAATTGCACCTCATTGTAAAAATCACAATCAAACGCTGAACCGTTCTGTTGTCAGATGAAAAGTCACTTGTAACATAGTGTTATTAAAACAAGAACATTGGTTCTTCCATGTAGTGGGAGTAATTTTAACTTAGAGGAATGATGCGAATGGTGTGATATTTCACCTACCGCCCATCGTACACATTGTACAATTTTTTTAAATATCACAGCTGGAAGTTAATTTCTTCCCAGAGGATCAATCAGACAATTACCATTTGGATAAAGGTAGAGCCCTATTCCAAACTGATTCATATGCCTCCCAATAAGACAATATAGAAATAAGTCATTAATCCCCTAATGCCCCAGGTCCCTGAACTAACTATCTAATTAATGCAACACCTTTGCTATTTCCATTCTAGCCCAATAGTTGTCCCTTCTCAAGTTGAGGTGCAGTCCCCATGTGAATATCTTTATCGAATCTGCTTGCATCACCCTTTAAGGCAGCATATTCCAGCTCACTCTCTCTGCTTTATGCTCAAGTCATTTTAAAATGACAAGACGTCAGATGTCTGTGCATCTAACCTCTGCTCCACTGAGAATTTAAATGTGACTGCATCTGGCGGGACATGCTAAGCAGATATCAACAGATGGTTAGAATTTCAAGTCTAGTTTTCTTCACAAAATGTACCATAATAGCATCGGCACATTGCACTTTGCCTGTGCAGCTCTCTTCACTGACTTCAATAGAATGGATTTCAGAGGATTTCAGAGATGCAGCAGTGACATACAGCAGCTCCGTGTTGCAGTTAGTGCATCAGGCTGGGACTCAATTTTGAGGCAAGCCAACGTTCGACCAAACCCCTCCACAAGTCCCACCTGTGACCACACTTATTGGAAGCTGCAATGTGAGATGGGCTGTGTTGGAAGCTAGTGCTCTGCAAGACCTTTGTAAAGTAGATCAGGGGCATGACTGGTAACTAAGCCTCAGGTGTTGAAGTCCTAGACCCTGTCCCCTCGACTACCCGGCGGTTTCTGATAGTTAAAGCCACTTAAAAATGGTTGAAATCGAAAAAAATTGTACAAAAGAATAAAGCAGTATTTAAAAATAATGATAATAAACTGGATTAAAGGTACATTATTCTCTTGCTGAGTAATTAAAAAAATAGGGCGGCCTGTTGGTGTAGCGGTAGAGCTATTGCCTTACAGTGCCAGAGACTCAGGTTCGATCCTGACTACGGTTGCTTGTTTATACAGAGTTTATACGTTCTCCCCATGACCTGCATGTGTTTTCTCTGAGATCTTCGGTTTCTTCCCACACTCCAAAGACGTACGGGTTTGTAGGTCAATTGGCTTGGTATAAAATGCTAATTGTCCCTGGTGTGTGTGGGATAGTGTAAGTGTGTGGGGGAATCCATGGTCAGCATGGACTCAGTGGGCCGAAGGGCCTGTTTCCGTGCTGCATCTCTAAACCAAACTAAACTAAAAGAAACATTCAAAGATTTAAACCAGAACATTTGTGAAGCTTACCTTTTTACAACGGTTGGCTCTAATCGAAGGTCTGTATACACCAGCCATGTTGAAGTAGAGCTGGCTCCTCAGATCCATCCTATCGGCCCGTGGTGAAGCGGAGGTTAGATACACAGACATCTAAGGTTCAGCGTGTCTTTGCGGGCAGATCTTACCCAAAATTAGGGGGCCTCAGCCAGTCCACATATCTGTGTTCTTTGTGTAAAGATCTTCCTGGAACTAATTGCTGTAAAATTTTCAAAGGGACGACTGAACAGAAATCAAACATGGAATGTGCATTGCATTGAATTTTTGAATTGAATTGAATTGAATACTTTATTGTCACATGTGACAAGTCACAGTGAAATGCTTTGCTTGCACGCCCAAGGTATGCAAATGGTCACCACAAAAAGGGCGCTGACAAAGTTACAAAGTATCCCATCCTAGGTCCACCTTTGTTCTCCCCCCTCCCCTCCCCCCCCCCCTTCATGGCGGTCCCCCCCTGCCGGGACCTCCTTTGTTCACGGCGACCCCTCCTCCGACTCTCACGTCCTCTGCAGGGACTGAGATGACCGTGTCCCTTTATGGCCACAGATTGAGAATTACTCTGAATCAGTAGTCAAGTGGGGTTTAGATGTTTGGGTAAATTTGCTGGTTGGAACATGATTACGAATGTTATCCCAGGCCAGATGACAAAAGTAGGATTTGGGAGGAAATTGTGGTTCCAGTTTGTATTAAGTACATTTCTTTCTCATTTTCGTACATCACTTTGACTTATTTAGACATGGGTGGATATGGTGTTTGAGACAAAACTGGTGTATAGGACGATCCTAAAGATGAATTAAGTTGTTCCCGAGAAAAAAAGTATGAAGAGGTTTAACTACTCTACCTTTTATTCGATGAAGATGAACTGATAATCATCAGATGAACTGAATACCCTATCAGTTCTTCATAGGGTATTCCCATAATGTTTGATTAATTAAAAAAACTTTACATACCCGGGACCAATGACCACTGATCCATTTGGTTTAACACAGTTATGGATAGGGACAGAGAGGGCCCACGTGTTAAAATGCTAAATTGGGGTAAGGCCAACTCTGAGGGTATGAGAGAAGATCTTGCTCAAGTTGATCGAAGCAGATTGTTTGAGGGGAAAAGAACATCGGCCAAGTGGGATGTTTTTAAAAATGTGCTAACTAAAGGTCAGGATATGCATGTCCCTGTTAGAGTGAAGGACAAGGCAAGGAAATGTAAGGAAGCTTGGCTGACAAGGGAGTTTGAGGCATTGGTCAAGAATAAGAAGGAGGCATAGGACAGGTATAGGCAGCTGGGATCAAGGGTATCCCTGGAAGATTTTCGGGAACTAAGGAGCAAATTAAGAAAGGAAATCAGAAGGGCAAAAAGGGGTCAGGAGATAGCATTAAGGACAACCGCAAGAGATTTTATAAATACATAAAGGGAAAAAGGGTAACTTAAGAGAGAGTGGGCCCCCTCAGGAATCAAACAGTACTAGAAGGATAGTTTTAAGATGAATGAACCACCAAGGAAAATGCTGAAATAATTGTGCACACTTACATTGTTTGCTTTTAATAATAATGCCATCTAAGTCCAGTCTGCGATCTCTTACAATTTAGTTGTCTTTTGGTCCTGAAAATTAAGTCCAATAACAGCTATGAAACTAATAACAAAGGCATGGTAAAGTGTATGATCTGCCAGAAAGTTATTATTCTGCTATTTAAGAATATAAAGCACAGACTGAGTTGGAGGATAATACAATGATGGTCAATTTCAGTTTGATGGGATGGCAAACATATATTTGGTTTTCAATGATTTGGGCTTTTAAAAATAATGTCAACAATTAGCATGTGCTTGCATTCTAAGGATTCTACATTAAAAATGTGGCAATATTACACATGTATCCACTGGTTGACATACATTTTGGAATATCTTGGGCTGGGAAAGGTCCTTCAGAAATGTTATCTCTTTCTTTCTGTATGATATTATAATTCTTTTATATAATGCATTTTAAGATTTATGGTTGTAAGAAAATTATGTTTTCCACAGTGATTTAAAAAAAATCAGAACTTAAGATAAGTTGGTTAGATAGAGAGAAGGATAAAAATATCTTATATGAATGTGGGTGCAATATCTTTTAATAATATTGTCACCAATTGTCTATAAATTTATCTCTGGTTGATAGCACAAAACCAATTATATTTTAACATCTGTGTGTAAGAGTCTTCCTCCAAAATGCATTCTATTGAATTAAATGGATTGAGTTTTGGAAGCAGGTTAGAATATGTTGAATGGTGGTGTGCTTAGTGCTATCAAATGTGGATGAATTTGTCAAAATGCCTTATGCACAGAGATATCTGGCATCCTTCTTAAATAATGGCGGCACGGTAGCGCAGCGGTAGAGTTGCTGCTTTACAGCGAATGCAGCGCCGGAGACTCAGGTTCGATCCTGACTACGGGTGCTGCACTGTAAGGAGTTTGTACGTTCTCCCCGTGACCTGCGTGGGTTTTCTCCGAGATCTTCGGTTTCCTCCCACACTCCAAAGACGTACAGGTATGTAGGTTAATTGGCTGGGTAAATGTGAAAATTATCCCTAGTGGGTGTAGGATAGTGTTAATGTACGGGGATCACTGGGCGGCACGGACTTGGAGGGCCGAAAAGGCCTGTTTCCGGCTGTATATATATGATATGATATGATAATGAGCTTAAAGGCAACCTTGTTTTGAGTCCGTGTTTCAGTTTTATTTTATTTCTGGTATTTGCAGCACAAATGAAGTTTCAAGCAAATAAGATAAATTTTAATGTCATGTTGAGAAGAAATTATCAGCTCCCGACATTAATACTCATTGATAACTCTGTTAATAAGAAACGACTGGGAAAAGTGATCTCATCCACAATCGATTAATTTGGCTAGATCACCACAAATTATTTTAATTCTGTAATAGATGGCTAACCAAAAAATAATAATAAGCAAGTTCATTAAGACTGTGAACACACCAACAGCTTTGATTCCTAACAATACAAAAAATTAAAGTCTCATCATTTTCTGCATTCCTTAATATGAATGGGATACTTTCCAGCCATTGAAATCTAACAGATTTGTTCCCTTTGACCAGATGTTTGATTTACTTTGGACAACAACATTTTTATCATAGCACCCGAGGAGTGAGATAGTTTAAAACTCAAGGCATAGTTTTATAATGAGTCAACAATTTAAGGCAGAAATAAAGAATCTTTTCTAGCGGGCAATCATGAATCTTGCATTCTCGGGAGCTGTGTCATTGAATAATTTCAGGGCTGATATTGGTACATCTTTGGGGAGACGAGGGCTTTGGAGGACAAGCAGGAATGTGATATTGAGCCAGTGCTCGGGGCCGCTGTGAAGTCACTGAATGGCAGCATAGGCTGGAGGGGCTATGTGGCCTTATCCTGCTCCTGTCACTGGCGCTTCTGGTTCTTCTGGTTGAAAGGAGCAATGTCAAACAGCCTCACAAAGAAGTATTCGAGCAGGGGGAAGGGCCTTGTACGAAAAAGCAGAAGTTTAAAGGGGAAGAGTTCCAGAGCTGAGGTCCAGGGAATTGAACACACTTCACCATTGGCTGAGGGATGAAGATTGGAGATGTGCTAGTGATTAAAATTGGAGGGGTTCAGAAGAAGAATTTTTGGCCTGGAGGAAATCACACAGACAGGGAGGAATTTGATGACAAGGATGAATATTTTAGAACTGAAGCGTTGGTTAATCGGGCGCCAGTGTTATGCATCAAGCACACGGGTGACAGAAGCAGGGACTTGGTGTGATTTAGCGCAGCAGAGACTAGCACTTCAGTGATAGCAATTTCACTGTTTGGTAGAACATTAATTATTATCATTGCTAAGCTTGGTTGGTCTGTTGGAGAGCACGCTACTGAAAAAGGGTTAAAGGCAATCTAAGATGAAAGTAGGTCTGTGAACCATGTAGTCGAGCATTTCCACCATCCAGACCTCACCCCACAGTGCACCACCACCTGTATCATCCACCTCCAAAGAAAAGCCAGTGGTGCCTTTTGTCAGAATGAAAAGAAAACTGAGTAGCCCTTTCATTAAATGTACAAAGAAAAAAACTAAGAAGAAAAGATCATCAAAAGGTTATGATAATGTCAGTTCAGTTCAGTTTAGTTTCAGTTTAGATTATTGTCACGTGTACCGAGGTGAAGTGAAAACCCTTTGTTGTATGCTAACCAGCCAGCAGAAAGGCAGTAGATTGTTACAACCGAACCATTCACAGTGTACAAATACATGATAAGGGAATAATGTTTAGTGCACGGTAAAGCCAGTAAAGTCAGATCGAAGATAGTTCAAAGGTTCTGAGGTAGGTAGTAGTTCAGGGCTGCTCTCCAGTTGTGGTAGGATGGTTCAGTTGCCTGATAACAGCTGGGAAGTAACAGTCCCTGAATCTGGAGGTGTGCGATTTCACACCTACACCTTTTGCCCGATCGGAGAGGGGAGAAGAGGAAGTGGCCAGGGTGTGACTTGACCTTGAATATGCTGCTGGCCTTGCCGAGGCAGTGTGAGGTATAAATGGAGTCAATGGAAGGGAGGTTGGTTTGTGTGATGGTCTGGGCAACGTCCACAATTCGCTGCAATTTCTTGTTGTTTTGGAGGGAGCTGTTCCCAAACCAAGCTGTGATGCATCCCGATAAAATGCTTTCTTTGGGGTGCAAATTCATCGTGGGCAGTGGTACTAATGGACTATTTTTTCTACCGGCTGAAACCCTTACTTAACATTCAGTTTGACTGAACCTGTGATTCTGAATATCAGCCACAGTGTTTAACTGGAAAACATCCTGCTGATCTCCATTGGACACGCATTGTAGAAGTCACAACACGATCATTAATGGGAGATATAAGGGACTGCAGTGGCTGGTTTACCAAAAAAAACATATTTTGAGTCAGGACCCTTTCCAAAATGTTGCCTTACAATGTCCTCCAAAGATGCTGTCTCATCTGCTGTGTTACTCAAGCATTTTGTGTTTTTTTAAATGGTCGTAAAGGGATTTGGGAAAACTGGTCACCAATCTGGCAAGCTTCTTCATAATTAACGAAAGATGCTACAGAAATATATACCCTTTTCTGCTGAGTGGATGCTTCTTCCCAGCCCTCCCTTTTAACGTCAAAGGCCTCAGGTCTTTTTGAATTTGGTCGCTTCACTAGGTTTCCCCTCCTCTAAATCAATGAGATACTTATCTGTCACTCGCACATGCTTCCAGCTCTCCAGCACCCTGACTAGATAAAGATATAAGCTCCTCATGAATCTTTGAAGGGTCGCTTGTGATATGGAAGTTTAATTAAACAGATCTCAGTTTATTAAAGGTTTGCAAGCCTGATGCTGGAGACTGCATCTGCTTTGCACTATTCTGTCCGCTGAATATTCTCATCTGCAGGATAGATCTTGCCCCATGGAAAAACAACTTTTGCTGACAGCCCCTGGGGAAATCTAACTGAGCATTTAGTATTACTTCACTGCAGGACAGGACCCTATATTTACACGGCACATTCAATCGGAACAGAAATTAAAACAGCAGCAGTATGTTAGGAAAGTTAGATAGAGAGAAGGCATGTGTTTTAAAGGTTAATTTCACAGGAGAATCTGTTTCAATATTTCTACAAAATAGTGGAAAATGGACGAAAATTCATCCAAATTACGAGGGTAACTTAACATAAGAAAAAAGGTACAGATTTCTCATGGTGACTATCTCCACAAATGCACACCGCAGTAAACATTTTTGCAACCACATAGAGAACAGTTTGACACAGGTCTTAAAATGGTAAAACTAAAACACCAATGTTGTTCATCATCAATATTATGAGGCATGCGTTACTGGGATGCAAGCATTAAGCAGTTTGCAGCTGATAAGTCTTTAATATTCTGCATTTAGGATATGTGAAGCTTCTATAGAGGTGCTTTAACAGGTCTTGCTGAGTATAGCTGTGGTGCATCCTTATAAACAAAACTGTCAAGTCAAGTCAAGTCAATTTTATTTGTATAGCACATTTAAAAACAACCCACGTTGACCAAAGTGCTGCACATCTGATTAGGAAAAAAAAAAAGAAACATACAGTGGCAGGCAGCCAAACACAACGGCGCGGCCATCTTGAACAAAATGTTTAACTAAAGCAGAATGGTGTCCTGCGGCTGCGCCGCACCGGTCGATGGAAGGCCCCGTGGCCGAGCCGCACCGGGCGCTGTTCAGTCCCGCGGCTGAGCCGCGCCGGGCGATGGAAGGCCCCGCGGAAGAGACCTAAAAAAAAAAAGAAGAAAGATTTCCCCCACCCACACCCCCCCCCCCACATACCCACCCACCCCCCCCACCCTCACCACCCCCCCACCCTCACCACCACTCCCCCCCCACCCCCCCCCCCACATACACAACCAAAACAAAACACCCCACCACCAACACACAAACAAAAAGGACAAAGGACAAACAGACTGCCAGCGAGAGCAAATACTGCACCTGGTCTATAGTAGAGCAAAGAACAAGATACAGAGTGGGTGAGACATCCCCTGGGACACCAGCAGCCTGAAACATTGGCTGTTTTCCTGCTCACAAGTGCGTAACAGGGGATACTACGAGGAAGATGGGTAATTGTTGATCACATTTTCAGGATTTCCGTGTTTAAATATGCGGGTGGGAATTCCAGAAGTTGTAAAAGCGGCAACTGCTGACAGTGTCACCGTCAATAACAACTGCAAAATCCATGCCTTGGCCACACGCAATGAGATTACACACATCAGCAGAAACCTCACAGGTTATCAAGAAGACCTAATATCTGTGCCATTGATGAAACATCTGGGTGGACATAATAGGGTAGCATAGTGGACTGTAATGCTGGAAACAAAATGCCTACTGCAGGCATTTGGATTTATACTCATTTTATTTTACATCTTGTTTTTTGTTCACTTTTGGCATGTACCGTGGAGTTAGCAAGTCAATGCATTGAATCTAGCATTGTAAGCAAGGATAGATCTCTACCCTTCACAATGCGGTGACAGAGTCAATGATTCATAGAAGAAGGAAGACAATTATCTTTATTGCTTTTGGCAAAGTATAATGGTGAATGATGTTATGTTACTGGTGCAGGATCATAAGCCTCCATTGATCTTCTGGTGCACTTAAGTTTAATTTACTCTGACAGACTAGACAGCAAAGTTATTACGAAAAGTGAACTGGCCATTATATCAGATATTTATGTGTGGTTTTATGCTGAATCCTCTCCAAGGAAGTTGTGTTTCATTAGCATTCATCAAAGGGAAGATGGATGAGAATGGCTGCTTATATTAAAGTCTATGATTCTCCAAAAACTAATTTAAGCTGCTCTGTACTGCAGTGAGAAAAGGAAGAAATATTTTGACTTATATTGCGCCTTTCATAATCTCAGGACAGAGGGCATCCCAAGCCCAGAGTTATATTCAACAGTAAAACACCATGGACTTAACTCTTTTTTACTGTAGAATGGCAATCCAGCAGATTAATATTGCCTCACAGTTCTCCATTGATGTATACACAAATGCACCCTGACCACAACAATTTGCAATTACGATACAAAGTGCTGGAGTAGCTCAATGGGTCAGGCAGTATCTCTGTAGAACATAGATCGGTGGCGTTTCAGGTCAAGACCGCTTATGCCTTTGATATACTCCATGAGTGTTCACGTGAATGTATTCGACTGCTCCACTTGAACCCATTAACTTTTAGTGACAGAAGAAGATCATTAACTTTCCATGAATTAATTTAAAATCTACAGTCTTTACCCACTTTATCAGCCTTTCAAAATCCCACAACAAATGTGAGCTATGGGATCGTGGTGAAGAGGTTTACTCGAACTCTCTACCATGTTTGTAGAATCCTAATTTTGCAACGTGTTTATTTGAACAATTTATCTTGCTCAACAAATTACTTGGATTTGTTTTCTTCTTTAATAATTTTGTAAATTTAAGTTAGGTTTGCATCCAGATTCCTCTTCATTTCTTGAGTAGTTAACCTCCGACAATTGCTCTTCATAACTTAAATTTTTGCTACTTAAATCTATGGGGCATTTCACCCATTATGAATGATGGTTGTCAAATCTGCTCATATTAATAATGCCAATCTCTGCTCCAACATATAATGTGCTCATCATTTTGGGTTAGGCTGATTCCTGCTCTGTGTGGATCTGATTAACGCTGCAATTATAATGTTAGTGGGAGAGTCGAGGACCAGAGGACATGGCCTCAGAATAAAAGGACGTACCTTTAAAATGGAGATGAGGAGGAATTTCTTTAGCCAGAGGGTGGTGAATCTGTGGAATTCATTGCCACAGATGGTGGTGCAGGCCGTCATTTGGGTATTTTTTGAAGCAGAGTTTAACAGGTACTTGATGAGGGTGCCACAGGTTACGGGGAGAGGTCAGGAGAATGGCGCTGAGAGGGGAAAATAGATCTTCCATGATCGAATGGTGGAGCAGACTCGATGGTCTTAGTTAGTTAGCATATTTTATGCTGACTTGTTGTACAGGACTGGAACTTGTTAAATTTAGACAATAGTGAGTATACATGGTCCACTAGGTATTAAAGGCAAGAATATGCCTTCCTTATTATAGGAAGGATGTCGACAAAATGGAGAGGGTACAGAGGAGATTTACTAGAATGTTGCCTGGGTTTCAGCACTTAAGCTACAGAGAGAGGTTGAGCAGGTTGGGTCTTTATTCTTTGGAGCGTAGAAGGTTGAGGGGGGACTTGATAGAGGTTTTTAAAATTTTGAGAGGGACGGACAGAGTTGACGTGGGTAGGCTTTTCCCTTTGAGAGTGGGGAAGATTCCAACAAGGGGACATAGCTTCAGAATTGAGGGACAAAAGTTTAGGGGTAACATGAGGGGTAACTTCTTTACTCAGAGGGTGGTGGCTGTATGGAATGGGCTTCCGGTGGAAGTGGTGGAGGCAGGCTCGATTTTATTATTTAAGAGTAAATTGGATAGGTATATGGATAAGAGGGGATTAGAGGGTTATGGTCTGAGTGCAGGTAGATGGGACTAGGTCAGGGAGAGTGGTCGGCGTGGACTGGTAGGGCCGAACGGGCCTGTTTCCGTGCTGTAGTTGTTATATGGTTATATGCATGGTAATGGGAAACCAGACTGGAAGTCAAACCTTTCAAATGTGCTCTCTGCCTAGGGATTTTACTGCACATGTAATTTTTATAATTCATGCCGAGTCAATTATATCTCACCCAACTGTTGATTATCACTTGCAAAATAGTAGTGATTACACATCTGTTAATCTGCAATATGAATATCATTGTGCATCAGCAGCTTGGAGCATATTAGCTCTACATTTATCGTGACAGCTACAAATGGCATTAAAAAAAAAAACAAGCACCTTCAAAATTAAATGAAACAAATTAAAATTACAAATACCCCGGAATGATTTTGAGACTGTGACCTCTGATCTGGCATCAGATGAAAGTCATGGACTGCCACAAAATCTCCCAATGCTTATGATGCCATCTGTGCACCCTGTTATCCTGCCTGCCTTTTCATAATAGTAAGATACTGCCATTTCAGAATCATTTAAAGTTTGTTATTTGAGTATCTTATTCTTCAAGTTTGAAGTTTTGTCAATAATTACAACAGAGCTTAAAAGCTGACAAGTTTTAATAGTTGAAATAAATCAATTGGACTTAGTGCCATGAACTAAATGACGGACAAGATCTTGCTCAAATTCCTCAGACTCTATAAACGTTTCATGAGGTAGCGTCTTCTCCCAACAAATTTATGATGATATCGCCTGTCCCAATACAATGAGGCTTGTTCCCCCAAGTCTGACGATGGCTGTTAAATAACGACAGTGGGCCACCTTTTCCAGTACTGGACTGATGATATCACTTCTCTCAATACCTATATGATAACATTATCAAGACAAAATGGCTTGATCTGACGGCACATTAGGACGCACTCAAATCAGGATGATTAAAGTGGCAGCAGCAAGGGAAGGCACATGTCTTCCTCATTTCACACTCATCGATTCTCCAAGCTTACTCTTATAATTTAACCATGAATAAAATCATCAGATGCTTTTATATCTTTGACTAGCAAATATTGCAGTGGCAGTTCCTTTAACCGCAAAGATGATTGGGGGGGGGGGGGGAAGGGGGGGAAGAGAAATTTACGTGGCCCCCATGTTACGGGCTTTCACCCTCAAATAATTCACAAACCCCCACCTGGCAACACTACTTTAAAGCATCTGTCCACGTGACCTTGGCTTGGAGATGGCAGGACAAAGGAGGGACCACCATCCCAATTGACATGACGGTCTAATTCATAAATCTTACGCCCCCACGGTATTGATTGACCAAAATAAAAATCTACGACATTTGGTGTTTTTTCCACATAAGCCTTGTCCATTCCCCATTATCCTTTGCTCTTAAATAATGGTGGTGGGGCATTTTGTCATCGCTAATAAAATGGTTTAAGGAAAAATATTCTGTAGGAATGCATTTCCATTTATAATATAGGATCCAATGGGAAAAGAGGTTCACATTAGAGAAAATCACAATAGGGGCAGTTTGCTCAGATCGCAACCCCACCCATAAGGAAGGAGCTGCCTTGATATATACTTCAGAAGATGCTTGAGGATGCGTTTCATCGCTTGTAGTGGAACAATTAAGGATAATACCAATGGCTTCTGAGAGATATGTGCCAAGAAGGATACCTGTCAATGCCCCAGTTACATCCTTGGAATCTGGAATTGGGAAACATCCAGCCTCAGCTCTCGGGAGGCAGATAGCAGCACCATGCTGTTTTCCTAGTTTCCGCATTATGAATTCTCTCATTCCCCTGCTCCCTCTAGTGGAAAATCACTCACTTTGAAGAATTATTATTCTCTTTCCAAGTGAGATTTCAAAGGAAAAAGTGATCTTGAGCATTATTTTAAATTGGAAATGTTGATGTCCAAGTATTATTATTCAGGCATTGACTGATAATGGGGAGGCAGCTATGTTTTAATTCTGATTCCAATGTGCATAAATGAGTGAGGCATAATCATTTACAGATTGTAGGTATAAAATATTGTAAGATGGTGGACATGTTAAGATTCAAGAGCGTTTATTTGTCATTTGCACCGGATACGAACCGGAACAATGAAAGTCTTGCTTGCTGTGGCTTTACAGGTACTTTAGATGCAACAACACAAATAAATGTGCAGTAAATATTAAATTATTTGAAATAAACTCAACCATGACAATGCAAAATCCAAAGTGCAATGAACAACAACGGTTGTGCAAAGTCCACAGTTGTTTGGTGCTGAGGAACAGTGGTGGTCTGTGTTATGCAGGATTGTCCAAGAACCTGAAATTGGTGGGAAGATGCTAGTCTTATACCTGGAGTTGATGGTTCTCAAGCTTCTGTAGTTTCTTCCCAATAGTGGCAGGGGGAAGAGAGCAATGACCCAAGGTGGTGTGGGTCATTGTTTATATTGCCTGCCTTCTTGAGGCAGTTTTACCTGTAGATCTCTTCAATGGTGGGGAGTCACTACCCGTGAAGGTTTGGCAGTGCCCACCACTCTCTGCCGCCTCCGTCATTCTTGAGCATTTGAATTTCCGAACCAGGCTGTGACCCGACCAGTTGGACCTCTTGAAATTTGCTGAGAGTTTTTCTTGTCACGCTGAATCTTCTCAAACATCTGAGGAAGTAGAAATGTTGTATTTTTTCATGTATTTTGATAGAATATCATGTGTTTCTCAGCTCTGTGAAAGCGGTTGTTAGATTCCTTGGCTTTAGTCTTGTCGGTTAAACACTGCAGAAACACTGAGGACATTTAGCTTAAGACCTTCATGCAGACTCTGCTAATTTGTTTCCCCTGCCTTTTTGTTTTACAGGGAATATGGAGCTGCATACATGGTGTGCCCAACGAGGAAAAGAAGAAGTCTCCCAACCTGGATTTAAACAGTCCGCAAACAAATATACTGAGGCTGTTTAATACAGCAAAACCAATGGCCAATATGTCAAACCTTAATGCTTCAAGAGCAAACTCGCCAAAAATAACTTCCAATTTCATTCAGAGAGGATCATTAATACTGGATGTGGTTGATCAAAAGGGGAATTTCCTGTATTCTGACAATAGGCCCTACCAACCCAAGGACGTGGGCCTCAATGACAACACCAGTGAAATGTTAACCTTCAACGTAACCCGTCAGAAAGACAACCGCAATAATTATATCCTCCAAGGGCAGCATCCGTTGACTCTAAATGATGCAAATCCAAATACCGTTGAGGTTACAGTAAGCTCAGAGACTCCAAAACTCAACTCCAGGCCTAGGCAGTTATGGAAAAAGTCTGTTGACACCTTGCGGCAGAATCAGGAATCAGTGGTAGAAAGTGTCAATGTGGAGCCCAAGCAACCTGTGAAAAACCAGAGGTACCTACCGGAGGAAGTGGGGCATTCGGACATGTCTGACTGCTCCAGCCGTACTGCCTCCCACAAGGACCCTGCTAACAACCACAAACACCACAAGCATAAGGAAACCTTCAAAAAGAAATCTATGATGGCCAAATATCCTCGAGACTGCAGTGAGATAGAACTCTCCTACCTTAAAGCTAAAGAAGGGCATCAACACCATCGTGAGAAAGTCTACACCATTGATTCTGACAGGGAGTCCAATTACCACTCAGACACCCATCATTACCGCGAAGATGTGGCAATTCCTGAGGACTTGGACTACCCTCCAGTGTACCACGATCAGAACGAAAACTACAAGAAACAGGAAGCGGTCCTGCACCTGAATAGGACTCCTCAGCATAATGAGGACAGTCTTATCAATGCTGAGAACAAATACAGCCTGTACAATAAGCACTACAGCTTGAAGGAGAAAAATATCTCCCCAGTAGAGTATGGTGACAGGTACAAGCAGCCCACTGCACACTGCAGAAGCTGTCTTTCCAAGCTGCCTAACTATACCACACACTATTCGGTTAGGTCTCCGTACAACAGGTGCGACGCCTGTGTACACACTGCAAACTTGTATGACATCAGTGAAGATCACATGTTACAAGAGCCGGTAAGCCCCATGTTGTCTGAAGAATCCTTTGCCCGTCACTGGGCGCCTTCCGATGTCTCGAACATGCAGAGGGTGAACAGGCTGAGGATTAGCAGGCAGCACTCCTTTGACAATATCCTTGAGAAGCCTAAGGAAGTGGATCTGGGAAGACCTGCCCGCAGTGTGAGCCTGAAAGAAAAGGACAGATTTCAGGATGACCCTTATGCACATGTGTTCAATATTAAACCAGAGAAGTTCTTTAGCACGAAGGTTTCTGTTTTTGACCACAATCTGGAAGAAAGCAAGCGGAGTAAGTCATTGTATCCAGACCACGTCTCTGACAATCCATTCTGGCAGTCCTTTCGCGAAGATCAGCATCTGGTCCATGGACGAAGTTCTTCTGACATATATAAACAGTCGGCTGCATCAAAGGCACGCTACGATAATCACTTTAGATCATCTGTTAAGTCGACAACATCATACTGCTCCAGAGATGAACGAGTTCCTAATGATGTGTACATATCAGAACATATTATGCCTTATGTATCAAGCAAGAATAGTATTTACTGTGCTCCCAGGGTTTTGAATTCTTCCAGCAATAGACGTGTCTACAAAAAAATGCCTAGTATTGAATCAGATGTTTGACTCATCATTTGTTTGTCTAATTCTACGTTAATGCTATTCATTCGTTGTCACTAATGATGTACATAGTTGCCAACATATTGAAGTAGGAACTTAGGAGACATTAAGGGGCAACTTTGCCAGATAGTCGTTGCTAACATTGTCTTCTTTCTCCTATTTTCTGATAGATAGGGCTGACTGGCCTTTCCTACTATCTGATGGCAAAGGAGCAACAGAAAAGAGATACATGTTGATGATCATACCAACTGGTTAGCTTTGCTGCAAATGAAGACTGCATAAAATGACCTAGTGGAATTATTGCCTCCCTTTGACGGCGCATTAATTTATGAGACCACACTAGGCAGTCCTTTGAATCTTAGGAGAATATTGGTTCTGTAAAATAAGCAAGAAATAGATGACAAGCTCAATATTACTGTGTAAATGTAGGGAGTTGGCAACTATGCTATTATATGTACTCCAGATCTGTAATTGCTGAAATCTTTAAATTCAACTGTTTCCCAAAGTGAAACCCTGAGCTAAAGCAGCTAATGGCATCCTTTAGAAATACTGAGATCAAATGGGTCCTCTAGTAGAGTCATAATCTTTTTTCTTTAGAAAATAATTAAAGTCCTGAGTGCATAGGTCATCTTGTACAGCCAACCTTTGCAAGTGTGCAAACCCACCCTCGGGAACACGGCCTCACGAGCATCAGTCAGACACAGCACCATGAAGAAGCCAATGTTAAGGCTCATATTCCTACAACACCACAAGAGTCATCACATTGAGTAACAGTGCGACAGCCGTAATATTTTGAGCCTTGTTTTTCTATTGTTCCATCCAGTAATTTGTTCCATCCTTTGTTCAAGTTTGTTCACTTGAAGAAGTCATGGACCAGCAGTCCAACAAAGACATGGAAAGATTAACCGCAGGGGAGCAACAGAAATTTGCTAATAAAATGCATGGCATGAAAGTTCAGGGATTTTGCACTTCTGAACATTATAGATTTTAATAAATCCTGGTAGTTGCAAAATGTAATTTATATGCTGTTAGCTTGGGGATTCACTTCAACCGAAATCTTTAACTCTCCCCAGATTTGATAGACATCCAAACATGAATCGTGAACGAATCTGATAGTCCATCTCTTTGCAGTATACTCGCATTGTATTGTATATTTACCATGTACACTTGAACTGATTAATTTGAATATGGAAACAGGGGTATAGCATTTGCCTCTCTGGGCAACAAACATTAGAATGTCACCATTATAGAAAAGAACATATAATTATTTGAAAAAAATAGTATACATAAGTATCTTCAGTTAACTCTAGATTTCTACCAGTGCTGAATTTTGCTGCTTGATAAGTACAATATGCCCACAGCTTTGAATAAAATCTTCCATAACTACCAGCACACTCTGGGCATTTTGTATGTTGAAATGGCTGGAACTTATGACCTTTTTATCAGTGGTATGCTTAAATTAACAACAAAAAAACCCCATTTGGCCACTGAATATATCCATTTAAGGCTTAAATATACTTGTGTTTTGTTTTATCTTCTTCACAATATCATGCAAATGACATAACATAAACAAAGATGTTTCCAGCAAAAACGGCATTTCAGAAAGCTGCCCCCTATTACATCCCAAAAAGGCCACATTTTACTCTGAGGTTTGTATCAAATTTTATCAAAGGAACGCCCCGTTAAAATGATAATCGGAAATACAGCGCAATATGCTGTTTAAACTTGTGATAAATGCAAGAACACGACAGTGCAATTGATTAACTTTGCCCTTGATACAAATGTTGTTTTACTTCAGGATATCAGGGAATTAATTTCCAATCTGTCAGCAAACCTCGGTAATAGTAGCTAAATGTGCTAAATGTGGACGTCTTAGGAGCAAAATGAACTCACTGAAAATAACATTAACATTTCTTGAAGCTGACATATCAAAAAAATTAAGTCAGAAAAAACAATTAAATGATATTCTACAATTCTTAGAAATGCTAGTGGGAATGCAGCAATCTCAGTGACATAAAGGTTTTAGCAATATTAGTTCCAACCTTGCAATTTCGTTTTAATGGTCATTAATTGAAGTCACTGATATTTAGTGGAATGGACACATTGAATGGTTACTGTTGAGAAATTCATTATTCGGTGAATGCAAAGTCTTCCTCTAGAAAACAGATCACGTGTTTACACTAAACGTTCATTCAGTAATGCTATGATAGAATTTCAAAGCTCTATTAACGATTTAAATTTAATTCTAGTACATTCCTATTATGTTTTTTCTTTAACCAGATCTGTGAGACGGTTGTTGAAAGGAAGGGGAGAGAATACATTTCCATGCTTTTTAACGCAATACTGCTTCACACTCATTTCAATATAATTTCAAGCAATAATACAAATTCTGTTGAGAGACAAAATAGTAAGCTTCATTAAAAGTCAAACACCTCCTCTATCCCAACATGGCAACCTTTCTGGCAAACTGACCCGCTACTGAAACTTGCAACGTGTCGATCTTTTTAATATGCAGACTGCAGGCATACATAGAGTATCATTTAATAATGCCTTGTGCATGCAAAGAATACTTCCAATTGTTCGGGAGTTGTGTCACTTTTGACTTGTTACATAAGGAATAGTCTCATTTTATGATCACAATTTTTTTTGACATTCCCAAGAAACTAATTCCAACTTGTAATAACATAGTAAAATAGTTTGTACTTCTTTACTTAATATCATTTCACCATAGGAGCTATCTTAGCCTCAGTCTCTTAAACTAATGATGATGGAATCATTCATTTTCCTTTTGAAACTGCTGGTTTTTATAAAAACTCTGATTTTTAATGATATTCTTTTGTAATAAAATAACCTAGTGTAGAACAACTTACATTACTGAAGAATATCTTGAACAGTTGCCAGATTACTCAAGAAAAGTTGGCCTGCTACCAAAATATGTGTAAATTGATTACCAAGCAAAGATAACGAAAGGCCTTTCAAAAGTTTGATTATTTTACCATTAACTAGACACTTTTTATATTTCATATTCCAGCTGTAAATTTCAATAAGCTTGATCTTTATATAATTGTATTATAGTAATGAATGTGAAAAATAGTTAGTAAAATTATAGACCATCATTTACATAACCGATTAAACAAAGCCAACACTTTGGTAATTAGTGCAGTTATGAGTAACGAGATAGCGTACATTTCCACCACTGGAGCCAATTAGTAGTTTCTCATCCCTCCCCATGCCCGTTAATGCTGGATCTTTGTTTTAGACAAGTCACAGTGGTAGATTGCAATAGATATTTAACCGAATATTAATTGCTTTTATTATTATTTCCCATGGCTTATTTCCTTCTTTAGCGTAGCACGATTTCTTTGGTTAGAGGAGCAACATGATATTGTGGAAATTCCACTGCCACACACACAGCAGGTTTAATTCAGGTACAATGATGATTGGCAATATTTCAGTTCCCGGTTTGCAAAATTAATTTTCTAAATCAAACAAATTAGGCTATAACTCAACACAGTCCGAAACATATTACCTTTTTTTTTTAATGCCCATGTGGGTTTCTTTCTTAATTTGTAACTACTTTGTGTTCTAATTGTCCTCCGTAATATTTCTCTTGAAATGAAAAGATTTTACATTATCTTCTGGAAATAAAGCAAGTTTGATGTGGGTGACAGCCGTGAAAGTGACAGATTTCAGATAGCATTAGTGGGGGAGTCACAAAAAACAATTCAGCAAGATATTTGGCAAGGATTAAGCATAAATGATTATAAGATGTATATTTTGGTAGACAGAGCGAATTCAAGCTGGTAACCAAATGTTTGGGTCTGAGATGTTCTTTGGCTGTGTGCATGTTTGCCTTGACCATAAAATATATGTCATGCTTATCCAATTTACATTCATGTGCAACTTGGACCTAAAAGCATTGGACACACATTTTGCCTCACTAAACATTCACTAAACAATAATTAATTATTGGTACTAAAGTAATTTGATTCCTGCCTATTCCATTAGATGAGAAAATACTAATTATTACTTTGTGACAGTATAGATTTCAAACATATCCGCTATCAAAGTCTGTATTTACATTTGTTTTGATCTTTATATGAACTCTAACTGTAATATTTGCCAAGGTTGTCTTTAAAACTGTAATATGTGTTTTATTTTCATTGTAGATGTGTAGAAATTACAATTGGAATGGATTTAGAATGTTCAAAGTGTTTACTGCAACAGCATTTGATGTAAATAGGTTGTCAATTGTGCCAGAAAATCCGATGTAAAAATGTAAATAAGTAAAAGTACCATTTTTCTAAGGAAGACTATTTCTGCCACTTTATATCAAAATTAAAACTATAGTCACTTAATTTTCTTTAACACTGTAGTTATTTCAAGTGAGCTTCTCCTCATTAACGATCTCCTTTATCATTCCCTGCAATGGAACCTTAAATGGTATGTGCACAAATAATAGCCTTGAGCTGATTAAAAGTCATCTATGTCCATTTCAAGTGTTCGCAAAATCTGGAGTAGACATTTGTGTTGGTCTAACACTGGATGGTTACTTACATTTCCACATAACGTTATGGGTCACGCCACCAGAAATCCCAGGTTTCATGATGCCGCTACTGCCTGCGAGAGCTTTCCATGACAAAACTGACTTCTTAGTTTCTTCTAATAATTATTACACTTATATAGAGGTTGAGTACTGCAAAGAAGTTGGGAGGTCATGTTGCAGTTGTATAAGACGTTGATGAGACCATATTTAGAGTATTGTATTCAGTTCTGGGCACCATGTTGTAGGAAAGACATTGTCAAGCTTGAAAGGGTTCAGGGAAGATTTACAAGGATATTGCCAGGACTAGAGAGTCTGAGCTATAGGCAGATGTTGAGGAGGCTGGGACTCTATTCCTTGGAGCGCAGGAGGATGAGGCGTGATCTTATAGAGGTGCATAAGATCATGAGAGGAACAGATCGGGTAGGTGCACAGAATCTCTTGCCCAGAGTGGGGGAATCGAGGAACAGAGGACATCGTTTCAAGGTGAAGGGGAAAAGATTTAATAGGAATCTGAGGGGTAACCTTTTCAAACAAAGGGTGGTGGGTGTATGGAACAAGCTGCCAGAGGAGGTAGTTGAGGCTGGGATTATCCCAATGTTTAAGAAACAGTGAGACAGGTACATGGATAGGACAAGTTTGGAGGGATATGGACCAAACGCAGGCAGGTGGGACTAGTGTAGCTGGGACATGTTGGCTGGTGTAGACAAGTTGGGCAGAAGGGCCTGTTTCCTCACTGTATCGCTCTATGAAATCTAGGACTTAAAAAGTATCCCCAAATGTCTCGCAGTGACTTGAGGTTGCAAAAGATTCAGTGTAAAAAAAAGTGCCTTCATAACAATAGTGTACAGTTAATGACTGGACCATTTAACAGCATTGTTGTACAGAGGGATCGTGGGGTCCAAGACAACATAGCTCCCTGAAAGTGGCAACACAAGTAGAGAGTGTGATAAAGAAGGCATATGCTAAGCTTGCCTTCATCAATCAGGACATTGAGTATAAGAGTCAGGAAGTCATGTTGCAATTTTACAGGGCATTGGTTAGGCTACATTTAGTTTAGTTTAGTTTAGAGATACAGGGTGGAAACAGACCCTTGGGCCCACCGAGTTCGCGCCGACCAGTGATCCCACCACATTAACTATCCTGCACACGCACAGGACAATTTTAGACAAACACCAAGCCAATGAACCTACAAATATGTAGGTCTTTGGAGTGTGGGTGGAAACCGAAGATCTCGGAGAAAACCCACACGGTCACTGGAGAACGTACAAACTCCGTACAGACAGCACCCGTAGTCGGGATCGAACCAGGGTCTCCGGCGCTGCAAGTGCTATAAGGCAGCAACTCGACCACTGCGCCACTGTGCCGCACAAGTATTGCGTGCAGCTGTGATCGCCTCATTACAGGAAGGCTTGTGGAGCCTTGAGTGAGGGTTCAGAAGACATTCACCAAAATGCTGCCTGGATTAGAGAGTATTAGCTACGAGGAGAGGTTGGATACACTTGGATAGCTTTCTCAGCAACATCAGAGGCTGATAGAGGTTATGAGAGGCAAAGAAAGGGAAGACAGTCAAAACCTTCTTCCCAGGGTGGAAAAGCCAAAGACTACTGGGCTTAACTTTAAAGTGAGAGGAGCAAAGTTTAAAGGAGATGTGCGGGGTATGTTTTTTACACAGAGAGTGGTGGGTGCCTGGAATGCACTGGCTGGGGTAATGGTAGAGGCAGGTAAGATAATGGCAGTTAAAAGGCTTTTGGAATAGACACATGGATATGCAAGTAATGGAGAGATATGGATCATGTGCAGGCAGAGGTGATTAGTTTAACGGCATCATGTTCGGCACAGATATTGTGGGCTCAAGGCCTATTCCTATGCGGTTCTGGCTCAAAGGACCAAATCGCCTCCTCCTGCACCTATTTTCTTATGTTTCTATGTTTCTATGTGAAGGTAGGGGAGGCATAGTAGACAGTCAGAACCTTTATCCCAAGGTGGAAATGTCAAAGACTGGAATGTATTGCTGTAAAGTGAGAGGGAAAAAGTTTAAAGCAGATGTGCAGGACTTTTGCCAGCTGTACTATGCAGACAGAACACCATTAAAATAGGAGCGGGAGTAGGCATCAAGACTGCACGCCATTCACTATGATCACGGATGATCTAAGTCGGCCTCAACTCTGCTTCTATGCTCTGTCCCCATAACCCTAAATTCCTTGATGTTTCAAATACTTATTCATCTCCCCCTCAAATATATTAATGATCACGCCCCCAGTAACTGCGCGGGCAGAGAATTCCGGATACTACTCTTGGAGAGAAAAACATTCAATGCACCACAGTTATAAATAGCTGCTCCTTTAGTTTGTAACCATTTCCCCTTGTTCGTCACTCTCCCACTAGTAAAAACATCCCAACATTTATCATGGAAGCATGGAAAAATAGGTGCAGGAGTAGGCCATTCGGCCCCCATCGAGCCAGCACCGCCATTCAATATGATCATGGCTGATCATCTAAAATCAGTACCCCGTTCCTGCTTTCTCCCCATCTCCCTTGATTCCTTTAGCACAAAGAGCTAAATTTAACTCTCTCTTGAAAACATCCAGTGAATTGGCCTCCACTGCCTTCTGTGGCAGAGAATTCCACAGATTCACAGCTCTCTGGGTGAAGAGGTTTTTCCTCACCTCAGTCCTAAATGGCCTACCCCTTATTCATAAACTGTGACCCCTGGTTCTGGACTCCCACAACATCGGGAACATTTTTCCTGCATCCAGCCTGTCCAATCCGTTAAGAATTTTATATATTTCGGTAAGATCCCCTCTCATCCTTCTAAATTCCAGTGAAGACAAGCCCAGTCGACCCATTCTTTCATCATATGTCATGCCAAGCCTCCCCTTTAATCTATCAATGGTTCAATATTTCAAAGGTTTTTTAGTGTCACATGTACCGATGGAACAGTGAAATTCGTTTTTTTGCTTAGAGTTCAGTAAAATATTACTGTACAACCCTAGATTAAGTACAAAGTGTATAGAAATAGTCCACGGAGCCAATATACAAGAGTTGTCAGGATTTAGCGCCATTCTCAAAGTCCAAGTTGCTTTAAGAACAGCTGGCCATCAAGGACCGTTGACCTGGCGACGTTGCAGGGTTGGCCTGGCCAAGTGAAGTTGTGGGTGTCCTCCACTGCTGCTCCACTGCTCTGTGCTACTACAGGCCACCGCAGGTCCGTGCGTTCCGTCTCATGGAGTGGGCACTGATGTAATCGAGCCCCAGGCTGCTGCAGGGCCTCCAGCTGTCTCTTTTTTTAAATCAAAAAATGTATTCAATTATTTTAAAACTATATTTACAATGCAATAAAACAAAACATAACCCACCACCAGAATACAATACAAACAAATATACCAAATGAAACTAATATACAATTATATTACAATCCCCGTCCAGGATACATCCAATCCCCCGCGGTGCCCAACGGTCCCGGAAATCCCCCAGGGTGCCCGTGGACAGCGCGCAGTCCCTCTCCAACACCACCCGGGCGCGGACGTAACCCCGGAAAAGGGGCAGGCAGCCGGCTCGGGCAGAGCCCTCTTCCGCCTGGCTTCGTGAGCCAGGCCCAGGAGCAACCCAACCAGGCCATCTTCGGCCCTATCCTGTCCCCTACGCACAGGGTGTCCAAAGATGAGGATGGTGGGTGAGAAGTACAGCCAGAAGGCAAGGAGCAGCCCCTTTAGATATTGGAACAGGTGCTGCAACCTCACACACTCCATGTACACGTGGTACACAGACTGATGCACTCCATGTACACGTGGTACACAGACTGACGCACTCCATGTACACGTGGTACACTGACTGACGCACTCCATATACACGTGGTACACAGACTCTCACACTCCATATACACGTGGTACACAGACTCTCACACTCCATGTACACGTGGTACACAGACTCACACACTCCATATACACGTGGTACACAGACTCCTCCAGCCCGCTCCAGCTGTCTCTTTGGTCTGGATGCTCCCATCAGCCAGTGAACCATCGTCCCTCTCCACACCCGGCCAACGTTCAGTCTTTGTGCCCCGGGAGTGTTTCCCAAAGCCAACCTTGAAGGGGGGGTTGGGGGAAGTTAAGACCCCGGTTCCTCTTTTCAGACCTTTTTCTTTGCGTCTTCCTCTACCGCCGCCATCTTAACTCCCGCCTCCTTCCTCTCCGGTTGTCTGGGCCTCGTGGACGAGCAGGGGCCGGGCTCAGCGGCTTCCCTCTTGAGGACGGGCTGCCCGGCGCTGCGGCGGGTGAGCCAGGCCTGATGCCGGGGGATCGGCGCAGCCTCATGGTTGCTGCGCAGCACCACAGTATGAAAGCTAAGATGTCTGAATAAGGCAACCTCACATTCTTCTAAACCCCAGGGAATATAGGTCAAATACGACCTTTAGTAGCATTCATCTGATGGGTTTAGAAGGATCGTCACGGAGTTACAAAGGTTTATGACACAGAGGGAGGCCATTTACCCCAAATGTGTACATGCCAGCCAAAAATTAAACTTGATCACTCCTGCCTCACTGCTCTCGGTCTGTAGCTTTGCAGCTGCCTCGGCAAGGCCAGCAGCATAATCAAGGACAAGTCGCATCCTGGCCACACCCTCTTCTCCCCTCTCCCATCGGGCAAAAGGTATAGAAGTGTGAAAACGCACACCTCCAGATTCAGGGGCAGCTTCTTCCCAGGGAACTGAACCATCAGGGAACTGAACCTTCCTACCACCAACTAGAGAGCAGTCCTGAACTACTATCTACCTCACTGGAGACCCTTGGACTATCTTTGATCGGACTTTACTGGCTTTATCTTGCACTAAATGGTATTCGCGATATTCCCTTTGTCACGTATCTGTACACTGTAGATGGCTCGATTGTAATCATTTCTCGTCGTTCCACTGACTAGTTAGCACGCAACAAAAGCTTTTCACTGTGGCTTGGCACACGTGACAATAAACTCACGACTAATGACTAATGCAGATTATGGCGCATCAGATGCTCAATACTGTCACACCACCCGTTATCACCCTCCTTGATTTGGCCTGCCCCTTTAAGACCACAAACTCTAAGGCGACAGTATTCTGGGCTCAGTCCCTGGTTTGATTGTCGTTTGGTCAGGGAGCTTTACCGATTAGAGCAGGCTGCAGGTCACACGCTACTGGTCAAAAGTAACAAGTCGTCAGTGCGTTTCTGTCAACTGGCGTGTGCCCTAATGAGAGCTGGCAGCTCGGCAGTCAGAGCCTGGACACCAGAGGAGCTGAATCTGCACTTTCTGAGGCCAGAGAACAGGGTGAGTGAGTCTGGACCAAGTATGGCACTGCAGAACATCAGAAGAAAAAAAATAGGAGCAGAAATAGCCCACCAGGGTCCTAAAGCCTTCCCACCCTTCAGTCTGATCATGGCTGATCCAAGCCAGCCCCAACTCTGCTTCTTTGCTCTTTCCCCATGACCCTCAATTTCTTGATTTAAACTTTACTTTAGAGATGCAGTGGGGAAACAGACCATTCGGCCCACCAAGTCAATGCTGACCAGCGTTCACCCCCTGCACTAACATTATCCTACACACCAGGGACAATTTACAATTATACCGAAGACAATTACCGAAGTTGTCTGTGTGAAATTTGTATGTTCTCCCTGTGACTGTGTGGGTTTTCTCCGGGTGCCCTGGTTTCCTCCCACACTCCAAAGACATACAGGTTTGTAGGTTAATTGGCTTCGGTAAAATTGTAAATTGTTCCTAGTTTGTAGGATAGTGCTGGTGAACGGGGTAATCGGTTGTCGGCACGGACACGGTGGGCCAAAGGCCCTGATTCTGCGCTGTATCTCTAACGTTTAAAGTCTAAAGTCTAAATTCCCCAAAGATCTATTGGATGGATATTCCTATGTGTCATTGGAATGTCTGGCCGATAATTTGTCAAAGAGCAGAAGATGTATTCGGGATAGTATAGAGAGCTTCAAGGCCGAGCATCAGAGGCCCACAGAAGCCTGTGTGAATAAAATATTTCCTCTGTATCCCAGTATATGTCACAACTTTGATCTGGCATGTTAATGCTGTTTCTCTTTCCACAAAATGACCTGCTGAAAGTTTAGAAAACTCTAAATTGTGGGATTGAATCCATTTGATGCCATTGAATGGCGGTGCTGGCTCAAAGGGCCGAATGGCCTCCTCCTGCAACTATTGTCTATTGTCTATTGTCTATTGATTGAATTAATTGAATTGATGGAAAGATATGGCATGGGACCAGGCCCTTCATCCCTCCGAGCCCATGCTGCCCATAGACCACCCACCCACGCTAGGTGTAGAACGGTGGCAGCAATGCGGCACAGTGGCGCAGCGGTAGAGCTGCTGCCTTACAGAGCCAGAGACCCGAGTTTGATCCTGACCGTGGATGCTGTCTGTGTGGAGTTTGCATGTTCTTCCTGTGGGGTTTTGTGCTCCAGTTTCCTCCCACATCCCAAAAACGTGCAGGTTTGTTACTTAATTGACTTCTGTAAATTGCCTCTAGTGTGTTGGATAGAACTAGTGTGCTGGAGATCATGGTGGGGTAGACTTGGTGGGCCGAAGGGCCTGTTTGCCAGCTGTATCTCTAAACTAATATTGTAATCCACAAAATATTTTCCACAATTTGAAGTCCATACCACTGGATATTTTCACACTTTTGAAGGCGAGTTAATTTAACATGAAATTCTACACCCTCTTTCCAGGGTTTCTACAATAGCCTATATGTGAGAATATATTTCCTTTCAACATCCACATTTTGACGTTGTCCACCATCTCCCTTTTATTCATAAACATGTTGAGGTTCTTCATGGATTGTCCTCTTACATTTGATGTGGTTTTACAAGAGCAAAAAAGCTAGTCTGAATTAGACCCTAACCAGTCTGAAGAAGGGTCTCGACCCGAAACGTCACCCATTCCTTTTCTCCAGTGATGCTGCCTGTCCCGCTGAGTTACTCCAGCATTTTGTGCCTATCTTTGGTTTAAACCAGCATCTGCAGTTCTTTCCAACAAAAAAGGTAAGAGCTTGGTCATCAGATCTGCGATCAAATTAATGTTCGGGGCATGTCTCTCCTCCATTTAGAAACATAGAAAAATAGGTGCAGGAGTAGGCCATTTGCCCCCCCGAGCCAGCACCCCACCATTCAATATGATCATGGCTGATCATCTAAAATCAGTACCCCGTTCCTGCTTTTCCCCATATCCCTTGATTCCTTTAGCTCTAAGAGTTAAATCTAACTCTCATTTGATGTCACTATTCCATTGATACAATAGCCAGCCTTGTATCTTGTTTCTTTTTGGCTTTCCCAGTTGTGTTTCTCCTTTACCCAGGGCTTTTCACGAGGCAGTATCTTCCAACATGCATATTAGTTGTCCAAGCTGTGATCTGGGTTTGAAGAGCAGCAAGCCAACATCTCCATTACTCTAGTCCCCCCCCCCCCCCCCCATTCCATCAGAGCAGAGAGTTCAGTCTGATGGCTTTGGGCTGAGTATAGAGAACGGCGATCCCAAGTGACAGTAAAAGACGAGATTATTTCTGGTTGAGGGGCTCCAAGGTTTTTCTGCCTTATTGTTGGTTTCCGGAGGTTAAGCTCTTTTTGTTTGAACAAAGTGGGTGAGGGGCAGATCCATAACTAATGTGATATTTGCCACGGGCAATAACAATGTTAATTTAGTGGCTTTCCAAAGCCTGTAAGATGCAGCCTCTGTGTTCCAACGTTAGTCCTCTACAAACAGAGTAGGCCATTCGGCCCTTCGAGCCAGCACCACCATTCAATGTGATCATGGCTGATCATTCTCAATCAGTACCCCATTCCTGCCTTCTCCCCATACCCCCTGATTCCACTATCCTTAAGAGCTCTATCTAGCTCTCTCTTGAATGCATTCAGAGAATTGGCCTCCACTGCCTTCTGAGGCAGAAAATTCCACAGATTCACAACTCTCTGACTGAAAAGGTTTTTCCTCATCTCCATTCTAAATGGCCTACCCCTTATTCTTAAACTGTGGCCCCTTGTTCTGGACTCCCCCAACATTGGGAACATGTTTCCTGCCTCTAACGTGTCCAACCCCTTAGTAATCTTATACGTTTTGATAAGATCCCCTCTCATCCTTCTAAATTCCAGTGTATACAAGCCTAGTCGCTCCAGTCTTTCAGCGTATGACAGTCCCGCCATTCCGGGAATTAACCTAGTAAACCTACGCTGCACGAATGTGTGGAACCTGCCACTGGGAGTATGAAGATAGACACAAAAAGCTGGAGTAACTCAGCAGAACAGGCAGCATCTATGGAGAGAAGGAATGGGTGATGTTTCGTGTCGAGTCCCTTCTTCAGACTAGTCAGGGGAAAGGGAAAAGAAAGATATAGACGATGGTGTACCTCTTAATATAACGTCAAACCGAGAGCTACTTGAAGACTGATTTAGGATTAGGTTTAGGTTTTATTATTGTTACATGTACAGTAAAAAGCTTTGTTTCGTGTGCTGTCCAGGCAGATCAGATAATTATGGAGAAAAGGAATAGGTGACGTTTTAGATCGAGACCTTTCTCGTCCTGAAACGTAAACTATTTCTTTTCTCCAGAGATACTGTCTGACCCAGAGTTTTTTTGTGCCTATCTTTTTGTGTCTATCTTCAGTTTAAACCAGCATCTGCAATTCCTTTCTACACCATACATAATTATAATCAATTCTAGATAGAGCTAGATAGATACATAATTATAATCAAACCTAGATAGAGCTCTTAAGGATAGCGGAGTCAGGGGGTATGGGGGAGAAGGCAGGAATGGGGTACTGATTGAGAATGATCAGCCATGATCACATTGAATGGCGGTGCTGGCTCGAAGGGCCGAATGTCCTCCTCCTGCACCTATTGTCTATTGTCCAATTCAAACTCAAATACAATAGATAGAGCAAAGGGGGAGAGACAGAGTGCAGGATATATTTCTCAGCATTGTAGACAGTGCTTACGTCTCGACCCGAAACGTCACCCGTTCCTTCTCTCCAGAGATGATGTCTGTCCCGCCGAGTTACTCCAGCATTTTGTGTCTATCTTCGCTCACAATGTTTACTATTCCCTCCGTCCCTGAGCGATAACAGAAGCATGTTCAGGAGCTGACAGTGTGGCCAGCTGGAACAAACCTGCTCTGCAGCACACCGCATCTGAGCACCGACAACCCGTGCCAACTAAATGTGTCAATGCCTAAAAAAAGGATAAAGGAGAAAACACAGGAGCAGCAGCTAAACTGAGGACAATCAGATCCCCGACAGTGCCATCGCTGAATGTACTCAATGAGTGTAACAGAAACATGAGACATTTGGACATTTACTGCACCAGTTCACGCTCCTTTCCTTATCGATAATAATTTGGGATGCAAAATATCTTAAGTGCGCCATTACAACAACAAAAATCTGCATATATATCTTTGAGAGAGAAATTTTGAACCAAAATATAAATCGTGTAAAACCTAATGGCCATTCCAGCACCTGGTTTTGCCAGAATGTATGCAATATAGTCTCATGGAACCACAGAAATCTGGGAGTGAAAGGTTTAGTTTAGTTTGGTTGAGAAATGCAGCAGGGAAACAGACCCTTTGGCCCATCGAGTCCGTGCAGACCAGCGATCACCCCGTACACTAGCACTATCCTACACGTGCAGGTTCGTAGGTTAATTGGCTTCTATAAATTGTTCCTGGAGTGTAGAACTTTAGTCTGAGTGATCGCTAGATGTCGTGAACACGGTAGGCCGAACATCACGCAACAGCAGCTTTTCACCGTATCTTGGTACATGTGACAATAAACTAAGCTGAAACTGTTTCCACACTGCATCTCTAAACTACACACTCGGGACAATTTACAATTTTACCGAAGCCAATTAACCTATAAACCTGTGCATCTTTGGAGTGTGGGAGGAAACTGAAGCACATGGAGAAAACCCACATGGTCATGGGGAGAACGTACAAACTCCATATAGACAGCACACAACGTAATACTTCAGTGGTTGACACGTCACAGGTATCTGTCATAAGATGGCAATAAATGCAGCAACTTGCTCCGAGAACATATCCTCATGTGACATTTAATTGAGTTGGTTAATGACAATATATTGCTAAATTTCCCCCCTAACTACAACATTGGGAGTCTGGGAAATGATTGAATCTCTTTCTGTTCTCTCAGGCGGATGTAAAAGATCCCTTGGCATTATTTACAAAGAGAACAAAGGTGGACTCTCTGTGTCCAAACCAATAATTAGCTCTCAAACAATGTCTGCAAAGCAAATGATGTGAGCACTGTCAGACCACTGTGTATGGGAGGATGCTGCACACAAATTGGCTTCATGTTTTACATGTTACCACAATGACTGCACTTTGAAAGTGCTCCATAGGCTGCGTAATGCTTAGAGTGAGGGGGAAAGCTTCTTGGGACGTACAAGCCATTTGTTTTCAGACGATGTGTCTACGAAGGAACCGCAGATGCTGGTTTGCACCGAAGATAGTCACAAAAAGCTGGAGTAACTCAGCGGGACAGGCAGCATCTCTGGAAAGAAGGAATGGGTGACGTTTCGGGTCGAGACCCTTCTTCAGACTGAGAGTCAGGGGAGAGGGAGACACGGAGATAAGGAAATCTAAGGTGTGCAAACGAGACATCAAAGGGGATGTAGGTCAAGGAAATTGGAGAATAGATCGTGCGGCACGGTGGCGTAGCGGTTAAGTTGCTGCCTTACAGCGAATGCAGCGCCGGAGACTCAGGTTTGATCCTGACTACGGGTGCTGCACTGTACGGAGTTTGTACCTTCTTCCCGTGACCTGCGTGGGTTTTCTCCGAGATCTTCGGTTTCCTCCCACACTCCAAAGACGTACAGGTTTGTAGGTTAATTGGCTGGGCAAATGTAAAAATTGTCCCTAGTGGATGTAGGATAGTGTTAGTGTGCGGGGATCGCTGGGCGGCGCGGACCCGGTGGGCCGAAGGGCCTGTTTCTGCGCTGTATCTCTAAATCTAAAAAATATATATCATTGTTAGCTAGGAGAAGGTGACAACGAAGCACACAGAGATAAAATTTAATCAGGGGGACGGTCAGGCTGGTCAAAGAATTAGGAAGGGGGAGGGTTGGAGAGAGAGGGAAGGGTGGTATTGCTCTTCTGTAGCTCGAGTTAGGGTGCAATGTTGGAATGGAATGCAGACACATTGAAATGAGTGGACCTGGATGAAGAATGTTGGCTGAAAATGCACTTGCATTCTTAAATCAATCCTATTGCCCTGCTCACTCTGCTAACCTACTGTAGTTCCCTCCGAAAAGAAGGAATGGTTCCCGTCAAAAATGTTTCTTGTGGAAAAGCTTGGCACCCTCCCCAATTAACATTGCGTCTTTAATTTACTTTAGTTTATTTTTACTTTAGAGATACAGAGTGGAGACTGGCCCTTTGGCCCATCGAGTCCACACCGACCAGCGATCACCCCATGCACTAGCACTTCCCCGCACACTAGGGACAACTTTAAATTTACAGAAGCCAATTAACCTACAAACCTGTACGTCTTTGGAGTGTGGGAGGAAACCGGAGCACCCGGAGCAAACCCACTTGATCATAGGAAGAAGGTACAAACTCTGTACAGACAGCACCCTTAGTCAGAATTAAACCCGGTTCTCCGGCGCTGTAAGACGACAACTCTACCGCTGCGCCACCATGCCACCACCAGTGACTTTGCCTATTCCTTTGGAAAAGCACATCTGCTTCTGAAATGCTGTTTTATCAACGTAATCTGTATGCATTTGCAGTGACTGGCCCACAGTGACAATGGATACAAACAAATTGAGTTGTTGTGTGTCTAATTGAAAACTCGTTGTGTTTCTAATTGAAAAGTGTGAAACATCATACTCAATATTTCCTAACAGGCTGAAATTTAAGAAACACTTCGACAGGGACATGGATAGGACAGGATTTAGAGGGAAATGGGCAGGTGGGATTAGTACAGGTGGGACATGTTGGTCGGTGTGGGCAAGTTGGACTGAAGGGCCTGTTTCCACACTGTATGACTCTAAATTCTCCTTATCACTCATAGTCACGATATTTTCCCAGGGTTTCGACTTGTATGAATATTGATTTCTCTGATTTCAAGTAACCCTTGCATTCCTTCTCTCTCTGTCCGTCCCCAACCCTGGTCGTCCTTCTAGTTTCACTGTTCGTATCCCTTCGTTATCATCTTCTCCCTAGCCAACAATGGACCATTGTGGGCTCCTTGGCCCTCAGTGCCATCTCCGATTTGTTCTTTGCACCTTTTCACACCTCTGATTTCTCTCTCCCCTGACTCTCAGTCTGAAGAATGGTCTCGACCCGAAAAGTCACCAATTCCTTTTCTCCAGAGATGCTGCCTGACCTGTTGAGTTACTCCAGTTACTTTTGTGTCTATCTTCTTGCAACAAGAGGTTGGGGATGTCATCACAGAGATCCCAGTTCGTTTATTATATGCATTGGGCAGCTCATAGGAATCCCCATGGAACATTGACAGCACTGTGTTAGTTGGACACTGGGATAGCACTCACAGTGCAAACATTGAACAAAGCTAACTGCCACAGAAAAAACGTCCGCATAAAGAGTTGAGGAAACAGGTTAACAGAGAGAAAAAAATATCACAGCAACTTTGCCCAATCAGAGCTGGGATCCGTGCCAGAAATACTGAGTCGAGGATACTTCAACATGAATTTTGCATTTCAGTTTAATCCCAGTCACTTATCGCCAAGTGGCTATCATTTTTAACTGACAGAGGAATAACCAAATCATATCTACTCTGTCTTTGAATAACACTGTCGCTCTTGCACTCTCGATATTTGATATTTGATAGCTGGCGGACAACACTGTCATCGAATATCAAGATTGGAGGTGTGAAGACACGGGGAGAACGTACAAACTCCCCGCGGGCAGCACCTGTAGTCAGGATCGAACCTGGGTCTCTGGAGTTGTAAGGCAGCAACTCTACCGCTGCGCCACCGTGCTGTCCTATGTTAAATCCCATGCTAGTGATCAGGGAATACAACGGATATTCAGATCTGGCGCAAACAAAGTTTCTCTTTTGAAGAAGAGTTGGAGGTTATACGTGGTGAGATGCCTAATATCTACCTGGTTATTATTTCTATTGACATTTGTGAGAGCTTGCTTGGCACAATTTGGTTTCCAAGTCTACAAAAGTTCAATAATAACGATGCTCCATAGGAAGTTGCTGAGTTTATGAAAGGCCTTATATAAATATAAATTGTTCTGACTTTACCAGACAACTTGTCATAAAACCTCACAGGAATTGTCTGTCCCTTCCAGTTAATTGAACCCTCTGGACAAATGAATGTTAAATTAATCTTGAATTTGCATCTTTCTCTTTCTCAGATGTCCCAGACTGTAGGAGACACTATAGGTAAATTGTATTGCATGATGGGCTGAGTTATGATTTGGATATAGAGTCATAGAGTGATACAGTGTGGAAACAGACTCTTCGACCCAACGTGCCCACACTGGCCAACATGTCCCATCTACACTAGTCCTACCTGCCTGTGTTTGACCCATATCCCTCTAAACCTGTCCTATCCATGTACCTGTACAAATGTTTCTTAAACATTGTGATAGTCCCAGCATCAACTACCTCCTCCGGCAGCTCATTCCATACACTCACCACTCTTTGTGTAAAAATGTTATCCCTCAGGTTCCTATTAAATCTTTTCTCCCCTCACCGTAAACCTATGTCCTTTGGTTCTCGATTCCCCCCTAGATATTTTAGATTTAGATTTAGAGATACAGCGCGGAAACAGGCCCTTCGGCCCAGCGGGTCCGCGCCGCCCAGCGACCCCCACACATTAACACTATCCTACACACACTAGGGACAAATTTTACATTTGCCCAGCCAATTAACCTACATACCAGTACGTCTTTGGAGTGTGGGAGGAAACCGAAGATCTCAGAGAAAACCCACGTAGGTCACGGGGAGAACGTACAAACTCCGTACAGACGGCGCCCGTAGTCAGGATCGAACCTGAGTCTCCGGCGCTGCATTCGCTGTAAGGCAGCAACTCTACCGCTGCGCCACCGTGCCGCCTCATGAAATTGGCCTTCTCTGGCCAATCTATTCCTCTCATGATTTTATGCACCTCTATAAGGTCACCCATCCTTGCAAATATAAGTTCTATGGGGTACTACAAATTTCTTATGTCATCTGTAGGGTGCCATAGTAATCTTCATTACTAGAAATGTAAATTCAATATGTACAATTATAAAATTGTTCAGGAATATAAGGAGTCTATTTAGCTGATCCAATCTATGTCTGCCCCTGGTGATCAACCCATTGCCCTGATCAATGTTACAAAGCTGAGATCTAGATTCTGCACTCTGTATGTCCCCCTTTGATCTATCTTTAGTTTGATTCCGAGATGCAGTGCAGAAACAGGCCCTTCCACCTACTGAGTCCACGCCGGCCAGTGATCCCTGTACACTAACTCACACTAGGGACAATTTACAATTTACAGAAGCCAGGTTAACCTGCAGACCTGCTCGTCTTTGGAGTGTGGGAGGAAACTGGAGCACCCGGGGAAAACCCATGCGGCCACGGGGAGAACGTACAAACTCCGTACAGACAGCACCCGTAGTCAGGATCGAACCCGGGTCTCTGATGCTGTAACGCAGCAAATCTACTGTTGTGCCACCGTGCTGCCCCAACCTATCTATTGCACTTGAGTTTGGCTTGATAATATTTATATATGTTAGGCAGCATAGAAACATAGAAACATAGAAAATAGGTGCAGGAGTAGGCCATTCGGCCCTTCGATCCTGCACCGCCATTCAATATGATCATGGCTGATCATCCAGCTCAGTAACCTGTACCTGCCTTCTCTCCATACCCCCTGATCCCTTTAGCCACAAGGGCCACATCTAACTCCCTCTTAAATATAGCCAATGAACTGGCCTCAACTACCTTCTGTGGCAGAGAATTCCACAGACTCACCACTCTCTGTGTGAAAAAATGTTTTCTCATCTCGGTCCTAAAAGACTTCCCCCTTATCCTTAAGCTGTGACCCCTGGTTCTGGACTTCCCCAACATCGGGAACAATCTTCCCGCATCTAGCCTCTCCAACCCCTTGTATGTTGTATGTAATCTGTTTGGATAACATGCAAAACACAGCTTTTCACTGTGCCCCAGTACACCTGACAATAATAATCCTAAACCTAAAGCTTTCTGAATGATTCCATTAGCACCAGTCTTGCACACAGTGATTCCAGACGCTAGCCACAATGCACGAAAACCCCCCTGTGAATCCTTGGCACGTCACTTTCAACCTGCCTTGCCCAGTCTTTGAACCATCTGCTGACAGCTTCCCTCTATTTACCTTGCCTGAACCCCTCATGATCTTGAGCACCTCATTCAAATCTCCCTCCAGCCCCCCTTGTTCCATTTTGCACCCTCCCATTTCCCATTTGCACTTTGCTGATGAGATTCAGTCATTTAAAGATTGTTGTTTTTTCACAGCACACAACGGAGCAGATTTGATTGATGAAGGTTTGCCCTGAGTCTCATCTGCTCGTTCTCATCGAGAGCAGACGGAAGCCAGGAACAATTGGAGCCTGAAGGCATCCAATTAAATTATGCGATCTTTGCAAGTCCAGTGAAAGCAATTGGCAGCTCCATTGGGATAATGAGAAAATAAGTTAGGATGGTGCAGGCACACACACACATGAGCCAGATGGTTTATTTTCAAGGGCAATGTCTGCTATGGGTAGAACCATTGAATCAATGAACTCTCTACTTTTCAACAACAACCAGGCCATAGCAGTAGAGCTACTGCCTTACAGCACAGGAGACCCATGTTCGACCCTGACTACGGGCGCATGCCCGTACAGAGTTTGTACCTTCTCCCCGTGACCTGCATGGGTTTTCTCCGAGATCTTCCATTTCCCCCCACACTCCAAAGACGTCCAGGTTTGTCGGTTAATTGGCTTGGTATAAATGTATTAATATAAAATTGTCCCCCAGTGTATGCAGGGTAGTGTTGTAGCCTGCAAACCTGTACATCTTTGGAGCATGGGAGGAAACCGGAGTTCACAGAGAAAAGCCGCGCAGGCCACAGGATGTGAAAACACCGTACATACAGTGCCCGTGGTCAGGAACGAACCCGGATGTCTGGCGCTGTAAGGCAGCAACCCTACTGCTACGCCACCATGCCACCCCTTTATTCCATTCACAAACCTAGTCTACATACCACTGTAATTTGGTTAAAAACAGTTTACTATGCCTCCACACTCTCATATTCATTGTGTTTAAAGTAAATATCCACAATCTGATATTTGTCACCTGCTGTTCCCAAGGAAAATAGTTTTCCTCCCATAATATTAAAATCAACTGTTTATTCCCATCAGTAGAGGTTTATAGGTTTATTACAATTAGTAATTAGCCGGGCGGCACGGTAGCGCAGCGGTAGAGTTGCTGCTTTACAGCGAATGCAGCGCCGGAGACTCAGGTTCGATCCTGACTACGGGTGCTGCACTGTAAGGAGTTTGTACGTTCTCCCCGTGACCTGCGTGGGTTTTCTCCGAGATCTTCGGTTTCCTCCCACACTCCAAAGACGTACAGGTATGTAGGTTAATTGGTTGGGTAAATGTAAAAATTGTCCCTAGTGGATGTAGGATAGTGTTAATGTGCGGGGATCACTGGGCGGCACGGACTTGGAGTGCCGAAAAGGCCTGTTTCCGGCTGTATATATATGATATGATGATATGATATAGGTTTATTATAGGTTTATTACAACCAGTATAGGTGTCACCTAACTAGATATGAATCACTACTTTCCAATTTAAAAAAATAATTGTTTGACATTGCAGGGCAATCACAACGAAACTATAAATAAGAATTATTGCACAATACTGTGGTAAAATTCACGTTATTCTTGATTAGTTTTGCTAACATTCGTTTGGAATTCATCATCAAGAAAGTCCACTGGGTATAGCTTTGGATAGAGTCCTAGAGTCATAGGATGATACAGTGTGGAAACAGGTCCTTCGACCCAACTTGCCCACACCGGCCAACAATGTCCCAGGTACACTTGTCCCACCTGCCTGCGCTTGGTCCATATCCCTCCAAACTTGTCCTATCCATGAACCTGTCTAACTGTTTCTTAAATGTTGGGGTAGTCCCAGTCTCAACTACCTCCTCTGGCAGCTTGTTCCATACACCCACCAACTTTGGTGCGAAAAAGTTACCCCTCAGATTCCTATGAAATCTCTTCCCCTTCAACTTAAACCAATGGATGACTTCTTTAACATGGATGAGTGCAGTGTATATATTGAATGACCATGTTCTGGTCATTCAATGTGTACAGTGTTGTTATTAAAACAATGAATTATATAATCAACACAAAACAATGCTAAGTCCTTCCATGGGTTCTGTAGGATGACTGAGTGACTGGTCAAAGCTGTGAGGAGGAATGAGCGATATTAAGACGCAGAGATTCAGTGATAGAATTCCAGGGCTGAAGCTTTGACAAACTTTACCTTGGCTCTCGAGAGTAGTTCGAGGGGGAAACAGAAACCAAGTAGGCACAGACTAAATGTGTAGGAAGGAACTGCGGGTGCTGGTTTATACAGAATGTAGACACAAAATGCTGGAGTAACTCAGCAGCAGGTCAGGCATCATCTCTGGAGAGAAGAAGTAGGTGGCGTTTTGGGTCGAAACCCTTCTTCAGACTGAAAGATAGAGATGGGGATGCAGAGAGAAGGGGGTGGGGGGGGGGGGGGTTACGGGGGGGGGGGGGAGGAGACAGGAGGTGAGAAAAGGCCTGAATAAATCAGGGCTGGCAACAGGTGACCTAAAGAAGGGTGGAGTTGATAATGGACCATTTTTGGCTGGGGAGGTTGTGCTAACGACAGGGATACTGGGATGTGAACCATGGAACTAGTAGGATGATTAGGATGGGGGAAAGGGGGAGAGAGGGAGGGAATACAGGAGTTATTTGAAATTGGAGAAATCAATGCTAATACCACTAGATTGTAAGCTGCCCAAGCGAAATATGAGGTGCTGATCCTCCAATTTGCATGTGGCCTCACTCTGACAATGGCAATCGTATCTAATGTATCTCACCTCAATGGCAATCGGATCTAACCCGTCACATTGCACTGCAAAAGGTTATTTTGATTTAATCCTGAAATCAGTCTCCTGTGACTGTTGCATGAAACGAGCAGTTCCCACTTCATTAGAAACGTGGCTTGTATACTTCATATCCTATTGATGCTAATCAGTGCTAATAATGAACATTCATTTACATGCTAATATACTGAGGAACAAACTGTATTCAACCGCATTCCAAAACCGTTCAGCACTTTCAACGAACCAGCAGGTAACGTTTAGGTTCCAATATATTTACAGATGGCGAGGAAAACGAGAAGATGAAAAAGTTCTACGAAAACCCAGACGTAAATATCCAGATGAGCCCATTGTGGGAACGCTTTCAGACTTTTTAAGTTCTGCTGGCGAACCAAAGCTAAGTCCAGTTGCTCCGAATGAAGATGACACAACAACTTCAAGACAGACTAACCTTCCAGGGGAACGATCAGGGCCCTTATTTAATTATCCAAAACTACGAAGGCCACTTTCAGGTTTCGTGATTGCAGGTTGATATTTCTGGCCTGTTTATTGACGGTCCACAGGGTTCCAGCATTGAAGTTGAAAATGTGTCTCGCCTGACAATTTTAGGCAGTGGAGATTTTAAAATCCCTGGCTTTAGGTTTATTTTAGAGGCACAGCATGGAAACAGGCCTGAATCTGTGCTAATCGTTCAATTTTTGTGTGTTATTATATTATATTGCATTGTTTGCTTTCAGTACCAATGACAATAAAACACATAATAGACCCAAAATGCTGGAGTGGTTCAGCAGGTCAGACAGCATCTCTGGAGAAAATGACATTTCGGGTCGAGACCCTTCTTCAGACATTAAAACACACTTGGCTCTCTCCTGCCTCTTGATATGCAGGTTACGCTTGGTCAAGCTCACTGGTCATCTCAGAAAGTGTCCGTCATCACACAAGGTACTCAATTATCTCACCAATAGATCACACTTCCATCATGCCAACCACTTGGTCGGCCATACCTCTTCTTTTATTTTAGTTCAGTTTAGAGATACACCGCGAAAACAGGCCCTTCGGCCATCGAGTCCACGCCAACTAGCGATCTCCGTACACTCACGCTATCCTGCACACTTTGGACAATTTACAATCTTTACCAAAGCCAATTAATCTACAAACAACGGTACATCTTGTGGAGTGTGGGAGAAAACCGGAGCACCCAGAGAAAACACATGCGGTCATGGGGAGAATGTACAAACTCTGGACAGACAGCACCCATAGTCAGGATTGAACCACAGTCAAGTCTCTGGCTCTGTAAGGCAGCAACTCTCTTGCTGTGCCACTGTGCCTTCTGGCCCTTCCATGAATGCTGCCTGACCTGCTGAGTTACTTCAGCACTTTGTATCTATTTTTCCTCTCGAAAACATGTTGGCTGGTCGATTTATTGGTCTCTGTAAATTGCCCCATGTGATGTATGGACTGGAAGAATCCGTGGGGAATAGATGGAAATGGGGGAAAAGAGAAATGGGATTAATTTAGGATTGGTGTGAATGTCCTTGCTAGTTAACAAGGACTTGTTCTGTGCAGCGGCTTTGTGACTCTTATCAATAATTCCACACAGAAAAGACAGAGATCGATAGATTCTTGCTTAGTACAGGTGTCAGGGGTAATGGGGCGAAGGCAGGAGAATAATGGGGTTGAGAGAGAGAGATAGATCATGATTGAATGGCGGAGTCAGCTTGATGGGCCGAATGGCCTAATTCTGCTCCTATAACTTATGAACATGAACTTATGAAAGGTGTGTCTGGAGAAGGACTGAGTTAAACATAGAAACATAGAAAATAGGTGCAAGAGTAGGCTATTCGGCCCTTCAAGCCAGTACCGCCATTCATGGCTGATCCACCCAAATCAGTACCCCGTTCTTGCTTTCTCCCCATATCCCTTGATTCCGTTAGCCCGAAGAGCTGTATCGAACTCTCTCTTGAAAACATCCAGTGAATTGGCCTCCACTGCCTTTTGTGGCAGAGAAAACAACAAAAACAGCAGAGGAGGAGGGGAGAACCAACTAAAGCCTGGCAAAGCTGGCAGGATTGGCACTGTGGATTGGAAAAGCTGGCAGGATTGGCACTGCGGATTGGAAAAGCTGGCAGGATTGGCACCGTGGATTGGCAAAGCTGGCAGGATTGGCACTGTGGATTGGAAAAGCTGGCAGGATTGGCACCATGAATATATTACATTGTCCATTGGCTCAAGGAAGTGTTTCTCTTTCACTTTGGTCCCCTCAGGCTGGAGTCATCTGTTGACTTTGCTGCCATTCCCCCTTTCTCCTGAATGCCATGTGCTATTCTTGCCATCTCTCCGTCACTTGCTGTACTCTTGCTACTGGATTCAAGTCCCACTGTGTAGATTTGAGCACAGAAATCCTACACAGTACAGAGGGTACGGATACAAAAAGCTGGAGTAACTCAGCGTTCTCGATCATGGTTAATTTTATTTTCCACATCTTACATTCATTTGTTCTACATCTCTCTCCATCACCGTCTATATATATCTCTCGTTTCCCTCTCCCCTGACTCTCGGTCTGAAGAAGGTTCTCGACCCGAAACGACGCCTATTCCTTTTCTCCGGGGACGCTGCCTGACCCGCTGAGTTACTCCATCGTTTTGTGTCTATCTGCGGTTTATAAACCAGCATCTGCAGGTCCTTCCAATACAATGCAAAAAGGGCATGGCGTCCTTTGGAGGTGATAATTCACTGAGATATTGTGCAACTGCTCAGCTGAACATAAAAAGATGCCGTGCCAGTATTTTGTAGAACAAGAATGATTTCTTGATCAATATTTAATCAACATAATTGGTGGATTATTAAATTGCAATTTGCATGAGCACACAGTTTGGCAAATTAACTGGCATATTTTCCTGCACTATACAGCCACCATGATTTCACCTGTGGGATATCAAGAAGTTATGAAATGTTCCATGAAATTGCAAGCTCCTTTTCTCCTTTTTAAATGGAAATAAATCAAGTGAAATTGGTCATAGAAAGTCAAAAAAGTGCAAATAATGGAATCACTCAGCAGGTCGGTCAGCATCGGTGGAAAGAGATACAGTTAGCGTTTCAGATCCAAGACCCTTTGCAGAAAGAGAGAACAAGTTAGTTTTCAATGGAGATCAGATGGGGGTGAGGGAGAGTCAATAGAATCATAGAGTGATACAGTGTAGAAACAGGCTCTTCGGCCCAACTTGCCCATACTGGCCAACATATCCCAGCCTCACTCGTCCCACCTGCCTGCGTTTGGTTCACATCCCTCCTAACCTGTCCTATCCATGTACCTGTCTAACTGTTTCTTAAATGTTTGGATAGTCCCTGCCTCAACTACCTCCTCTGGCAGCTTGTTCCATACACCCACCACCCTTTGTGTGAAAAAGCTATCCCTCAGATTCCTATGAAATCTTTTCCCCTTCACCTTAAACCTATGTCCTCTGGTTCTCGATTCACCTACTCTGGGCAAGAGGCTGTGTGCATCTACCCGATCTATTCCCCTCACGATGGTGAAAACAAAAAGAATATATCCGACTATCAAAGATAAATTGCAAAGCTTGAAGAAGACAGCAAGAGATAGCGATGGGTGGAGTGCTTAAAAATGCTTCAAGTCCTCTTCATGTGCCATAATAACTCTGTGCTTTAAAGAAGGTTGAATCTGAGCATGTGTAACTGCAGTCTACTTTAGTCAGATTCTGTTCTCTGTTGTCAAAGGACAAATGGCAATCGCAAAACAATAGAATAAGGTTGAAAGGGTAACAGGACATTTGCTTATCTGTAATAGGGTGGAATTGGGCTGTATTTACTCTGCTGTGTCTTTTGGAGGTGCACGATGTGTACTTGTTATGGGCCCATTTGGAAGAAGGAAAAGTTCTAAAGTGCTTTCTGCAATAAAGAAACCATCAGAGGGAAATTCTGTGTATGAGAAGTCGATGAATCATTGTTCATTGAGCAATCTAGTGGTCACTGTATTTGGCGCTCGTAAATAAAGTCTTGCCCGATCTTTGTGTTGTGTTTTAAAGTTTCCTTTAACAGCGACAAGGTGAGTCTGGGTGAGGTAATGGAAGGTCTCCAGCACAGTAAACGTCATTGTCTGTACAATGCAGTGCAAATGACGAGACTGTGAGACATGCCAGCGGGCCAGACTATATGCATAGAAGAAGACAAACTGAGCAAAAATGATGCAATGTGCTGTAGTAACCCAGTGGCCAGGCAGCATCTCTGGCAGGCATGGCTAGGCGACCTTTCGGTGACCATGGATAGGTTCCTTCTGCAGATTGATTATTGGGGTGAGAAGAAAGAAAGCTAGAAGAGGGGTGGGCAGGACAAAACGTGGCAGGTCATAGGTGAACACAGGCGAGGGGGAGTTTTGATAGGCAGACGTTTGGTCAAAGGCCAGAGATGAACACACACCAGGGTGTGAAACTAAAGGATTAGAGAGTTGCGGATTGTGCAGCTGGGGGATTGAAGAGGTGCAAGTTGTTTAGGAATGTAGATGGAGAGGGACGGGAGGGGAGAAACAGGTGCAAGGTGAGCGAGGGGTCAGGAGAGGGGGGGGGAAATGTTTTTTTTTAATAGGGGGGAGAAAGGAGGGGGGGGGGGGGGGGTGTTTCGCAAAGGTTACCTAAAGTTGGAGAATTCGTTGTTCATACTGTTGGGTTGTAAGTTACCCAAGCGGAATATTAGGTGCATGTATTCTCTGTAAGCGCATCCCGTTTTTATACGAGGTTGATAATTGTGGCACTACGACTGTTTAATGGTGGGTTAGGATAGGTGGAAGACAAGTTGCGAATGCTTAGCATTTGAGTGAGTTAACCATCTGTAGTTTACAGTAGATACTGGTAGTATAGGTGGTGAGAGCAGGTATTGAGGGGGGTGGATCTCGGATGCCAGAACTAACTGTTGAGCCTTCCCGAGGTGTCGTGGGCCTAACTCCACGAGACATCAGTAAATGGGTGATGCTCACTTGATAACCCCAATGATATACTTGCATCCACACGATCAGTTTTTTTTAATGTGCTTGTTAACATGCAAGTAGCTTATTATTGCATATGGAGTTGGTCATTGTCCTCAACATAAGTTGGTATATTCAGTTTAGATAGTACTTTGGCTTCGGGCTTGGTTTTCTTGGTTGAGTGCTTATCCTGGTGCTACAGCACAAGTACTTTGTGGTTTAACAGTAATTTGTTTTGCTGCTCCTCCAGTTTGGAACTGGCAATGGAGGAGGCCCAGGACAGGAAGGTCAGTATGGGAATGGGAGCTGAAAGTTCAGTATTGGAATGGGAAGAGAAAGGTCAGTATGGCAATGGGAAAATTATGAGAGGCAGTTTAGTTAGTTAGTTAGTTCATTGTCACGTGTACGGAGGCCCTTCACGGTGTGCAGGTGCATGCTAAAGGTAATAACGTGAATAATGTTTAGTTTAGTTTAGTTTAATGTCCTGTGTACCGAGGTACAGTGAAAAGCTTTTGTTGCGTGCTATCCAGTCGGCAGAAAGACAATATATGATTTATATATGATTGTTTAGCACAAGATAAAACCAGTAAAGTCTGATCAAAGATAATGCGAGGCTCTTCAATGAGATGGATAGTAGTTCTCCAATGATGCAGACAGTAAGAGAGAGAGAGATACATTTGATGTTGAGTTAGAGTCATAGGGTCAGAGAGTGACAGAGTGTCGAAATAGGCACTTCAGCCCAACTTGCCCACACCGGCCAACATGTCACAACTACACTAGTCCCACTGGCCCGAATCCGTGTCCATATCCCTCCAGACCTGTCTTATCCATGTACCTGTCTAACTGTTTCTGAAATGTTGTGATAGTCCCTGCCTCAACTATCTTATCTGGCAGCTTGCTCCATACATCCACCACCCCTTGTGTGAAAAAATTGCCCCTCAGATTTTTGGAAGTTGCCCAGACGTAAGATGAGGTGTTGCTGCTCAAGTTTGTGTTGGGCGCCATTATTATAGCGCAGGATGCCACGTACAGAAAGATCTGAGTGGGATGGAGAATCAAATGACTACGGCTACGGGCGCCGTCTGTACGGAGTTTGTACGTTCTCCCCGTGACCTGCGTGGGTTTTCGCCGAGATCTTCGGTTTCCTCCCACACTCCAAAGACGTACAGGTTTGTAAGTTAATCGGCTTGGTAAATGTAAATATTGTCCCTAGTGGGTGTAGGATAGTGTTAGTGTGTGGGAATCGCTGGTTGGCACGGACCCAGTGGGCCGAAAGGGCCTGTTTCCGCGCTGTATCTCTAAACTCTAAACTAAACTAAATCATAAAATTTATCTTTGGCTGTTGTGCAACAGAATCAGCAGCAATTCAACAGCCTATTCAAAACTAGGCTGATTTCCATTGAAATATTCTAAATGAAGATTCATGTATCTTTTTTATTCAGTGACAAGGAAAAGAACATTTCTTACACATGATTGCTTACAACTGGCAAAGCACATAATCTCAGCCTGCACACTGATGGACTCTCTTAATTAGTTATTTAAAAAATATTCAGTCAAATTAAACAGTGGGAAACAGGCAATTACAAAGTTACATGTGTTATAAAATGAAAGCATAACAGTTTTAGACTGAAAAGCAGTAAAATTTAAATTATATGCATTGCTCTCGTTTATTGAATATAAAATGGACAAGGCACCGACCGATCCAGGCCATTTCACATGAGTTTAAACGGAAAGATCATTCATCACCAACCTTACTGAATTTTTTGAAGAAGCAACCGAAAGCCTAAACATGGGTATAGTGGTAGATGTAATGTACAGGCACCTCAAGTTTTATGTGGGGGCTTGAAAAGCAGCGCCTCATTTAAAAAATACCTGAATTAATCAGCAGTAAAATTGAGTTCAAGTTTATAATCTATATACCAAACCTCTCCTTTGTTTGTTTGTTTGTTCCTGAACTACAGCCAAAATGGTACAGGATAACAAGGCCATTTTAGGCCCACCTTACTTACTGTCATCCCTTCGGTGCTAATGGAAGAAGTTTAATTGAAATTGGTGTTATATTTTAAAAGTTATTCACATTTAAAAGTTTAAATCTATCTTAGGGAGGGGGGAAGGGAGGGAGGGAGGGGGGAGGAGGGAGGATAGGGGAGTTGAGGGGGATGAAGTGGGGGGGGGGAATGGGAAGTGGGGAGGGGAGGGGAGGGGGTGGAGGGGGGAAGGGGAGGGAGATGGGGGGGAGGGGGAGGGAGGGGGAGGGGGAGGAGGGAGGGAGGGAGGGAGGAGGGGGCAGGGAGAGGGGTGGAGGGAGGGGGAGGGGGGAGGGGGGAGAGGGGAGGGGGGGAGGGGAGGGGGGGAGGGGGGAGAGGGGAGGGGAAAGGGGGAGGAGATGGTGCTGCCCCAATGCAGGAGAGGTTTGGGACCACTGGGTCTACTTGGTCTAGTGATCCATTAAAAATGCAAACCAAGCCCTGGAGATGATCTTTGGAGGAATAGAGTTAATGCACAGAAAACGTGTTGGATTAGGGTTGTATTATAACTTGGTCACTGTATACAATTTAAGTCTCCATTTTATCAAAGAGATGAGGAGGATATATACCGAGTTTATAGATGGCATTAACATTGGTGGTATCGTGGACATGGTATCCTTACGGTGCAATAGAAAATCATGAAGGGCATAGATAAGGTGAATAGCCACAGCATTTACCCCATAGTAGGGGAGTCTACCTATTCATGTTCTCCAGAGACATTGCCTAAAGGGCCTGTCCCACTTAGGCGATTTTAAGGCGACTGCCGGTGACTAGGCTGTCGCCGAACGTTCGCAAAGGTTGTCGCGGGCATGATCGTGAGAGTCTTCCAAAGATCGTAGTGGATCGTAGTGGATCTCGGCGCGTTCCCGAGAAATCAAACGGTTTGAAATCTCTCGGCGACAGCTGGCTTGTCGCCAGGTATCGTAGCTTATTGCGGGCGCTGTCGCATGCTGTCCCCAGGTTTGATAGGTTCTCTTAAGATGCATTTAGAAGCACTTAATATTAAAATAAGTAAAGTAATTTCAAAATACCATAAAATGCTTGTGTTTAACCAATTTATTTACCGTCAGGACATTTGACAGGTAGATTGGAGGCGACAGTTTGACGGTCAGGTAAGCGTGGGAATTTTCGCAATGTTTTTGGCCTCAGCCACTACATTTAAAGTAGGCTCCCAACCCAGATATGCAACCCAGAAACCAGATATGCATCTCCCTTACATTTTCAAAGAATGCCCACACACTTTTCACAAAAATCCACTGAACCACTTTTTAAATTATTTTTTTAATACAGTAAACTGGAAGTAAATCCGGTTTATTCCTTGTTACAGTGAAGCTTGGTTTTCAAGTAACCCATACAAGGTGTTATAGTTCAAAACTCTCAAGTACTTACCGACTTGTCAGTGATTTCAGCAAAAACCAGGATGCCGGGGAAGCATTGACAGCTGGGAATTTTTGCGATGTTTCAGAAGAGGCTGTAATCTCGACCTGACTCGGCATTGTCGTGGTCATTGTCGTCGGGTAAAAGAAAAGTTTGGCGATCTGCTACAACTTTGACAGTCGCCAGCAGTCGCCAAAAAGATCGCCTAACTGGGACAGGCCCTTAACCCACTGAGTTACTCCAGCATTTTGCGTCTTTGGGCACAAGTTTAAGTGAGAGGTGAAAGATTTCAGAGGGAACCTGAAGTGTATTTTCTTTCACACAGAGTACATGCCTAGAATGAGCTACCAGAGAAAATGGTAGAGGCGGGTACACCTTGAAATACACTTGGGCAGATACATGGAGAGGAAACGTTTGGAGAAATGTGGGCTGGGCTATGATAAATGGAACTGGCAATTGAGGAACTTGGTTGACAAGTTTTGCCAAAGGGTCTGTTTCCTTGTTGCATAGTTCCAGAGCACTAACAGTGAAAATTAGGTCTGACACATTCAATTAAATCCTCCTGGTGGTTATCCTGTTGGAGAAATTAGAAAAGATGATAGGATTGAAAGTTCCCTTAGCATTGGGATTCATTCGATAATCTTACTTTATCCAATCTTGAGGTCTAATATTAAGTTCTGCTTGTAAATGGATAGATCATAGTACAGTACAGAACAGGAATTGTGTCTGTGCCGAACATAATGCCAAGACCAGCTCTTGTTTGCCTGCACACAATCCATATCCCTCCATTCCCTGCATATCCATGTGCCTATCCTAAAGTCTCTTGAATGCCACTGTGGTATCTGCGTCCACCACCACCCCTGGCAGTGTGCTCCAGGCACCCATCACCACCTGTGTAGGAACCCTGCCCTGCACATCTTCTAAACTTTGTCCCTCCAAGCTTAAGGCTATGCCCCCTAGTATTATAATATATAGAGAACTTTGAAATGACATAACATGCTATCTGTTAAATTTGACAGCAAAAGCAACCAACAGCATAAAAACAATTTATTTGAAAAGGTTGTTCAATTTTAACACCTTTGCAGTGGAGAACGGGGCCATTCAGGATTTATAAACTAGGTGGCTCCGACCAATTACCACTTTTTAATTAAATTTAATGGACTGAAGATTGCGCTGGATATACAATGGATGACCAATGCATGATCGGCTGCTTTATGAACTTTCTAAAGTTATGATGCATCAGTGATATTATGCTTTTTTCCACAACAAGAATCAATCACACTCTGTGATATTAATGTATTAAACACTGAATTGTTCCAGTAATGTATTTGAGCCCCAATGTTAATCTTCACAAGGTGACATTTTGTTTTGCTTCAGCCTCCACCAAACCTAAATGTGCTTTTTGATGGCCCATCATTTCTTCTCATTCATCTGGCATAGTTTGAATGCCTCTCTTGCTGCACTCCCTCTGTGATTCCATGTACCTTCTATAGCTCTCATTTCCTTTTCCCGTGACTCTCGGTCTGAAGAAGGGCGTTGACCCAAAACGTCACCTATTCCTTTTCTCCGGAGATGCTGTCTGACCCGCTAAGTTGCTCCAGCTTTTTATGTCTATCTTTGGTGTACACCGGCATCTGTAGTTCCTTCCGACACATTATGTCTGTTCCACTGCAAAATCTCCTCAAAGGTACGCCTATTTTGAAGAAGTTCCCCTCCTTTCTCCGAGAGTTGTGCAACACCCTCTCTCATTGCACCCTCTCTGCGATTCTATGTACCTTCCACATCTCTCGTTTCTCTTCCTCCTGACTCTCAGTCTGCAGAAAGGTCACGACCTGAAATCTCACCCTTCCATTTTATGCAGAACATTTAGAGTATTGTGAGTATTTAGAGTATTGTGTTCAGTTCTGGGCATCATGTTATAGAAAAGATGTTATCAAGCTGGAAAAGGTACAGAGAAGATTTACAAGGATGTTGCCAGGGCTAGAGGATCTGAGCTACAGGGAGATGTTGAGCAGGCTCATCGCAGGAGGATGAGGGGTGATCTTATTGAGGTGTATAAAATCATGAGAGGAATGGATTGGGTAGATGCTCAGAGTCTCTTGCCCAGAGTTGGTGAATCAAGGACAAGAGGACATAGGTTTAAGGTGAAGGGGAAAAGATTTAATAGGAATCTGAGGGGTAACGTTTTCAAACAAAGGGTGGTGGGTGTATGGAACAAGCTGCCAGAGGAGGTAGTTGAGGCCTGGACTACACCAACATTTAAGAAACAGTTAGACAGGTACATGGATAGGACAGGCTTGGAAGGATATGGACTAAATGCGGGCAGGTGGGACAAATGTAGCTGGGACATGTTGGCTGGTGTGGGCAAGTTGGGCCGAAGGGCCTGTTTCCACACTGTATCACTCTCTATGACTCTATGAGAGGAATAGGTAGGGTGAATACACTGAGTATTTTTTCCCAGAATAGGGGAAAAGAACTAGAGGGCATAGGTTTAAGATGAGAGGGGAAAGATTTAATAAGAAACTTAGGGAGAAGGGAGGCAGGGACTTCTTTCTTTGGAGCGTAGGAGGCAGAGGGGTGACCTTACGTGAGGTCGTGCAAGATCATGAGGACATGGATAAAGTGAACACCTACGGTCTTTTTTTCACAGCGTGGAAGTTTCTAAAACTCGAAGTCATAGGCTCAAAGTGAGAGGAGAGAGATTTAATCGGGACCTCAGGGGAACTTTTCCACTCAGAAGATAGTCCATATCTGGAATGAGCTGGCAGGGGAAGTACTAGAAGCGGATACAATTGCAACCTTTATTAGACATATGGTCAGCTATACATATATAGGAAAGGTTGAGAGGGGCTATGGACCAAATGCAGGCAAATGGGACTCACCGACACTGCTACCTTGGTCGGCATGGACAAGGTCAAGTCAAGTCAAGTCAAGTCAATTTTATTTGTATAGCACATTTAAAAACAACCCACGTTGACCAAAGTGCTGTACATTTGATTAGGTTCCAATAGAAAAGGTGGACTGAAGGACCTATTTCCATGCTGTACAGCTCATGACTCTATGACTCTTTTTTTTCTCTGCACTTTTGCAAATATCCTGCCTTGACAGTTCAGAGTATTGTGCTTCTCTTGGGAGTGTCATGTAAGATAAGCGGACAATGTGATCCATACACAGAGCTTGTTTATGCATGACCAGAGTCCCTGTATTAAGGATATTTGGCTTGGAGATGATGTTGGCATTTATTCATGTCGTCTGACAATAGTTATGGAGGGCTTTGTGATGTCAGAAATGGTGGTAATTCTCTAATACTTTGTAGTATCTACATTATATTGTCCACATCTCTGACCCATTGAGGAGAAAGAAAGTACAGTTGCCTGGTAGATTATGAGTGTGTAAGAAGGAACTGCAGATGCTGGCTTAAACCGAAGATAGACACAAAAGGCTGGAGTAACTCAGCGGGACAAGCAGCATCACTGGAGAGAAGGAATAGGTGGCATTTCGGGTCGAGACCCTTCTTCAGACTGAGAGCATTATCTTTATTCCGTCTCGTTCTGGAGAAGGATCGTGTCCCTAATGAGGTCTTGGAGTTCAGCATCTAATTAGGTGCATGCATCAGTCAGTGGTTCTGGTGTGGAGCTGATGCCATTTCAATTGTTTCCTGTTAATAGATTAACTCCACTTTAGAGGGCTGCTTCTTGAAGGTGTGATGCCACAACCTTGCTTGACTCTAGTCTGTGCTGGGATTCGGTCCGTGTCTGGACCCACTGGTTAGATTACAGCTTGCACACTGATGTGTTCGGTCATGAATTTCTAATGTCAGAAAAATGTATAAATGGTTCTCCATAACCACTCACAGTTGATAGAGTCATAGGGTTTGTGAGGTTATTCATTCATTCATTCATTCATTCATTCATTCATTCATTCATTCATTCATTCATTCATTCATTCATTCATTCATTCATTCATTCTTTGCCACAAAAGGATGTGAAGGCCAAGTCAATGGATATTTTTAAGTTGGAAATTGACAGATTCTTGATTACTATGGGTGTTAGGGGTTGTGGGGAGAAGGCAGGAGAATGGGGTTGAGAGGGAAAGATAGATCAGCCATGATCACATCCATTTCTAGGTGGAGCCAGGGGGGGGGAGTTCAACGAGATCTGGGTGTCCTAGTGCATCAGTCAATGAAAGGAAGCATGCAGGTACAGCAGGCAGTGAAGAAACCCAATGGAATGTTGGCCTTCATAACAAGAGGAGTTGAGTATAGGAGCAAAGAGGTCCTTCTACAGTTGTACCGGGCCCTGGTGAGACCGCACCTGGAGTACTGTGTGCAATTTTGGTCTCCAAATTTGAGGAAGGATATTCTTGCTATGGAGGGCATGCAGCGTAGGTTCACTAGGTTAATTCCCGGAATGGCGGGACTGTCGTATGTTGAAAGGTTGGAGCGATTGGGCTTGTATACACTGGAATTTAGAAGGATGAGGGGGGATCTTATTGAAACATATAAGATAATTAGGGGATTGGACACATTAGAGGCAGGAAACATGTTCCCAATGTTGGGGGAGTCCAGAACAAGGGGCCACAGTTTAAGAATAAGGGGTAGGCCATTTAGAACGGAGATGAGGAAGAACTTTTTCAGTCAGAGAGTGGTGAAGGTGTGGAATTCTCTGCCTCAGAAGGCAGTGGAGGCCAGTTCGTTGGATGCTTTCAAGAGAGAGCTGGATAGAGCTCTTAAGGATAGCGGAGTGAGGGGGTATGGGGAGAAGGCAGGAACGGGGTACTGATTGAGAGTGATCAGCCATGATCGCATTGAATGGCGGTGCTGGCTCGAAGGGCTGAATGGCCTACTCCTGCACCTTTTGTCTATTGTCTATTGTCTATTGTCTATTGTCTCATCCACAATCATCTCCCTATCTGAGCTCCCCCCCTGTAACTGGGCTCCTCATGTGAGCTGCATCAATAGTCACGTTATTCAGTGAGATCTCAGCTTCAAAGCGGTCCCGTCCTCTCATTGAACAGAGTCAATTAGTGTTCTGCTTGCCCCAGGAGAATGACGTTCCCTTAATGCTCGTGCTTTTCAACGAAGGTGCTAATTGATGAAGAGGTGCAATATCACAATAGTGGTAGCTCTGTGATATTCTCAAAGTACTTCGGGGGCAGAATGGATGTCAGCTTTAATATAAGCTAAGAGAAGTTGTAAATGAACATGAAGGTGATGAGCAGGAGACCTTCGAGAGCACTTCAATTGGATTAAAATACAAAATACATCGGGAAGCACATTATTTATCATTGGATTTTTAAAGGCTAATTGACATTGACCAGTTTCTACAGAACTGTTTCAAAAAACGTGATGCCACTGCCAAAATTTTAACGTATATGGATTTCCAAGGAAGCATTTACTAATGAGTCACAAGGACATTGCTGGAAAAGTCGCGGAATACGGAATTAAAAGGAATGCGATGAAACAGGTTGGAAAATGGACGGGTATTGGAAATTTAGGATTGTAAAGCAAAGTTTCTTAATGAGTGACAAAAGGTGATGAGTCGTATTTTGCTAAGCTCAGAATTGAAACTATCTTTATTTTTTATAGTTATGATTGATCTGCACTTAGGAGTTGGGAAGTGCGTCTAAATTTTGTTATTGTATCGATCTGGAGACGCCACAAATCATGTGGCAGGTGGATGGGTGGCAGATGCAATTCCATTTAAACCGTCACTGTGATCATTTATGTGTAGGAGGGGTCTGCAGATGCTGGTTTACACCGAAGTTAGACACAAAATGCTGGAGTAAACCCACGGGACAGGCAGTACCTCTGGAGAGAAGGAATGCGTGATGTTTCAGGTGGAGACCCTTCTTCAGTCTGAAGAAGTGTCTCGACCCAAAACGTCACCCATTCCTTCGATCCAGAGATGCTGCCTGTCCCGCTGAGTTACTCCAGCATTTTGTGTCTGAAGAAGGGTCTTGACCCATAATGTCTCCCATTCCTTCTCTCCAGAGATGCTGTGATCATTTATTTCTAACATGGAATCGTTTTTTTAATAAATTAACCCCTCCCAGAAAACGATGCGTCTCCAAATATTTCTCCTTGGATATCCATAGTTTTAATCATACCACCCATTGGGGTTGTGACTTTAGTTACGGGGCAATAAGCTCTGCACTTCTGTCTCTAAACCGTTCCACTCGTATGGCTGGGCCATTTATACTCCTGTGCTACAGTTGCACTACTGCCCCCTTGCTTGCAAGGAAGAGCAGTTCTGAGAGTGCCAGTGGGTTCATGTATTCAGATCATTGGTCCCCATCTGGGTCCATCAATCCACAGAGAGTTATGGGTGAGTGGAGAGGTTATAGTGGAAAATTAAGGCTATAATAATATTGGAGTACGTTTGCTGAAAAGTTCATTAAAATGTGAATTTTAAAAGAAATACACTTGGCATGCTACAGATGTCACAGCCATGGAGTTACTCACTGACCCACCCCAAATCACCAGGACAGCCTCAACTTTGTAAAGGTGCAGCCTGTGATGTGATCCGATATATTTTATTGAGTGGGAATGAGTGTTTTGCTCATTCAAAAGGGTTAGGAGCAAATCCTTGTGAAGAAACAAAATAAAATATATAAAAATATATAAACATATAAAATTCTTAAGGGGTTGGAGAGGCTAGATGCGGGAAGATTGTTCCCGATGTTGGGGAAGTCCAGAACCAGGGGTCACAGCTTAAGGATAAGGGAGAAGTCTTTTAGGACCGAGATGAGAAAACATTTCTTCACACAGAGAGTGGTGAGTCTGTGGAATTCTCTGCCACAGAAGGTAGTTGAGGCCAGTTCATTGGCTATATTTAAGAGGGAGTTAGATCTGGCCCTTGTGGCTAAAGGGATCGGGGGTATGGAAAGAAGGCAGGTACAGGTTACTGAGCTGGATGATCAGCCATGATCATATTGAATGGCGGTGCAGGCTCGAAGGGCCGAATGGCCTACTCCTGCACCTATTTTCTATGTTTCTATGTTTCTACTTGTACAAGACACAAAATGCTGGAATAACTCAGCAAGTCAGGCAGCATCCCTGGAGAATGTGGATAGGTGACGTTGTGGATCAGGATCCATCTTTAGTCTGAAGAAGGGTTCCAACCTAAAACGTCACCTATGCACGTTCTCCAGGGATTTCCACTGCTGAGTTACTACAGCAATTTGTGTCTTTCCTTGGTAAACCAGCTTGTTCCAACGATTTACTTCTTGCTTATGGTCTTGCGTAGAAGTTGTGCCTGATAATTCATTAACATTGACATGCGCTGCTGTTTGAACCATTTGGCCATGTCTAATAATGAGCTAGATTTAAAGCAATTCCTCATTCTGCGAACACCTGTGTTTCAATGTTTTCATGGATGAAGCCATCCTCAATAACCCATTGACTTCATTCAATTATTTCCTACCTCTCAACAGCAATAATATTTCTCCTGTGATTGTCGACCACAATTTCACATTGAAGCAAGAGCTTACACAGCAAAAATCAATGGGGTTTTTTTTGCATGCTAATAATGCTTGGCATTACAAACCATGCCTTATTTACTTAAAAAAAAAAAATCATAGGCAAAAGCCATTTGGTTATTAAAACACAGCGTGCAAAAAGAGTGTTTGCCAGACTAATCAATAAAGTAGATGCAATGCTTGTAAATCTCGCCTCTCTCTCCTTTATTTGATCTTATTCGTTCATTCATTCCATCGCGATGAGATATTTTCAAATGACTTCAAAGGAAAATCCAAACAACTATCTCATACTTTCTCCATTTGGAGTTCACAGTTCTCGAAGGAATGATTGCAGGGTATTGTTGAACTGAAGGCTGTTGAACTCAAGGTTGAAGAGCCAGTGGTCTTCTAGCGATTCATTTAATTGACCCTGAAGTGAAACGTGGCCACTTTTTTAACTTGCACCCTTGGTATGCAAGGCTGGCTTCTGGAAATATTAAATAAGAAATCAGTCCTTTGGGTACCATCCTTTTGTAATTATTCTATGCTAATAGGTATATTACTGAACACGCACACACGCAATGCAGAACTATAATGCAGGGTACATAATCAATCAAAATATTTAAGTGTGAATTGCAAGGCATGAAGGAAAAAAATCAGCAGGGCTATGGGAAAAGAGAAGGGAAAAGGATGATATTATTCTTCAAGGAAATGGTGGCAGTTTATGGAATGAATGGTCCATCCAGTACTGTAAACTCTTTATTATTCCATGATTTTAATACATCAGATAATTTAAAGGACACTTGGACTGGTAGATGGGTAGAAAGATTTTGAAGGCTATAGACCAAACATGGATTAATGGGACTAGCTTTAATGAGGCATTTGCCCGGCATAGAAACATAGAAACATAGAAAATAGGTGCAGGAGTAGGCCATTCGGCCCTTCGAGCCTGCACCGCCATTCAATATGATCATGGCTGATCATCCAATTCAGTATCCTGTACCTGCCTTCTCTCCATACTCCCTGATCCCTTTAGCCACAAGGGCCACATCTAACTCCCTCTTAAATATAGCCAATGAACTGGCCTCAACTACCTTCTGTGGCAGAGAATTCCACAGATTCACCACTCTCTGTGTGAAAAAAACTTTCTCATCTCGGTCCTAAATACTTCCCCCTTATCATTAAACTGTGACCCCTTGTTCTGGACTTCCCCAACATCGGGAACAATCTTCCTGCATCTAGCCTGTCCAACCCCTTAAGAATTTTGTAAGTTTCTATAAGATCCCCCCTCAATCTTCTAAATTCCAGCGAGTACAAGCCGAGTCTATCCAGTCTTTCTTCATATGAAAGTCCTGCCATCCCAGGAATCAATCTGGTGAACCTTCTCTGTACTCCCTCTATGGCAAGAATGTCTTTCCTCAGATTAGGAGACCAAAACTGCACGCAATACTCCAGGTGTGGTCTCACCAATGCCCTGTACAACTGCAGCAGAACCTCCCTGCTCCTATACTCAAATCCCCTCGCTATGAATGCCAACATACCATTCGCTTTCTTCACTGCCTGCTGCACCTGCATGCCTACTTTCAGTGACTGGTGTACCACGACACCCAGGTCTCATTGCATCTCCCCTTTTCCTAATCGGCCACCATTCAGATAATAGTCTGCTTTCCTGTTCTTGCCACCAAAGTGGATAACCTCACATTTATCCACATTATCCCCAACATCGGGAACAATCTTCCTGCATCTAGCCTGTCCAACCCCTTAAGAATTTTGTAAGTTTCTATAAGATCCCTACTAGCATGGACTAGTTTGTGCTGAATGGCCTGTTTCCGTGTTATATGACTTTATAACTCCATAATTGGCCAGAATATAAGTTGCACTGATTTATCTATCTGCACAGCAACAATGTATTTTCAATAGAAATTGTCTTTTTAAGTTTCTGTATTAACACCATTGTGGTTAATCTGTAAAATGCTATGCACGATTTGATATTAGTCCTTTCTAGTTTTTTTTACGTTCTCCGTGAAAGTATGCTGATAATTGCCTGAAGAAATTCTTATTACAAAGCTTATTAAAAGACTTCAATCAGCCTTAAAGAACATGAGGTGATTAATTTGAAAAAACCTCAGTAAAACACACAAACGTTTTTTGATGTTGTGCTTGTTAGCCTTTGACTGGTTTAGTGGGTGGAAAATCAGATAGTGCTAATTAAGAATTGAACAATCTAAGCTGCCAATTCACCAGTGGCAGGTATCACAGAAAGGGTGGGTTAACGTGTTGGATGTAAGGATAGAGTCAGGTATTTCTGATCAGCATTTGCAGTTAGTTTAAATCAGAATTGGAGTATTATGTTCAGTTTTGGACACCATGTTATAGGAGAGATGTTGTCAAGCTGGAAAAGGTTCGGAGAAGTTTTATGAGGATGTTGCCAGGACTCAAGGGTTGTGAGCTATAGGAAGAGGTTGTGTAGGTTAGGACTTTATTCCTTGGAGTGCAGGAGGATGAGGGGTGATCTGAAAAAGGTGGACAAGATCATGGGAGGAATAGATCGGGTAAATGCACAGAGTCTTTTGCCCGGACTAGGATAATCAAGAACATAGGTTTAAGATGAGGGGGGAAATATTTAATAGGAACCTGAGGACAACCTTTTTTCCACAGAGGGTGCTGGGTGTTTGGAACGAGTTGCCGGAGGTGGTAGTTGAGGTAGGTGCGATCATAACGTTTATGAGACATTTGGACAGGTATATCAATAGGATAGTTTTCGAGAGTTACTGTGTGGGCCAAGTGCAGGCAGGTGGGACTAGCGTAGATGGTGCATGTTGGTCGGTGTGGGGAAGTTGGGCCGAAGGGCCTGTTTTCATGCTGCATGACTCTATGACTCTAATTAGAGAACAGGCTTTCTTGGATAATTTCCCTGCTCCCCCTTTTAGTGGGATCTTTTATACACCATTTCTACACGAGGGTGTCAGCCCAGGTTATGGCCTATAATTAAATCCTAGAAACATTGAGTTATTTTGTATCAATCAAAATGAAAACAGAGTAGAAACAAGGAACAATATCGGGACTCATCTTCTGAAGAAGGGTCCTGACCCGAAGCATCACCTTCCAGTGTTCTCCAGGGATGCAGTCTGATGCACTGAGTTACTCCAGCATTTTGTGCCTTTCCAAAATGAAAACAGACATGTTCCTGCACTGAGGGAAGTGGCAGCACAGAAACTGTCATTGTGGCTGCGTACAATCATAAATGTAGGGATTAAAGGGCAGGAGCAGGCTCCGCGAGTCCCTTAGGCCTGCTCAACTTTATAATGGGAGTACGGCTGATTTGACTGTGAACTCAACTCTGCATTTCCATCGAGGCACAATAGTCTTTAACCCACATGCCCATCTAGAATCTATCTACCTCTGCTTTCAAAGACTCTGTTCTTTCAGCGACAGAGCTCCAAAGATTCAAAAGAGATATACAAAAAGCTGGAGTAACTCATCGGGACAGGCAGCATCTCTGGAGAGAAGGAATGGGTGACGTTTTGGGTCACCCAGAAGAAGGGGCTCGACCTGAAACGTCACCCATTCCTTCTCTCCAGAGATGCTGCTTGTCCTGCTGAGTTACTCCAGCTTTTTGTGTCTATCTTCGTTTTAAACCAGCATCTGCAGTTCCTTCCTACACATTTCCAAAGATTCAGAACCGTCCGGGAGAAATAACATCTCATCTCTATCTTAAATTGGCAATTGTTTATATTTATACAGCTACTCTCTGCTAAATTCTTCTACATTCACCCTGTCAACACCTCTGGAGGTCTTTCATGTGCCTAGTAGCAGGCTTGTGAGCAAAAATGGAGCATGGCAGCACAGTGGCACAGTGGTAGAGTTGCTGCCTTACAACGCCAGAGACCTGGGTTCAATCCTGACTAAGGGTGCTGGCTGTATGGAGTTTGTACGTTCTCCCCGCGACCTGTGGGAGATTTCTCAGGGATCTCCGGTTTCCACCCATATTCCAAAGATGTACAGGTTTGTAGATTAATTGGCTTGGTATATTTGTAATTGTAAAATCGTCCCTGATGTGTGTAGGATAGTGTAAGTGTGTGGGCATCACTGGTCAGCACAGAGTCAGTGAACTAAACTAAACTAAACTAAACTAAACTAAACTAAACTAAACTAAACTAAACTAAACTAAACTAAACTAAACTAAACTAAACTAAACTAAACTAAACTAAACTAAACTAAACAACTAAACTAAACGGGGATCGCTGGGCGGCACGGACTTGGAGGGCCGAAAAGGCCTGTTTCCGGCTATATATATATGATATGATAAACTAAACAGATGCCTTAAAGAATCATAGATTAGAAAATGAGTAACAGAAAACTGAAGAGTCTGAGGGAAAAGGTGCTTCTTGGACTGCTGAAAGGTGGATACTGGTATGCCCTGGGACATTGCTTTTAGGATGGATATTACTAGGGGTGCAAGCCACAATTTCTACATTTGCAAATGACGCAAAACATTGCAATACTGTGAACTACAATGAGTACGTCTTTGGAATGTGGGAGGAAACCAAAACCCATGTGGTCAAGTGGAGAACGTACACACTCCATACATACAGCACCCATAGTCAGGATCGCACCTGGGTATCATGCACTGTGAGGCAGCAACTCTACCGTTGCGTCTCCATGCCAACCCTAATGCATTGGGCAAGATTGGAAGAGATGCAGATGTCTATCTTACCTGTAAGGGCTGTTTGGGTCCTTGTGTGGGGTGAGAGAGGAGGTGTAAGGGCTGGTTTTACACCTCCTAAGGATGCAGTGGAAAGTGCCTGGAGAGGAGGAGGGATGGGTGGAGAGATATGATGGCTATTTCTCAATTTCTTTTCCTGCACAATCCACCTATCTCTTGATTCCCTTAATATCTAGAAATGTATCCTTCTCCATCTTTGAATGAGCACGAGGACTGAGCCTCCATAGCTCTTCAGTGCAGAAAATTCCAAAGGTGCACCATGCTCAGAGTGAAAACAAAATCTGGTCACCTCAGCCCTAAATAGTTGGAGTTCTTCAGCCAGTGGAAACATCTCTTCCTATTCCTTTACCTTCAAGAGAAGACAGTGCCTTACTAGTCAATTTCACAAATACAGCAAGCCGACCACCCCTGTTTAGTTTAGTTTAGTTTGAGTATAGTTTATTGTCACGTGTACTGAGGTACAGTGAAAATCTTTTGTTGCTCGCTAACCCGTCAGTGGAAAGATAATACATGATTACAATCGAGGCACTCACAGTGTACAGATACATGATAAGGGAATAATGTTTAGTGGCAAGGTAAAGCCAGTAAAGTCTGATCAAAGATCAAAGACCAGTCAAGTAAATTGTTTCCTCAACGCGTTTCCTTTACGTTTGGGTAAAACTGTTCACAATACCCCAGGTGCAGTCACACCAACGTGCTCCACCATTGGCAGTACAGTGGCTCAGCTGGTAGAACTGTCGCCTCACGGTGCCAGAGACCCAGGTTCGATCCTAACCTCGGGCGCTGTCTGTGTGGAGTTTGCACATTCTCCCTGTGAGCACGTGGGTTTCCCCCCGCCTGCTTTGCTTTCCTCCCACATCTCAAAGCCATGCAGTTTTGTAGGTTAATTGACCACTGTAAATTACCCCTGTGTGCAGGGAGTGGATGAGAAAGTGGAATTCCATGAACGGGTGATCAATGGCCTTCGAGGTCTTGGGAAGTAGGGGGGAGGGGCAAGGTCCTTTGCTATTGTCAGTTTTTAATTAATATTTCTGAAAGCTTGGATGATTTGTAATTGATAATTGCCAATTCTTCAGGGTAAACTAAATGCAGTATACCTTTAAGTATTGTGGACCTCATGGTGTGACATTTGATAGATTATTATATCAGACACTGTTATCAGTTGTGGGTTTAGTGTCTTCAATAATGATGTTATGTTAGCATCTCCATCTCTGCGATTTGCCTTTGATGGCAGTGATACCGAGGAATCTACATTCACCACAACAACGTTATATTAAGCATTGATTGGTATATTGTACTACCTTGTCCAGTAAATTGCTTCAAAGATTATCTTGGAGAAAACATTTTCTATTTTGTAAGTTTGTAAAATTGCTCCTTTGCAAAGATCAATAATCATCTGTGAATCCAATGGCTGAGAAAATTAGCGTCAGAAGAAACTGTAGACATGGAGCGTGAAGGAAAATATATAATCTGCTTGAAGGATTCAAAATATCAAGCAGCGTTTGCAGAGGCAAGGATTGAGCCCATTGCTCATGTGAAAGTTGTTTGGACGTCTATTATTTGCAATTATTTTCATGGTCATAAGTCATAGGAACAGAATTAGGCCACCTGGTCCATCGAGTCTACTCACCATTCAATCATGGCTGATCTATCTTTATCTCTCAATCCTATTCTCCTGCCTTCTCCCCGTAACCTTCAACACCATTACTAATCACGAACCTGTAAATCTCTGCTGGAAAAATATCCAACGTCTTGGCCACTACAGCCGTCTGCGGCAAAGAACTCCACAGATCCACCACCACCCGTTCATTGACTAAAGAAGTTCCTCCTCATCTCCATTCTAAAGGTAGGAAAATAACTGCAGATGCTGGTACAAATCGAAGGTATCACAAAATGCTGGAGTAACTCGGCAGGTCAGGCAGCATCTAGGAGAGAGGGAATGGGTGACGTTTCGGGTCGAGACCCTTCTCCAGACTGAAAAAGGGTCTCGACCCGAAACGTCCCTCATTTCCTCTCTCCTAGATGCTGCCTGACCTGCTGAGTTACTCCAACATTTTGTGATACTTTCGATTCTAAAGGTATGTCCTTTTTACCCTTTGTTACTCTTTTACAGTTTGTCCTGGAAGGAAGCTATTCAGCCTTGTGAGTCCCTGCCAGTCTGAGTGCAAATCCATCAGACTCATTTGCCCACATTTCCTGTAGTTTATTCTCTCTTTCCTTACCCATCAACTCCCCACAGTCCTCCTGGCACTCAACAAGATTGGGGATCGTTTGCAACAGCCAGCTCACCTACTGACCAGCGAGTCTCAGGGGTGTGAAGTGAAAGATTTTCCAACGGCAATCCATACAGATAGGGTGAGAATATACAAACTCCACAGATAAAGCATCTGAGGTCTGGATAGATCCCAAGTGCATAAAATCACAAGGGGAACAGGTGGGGTGAATGCACAGAGGCTTTTACCCAGGGTAGGGGAATCAAGAACCAGAGGACATAGGTTAAAGGTGAGCGGGGAAAGATTTAATAGGAACCTGAGGGGCAACTTGTCACACAGAGGGTGGATGGTGTATGGTGTATGAGCTGCCACAGAAGTGCTTATAGGTGCTGTCTGTGTGTGGAGTTTGTACATTCTCCCTGTGACCGTGTGGGTTTTATCCATGTGCTCTGGTTTTCTCCCACATTCCATAGACGTGCAGGTTTGTAGGTTAATTGGCTTCTGGAAGCTGTCCCTAGTATGTAGGATAGAACTAGTGTGCAAGTGACTGCTGGTTGGCGTGGACTCAGTGGGCCAAAGGGCCTGTTTCCACACTGTATCTCTAGACTAAATTAAACTAAACTAAAGGCGGAAGTTGAGGCAGGTTCTCTCACAACATGTAAAAGACATAGGACATGTTCATGGAGGGGGAAGGTTTGGGGAGATATGCAGTGACCAGTGGGGTGCCGCAAGGCTCAGCGCTGGGACCCCAGTTGTTTACAATATACATTAATGATTTAGACGAGGGAATTAAATGTAACATCTCCAAGTTTGCGATGACACAGAGCTGGGTTGCAGTGTGAGCTGCGAGGAGGATGCTATGAGGCTGCAGGGTGACTTAGATGGGTTGGGTGAGTGGGCAGATGCATGGAAGATGCAGTATAATGTGGATAACTGTGAGGTTATCCACTTTGGTGGCAAGAACAGGAAGGCAGATTATTATCTGAATGGTGTCAGATTAGGAGAAGGGGAGTTGCAACGAGACCTGGGTGTGCTTGTACACCTGTCACTGAAAGTAAGCATGCAGGTATAGCAGGCAGTGAAGAAAGCCAATGGCATGTTGGCATTTATTGCGAGAGGATTTGAGTTTAGGAGCAAGGAGGTCCTACTACAGTTGTGCAGGGCCCTGGTGGGACCGCACCTGGAGAATGGCGTGCATTTTGGTCTCCTAATTTGAGGAAGGACGTTATTGCTAATGAGGGAGTACAGTGTAGGTTCACCAGGATAATTCTCGGGATGGCGGGACTGATGTCTGATGAAAGAATGGGTCGACTGGGCTTGTATTCGCTGGAATTTAGAAGGATGAGAGGGGATCTTGTAGAAACATCTAAAATTCTTAGAGGATTGGACAGGGTAGATGCGGGAAAAATGTTCCTGATGTTGGGGGAGTCCAGAACCAGGGGTCACAGTTTAAGAATAAGGGGTAGGCTTTTTACAGTAGGACTGAGATGAGGAAAAACTTTTTCACAAAGGAGAATTGTGAACCTGTGGAATTCTCTGCCACAGAAGGCAGTGGAGGCCAATTCACTGGACGTTTTCAAGAGAGAGTTAGGGCTAAGGGAATCAAGGATTTAGGGGGGAAAAGCTGGAATGGGGTACTGATTTTGGATGATCAGCCATGATCATATTGAATGGCGGTGCTGCCTCGAAGGGCCGAATGGCCTACTCCTGCACCTATTTTCTATGTTTCTATGCGCCATGCTGTTTCTGTGCTGTGTGACTCTATGACTCTAAGTCGCTTAGAGTTTTAAAGCAAGTTCTGATCATTAGGGTGCAATAGGGTGCATCTTTTTCCCAATAACAAGACCACCATAAGAGTTATATATAGTAATGCAAACATGTTCCAAGAACTTTAATCTTAAATGATTCAAAAACTGTCTAAGCAGTGAAGAAGGCACAGCAGAGACTCCACTTCCTGAGGATCCTCAGGAAGACCAACCTGCAGGAGAAGCTAATGATGTCCTTCTATCGCTGCTCCATCGAGAGTGTGCTGGCATACTGTATAACCACATGGTATGCCAGCTGCTCAGAAAAGGACAGGAAGGCCCTTCAGAGGGTCATCACGACGGCCCAGAAGATCATCGGCTGCTCCCTGCCCTCCCTGGAGCACCTTTTCAGCCTACGCTGCCTCAGTAGAGCAGGCAAAATAATAAAAGATCCATCCCACCCCGGCCACCGTCTGTTTGTTCATCTGCCCTCTGGTCGACGTCTCAGGTCGATCAAATCCCGAACAAACAGACTTAAGAACAGTTTTTACCCCAGGGCCATACGAGAACTGAACACTACTTTCTGCACTAGGCAACACTGTTAAAACTTTTGTACTTAATATAATTGTATTTATTTGTTTGTGCATTTATTGCATATATGTTTTTACGCACCGTCAGGATTGGCTATTTTTTAATTTCGTTGTACTCGTTGCAATGACAATAAATGAATATTATTATTATTATTATTATTATTATTATTATTATTATTATTATTATTATTATTATTATTATTATTATTATTATTATTATTATTATTATTATTATTATTATTATTATTATTATTATTATTATTATTATTATGGTAAATTTGATAGCGAAAGTATATAAAATGTCAGCTGCTTGACATTTATCTCTCCCAATTTCTATGCCCACTATTACCGAAGGAGGAAAGAGATGTACGTCACATACTGTAATATGAATCCCATCTGTTTAATACCCTCATCCAAAGTCAAAATTAAGTCCAATCAGTGTCTGTTGCAGAGCAGTTGCAGTGAAATAACTGTCCTTTTCAACAGCATCTCACACAGAATTCAACTAACACCTTCATAATTGATTAAAAATATGACATTGTCCTTTTCAGATATGACCAGGAGAGCCAAGACCTGAAGCAGCTCACATGCCTTCACCTACAACCTGTAGTGGCTCCATCAGCCATTTCCTGCCCTGCATGCAAATGACAGATAGAGGCCATGCCGAAAATAGGTGTTCTCTTTTCAGCACTAGGTCACAGTGATACCTCGGGGAAAGTGGTACAAGGCGCTCGAGAACGTTCCCTGGCAAACATAGATCCTTTCAAGGACACAGGGCTCCTGTAAATCATCCTTGCAGAGGAACTTTGTAGCTAAAAGCCCACAAACTCCCTCTTAAGTTACAGGATCACAATGTCACAGCTTCTGGTGCCTATCGCAAAATAAAAAGCCCGCCTCCACAAGGAGCATTGCAGACAATCAGGCACCTCACGTGGACCCTTAAATAAATGAGCACTTATTTCTGTTGATTTCCATTTGTTAAAATAGATTTCCTATTTAGGCATTAATAAATAGAAACTTTAAAAAAAAAATTATCCGGCTAATATTGAAAAGGAAGTTTCAACTACTTTCAATCTTCCCTTCTTCATGACCGCTTCGTGGCCCAAATAATAAATCAGACATTGCAGGCCGCTGCAGGTACTCCTCCTTTGTGGGGGGGTTGGAGAGAACGTTCTCCTTGGTTAGTGGTCCTTGTTCAGTGAAAATATATCAGCCCGAGCTTCCTCTCTTGAACATGCAGTGAGAAATGAAGACTGCAGATCTGAAGTAAAACTACAGAGATGTAAAGGAGAGGGAAACAGAATTATCACTTGAGGTCTGTGGAAAAGCTACAGGCCTCAGGTGTCACCTTTGTTTCACTTTCCATAAACATTATCAGAGGATAGTGTGGCACGTCGGAAGAGGCCCGAAATAAAGGCGAGAAGCCGGGTATTTCGGGACGTTCTGTTTTATTATTCCTCAGTTATCAGACCGGTCACGTCTGCTGGAATGGCTTCGCGCCCAAAACCTTGTCCTTATATACGTAGTACCGGACCGCCCCCCTGGACTGGTCCATTCCCGTGCCGAGGGGTCGGTAGTGGTATGGCCCGACCCTTGGGAGCCGCCACAGGACTTCCCCCCCAGAACCGGAGGCACGAAGCGCACTGGCGGTCGCACAACCCGACCGGACCGCGTACGGTAATCGGTCGACAGAGGGGCCGGCGGAGGCACAGTTGGAGGGACAGGCGGTGGGACCCGCAAAGGTGGGCGACCTCGTGGCCGAGGCTGGGCCACCCGCACCGGTTGGTCGATGTCTAAGTGGGCTGGCTTCAGGCGATCAATTGACACGGCCTCCGGCCGGCCCCCCATGTCCAAGACAAAGGTTGTCTGTCCGTGCTCCAGCACCCGGTACGGGCCCTCATACAGCCTCTGGAGTGGCGTCCGGTGGGCGTCACGGCGCAGGAACACAAAGGCGCAGTCCCGGAGGGCCGATGGCACGTAAGGGCGGAATGTCACATGGCGGGACGTTGGCACGGGTGCGAGCTTGCCAACTCGCTCTCGGAGGCGCTGTAGGGTGGATGAGGGCGGTTCCTCTCGCCCCGGCAACGAGGGCACGAACTCCCCGGGCACCGTGAGCGGGGACCCGTAGACGAGCTCCGCTGATGATGAAGCCAGGTCCTCCTTGGGCGCAGTCCGGATGCCCAGCAAGACCCATGGTAGCTCGTCCATCCAGTCGGGGCCGGAGAGTCGCGCCTTCAGCTCTGTCTTCAGCTGCCGGTGGAACCTCTCCACCAGGCCGTTTGCCTGCGGGTGATAGGCCGTGGTGTGGTGCAGCCCCACGCCCAACTGGTGGGCCATGGCCGACCACAGCTCAGAGGTGAACTGTGGCCCCCGGTCCGAGGAGATGACCACCGGCACCCCAAAGCGAGCGATCCAGTGCGCGGCCAACGCACGAGCGCATGTAGCTGTGGCTGTGTCGGCCAGCGGTATGGCCTCCGGCCACCGCGTGAAACGGTCCACCACCGCGAGGAGGTGTGTGATGCCCTGGGACGGCGGGAGCGGGCCCACAATGTCCACGTGCAGGTGGTCTAAACACCGGCAGGGTAGACCGATCTCCTGGAGTGGCGCCCGGACGTGGCGTTGGATCTTTGCCGTCTGGCACGGAATGCAGGTGCGGGCCCAGTGGCCAACCTGCTTGCGCAGACCATGCCATATGAACCGCGCAGTTACCAGTGCGGTCGTCGCCCGGATGGATGGGTGAGCCAGCCTGTGGACCACGTCGAACAACCTCCGGCGCCACGTGGCCGGAACGCTGGGGCGCGGCTGACCTGCCGACACATCACACAGTATCGTCGCTGCTCCGAGGGGGACATCCTCAAAGCGGAGGCCAGAGATGGCAGTCCGGTAGGCGGGCATCTACCCATCCGTTAGCTGGGCCTCCGCCAGGGCAGAATAATCAATGCCGGGCGCCATTTCTAAAACGGCATTGATGGCGGGGCGAGACAATGTGTCGGCCACCCGGTTTTCCTTCCCATCGATGAAGCGGATGGAGGTGGTGAACTCCGAGATGTACGCCAAATGGCGCTGCTGTCGGGCGGACCACAGGTCGGAGACCTTTGCCAGGGCGAACGTGAGCGGCTTGTGGTCCGTGTATGCGGCGAACGGGCGGCCCTCCAGGTGGAAAAAACGGGTATCATCTGTTGTGATGCCCCGCAGCTGGAACTGGGCCTCCGCTTGGTAAAACCAAACGCGAGCCCAGGTGGTCCAGAAAGTCGGGAGCTTGATGGTTACCGCGTCGACAGCTGCGGCCTGGTCGGCCTGCGAGCCGGACGGATGGTTGGCTATCCAACGTTTGTCCGTCCTAGTATGAATGGACCGTCGAGGTCACCAATGTGGTGCTTCGGAAGAGGCCCGAAATAAAGGCGAGAAGCCGGGTATTTCGGGACGTTCTGTTTTATTATTCCTCAGTTATCAGACCGGTCACGTCTGCTGGAATGGCTTCGCGCCCAAAACCTTGTCCTTATATACGTAGTACCGGACCGCCCCCCTGGACTGGTCCATTCCCATGCCGAGGGGTCGGTAGTGGTATGGCCCGACCCTTGGGAGCCGCCACAATAGACACAAAAAGCTGGAGTAACTCAGCGGGACAGGCAGCATCTCTGGAGAGAATGAATGGGCGTCGTTTCGGGTCGAGACCCTTCTTCAGACTGACCCGACCCGAAACGTCACCCATTCCTTCTCTCCCGAGATGCTGCCTGACCTGCTGAGTTACTCCAGCATTTTGTGAATAAATACCTTCGATTTGTACCAGCATCTGCAGTTATCTTCTTAGGCAAATGAGAGATATAGACTGTGATGTGGAGAGATAATGGACAATGAAAGAAAGATACGCAAAAAAGTTACAGTGATAAAGGAAGCAGGCCATTTTTAGCTTTTTTGTAGGGTGAAAATGAGAAGCTAGTGCGACTTGGGTGGGGGAGGGATGGAGAGAGAGGGAATGCCGGGGCTACCTGAAGTGAGAGAAATCAATATTCATACCACTGGGCTGTAAGTTGCCCAAGCGAAATATGAGATGCTGTTCCTCCAAATTACGTTTAGCCTCACTCTGACAATGGAGGAGGCTTATCTGAGGTGTTGATATTTCCGGTGTTTCCTCATCTTAACTAAGACCTGAGGAAAGATTGAAAAGACTATGCTGGTTGTCCTTTTGGTAAAACACATCGTAGAGTCACACAACACATACGTAGGCCTTTCAGCACATCATGTCAATGCTGATCATCAATTACCTCTATATATCAAACATATTGACCAGCACTTGTTCCATAGCCTTCTCGGCCTCGGTAATACAAATACTCATCCAAATACTTCTGAAAGAGTGTGGCTACCTGCCTCCATCACCTGCTCAGGCAATGCATTCCAGATTCCAAACACCTTCCAGATGAAAAAAATACTTCCTTAGATTTCTTCTAAAGCTTTGATCTCTTCCCTAACGTTTATGCCCTCGGGTTTTAGATGATTCTTCTGAAGGGAAAAGTTTTTGACTTTCTAAACTATCTATTATCTAAACTATCCAAACGATCTAGGGACAGAGTCTTCCCAGCTGTTATCAGGCAAACTGAACCATCCTACCAACAACTAGAGAGCAGTCCTGAGCTGCAGAAGATGGACACAAAATTGCTGGAGTAACTCAGCAGGACAGGCAGCATCTCTGGAGTGACGTTTCGGCTCGAAACCCTTCTTCACTGAAACATCACCCATTCCTTCTCTCCAGAGAGGCTGCCTGTCCTGCTGAGGTACTCCAGCATTTTGTGTCTATTTTCGGTTTAAACCAGCATCTTCAGTTCCTTCCTACACAGTCTTGAGCTACACTCTATCTCAATCAAGACCCTTGGACTATCTTTAATCAGACTTTACTAGACTTTATCTTGCACTAAACATTATTCCCTTTATCATGTATCTGTACATTGTGGATGGCTTGATTTTAATCATGTATTGTCTTTCTGCTGACTGGTCAGCACGCAACAAAAGCTTTTCACTGTACCTCGCGTACACCTGACAGTAAACTATACTAACTAAAGTATACCACTCGCCCACCTAATCTAAATGTGCTTCAAACAGGAACCAAATGGAACGTCTATTACTAAGATCGATATGTAAAAAGGATGAGGTGCCAAAATTAAAAAGGTTGGGGATGAAATATGTCAGAAGGGTTGTAATAAATTGCATCTCACTTTACCCGACAGCAAGTGTGGTTTCTCATGGTCTCACAAACAGTTAAAGAATCAATTGATTGCTGGTCGCTGTTGGTGAGAGGTCAGCAAGTGGTTAGAACAATGAAATAACTTCTTGGTTTTCTTTGAATATTAATGTTAAGAGGGGCGCATGATGGTGCAGTGGTAGAGTTGCTGCCTTACAGCGCCAGAGACCCAGGTTTGATCTTGACTGTGGGTACTGTTTATATGCTTTTTGTATGTTCTCCCCGTGACAGTGTGGGTTTTCCCTGGATGCTCCAGTTTTCTCCCGCACTCTAAAGACATGTAGGTTAATGGGCTTTGATAAAGATTGTAAATTGTCCTTAGTGTGTAGAATAGTTCTGGTGTACCTGGATCACTGGTCAGCATGAACTTCGTGGGCCGAAGGGCCTGATTCCACACTGTATCTCTAAATTAAATTAAACTAAAAAATCTTTTACACAACAGGACAGTGGTTCAATATCTCAATTTGGTGGTGATACTTGCAAACATTACTCCTCCTTCAGCATTGCACAGAAGTAGTTGTGTGTCTAAATCCTGAAGAAGAGTCTTGACCCAAAACATCACCCATTTCTTCTATCCAGAGATGCTGGCCGTTCCACTGAGTTACTCCAGCATTTTGTGTCTATCTTCAGTGTAAACCAGCATCTGCAGTTCCTTTCTACACCTGAAACACTATCAATGACCAAAACTGCCTCTCGTATGAGACTATGTGAGAAATTCCTTTCATCTGGTCTTTGACTTGTTGCTAATGGCATGTTGGCCATCATAACGAGAGGATTTGAGTATAGGAGTAAAGAGGTTCTTCTACAGTTGTATAGGGCCCTGGTGAGACCACATCTGGAGTATTGTGTACAGTTTTGGTCTCCTAATTTGAGGAAGGACATCCTTGTAATTGAGGCAGTGCTGCTTAGGTTCACGAGATTGATCCTTGGGATGGAGGAAAGATTGAAAAGACTATGCTTGTATTCACTGGAGTTTAGAAGGATGAGAGGGGGTCTTATAGAGACATATAAAATTCTAAAAGGACTGGACAAGCTAGATGCAGGAAAAATGTTCCCAATGTTGGGGGAGTCCAAAACCAGGGACCACAGTCTTAGAATAAAGGGGAGGCCATTTAAAACTGTGAGAAGGAACTTTTTCACCCAGAGAGTCATGAATTTGTGGAATTCTCTGCCACAGAGGGCAGTGGAGGCCAAATCACTGGATGAATTTAAGAGAGAGTTAGACAGAGCTCTGGGGGCTAATGGAATCAAGGGATATGGGGAGAAGTTGGGCACAGGTTACTGATTGTGGATGATCAGCCATGATCACAGTGAATGGCCTCGGGTGCTGGCTCGAAGGGCCGAATGGCCTCCTCCTGCAACTATTTTCTTTGTTTCTATAAGACTATAAGACATAGGAGCAGAATTTGGCCATTCGGCCCATCGAGTCTACTCTTACTCTAAGGCCATTGAGTTTTTGCGGCTTTAATGTATTCAGCTATATTTTGGTATAATGCATAGAGTGCATCTCTCAATGGACAGGGACATTATGTAAGATATGTCCATAATATATTTTGCCCAGTCCTTTCAATTCATGACATTTTGTATCATAAATTATTTACCATCAGAATGCATCGGATGTGTAAATCGAGAAATGGCTCAAATGCAAAAAAAAGACCGTGCACCACTTGTTCAAAGCTGTGATGTGCTCCACATAACTATCTCATCCTCCTCACTGATATTAATCAAAAGTCAAACATTTCTAAATGATTATGTAATCCTAGGAATAATTGAACCAAAGACAATTAAAACTTTAAGCATTCAGGGAAGGTCATCAAAATAATTAATAGGATTTTGTTGTGATGTGGCTTGAGGCAAATTTTGAGACGGTTAAGAAATTAATTGATCTGAGTTCTCACATTATAAAAACTCAAATTTAAACATCTTTAATTTTTGAAGAGACCTCAACCACAGAGTTCAGTTAATATTCTCAATGTGCACAGATGTTTGTTTATGATATTCAATCAATCAAGAAGTTGTATGTTAAATAACTGATTTTTAAAGGAAACACTCCAGTATAAAGTGTGTATATCATATCATATCATATATATACAGCCGGAAACAGGCCTTTTCGGCCCTCCAAGTCCGTGCCGCCCAGCGATCCCCGTACATTAACACTATCCTACACCCACTAGGGACAATTTTTACATTTACCCAGCCAATTAACCTACATACCTGTACGTCTTTGGAGTGTGGGAGGAAACCGAAGATCTCGGAGAAAACCCACGCAGGTCACGGGGAGAACGTACAAACTCCTTACAGTGCAGCACCCGTAGTCAGGATCGAACCTGAGTCTCCGGCGCTGCATTCGCTGTAAAGCAGCAACTCTACCGCTGCGCTACCGTGCCGCGTACCATGATACATGTAAAGGAACAGTGGACACAAAATTCTGGAGTAACTCAGCGGGTCAGGCAGCATCTTGAGATGCTGCCTGACCCGTTGAGTTACTCCAGCATTTTATGTCTACATTCGATTTAAACCAGCATCTGCAGTTGTTTTTCCCCTAAAAGAACAGTGTTTTTCCCCTAAAAGAACTTGTGTTCTGTCAATCTATGTCTGATTCTCTATTAATCCAGCGGGTATGTTTGTATTAATATTTCATTCATGTATTGTAAAGAATCAATATTTTCTGGCAGTCCAGATTTGCAATACTGTGAACTGCATCCACATTGTTGATGCCAATTTTCTGGTGGTCCTGTATTGCTGCTGCGTTTTATATTTTCTGGCATTTGGCTCTGTGAGGCTCATGTTCCCTGAACAGCGTACAGTAATTGAACAGAGTTCAGCTGAGCAACCAACAGAATATTGTAGCTTTGAACCCTGTGGCCTGAAAGAGTGGAACATAATTCCCCAGCTTTAGGAGAACGAGGTAGGATGTTATCAGTGCACGAAGAGTTATATTTGCTGCATGGCAGTTCCTTTGTAAAAAAAAGGTTTCAGTTGAATCCCATTTAGCATCCCCATTTCTGGCTTACAATATAAATTTCCTCACCAAACATACTTAAAAATACTTGTTTCATGGTGTATTGAGAGATGTTGCAAAACTTCACCGCATGGAACGTCATCTGTATATCATATCATCATCGTGTTCCATTCAAAAATAGCTTGGCGCACAGATCCTGGCAGGCTCTGGCGTATATGATCTGGCAGTACACTGAGTCTGCCACAGGCTGTTCAACACATTTTTGTTTGCAGTATTCATTTCGCAAAATCTTGAGAGAATTAATGATGCAGTCACTTCCTTCAGCTCTGAGATCTTTGCTGTAATATCGCTGGCTCGTGAAAGGCCCACAGAGGCTGGATTTGGAACAATCTTTAAGCATTTCTCGATTGATCATAGCAAAATGCTGCAGGTGCAGGAGGTCCGAAATGGACACTGAAAGTGCTCAGGGTGAAAACAGAACCTGCTGTCAACACTCAGCAGGTCAGGCAGCATCTGTAGTGAAATGAACAGCGTTAAAGTTTCAGGTCGATGAATTGCTTTAAGAATTTGCTGATCAAGACATCGTTACTTTTCTTTTTGTTTTCAGAATTTCAGCATCTGTGGAACTTTGCTTTTGTAACACAAGCCCCACTCACGCAGAGCCTGTGGAGAAAGGATCAGAGCTGGTTCAGTTCAATGACCTTTCATCAAAAATGTGAAAAGTTAAAATTAACAGCAGTCTGCGACAGGTGGAATGTAAAAGAGATTAAAGTCACAACAGACATCATGATGCAAGTTATAAAAAAGGGTACTGCACGAACAGGTTAAAGTGGCAATGATGGGTTTAATGGAGGTGCAGGAATAGCGGAATCATTACCTGAAAGAATTGAATCTAATTTAGCAGCGTATCTGGTAGAGTTTAGTTTAGTTTAGAGATACAGCGCGGAAACAGGCCCTTCGGCCCACCGAGTCCGCGCCGACCAGCGATCCCCATATATTAATACTACCCTGCACACACTAGGGACAATTTACACACACACCGAGCCAATTAACCTACAAACCTGTTTAATCACAAAATGCTGGAGTAACTCAGCAGGTCAGGCAGCATCTCAGGAGAGAAGGAATGGGTGACGTTTCGGGTCGAGACCCTTCTTCAGACTTCTTTAACCTACAAACCTGTACATCTTTGATGTGTGGGAGGAAACCCAAGATCTCGGAGAATACCCACGCGGGAGAACGTAAATCTTCGTACAGACAGCACCCATAGTCGGGACCGAACCCGGGTCTCCGGCGCTGCAAGCGCTGCAAGGCAGCAACTCTACCGCTGCGCCACCATGGCCGCTGCTGCCTCACATCGCCAGAATCCCAGGTTCAATCATGACCTCGGGTGCTTTGTGTGTGGAGTTTACATGTTCTCCCTGTGACTGTGTGGGTGTCCTCCAGTGCTCCGGTTTCCTCCCACATCCCAGACGTGAGAATTTGTAGGTCAATTGGCCCTGGTTAGGCAGGGAGTGTGGGAGAAAGTCTGATACCGTAGAACTAATGCCAATGGGAGATCGATGGTTGCCAAGGACTCGATCGGCTGAAGGGTCTGTTGCCATAATGCATCTTTTAATCAATCAATTTTGCAAGGTGAAATGTCACAGTTGAAACTGATTGCCATTTTCCACAGAAAATTGGTAAAAACCTACTTAGAACATAGAACAGCACAGCATAGGAACAGGCCCACAATGTACATGACATGATGCTAAGTTAAACTAATCTCTTTTGCCTGCATGTGATTCATAGACCTGCATTCCCTGCACATCCTATGCCTATCTGAAAGCCAAATGTGGAAACGTCACAGGAATAAGCGAGAAGTGGACTCAGTTACATGGATCCATAAGTAATATTCATCTGTACCTTGTGCGTTGAAGGTGGGATTTGCTTAATAGCCATTTCTACACTTGTAGAAGTGCTGATCTTCCACAGCTTTGATATCCAGCAAAAAACAAATAAAGATCTTAATGCACCATAAGTAGTATAAGAAGATAACTGCAGATGCTGGTTCAAATCGAAGGTATTTATTCACAAAATGCTGGAGTAACTCAGCAGGTCAGGCAGCATCTCGGGAGAGAAGGAATGGGTGACGTTTCACCCGAAACGTCACCCATTCCTTCTCTCCCGAGATGCTGCCTGACCTGCTGAGTTACTCCAGCATTTTGTGAATTAATGTACCATAAAATGGGAAAGCAATTTCCAGCAATAATATTTTCATTAGTTGCCCACCACTGAATGTTCTTACATTTACCTTCAATTCATGAGACTGACTTGGCAGGGATAATATATATTTTCACTCAAATGGAGTCCAAATTAAATAAAGGCCTTTATATGGATATAATTAAAAAATGATTATGGACAGAATGCTTGTGAAGTTTTCATTTAGGTATACTCAAGAGTTTGAAAGAATGCACAGGTGCATTTAAGGAATATCGGATCGTACAGAAGAGTTTGACGTAGTCTGTAGAAAAACTGACAATGTGCAGGATAAACAGGAGAACAGTCATCTAGTCAAAGCCACATAGAATAATCCAAGGATTTTTCTTTAAGTTTATTTATTTTTCTTGTCTCTCAGGTCATTTGTCATGTTTGATGCTAGTGTCATTCACCGACAATCCTTCTCATATGCCTCGACCATATGGCATCTTAGTTTACTATAAGAATATATCATTTCACTTTCGCACAAAGGGTGGTGGGTGTATGAAACAAGCTGCCAGAGGAGGTAGTTGAGGTTGGGAGTATCCAACATTTAAGAACCAGTTAGACAGGTACATGAATAGGACAGGTTTGGATGTGGACCAAACGCGGGCAGGTGGGACTAGTGTAGCTGGGACATGTTGGCTGGTGTGGGCAAGTTGGGCTGAAGGGCCTGTTTCTACACTGTATCGCCCGATAACTGTATGACTTTATTTAATCATAATTTCTTGTTGATGGCATTAATTCTGCATTTAAAATTCAATGTGGACAAATACCTTCTGCCCTCATGTTCCTGATTTTGGTCTGTCACTGACTAACAGGGCTGTGACACTGGCTGCTTCAAAAACAGATTAGCCGGATTAGCAGTTAAGGTTCCAGTGACCGGGAACCAGGCCGAAGGCTCAGCAGATCGCGGGGCCGCCGGAAGGCTCGTTGGTTGGCGGGGCCCACCTGAAGGCTTGCCAGCGGGCAGCGGGACCGGGAACCAGCCCGAAGGATCGGAGGACGGCAAAACAGGGAGGGAGCTGTAGTTGCCGGACGCAGGGAGGCTGAACCGGGGTGATGCCTCCAGCGCCTTTAAGGTCGGCTGCAGGAGACAGCACCGGGACACAAAGATGGCCGGACAAGGTGAGGGACATCGGGTCGCGGGAACTGCTCCAGTGCATCGGGGGTGGGGGCTGACTTGACTTTGTACTTTGGAAATGGCACCAACACATAGCGGCGCCTCCATGTGTAATATATGCAAAAGGAATTTCACTGTGCTGTTGCATACGTGACAAATAAAGCACAATTGAACCATTGAACCATTGAAGCACCAATGCTTTGGACCAAGAAGTGGGAGGCGGGATTGGCCCAAGGCTGCAGATACTTCCAGTGTGCCATAACAATAGACAATAGGTGCAAGAGGAGGCCATTCGGCCCTTTCAATGTGATCATGGCTGATCATTCTCAATCAGTACCCCGTTCCTGCCTTCTCCCCATACCCCCTGACTCTGCTATCCTTAAGAGCTCTATCCAGCTCTCTCTTGAATGCATTCAGAGAATTGGCCTCCACTGCCTTCTGAGGCAGAGAATTCCACAGATTCAGAACTCTCTGACTGAAAAAGATTTTCCTCATCTCAGTTCTAAATGGCCTACCCCTTATTCTTAAACTGTGGCCCCTTGAATCATAACGTTCAATGATTAATGATTCAGCGCATCCTTAAACTTGACCCTGTCCCGCTCTTGGGCGTTTGGTTGAGTAAAGTGGTTTGTAAGAATGTCCACATCTTCTCAAGACTGTTACATCATGTTCAATTGCTAGAACCTGCTATACTTCTTTCGATGTTCCCTGCTGAGATTACAATGTTAAAACCCTCTTCCCCTTCTTAATTTCAGACTTTGTAATTCACACACAGTTTGTGATCTCCCTAAGTAGCAGTTAAGATTGTTGCATCTTTATTACTCGTGTTAATGCAATCATTCTGTACACGAGCTATATCATAGTGGGTCAATGACCTTCTGCCTGCAATTTATGCTGTCAGCATGTGAAGTCACATTGCACGGTAGCGCAGCGGTAGAGTTGCTGCTTTACAGCGAATGCAGCGCCGGAGACTCAGGTTCGATCCTGACTACGGGTGCTGCACTGTAAGGAGTTTGTACGTTCTCCCCGTGACCTGCGTGGGTTTTCTCCGAGATCTTCGGTTTCCTCCCACACTCCAAAGACGTACAGGTATGTTGGTTAATTGGCTGGGTAAATGTAAAAATTGTCCTGTAGGATAGTGTTAATGTATGGGGATCGCTGGGCGGCACGGACTTGGAGGGCCGAAAAGGCCTGTTTCCGGCTGTATATATATGATGATATGATGATGATGAATTTACTTTTTTTTGCGTCCGCTCTTGTCATTTTAGCCATCGTTTCTTTTCTATTTCATTTTCAGGGACTGGATATTTCTGGCAAGGCCAATGTTTATTGACCATCCTGAATTGGCTGTGAGCCATGTTTTTTGAACAACTGTTGTCTTTCCACTGAAGGTACTCCCACAATGTCACAGGACGTTTCAGGCTTTCGACTCGATGAGAATGAAGAACTGGTGATATATTTCCAAGAGCGGATCCTAGATGGGAACCTGCAGATAGTGGGATTTCAATTTGCCATCCGCCCGTGCTTATCCTGGTAGTAATGAACATGGGACTGGTCTCTGAATTGCCCTTGTAGCCCTGGTGCAGCTAGCCTGGTTGTCGTTTCTGGTCAATGGTGGGATATTGATGGTGGGGGAGTCAGCAAAGCTAATAAATATTGATTGGCGAGGGTAGGACGTTAGACTTTCTCTTCTTTGAAATGACCACTTCATGGCACGACGGTAGTTAAGATTTTTTAGTTCAGAGATACAGTGCGGAAACAGGCCCTTCAGCCCACAGAGTCCGTGCCTACCAGCGATCCCTGTACACTAACACTGTCCTACACACTAGGGGCAATTTACACTCGTTACCGAAGCCAATTAACATACAAACCTGCATGTCTTTGGAGTGTGGGAGGAAACCAGAGCACCAGGGGAAACCCATGTGGTCACGAGGTGAACGTACCAACTCTATAGACAATAGACAATAGACAATAGGTGCAGGAGGAGGCCATTCGAGCCAGCACCGCCGTTCAATGTGATCATGGCTGATCATTCTCAATCAATATTCCGTTCCTGCCTTCTCCTCATACCCCCTGACTCCGCTATCCTTAAGAGCTCTATCTAGCTCTCTCTTGAATGCATTCAGAGAATTGGCCTCCACTGCCTTCTGAGGCAGAGAATTCCACAGATTCACAACGCTCTGACTGAAAACGTTTTTCCTCATCTCAGTTCTAAATGGCCGACCCCTTATTCTTAAACTGTGGCCCCTTGTTCTGGACTCCCCCAACATTGGGAACATGTTTCCTGCCTCTAACGTGTCCAACCCCTTAATAATCTTATACGTTTCGATAAGATCTCCTCTCATCCTTCTAAATTCCAGTGTATACAGAAGGCAGCCGTAGTCAGGATTGGCCCGGGTCTCTCGCGCTGTAAGGCAGTAACTCTACCGCTGCACCACCGTGCTGCCCCAATGGTACTTACAGTTTATAAGACGGTGCGAAGAAAATCGAAGCAGGAATTGTCCAAATGATCCACTAAGCCTACGCCACTGTTCAATAAGACCATGCCTTCACTCCACTCTCTACCCAACCTTATATCCTTTGATTCCCTGCGCGTACAAAAATATATCAATATCGGCCCCCTACACAATCAATATTTGAGCATCCAATAGTGAGGCCCACCGCAAATTGGAGGAACAGCATCTCATATTTCGCTTGGGCAGCTTACACCCCAGCGGTAGGAACATTGATTTCTCTAACTTCCGATAGTTCCTCCGTCCTTCTCTTTCCCCTCCACCTTCCCAGTTCTCCCACTAGTCTTCCTGTCTCCCACTACATCCTATCTTTGACTCGCCCCCTCCCCTCACATCAGTCTGAAGAAGGGTCTCGACCCGAAACGTCACCCATTCCTTCTCTCCTGAGATGCTGCCTGACCCGCTGAGTTACTCCAGCATTTTGTGATACCTTCGATTTGTACCAGCATCTGCAGTTATTTTCCTGCACAACTTGCTGCTTTGACCATCCATAGACTTCGATGGTGGATACTACCAAAGATTCACAGTCCTCTCAGTACAATGTTTCTTCTCATCACCAATTTAAATGTCTGGCTCCTAATTGTTGACCTTGACCCCCTTGTTCTGTTCTTAAGTCTAAGGAAGCAGCCTCTTAGCATTTAACCTGTGATTCCTCACAGAGCCTTTGTTATCGCAATGAGATCAACTTCATTCTTCTAAATAGTGAGTGGAGGCCAATCTCACTCAATCTTACTTCAATCTTACTTCAGTTTAGTTCGGCCCACCAAGTCCGCGCCGACCAGCGGACACTAGGGACAATTGACAGAAGCATATTAACCTACAAACCTTTTGGGGCGTGGTGGGGAGGGGGGGGGGGGGGGAGAAACCAGAGCACCCGGGGGAAACCCACTGGTCACAGGGAGAATGCCCAGACTCCATACAGACAGCACCCGTAGTCAGGATGGAACCCGGGCCTCTGCCGCTGTATGGCAGCAACTCAACCGGGAGATCAATCTCAACCCAGGAGCAACAAATAATCTGCTGGAGGAACTCCATGAGTTGAGTCGCATCTGTGCAGGCAAATGGACAGTCGAGGTTTCACGTCGAGACTCTTCATCTGGACTGGAGGAGGCCTTATTATTATTATTATTATCTATCATAGATATTATATTATATTTGGGGGACGAATTTCTTTAAAGTTTCTTACCATTTAAAAAAAAAAACCTGTGATTGAATTATTTCAAAATGCAAGCAGGATGGCGGCTGGCTGAAGGGACAATGACCAATGATCAGCTGGTCACTTGTACGTGCTGCGGAAAGGTTTGGAGCTCCTGTCACAAACAAACTGGTGAGCCTTGGGATGATGATTCCGCTGTGGAGAGCCTTGCCCGTCAGCTGGGGGTCTGGTGTGGATCAGATGATTGTGCCCAAGAAAGAGGTTGGCCCAGCGGCGCTTGCGGTAGAGTTGCTGCCTTACAGCGCCAGAGACCCGGGTTCGATCCTGACTAGGGGTGTGCTGTCTGTACGGAGTTTGTACGTTCTCCTTGTACAAACCTGCGTGGGTATTCTCCAGGTGCTCCGGTTTCCTCCCACACTCCAAAGACATACAGGTTTGTAGGTTAATTGGCTCCGATAAAATCGTAAATTATCTCCAGTGTGTAGGATAGTGCTAGTATACGGAGTGGTCACTGGTTGGTGCGGACTTGATGGGCTGAAGGGCATGTTTCTGCGGTGTATCTCTATAGTCTCAAGCCCAAAGGCTGTGCTCCCACTGGTATATGACCAGGCAACGACCAGCTCGAAGGGCCGAATGGCCTCCTCCTGCACCTATTGTCTATTGTCTATTGTCTAACTCACCAGTCATTGGAGGTTTTAGCATAATGTGTGAAAAACCTCTGTATACCTGAAAGCAGAGAGGTCTAAGATGAGGGAATATCTGGTCGGAAGATTAATTTGGAACCACTGAATGTCTATAGAAGAACTTGACACAATGGCGCAGCGGGTAGAGCTGCTGCCCCCACATCGCCAGAGACCCGGGCGTGATCCCAACCTCGGGTGCTGTGTGTGTGGAGTTTGCACGTTCTCTCTGTGATCACGTGGGTTTCCTCTGGATTCTCCAGTTTCCTGCCCACACCCCAAAGACGTGCAGATTTGTAGGTTTAATGGCCTCTGTAAATGTGCGCTGAGGGTGTTAGGAGTGGATGGGAAAGTGGGATAACGTTGAACCAGTGTGAACGGGTGATCGATGGTCAGCATGGACTTGGTACTCCAAATGGCCTGTTTCCATGCTGTGTCTCTAAACTAAGCTAAACTAATATTGATGTCTGTGGGCTGATATAGATTTATGTCATTTTTGGAGCAAGCTACTCGAAAGAAGCAGCACGATATGTAAATGATTTATGAATAGCACTCAGAAGTTGGTTAAGTAATGAAATGCGCTATGAAGATAAAGCTGGCTGATTGCTGCTAAAGTGAAGCAGATTTAAACGTCACATATTGGGGAAAAACACAGTTTGCCAGACCAACAATTTCAATCCAATCCACCAACGTGGAGGAAGAAACATAGAAAATAGGTGCAGGAGTAGGCCATTCGGCCCTTCAAGCCAGCACCGCCATTCAATATGATCATGGGTGATCATCTAAAATCAGTACCCCATTCCTGGTTTCTCCCCATATCCCTTGATTCCATTAGCCATAAGAGCTATATCTAACTCTCTCTTGAATACATCCAGTGAATTGGCCTCCACTACCTTCGGTGGGAGAGAATGCCACAGATTCACATCTCTCGGCCTATCCTAAATGGCCTACCCTTTATTCTTAAACTGTGACCCCTGGTTCTGGACTCCCCCAACATCGGGAACATTTTTCCTGCATCTAGCCTACCCAATCCCTTAAGAATTTTAAATGTTTCTGTAAGATCCCCTCTCATCCTTCTAAATGCCAGTAAATATAAATAAGCCTAGTCAATCCATTCTATGAAACAGAGAATAATTTAAAGCACTGATTGATTCCACACTCTGCCCCCTCAAACATGGAAGAAGCTGGCTTGAGGCAAGTAGTCTTCATCAAGCAGAATGGTAGATGTGGGTGCACTGTAATTCGTAGCACAGAGACCCAGCTGGCTGCCTAGTGTAATCCCATAGAAAGCCAGCAAGTGTCTCCAATAAGGGAGCCACTTAAAAGAAAGAGGAGACGAGATGCTACACATCTGAGATGGCACTCAAATATCCAATGAGGCACCAATGCAATGTGCCAACTTCCCACATCACAGAGCAAATTCCCACTTACCTCTGCATGACCTGAACATTGAGCTAAGCATTGCAATTGTCTTAGTTCTTCTTGCCAAGAGGCCAATATGACATGCCAAGAAATTGCATAAAAGGTTCATATGGGAATGATTAATGGGCACTTAGAGTCATAGAGTTATGCAGCATGGAAACAGGCCCTTCGGCCCAACTTGCCCACACCTGCCTGCGTTTGGCCCGTATCCCTCTAAACCCATCCTATCCATGTACCTGTCCAATTGTTTCTTTAACATTGCTGACTGGTTAGCACGCAACAAAAAGCTTTTCCCAGTACCTTGGTGCACCTGACAATAAACTGCACTGAACTGACCATTGCAATAGTCCCTTCCTTAACTACCTCCTGGGGCAGCTCGTTCCAAACACCCACCTTATTTGGCATTATTAGTGTAAGAACTGATGCTACTCTATTGACCAAGGACATGGAGGACAATGAGGTCAGAGTGGGGAATACCAATATGCAGGGGCAGTTTGAGATCAAGAAGGAGGTGATGTTGGGGCTCTTGAAGAGCAATAGGGTTAATAAATCCCCAGGCTGATGTGATCTATCCCAGGCTATTGAGAGAGACAAGAGAGGAGATTGCATTGGCCTTGAAGATCTTTGCATCTTCTCCAGCCACAGGCAAGGTCCTGAAGGACTAGAGAGTAGAAAATGTTGCTTCCTTTGTTTAAGAAAGGAAGTAGAGATAATCCAGGGAGTTACTGAGTCCCATATCAGTGGTAGGGAGGCTTTTGGAGAGGATTCCTTGGAAGAGGATTTACTCACACCTGCCATGAAATGGGTTAATTAGGGACAGTCAGCATAGCTGTGTTTGCAGCAGGTCATGTCTTACAAACTTGGCTGAGTATTTTTTATTTATAATTGTAATTGAAATTGATTTTATCAGCCAAGTATGAAAACAAAGCAAGTAAATCATACGAGGAATTTGATTTGCCATACAGTCATACCAAAAGAGCAACAAAACACGCAACCACATAAAAAGTTAACATAAACATCCACCACAGCGGCTCCCCCACATTCCTCTGTGATGGAAGGCAATAAAGTCTTATCTTCTTTCCTCCTTTTCTCCCGCGGTCGGGGCAGTCGAACCATCCGCAGTCGGGGCGATTGAAGCTCCCGCAGCCGGCGATCGAAGCTCCCACATCGGGACGATCGAAGCTCCTGTGGCTTGGAGCTCCCGAAGCCGGTCCCTAAACAGGGACCGCAAGCTCCACGATGTTAAAGTCCGCAGGCTCCCGCGGTTGGAGCTTCCGAGGTCGATCCCTGGCAAAGGGACCGCCAGCTCCACGATGGTAAACCCGCAGGCTCCCGCGGTTGGAGCTCCCAAGGTCGATCCCCAGCAAGAGGCTGCTAGCTCCATGATGTTAGGCCGCAGTGCGGACGGAGATACGATAATGAAAAAGTCGCATCTCCGTCGAGGAAAGAGGTAAAAAAAGTTTCCCCCAGCCCCCCCCCCTCCATCCCCCACATAATACAAAACTAACGATACACTGAAACAACATTTAACTACAGACTAAAAACAACAATGAGAGAAAGGGACAAGACAGACTGTTGGCGAGGCAGCCAATGAACGGCGCCACCCAGTGGAATTGATTAGGGTAGGGCAGTGGATGTTGTCTACATGGATAACATTTGACAAAGTCTTTCATGGTAGGGATGATCCAGAAGATTAAGATGTACAGGATCTTTAGTGACTTGATTATTTGGATTCAGAACTGGTTTACTTAAAGAACACAAGGGGTTGTGGTGGAAGGGTATTATTCCGGTTGGAGGTCTGTGAACTGTGGTTTCTGCAGGGATCTGTGCTGGGGCTTCTGTTGTTTGTGTTGTAAATGAAAGACTTGGATGTAAGTGGAGATGGGTTGATTAGCGAGTTTGCAGATGACATCAAAATTGGTGGAGTTACCGAGAGTGAAGGTGGCTGTCAAAGCATACAGTGGGATATAGATTAGCTACATAAATGGCGGAGAAATGGCAAATGTATTTTAACCTGTGTTGGCATGAGGTGTTGCACCTAGGGAGGTCAAATGTAAGGGGAAAGTATGCAGCATTATCTTATCAGCATTGATATGCAGAGTGATATTGGGGTCCGAGTTCACAACTCCCTGAAAGGCACAACACAAGCACAACACAAGGTGAACTTATGCTTACAGTGTGCTTATACACTATTACAGTATTGATTATAAGTATCTGGAAGTCATGTTGCAGTTTTATAAATCTTTGGTTAGGCCACATTTGGAGTGTTGCGTGCAGTTCTGGTCACCGTGACAGGAAGGCCTGGAGAGGACGTGGGGGCTTGGGAGAGAATGTAGAAGTGGTTTCCCAGGATGCTGCCTGGATTGAAGGGCATTAGCTACAGGACAAGGTGAACAATCTTGGATTGCTTTCTCTGGAGCGCCGGTGGCTGAGGGGAAACTGTATAGAAGTCTATAAAATGATGAGAGGCATAGGTGGGGTTGGCAGTCAGAACCTTTTCCTCAGAGACCAGAGAGCATAGCTTTAATGTCAGAGGGGTAAAGCTTAAAGGAGACTAGACCAAGTGGACCTATTGGGCCTAAACCTCTCCTGCATTGGTGCAGCACCCTCTCCTCCCCCCCTCCCCCCTCCACTCCCCTCTCCTGCCCTCCCCCCTCCCCCCTCCCCAACTCCCCCCCTCCCCCACCTCCCCCCTCCCCTCTCCCATTCCCCTCCCCTCCCCCGCACCCTCTCCCTCCTCCTCCCTCCCTCCCTCCTCCCCTCCCCCTCCCCCCCTCCAACCCCCTCCACCTCCCCTCTCCCTCACCTCCCCCTCCCCCCTTTCCCTCCCCCCACTCCATCCCCCTCAACCTCCCTTATCTTCCTCCACCCTCCCTCCCTCCCTCCCTCCCTCCCTTCCCCCCTCCCTCCCTAGGAGATAGATTTAAACTTTAAAATGTGAATAACTAAAAATATAACACCGATTTCAATGAAACTTCTTCCATTAGCACCAAAAGGACGACGGTGAGTAAGGTGGGCATAAAATTGTCGCGCTATCGTGACAATTGGCTGTAGTTCAGGAACAAACAAACAAACAAATGAGAGTTTTAGCATATAGATGTGCGAGGGCAAGTTTTTTACGCAGTGAATTATGGTGGTGGAGGCAGATATGATTGTGGCATTCAAGAGGCTTTTACATAGGTACATGGATATGCAGGTTCCGAGAAACATGGATCATGTTTAGCATGGAAATGGCGGGCTAAAGAGTCTATTCCTGTGCAGCACCGTTCTATGTTCTAACATTCTATGCCTGGGAGCTACCTGGAATTAGTGTGTGCTGCGTTTCTTCAGCGCTACCTTGGATTTGCCATTCTGCTCAATAAACTGAACACCAGGCTGGTCTCCTACAGAGCAGACCAGGAGACAACTGGAGCCAAGCCTTAATTATGTCAAGGATGCAGCAGTAGATTTATAGAGTCATAGAGTCACAGCAGGCAGTGAAGAAAGCCAATGGAATGTTGGCCTTCATATCAAGAGGAGTTGAGTATAGGAGCAAAGAGGTCCTTCTGCAGTTGTACTGGGCCCTGGTGAGACTGCACCTGGAGTACTGTGTGCAGTTTTGGTCTCCAAATTTAAGGAAGGATATTCTTGCTATTGAGGGCGTGCAGCGTAGGTTTACTAGGTTAATTCCCGGAATGGCGGGACTATCATATGTTGAAAGACTGGAGCGACTAGACTTGTATACACTGGAATTTAGAAGGATGAGAGGAGATCTTATCGAAATGTATAAGATTATTAAGGGGTTGGACACGTTAGAGGCAGGAAACATGTTCCCAATGTTGGGGGAGTCCAGAACAAGGGGCCACAGTTTAAGAATAAGGGGTAGGCCATTTAGAACGGAGATGAGGAAAAACTTTTTCAGTCAGAGAGTTGTGAATCTGTGGAATTCTCTGCCTCAGAAGGCAGTGGAGGCCAATTCTCTGAATGCATTTAAGAGAGAGCTAGATAGAGCTCTTAAGGATAGCGGAGTCAGGGGGTATGGGGAGAAGGCAGGAACGGGGTACTGATTGAGAATGATCAGCCATGATCACATTGAATGGTGGTGCTGGCTCGAAGGGCCGAATGGCCTCCTCCTGCACCTATTGTCTATTGTCTTTTGTCTATTGTCTATAGAGTGATACAGCGTGGAAACAGGATGTTCCACCCATCTCGCCCACATGGGCCAACATTTCCCAGCTACACTAGTCCCACCTGCATGCGTTTGGTCCACATCCCTCCAAACCTGTCCTATCCATGTACCTGTCTAACTGTTTCTTAAACATTGGGATAGTCCCAGCCTCAACTACCTCCTCTGGCGACTTGTTCCATACACCCACCACCCTTTGTGTGAAAAAGTTACCCCTCATATTCCTATTAAATCTTTTCCCCTTCACATTAAACCTATGTCCTTGCTGCCTTACAGCGCCAGAGACACAGGTTTGATCCTGACTACGGGTGCCGCCTGTACGGAGTTTGGACGTTCTCCCCGTGACCGCGTGGGTTTTCCCCGGGAGCCCTAGTTTCCTCCCGCACTACAAAGACGTACAACTTTGTAGGTTAATTGGCTGCGGTAAAGATTATAAATTGTCCCTAGTGCGCAGAATAGTGCTAATGTACGGGGATGATAGGTTGGCACGGATTAAGTGGGCTGAAGGGCCTGTTTCCATGCTGCATTTCTGAACTAAACTAATTGCCAGGTCGAGGACTCGTTCGGCATTGATGTTTCAGTGAGTTTATATATAGAGGCTGAATGCATAGCGTAGGAGTTGCAGTCTGAAATAGCTTTAAATAAACTATCGAACAGCATAGTCAACGTACCTAGTATTATCTAACTGAAAGAGATGAGCAGTTGTTTGAAGAAAAAGTTCCAATTTAATGGTCACAGCAAGGGTTGTTGAAATGACAGCTATCAGCTTTGGCCAACGTGTGGATCTGAGTGAATGACATTTATGGGGGTTGGCTGCACTGGTGAAATAGTATAACCTCACACTCCTGACTTTATGCTTCACTGGTCCCAGAGCAAAAGAAGCCCTGCTTCTTTTTAAAAGATTTTTTAGATTTAGAGATACAGCACGGAAACAGGCCCTTCGGCCCACCGAGTCTGCGCCGCCCAGCGATCCCCGCACATTAACACTATCCTACACACACTAGGGACAATTTTTACATTTACCCAGTCAATTAACCTACATACCTGTACGTCTTGGAGTGTGGGAGGAAACTGAAGATCTCAGAGAAAACCCACGCAGGTCACGGGGAGAACGTACAAACTCCGTACAGACGGCTCCCTTAGTCAGGATCGAACCTGAGTCTCTGGCGCTGCGTTCGCTGTAAGGCAGCAACTCTACCGCTGCGCCACCGTGCCGCCTGCTTATTCATGGTTATGTGCAAGTCTAGATCTCTGTGTCTCAGCAGACAATGGCTAACGTGAAGAGTAAATGGGCAGAAATATTTACTTTTCCCCCCCCCAATATTACTAAAGAAAGGTGAGCTAATAACGTTCCCACCTGATGTCTGAGATGCTCAACACCACACGATGGAACTGAAAGGACCAGTTCTGCTGGAGACAACGCAGAGATTCTTTAGTCTTATTGAACAACTACCTAGAACCTGAGAATGAAAAACTGAACAGAGCAGAAAATGTTGGGGATGCTGAAATAAACCAGGCATTTTTGGAAATGTCTACTGGTCAGAGGCCACAGCTGTGGTGAGAGAAGCAGAGATTGACTTTTCAGGTTAATAATCTTCCATTAGAAATGAAAAAAAAAAAATCCCAAAGAGCCAAACTTTAAGAGAGAAATTGGAGTGCTGTCAACAATGATCACTGCTCCTCCCTGACTCATGACTGCAAATCAAATGTGCCAGATATCCTAACCAGAAATTCTATGTGATAAATGAAAAAAATTCGAAATCCTAATTAAGAGAGGATTATATCACAAAAAAAAACTGTTTGTCTAATTTGTGATTTAATATTTCATGCTAACTGGCGAGAGTGCTTTGTACTCTGGCAATTAAATACATCTAGAAGGCAGGGCTAAACCATAAGGATTTCTTAGTTGAGTTTAGTTTATTATTGTCCCATGTACTGGGTGACAGTGAAAAGCTTTTGTTGCACGCTATCCAGTCAGTGAAAAGGCTACACATGATCACATTACAATCAAGCCGCCCACTGTATACAGATGCAGGATACAGGGAATAATGTACAGTGCAAGATAAAGTCCAGTAACGTCCCATTAAAGATAGTCCAAAGGTCTCCCATGAGGTAGATAGTGGTGAAGACCGCTCTCTAGTTGGCGATACGATGGTTTAGTTTCCTGGTAACTGCTGGAAAGAAACTGTCGCTGAATCTGGCCTTGATTTGACATGAATTATGCACTGTACACTGTCAACACAGTGAGCTATCTCTAGCGCGGTTGGTAATCATTGGTGCCTTCACACCTCCTAAGGTAGGAGGCCACGGGTTTAAGAGCCATTCCTAGAGACTTGGACACATGGTCTAGAGGGCGCTTTTGAGAAGGAATTGCCCTAAGATTTGCCTTTAGGATCAGAAGTAAACCATGATCTCATCTGACAACTCCGGGGGATGGATAATAACTCGGGACATTACTTGACAATGTTTCTCTCCAACGGTAATAAGCAGAACAACTTTAAGACAAAGGCATGTCTAACTGCCATGAACTTTGATGCAGCACAGGTTGTTATATCATGCAAAGTGACATTTATTTTGTTATGTTCAACGGCAGCACCATGGCGCAGCGGTAGAATTGCTACCTCACAGCACCAGAGACCCAGGTTTGATCCTGACTACGGATGCTGCTTGCACGGAGTTTGTATGCTTCCCCTGTGACAGCGTGGGTTTTCTCCGGGTTCGCCGGTCTCCTCCCACACTCCAAAGGTTTGTAGGTTAATTGTCTTCTGTAAATCACCGCTAGTGTGTCGGATCGAACTCGTGTACAGGTAATTGTTGGTCAGCACGGACCCGGTGGGCCGAAGGGCCTGTTTCCATGTGTATCTCTAAAACTAAAAACTAAAAACCTCGTACCACTAGTGAGGAGAGTTAGGTTATGTATCAAAGAATTTAAGGTTAGATGGTGTTCAGCATGGATGTTTGAAGATCACACTCTTGAAGATGTAATGGAAGCTCAACCAATTTTATATCCATTGAAGATGCAGGCAAAGGAATGATTAATGTTCATCGGGATTCGTTCTCCCATGGAAACTTATCTGTAAAATCATCACCATGACTTTTCAGGCTACAATGGACAAAGTACTATCATAGTGATGTTTGCACTTGTGGGACAGTCCAGGACCAGAAGGCACAACCTCAGAATGAAAGGATATACCTTTAGGAAGGAGATGAGGAGGAATTTCTTCAGTCAAACGGTGATGAATCTGTGGAATTTATTGCCAAAGATGACTGTAGAGGCCAAGTCATTGGGTATTTTAAAGCAGAGATTGATAGGTTCTTGATTAGTAAGAGTGTCAAAGATTGTGGGAAGAAGGCAGGAGAATGGGGTTGAGAGGGAAAGATAGATCAGGTTTGAATGAAGGGTGGACTGGACGATGGGCAAATGGCCTAATTCTGCTCCTATGACTTATGAACTTAAGAGAACATATGAATAATTACATATACCAAAGCAAAGAATCTTGGAATACTAGAAGTATTCATGTAACTATATGTATATATATATAAAACCTAATTGCGGCTGCCTTACAGCACCAGAGACCCGGGTTTGATCCTGACTACGGGTGTTGGCTGTACAGAGTTTGCATGTTTCCTCCGTGACAACATGGGTTTTCTCCGGGATCTCCGGTTTCCTCCCACACTCCAAAGACGTGCAGGTTTGTAGGGTGATTGGCTTCTGTAAATTGTGGGTTGTCCCTAGTAGGTGTAGGTTAGTGTTGATGTGCGGGGATGATAGGATGTGCGGGGACCGCTGGTCGGTGCGGACTTGGTGGGCCAAAGGGCCTGATTCTGCGCTGTACCTCTAAACTAAACTAAACTAAGCCATAGTTGAAAAGTACATTTGTGCAGAAAGAAATACTGGGCTGAAAATCGGTGCAAATGGATTGCAACTAGCCAAAGAAAAAATGGAATCAATGGTGAAGGCAAGATATACTGAATCCAATTTCAAACTTGCATCAATTCTAAGCATGGAAAAATAACTTAACATCCATCATTGGAAAATGTTAGAAGCTAATATTAACGATGTTACAGCAGGGCATTTGTCAAGACAAAGTCAACGTAGTTTTGTAAATGGACAATTGTGCTTAATCAATCTATTCAAATTTTTTATAAAAGCACCAAATGGCGTAGGAAAAAAAGGAACTGTTGAATGTAATATGCTTGGATAATGGACGTTTTTTGAGTGGTTTAGTTTTAGTTTAGATATACAGCTAGGAAACAGGCCCTTCGGCCCACCGAGTCCGCACCGACCAGCGATCCCCACACATTAACACTATCCTACACACACGAGGGACAATTTACACACATACACCAAACTAATTAACCTACATACCTGTACGTCTTTGGAGTGTGGGAGGAAACTGAAGATCTCGGAGAAACCCCACGCAGGTCACGGGGAGAACGTACAAACTCCGCACAGACAGCACCCGTAGTCGGGATCGAACCGGGGTCTCCGGCGCTGCAAGCGCTATAAGGCAGCAACGCTACCGCTGCGCCACTGTGGTTGCCCAGTTGTTGGGGGAAAAAAAAACCTCATTGAGTAGGGGATGACATCTCGTTCTGGAATAAATATTGGCTGGGTGGCAGGAAACAAGAGAGTAAGGTAAATGATCTTTTTAGTGTTGGCAAGATGTAATGAGCAGTGTGCCACAGGAACTGGTCCTGGGACCTTAATGTCTTACAATTTATATAAATGATCTGACCAAAGGGACGATGGTATGGTTGCTAAATCTGATGATGATGCAAGTTAAGGCAGGACATTAATTCGTGAGGAAGACATTGGAAACGACAAACAGACATTGATAGGTGAGTGGAGTGGACAAAGACCAAGTGCAGCATAATGTGCGAAAATGAAGTTGTGTTCATTTGGCAGGAAAGGTAAAACCAAAGAAGCATTCATCTAAAAGTACAGAGGATTTTAGGCATCTTAGTGCATGACTCACAAAAAGACCAGTGCGTGGATACTGTAAGTAATTAGAAAAGTTAGCAGAATGACATCACTTACATTGAGGAGAATTAAATGTCAAAGTAAGGAGGCCATGCTTTTAGTTATTCAGGACATTGGTGAGTCCTCGGCACGGGCGGCACTGTGGCGCAATGGTAGAGTTGCTGCCTTACAGCGCCAGAGATACGGGTTTGATCCTGACTGTGGGTGCTTGTCTGTACGGAGTTTACATGTTCTCCCTGTGATTGTGTGGGTTATCCCCGAGATCTTCAGTTTCCTCCCACACTCCAAAGACATACAGATTTGTAGGTTAATTGGCTTTGTATAAGTGTAATTTGTCTCTAGTGTGTGTAGGATAGTGTCAATGTGCTGGGATCGCTGGTCGGTGTAGATTCGGTGGGCCGAAGGGCCAGGTTCCGTGCTGTATCTCTAAACTAAACTAAAAAGCTAAACTAAACCTGATCTGGAGTATCATGTACCACACGGGTCTCCTTATTTAAGGAAGGGTGTCAATGTATTGGAACTGGTTGAGGGAATATTTACCAGCCAAATATCCGGAACGGGTGCAGAAGGATTCTGACACGAAACGTTGCCTATCCATGTCTTCCAGAGATGCTGCCTGACCTGCTGAGTTACTCCGGTACATTATGTTCTATAGAAGATAGACACAAAGTGCTGAAGTAACTCAACGGGTCAGGCAGCATCTCTGGAGAAAAAGGATGGGTGACGTTTCGTGTTGGGACCGTTCTTCAGTCTGCTAGTTTGTGTTCTACATCTGGAATGGGTGGGCTGTCTGTTGTGAAGAGGTTGGACAGGCTTGGCTTGTTTCCACTGGTGTCTTAAAAGGTGAGAGGGGACTTTCAATCGATTGAATCGGTTGAAAAATACAGCATGGAAACAGGCCCATCAGCCCACCGAGTCCACGGTTCACACTAGTTCTATGTTATCCCACTTTCTCATCCATTCCCTACACACCAAGGGCAAATTACAAAGGACAAAAATCCTGCCTATTCGTATCCAATCAAACCTGCAAACACGCATGTCTTTGGGATGTGGTGGGGGGGTGGAGAGAGAGGAACTGGAGCACTTGGAAGAACCCACGTGTTCACAGGTGGAACATGCAAACTCCACACAGATAGCACCAGAGGATGGGATCGAACTCGGTCTCTCTGGCACAGTGAAGGAACAGCTCTACCAGCTGTCTCTCTGTACTGCCCAACTGCGCTCGACTGAAACATGTAGAATGCTAAGATTTCTTGATAGGGTGTGGTGGATGTGAAGAGCATGTTCCCTTTTGTGAAAATCCAGAACATTTCAAAATCCTGGAGTAAATCAGCGGGTCAGGCTGAATCTCTGGGGAAAAGGAATAGGTGACGTTTCGGTTCAGAACCCTTCTTCAGGCCTTCAGGTCAACTCTTCCTTTTCTCCAGACCTGACTCTATGAATCTATCCAGGTTCTGAATATCAGATTTTTTTGATTGATCGATTGAAAGATACAACTTGGAAACAGGCCCTTCGGCCCAGCAAGTCCATGCCAACCCATTCGCACCAATTCTATCTTACCCCACCTTTGCATCAGTCTGAAGGGTCTCGACCTGAAACATCACCTATTCCTTCTTTCCAGAGATGCTGCCTGACCTGCTGAGTTACTCCAGCATGTTGTGTCTACCACCTTTGCATCCACTCCCTACATAGTAGGGGCAATTTATAGGGGCCAAATAACCTCCAAACCTCTGCAGTTCCTTCCAACACATTAAAAATGATGTCCATTTAATTGCGAGTTGAGGTAAATATTTTTTCTTTCAGAGGGTGGGGAATCTTTGAAACACACTTCCGTTAAGGATGATGGATATAGATTTTTTGACTATTTCTAAGACAGAGGTAGACAGATTCTTGATAAGCAAAGGGGTGAGATAATTCCATTGAAAAGCTGGAATTCAAAGCATGATTTACAGTGTGATCTGTCATGATTTTACACAATAGTCTTTTCAGCCTTTTAGCTAACTCCAGCTCCTAACTTAAATATTCTTATGTCCATATGTAATACCTGTTAGATCTTTGCTAGAACTTACAACAGTTCAGACGTCTGTTGCATTTGTTGCTGAAAACGTATGAGGACCAAAATTATTCCTCGTATCAAAGGGATGAATCAATTCAAACAATATTGGTGCAGCTGGTAGACGTGCAGCCTTACGGCACCAGAGACTCGGGTTCATTCCTGGATCCATATGCTGTCTGTATGCACGTTATCCCTGTAACTGCATAGGTGACCTGGTTTCCCTCCATATCTCAAAGATGTGCGAGTTTGGAGGTTAATTGGCCTCTGTAAATTGCCCCCTGGTGTGTATGGAGCGGATGTAAAAATGGGGTAAGTTAGAACTAGTATGAATGGGTTGGTGTAGACTTGCTGGGCCAGAAGGGCCTGTTTTCAAGCTGTATACATGCATTGAAGTGAAACAAAATGGTAATCCTCTTCTCTCTCATATACTATTTCAGGATGGAGTAGAAGGAGTACAGAGGAACCATTCAATATCTATACCGAACCGATTCCCATTCATCAAAGCAGCAGCACTTTTTAATACAAAGTATATAACCTTCACAAATGTACAGGCCACGTAAAGTCCTGATCACTCACTGAACAGCACGTTCCTCTAAAGCTGCCCCCCCTTTGGCTTCAAGCCTATTTCACACATTGTGAAATTTGTCATCTGACACACCACTCCATTAGAATTAGAGTTCCAGGAAGCCATTCACACACTTTGCCTTCAGGCCACGAGGAATAATTTGATTGCTTCTCCCCCTGTAATTCATTTGGACGAGGTGCTCTTACATGTGAAAGGAAGTGAAGTAATGACTCCAAATAGAAAAACCTAATTTGATCTTTGTGGGAAGACATAATGCGCTGGAGTGACTCCAGGCACAGCGGCAGAGTTGCTGCCTGACTGCGCCAGAGACACGGGTTCCATCCTGACTACAGGTCTGTGCGGAGTTTGCAGATTCCCCCCGTGACCTGCGTGGTTTTCTTCGAGATCTTCGGTTTCCTCCCACACTCCAAAGACGTACAGGTTTGTATGTTAATTGGCTCGGTATAAAAGTAAATTGTCCCTAGTATGTGTAGGATAGTGTTAATGTGCGGGGATCGCTGGTCAGTGCGGACTCGGTGTGCCGAAGGGTCTGTTTCCGCGTTGTATCTCTAGACTAAACTAAATTCAGCGTGTCAGGCAGCATCTCTGGAGAACATCGATAGTTGATGTTTTGGGTCGGGCCCCATCTTCCGACTGATTGCAGGGGGCGGGGGTGGGATATAAAGCTGGAGGAGAGGAGGGGCGCGACAACGCGTGGCCGATATTAATGGGTGAACACAGTTGAGGAGGTTTTGAGAAGCAGGTAGTTGTATAAAGTCCAGAGATGAAAAAACTGGTGTGAGCCGGAAGGATAAAGATTTGCAAATTGTGAAGCTCGAGGATAGAAAAGTTGCAAATTGTGAAGCTGGTGGAAGGAATACAGGTGGAAGGGGAGAGGGAGGGAAGATACCTGTGCAAGGTCAGCCAGGGTTCATGTGGGGGGGGGGGGGGTGCGGAGGGTGGGTTTGGAGGAGAAAGAGGAGGGGGAAGAGGTGTATTAGTCAACGTTACCTACAATTGGATAACTCAATGTTCATACTGTTGGTTTGTAAGCTACCCAGACGGCTTATGAGGTGCTGTTCCTCCAGTTTGCGTGTGGCCTCACTCTGACTCTCACAATGGAGGAGGTCACTATAGGAATGGGAAGGGGAGTTAAAATGGTTATCAACCGGGAGATCCAGAAGTCCATGACGGACCGAGCGCAAGTTTCCAACAAAACAGTCGCCTAGTCTACACTTAGTGTCTCCGATGTACAGGAGGCCACATCGGGAATGCCAAGTGCAGTAGATGATGTTAGAGGAGGTGCATGTGAACCTTGGTCTCACCTGGAAGGACCACTGGGGTCGCTGTATGGAGGGGAGGTAGGAGGTATAGGGACAGGTGTTACATCTCCTGTGGTTGCAGGGGACAGTACCTGGGGAGGGGATGGCTTGGGTGGGAAGGAACAAGAGAACCATGGAGTTGCGGAATGTTGGGGGAGTCCAGAACCAGGGGCCACAGTTTAAGAATAAGGGGTAGGCCATTTAGAACAGAGATGAGGAAAACCTTTTTCAGTCAGAGAGTTGTAAATCTGTGGAGGCCAATTCTCTGAATGGGGGCCAATTCTCTGAATACTTTCAAGAGAGAGCTAGATAGAGCTCTTAAGGGTAGCGGAGTCAGGGGGGTATGGGGAGAAGGCAGGAATGGGGTACTGATCGAAAATGATCAGCCATGATCATATTGAATGGTGGTGCTTCCTCGAAGGGCCAAATGGCCTACTCCTGCACCTATTGTCTATTGACTATTGTCTATTGCTGGATCATCCCTGACATCTGCTTTGCAACCCCCTGTCATGGGAATCAGAGCATAGTTACAGTTGAGCAGCAGATCTCTGCGGAACTATTGACTCTAGGAAGGTAGCATCTGCCTTTCAAAGTCTCCTTGTCCTCGTCAAGGATATTCTTCATCTCTCGTTGGCACAAGCTATTGCACATATCGCTCAAAGTGTTATTATTGCTCAGTGCGATCTTTCAGTGGCCACGCGTTCTATTCTGCACACAAAATGTAGCTTTATTGCAGAACTACACTTTGTGAGTGGAGCAGAGTGTGACTCTGCGAATGCAAAGGTTTAGGTTTATTGTTACCACGTGTATTGAGGCGCAGTGAAAAGCTTTGTTTTGCTCACGTTCCAGCGAGATCAGACAATGCTCCACATGAATACAATCAAGCCCAACTCAAGTACAACAGGTGGAGCAAATCAAAAGACACAGAATGCAGAATGTGGTTCTCAGCTTTGCAGTGCAACAGTTCATCATCATCATCATCATCATATATATATAGCCGGAAACAGGCCTTTTCGGCCCACCAAGTCCGTGCCGCCCAGCGATCCCCGTACATTAACACTATCCTACACCCACTAGGGACAATTTTTACATTTACCCAGCCAATTAACCTACATACCTGTACGTCTTTGGAGTGTGGGAGGAAACCGAAGATCTCGGAGAAAACCCACGCAGGTCACGGCGAGAACGTACAAACTCCTTACAGTGCAGCACCCGTAGTCAGGATCGAACCTGAGTCTCCGGCTCTGCATTCGCTGTAAAGCAGCAACTCTACCGCTGCGCTACCGTGCCGCCCTAGTTCCAGAGACAAAGATCAATGTCCGCAATGGGGTAGAGGTGAATCGGACAGTACCCTAGCTCATGGAAGGACCATTCAGAAGCCGGATTACAGAGGGGAAGAAGCTGTCCCTAAGTGTTGTGGTGCGAGTTTTAACACTTCTGTATCTTCTGCCAGACGGGAAGGGGAGAAGAAGGTTTGACCGGGATTGGAAAGATCTTTTATTATGTCGGCTGTTTTCTTGAGGCAGTGCTAAGTGTAGATGGTGTCGGTGGTGAGGAGGCTGGTCTGTATCGTGGACTGGGCTGTATCTCAACTGTCTGTAATCTATTGTGGTCTTGGACCGAGCTGCATCCAAATCAAGCTGTGATGCATGCTGGGAGTATGCTTTCCCTGGTGCAATGATAAAAAATTGCAAGAGTCATTGGAGACATGCCAAATTCCTCAAGTCTCCTGAGGGAGTAGATGCATTGGTGCAGCTTCTTGGTTGGAGCTTCAGTGTGGGTGGTCCACAGCAGATTGTTGGTAATATTCACGCCAAGGAACTTGAAGCTCTCAACCATTTCCACTGTGGCACCATTCATGCTGACTGGGACACGTACTCTACCACGCTTCCTGAAGTCAATAACTAACTCCTTTCTCTTGTTCACAGCGAGGAAGAAGTTGTTGTCCTGACAACATGTTACTAGGTCCTCAATCTCCTTCATGTACTCTGTCTAATAATTGTTTGAGGGCCCGTTCCAGTGGTGTCACCTGCAAACTTGTAGATGGACTTAGATCTGAATTTGGCCGCACGGTTGTGAGTGTACAGGGAGTATAGAAAGGGATATATCCTTGTGGGGCTCCGGTGTTGAGAGTTATTGGTGAGGAGGTATTGTTACCTATCCTCACTGATTGTGATCTGTGGGTCAGAAAGTTGATGATCCAGAGGCAGAGGGAGGTGCTGATTCCTTTAGAGATGAGTTTGGATAGGATTGTGGTGTTCAAGGCAGACTATAGGTGGTAAATAGCTGCCCATTGTAGGTGTCCTTGTGGTTTAGGTGTTCCAGAGATGAGTGCAGGGTCAAGGAGATGGCATCTGCTGTGGACCTGCCGCTATGGTGAGCAAACTGCAGTGGACCAAGGCTGGCTGGGAGGCTGGAGTTAATGTGTTCAATCACCAGTCTCTCGTGATGGTAGATGTCTGAGCCACTGGAAGGTGCACTGCTTTTCTTTGGCACCGGGATGCTAGTGGTCTTCTTAAAGCTGGTGGGGGACCTCAGAATGGAGTCGTGAGAGGTTAGAAAATATCTATGATCATCTCTGGCAGCTGGTCCATGCAGGCCCTGAGCACATGGCCAGGGATGTTGCTCTCTGCGGATTCACTCTCGGGAAGGCCGATCTTGCGATCTTTGTGACCAGTGGAATAAGCCATGCAATCACCTTCTAAACATGAAGCTGACACCGTAACCATTGGCACAGGCGTATCTTGGACTGATGAGGCGGGTAATGTTTCTCCACCGATCTTCTGTTCAAAATGAGCGTAGAATGAATTGAGCTCATCGGGGATGGAGCAGTTGTTGCTGTTTATACTGCCTGACTTTGCTTTGTAGCCCGTTACAGTATCCAAGCCTTGCCACAATCTACAGGTGTCTGTGTTGTTGCCTCGGGACGACTACCAGCAGATTGCTTTGGGCAGCAGCTGCCATCATAATGTAGCTGATATTTTGCTTCTTAAGATCACATTGCATGTTTAACAATAATGTCTCGGGATGGATCTGATTTTTTAAAATCTCTAATAGTCGTTCCATGTTAATGGGATCATCTTTTAATTTTCCAAACTCAAAGGATGTAAAGATGGTCCAAACAAGCCATCCTAGGTATTTAATTCATTTAACTTATTTAAAGAAAATTAAAAGATGATCCCATTAACATGAAACTCTTTGAAGCACTTCCTTCTGGAAGGCGACTCCGGACTGTCAAAGCAGCCACAGCCAGACATAAAAACAGCTTTTTTCCCCACGAGTGGTAGTTCTACTCAATAACCAAAGTCTGTAGTCTCTTTTTTGCTCTGGTTTATTTTCACCCACATGTTTAGACCGTAATGGTGTATCCTTATTGTTTTGATGTGTTTATGCTTTATTCTTAATTGTTAACTGTATGTTTGTGTTGTCATTTGTGAGCGGAGCACCATGCCATTCCTTGTATCTGCATACTTGGCCAATAAACTTATTCATTCATTCATTCATTCATTCATTCATTCATTCATTCATTCATTCATTCATTCATTCATTCATTCATTCGTTCATTCATTATTTCTGTTAGATCTGTGTTGATCTCCCTCCTAAACTGAAGCAGAATCCAAACTGAAAGAAAGGTTTCAAATTTTGTAACTCTTTGGGAGATATTAAGTTGGCGCAACGGTAGAGTTGCTGTCTTGCAGCACCGTAGACCCGGGTTCGATCCTGACTACGGGTGCTGTATGTGCGGAGTTTGCACGTTCGTCCTGTGGCCATGTGGGTTTTCTCTGGGTGCTCCGGTCTCCTCCCATGTTCCAAAGATGTGCAGGTTTGTAGGTTAATTAGCTTCTGTAAATTGTGTGTAGGATAGAACTGGTGTATGGGTGATCGTTGGTCAGCGCAGATTCGGTGGGCCGAAGGGCCTGTTTCCTCACTGTACCTCTAACACCACAATTAAATTCAATATCAGCTACATAATGACGGGAACTGCTGTTCAGAAAGCTGGTAATCTTTTTTCCTTAAGTTTTAATTGTGGTGTTACAGGTACAGTGAGGATAGTCTGTGGGACACTAAAGAGGAAGATAGTAGTTGAACATTGCTCTCTGGTTGTGGTAGGATGATTCAGTTGCCTGATAACAGCTGGGAAGATACTGTCCCTGACTCTGTAGGTGTGCGTTTTCACACTTCTGTACCTTTTGCCTGATGGGAGATCGGAGAAGAGGGAGTGGCCAGGGTGCGACATCCTTGATTATGCTGCTGACCTTGCCGAGGAAGCGAGAGATATAGATGGAGTCAGTGGAAGGGATGTTGGTTTGTGATGGTCTGGGCTGCGTCCACAATTCGCTGCAATTTCTTGCGGTCTTGGATGGAGCTGTTCTCCAAGAGGGCTCTTGGATTGTTTTGTACCTTCTTACTCCAAGGAATAATGGTCTGCATACATGTTGCTCCACACTTGACACCAGTGGAATAAGCCGTGCGATCACTGTCTAAACATGCGGCTGACGTAAGACCACAGGCAATGGACAGTGTTGTTCTGAGAATAGTTTCCTGGTGGCGGTGTTTAATATCCTGCTTCCTACTCCTTCTTCATGTTTACAACATACAGCAGCTATTAGCATGCTGGCACTTTGCAGACAGGGATGAACCTCTCGTACCAAGGATAAACTGAGGCTGGTACACTGTTTCCAACCGTGACAGTGAGGGTGAGGTTTAGATGAGAATAGACACACGTTAACATAGACCATGGACCTGCCAGCGACACACTCTGTCCTCCCTAGTCTGCCCATAATTGCAGTCTAATTGCGGGGGTGATAATAGGTATTAACCCCTTCATTTCTTCCCTGTGCACTGTCCATGTTATTGATCTCTCTATGATGAAATACTTTGAGAATGTTTGTATCTGAGCGGTGTTGGTTGGGGAAGGATGGTGGAAGTATAAGGAGGGGTGAGGCAATACTATGGAGCGATGTTATTGTTCAATCTGACAGGAGGAGGTAAAACATTGTGGGGATTAAACTGGATGCTAGTAATCAGGGCGGGAATGATGCCACCCGATGCTCGATACAGGGAAATTGGAAAACCCGAGCTTGGAATATTATTTTAGCAACACCGAGTACATCATTCAACTTTCAGTTTAGTTTATTGTCATATGTACCGAAGGGCTTTTGTTGCGTGCTAACCAGTCAGCAGAAAGACAATACATGACGTCAATCTGGCCATTTACTGTGTATACAAACATGTTAAGGGAATAAAGTTCAGTGCAAGGTCGAGCCAGCAAAGTCCGATCAAGGGTAGTCCGAGGGTCACCAAAGAGGTAGATAGTAGTTCAGCACTGCTCTCTGGTTGTGGTAGGATGATTCAGTTGCCTGATAACAGCCGGGAATAAACTGTCCCTGAATCCACAAAGTTTGTTGAACTCCTCTGACAAGCCTTTGGAAAAATCCCTGCCATCGTGCAGGTAGAGGACATGTTTCCTCGTGCCTACTTCCCCCATGAAGAACATACAGTAAGCGGATTTATTCACAAAATGCTGGAGTAACTCAGCAGGTCAGGCGGCATCTCGGGAGAGAAGGAATGGGTGACGTTTTGGGTCGAGACCCTTCTTCAGTCTGAAGAAGGGTCTCGACCCGAAACGTCACCCATTCCTTCTCTCCCGAGATGCTGCCTGACCTGCTGAGTTACTCCAGCATTTTGTGAATAAATCGATTTGTACCAGCATCTGCAGTTATTTTCTTATACAGTAAGCGGACTCTTGAATTTACAACAGACTGTAAGGAATGCAGGAGAAAATTTACCTTGTACATGGTCAGAGTATGAAACTACCTACTAGATGACGTTGTGAAGGGAAACAGCACTGATACATTTAATGGGGAGTTAGATAAGTACAAGGAGCAAAAAACAGTGAGACATGTTGATAGGGTTACATCAATGAATGTGTGAAGTATGGACATGTTGGATTGAATTGTGTCCTTACTTTCTGATGCTTCTTTAAAAAATATGCAGTGGCTTCTGAGAAATTGAGGCGTTTACAAAAAATTCCCATTGCCTTCTCTTTATTTGGTGAAAGCTGCCTTTAAAGCAGAGTCAGGAGCATGTGATGTTATTTTTTCCTCCACTATCCCACCATGCCCAAAATTGGGCAGTCTTCCTGCCACAAATACACAGCTTGGAGATTTATAGTTTTTATTTCCTTCCTAATTCTCATTATAGCCAATGTTCCTTCTGCAAAATTTCTTTAAGAAATCTCTGTTTCTTTCCACTGAAAATTCATTAAGCGTAAACAAAATTGCCTACTCAATTTTATTCCAAGGGGGATATGCTTATTGTAAATCAGCAAGGAACTTTATTGATGCTCCGGCGTTAATCAAAGAGGGACTCCAAATTTAGCAGAAAACGTCTGAAACAGCATCCTGGGCTGGATTTAGAAATCCATTAACATATAATCAATCACCTCCAGTCTGAATCAGAGGCTCCGATACTTACTGTAACAAGAACATTGTAGGCTGCATTGTCAAAATTGAGTCTACTCAGAAAATAAATGCAGTCCAAAGTGGGTTCAGTTGCAGAGATTTACCTTGGGAGGATGTTGTTTCTGCTTTCCTGTATCAGGTTATTTGAATTGCTTTCTGTGGCTTTGAACAGCAAATATCATAATCATAGGTTCTATCAAACAAGCTGTTTCATTTCTATTCCAATGAGCCATGTCTGATATGAGTGGGTAGCTTTAACATTTTGTCTTGTTACAAATAATACATAGAACATTTAAAATAAAATGTCAGCTAATTTTCTTTCTGAAGGGATAGATACAGAACATTATCAGTGTGCCAAATCAGCTCTTATACTAATGTGAAGTTCCCATGCAAATATTTAATCTTTGCTGTACAGAATTCTTCTACTTTGGTGATTCATCCACATCGAGTTTAACTTGCATCCTCTCCAGTTCTATGGTTTCTGAGGAGGCTGATGAATGTGTGTTTTTGGAGACTGCAGGCAAATGATAAGGACACCTACTGGAGCAGAACTCGGGGCCTTGAGATATATGGAGAGGTTGGAATGGCTGGGACTTTATTCCTTAGAACACAGGAGACCAAGGGATGAACTTATAGAGGTGTATAAAATATTGAGGGGAATGGATAGGATGAATGCATAGGGCCTTTTAACCAGAGTTTAGTAATCAGAGGATGTATGTTTGCGGGTGGATGGGACGTAGCTAGGGTTGCCAATGGTCCCATATTAGCTGGGACATCCCATATTTTGGGCTAAATTGGTTTGTCCCATATGGGACCGCCCTTGTCCCGTATTAGGCCTGGACGGCGCTGTAGGCCCGGACATTGTAGGCCCGGACACTGTAGACCCAGACACTGTAAGCCCGGACACTGTAGGCCCGGACACTGTAGGCCCTGGGGCCCAGGCGCCGCCTAACAGAGGTTGCATAGCAACCCGCCTCCCGGCCCGGGCGGCCGCCATTGGTGGAGCGGGAGCACATGGCCGCTGGCTGGGTGAGGTCACGTGGGGGGCAGTGACGACACCTTTGTCTCTTATTTCGGAGTGAGGAAGTTGGCATCCCTAGACGTAGCCCATGAGGCTTCTTGGCCGGCATGGACAAATTGGGCTGAAAGGCCTGTTTCTGTGCCGTATGATGCTATGATTTTCTGACTGAGTCTAATTAGGGCCTCAATGCTGGGGATATTGGCTTGATATAGAACATTAACCTTGGTTTGTGTATCCTGCCACTTTATTTGTAGGACGTTGCAGAGACAACGTTGGTGGTATATCTCCGGTGCTTTGCAGAGCCTGCAGTAGGTAGTCGATGACTCAAAAAAGCGCATGAGTGTAGGAGACACAGCTGCCCTATAGACCATGGGTTTTGTGCTGAGGTTTGCATTGCACGTGACTAAAGTTCCTTTCTACCTCCCTTAGAACCTCAGTCAATACCTTCAGTTCCTGAGGCCTTTTTTTTGTCAATTGACTTGAAGCTTTTTTGGCATCCTATTAACTAGGAGTAATGATAAGGCAGGACTGCACAATTTGGTATTGGGTAGAGTCAAGGGGTCTCAAGTTAAGGATAGAGCTTTAGTTAAGGAATATTTGAAGTTCTCCACCAGCGGCCCCAATCAAAGATACTAGAGGAGCAAGATGGACCACTCAGTTGAAATCGCTTATACTGAAGTGTAGTACGCAAAGGAGCATAACATCCGCCATTTTAGTAGGCAAAATCCGCCGTTCGCTCTGCCTCTCGCAGTGTAATCAGTGTTTTGGAGGAACAGTATGTGTGATGATACCATTAAAATGCAGAATATATCTCATCTATCAACTCACAGATTTTTGTTATTTTTATTTTAAAATGTTTCTACAAGTTTCTGCCTACTAAAATGGCGCCATGACGTACTACGGTTTTTAGAGTCGAGTGGTCTATCTTACTCCTCTAGTATCTTTGGCCCCAATTGCCTCTTTGTCTCTGATACGTTCTTGGTTTTCAGGGCTGGGGTTCATTCTTCTTTGGGCCTTAGCTGACCACAGCATGTTCTGGTTATGAGCTTCCTCCTGTATTTTCTTTCACCTTCTCAGCCTATCCTTCAGTTCCTGTCTCTCTCATATGCTTCTCCTGAGATGTACCTGTGCTGTTCACCTTGATGACTGCAAGGGACAGTAATCTCTTAATATTGGTTGCCACCCACCTTGAGGATCTACATTCACATTTGGATTTAAAAAATGATTGCCTCTTGTTTAATAATCAACTTAATTTTAATATATTTGTTAGGGATTTCAAATGCGGAAAGGCACTAGGGTAATACGTACAGGCTTGATAAACTTTGAAATATGAATTTGCTCAATATATGTAAGCTGATAATTCAAATTTAATTAGCACCGAGTCGTGCCTTTGCTATGTATTTAAAATTGCTAAGTTAGAAACATTCTTCTTACTTTTGAAGTATGCTTCGCAAGATAAAAGAATAGTTTATCTACTTCATTGCAAGAAATGGAGCATGGGCATTGATGTTTAATGGCGTGCTTCTGCTTATACTCTCCATCGCTCCCAGAGACAGTGTACGAGGAATGGGGTCTTCATGCCGTTCAAGCTCGCTCTGCCACATAGTAGGATTGTGGTTGTCCTCAATCCACTCCTGCATGATTCTCATTGTCCATTGTTCCCCTCCAGTCCAAAACCTTGGGTGGCACAGTGGCGCAGCTGGTAGGACCAGAGACCAAAGTTAGACCCTGTTCTTGGATACTGTCTGTGTTAAACGACTATTGACTATTGACATTCTCCTTGGGTTTCCTCTGGGTGCTCTGGTTTCCTCCCACATCCAAAAGACATGCAGGTGTGTTGGTTAATTGGCCTCTGTATAATCGCCCCCTAGTGTGGAGGGAGTGGGTGAGAAAGTGAGATAACATAGAACTAGTGTGAGCGGGTGATCGATGGTCTGCGTGGATTTGGTAGGCTACAGGCTTGTTTCCATGCTGTAACTCTAAAACTAAAACTAAAATCTACCTATTTTGGTCGTGAACAATTTCAGTGGCTCAATCACAAAAGTTCTCTTGGGTAGAGAATGCCAAAGACTTGTGATCAATTGAGAGAAGAAATTCACGGTGGAGCAGCGGTAGAGTTGCTGCCTTACAACACTTGCAGCGTTCAGAGACGTGGGTTCGATCCTAACTACGGGCGCTGTCTGTACGGATTTTTAAGTTCTCCCCATGACCACGTGGGTTTTCTCTGAGACCTTCAGTTTCCTCCCACACTCCAAAGACGTACAGGTTTGTAGGTTAATTGGCTTCGGTTCGCACACTTGGTATAAGTGTAAATTGTCCCTAGTGTGTGTATGATAGTGTTAATGTGCAGGGACCACTGGTCGGCACGGACGCAGTGGGCTGAAGGGCCTGTTTCTGCCCTGTATCTCTAAACTGAACTAAAGTAAATTGCTCATAACCTTGATGGCTTGATTGGAAATTTTGTCCCCTGTTTCTATATTCCTCTTTGAGGGTTAGCATTCTCTTACTATTAGTCTTGAGACCCCTTGGAATCCGACATGTCTCAATAAGATCATGCCGTCCAAATGCTTGTGTTTGGCCTCTCTATGGTGGTGGAAGAGGCTGAAGATAGACAGCTTGATGTGGCAGAAGGAAGGGGAGTTCAAATGACACGCGACCAGAAACTCGAATTGGTCATTGAGGACAAAGGCAGGTGCTCTACAAAACCCCTGCAGTCAGGAAGTGTTGGCGATGGGACGGGTTTCTGGAAATGTTCAACAATGGCCAAATGGTTCAATGGTTCGTTATTGTCATCCATGCACAGCCCAGTGACATTCTTTTGCACAACCACAAATGCACAGTCAGCATATTTTGATGCCGTTTGCAAGGAAATAATCCAAAGTCCTAAGTCCAGTCCTCATGCTGTAAGTACTGGAGCGCCCCTGATCCAGGTAAGCCCAGGTAAGCCCCAGGCTGCTTCAGGCCCGTGACCCAACGCCCCTCTCCTTGCCCAGCTGTCTCTGTGTCTCGGGGGAGCCTCCTGCGGCCCACCTTGAAGGTGCTGGAGGCAATACCCCAGTCCCTCTCATACTGGCCCACTCCTGCGGCCCACCTTGAAGGTACTGGAGGCAATACCCCAGTCCCTCTCGTACTGGCTCACTCCTGCGGCCCACCTTGAAGGCGCGGTCGGCAATACCCCAGTCCCTCTCGTACTGGCTCACTCCTGCGGCCCACCTTGAAGGCGCGGTCGGCAATACCCCAGTCCCTCTCGTACTGGCTCACTCCTGCGGCCCACCTTGAAGGTACTGGAGGCAATACCCCAGTCCCTCTCGTACTGGCTCACTCCTGCGGCCCACCTTGAAGGCGCGGTCGGCAATACCCCAGTCCCTCTCTTACCGGCTCACTCCTCGCCTCCGTCACCGCCAGCGGCTTCCTCTTCCTCGACTCTCCGGACTTCGGGGCTTCCGAGCTTCCCCCTGTAGGCGGCGGCCTGCCGGGCCCGTCTACGCAGCGGCGAACCAGGCCTGGCACCGCACGTGGCCACGGCTGGTCAGCCGCGCCTTTGTTCTTGGCGGCCGCTGGATCTTTGTTCTCATCGGACGCCGGGTCCGTCCTTTTCTCGGCCAACCACCTTGCCTGTTCTTGCACCCCCCTCCCCCCTCCAACATGGCCGGTGTTTTATACTTCACATGGCATTGAAGGTCCATTCAAATCCTTGTTAGCTTTGACAGAAAGCAAACCCTGTAGCCGGTGTGCAGGGAGCGAGGTCTTGGCACGGTGGCACAGCGGTAGAGTTGCAGCCTTAGAGCGCTTGCAGTGCCAGAGACCTGGGTTCGATCCTGACTACGGGTGCTGTCTGTACCGAGTTTGTACGTTCTCACCGTAACCTGCGTGGGTTTTCTCCGAGATCTTTGGTTTCTTCCCATACTTCAAAGACGTACAGGTTTGTAGATTAATTGGCTTGGTAAATGTAACAATTGTCCCTGTTGTGTGTAGGATAGTGTTAAGTGCAGGGATCGTTGGTTGGCATGGACTCGGTGAGCCGAAGGGCCAGTTTCCACGTTGTGTCTCTAAGCTAAACTAAACTAAACTTAACTTAACTAAACTAAACTCCACACTAAACTGCCTAAGGCTCAATTAGTTTAGTTTAGAGATACAGAAAGGAGACAATACACACGGACCATCAATCACGCATCTATACTAGTTGTATGTAATCCCACTTTATCATCACTCTGTACACGTTAGGGGCAATTTTACAAAGGCCAATTAACGTGCAAATTTCAGTTTCAGTTGAGTTTATTGTCACGTGTCCTGAGGTAAAGTGAAAAGCTTTTGTTGCATGCTAACCAGTCAGCAGAAAGACAACACATGGTAACCTGCGAGTCTTTGGGATGTGGGAGGAGTGTGATGCACCCGAAGGAAACAGTGAGAATGTGCAAACACCGCACAGAGGTCAGGAGCGAACCGGTGTCTCTGGTGCTGTGAGGCAGCAGCTCTACTAGCTGTGCCACCATTGTTGTCTAGCTTCCCTGCCTGACTCAAGAGTGTGAAATGCCAGTGAGGCCAGCCCATCACATTCGATACGGGGGACTGTGGATGAGCCGGGATGGAGACTCTGGGCAGTGGGTAGATCCAGCACAATGTTTTGTCAAGCCTCTGCACGGAGCAGAATGACGTGGTAATGAATCAGGCAGTGAGTACATCGCACTGTGTGGGATCACGGGGATATTAGGCGAGCACGCAGCTTACTGAAAAGGCAGAGGAGGAATGAATTAGTTGGAAGGCTTTAAGCTGCCTCCATATCTGGATGCACTGATGAAGTCAATATGGTGAGAAGTAGTTCTGCTACAATCTCCGAGACTTACTACTGCAGTGAGAGGCAGATTGGACAACACTGTATTGACTGCGAGAAGGGTCTCGACCTGAAACGTCACCCATTCCTTCTCTCCAGACATGTGGCTGGCCCCGCTGAGTTACTCCAGCATTTTGTGAAGGGAAATAACTGCAGATGCTGGTTCAAATCGAGGGTAGACACAAAATGCTGGAGTAACTCAGCGGGTCAGGCAGCATCTCAGGAGAGAAGGAATGGGTGACGTTTTGGGTCGAGACCCTTCTTCAGTCTGAAGAGATGCTGGTGTAACTCAACGGGTCAGGCAGCATCTCAGGAGAGAAGGAATGGGTGACATTTCGGGTCGAGACCCTTCTTCAGACTGAAGAAGGGTCTCGACCCGAAACGTCACCCATTCCTTCTCTCCTGAGATGCTGCTTGACCCGCTGAGTTACACCAGCATTTTGTGTCTACCAGCATTTTGTGTCAATCTTCGACTGTGTTAACCGGAGGTTGGGAAGGACCCAGGACTTGGCACCCGCCTCTGCAATTGGATTCTTGACTTCCTGACACATGGACCCCAATCAGAAAGGATAGGTAACAATATATAATAATATATTCCTTTATTCGTCCCACACCGGGGAAATTTACAGTGTTACAGCAGCAAAGTGGATAGCAAGAGATCATTTATTACAAATAAAAGTAAAGACAAGGATAAATTGTCATCAGTTTACTGTGTATTCCTTAACTGTTACTGTTACTGTTGACTGGTCTGCTGGGAGCAGTGCTGGTTGTGCAGTCTCACAGCAGCGGGAAGGAAGGACCTCCTACATCTCTCCTTCATGCACTTGGAGTGAAAGAGTCTGTCACTGAAGGAGCTACTCAGTGCAGTGACAGTGTCCTGCATGGGGTGGGAGTTGTTGTCCAGCAGCGATGTCAACTTTACCATCATCCTCCTCTCCCCCATCGCCTGTACTGAGTCGAGGGGGCAACCCAGGACAGAGCCGGCCTTCCTGACCAGCTTGTCGAGTCTCTTCCCTTCCGCCGCTGAGATGCTGCTGCTCCAGCAGACCACTCCATAGAAAATGGCCGATGCAACCACCGTGTTGTAGAAGGTCCTTATGAGCCCCCCCTGCACTCCAAAGGACCCGAGTCTCCACAGCAGATAAAGTCTGCTCTGGCCCTTTTTGTATAGCGCATTGGTGTTTTCGGTCCAGTCCAATTTATTATTGAGGTAAACACCCAGGTACTTATAAGAGTCCACCCTCCCGATGTCCATTCCTTGGATGTTCACCGGTGTCGGGGGGACCTGGCTGCGCCTGCAGAAATCTACCACCATCTCCCTGGAACAAAACATCCTCCACTATAATTCTCAATACCGATGCCCTACAGGATGCATTCTCAGCCCCTTACTACATTCCCCATCACGCCTCATGACAATGCAGCCAAACTCTGCTCTAACTCCATTTACAAGTCTAGTGGTGGCACCAATGGAGTGGACTGAACAATTATAAGAAGGAGTTCAGGAAGGAGAAAATGAGTAACCTTTCAAAACAACATCCTCTTTTGAAGAAGGGACCCGACCCGAAACGCCGCCCATTCCTTCTCTCCAGAGATGCTGCCTGACCCGCTGAGTTACTCCAGCACTTTGTGTCTACCTTATCCCTCAATGTCAGCCAGGTGAAGGCACTAGTTGTTGCTTTCAGGAAACAAGGTGATGTACCAGCTCAAGTCAACGTTAATGGCGCTGAAGTGAAGATGGTCACAAGCTTTGTTCTTGGGAACAACTCTCATCAATAAAAAGTCCTGGTCCAACCACAATGAAGTGAGGCCAAGAAAGCAAACCAACTCTACTTCCTTAGAAGACTAGGGGAAATTCAGCATATCTCCAACAATTTTTACCAATTTCAATGGCTGCACTGTGGAAAGCATCCTATCAGGATGTATAACAACTTGGTTTGGTAACTGTTCAGCCCAGGACTGCAAGAAATGGCCGAAGGTTGTGGATGCAGCCCAGTCTATCCCACAGACTAGCCTCCTAACCATTGGCGCCTTCTGCACTTTATGCTGCCCCTGGAATGCAGCCAACATCGTCAGACCTTTATCCCTCCTGTCATTCCGACTACACCTTTCTTCTGTCGGGCAAAAGATACAAAGGTTTGAAAGCATGTTCCACTGGATTCAGAAACAGCTTAATTTCCACTGTTATCAGTCTACTGAACAGACCTCTTATTCGCTAAGGTGTAGTCCAGATCTCCCAACCTACCTCATTGCTGCCCTTGCACTTTTCTTTTTTTTTTGCCTGCACTTTCTCTGTGGCTGTAACACTGCAATTCTTTAGCACTACATTCTGCACTGGTTATTTTTCTCCTTGTACTAGCTGTTGTCCTTGTGTACGGCTTGACTGTACTTGTGTATGATTTGACTAGACAGCATGCAAAGCAAAGTTTTTCACGATATCACAGTCCGTGTGATGATAATAATCCAAAACCGATACTAATTGAAGATGACACAAAATGCTGGCGTAACTCAGCAGGACAGGCAGCACCTCCGGAGAGAAGGAACGGGTGACGTTTCAGACCTGAAGAAGGGTCACGACCCGAAACGTCACCCACTCCTTCTCTCCAGAGATGCTGCCTGCCCCGTTGAGTTACTCCAGCATTTCGTGTCTATCTTTGGTTTAAACCAGCATCTGCAGTTCCTTCCGACCAATACTAATTCATCTGCCCCAGCATTGGGCTGTATAAAACTGTTGGTGTTGCTGGGCTGTGGAGAAAGGCAGAACTCAACAGCAAAATAAGTTAGTCTTTGAGATATTAATTATATCAAATGGGTTGATCTCTAATTGTTCTAAATACTCTTAAAGCAGTTGGGAAATTGCTTTGAGAGCTGCCAGATCACTTAGCTCATTAAAGGACTGCTGTCAGAGGAATAACTTTATTTTCATCCCTGCTGTTAATTCTCAGCCTTCAGTTTTACTCCAGTCTGCACATTAGTTCTGAGGATAGGTCCAGGCCCTTTGGGACAAGAAATGTTGCAGCCAATAAAGGATATTTGTGTTGTCGTCGCTGTAATTACTTAACTTACTTAACTGCTGCGGCAGCCAATTTATGCATAGCTAATTCCTTACACAACATAATCAGGTCCATCACAAAGCCCTCTCACAGCTCTCCATCATGCAGCACTAAAAATCATATTGACCCTTGAAAGGGAACTAAAGGAGCAGTACCACACAAAGAATCAGAAGAATCTGAGGCAGACTTTAAAGTTTAGTTTAGAGATACAGTGTGGAAACAAACCCTTCGGCCCACCGAGTCCTCATTGACCAGCGATCACCCGTTCAGTTGTTCTATGTTATCCCACTTCTGCATCCTGCACACCAGGGACAATTTGACAGAAGCCATTTAACGTACAAACCTGATTGGTTTTGAAATGTGGGAGGAAATTGTAAAGCCCACGCCGTCACAGGGAGAACGTACAAACTCCGCACAGACAGCGCCCATAGTCAGGATCGAACTTGGGTCTCTGGCGCCGTGAGGCAGCAGCTCTACCCAGTGCCACTGTGCTGCCCTGAGGAACAAATTGAGGTGCTTCACCAGAAAATAAACCAACACCTTTTATTTTGGAGTGAAAACAGAGTTATGGATCCGCCCGGTGCTGTTTGTGAAAGTTGCATAAAGTACATGAACTTAAATTGTGAGTTTCAGAGAAGAGCTTTGCGGTGCTTTCACGAGTAACTGGTTTCACTGTTATCATCCCCATTGATATGTTGCCAGTTCTACTGTGGCTGTGTGCTGTGTGTGGAATAGCTGCCTCGTGTTCCCACAAAGTGCTCAACCAATTTATTGGTATTGAAGGTGGAGTTATAGTCAATAAATAGGAGCTTAATGTAGGTATCCATTTTGTCCAGCAGTTCCAGTGATGACCTTAGGGGCAGGGAGGTGGCATCTTCCATTTATGATTAAACATGAGGTATAGAAGTGTAAAAACGCATACCTCCAGATGCAGGGACAGTTTCTTCCCAGCTGTCATCAGCCAACAGGCCCATTCTATCAACAACTACAGAGCGGTGCTGAGCTACAATGTACTTCATTGGAGACCCTAGGATTCTCTTTAATCAGACTTTACTGGACTTTATCTTGCACTCCACGGTATTCTCTTTATCCTGCATCTGTACACTGTGGACGGCCTGATTGTAATCATATATAGTCTTTCCGTTGACTGGATAGCAATGCGACAGTTCGCGTGACAATAAACTAAACCACACTGAACTCTAAGCATGTAAAGTAGCATTGAACGCTAATTCTGAACAGAGTCTCAATTAAATAAAACGGAAGTAAAACCTAATAGCAGAAATAAATACGCATACCTACTTCACTTCTATGCATGGAGACACTAGGAACTGCAAATGGTGGAATCTTGCTTCAAATACAAAGTGCTGGAGTAACTCAATGTGACAGGCAGCATCTCTGGAGGACATGGATAGGCAACCCTTCTTCACACTTATGTGTTTGGTTAGCAAGTACACCAGAGAGTGAATTCTTAAGCCGATATGTCTTTTTCATTATCCCCATTGTCTAAAGTTAGGAGCTGCATAATTATCGTAGCCTCGGGCATGCCAGTAAAAGAGGCTATCTGCACACTTACGAGAGTTATAAATATATATTGCCTACACTACACTATATGTGCATCAATAATACATTTTGCTTGTGCCATTATTTTCCTTTCACCTGCCAGAGAGCATTTGTACTCGGACTGAACTAAATGGACGTTTTATCCTGAGGAAGGTAAAGCCATTAGCCAAAGTATTGCCCCAAGAGAGAGATGTGTCTTTGGAACACTTAAGGATAAAGGAGTGCTGGGAATAGAAGTCAATAGATGTGACACTAGCAGGGCAAAGGTCACATAAAGTATGTTGGTTTATCATTGTCTGTCGCATCAGCAAAGTTCAGTCCTTTATATTTTGTTCAATGACTGGCTTTTAGACAATAGACAATAGACAATAGACAATAGACAACAACAAGAGTTCTTGCTGTATAGAAACATAGAAAATAGGTGCAGGAGTAGGCCATTCGGCTCTTCAAGCCAGCACCGCCATTCAAGATGATCATGACTGATCATCCAAAACCGTTCCTGCTTTTTCCCCATACCCTTTGATTCCATTAGCCCTAAGTGCTAAATCTAACTTTCTCTTGAAAGCATCCAGTGAATTGGCCTCCACTGCCACAGATTCACAACAAAAGTTTTTCCTCGTCTCAGTCCTAAATGGCCTACCCCTTATTCTTAAACTGTGACCCCTGGTTCTGGATTCCCCCAACATCAGGAACATTTTTCCTGCATCTAGCCTACCCAATCCCTTAAGAATTTTATATGTTTCTATAAGATCCCCTCTCATCCTTCTAAATTCCAGTGAATATAAGCCCAGTCGACCCATTCTTTCATAATATGTTAGTCCCGCAATCCCAGGAATTAACCTGGTGAACCCACGCTGCACTCCCTCAATAGCAATTACGCAATTCATAGCTAGCCATTGATCTGGATTTTCACTGTGATGACTTGCCCTCTTGCCCTCAGAGTCAGGGGCTTATAGATTCAAACCCCATAGCAAAAATTGGGCAGAGAGATCAAGTGAGACTCATTCTGTACATTCAGGATAAGGATAAAGATGCTATTTCAGAAACAAGATAAAAGCATAGAACAGCAGAGGGGATTTCTTGGACAAAGTGGTTTCCCGAAACTCCACCACTACCATCAAGAACAGATCATCAAGTTTTGATTGGATTTGTTAATTCTAGGAATTGAGATACAGTACTTAAAGCATAAACAATAGAAGCCTAAATGCAGAAAGAAACGTTGGGGGTAACCTGGAAATGTGCCATGGTTCGATGGTTCGATGGTGCGTTTATTGTCACATGTGTGAAGTGCTAAACGCACAGTGAAATTATTTTCTTACAAACAGTCCACTAGAGTATCACCATACCAGCTCCGATGAGCAATTATACAGAAATAATCTACTGAGCCCGCAAGAGGCACCGCGTTTGGCAGCTTTTCCAGGTCCATTCCACGCTCCGGTTGATATGAGCTGTATCTCTAAACCAAAGGAAGGCAATGACTGGAGGCTCGCAGCAGCCTGGGGCTTGCCTGGATCAGTCATTGCCAATCTGGTGACAAGCCTGTTGCCACAACGTCTACAAGATCACCCCTGAGCCTCCTACGCTCCAAAGAATCAAGTTCTAGTTTGCCTAACCGCTCCTTATAGCTCAGGCCTTCAAGTCCTGGCAACATCAGAGGTTTATGGGGAGAAGGCAGGAGAATGAGGTGAGATAGATCAGCCATGATTGAATGGCGGAGTACACTTGATGGGCCGAAGCGCCTAATTCTACTATCACATGATCTTATGGTCTTTGTCGACACAAAATGCTGGAGTAACTCAGCGGGTCAGGCAGCATTTCGGGAGAGAAGGAATGGGTGACGTTTCCGGCCGAGACACCTTCTTTAAACCAGCATCTGCAGTTTTTTTTCCTACTTATGATCTTTTTGTAAATCTCTTCACTATAAAATGCAATTGTGCACCACTTCCAATCACCTTTGGGCATGATTGCAACAGCAAAAGTTGAAATCACTAACATAACAACATGATAACCACCAGTGGTTCCTTGCTGGACAAAAAGGTGCTGGTATATACACCATTGATAAATATAGGCCACACTGTCACAAGAAAGCTCTGATAACGACGACAAGACAGGGTGATTTGAAAGGTGGACACAAAACGCTGGAGTAACTCAGCGAGTCACGAATCATCTCTGGAGAAAAGGAATAGATGATGTTTCGGGTCAAAATCCTTCTTCAGTGACTCCAGCATCTTCAATATAAACCAGCATCTGCAATTCTTCCTGACACATAATATGAAAGATACCCACATGACCGACCCACATGGCCACAAGTAGTTCCTGCTGGTGCATTTGTAAAAAAAGGCCACAAATTGGATTTTTTTACATTAAGCTGGGAGAGAAAGTGAATATTGTGGCGGTACCCGGGGATTAGGCCACTCCCTGGATCATCCCCCACGGCACGGGTTGGACAGGGCTGGGGGAGGGACTAGTGCTATGGGGTTTGCCTGAAGGGGCTAGAGAGAGAGAACTCGTGCGTTAGACTGAAGAGAGCGTGGATGTTCTGTTGCTGGATTAAATTATTGTTAATACTTACCTGGCGTCTTGCCTGATTCCGACCGCGTCCAGACCCACTACACTGGTGACTCTCGACATTCCCTTGCAAGTCGCGATGGACTCGAACGTTCCTCAACACGCACTACCTGGTCAACTACCCCTGGACCCTGCCGTTCAACTACACCTTGGCCCTGCCGGTCAGCCGCCCCTGGACCCTGCCGGACCACCATGCCGTGGACCATGCCGGCCGCGCCGCTCTCCACGCCGTGGCGTTGAAACTGCCTCCCCTTTGGACCGACGACCCTGATTTCAGGTTTGACCAGGCCGAGGCGCAGTCTGCACTGCGGGGCATGACAGTCGACGCAACCAAGTACTTTTACGTTATCGGCGCCCTCGACCAGGCCACTGCGCGACGGGTCAGACCTTTCCTCCGCTCCCCCCGGCGGCTAATAAGTATGTGGCCTCAAGGCCCTTCTCCTACGGAGGTTCCGCCTCAGCGAGGCCGAGCGGGCGGCCCAGATCTTACGGATGATTGGACTGGGTGACCGCCGCCAGTCGGGCGATATGCTGGCCCTGATCGGCGGCCACGAGCCCTGCATTTTATTTAAGCACGCTTACCTGCCGCAGACGGCACAAATCGGTGGTAAAAGGCCACCATCCCAACGAACTCCTGGAGGCCCCTCACGGTGGTCGGGCGTGGAAACTGGCGCACCACGTCCACCTTGTCCGGGAGTGGCAGTGCCCCGTGTGGAGTCACGTGGTGGCCCAGGAAAATGATGGATGTCACCCCGGCATTTGGCGATGTTGATGGCCAGCCCATGATCGCTGAGGCGCTGGCATAGCCTTTGGGAGACGGTGGGCAAGCTGGCACCGGTGCCGACATCTCGCCATGGTTCGGTTCGGCCGCACGTCCCTTCTGCTCTGCAGGACTGTCCGTTTGTTTTCCTGTGCCGGGACGCACACCGTATGAAGGAACATTCAGGGTGCTTGAGCGTGGCTCTGCCACTTTCGTTTTGGACATGGGGGGTCGTCCTGAGACGGTCTCCATTGCGCGGCTGAAGCCGGCGCACGTGGACATTAGCCAGCCGGTCCTACTGGCGCGGCCTCGCCCTCGAGGTCGTCCTGCGTCCCGGCCCTTGCCCCCAGCGTCCCCGCAGCCTTCTTCGCCTGGTGGAGTGGTTCCGGTTCCTGCGACCGCCGTGGTGCGCACACGGCTGGTCGCCTCATACGTCCCCCTGTCCGTTTTGTGCCTCCTGTTCTTGGGGGGGCGGGGGGGTCCTGTGGTGGTACCCGGGGATTAGGCCACTCCCTGGATCATCTCCCTCGGCACGGGTTGGACAGGGCTGGGGGAGGGACTAGTGCTACGGGGTTTACCTGAAGGGGCTAGAGAGAGAGAACTCGTGCGTTAGACTGAAGAGAGTGTGGATGTTCTGTTGCTGGATTAAATGACTGTTAATACTTACCTGGCGTCTTGCCTGATTCCGACCGCGTCCAGACACACTACACTATACTAGAAGCATGAGATGCAGAACAGCAGAATGAAAAAGGTCATGTCTCAGCAGATCAGTTAACACCCATGGAGAAAGAAACTTGACAATGTTACAGATGAATGGTTCCACATCAGAATGGCCCACTGCTGACACGATGGCGCAGTGGTAAAACTGCAGCCGTACAGCACAAGTGACCCGGGTTCGATCCCGACTACGGGTGCTGTCTGCACGGGGTTTGTGCGTTTGCCTCGTGACTGCATGGGCATTTCCCGGTTGCTCCGGTTTTCCTACACACACCAAAGACGTACAGGTTTGTAAGTTGTAATTGGCTTCGGTACAGGTTGTAAACTGTCTCTAGTGTGCAGTATAGTGTTGGTGTGCGGGCATCGCTGGTCGGTGCAGACCTGATGGGCAGAAGAGCCTGTTTCCACGCTGTATCTCTAAACTAAACTAAACTAAACTACTGACACAAGTATTGAATAAGCTGATTGTCTGAAATTATTGAATTTATAGTTGAGTTCCAAAGTTGCAATGTGGCCGGATGGAAGATGAGGCACTATTCAATGAAATTACTTTGGTCTAGATTGAGACATAGGCAGAGAGCTCAGAGTGGGAATAGGATGGAGACTTAAAATGACAGGTGACAGGTAGTTCAGGATTAACCTTACAAACCAAGTGGAAGTGTTCTGCTTTTTATGTCTCTACTAGTATCATTCATCGTAGAGGAAGATGAGCCAAAATGTTTTACCAGACAATCATAGAACAAAGTTATAGAGTTAGACTGCAGTGAAACTGGACTTTCGGCCCATCATGTCTATGCTGAGCTTTACAGTTTCATTTACACTTATCCCCTTTTTTTAATCCTCCCCACATTCTCATGATATTGGTGAGGTCTATGTGTAGCCAATCCATTCAGAACTTGGGCAGAACCTCACCACTGGAGTGCAGCCTCTGGATATTGTAACATGGCTGGGAGCTTGTATATGGTGTAATACTAGATGGACACAAGAGCCAAAATTCAATCAGGACGTATAAAATAGAAGGCCGGAGGTTATAGTTCCATTATTTAGCTCACTTTGCATGAGGTTGTCGGCGAGGGTTGAACATAGAACATAGAACATAAAAGAGTACAGAACAAGAACAGGCCCTTCGGCCCACAATGTCTGTGCTGAACATGATGCCTACTCCTATCCGCCTGCACATAATCCATGTCCCTCCATTCCCTGCATTTCCATATGCTTATCCAAAAGACTCTTAAATGCCGTATTTATCTGCCTCAACCACCACCCCTGGCAGCACCTTCCAGGCACTCACTACCCGCTGTGTAAAAAAATACTTGCCCCATACATCTCCTTTAAACTTTGCCCTTCTCACCTTCAAACTATACTTAGTGTTTGATTTTCCCATCCTGGAAAATAGATTCTGACATGCCTCTCATCTATATACTAAAACTATCGTTTGTTTGTTTGTTTGTTCCTGAACGTCAGCCAAAACGGTACACGATAGCGCGACAATTTTAGGCCCACCTTACTCACCGTCGTCCCTTTGGTGCTAATGGAAGACGTTTCATTGAAATCGGTGTTATATTTTCAGTTATTCACATTTTAAAGTTTAAATCTATCTCCTAGGGAGGATAAGGGCGGTTGAGGCGGATAGAGTGCGTGGAGAAGGGGAGGGGAGGGGGAGGGAGGGAGGGAAGTGGAGGGGGGAGGGAGGGAGGGGAGGAGGGAGGATAAGGGGGGCTGAGGGGGATGGAGTGGGGGGGAATGGAGTGGGGGGAGGGAAAGGAGGGAAGGGGAAGGGGAAGGGGAAGAGGGAGTGGGAGGGGGATAGGGGAAGGGAAGAGGGGGAGAGGGGGAGAGGGGGGCGGGGGGAGGGGGGGAGGAGAGGGTGCTGCACCAATGCAGGAGAGGTTAGGGCCCAACGGGTCCACTTGGTCCAGTAGTTTATATTATTGTGAAGTGGTGGTATTGTGCAGCACTGTAAAGTTAAGGTTTTGCAAAGTCTGGACTGCATGTGCAAGTGTTGTGAGAGAACCACATTATGAAGCTTTCTATCATTCCTTCTACATCCAAACATTTTCCTCTCCGACTCAGCTGTTAACCTCCCTGAGATGCGAAAGCAATAGTGGCAAGACAAAGGGTGAGTTTGTATTTATTTATTCTCGAGAGTCTTGAGAATTTAAGCAATTACCTTCACTCTTCTTCATAAAACACTGACATCTCGAATTTGCTGCACTCTGTTTCACTACATTTGGGAAGGGTAATATTATTATGGAGTAAAAAAAAAATCAATGTCCATTCAGTTTTAATAAAGTGAAACAGAATATTCCACTTACTTCTTTCCCCTTCATCACTTCACATCGTTTCAAGTAATGTTATTCATTGATTACTGTAAGTATGTCCTTTTGCTTTTCCATACAAAAAGTGTGTAAATGCGTGTGTGGCGTAGAATAGCCAAATAGCCCCAGGATCAATGCGATCTCTTCTTTGTATTTCCATCACAAATGTATTGCAAAACTGCTATCAAGTTCAGCCATCTTGGTGGAAAATGTTGGAGAAAGTGTCAGAGGGTAGTTAATCTGTGGAACTCATTGCCACAGGGGGCTGTGAAGGCCAAGTCTGTGGATATTTTTAAGGCAGAGATAGACAAATTCTTGATTAGAACGGGTGTCAAGGGTTATGGGGAGAAGGCTGGAAAATGGGGCTCGGAGACAGAGATCAGCCATGATTGAATGGGGGAGTAGACTCGATGGGCCGAATGGCCTAATTCTACTCCTGTATCTTATGAATTTATGAAAGCTCTGTCAAAAAGCAGATTTTATCACCCTTCTGCCTTATGATTCAAATGAAATAGTTTCACAACAAATTCAGTGGCTATTGAACAGCATTTGAACATCTTCCGTTTCATAACTCCTTGCCTCTATTCCATGAAGCCCCGGACCTCTAGGCCCGTTGCCAAGGGACCAGCTTGCTATCAGAACATCGTAGGCTAAATTTTTTTACAATAGCACTGAGCAACTTAATTGCACGAAATCCAACCCACCATAATCTCTTATTTACTCCTACTTCTTCTCCTCCCCCCAACCCCCTCCCGAACCAACTGGTGCAAAAGCTGATAATCCGCTTATTGTGAAGCTCACCTCAGTTAAATGACTTAATTAATAAAAACTGAGTGAGTTCGAATCTGGCTCATTATCAGCTGAACAATTCCCCCCCCCCTCCCCCCCTCCCCTCCCCTCCCCTCCCCTCCCCTCCCCTCCCCTCCCCTCCCCTCCCCTCCCCTCCCCTCCCCTCCCCTCCCCTCCCCTCCCCTCCCGGAACTGAACTGCCTGCTTCTTTGCTTTGCATTGCTCAGTAACGCACTGAAGCACACAGTCAGAGAGAGGACAGTGAGTTCATGTAATACTCTGCATGCCTTCAGAAGCCTGCAGGTGATTTACAATGACTGAAGGACTTTGGAAGTGTCACCGCCTCTGTAACATAGGAAAGGCAACAGTCACCTCATGTACAAAATGCCCCCCACAACAGCAATCTGTTTGCAATCTGCATAAATGTAAAGGGCTGTAATAGAATAATGATTTGTCATAATATTAAAGAAAGGAATATTAATCTGGAATGGAATTTCACCAGACAATAACTGTGTGCTTTTATTCAGGTGCAGAGTGACGCATCGTGGATCATGCCCACACAGAGTGCTTTTTTTCCAATGCTGAGAAACATTGTGGGACATTCAGAGCTTGTGAAATAAATTTCATAGAGCAAATCCCTCTTCCCTTTCCTTACTCCCCATCTGTCCACATGATGACAAGGGGCAGCAGTGGAGTTGCTGACTGACAGAGTCAGAGACCTGGGTTAGATGCTGACCACGGCTGCTGTGTGCGTGTGTGTGTGGGCATTGTACGTTCTCCCCGTGACCTTCATGGGTTTTCTCCGGGCGCTCCAGTTTCCTCCCACACTCCCAAGACGTACAGGTTTGCAGGCTAATTGGCTTGGTAAACTTGTAAATTGTCCCTGGTGTGTGTTGGATGGTGTTGGTTTGTTGATCATATAAAGGAAGGTAGACCGTGTGACATTGTACCAACGGAGACGGATTGGAGTGTAAATTTGTCCACTATTGCAGGCATCGTCATCGGCGGTCACTCGAAGCGAGTATGACTGTCCTCTCCAGGGAGGACGCCTGTGCGTGACTTTGTTTAACGTGGGGAGACTGGTGCACAGACAGCCACCACACGGTCCTTGACAGATCTGAGTCAGGATCCAGTGGCATGGAGTCCAAGACGACCGGGGACCCTTTTCTGCTGCAGCCCTCATCCGCCTTCCCAGCCGTTGTGACGCTCCACTAAAGTCGGCCATCATCCTCCGCCTGTTCCACCGTTGAGGTCTTGGTTGGATTGCTCTTTGTCAAGGACCTAACTCCCCTTCGACCTATCCGCCGTGGGTGACCCTGCCAGGAGCGTAGCTAAAGACGGCATCGCTCTCAGGATCTCAGCTTCTCCACCACGTCAAGGTGACAATCCATGGAGAAGAATTATTGCAGACACTAAGCAGTCAGTGTATGAGCACTGAATTCTACTTCTGTAATTTGGCTCCATTGACTGAAATCTGACAGAGTGTTCGTGATTAATACAAGTGTCAGAGGTTACGGGGAGAAGGCAGGAGAACCCATGATTGAATGGCGGAGTAGACCTGATGGGCCAAATGGCCTAATTCTAGTCCTATCACTTATGACCTCACAGAGGGTAGTGAATGTCTGGAATTCTCTGCCATGGAACACACTGGAGGATAGCTCATGGGAATTATTTAAAGTGCAGAGTGCCAATTTTTTGAAAGATCAGAGAATTAAGGTCGAAGATAGGCACAAAAAGCTGGAGTAACTCTGCGGGGCAGGCAGCATCTCTGGAGAGAAGGAATGGGTGACGTTTCGGGTCGAGACCATTCTCAAAACATCACCCATTCCTTCTCTCCAGGGATGCTGCCTGACCCGCTGATTTACTCCAGCTTTTTGTGTCTATCTTCGGTTTAAACCAGCATCTGCAGTTCCTTCTTACACGGAGAATTAAGGTCGATGGGGAAGGGGCACTGGCAAGTTGAGGCTGGAGAAGATCAGAGACGGCCATATTGAATTGCGGGCAATTTCGAGGGGCCCAAAGTTCCGGGTTCGATCCAGACCATGGGTGGCCAATTACTGCTCCTATTCTTCTGTTTTCTTTAGGAAACAAAACTGCAGATGCTGGTTTAATTCGAAGGTAGACGGAAAGTAGCTCAGCGGGTCACTTCCTGTCTCCGACTACATTCTATCTTTGTCCCGACCCCTCCCCTGAAATCAGTCTGAAGAAGGGTCTCGACCCGAAACGTCACCCATTCCTTCTCTCCAGAGATGCTGCCTGACCCGCTGAGTTACTCCAGCATTTTGTGTCTACCTTCTGTGTTCGTTGCCTTGCTCGGCTCAGCTGTAGGGATGGAGGTACTTGTGTTGTGTTGTCTTGTGTTGTGTTGGTAAGATCTGTCTAGTCAGGATGTGCCAACTCTTGTGGTTGGCGAGGCTGGCTCACTGTACCAGTTGCTCTTTACCTGTCTGAGTGAAAGAATCACAAAGCTCTCAAAACACCCCATCAGGTAATAATGTTTGCTCATTCCTCATTGTGGTTTTTTTTTAAAACCTTCTGGTCCATCGTAGAAACAAGAAACTGCAGATGCTGGTTTACAAAATACACAAAGTGCTGGAGTATCTCAGCGGGGTCAGACAGCATTCCTGGAGAACATGAATAGGCGATGTTTCGGGTCAGGACCCTTCTTCAGACTCACAAAGGGCAGTGAATCTCTAGAAATCTCCCTAGAAGGCACTCACAATTTTGGTCCATTGAATAGTTTGGTTGCTGAAAATTAATGTACATGTGGAGAGAGATAGAAGCGGAATACTGCCTGTTAGAAAGTCTGTTCCTTCACCTTCCAATTTTCTTTGAAATTTCCAAAACATATTTTACCTGATTTTTGATAGTTCCGTATTTCAAACTTGTCTGATGATGATCAAACTCCAATTTCATGAATGAATCAAAACGTGTAGGTCGGAAATCTCAATAGCTGTTGATATTCATTTGCTGTAGCTTGGAATGTTTGATAAAGTAATGAAATGTTTAAAATCGTAAAATCAAAGGTTCGGTAAATGACTAATTTCACATGAAGCCCAAGGTTTGGATTCTTTTATGATGCCCACTGGCCCCTTATTCTGTGCATATTACAACAAATATCTATCAAGGGTGGAGTTTGGAGGGAGGCATTTAGTTTAGCTTAGTTTAGAGATACAGCGTGGGAACAGGCCCTTTGGCCCATTAAGTCCGTACTGACCAGCGATCACTCCGTACACTAGCACTATCCTACACACTAGGGACAATTTACAATTTTTACCAAAGAAAAATGTACCTGCAAACCTGTAGGTCTTTGGAGTGTGGGAGGAAACTGAACCTCCTGGGGAAAACCCACGCGGTCACGGGGAGAACGTACAAACTCTGTACAGACAGCACCCATAGTCGGGATTGAACCCGGGTCTCTGGCGCTGTAAGGCAGCAACTCTGCCGCTGTGCCACCGTGTACATAGGTAGGTTAGATACTACTCTGGCTTTGGGATTGGTTTCCTTGATTGAGCGCTTATCCTGCTGTTATAGCACGTGCTTTGTGTTTTAATAGGGAATTGTGACCCGCCCCCAAGCACTTACAATGCATGAGGTGAAATTTATCAAGTGTGTTCAGGAAAATTTCCTTATGCATTATGTAGGCTCTACAAGGGAGAGGGCAAAGCTTCATCTATTCTGAGGGAACTGAGCAGGTCAAGTGACTGAAGTGTCAGTGGGCTCGCCGTTTGAGGCCATCGACCACAGTTACAGCTGCCTGCACACAGTTATCGATTAGGACAGGGCTGGTCCACAAATTTAAGTTTTAAATTAGGGTAAGGCCAACTTTAATGGTATTAGACGGGAACTTTCAAAAGTTGATTGGAGTAGGTTGTTTTTGGGCAAAGGGATGGCCCAAAAGTGAGATGCTTTTAAAAGTGAGATTGTGAGAGTTCAAGCTATGCATTCATGTTAGAGTGAAGAGCAAGGCAGGTAGGGGTAAGGAATCCTGGACAGCGAGGGGAAAAGGGAGGGTGGAGGGACTCAGGTAGAGGCAGCTGGGATTAAACGAATATCTCGAGGGATTGAGGAGCATACTTAAGAAGGAAATCACAAGGGATAGAAAGAGGGCAAGAGATAACAAGAATTAGCTCTGGCAGGCAAGATTAAGGAGGATCACAAGACATGCTACAAGTATATTAAGGGAAAAAAGTAACTGGAGAGAGAATATGGCCACTCAGAAATCATAGTGGTCACACGTGGGTTGTTTTTAAATGTGCTATACAAATAAAATTGACTTGACTTGACTTGACATAAATGGACAAAGTCCTCAGTGATTTAGCTCGGAGATAGACATTAAGGTGAGCTATCTTGGGGAGGTTTATGATGATGTCTTGGGTCCAGTCCATATTACAGTCAAGTTGATGCTTGATGTCCTAAGACATACGAAGGCAGACAAATCTCCTGGGCTGGATCAGGTACATCCAAGGACACCTTGAGGAGTTAGAGAAGAAATTGCAGGAGTCCTGACTGAGATATATAAATCATCATTAGACATGGGTGAGTTGCTGGAAGGCTGGAGGGTTGCCAATGTCATGCCTCTATGTAAGAAGTGCTGCAAAATAAGTGCATGGCTCCTTGAAAGTTGCGTCGCAGATAGATAACAATATTGACGAAGGCTAGTGGCAGGTTGGCCTTCATCAGTCAAGGAATTAGGCACAGAAGTTGCGACATTATATTACAGTTGTACAAGATGTTAATGAAGCCACCCTTGGAGTATTTCGTGTGGGAAGGAACCGCAGATGCTGGTTTAAACCGAAGATAGACACAAAAAGCTGGATTAACTCAGCGGGTCAGACAGCATATCTGGAGAAAAGGAATAGGTGGTGTTTCGGATAGAGGCCCTACTTCAGACTGGGAGTCGGGGGAAAGGGAAACAAGAGAAACACATGGCAATGTAGAGATGTAGAACAAATGAATGAAAGATATGCAAAAAAGTAAGGATGATAAAGGCCTTTTTTAGCTGTGTGTGAGGTGAAAATGAGTTACAGACAATAAGACTCAACAAGATGACTGTGAAGCTGGTATGACTTGGCTGGGAGAGGGATGGAGAGAGAGGGGAATGCAAGGGTTAGTTGAAGTTAGAGAAATCAATATTTATACTTCTGGGTTGTAAGCTGCCCAAGCGAAATATGAGATGCTGTTCCTCCAATTTGCGCTTGGCATTGCTCTGACTCTCACGCTTGGAGTATTATGTATGGTTTTACTTACCCTGTTGTCGGAGAGATGCCTATAAGCTGGGAAGATTGCAGAGAAGATTTACGAGGATGTTGCCAGGTCTTGAGGGCCTGAGCTATAGGATGAGGTTGGGCAGACTAGGACTGTGGTTAACAATGATACAAATATCTCTGGCAGGATCCCAGGAATTTCTTCCCTGGCTTCTCGCAATGTCCTTGAGCAGATCCCAGTGATTTATCCACCCTTATGTTCTTCAAGACTGCCAGCATTTCCTCTTCTGTAATATCGATTTGTTTTATGACGTCACTCTTCTCTTCCTGAATTAACAAGTCTTCATGACCATTTCTATGGTAAATGTGGACAAGAAATATTAATTTACAAGTTCACAAGTAATTGGAGTAGAATTAGGCCGTTAGGCCCAGCGTGTTCATTCTGCCATTCAGTCATGGCTGATCTCTGCCTCCTAATCCCATTTTCCCGCCTTCTCCCCATAACCCTTGACACCGGTTCTAATCAAGAGTTTGTCTATCTCTGCCTTAATAACTTGCCCATCTCCTGTGGCTCCATGCAGAGATGATCACATTGATTCTCCAGCTGACTATTCTTTCCCTCGTTACCCCTTTGTTCTTAATATACTTATAGACTCTCTTGGGATTCCCCTTTACCTTATCTGCCAAAGCTGCCCTCAATTGCCTTCCTGATATTATTGATCCTAGTTCCCAGCTACCTGCCATAGTCCTTCTTTTATGACCCCATTATCCCTCATCTTTTATATGAGAAAATAAAGTAATTATTGTTATAAAAGGGACTGTATTCCTGTGTGGTGTATTAGGAATACCCTATTACAATGTTATTTATTTGAGCTTACCTTCCCTGGCTTCATGAGTTGATATTCCTCTTGAGTTACAAGTTCCAATCATACTTGCGATGCAATGGCAACCTCATAACTCTGTTTTATTACGGGCACGCTGACATATAATTATAGCTTACATTTTAGGGCAGCACGGTGGCGCAGCGGTAGAGTTGCTGCCTTGCAGTGCTGTAGACCCGGCTTCGATCCTGACCACGGGTGCCGTCTGTACAGAGATTGTGCGTTCTCCCCGTAACCTGCGTGGGTTTCCTCTGGGAGCTCCGGTTTCCTCGCACAGACGTACAGGTTTGTAGGCTAATTGGCTTGGTAAAAATGGTAAATTGTCCCTAGTGTGTGTAGGATAGTGTTAGTGTTCGGGGATCACTGGGTGGCACGGACTCGGTGGGCTGAAGAGCTTTTTTCCGCGCTGTATTTCTGAACCAAACCGAACTAAGAGACATTTGTTTTCTTCGTTTCTCCATTTTTGTGAGGTTATCCACTTTGGTGGTAAGAATAGGAAGGCAGAGTATTATCTGAATGGTGTCAAGTTAGGAAAAGGGGACGTACAACGAGATCTGGGTGTCCTAGTGCATCAGTCACTGAAAGGAAGCATGCAGGTACAGCAAGCAGTGAAGAAAGCCAATGGAATGTTGGCTTCATAACAAGAGGAGTTGAGTATAGGAGCAAAGAGGTCCTTCTGCAGTTGTACAGGGCCCTAGTGAGACCGCACCTGGAGTACTGTGTGCAGTTTTGGTCTCCAAATTTGAGGAAGGATATTCTTGCTATTGAGGGCGTGCAGCATAGGTTTACTAGGTTAATTCCCGGAATGGCGGGACTGTCATATGTTGAAAGACTGGAGCGACTAGGTTTGTATACACTGGAATTTAGAAGGATGAGAGGAGATCTTATCGAAACCTATAAGATTATTAAGGGGTTGGACACGTTAGAGGCAGGAAACATGTTCCCGATGTTGGGGGAGTCCAGAACAAGGGGCCACTGTTTAAGAATAAGGGGTAGACCATTTAGAACTGAGATGAGGAAAAACTTTTTCAGTCAGAGAGTTGTGAATCTGTGGAATTCACTACCTCAGAAGGCAGTGGAGGCCAATTCTCTGAATGCATTCAAGAGAGAGCTAGATAGAGCTCTTAAGGATAGTGGAGTCAGGGAGATGGGGAGAAGGCAGGAACGGGGTACTGATTGAGAATGATCAGCCATGATCACATTGAATGGCGGTGCTGGCTCGAAGGGCTGAATGGCCTCCTCCTGCACCTATTGTCTATTGTCTATTTTTTAATAATACCTACTAGAGGGAAATATTTTACAGATTGCATTTTTATCCATCTAGTTACATACAAAGAAATTGAACGTTGTGAAGAATCCCAATGAAATTAATGTCAAAGATTTAACAGTGATTTGAATCAAAAGGATTTTTCCCTTTAAGATCACTTGTATTCGCTGATTAAAACATTAATAATTCTGTGATTGTATGTAGAGATGGAAATACTTGAAACAAAACCTATCCCTCTTGGGCACAATTTTTAATCATTGTCAGTGGACAAAATTACAACTTTAATTTTTATTTTGCACTTTGAAGACCCAATGTATATTATTCCAAGTTGCTGCTGAAGAGGACGCCATCTTGGATGACCATGTCACAGGGGGAAGTGGGGAGGATGATCACTGCGACTGAAGTTGATTCCATTTACTTAAACTGGAGCCTCTCCATAAATTCATTGCTCGGGGACAGGAGAGTTGACTGTGGCAGTTCAGGCAGCACATGTGACATTTAATGTAAGTATGCAAGCAATTGCTAAAGGTTAGGCAATTTCTTTTGACAGTCCGTTTGATTTAATTACTTGTACCCCAGTTGCAACTGGTTTTGATTTGCTGCCATTTCTAGAGCTTTGATGACTAAAAATAGACCAAACGGAAATATGCAGCCCAACTACAAACCCAGTGTGCTTGTTCTTCCATGTTAATCTCATGTGTAACTTTTTGGCTAAAGTTATTTATGGCGGGCATTCTCAGGCACTTTCCCATGAATATCACCACAGGACACAGGTTCCAGCCACAAGCTGTTGTCTATGGCAAATCTACCAAATGGAAAGGTTCACTTAACCTTGAAGTGGGTGGATCATTGAAACAATTTTGATACAAGCATGAAGTCAGCTTCGGTCTTCAAGGTCCAAGCACCATTTTGTTCAACCTTCAGACAATACTTAATGATGTTTTCAAGAGAGAGTTAGATATAACTCTTAGGGCTAACAGAATCAGGGATATGGGGAGAAAGCAGGAACGAGGTACTGATTTTGGATGATCAGCCACGATCATATTGAATGGCGGTGCTGGCTCGAAGGGCTGAATGGCCTACTCCTGCACCTGTTTTTTATGTTTATGTTTTATGGTAATATGGATTTATTTTGTTAAGCGTGGTTTATATTTTATGGTCATGGATTTGTACTGACTAGAAATGGGCCCTTTATCCATGCCAACCTTTTTTGCCATCTCCATTAATCCCGTTTGCCTGCATTAGGGCTGCACCCTTATATGCATTGGATAATCAAGTGCATGTCTAAATATCTCTTAAATGTAGTGATTGGATTTGATCCCACCACCTCCTTTGGCTGCTTGTTCCAGATATCTTTTGCAACTTCCCTTCAAAATAAAAAAGCAACACTTGGATCTACTGGCGACTAGAAGATTGAGAGGTGATTTAATTGAGGCATATAAAACGCTGAGAGGACTTGAGCAGTGGATGCGTAGAGGCTAGAACTCACTGTCTCTCTTGAATTTTCATTCATTAATTAATACGTAAAGGGACATCCATTCAAGAGAAACGAGGGGAGCTTTCTCTTCAAGTAGATTGTGCATCCTTGGAAATCACTTCCTCAAAGAACCATGGAAACAGAATTCAGATTCAGATTATTTCATTGGCATGTACACACCAGCGTGGAATGAAACTGTGCTTGCCTGAAGCTCAAAGAATAAACCTTGTAATCATAAATGCAACAACAAATACAATGACCAAACAGCAGAACGATGCACAGAACATAGTGCAACCTGAAGTAGTAAATAAAAAGAATTATGTGCAATTAGTTGACTTTAGTTTGGAGATACATACAGCATGAAAAGAGGCCCTCTGGCACATCAAGTCCAGTCCGACCATCGATCACCTGACTACACCAGTTCTACATGATCCCATTTCTCATCCACCCCCTGCACGCTAGGGGCAATTTACTGACGCAAATTAACCAACAAACCAGCATGTCTGTGGGATGAGGGGAGAACCGAATCACAGGGAGGAAACCCATGTGGTCACAGGCCATCAGATGCTGCCCGACCCGCAGAGTTGCTCCAGCACTTTTGTGTCTTTTTTTTTGTAATCCAGCACCTGCAGTTCGTTGATTCTAACCTCTCTGTACCTCTTGATCAAGAAAGAAGAAAGAATAGTTCATCAGGATGGTTCTGATGAAACATCATCGAGTTCTTCTTCTTTCGTGTCCATCGTTCATGTTTCAAATGTTGACTTCGCTGTCACCGTCCGTCCTGAAAAGGGCGCAAGCTTCCGGCGACAATCAGTGGGAGCCATCACTTGTTGCAATAGATGATGGTGGTAGCAGAATTAGCTCAGGGCACTACCAGTTTCCAGCCCCGCGACGTGGACGCTTCTGCAATGGGGCCATCACCGAGTTGGAACATTATCTCTGTTTCTCTCTCAACAGGTGCTCCCTGATGCACTGACGATTTCTTGCAGTTTCTAGTTTCAATTCACGTTCCCAACATCTGCGCATTTTGTATTTGTAAACTTATTAGAGGTAGTTATTGGGGTTTATTCACAAAATGCTGGAGTAACTCAGCAAGTCAGGCAGCATCTCGGGAGAGAAGGAATGGGTGACGTTTCGGGTCGAGACCCTTCTTCAGACTGATGTCAGGGGGGCGGGACAAAGGAAGCTATAAGAAAATAACTGCAGATGCTGGTACAAATTGGGATTGTTAGCCTGCTCGAGAGAGTGATCTTCAACATGGAAAAAGGAAAATTTTAAAGTACTTAAAGTTCAGGTTGTGTTTTGGAGTTTAGGTTTATCAAGGTCCATTGGAGCAGTGGCACAAAAACACTCTCAGAACACCATGCCCACAGTAAAGTGGTTTGCAAGGATTAGGGTTGGATTTAACAGCAAACAAAAGAAAGATTCCACTGATCTGGCACCTTTCATGAAGTAGTAGATTGCTATACAGCCAATAACATACTTTTCACGTGCAGTCGCTTATGTGATGTTAGTTATTATTGTAAAACAAAATCCCTCTGACAATCATGAGATAAGAAGGTATAGGAGACTGAAAACTGTGAGCTCCACATTAAGGAACAGCTTCTTCCCAACAACCATCAACAACCATTGAACACCAACGAACCTTTCAGCTAGACACAAGATGCTGGAGTAACTCAGCGGGTCAGGCAGCATCTCTGGAGAAAAGGAATAGGTGACGTTTCGGGTCGAGACCCTTCTTCAGACCCTTCTTCGGTATAAACCTGCATCTGCAGTTCCTTCCTACCAACTAAACTTTCAACTGCAAACTGCACTCGGGACTTCAGGCTTTCGTTTTGTTATGCACTATATTGAGGAGTTTTGATAATTGAATATTTTTTTGTTATTGAGTTCTGTGTTTACAAACCTGTTGTGATTCTGCAAGTAAGAATTTCATTGCTCTGTTTTGGTACATATGACACTCAAACATTTCTGCCTTGTAAGATATTTGTTGAGTGATAGGCCTGGAGACCACATTGAACAAACACAGAAACGTAGAAAAATAGGCCATTCAGCCCTTCGAGCCATTCAATATGTTCATGGCTGATCATCTAAAATCAGTACCCCGTTCCTGCTTTTTCCCCATATCAATAGACAATAGACAATAGACAATAGGTGCAGGAGTAGGCCATTCAGCCCTTCGAGCCAGCACCGCCATTCAATGCGATCATGGCTGATCACTCTCAATCAGTAGCCCGTTCCTGCCTTCTCCCCATACCCCCTCACTCCGCTATCCTTAAGAGCTCTATCCAGCTCTCTCTTGAAAGCATCCAACGAACTGGCCTCCACTGCCTTCTGAGGCAGAGAATTCCACACCTTCACCACCCTCTGACTGAAAAAGTTCTTCCTCATCTCCGTTCTAAATGGCCTACCCCTTATTCTTAAACTGTGGCCCCTTGTTCTGGACTCCCCCAACATTGGGAACATGTTATCTGCCTCTAATGTGTCCAATCCCCTAATTATCTTATATGTTTCAATAAGATCCCCCCTCATCCTTCTAAATTCCAGTGTATACAAGCCCAATCGCTCCAGCCTTTCAACATACGACAGTCCCGCCATTCCGGGAATTAACCTAGTGAACCTACGCTGCACGCCCTCCATAGCAAGAATATCCTTCCTCAAATTTGGAGACCAAAACTGCACACAGTACTCCAGGTGCGGTCTCACCAGGGCCCGGTACAACTGTAGAAGGACCCCTTTGCTCCTATACTCAACTCCTCTTGTTACGAAGGCCAACATTCCATTGGCTTTCTTCACTGCCTGCTGTACCTGCATGCTTCCTTTCATTGACTGATGCACTAGGACACCCAGATCTCGTTGAACTCCCCCTCCTCCTAACTTGACACCATTCAGATAATAATCTGCCTTTCTATTCTTACTTCCAAAGTGAATAACCTCACACTTATCTACATTAAACTGCATCTGCCATGTATCCGCCCACTCACACAACCTGTCCAAGTCACCCTGCAGCCTTATTGCATCTTCCTCACAATTCACACTACCCCCCAACTTAGTATCATCTGCAAATTTGCTAATGGTACTTTTAATCCCTTCGTCTAAGTCATCCCTTGATTCCTTTAGCCCTAAGAGCTAAATCTAACTCTCTCTTGAAAACATCCAGTGAATTGGTCGCCACTGCCTTCTGTGGCAGAGAATTCCAAAGATTCACAACTCTCTGGGTGAAATTTTTTTTTTTTCTCATCTCAGTCCTAAATGGCCTACCCGTTATTCTTAAACTGTGACCCAAAGCATGAGATCTCTTGTAGTGGTTACTTGTCTTAATGCCTTACCTAGAAAGTTAGCATTTCCAACAATGTATCACTCTCTTCAATACTATGTCAGACTGTCAGCCAACATTTAGTGCTTATTCCCTGATGTGAGTATTCAATCACCTAATATAGTGAAAGGCAATCATCTGTCAATTAGAAACAGAGCAAGAGTTTGCGTTCTGATATGTCATTGAACACAATGCATTTGCAGCAGCAATTATGTTAAAAACTCCAATTACTTCTCCGCTGATATAAAAGAATCGCCTTGATCCATTGATTGAAAGACACAGCATGGAAACAGGACTTTCATCCCACTGAGTCCATGCCGACCACCAATCACACTAGTTCCATGTTATCCCACTTCCTACACACTAAGAGACATTTACAGAGGCCAATTAAAGGTGGCACGGTGGCGCAGCGGTTGAGTTGCTGCCTTACAGCGCTTACAGCGCAAGTGATGTGGGTTCGATCCCGACTATGGGTGCTGTCTGTACGGAGTTTGTACAGTGGCTGCGAGATCTTCGGTTTCCTCCCACACTCCAAATATGTACAGGTTTGTAGGTTAATTAGCTTGGTATAAATGTAAATATGTCCCTAGTGTGTGTAGGATAGAGTAAACGTGCGAGGATCGCTGGTCGGTGCGGGCTCGGTGGGCCGAAGGGCCTGTTTCCGCGCTGTACCTCCAAACTAAACTAAACTACTGTAAATTAAACTAAAAACTAACATCTATAAACCTGTACATCTTTGGCATGTGGGAGGAAACTGGAGCACCCAGGGGAAACCCATGCAGTCACTTGAAGAACGTGCAAACTCCACACAGACAGCACCCGTGCAAACTCCACACAGACAGCACCCGAGGTCAGGATCGGACGTGGGTGTGTGGCGCTGGCTGTGAGGATTTGATTATTTTCGAAGGATTTGTTTGGCGAGGACAAACGAAAGCAGTCAGAATTTGCTTTTTGGACTTCTGTCGGAAAGCAGAGACTCTCTTTGTTGAAAGAGTCCTCTAATTGGGGAGGATTTGTTCGTGTTTTCTGAAAGTCGTAGGAGCGGCAGTGGCTGGCGGAAGGCCAAATTGCACTTGAACTGGTGGGAGCTGAGTCTGGAGCGGTGTTTGTGGTCTGTAGCATCGGAAAGCTCCCTCCCACACCGACTTTGCCCGGTCCAGGTGTGCCGGGTAAGTACGGCAATAGTGCATTGGATTTTCGTTGAAGCCGGGAGGGCGACCGAGACCTGGGGAAGAAGCCTCCGGAAGCTCCATTTTCTACGACGGGAGGATTGGCACGGACTTTTCCCTATCTAATCAGGAGGAGACTGCTTCTGTTGCTTTGCCAGGAAAGCCTTCACAAGACTTTAAACTGCTGCAAATGCGTGGAGGTGCAGCAATAGCAGAAAGACTGCTTTGACTTATAAAATACTGAGACGTTTTGTTTTGCTCCACGCCCTAAAGATGGCGGCCCCCAAGACTTATGCAGCTGCCGTACAGTCGGCAGTCTCCGTGACTAAGGGCCATGAGTCGTTGGGGCGTATAAATGGGGTGAAAGTGACCTTGCAGGGCAACATTACCTTCAAGGCTGTGCTAACCGCGCTGGGGGAGACTGTTGGCAAGAAGGCCATAATCGCAGGCGCGGTGGTCAGTGGGAAGGCTGTTGTCATCCTAAAGAATGAGCAGTCGGTGGCTACCGCATTGGAAAGGGGGATCACGGTGGCTGGGATTTACATGGCGGTGGACCCATGGGGACGGCCCGTGCTGCCGGTCATGCTGTCCAACGTTCCCCCTTATGTTCCGGACGCGCTCCTGCTCCCACATGTAACTAAGCTGGGGGAGGTGCGGTCTGGGCCCACCAAACTGTTGCATAGGTTGGATGATCCCGAAATGCAGCATGTATTAACGTTCAATCGCCGCGTGTACATACAGCTGGCACAGGGGATTGATATGGAGGGGAGTTTTGAGGTTGAATGGGAAGGATTCTGCTATCGCGTGTTTTGGAACACGGGCCAAGCACGCTGCCATGCATGCAAAGAGGTGGGGCATTTCCGCAGGAATTGTCCCAAGCACCGGGCTGCCAGCTCCACCAAGGTGGCCCAGGAAGGCAGTGCTGGCCCATCTGGGGCTGCTGGTTCTACCACGGTGGCCCGTGATGACTTTGTTCCCTTGCTCCCATCCTCCATTCCCCCACCACCCCCATGTCCCGTACCTGTGGCGGAGGATGCCGGTGCAGTGTGGGGGGTGGATGAGGAGCACTGGGAGAGACAGAAGAGTAAGAAAGCTAAAAGGAAGAAGAAGAACGTTCAAGCGGGACGCCAGGCAGAAGGTCACCTTAATGAGGGTCCCCCGGCAGTAGATATTATCGAGCTCGCCTCTGAGCCTGAGGGTCTGAAGGCTGGAGAGGATGAGCAGGTAGATGGCGGGGCGGAGGAACAGGCTTCAGCAATGGAGCTGACTGTACCACTGCACGCTAGTGGTTATAAGAGGAGGAGGCACGGGTCCTCTGACACGGAGAACGGCCCTGAAGGTCAGGGGCGACCTGAAGGGAGGTGTTTCTCCCCTGTTGAGGCAGAGTACCCAGTACACGCTTCCTCTGGGCAGGAGGATGCCTCTGTAGTGCAGGGACCACCTGAGAGTGGTGACACACTACCCGAGGGGGCTGTTCCCCCAGGGATTGCGTCCGCTGGCTTAGAGGGTGACCAGGGGAAGATTGATGGGGGGGACTTGAGTGTGGGGGTGGGTCCCCAGCCCATGCTCCCCATTGAGGCTACGAGTCCTATTGAGGGGTGTGCTGCCCCATCGGCTGAGGGAGCAGGGGAGACTCCGGGAACATCGCCCCCTGAGGGCCAGAGCGAGGTGGTTCCCCTGGTGGTGGGGGACGGGGACTCTCTGGGTGACGGTGCTAGGCCGGGTGCCCTGGGTGCGAAGGAGGACATGGTCGTTTCGGATCGTGTCCTTCGGTCGGACTCCAGACGTACCCTCTCACTGCCCGCCCCGGAGACTTCCTCCGACATCACTGCCCCCAATCCGGTTACAGAGGGCAGTGGGGGTGTGCAGGAGCCTGGCCATTTACCAGGAAGCTTGCCACAGTTAGAGGTACCGGTACCTGCCCCCGTCACTGATCCTGGGGGTGGGATGGTGACGGAGGAGGGACCGGGTGATGTGGCCGACCCGCCCACCTCACAGGGAGGGGTGAGCGAGGCGGCTGGGAGTCAGAACTATCCAGACTCGGGCTCAGACATTGAGTGGGAGGAGGAGGGGGACGTGGAGTCCAGCGACAGTGAGTTGATGGACTGTCCCACCCGCAGCCCCGTGTCTCGGCTTGTTGATATCTGGGAACTCCGGAAGTTTCTGAAGGACAGCAGAGGGAAGAGGAATAAGGCAGATCTGGCTGTTGACTGCTGGTCGGACCTGACAGTACCCTTGCAGTCCATTTATGCCATCCTTCAGGAGGAGGGGAAAGAGGCAGGTGTATTGAAAAATGAGCGGCGCCAGCTCCAAGAGCTTTTTAAGTCCCTAAAGAAAGGGCAGAGGGCTCGGGGAGGCTCCATTCCGTCAAGGGGGGCTGGTAAAAGTTCTTGTGCGCTTTCAAAATGAAGCTCACTATAGCCAGCCTGAATATTAATGGGGCCAGGGAGTCTCTCCGTAGGTTTCACCATCTCTCGGTGCTGAGGGACGGGAGGTACGCGGTGAGCTTCCTGCAGGAAACACACACTGTGGCTAGTGACGAGCCCACCTGGCTCCTGGAGTGGGAAGGGGGGGTCTACATCAGCCATCTCACCTCCATTTCGAGTGGAGTGGCCTTCCTGTTGGCCCCATCTTTCCAGCCGGAGATTGTCAAGGTGCAGGACATTGTACCAGGCCGGTTGTTGTATCTGGCCGTGCGCCTGGATGGCGTGCCGTTACATTTTATTAATGTGTACGCCCCCAAGAGCGGTGCTATGCAGACGCGGTTAACACAAGAAGTGACCGCACTGTTGAACACCATCGATCGGGGGGAGTGTGTTTTCCTGGGGGGTGATTTTAATTGTACCCTTGAGGCGAGAGATCGCTCTGGCATTCAGCGCGATCCGGCAGCGGTCAAGACATTAAGGGAGTTGGTGGATTCTTTTGAGCTAGTAGATGCTTGGAGGAATTTCCATCCCAACTCCGGCGCCTTCTCATACAGGTTTAAGGGGGGTGGATCCCGTATTGACCGTGTATATGTGTCTAAGGCTTATGTGTCCTGTGTCTCGGCAGCCTCCATGCGGTTGGAGCCGTGCTCGGACCACTGCCTGGCGCGAGTGGACTTTATCCCGACGCGCACACGGGCAGGGTCCGCGTACTGGCACTTCAACAACCGGCTACTGGAGGAGCGCCGGTTCCGTGACTCATTCAAGCAGTTCTGGGCGGAGTGGAGGGAAAGGCAGGGGCGTTTCCCTTCCCTAAGGCAGTGGTGGGATGTAGGGAAGGCTTACGTCCGTCTGTTTTGCCAGGACTACACGAGGGGGTCGACCAAGGGGCGGGACTCCGAGATCGGACGGCTTGAGAGAGAGTTGCTCGACTCGGAGTCTCGCCTGGGTCAGACGGAGGGGGACTCATGTGAGTGGGAGGAGTATCAGGAGAAGAAAGGGGCACTGAGGGACTTGCAGCTGAGGAGGTCCCGGGGCGCGTATGTGAGGTCGCGAGTCCAGATGTTGCACGATCTGGACTGCGCCTCCCCCTTTTTCTTCTCCCTGGAGAAGTGCCGAGGTGCCCGCAGGCAGTTTGTCGAGTTGCTTGTGGACGATGGCTCCTCCGTCACGGATCCAGAGAGGATCGGTGCCTCAGTTAGGTCGTTCTATGACACTCTGTTCTCCGAGGGAACATCTAGTGAGGAGGCACAAGGGGTGCTGTGGGAGGGCTTACCCGTAGTGTGCAAAGAGGTGGCTGAGCGCCTCGATGATCCCCTAACTCTGGAGGAGTTGACTGGTGCCCTGCACCAGCTCAGTAGGGGCAAGTCTCCGGGGCTGGATGGGCTGACTGTGGAGTTTCTTCGAGCCTTCTGGGGTGTCCTGGGGGGCGACTATGTGAAGGTGTTGGGGGAGAGCCTGGCGACCGGGGAGATGCCCTTCTCATGGCGAAGGGCAGTCGTCGTCCTGCTGCCCAAGAAGGGCGATCTCCGCCTCTTGAAGAACTGGCGCCCGGTCTCTCTTCTCAGTACGGGTTACAAAGTCTTTGCACGGGCATTGGCCAATCGCCTGGGGCCCATGCTGTCCCATGTGATCCACCCTGACCAGTCCTACACAGTCCCGGGCCGGTCCATCCAGGACAATATCCATCTGGTCCGGGACCTGATCCATCTGTGCCAGAGGGCTGGTCAGTCCGTTGCCTTTCTCTCCCTTGACCAGGAGAAAGCGTTTGACCGGGTGGGACACAACTACCTTCTCGGGACTCTGCGGGCGTTTGGATTCGGACCCCATTTTGTGGCCCGGGTCCGGCTCCTATACACTGCCGCAGAGTGCCTGGTCAAGGTCAATGGCTCTTTGTTGGCTCCCATTCACTTTGGAAGGGGGGTTCGTCAGGGATGCCCCATGTCCGGCCAGCTTTATTCACTCTGTGTGGAGCCATTCCTGTGTCTCCTACGGAGGCGGCTGGCAGGTTTGGATTTGCCGGGGCCGGGGGTGGAGGTGGTTCTCTCGGCCTACGCCGACGATGTGTTACTAATGTTCACCGACCCGGTTGACCTGCGGAGGATGCGTGAGTGCCAGCGGGTGTTCTCAGCCGCATCCTCCGCCAGGATCAACTGGGGGAAGTGTGCTGGGCTCTTGGTGGGTCAGTGGCAGGTGGACTCCCTGCCGGAGGAGATGGCAGCTTTTGCGTGGAGCACCACGCACCTCCTCTATCTGGGGATCTACCTGAGTCCCACTGAGGGGGCTTGGCAGGCGAATTGGCAGGAGCTGGAGGCGAAGGTGGTCGCCCGTGTGGGGCGCTGGTCAGGCCTCCTTGGTGTGTTATCATATCGGGGTAGGGCTTTGGTCATAAACCAGCTGGTGGCCTCTCTGCTGTGGTACCGGCTGGCCACTCTGGTCCCGTCCTCTCGTTTCATCGCCATGATACAGAGGAGGTTAGTTAACTTCTTCTGGGGTGAGAGGAACCACTGGGTCTCTGCTGGAGTTCTGAGTCTCCCGTTGGAGGAGGGCGGTCAGGCGCTGGTCTGCGTCCGCACTCAGGTGGCAGCCCTCCGACTCAGGACCTTGCGGAGGTACGTGTACTCCGAGTGCCCTCCCAGATGGCACACGCTGGCCACGTACTTTTTCTGCCAGGGGCGCTGCCTCCAGGAGGGATCACGGCTCCCGGTAGCGGGCATGAGTCAGCGCGCTAGGCGGGAGTTGCCTGGTTTTTACCGTGATCTCCTGAGAGCCAGGAATTTGGTCACCTTCAGCCAGGGCGCTGCTCCTCAGGGGGAGGGGGGTGCTGTGGTTGTGAGGGGGGCCGGTCCTCACCCTGTCACGGTGGGTGTCGAGGAGAGGCGTGTGCGTGGAGCGATTCCGACTGGGCTTACCCCCGCTCCGTCGGAATTGCTCATCGGGCCCACGGCACGGGTCCCTTCCCAAGAGCCGGCCCCACGCAATATGAGCCGCCTTTCCCAGATGCCCAGCGTGCCGTTCCGTGACGCGGAGAGGCGCGTTTTGTACAGGCTGCTCCTGCACACTCTCCACTTCCTCGCTCTCGTCTTCCGTCCGGACACGCCCTGGCGGTCCGTGTTACCACCTGACGGCGGGAGCGGTCCCCAGTGGAGGTCTCTCTATAAGGGGGTCCTCCCGCTTTACATCGGGGACCTGGGGTGGAGAGTGTTGCATAAGGCTATAGCCTGTAACAGATACTTGAGCCGGTTCACGGTCTCGTCTGCCGCCTGTCACTTCTGCGGTGAGGAGGAGACCGTGTACCATTTGTATACAGAGTGCGTGAGGTTACAGCCCCTGTTCCAGTATCTGAAGGGGCTGCTCCTCAAGTTCTGGCTCCATTTTAGCCCTACGATTTTAATTTTTGGGCACCCGGTACAGAGGGGGGAGGGTCAGGAGGGAGGAGAGGGTCTCCCTGTCGGTCTGCTCCTGGGCCTGGCCAAGATGGCCATCCGCGGGTCCAGGCAGCGGGCAGTCGACGGCCTCACAGAAGTCGGCTGCCTACCCCTGTTCCGGGCTTACGTCCGTGCCCGCGTGTCCCTGGAGAGGGAACACGCGGTGTCCACGGGGACTCTGGTGGCCTTCCGGGAACGCTGGTCGCCACGGGGGGTTGAATGTATTGTTGACAGAGATGGCGGGATTTTAATGTGATAATTGTTTAATTTGTAAACTGCCGATACAGGCGGCTTTTGTTTGATCACATTTTGCATAGTATGTTTGTATGTTTTTCTTTGGAATAAAACTTTTATATATTAAAAAAAAAAAAAAAGAGGTCAGGATCAAACCAGGTCTGTTGTTTTATTTGTTAAACCAGGTCTGGTGTTTCATGCGCAGTTGTCATTCTCCCAGGGTCCACGCTTGGATAAATACTACAACTCTGATAATCTCGCATCCAGTTCTTTGGAAATCCCGATGGCCCACATCAGTCTCACTCGTTACTTCAGACTGTGAGGCAGGGTTCGAGGTGTAAGCAGGCTGTGCAGCCAGAGACAGCAGGGGCAAGTCAATTTGAGTTTATTGACCTGTGCAGAAGGAGGTAGGGTGAGGTAAAGCTACATTGAAAAGCATCCTTGCAGTCGTGTCACTGCCACAATGAGTCAGGTAACATGTAAAACATAAAACACACATCAATTACACACAATTTATACAAGGACAATGAAAATAGAATGACCGTGTAAAAAAAAAATCATTAGTGCAGAAAACTATTTAAACACATGTCACTGTTAGAGTTGGTCGATAATGATTAGTTTAGTTTAGTTTAGAGATACAGAGTGGAAACAGGCCCTTTCGGCCCACCGGGTCCGCGCCGAACAGCGATCCCCACACATTAACACTATCCTATACCCACTAGGGACAATTTTTACATTTACCAAGCCAATTCACCAACAAACCTGCACGTCTTTGGAATGTGGGAGGAAACTGAAGGTCTTGGAGAAAACCCACGCAGGTCACGGGGAGAACGTACAAACTCCGTACAGACAGCATCCATAGACGGGATCGAACCCGGGTCTCCGGCGCTGCATTCACTGTGAGGCAGCATCTCTACCGCTGGCGCCACCGTGCCGCCCTTAAGTTCTGTTGCTGAGGTTAAAATGAGAGTTGTGCAGATCGGTTCAAGGACCTGATAGTTGTAGGAGTCGCAGGTTCTTTTTCTTGAACCTGGTGGTGTGGCACTTCAGGGTTCTGTACCTCCAGCCCAATGGTAGAAGCGAGAAGAGGGCATGGCCTGAATGGTGGGTATCTTTGTTGATGAATGTCGCCAAGATGCTTCTGATGGTGGGAAGGGCTGTGCATGTAAGGGGTTTCTGCGCCGAGCTTTCGCCCGACCTAAGGTCCCCGTGCCTTGCTCTGATCCCTTGACCAGGCCGCGCACACTGGTTCCCCGTGAGTGGTTCAACCCACTCACCCCCTACGGTTCTAGACACCGGACTTAGATGCAGGAGCGTTTATAGTGCAGAAAATTCAACCAGACCAGATTTGAAGACCAGGGTTTAAATGGAAAAGGCTTTTATTGAGCGCTTGGGACTATTGTCCATGAATACTTATACACAGTTCTAAACGACATATGCATCACTACACGAATACTTAGACACAGTTCTACTAGACATATTCTTGACTGTAAGATGGGGAACGTACGACACATCGCAAACTTGACCAACACATATTCATTTACACACCCACGTTTATTCAAAACACCCTCCCCTCTACACTAAAACTATGTCCAGGATGTGCAGGATCGGGGTACATGCTCACCATGGGGCTATTATTGGGGTTACTGGCTGTTCGTGCTGCTTCTCCGCTGTTTTCTGTGAGGGTCGTGCTTGTCCCCTGAGTTTCTTCCTTCCGCTTCGAGCGTTCCTGGCCAGTCGCTGCGAGCGTTCCTGGCCAGTCGTTGCGAGCGTTGCTGTCCCTGCTGCGAGCGTTCCTGGCCAGTCGCTGCGAGCGTTGCTGTCCCTGCTGCGAGCGTGTCTTTCTTGCCTGTCTTTTCGTCTTCCTCCTGGCTTGCGTTCCTTGCAGGTTTTCTTGCAGTGTTTCTTCTTGAGTTTAAAACCCAAAAGTCGTGGCCAGTTATACTATTCTGACCCGTCCTATCTCCCGCCAGATCTCGGGATCTCTTTGTTTAAAAGATATGTATTGAGTTTTCCCTTTGATCTGCGCTTATGTCCGGGGGTACCGGGGATGGCCAGACGGTGTTAATTGGTATTTCGTTGCGAGGTGATGGGTTTAACTGGTTTCCCATCACCTACCAGGTAGTTTTCTATGGGCTATTGTGCCCCCTTAACGAGATTAACTGTGTAGGTCGGCTTGGGGCATTGTGAGTATGCTGATGTCAGCGCCCCAGTGTCTGGACTTCGACCTGGTTTCGCAGGTTTCTGCATGGCCAATACCCATCCATTGTTCTGGCCGTGGCTTTGCAGAAACCTAGAGACTGGGCTGTAAGGTTTTTGCTTTTGTGGCTGGTCACGAGGTCCTGCGGCCATCTTAGGACCCACGGATTGTGACATCCCTTGGTAAACTGACCGCAGCCTTTCTCCGCTATCAGCCCCAGTCTCCCGTTTAAAATGTCCAAACTGCAGCTCTTTGGTTAGGTGTTGCTTGCAGAATGAGGGAAAACTTCTCAAATCTTACAGCCCATGATGGACCAGTCTGCCGCCACTCTCTGCTGCCTCCAGCGTGCCTGTACCAGGGGCCCACGATGCAACCAGTCAGGGTCCAGACTGTGGACTGTGCATGCTGGTGGAGTTGGGGGTCAGGATCTGGAATGCCCAGGAGCTGAGAACATGGGTAGGTTTGCGGCTGGAGCCAAAACCCGGAGCGCTTTGCCGCTCCCTTCAAACTCACTAGGTTCCCTGGATAATTTAGTGCACATATAAAATAAGTGAAATAGAGACAGGTACTAATTGTTACTAATAGAGATGACTGCCCATGGTCTGGCAAATCTGCATGTTGGGCATCACCAAAATCCCAAGAGGGTCAGAATATGATAGTTCTACTGTACTTTTAAAATTTGGCATTGTACACAATATTTTAGTGCTTCTGTTTTAATTCATTCTCTCATTAGAAATATATCTCCTTTCATCACAGGAAGGCCCATCCTCTGACCCTAGACGAGGCAATTATAACGATGGGTGACATTTCGGGTCGAGACCCTTCTCACAGACCCTGAAGAATGGGTCTCGACCCGAAACGCCGCCTATTCCTTCTATCCAGAGATGCTGCCTGTCCCGCTGAGTTACTCCAGCATTTTGTGTCTATCTTCGGTGATAGACAGAAAGCAAAGAGTGGGGATAAATGGGTCCCTTTCAGAATGGCAGGCAGTAACTAGTGGGGTACCGCAAGGCTCGGTGCTGGGACCGCAGCTATTTACAATATACATTAATGACTTGGATGAAGGGATTAAAAGTACCATTAGCAAATTTGCAGATGATACAAAGCTGGGTGGTAGTGTGAACTGTGAGGAAGATGCTATGAGGTTGCAGGGTGACTTGGACAGGTTGTGTGAGTGGGCGGATGCATGGCAGATGCAGTTTAATGTGGATAAGTGTGAGGTTATCCACTTTGATGGTAACAATAGGAAGGCAGAGTATTATCTGAATGGTGTCAAGTTAGGAACAGGGGACGTACAACGCGATCTGGGTGTCCTAGTGCATCAGTCACTGAAAGGAAGCATGCAGGTACAGCAGGCAGTGAAGAAAGCCAATGGAATGTTGGCCTTCATAACAAGAGGAGTTGAGTATGGGAGCAAAGAGGTCCTTCTGCAGTTGTACAGGGCCCTAGTGAGACCGCACCTGGAGTACTGTGTGCAGTTTTGGTCTCCAAATTTGAGGAAGGATATTCTTGCTATTGAGGGCGTGCAGTGTAGGTTTACTAGGTTAATTCCCGGAATGGCGGGACTATCATATGTTGAAAGACTGGATACACTGGAATTTAGAAGAATGAGAGGAGATCTTATCGAAACGTATAAGATTATTAAGGGGTTGGACACGTTAGAGGCAGGAAACATGTTCCCAATGTTGGGGGAGTCCAGAACAAGGGGCCACAGTTTAAGAATAAGAGGTAGGCCATTTAGAACTGAGATGAGGAAAAACTTTTTCAGTCAGAGAGTTGTGAATCTGTGGAATTCTATGCCTCAGAAGGCAGTGGAGGCCAATTCTCTGAATGCATTCAAGAGAGAGCTGGATAGAGCTCTTAAGGATAGCGGAGTCAGGGGGTATGGGGAGAAGGCAGGAACGGGGTACTGATTGAGAATGATCAGCCATGATCACATTGAATGGCGGTGCTGGCTCGAAGGGCCGAATGGCCTCCTCCTGCACCTATTGTCTATTGTCTATCAAACCGGCATCTGCAGTTCCTTCCTACACTAAGGCAATTACAGTTCCAAGCCCTGGTGTGAAAGTCGTAACGATAAACTCTCACAACGCACAGCACACCAACAGAGCAGGAAAACAATGAAAGCAAGTTCTTTTGAATCAAAATAAAATTGTGTGCGAGAGGTCAGAGATTGCCAATTAATGAAATGGCTGTTGGGCTTCTTACTGCCCATACGTGACCATACAATTAATGAATGTTTGGACTTTATACACATAAATGTTTAATGAATAAAGCACTAGAATAAATGTGCTTGAAGTTGCTTCAGCAGAATTTAGTACATAAATTACCCTGGCTTTTCCTTTGTTAAATGCAACTTACGATCCACTAATAAACTCTCAGTATATTTCCCTATGAAAGCATTTGTCTCCGTGACCTTGGAGGTGGTAATTGTCTTCTATCCAACAGACAGAATTAAAATTCCAATTAATCTTATTTAATGCTTTTATACATCAACAACAGACCACAAAATCATGTGAGACAAATTGGAAACGAGGCCAACATATTGGTGGCACGGTGGCCAGTGGGTGGCACGGTGGCGCAGCGGTAGAGTTGTTGCCTCACGGCGTTTACAGCGCCAGAGACACGGGTTCGATTCTGACTACGGGTGCTGTCTGTACGGAGTTTGTACGTTCTCCCCGTGACCTGCGTGGATTTTCCCCGAGATCTTCGGTTTTCTTCCACACTCCAAAGACGTAGAGGTTTGTAGGTTAATTGGCTTGGTTTAAGTGTAAATTGCCCCTAGCATGTGTAGGATAGTGTTAATGTGCGGGGTGATCGCTGATCGGTGTGGTTTATTTCACAAAATGCTGGAGTAACTCAGCGGGTCAGGCAGCATCTCAGGAAAGAAGGAATGGGTGACATTTCGGGTCGAGACCCTTCTTCAGACTGATGTGATCGGTGGGCCGAGTCTGCTGTATCTCTAAACTAAACAAAACATAGTGAAGGTTCAATGATACTTTATTATCACGTGTACTGTGCATGCACAGTGAAATTCTTTGTTTTTTCCCCATACATTCCAGTAAAGTCATACAGCAGACCTCACCTCGGCAGCACACAAAGAGTTGCCGACAAAGTTACAAGAAGTTAATCGAACAGTCTGATCTTCTTCCAGCGGTGAACCAGGCCTTCCGTGGCCGCACATGGCAGCAGGCGCCCCCTGCTGGGCCCCCCTTCAATCCCGGCGGCCCCTTGCCAGTCCCCTGCATTCATACATTGCCATGCCTAGCGAGCTGGAACAAAGGTGAACTGAGGATGGACACAAAATGCTGGAGTAACTCAGCGGGACAGGGGAGAAGGAATGGGTGATGTTTCTGGTCGATACCCTTCTTCAGACTTCGGGTCTCGATCTGAAAGTTCACCCATTCGTTCTCTCCAGAGATGCTGCCTGTCCCACTGAGTTACGCCAGCATTTTGTGTCCATCTTCGGTTCAAACCAGCATCTGCAGTTCCTTCCTACACATTTCGTAAACTGAGGATGTTTGTAAATCAGGCCGAGGGCAATAAAACTGACCACAAAACAAGAGAAGTCACTTTATGGCAGCCATTAACAGAGCAAATGGGAGAATGGGTTTCTACGAACAGGAAGGAAACTCCCAGCTCAAGCTAACTACAGCAGAGATCAAACAAGGATCAAAGACTGCAAAGAAAAATGGGTGACTGATGAATCATTGCACAAATGTAAAATCTGCATGTAACCATTTTAACGCAAAAGGCTATAAGTGGTTTGAGTCAGTGAAGCACTTTAGATCCTCCTCAGTGTGGGTCCCATTACATACTGTTGAGGCCTGAATTAACCCACTTGTTTGAGAACTGCTGTGTGTGATTTTCCATGCACTGTCCAGAACTGAGCCACCATTCAGGGAGACTGGGCCCCACATGAAAGGCACATTCTGGTCATAGACACAAATCCCTCCGACATTATTTAAAGGTGAAAGGGAAAAAGATTTAATAGGAATCTGAGGGGTAACTTTTTCACACAAAGGGTGGTGGGTGTATGGAACAAGCTGCCAGAGGAGGTAGTTGAGGCAGGGACTATCCCAACATTTAAGAAACAGTTAGACAGGCACATGGCTAGGACAGGTTTAGAGGGATATGGACCAAATGCGGGCAGGTGGGACTAGTGTAGCTGGGAAAATGTTGGCCGGTGTGTGCAAGTTGGGCCAAAGGGCCTGTTTCCACACTGTATCACTCTATGACATCTTTGACTACCTTAGGATCTTTATATCTTAGGAGCAAAATTGGCAAAAATGAATAGCACTTGTTCAGGTGGGTCTGTCAGTGGCCCTGCTTATAGGTCACCATCAGAATGGCCTAGCGTAGGTTCAGGAACCAATACGAGGCTTTCCCTCAGCATTCCCCAAGTACTTTTTACCAATGTTCCAGTTTACCTTCTGCTGCCTTGCGCTGCCTTGTGGTGAAATGTTCCGATCTACAAACTTACGAGGCAAGGGAATGGTGATATACATAGCAAGGGATGACGATGTGTGAAATTAGTCACATTGCTAACAAAACTGCACTCAAAATAACGTGTAAATGCTTCCCCCAGAGCAAAGCCATTAATCCGCGCAACATATCCAGACCATGAAACCATTATGATTATCTTATTTAATTTTTGGAAATTCTAATATCATAATATATAATTATGCGGCACGGTGGCGCAGCGGTAGAGTTGCTGCCTTACAGCGAATGCAGCGCCGGAGACTCAGGTTCGATCCTGACTACAGGCGCTGTCTGTACGGAGTTTGTACGTTCCCCCCGTGACCTGCCTGGGTTTTCTCCGAGATCTTCGGTTTCCTCCCACACTCCAAAGACCTACAGGTATGTAGGTTAATTGGCTTGGCAAAATGTAAAAATTGTCCCTAGGGTGTGTATGATAGTGTTGGTGTGCGGGGATCGCTGGGCGGCACGGACCCGGTGGGCCGAAGGGCCTGTTTCCGCGCTGTATCTCTAAATCTAAAATCTAAAATCATAATATTGTAGTGGCCTGCCGGAGGCCAGAGAAAAGGCAAGACGCCAGGCAGTTTTAGGTAAGGTTCTTTATTATGCTGTGAGCTCCTGCTCACAGCGTAGTCCACCTAGGGATGAGCCACGCCTCCCCACGGGCTGGCTTTTAACCCCTTACGCCTGTCCGTCACGTAACGAGGGGGCTGACCCAAGGTGTGGCCTGATCCGCCACAGGACCCCCCCCAAGAACCGGAGGTACAAAACGGACAGGAGGGCGCACGAGGTGACCAGCCCGGGTGCGCACCATGACCGGCGCAGGGACCGGCGACTGACCGACAGGTGGAGGGGTCGTAGCAGACACTGGCGGGGGTAGCGTGGATGGGGGGCGACCGCGCGGGTGGGGCTGCGCAACCGTCACCGGCCGATCAATGTCCACGTGTGCCGGCTTCAGCCGTGCGACCGAAACAGTCTCTCTGCGACCCCCCATGTCCAGAACGAATGTGGCCGAGCCGTGTTGCAGGAGCCGGAAGGGGCCCTCGTACGGCAGCTGGAGAGGTAATCGGTGTGCGTCCCTGCGCAGGAACACAAACTGGCAGTCCTCCAGAGCGGCAGGGACGTGTGGCTGGAAGGTCCCATGACGTGACGTGGGCACAGGTGCCAGCCTGCCCACCGTCTGCCGAAGACGTTGCAGGGCGTCAGAAGGCTGCTCCACTCGACCCTGCGCCGGTGGGATGAACTCCCCGGGAACCGTCAAGGGGGCCCCGTACACCAACTCGGCGGAGGAGGGGGCCAAGTCCTCCTTGGGTGCGGTGCGGATCCCCAGCAGAACCCACGGCAGGGCGTCCACCCAGTCTGGGCCCGTGAGCCGAGCCTTCAGGGCAGCCTTCAGCTGGCGGTGAAAGCGTTCCACCAACCCGTTCGACTGTGGATGGTACGCCGTAGTGTGGTGTAGGCGGACACCCAAGAGTCTTGCCATGGCCGACCACAGTTCCGAAATGAACTGCGGCCCCCGGTCGGATGTAATGTCCAGTGGCACCCCGAACCGGGCGATCCAGTGCGCCGCCAATGCCCGCGTGCAGGTGGCCGTCGAGGTGTCCACCAGCGGAATGGCCTCCGGCCACCGCGTGAAGCGATCGACCACGGTGAAGAGGTGGGTCATGCCCCGGGACGGCGGCAGCGGTCCCACGATGTCCACATGAATGTGGTCGAACCGCTGCCGAGGGACACGAAACTCCTGCAGAGGCGCACGCACGTGTCGTTGGATTTTTGCAGTTTGCCTTGCTGTCTCCTGGTCCAGGGCGCCGACGACATAGAAATACTTTGTTAAGTCAACGGTTACCCCTTGCACAGCAAACTGTGCCGCTCTTCGGTCCACAGGGTCGGGAGTTTGAGGGAGACGGCATCGAGGTCGGCAGGACCGGGTTGCGCATTATTGCGCGACATCACGACACGTGATGTATGTCGGGGTCACCAATGTAGTGGCCTGGCGGAGGCCAGAGAAAAGGCAAGACGCCAGGCAGTTTTAGGTAAGGTTCTTTATTAGGCTGTGAGCTCCTGCTCACAGCGTAGTCCACCTAGGGATGAGCCACCCCTCCCCATGGGCTGGCTTTTAACCCCTTACGCCTGTCCGTCATGTAACGAGAGGGCTGACCCAAGGAGTGGCCTGATCCGCCACAATATATATAATAATTTCAAGGAGCAGAGTTGGGGACAACGATGGCCCAGCAATGTTCTTTGCTTATAAATACTTCTAAGGCTTTAAAATCTTGTTGATTTACTGACTGTGGCGATGATCTTTGGTAGAATAACATGTTGCGTAGAATGGCGGCAATGTGGGGAGGACTTTAGATGAGACTTGGCTTTGGACTTTAGAGATACAGCCCTTCGGCCCACCGAGTCCGCGCTGGCCAGCGATCACCCGCACACTAAAACTATCCTTCACACTCGGGACAATTTACAATTTTTTACCTAAGCCAATTAACCCATAAACCTGTACGTCTTTGGAGTGTGGGAGGAAACCGGGGCACCCGGCGAAAACCCACGCAGTCACGGGGAAAACGTACAAACTGCGTTCAGACAGCGCCCTTAGTCGGGATCGAACCCGGGTCTCTGATGCTGTAAGGCAGCAACTCCACCTCTGCGCTTGGAGATGCTGGTGGGCGGGGTAACAAAAAACATGAGCTAGGTGGGCACCATGGCAGTAACAGCCTAATTTACTTTCCCTGCTCTCCTACTCCATTTTAACTTTAATGGATTTGATTAGGAGGGAAGGAAAATGGCAGGCAGGCAGGTGGTTCAGCTGTTGTAAGCCTCCAGCAGCTGGGTTCAACCCTGACTCCTGGTGCTCTCTTAAAGCTGTGGCTCAGTCTCAGCAGGAACTGCAGAGGCAACTAATGGGGACTGACTAAACTGAGGGTGATGCTAATGGGGCAGGGACAAGCGTGCTCTATCTCCGATAGATGTTTGAGTGTCCTGGGAGCGTAGGAAGTCCCTGGGGAACAGTGTAGCAGCCTAATTGCTTCCTGTAAGGCTGTTCCGAGAGTCAAGGCCCACACACTTTATTTCAGCGTGTGTGATTTAGCAACAGCATCATCTGTATATTGGAGGTATTTATTCACAAAATGCTGGAGTAACTCAGCAGGTCAGGCAGCATCTCAGGAGAGAAGGAATGTATATTGGATGTGACCCCATCAGCAGTCTGTGTGTGCGTGTGTGTGTGTGTGTGTGTGTGTGTGTGTGCGCGCATAGGCATATCATCTATCAAAGGCCTAGAAAGCAATTTGGAATTGCACACTGCAAACACAGAATTCCTGGTGGACACAAAATGCTGGAGCAACTCAGCGGGACAGGCAGCATCTCTGGAGAGAAGGAATGGGTGACGTTTCGGACTTAAGAAGGGTCTCGACCTGAAACGTCAGCCATTCCTTCTCTACAGAGATACTGCCTGTCCCGCTGAGTTGCTCCAGCTTGTGTGTCTATCTTCAGTTTAAACCAGCATCTGCAGTTACTTCTCACATGAATTCCTGGTGGAATTGCATTGTCCATTTTGCACATCGACTCGACTGCACAGTGCTTAGGGGAACACTTGCTAAGCTGTTGAATTTCTGGAACAATGCCTCGAATTCTGATCTGACCTCAAATCAGTATGAAAATCTATTTCTTTCCCTGTTAATGATTGATTACCCGCTTGCTGTCACGTTGGTAACTTATTTGGTGGTTGTTGGTGGCTGACCGGCATTAGAAACTAACTAAAGGACTCGAGTCGCACTCACGGAGAGGCACAGTGGGTTTCTATATCGTCAACACTGGTCTTGCCAGATCCCAGCAGGTCAGATCCAATGCTGACTTTGTTAGTGTTCTCCATGATAGCAAGCTGCACTGCAGATACGACAGCGTATTTAAGCCTGCAGCAAAGCAGCCATTCTGCTTCTTCGAGAGAGTAAACCTTCGACGGGAAGAGGACCCGTTCTGGGGTGCTCCACTCCCGGTGCGGCTCGGCCGCGGGGCCTAACATCGCTGGTGCGGCTCGGCCGCTGGACTTAACAGTGCCCGGGCCGTGGGGCCTAACATCGCCCGGCGCGGCTCGGCCGCGGGACTTTTCATCGCTGGTGCGGCTCGGCCGCTGGACTTAACATCGCCCGGTGCGGCTTGGCCGCGGGGCCTAACATCGCCCGGTGCGGCTTGACCGCGGGGCCTAACATCGCCCGGTGCGGCTCGGCCGCGGGACTTAACTGCGCACGGCTCGGTCGCGGGGCCTTCCATCGCCCGGTTCGGCCGCGAGACGTCTCAGCGCCCGGTGCGACTCGGCCGCGGGGACTTCCATCCCCTTGCGGGGACTGTGCGGGTCGGTCGGGGACGAGCTGTCTGTCCGTGGGCGTGGGGAAAAGAGTGGAAGTTTTGTTGCCTCCATCACAGTGAGGGGGTGTTTGGAGTCACTGTGATGGACGTTTGTGTTGGGGTCATGTGTCTTGTGTTCTTTTTTGTGTGTGACTGCTATGTAGTTTCGTTCGGTACCTTGGTACCGAATGACAAATAAAGCTCTGTTGAACATCCGAGCTTGACATTTTTGGCGACTCTTTGAAGGGGAGTTGCACTGCTGGAAGCAGCAACTCTTGCGTCAGATGTGAGTGCTAAAGATCCCACGATACTCTTTCAAAGAGGAGCTCGCAATCTCTGTTCCCTCATCATTATTCCCTCATCATTATTCAGGCAGACTGTTGGCTTTCCAACAGATCCGCTTCTCAGCTAAGTTTATCCAGTTAAACTTAAAAGGCAGAATTCTGCATGCGGATGCCTCGAAGCAACGTTTCATAAAATCTCCATCGCAGGCATCATTCGCTCTCCTCCCTGCCAATCCCACCGTATGAGGACACCAGGCAGCGCAGAATTCGACTGAAAGAGATGCCGTCTTTACAAATGCCCAGATAGGATAGAAATATTCAGTACAGGGAGCGATCTGGCAGATAATGGCTCATAGATTTGGGAGATGATAGCTGGTTTCATACCAATGATAAAGTATCAAGAAGGGACATTTTGTGCAGTTAATGAATAAGATTCACACATGGATAATAGATCAGTAACTTTCAAAGAGATGGTCTCGATAAGAAAAGCGATCGGAAATGTTCCACTGCTGTGTGTAATTACGTGCAATAAATGCACCTCCAATAATGAATACCAAACTAATTATTAGTAGGTAGAATTTTACAGACCATTATATTCTACTTAATAGTGATGACAATCTATATCAAATAAGTAGAACTGTCAGTTAATTCAGCTGAATTATCGGTCATAAAGTAAACGGAGGCACAGTGGGGCAGCGGTAGAGTTGCTGCCTTACAGCACCAGTGACCCAGGTTCGATCCTGACTACGGGTGCTGTTTGCATGGAGTTTCTCCCTGTAACCACGTGAGTTTTTCTGGGTGCTCCGGTTTCCTCCCAAGAGGTACAGGTTTGTAGGTTAATCGGCTTTGGTAAAAATTGTACGTTGTCCCTAAGTGTGTGCAGGATAGTGCTGGGATCGCTGGTCAGCGCAGAATCGGTGGGCCAAAGGGCATGCCTGTGCACTGTATCTCTAAACTAAAAAACTAAACTAAACTCACACTCCAAACGCATGCACGTTTGTAGGTTAATTGGCTTTGATAAAGATTGTAAATTGTCCCTAGTGTGTAGGATAGTGCCAGTGTACGAGGATTGCCAATCGGCACGAACTTGGTGGGCCGAAGGGCCTGTTTCCATGCTGTATCTCTAAACTAAACTGAACTAGAGCTTGGAGCTTGGCCTCCCAGTGGAAGCATGTACCAGGCATGTACCTAGTGTAGCTGGGACATTTTGGCCGGTGTGGGCAAGTTGGGCCGAAGGTCCTGTTTCCACACTGTATCTCTCTATGACTCAATGACAGGATTAATTAGTGTAGACCAGGGTGCAGGTAAACCAGCAATCCCAGGTTATGGGAATATCTGGCCCATTAGTGTTTCACCAACTTTATTTTCTACACTATTCTACACACAAATGATTTGCTTCAGGATATCAATCACTGACATTTACTAATCCTCTCGGATAGGCCAATAAGCTGACTCTATGTGAAGGTAAATTCTGATGGTTATTAAATGCCTGAAGTGTTTTCAGTGATGACCTCAGCTCATGATTAACATAGTTATGTTCAACATCACAGGAAATTTAATATGAATGTCTTGCATTTATACAGCAGATTATGATCCCAAGACAACTTTAAGTGCTTCATGGTAAACAAAGTTTAATTAAAATATAGAAGCAATAAACTGCAGATGCTGGTTTATACCAAAGACAGACACAAAGTTCTGGAGTAACTCAGCGGGTCAGGCAGCAATTCTGGAGAAAAAAGGATAGCTCTCGTTTCATGCCTGAAGAAGGTTCCCAACCTAAAACGCCACTAGTCTGTAGGATAGAACGTATGTATGGGTGATCGCTGGCTTGCATGGAGTCGGTGGGCCGAAGGGCCCACGCTGTCTTTTTAAACTAAACTAAACAAAACTAAACTAATGAGCCACCAGATATCAGAGCCGCAACGGTGGCGCAGCGGTAGAGTTGCTGCCTTACAGCGAATGCAGCGCCGGAGACTCAGGTTCGATCCTGACTACGGGTGCTGTACTGTACGGAGTTTGTACGTTCTCCCCGTGACCTGCGTGGGTTTTCTCCGAGATCTTCGGTTTCCTCCCACACTCCAAAGACGTACAGGTTTGTAGGTTAATTGGCTGGGCAAATGTAAAAATTGTCCCTAGTGGGTGTAGGATGGTGTTAGTGTGCGGGGATCGCTGGGCGGCGTGGACCCGGTGGGCCGAAGGGCCTGTTTCTGCGCTGTATCTCTAAATCTAAAAAAAATCAACTCGACTTGAACTACCATCTACCTCATTGGTGACCCTCGGACTATCCTTGATCGGACTTTGTCAGGTTTACCTTGCATTAAAAGTTATTTCCTTATCCATGCACTGTAAATGGCTCTATTGTAATCATGTACCGTCTTTCCGCTGACTGGATAGCACGCAACACAAGCTTTTCACTGTACCTCAGTACACGTGGCAATAAACTAAACTAAACTAAACTAAACTAAACTAAACTAAACAATCAGTCACCAGAGGACAGCATTACGCCAGGTCACAATGACACCAGGGAATAATTGACTTCTGCTTGGTCTGCACAGACCATGCACTGTCATTGTCCCCATTTGCTCGCCTCACCTCTTTCATTGAAACCTCGTTGAAATGATCTCTGCGTTTGCAGAATCCTCATACTGGTCTCTCACAGGAGGTGTGATCCAATTTGGAAATATCGTAATTCCACGTCATGGAGAATTGAAAATTCCACTGGTAGGAGGCCAACCGACCAAAACAGATTTTGCTTCAAGATCGGAGCCGGGCCAGACTGTTGACAAAGGGTGGCCGAATGTCAACAGGACACTCGGAAGTGAGGGTGAAAATGATAGAATCTTTGGTTCAAGAGGTGATTGCAGTTTCTCCTGTTGCACCATTTTCTCCAAGATATCACTTCAAATCACAGCAGAACATTCCTTGCCACGGATCACCAGATATCACAACTACATCGTGGTCTTAAAATTGGTTAATTTCCTACTGTGACTCAACAGTAATTTTGCCGACATTTTTCTCCTCAGGCTGTGTCTTGGCGGGGGTTAAGGGTGACTTCCACTCTGATTTTGTGGGTCCTGAGGTGTTTGAAGAGGTCAATGTGGGAAGCATAGATGATTCCACAGCTCTGGGGCAGGAAGCTCTTGACTGGGCAGGTGAGTGAGTTATTGGGCCAGAGTGCACGCCTGCTGCCGAATGTACATGACTTCCACCATTCCTGTTGAGACCCAAGCTCCTCATTGCCTTTGCACCATTTTGTCCGAGGCCAGCAATACCAGAGATATCAGCTTAGGATATTAGTTTGGATTAGTTTAGAGATACAGGGTAGAAACAGGCCATTTGGTGCATCAAGGCCGCCCCGACCAGTGATCCCGTACACTAGTTCTATCCTACATACAAATGACAATTTACAGAAGCAAATCAACCTACAAAACTGCATGTCTTTGGAGTGTTGGAGGAAACCGGCGCACCTGGAGAAAGCCCATTCGGTCACGAGGGAGAACGTGCAAACTCCGTACAGACAGCACCCGTAGTCAGGATTCGATCTCGGGTCTCTGGCGCTGTGAGGCAGCAACTCTACTGCCGCGCCACTGTGCCGCCCACTTACATCTTCTCACAACAGCTTAGAAAGCATCTCTGAAGTGCTTCCTCTGTCCTCCTGATAATTTCTTGCCACGGCAATATTCAGAGTAGAATGCTTACTTTGGGAGATGGTAGTCAGGCATGTGAATGATAGGGCCCATCCAGAGTTGCTTGAGTGTGGTCAGAGCCTTTGTGGACGTTGGCCTGGGAGAAAACACTGAGGCTGGTTTGTCAATCCTGCTGTGTAGGAAGGAACTGCAAATGCTGGTTTAAACCGAAGATAGACACAAAATGCTGGAGTAACTCTGCGGGACAGGCAGCATCTCTGGAGAGAAGGAATGGGTGACGTTTCGGGTCGAGACCGAAGAAGGGTCTCAACCCGTAATGTCGCCCATGTTGTCAATCCTGCTAAGGATTTAGAGAGCGACACAGTGGTGCAGCTGGTAGAGCTGCTGCCTCACATTGCCGGAGACCCGGTTACCATCCTGACTTTGGGTGGCAGTCTGTGTAAAGTTTACACCTGTCAAATTTTATAAACTCTCATCTGGCTGAGTTGAAGTTTTTATTAGGTTGACGAAGTCATCCACGGTAGTTGCCATTACTTCTCACATTTTTCTTGGATTTCTTGCACAGTGAGGATCACATCCATTTTATCTCTCGCTGGACCTCAGAGAGTGACTCTTGTACCGTTGAGAGAAGTCAGTTGAAGAGAACCTGTTGGCGGCACGGTGGCGCAGTGGTAGAGTTGCTGCTCACAGCGTCAGAGACCTGGTTTTCGATCCTGACCACGGGTGCCGTCTGTACAGAGTTTGTACGTTCTCCCCGTGACCTGTGTGAGTTTTTTCCACATGCTCCGGTTTCCTCCCCCACTCCAAAGATGTGCAGGTTTGTAGGTTAATTGGCTACGGTAAAATCGTAAAATTGTCCCTGGCGTGTGTAGCGTAGGATTAGTGTGTGGGGATCGCTGGTCGGCGCGGACTCGGTGGGCTGAAGGACCTGTTTCCGTGCTGTATCTCTAAACTAAAATAAAAGAACCTGGCACTCAACTTTCTGGCTTCATTCTAATTATTGCAATCAGACATCTTCTATCTGGAAGGTGGTTCCCGGTCGTGAGATCACTGAGTTCTCCGGCATGCCTCTCGTTTTGCCAAATGAAGGCGATGAGGCTCTGAATACGTGCCAGGTGTACTGCTTGTAAAAAGACACTACATGAAAGCAACGTTGCAACTTCACCACCACGCGGGCTCATGACTGGCACGGGACCTCTGACCGCCTTGCAAACTAAATTAAAAAATGTGACAATTGGAAGCTAAGCACCGAACTGGTAAGAATACAGCTCCTAAGTACAGAGCCAAATGACTTCACGCAGTTTCACAGTGAAAGCCACACAAGAGATGATAAAATCTTCACGTAGAAGCATGCAGGGAAGATGATTAAATCTGAAGTTAGAATCTGAACACAGTGTTAGTGGACTCGAAACCTGGGGAATCATAATGGTAACATAGCCATTCATACCGTGAGGGGCATGTTCTAAAGGCCACGGCAAAAGGTAACTTATACATTTCAAGATTTGAAATGTCACCTGAACCTGAGATGAACTCACGACCAGAATCTACAATCCTAAATCGCTCATTTTCTGTCAGGGCATGAAGAATATGGGTGGTGGTTGGGATTCTGCTTCAATATATAATCCACTGTGCCAAATAGGACATAGAAGCGTGAAGCTAGTTTGCAATCCCAAGGTAGAATGATATGCCATTAGGAGTTTGAAATGTAAATATATTTATATATTAAATGTAATAAGAAAGGAACTGCAGATGCTGGATTATGCCAAAGATAGACACAAAGTGCAGGAGTAATCCAGCGGGTCAGGCAGCATCTCTGGAGAAGATGGATAGAGGTCTGAAGAAGGGTCCCGACCCGAAACGTCACCTATCCATTTCCCCCAGAGATGCTTACTGACCTGCTGAGATAGTCCTGCATTTGTAGATTGCCGTTCCTGACATTTTAGAATGTCTGAAGGTGCTAATGAAGCAGCTTTGACCGGTTTTGCTGCAATAAACATGGCAACAATCTGGAGTCGGCAAGCTTCCACCACAGTGTAATAATAATCAGATGCATCGATTTTGAGAAGTTGATTGATGAATAAATATTGGCCAAGTTCACCTTGTCTTCAGAGGAATGGATCGGTTGACACGTACCTGAAGGTTATCCCGTTTTGTTTCTCATCTGAACAGTAGTGCAGCCCTCAGTCAGCAGTATCAGCCGAGAATTTTTCAATCACATCTCAGGAATGTAAACTCTCCCTCCCCCCCCCCCCTCCCCCCGCCTCAGAGGCAAGCGTGCTGCCCACTGCACTCCACAGCTCAGACCATTCATGGGGGGGGAGGGGGGTCAGTTTTGTAATAGACCCTTTAGTCACAGTCACCTCCTCCAAAGGATGGAGAGAAATCCGTGAGAAGATTTCAGCTTCAGGCAGAAAAGCAACTGAGATTCCTTCGAAGCAAACTGAACCAAATTGGTTAACTCACAAAATAATCTCACAGCAGTACAACAAAATTGCAAGTCGTCATTGATATTCTGCTGTGTTGTTAATGTTGCTGTGGGTAATATTCATCCCCACCCCATGGAGCCTAGCTAATTGTTGAGGGTTTCTAGAACCAGTATGTGGATAGTCCAACTAGAGAAGGGGCCATACTGGAACTTGTATGGGTAGTGAGCCTGCCCAGGTGACCAGCATTTAAGTGAAAGAGCACATTTTGGAACATTGATTGCCAATTTCTTAAGTTTTCAGATAGTTCTGAATAAAGATATTCCTAGACCTTGGGGAAAAAAACTGGGAGAGGGAAAATTATAACATTATTAATCAGGAGCTAGGGAGAATAAATTGTAAATACCTACAAAATAAATGATTTTGCAGTTACTTCTTTGCTGCGACTTTTTTTTCTATCAATATCCCAATATGACTCAATAAGTTTTATCATCGTTCCTCTGAAAAAGTGGCATGGTGGTGCAGTTAGTCGAGCTGCTGCCTCACAGCATCAGTGCATCCCATCCTGACCTTGGGTGCTGTCTGTGTGGAGTTTGCACGTTCTTCCTGTGACCACATGGGTTTCCTCTGGGTGCTCCGGTCTGCTCCCACATCCCAAAGATGTGTGGGTTTGTGGGTTTATTGCCCTTAGTGTCATAAGGTCATAAGGTCATATGTAATAGGAGCAGTGTTAGGCCATTCGGCCCATCACCATTCAATCATGGCCGATCCATCTCTCTCTCCCAACTCAATTCTCCTGCCTTCTCTCCATAACCCCTGACACCTGTACTAATCAAGAATCAATCTATCTCTGCCTTAAAAAATATCCATTGACTTGGCCTCCACAGCTTTCTGTGGCAAAGAATTCCACAGATTCACCATTCTCTGACTAAAGAAATTCCTCCTCATCTGCTTCCTAGATGAACGTCCTTTAATTCTGAGGCTATGACCTCTAGTCCTAGATTCTCCCACTGGTGGAAACATCCTCTCCACATAGGGAGAGGGTGTGTAGGGAGTGGATGTGAAAGTGGGATAACTTAGAACTGGAGTGAACAGGTAGTCGATGTTCGGCTTGGACTTGGTGGGACAGTGGGCTTGCTTCCATGCTGTATCTTTCAATCAAATAAGTATTGGAGATAATACACTGCATAGAAGGTACAATATAACTGCAGTTACTGTTGCTCTTATGACTGAACATTACCAAGGCATATGGATTACATCAAGTGGAAATGAGCATGTTAACTGCTCCCAGATGTTGCCCCACCTGCCAAGTCTTTTTTTATTGTTTTCTGCACTTATTTTTACCTTTCATGATTTCCTGGCCTGATCTGTCGGGGGGAAATTTAACAGAAAACTCCGAGGAATAATGTAAACAGATAATTATGCTGCTTTTTTTCAGCATTTCTGCCCTTCTGTCAGTTACAATAGAAAACTCGGAGACCCAGGTCAAAATGAAAACAGGCAAGGATATCAGCGATGTTCAATGTAATGGAAAGGTAGATAGTAAAACCACTTTAATGCAAACAAAAAGAAACAAAATATGGACAAATTGTAAGATGAGCGAATGGCAAGGCCAGGAAAGTGTACTAATTATTGCAGTGAAGTTTTTTATAAATCAATAAATTCAATCAGATGAAGAGCCAAGATATGAGGTAAATTCCAGGGTTAAGGTGGTATTTGTACAGCGTAGGTAGGGGTACAGTTAGTTTTGGAGTACAGGTAGATAGCTCCACAGCTTGGATGTTGTTGGGGTCTATAGCCCTTGCGGTATTCAGTGTAGAGTCATAGAATCACCATGAAGGCTGAGGGGTGATCTTCTGGAAGTCCATAAAATCATGAGAGGATTAGACAGGGTGAATGCACAGTCTTTTTCCCAGTGTAGGGGAATCAAGAAAGAGAAGCTTAAGGCGAGAGCAGAGAGAGTTAATGAGGGGCAGATTCTTCACACAGAGGGTAGTGGGTATATGGAATAACCTTACAGAGGACGTACTTAGACAGCACAATAACAACATTTAAAAGACATTTGGACAATACAAGCTTAGGAAAGGTTTCAAAGAATATGGGCCAAACACGGGCTAATAGAATGAGTTTAGATGGGGGCATCTAAATGCCCCCATCTAAAATGGGGGCAATCTGCCACAGGCAATGATGGTCCAATTCTATACTGCCATCATTGAGTCCATCCTCACCTTCTCCATCATGGTCTGGTTTGGCTCAGCCACCAGGCACGACATCTGGAGGCTGCAACGGATCGTTCGCACAGCTGAGAAGGTTGTTGGCTGCAACCTTCCCCCCATTGACGAACTGTACACTGCAAGGGCCAGGAAGCGAGCAGGCAAGATCATCTCTGACCCCTCTCACCCTGGCCACAAACTCTTCGAAGCACTTCCCTCTGGAAGGCGACTCCGGACTGTCAAAGCAGCCACAGTCAGACATAAAAACAGCTTTTTTTCTACTCAATAACCAAAGTCTGTAGTCCCTTTTTTGCTCTGGTTTATTTTCAACCACATGTTTAGACCGTAATGTTGTATCCTTATTGTTTTGATGTGTTTATGCTTTATTCTTAATTGTTAACTGTATGTTTATGTTGTCATTTGTGAGCGGAGCACCAAGGCACATTCCTTGTATATGCACATACTTGGCCAATAAACTTATTCATTCATTCATTCATTCATTCATTCATTCATTCATTCATTCATTCATTCATTCATTCATTCATGTTGGTCGGTTGTGTGAGTTGGCCCAAAGGGCCTGTTTCTTTGATAAATGATTCTATGACTCTAAAGCAAATGATGGTAAACATAGTCCTATCAAATCTAAAAGTTCCCATGCTTTATGACTCTGTGGTTCTATGTTTCTGTATCACTGAATGGCAGAGCAGGCTCAAGTAGCAAGTCCTATTCATGCTACAGATTCATATGTTTGTATGTTTGTAACCATAATGTGTAACAGGATTAGAGACTGCCACATCCCTCACTCCGTCACTTCCAGCAACCAGGATAGCACGCCTGAGTCAACAAGAAATGCAGAAAGAGCATATAAAAAGCGAGGTACTAAGCAGGCAAAGCTCCAACACAGGACAATACACATGCCAAGCCGTGGAGATAGCAAGGGGTCATGGGGAGAAGGCAGGAGAATGGGGTTAAGAGGGAAAGATAGATCAGCCATGATTGAATGGCAGAGTAGACTTGATGGGTCGAATGTCCTAATTCTGCTCCTATCACTTCGGAACTTATGAACGAGCTTTAGACACCAAAGTATAAGAGCAGAGAGTTAGAAGAAAAAGGAGGAAAATCCATTTTCTCAAGGTGACTGAAAACTAAATATTTAGAGTAAGTTGAGTTGTGAGTTAGAAGCACAGCACTCGGCATGTAATAATGAGTACCTCTGAGAACTACTGCAGGCCTAAACGCGGCAACTTTAGACAGACAACTTGCAGACATGCATGGGGAGCATAATCAAACAGGGTGCAATGTGTATTTGGATTCCGCTCTCACAGAGTTCACGAGTATTGGATAGAATAGTTTATAGGAAAATAGGAGGCAAGGAAATTATCATTCGCTTGAGAAAACACGGAAACTCAGGAAAAGGGAAAAAAAAACAGGGCAGAGAAATCAAACGGTAACACAAAATGGAAGCAGTGGAATGAAATACATAAATGACAAATTAGAAGCCAATACACCCTGCCAATTTTCGCTAGCAATGTAGAGGAAGGATGTGTGAGCTGACTGAAACACAAATCGAAATGTTGTATTTAAAAAAAAACATGCATAGAAATTGGCAGCAATAATCACAGTGCAAGCTGTGACAAATCAGTGAAAGGCAAAATTAAAGTTTTACTGTATGTGAAAGTCCCCTTGAGGGGTTTTACTATACGATACGATACGACAGAACTATATTTATCCCAGGAGAGAAATTGATCTGCCAACAGTCGTAAAAACACAAAATACATGAAACATGAAATTAAAGTGCATGTTATAGCTGTGAGTTAAGCAAATTAGAAGGTTTTGATGTCTCTGTAGCTGTATAGATCCTTTTGATCAAGGAAGTTCATTTATCTCAAGTTAACTCATCCAGTTTGAATGATTGAATTCTACAGTATCTGGTTGTATCCTCTGTTAATCTATGATTCAAAGCCCGTCTCTTGGTCTATAAATCCATTTCGAATTTTCACTGCGCGCTGATTGAAGAAGAGTCTCGTCTCATCAGTTCAACAGTAGTAATCATTTACCAGGATGTAGCCAGCAAGAGACAAGTTTAATTTTGAGAAATGGCTAACTAGATTGGGATTGTTTTTTATGAACAGAGGAAGCTGCAGAGAAGTTTAACTGAGTCAAATATATTACTTTCTGAGTATTCTAGGAAGGGGTTAAAATGTAGGAGCGAGCTTATTCACTGGTGAGTGTTACACTTCAGTGTGTTAATTTAATAAACATTTAATTTTTAAAACATTGCTGATTGATGTCTGTATATTCATGTTTAAAAAAAATATTTAACCAAAATTCAAGCAATGAAATTGAGAACATTGAATAAGGATGATAAATAGGGTTTTTAAAATGGAATCATGCTTTTTTTTCAAAATTGACCTAAAGCTTACAAGGGGAAAGCTAAATGTGTAATAAACCCAAGAACTGAAATCCCAAAAGGGAGGTATAACTCATAGGGTTATTTTTATGACAATTGTAAGATGCCAAGGTAGACTGGAAAAGAATCTTACCTCCATAGCTGGTGAAATGGAGGTGACAGCTGCAAGGAGCCCCTGTTACCAACTGCAGCTCGGACTGTAAAATGGCGCCTAAATGGGGCCTTTTGCATACGGACTCATTGGGCTGTTCTGTACTGACCGGAGCGTTTGTACTTGTGTATGGGGTAGTCCTACTGAGTTGTATGCAAAAAATGTATTTCACTGTACCTGGTGCACATGACAGTAAAGAAACCATTGAACGACCAGTAATTAATGGGTTTAAATTAGTTAGCGTGCGGGGATCACTGGTCGGTGCGGGCTCGGTGGACCGAAGGGCCTGTTTCCGCGCTGTATCTCCAAAGTAAACTAAACTAAACTAACCTCAACTAAACTAAACGAAACTGGGTTGAGCTGGAGAGTTTTCTCTTGGCAAGCACAGCAATAAAGGGATGAATGCCACCCCACACGCCCCTCTCCTCTGCGGCGTAATATCCCACTGTCCTATAAAAGTGTCCCTGCCCTACTCCCATAGCTGGTCTTAAAATGGGTATTCTAAATTAACCAGAGAATTCAAGTCGACAACAAGATTATAAATGGATGAAAATGTTAGCACGTAGACGGAAGCTGATAAACAGCGATGGGTATTTTTGGAACAGAAAGTAAGTTGTCAGTGTCGAGAATAAGTGGGTTAAATTCAAGCAGTCGTGTGTGGACATAACAAACGGGATCCAGTCAATTGAATGTCCTTGTAATTGGAGCAAAATATAATCAAATGACATGGCTGTACCTGATCATAAGTTATTTTCAAAGCAGTAGTCTCAGGGAAAAGTATATTTCATCAGCATCCCAGCATTGCCTTAAAAACAGATGAAGGCATGCAATAGGTTACAAAGGCCTACTCCTTTGTCCATGTGGAAGGCTTTGATTATATCTCAGTTCATGAGGGGGGTCAAGTGTTTGTCTCCTTGCATGGTAACTGACTGAGCATTCCTGTGAAGGAAAATAACTGCAGATGCTGGTTCAAAATGCTGGAGTAACTCAACGGGTCAGGCAGCATCTCAGGAGAGAGGAAATGGGTGACGTTTTGGGTCGAGACCCTTCTTTAGACTGATGTCAGAAGAGGGGGCGGGACAAAGATAGGATGTAGTAGGAGACAGGAAGACAGTGGGAGAACTGGAAAAGGGGAGGAGAAAGAGAGGGACAGAGGAACTATATGAAGTTGGATAAGTTAATGTTCATACCGCTGGGGTGAAAACTGCCCAAGCGAAATATGACATGCTGTTCCTCCAATTTGCAGTGGGCCTCACTATGACAATGGAGGAGACCCATGACAGAAAGGTCAGACTGGGAGTGGGAGGGGGAGTTGAAGTGCTCAGCCACCGGGAGATCAGGTTGGTTAAAGCGGACTGAGCGAAGGTGTTGAGCGAAACGATCGCCGAGCCTGCGCTTGGTCTGGCCGATGTAGAGAGGTTGACATCTGGAACAGCGGATACAATAGATAAGGTTGGATCTGGGACAGCAGATACAATAGATGTGAGCATTCCTGTGAGCTCTCCAGTTAGATGAGGAGTCTTGGGCAATTTTTGGCACTAACTGGAACTCAGATGACTTCCCAGGGAACACGTACCTGCATTCATATCATATCATATATATACAGCCGGAAACAGGCCTTTTCGGCCCACCAAGTCCGTGCCGCCCAGTGATCCCCGTACATTAACACTATCCTACACCCACTAGGGACAATTTTTACATTTACCCAGCCAATTAACCTACATACCTGTACGTCTTTGGAGTGTGGGAGGAAACCGAAGATCTCGGAGAAAACCCACGCAGGTCACGGGGAGAACGTACAAACTCCTTACAGTGCAGCACCCGTAGTCAGGATCGAACCTGAGTCTCCGGCGCTGCATTCGCTGTAAAGCAGCAACTCTACCGCTGCGCTACCGTGCTTGGTTGACTGCAGGGTTCAACGCCTTTATGCTTCAGGAGCAGCAGCGTACATGCAGAAAGATCCAAAATTATAGAGTCTTAGAGTGATACAGAATTGAAACAGGCCCTTCAGCCCAACTTGCCCACACCGGCCAACATGTCCAGCTACACTAGTCCCACTTGCCCACGCTTGACTCATATCCCTCCTAACCTGTCCGATCTATGTACCTGCCTAACTGTTTCTTAAACGTTCCAATAGTCCCAGCTTCAACTACCTCCTCTGGCAGCTTGTTCTATGCACCCACCACCCTTTGTGTGAAAAAGTTACCCCTCAGATTTCTATTAAATCTTTTCCCCTTCACCTTAAACACCTATGTCCTCTGGTCCTCGATTCACCTACTCAGGACAAGAGACTCTGTGCATTTACCCGATCTATTCCTCTCATGATTTTATACACCTTTATAAGATCACCCCTCATCCTCCTGCGCTCCAAGGAATAGAGTCCCAGCCTACTCAATCTCTCCCTATAACTCAGACCCTCTCGTCCTGGCAATATCCTCATAAATATCATCATAGAAGATTATATGGAGATTTTTGAAAGTGTTCTCAGGACGTAGAGAAGATTAATTCACAGTTTAAAAGATCTTTGTTCCACATGTAGAAGGATTTGGGTATTGAAATAGAGATACCCATAGGTTTGCAGGTGATTTGAGCAAAGTTTAGTTTAGTTTAGTTTATTATTAACGCAGGTACTATTGCAATGTGTAAGGCAGATACTATGCAGGTACTATCGCACTGTTTATTAAATATTTCGACAGGTACATGGATAGGACTGATTTTGGGAAACATGGGCCAAATGCAGGCAGGTGGGACTGGTGTAGATCGGGCAAATAGGCCAATGTGGGAAAGTTGTGTCAAAGGGCCTTTTTCCATGCACTAGGACTCTGATTCTGTTGCCACATGTCACAAGGTACAGTGAAAAGCTTTTGCTTACATGCTATCCAGTCGAAGAAAAGACAATCAAGCTGAATACAATCAAGCTGCCCACAACCCACTGATAAAAGATAAAGGGTACAAGATTTAGTGCAAAAATATAAAATGGAAGTCTGATAACATTTATCAGATATAAAAGAGATCAAAATGTGTAGGAAGCTGCAGATCCTGTTCTACCAAAGTTTGGTTTATACCCAAAGATAGACACAAAATGTTGGAGTAACTCAACGGGTCAGGCAGCATCTCTGGGGAAAAGGAGTAGTTGATGTTTCGGGTTGGAACCCGATCAAGTTGTGTTTTCAAAGAAAAATATATTTCAGCTAAATAGACTCAGAGATGAATACAAATTAGTAATGATACACTTCAAAATACCAGTGAATTATTGATGCTAAGGACAAAGTTTCAGTCAGATCGCAGGCAAAATTAAGCTTTTTTGTCTCAATGTTTCCCATTGCCTCAAGGAAGAAACAACATTTAAGTCCAAACAAAATTAAAATTGTGACCTGACTAAGATTCAGTAACTCTCACTGATCTCATTCCAAGCGGGAGTGGAGGATTTCAGAAGTCGTCACTGCCTGGTGACCGAATCATTGTAGCACTGTAGATCCCGTGAAAAATATCTAGCATTCCAAGGGAATTAGGTTTGCACTTGTTATGGTTTTGACTATGGTTGTAACCATCGACCTGGGATGCAGTATTTGCTCTTCTATGTAATCAACTTCTATTTGGAGAAACTCAGCAAGCATAACAGCATCTAATTAGCAACACCAACAGTGATAACATCTCCAAGAGCAAACATTGAATGAAAATGTTCTAACATGTTAGGTTCTCACACGTACACACACACACACACACACACAATTATACCGTGCCAGTGGGCATTCCTTGGCCAGACTGCGATAATGTCTCAGGGTATTCGTAGAGTGTGAACCGTGATTGCCAGGCATGGGCCATCCTGGCTACCATTCCTGCTTTCATTGTCACATCTCTCTCACAGTTTCTCCCTTTTGAAATTTCGTTCATATCCAGATTTTTCCTTGGCTTTTTAAAATTCTATTAACAGGGTAGGAATCCCATGTGAAAGTACGAAGACTGCCAGGCATCGGAAATGTTTGGCAATGTGGCCTCCTCCTAGGTTGTCCCACAGCCTATGTCCGGCCTACATTCCTAGCCAGCCTAGATCCCTGCCTGTTGACTGACGTCTTCTTTATGTATCTGGGAGGCAGCTGTAAACCAGAGCTGTGCAGGAAGAAACTGCAGATGCTGGTTTAAACCAAAGATAGACACAAAATGCTGGAGTAACACAGCGGGACTGAAGGAATGGGTGACGTTTCGGGTCGAGACCTTTCTTCAGACTTTCTTCAGACTGTAAATAGGAGCTGCTCAGTTTACTGGTTCCATTGAAAATTTTCAGCCTTAGGTTTGGTTTATTTACGGTCACGTGGACAGAGATACAGTGAAAAGCATGTTTTGCATGCTATCCAGTCCAATCATGCTGTCGAAAAGGAATAGGTGACGTCTCGGGTCGAGACCCACTTCAGACCTGAAACGTCCACTGTTCCTTCTCTCCAGAGATGCTGTTTGACCGGCTGCGTTACTCCAGCTTTTCGTGTCTTATCTTTGGTTTAAACCAGCATCTGCAGTTCTTTCCTGCACTAATCATCTGGTACATGTGTACAACTGATCCTCTTCTGGAACAGCCCGCAGAGATTCGCCATGTCCCAGTAACATCTCACTACTTCCAAGTCTCTGAAATGTCCAATCTTTGCCCAGGGAGATATGCAACTTCTTATATTCTCACTTTATATTCTCACCTGGTGGCTTTGCTTCAATGATGTAGGTGCTGGCCTGGCCCTTCTGCCATCCAGTGCAGTTGCTGTATAACATTGTGTAAATTAGTTGGATATCAGGCTGATTTTGCTATTTTTCATTATGACTAAACAAAGTGGACCCGTTGGGCCCAAACCTCTCCTGCATTGGTGCAGCACCCTCTCCTCTCTCACTCCCCCTCCCCCTTCCCCTCCCTCCCCCCCTCCCCCTCTCCCCCTCCTCCCTCCCTCCACCCCCTCCCTCTACCCCCCTCCCCCTCACTCCATCCCCTTCAAACCCCCTTATCCTCCCTCCCTCCCTAGGAGATAAATTTAAACTTTAAAATGTGAATAACTTAAAAAATATAACACCGATTTCAATGAAACCTTCCATTAGCACCAAAGGGACGACGGTGAGTCAGGTAGGCCTAAAATTGTCGTGCTATCGTGCACCGTTTTGCCTGTAGTTCAGGAACAAACAAACAAACAAACAAACGAGAGTTTTAGTATGTAGATGAGTTTCTATGTCCACCTTTTGATCTAATATTTAAAATTAATAACATTCAAAATAAATTAAAGACAAAATTACAAACTTACATCATCCCCCCCCCCTCACTGTTTCATCATCATTTGAGAAGAACTCATGAAGCAATTCACAAAATGGACATCAAGCAGTTCACAAAATGGATATCACTCTAAGGAGATGAACGAAGATCGGAACTTTGCATCAAACATTGCTTGAAGTCACAGCGGGAGATCACAAAGTTGGTTGTGGTGAAGCCAAGCTGTATCCAGGATTGGCAAACGTGGATCCGAAACTGGATCACTTAAACCCAAGAGGATCGGCAGGTACGGCCACAAAAGGAAGTGACTCCGAGAGATGAGAGCTTGCTGATTCGGGAAAGTAAGAAGGAACTGAGAAAGACAGGCGATGCCCTGAGGCAGAAGGCGTTTCAATCAGCTACAGTACCATGCGCCAACATACCATTAAAGTTGGTCGTACAGCCAAGACACCTGTGAAGAAACAACTTGTAACTGGTGCAATGAAGAAGAAATTATACCAGTGGGCCTTAAAAAGACAAAGATTGGACATATGGCGACTGGAGAAAGGTGTTATTTGGTGATGAAAGCCAGATCCTGGTTCAGGACCAACGAAGCCAATATGTGTCGAGTTGATGTGTGGGAAGGAACTACAGATGCTGGTTTAAACCAAAGGTAGACACAAAAAGTTGGAGTCATTCAGCGGATCAGACAGCATCTTTGGAGATAGGAATCCAGAGATGCCGTTTGACCCACTGAGTTACTGTAGCTTTTTGTGTCTATGTTTAGAGTTCAGTTGGAGAGTCACCCTGACCAGTTCATCAAACATCCTGAACAATAAATGTTCTGGGGTTGTTTCTGCTGCTAAGGTGTTGGCGTGCTGCACTCAGTCGACGGGATGATGAGATTGCCGCAATATAGCGATGCATTGCAGAGAAGGGTGGTGCCGGGGATGGTAAAGACTTTTCCAGCTGGGTCTGAGATATACCAGCGAGACCTTGCACTGCATCACACGTCAAAGATGGCGACAACAATTTTTCCAACAGAAGTTGGGAAACATTTCTTTGACTGTTCTGGTAACATCCCGAACCTGAAACTGGTTGAGAATTTGAGATCAATTATGAAGAAGACACTGAAAAGAAAGGACTGTACCTTTCATGAGACAGAAGCCCATCAAGGCCACAATTCAGCTGTGGCATCGAGATGAAAAACCCGCGGAATCGGTCAGAATCCACGCCAAATACGAAAAAGACGATAACAAACAGTGGTGGACATCTAAGTTACTAAAGACATTGATGGTGAATTAGAGGTAGCCCTACGACACGTATGTGTTAGTTTGTTATATCCGAGCGCATGCTTGATTCAATTACGTTGCACAAGGATAGAGGCTGTGCTCGATTCTGCTGCTCCAGGCATACCCCATGCATTCCAATGGTTGGCGTGGTGGAGTAGTGAATATTGCCTTTAATATGTCCAAACTAATTGGCACCCTTCTCAAAGTATTGAACGATTCAAAATGGACCTTGTGTGACGATTCCCTTGACATCTGCGCAAATTCGTGATATGATCTGCTTCGTAAGAACATGGCCTTAGGTCGGGAAATAACTCACATTTCTTTCTCCCCAGGGTTCTTTTGTGCACACGTTCGTGTTGGTGATCTTGGGAAAGCTTGCTAGGGATGGCAAAGAACTGGAAATATCATCTCCAGACTTCAGCAGAGCTGAGAGCTAGAGATGTCAATCGTTTGATCTTGTGTCTGCAGATGTTGGGGGAGTCCAGAACCAGGGGTCACAGTTTAAGAATAAGAGGTATGCAATTTAGGACTGAGATGAGGAATAACTTTTTCACCCAGAGAGTTGTGAATCTGTGGAATTCTCTGCCACAGAAGGCAGTGGAGGCCAGTTCACAGGATGTTTTCAAGAGAATTAGATAGAGCTCTGAGGGCTAATGGAATCAAGGAATATGGGGAGAAAGCATGAACGGGGCACTGATTTTGGATGATCAGCCATGATTATATTGAATGGTGGTGCTGGCTCGAAGGGCTGATTGGCCTACTCCTGCACCTATTTTCTATGTTTCTATGTTTCTAGATGTCCTCGGTCTTGGACTCCTGCTAATGGTCACCTATGCATCTATCAACAGGAAAGTGAATAGACAATAGACAATAGACAATAGGTGCAGGAGGGGGCCATTTGCCCCTTTGGGCCAGCACCGCCATTCAATGTGATCATGGCTGATCATTCTCAATCAGTACCCCGTTCCTGCCTTCTCCCCATACCCCCTGACTCCGCTATCCTTAAGAGCTCTATCTAGCTCTCTCTTGAATGAATGCTTTATTAACCAAGTCCATAGTTATTGGCTGTCATTTAAATAGTTTTTCCCCACTTTCCAGTGTTTTATCATTTGTACGCAGAAATATTCAGACATTTGCAATACCCTTATCTCCCGATCTCCCAGTTGCTAAACACTTTAACTCCCCCTCCCATTCCCACACTGACCTTTCTGTCCTGGGCCTCCTCCACTGTCAGATTGTGCCCAGCGTAAACTGGAGGAACAGCACCTCATATTTCGCTTGGGCAGCTTACGCCCCAGCGGAATAAATATTGATTTCTCCAACTTCAAGTAATCCTTGCTTTATCACTCTCCCCGTCCCTCCCCCTCCCTAGTTCTCGACTAGTTTCACTGTCCTCCTGATTAATTTTATTGAGTGTATACCTCATTGTCACCTTCCCCTCAGCCAACAATGAACAATTCTACATTTCCTTGATTATCGTCTGCTTTGATCTGTCGTTTTCACACCTTTCCCTTCCATATCTCCAATTTCCCTCTCCCCTGACTCTCAGTCTGAAGAAGTGTCTCGACCTGAAACGTCACCCATTTCTTCTCTCCAGAGATGCTGCCTGTCCCGCTGAGTTACTCCAGCAGTTTGTGTCTGTCTTCGGTGTAAACCACCATCTCTATTTCCTTCCTACCTCTTATTTTCACCAGGTTTGTTATTTATTTGTTCTTTTGTAGGATGTAGGCATTATTAGCAAGGCCAGTATTTATTAGTCATCCCTTCGATCCTTGGATTGAATGGTGACTGGCTATTTCAGGGGGGAAATTACAATTCAACCACATTGGTGTAGATCACACTCAGTAAAATGCCAGACTTTGTTCTCTAATGGTCATTAGAGAACCAGCTGGATTTTTAATACAATCTAATACAATCTATTGGTTTCACCTTGATCATTACTGGAACTTAAAAGGCCTAGGAGGAGAGGATGTTTCTAACAGTGGGAAGGTCCCGGACCAGAGGGAATAGCCTCGGAATAAAAGTACCTTTAGAATGGAGATGAGGTGAAATTTCTTTTGCCAGAGGGTGACAAATCGATGGAATTCATTGCCACAGATGGCTGTGGATACCAAGTCATTGGGTATTTTTAAAGCGGAGATTGATAGTTTCTTGATTAGTGAGGGCATCAAAGGTTATGGGGTGAAGGCAGGAGAATGGGGTTGAGAGGAAAAAATAGATCAGCTATGATGGAATGGCAGAGCAGACTTGATTGGCTGAATGGCCTAATTCTGCTCCTTTGTCTTATGTCTTAGGAAATAGAAAATAGGTGCAGGAGGAGGCCATTTAGCCCTTCGAGCCAGCTCCATCTTATTCAGCAATGATTTGCCGAAATATAATCTCCCTATTTTTTGTGGTGGGGTTTGAAGTATGTCTCTGATGAAAGGTCTATGACCCGAAGCTTTAATCTTTTCCACAGACGCTGCTCAACCTGCAAAAAAATTCCACACATTTTCTGTTTTCATTTCAGATTCTCAATCTGCGCAATAATTTGATTTTGTGTGATTCAAACTCATGATCCTGGATCTTGGTACCAGGAATCTGGATTACATGCCTAGTAACAGAATAATTTTGGAACCTCCTGTTAAGTACGGCGACATTCCGGAGGCTAGGTTGGAATACCTGATGATTTTCTTGGAAACTTGGAAGGTCGAAACTCTCCCAGCAGCTGGATTGCTTTAGCCTATTCTCCTCTGTTGCCAGCCTTGCCTTGTGAAGGGGGACCTTCCATAAGATAGGGTACAGTCTGATTCACCTCTACACCATTGTGGACGTTGGACTTTGGCTGGAACTGCTGCACTAAAGCAGTGCTTCTTGAACTGGTGAATGGTTCACCCAAGGTGAATGAAATTATTTTGGGGTGAAATAAATTAGAGGGGTGAACGAAGGGTGAATGACTTCATATATATAAAATTATACACAAGGTAGAATAAGACGAAGATTACCAAAAAACATACAAAAATTACCAAAAAACATAAGAAAATTTAGTCGAAGGTGAATGAAATGTTGTGATAAAGACTCATGGGTGAATGACACTGAAATACTTTAAGAAGCACTGCACTACAGTGCTGAAAACTATATTCTACACTCTGCATCTTTCCCTTCACTCAACCTGTTGCACTTGACTTTGGCTCATTGCATTGATGTATAGTGTTATCTGATCTGTGGTCAGTTGAGCTAATACAATACATGGAGGTACAGTGAAAACGTTGTGTTGATGTATAGTATTCAGTTTCAGTTTAGTTCATTGTCAGGTGTACCGAGATACAGTGAAAAGCTTTTGTTGCGTGCTCACCAGACAGCAGAAAGGCAACACATGGTCACAATCGATCCATTTACAGTGTACAGATACATGATAAGGGAATAACGTTTCGTGCAGAGTAAAGCCAGCAAAGTCCAATCAAGGATAGTCCGAGGATCATCAGAGGTAGATAGTAGTTCAGGACTGCTCTCTGGTTGTGATGGGATGATTCAGTTGTCTGATAACAGCTGGGAAGAAACATTATCTCATCTGACCACTAATCAGATAATACTATGCATCAGTACAAAGTTTTCACAGCAGTACACATGGCAATAATAAACCTAAATATGATTTCCTTCTATCAAGCACATCTACCTAATGGTCAGAGCAAAATACCGCATACACTCACAATATGAAATTAAAAAGAAAATGCTGGAGAACCTCAATATGGCAGATAGCTTGTGAGGATAGAGAAACAGAGTTATTCTGCCAAATCTTACGGATGAGTTCCTCTCACTGAAATGGCAGCTTGTGTTCCCCAGTGCCTGGGTTTGCAGGTCTCGGGGTGATGGGTCTGCCTTGCCTGAAGAAGGGTGTCGACCCAAAGCTTCTCCCATTCCTCTCCAGAGATGCTGCCTGTCCCGCTGAGTTACTCCAGCATTTTGTGTCCACCTTCGGTTTAAACCAGCATCTGCAGTTCCTTCCTACACACTTGCTAACCTGGACCCGGACTGTCAGCTGGTCAGCTTCATTGTACTGAGTAAGTCCTGCCCCTGGACATCTATTGAAAGCGCAGACAACACTGCATTGTCTATGTGACTCATTACCACCAAGCCAACGGCCAGCAATGGACGGTTTACTTAATCAGCATTGGTTTTTTGCATATCTTTCATTCGTTTGTTTTCTATCTCTCTGTATCAACGTCTATCTCTCTTGTTTCTATTTCCTCAGAGATGCTGCCTGACCTGTTGAGTTACTCCAGCTTTTTGTGTCTGTCTTCGGTTTAAAACAGCATCTGCAGTTCCTTCCTACACATTCTGCCTGGTGAAGAATGGTCTCGACCCAAAACGTCACCCGTTCCTTCTCTCCATAGATGCTGCCTGTCCCGCTGAGTTACTCCAGCTTTTTGTGTCCATCTTCATTTTGTCCACTCCCCACTTTGTTGGCTTTCAAAAATGTACGGGTAACTTTACGTGTTTTGAAAGAGGTTTAAAAAATGCAAATCATTTAAAATGTAAAAGAAGTGTACTGAAAGCATTCAAGGTGCAGATATAATTAACAAATGAAACTAAACCAAAAATATTTTTTTGAAATCCTTTGCCTTTGGACTATATCTGCACCTCAAAAATCTCCATTAAAATCAACTTAGATTTGAATCCTCCAGCAAGAAAGAGGCAATTTTTCAGCAACCATTTTGTAACTCTATTGGAATTGTCAGCATTAGCCAGTGACACAGTACCCAACATTTAAGATCAATGGCCTTAAATCAGGACCATCAATAAGTGAGACTAACTTTGTTTCTCTCTCCAGAGATGTTGCCTGCCTTGCTAAGGATTTCAGCTATTTGCATTTTGATGAATTCATCACCACTCTCCACACAACACCAATATTCAAACTAATTAACATTAAATCCACGCATAAAACGAAACTTTAGCTGTGTAGAATTCCCCTGAAGGATTTTGGTAAATATTATCCTCTGAAGTTTTCTATTTTTATTCGGGCCTTCGTCACTCTAATCTCTATTTTAATTTGTTTCATTCATTCATTTATTTATTTATTCACCGTGGGGGGCTTTCCTTGGGCATTACTTCCAAGGTACAGCTCCTTGGATATTTCACATCTTTTAAAATCCATTCCAGAAAAGCAATACTAACATTACACAAAATATCTGGACATATTTTTGTGCACATTAGGAGTAAAATTAGGCATTTCGGCCCATCAAGTCTGCTCTTCGATACGATCATGGCTGATCGATCTTTCCCTCTCAACTACATTCTCTTGCCTTCTCCCTGTAACCTTTGACACTCTTACTTACCAAGAAACTATCTGCTTTGAAAATCAGAAGAATCAGAATAGCCTTTATCATCCAAAAAAAACAAGTCTTTTGGACAAAATTCCGTTACCCACAGTCCAACAATAAGAGCAATAAAAATAAGCAATTTCACACACAATCACAAACCAACACAAAACAAAAAAAAGAAACATCCATCACCGTGAGTCTCCTCCAGTCACCTCCTCACTGTGATGGAAGGCCAGAATGTCTTTTCTCTTCCCCTGCCGTCTTCCCCAAAATACCCAATGACCTGGCCTCCACAGCAACGTAACTAGTCTTATGGCAAAACACAGTGCTGGAAGAACTCAGCGGGAAGGGAATGGAACAGGCGACACTTGTTTTGGGATCCTTCTTCAGACTGATTGTGGGGGGGTGGGGTGGGGGGGGGGGGGAGAAGACAGCTGGAAAAGAGAGGTGGGTATAGGGTGCAAGTTGCATCAGGAGTTAAAATTAGCATGGAACAAAGGTAATGCAACGGTAGTTATGGGAGATTTCAATATGCAGGTAGACTGGAAATATCATGTTAGTACTGGACCCCAAGAAAGGGAGTTTGTAGAGTGCCTCCGAGATTGATTCTTAGAGCAGCTTGTACTAGAACCTACCAGGGAGAAGGCAATTCTGGATTTAGTGTTGTGTAATGAACCAGATTTGAGAAGGGAACTCAAGGTAAAGGAACCATTAGGAGGTAGTGATCATAATATGATATGTTTTAATCTGCAATTTGAGAGGGAGAAGATAAAACCAGAAGTGTCAGTATTGCAGTTGAACAAAGGGGACTATGGAGGCATGAGGGAGTAGCTGGCCAAAGTTGACTGGGAAGGAACCCTAGCAGGGATGATGGTGGAACAACAATGGCAGGAATTTCTGGGAATGATCCAGAAGATGCAGGATCATTTAACTCCAAAGAGGAAGAAATATTCTAAGGGGAGTAAGAGACACCCGTGGCTGACAAGGGAAGTCAAGGACAGTATAAAACTAAAAGAGAAGAAGTATAACATAGCAAAGATGAGCGGGAAGCCAGAGGATTGGGAAACCTTTAAAGAGCAACAGAAGATAACTAAAAAGGCAATACGGGGAGAAAGGATGGAGTACGAAGGTAAGCTAGCCAAGAATATAAAGGAGGATAGTAAAATCTTCTTTAGGTATGTGAAGACGAAAAGATTAGTTACGACAAATGTGGGTCCCGTGAAGACAGAAACAGGTGAATTTATTATGGGGAACAAGGGAATGGCAGATGAGATGAACAGGTACTTTGGTTCTGTCTTCACTAAGGAAGACACAAACAATCTCCCAGAAGTACTAGTGGCCAGAGGATCTAGGATGATGGAGGAACTGAAGGAAATTCACATTAGTCAGGAAATGGGGTTGGGTTGACTGATGGGACTGAAGGCTGATAAATTCCCAGGGCCTGATGGTCTGCATCCCAGGTTACTCAAGGAGGTGGCCCTAGAAATCGTGGACACATTGGTGATCATTTTCCAATGTTTTATAGATTCAGGATCAGTTCCTGTGGATTGGAGGGTAGCTAAGGTTATCCCACTTTTTAAGAAAGGAGGGAGAAAGCAGGGAATTATAGACCAGTTAGCCTGACATCGGTGGTGGGGAAGATGCTGGAGTCAATTATTAAAGATGCATTTGGATAGCAGTAACAGGATCAGTCCAAGTCAGCATGGATTTATGAAGGGGAAATCTTGCTTAATTAATCTTCTGGAATTCTTTGAGGATGTAACAAGTAAAATGGATAAGGGAGAGCCAGTAGATGTAGTGTATCTGGACTTTCAGAAAGTCTTTGATAAGGTCCCACACAGGAGATTAGTGGGTAAAATTAGAGCACATTTTATTGATGGTAGGGTATTGACATGGATAGAAAATTGGTTGACAGACAGGAAACAAAGAGTAGGGATTAACGGATCCCTTTCAGAATGGCAGGCAGTGACTAGTGGGGTGACGCAAGGCTCGGTGCTGGGACTGCAGCTATTTACAATATACATTAATGATTTAGATGAAGTAATTAAAAGTAACATTAGCAAATTTGCAGATGACACAAGGCTGGGTGGCAGTGTGAACAATGAAAAGGATGCTATGAGGATACGGTGACTTGGATAGATTGGGTGAGTGGGCAGATGCATGGCAGATGCCGTATAATGTGGATAAATGTGAGGTTATCCACTTTGGTGGCAAGAACAAAGAAGGCAGATTATTATCTCAATGGGGTCTGATTAGGAAAGGGGGAAGTGCAGCGAGACCTCGGTGTCCTTGTACATCAATCACTGAAAGTCAGCAGGCAGATACAGCAGGCAGTGAAGAAAGCAAATGGCATGTTGACCTTCATAATGAGAGGATTTGAGTATAGGAACAAAGAGGTCCTTCTGCAGTTGTACAGGGCCCTGGTGAACCACACCTGGAGCATTGTGTGCAGTTTTGGTCTCATTTGAGGAAGGACATTCTTGCTATTGAGGCAGTGCAGCGTAGGTTCACGAGGTTAATTCCCACGATGGCGGGACTGTCTTATGATGAAAGAATGGAATGACTGGGCTTGTATTCAGTGGAATTTAGAAGGATGAGAGGGGATCTTATAGAAACATATAAAATTATTAAGGGATTTTAGTTTAGTTTAGTTTAGTTTAGTTTAGTTTAGAGACACAGTGCAGAAACAGGCCATTTTTTGCCCACCGGGTCCGTGCCGACCAGTGATCCCCACACATCAACACTATCCTATACCCACTAGGGACAATTTTTACATTTATCAAGCCAATTAACCTACATACCTGTACGGCTTTGGAGTTTGGAAGGAGAAAACCCACGCATGTCACAGGGAGAATGTACAAACTCCGTACAGACGGCACCCGTAGTCGGGATCGAACCTGGGTCTCCGGCGTTGCATTCGCTGTAAGGCAGCAACTCTACCGCTGTGCCACCGTGCCGCCCTCAAATTGGATTGGATAAGCTAGATGCAAGAAACATATTCCTGGTGTTGGGGGAGTCCAGAACCTGGGGCCACAATTTAAGAATAACAGTTTGGCCATTTAGAACTGAGACGAAGAAATACTTTTTCACGCAGAGAGTTGTGAATTTGTGGAATTCTCTGCCTCAGAAGGCAGTGGAGGCCAATTCACTGGATGCATTCAAAAGAGAGTTAGATGGAGCTCTTAGTGCTCGAGGAATCCAGGGATAGGGGAGACGGCAGGAACGGGGTACTGATTGTGGATAATCAGCCATGATCACATTGAATGGCTGTGCTGGCTCGAAGGGCCGAATGGCCTACTCCTGCACCTATTTTCTATGTTTCTATATTTCTAAGACAGAAGCTGGCAGGTGATAGGTCGATCAGACCACAGTCGAACTACAGGAGAGCAGCAGGAATCACAGAGATTTTGAGCCCAAGGCAATACCTTCACCTCATCTCCACTTTCTCACCTGATCCACAGCTGTTATCAGACAACTTCCCAGCTGTTATCAGGCAATCGAATCATCCTACCAACAACTAGAGCAGTCCTGCTATCTACCTCATTGGAGATCCTCGGACTATCTTTGATCTGACTTTACTGGCCTTTACCTTGCACTCAACATTATTCATGTTATTCCCTTTATCATGTATCTGTGGATGGCTCGATTGTAATCATGCATTGTCTTTCCGCTGACCGGATAGCACGCAACAAAAGCTTTACACTGTACCTCGGTACACGTGACAATAATCTGAACTCAAACGCAAGCTCATACTCAAACATATTTCCTGATTCTCACAAAGGCTCAAATCATTCTATTGATCCCAGGATTAAATGTGTTCAACAACTGAGCGTCCGCAGTTCTCAGGGATGAGAATTCCCAGAGATTCCCGGGCCTCGGATTGCTTTGATGCTGTTCACTTCATTTTCTATGGCAGTGAAAAAAATATTTGAACTGTCCAGCCTCTGCTATGTAGTGTAAGAAAATAACTGCAGATGCTGGTACAAACCGAAGGTATTTATTCACAAAATGCTGGAGTAATTCAGCAGGTCAGGCAGCATCTCAGGAGAGAAGGAAAGAAGAGAAATGTCACCCATTCCTTCTCTCCTGAGATGCTGCCTGACCTGCTGAGTTACTCCAGCATTGTGTGAATAAAAGCCTCGGCTATGTGTTCATTCAGTGTCAATTTATTTAAACAAATGTTACAGTATTGATCTATTGAATGCGGAGTGGATTCCAGGGCTGAGTTTGACCTCACCTTGCAAATTGAATAGATTCTTTGTTTTACATGATGAAACGAGCAGTCTGTTTGTAGCACCAGAATGTAACTTGTGTTATACATGAGATTAGCATTATCTGCCATCTGCCGGTAATAATAACCATTTTGGCCGCAGATGGTATTTCAATGGGTCATCTACACTGCCATGTGCTGCTTGGAATGAGATGATACAATTGGGAAAAGAGTTACTTGGCAAAGGGAAGAAAACCTGCGCTCTCTGATACTGGAATTCGGTTAACCATAACATATTTATCTGCAATAATAAGCATGCACATGTGCACACATGGACACACGCAAATGTATCACACACAGACACACATACCCGTGAACACACACATACGCATAACACACAAACACACAAACACACATACACATGTACACACACAAACACATCACACACATACAGTACACCTGAACACACGCAAACGCATCACACACAAACACACATACATGTGAACACACGCAAATGCATCACACACAAACTCACATACACACATACACATGGAAACACATCACACACATATACATACACATGTACACACACAAACACATCACACACATACAGTACACCTGAACACACGCAAATGCATCACACACAAACACACATACACGTGAATACATGGAAACACATCACACACATACAGTACACCTGGACACATGGAAACACATCACACACATATACATACACATGTACACACACAAACACATCACACACATACAGTACACCTGGACACATGCAAACGCATCATACACATATACATACACATGTAAATGCACAAATGCATCATACATAAACACACATACACATACACTTGAACATACACAAACAGAAACACAAAATACCAATAAAATGAGGCTCGTCTCTTCTACCTCTTTCCTTAATCCATTCCATGTAACGTTTTCTTTACTTCACTCTCTGTACATCCTCTCCAAAGATGTACAGGTTTGTAGGCTGATTAGCTTAGTTAAAAAAATGTGAATTGTCCCTAGTGTGTGTAGGATAGTGTTAGCGTGCGGGGATCGCTGGTCAGTGCGGACTGGATGGATCGAAGGGCCTGTTTCTGCGCTGTTCCTCTAAACTAAACTAAACTAAACTAAACTAAACTAAACTAAAGTAAACTAAACTAAACTAAAGGACTATGTCCTGATTCACAGGGCATGGCCTTAAGGTGAGAGGGCCAAAGTTTAAAGGAGATGTGGAGAGTAAGTTTTTTTACAGAGAGGATGGTGAGTGCTTGGACGTGCTGTCAGGGGTGGTGGTGGTGGAGCAGATAAAATAGTGACATTTAAAAGGCTTTTGGAAAGGCACATTGATATGTATGGAATGGAAGGATTTGTATCATGTGCAGGCAGGGGAACTAACTTGGCATCTTGCTTGGTGTGGACATTGTGGGCTGAAGGGCCTGCTTCTGTTCTGTACTGATCAATGTTCTATATTCATACTTCCTAGCTTCGACACGTTGGAGAGAGAAATCAGCGTTGGCTCTCAAACACAGCGGTACAGCTGGTAGTGCTGCTGCTTTCCAGCACCAGCGTTCTCGGTGCAATTCTGACCTGTGACCTGTGTGGCATCACACTGTTCTCTCTGTAATCCAGTGGAGTTCCTCTGGATGCTTTGATTTCACGCTGCACCCCAATGACGAGAGGAGCGGTAGACTAATTGGCCATTAAAAATTGCCTCTAACATGCCGGTGAGGAGTAGAATCCACCCAGAGCTAAAGAGAATGTGGGAAGCATAAAATAGGATGAGAGGAAATGGTGCTTGACGGTCAATGTGGACTTGGTGGGCTGAAGGGCTTGTTTCTGCGCTGTAATGCTCTACGAATCCAAACAGAAAGTCTAGAGTCTTTCAAGCAAATAAAAAGAGGGATCCATGCTACTGGATCCTGTATAAATACTTGCTCCAGACAGTGTTTTTGGTTTAGGCTTTTATTCCATTTCTCATTGTTGTTAGGGCAAGGAGCAGGATGAGAAAGAGCTGTCAATACTGCGTAACTGGCCAGGCTCAATGGATAAATAGTGCAGATTACTGATTGTTTCTATGACCTTTCTCTGAACATTTCGGAAGATGTGAAAAAAAAATGTCCGGGGATCGCTGGTCGGCGCGGACTCGGTGGGCCGAAGGGCCTGTTTCCGCGCTGTGTCTCTAAACTAAACTGGAACAGGGGGATGGCTATTCAACAGCAACGCATGCCATTAAATTTGCCAGTAGATCAATTTAAATATACTTTTCGATCAAGAAGACTTTTTATTATCACAGCTACTGAAATGTGTCCTCAAAATCGCCATCATTTTCAGTTATTATTACAATAACATCCATATTCCTTTAATTTAATTTAAATAAATGAACCTCGTGGGTTTTTTTTCCCGAGCTTCCCTTGAGCTTTTGGTTGCTTATTCCTTTTATTGCTGCTTTGGGATTTGGTTAGTTGCTGCTGGATTAACTCCAGTGACTGTATAAATAGCAAAATAATAATTGCCTCTTTCCACAAATTTGGGCTGAAATTAAGAACTTTGCTGCAAAGACAATTCTCGAATGTCATTTGGAAAAACTTTGCATCGAAGCAATTTTTGTCAAGTGTGCAACTCGTCAATTTAAAACCAGGGAAACGGATGAGAAACATGAGTGGGAACCTCTTGAATGTTTATATAAGAAAATAACTGCAGATGCTGGTACAAATCGAAAGTATTTATTCATAAAATGCTGGAGTAACTCAGCAGGTCAGGCAGCATCTCGGGAGAGAAGGAATGGGTGACGTTTCGGGTCGAAACCCTTCTTCAGACTGATTTATGGTCATTTAGCGTTCGTTTTAGTTTTAGAGATACAGCATAGAACCAGGCTCTTCAAGAGACGGCACGGTGGCTCAGCAGTAGAGCTGCTGCCTACAGCGCCAGAGACTCTGGTTCGGTCCTGACTATGGGTGCTTTCTGTGTGGAGTTTGCACGTTCTCCCTGTGATCATGTGGGTTTCCTCCGGGTGCTCTGGTTTCCTCCCTCATTCCAAAGATGTGCAGGTTTGTAGGTTAATTGGCTTCTGTATATTGCCTATAGTGTGTTGGATAGGAAACTGGGATAACATAGAACTAGTGTGTACAGATGCTCGTCAGTCGGCGTGGACCCGGTGGGCTGAAGGGCCTGTTCCACACTGTTTCTCTAGAATAAAGTCTATGCCAGCCATCAGCCACCTGTTCACACTGGTTCTGTGTTTTCTTGCTTTCTCATCCACTCCCTACCCACTAAAGGCAATTTGACAGAGGCCAATTAACCCATAAGACCGCACGTCTTTGGGATGTGGGTAGGAAACCGGAGCACCCGAAGAAAATTCAAGTGGTCACAGAGAGAAGGTGTAAACTCCACATACAGAGACTCAGAATCTGGGTCCCTGGAGCTGTGAGGCATCAGCTCTACCAGCTGCTCCATTATGCTGCCCACAGTCGCCAGCTGAATGCTTTTGAAATAAACAAACGATGTGTTATGAGCAGAATTGGCATGAACATGGCATCATCAATTTTAATCTAACAGCCAAAGTCAAAAGTACCCACGTTGTGACTTTGTCACAAATAACCTGAATGATGCCATCTTGGATCGTTTTCGGGTTCTTTGTGCGGTTTCACTTCGGATCCTTCCAGTTTTGAAACGTGCTTGATTAACAATGTATGAATGCAGAATTGATGAGACCTCTCGCAGTTCCGAATGAAATCTTTCCCTTGGTGTGCTGGGCTGGACTGCTGGACTTGAACAGAAAGAGCAGTTTCAGGATGCTGGCACTCGTATCAACCTCAGTGAATAGCCAGATGGATTGCCAAGCTTTAGTCCAAAATCTTTTATGGTGCAACATGGACATGAATCTGCCAACAGAAAGACTGAATATTGCATTTTGTTAACATTGACCTTGAAACATCAGCAAAGATAAAGTACGACCAGATTTTTAATGTCTAGTTTGAATGAGCATGGATGTTACATTCTGATTGTCCAAAAATCAATTTAATGAAACTTGTAATGACATTTAAATAATTGATATCTGCTCTAAAAGAAAGAATTGGCTTCAAATACTGTACTTTATCAGCACCTTTCCGACTTAAAATGCCTCAAAGAAATTTTAAAATATGTAAACTTTGGAGGGTCGATGTCCCAGTTTAGGGATTAAGTATTGTACCGGCAGTATAAAAGGGTTCAATTCTCTATGCAAGGAATGATAAAATCATCTAATTGATTTCCTTGTGAGAATTCTATAGGCAATTCCAATCAAGGAACTGCATGTATAAAAACAAATTACAATTCATATCTTAGGAATATAAACAAAATTGTATCGGGCAGCCTCCAGCTCATGTCTACTTTGGTGTATATCTGAAGATGGGTCTCGACCTGAAACGTCACCCATTCCTTCCATCCAGAGATGCTGCCTGGTCACTGCGGCATTTTGTGTCTATCTTCGGTGTAAACCAGCATCTTCCTATACTTTACCTGGAGTAGGTTGAGATAGTCGGTGTGCTCCCTGAGCCGACAGGCCAGTACCTTTTGTGTAGGAAAATAACTGCAGATGCTGGTACAAATCAAAGGTATCACAAAATGCTGGAGTAACTCAGCGGGTCAGGCAGCATCTCAGGAGAGAAGGAACGGGTGACGTTTCGGGTCGAGCGAGACCCTTCTTCAAGGAATGGGTGATGTTTCGGGTCGAGACCCTTCTTCAGACTGATGAAGGTCTTGACCCGAAATGTCACCCATTCCTTCTCTCCTGAGATGCTGCCTGACCCGCTGAGTTACTCCAGCATTTTGTGATACCTTCGGTCAGTACTTTTTGATCGGAGCTGATGGGGGAAACGGAAGAGTGACAATGACAACACATGATGCCTCAGAAAAGCCACCAGCATCCACAAAGACTCTTCACACCCCTGCAACAGTCTGTTCGAACTCCTTCCATCGGGCAGACGATACAAGGCCTTCTATGCCCGCACCTCCAGACTCAGGAACAGCTTCATCCCCAGGGCCATAGCTGCTATGAACCGGTCCTGCTGAGCCGGATGGTCACAACGCATAGATCAACTTGCACTTTATCCTGTCCAAAACTGTTACAATTGTTTCATTGGGTTGCTGTTGTCTAAATTAATTAAATTATTGCATCGTATGGGAGGCGCATTCCCAATCTCGTTGTACCCCTGGGTACAATGACAATAAAGATATATTGTATTGTATTATTGTATTGTATTGTATTGTATTGTATTGTCAGTGTGTGGACAAGTGCGGCTGATGATAGAAGGGAGGGCATGATGGTCGGATATGAAGGAATACTTGGCCGGCCTGACAATTCCTATTGGGAGGAAAATTAACACCTTCCAACGAGCTGTGAAATGCCCCACATGGTGTTAATAATGTGACCGCAGTTTCTTTCAGGGCACTGTGCTCACATTTAAACGTGATCCTGATACTGGTTTGGGACTAGAAATTCATCTTGATCAGCATTTAGCATTATTAAAAGAATTGCTTCTTCCTATGTGTGATTTGGAGAGAGCTGATGGCCAGACTGGAGAGCAAGGAAACAGCTTCCTAAATGCCGACAGCTCGGAAACTGTCCTGCAGAGACTTTGAGATTTATACTTTAGAATACAGTGCGGAAACAGGCCCTTTGGCCCATCGAGTCTGTGCTGACCAGACACTATCCTACACACTAGGGACCCTGTACACTGACACTATCCTACACACTAGGGACAATTCACAATTTTTTTACCGAAGCCATTTAACCTACAAACCTGTATGTACGTGTGCCTTTGAAGTGTGGGGGGAAACCAGAGCATTCGGAGAAAGCCCACGCAGTCACAGGGAGAACGTACAAACTCTGTACAGACAACACCCGTGGTTAGGATCGAACTCGGGTCTCTGACGCTGTAAGGCAGCAACCTTACCATTGATCCACCGTGCACCCACGCAAAGGCTTATGATAAGGTACACGGGAGAAATACCTAAGCTTTCATAATCTGTATTAGAAGTATATGCTTAAAACTGGGCAAGGGTTTTTCCTGAATTTCTTGCAGTGAAATTGTTACCAGTGGCACATATTTATGTGGAGACCATTGAAATGAAGATTTTTTAGATTTAGAGATACAGCGCGGAAACAGGCCCTTCGGCCCACCGGGTCCGCGCCGCCCAGCGATCCCCGCACATTAACACTGTCCTACACACACTAGGGACAATTTTTACATTTGCCCAGCCAATTAACCTACATACCTGTACGTCTTTGGCGTGTGGGAGGAAACCGAAGATCTCGGAGAAAACCCACGCAGGTCACGGGGAAAACGTACAAACTCCGTACAGATGGCGCCCGTAGTCAGGATCCAACCTGAGTCTCCGGCGCTACATTCGCTGCAACTCTACCGCTGCGCCACCATGCAGTGCCGCAGATGCTGGAATCTTGAGCAAAACCCAAAGTGCTGGAGGAACTCAACGGGTAAGGCAGCAGCTGTGGAGAGAATGAATTTCGGGTCAGAACTTGTGTTTTGTATATAGTTTTTTCTTTGATCACTTGTAAGTGTTCAGCCATTCAGAGTTACATAGATGCATTTTATTCCTCTTGTCTCCCCATTAAATCTGAACAATTTTCTTCAGTCACCCCACAATTCATCTTGGTTTTTCTCCACTCTTTCCCCAAATTCACCCTCTCAAGTCAGTCCAACCATTTCATCAGATAGTCACAAATGTAATTTAAAGAAAAATCATTTTCAGTGGCATTAAAGAACTGGTAATATATTTCCAAAGTCAGGTTGTGTAACTCAGAGAGGGGCCTAAGGTAGTGTATCCATCCATCTTTTGACCGTGTCCTTCTCGGTTGTAGAGTTTGAGGGTCCATTTACCTTCTGTGGGGGACTTCCCTGAGAAGATGGTAACTATTTTTGTCTTGAACATTTCAGTTGATCCATTAGCTCAGGCATTTAGAGAATCAAAGGCGAGGTTTTCACCACCCAGCCTGAAAAATCGTGCTTCAAAAGTGTACCGATGAATGGTTTACCTTCAACATTAATGCTGATTTAGATTCCCATGCAGGTGATAGTTTCTCAGTATCGGTCACGCTAAATCTTTTCAACGGTTTAAATTTCTTGAACAGGTTACTGATCATTATAAAAGCAATGAGTACAAATCATGTTTACTCGTAAGTTAAGCTTGAGGTACATTCTGGTGAATTAGCATTGTACTTCATTGGACGTTTATCTTGCAAACCTGTAATTTCTACTGCCTTGGAGATCAAGGGCATAAGGTCGATGCAATACCACTACCTCCAAGTCACACACTTTCCTGCCTTAGAAACATACCACTGGCTCCTTATCATGCAGCGTGCAGCGTAGGTTTACTAGGTTAATTCCCGGAATGGCGGGACTGTCATATGTTAAAAGACTGGAGTGACTAGGCTTGTATACACTGGAATTTAGAAGGATGAGAGGAGATCTTATCGAAACATATAAGATTATTAAGGGGTTGGACACGTTAGAGGCAGGAAACATGTTCCCAATGTTGGGGGTGTCCAGAACCAGGGGTCACAGTTTAAGAATAAGGGGTAGGCCATTTAGAACAGAGATGAGGAAAAACTTTTTCAGTCAGAGAGTTGTGAATCTGTGGAATTCTCTGCCTCAGAGGGCAGTGGAGGCCAATTCACCAGATGCATTCAAAAGAGAGTTAGATAGAGAGCTCTTAGTGCTCGAGGAATCCAGGGATAGGGGAGACGGCAGGAACGGGGTACTGATTGGCCATGATCACATTCAAGAGAGAGCTAGATAGAGCTCTTAAGGATAGCGGAGTCAGGGGGTATGGGAAGAAAGCAGGAACGGGGTACTGATTGAGAATGATCAGCCATGATCACATTGAATGGCAGTGCTGGCTCGAAGGGCCGAATGGCCTCCTCCTCCTGCACCTATTGTCTATTGTCTATCATCACCATAATCCCTTAGCCAACAATCCAGGCGAGCACTATCTCTTCGCAATTGGAAACTGCTCAAGAACATTGTCCAGCACTACCTTCTCAAGGCCAATTTGGGAACGAGAATACCTGCCTTACCAATTTCATCTACACCCCATGTACCACTAACGAAAACGCAAAGCTGATATCCTCTAAATCTACACCATTGCGCTTAAGTGAGAGTATACACAAATTAACAGCCAAAATGGTTTCTGAAAGAGAAATGAAGAGTTGAATTTTTAAAAAACAATCACAGTATGGTGATCCAGTGCACGACACAATCCACCAAACCCACATGGAACAATGCACAGCCTTGCCTTGCCTGGATCCTGCCTGGATCCTGCCCGGATCCACTGTCCATGTTCAGCCCACACCTGTTTTTACCTGGACCAGATGCACAGGGGCTCATTTGCTGCCCCCTCATGCTCTTGTTTCCGAGGACAGGTGAGGATGGCAGTTGAGCTTCAGTCTGTGTTGCCAGGCATAAAATCTCCCTAACATTCAGAGACATTTTAAAATTATAAAAAAATTAAACATTTTACCACAAAATTAGTAACAGAGAAAGCAAGCGCCGATAAATGATTTAAAGCCTTTTGAGTGAAGGGGAAGGTTTGTTAGAAAGCCTCTTCCATCTTTGTCTGACAATCTCCATTGAATTCAGTGGGATTTTGGGGTGTTGTTTACAGGATGATTTGACTTTCTGAACCAGTCAGCATGCTCCAGACCACCTGTCTGCTGTGGGACTTGCTGCAGTTTTAAAAATGAAGGTCAGAGCAACAATGTCCAATACAGTCATAGAGAGTCATATAGTGATACAGCGTGGAAACAGCCCTTTGGCCCAACTTGCCCACACCGGCCAACATCTCCCAGCTACACTCATCCCACCTGCCCGCGTTTGGTCCATATCGCTCCAAACAGGTATATCCTATCCACGCACCTGTCTAACTGTTTCTTAAACGTTGGGACAGTCCCAGCCTCAACTACCTCCCCTGACAGCTTGTTCCATACACCTACCACTCTTTGTGTGAATATTGTCGAAGATTTGTCCTTTGCAGCTAATCACCTGGTTATGCTTTTCTTTCTTAGCCTAATCCAACACACGCACGCACGCACGCACGCACGCACGCACGCACGCACGCACGCACACACACACACACACACACACACACACACACACACACACACACACACACACACACACACACACACACACATATATATATATATGTATATATATTCAGTATCTTTGTGCAATTATAGCTGAAGCAAACATTAAGACCCTTCTCATTGTGTGCCATCATTGTGCTTTTATCTCCATCCCTTCTCTTACAACTTTGAACTTGAAACATTCCACTAATCTCCCTATCTTGCTTCTCTAACCTCTCGCACAGCCAACCCGCTGAGTCAGCCATCCCAGTCATGAATTATGGAGTTTCAGATCATTGATTATTCTGTAGTATGCACACAGAATCGTTCAGAAGCAAAAGTTTTTTTCCCCTAAATCCTTTTAATTAAACTAAGTCCTGTGTCTCAAAGTGTACATTGATGAAACGCTGCAAAAAAATGGCAACAAAAGCAAGAATTTTAACTGGGGCGGAGAATTAGGTCGTTTTAATTCCTTGGCTGCATCCAATCCTAGAAGGCTGGCTCGATGCTACCAGTACACGCGTGAAATGAGGGCAGGAGTAGTGTAAGGATAGGGAGTGGGTCGGGAGAGGGCATGGAGCACTTTTGTATAGAACCTTTGCCTCTCCTTACAATACAAAAAATATTTTGCTCTGATTTCAATCATATGCTCTATGATCACCAATTCCTCTGAAATGTTATACAAATAGCTTGTCAAGCATTTATGGTCTACCCCAGATTGTCCCTGAATAGTTTAGAATTAACCACACTAGTGCATCTGGAGTCACAGATTGACCAGGTTTGTGAACCCAATTGGCTTTTATGAAAGTCCAATAGTTTATTGGCCACCGTTACCTGCGTTTTATCTCCAGATGTAATAATCTGCTTGAATTTCAACTAACCTGGTAGAATTCAAATGTGTAGGAAAGAACTGCAGATGCTGGTTTACACTGAAGATAGACACAAAATGCTGGAGTAACTCAGCAGGACAGGAAACATCTCTGGAGAGAAGGAATGGGTGGTCCAGAAGGGGCGGCACGGTGGCGCAGCGGTAGAGTTGCTGCCTTACAGCGAATGCTGCCTTACAGACTCAGGTTTGATCCTGACTACGGGCGCCGTCTGTACGGAGTTTGTACGTTCTCCCCGTGACCTGCGTGGGTTTTCTCCGAGATCTTCGGTTTCCTTCCACACTCCATAGACGTGCAGGTATGTAGGTTAATTGGCTGGGCAAATGTAAAAATTGTCTCCAGTGGGTGTAGGATAGTGTTAATGTGCGGGGGTCGCTGGGCGGCGCGGACCCGGTGGGCCGAAGGGCCTGTTTCTGCGCTGTATCTCTAAATCTTTAAAAAAAAGAAGGGTCAGTAGGGTTCAGAAGAGGGGTCTCATCCCGAAAATCACCCATTCCTTCTCTCCAAAGATGCTGCCTACCCCATTGAGTTTAGTTTAGTTTAGAGATACAGCGTGGAAACAGGCCCTTCAGCCCACCGAGTCCGCACCAATCAGCGACTCCCGCACATATTAACACTACCCTACACACACAAGGGACAATTTTACATTTACACCAAGCTAATTAACCTACAAACCTGTAGGTCTTTGGAGTGTAGGAGAAAACCGAAGATATCGGAGAAAACCCACGCAGGTCACGGGGAGAACATACAAACACCATACAGACAGCACCTGTAGTCAGGATCGAACCCGGGTCTCTGGCACTCTAAGGCAGTAGCTCTACCATAGAGTAGAATGGACAATGGAGCCAGTGGATGTGGTGTATCTGGACTTTCAAAAAGCCTTTGACAAGGTCCCACACAAGACATTAGTGTTCAAAATTAGAGCACGTGGTATTGGGGGTAGGGTATTGACATGGATATCTAACTGGTTGGCGGGAAGCAAAGAGTAAGAATTAACAGGTCCTTTTTAGAATGGGAGGCAGTGACTAGTGGGGTGCCACAAGGCTCGGTGCTGGGACCCCAGTTATTTACAATATATATGAATGATTTAGATGAGGGAATCAAATGTAACATCTCCAAGTTTGCGGACGACACGAAGCTGGGTGGCAGTGTGAGCTGTGAGGAGGATGCTATGAGGCTGCAGGGTGACTTGGATGGGTTGGGTGAGTGGGCAGATGCATGGCAGATGCAGTATAATGTGGATAAATGTGAGATTATCCACTTTGGTGGCAAGAACAGGAAGGCAGATTATTATCTGAATGGTGTCAGATTAGGAGGTGCAACGAGACCTGGGTGTGCTTGTACATCAGTCACTGAAAGTAAGCATGCAGGTACAGCAGGCAGTGAAGCAAGCTAATGGCATGTTGGCCTTCATTGCGAGAGCATTTGAGCTTCGGAGCAAGGAGATCCTACTGCAGTTGTACAGGGCCCCTTCAAGGGGAAAGACTGAAGCAGAGGATGGGTTGTAAGTGTAGGTTGTGGCTCATTGAACAGCACTCTCCATCTGAGACAGATGCTGCAGGTTTAAATCCCTCTGCAGAGACTGAAACACAGAGCTCTCTGCTGGTCTTCCACTCCAGGAAGGATGGGTTAAGCTGAAAGCCTCTTGCCCTCTCGGGTGGATGTAAAAGATTCCATGCCAAGAGTGACAAGCGATATTGCAAGTTTAGTCGAAAAGAAATGGGCAGCGTCTGCGAGGTTTAGAAAGCTGAAATCAGACAGGGACCTTGAGGAAGCAGAAAAGATTGTGAACACTGAGTAAGGCAAAACAAGGCCATGAAATCCCGAGGCATTTTTAATGTACATTCGGAGCATGAGGGTAGATCCATTCAATGATAGAGGAGGGAATTCATGCATGCAGACCAGAGGAAGTGGGTGAGGTCCTCCATAGATATTCGCCAAGGAGAAAGACAGTGAAATCAGGAGAAATATACTGCTGCATGTGCTGGAAAGAGACTGGGAAGCCTGAAATAGGCCGATGCCAGCATGGTTTTGTGAAGGGAAGATCTTGCCTGACGTATCTGCTGCAGTTCTTTGAGGAAGTTAATAGCAGGGCAGACAGGGAGGAGGTTGTAGATGTCATTTACCTAGATTTTCGGAAGGCCTTCGATAAGGTGCCGCACGTCAGGTTGCTAGGGAAGATGAGAGCCCATGGTATTAAAGGGAAGATACTAGCATGGATAGCAGGTTGGCTGGATGGCAGAAGGCAAAGAGTTGCAATAAAAGGTGGTATTTAAGGCTGGCTGCCAGTGACTAGTGGAGTTCCGCACGGGTCAGTGCTGGGGCCGCTTCTCTTCACGTTGTATATTAATGATTTGAATAAGGGGATTGAAGGCTTTGTGGCTACGTTTGCAGATGATGCTAAGGTAGGTGGAGGGGCAGGCAGTGTAGAGGAGGCAAGGACTCTGCAGAAGGACTTGGGCAGGTTAGGAAAGTGGGCAGAGAAGTGGCAGATGAAATTCAGTATAGCTAAGTGAGGAGTCATGCATTTTGGTAATAAGAATAAAGGCACAGATTATCTTCTAAATGAAGAGAGAATCCAGACATCGGAGGTGCAAAGGGACTGTGAGTGCTGGTTCAGGATTCCCAAAAAGTTAATTTGCAAGTCGAATGTGTAGTAAGGAAGGCAAATTCAATGCTCGCATTTATATCAAGAGGACTGGAATACAACAACAAAGGTGTAATGCTGAGGCTCTATAAGGTGCTGTTCAGGCCGCATTTGGAGCACTGTCAGCAAATTTGGGCCCCATATCTGAGCAGGGATGTGCTGGCTCTGGGGAGGGTGCAGAGGAGGTTTTCAAGAATGATTCCAGGAATGAGTGGGTTAGCATATGATGAGCACTTGACAGCACTGTGCCTGTACTCACTGGAGTTTAGAAGGATGAGGGGGGCCCTCATAGAAACGTATAGAATGGATGTGGAAACGATGTTTCCACTGGTGGGAGAGTCTAGGACCGGAGGTCATAGCCTCAGAATTAAAGGGCGCTCTTTTAGAAAGGAGGTGAGGAGGAACTTCTTTAGTCAGAGGGTAGTTAATCTTTGGAACTCATTGCCAAGGAGGGCTGGAGAGGCCAAGTCAGTGGATATTTGTAAGGCAGAGATAGACAAATTTGTAAGGCAGAGATTAGAATGGGGCTCAAGGGTTATGGGGAAGAAGGCAGGAAAATGGGATTAGGTGGAAGAGATCAGCCATGATTGAATGGCGGGGTAGACTCGATGGGCCGAATGGCCTAACTCTACTCCTATAACTTGTGAACTTGTGCAGATTTATGAGGATGTTGCATGAACTTGAGTGCCTGAGCTAGAGGGAGGGGCTGGCTGGTCGGTTGTTACAATGGGGTGTAATTTACTTCAATAGGGGTTGAGTTCAGAAGTGGTTCAGTGAAATTATACTTTCAGTTTAGGATACATTTTAGTGGGGAAAAATAAAATATTCTAAGACTTTTAGAATCTGCTTTGTTATTTGGCCAAGCTAATCCCATATCGACTTCAAATATTACCTAGAAACTGACAACTGGTGCGTGTTAATACTCACGAAGGTTTCTTAGCGTAAAACACGAACATTGAGCCTCTATTTTATCAGTATTATTATTTAGTATCATGAATGGCATCTCTCTGGAGACATTGAAAAACCTTTGGGAGTCAGACATATCTCTCTCACTCCCTCCCTCTGTGAGTAACAGCTCGTTTGCATTTCCGTAGACCTCAGTTCTTTCAGAGTGCGCTGGAGTACAGTGCTGCTGGAATCCGTGCTGGCACTCATTCTCTTCTGTTACATACATTGATGTAAACATCTGAGGCAGTGGTTTTTGTCGACAAAAAAGACGCATATCAATTAAAATTTGAGCCACGTGCACAATTTTCTCCCCATTTTTGTACCCCTTTCTTCTGCAGAAGCAAGATATTGCAGATGCTGGTTTACACAAAAAAGGACATGCAAAGAGCTGGAGGTGTCGTGGGCCTATCAACGAAACACCAAGGAAGGAGGGTGCCCACCTGATGACCCCAGTGAAGTCTTTACCCCTACCCCCACTCAAGAGATTAAGAAGGTGCCGATTACAGTAGGGATTGTAATACCAAGTCCTATAAGCTCAACAGCGGGTCAGGATGCCTCTCTGGAGAACATGGATAGGTGACGTCTCGGGTCAGGTCAGACTGAAGAAGGGTCTGGACCCAAAACATCGCCTATCCGTGTTCTGCAGAGATGCTGCCTGACGTGCCGAGCTACTCCAGCCACTCTGTTTTGCCTTTCTGTTTTGATTTTGTCATCTATCAACTTCTGATGTAATAAAATGTGTAAATTCAAATCAAAATTCTAAACCTTCGGAAAATATATTTTTCACTTTTTAGTGGTACCGGTGTGTTGAGCCGATACATACAGTCACAAAAAAAAACCCCCACTGGTGGGGGATAGAGAGGAGGTAACTGCAGATGACATAAACGTTGTTGGTGGTGTGACAGTGAGGAGAATAGACTCTGGCTACCGAACAATATTGATGAGTTGGTGCAGAATGATGGCAGGTAGAGTTTGGACTTCAACTTTGTGAGGTGGTGCATTTTTGAAGAACGACCAACACCAGGATGTACAGAATGGTAAAATGGAAGTATGGAGGGGAGGAGAGATCTTGATGTACATTTCTGACGATCCTAGAAGTTCAAGTTGGAAAGCCATGTGGGGTAATTGACCGTCTCTCTGCATTCAAGAGAGAGCTGGATAGAGCTCTTAAGGATAGCGGAGTCAGGGGGTATGGGGAGAAGGCAGGAACGGGGTACTGATTGAGAATGATCAGCCATGATCACATTGAATGGCGGTGCTGGCTCGAAGGGCCGAATGGCCTAATCCTGCACCTATTGTCTATTGTCTATTGTCGAGAGCGAGGACCGTCGTGAGCGAGGGTGAAGAGGGCTGCCAAGAGCTACCCAGCGGGGGGCCACCGGGAATGAAGGGGGGAGGCCTGCGGGGGGGGGGGGGCGTCGAGAACCAAGGGTCACCCGGGAACAAAAGGGGTCCCAGCAGGCAGAAGACAGGACTGGTGTGTGAACGTTTGTAACTTTGTTGGCGCCAGAAAGATGGCGGCACTTGTGTGCTGCCTAGGTGAGGTCTGCTACATGAATTTTACCAGGTTGCGTGCAAAACAAAGCATTTCACCGCACCTGGGCACGTGTGACAATGAAGTACCATTGAATCGATGAATTGAATCATTGATGAGCTGGAGGCACAGAATATCGAATTAAGGATGGTATGGTGCAGCAACATAAAGCATTAGTCAGCCCATTGTACTGTTGCGGGATCGTTTCTCACGCCATGGAGAGGGCATGAGTGTTTTGGGGAGGGTGCAGGGAAGATGTGCAGGGAAGATGTGCCATAGATGTCGTTTGGGATGTATCAGTCGAGTTACCAGGAGAAGATTGGTTGAGTTTTCTTTTGTGGGGGGTGGGGGGGGGGGTGGGGTGGGGGTCGGGGGTGTTCGGGGCAATAACTACATTGTAAAAAATGATGAGTGACATAGATAGGGAAGATAGTGAGAATCCTTCCCCCACCACCAAAGGTGTCTGTAACTAGAGGGCACAGGTTTATCGTGAGGGGAGACGATTTGCAGAAGATTTGAAGATGCTTTTGTTCACCGTGGGTGTGGTTGAAGTCTGCACTGCACTGCTTGAGGGAGAGATAGGGGCAAGTACTGAGGCACGGTGGCGGAGTAGTAGAGTTGCTGCATCACAGCACTAGACACCTGGGTTCCATCCTGACCGGGCATTGGCTGTACGGGGTTTGTACGTTTTCCCCGTGATCGCGTGGGTTTTCTCCGGGTGCTCTGGTTTCCTCCCACATTCCAAAGACGTAGGTTAATTGGCTTAGGTAAAAATTGTGAATTGCCCCTAGTGCACAGGATAGTGCTAGTGTATGGGGATCGCTGGTCGGTGCGGACTCGGTGGGCCGAAGGGCCTGTTACCATGCTATATCTGGGTGGCACGGTGGCGCCGCGGTAGAGTTGCTGCCTTGCAGCGAATGCAGTGCCGGAGACTCAGGTTCGATCCTGACTACGGGCGCCGTCTGTACGGAGTTTGTACGTTCTCCCCGTGACCTGCGTGGGTTTTCTCCGAGATCTTCGGTTTCCTCCCACACTCCAAAGACGTACAGGTATGTAGGTTAATTGGCTGGGCAAATGTAAAAATTGTCCCTAGGGTGTGTAGGATAGTGCTAATGTGCGGGGATCGCTGAGCGGCGCGGACCCGGTGGGCCGAAGGGCCTGTTTCCGCGCTGTACCTCTAAATCTAAATCTCTAAACTAAACTAAACTAAACTAAACTAAACTAAACTAAACTAAACTATACTAAACTAAACTAAACTAAATCAAACTACTGTTACAACTTTTGCAGAGTATTTAGGTTAGCATTACGTAGCAGGTTAAGGACAGTGTGTTGTGTACCCACGCTTGCAGCTGTTATCTCTGTTGGTACAAATAGCCTCTCTTCCAGCAGGGTCTTGTTCCAGTCATGGAGAAAGTGAATACATGGAAAACAGAATGTAAAAGTTTCACTTACACAAAACCGATCATTCAAATAATTCACTCTTGAGGCACCGTTTCATTTGCCATTATTTAATGAAATATGTTGTACTGAAGTTTTGCTTCAAAGTGACAACAATTAAATCTGCAAATTTGGAAGTATTTAAAGTTCTAATGGGTGAGATTATGCAGATGTCTTAGGATGGTAATGAGGATTTTGGATAATAAGCAGAGTTTCTGAAATTACTTTGATTGGTAGTGGTGCATAGTGGTGCTCCAAGCGGGTATTAGACAGATTGCGGAACTTCTGCCGCCAAATTGAATACAATTCAAATTATTCCTCTTTGTAGTGAAAGTAGAACTCAGCAACGGGGAAAATCACTGCCATTTCTAACAAATTCTCCTGGGGTGACTGTGGCGAGATGGCTGGTTTTCAATGAAGTGAAGTCATGGAGTTAGACAGCATGGAAACAGCCAAACGGCCAAACTCATCAATCTGCCCTTTTACGTGTTAGGACATCCAGCACCTCCTCAACTATAATGTGGACTGTCCTCAAAACATCTCCATTAAATTTCACAAGTTCCTTCATCTTCATATCTTTCTCCACAATAAAAACAGAGCAGATATTAATTGAGGACCTCGCCCAGCTCCCTGGATTCAGCATCTACATAACCACTCTGGTTTCTTAGGGGCCCTATTCATTCTTTAGTTACCCTTTTCCCCTTAAATGTGTTTAGATTCTCCTTAATCTTATTTGCCAGAGCCATCTTACGTCCCGTTTTTGATTCCTGATTTCCTTGTGAAGTATGCTCTTCAATCCTCTCTCCTCCTCCAGAGATGTACTTGACCCCAGCTGCCCATACCTGAACCTGCCACCTAATTTTCCTGGCCTAAGCCTCAATTTCCATCATCATCGTCCGGGGTTACCTACTCTTACCTGCTTTGCCCTTCACTCTAACAGGAAGATGCGCACTTTAACCTCGATCACACTTTGATAAACATCCCTCTTTTCAGCCGTCCCTTTATCTGCAAACAACTTCCTCCAATCAACCTTTGCATGTTCTTGTCCAATACCATTAAAGTTGGCCTTGTCCCAATTTGGAAATATAATTAGTAGGTTAGGCCTGCTCTTACCCACAACAATTGCAAAGCTGCTTGGAACAGCGGTCGCTGGTGCCAAAAGGCTTGCCCACTGACATTTCAGTCAGTTGTTCTGTCCAGTTGCCAATGTCATTCCCCTTGTGGGGGCCTACACATATTGCCTGAGGAAACTTTCCTGGACGCACGTGGCAAATTCAACTCCACCTAAGCCCATGGTGCTATGGTAGTCCCAGTCCATATTGGGAAAGTTACAACCCCTTCTTGTAATAATCCTATTGGTCATGCAGCTGTCTGCAATCACCTATTCAGCTTATTTTTTTAGTTTAGAGATATTGCATCGGAACAGGCCCTTCGACCCACCGAGTCTGTGCCGACCAGTGATCCTCACACATTAACGCTATCCTACACACATTGGGGACAATTTACAATTTAACCAAGCCAATTAACCTACAAATCTGTACGTCTTTGGAGTGTGGGAGGAAACCGGAGACCACTGCAAAAAAACCCATGCAGTTCATGGAGAGAACGTACAAACTCCGTACAGACAGCACCCACAGTCAGGATCGAACTCGGGTCTCCGGTGCTGTAAGGCAGCAACTCTACCGTTGCTCCACCGTACCGCCTCTAATTCCCGTTGACTATTTGGGAGCCTACAGCGCAATGATCATCCCCTTTTATTTATAAGCTTTGTCGAAATAGCCTGACCGAATGATCCTTCAGTCATGTCATTTTGGACTACTGCCATGATGTTCTCCCTGATCAACAAAGCAACTCCTCCTCTCTTTTATCCCCACCTCTATCTCTCTTGTAGAACCTGTATCCTGGGTCATTAGGGCTGTCAGTCTTGTCCCACCCTTAGCCAGGTTTCTCTGATGGCTATAACAGAGCAGTCACTCGTATCTATTTACACCCTGAATTAATCTGCTTACTAGTCAGGTGTAAAGCATTGAAATAAATGTAATTTGATCCAACCATTTTCCATCGCTCCCAGCCCTGCTCCTGCCCATCTAGTTGACTGCACCTGCTGTCAATGACCTGCACTGACTTCCAACCCCCCACTACTACATCCAATCCTGTCCCGAGTCTAGTTAAACCCTCCCGAGTAGCACCAGCAGATTCTAGTCACCCTCCATGTCAGGTGCAACCTGTCCCCCTGATTATTAAGGGTTTGGACGCGTTAGAGGCAGGAAACATGTTCCCAATGTTGGGGGAGTCCAGAACCAGGGGCCACAGTTTAAGAATAAGGGGTAGGCAATTTAGAACAGAGATGAGGAAAAACTTTTTCAGTCAGAGAGTTGTGAATCTGTGGAATTCTCTGCCTCAGAGGGCAGTGGAGGCCAATTCTCTGAATACATTCAAGAGAGAGCTGGATAGAGCTCTTAAGGATAGCGGAGTCAGGGGGTATGGGGAGAAAGCAGGAACGGGGTACGGATTGAGAATGATCAGCCATGATCACATTGAATGGCGGTGCTGGCTCGAAGGGCCGAATGGCCTACTCCTGCACCTATTGTCTATTGTCTATTGTCTATTGATACAGGTCACTTCTACCCCAGAGGAGATCCCAATGGCCCAAAAATCTGAATCCCTGCCACGTGCCCCAACTCCTCAGCCACGCATTCACTATCTTCCAATTCCTACTCTCACCAGCATATGGCACCAGGAGTGATCCGGAGATCTATGACCGTGAGGCCCCACTTTTTAACCTTTTCCCTCAGAGGGAAAGAGTCTCAATAGGCAGAGTAATGGAGGTGATTGCAAGTAGATGGGAATGTAATCCCAACACAATGAAACTCCCATCCAAACTCATCTCCAAACTACTGGACCTAGGAGTCAGCACTCACCCCCCCACCACCCCCCCCCCCCCCACCCTCCCCCTCTGCAACTGGATCCTTGACCTGTCTGCCACAATCAGTGAGGATAGCCAACAGTACATTCTCCACAACAATTCTCAACACCCCTAAGGATGTGTTTCCATTCCCCTACAAGACTCCTTATACACTCATGACTGTGTGGTCAAATTCTGCTTAACTCCATCAACAAGTTTGTAGATGGCACCATCAAGATGGGCTGGATCTTGAACAATGGTGAGATGGTGTATTAGGGAGGGGATGGCGAGTTTAGTGTCATGGTGTATGGACAATAACCTTTCCCTCAGTGTCAGCAAGGTGATGGAGCTAGTAATTTGCCTCAGGAGGTGTGCTGGAGTACATGCCCCAATCAGCTTCAATGGAAATGGTTGAGACCATCAATTTTCTAGTCATAAGTATGACTCGCAATCTATTCTGTGTATGAGAAGCAGATGAATCTTTGTTCGTAGAGCAATCTCCTAGATTGCTCCCAGTGATCACTGTATTTGGCGCCCGTAAATAAAGTCTTGATTGTCTTGCCCGATCTGTGCGTTGTGTTTTTAAAGTTTTCTTTAACAGTGGCCGCCGGGCCTTTGTTCTCGGCGGCCATTGGTTCCGCCTACGCTCCCGCCCAGCTGCCGGGGTCCGCTCTTGGGCAGCCCAGCGGCGCCTCGCAGGAGCTTCCCTTCACAAGAAGCTCACATGAACTTTCCATGGGTCATGACACAGTTTCCATTCCACGACACCTTCCACATCACCTGGTGCAATCAAAGAGATTGGATCATTAGCTGCCCGATAGACATTTGCGGTAAAAATAGTTTGCGTCAGGTCTATCGGTTTAGTGCTTTGGAAGTGCTGCCTGTGCTGCCATAGGCATCTACAAACAACTCACATCCCTGTGCTTTTTATTTAACTTAATAACTCTTGATTATATTGATCAAAGTCGTCTGTTTATCCACAGTGACAGGCTGCCATTGTGTGATTTACCTTTTATGACTGACCTATTAAAGCATGGAGGTTTATTCTTAATGTCACGGCATATGAAGGATGAATACATCATCCACGTTTCACAAAAATAGGAAATGTTGCCAATCAATTAGATTACCAGGTCTGAATGTCAATGTGTCAATGATATGAGGCCGACAATTTTAGGCCCACCTTACTCACCGTCGTCCCTTTGGTGCTAATGGAAGAAGTTACATTGAAATCAGTGTTATATTTTTAAAGTTATTCACATTTTAAAGTTTAAATCTATCTCCTAGGGAGGGGAAGGGAAGGAGGGAGGGAGGAGGAGGGAGGATAAGAGGGGTTGAGGGGGATGGTGGGGGGAAGGGGAGGAGGGGAGGGGGGAGCGGAGGAAGCGGAGGAAGGGCAGGGGGAGGGGGGAGGGGGGGTGTAAGATTTGAGAAGTTTTCCCTCATTCTGAAAGCAACACCAAACCAAAGAGCTGCAGTTTGGACATTTTAAACGGGAGACTGGGGCTGATAGCGGAGAAAGGCTGCGGTCAGTTTACCAAGGGATGTCACAATCCGTGGGTTCTAAGATGGCCGCAGGACCTCGTGACCAGCCACAAAAGCAAAAACCTTACAGCCCAGTCTCTAGGTTTCTGCAAAGCCATGGCCAGAACAATGGATGGGTATTGGCCATGCAGAAACCTGCGAAACCAGGTCGAAGTTCAGACACTGGGGCGCTGACATCAGCATACTCACAATGCCCCAAGCCGACCTACACAGTTAATCTCGTTAAGGGGGCACAATAGCCCATAGAAAACTACCTGGTAGGTGATGGGAAACCAGTTAAACCCATCACCTCGCAACGAAATACCAATTAACACCGTCTGGCCATCCCCGGTACCCCCGGAAATAAGCGCAGATCAGAGAGAAAACTCATACATATCTTTTAAACAAAGAGATCCCAAGATCTGGCGGGAGATAGGACGGGTCAGAATAGTATAACTGGCCACGACTTTTGGGTTTTAAACTGAAGTCAAACGGATGCAGGAGGAAGAAAAGACAGGGAAGAAGAAGCGAAGTGCAAGAGAGAGGAACCGGCACGCAACTCGAGAAGAAATACTGCAAGAAAACCTGCAAGGAACGCAAGAAACGGAAGGAAGAAACTCAGGGGACAAGCATGACCCTCACGGAAAGCAGCGGAGAAGCAGCACGAACAGCCAGTAACCCCAGTAATAGCCCCATGGTGAGCATGTACCCCGATCCTGCATATCCTGGACATAGTTTAGTGTAGGGAGGGTGGTTTGAATAAACGTGGGTGTGTAAAGGAATATGTGTTGGTCAATTTTGCGATGTGTCGTACGTTCCCCATCTTACAGTCGTGTATATGTCTTGTAGAACTGTGCGTTTTAGAATTCAGAGTAAAAGGTATTCATGCATATGTCTTGTAGAACTGTGCGTTTTATGATTCATAGTCAAAAGTATTCATGTGATTCGGTATGTGTCTTATAGATATGTCTTATAGAACTGTATAAGTATTCATGGACAATAGTCCCAAGCGCTCAATAAAAGCCTTTTCCATTTAAACCCTGGTCTTCAAATCTGGTCTGGTTGAGTTTTTTTCTGCACTATCAACGCTCCTGCATCTAAGTCCAGTGTCTAGAACCGTAGGGGGTGAGTGGGTCGAACCACTCACGGGGAACCAGTGTGCGCGGCCTGGTCAAGGGATCAGAGCAAGGCACGGGGACCTTAGGTCGGGCGAAAGCTCGGCGCAGAAACCCCTTACAAGGGAGTGGAGGAGGGGGAGGGGAGATGGGGGTGGAAGGGGGAGGGGAGGGGGAGGGGGAGAGGGGAGAGGGAGGGGGGATAGGGGAGGGGGAGGGGGGGGAAAAGAGGGTGCTGCATCAATGCAAGAGAGGTTTGGGCACAACGGGTCCACTTGGTCTAGTTTATATATGTATCATTGACTCTTTATCTGCTGCACTAAACATTTCTTCTCTCCACCCCAATGACTGCAAAATGTGCCATCCATGAAATGCATTGCGATCTTACCTCAGAACCACTTAGTTGTACTAATCCCAAATTCTGTCATACTCCTAACATCTAAACATCTATCCATTTCTTTCTTGAATATACTTGAAGACTAAGCATCCATGACACCTCTGGGCAGACAATTCAAAAGGTTCACAGTCCACTGGAAGATGAGATTTCTTCTCATCTCAGCTGCAAATTATTTTTCATTGTTAGACTGTGATACCTGCTTTAGACTCCTTCTAAAGCTGGGGGAAATAGCCTCCCTGGGTCTATCCTGTTAAGTATCATAATAAACGTGTACAGATCAATGAAATCATATCTCAATCTTCCAGAATTAGTCTGCTTAATATCTTCTGACGCATCGAACATCAGAAAGTATAACTCATACATGGTATTCCAGAAATAGACACAACATGCTGAAGTAACTGAATGGGTCAGGCAGCATCTCGGGAGAAAAATAAGGGGTGATGTTCCTGGTAGGGACCCTTCTACAGATTGGAAGTAGAGGGGAGGGAACTGGAGGTAAGAAAAGGCCAGAAAAAAGCAGCGCTGACAACAGATGACCAAGTGCGTAAGAAGGAACTGCAGATGCTGGTTTAAATTGAAGATAGACACAAAACAGATGACCAAGGGTGGAGCCCATAATGGCCCATTGTTGGCTTGGGAAGAGGTGATAACGAAGGGATACAAGGATGCGAACAGTTGAACTAGTAGGACGACGAGGGTGAGGGGTGGGAGTTGGGGGTTGGGGGGGGGGGGGGTGGTTTGGGGAGGGTATAAGAGAGGTAATGCAGGGGTCACTTAAAATTAGAGAAATCAACGTTCATACCGCTGGGGTGTAAACTGCAAAATGTACAGGTGCTGCTCGTATGAGGTACTGCTCCTGCAACTTGCATGAGGGCTCACGCTCACAGTGGAGGAGGTCCAGGCAGAAAGGACAGTGTGGGAATGGGAAGGTTTATGGGGAGAAGGCAGGAACGGGGTACTGATTGAGAATGATCAGCCATGATCACATTGAATGGCGGTGCTTGCTCGAAGGGCCGAATGGCCTACTCCTGCACCTATTGTCTATTGTCTATTGTCTATTGTCTATTGTCTATTGTCTATTGTCTAAGATGTGGTTTCACAGTTCCCTGCATATTTGGAACAAAACATCTCTGTCCTTGCATTGCAACTATCTTACATTAAAGACCACCATACCATTTGCTTTTCCAATTGTTTGCTGTTCTTGCACATTAATTTTCAGTGATTTGTGCACAAAGACACCCAGGCCTTTTTAAACATCGGCATCCTTTATTCTCCCACCATGTAAAGGAAAACTCTCCTTTCTATTTTTTTCTACCAAGTGGATGATGGTGACATTTTTTAACGTTACATTCTATTGGCCATATACCTTCCCATTTATTTAACCTGCCTTTATTCTCCTCAAGACTCTCCTTGTCCTTCTCACAAGCCACACTGTCAACCAACTTTATATCATCAGTAAACGTGGAGGTATTAAACTTGATATCACCATCCAAGTTCTTGGCATAGAACACGAAGAGCTGGAATCTCAGCACTGAACTCTTTGGCATGCCATTTGTCATAATCTCCAAATCTGATAATTGCCTGTTTATTCCAACTCTTTCTCTGCTTATCAGTACATTAACTTCCCAAAACCTCATGCTCCAATTTTGTTTAATAATCTCTTAAGAGGCACCTTGTTGAAAGCATTCCTTAAACATGCCAGATTAACTGGTTCGCCCCTATCTATGAGAGTCCTAGAGTCAGTGTGAATACAGGCCCCTCGACCTAACTGACTAAGAGCAGTCAACGGACACTAGTCCCACCTGCCTGTGCTTGACCCATCTCCCTCCCAACCTATCCTATCCATGTACCTGTCCAAATATCTCTTAAGCAATAGCACCTGCCTCAACCATGCAAGGAGTTAGAGAGCTCAGTAACTGGTGGCAGGACAACAAAACCTCCCTCAATATCAGCAACATGAAGCAGCTAGTTGTTGACTTCAGGAGGCAGTGTTGGAACATAGAACAGTACAGCACAGGAACAGATCCTTCGACGCACAATGACTGTGCCAGACATGATGACAGGTTAAACTAATCTCTTCTGCCTGCACATAATGCATATCCCTCCATTCTCTGCATTCGGCACATCAAGTCTACTTAGGGTTGCCAACTTCCTCACTCCCAAATACGGGATAGGTGACGTTACCACCCCGCGCCCCACCTGACCTCACCCAGTCAGTGCCCGACCCGGGCGGCCGCCATTGGTGGAGCGGGAACACGTGGCCACTGGCTCGGTGAGGTCACGTGGGGCACAGGGCAGTGACGTCACCCTCTGTCCCTTATTTGGGAGTGAGGAAGTTGGCAACCCTACTAATACGGGACAAGGGCGGACCTGTACGGGACAAGCTAATTTAGCCCAAAATATGGGATGTCCCAGCTAATACGGGACAGTTGGCAACCCGAAGTCTACTCCACCATTCAATCATGGATGATCTATCTCTTCCTCTCAACCCCATTCTCCTGCCTTCTCCCCATAACTCCTAACACCCTGACTAATCAAGAATCTATCTACCTCAACCTTAAAATATCCATGTGCCTATTGAAATGCCTCCTAAATGCCACTATCGTATCTGCCTCCACCACCATACCTGGCAACGTGTCCAAGCCACCTACGTCTCTCTGTGTAAAAATACTTGCCCCACACATCTCCTTTAAATCTTCCACCTCTCACCTCAAAGTTATTGACCCCTCGTCTCTGAGATTTCCACCCTGAGAAAAGAAATACATGCCCCAGTCTATATCAACGTTGTTGAAGTGGAGAAATTTGAGAACTTCAAGTTCCTATGCATAAATATCACAAACAATTTGTCTAGATCCAATCACATTGCTGCCACAGCCAAGAAAGCATACCAACACCACTTCTTCCTCAGAAGACTAAGGAAATTCAGCATGTCTCCATGGTTTAGTTGAGTTTAGTTTAGAGATACAGCGTGGAAACAGGCCCTTTTGTCCCACCGGGTCCGCGCCGACCAGCGATCCCCGCACATTAACACCATCCTATACCCACCAGGGACAATTTTTACATTTACCAAGCCAATTAACCTACATACCTGTACGTCTTTGGAGTGTGGGAGGAAACCGAAGATCTTGGAGAAAACCCACGCAGGTCACGGGGAGAACGTACAAACTCCGTACAGACAGCACCCGTAGTCGGGATCGAACCCGGGTCTCCGGTGCTGCATTCGCTGTAAGGCAGCAACTCTACCGCTGCGCCACCGATTGTTATCAATTTCTAGAAATGTACAATAGAAAGCATCCTATCAAGATGCATCACAGCTAGATTTGGCAACTGGTCATCAATAAGACAACAAGAAATTGCAGAGAGCTGTGGACATAGGCCAGTCCATCTCACTAAGCAGCCTCCTCCTCTTTGACCCCATCTGCACTTGACGCTGCCTCGGGAAAGCAGCCAACATAATCAGGGACCACTCATTCCTTCTTCTTACCTCTCCCACAGAAGGTACAAAAGCTTGAAGCACATTGCAACAGATTCAAGAACAGTTTCTTCCCCACTGTTATCAGACTCTGGAACTGTCTTTCTTTCAGAAATGTTCGGTATAATTTCGATATAATTGATGTCTAATTTGTTTTGTGTGCTTGTCCGGCCCTCCATGTCGGTATCACCGATGCAATCAAGATTTTTCATTGCAACTGTACCTTACCGCAAGGACAATAAACTTGACTTGACACGTACATTCAGATAAACTGGTAAAGAACTCGTGTGTTTCACTTCAATTTACTTTGAATGAATATCAGGTGTGTTATCCCTTGTTTCACTGAAGTCTATGTGTACCTTCTGATGTCACGATTATAAATGCAGTATGGTTTCCGGTGAGTTACTCCTACAACTTTGGTGAGCTAACTATTGATTCAAGGTCACTGCTTCGACAAAGGTACTTGCAATTAGTGTCATGCTGATCATTCTGTGGGTTCTGTGTGAAGTTTGTCCAAAGTCTTTTCTTGGTGTTGCCATTCTATGACCCTGTTTGATGCATCCCTGCCCTCAGTGCAGCTCACCGTAGAAACAGTAGTTTAGTTTAGTTTAGTTTAGAGATACAGCGCAGAAACAGGCTCTTCGGCCCACCGAGTACGTGTCGACCAGCGATCCCCACACATTGACACTATCCTGTCAATCCTATGAATCTGTGGAATTCATTGCCACAGAAGGCTGTGGAGGCCATCAGTGTATATTTTTAAGGCGGACATTGGCAGATTCGTGATTAGTACAGGTATCAGGGAGGAGAATGGGGTTGAGAGGGAAAGATAGATCAGCCATGATTAAATGGCGGAGTAGACTTGATGGGCTGAATGGCCTAATTCTGCTCCTAGAATTTATGAATTTATAATCATCTTAGATCTCAAGCAAAGGATGGGACACAGCCAAATGTATACTCTGCCCGAACTCTTGTACTCAAATGACCTGCTATAGAAGAAGTGCTGATCTCTGCATTTTGACGGAACTAGAATACGTTTGAGTCTTTTGATTTGTTACTTAGATAAAGCATTTGCCCAGTGAAAACAGATTGACTCCGATCACCATTCCAAGTGCATTCAATTGTCAATTTGCATTATTTCTTTGTAAAAAACACAAGAGACAAGATCCATGGGTTTCCTATTGCGCGTAATCCATCATATGGATTCTTACTACACCTCCACCATAAACCGATACATCATATGCCAGCTTCAACCCACACAAATCATTGAAATAAACAAAGAGAACTCCACTCGTTAATCTTTCCTTGTGTTGATTGTGTGCACTTTTCTTTGTTCCAGATTCCAGCTTCTTGTGCCTCTTCCTACTTTCATCCCCTTCCAACCGAAGGTAGACACAAAAAGCTGGAGTAACTCTGCGGAACAGGCAGCATCTCTGGAGAGGTGGAAGGAGAGATGTTGCCTGTCCCGCTGAGTTACTCCAGCTTTTTGTGCCTATCTTCGGTTTAAACCAGCATCCACAGTTCCTTCTTACACCCTTCCAACCCAAGGCAACTGATAACTAATTTTCTAAATCTTTCTTTCTCTATTCTGAGAAAGAGTTTTAAATCTGAATGGTTAGCTCTGATTTATTTTTCACAGATGCTAAAGAACTGATGTCAACTCCTCTACAGCGGCGAGACCAAACGCAGGCTCGGCGATCGTTTCGCTCAACACCTTCGCTCAGTCCGCCTTAACCAACCTGATCTCCCGGTGGCTGAGCACTTCAACTCCCCCTCCCACTCCCAGTCTGACTGGGCCTCCTCCAGTGTCATAGTGAGGCCTACCGGAAATTGGAGGAACAGCACCTCATATTTCACTTGGGCAGCTTACAGCACAGCAGTATGAACATTGTTTTCTCTAACTGTAGATAGTTCCTCTGTCCCTCTCTCCCCTTCCCCTCCCCTTCCCAGTTCTCCCACTTTTTTCCTGTCTCCACCTATATCGTTCTTTGTCCCGTCCCCCCTGACATCAGTCTGAAGAAGAGTGTCGACCCGAAACGTCACCCATTCCTTCTCTCCAAGATGCTGCCTGTCCCGCTGAGGTACTCCAGCATTTTGTGATACTTAAAGACTGCTTGTTGTTTTCACTAACATGCGGTAAAGTGTTTCATGCTTAAAGGTATAATACTCTCTGTTAGCACGATGCACTATTCACTGCTCCAGCAAACCAATAACTCGGTGCTTTGAGTTCAAATCCCATTGCCACCACTGGGGAATTTAAACGTATTTGATTGGAAAGAGTGTAATAGTGAGGGTAGCAGCAAGGATGACAAATGTTCAGACTGTGCTTAACTAGTCTGTCCAGACCATAACCGTGCAGGTGGACTGTATAATGATGTCCCAGAAGCACCGTAGGAAGTCTGAAACGCTCATCACAAACAAAAAAAGAACACATTTTGGAGCTAATTGCCTTCAAATTCAACAGCGATTGGAAATGCTCAGCAACATTTTATGGAAGTGGCACAGAGTTCTGCAGAATACAAGGATTTCTGTTTCTGTGCTGTATAATTCTTGGAAACGAAGATGTATTTCTGGAACATGGAACAGTAACTCACATGAACCGGACCTTCGGCCACAAATGTCTGTGCCGAACTTGATGTCAAGACCAATTCCTACATAAACCATATCCCTCCTTTCGTATTCTGGCCTTCCATCACAGTGAGGAGGGGACTGGAGGAGACTCACTGTAATGGATGTTTCTTTTTTTTTGTGTGTTGGTTGGGGTTGTGTAATTTGCTTATTTTATTGCTTTTATTGTTGGACTGTGGGTGACTAAATTTCGTCCAAAAAACAAATAAAGATATCTTGAATCTTGAATCTTGAATCTTGAATATCAAAACCATCCTACCAACAACTAGAGAACAGTCCTGAGCTACTATCTACCTTTATTGGAGATCCGTGGACTAATCGGACTTCCTTGGACTTTATCGTTCACTAAATGTTATTCCCTTTATCATGTATCTCTACACTGTGGACGCTCGATTGTAATCACGTATTGTCTTTCTGCTGGACTGGATAGCACGCAACAAAAGCTTTTCACTGTACACGTAACAATAAACTAAACTAAAAATGAAATATATTCCTATCTAAAAGTCTTTGAAATGCCGCTATCGTATCTGCCTCCTTACCATCAACCCCAGCAGTGTGTTCCGGGCACTGACCACCCTCTGTGTAAACAAAATGTGCCCCGCTCATCTCCTTTAAACTTTCCCCCTCTCACCTTAAAGCTATGCTCTCTAGTATTTGATTTTTTTCATCCTGGGAAAAGGTTCTGATTGTCTATCCTGTCTACGTCTCGGATAAATCTACAATATATGTTCTAGTCAATGATTTTTGTTATGGGGGGAAAAGAATTAAGAAGCACAGATGGTTAAGTCACATTAGAGGGACCAGGTGTAATCATTTTGACGAGAAGTAGGATCCCAGTAAGTTTAAAAAAATGTATTTTGCACATTACAGGAAAGATATGGCAGCTTTAGAGAGGATGAAGAGGAGGTTTACCAGAACGCTGCCTGGGTGAAAGTTGTTTCAGCTGCCGCAGAGGTTGGATAGACTTCTCTGGATTGTTTTCTCTGGCACATTGGAGGTTGGACTTGATAGAGGTGCATAAAATTACGAGAGGCCTAGATAGGGGAGACAGTCACAACCTTTTTTCCCCGGGGTGGAAATGTCCAACACTGGGGTAGGTCATTTAGAACAGAGATGAGGAAAAACTTTTTCAGTCAGAGAGTTGTGAATCTGTGGAATTCTCTGCCTCAGAGGGCAGTGGAGGCCAATTCTCTGAATACATTCAAGAGAGAGCTAGATAGAGCTCTTAAGGATAGCGGAGTCAGGGGGTATGGGGAGAAAGCAGGAACGGGGTACTGATTGAGAATGATCAGCCATGATCACATTGAATGGCGTTGCTGCCTCGAAGGGCCGAATGGCCTACTCCTGCACCTAATGTCTATTGTCTATTGGAGGGCGTGGCTATAAGATGAGAGATGGAAAGTTGAATGGAGGGCAAGTCTTTTACACAGAGGGTGATGGGGACCTAGAACGCATTGCCAGGGGTGGTGGTGGAGGCAGTTGCGATAGTGCCATTTGAGAGGCACATGGAAGTGCAGGGACTAGAGGGATATGGATCATGTGCAGGCAAATGAGATCAGTTCAGCTAACCATCATTTTTGGCACAATCATTGTGGGCTGAAGGGCCCGTTCCTTTGCTGTACTGTCCTATGTTACGTGCTATTTCATTTCGACAATTACAACAGCACTAATAAAACAGATCTGGACAAAGATTCACCATATCTGTAGGTACAACATCTATCTTGCATCTGGCATTATTTCGGAGAGTGCCTGCTTGCTTTATGCCTGTACATAAACAATTCTTCCGTTGCTTTCATGAATCTGAAGCACCTTTGTTCCCTGTTGAAATATAGCAGAGGGTCCTTCTAAACAACATCATTATTTTTCTTTGGAACTGTGCATTTTGAACTATTGCCTAGATCAATGGAATCTGTTGGCCATAATGGGCAATTTAATGAAAAAAACTGGTTTGATCCCAAAGCAGAAACATACATGAGATCAACAGCAGCAATAGATAATTTACAAGGCTACATTTGAGACTTGGGCACTTACGAATGTGGAAAGCAGAATGCATGTCCATCGTGTGCCGCTGAGGGTATGGACACCGTCGAGAGCGAAGGGGGACCCGTGCCACCGAGAACAACCTGGTGGGGGACCGCCGAGAACGAAGGGGGACCCGGGGGGGTGGGGGGCTCCCTGCTGCCAAATGCAGCGCCAGACTAGGTTTATAAAGCAAAGCATTTCCTGCACCTTGGTACATGTGACAATAAAGTATCGTCGAATTCAATCATTGAATCATGGCACACTTCAAGGCTTCGTACTATGACAAAGGTACTAGATTTTTAGATATTTAGATTTAGAGATACAGCGCGGAAACAGGCCCTTCGGCCCACCGAGTCCGCACCGCCCAGCGATCTCCGCACATTAACACTATCCCACACACACTAGGGACAATTTTTACATTCACCCAGTCAATTAACCTACAAACCTGTACGTCTTTGGAGTGTGGGAGGAAACCGAAGATCTCGGAGAAAACCCACGCAGGTCACGGGGAGAACGTACAAACTCCGCACAGACGGCGCCCGTAGTCAACCAGAATGAAGAAGATTGGAAAATTCACTGTTAATCAGGCGTGATTGCAAAATCAGTGTGAATGATTGAGTTTGATTTTTACGCATGACATTTTTCTGTAAACGTCCTTCATTCACAACATTTTCTGGAGAATGTTTTAATCGGAGATATGGCATCTTTGCGCAGCGGTAGAGTTGCTGCCTCACAGCGCCAGAGATCCAGGGTCGATCCTGACCATGGCTGCTGCCTGTGTGGAGTTTGCACGTTCTCCCCGTGTCCCTGGATTTCCTCCGGGTGCTCTGGTTTCCTCACATACTCCAAAGACGTGCAGTTTTGTAGATTATTTGGCTTCTGTAAATTGACCCTAAAGTTTCGGATAGAACTAGTGTACGGGATGATTGTTGGTTGCCATGGTCTCGGTGGGCCATGGGAAGGTCTGTTTCCACTTTGTATGTTATGCTCTGGGGCACACAGGAACTGGACTCAAACGCACGACTCACACACAAGAGTCAATTTGGAGAAAATAAAGGCGTTCTTTAATTTTCACATTAAAGAACACTGCGATTCGAACCAAAAAACTCTAAACTTACTCAGCTACAAAAACATTAGTTACAAAAATTACTTACTAGCTATACTACGACCGAGAGCACATGAATCACAATACGAACTGGCACAGGACAAAGGGAGGCGTGGACTATATATACATGAGGTAAGGGCACACAGGTGGAAACAATCAAGGCGGGGCTGACAATTACAATGGCAGGAAGTCAAGGGACCTGAAATGAGAATCTAAACACAGAACATGACACAAGACTAACAGATATAACGGGACATTACACTGTATCTCTAAATTAAAGTTGCTGATGTCGTTTTCTTGTTTTCTCCTTTCTTAAAGTACATTATATTTTCGGAATAATTTGTTTGGTCCACAGTAGAGGAAGCTTGTCAAAGTTTATCTGCAGAAGTGGATGGAGAAATGGTAGAGGAGTTTAATCTGAGCAAGTGTGGAGCGTTGCACTTTGGGAAGTCAGAAGGAAGAGAAGACCTAAGCAAGACCTTAGCAGCATTAATATACAGAAGGATCTTGGGTTCCAAGTACATAGTGCCCTGAAAGTGGCAACACTAGTAGATAGAGTGGAAAAGAAGGCCAATGGTATGCTTCATCGGTCAGGTCAATGGGTATAAGAATTAAGAAATCATATGGCAGCTTTGATAGACACACAAGACTTTATTGGACTTTATCTTGCACTAAATGTTGTGCCCTTCATCATTTACCAGTGCACTGTGGACGGCTTGACTGTAACCGAGTAATCTTTTCTTTAAATGGATAGCGTGCAAAAACAAAAGCTTTGCATTGTACACGTGTACATGGGGCAATAATAAGCTAACTCAAGAAAGGCAGTCCTAGGGTAAAGAGGAAGTACCGGTTAAGATCAAGACAAAAGGAACATCTTATTGTAAAGTTGGGCAAAAAGAATGATTGTGTTGGATGAAGAAGGTGACAATAGACAAGACTATTGGATCAAGAGGAGATTTTAGTTTAGTTTAGTTCAGAGATACGGTGCGGAAACAGGCCCTTCAGCCCACCGAGTCTGCACCAACGAGTGATCCCTGCACACTAACACTATCCTACACACACTAGGAACAGTTTACACTTGTGTCAAGCCAATTAACCTACAAACCTGCATATCTATGGAGTGTGGGAGGAAATTGAAGATCTCGGAGAAAACCCAGGCAGGTCATGGGGAAAATGTACATTCTCTGTACAGACAAACACCTGTAGTCAGGATCGAACCCAGGTCTCTGGCGCTGTAAGGCAGTAGTTCTACCGCTGCGCCACCGTGCCGCCCCGGTAGATATATTAGGAAATGGAATATCATATCATATCATATATATACAGCCGGAAACAGGCCTTTTTCGGCCCTCCAAGTCCGTGCCGCCCAGCGATCCCCGTACATTAACACTATCCTACACCCACTAGGGACAATTTTTTACATTTACCCAGCCAATTAACCTACATACCTATACGTCTTTGGAGTGTGGGAGGAAACCGAAGATCTCGGAGAAAACCCAGGCAGGTCACGGGGAGAACGTACAAACTCCTTACAGTGCAGCACCCGTAGTCAGGATCTGAGTCTCCGGCGCTGCATTCACTGTAAAGCAGCAACTCTACCGCTGCGCTACCGTATCATTGTTAAGTTTCTTACAATTGTTTTTTCAGGATATCGATATGAGTTACATGGCCAACAGTTATTCCCTTTCCTTAGATGCCTTCGAGAAGGTGGCAATAAACCACCTTCTTGAACTAAGTCAACCACATTGGGGATTTGGAATCAACATATGAGCCTGGCAGATCAAGAATAGTAATTATCCTTCCCTGAAAGACACTGGTGGAGCAGATAGGTTTAAAGAACAAAGATTCATGATCCTTCTAGTGACCACCAGCTCTTTCTTAAATTTCAGATTCCAAGCTGAATTTAAAATCTATGGCGGTTGTGGAATTTGAACTCATGTCTCTGCATTGTTCATGGAGGTTTCAGGATTACTAGAAAGTGATTTATTCACTGTGCCAACACTGTTCCCAAGGGAATAGATAACTCACTTTGGGTCAGTAAGTTGCTATTCAAGTTCCTGCTTCAGTCTGGATATCAGCCATCACTAGTGCATACATTCATGATGCAGAACCTATGAAATATTAAGGGCTGGAGTGTTATCTCTTGTTCGTCATTTGGCTTTCCAATAAGTGTTAACTCTGTTCATGGCTGATCTGACAGTTACTGCATCTATCCAAGCACAGCCACCTGTTCAACAGTGAGAAACAGAGATTAAACCTCATTCTGATAACCTACTATTTTGTTGGCATCCATCCATCTGGGTGAGATGACCGTCCATCTGGGTGAGATGACCGTCCATCTGGGTGAGATGACCTTCCATCTGGGTGAGATGACCGTCCATCTGGGTGAGATGACCTTCCATCTGGGTGAGATGACCTTCCATCTGGGTGAGATGACCGTCCATCTGGGTGAGATGACCGTCCATCTGGGTGAGATGACCTTCCATCTGGGTGAGATGACCTTCCATCTGGGTGAGATGACCGTCCATCTGGGTGAGATGACCGTCCATCTGGGTGAGATGACCGTCCATCTGGGTGAGATGACCGTCCATCTGGGTGAGATGGCCGTCCATCTGGGTGAGATGACCGTCCATCTGGGTGAGATGACCGTCCATCTGGGTGAGATGGCCGTCCATCTGGGTGAGATGGCCGTCCATCTGGGTGAGATGGCCGTCCATCTGGGTGAGATGACCGTCCATCTGGGTGAGATGACCGTCCATCTGGGTGAGATGACCGTCCATCTGGGTGAGATGACCGTCCATCTGGGTGAGATGATGATGCGGCTTTGACCTTGTCCTGTTTTGGAGAGGGGAATGTTTCACGTGCGGCTGCATCTCCTGCTGGGGCTGACTAGGCCCATCCTCCACAGGCAGAGCCTCCCACAGCTTCCTCAGGTGAAGTTGGCTCTGGCCTTTGTGGATTGTGGAGTGTGATGATGTTGCCATTGACCATCTCGTGGCGTTGGTGCCTGACCTCCAGGGTCTTGAACCATATGCTGTTGTGATGCTTCATACCCGACCGGAGGTCCTTTCTCCACCTCCCCTGGTCCTGAGTACCCATTGTCAGTGCCAATGGTAACAGTTGTAATGCCTCACTTAATCGTATAGGATGGTTCAGAGTAGAGATCACAGCGGTAGAGTTGCAGCCTTTCAGCCACATAGAGCCCCCGGGTGCAATCCTGACTACGGGTGCTGCCTGTACAGGGTTTGTACGTTCTCCTTGTGACCGTGTGGGTTTTCTCTGGATGCTCCGATCTCCTCCCACACATCCAGGTTTGTTGGTTAATTGGCTTCAGTAAAATTGCCCCTCGTGTGTTGAATCGTGCTAGTGCACCGGCCGATTGCTGGTCGGCGCAGACTTTGTAGGCCAAAGGGCCTGTTCTGGTACTGTATCTCTATTGTCTAAAGTCCAAAGTATCCTTGTAGCAAAATATTGGTCAGCTTCATGGCCTCCATGCATTGGCGAGCTCCCCGATAACCTATATTTAATTCACTGCTGCAGAAATGAATCTTCTGCTGGACTCTACTACTAAAATCTTAAATCCATTAGAGTCAACGACATTGAATTTCTAAAAGCGCTCAGTCTGCCCTGTACTAAGGAGGGGCAACAATGTTGGACTTAAGACCCACAATGTACTGAACAATGTACTAATCTCTGACACTATCGGTGCAATGAATGTAGCAGATCCAGACACTAAGGTTAACTCTGGTTAAAAAACAAATTCACGAGAAGCGCATTTCTAAGATTAGCGTGTCATTAACACAAAGAAAGCGCTCCGTCAGTCTAGAGATCCTAAACTTCGTGGACGAATCTCCGGCCCTGTCTCTGAGAATTAAACAGGAAAAACACTGATGGGACACTTTTATTCGAGACAGGAATCAATGAGAGGTTCCATAGCTCATCAGAATGAAGACACTGCACAGCTTCAGGTCACCATGTCCTTCTGACAAGTTCACAAATCTTTGCCATTCATCTATTGTTACTTGACGATATCAGACAATAATTGGATCCATCCACCCCAGGCCCAGTCAGTGGATAATTTTAAGGCAGAGATAGATAGATTCTTGATTAGTACAAGTGTCAGAGGTTATTGGTAGAAGGCAGGAAAATGGGGTTAGGAGAGAGTGATAGATCAGCCATGATTGAATGGCGGAGTAGACCTGATGGGCCGAATAGTCTAATTCCACTACGATTCCTTATGACTTTATGACCCTTTTCACTGTACCTCAGTACAAGTCTTCTTCTTATTGTGTCCACAACATGCTAGATATTGTGTTTCAGCCAAAACTGAACACAACTCTTAGCAATGTCATTGTTCTCTGTGAGGTCCTCAGCTTTGCATTCATGCTCCAATAGAGGACATCTCAATAGGTGCTCCATAGTTTGTGGTTCAGTGCCACATGTGCAGATGTCATCTTCAGTGTCTATATAGCCCCATTTCTAGAGAGTGGCTTTACAACAACCAGTACCAGGTCTCAGTCTGTTGAGGCATTTCCATTCAGCTCAGCTTGATTCGGCCCCAGTTCTTCTTTGGCACTTATGGACGTGGATGTCGTTGATGGGAGATTGGGTAGTCTCTCTTCCCACAATGCAACTCTAGCACCTTCAGCTTCAGCATTTGGTTCAATTTCGTTGAGGAAGACGTTCCTGGACTTTAGCCGACTTTTAGAAGGATGAGCGGGGATCTTATTGAAACATATAAGATAATTAGGGGATTGGACACATTAGAGGCAGGAAACATGTTCCCAATGTTGGGGGAGTCCAGAACAAGGGGCCACAGTTTAAGAATAAGGGGTAGGCCATTTAGAACGGAGATGAGGAAGAACTTTTTCAGTCAGAGAGTGGTGAAGGTGTGGAATTCTCTGCCTCAGAAGGCAGTAGAGGCCAGTTCGTTGGATGCTTTCAAGAGAGAGCTGGATAGAGCTCTTAAGGATAGCAGAGTGAGGGGGTATGGGGAGAAGGCAGGAACGGGGTACTGATTGAGAGTGATCAGCCATGATCGCATTGAATGGTGGTGCTGGCTCGAAGGGCTGAATGGCCTACTCCTGCACCTATTGTCTATTGTCTATTGACTCTTTGCGGGTTCATGTGGCAATAAACTAAACGAGACTAAACTAAGCTTCTATCACTCGGCATGCCCCCGACACACTGAGGGTCCACTTAAGTCTGGCATTTACTTGTGGGGGAAGTGACTGCATGTTGAAACACACCACATAAGTTGACTAATTTATTTTAGTTCATTGGTAGAAAAGTTAAAGCAGAGTTGACAATATTTTTTCCCCTCACAGAGTGTTCTGGATTGCCCTGGGCGAAAAGATGTTGGAGGCAGAAATGTTTGCCATTTTTAACAGGTACATCAACAAACATTTGAATGGCTGTATGCTACAAGACCGTACATCAAGATGTGGAAAATGACATTAATATAAAAAGTTCTATTCTTGACTGGCGTGGGTGAGATGATGCAGTTTCGTTCCTGCAGCATAAATTCACCAGAGGGACTAACACAGTCCACAATGTCACACTACCACATCTGCACGTTCTTCCCTAGAGACATAGAGTCATAGAGTGATACAGTGTGGAAACAGGCCCTTCAGCCCAGGTTGCTCACACCTGCCAACATGTCCCAGCTGCACTAGTCCCACCTGCCAGCATCTGGTCCATGTCCCTCCAAACCTGTTCCTATCCACAGGTGCGTATCTACGGAAAATAGCGCCTATGGCAAGCACTGAAATTACATGAAGGTAGACACAAAATGCTGGAGTAACTCAACGGGTCAGGCAGCATCTCAGGAGAGAAGGAATGGGTGACTTTTCGGGTCGAGACCCTGAAGAGATGCTGCCTGACCCACTGAGTTACTCCAGCATTTTGTGTCTACCTTCAATTTGAAACAGCATGTGCAGTTATTTTCCTACCGAAATTATCTATATACTAAAACTCTCGTTTGTTATCTGGTTTATGACTGATCTTCAGCCAAAATGGTAGCGCGACAATTTTAGGCCCACCTTACTCACCATTGTCACTTTAGTGATAATGCAAGTAGTTTTATTGAAATCGGTGTTATATTTTTTAAGTTATTCACATTTTAAAGTTTAAAAGGAGGGGAGGGGGAGGGGCGGAGGGAGGGAGGGGGAAGGGGGGAGTGGGGGAGAAGGAAGAGGGGAGGGGGGGTTGTGGAGAGAGGGGAGGGGGGGAGGACAGGGTGCTGCACCAATGCAGGAGAGGTTTGGGCCCGACGGGTCCACTTGGTCCAGTATTGTCTATAAACCGAATGCGTGAGTTATCATGAGCACCAAAGGTACATCAAAGGGGTATGGCACTTATAGTTCCTTTGTTGCAAGGAAATACTGCAATCCAATATTCACTTGTTTGGGGACACACAAAAAAATCCATTAAATGTGCCGCTTGTGATGGGCTGCCTGAGGAGCGTAGTAGGACCGGGGACACAGAATCACAGACTGATTTGGTGCAAGTGGTATTCATAGAAACATAGAAAATAGGAGTAGGCCATTCGGCCCTTCGAGCCTGCACCGCCGTTCAATATGATCATGGCTGATCATCCAACTCAGTATCCGTACCCGCCTTCTCTCCATACCCCCTGATCCCTTTAGCCACAAGGGCCACATCTAACTCCCTCTTAAATATAGCCAATGAACTGGCCTCAACTACCTTCTGTGGCAGAGAATTCCACAGATTCACCACTCTCTGTGTGAAAAAAAACTTTCTCATCTCGGTCCTAAAAGACTTCCCCCTTATCCTTAAACTGTGACCCCTTGTTCTGGACTTCCCCAACATCGGGAACAATCTTCCTGCATCTAGCCTGTCCAACCCCTTAAGAATTTTGTACGTTTCTATAAGATACCCCCTCAATCGTCTAAATTCCAGCGAGTACAAGCTTGTTTAAATACAACTGCTCGCATTATTTATTAGGATATATCGTTTCCCCCCTCCCCCCTCAATACTTCGCAAACTACTTTCCATTACACCTACGCCGCTACACATTAGAAAGCAAATGTCCTTGGCGAGGATGGCTTGTCTGACTTTAATAAAAACTGCTCCGTGGCGCCCCCTTCAAGTGGCACCCGGGACACCAACCATGCCTGCCTTACCCTAGATACGCCACTAACTGCTTCTTAAATGTCGGGATAGTCCCTGCCTCAACTACCTCCTCTGGCAGCTTGTTCCATACACCCACCACCCTTTGTGGGAAAAAGTTACCCCTCAGATTCCTTTTCCCCTTCACCTTAAACCTGCCCAGTCCCTTTATTTTGCCTGAAATTCCAATGCAGCACACACCAATTTCTCAGCCGTGCTACTTGGCAATTATTGCTGCAGAAAATACTGCCAGAAATCCATACCAGGATCATGTTATTAAACCATGATCTCAAAATTCATCATGAATTAATTTACAGCTTAATTTACATTCCAGAGTGAATGTAGGTGCTGAAGGAAGTACATTTTGGAAAAAAGTTCAATTCATCAAAATGCCCCTCTGAAACAGACTAACACAACAGTGTTTAAATATTTACTGAGAACAGCAGTGTAAGCATTAGCAACTCAGAAAAAAACCCTTACCCAGCACATAATTCTAATCCCATATTAGCTTGCGGTCTCTCGTAGCACTTACAAGTCGCTCGACGATCCCCAAGGAACACAGTTGGCTTCAAGTGCAGGAGAAGGCTCCTTCAAATTGGACGGCGTGGAATTATTAAGTTCAATGACGTGCACAGTGTGCAAGATCAACAGAAAATTGAAAGCTCTGCCAGAAACAGGAATAAGAATGCGCTGTACCAGGGCAGCAGTAGGAGTTTGCTATCACGTCTACTCCGCCATTCAATCATGGCTGATCTATCACTCCCTCCCAACCCCATTCTCCTGCCTTCTCCCCACAATCTCCGACACCTGTACTGATCAAGAATCTATCTATCTCTGCCTTAAAATTATCCACTGACATGGCCTCCACAGCCTTCTGTGGCAAAGAATTCCACAGATTCACCACCCTCTGACTCCATGTTCTGCCGTGCACTCGTTCTCCCAATAACCTCTGACACCTGTACTAATCAAGAACCTATCCATCCCTGCCTTAAAATTATCCCCGTGTGACCGTATGAGTTTCCCCCGGGTGCTCCGGTTTGCTCCCACACTCCAAAGACGTACATTTTGTGTGTTGATTTGGCTTCGGTAAGAATTGTAAATTGCCCCTAGTGTGTAGTATTGTGTTGATCGCTGGTCAGGGATCGCTGGTCGGTGTGTACTCGGTTGGTCTGAGCTATATCTCTAAATTATAATAAACTTAACTAAATGGATGACCCTTTTTCTGAATTGATGCCACTAGTTCTGGGTTTATTGTTAGAGATACAGCGCGGAAACAGGCCCTTCGGCCCACCGAGTCCATGCCGCCCAGTGATCCCCAGCACATTAACACTATCCTACACACTAGGGACAATTTTTATTTTAATTTTTTTACATTTACCCAGTCAATTAACCTACATACCTGTACGTCTTTGGAGTGTGGGAGGAAACTGAAGATCTCGGAGAAAACCCACGCAGGTCACGGGGAGAACGTACAAACTCCGTACAGACGACGCCCGTAGTCAGAATCGAACCTGAGTCTCTGGCGCTGCATTCGCTGTAAGGCAGCAACTCTACCGCTGCGCCACCGTGCCGCCGTCACTAGGGTTGTCCTAGTGGGGAGCACATCTTCTTAGCATCTAGCTTGTCTATCTTCCTCTGAGTCTCAGATGCTCTCAGGAGTAGAAAGCTCCTGTGGAGTTAACTTTAATTCTTCTGAACTTCACTCTGTATGCGCCCAAATGCTCAATCAATCCTCGAAAAAGACATCAGCATATCCCAAGAAGCAGCCTCCCCAGCCTTCTCTGAGCTGCATCCAGTATATGTATTTCCCATCAGAGCTAGGAGGGCCAAAGTGTGTGTGCATCACTCCACATCTGGAATACAATGTACCGTTGTGGTATCATTACAACTTTTGTATTCCATCTCCACCACCACTCTCTCTGTCAGGTCAGGCAGGATATGTGGAGGAAGAAACAGAGATCGTTTCGCTGAACACCTTCACTCAGTCCGCTTGGACCTACCTGATCTCCCAGTTGCCAAACACTTTAATTCTCCTGCCCATTCCCATTCCCACACTAACCTTTCTGTCCTAGATCTCCTCCATTGTTAGAGTGAGGCTAAATGCAAATTGGAGGAACAGCATCTCATATTTCGCTTGGGCAGCTTACAGCCCAGTGGTATGAATTTTGATTTCTCTCACTTCAGGTAGCCCCGCAATCCCTCTTTCTCCATCCCTCCCCCACCCAAGTTGCACCAGCTTCTCGTTCACCCAACAAACAGATGACAATGGCGTTTCCTTTATCATCGTTACTTTTTTGCATATCTTGCATTCATTGTTCTTTATCGCTCTACATCATCTTCTATAGCTCTCATTTCCTTTTCCCGTGACTTTCAGTCTGAAGAAGGGTCTTGACCCGATACGTCACCCATTCCTTCTGTCCAGAGATGCTGCCTGTCCCGCTGAGTTACTCCAGCTTTTTGTGTCTATCTTCGTTTTAAACCGGCATTTGCAGTTCCTTTCTAAACAGAGTTCTGGTTTGAGTCAGTATCTTTGGAGAAAATGGATAGGTGATGTTTCGGGTCGGAAACCTTATTCAGACTGAACCCTCCCCTCCCCACATTTTTTTCCTCCCTCTCTTCCCTGTGCCCCATCTGGATGCACACCTATTCTGCCCAAAAACCCACCCCCTTTAGCCTCTCCGCTCCATCCCCTCCCACCTACATCCTATCCTCTGGCCTCACAATTCATGCCTCTTCTCTCCTGATCTCACAGCCTTTTGTCTCCTTTTCATCCCTGGTCTTTGTCCACCCATTTGCTAATCAATCCCCCTCACTTGTATCCACCTATCACTCGCCTGGCTTTGGCTCTCTTCCAGCTTTCTCACCCCTACAACAATCAGTCTGAAGAAGGGTCCCAACCTGAAACATTGCCTGTCCGTATTCTCCAGAGATGCTGCCTTATCTGCTGAGTTACTCCAGATTTGTGTTTTTTTTGCTGATGATTCCAGTATCTGAACTTCCTTGCGTCGTGTTTGAATCAATGACCTTTGATTGGAACATGAAGGATTATTTTGAATGCTCGCTTTCTTTGATCTCACAAATGATGGCGTTGGAGGATTTATTGATGACTAAATCCATTAATGTTCGGAAGTTGAGTCATTAAGTTATGATTCACCAGTGTGTTGGGGCAAGGGCAGCATTAGTAATGTGGCAGCCAAAAAGTGATAGCTTTTCCATTGTTGTTGGTGTAATATTTACTACAATGAGTTCAAGGTGGCAAGGGCAAATTTGTCATAGGCACTAGACATGAACTGAAATCATGTCATTCTTATACAGGAACATCGGAAGATCAGGGCGGCACGGTGGCGCAGCGGTAGAGTTGCTGCCTTACAGCACTTGCAGCGCCAGAGACCCTAGTTTGATCCTGACTACGGGTGCTGTCTGTGAGGAGTTTGTACGTTCTCCCCGTGACCGCGTGGGTTTTCTCCGAGATCTTCGGTTTCCTCCCGCACTCCAAAGACGTACAGATATGTATATTTGGTTTAAGTGAAAATTGTCCCTAGTGTGTGTAGGCATGTGTTAATGTGCGGGAATCTCCGGTCGGTGTGGATTCAGTGCGCCGAAGGGCCTGTTTCCGCGCTGTTTCTCTAAACTAAACTAAACTAAACTAAACTAAATCAGACGAAACGACAATAAAAAATAAATATACAATAAATGATCAGTTTCTCCAAGTAAATTAGGACCTGATAGTGGACGAATCAGATTACGTAGAGCATCCGGATTTATGTGTGTCTGGAGTGGTCCAGCACTGAGCTAGGGTGAAGGTTAGTGGTGTGTGGGTGGTCCAGCACTGAGCTAGGGTGAAGGTTAGTGGTGTGTGGGTGGTCCAGCACTGAGCTAGGGTTAGGGTCAGGGGTGTGGGGGTAGTCCAGCACTGAGCTAGGGTTAAGGTTAGGGGTGTGGGGGTGATCCAGCACTGAGCTAGGGTTAAGGTTAGGGGTGTGGGGGTGATCCAGCACTGAGCTAGGGTGAAGGTTAGGGGTGTGGGGGTGGTCCAGCACTGAGCTAGGGTTAGGGTCAGGAGTGTGGGGGTAGTCCAGCACTGAGCTGGGGTGAAGGTTAGGGGTATGGGAGTGGTCCAGCACTGAGCTAGGGTTAAGGTTAGGGGTGTGGGGGTGATCCAGCACTGAGCTAGGGTTAGGGTTAGGGGTGTGGGGGTGGTCCAGCACTGAGCTAGGGTTAAAGTTAGGGGTGTGGGGGTGGTCCAGCACTGAGCTAGGGTTAGGGTCAGGGGTGTGGGGGTAGTCCAGCACTGAACTAGGGTTAGGGTCAGGGGTGTGGGGGTAATCCAGCACTGAGCTAGGGTGAAGGTTAGGGGTGTGGGGGTGGTCCAGCACTGAGCTAGGGTTGAGGTTAGGGGTGTGGGTGGTTCAAGAACCTGGTGGTTAATGGGGGGCAAGCTGTTCTTGAACCTGGAGATCATAGTACTCAGGCTTCTGCACCTTCTTCCCGATTGGGGCAGCGAGAAGAGATGATGGCCGGGGAAGGTGTGGATCTTTGATGATACTATCTGCCCACTTGAGGCAAAGCTTCCTGTCGATCCCTCCAGTGGTTGGCAGGTTAGTACCCACAATGAGCGGGCAATGTCCACCACTTTCAGCAGCCGCCTTTGTTCTTGAGTGTTCACATTTCCGATCCGGGCCATGATGCAGCCGGCTGGATGGCCCTGCAGAGAGTAGTGCGTTCGGCTGAATGCATCATGGGAACTACACTCACCCCCCCCCCCTGCAGGACCTATACATCAGGAGGTGCAGATCAAGAGCAAGCAAGATTATGAGGGACCCCTGCCACCCCAGCAACCGACTGTTCCAGCTGCTACGGTCAGGCAAATGCCTCCGCTGTCATGCTGTGAAAACGGAGAGGATGAGACGAAGTTTCTTCCCACAGGCCATCAGGACTGTTAACTATTATATCTCCAGGGACTAAATGTTTTTTCTGTATTAATTTTAATGCTGTAATTGTAATTTGTTTGCACAATCCGCAGGCATTGCCATTTTCATTTCACTGCACATCTTGTATGTGTATGTGACAAATAAACTTGACTTGACTTGACTTGACTTGGTATGCTCTCCCCCATGCACAGTTCAAGTTAAGTTTATTGTCACGTGTACCGACAAAGGGTCTCAACCTAAAATGTCACCCATTCCTTCTCTCCCGAGATGCTGCCTGACCCGCTGAGTTACTCCAGCATTTTGTGTCTACCTTCGATTTAAACCAGCATCTGCAGTTTTTTTTTCCCTTCGGATCTTGAAGCTGCTGACTCTCCACCACTGTCCCGTCAGTGGTGGATTGTCCCTGTTTTCCCTTTGTGAAGTTAACAATCAGCTAACATGTAATGTTAAAATTGTACAGGGCATTGGTGAGGCCGAATCTGGAGTATGGTGTGCAGTTCTGGTCGCCAAATTATAGGAAGGATGTCGACAAAATGGAGAGGGTACAGAGGAGATTTACTAGAATGTTGCCTGGGTTTCAGCACTTAAGCTACAGAGAGAGGTTGAACAGGTTGGGTCTTTATTCTTTGGAGCGTAGAAGGTTGAGGGGGGACTTGATAGAGGTTTTTTAAATTTTAAGAGGGACGGACAGAGTTGACGTGGGTAGGCTTTTCCCTTTGAGAGTGGGGAAGATTCCAACAAGGGGACATAACTTTAGAATTGAGGGACAAAAGTTTAGGGGTAACATAAGGGGTAACTTCTTTACTCAGAGGGTGGTGGCTGTATGGAATGGGCTTCCGGTGGAAGTGGTGGAGGCAGGCTCGATTTTATTATTTAAGAGTAAATTGGATAGGTATATGGATGAGAGGGGATTGGAGGGTTATGGTCTGAGAGCAGGTAGATGAGACTAGGTCAGAGAGAGTGGTCGGCGTGGACTGGTAGGGCCGAACGGGCCTGTTTCCGTGCTGTAGTTGTTATATGGTTATATAGGTGCGGCTCGGCCGCGGGGCCTTCCATCGCCCGGTGCGGCTCGGCCGCGGGACTTTACATTGCTGGTGCGGCTCGGCCGCGGGACCTACCATCGCCCGGCGCGGCCGCGGGACAGTTCAGCGCCAGGCGCGGCTCGGCCGCGGGACTTTACATCGCTGGTGCGGCTCGGCCGCGGGACTTAGCAGTGCACGGTACCGCCGCGGGGCCTTCCATCGCCTGGCTCGGTCACGGGACGTTTCAGCACCCGGTACGGCTCGGCCGCGGGGCCTTCCATCGCCCGGCTCGGCCGCGGGACATTTCAGCGCCCGGTGCGGCTCGGCCGCGGGGACTTCCATCCCCTTGCGGGGACTGTGCGGGTCGGTCGGGGACAAGCTGTCTGTCCGTGGGCGTGGGGAAGGGAGTGGAAGTTTTGTTGCCTCCATCACAGTGAGGGGGTGTTTGGAGTCACTGTGATGGATGTTTGTGTTGGGGTCATGTGTCTTGTGTTCTTTTTTTTTGTGTGTGACTGCAATATAATTTCGTTCGGTACCTCGGTACCGAATGACAAATAAAGCTTTGTATTGTATATGGTTATAGCTCCTTGGTCTCGCTTCAAAGCAATATTGTGGTTCCGGCATCAATTGAGTAGCTTCCACATGCTATCCATTATTCGTACAACAATTGGCAGTGTCTTCAGTGGCTGTAAAGACGGGAAAGTGGAAAGTTTGACACCACAACGATTGAGTAAGTTGTTGTAGCTGCGAGATGACAATTATTCAGCTTCATCTTAGACTCTTACAATAAGGAGTGTTGATGTGCTAGTTTTATTTTTCCGAAACTCCCTCGATGCTGGTGAGGTTTTATTAGATTGGAAAACGGCAAAGTAACTCTGTTGTTCAAAACATGAGGGAGGCAAAGCAAGAAGCTCCAGGGCAATTGGCTTAACGTTTAAGATTGAGAAAATATTTGTGGCTGGCGATAATGATGTTACAGCAGGGAACTGGGAGTAATTCAAAGCAGCCAGGCAGAGCCGAGATGGTTTATTGAAATGGAAATTATATTTGATCAACTCTTTGGAGAAGGAAGATGCCACAGGATAATTCAGTTCATTACTTTGCACAGTGCAAAGCAGTAGAGCTGTTGTCTTGCAGCGCCAGAGACTTGGGTTCGATCCTGACCTCAGGTGGTATCTGTGTGGAGTTTGCACACTCTCACTGTGACCGTAACCACGTGGGTTTCCTTCGGGTGCTCTAGTTTCCTTCCACATTCCAAAGACGCGCGGGTAAATTGCCCCTGATGTGCAGAATGTGAAACTGGGATAACATAGAACATAGAACTATGTGTGAACGGGTGATCGATGGTCAGTGTGGGCTCGGTGAGCCAAAGGGCCTGTTTCCTCATTGTATCTCTAAACTGAATAAAACTACACTAAACTTTGAAATGTAACCATACTGGCTGAGATACTGCTGATTAATTATAATCATGAATGTGATCAGATCTAGTTTGGAAACCCACTTAAGAATAAGGGGTAGGCCATTTAGAACAGAGTTGAGGAAAAACTTTTTCACTCAGAGAGTTGCGAATCTGTGGAATTCTCTGCCTCAGAAGGCAGTGGAGGCCAAATTCTCTGGATGCTTTCAAGAGAGAGTTACATAGAGCTCTTAAAGATAGCGGAGTCAAGGGATATGGGGAGAAGGCAGGAACAGGATACATATTGTGGATGATCAGCCATGATCACAGTGAATGGTGGTGCTGGCTTGAAGGGCCGAATGGACTACTCTGGACCTATTGTCTATTGTCTAAGAAGACAGGGAATGTCTGCTCCTATATCTTATGGTCTGATGGTGAGGGGGGGGGGGGGGGGGGGGCAGTTTGGCTGATCGTTGGGCAAAGGCCAGAGATGAAAAGACAAATGTGTGAGATAAGGATAGAGGACGTGCAAATTGTGTAGATGGAGGAAGTAATATAGGTAGAATATAGGGAAAAATAGATGCAAGTCCAGGTAGGGCACAGGAAGGAGAGGGTGGCGGAAGGGGGGGACTTGTTTGTGGGTTAATAACCTACAATTGGAGAATTCCATGATCGTATCGTTAGCTACCCAAGCAGAATATGAGGTGCTATTCTTCCAGTTTGCATGTGACCTCGCCCTGGCACAGTTCAGAAAGGTCAGTCTGGGAATGGGAAGGGGAGTCCATGTGGACTCGATGGGCCGAAGGGCCTGTTTCCTCGTTGTATCTCCAAACTAAAAAGCAAATCGGTGGTGTTTGTTATAAACATAAACTCTTTGGATGTGAACGTCTTAGGGAATGTTTGATTAATAAGCTTGCAGATGACAAGAACATTGGTACAGTTCCTGAAAGTGAGCCAGGTACTCCTCTGCTACAGAACAACATTGATGAGTTGGTAAAAGAGTGGAACAACAGCAGATGGAGTTCAATTCTGAGAAATACCAAGAAAGCCAGAGCGGAAGGTGGGAAGTACTGAGGGTTAGAGAGGACTTGATGTGCTTGTCGAAGAATCCCTGTGGGCAGCAACGTAGTTAGATAAGATGGTTAATAAGGCATACAGGATACTTGTCTTCATTAGGCAGGCCACTGAAAATAACAGTGGGGAAATTACAGTACAACTAATTGCTGTATTATTCAGGCACAGCTGGAGTATGGTGTGCAGTTCTAGTCACCACATTATTAGCTACGTTTGTTTTGTTTGGAGCAGAGAAGGCTAATTAAGACATACATAATTATGAGGGGCATGGATGGGGTGGACAGCGTGGAAACCTTACCTCTCAGCAGACATAACCAAAGGGAAGGAATAGAGGATTTAGACGGGATTTGAGGAAGGGATTTTTTTTAATGGGGCGAGCGCTGGAAAAACGGGATCAGTACAGATAGGTAGTTAATGGCCATTACAGGCACGATGGGTCAAAGATTGTGTCTCCATGCAATCTATCTCAACAACCAGAAGCTGCAGGAATCCATTGGAGAAGAGTTATTGGTTAGCTAATGATGATTCAATTGTGGCATTCAAAAGGGAAGACGACTAAACACAAAGGAAAATATGTACAGGGCTGTGGGAGAAAGCAGTGAGTGAGACTGGTTGGATTGCTCTTGCGTTGAGCTGGTAGTAATTCAGCGGGCTGAATGGCCTCCATCGTGATGAAACCTCCCGGTGATTCCAAGTTTGCAGGAGTTGCAAATTGATAAAGTGCAGTTCAAAACAGACCAGATTAACATGCTGAAGCTGTAGTTAATGTCACTCATATTCCCTGTCTGCATCCTTCTGCAATATTTATGCCCAAAAATGAAACGATGTTGAAGATCACAACTCCCAATGCATCTCCTGAAAAATTTGGAACCTCAGTTTTAATCCAATTATGTGAACTGTACTAATGGGAAGTGACATCTATACCCTGGACTGTGTCTTTGGTTGTGCTGTGGACGTCTGTATATTGCCGCGCGTGTTGACAGAAGCGGTGGCCGAGCCATGGCCATACTTCGACAGCAGGCCTGGCTTGCCCTAGCAGAACCAGGAACCCACCTGGAGTTGTCCAAAGGCTCATCTCCTACTTGACTCTGAAGACCAGGAACAGGGAAGGAGAGTGGAGGGCGGAGGAGGCCACGGTGGTGGGCACTGACAAAGGGCCACTTTCAAGATGGCGGAGGAGGGGATCGATTGCCGCCATGACAACGGGCCTTTGACTCCAAGGTAAGTGTACTCTTAAGGACTTTGAAATTTTGTTGGCACCAGAAATGGGGCGAAAAAGCAGTAATGAAGAAGGGTCCCAAACCCAAAGAGTCACCTATCCATGTTCTCCTGAGATGCTGCCTGACCCATCTTGAGTTGAGTTACTCCAGCACTTTGAGTCTATCTTTGGTATAAACCAGCATATGCTGTTCCTTGTGCCTCCCTTTGTTTCATACTTCTCTGTTGTGGCATCTTTGGATGATTTTCTTTTGCAATCGTTATGTAAGTTGGACTTATTGTTGTACATGGTTGAAGCACTGTTTAGAGATACAGCATGGAAGCAAGCCCGGAAACAGGCCCTTCAACCACCGAGTCAAGACCAACCACACTAGTTCTACGATATCCCACTTATGCATCCACCTGCTACACACTCGATGCAATTTACAGCAGCCTATTAACCTACAAACCCACATATCTTTGGGATGTGGGAGGAAATCGAAGCACCCGGAGGAAACCCATGCAGTCACAGAAAGAATATGCAAGCTCCACACAGACAGCACCCGAGGTCAGGATGGAACTCAGATCTTTGGCTTTGCAAGGCAGCAGCTAAATACATAATTGGGAGTTTTGTTCTATGTAACAGCAGTTGATCAAGGCATGAAGAGTTAAGCCAAAAGCTGTCTGAAAAAGAACATTTAAAATCCCAGCTTTAGCCACAGTCAAGCATGAAAGGCATATTAAACCAGGGGCCATTCTACGGCCAACCGCACAGATCAGTATTAAAACCGACAGCTGTTTCTACAAGGCATCTTTTAAATAAATAAAAATCATAAGAGTTAGATTTAGCTCTCAGGTCTAAAGGAATCAAGGGATATGGGGAAAAAGCAGGAACGGGGTACTGATTTTAGATGATCAGTCATGATCATATTGAATGGCAGTGCTGACTCGAAGGGCTGACTGGCCAACTCCTGCACCTATTTTTCTATGTTTCTATGTTTCTATAATCGTGTAACATTTCATTGCATTTTGTTAAATTAGGTCGCATGGATTGTTTAAAGCAGAAATGCAGCATCTGGGGACACCTTTGTGTTGCTCCTTGTAAAGGAAAATGGCAGAGATCAGGCGACCTGCAGAACACCCTTTATTGAGGGCCTGACCCGCAGCTTATAGCAGTGCCTGATGCAGCAAAGTATACCATTGTATATACTGTGGTATACACTCAGCTTTATCTCCCCCTGAAACCCAACAACCAGTCAAATTTAAACAGCCTCTTACACTGCCTTGAGGACATAAAATGTTGGATGGCACAGAACTTCCTCCAATTAAATGAGAGCAAGTCTGAGGTCATCCTATTCGGCCCCCCCGACTCCATCAAATCGATAACAGGCAGTCTTGGAAGTCTATCCTGCCTAGTCAAACCGCATGTCAAAAACCTCGGCATGATATTTGACTCTGCATTAAAATTTGACAAGCAAGTCAACGCTGTGGTAAAAGCCAGCTTCTTCCAACTTCGAACCATAGCTAAAATCAAACCTTTCCTCCAATTCGACGACACAGAAAAAATCATTCACGCTTTCATTTCCTCCCGCCTAGACTACTGCAACTCCCTATACACTGGGATCAGCCAATCTTCCCTGTCCCGCCTGCAACTGGTCCAAAACGCCGCAGCGAGACTCCTGACGGGTACCCATAAAAGGGACCACATCACCCCGATTCTGGCCTCTCTCCACTGGCTCCCTGTACGGTACAGAATCAACTTCAAGCTCCTCCTATTCACGTATAAAGCCCTAAATGGACATTCCCCCCCCCTACATCAAAAATCTTCTAACCCCCCTCTCTAACTCCAGGTCCCTCAGGTCGGCCGACTTGGGGCTACTCACTATCCCGCGGTCTAGGCTTAAGCTCAGGGGTGACCGCGCTTTTGCGGTTGCAGCTCCTAGACTGTGGAACAGCATCCCTCTCCCCATCAGAACTGCCCCCTCCATCGACTCCTTTAAGTCCAGGCTCAAAACCTATTTCTACTCCCTAGCGTTTGAGGCTCATTGAGGAGGCGCTGTGAACTGTTTGCGTGCTACTGTATGTTTCATTTTTTTTCCTTAGTACCTAATCAGATGTACAGCACTTTGGTCAACATGGGTTGTTTTTAAATGTGCTATACAAATAAAATTGACTTGACTTGACTTGATATATGCTTATACTCATGCTTATATCTCCTCAAAACCTTATCTACTGCATGCAATGTTCCCGATTTAGCCTCCTTTACATCAAAATATCCACTGACGACCTCCACAGCCCTTTGTGGCAAAGAATTCCACAGATCATTCTCTGACTAAAAGAAAATTCTCCTCGTTTCCTTCCTAAAAGAACAGCCCTTAATTCTGAGGCTGTGACCTCTGGTCCTAGACTCTCCCACTAGTGGAAACATCCTTTCCACATCCACTCTATCCAAACCTTTCACTATTCTGTATGTTTCAGTGAGGTCCCCCCTCATTCTTCTCAACTCCAGCGAGTGCAGGCCCAGTGCCATTGAACGTTCATCGTATGTTAACCCACTTATTTCTCGGACCCATTCGCTGGGTCCACCAAGGCCTGCTGGATCTTCTGGTTGCTGACCATTTTAACTCCCCTTCCCATTCCCAGACTGACCTTTCTGAACTGTGCCAGGGTGAGGTCACATGCAAACTGGAAGAATAGCACCTCATATTCTGCTTGGGTAGCTAACGGTATGATCATGGAATTCTCCAATTGTAGGTTATTAACCCACAAAACAAGTCCCCCCTTCCGCCACTTTCTCTTTCCTGTGCCCTACCTGGACTCACATCTATTTTTCCCATTCTACCTATATTACTTCCTCCATCTACACAATTTGCACGTTCTCTATCCTTATCTCACACATTTGTCTTTTCATCTCTGGCCTTTTGTCCAACCATCAGCCAAACTGCCCCCCCCCCCCCCCCCCCTCACCATCAGACCATATGATATAGGAGCAGACATTCCCTGTCTTCTTAGAAAATTGACAATAGGTCCAGGAGTAGGCCATTCGACCCTTCGAGGCAGCACCGCCATTCACCGTGATCATGGCTGATCATCCACAATATGTATCCCTATCCTGCCTTCTCCTAATATCCCTTGACTCCGCTATCTTTAAGAGCTCTATGTAACTCTCTCTTGAAAGCATCAAGAGAATTGGCCTCCACTGCCTTCTGAGGCAGAGAATTCCACAGTTTACAGAAGCCAATTAACCTCCAAACCAGCAGGTCTTTGGAATGTGGGGGGAAACCAGAGAACCCAGGAAAAAACACACATGGTCCCAAAGAGAACGTGCAAACTCCGTACAGACAGCACACGCAGTCAAGATTGAACCTGGGTCTCTGGCGCTGTGAGGCAGCAGCTCTATTGTTGCGCCACCATGCCTTTACAAATTATGCAGCCAGAGTGGCTGTCTTGATGTGTAGGAAGGAACTACAGATGCTGGTTTACATCGAAGTTAGACACAAAATGCTGGAGTAACTCAACGGGTCGGGCAGCATCTCTGGAGCAAAGGAATAGGTGACGTTTCGTGTTGAAACTCAGACTGGTTGACTAGTCACACAGACACCTTCAGCATTCTAGGGAGCCATTTATAATTTTAGCAAACTTAAAATCATTTCTTTCTCTTGCAAGCCAGGATATTGTGGAACTGTTTCTTTTATGCAGACTAGGTTGTCAGTCTTTTACTCTAGTGCTGGTTATTTATTTTCTAAAGGGTTTATATTAATTAAATCATGCATTTCATGATCGGTGCTTAGATATTGGTGGAAAGTATCATCTTAAAGTCCATAACCACTCAATGGCACAAAGCCACACTTCAAAGTGCCCTTTACTAGATTGAACTATTACACTGCTTTTTTTCTAATAATCAAAAATATTTATTCAAATATTAAAATAATATATACAATACAATAAAACCAAAACAGGACCCACCACCATAATGCAAGACAAACAATAAACTATTATACAACTATCTTACACTCCTTGTCAAGGATGCATTCAACCCCCCGCGATGCCCAGTGGTCTCGGAAACCCCCCAGGGGCCAATGGACAGCGGGTAGTCCCTCTCAAACACCTCCCGGGCGCGGATGGACGTAACCCTGGAAAAGGGGCAGGCAGCCGGCTCGGGCAGAGCCCTCTCCCGCCTGGCGCCGTGACTCGCGGATGGCCAGCTTGGCCAGGCCCAGGAGCAACCCAACCAGGACATCTTCGGCCCTCCCCTCTCCCCTACGCACAGGGTGAACTATTATACTGCAAGGGGACAAGAATGCTTTCAGACAACAGTCTTAATTGATGGAGTTCCAGCCTGCCCTTTGCTATAAAAACCACAGCTCAACTTGTAGCACACACATGGCATTTAACGTCTGCGGTGAAATGACTCAGTATAGTGGCATGGGGATGATGCGGGCTCCGACACTTGCACTTGATGGTCCATCTAGACCGCTCTGGAGCTGAGCTACCAGGCTGTGGAGTTGGTCTCGGAAGTCTGCTACGGGAATGGATCTGCCGGCAGGCGGCAAATTCGACCCGCCGATCGGCCACGGAAGTCCCGATGAGGCCGTGATCGGCCACCTCACCCGGCCTAGTCGCCACACGTTCAGGGGACGTCCGGGCGGTATTCCAAATGCTCTCTCGTAATGTTGTCCGGATTAAAGGAGAGGCCGGAACACCAGTTGCCGGAAAATCTGTGGTGGATCCGTATTGATGTTATTGAGTATTTGTGTGGCAAAGACAGTTCAGTGTTTAAGAACAAGAAACAGGAATAGGTTGCACAGCCCTCATTCATGGTGCACCGTTCACTAAGACCAGGCCACAGCTTCTACAAATCCACTTTCCCATTCTCTCTCCATCCTGCTTGATTCCCCTTGTGCCTTAAAATAAGATTGGCTAGTCATTCAGCTCATTGAGTTGAATCAAAGATTCAGTGTAATTCATCTAAGTTGAACCATGCAACAGTAACCCATAAGTAAAACTACTACTCTTAACTCTTTCCGTGACCATCTAATGTCTCATATCGTAATCCAGTGACCGGTACTGCATGCAGCAATCTACGGAGGCCTGACTTGTGTATTATATGGTTTAAGAAACCTCCCTTTTCTTAAATAGACAATAGACAATAGACAATAGACAATAGGTGCAGGAGTAGGCCATTCAGCCCTTCGAGCCAGCACCGCCATTCAATGCGATCATGGCTGATCACTCTCAATCAGTACCCCGTTCCTGCCTTCTCCCCATACCCCCTCACTCCGCTATCCTGAAGAGCTCTATCCAGCTCTCTCTTGAAAGCATCCAACGAACTGGCCTCCACTGCCTTCTGAGGCAGAGAATTCCACACCTTCACCACTCTCTGACTGAAAAAGTTCTTCCTCATCTCCGTTCTAAATGGCCTACCCCTTATTCTTAAACTGTGGCCCCTTGTTCTGGACTCCCCCAACATTGGGAACGTGTTTCCTGCCTCTAATGTGTCCAATCCCCTAATTATCTTATATGTTTCAATAAGATCCCCCCTCATCCTTCTAAATTCCTTTTAGCAAATTATTTAGCAAATAAAGGTCAATGTCCTTAACCATCTTACTTTCTTTCTGCACTGCGTTGATGTGCACTACTTGGTCCTTCTGTCCCCCACATTCCTCAGTGTCCTTTACACATGACTTTTAGACTTCAGAGACACAGCGCAGAAACGGGCCCTTCGGCCCACCGAGTCTACCCCATATACTAGCACCATCATACACACTAGGGACGATTTACAACTTTACCAAAGCCAACTAACCTACAAACCTGTACATTTCTGGAGTGTGGGAGGAAACTGGATGATGCGGGGGAAACCCACGCGGTCACGGGGAGAATGTACAAATTCCGTACAGACAGCGCCCGTAGTCAGGATCGAACTCAGTCTCTGGCTCCGTAAGGCAGCGGCTCTGTTGCTGCATCTCTGAGCCACCCACCGATCCCGTCATTTATTCCATACAGTATCCTCTTGTCTTCTTTCCTCTCTCAAATTGCAAACTTAACACTGGTCCAAGACTGAGTTTGATTCTTTCTGGTCTCCCCAAGAACAATCTATTGAAATCAGAGCATTGTTGTGGGACTGAGGGAGGACACTTGGCCCATCTTGTCTCTGTCAGCTCTTAGCAGCGCACCCATCAGTCCCATTTGCCCAGCCTGTTTCCATTGGTCTGCATTGAGCAGCAGAACAGATGAATTGTCTTGGTGAGGTTTGTTGTGATGCAAGTGTTGCTCATAAGGTCATAAGGTCATAAGGAATAGGAGTAGAATTAGGCCATTTGGCCCATCAAGTCTACTCCACCATTCAATCGTGGCTGATCTATCTTTCCCGCCTAACCCCATTCTTCTGCTTTCTCCCCATAATCTCTGACACCTGTACTAATCAAGAATCTATCTATCTCTGCCTTAAAAATATCCACTGACGTGGCCTCCACAGCCTTCTGTGGAAATGAATTCCACAGATTCACCACTCTCTGACTCCATGTTCTGCTGTGCACTCGTTCTCCAGGCATGGTCTCCGCTCAGCATCTTCTGATGCCCACTTGGTCCAGATGAGGACATTGCCGTATGGAGAGTGATAGACGTTGGGCCAAGGCAGGTTGCTGGAGAGTGAGAGCATCAGCCTGTAGTGGTACTGCAGCGCTTCAACTGGGGTTTTCCACTCGGGCATCCATGCCTGCCTGAGTAAGTTAAATTCACAACTCATTTATTTTCTCGTGAGCGACAGGAGTCTGTTCTGAACCGCTCAAGTGCTGCCTTTTTGCAGTTCATATCAACACCTGAACACTTCAGTGAGAACGCCGCTTCTTAGTAATTCTTGAAATAGTGAAGCTTGGAATTGCAGATCAGGCAATGTTAATCATCCTTCCAAAGTCTGACAAATGAACTTCAATTAGTGCCAAATGCAAAGACTGCTGATGCTGCAAGTTCCTGGGTCTCCCATGTCAGGGTTGTTTTAAAAATAAACCAGTTGAAATAACAAATGATTGGAAAATTCAACTTCGCTGATTCTCTGGACTGGAATTGGAAGCGATTCGGTAAAAGCTTTATGCCCCAGGTCTTTCAACAACAAAAAAAAAGTTCAATTTTGCTTGTGTCTCTTGAATGTGAACAATAGAATAGCCTGGTTTTAATCTGTCACATCGCCGAGGATATGGTTTTATAACCAAAGCGATTTGAATAATCAGGTCAAAGCAAATTTTTAAATGGACTCTGCCAAATAGATAGCAGACCTGAAGTCTGTTTAATCTGAAACTCAAAGGTACAAAAAAGCCTTCAAACGTGATGAAATCTGGAAACATTAAAGACATTTGGTTCAGCATATGAGATGGAAAGTTTATAGAAAATCACGACAAACCCTGAGATGCAGAGTGATGATAATTTGGAAATTGTCTGATGTGTTGATACTTTGTGAAAGCTAAGCTCGTGGAGTGTGATAGTTTAGATTATGTGCTCAGAAATGATTGAATGGCATTCACTATTCGCTTGGTTTACGATTGCTGCAAGATTTTTTCTGGCTTTTGATTGCTGGTCGACTTATTGGCATCAGGTATTTTCAGCAGAATGCCAGCATCTTCAGTAGAACTAAAACCAGGTTGATTTGAGAGAGAAATAGTACATCCCTTCAAACAATTCATTCAAAGAATGCTCACTGATAGAAGCAAGTCCCAACGTGTTTACGAATGTCATGAGGGGTTAAATGCATGAAATAACAGCATCTGTATATTGATACTCCATTTCTATAATTTGCCGTCATGGAAGTCTGGAATGAATCTCCACTGTCCATTTATTAAGTAGCGATGCAGTGTTATTTACTTGCAGAAGAGCACTAAATTAATGAATGCATTAGATCATGTAATATTGGATATACAAACAATTTCAGCAATGTTATTTTACTTAAGAGAGACACAAAAAGCTGGAGTAACTCAGCGGGACAGGCAACATCTCTGGGGAGAAGCAATGGTATGTTGGCATTCATAGCAAGAGGATTTGAGTTTAGGAGCAGGGAGGTTCTGCTGCAGTTGTACAGGGCCTTGGTGAGACTGCACCTGGAGTATTGTGTGCAGTTTTGGTCTCCTAACCTGAGGAAAGACGTTCTTGCCTTAGAGGGAGTACAGAGAAGGTTCACCAGATTGATCCCTGGGATGGCGGGACTTTCATATGAGGAAAGACTGGATAGACTGGGCTTGTACTCGCTGGAATTTAGAAGACTGAGGGGGGATCTTATAGAAACATATAAAATTCTTAAGGGGTTGTAGAGGCTAGATGCGGGAAGATTGTTCCCGATGTTGGGGGAGTCCAGAACCAGGGGTCACAGCTTAAGGATAAGGGGGAAGTCTTTTAGGACCGAGATGAGAAAACATTTCTTCACACAGAGAGTGGTGAGTCTGTGGAATTCTCCGCCACAGAAGGTAGTTGAGGCCAGTTCATTGGCCATATTTAAGAGGGAGTTAGATGTGGCCCTTTTTGCTAAAGGGATCAGGGGGTATGGAGAGAAGGCAGGTACAGGCTACTGAGCTGGATGATCAGCCATGATCATATTGAATGGCGGTGCAGGCTCGAAGGGCCGAATGGCCTACTCCTGCACTTATTTTCTATGTTTCTATGTTTCTATGTTTCTATTTCAAGTCGAGACCCTTCTTCAGACAGGTTAGGGATAAGGGAAACGAGAGATACAGACGGTGACGTGGAGCGATAAAGAAAATGAATGTCGGAGAGCAGGATGAATCACAGAAGGGGGGGGGGGGGAGGGCAGCTAGGCCTTTGAAGGAGGTTCACATTTGCAATATTGATTCCTCAGTAAAATGGGTGATTGGGATCATGAGCAAAGAGTTTCATTACTTTGACGGCTGTTTCAAGGCAAGTATATTTGAACTTTACCATTTGAACTGTTACCACAGGACTCTGAAGAAGGGTGTCAACCCGAAACGTCACCCATTCCTTCTCTCCAGAGATGCTGCCTGTCCCGCTGAGTTACTCCAGCATCTTGTGTCTATCTTCGGTGTAAACCAGCATCTGCGGTTCTTTCCTACACACAAAAATATCATTCAGTTATTGCTACCGATAAGGACTTACTCACTTCCAAGACTAAACTCGGAAATTTATATTGGGCATATTGAATATTATGTAAAATTATGGCCTTGAATAGAAGGACAGCAAACTGGCATTGAAAGAAATTAAACTAATGTGTGTTTTTTTTTAACATCCAACAATAATTCAGTTGTGAACGAAAGTTAGTCTGCATGTGTAAGAGTTAATTTTACAGAGTCAGAGACATGCATTTGTTGTAATTAAGACATCATGCTGTTAAAAATACACTTCTACTGCAAGGGAAAGACAGCAATGTTTTGCATCTTATTAAAGATTGGACGGCACTGTGGCGCAGCGGTAGAGTTGCTGCCTTACAGCGCATACAACACCAGACTCGATCCCGACTACGGGTGTTCGGAGTTTGTACGTTCTCCCCGTGACCGCGTGGGTTTTCTCCGAAATCTCCGGTTTCCTCCCGCACTCCAAAGACGTACAGGTTTGTACGTTAATTGGCTTGGTATAAATTGTAAATTGTCCCTAGTTTGTGTAGGATAGTGTTAATGTGCGGGGTACGCTGGTCGGTGCTGAAGGGCCTGTTTCCACGCAGTATCTCTAAACTAAACTAATCTGAACTAAATTTTGTGGTTAATGGTGTATTGAGACAATCTTGCGCATAAGATAAAATGCCTGGAACATTGGCAGATAGCACCACAATTTAGCATTTATTCCTATTAAAGCATCTTCAGTAATGCAGCATCCTATCTATAATTGCACTGAAAAATAACTGCACTTATGGGTTCAGGTTAAGTCCTGAGTGAAGCTTTAACACTTGTGCCTTGCAGGTGAATGTGCTATTGTTGTTTCAGGCTGGCACTTAAAGCCTACAGATGGACACAGTGCTGGAGTAACTCAGCGGGTCAGGCAGCATTTCTGGAGATAAAGGAAGGGTGACATTTCGGTCGGGACCCTTCTTCATAAGTCCCGACTGATCATCGGGTCCCGACCCGAAACGTCACTCATCCATTTTCTCCAGAGATGCTGCCTGACCCGCTGAGTTACTCCAGCACTTGGTGTCTATCTTTGATATAAACCAACATCTGCAGTTCCTTGTTTCTACTACTTGAGGCCTACACACAGGTGAGGGGATGATGAGAAGACTCTGGCACATTTAATGATGATGGATGTACTGCAGTGCAGAAAGTGAGTGATTTTGGTCTTTTAGTTTAGTAATTGACATTAAATCCTCACGACTTTCTAACCAAGATTATGTCGTGTGTGCTTATGTTTGCCAAAGCCCCTGTGGTAGCCCGTTAAGTAGCAATGCAGTGGTATTTACTTGCAGACCAGCTCTTAATTAATGTGTAGGAAAATAACTGCAGATGCTGGTTCAAATCGAAGGTAGACACAAAATGCTGGAGTAACTCAGCGGGTCAGGCAGCATCTCAGGAGAGAAGGAATGGGTGACGTTTCGGGTCGAAACGTCACCCATTCCTTCTCTCCTGAGGATGCTGCCTGACCTGCTGAGTTACTCCAGCATTTTGTGATTAAACAGGTTTGTAGGTTAATTGGCTCGGTGTGTGTGTAAATTGTCCCTAGTGTGTGCAGGGTAGTATTAATATATGGGGATCGCTGGTCGGAACGTCACCCATTCCTTCTCTCCTGAGGATGCTGCCTGACCCGCCGAATTACTCCAGCATTTTGTGTCTAGCTCTTAATTAATGAATGCTTTAGATCATACAATATTGTATGTACAAACAATGTCAGCAATGTTAGTTTACTTAACATGCCTTTGAAGGAGGTTCACATTTGGAACATTTATTCATCAGTAAAATGGGTGATTGGGATCATGAGCAAAGAGTGTAATCACTTTGATGGCTGTTTAAGTTATGTATATGTTCAAGCTTTATCATTTCAACTGTTACTACGGGGCAATTAACTGATCCAAAATGAAGACAACAATACCATGAATACATAATGAACACGAGGGTAAAGGGAGATTGCTTTCGCTGGTGAAGAATAATAAATACTTATTGTGTACTTATTCACTGGTTCCAATAACATGAAATCCCCCAGGTCACATTTATACCTACCGTTGTCCCACTGGGGTCCATCATATCATTGTGATTAACTTCTCAGCTGGATATAGAAAATTATCTTTCCTCATAAAGTGTAAGGATCCATCCCTTGCAGGACATCACCGAGTACTCCACACGTTCTTCAGGCAGCATAGAGGTGCAGCTGGGTAGAGCTGCTGCCTCACGGCGCCAGAGGCCTGGGTTCAACCCTGCACTTTGCATTCTCCCTGTTTTCATGGGTTTCATCTGGTATCCTCCCACATCGCAAAGACATGAGGACCTGTTGGTTAATTGGCCCTTGTAAACTGCCTCAAGTGTACAGGGAGTGGATACAAACGACAGGCAACAGAGAATTCGTGTGAATGGGCGATTGATGGCTGCCATAGACTCAGTGGGCTGAAGGGCCTGTTTCCACCGCTGGATCTTTCAGTCAATTCAATCAACAAAATTGTTGAATCATACAATGTAGAGAGAGGTCAATTGGCCCATTGTATCTTTAGCATCATTTTAAAAGGGCTACCTGAGTAAAATCCCACATGCCAGCATTTTCTCCACAGCTTTGTTCATTTTGAATATTTAATGAATTCCTTTCAGTGGTTACAATTGCATCCTTTTCCAACACTCTTGTAGTCCAGATGGCATTAACCTCAACTGGGAAAGCCAGTTCAATTCATCTCCCTCTGATTTTCATGACAATTATCTGTGAACTCAGCTGTTATTTAGTTTAGAGATACAGTGGGGAAACTGGCACTTCGGCCCACCGAGTCCGCGCCGACCAGCGATCCCCGCACACTAACACTGTCCTACACACACTAGGGACAATTTACATTTATACCGAGCCAATTAACCTACAAACCTGTACGTCTTTGGAATGTGGGAGGAAACCGAAGATCTCGGTAAAAACCCATGCGGTCACGGGGAGAACGTACAAACCCCGTACAGACGGCGCCCGTAGTCGGGATAGAACCCGTGACTCTGGCGCCGAAGGTAAGCGTTGTACGGCAGCAACTCTACCGTTGCACCACTGTGCCGCCCTGTCCCATGTTGTCTTGTGTCCCTCCATCAGGGTTCACTACCTCTCTATTCCTTTAAAACCCCTTTAATTTTATAAATCTTCCATTACCTTTTAGACTTTACTTTAGAGATACAATGCAGAAACAGTCCTTTGGTCCACCAAGTCCACGCCGACCAGTGATCACCCCATACTCTAGCTCTATCCTACACACTATGGACAACTTGCAATTTACAGAAGCCAATTAACCTGCAAACTTGCACGTCTTTGGAGTGCGGAAGGAAACTAGAGAACCCGGAGAAAACCCACGAGGTCACGGGGAGAAGGTACAAGCTCCGTATGGACAGCACCCATATTCAGGATGAAGCCCGGGTCTCTGGCGCTCTAAGGCAGCAACTCTACCGCTGCGCCACCGTCCCACCTCTTTCTGCTGTTAGAAAAATAATCCCACTTTCTCATCACTAAAGTTTCTCACACCAAGCACCAACTGAGTAGCAGAAGCAACATTAAACAGGAACTTTCTGCCCTCTCATGAGGGAGATATGAAAGATCACACAACACGATTTAACGGATAGTGCAACTCATATTTATTCCTTAACAAGCACAGCTCATTCCAGCAACAACATCTCCAATCAAGATGAATGGTTCCTACCCCTGAAACACTGACTGTGCAATTCTCTCCACATATGCGCTCGACAGGGCAGCACAGTGGCACTGCGGTAGAGTTGCTGCCTTACAGCGCCAGAGACCTGGGTTCGATCCTGACTATGGGTGCTGTCTGTACGGAGTTTGTCCGTTCGCACTGTGACTGTGTGGATTTTCACTCGGTGCTCCGGTTTACTCCGTAGAAGACTTGATGGGCTGAATGGCCTAATTCTGCTCCTATCACTTATGAACTTATATTGCAGGAGGGAATTATGTTTTATTTTGTGGCTGTGCCTATCTAAGTAAAGCCAGATACAGGGTACGGGTGTAACACAAAATAGCACAACATCCCCTCCTACAGGCTCCAAGTCTCAAGTAGGCCCTCTATGAGTGAAATTTCTGAGGTTTATTATCATCACGTGTACTGAGGTACAGTAAAAAGCTTTTGTTTGCATGCCATTCAATCAAACCAGATAATACTGTACATGAATACAATTAAACCAAAGCCAAACACAAGCACAAAATGCAGAGCAAAGAGAATTATACGAGAGAGCAGACCATCATTCTCGTACTTAGAGGGTGGTGAATCTTTGGAATTCTCTACTCTGGGGGTTGATTGAGGCGAGGTTATTATTTGCCCTCAAAACTGAAATGGACAGATAAAGAAATAAGGAGACAGCGCAGGTAAATGATATGGAGTTAGCCATGATCTTGCTGAATGGCAGAGCAGACTCGAGGAGCTGAATGGCCTTTCCCTGATTCTATTTCTGAAATTCTTAACCATCGTTTGTACAGTTAAAGTTGATTTGAATTGAATAAATTTTATTAGCCAAGTATGTATACATACAAGGAATTTGCCTTGGTGCTTTGCTCGCAAGTAACAATATGACATACAGTAAACAATTAAGAATAAAACATTACAATTACAATTAACACATATGAAAAGTGAAATAAAATACCAGAGCAAAAGGAGACGGCAGACTTTTAGTTGTTGAGTGGAGCTGCTGCTCTAAAGCTGTTTTATGTCTGGCTGTGGCTGCTTTGACAGTCCGGAGTCGCCTTGCAGAGGGAAGCGCTTCAAAGAGTTTGTGGCCAGGGTGAGAGGGGTCAGAGATGATCTTACCCGCTCGCTTCCTGGCCCTTGCAGTGTGCAGTTCGTCAATGGGGGGAAGGGTGCAGCCAACAACCTTCTCGGCTGATCGAACGATGCGCTGATGCGATGTCATGCTTGGTGGCTGAGCCAAACCAGACCATGATGGAGAAGGTGAGGACGGACTCTACGAGGGCAGTATAAAACTGGACCATCATTGCCTGTGGCAGGTTGTGTTTTCTCAGCAGCTGCAGGAAGTACATCCTCTGTTGGGCCCTTTTGACTGTGGAGTCGATGGTGGCCCCCCATTTAAGGTCCCTGGAGATGATGGTTCCAAGGAACTTAAATGACTCCACAGATGTGACTGTGGTGTTGTTGATGGTGATGGTGTCCATGCTCCCCCTCCCCTCCCAGGGGTTCAGCATGTCCTTCCCAGTAGAATATGGTTTCAGCAGATGACAAGGTACATGGTGAGAGCTCGAGTCCAGTAAAACATTTGCCAGGTAACTGTAGGGTTGCATTCAGTTTAGAGATACAGTGTGGAAACACGCCCTTCGGCCCACCGAGTCCACAACGACCCGCGATCCCCGCACATTAACACCACCCGATGCACGCTAGGGACAATTTACACTTATACCAAGCCAATTAACCTACAAACCTGTAGGTCTTTCGAGTGTGGGAAGAAACCGAAGATCTCAGAAGAAACACATATGGTCACATGGAGCTTGCTTTGATCTTGAGTTTTGTTACGTAAAAGCAAAAATAGTTTGGTAAAAGCATTTTATTAGATGGAAAAGACTGAAAGCTTTACTTTAGTTTAAAATATTTTCAGTTTAGAGATGCAGCATGAAACAGGCTCTTCGGCCCACCAAATCTACCCCGACCATTCACACTGTGTTATCCCACGTTTGCATGCACTCCCCCTCCCCCGCACACTAGGGTCAATGTTACAGAGGCCAATTAACCTAGAAACCCGCACATCCAGGGGACCTGGGGGGAAACCGGAGCACCTGGAAGAATGCCACATGGACACGGGGGAGGACGTGCAAACTTCACACAGACAGACAGCATCCGAAGTTAGGATTGAACCCATGCCCCTGGCACTGTGAGGCAGCAGCTCCACCAGCTGCACCATTGTGTAATTGAAAGGAAATGCAAAAAGTCCTTCCAATTATATCCATTCCTCCTGCACATGGATGCAACCAACTCCCTTCAGACTTGCTCTCTCATTATTTATTTGCAAGCCACACAGTGCTGTGAAATATTAAATGTGCTCTCTGCTGGTTTTACCATTCACTGGATTTATTGGACAGGGCTCAATCCTGGAATGCAGCTATTGAAGTATGTTCGCCATCATTAAGAATGTGCGGGGAAGATAAAAAATAAACAAGCGTAATGGACTGACAGGATGTATTACAGCCCCATTCATCTTTGAAGCTGATTAAAGTACAAATGAACTCATAATCTTGTCCTTTTTATGAAGTGTATTGTACATGGAAATCTTTACAGCCTGGCGGCCCATAATGCTACAGTCTAACACCGCCAACTCTGTGTGGATGGTTGTTATTTTGATGATTGGTGCTTGTTAGAAAGAATCGGTACTTGTTTTTCAGTTTTGTTTCTTTTCCAGCAGACTCTTTGATCCTAGTTTCCAATGAAGTCTGTCGACTGGGTCGCCACGGTGGTGCAGTGGTAGAGTTGCTGCCACACAGCGCCAGAGACCCGGGTTCGATCCTGACTACGGGTGCTGTCTGTACAGAGTTTGTACGTTCTCCCTGCGATCTGCGTGGGTTTTCTCCGGGTGCTCAGGTTTCCTCCTACACTCCAAAGACGTACGGGTTTGTAGGTTAATTGGCTTTGGTAAAATGATAAATTGTCCCTCGTGTGTGCAATAGTGTTAGTGTATAGGGTGATCGCCGGTCGGCGCAGACTTGGTGGGCCGAAGGGCCTGTTTCCGTGGTGTATCCATAAAATTAAACTAAGAAGGTGACAAAATTCCACTAAAGATCTACAGATCCGTTCCAATAGCTAGCTTCCACGGCAGATTGCAGGTCAGATTTGCTGGCTGTGGCCGGAGCCCTGGAACTCCGCCCCGAACGGAGCCGGCAGATCCCATCGCCGACGTTCTTTTAGGAAAGGGATGAGGAGAGTCAGAGAGTGGTGAATCTGTGGAATTCTTTGCCACAGAAGGCTGCAGAATAGGGTTGCCAACTTTCTCACTCCCAAATAAGGGACAAAAGGTGACGTCACTGCCTCGCGCCCCACGTGACCTCACCCAGCCAGCGGCCACGTGCTCCCGTTCCACCAATGGCAGCCGCCAGGGCCAGGAGGCGGGTTGCTACGCAACCTCTGTAGGCGATGCCCGGGCCTCCGGGCCTACAGAGGTCCCCGGGCCTACAGTGTCCGGGCCTACAGTGTCCGGCCCTACAGTGTCTGGGCCTACAGTGGCCCCCTGGCCTCATATGGTACAAGGGCGGTCCTGTATGGGACAACCAATGTAGCTCAATATACGAGATGTCCCAGCTAATACAGGACAGTTGGCAACCCTACAGTAGAGGCCAAGTCAGTGGATATTTTTAAGGCGAAGATAAATAGATTCTTGATTAGTACAGGTGTCAGAGATTGTGGGGAGAAGGCAGGAGAATGGGGTTAGGAGGGAGAGATAGATCAGCCATGATTGAATGGCGTAGACTTGATGGGCCGAATGGCCTAATTCTACACCTATTCCTTATGACTTCTGTGGCCGACTTTGCGAGCTGATATCTTGGCACCTCCCTCTTTCCCCTCCTCCCCCCCCCCCCCCCTCCCCAAGGCCGTGATCGCTGTTGTTCCAGCAATATGGATAATCCGGAAAGTTCTGGAACCAAGGGTGCTGGAAAATCAGTGGTGGAGCATTACCGGCAGAAGAATAATCTCTTTTACACCACTTTGAATTTGGTTGGAAATGAATTTCATGTTTCTTGCCATTAGAACTTCAGCCAGAGTTTTAGCAGCATTTCTGGACACTGTTGTTTCATGTTGCATGATGCAGCTGTGTATTACTTAGTTCCAATTCAGAAAGATGACAATAAATAGGTTCCTGCAGATATCCCTGCTTTCTGCGAATGGATCTCTATGAAACTCAGAAGATAGACACAAAATGCTGGAGTAACTCAGCGGACAGGCAGCATCTCTGGAGAGAAGGACTGGGTGATGTTTCGGGTTAACACCCTTCTACAGACCTATGTAACTCGGATCCATCCAGTGTCTAAGAAGCACTGGCAGACAAAGTTGCATGATTTTGCCTCACAAAAATCATATTAAACTCGATTATTTGCAATACCAACTCGGAGCTCTCAACTGTATTGTGAAGAAATAGGCACCCAATTTAATGTAGCCACAAGGCAGAGCAGATGCTGGTTTACAAAAATAAATACAGAGTGTTAGAGTAACTCAATGCTTCAGGCAGCATCTCTGGAGGACATGGATGGTTGACGTTTCAGATTGGGACCTTTCTTCAGACTGATTGTATTGGAGCAAGCGTGGAGGGGGAGAGGGGGGGAGGGGGGGTTGAGAAACCCTGACAAACAAATGGGGGGTTGGACAAAGCCTGGCAAGTGATAGGTGGATACAGGTGGGATTTAATTGGCAGTTGGGTGACAAAGGCCAGAGGTGAAAGGTTAATATGTTGAGCTACAATTTGGCCAATAAGATAATAAAAAAATTAAAACCAATTAGTTTTGTTAGTTTAGTTTATTTGATATCATATGTACCGAGGTACAGTGAAAGGCTTTTTGTTGCGTGCTATCCAGTCAGTGGAAAGACTATACATGATTACAATCGTGCTGTCCACAGTGTACAGATCCAGGATAAAGGGAGAATTCAATGTTCATACTGAGTGACCAGAGAGCTCTGTGTTCGGAGGGGGTGAGATTGAATTTTTTTTTGCTTCACTGAGTTGCTGCAGTTTTGTCTTCTGCTCAAGATGACATCATCCGCAGTCTCTTGTGCCTCCATTGCCTCTATTGCACATCAAACATTGTATTTCCTGAAACTTAGAAGATTTGGGGAAATAGAATTTAAGATTTCAAGATATTGAGGGGAACTGATCGAATAGATAGAGAGAACTTGCTGCTGCTTGGGGATCTAGATATAAGATAGACACAAAAAGTTGGAGTAACGTGGAGACAGTATCTCTGGTGAAAAGGAATAGGTGATATTTCGGGTCAAGACACTTCTTCAGACTTATGGGCAGCACGGTGGCGCAGCGGTAGAGTTGCGGCCTTACAGCGCTTGCAGCGCCGGAGACCCGGGTTCGATCCTGTCTAGGGGTGCTGTCTGTACGGAGTTTGTACATTCTCTCCGTGACCTGCGTGGGTTTTCTCAGAGATCTTCGGTTTCTTCCCACACTCCAAAGACGTACAGGTTTGTAGGTAAATTGGTTTGGTATGAGTGTAAATTGTCTCTATTTGTGTTAATGTGCGGGGGTCGCTGGTCAGTGCGGACTCGGTGGGCCGAAGGGCCTGTTTCCGTGCTGTATCTCTAAACTAAACTGAACTAAACTTATGTTTCGTGTCGAGACCCTTCTTCAGACATACTTTACGTATTGAGCCAGAGTTTCAGAAGCAGGCTAAGAAACACAAAATTGGCAATTGGTAATATTAGGTTCTAGTTTGATAGATTTTGTTAACCGACCCATTAATAAGGGAAAGATGGATGTTCGAAGTCTGAGACCACTGATCCGATACAAATCTAACAAACAGGTGGGCTCCCGTAGATAAATTGCCTCCTCTTCTATCTAAATCTAACTTGCTGCATCATTTGTTCTTGAAGAAAAATGAAGGACATTAATTAATTTATAAAATGTATAAGCCCCACATCGTCAGTTCGCATTGTGAACCAGTTTCCATGTAATTAATGGATTACTCCCGGCAGTGAACACAGAGCTGTTGATTGAATTAATTTACATTGTAAATATGAATAGATAAAGTGAATCATGAATACGCTTATAAAAAAGATGAGGTCTTTTTCTTTGTGAGTGGCTGCGTACAACTCTATCTGTGAACTCTGGTGGTGACTGCCTGGTAAAAGTAAGCTATGGAACAATGCATTTGCATTAGAGTGCGCTCAGTCCGCCTGGGCCTACGCGACCTCCCGTTTGCCAAACATTTAAACTCTCTTTCCAATTCCCACATTGACCTTTCTGTCCAGGGCCTCCTCCACAGTCAGAGTGAGGCCACATGCAAGTTGGAGGAACAGCACCTCATATTTTGCTTGGGCAGTTGACAATCCAGCAGTATGAATATTGATTTCTCTAATTTCAGTAACCCTTGTATTCCCTCCCTCCCTCCCTCGACCCTCTCCCATTCCAGTTGTCTTGCCAGCTTTCACTGTTCGCATCCCTTCATTGTCACCTCTTCCACAGCCAACAATGGACCATTGTGGGCTCCACCTTTCCTGAGTCATCGGTGCCAGCTGTTTGATCTGTATTTTTTCATATCTCTCGTTTCCCTCTCCCGGACTCTCAGTATGAAGAAGGGTCTCGACCCAAAACTTTTCTCCAGATTTACAGGCTGACCTGTTGAGTTACTCCAGCATTTTGTGTCGATCGTCAGCATGATAGTTGCCCGGTCTCTAAATAGAAAGAGGAATGGAACAGTGTCTAAACTCCCTGCTGTGTCTAAGCTCCAGCCTCCCGTTGTATTTATACATAGAAAATTGAACACTACAGCACAGGGACAGGCCCTTCGGCCCACAATGTATGTGCCAAACATGATGCCAAGCGAAACTAATCTCTGCTGCCTCCATTTGGACAACATCCCTCCATTCTCTGCATATCCATGTGCCTATTCAAAAGCCTCTTAGATGCCACTACTGGAACTGCTTCTCTCACTAGCCTTGGCAGCGCGTTATAGACACCCACCACTCTTTGTGTACAAAACAGCTTGCACATCTCCTTTAAACTTTCCCCCTCTGATCTTTAAGCTGTGCTCTCTCGTCTTTAACATTCCCATTCCTGGAAACAGTTCCGATCATCTACCCTATCTATGCCTCTCATCCTTTTATATATTTCTATGAGGTCTGCTCTCAGTCTCCACTGATCCAGAGAAGTTCATCAAAGCTTGTCCACACTCTCCTTATAGCCAATACCCTCACATCCAGGCAGCATTCTAGCTGATGTCTTCTGCATCCTTTCCAATGCTCCCACACCCTTTCTGTAATGGGGCAACTAGAACTGCGCACAATAAACCAAAAGATTTTATAAAGACGTAACATGACTTCTTATACTCATTACTGCTTAATAAAACGGTGCCCATCTACCGTGTTGAATCTTTACTGCTATAGAACCTCAAGAGCAAACATCTAAAGATAGTAATAACAAGGAACTGCAGATGCTGGTTTACACCAAAGGTAGACACAAAACGCTGGAATAACTCAGTGGGTCAGGCAGCATCCCTAGAAAACATGGATAGGCGACGTTTCAGGTTCCAACCCGAAATGTTGCCTATCCATTTATTCACAAAATGCTGGAGTAACTCAGCAGGTCAGGCAGCATCTCGGGAGAGAAGAAATGGGTGACGTTTCGGGTCGAGACCCTTCTTCAGACTGAGTGGGGTCTCGACCCGAAACGTCACCCATTCCTTCTCTCCCGAGATGCTGCCTGACCTGCTGAGTTACTCCAGCATTTTGTGAATAAATCGATTTGTACCAGCATCTGCAGTTATTTTCTTATACATGTTGCCTATCCATCTTCTCCAGGGATGCTGCCTGACACACTGTGTTACTCCAGCATTTTTGGTCTAGTTAAAGTTCGTGTTCTCAAAAGAGAAGTGTAAATGGTATTCTTGAAAGAGTTTCTTTGGAAATTATCCTTATCTAATACTATCCTTAACTTCTTTAGTTACCAACTGATGGAATATTTTTCCTGTGGAGATTTTACTTTTTTATTGGAATGCCTATAAATTGACAGAAATGAAATATGCCTTTTAATGTTCAAGATTGCCTATTTATCATATTTTTAAATCTAATTTCCCAATCTCCCTTAGCTACCTTATCTGTGTAACTCACTTTAAGTTCTAAACTCTAGTTTCTCACTCAACACAATGTAACATTGAATGATACTTGATGATACTGCAACCAATTTGCTATAGAGGATTCCTTCTTGTGTTACTAATTATATTATTGTTTTAGTAAATTACATTAGATCCAACATACCCAATTTCCTCTTAGTTCCGAGAAACTGCTCCAAACAATTTTATGAATTAATCATATATGTAGATTTTCTTCCTGGCGCTAATCTTAATTGTTATTCAAATTTAATTATTATTCCTTATCAGGGATTAAGAAGCTGAAGTTTTGTAAATTTAAATTTGCACGTGATCGTGTTTATCTTTTTATACTCTTTTCAGTCTTATCTGAATGGAAACATAATTTCTTGAAACCATGCCACTTTTCTGTTTGTGCCAGGTTTGGATTAGTTTGTGTTAGGCTGGCTGCGGATTAAAAATTTAGGCTGAGGTTTATGTTAACTTGACCCAGTCTTTTCTCCAGTGTCCTTGTGTCCTCTGTTCTTGATCAGTATATATGACAGGGGTTTTTATAATTTGCTCCTCTGCAAATAGAATCACAGCTACCAGACTTGGAGGGCATCTACAACACACGATGCCTCAGAAAAGCCACCAGCATCCACAAAGACTCCACACCCCTGCAACAGTCTGTTCGAACTCCTTCCATCGGGCAGACAATACAAGGCCTTCTACGCCCGCACCTCCAGACTCAGGAACAGCTTCATCCCCAGGGCCATAGCTGCTATGAACCGGTCCTGCTGAGCCGGATGGCCACAACGCATAGATCAACTTGCACTTTACCCTGTCTAAAAAACTGTTACAATTGTTTCGTTTCGTTGGGTTGCTGTTAATTACTTAAATTATTGAATCGTATGGGATCGCATTCCCAATCTCGTTGTACCCCTGGGTACAATGACAATAAAGATATATTGTATTGTATTGTATTGTATTGTAAGCATCGGAACGGGCTCTTCAACCCACAATGTTTGTGTCAAACATGATGCCAACTTAAACTGATCTCATCTGCCTGGTCTCATCTCTCTCTATTCCCTGCACTTTAGTGTGTCTATCTCAAAGCCTCTTAAACACCACAATCGTATCTACCTCCACCATCACCCCAGGCAATGTGCTCCAGGCCTCCACCCTCTCTGTGTAAAAACACTTGCCCCACAAATCTTCATTAAACTTTCCCCCCCTCTCACCTTATTGCTATGCCTTCCAGTGTTGGACATTTCCATTTTGGGAAAATGGTTTTAACTGTCTACCCTATCTATGCCTCAAAATAATTATGTACATTTCTATCAAGTCTCCCATCAACCTCCGACATCGCAGAGAAAACCATCCAAGTCTATCCAACCCCTCACATTAGCTGAAACCCTCTAATCCAGGCAGCATTCTGGTAAACCCCCTCTGCCCTCTCTTCAAAGCCTCCACATCTTTCCTGTAATGGGTAAGCGTAACTGCACAAAATACTCCAAATGCAGCCGAACCAGAGACCTATAGAGCTGCATCATGACTTCCTGACTCTCATACTCAATGCCTCTAGCCATGAAGACAAGCACAACATATGCCTTCTTTGCCACCCTATGTACTTGTGCTGCTGTAAGCTATGAATTTGGACTCCAAGATCCCTCGACATCAATGCTGTGAAGGGTCTTGCCATTAACTGTATACTCTCTGCTTACATTGAATCTCCCCACACTTGCTTGGCCTAACTTCCATCAGCCTTCCTCACGGTCTGCAACTCCTCCAATGTTTGTGCCATCAGCAAACTAACTCACCAACCCATCTACATTGATGTCCGAGTCGTCTATCTATATAACACAAACAGCAGAGTCCCCAGCACTGTTCTTTGAAGAACTCCACTGGTTGCAGGTCTCCAGCTAGAATATCTTCCTTCCACCACAACCTTTTGTCTTCTATGAATAAACCAGTTCTGAATCCACACGACCAAGTCATCGTGCATCCCATACATTGTAATCTTCTGGATCAGCCTACTGAGGGGGACCTTATCACAAGCCTTACCAGAATGTATGTGTACAGCATCCACCGCCCTACCTTCACCAATCTCCTCCTCCTTGAATTAAATCTCCTGTAAATTACTACAGTTCAGTAGAAAATATTGTAGAAATGTACTGTAGAATGTAGAAAATATTTTATGTTGTTGGGCTTGGATTGGGTTCAGGTCCAGGTTTAATCCTATATATATGCAGAGTTCTAATGTGAACACATTTTGAGTTGTTGCCACAATTGCAAGTCCAGAACAAAAAAATGGGGTGGATGGGGAGTGAAATTAGAACTGATTAGGATGCAAAGCCTATGGTACACAGTCGGTTGCGTGATGTACGGTCTATTAATACTTGGCCCACTTACTTTAGAAAAGCTGAATAAATTGTGAGACAATTGGGTTCCCATTAGTTTCGTGTTTTCTATGATTAACTTATGAAGTGGTACAGACTTCACAAGATTCAGACTCATGTGATGAAATGGGACATTAGCAGAGAGTTTTGTCCTCTATAAAATACATTTGGTACGAGATAGGATCCATGGCGGCACGGTAGCGCAGCGGTAGAGTTGCTGCTTTACAGCGAATGCAGCGCCGGAGACTCAGGTTCGATCCTGACTACGGGTGCTGTACTGTAAGGAGTTTGTACGTTCTCCCCGTGACCTGCGTGGGTTTTCTCCGAGATCTTGGGTTTCCTCCCACACTCCAAAGACGTACAGGTATGTAGGTTAATTGGCTGGGTAAATGTAAAAATTGTCCCTAGTGGGTGTAGGATAGTGTTAATGTGCGGGGATCGCTGGGCGGCACGGACTTGGAGGGCCGAAAAGGCCTGTTTCCGGCTGTATATATATGATATGATATGATATGATATGATGCAAGGATTCAATGATGCTTTATTGTCACATGTACTAAGGTACAGTGAAATGCTTTGTTTTGCATGCAACCCGGTAAAAGTCATACAGCAGACCTCACCTCGATGGCACACAATAGTCGCCACGTTTCCGGTGCCAACAACATTATAAAAGTTCACCGAACAGACCGATCTTCTGCCAGCCGCCGCACGCGACAACAGGCGGCCCTCTGCTGGGCCCCCCCTTCATTCTTGGTGCCCCCCATTGTAAGGAGCAGGGAGGTACAACAATGCTGTTGTACAGGGCATTGGTGAGACCACACCTGGAGTATTGTGTACAGGTTTGGTCCCCTAATCTGAGGAAAGACATTCTTGCCATAGAGGGAGTACAGAGAAGGTTCACCAGATTGATCCCTGGGATGGCAGGACTTTCATATGAAGAAAGACTGGATAGACCCGGCTTGTACTCGCTGGAATTTAGAAGATTGAGGGGGGATCTTATAGAAACTTACAAAATTCTTATGGGGTTGGACAGGCTAGATGCAGGAAGATTGTTCCCGATGTTGGGGAAGTCCAGAACAAGGGGTCCCAGTTTAAGGATAAGGGGGAAGTCTTTTAGGACCGAGATGAGAACGTTTATTTTCACACAGAGAGTGGTGAGTCTGTGGAATTCTCTGCCACAGAAGGTAGTTGAGGCCAGTTCATTGGCTATATTTAAGAGGGAGTTAGATGTGGCTCTTGTGGCTAAACGAATCAGGGGGTATGGAGAGAAGGGAGGTACGGGATACTGAGTTGGATGATCAGCCATGATCATATTGAATGGCGGTGCAGGCTCGAAGGGCCGAATGGCCTACTCCTGCACCTATTTTCTATGTTTCTATGTTTCTATGTAACAGTAAAAAATAAATATTTGTGAACTGAGTGAGACTCAGTTGCACCACGGCAATTTCTTAACATATTTTATTCTCATGTTTCTTTACAACATAGAAGGATGCCGTTCAGTCTATTGGTCGGTGCTAGCCCCCTCAGCTATCCCATCAATCCCATCGACCAGTGATTCTTGCGCGCTCATCAATTCGCTCATGATTTTTTCTACTACCCGCCTGTGTTAGAGGAAATGCTTAATGGCCTACTAATCAGCACATCTTTGGGATTTGGTGGAAATGCTGAGCACCTACGGAAACCCCACAAAGATGCAACCTCCATCGAGACAGCTTTGGAGGTTAGTAGCAAATCTTGGTTTCGGGGAGCTGTCAGATATAGATTCAACAGCATGGAATAGAAATGAAAATATCGACAGCAAATTCTTGCTGAAATGCATCATATCCAAATCGAGCGGGCAAGGTTGGTGGAGATCTCCAGGATGGACTGAGTCACCAAACCAGATGGTCAATGGTTGCCTCCTGACTGACCCTTGTGGGATTCTGGCAAGAAATATCGTTGAGCCAGGTTAACGAACAGTGGGCAATAAATTCTGACCTTCTCAGCAACATTTAAGAACTCAAAGGTGCAAACAATATATAAAGGTAGGAAAAAATACCTGCAGATGCTGGTTTAAATCGAAAGTAGACACAAAATGCTGGAGTAACTCAGCGGGTCAGGCAGCATCTCGGGAGCGATGGAATGGGTGACGTTTCAGGTCGAGACCCTTCTTCAGACTGACTAAAGCAATATTTAAAGCTCACTTCAACAGTGAGGGTTTTGTTTTTCCTTCAGATATGATATTAGATCAGGTTGTTATCTGCTCCCTATGAAGAAAAGGAGGGCAGTCTCGGTTGCTGCGAAGGATGATCGCGAAGGTCTATCCTGCCAACACAGTTACTAAATAGGTAATGTGGTCATTATATCTTCACTGTTTAAAAAGACACAGAGAGCTGGAGTAACTCAGTGGGTCAGGCAGCATCCCTGGAGGACGTGGATGGGTGACATTTGGCGTCGGGATCCTTCTTCAGACTGACCCGTTGAGTTAATCCAGCATGTTATGTCTTTTTTATGCTAAGCAGCATCTGCAGTTCCTTGTTTCAATATCTTTACTGTTTGTTAGACCTTATTAAGTGCAAATTATCTGCATGTGTTGCTGCTACAGATGGCTGTGGAGGAAACGTCTTTAGGTATTGCTAAGGTGGAGATTAACAGATACGTATCAGGTAATGGTGCTAAGCGTTATGGGGAGAAGGCAGGAGAATGGAGTTGAGAGAGGAAGACAAATCAGCCATGATTGAATGGCAGAGTAGACTTGATGGGCTGAATGGCCTACTTCTGCTCCTATGACCTATAAACTTATGAACTCCATTTTAAAAGTTACCGGTTGTACACTTTGCGACATTATGAGGTCAGAATACTAGGTGGATGCAATTTTTTTTCATAAGGCCAGCATTTCATGGTGGCAGGCACAACTCCAGTACCAAACCTGAAGGGACATCAACCTGAATCATTGAAGCATTTTATTTCTGATTTCCAGCAAGTGCATTTATTTTCAATGGTAAGCCTTCTGTCGCTGGCAATCTTGAATTATTCTTGTAGCACTGCAGGTGGAAACTTCTGTGTAATTAGGATGATCAGCAGAAATTGAGAAGCATGTTGAGTTCCAAGAGGCACAAAAGCTGCTAAAGTGTTGGTCTTCTCCAATTTAATGAAACTATTTAGTAATTCTGTCACCTCACCAGTAAAAACACTTTCAAGGACATAATGCCATTGACAAAAGGGCGTGCTCAGTAAGGATATGAGTGGGTGTCAGGGCCACACAATATTAAACACAACAGCTGTTGTCTCACAGTAATGGAGATCCGGGTTCAACTCTGACCTCGGGTGCTGTCTGTGTGGAGTTTGTACGTTCTCCCTGTGACCGCGTGGGCTTTCTCTGGGTGCTCCAGTTTCCTCCACACTCCAAAGCCGTACAGGTTTGTAGGTTAATTGGCTTCTGTAAATTGTAAATGGTCCCTAGTGTGTGGGATAGTGCTAGTTGACGGGGTGATCGCTGATCAGCATGCACTCACTTCCACGCTGTATCTCTAACGCCTAAAGACTAACGTCCAGTGTTGTGTAGTGTTCAGGGACAAGATAGATGTTGGGAATAAGAGATTCTTGAATCTTGAGGTCCTGTTTTTCAGACTGCTGTATCTTCGTCCTGGTAGTAGGAGTGAAATGAGGTTGTGGTCAGGGTGGTGTAAGGCTGGTTGCCTTTTTGAGTTGCTTCTGCACTGATGGTTATTGAGAAGGAAGAAAGAAAGTAGGGGTTGTGTTTCTTTTGTGCCTTTATGGAGCCTTCTCCACTTATGGCAGGAACTGACCCTTGGATCATGTTCTGAAAGGTCATAGTATTGGCCAGACGTGACACAGGGAAAGAGAAGTTACCCATGTTAACATATCCAGGAATTTCTCATGCTGTTAACACGCCTGAATTCTTCATGTGTAGGAAAGAACTGCAGATGCTGGTTTAAATTGAAGATAATCACAAAATGCTGGAGTATATCAGGTGGGACAGGCAGTGTCTCTGGAGAGAAGGAATGGGTGACGTTTTGGGTCAAGACCTTTCTTCAGTCTGAAGAAGGGTCTCGACCCAAAACGTCACCCATTACTTCTGTCCAGTGATGCTGCCTGTCCCCGCTGAGTCACTCCAGCATTTTGTGTCTATCTTCCACCTGAATTCTTCACCCATATTTAATGTCTAGTCATTTGATGTCCATATTTAATGTCTAATCAGGACCACTGGAGATGAAAGAACTGGTTATCTGCTTCTGAAGTGTAGAAAATGGGCTTTGATTTAGTGTGTGTACAATCTAGCGGGTAATGACTGTGAGGGATTATTAAATTTGTGGAAGAAATATAAAGACGCCCATCATTTTGAGGGGCAGATGCCACTCAAAAAGAAAGATGTATAATGTAGCAGTTTTATAATGATCATCATTCAAGACTGACTTGCCAAGGTAAAGTCAGGATAGTTACATAGAATTTTACAAACTGCCATGTTTTAATAAAAGTTAATGCAAAATAAATTGATGCGGAAAAACCATATGAAATATTGAAGATATGATATAATGTCTACTGAAATTATAATGGATTTAGTTTTGTTTAATCTGTGAACTTGATGTGGAACTGTATCTCACTCAATTACCTCAGTGCAGCATGCAATGGGAATGGAATATAAAAGGAATGAATATTTAGGACATTTAGAACTGTGATGAGGAAAAACATTTTCAGTCAGAGAGTTGTGAATCTGTGGAATTCTCTGCCTCAGAAGGCAGTGGAGGCCAATTCTCTGAATGCATTCAAGAGAGAGCTAGATAGAGCTCTTAAGGACAGAGGAGTCAGGGGGTATGGGGAGAAGGCAGGAACGAGGTACTGATTGAGAATGATCAGCCATGATCACATTGAATGGCGGTGCTGGCTCGAAGGGCCAAATGGCCTCCTCCTGCACCTATTGTCTATTGTCTATTGTCTATTTATTTCAAGGAAAAAATAACTGCAATCTGAATAGACGAGTGATGAGGTTAGGATATAAAAGTCGATGCTTTTGGCTGGTCTTACAACAGGGTAGTGGCATGTTGGGCAGGTTGGTATCGGTGGGGAGGGAGGAAACATTTTGGTCATACAAAGAGGTAAGTTTTTGTCTGTCACCAGCCTCCCACCCCAGTACATTGACTGCCCATAAAGGTCCCTCTGTCCAGTTCTAAACGCAGCAACATTATTGCAGCAGGATAATCAGCCTTAGCAAAGTTGGCGGAGGATTAGGCAGAAAAATGCAGAGAACTCTGTAAATGCGGCACAGTGGCGCAGCATTAGAGTTGCTGCCTCACAGCACCAGAGACCCGGGTTCATTCCTGACTATTTATTTATTTTTTTTTTTTTTTTTTTTTTAATATATAAAAGTTTTATTCCAAAGAAAAACATACACACATACTAAGCAAAATGTGATCAAACAAAAGCCGCCTGTATCGGCAGTTTACAAATTAAACAATTATCACATTAAAATCCCGCCATCTCTGTCAACAATACATTCAACCCCCCGCGGCGACCAACGTTCCCGGAAGGCCTCCAGAGTCCTCGTGGACACCGCGTGTTCCCTCTCCAGGGACACGCGGGCACGGACGTAAGCCCGGAACAGGGGTAGGCAGCCGTCTTCTGTGAGGCCGTCGACTGCCCGCTGCCTGGACCCGCGGATGGCCATCTTGGCCAGGCCCAGGAGCAGACCGACAGGGAGACCCTCTCCTCCCTCCTGACCCTCCCCCCTCTGTACCGGGTGCCCAAAAATTAAAAGCGTAGGGCTAAAATGGGGCCAGAACTTGAGGAGCAGCCCCTTCAGATACTGGAACAGGGGCTGTAACCTCACGCACTCTGTATACAAATGGTACACGGTCTCCTCCTAACCACAGAAGCGACAGGCGGCAGACGAGACCGTGAACCGGCTCAAGTACCTGTTACAGGCTATAGCCTTATGCAACACTCTCCACCCCAGGTCCCCGATGTAAAGCGGGAGGACCCCCTTATAGAGAGACCTCCACTGGGGACCGCTCCCGCCGTCAGGTGGTAACACGGACCGCCAGGGAGTGTCCGGACGGAAGACGAGAGCGAGGAAGTGGAGAGTGTGCAGGAGCAGCCTGTACAAAACGCGCCTCTCCGCGTCACGGAACGGCACGCTGGGCATCTGGGAAAGGCGGCTCATATTGCGTGGGGCCGGCTCTCGGGAAGGGACCCGTGCCGTGGGCCCAATGAGCAATTCCGACGGAGCGGGGGTAAGCCCGGTCGGCATCGCTCCACGCACACGCCTCTCCCCGACACCCACCGTGACAGGGTGAGAACCGGCCCCCCTCACAACCACAGCACCCCCCTCCCCCTGAGGAGCAGCGCCCTGGCTGAAGGTGACCAAATTCCTGGCTCTCAGGAGATCACGGTAAAAACCAGGCAACTCCCGCCTAGCGCGCTGACTCATGCCCGCTACCGGGAGCCGTGATCCCTCCTGGAGGCAGCGCCCCTGGCAGAAAAAGTACGTGGCCAGCGAGTGCCATCTGGGAGGGCACTCGGAGTACACGTACCTCTGCAAGGTCCTGAGTCGGAGGGCTGCCACCTGAGTGCGGATGCAGACCAGCGCCTGACCGCCCTCCTCCAATGGGAGACTCAGAACCCCAGCAGAGACCCAGTGGTTCCTCTCACCCCAGAAGAAGTTAACTAACCTCCTCTGTATCATGGCGATGAAACGAGAGGACGGGACCAGAGTGGCCAGCCGGTACCACAGCAGAGAGGCCACCAGCTGGTTTATGACCAAAGCCCTACCCCGATATGATAACACACCAAGGAGGCCTGACCAGCGCCCCACACGGGCGACCACCTTCGCCTCCAGCTCCTGCCAATTCGCCTGCCAAGCCCCCTCAGTGGGACTCAGGTAGATCCCCAGATAGAGGAGGTGCGTGGTGCTCCACGCAAAAACTGCCATCTCCTCCGGCAGGGGGTCTACCTGCCACTGACCCACCAAGAGCCCAGCACACTTCCCCCAGTTGATCCTGGCGGAGGATGCGGCTGAGAACACCCACTGGCACTCACGCATCCTCCGCAGGTCAACCGGGTCGGTGAACATTAGTAGCACATCGTCGGCGTAGGCCGAGAGAACCACCTCCACCCCCGGCCCCGGCAAATCCAAACCTGCCAGCCGCCTCCGTAGGAGACACAGGAATGGCTCCACACAGAGGGAATAAAGCTGGCCGGACATGGGGCATCCCTGACGAACCCCCCTCCCAAAGTGAATGGGAGCCAACAAAGAGCCATTGACCTTGACCAGGCACTCTGCGGCAGCGTATAGGAGCCGGACCCGGGCCACAAAATGGGGTCCGAATCCAAACGCCCGCAGAGTCCCGAGAAGGTAGTCGTGTCCCACCCGGTCAAACGCTTTCTCCTGGTCAAGGGAGAGAAAGGCAACGGACTGACCAGCCCTCTGGCACAGATGGATCAGGTCCCGGACCAGATGGATATTGTCCTGGATGGACCGGCCCGGGACTGTGTAGGACTGGTCAGGGTGGATCACATGGGACAGCATGGGCCCCAGGCGATTGGCCAATGCCCGTCCAAAGACTTTGTAACCCGTACTGAGAAGAGAGACCGGGCGCCAGTTCTTCAAGAGGCGGAGATCGCCCTTCTTGGGCAGCAGGACGACGACTGCCCTGCGCCACGAGAAGGGCATCTCCCCGGTCGCCAGGCTCTCCCCCAAAACCTTCACATAGTCGCCCCCCAGGACACCCCAGAAGGCTCGAAGAAACTCCACAGTCAGCCCATCCAGCCCCGGAGACTTGCCCCTACTGAGCTGGTGCAGGGCACCAGTCAACTCCTCCAGAGTTAGGGGATCATCGAGGCGCTCGGCCACCTCCCTGCACACTACGGGTAAGCCCTCCCACAGCACCCCTTGTGCCGCCCCACTAGATGTACCCTCGGAGAACAGAGTGTCATAGAACGACCAAACTGAGGCACCGATCCTCTCCGGATCCGTGATGGAGGAGCCATCGTCCGCAAGCAACTCGACAAACTGCCTGCGGGCACCTCGGCACTTCTCCAGGGAGAAGAAAAAGGGGGAGGCGCGGTCCAGATCGTGCAACATCTGGACTCGCGACCTCACATACACGCCCCGGGACCTCCTCAGCTGCAAGTCCCTCAGTGCCCCTATCTTCTCCTGGTACTCCTCCCACTCACACGAGTCCCCCTCCGTCTGACCCAGGCGAGACTCCGAGTCGAGCAACTCTCTCTCAAGCCGTCCGATCTCGGAGTCCCGCCCCTTGGTCGACCCCCTCGTGTAGTCCTGGCAAAACAGACGGACGTAAGCCTTCCCTACATCCCACCACTGCCTTAGGGAAGGGAAACGCCCCTGCCTTTCCCTCCACTCCGCCCAGAACTGCTTGAATGAGTCCCGGAACCGGCGCTCCTCCAGCAGCCGGTTGTTGAAGTGCCAGTATGCGGACCCTGCCCGTGTGCGCGTCGGGATAAAGTCCACTCGCACCAGGCAGTGGTCCGAGCACGGCTCCAACCGCATGGAGGCTGCCGAGACACAGGACACATAAGCCTTAGACACATATACACGGTCAATACGGGAACCACCCCCCTTAAACCTGTACGAGAAGGCGCCGGAGTTGGGATGGAAATTCCTCCAAGCATCTACTAGCTCAAAAGAATCCACCAACTCCCTTAATGTCTTGACCGCTGCCGGATCGCGCTGAATGCCAGAGCGATCTCTCGCCTCAAGGGTACAATTAAAATCACCCCCCAGGAAAACACACTCCCCCCGATCGATGGTGTTCAACAGTGCGGTCACTTCTTGTGTTAACCGCGTCTGCATAGCACCGCTCTTGGGGGCGTACACATTAATAAAATGTAACGGCACGCCATCCAGGCGCACGGCCAGATACAACAACCGGCCTGGTACAATGTCCTGCACCTTGACGATCTCCGGCTGGAAAGATGGGGCCAACAGGAAGGCCACTCCACTCGAAATGGAGGTGAGATGGCTCATGTAGACCCCCCCTTCCCACTCCAGGAGCCAGGTGGGCTCGTCACTAGCCACAGTGTGTGTTTCCTGCAGGAAGCTCACCGCGTACCTCCCGTCCCTCAGCACCGAGAGATGGTGAAACCTACGGAGAGACTCCCTGGCCCCATTAATATTCAGGCTGGCTATAGTGAGCTTCATTTTGAAAGCGCACAAGAACTTTCACCAGCCCCCCGTGACGGAGTGGAGCCTCCCCGAGCCCTCTGCCCTTTCTTTAGGGACTTAAAAAGCTCTTGGAGCTGGCGCCGCTCATTTTTCAATACACCTGCCTCTTTCCCCTCCTCCTGAAGGATGGCATAAATGGACTGCAAGGGTACCGTCAGGTCTGACCAGAGGTCGACAGCCAGATCTGCCTTATTCCTCTTCCCTCTGCTGTCCTTCAGAAACTTCCGGAGTTCCCAGATATCAACAAGCCGAGACACGGGGCTGCGGGTGGGACAGTCCATCAACTCACTGTCGCTGGACTCCACGTCCCCCTCCTCCTCCCACTCAATGTCTGAGCCCGAGTCTGGATAGTTCTGACTCCCAGCCGCCTCGCTCACCCCTCCCTGTGAGGTGGGAGGGTCGGCCACATCACCCGGTCCCTCCTCCGTCACCATCCCACCCCAAGGATCAGTGACGGGGGCAGGTACCGGTACCTCTAACTGTGGCAAACTGCCTGGTAAATGGCCAGGCTCCTGCACACCCCCACCGCCCTCTGTAACCGGATTGGGGGCAGTGATGTTGGAGGAAGTCTCCGGGGCGGGCAGTGAGAGGGTACGTCTGGAGTCCGACCGAAGGACACGATCCGAAACGACCATGTCCTCCTTCGCACCCAGGGCACCCGGCCCAGCACCGTCACCCAGAGAGTCCCCGTCCCCCACCACCAGGGGAACCACCTCGCTCTGGCCCTCAGGGGGCGATGTTCCCGGAGTCTCCCCTGCTCCCTCAGCCGATGGGGCAGCACACCCCTCAATAGGACTCGTAGCCTCAATGGGGAGCATGGGCTGGGGACCCACCCCCACACTCAAGTCCCCCCCATCAATCTTCCCCTGGTCACCCTCTAAGCCAGCGGACGCAATCCCTGGGGGAACAGCCCCCTCGGGTAGTGTGTCACCACTCTCAGGTGGTCCCTGCACTACAGAGGCATCCTCTTGCCCAGAGGAAGCGTGTACTGGGTACTCTGCCTCAACAGGGGAGAAACACCTCCCTTCAGGTCGCCCCTGACCTTCAAGGCCGTTCTCCGTGTCAGAGGACCCGTGCCTCCTCCTCTTATAACCACTAGCGTGCGGTGGTACAATCAGCTCCATTGCTGAAGCCTGTTCCTCCGCCCCGCCATCTACCTGCTCATCCTCTCCAGCCTTCAGACCCTCAGGCTCAGAGGCGAGCTCGATAATATCTACTGCCGGGGGACCCTCATTAAGGTGACCTTCTGCCTGGCGTCCCGCTTGAACGTTCTTCTTCTTCCATTTAACTTTCTTACTCTTCTGTCTCTCCCAGTGCCCCTCATCCACCCCCCACACTGCACCGGCATCCTCCGCCACAGGTACGGGACATGGGGGTGGTGGGGGAATGGAGGATGGGAGCAAGGGAACAAAGTCATCACGGGCCACCGTGGTAGAACCAGCAGCCCCAGATGGGCCAGCACTGCCTTCCTGGGCCACCTTGGTAGAGCTGGCAGCCCGGTGCTTGGGACAATTCCTGCGGAAATGCCCCACCTCTTTGCATGCATGGCAGCGTGCTTGGCCCGTGTTCCAAAACACGCGATAGCAGAATCCTTCCCATTCAACCTCAAAACTCCCATCCATATCAATCCCCTGTGCCAGCTGTATGTACACGCGGCGATTGAACGTTAATACATGCTGCATTTCGGGATCATCCAACCTATGCAACAGTTTGGTGGGCCCAGACCGCACCTCCCCCAGCTTAGTTACATGTGGGAGCAGGAGCGCGTCCGGAACATAAGGGGGAACGTTGGACAGCATGACCGGCAGCAGGGGCCGTCCCCATGGGTCCACCGCCATGTAAATCCCAGCCACCGTGATCCCCCTTTCCAATGCGGTAGCCACCGACTGCTCAGTCTTTAGGATGACAACAGCCTTCCCACTGACCACCGCGCCTGCGACTATGGCCTTCTTGCCAACAGTCTCCCCCAGCGCGGTTAGCACAGCCTTGAAGGTAATGTTGCCCTGCAAGGTCACTTTCACCCCATGTATACGCCCCAACGACTCATGGCCCTTAGTCACGGAGACTGCCGACTGTACGGCAGCTGCATAATTCTTGGGGGCCGCCATCTTTAGGGCGTGGAGCAAAACAAAACGTCTCAGTATTTTATAAGTCAAAGCAGTCTTTCTGCTATTGCTGCACCTCCACGCATTTGCAGCAGTTTAAAGTCTTGTGAAGGCTTTCCTGGCAAAGCAACAGAAGCAGTCTCCTCCTGATAAGATAGGGAAAAGTCCGTTCCAATCCTCCCGTCGTAGAAAATGGAGCTTCCGGAGGCTTCTTCCCCAGGTCTCGGTCGTCCTCCCGGCTTCATGAAAATCCAATGCACTATTGCCGTACTTACCCGGCACACCTGGACCGGGCAAAGTCGGTGTGGGAGGGAGCTTTCCGATGCTACAGACCACAAACACCGCTCTAGACTCAGCTCCCACCAGTTCAAGTGCAACTTGGCCTTCCGCCAGCCACTGCCGCTCCTACGACTTTCAGAAAACACGAACAAATCCTCCCCAATTAGAGGACTCTTTCAACAAAGAGAGTCTCTGCTTTCCGACAGAAGTCCAAAAAGCAAATTCTGACTGCTTTCGTTTGTCCTCGCCAAACAAATCCTTCGAAAATAATCAAATCCTCACAGCCAGCGCCACACACCCACGTCCGATCCTGACCTCGGGTGCTGTCTGTGTGGAGTTTGTTCGTTCTCCCTGTGACCGTGTGGGTTTTCTCCGGGCGCTCTAGTTTCCTGCCACACACCAAAGATGTTCAGGTTTGTAGGTTATTTGGCTTTTGAAAATTGTCCCTTGTGTGTAGGATCGTGCTAGTGTATGGGGTGATCACTGGTTGGCATGGACTCAGTGGGCTGAAGTGCTTGTTTCCACATTGTACCTTTAAAGTCTAAAGTAAAGTCTAAAATACCAGTTGATCAGGGGCCTGTTTCCACGCTGTATCCCTAAAGTAAATGTTGGAGCATTTCAACATGAATTCCTTTTTCTGTGCTTTCCTCCGCACATTTGTCTTCCCCTTCTTCAAAAGTGAGCCAGTGTTTCAAGCGGCTTTTGTTAACAAACAAGCCCCGCGCTGCCTTGCAGGAGCCACATACCTCAGATGTTAAAGTTTAGTCGTCTTCCAAAAAATATTCATATGATTCACCCAGATCCCAAAACGATTTCAAAGACTGCTCCATTATCTTGGATGTGGGATGGAAAAAGAGGGGGCGGTGTTTGCTAAGAAGTGTGCAGTCCTGTATTTGAAGAACTAGTGGCACAAAAACCCTCAGTGCCCTTTGCTTCGTTTAGAGTCCTTCACCGTTGAACCTAGATTACACCAAATCGGACATCAATATCATATCAATCTTAAAAATAGAGTTTTCTACCAATTATAATTACCGCTCGTGAGATGGTATCAGGAGCTTGAGCAAGCCAGTGTGTAGTTTAGAATAGTGCTTAGTGTATCAGACTGCCTCTGCTTTCAGGGCGACTTCCTCTTTGTTCACCGCCTGCTCTTCTACATCTGACTCAGCAGTGCGGGACATTTCTCTCTGATTCATGTAGTTGTGGTTTTAATCTTCGTGCCAGGATTACACCACATCATTAGCCCAAACTTTCAATGGAAGAATGCGTCATTGGGGCAGATTCCATCTTTTATACATATGAAATGTAATAGATGCAACAATAATACTATGTTGAAGTAAAGCATGCAGTTCTCCTGGTTTCAAGATGCAACAGCAAAAGTCAAGATCTGTCAGACCTGGCTCGAAACTTCTCCTGTCCCTTTGTACACCAGAGATGCTGCTGGACCCGCTGGGTTGCTCCAACATTTTTTTTGTCTGTCTTCGGTAGAAACCAGCATCTGCAGTTCCTTCCTACACATTCAATCTGCCAACCCTTACCAGCATATAACGACAAATTGGCATGTGACCATAATTGTTGTTTGACAAACTCACCTGTGTGTATGAGTTGTGTTTTCTTTGTATCATCATAGTAATGAATGCTGCAACCAAATTTTTAATTGTGAAGCTCTGGGAAATTTTGACCAATGAATTTTACGAGGATGTTGTCAGGACTCGAGGGCCTGAGCTTTAGGGAGAGGTTGAGTAGGCTGGGACTCTATTCCTTGGACCGCAGGAGGATGAGGAGTGATCATGTAGAGGTGTATAAAATCATCAGAGGAATAGAATCTCTTGCCCAGAATAGGGAATCAAGAACCAGAGGACATAGTTTTAAGGTCAGGAACTTGAATAGGAACTTGAGGGGTAACTTTTTCACACAAAGGGTGGTGGGTATATGGAACGAGCTGCCGGAGGAGGATGTTGATGCAGGGACTATTGCGACGTTTAAGAAGCATTTGGACAGGTATAAGGACAGAACAGTTTTAGAGAGATAGGGGGCAAATGCAGGCAGGTGGGGCTAGTGAGGAAGGGACATGTTGGCCAGTGAGGGCAAATTGAGCTGAAGGGCCTGTTTCCAAGCTGTAAGACTCAATGACGTTTCTTCACACGACACATTTACACAGGCATCACTATCATACTTGACAAGCTATGCCTTGAACTCATCAATGTGGGTGTAGACAACGAGTCCTAGGAGGGATCATTTTACTGATAGTAGATTATCAGTAGACAGATTACATAACTTTCCCACAGGACCATTATAACTGCATTCATTCTTCCCTGACACCACACCATCGCAGCAACTAAATAGTTCACCAAGCATCATTTCATCCCTGGTTGCTTTGTTGTTATCTTCTCCCAGCTAACAATGATCTATTCTACATGTTCCTTGATCTCCAAACCCTTTTCGCACTCCACTTCCTTATCTATGCATCTCCCTCTCCCCTGACATCAGTCTGAAGAAGGGTATCGACCCAAAACGCCACCTATTCCTTCTCTCCAGAGACGCTGCCTGTCCCACTGAGTTACTCCAGCATTTTGTGCCTATCTGGGAGATTACCTTCACCGCCTCAAATATTTTTGCTGCTAGGAGCAATTTGTTTGTGTAAATGCTGCTGACAAGGCCAGCATTGTTGCTCACATATCCCTACCTATACAATGGCGATGAGATGTCTTCTTGTATCAGTGCAGTCTTTTATGGAAAAGGCACTTTAACAAATGCTCCGTAAATTTATAACCAACAGCAAACGATTCCTGTGAACTGCTGGATTGACTTCCAATGCACAATATTCCCCATTGCACCAACCTGTTTTGTTATTATGCTATTACAGATACATTAGCTTTCACAAAACCAAGGGTCAGCATTTCATCACATTTACATTGATCACATTTCTTTCACCATAATCACGCAAATCACATTCCTGACCATCTGGATCACAAAGCTTAATTAATTAGAGCAGTCTGTTACTGCAATAAACTATCATCCATTTGGTTCAGTAATGGCTTTTGATATTCCTTACTGGTCCAGAAAATCACCTCCCAAATCGCAATCTTACCATTTTCCCCACCCATGTAAAAATTTAATATCTTAAAAGTGTGGATAACATTGTAAATCTGCATTAACTGGTCCACAAAGATCTATACTTGTTGATTGTTAAGATTATTCCAAAGAACGGATTTCGAAAGATCCCGTGCCATTTGAAATATATTCAGAAATGCTGCACGACCCTAATATGTCAGGGCAGAGAGAAATGGGATTAGTGTTTCAAGGTCTATCTTTACCTCAGACTCTGATATTTCCATCAAGGCTGAGGGTGGGAAAGGGGGAAACCAGAAATTCCCCTCCAAATCTGCAATGTCAAGTCTATTCCATCTTGTCTCTTAAACCATGAACTCCAGTTGAATGGCATCAACCACTCCAGCAAATAGCCCTGCCATTCCAGTCCAGTGAACTGTCTGACCTAAGATAGATACAAAGTGCTGGAGTAACGCAACAGGTCAGGCAGCATCTCCGGAGAAAACAGATGCTTGACTTTTTGGGTCGGGACTCTTAACGTCACCCATCCTTTCTCTCCAGAGATGCTGCCTGACCCACTGAGTTGCTCCAGCTCCTTGTATCTATCTTCGGTATGTACTAGCATCTGCTGTTCCTTTCTACACAACAGTTGCCAATGGTGTTGTTGAGTCATTGAGTCATGCAGCACGGACCAATAGGATATTTCTGGGTGCTCCAGCTTCCGCCCTTATTGCAAGGACTTGTGAGGAATAGAAATTGCCCCAAGTGCGTTGAGATAGAGTCACAGTCATAGAGTCATAAAGTCATACAGCATGGAAACTGGCCTTTTGGCCCAACTCATCTATGATCACTAAGATGCCCCATCTAAGACAGTCCCATGTTCCTGGGTTTTCCCAATATCTCTCTAAACCTTTCCTATCCATGTACTTGTCCAAGTGTTTTTTTTAAATGCTGTTATAGCACCTGCTTCAGCTACCTCCTCTGGCAGCTCAACCCAGAAACCCACCACCCTCTAAATACCAAGGTTGCCCCTCAGGTTCAAAGGTTCAATGCTTCAATGGTTGAATGGAACAATGGTTGAATGGTTGAATGGTTCAAAGGTTCAATGGTGCTTTGTCTGTCACCTATGCAACTGCACAGTGAAATTCTTTTTTGCACATATTACATATGCTGGTGCCGCCATCTTTTCACCACTATTCAACGTCCAAAGTCTGCTCGGCCTGGGTGATGTACTGAGGCAATTCCCGTGAACCAACGGCCCTCCCCTCTTCTCTCCTCGCCCGGCCATCTTTGCATCCTGCGGCAGACCTTGAAGGCATCACCCCAGTCCATCCTCCTACCGGCCCACAGCTGGCGTTTATTAAATCTTGTGAAAAGAATGTCAGAATCACTTCCCTTACTCTGTGTGGGAATTCAATCTTCCTGGAATACCTCACCACACTCTCACTCCACTCAAACACGTTGTCCTCGCTCTCTCTTTGTTGTTGTAGGTAGTGGGAGATACAATACAAACACTTCCTCCGCAGATCCTGCCATGCACTGCGAAGATTCCCAATGCTTTTGCTCAGATTCTCCAGATTCATCAATATTTTCCTGGTGTTCATCAATACAACATGGCTGCCATTACAGCTAGAGTGTGCTACAACCACTAGGTACAGGGCAGCTCAGTGAATGCCTTGAAAAATCATCAGTCAGAGTACTGAGTGTAGAGGTTGGGAGGTCATGTTGCAGTTATATCAGACGTTGATGAGGCCACATTTAGAGTATTGTGTTCAGTTCTGGGCACCACGTTATAAGAAAGATGTTGTCAAGCTGCAAAGAGTTCAGGATTTATGAGGAATTTTCCAGGACCCGAGGGCTTGAGCTATAGGGAGAGATTGAGCAAGAGCGCAGGAGAATTGGGGATGATCTTATCGAGGTATACACAATCATGAGAGGTTTAAATCGAGTAAACGCAGAGTCTCTTGCCCAGAGTAGGGGAATCAAGAACCAGAGGACATAGGTTAAGTTGAGGGGGGAAATATTAAATAGGAGCCTGAGGGGTAATTTTTTAATATAAAGAGTGGTGGGTATATGGAACGAGCTGCCCAAGGAGGTAGTTGAGGCAGGTGGTGTTGTTAGTCCTTCGGTTTCGAAGATGACCATGACTTCACTTTCAGTTGGGGGATTGGTGACTGTGGGTCCTGAAGTGACTGGTGAGGCCAATCCGGGCCCGGAAGACATGCCCACATGTAAGACACAAGTGGATGGGTGCTGCAGTGGAAGTGGAGGTAGCCCGGGCCTTGCGCGCGGTACGTTTCCTCTGGGCCTCTGCAGTGCGTCTCTTCTCTGCTGCACGGGCTCCTGTGGTGAGCTTGCTACGTCAGGTTGGACGGTCCAGAGCAAGAGACTCCCAAGTGCTGAGGTTGATGTCCAAGTCTTTGAGGGACACTTTGAAGCGGTCCTTAAACCGTTTCTTCTGTCCTCCTACTGAGCGCTTGCCCTGACACAGTTCTCCATACAGGAGCTGTTTTGGCAGTCGACTCTCGGGCATTCTGACGACATGGCCTGCCCATCTGGCTTGGGTACTATTGCAACGTTTAAGAAACATTTGGACAGGTACATGGATAGGATAGATTTGGAGGGATATGGACCCAACGCAGGCAGGTGGGACATGTTGGTCAACTTGGGTTGATGGGCCTGTTTCCATGCTGTGTGACTCTATGACTCTCTGACTATAAGTGTTCCAGTGTGTCGGAAAACTTAACACAAAAAAGTATCTTAACGAAATGACAGATGCAAGGAGTTTTTGGATCACAGTGCAGCCTGCATCCTGCTCGACACGGCAGAGTATTTATTCTGCTCACTCACTCTCACTTAGTCGGAAACGCTTTCACTTCGGAGCTAAGTTGCAGCAGAGGGATGCATCCGCTGATAGGATTGCAGCAGTGGCTGAGACTTGTAAACCATCCGACTGAGATGAAGGTCGGTGTGTTTGGCCCATTGGATAATAGTTGAGATAGAAACCGTGAGAAGATGAATAGTCTTAAAATTGAAGAGAAGGAGTGAAACTAAAACCAGGAAATAATGACAGTGTAGGGACATAGGGATTGGCTAGAAGAGTTCGAACCCTCGGATTGGCTAGCGATGTCACCAGGTTTGCTAGCGCGGGAGATAGAGTCAGTCTAGTGTTGAACTCTGTTTAGGTAAGACGTTAGGTAGTTGTCTGCAGTTTGAGTGTTGCCATTGTCACGGAGTTTTTAGAACCATGCAATAAACTTCGTCTGCAACATCCATCCGCTATCAGACTCGCTACATTGGTGACCCCGACGTGATCAACGATCACAAGAGCATGTCGCAGGTAGGAGCGAACAGTGGGCAGCAGAACGCGAGCGGCGTTCACCTGCCCCCGTTCTGGGCCCATCAACCGCACCTGTGGTTCGTGCAGGCAGAGTCCCAGTTCCACCTCAAGAAAGTTGTGGAGGACCAAGAGAAGTTCTACCATCTGGTAAGCTGTCTACAGCCCGAGGTGGCCGCGCGGGTGGGACGGTACCTGACCAACCCTCCCCAAACCGAGAAATACGAGGGGCTCAAGAGGCTCCTGCTGAGGACTTTTGGCTTTAGCCAAAACCAGCGGGCCCTGAAGCTCCTACATTTACCGGAGCTAGGGGATCGGCTGCCGTCTGTCCTGATGACGGAGATGCTAACCTTGATCGGCGACCACCAGCCGTGTATGATGTTTGAAGCGGCATTCCGGGAGAAATTGCCCCGGGAAGTCAGGTTAGTGTTGGCGGACGTCTCTTTCGAAGACCCGGTAGCGTTCGCAGAGAAAACCGACGCGCTCGTTACGGAGGGCTCCACACGAGATGACTCGGTAAATCGAGTTTTGAGGCCTAGCAGCAATCGGCTGCGCGGCCAGGATGGCGGCGCATCGGCCGCCATTTTACAGTCAGCCCGCCAAGACGGGACTGCAGCACCCGCCATTTTGCAGCGGGCCCAAGCAACAGAGCCGCACAGGCGCGGCTGGTGTTTTGTCCACAAGCGGTGGGGCAGTGAAGCCCGAAATTGCAGGGCCCCGTGTTCCTTTCCGGGAAATGCCTCGGCCGATCGAATATAGAGGCAGTCTCGATCGGCCGCAACCGCCGCTTCAACGCCACAGACCGAGGTACCGGCACCGTTTTTTTGGTCGATACGGGAGCGGTCGTTAGCATTGTGCCTCCCTACGGCTGTGAAGTTCGAGCAGGTAGGAAGGGTCCGTCCCTCATTGCGGTCAACGGCAGTCCCATCCGCACCTACGGCAAGAGGGCCATGTCCCTGCCCTTCGGGTCCGGGACCTACCAATGGGAGTTCATCGTTGCCGACGTGGGCCAGGCCATCCTGGGCACGGATTTCCTCTGGGCTTTTTCGTAGGTCGTAGACGTCCGCGGGAAGGGCCTGCAACCCACGGCCGACCGCATGGAGCCTGCTACTCCTCCACCTGCCACCCTACCCTGCCCGTCGATCCGGGCTGTCACCACGGCCCCCGATCAGTTCGCTGCGGTCCTCGCCGACTTCCCGCAGCTCCTCGTACAGCGGTTCGATGCCCCTTCCGCTAAGCACGGTGTCGTCCATTTCATCCCTACCGAGGGGCCGCCTGTATTCGCCCGGGCGCGGCGCCTACCTCCCGACAAGCTAGCCATGGCTCGGGAGGAGTTCCTCAATTTGGAACGGCTGGGGATTGTTTGTCCTTCAGACAGCCCGTGGGCCTCCCCATTGCATATGGTCTCCAAAGCATCTGGAGGGTGGAGACCATGTGGGGATTACTGGCGTCTTAACGCTGCCACCCGGCCTGACCGCTATCCGATCCCTCACATACAGGACTTCTCAGCCAGCCTCGAGGGCGCTACAGTGATTTCAAAGTTGGTGCGGGGATATCATCAGATCCCTGTCCACCCACCGGACATTCCCAAGACAGCTACGATTACTCCGTTTGGTTTATTTGAGTGGTTACGCATGCGTTCGGTCTCAAAAATGCGGCTCAGGCAATCCAGCGTCTCATGGATCATGTGGGTCGGGGGTTGTCTTTTGTGTTTATTTATCTCGACGACATCCTGGTTGCTAGTCGTTCGGTCCCAGAGCACCTGGTCCACCTTCGCACTGTGTTCCAGAGGCTGCAGGACCACGGCCTGATCCTCCACCTGTCCAAATGCCAGTTCGGCCTGTCCGCGGTGGATTTCCTGGGTCACCGGGTCACACCGGCCGGTGCCACTCCCTTGCCCGCTAAGGTGGACGCCGTCCGCTCTTTTCCCCGCCCTACCTGATTAGAAACAGTCAACATGGATTTGTGCCTGGAAGGTCATGTTTGACTAATCTTCTTGAATTTTTTGAAGAGGTTACCAGGGAAATTGATAAGGGCAAGGCTGTGGATGTTGTCTATATGGACTTCAGTAAGGCATTTGACAAGGTTCCACATGGAAGGTTGATTAAGAAGGTTAAATCGTTGGGTATTAATAGTGAGGTTGCAAGATGGATTCAACAATGGCTGAATGGGAGATACCAGAGGGTAACGGTTGACAATTGTATGTCAGGTTGGAGGCCAGTGTCTAGTGGAGTGCCCCAAGGATCTGTGTTGGGTCCACTGTTGTTTGTCATTTACATTAATGATCTGGATGATGGTGTGGCAAATTGGATTAGTAAATATGCAGATGATACTAAGATAGGTGGAGTAGTTGATAGTGAGGTAGATTTTCAAAGTCTACAGAGAGACTTGGGCCTTTTGGAAGGGTGGGCTGAAAGATGGCAGATGGAGTTTAATGCTGATAAGTGTGAGGTGCTGCATTTTGGTAGGACAAATCAAAATAGGACGTACAGGGTAAATGGTAGGGAATTGAGGAATGCAGTGGAACAGAGGGATCTGGGAATAACTGTGCATTGTTCCCTGAAGGTGGAATCTCATGTGGATAGGGTGGTGAAGAAGGCGTTTGGTATGCTTGCCTTTATAAATCAGAGCATCGAGTATAGAAGTTGGGATGTAATGTTGAAATTGTACAGGGCATTGGTGAGGCCGAATCTGGAGTATGGTGTGCAGTTCTGGTCGCCAAATTATAGGAAGGATGTCGACAAAATGGAGAGGGTACAGAGGAGATTTACTAGAATGTTGCCTGGGTTTCAGCACTTAGGCTACAGAGAGAGGTTGAACAGGTTGGGTCTTTATTCTTTGGAGCGTAGAAGGTTGAGGGGGGACTTGATAGAGGTTTTTAAAATTTTGAGAGGGACGGACAGAGTTGACGTGGGTAGGCTTTTCCCTTTGAGAGTGGGGAAGATTCCAACAAGGGGACATAGCTTCAGAATTGAGGGACAAAGGTTTAGGGGTAACATGAGGGGGAACTTCTTTACTCAGAGGGTTGTGCCTGTATGGAATGGGCTTCCGGTGGAAGTGGTGGAGGCTGGCTCGGTTTTATTATTTAAGAGTAAATTGGATAGGTATATGGATAGGAGGGGATTGGAGGGTTATGGTCTGAGTGCAGGTAGATGAGACTAGGTCAGGGAGAATGGTCGGCGTGGACTGGTAGGGCCGAACGGGCCTGTTTCCGTGCTGTAGTTGTTATATGTTATATGTTACCACCATCAAGGACTTGCAGGAATTCGTAGGTATGGTGAATTTTTATCACCGGTTCGTGCCTGCGGCAGCTCGGATCATGCGCCCCCTTTTTCAATGCCTCGTGGGTAACCCCGCTGAGTTGGTCTGGTCCACAGTGGCAGAGGCGGCTTTCTCCTCGGTTAAACAGGCCCTCGCCAACGCCACCATGCTCGTGCACCCCCGCTCCTCTGCCCCCACGGCCCTGACGGTGGATGCCTCAGACGTGGCGGTGGGTGGGGTCTTAGAGCAACAGGTCAATGGTCACTGGCAGCCTGTGGCATTTTTCAGCCGGCAGCTTACTCGACCTGAGCTGAACTACAGTGCTACAGTGCCTTCGACAGGGAGCTCCTGGCCCTCTATTTAGCTGTTCGCCATTTCCGGTATTTTTTGGGGGACGCCTTTTTGTTCCCTAGACGGATCACAAGCCCCTCACGTTTGCTTTTTCTAAGGTCTCGGATCCGTGGTCGGCCCGCCAGCAACGGCACCTCACCCTCATTTCTGAGTTCACCACGGATGTGCGCCACATCGAGGGTAGGCTTAACGCCGTTGCTGACGCCCTGTCCTGGCCGGCCAATTCCTCTGTTGCGGCGGTGGGGGCAGAGGTGGATTTCCAGGAGCAAGCGGAGGCTCAGCGCCTGGAACACATTGCCTCAGCGTACGCCTCCGCAGCCTCGGGGTTGCGGTTGGCCCAGGTAGCGTGCGGCCCCACAGGTACCACACTTTGGTGTGACGTTTCCCTTCCCCGCCCTCGCCCGGTTGTGCCGACCGCCCTGCGGCATAAGGTTTTTGAGGCCATTCATGGCCTGGCACACCCGTCCATTTGGGCGACCTCGGCCATGGTGGCTGCCCGATTTGTCTGGCACGGCCTGCGGAAGCAGGTGGCCGCCTGGGCCCGCGCCTGTGTCCCGTGCCAGACCTCCAAGTTCCACCGCCACGTCCAGCCCCCGTACCAGAATTTCGTGGTTCCGCCCGTCCGTTTTTACCACATTCACGTGGATTTGGTTGGTCCATTGCCCTACTCTAGGGGCTACACTCATCTACTAACAGTGGTCAACCATTTTACTCGTTGGCCGGAAGCTCTTCTGTTCTCGGACACCTCGGCGACCTCCTGTGCACGGGCCCTGGCGTTACATTCGGTTGCCCGTTTCGGCGTCCTGGCCGTCATCTCTACCGACCGGGGCACCCAGTTCACCTCGTCCCTCTGGGCCGCGCTTGCGCAGCTGTATGGGTCCCGCTTGCAGCAGACCACCGCTTATCATCCCCAAGCTAACGGGATGGTAGAGCGCTTCCACCGACAGCTGAAGGCGTCCCTCTGTGCCCGCCTGACCGGCCCTGACTGTGCCGACCAGCTGCCTTGGGTCCTCCTCGTCTACGGCTCGCCCCTGCGGGTGCCGGGTGACATCCTTCCCTTGTCCTCCCCCTTGCCGTCGTCCGTCCCGTCAGTTTTGGCTTCTCTCCGGGCTCGGGTAGGTTCCCTGGCCCCAGTCCCGGCCTCCAGTCACGGGAGTACAGCAGCGCACGTACCGGCGGACTTGCAGGACTGCGAGTTCGTTTTCCTCCGGCGGGATTCCCACCGGCCCCCTCTGCAGCCGGTCTACCAGGGCCCGTTCCAGGTGCTGAAAAGGGGGACGGTCACCTTCACTTTACAAGTAGGCACCCGACAGGAGCTCGTCTCTGTCTCCCGGCTCAAACCGGCCCACTTGGACCAGGACCGTCCCGTGCTGGTGGCCCAACCTCCTTGCCGGGGCCGACCTCTGGCCGGCCCACCTGGTTCCCCAGCTGCGTCTCTTCTCCCACTGCTCGGGCCTCCGTCGCCCACGGCTGTGTTTACTCTGCCCCCTCCAGCCGCGCCCCCATCGCCTACACCTGCAGGGTCCCCCCTCCCTCCCCCTCCAGCGGCGCCCCATCGTCTCCACCGGCGGGGCCCTCCCCGCCTCCTTCGTCGCTGGCGGTACCGGCCTCCCCTCTCCGTACGCGCTCAGGTTGGGCGGTCCGGGCGCCCGTGAGGTACGATACCGAGGGTTCTGGGGGGGGTCATGTAGGGACATAGGGATTGGCTAGAAGAGTTCAAACCCTCGGATTGGCTAGCGATGTCACCAGGTGTGCTAGCGCAGGAGATAGAGTCAGTCTAGTGTTGAACTCTGTTTAGGTAAGACATTAGGTAGTTGTCTGCAGTTTGAGTGTTGCGATTGTCACGGAGTTTTTAGAACCATGCAATAAACTTCGTCTGCAACATCCATCCGCTATCAGACTCGCTACAACAGTGTGATTTGTGCATTAGTGTTCTTTGTGGTTGAAATGCTGAGAATACACACCGAGAAGAAAACAACAGCCTGCTTCTCAGCACTGCCAAAAGCTGAATATTCTCCCCTTCCAGATATTATAGAAGGCCATTTTTCAAATTAGATGCTGCATTCTTCTTCTATTGAAAATGGCCACTGGCCGGCTATTTCCTCGCTTAAAACCTTTCAAAAAGCACTCTCCTCCAATCCACAGGTGCCCTCTTCCTGAATGATATCCTGATTCCCACTATTTCGCTGACAAAGTGGGGAGAGGTTGCTCTCTGTCTTGGAGCCTGAAGCATTTGCTGATTGAATTAGATGTCTTTGTACATGGCATAAGGGGCTCGGAGAATGGGCTGCAATTTGAGTGTTGTTATAAATATCTCGACTTGACATCAATTCAGCAGCCAAGATCCACGAGTGAGGTCAGACCATGTTATTGGCAAGGCAGACAGTTTTGTACGTCTTGTCATTTGAATGCACTTTCTATTCAATAGACAATAGACAATAGACCATAGGTGCAGGAGGAGGCCATTCAGCCCTTCGAGCCAGCACCACCATTCACCGTGATCATGGCTGATCATCCACAATCAGTAACCCGTTCCTGCCTTCTCCCCATATCCCCTGACTCCGCTATCCTTAAGAGCTCTATCTAACTCTCTCTTTAAAGCATCCAGGGAATTGGCCTCCACTGCCTTCTGAGGCAGAGAGTTCCACAGCTTCACAACTCTCTGAGAGATTTTTTTTTCCCTCATCTCCGTTCCAAATGGCCTACCCCTTATTCTTAAACTGTGGCCCCTGGTTCCAGACTCAAACCAAACAAAATTGTAAATGGCAGGTCCATTGAATAATTTCTGACCCTTTTGTGAATTAGGAATCGTTTTTAATTTGCCGAATCAGAATGGAGAGAGATTTGGAAGGGTTATCGCTCATGGTCAACTACTAATCAAGTCAACAGTCCTTTGTGAAAATGGTACGCTTGCACTACACATTCATCTGGCTAGGCTTACATCTTTTATAGCTGATGCGATCCACACTAGGGTACACTTGCTGCAGAAGTCATCACTAAATACTGGACAGCTGGAAACAGCCTGCCTGGCTGTGAAATATCAACTTTGTCTCTCTGGTGGACCTGCAGTCACCAAGTTGCCCTAAGCCTAGCGACTGCAGTAGAGACCAAGAGAACAAGGAGCAGATGGATACTCACACTTCGCTTGGGCAGCTTACAACCCAGTGGTGTGATCTTGATTTCTCTAAGAAAATAACTGCAGATGCTGGCACAAATCGAAGGTATTTATTCACAAAATGCTGGAGTAACTCAGCAGGTCAGGCAGCATCTCGGGAGAGAAGGAATGGGTGACGTTTCGGGTCGAGACCCTTCTTCAGACTGATGTCAGGGGGGCGGGACAAAGGAAGGATGTAGGTGGAGACAGGAAGACAGTGGGAGATCTGGGAAGGGGGAGGGGAAGAGAGGGACAGATGAACTATCTAAAGTTGGAGAAGTCAATGTTCATACCGCTGGGCTGCAAGCTGCCCAGGCGAAATATGAGGTGCTGTTCCTCCAATTTCCGGTGGGCCTCACTATGGCACTGGAGGAGGTTACTAACTTCCTAACTAACTTGAAGTTAGTAATTGAAGTTACTAACTTCAAGTAACCCCTGCATCCCCTCTCTCTCCATCCCTCCCCCACCCAAGTTGTACCAGCTTCAAAGTCATCTTGTTGAGTCTCATTGTCTATACTCGTTCTCAGCTAACAAACAGCTAACAACGATCTGTTTCCTTTATCATCGCTACTTTTTTGCATGTCTTTCACTTATTTGTTCTCTATCTCTCTGCATCACCGTCTATATCTCTCGTTTCCCTTTCCCCCGACTCTCAGTCTGAAGAAAGGCCTCGACCCAAAACATCACCTATTCCTTTTCTCCAGAGATACTGTCTGACCCGCCGAGTTACTCCAGCTTTTTGTGTCTATCTACTAAAAACATAGCACAAAAAGTAAGGAAATTTGTGTTTGGTAGATTATTTCTTTGTTGTAACAATGCTTCTTGGCAATAAATCTTATACCGTTGGAAAGCCTGTTTATTTCCCTTTTAAATGGTGCCACATTTGTAAGGAACATGCATTTGTGGGATGAGCAGCAGAGCTGAGTATGTGGGTTGCGCCCATGAAAAATCTGCCAAATCTTCTCTGCCAATGCCAAACAGCTTATTCTGCCATTGACTCTTGTTCGGTGTTGTTTGGTGGATTGGATGATTGAAGTCTGAAGAAACAAGACATATTGGCAATTTAACAATTTATTCATTTAATAAACAGGAGCCTCAGTAGCGTGTGGAAGAACCATACACAGCCACAACAGCCTGGCTCCTCCTCATGCTGGTCACCAGCCTGGTCACACACTATTGTGGAATGGCATCCCATTCTTCAACCAGCATTTGTTTCAAGTCAGCCAACGTGGTTGTGTTGGTCACTCTGGCACGAACAGCACGCCCAAGCTGATCCCACAAGTGTTCAATGGGGTTGAGGTCAGGACTGCTGGCAGGCCATTCCATCCTCTCCACTCCCAAATTCTGGAGGTAGTCTCTGAGAAAACCTGCTCTGTGGGGGCGAGCATTGTCATCTTGGAGGATAGAGTTTGGTCCCAGACTGTGGAGATATGGGATTGCCACTGGTTGCAGAATCTCATCTCGATATCTCTCTGCATTGAGATTGCCTCCAATGATGAAAAGCCTCATTTTTCCAGTGAGGGAGATGCCGCCCCACACCATCACACTGCCTCCACCAAAAGATGTTACTCTATCGGTGCAGCAATCAGCATAGCGTTCTCCGCGTCTTCTCCACACTTTGACCCTATGATCCAACTGCCGTAGGCAGAATCTGGACTCATCGCTGAACATAACGTTCCTCCACATGTTCAGGTTCCAGTGCACGTGTTGCCGACACCAGCGCAAACGGGCCTGACGGTGAAGGGCAGTCATGGCAGGCCTCCTGGTAGCCCTATGAGACCGGAGATCGGCTGCGTGCAGTATGTTCCGAATTGTCTGGGCAGAGAGCCGTCGGCCATATCGTCCTGCAAACCTTGACTGCAAATCTGTAGAAGAGAGCCTACGGTTCCTAAGTGCTGGCACAAATCGAAGGTATTTATTCACAAAATGCTGGAGTAACTCAGCAGGTCAGGCAGCATCTCGGGAGAGAAGGAATGGGTGACGTTTCGGGTCGAGACCCTTCTTCAGACTGATGTCAGGGGGCGGGACAAAGGAAGGATGTAGGTGGAGACAGGAAGACAGTGGGAGATCTGGGAAGGGGGAGGGAAAGAGAGGGACAGATGAACTATCTAAAGTTGGAGAAGTCAATGTTCATACCGCTGGGGTGCAAGCTGCCCAGGCGAAATATGAGGTGCTGTTCCTCCAATTTCCGGTGGGCCTCACTATGGCACTGGAGGAGGTTACTAACTTCCTAACTAACTTGAAGTTAGTAATTGAAGTTACTAACTTCAAGTAACCCCTGCATCCCCTCTCTCTCCATCCCTCCCCCACCCAAGTTGTACCAGCTTCAAAGTCATCTTGTTGAGTCTCATTGTCTATACTCGTTCTCAGCTAACAAACAGCTAACAACGATCTGTTTCCTTTATCATCGCTACTTTTTTGCATGTCTTTCACTTATTTGTTCTCTATCTCTCTGCATCACCGTCTATATCTCTCGTTTCCCTTTCCCCCGACTCTCAGTCTGAAGAAAGGCCTCGACCCAAAACATCACCTATTCCTTTTCTCCATAGATACTGTCTGACCCGCCGAGTTACTCCAGCTTTTTGTGTCTATCTACTAAAAACATAGCACAAAAAGTAAGGAAATTTGTGTTTGGTAGATTATTTCTTTGTTGTAACAATGCTTCTTGGCAATAAATCTTATACCGTTGGAAAGCCTGTTTATTTCCCTTTTAAATGGTGCCACATTTGTAAGGAACATGCATTTGTGGGATGAGCAGCAGAGCTGAGTATATGGGTTGCGCCCATGAAAAATCTGCCAAATCTTCTCTGCCAATGCCAAACAGCTTATTCTGCCATTGACTCTTGTTCGGTGTTGTTTGGTGGATTGGATGATTGAAGTCTGAAGAAACAAGACATATTGGCAATTTAACAATTTATTCATTTAATAAACAGGAGCCTCAATAGCGTGTGGAAGAACCATACACAGCCACAACAGCCTGGCACCTCCTCCTCATGCTGGTCACCAGCCTGGTCACACACTATTGTGGGATGGCATCCCATTCTTCAACCAGCATTTGTTTCAAGTCAGCCAACGTGGTTGTGTTGGTCACTCTGGCACGAACAGCACGCCCAAGCTGATCCCACAAGTGTTCAATGGGGTTGAGGTCAGGACTGCTGGCAGGCCATTCCATCCTCTCCACTCCCAAATTCTGGAGGTAGTCTCTGAGAAACCCTGCTCTGTGGGGGCGAGCATTGTCATCTTGGAGGATAGAGTTCGGTCCCAGACTGTGGAGATATGGGATTGCCACTGGTTGCAGAATCTCATCTCGATATCTCTCTGCATTGAGATTGCCTCCAATGATGAAAAGCCTCATTTTTCCAGTGAGGGAGATGCCGCCCCACACCATCACACTGCCTCCACCAAAAGATGTTACTCTATCGGTGCAGCAATCAGCATAGCGTTCTCCGCGTCTTCTCCACACTTTGACCCTATGATCCAACTGCCGTAGGCAGAATCTGGACTCATCGCTGAACATAACGTTCCTCCACATGTTCAGGTTCCAGTGCACGCGTTGCCGACACCAGCGCAAACGGGCCTGACGGTGAAGGGCAGTCATGGCAGGCCTCCTGGTAGCCCTATGAGACCGGAGATCGGCTGCGTGCAGTATGTTCCGAATTGTCTGGGCAGAGAGCCGTCGGCCATATCGTCCTGCAAACCTTGACTGCAAATCTGTAGAAGACAGCCTACGGTTCCTAAGTGCTGACAGGGTGAGGAAACGGTCTTCTTCGGGTGTCGTCTTCTTGGGACGCCCACTTCGCGGCCTGTCTCTGACATCCCCCGTTATATGGAACTTGGCCTTCACTTTGGAGATGGTACTAGGGCTCACTCCAAATAATGCCGCAACTTGGTTTTGCGGAACACCAGCTTGAAGTTGCCCTATCGCACGGGCCCTATCCAGATCAGTCAAACGTGGCATGCCGATTCTTGGACCACTGACCACTGACCACTGTAGCAGGGCCCATGCTCACAGATGCTGCCAATCAGGTGCCAATCAGGAACCTGATTGTCAGCACCTGGGGGTACCAGAAGCTCAAAACAAGAGTCAATAGCAACAGCAGAATAAGCTGTTTGGCATTGGCAGAGAAGATTTGGCAAATTTTTCATGGGCGCAACCCATATATTCAGCTCTGCTGCTCATCCCACAAATGCATGTTCCTTACAAATGTGGCACCATTTAAAAGGGAAATAAACAGGCTTTCCAACGGTATAAGATTTATTGCCAAGAAGCATTGTTACAACAAAGAAATAATCTACCAAACACAAATGTCCATACTTTTTGTGCTATGCTTAGTTTAGACCCATTTATCCAGTGTGTATTATGCTTTGATTGTAGCCATTAATAATACAACTGAAGGACAGATAATGAAAATTGGGATCAACTGTGTCTTTCATGGTAACTAAGAAATGGCTGGGAGCTGTATTTCATGTACACATTTGCAAGGTGAATCACGCTGCATGCCATGTTGGTAAGGTGAGAGGGGCAAAGTTTAAGGAAGATGAGTGGGGCAACTTCTTTACACAGTGGGTAGTGAGTGTCTGGAACACACTGCCAGGTTTTGAGGTTGAGACTGATACGATAGTGCAATTTAAATGGCTTTTGGACGGGCAGATGGATCTGCAGGGAATAGAGGGATGTGGATTACACACAAGTCGATTAGAGATGGTGTTGACATTATGTTTCGCACAGATAATAGTTTCGTTTGGTTTAGCTTAGTTCAGTTTTAGTTTAGAGATACAGCGCGGAAATAGGTCCCATCGGCCCACTGAGTCCACGCCTGCCAGCGGTTCCTGTACACTAGCACTCTCCTACTCACCAGGGACAAGTTACAGTTTTTAACCAGAGCCAAATTCATCTATAAACCTGCACATCTTTGGAACGATATGTCAGAGGAAATGGTGGAGGAGAGTGCAAATATAATGTTTAAAAGACATTTGGATAAGTTCATAGAAAAAAAAGGTTTTTGCGAGGATGTGAGCAAAACAATCTAATGGGACTAACTCAGGTGGGCAGGTTGACCAGCATGGATGGGTTGGGCCGAAGGGCCTGTTTCTGTGCTGAACTACTCAATAACTCAATAATATAGTTCCAACATTTTTTTCAGCGGGGCTGGAACAGTTGGTGAAGAACGTTGTTCCAACTTCACAGACCACTGCACAAAGCAATTTTTTTCCAGGCACATTATTAGATATTCCTCCTGTAGTATGGCTTGACCAGGGGAGTAGCAGAGAGCACCCGGCTTGAGGGTTCTGGAGGAGTGAGGCAGAGAGAGAGAGAGAGAGAGAGTGGGAGGGAATGCAGGGAGGGAAGAGAGGAATAAAAAGAGGAAGGTGGCAGAGGGGGAAAAAGGGGTGGAGAGGAGAAAGGGAAGGAGGGTTTTCCACTGGTGTCCCAATTCACTCAGGAGTGTTTTAGTTTTTTTTGTTTCGAGATGCAGTACGGAAACAGGATCTTCGGCCCACCCAGTCCGCGGCTATCAACGATCACTCACGCACTAGTTGTACACACTGGAGGCAACTTACAGGGGTAAATTGGCCCACAAACCTGCACGTCTTTGGAGTGTGGGAGGAAACTGGAGCACCCGGAGAACGTGCAAACTCCGTACAGACAACTCACGCAGTCAGGATCTGACCGTAGTTTGAGATGGATCATGCTGCCAGCTTGCCAGCAGTTCCATTCAAACTTGCCATCTAGCTCCAGGAGCCCTGTGCCAACGCATTCAGTTTGCCTTGGCCTGTTGCATGCAGCATGGCTATGAGGAGGCTGCTGCCCTTCATTGCGGGAGCACTCCCTGAGCACTTTGCATCAGTGCAGCTGGAAGGCTCCATCATCTCGGAGTGACTACACTCTAGGCCAGCTTCATAGGCATTACTTGAATGATGTGGAGTAAAAAATGGTCTACTTTACTTTACTTTACTTTACTTTACTTTTGTTTTGTTTAGTTTAGTTTAGTTTAGTTTAGTTTAGTTTAGTTTAGTTTAGTTTGGTTTGGTTTGGTTTGGTTTGGTTTGGTTTGGTTTGGTTTGGTTTGGATTAGTTTAGTTTAGTTCAGTTCAGTTCAGTTCAGTTCAGTTCAGTTCAGTTCAGTTCAGTTCAGTTTAGTTTAGTTTAATTTAGTTTAGTATAGCTTAGTTTAAAGATACAGAGTGAAAACAGGCCCTTCAGCCCACCGAGTCCTTGCCTGCCAATAATCAGCCTGCCAAATTATCCCATTTTCACATCCAACACACCAGGGCCAATTTACAGAAGCCAATTAACCTACAAACCTGCACGTCTTCAGAATGCGGGAGGAAACCGGAGCACACGGAGAAAACCCATGCGATCACAGTCACGATTGTACCCTGGTCTTGTGCACTGTGAGGCAGCAACTCTACCGCTGCACCACCGTGCCACCCTGAATGGATATGCTGATAGATAGGAAGCAGAGAGCAGGAGCTATTGGTGCTTGTATCAGCTTGAACTATACTCAGCAATACTTGGGACCCAACTGCTTGCAGCATACATCAGTGATTTAGATGAAAAAATTGAATGTAATATTTCTAAATTTGTTGATGACATGAAACGAGATGAGATTGTGAATTGTAAGGAAGATGTATGGAGGCTTCTGGATGATTTTGACAACTTAAGTGAGTGGGTAAATAATAGCAGAAACAAAGTTACTTGGGTAAATAATGTATGTTTCCTTATAACATGGAAGGACATCATTCAGCCCACAGTTTAGTTTAGTTTAGTTTAGTTTAGTTTAGTTTAGATATACAGCATGGAAACAGGCTCTTTGGCCCATCGAGTCCGTCCCGGCCAGTGATCCCCGTACACACTATCTCACACACTAGGAACAATTTACAATCTTTTACCAAAGCCAATTAATTACAAACCTGTATGTCTTTGAAGGAAATGGGAGAAAACCCATGTGGTCACGGGGAGAACGTACAAACTCCGTACAGATAGTACTCGTGGTTAGGATCGAACCTGGGTCTCTGGTGCTGTAAGGCAGCAACTCTACTACTGCGCCTACTACATGCTGCCCATAGAGTCAATGCTGGCTCTCAGAGCAATCCCATCAGTTCCATTCCCTCATGTATTTCCGCATCACTTATAATCGCCCAGCCTCTTAACAATTCCACCTACAATTCAACATGCAGGTAGACTGGGAAAATCAGGTTGGAAATGGACCCCAGGAAAGAGAGTTTGTAGAGTGCCTTCGAGATGGATTCTTAGAACAGCTTGTACTGGAGCCTACCAGGGAGCACAACATGATAAGTTTTACTCTGCAAATGGAAAGGCAGAAGGGAAAATCGGAAGTGTCGGTATTACAGTATAGCAAAGGGGATTACAGAGGCATGAGGCAGGAGCTGGCCAAAATTGACTGGAAGGAGGCCCTAGCAGGGAAGACGGTAGAACAGCAATGGCAGGTATTCCTGGGAATAATGCAGAGGTTGCAGGATCAATTTATCCCAAAGAGGCGGAAAGACTCTAAGGGGAGTAAGAGACACCTGTGGCTGACGAGGGAAGTCAAGGACAGCATAAAAATTAAGGAGAGGAAGTATAACATAGCAAAGAAGAGTGGGAAGACAGAGGATTGGGACTCTTTTAAAGAGCAACAAAAGTTAAATAAAAAGGCAATACGGGGAGAAAAGATGAGGTACGAGGGTAAACTAGCCAATAATATAAAGGAGAATAGCAAAAGTTTTTTTAGGTACGTGAAGAGGAAAAAAATAGTCAAGGCAAATGTGGGTCCCTTGAAGACAGAAGCAAGGGAATTTATTATGGGGAACAAAGAAATGGCAGACGAGTTAAACCGTTACTTTGGATCTGTGTTTACTGAGGAGGATACACACAATCTCCCAAATGTTCTAGTGGCCGGAGAACCTAGGGTGATGGAGGAACTGAAGGAAATCCACATTAGGCAGAAAATGGTTTTGGGTAGACTGATGGGACTGAAGGCTGATAAATCCCCAGGGCCTGATGGTCTGCATCCCAGGGTACTTAAGGAGGTGGCTCTAGAAATAGTGGAAGCATTGGAGATCATTTTTCAATGTTCTATAGATTCAGGATCAGTTCCTGTGGATTGGAGGATAGCAAATGTTATCCCACTTTTTAAGAAAGGAGGGAGAGAGAAAACGGGTAATTATGGACCAGTTAGTCTGACATCAGTGCTGGGGAAGATGCTGGAGTCAATTATAAAAGACGAAATTGCTGAGCATTTGGATAGCAGTAACAGGATCATTCCGAGTCAGCATGGATTTACGAATGGGAAATCATGCTTGACAAATCTACTGCAATTTTTTGCGGATGTAACTAGGAAAATTGACAGGGGAGAGTCAGTGGATGTGGTGTACCTCGACTTTCAGAAAGCCTTCGACAAGGTCCCACATAGGAGATTAGTGGGCAAAATTAGAGCACATGGTATTGGGGGTAGGGTACTGACATGGATAGAAAATTGGTTGACAGACAGAAAGCAAAGAGTGGGGATAAATGGGTCCCTTTCGGAATGGCAGGCAGTGACCAGTGGGGTACCGCAAGGTTCGGTGCTGGGACCCCAGCTATTTACGATATACATTAATGACTTAGAAGAAGGGATTAAAAGTACCATTAGCAAATTTGCAGATGATACTAAGCTGGGGGGTAGTGTGAATTGTGAGGAAGATGCAATAAGGCTGCAGGGTGACTTGGACAGGTTGTGTGAGTGGGCGGATACATGGCAGATGCAGTTTAATGTAGATAAGTGTGAGGTTATTCACTTTGGAAGTAAGAATAGAAAGGCAGATTATTATCTGAATGGTGTCAAGTTAGGAAGAGGGGATGTTCAACGAGATCTGGGTGTCCTAGTGCATCAGTCACTGAAAGGAAGCATGCAGGTACAGCAGGCAGTGAAGAAAGCCAATGGAATGTTGGCCTTCGTAACAAGAGGAGTTGAGTATAGGAGCAAAGAGGTCCTTCTACAGTTGTACCGGGCCCTGGTGAGACCGCACCTGGAGTACTGTGTGCAGTTTTGGTCTCCAAATTTGAGGAAGGATATTCTTGCTATTGAGGGCGTGCAGCGTAGGTTCACTAGGTTGATTCCCGGAATGGCGGGACTGTCGTATGTTGAAAGGCTGGAGCAATTAGGCTTGTATACACTGGAATTTAGAAGGATGAGGGGGGATCTTATTGAAACATATAAGATAATTAGGGGATTGGACACATTAGAGGCAGGAAACATGTTCCCAATGTTGGGGAATCCAGAACAAGGGGCCACAGTTTAAGAATAAGGGGTAGGCCATTTAGAACGGAGATGAGGAAGAACTTTTTCAGTCAGAGAGTGGTGAAGGTGTGGAATTCTCTGCCTCAGAAGGCAGTGGAGGCCAGTTCGTTGGATGCTTTCAAGAGAGAGCTGGATAGAGCTCTTAAGGATAGCGGAGTGAGGGGATATGGGGAGAAGGCAGGAACGGGGTACTGATTGAGAGTGATCAGCCATGATCGCATTGAATGGCGGTGCTGGCTCGAGGGGCTGAATGGCCTCCTCCTGCACCTATTGTCTATTGTCTATTGTCTATTGTCTACTTTGCGGGTACTTTTACAGTAACCAAAAAGGGGGTACACTATCTAAATACCAATAGTTTAGAAGATGATGATGTTAAAAGATAGTGGGATATAACAATCACTCAAAGCACATATTCAGACTGAGCAAGTACTGAAGGAGGCAAATAATATAGAAACTGCATGAGTAACTCTGTGGATCAAGCTGCATCCTTGGAGAACATGGATAGGTGATGTTTCGGTTCGGTCCCTCAGGCTGTCCAGAAATAAATCAGTTTGAAGAAGGGTCCCAACCAGAAAAGTCACCTCATGTTCCTCAGGAATGCTGCCTGACCCACTGAGTTAGTCCCGCACACTGTGTCATCTTTGAAGCAAATAGTATGTTGGCTGAGAAAGGGAGATCAAAGTCTCAGGAAATTGAATGAGATATTTAAGGCAAAGAGGAGAAAAAATGTATTCACTGAGAGGGTGGGTGAGTCCGCAGTATTTTGTACCAGAGAGCTGTGGCAACCAAGGCATTATTTTATTTATTTTATTTCATATTTCAGATACAGCGCGGAAACAGGCCTTTTCGGCCCACCAAGTCCGCGCCGCCCAGCGATCCCCGCACATTAACACTATCCTACACACACTAGGGACAATTTTTTACATTTACCCAGTCAATTAACCTACATACGTCTTTGGAGTGTGGGAGGAAACCGAAGATCTCGGAGAAAACCCACGCAGGTCACGGGGAGAACGTACAAACTCCTTACAGTACAGCACCCGTAGTCAGGATCAAACCTAAGTCATTGAATATGTTTGAGAAGGAGCTGAATAGGGTCAGTTTTTGTTTGGTTTAGAGGCACAGCACGGAAACAGGCCCTTCGGCCCACTGAGTCGGCACTGACCAGCGATCCCTGCCCATTAACACTATCCTACACACACCGGGGACAATTTACAATTTTACCGAAACCAATTAGCTTCCAAATCTGTACGTTTTTGGCGTGTTGGAGAAAACTGGAGCAACCGGGGAAAATCCACACAGGTCATGGGGAGAATGTGCCAACTCTGTACAGACAGCACCCGTAGTCAAGATTGAACCCGGGTCTCTGGTGCTGTAAGGCAGCAACCCTACTGCTGCGCCACCGTGCCGCTCCCCTTTCTCAACACAAACGAAGTGGGGTATGGAGAGAGAGAGTGGGAAAGTGGCATTTAGGTAGAGGATCAGTCTGAAGAAGGGTCTCGACCCGAAACGTCACCCATTCCTTCTCTCCCGAGATGCTGCCCGACCTGCTGAGTTACTCCAGCATTTTGTGAATAAGAGGATCAGGCTTGATGTTCAATGGCAGAGCTGTAGAGTGCCTGAAAAACATGGCCTCTGTGGAGAGAGAGGAGTTAAAATATCTGCACTCCTTTTCTCTGAAAATGATTGCCAAATGTCTTTGTGTGTCCCATATACTACAGCCACCTGGATGATCCATGCTTATTAGCTTCTCACCAGGGACTGTGGACTTTGAATATTGAGGGCACTGATAGTTGTTCAATTGACCTGTAAACTTAGATTTAATATAAGCACATTCTATGTATAAATCGTGAGGAGGAAATGAATATCTCTGGCACTGCCTCTATATTTAGGCTCTGGCCAAGTAGAGTCGAAATGATTGAGAATGTTCTTTAACGGGGTCACGGATTCCTTTTAAAGATAATAAGAAACTTACTGAAAGTGCTTGATTTTGAGGAGACAAGGCTGCAGTTTTCTGTGGAAGTGCAGGCATTTCTCCACACCGGTGCCGCCAACTTTGCAATTCCTCTGGGTGTGGGCACAATCACAGAAGCCACAACCTGCTGGCTGCTGATTCCTCGCCTGTGCAATGAAGCTCGATTCATGAAGGAGCCGACTGGTGGAGTGTGAAATTGCAGCAGTCGCCCAGCGCTGATGCCTGGGAATCCACTCCAGAGCCCGCCGCCAAGTGAGACCCGACTGAACAACCGCAGGTAGACACAAAGTGCTGGAGCAACTGAGCGGGTCGGGCAGCAACTCTGGAGTGAATGGATGGGTGACCTTTTGGGTTGGCACCCTTCTTCAAACTGAAAGTAGAGGTGGGGTTGACTGGAGGTGGGAAAAGGCCATCTCCATTAAACTAGTGGACAAATGTAAGCCTTCGATACCTAATCCAAACCATAGGTTGTAAGTTCATAAGTTATACTGTAGAAGCAGAGTTAGGCCATTCGGCCCATCATGATTGTCTATCTTTCCCTCTCAACCCCATTCCCCTGCCTTCTCCTCATAACCCCTGACACCCATACTGATCAAGAACCTATCAATCTACACCTTAAAAATATCCATTGACGGCCTCCACAGCCTTCTGTGGGCGTGAATTCCACAGATTCACCACCCTCTGACTAAAGAAATTCCTCCTCACCTCCTTTCTCGTTCCTCTCCGACATTCCTATCTCCTCTCCTGAACTGGAACCTGCCTCAGCTTCTTCCTGAATGGCAATCCTTCTTCTCCCATGAAGTTCCTCGTTTCCCTTCCATCCCAACAGCAGACCTACACCCACCTCTCATTAGCCTCTGTCACCAACATAATCCTTTTAATTCAGCAGTTGGAAAAGCAATAGACAAACAAGGAACTTCAGATTTATTCACAAAATGCTGGAGTAACTCAGCAGGTCAGGCAGCATCTCGGGAGAGAAGGAATGGGTGACGTTTCGGGTCGAGACCCTTCCGAACTTCAGATGCTGCTTTCCCAAAAAGTGACACAAATTGCCGGAGTAACTCAATGGGTCAGGGAGCATCTCTAGAGAACATGGATAGGTGATGTTTTGGGCCAGGACCAAAGATACTAGAGGAACAAGATGGACCACTCCGTTGAAATCGCCTATACTGAAGTGTAGTAGGCAAAGGAGCCATTTTAGTAAGCAAAACCCACCGTTCGTTATGCCTCTCGCAGTGTAATCAGTGTTTTGGGGGAACAGTATGTGTGATGATACCATTAAAATGCAGAAAATATCTTATCTATCAATTCACAGATTTTTGTTATTTTTCTTTTAAATGTTTCTGCAAGTTTCTGCCTACTAAAATGGCGTCATGACATACTACGGTTTTTAGGGTCGAGTGGTCTATCTTGTTCCTCTAGTATCTTTGGCCGGGACCCTTCTTCGGACTGAGTGTAATTGGGGGAGGGGGGGGGGGGAGAAAGATGGAAAAGAGACAGGGCAAAGCCTGGTAAATGATAGGTGGATACAGATGAGGGAGATTGTGTTTGGCAGGTGGGTGGTCAATAGCTAGAGATGAAAAGGTGACATAAAGAGAGTGGAGGAGTGAAATGTGAAGCCAGAGGAAGGGATAGAGGTGGAAGGGGACAGGGTGAAGGGGAAAGGGGTGGCGAGATGGTGGAAGAAATGGGTGCACACCATGTGGGGCACAGGGAAGAAATAAATAGGATTGTTACCTACAGCATTGGTATGAAAAGTAATGGTCAGATCCTGTCATTAAATTTGACAAAACCTATGCCATTTTAGCTTCCCACTAAACCCCTTTTCCCTTACAAACATTCTCCACTCCAGCACTCCACCACCTCTCTGTATATACGTATAGGGGCCCAGGAATCTGAAAAGAGGTCCTCAGCTCAAAAATGTCAACTCAGTTTCTCCAGACCTGCTGAGAGGTTGCACCATTTTCCACTTTTGTTTATGGTTCATGACAACTTTCATGAACGGAGGACATTCAAGGCATTAACGGAGACCTGGTCTTACCCAGTGGTAATGCTCGAGTAGGCTCACAAGTTCACAAGTTACAGGAGTAGAATTAGGCCATTTGGCCCACCGAGTCCACTCCGCCATTCAATCATGGCTGATCTCTGCCCCCTAATCACATTTTCCTGCCTTCTCCCCATAACCCTTGGCACCTGTTCTAATCAAGAATTTGCCTATCTCTGCCTTAAAAATATCCACCGACGGCCTCCACAGCCCTCTGTGGCAATGAGTCCCACAGATTAACTACTTTATCTGACTCACATTGCGGACAGAATCAATTCAGAATCAGTCTGAAGAAGGGTCTCGACCCGAAACGTCACCCATTCCTTCTCTCCAGAGATGCTGCCTGACCCGCTGAGCTACTGCAGCATTTTGTGATACCTTCGAATCCCTTCATAAACTTGCTTTCGGTCACTGTACTGCCAGAATTGAAGAAGTGTCCACTCCCTGCAATAATTGAGACTCACTTCGATCATGAACTCAGTTTCTGTGATTTTCAGTGAATGCTCCTCATGTACATTTGATCTTTGCCAATGTGAAGGATGAAGCTCTCACAGAGTGGGATTATAACTGAGTGGAGTCCATGCTGCTCTTGTGAGTCATTCTTAAATTCACAATCACTGTGACCTGAAACCATAGCCAAATCGACAAGGAGCATGGTGTGAGGATTTCATGTCTGGAACTGTAGTACAGTCTGTTTAAATAACTGAGCCCATCTTTCCTTGTAAAATGATAAAAGGCTAACTGGAAGTCTCATCGATCATCGGATTGCTTTAGGGCAAGCTGTGCTGCATTGCTATTGCTGAGGACTAAGGCAGCAGAGTAGATTAATTACTCTGGAGTATCTTGCAGTGACAGTGTATTGGTGTGCAATGGTTGTTCATTGCAGATCGTGCCTGACAACATCTCGGTTTGTAGTAACCATCGTACCAGCCTGGTCAAATCAGCAAAAACAAAACGCTGTCGGAAACAAGAACAGAAATGCTGCACAAACTCAGCCAGCCAATCGGCATCTGTGGGGAGAGAAAACTGTGAACATTTCAGGTCCAACCGTCTTCATCTGTTGCCTCAGCACTTCAAATCTCCAAAGATGGAGACAAAATGCTGGAGTAACTCAGTGGGTCAGGCAGCATCTCTGGTCAGAACCCCTCTTCAGATGGGAAAAAAAATAAAGGTGGTGGGGAGGATAGGTTTAGAGGGATTTGGGCCAAACGCAGGCAGGTGGGACTAGTATAGATGGGACATGTTGGTTGGTGTGGACAAGTTGGGCCAAAGGGCCTGTTTCCACACTGTATCACAGGTTGACTGGTACTTGCCTTATTCCAAATGAGGTTTTGGAAGCATTTGCATCATATTTCTGGTCCAGTGCAGAGAGAGAGCTCGCTGAGATTGCATCCGCCAACAATCTGATGTGTGGAGGGCGAATGGGAGTGTGTCGAGGTCAGTGGTACATCAGGAGTTGATATGTGTCATAACCAACCTCTCAAAGCACTTCATCACAATGGACAGGAGTGCCACCAGTCAGTAGTCATTGGGGAATGCCACCTTGCTCTCCTTGGGCACCAGTATTATGGATACATGCATTGTTTAGCACAAAACTACGCCCTTGAGTCACAATCACTTCATGTCAACCTTTAAACTAAAGAAGGCAAGAGAATGGGGTTGAGAGGGAAAGATAGATCAGCCATGATTGAATAGCGGAGTAAACTTGATGGGCCGAATGGCCTAATTCTGCCCCCAGGGGCGGCACGGTGGCGCAGCAGTAGAGTTGTTGCCTTACAGCGAATGCAGCGCCGGAGACTCAGGTTCGATCCTGACTACGGGCGCCATCTGTACGGAGTTCGTACGTTCTCCCCTTGACCTGCGTGGGTTTTCTCCAAGATCTTCGGTTTCCTCCCACACTCCAAAGACGTACAGGTTTGTAGGTTAATTGGCTGGGCAAATGTAAAAATAGTCCCTAGTGGGTGTAGGATAGTGTTAATGTGCGGGGATCTCTGGGCGGCGCGGACCCGGTGGGCCGAAGGGCCTGTTTCTGCGCTGTATCTCTAAAAAAAAATCTATAACTTATGAACTTATAAAGCCATATTTGCACGAATCATTCAATAATTTCATCTTTCTTCTCCCTATGTTGTGTCTGGACTGGGACGTAACCCATGACACTCCCATCCAGTGCTGCAGGAGTGCTGATCTGTTGAAAATGGTATCTTTCAGATACAATTTTAAACTGAAGCCCTGTGGCTCTCTAGGTGAATGTCAGAAACTGTTCAGGTACTATTTTGAGGAAGGTGAGGGGCCTCCCTGGTGTCTGGGACAATATTTGACCTTCCAATAATATAATGATGATATCACGGCCTGTGGGATCGTGTCTTAGTTCAGTTTAGAGATAGGGCATGGAAACAGGCCCTTCGGCCCAACGAGTCCACGCCGACCATCGATACACAATAATTCTATGTTATCTCACTCTCTCACCCACTCCCTACGCTATTGGGACAATTTACAGTGGTCAATTAACCTACAAACCCGCACATCTGTGGGATGTGGGAGGAACCCGAAGCACCCGGACGAAACCTATGCGGTCACGGAGAGAACCTGAAAACTCCACACAGACAGCACCACGAGGTCAGGATTGAACCCAGGTCTCTGGAGCCGTGCAAGTTGTTCTACTGTATTTTTTATATTATCGCAGTGACTCTATGTCAAAAAGTATTTTGTAGGGTCTGAAGCACTCTTGAGACACACTAAAAGGAATGTGATTGGTACCAAAGTAATACCTGCCTTACATAATTACAGACTCTTTGCCGTGTTTTGAACATGCCACCTAGTGGGCGGAATGACATTGCAGCCAACGTGATCCGAAGCACAAACTGTATTTCCAAAATCAATAGCTGTATTTTGCAAGGAAAATCCAGGACTGTGTGATTCACTGAGCAGCAATGAAGATAGAAAAACGAGAGCGCATTTGTTAGACATTGCAAGTAGGCACAACACCATCATAAATGATCCACACGTGTCCAAAATGTACAATGGACATAAATGATATAAGTCCCAGCGTCAGTCTTTTCACAGTGCATTTTTGATGTTGGTAACAGATTCTGATTTTCAATTCATTCTCCGGGTTTTCAAACAACCAGCCTTGAATAACGCTCTGGGTTAAGCTGTTCACAGCAAAGGGACAATAACACTCTTGTACAAATGAGGCTGTTCTTCGGCCTAATTATGTCCAACTTGTGTTGGGCAATAACCTAAATATCAAATCCACTCTCTACATCCCATCACTTCTTAAATATTTCATTAGCTATCCCATGCACAAGCACAATAAACACCACTGGAATAAATGGGAATACAGATGGTAAATTGGAAAACTGATAGCAGCTTCTGGCTAAGAGTTGATGAGCTGGCTGTCAACTGGTGATATTATAAGCAGGGTAATGGCGTCCTGCTCTTCCCTCCCAGTTCAGTACTGCACTTGTGAAGGAAGGAACTGCAGATGCTGGTTTAAACCGAAGATAGACCCAAAATGCTGGAGTAACTCAGCGGGGCAGGCGGCATCTCTGGAAAGAAGGAATGGGTGACGTTTCGGGTTGAGGTCTAAACAAAGATCTCGACCCGAAACGTCACCCATTCCTTCTCTCCGGAGATGCCGCCTGTCCCGCTGAGTTACTCCAGCATTTTGTGTCCATCTTCAGTACTGCACCTGTTGTCAATACCACAATTTAATGCTTGAGAGTTTATCGGACCTGGAAGTCTGTCTGAATGTAAATATAACTGTTTTCAATATTAATCTGTGGAGACATTATAAACACTAGTTGGCCCGTAATGTTATGGAAGAATACTAGTTAGTCGGTCACATAGAAATGATTCTTTAACTTCTACTTTTAATCTCAACTAGAATGACTTTAGGATCTAGGTACAAGAGCATCGGGTCTGTTTGCTGAGGTAATGTTGGCCGACTGAGGAACTTGACTGGGCAAAATGCTGCCAATTGTATTTAAGGTACAGATGTGATGATAAATCTTGCCTACAGCAGCAGTATTCCAAGCACTTGCATTCAGATAACGTGTAAAAAAACGTGAGTTATACTAAAATTACACATTAGATTCTGCAATACAGTAAAAGAAAAAAAAGTCTTTAAAAAAACAAGACATTAATGCAAAACATAACTAGAAAGGAAAATAAGTCAATGGCAACTCAAGAGGTGGTCCCGAATGCACCATTGTCAAGTACAATTGGGGTCGTGTGGGTCAGTTCAACAACCTGGTGGTTGTAGGAAAGTAGTTGTTCCTGAACCTGGTGGAGTGTGACCTTCAGGCTTCTGTATCTCTGACCTAATGGTAGCAGTGAGAAGAGGTCCTGGACCAGATGGTCTTGACAATAAATGTCACCTTCTTGGGGCAGCGCCTCATGCGGATGCTTTCGATGGTGGGGAAGGACGTGGCCATGATGGACCGGGCTGAGCCCACCACTCTCTGTGGCTCCTTACGTTCTCATTGGAATTGGTGTTCCAAGCCATGATGCAACCAGTCATGATGCTACAACACAAGATGCCAGCTTTCCTTCGGTATGGTGAAGCATGTATTTTTTCCTAAAAGGATTTCTCAAAGGTTAATTAGCACATTGAGCCAGTGGTAAGGAAGACAAATACAATGTTAGCATTCATTTATCTATATACTAAAACTCTCGTTTGTTTGTTTGTTTGTTCCTGAACTACAGCCAAAACGGCACACGATACCACGACAATTTTAGGCCCACCTTACTCACCATCGTCCCTTTGGTGCTAATGGAAGAAGTTTCATTGAAATCGGTGTTATATTTTTAAAGTTATTCACATTTTAAAGTTTAAATCTATCTCCTAGGGAGGGAGGGTGGAGGGTGGAGGGAGGGGGGGGGAGGGGGGGTTGAGGGGGATGGAGTGGGGGGGAAGGGAAGGAGGGAGGGGAGAAGAAGGGAGGGAGGAGGGGGAGGGGAGGAAGGAGGGGGGGGGGGGAGGTGAGGGGGAATGCAGGAGAGGTTAGGCCCCAACGGGTCCACTTGGTCTAGTAAAATATAAAAACATGGATGTCATGCTGAAGCTTTATATCGCCACAGCTATCATTGACAATGATTGACACAGACCACATTTGCAATATTGTGAGCAGTTTTAACCCCCATATCTGAGACAGAATGTGCTGATGTTGGAGAGGGTCCAGAGGAAGATTACGAAATTGACCCAGGGGATGATTGAGTTAATGTAAGAGAAGTGTTTGGTGGCACAGGGCCTGTACGCGCTGGAGTTTGGAAGGATGAGGGGAATCTCATTGAAACCTGCCAGATAATGAAAGGCATAGATAGAGTGGACGTGGAAAAGACGTTTCCAGCAATGGGACAGTCTAGAACCAGAGGGCACAGATTCAGAATAAAACACATACCTTTAGAATGGAGATGAAGAAGAATTTCTTCAGCCGGAGGGGGGTGAGTCTGTGGAATTCATTGTCAATGATAGCTGTAGACGCCAAGTAGGCGGCACGGTGGCGCAGCGGTAGAGTTGCTGCTTTACAGCGAATGCAGCGCCGGAGACTCAGGTTCGATCCTGACTACGGGTGCTGCACTGTAAGGAGTTTGTACGTTCTCCCCGTGACCTGCGTGGGTTTTCTCCGAGATCTTCGGTTTCCTCCCACACTCCAAAGACGTACAGGTATGTAGGTTAATTGGCTGGGTAAATGTAAAAATTGTCCCTAGTGGGTGTAGGATAGTGTTAATGTACGGGGATCGCTGGGCGGCACGGACTTGGAGGGCCGAAAAGGCCTGTTTCCGGCTGTATATATATGATGATGATGATGATTAGTATTTTTACTAAGGGTGTCAAAGGTTATGAGGAGTTGGCTGGAGAATGTGGTGAAGAGAGAACAATAGATAAGCCGTGATTGAATGGTGGAGCAGACTCGATGGGCTGAATGGCCTAATTCTGCTCCTATGCCTTATGAACTTATGAAACCCCTGAATGTTCTTGATGGCTGGCTGTCAAATGTTTTTGCGTACTTTTGACGGAGACGTGCAAAATGTCTTCAAATTAATTTAATATTGAAAGAAATTTCAAAAGTTAAAAACAAAAATACGATCAAATAATTTTTTTAAATATCGCACTTACTTCCTTCGAATGAGTCGGCAATCCCGATGTGATGAAGTCTCGGTTGCTGTGCCAAATCTCCGTGGTGTGAATATCAAGGGCCAGATGCAAGTGCATTAGGACGTTGGCCCCAGGATATCGGTTCCCCACCGCCGGTCTCAACGGTGAGGCAATGTCTGACCTCCTGTTGATCTTGGCGTGGAAGTCTGAGATGTGCTGAGAACTCCAGGGAACTGTCAGCTGCCTATCCTCTCGGTTCAACCGAAAGCACTGAGAGGATTTTACACCATTGCCTGTGTCCCTCGATGTTTTCCATCTTGTCTTCTCCCTCTGGAGGCTATTTGAGATGTGATCATTTTGTGCAGACAGATGTATATCCCTGGAGAAGAGTTAGTCATGCAGCTGACTTGACCCTTACACGGTCTGCAGGCTTGCAATGTGTGTTGGCCATTTTCTCATTTTGGTATTCAACCCTCCTGTGATACAAGTAATAGCATCCCATTGCCCTTTACACCAGCAAATAGCCTTTGTGGGACTTGGGTGCTTGGAGAGCATCTCGCTTGGCAACCACAGCACCACCCAGCCTAGGGGAATCAAGAACCAGAGGACACAGGTTTAAAGTGAAAGGGGAAAGATTTAATAGGAACTTGAGGGGCAACTTTCTCACACAAAGGGTGATGGGTGTATGGAACAAGCTGCCAGAGGAGGTAGTCGAGGCAGGGGCTATCACATAATTTAAAAGACATTTGGACACGTACATGGATTGGAAAGGTTTAGAAGGATATGGCCCAAATGGAGGCAGATGGGCCTAGTGTAGATGGGGCATCTTGGTTAGCATGAGCGTTAGTTCTTCAGACTGATTGTGGTGTGGGGAGGGGAAGAAAGCTGGAAGAGAGGTCAAAGCCTGATAAACACGAAGTGCTGGAGTAACTCAGCGAATCAGGCATCATCTCTGGACAAAAAGGATGGGTGACGTTTTGGTTCGGGACCCTTTCCCAGTCTCAAGAAGGGGCCCGACATTGCAAAATGTCATCTTTTCCTCCAGGGATGCTGCCCGACCCGCTGAATTACCCCAGCATTTTGTGTCCATCTCCCTTTCAACCACATGGGATGCAGATGAGTGAGCTGTGTTGAGTTATAATTACCCATTGCCAGAGAAACTCAAGGGGCAGTATGGCTAACTCATGTTCCAAATTTTCTTTTAATTAACCAAGGAACATTACTCCATGAAGTGTAACTTGATCCTAGAAAGGTGGCGGCCTAGAGGCTGCCTTAGAGCACCAGAGACCTTAGTTCAATCCTGACTACAAGTGCTGTCTGTATGGAGTTTGTACGTTCTCCCTGTGACTGCGTGGGATTTCTCCTGGTGCTCCGGTTTCCTCCCACACTCCAAAGACGTGCAGGTTTGTAGGTTGATTGGCTTCTGTAAATTGCCCCTCGTGCGTGGGATAGAACTAATGTTCGGGTGATCGCCGGTCGGCGTAGACTTGCTAGGCCGAGGGGCCTGTTACCACGCCATATCTCTGAAACTAAATGTGCCAACAAAGCTAGAAATAAAACTCTATTAGACTCCGCCAACCTCACAAATTTGATGAACGTTGTGACTGCCAAATTCTGAGATGGATGCTGTTCCTTCCTTTAAAATTTAAAATGCTTTCTCATTAGCCGATTCAAACACTGCACTTGGTTTGAATAAGCCTGGGCACACGAGGTTGCTGTGTTTTGAAGTTCCAACATATGCCAAGTTTTTAAATTACAGATGATTTTATTTGTATATTCACTTGGCAACACAATGTATTTAATTATACTAAAACCATCGCAGGAAATGGTGCCTAGAAATTCAGATGCATAGCATTAATCATCCCCAGCATTATGGATTTGATCATTAATCATTTACAGACCCAAACACAATTGCTGTCATTTGCTTTAGGTCATCCGGAACATTTGACTGGACCTTCTCCTGGCTCATCAACCCTCCCCCCTAACCCGCACACCATCCACCCCAACCCAGCAAACCTGTTCCGTTAACCCTTCTCCTGAACTGAACTGACCCCTCAGCACCTCCTTGAGCCAGCAATCACCTTCAACCACCAACTGTCCATCAGTCCATTATACTGACTCCACATACTTCCCCCAACCTCCGTCATTTACCTCTGCCCTCCAAACCATCCATCTTAACATCTTCCCATTTTGCACCCCGGCAACCAATACTTCCTGTGTAGGAAGATAGACACAAAGTGCTGGAGTAACTCAGCGGGTCAGGCAGCATCTCTGGAGAAAAGCCATTGGCGTTGCTTCTGGTCGAGACCTTTCTTCAGACTGAGAATCAGGGGAGAGGAGCACTAGAGGCGTGAGGGTGTACAAAGAACAAAAGAATGAAAGGTGTGAAAAGAAGAAATCAGGGCTAGCAAGGATGATCAAGGAAAGGTGGAGCCCACAATGGTTCATTGTTGGCGGTGGAAGAGGTGGATATGAACAGTGGAACTGATCCACCTTGTTATTCCAACATTTTGTGCCTATCTTCCATGTTTGTGCCGAACATGATGCCAAGATGAACTGATCTCATCTGTCTGAACATGATCCATGTCCCTGCACGTCTGTGTGGCTAACTTAAACAATTAGCCTCTTAAACACCACTGTCATCTCTGCCTGCACCACCACCCCTGGCAATGTGTTCCAGGTCCCCACCACTCTCTGTGTAAAGGTATCCTGCAGAGAGTGACATTCTCAGTGGTCTCATTTTACTGCAGTCAACCCGAAGGCTTTACTGAGAGGCAGGTGCTCCAAGATTGTCCTCAGGAGGACTGGCAAGCAGTGGGAGCCAAGGACGAGCCTCTGGAGGGAGCCAGGAGCTGGCGGGACAGCTGCTTCCTACAGCTCTTCCCCAGGTAGTCAGCCGCAGGATGAATCAGCTCGGAGAGGCAGGTCACATCTTGCAGCTTTCACTGCCCAGGTTACAGAGCAAGCCACTGAGCCAGAGAGACAGGGAGACACAGAGAGACACAAAGACACAGGGAGACAGGGAGACACAGAGAGACAGCAAGACACAGGGAGACACAGAGAGACAGGGAGACCCAGAGAGACGGGAGACCCAGAGAGACACGGAGACACAGAGAGACACGGAGACACAGAGAGACACGGAGACACAGAGAGACACAGAGTCACATAGGGAGTCACAGAGAGACAGGGAGACACAGAGAGACAGGGAGACACAGAGAGACACAGAGAGACAGGGAGACAGGGAATCACAGAATGACACAGAGAGACAGGGAGACACAGGGAGACACAGAGAGACAGAGAGACACAGAGAGACACAGAGAGACAGAGAGACACAGAGACAGAGAGACAAGGAGACACAGAGAGACAGAGAGACACAGAGACACACAGAGAGACAGAGAGACACAGACACAGAGAGACAGAGAGACACAGAGAGACAGAGAGACACAGACACAGAGAGACAGAGAGACACAGAGAGACAGAGAGACACAGACACAGAGAGACAGAGAGACACAGAGAGACACAGAGAGACACAGAGAGACACAGAGAGACACAGAGAGACACAGAGAGACACAGAGAGACGCAGAGAGACAGGGAGACACAGAGAGACACAGAGAGACAGAGAGACACAGAGAGACAGGGAGACACAGAGAGACACAGAGAGACACAGAGAGACACAGAGACACAGAGAGACAGGGAGACACAGAGAGACAGAGAGACACAGAGAGACAGGGAGACACAGAGAGACACAGAGAGACACAGAGAGACACAGAGACACAGAGAGACACAGAGACACAGAGAGACACAGAGAGACACAGAGACACAGAGAGACACAGAGACACAGAGAGACACAGAGACACAGAGAGACAGGGAGACACAGAAAGACAGGGAGAGACACAGAGAGACACAGAGAGACACAGAGAGACAGGGAGACACAGAGAGACAGAGACAGGGACACACAGAGAGACAGAGAGACAGAGAGAGACAGAGAGACAGAGAGAGACAGAGAGACAGGGAGACAGAGAGACAGGGAGACACAGAGAGACAGAGAGACAGGGAGATGTTGTAATATATAAGACAAGGGGGATGTTGTGATATTGCTGGGACTACTTTGTGTATCCAAGAACTACTTTGTATGGCTGTGTATATGTGATGGGTGATTAGGCGGTCACTCTGGATCCAGGCGGCCTTGGAATAAACAGCCTGGAGTTAAGCTCCACCATGATAACATCTTAAACATGTGTACTCGTGGTCCTTCTAGAGTCACTAAAGGTACAACAGGTACTGGACCACGAAGTACAACATGGTGGCAGCGGCTTGGTGTTTCGCCTAGGGAGGGAATTAAGCATGCCCGAGCAGAAAAGAGCCCTGAAGGGAAACAAAACGAAAGAAAAGTTTCCAGCTCGGTATGGGACGTTTGGAGTGCATCCCAACAGGGCCAGTGTGAGTTGGTATAGTTACCTGCTCAGTAGTCGGCGCCGAGTTGCCGACGTAACGCTGCAAGCTGCTGGGGGAGGTGTGTGTAGGCCCACATCACGCCCCAGCACCTGTGTAGGCCCGAGATTAGAAGCCTGCGACTGCTTCGCGGGGGAGAGACCGGGAGACCCGACACACACGGAGATGTGCGGTGACCGGGGAAGGCCGGGAGACCCGACACCCACGGAGGTGTGCGGTGACCGGGAGGAGACCGACACCCACGGAGGTGTGCGGCGACCGGGAGTCCCGACACCCACGGAGGTGTGCGGCGACCGGTAAGACCGACACCCATGGAGGTGTGCGGCGACCTGGGGAGGCTGACACCCACGGAGGTGTGCGGCGACCGGGAGAGCCCTGGAGGAGACCGACACCCACGGAGGTGTGCGGCAACCGGGAGAGCCCCGGAGGAGACCGACACCCACGGAGGTGTGCGGCGACCGGAGGGACCGACCACCCGCGGAGGTGCGGCGGCCGGTAAGGCCGAGTCACTAAATACTCACCCAGGCGCGTCGTCCGTAGAGTCGGGACGGCCCTGGGCCCGAGGCAGCGGCAGCGCGTTGGAATTGCGCGGCAGCTGCCGGGAGCACCTGTGGGCGGAGCCGGGGAGCACCTGTGGGCGGGGCCAGCGGCAGCGCGTTCGAAAAGTTGAGCGACAGCTGCCGGGGAGCACCTGTGGGTGGGGCCAGAGCGCACTGCAGCGGAGGCGCGATCGCACCGCGATTACAGCAGTGCCAGCCCAGCAATGGGAGCCCAGCAGTGGGAGCCCAGCAGTGCCAGCCCAGCAGTGCCAACCCAGCAGTGCCAGCCCAGCAGTGGGAGCCCAGCAGTGCCAGCCCAGCAGTGGGAGCCCAGCAGTGCCAGCCCAGCCATGCCAGCCCAGCAGTGCCAACCCAGTAGTGGGAGCCCAGCAGTGGGAGCCCAGCAGTGCCAGCCCAGCAGTGGGAGGCCAGCAGTGGCAGGCAAATCATGGTGGTGGAGCATCTAGAGCCTACACTACGTTTGATCTACACAGCACGTCTTCTTGAGGGGAAGATATGGAACAAAATGAATATTTTGTGTTTAATGACCTGTGTAGTGATCTGTGTAATGAATGCTTAATGTATTATATTTGATGCTTTTGTATAAATGTATATATCTGTGGAGTGACCACACGGAGTGAGTGACCACCTGGAGATGAGTGACCACCCGGAGATGAGTGACCACCCGGAGATGAGTGACCACACGGAGATGAGTGAAATTCCGCAGAGGAGTGACCACCATGATGGCGAAAAAAAGCAATTGTGTTTAATTGTGTTTAGTTGTGTTATTGGTTTTGTTTGCAAAAAGCAATGGTGTTTTGGTTTTGTTTGTTAAATATATTTTAGCCCTCGAATGGTAATGAAAACAATTTTATATAAGACAAGGGGGATGTTGTAATATATAAGACAAGGGGGATGTTGTGATATTGCTGGGACTACTTTGTGTATCCAAGAACTACTTTGTATGGCTGTGTATATAAGTGATGGGTGTGATTAGGCGGTCACTCTGGATGCAGGTGGCCACGGAATAAACAGCCTGGAGTTGAGCTCCAGCAATGTAACCTTTTACACAAGTGTACTTGTGGTCCTTCCAGAGTCACCAAAGGTACAACAGGTACCGGACCACGAAGTACAACAGGAGACACAGAGAGACAGGGAGACAGAGAGACAGGGTTCAAACGTTTAATGCAGTGTGCAGAGCGATTGGTCTGTAGATTTATGAACCGAGGCTTTGGGGAAGCTATGTTTTCCAATTTGCTTTTCATGATAAAACAAAATCTAAGGTTCAGTGGTCTAAACCACCTGCCTCAGAAATCCCAGCATCTACCAGAACTTAAATCATATAAATCATTTAAATCATATCAATGAATAGGAATCTGAGGGGGTAACTTTTTCACACAAAGGGTGGTGGGTATATGGAACGAGCTGCCAGAGGGGGTAGTTGAGGCAGGGACTATCGCAACATTTAAGAGGCATTCAGACAGGTACATGGATAGTTGTAGGAAGGAACTGCTGATGCTGGTTTAAACTGAAGATAGACACAAAATGCTGGAGTAACTCAGCGGGTCAGGCAACACCTTTGGATAGAAGGAATGGGTAACATTTCAGGTCGAGACCCATCTTCAGACTGAAGAAGGGTCTCGACCTGAAACGTCACCAATTCCTTCTATCCAAAGATGCTGCCTGACCCGCTGTGTTGCTCCAACATTTTGTGTCCATCTTCGGTACCTGGATAGGATGTGTTTGGAGGGATGTGGGCCAAATGTGGGCAGGTGGGACTAGTGTAGCTGGGACATGTTGGCCAGTGAGGGAAAGCTGGGGCGAAGGGCCTAGTTCCACACTGTGTCACTCTATGACTCTATGACTCTGTGCCTCTGTGCCTCTGTGACTCTGTGACACTGTGACTCTGTGACACTGTCTCTGTGACACTGTGACACTGTGCCTCTGTGACTCTGTGCCTCTGTGACACTGTGCCTCTGTGACACTGTCTCTGTGACTCTGTGACTCTGTGACTCTGTGACACTGTGACTCTGTGACACTGTGACTCTGTGACTCTGTGACTCTGTGACACTGTGACTCTGTGACTCTGTGACTCTGTGCCTCTGTGACACTGTGACTCTGTGACTCTGTGACTCTGTGATACTGTGCCTCTGTGACACTGTGACACTGTGACACTGTGACTCTATGACTCTGTGACTCTGTGACACTGTGCCTCTGTGACACTGTGTCTCTGTGACTCTGTGACACTGTGACTCTATGATTCTCTCCTCATCAATGTGATTCTTCTGTCGTTTGCCTACAAGCCAGATGTGGACAGCTGTGAACTGCCAATCCCAGGCAGCCAGAAGATAATGTTGAAAAGGGATCGGATTCCTCTTTTTATAAAGCGGGGGGGGGGGAGCGGTGGCGCAGCGGTAGAGTTGCTGCTTTACAGCGAATGCAGCGCCGGAGACTCAGGTTCGATCCTGACTGCGGGTGCTGCACTGTAAGGAGTTTGTACGTTCTCCCCGTGACCTGCGTGGGTTTTCTCCGAGATCTTCGGTTTCCTCCCACACTCCAAAGACGTACAGGTATGTAGGTTAATTGGCTGGGTAAATGTAAAAATTGTCCCTAGTGGGTGTAGGATAGTGTTAATGTGCAGGGATCGCTGGGCGGCACGGACTTGGTGGGCCGAAGGGCCTGTTTCCGGCTGTATATATATGATGATATGATATTCATCACCAGGTTCAAAAGAAATTCCCTTCGTCTTCCGCTGAGTCGCAGTGTGCCTGTTAAAATTGGTGGCACAATTGAAAGAAAGACTAGTATTTATCCAGTATAGTGGGAGAGATATGATAGTAGAGAATAAAATGAATGGGAATCTTGATGGAGTGGACGGAGGAAGGCTAGTCCCATTGGTGGAGGGATTGCGGAGTGTAAGCTTTATTAATAAAATAAGAGGCAAAAGAATTATATGAGGAAATAGAGTCGTAGAGTGAAACACCATGGAAACAGGCTAAGATGGGTGGAGATGTGGGGGAAGAGAGGAAGTACTTGAAATTGGATAATGTAATGGTCATACCGTTGGGTTGTAGTTTACCCAAGTGGAATATAAGGTATTGCTCTTCCAGTTTTTATGTGGCCTCAACCTGCCAATGGAGGAGGCGAAGGAAAGAAATGTCGGTATGGGAATGAGAAGGGGAATTAAACTTGTTGGCACCTGCGATCTCCAGCAGGCCTTGGTGGACAGAGTGGAACAGGTAGATATTTGCAACAACGTGGTAGCTTATCATATCATATCATATCATATATATACAGCGCGGAAACAGGCCTTTTCGGCCCACCAAGTCCGTGCCGCCCAGCGATCCCCGCACATTAACACTATCCTACACCCACTAGGGACAATTTTTACATTTACCCAGCCAATTAACCTACATACCTGTACGTCTTTGGAGTGTGGGAGGAAACCGAAGATCTCGGAGAAAACCCACGCAGGTCACGGGGAGAACGTACAAACTCCGTACAGACGGCGCCCGTAGTCAGGATCGAACCTGAGTCTCCGGCGCTGCATTCGCTGTAAAGCAGCAACTCTACCGCTGCGCTACCGTGCCCATTATGATCCCCACTAAGCAGACCATCTCTGGAATATTCACATGACCCCAATCTACATCCAGCACTGTCAACAACGTACTGCTGACATGCCATTAAATATAGAAACGTGGAAAGTAGGTGTAGGTCAGCCCTTCGAGCCAGCACCGCCATTCAATATGATCATGGCTGATCATCCAAAATCAATACCCCGTTCCTGCTTTTTCCCCGTATCCCTTGGTTCCAATGGCTGAATATAACAGCAGAGTTTAGATAAGCAAAAATGACTTTACTTAACGTAGTGTGAGAAAATAACTGCAGATGCTGGTATATATCGAAGGTATTTATTTCACAAAATGCTGGAGTAACTCAGCAGGTCAGGCAGCATCTCAGGGTAGAAGGAATGGGTGACGTTTCGGGTCGAGACCCTTCTTCAGACTTAACGTAGAATTTCTTTATTGCCAATTCTAATTCAGGCTAATATTTATTCCTTGTACAACATTACTAAAGCAGAACCATCATTAATAAACGGTTGTTTGGGCGATATTGCTGTGTGTTGAAGATTGGCACAAAGTGTTGGAGTAACTCAGCGGGTCAGGCAGCGTCTCTGAAGAAAAAGAATGGGTGACGTTACGGTCGTTACCCTTTTTCAAGCTGAAAGTAAAGGATGGGTGGGGGGGGGTAACTGGAGGTTGGAAAAGGATAGAACAAATCAGGCAAAAGATAACCAAGGAAGGGTGGAGCCCAAAATGGTCCATTGTTAGCTGGGGAAGACGTGATAACGTGAAAACGAGAGGGATATAGGGACGCAAACAGGGATGGAATTGGTAGGACGACTGGGGGAGGGGTGGGGGGGGGGGGGGGGGGGAATGCAGGGGTTACTTGAAATTGGAGAAATCAACTGCCCAAGAAAAATATGAGGTACTCTTCATCCAATTTGTGTTTGGCCTCACTCTGACAGTGGAGGAGGCCCAGGACAGAAAGGACAGTATGGGAATGGGAAGGGGAGATAAAATGTTTGGCAACCAGGAGATCACACAGTACCGGGTTGGTTTCCGACACTGGAATACTGCCTACACTGCCAAAGTTTATATACGTTTTAAGAATCCTGAAGTCCTGAAAACTGGTGAATGAACTGGATTATGATCAATCATTAAACAACTCCTACCTATCACAATCTAGATTTCAAAAAAGAAAAAGAGTTAAGGCTTCTCCATTTTTAGAGTGCTTTAAGAGATGAACCTATTTTAGTATATCCACTGGATGAAATGTTCAATTATTCATTGCAAAGTAGCAGGTAATTCAGATTTCTTTGATGTTTTTGTTCTGTGGAAGGGCGAATGCTTTAGGAAACCAGAGCCTTCAGAGTGTTCAGACCTAGATTCAGCACCGAAAGTCAGCTCTCTGGTCTGCAAAAGGACAAAGAAAATAAGCTCCATTATCCTGACCCTGATTCAGATTTGTATTGATTTATTATTGTCACACCTAGCGAGATACAGTGAAAAACATTGTAGACTCTCTGGTGAATCACACCATTAGTGAGCACTATACATGAATACAATCAAACCATTCATGACTCCAGCAGTTAGTGTGAACTGAGGGAGGACATACAATACAATACAATACAATACAATATATCTTTATTGTCATTGTACCCAGGGGTACAACGAGATTGGGAATGCGCCTCCCATACGATGCAATAATTTAGGTAATTTAGACAGCAGCAACCCAACGAAACGAAACAGTTGTAACAGTTTTGGACAGGGTAAAGTGCAAGTTGATCTATGCGTTGTGGCCATCCGGCTCAGCAGGACCGGTTCATAGCAGCTATGGCCCTGGGGATGAAGCTGTTCCTGAGTCTGGAGGTGCGGGCGTAGAAGGCCTTGTATCGTCTGCCCGATGGAAGGAGTTCGAACAGACTGTTGCAGGGGTGTGAAGAGTCTTTGTGGATGCTGGTGGCTTTTCTGAGGCATCGTGTGTTGTAGATGCCCTCCAAGTCTGGTAGCTGTGTTCCGATGGCGATTCCGATAGAGTGGAGAATACAGTTTTGCAGGGTAAAGAAAACTCACAGTGTTGAAATACCTGCAGCAAATGACAACCTTTTCGCCAGCCACCATTGGCTACAGTTGCAGTGTGAGTTATCGGATCTGGACTCTTGACCTGGGATGTGAATTCAAATCCCACCGTGGTCGTTGGGAATTTAAATAAATCTAGATTAGACAAACGAATGCGGCAATGGGAATCTGAAAATTACCCAGTTACTATAAAAACCTAACCACTGTTGTTCAATGGTTCAATTCACAAGATCACAAGACACAAGTTGTAGGAGTAGAATTAGGCCATTTGGCCCATCGAGTCTACTCTGCCATTCAATCATGGCTGATCTCTGCCTCCTAATCCCATATTCCTGCCTTCTCCCCATAACCCTTGACACCCGATTTAATCAAGAATTTGTCTATCTCTGCCTTAAAAATATCCACTGACTTGGCCTCCACCGCCCTCCGTGGCAATGAGTTCCTCAGATTAACTACCCTCTGACTAAAGAAATTCCTCCTCACCTTTCTAAAAGAATGCCCTTTAATTCTGAGGCTATGACCTCTGGTCCTAGACTCTCCCACCAGTGGAAACATCCTTTCCACATCCACTCTATCTATGCCTTTCATTATTCTGTAAGTTTCAATGAGGTTCCCCCTCAACCTTATAAGCTCCAGCGAGTACAGGCCCAGTGCCATCAAATGCTCATCATATGCTAACCCACTCATTCCTGGAATCATTCTTGTAAACCTCCTCTGGACCCTCTCCAGAGCCAGCACATCCTTCCTCAGAAGGTAGACACAAAAAGCTGGAGTAACTCAACGGGTCAGGCAGCATCTCTGGAGAGAAGGAATGGGTGACGTTTCGGGTGTCTGAAGAAGGGTCTCGACCCGAAACATCACCCATTCCTTCTCTCCAAAGATGCTGCCTGACCCGCTGATTTACTCCAGCTTTATGTGTCTACCTTCGATTTTAACCAGCATCTGCAGTTTTTTTCCTATACATCCTTCCACAGACGTGGGGCACAAATTTGCTCACTTTATTGTCACGTGTACTGAGCTTCATTTAAATTCCTTTTTGCATACAGTCCAGTAAAAATATTACAATTACTAGCGCAATCATAGTTAAGCATAAGAGTATGGGAATAGTACACTGAGACAGTAAGCAAGAGTCACCATGCATCTGGCATCATCTTTAATGATTCAAGACTAAAGTTGGTATAAATGTAGCGCTCTTAACTTGGCCATAAAGGCCCGTTGTCTTGGTGGTGTTGCAGGGTCGGCCTGGCCATGCAAAGTTGTTGGTGTTGTCCATTGCTGCTCCACCACCACTCCGTGCCGCTGCAGGCCGCGTCTGATCCACATGCTTGGTCTCCTGGAGTGGTATTCCAATCCAATCGAGCCCCAGGCTGCTGCAGGGCCTCCAATGGTCCACTCCGCCGATGCCCCGATCCGGACACGCCGACCCGCAAACCATCGTCCTCTCGATTCACGCAGCCACCATTCCGTCTTCGCGCCCTTGGACGCTTCCCCGCGGCTAACCGCGTAGCGTTCTTGAGGACGCGGGAGGGAAGATCCCAAACGCTCACCGGCACTGTTGTAAATGCAGCCATCTTGGATCGGCATCCTTCAGGAAGGGATTGATCCCATCCACCTTTACCTGATCTGGCCCTTACGTGATTCCAAACCTACAGCAATTTTCCTTTGAATTGGCTCAGGAACCTATTTAGTCAGGGTTAGAAATGGAGACACAAGGAGCTGTAGATGTTGAGGGTTTTGAGCAAAACACAAACTGCTGGAAGAACTCAGTGAGTTTAGTTTAGTTTAGTTTAGTTTAAAGATACAGCACCGGAACAGGCCCTTTGGCCCATTATCCTACACACTAGAGACATAGAAACATAGAAAATAAGTGCAGGAGTAGGCCATTCGGCCCTTCGAGACTGCACCGCCATTCAATATGATCATGGCTGATCATCCAGCTCAGTAACCTGTACCTGCCTTCTCTCCATACCCCCTGATCCCTTTAGCCACAAGGGCCACATCTAACTCCCTCAACTACCTTCTGTGGCAGAGAATTCCACAGACTCATCACTCTCTGTGTGAAGAAAAGTTTTCTCATCTCGGTCCTAAAAGACTTCCCCCTTATCCTTAAGCTGTGACCCCTGGTTCTGGACTTCCCCAACATCGGGAACAATCTTCCCGCATCTAGCCTCTCCAACCCCTTAAGAATTTTATATGTTTCTATAAGATCCCCCCTCAGTCTTCTAAATTCCAGCGAGTACAAGCCTAGTCTATCCAGTCTTTCTTCATATGAAAGTCCTGCCATCCCAGGGATCAATCTTGTGAATAATTTACAATTTTTACCGAAGCCAATTAACCTTCAAACCTATGTTTTTGGAGTGTAGGAGGAAACCGGAGCACCCGGGGAAAACCCACGCAGTCACGGGGAGAACGTACAAGCTCCGTACTGACAGCAGCAGTAGTCAGGATCAAACCCATGTCTCTGACACTGTAAGGCGGCAACTCTACCGCTGTGCCACTGTGCTGCCCTAGGTCAAGTAACATCTGTGGAGGAAATAAACAGGCGTTGTTTTGAGCGCTTTCTTCCCAACCATGAAACGTCGCCTGGCCATTTCCTCCACAGATGCTGCCTGACCCGCTGAGTACCTCCACGCCACCTTGTGCTTTTTACAGATTGCAGCATCTGCAGTCTCATGTGTCTCTTTCAAGCATTTATCCATTTTCTCTTTTCAAAGTTGTTATTCAATCTGCCAACTTTCCAAGTTGTCAAGAAACTGTAGGTTGAAACCTTCTTTTGTGCAGAGAGTTCCACCAGACAGCCAAAGTTGCTCCTGACTAGAATTTTTAAAAATCGTTTCATAACTGATTCAAGAGCTTAACTTAATGGTTCACGATGAATCATCCCAAGCAGAAATCAATTCCAATCTTGCTTATCATCCACACCCAGTCATAGTTGCAGGCCCATTACCCAAAAGACCAGACTATAAATTACACAAACCATTAGCTCTCAAATTCCTTGGTGCAAGAAGTGGTCTCGACTCGAAACGTCACCCATTCCCTTTCTCCAGAGATGGAGTCTGAAGAAGGGTCTCGACCCGAAACGTCACCCATTCCCTTTCTCCAGAGATGGAGTCTGAAGAAGGGTCTCGACCCGAAACGTCACCCATTCCTTTTCCCCAGAGATGCTGCCTGGCCCGCTGAGTTGCTCCGTAATTTTAAATGTTCTATCCTTCATGCAGTAACATTTTCTCTGCAATGTTTGTGCTGGAATAACACCTTTTCACTAAAATGCATTTTATGAGGATGTAGTTTATTAAGTCTTGGAACTGTTACTGCATGGAAGGTCATCACTAGGCTTCTGAGCAAACACAGGCTCACTGTACGAGCAACTCATCCACTTCCAACCTTTAGTAGTCTTCCCTTCAACGCTTTTTATCCCTTCCACTGTTAATGGATTATGAAATATTTAAAGGTTGCTCAGTTTGAGAGTTATTAAAATTAGCAATCCAGACTGACAGTAATGTGCAATGTTAAATTATCACATATCTTATGCCCAGCTTATATTTCCAGATCTGACTCTGCTTTTAATTATTTGTGTCAACTAATGAGGTGCTAAATCATATGTAATTTTGCTTTCAGCCGATCTTTTTTATTTTCTCTTTTTTATTTCATTCTTAATTAATTAGGGAAATCAAAGGAAGACACGGATTTAAAGTGTGACTTTCACCATCTCGGGAGGGCCAAAAGAAGTATTTAAACAAAGCCAATTTGCTTGCAGCAAGCTCCAACATGAAGAACAGCCAATTAATTAGACTTAAGATAGTGCTGGAGTAACTCAGCGGGTCAAGCAGCATCTCTGGAGAAAAGGAATTGGTGATATTTCGGATAGGGGCCAGAATGAAAATGGGGGGTGGGGGAGAGGAGGGGATGAACTGGGGCTGCGAAACCAGTTTGGTTCATTGGCTGGACTGCTCATCTCTGTATTAAAAAGCTGTCTCATTTCAGGGACATCCTTTAATAAGTGACATTGCATTGCAGTCTTTAAGGCAATGTTGAACTGAGATTCTGGTCTAGAAATTGTTTTGCGCCTTTGGTGTGAGAACAGTGTCCCCCTTGGACTGTTTGTAAAAGTCAAGAACTACAAGTGGAACGCGAAGAGCTGGAATAAAAAATAAAGTGCTGGAGCAAGTCAACGAATCAGGCAGCATCTGAGGAGGGAATGGAGAAACGACATTTCGGGTCGAGACCCTTCTTCATGCTGGTTGACCAGCTGTGTTCCTCCAGTGTCGAGACCCTTCTTCATGCTGGTTGACCAGCTGTGTTCCTCCAGTGTCGAGACCCTTCTTCATGCTGGTTGACCAGCTGTGTTCCTCCAGCACTTTGCTTTTTGCTGAAGATTCCAGCATCTGCAGTCTTTCACATCTCCACAACATAGAACAATAAGGCACAGCAACCGGGCTAACAATCCACAATGGCCATGCCGAACATAATGCCAAGTAAACTAATCTCCTCTGCCTGCACGTGATCCATGTCCCACCATTCCCTGCCTATCCATGTGCCTGTCAAAAAGCCTGTTAAATGCCACAATCGTATCTGCCTCCACCACTGTGTTTAGACACACTGTGTTAAACGCCAGCGTGTTTAGAGACCCGCCACTCTCTGTGTAAAAACTTGCCCCTCACATCCCCTTTACACTTTGCCCCTCTCACTTTGAAGTTATGCCCTCCAGTCTTTGACATTTCCAAAGAGCTCGAACTTTTCAATGGTGAGGGTCACAGCGTAGCATTGTTGAACTTCATTGTCAATTTGACACTGTCAGTCTTGGTGCACTTTCCTTTGCATTGCAAGTTCTTGCAGTTGGCAGCATGTTAACCCATAAGTGCAATCTTTGCAGCAGTTCCTCAAAGAACATTCCATATTATTACAAAAAAATCATTCTTCCGGCAGTGTGAGCGTATTGCCATTGAATTGATGGTTGCTGTGATGAAGGGGAAGTTTGGAAAGTGGTTCTGGAGGGCTTGAAATGACTTGGATAATCTGGAGAAAACCGCGCCTCAAAAAGGCATTCACATTGTACAAAGGAGCAAGGAGTGGCTCCACAGGCAATAATGACCAGGCACGTCTGATCTTTTATTTGAGGTTGTGTGGGAGTCAATGGAGACGAGGAATACAATTTGTAAAGGATGATAGACACAAAGTGCTGGAGTAACTCAGTGGGTAAGGCAGCATCTCCGGAGAAAATGGACAAGGTGACATTTCGGGTCAGGTACCCGCTTCAGTGTGAAGGAGGGTCCCAACCCGAAACGACACCTATCTATTTTCTCTAGAGATATTGTCTGACCCACTGAGTTACTCCAGAATTTTGTGTCTATCTTTGGTTTTCACCAGCATCTGCAGTTTCTTTCGAATATAATTTGGAAATTGTCCCATTAAAGTAGTACAATTTCAGACGAAACAATGGAAATGAAACCTACCTCTGCTGTGTGTTTTTTTCCCGTTCAGACTGGTGCAGTTTAAAATCTCACAGTGGACAAATGTGCGGTACAGACCCCATCGTTTTGGGGGGGTCAATTTTAATTCAGTTTATCATATCATATCATATATCTACAGCCGGAAACAGGCCTTTTCGGCCCTCCAAGTCCGTGCCGCCCAGTGATCCCCGTACATTAACACTATCCTACACCCACTAGGGACAATTTTTACATTTACCCAGCCAATTAACCTACATACCTGTACGTCTTTGGAGACCCGATCTCTACATCTAATGGTGTCCCGATGCGCCAAGAATGCGCAGAAACATGCGCAAGGTTGCTGCATTGGTGCTTCAGCTGATCTTCAATATGACAACACTTTTCTGGAGTTTTCACAACAGATTTTAGCCCACCTCTGTTGCCCTGGCTGAGGTAAGTGATCTCGTGAAACTGTTTCAAAACTGTTCTCCCTGGAGAACCGAAACTCGATCCAAATACATAAATGCACCATCCAGACTGGAGCAATTTCCTCTTGCCTCTGCCCCACTGTCTAGTAACGACATGGCTGAAACAATCAGGTTCACAAGTGATAGGAGCAGAATTAGGCCATTCGGCCCATCAAGTCTGCTCCGCCATTCAATCATGGCTGATCTATCTCTCTCTCTCCTACCGCCATTCTCCTGCCTTCTCCCCATAACCCCTGACACCCATACTAATCAAGAATCTATCTATCTCTGCCTTGAAAATATCCATTGACTTGGCCTCCACAGCCTTCTGCGGCAATGAATTCCACAGATTCACCACCCTCTGACTAAAGGTGTTCCTCCTCCCCATCTCTTTCTGAAAGAAACGTCCTTTAATTTTGAGGCTACGACCTCTGGTCCTAGACTCCCACTAGTGGAAACATACTTTCCACATCCACTCTATCCAGGCCCTTCACTATTGAGTATGTTTCATATTTTGTTTGGGTAGATTACACTCCAACGGTATGAACATTGACTTCTCTAACTTCAAATAGCCCTTGTTTTCTCTCCCTCACCATCCCCTCCCCCTTCCCAGTTCTCCCACCAGTCTTACTGTCTCCGATTACATTCTATCTCTGTCCCGCCCACTCCCCCTGACATCAGTCTGAAGAAGGATCTCGACCCCAAACGTCACCCATTACCTCTCTCCAGAGATGCTGCCTGTCCCGCAGAGTTACTCCAGCATTTTGTGTCTACCTTAAGTTTAGGTTAGTTTGGGGATACAGTGGAGAAACCGGCCCTTCGGTCCACCGAGTCCGTGCCGTCCAGCAATTCCCGCACACTAACCCTGTCCTACACACACTAGGGACAATTTACACTTATACCAAGCCAATTAACCTACATACCTGTACGTCTTTGGAGTGTGGGAGGAAACCGAAGATCCAGGAAAAAACCCACGTGGTCACGGGGAGAACGTACAAACTCCGTACAGACGGCGCCCGTAGTCGGGATCGAGACCGGTTCTCCAGTGCTGCAGGTGCTGTAAGGCAGAAACTCCAGGGGAGGGTGAGGGGAGCGGGAGGGGATGGGAGGGAGGGGGAGAAGGGGGGAGGGGGGGGAGGGGGGGAGGGGGAAGGGGAGAGGGGGAGGGGGAGGGGGAGAGAGGGGAGGGTGGAGGAGAGGGTGCTGCACCAATGCAGGAGAGGTTTAGGCCCACAGGTCCACCTGGTCTAGTATTCCTCCAAACCTTTCCTATCCATGTACCCGTTTAAAAGTCCTTTAAATGCAAGTTATATTATCTTTCTTTATCACATTAATCTCTTGCAACAGATGCAATGTACTGACGGCCCAACTCGCACAGTTTCACTGTGTAAGGAGGTCTTCTAAAGGGCCTGAATTAAAAGTTTGAAAGGCGTTTTGATATTTTGAAAGTTTAGTTTGATGTAGAGATACAGGGCGGAAACAGGCATTTCAGCCCACCGAGTCCGCGCCGACCAGCGATCCCCGTACACTAACACGATCCTACATACTGGGGACAAATTACCATTTTACCCAAGCCAATGAAGCAACAAACCTGTACGTCTTTTGGAGTGTGGGAGGAAACCGGAGAAAACCTGTGCAGTCACGGGGAGAACGCACAAACTCCATACAGACAGCACCCGTAGTCAGGATCGAACACGGGTCTCTGGAGCTGTCAGGCAGCAGCTCTACCATTGTGCCACCGTGCCAACATGAAAGACTTAACTCTAAAGTGGAAGTGGTTAGATCTTTCTAAATGCACAGTGGGGAGGTGAAGAAATGGAGACACAAAAAAGTCAGAGGCAACTTTGCAGATTACTTTCAATGTTTGGATTTACATCCTTCTGCAATTTTCACTCAGACTTTGGTGTATTATTGGTGTCTGTTTAATGCTAGTGTTATGTTCCAGAACTGATGAACCTCCGATCAATACAATCCATGTATAAAATAAATTATGTGCAGCAGGAAATAATTTACTCCAATACTCACACTCACATGCACTTGCACACTCACACACATCATGGTCACAAGTTCCCACCTCACACACAACCACCAACCTCACCGTGCACCCGTCCCACATACACGCCCCACACTACTACTCCAAAGGCAGTAATTCAACACACATCAACCGGCACAAAAACACACACACGCGCACATGCACACACTCACACACACGCACACTCACACACACACATGCACACGCACACTCACACACACACGAACACGCGCACACACATACTCACATGCACACACACTCACACACACACACACATGCACACAAGCACATGCACGTACACTCATACACATGCGCACACACGCACACACTCATGCACGCGCACACACACACGCACACACGCACACACACATGCACACATGCATGCACACACACATATGCACATGCACACACGCGCACACACATACACATACGTACACGCATACACAAATACGCGCACACATGCATGTGCACACACACATTCACACAAATGCACACACAAACACACGCACACATGCAATTGCACACACATGCACATGCACACACACACGCAAACATACACACACACACACGGATGTCAATAAACAATAGACAATAGACAATAGATGCAAGAGTAGGCCATTTGGCCCTTCGAGCCAGCACTACCATTCAATGTGATCATGACTGATCATTCACAATCAGTACCCCGTTCCTGCCTTCTCCCCATACCCCCTGACTCCGCTATCCTTAAGAGTTCTATCTAGCTCTCTCTTGAATGTATTCAGAGAATTGGCCCCTGGTTCTGGACTCCCCCAACATTGGGAACATGTTTCCTGCCTCTAACGTGTCCAACCCCTTAATAATCTTATATGTTTCAATAAGATCCCCTCTCATCCTTCTAAAGGCAGTAATTCAACACACATCAACTGGCACAACCACACACACACACACACGTGCACATGCACACGCATGTCCATCTCATCGAAATCACTCACACATTGACCTAAGCTCCCCACACACAGCTCCACATGCCTTGCAGTCCTCACACACTGTCACAGTCCCCCACACACCAACGTACATCCTACATCCTCATGGATGCATGTACTCCATTGCATGGATAAAGACCCCAACACTTTCCCTTATGCAGTTGCTTTCTCTTGTATATCTCACATAAATACAGAGTCATAGAGTCATGCAGCACAGCCCAACTTGTCCATGCCGACCAACATGTAATTAATATATTAATATATTAATATATATTCATGATTTCGACGAGGGAATTGAATGCAACATATCTAAGTTTGCGGATGACACGAAGCTGGGTGGCAGTGTTAGCTGCGAGGAGGATGCTAGGAGGCTGCAGAGTGACTTGGATAGATTAGGTGAGTGGGCAAATGCATGGCAGATGCAATATAATGTGGATAAAAGTGAGGTTATCCACTTTGGCGGCAAGAACAGGAAAGCAGAGTATTACCTGAACGGTGGCCGATTAGGAAAAGGGGAGATGCAACGTGACCTGGGTGTCATGGTGCACCAGTCATTGAAAGCAAGCGTGCAGGTGCAGCAGGCAGTGAAGAAAGCGAATGGTATGTTAGCATTCATAGCAAGAGGATTTGAGTATAGGAGCAGGGAGGTTCTGCTGCAGTTGTACAGAGCTTGGTGAGACCGCACCTGGAGTATTGTGTACAGTTTTGGTCTCCTAATCTGAGGAAAGACATTCTAGCCTTAGAGGGAGTACAGAGAAGGTTCACCAGATTGATCCCTGGGATGGCAGGACTTTCATATGAAGAAAGACTGGATAGACTAGGCTTATACTCGCTGGAATTTAGAAGACTGAGGGGGGATATTATAGAAACATATAAAATTCTTAAGGGGTTGGAGAGGCTAATTGCGAGAAGATTGTTCCTGATGTTGGGGAAGTCCAGAACCAGGGGTCACAGCTTAAGGATAAGGGGGAAGTCTTTTAGGACCGAGATGAGAAAACATTTCTTCACACAGAGAGTGGTGAGTCTGTGGAATTCTCTGCCACAGAAGGTAGTTGAGGCCAGTTCGTGGCTATATTTAAGAGGGAGTTAGATGAGGCTCTTGTGGCTAAAGGGATCAGGGGGTATGGAGAGAAGGCAGGTACAGGTTACTGAGCTGGATGATCAGCCATGATCATATTGAATGGCGGTGCAGGCTCGAAGGGCTGAATGGCCTACTCCTGCACCTATTTTCTATGTTTCTATGTTTAACATGTTCCATCTATGCAAGTCCAATCTGCCCGCGTTCTTCAAGCTAACATTCCATCCTGCTTTGGTACAAGTGAGGAACCTGATGGCTGTTGCAAGGAGCTGCCTCGGAAGCTTGAACTACAATCAGACCAATTTTGTTTCCAGCGATGTCCTTTCTGGGACTGTTTGCTCAACTTAGACTCAGTGAGCACGTTCGATGCTGGTGCTTCGGCAAAGAGAGTTTGTTTCCTTTGATCAAATCTTTTGATGCTGAAAGCCAAGTGCAAAAAGAATGATTAAATTAACTGCGAGACAAAAACGCATGACCTGCTAGCGTATGTGCTCTGCATTATGTTTCTGAATGTGTGCGAGATGTAGATCTATAACAAAACAACACACCTTATTCTGCTGTGGAACAAAAATTACGCCTTACGAAATTTAAAAAGAACCAAGCAATTAGGTTTTGGTACAAAGTCGAGAGTTTTTAATTGTGATTTGTGAAATTCTGTCCTAACGGGATCGCTGTAACCCTCAGTAAAGCAGCTCTACTTCATTGATGAGAAGTTCATATGAAGAGACATTGCAGTTGTCAGGGCTGTTGCCAGAGACAGCTGCTGTCTGATGGACAGTTTGTTTTTTGACAGTTTGCAGGGCCATGGGAAATGTTCCATCTCCTGTTACGTTCAGAGCTTACAATGAGAAAATAGAATTAAAAAGCTTTAGGTTGTTCGCAAATTGGAAGTCATTAAAGATGCTTGGCCTTTTGAAGTATCTGTCACTGATCTCCACCCAATGGGTATTGTGCACTTTGCTGCCTCATCAAAACTCCAACACCGAATAATCCAACACTCTCCTCATAAGTATGAACACTGACAAGTGTGCATTTATACTACACTCTCGCACTTAACATTGATCCCATGATAACTAAAAGGAAACATAAAATGTAGACCTGCCATTTAGCCCCTCAAGCCTGTTCTTCTCTTCGACAAGACCCCGGTCATCTGCGACTAAATTCCAATTTCCCACCATCTCCTTTAATAATTTTGGTTTCGTTTAGAAATATAGCGCAGAAACAGGCCCTTCGGCCCACCGAGTCCGTGCTGCCCCCCCCCCCCCCTGATCCCCGCACACCATCACTATCCTACAAACGAGGGATAATTTTTACCGAAGCCAGTTAACCTCCAAATCTGTACGTCTTTAGAGTGTGGGGGGAAACCGGAGCATCCAGGGAAAAACCCATGCGGTCACGAGGAGAACGTACAAACTCTGTACAGACAGCACCCATAGTCAGGATCGAACCCAGCTCTCTGGCACTGAAAAGCAGCAACTCTACCGCTACACCACTGTGCTGCCCCATTAAAGAAAGAAACTAAAAAACAGGCAATACCCCACGGCTAACAAGCATTCCAGGAGTGCCACACTAGATTGACAGCCTAGCCTTTTGATGCTCAGAACTCTGGAGCAAGACTTGACTTGCAGACAAGAGAGCAGAATACAGATCTACAACTAAACCCTAAACAGCAGGTGTCTGTTTCATAGGAACAGCATAGAGTTAGAGAAGATTTACAACACAAAAGGAGGCCATTTGATCCATTTTGCCCATGCTTGGCAAAAGAACCATCCAGTCCAATCTCATATTCCAACATTTGATTTGTTGCCCTGCATGCTCTGGTTCATCAAGTACAGAGGAGATTTATGAGGATGTTGCCAGGACTAGAGGGTCCGAGCTATAGGGGGTTTGAGTAGGCTGGGTCTCTATTCCTCGGAACACAGGAGGATGAGGGGTGATCTTCTAAAGGTGTATAAAACCATGAGAGGAATAGATCGGGTAGATGCACAGAGCCTCTTGCCCAGAGTAGGTGGATCGATGACCAGAGGACATAGGTTCAAGGTGAAGGGAAAAAGATTTATAAGGAGTCTGAGGGGTAACATTTTCACACAGAGGGTGGTGGGTGTATGGAACAAGCTGCCAGAGGAGGGAGTTGAGGCCGAGGCTATCACAATGTTTAAGAAACAGTTGGACATGTACACGGAAAGGACAGGTTTGGAGGCATATGGACCAAACGCAGGCAGGTGGGACTAGTGTAGCTGGGGCATGTTGGCCGGTGTGGGCGAGTTGGGCTGAAGGGCCTGTTTCCACACTGTATCACTCTATGACTATGACTCCACAGTCAAGCACTTATCAAAAATGTGGTGAGGGATCTTACATCCATTGTTATGTCAGACATTGTGGCGCAGATCACACCTACTGTAGGCAAACATTTTTTGTTCCTCATCTCTCCTCAATGCCCCTTGGTTTTTGACTCCTTGGTAAAGAAAAAGATGTCCTTTCTACTGACCTCGCTCGGCACCTCGTTTTATATCCTAGATCCTTCTATGCCAAAGAAAACAATTCCGCCTCTCCAAACGTTACTCACGGTGAAATGTCCAAGCCCTATAAGGTGATGGTCCAGTCGTCAGAAGGTGTCGCATGTGAGAGTAACAGTTCGTAGGTGAAAAGGTATCACGGTTGTGATAGTCCAGGTGTGCTGCAGATTGAATTTGGATCAAACACATTGATGAGCCTGAGGGGCAGACTATGCAAAACCAGCATCGAGATGATGAACAGGACATGACAGATCAGAATCCAGTACCAGGCCAGACCAAAACCTCAGAGAAGACCACCCAAGGGACACGAGGACTATGAGATGTATCCACATGTGAAAATGATGCGATAATGATCTAACGAATGCCCTATCCTAAATGGCGTTGGAATATTCCGTTTACAATGTGATGATGCGGGTATCCTTTTAGTTTGATGTGGGAGAGATGTCATGGTAACTGACGTGGTAATTGACGACGGTAACTGGCGGGAGTCAGGGGTTACGGGGAGAAGGCAGGAGAATGGGGTTAGGAACTCAACTGTGATTGAACGGCGGAGTAGACTTGATGGGCCGAATGGCCTAATTCTGCTCCAATCACTTATGACCTTATGACCTTTTTTAACTGCATCACGTGCTACTATGAGTCAGTAAGGTCAGAGGACACATGTTGGCAGGATGTAACAAATAGAGGAGGAATAAAAACAGCAAATCGGTATTCTCGCGTCCTTTAGGTGAGTTTATTATATTCGGATAAAAGCAAGGATCTGACAGCAACATCCTTGTAAACCCTCTCTGCGCACACTCCAGTGAAATCCCATCTTTTAGATAAAGGTTTGATCAGAACTATAGACAATATGCGGCATGGTGGCGCAGCGGTAGAGTTGCTGCCTTACAGCTCCGGATACCCGGATTCAATCCTGACTGTGGGTTCCATCTGTACGGAGTTTGTACGTTCTCCCCGGGACCTGCATGGGTTTTCTCCGGGTGTTCCGGTAACCTCCCACACTCCAAAGACGTGCAGGTGAGTAGGTTAATTGGCTTGGTATAATTGTAAGTTGTCCCTAGTGTGTGATCGCTGGTCGGTGCGGATTCGGTCGGCGTAAGGGCCTATGTCCACTCTGCATCTCTAATGGCGGGCAGGAGTTTCGATCGCCCCGACGCGGGAGCTTCGATTGCCTGGATGCGGGAGCTTTGATCGCCCCGACTGCGGATGGTTCGACTGTCCCGACCGCGGGAGCTTCCATCGCCCTGACACGGGAGCTTCGATCGCCCCGACTGCGGATGGTTCGACTGTCCCGACCGCGGGAGAATATAGAGGGAAGAAGATAAGACTTTATTGCCTTCCATCACAGTGAGGAATATGGGGAATCCGCTGTGGTGGATGTTTATGTTAATCATATCATATCATATCATATATATACAGCCGGAAACAGGCCTTTTCGGCCCTCCAAGTCCGTGCCGCCCAGCGATCCCCGCACATTAACACTATCCTACACCCACTAGGGACAATTTTTTCATTTACCCAGCCAATTAACCTACATACCTGTACGTCTTTGGAGTGTGGGAGGAAACCGAAGATCTCGGAGAAAACCCACGCAGGTCACGGGGAGAACGTACAAACTCCTTACAGTGCAGCACCCGTAGTCAGGATCGAACCTGAGTCTCCGGCGCTGCATTCGCTGTAAAGCAGCAACTCTACCGCTCAACTCAACTCAAATTAACTTTGAGTTGATTAACTTTGATGTCGTTGTGTGTCTTGTTGCTTTTTGTTTAGTATGGCTGTATGGTGATTTCACTGTACCTTAATTGGTACATGTAACGATAAACTGACCTCGACCTAATGAAAAATAAACTAAATACTCAAACTTTTGCCCAACAAGCAGTAAAATGCAATTCCTACACAACCATTCTACGCCTACATTTCAAAAACCTCCTCTAGATTTCTTTATCCTCCTATTGTTCCTGTTCCGCTACCTTTAAATGTTTTGGACACATAATGTAATTCAGAATGGGATTAGGGGGGAGAGATAGCTCAGCCATGATTGAATGGCGGAGTAGATTTTTACTGTTTAGTCCTGAGACCTTCGCACTTGCCCAAGTGCATTAGTTCACATTTTTGTGGATTGAATTCCATTTGCCACACTTTCCTGACCAGCCGACCATAATATCTTTCCTGTCCACCTGATCCAAAGTTGCCCTCCTCCCTGTCAACTGCATGACTAATTTTTTGGATAATCTGCAAACTTTCATCCTTCCCATTGTTTTTTAAGCTCAAAAAGCAGGTGACAGGTACTAAAGTTGATGAAGCAAGTCTGAAGAAGGGTCTCAACCTGAAACGTTACATATCCTTGTTCTCCAGAAAAGTTGCCTGGCCCGCTGAGTTACTGCAGCACTTTGTGTCAAAAAGTAGGTGACTGTGTGCAATCCTATGTGGAGTAACTCAGCAGGTCAAGCAGCATCTGTGAAGGATGCGGAATCCAGAATTGTCTTTCCCTGCTGGGCTCAACCACAAGCTGCTCTGAAAAGCCACCTCATAGAGATTGTACAATCTCCTTCTCTTGACATCCAGTACCAATCTGATTTCCCCAGTTTACCTGCATATTGAAATCCCCATAACCACTGCAACACTGCCTTCAGTTTAGTTTAGAGATACAGCGCGGAAACAGGCCCATCGGCCCAATGAGTCCGCACCGGCCAGCGATCCCCACACATTAACACTGCCCTACACACACTTAGGGACGAGTTTACATTTATACCAAGCCAATTAACCTACAAACATGAACATCTTTGGAGTGTGGGAGGAAACCGAACATCTTGGAGAAAACCCACGCTGGTCACAGGGAGAACGTACAAACTCCGTACAGACAGCCCCCGTAGGTTAATTGGCCTCCGTGCATTACCCCTAGCATATAGGGAGTGGATGAGAAAGTGGGATAATGTAGAACGACTGTGAACGGTTGATCGATGGTCAGAGTGGACTCGGTTGGGAGAAGGGTGTCAAGTTTAATCAGAGGGGGGTGAATCTGTGGAATTCATTGCCACAGACGGCTGTGGACGCCAAATCATTGGGTATTTTTAAGGCACAGTTGACAGATTCTTGATGACTAAGGGTATCAGGGGTTATGGGGAGAAGGCAGGAGAATGGGGTTGAGAGGGAAAGATAGGTCAACTACGATTGAATGGCTCCTATAACTTATGAAGGGCCTGTTTCCATGCTGTATCTCTAAACTAACCTAAATCTACGGGATTCATCTGAAGGATGGTCAACAGTGGAAAGATAATAGCGGCAAAAACAACATCTCCAACAATGTAATCCCAGCTGTATCAATGTAATCCCAGCTGTATCTTGTACTCAAAACCTAAACCTTCCTTTTACAATCCTAGTTGCCTCACTATGGTTTCGTGACTGGTGCAGAGTGGAGGATCAGAAATATTTTTGCCTTAGATAAATCCAGATAATTTACAGCCTTAGGACATTATCAGTGGGATGTTGTTTTGTTTTGCTCATCCATAAACACTAAACTCCAATTCCATGCATTTAAATTCTAAAATTCAGTTTCATCGAATTCAAAACAACTGAATTATGAAATCAGTGGGGAGGAGTTCCATTTGTTCAACATCTCTCTACATCACTGTCTGTATCTCTCGTTTCCCTTTCCTCTGACTTTCAGTCTGAAGAAAGGTCTCGACCCGAAATTTCTCCTATTCCTTTCCTCCAGCGATGCTGCCTGACCCGCTGAGATACTCCAGCTTTTTGTGTCCATCTTGAATTTTGAAATCTGGCAGTTTATATGTATTTAGGCTCTGTGATGAAAGGCAGACTTCTTTTCTTCCTTATCTGTAATTCTTAACATGTCCACGTTTTTTTAACAGGCTGGGCAGCATGATTAAGTCATTATGTGCGGGTGAAGTGAGATTGTTCCTATTATTTCCCATTAATCTGTTGTGATGTGGCGTTTCCAACAATGTGCAACTCACATACTTAGCTAGTGCTGGGTTATTGTATAAGACGTTTTTGTAAAAGGGTTAATTCACTAAGCCATGGCTGTCTACTACTCCATTTGCGTCAAAAGATTCTCAAAACAAAGGGCTTTGAGAATCAGTAGGAAGGAACTGCAGATGCTGGTTTACACCAAAGATAGCAACAAAATGCTGGAGCAACTCAGCGGGTCAGGCAGCATCTCTGGAGAAAACAAATAGGCGACATTTTCGGGTTGAGACCCTTCTTCAAACATGACTTCTGAAGTAGACTTCCGACCCGAAACGTCACCTTTTCCGTTTCTCCAGAGATGCTGCCTGACCCGCTGAGTTACTCCAGCATTTTGTGTCTGCCTTGAAAATCGTTGCTGGACCCCATCCTTGTGATGGATGTATCAGGAAAAAGACCAACAAATTCAGCAGCTAAAAGGGGTCATTAAGAAACATTGGTAGCTCATCTTGGCAGACTTGAAAAATCAAACACAGGAAAAATGTGGTGCACGCTTAATAATCAACTAGACCAAGTGGACCCGTTGGGCCCAAACCTCTCCTGCATTGGTGCAGCACCCTCCCCTCCACTCCTCACCCCCTCCTCCTCCCCCCTCCCTCCCCCTCCCTCCTCCCCTCCCTCCCCTCTCCTCCCCTTCCCCTTCCCTCCCACCCTTCCCCTAACCCCCCCTTCCCTCCATCCCTCCACCCCCACCCTCCCTAGGAGATAGATTTAAACTTTAAAATGTGAATAACTTTAAAACTATTACACCGATTTCAATGAAACTTCTTCCATTAGCACCAAAGGGACGACGGTGAGTAAGTTGGGCCTAAAATTGTCGCGCTATCGTGTACCGTTTTGGCTGTAGTTCAGGAACAAACAAACAAACAAACGAGTTTTAGTATATAGTTTTAGTATATGCTTCAATCAAGCTATTCTCAGCCACTATTTCTGAGCCAGTAGGGCTTATGGTTCTCCATGAGCATTTGATTATGGAGGCAACTTAAAACACTGAAAGTAGACTGCTTCAAAGGCACAGGAAACAGAACATGACTAAAACGGCAACTTTTCACAACATTTGCGGGATAATTTCTCTCAGACAAAAAAAAGCTATTATTGGAAGATAGTTATAGATGAATAATGTGCATAAAATCAATCTGAGTCATTTACAGCAAAACGGCAACTAAAGCAGTAAAGCAAAGCGTTATGAATATTGATTTCTCCAACTACAAGTAACCCTTACTTTCTTTCCCTCTCTCTCTGTCCCTCCCTCACCCTAGTTCTGCGACCAGTTTCACTGTCCTTCTGATTAAGTTTACTGATTGTATGTCTTCTTGTCACCTTGCACTCAGCGAACATTGAACCGTTCTACATTGCCTCATCATCGTCTGCGTTGACATATCGTTTTAACACCCTTCCCTGCCATCCCTCCAGCCTCCCTCTCCCATGGCTCTCAGTCTGAAGAAAGGTCTCGACCCGAAACGTCACCGATTCCTTCTCTCCATAGATGCTGCCTGTCCCGCTGAGTTACTCGAGCATTTTGTGTCTGTCTTTGGTGTAAAAACCAGCATCTTCAGTTCCTTCCTGCAAAAAAATGCTGGAGTAACTCAACGGGTCAGGCAGCCGCTCTGGAGAAAAGGAATAGGTGACGTTTTGGGTCAGAATCCTTCTTCAGATTGGATTCCCAAAAGTTGAATTTGCAAGTTGAGTTGGCAGTATGGAAGGCAAATGCATTTATTTTGAGAGGAGTAGAATATAAAAGCAAGGATGTAATGTTGGGGCTTTATAAAACATTGGTCAGGCCACATTCGCAATATTGTGAGCAGTGTTGGGTCCCATATCTGAGAAAGGATGTGCTGGAGTTGGAGAGGGTCCAGAGGATGTTTACGAGAATGATCCTAGGGATGGTACGGTAGCGCAGCGGTAGAGTTGCTGCTTTACAGCGAATGCAGCGCCGGAGACTCAGGTTCGATCCTGACTACGGGTGCTGCACTGTAAGGAGTTTGTACGTTCTCCCCGTGACCTGCGTGGGTTTTCTCCGAGATCTTCGGTTTCCTCCCACACTCCAAAGACGTACAGGTATGTAGGTTAATTGGCTGGGTAAATGTAAAAAATTGTCCCTAGTGGGTGTAGGATAGTGTTAATGTGCGGGGATCGCTGGGCGGCACGGACTTGGTGGGCCGAAAAGGCCTGTTTCCGGCTGTATATATATGATAAAATGATAAAAAATGATTGGGTTAACGTATGAGGGGTGTTTGATGGCACTGGGCATGTACTCACTAGAGTTTAGAAGGATGACAGACGATATCATTGAAACCTACTGAATAATGAAAGGCCTGGATAGAGTGGATGTGGAGAGGATGGTTCCAGTAATGGGAGAGTCTTGGACCAGGGGCTAAATGTTCGCAATCTGCACATTGCTACCAAAGTAGGAGAAATTCAGTCTCTTGACTTTTCTGTTTTAAGTCATTTATAAAGGCAGTACAAATTAGCAATAAAAATTGAATCCCAGGTAATTTTTGTTTTGTATTTTTTGCGTCATTTCTTCAAATCAGCACTTAATGTTTACAAGGAATGATTAACAAAGCATTCTTTCACTACATATTGGATGTGCAGGTGGTATTGATGCAGTGTGTGATATTTCAAGTTATGGTGTACGTGTGGTAATAATTCACATGATGGATGATCAGCAAGGGAAACCTATTGATTTCTCCTCTCATGCTTTCACATGGAACAATATCAAGAAGGGAGCATTTGGAATCATGATTGGATCAAGAAATTCTGATCATTACCTGTCTTTGGTGATATCACGTCCTAAATCAGTATTACCTGCCATGTACGGATGCATCTTGGAAGTAACGTTGGTCACCTTTAATGTGTGGATCACAGGTTCACTTCCAACCCGAGACATCTCAAGTGGTGACCATGGCCGAATAGCCACATTGATGCTCTGTCTGAAATTCCTGCCTGCCGCTGATTCACTTGGATAGACTGTTGGGGTCCCTGGATGGAGGTGAGGGAGGAGGGTATGGGGACAAGTGTTGCATCCCCTGTGATACTTGGGGAAGGGGGTGGCTTGGGTGGGAAGGGATGAGTGAACCAAGGGGTTGTGGTGGCAGCAGTCTCTGTGGAAAGCGGAAAGACGTGGCGATGGGAAGATGTGACCGATTATGGGGTCACGTTGAATGTGACGGAAATGTTGGAGAATGATGTGTTGGATGCGTGTGGCTTGTGTTGTGAAAGGTGAGGACCAGGGGAACGTTATCCTTGTTCCCTCTGTGAGGAGGGGCAGTGGGAGCAGAACTATGGGATGCAGAGGAGAGGCGGGTGAGGGATCCATCTATGACAAAGTCCAGGAACCATCCGGAGATCCCAACAACCCTTCCAGGTGAGGTAGTGGTTCATGTGCACATCCTCCAACCTCATTTACTGCATTTGGTGTCCCTGATGTGGTCTCCTTTATATCGGCGAGACCAAGTGTAGGCTAGGACACTGCTACACCAAACACATATGCTCAGTCCACCAAGGCCTGCTGGTAGGGGGGGTGGGGCAACTTTCTCACTCCAAAATAAGGGACAAAAGGTGACGTCACCTCCCCGCGCCCCACGAGACCTCAACCAGCCAGCGGCCACGTGCTCCCGCTCCAACAATGGCGGCCCCCGGGCTGGGAGGCGGGTTGCTACACAATCTCTGTTAGGTGGCGCCCAGGCCTCCGGGTCTACAGCACCCCCCGGCCTCCAGTGTCCGGGCCTACAGCGCCCCTGGGCCTACAGTGTCCAGGCCTACAGCGCCCCCGGGCCTACAGTGTCCGGGCCTACAGCGCCCCTGTGCCTACAGTGTCCGGGCCTACAGCACCCCCGGGCCTACAGTGTCTGGGCTACAGCACCCCCGGGCCTACAGTGTCCGGGCCTACAGCGCCCCCGGGCCTACAGTGTCCGGGCCTACAGCACCCCCGGGCCTACAGTGTCCGGGCCTACAGCACCCCCGGGCCTACAGTGTCCGGGCCTACAGCACCCCCGGGCCTACAGTGTCCGGGTCTACAGCACCCCCGGGTCCTACAGTGTCCAGGCCTACAGTGCCCCCGGGCCTAATATGGAACAAGGGCAGTCCCGTACGACTAACTTATAGAGTCATACAGTGAAACAGTGTGGAAACAGCCCAACTTGCCCACACTGGCCAACATGTCCCAGCTACACTAGTCCCACCTGCCCGCCTTTGGTCCATATCCCTCCAAACCTGTCCTATCCGATTACCTGTCCAACTGTTTCTTAAATGTTGGGATAGTCCCTGCCTCAACTACCTCCTCTGGCAGCTTGTTTCACACACCCACCACCCTTTGCTTGAAAAAGTTATCCCTCAGATTCCTATTAAATCTATGTCCTCTGGTCCTCGATTCACCTACTCTGCGCAAGAGACTCTGTGCATCTACCCGATCTATTCCTGTCATGATTTTTTTCCACCTCTAGAAGATCACCCTCATCCTCCTGCGCTCCAAGGAATGGAGGCCCAGCTTACTCAACCTCTCCCTATAGCTCAGACCCTCTAGTCCTGGCCATGGATTGAATGGCCTCCTTTCTGCATTGTAACAGTACTGTGATTCCAACTAATAAGGCTTCAGCACCACTGTTGGAGGTGAACTGACTGAACTGAGACAGAACTGCTTTAAAGATCACATCACCTTCCAGCAATAGTGGAGACATCAAACATAACGGTCTTCTACAAGTACGTGTTGTGTTGGGATAAACAGAAACAACAAATGTTTGTCTGGTAATAACTGAAAGTAGACTAACTCTGAGGGGTCAAGTGGTTAAATATTAAAAAATGAGTTGAAATACTTTTTAATCGTGCGAAAAGATTGTCTGCCCACACAGAATGTATATTTTGTTGTTTCACTCAGAATGACCTACTAACAATGGCAAGACTCTGAAAATGGAAGTAACTGGGGCTATTTTTAATGAGGCCACGACTGACGAAGAATTGCACTGAATAATAATACTCTAAATTAACCACAACTGTCCGATCTTCCATAAAGCATAGGATGTGATTTAAGACATCGAGTGTGACAGCTTCTCGAAGAATCACAAAGAGCTGGAGTAACTCAACGGGTCAGGCAACATCTCAGGAGAGAAGGAATGGGTGACGCTTCGGGTTGAAACGTCCCCCATTCCTTCTCTCCTGAGATGCTGCCTGACCCGCTGAGTTACTCCAGCTTTCTGTGATACCTTCGATTTGTACCAGCATCTGCAGTTATTCAGTTATTGTCCTGACAGCTTCTCATGTCTATGCAAATTAATCAAACATCAAACAGGGCATGAAGCAGTGGTGCAGCGGTAGAGTTGCTGCCTCACAGCACCAGAGACCCGGGTTCAATCCTGACTACGGGTGCTGTCTGTGCAGAGTTTGTACATTCTCCCCGTGACCTGCGTGGGTTTTCACCGGGTGCTCCGGTTTCCTCCCACATTCTAAAGACGTAAATGTTTGTAGGCTAATTGGCTTGGTAAAATTGTAAATTGTTCCTAGTGTGTAGGATAGTGTTAGTGTGCAGGGATTGCTGGTCAGCGCTGGCTTGGTGAGCGGAGGGGCCTGTTTCAGCACTGTATCTCTAAACCAAACTAAATCTAACCGTGGGTTGACTGAATTCAATAATACCTCAGACAACCTGCTTATATTTTTTTCAATAGGTTGCTTTCTGTATTGAGAATATGTTTATATCTCTGCTTGCAGTTAGGTAATTGGTGGCTACATAATATGGTTGAAGGCAACAATCTCTTAAGATCTCTTAAGGGCTTAGGAGTATGTGGAGATGTATCACTGGTTGCAAAATACCTTGTCTCAGACATGCTGCCAAAGGCACAGCATCTATGCAGTCGGAGCAATTCAATCACTAGTCAATAGTGTCTTCCTACCAATGGTAATGATCATGCCTTTGAATGTCAAGGGTAGATGGTCCAACTCTCTCTTGTGGGATAAGATCAAGGCCTGGTGTAAACGTGGTGTAAATGTAACTGGGCATTTTATAGCTGTTGCTTGAATGTTGTCCAGGATCTGCTGTATACAAGGACTGGTGGCTTCACTGGAACTGAACATTATTCAATCATCAGCAAATATCTTCCTATCTGCCCTCATGGTGGAAGGAAGGCCACTGATGAAACTGTTGCCCTGAGGACTCTTGCACGGTGGCGGCACGGTGGCGCAGCAGTAGAATTGCTACCTTAAAGCTCCAGAGACCCGGGTTCGATCCTGACTATGGGTACTGTCTGTATGGAGTTTGTACATTCTCCCCGTGACCTGCATAGGATTTCTCCAGGTGCTCCGGTTTCCTCCACACTCCAAAGACATTTAGGTTTGTAGGCTCATAGGCTTCTGTAAGTACTAAATGGTCTCTAGTGCGTTTGGCAGTTCTAGTGTATGGGGATCGCTGGTCGGCAGGGACTCGGTGGGTCGAAGGATCTTTTTTTCCTTTTTTCCATGCTGTCTCTCGAAACTAAACTAAACTAAACTTGTTGGCCAGACAGAGAGCAACAAGGGAAAGATTCATCACATGAATCTGTAATGTGATTTCTATTCACTTCTTTAAAAGTTGTGTTGGATTTATATTACAATTACAATTACAATTACAATTACAATATATCTTTATTGTCATTGTACCCAGGGGTACAACGAGATTGGGAATGCGCCTCCCATACGATGCAATAATTAAAGTAATTAACAGCAACCCAACGAAATGAAACAATTGTAACAGTTTTTAGACAGGGTAAAGTGCAAGTTGATCTATGCGTTGTGGCCATCCGGCTCAGCAGGACCGGTTCATAGCAGCTATGGCCCTGGGGATGAAGCTGTTCCTGAGTCTGGAGGTGCAGGCGTAGAAGGCCTTGTATCGTCTGCCCGATGGAAGGAGTTCGAACAGACTGTTGCAGGGGTGTGAAGAGTCTTTGTGGATGCTGGTGGCTTTTCTGAGGCATCGTGTGTTGTAGATGCCCTCCAAGTCTGGTAGCTGTGTTCCGATGGCCCTCTGAGCTCTATGGACTATCCGCTGTAGAGCTTTCCTTTCTGCCTCCGTGCAGCTGAGGTACCACACAGGGATGCCATGCGTTAGGATGCTCTCTATGGTGCAGCGGTAGAAGGTCGTCAGCAGCTGTTGGGGTAGACCAGACTTTTTCAGTGTTCTTAAGTAGAACAGTCTTTGTTGTGCCTTCTTGACCAGCGCAGCAGTGTTATTGGACCATGTTAGGTCCTCCGAAATGTGAGTGCCCAGAAACTTGAAGCTGGACACTCTCTCCACACTGTCCCCGTTGATAGAGATCGGGGCATATTCCCCGTTATGTGACCTACGGAAGTTGATGATCAGCTCCTTGGTCTTGGTGGTATTTAGGGACAGGTTGTTATCCGAGCACCAGTCCGCCAGGTTCTACACCTCCGCTCTATAGTTTGTTTCAGGCTGATAAACTTTGATCATTAAAAGATGAGGATGCAGCCATCCAATACTAAAACTAAACTGATGTTCTGCACTGGATCTGAAGGTAGAAACACAGAGAACACCTTAGATACCTCCAGACATAAAACTTCTCCAGAATACCATGCGAGCAACCTGTTGCTGGGACAAGGTAAACTCTGAGAATATCTCACCATAATTACCCATTCAATGGTCATTCTGCTTTAAAAAAAAAAATCCAGATTTAATACTTTGTTTCACAGAAAATCATTCCATCAAAATATATTTTCATTAACAATCTATGCAGACACTGTTGATGTTTTATTTAATAATTATAATCAATGCAATCTTTCAAATAACATCCTTATTTTGGTAGGGAAATAACTGCAGATGCTGGTATAAATCGAAGGTATCAAAAAATGCTGGAGTAACTCAGCGGGGCAGGTAGCTTCTCTGGAGAGAAGGAATGGGTGATGTTTCGGGTCGAGACCCTTCTTCAGACTGAAAAAGGGTCTCGACCCGAAACGTCACCTATTCCTTCTCTCCTGAGATGCTGCCTGACCCGCTGAGTTACTCCAGCATTTTGTGATACCTTCCTTGTTTTGCTTATAAAAATAAAGATAAGCTAAGTTTAGTTTAGTTTAGTTTAGTTTAGTTTAGTTTAGTTTAGTTTAGTTTAGTTTAGTTTAGTTTAGTTTAGTTTAGTTTAGTTTAGTTTAGTTTAGTTTAGTTTAGTTTAGTTTAGTTTAGTTTAGTTTAGTTTAGTTTAGTTTAGTTTAGTTTAGTTTAGTTTAGTTTAGAGATACAGCACGGAAGCAGGCCCTTCGGTCCAAAGAGTCCACACCAACCATCAATCAACCATTTACACTAATTGATGGAGAAAAACACAAATTGGTAGAGTAACTCAGCAGGTGAGGTAGCATCATGGTAGGAGTGGATAGGCAACATTTTGGGTTGGGACTCTTCTTCAGACCTTGTTTCTTGTGTTTCTTCTATATCTCCACCTCTTTGGGATGTGGGAGGAAATTGAAGCACCCGGAGGAAACTCATGCAGTCACAGGGAGATTGCTCAAAATCCACGAGGTCAGGATTGGCCCTGGATCTCAGGCGCTGTGAGGCAGTGACTCTACGAGCTGCACCGATGAGCTGCCACTTGTATTCTCATAGCCTGATGCTAAGATAAAAATAAGGTGGCTCAATGGGTCTTTATTATCACATGTACAGGCATACAGTGAAATTATTTTCTTGCATACAGTTTAGTAAAGAATTGCCATAAAGTATAAGCACAATCCCCGATTAGTACAAAGTGCATTGGCACAGTCCACTGAGACCGCACGCAAGAGTCGCCAGGGTTCGTCGCCATTCTCAAAGTCCAGTGCGGTCCGCATGCTCGGTCTCCTGGAGCAGTGCCCAATCCAGGCGAGCCCCAGGCTGCTGCAGGGCCTCCAGCCATCACCTCCGTCCGGATCGTCTGGCAAACCGTCGTGCCCCAGGGGTTCCTCCCACAGCCGACCTCGAGGACACCGAAGGTTCACTCTGTTAACAGCCCATGATGTTGCGTCGACCATCATTGGTTCCCTCCAATGTCAAGTCAAGTCAAGTCAATTTTATTTGTATAGCACATTTAAAAACAACCCACGTTGATCAAAGTGCTGTACATCTGATTAGGTACTAAGGAAAAAATGAAACATACAGTAGCACGCAAACACTACAGCACATACAAAACAGTTCACAGCGCCTCCTCAATGAGTCTCAAACGCTAGGGAGTAGAAATAGGTTTTGAGCCTGGACTTAAAGGAGTCGATGGAGGGGGCAGTTCTGATGGGGAGAGGGATGCTGTTCCACAGTCTAGGAGCTGCAACCGCAAAAGCGCGGTCACCCCTGAGCTTAATAGTGAGTAGTGAGTAGCGGGATAGTGAGTAGCCCCAAGTCGGCCGACCTGAGGGACCTGGAGTTAGAGAGGTGGGTTAGAAGATTTTTGATGTAGGGGGGGAATGTCCATTTAGGACTTTATATGTCCTCTACTGTTCTCCAATCCTCGAGGGATGAGCAGGGGCTGGCTCAGAGGCTCCCTCTACAGGCTGGTCTTTCCTTTCTGGCAGCACGGTCCGCCGGTCAAATTAAGCCAAGTGGACTTGGGTGATGTATAAACCGGGCCGTTATTACACTGCTACCTGCTTCACACTGTCCTTATATATCGGTGTGACATTTTACCATCACCTTTCCTCTCACCCTTCACTATAGCTCCACTCCCTCTGCCTGAATCTGGCCTTAGCCTTTCTTCCTTTGGGATTTAATGGCCCTATTTCTCTATTTGTGTAATCATTTTCCTCACTCCCAACTCGCAAGTAATAGGCAAAAGGTTCTCGGTAACAAAGAGCAGGTAACCCAGTTTCAAACTGGCTGACTCACTCAGGAATAGCATGGACAGATGAGCTTGAGAAACAGAAAAAGCAGCATTGTATTTAAAGTTCGTTGACAGAGAAATGCTTTACACAGTTATTACCTGTTACATTTGATGAAAAAAATAACAGAATTTGTTGTACCTCATTTTGATTGTATACACTGGAATTTAGAAGGATGAGGGGGGATCTTATTGAAACATATAAGATAATTAGGGGATTGGACACATTAGAGGCAGGAAACATGTTCCCAATGTTGGGGGAGTCCAGAACAAGGGGCCACAGTTTAAGAATAAGGGGTAGGCCATTTAGAACGGAGATGAGGAAGAACTTTTTCAGTCAGAGAGTGGTGAAGGTGTGGAATTCTCTGCCTCAGAAGGCAGTGGAGGCCAGTTCGTTGGATGCTTTCAAGAGAGAGCTGGATGGAGCTCTTAAGGATAGCGGAGTGAGGGGGTATGGGGAGAAGGCAGGAACGGGGTACTGATTGAGAATGATCAGCCATGATCGCATTGAATGGCGGTGCTGGCTCGAAGGGCTGAATGGCCTACTCCTGCGCCTATTGTCTATTGTCTATTGATGGAATGTAAGTGTAAAAATTAAGTTTATCTGCAGAAGTCTCCTTATAGAGCGCAATGAATTTCCATATTTTATTTAACATTCTGCATTGTCTCTCGCTTACAATGCCCTCCAAAAAGTTCGGGACAAAGACCCATCATTTATTTATTTGCCTCTGTACTCCACAATTTGAGATTTGTAATAGAAAAAAATCACATGTGGTTTAATAAAGGCCATTTATATACATTTTGGTTTCACCATGTAGAACTTACAGCAGTGTTTATAATTACTCCCCCCATTTCAGGGCACCATAATGTTTGGGACACAGCAATGTCATGTAAATGAAAGAAATCATGTTTAGTATTTTGTTGCATATCCTTTCCATGCAATGACTGCTTGAAGTCTGTGATTCATGGACATCACCAGTTGCTGGGTGTCTTCTCTGGTGATGCTCTGCCAAGCCTGTATTGCAGCCATTTTTAGCTTATGCTTGTTTTGGGGGCTAGTCCCCTTCAGTTTTCTCTTCAGCATATAAAAGGCATGCTCATTTGGGTTCAGATCGGGTGATTGACTTGGCCATTCAAGAATTGACCACTTTTTAACTTTGAAAAACTCCTTTGTTGCTTTAGCAGTATGTTTGGGATCATTGTCTTGCTGTAGAATGACCCGCCGGCCAATGAGTTTTGAGGCATTTGTTTGAACTTGAGCAGATAGGATGTGTCTGTACACCTCAGAATTTATTATGCTACCACCATCAGCAGTTGTATCATCAATGAAGATAAGTGAGCCAGTACCTTTAGCAGATAGACACAAAATACTGGAGTAACTCAGCGGGTCAGGCAGCATCTCTGGAGAAAAGGAATAGCTGACGTCGAAGAAGGGTCTCGACCCGAAACGTCGCCTATTCCTTTTCTCCAGAGATGCTGCCGGACCCGCTGAGTTACTCCAGCACTTTGTGTCTATTCGTTCAATAGCCGTTGGGATAAGTGATGTCAAACCTCTTGCTACAGTGCTGCCCTTGCCTTTGTTTGGTGGAGGAGTTCAGGGGATTTGGAAGTTGCTGTCAGAGTAGCTTTGGGAAGTTATTGCAGTAGTTTGTGTCAATGGCATCCACTGTAACCATGGTGCGATGATGGCAAAAAGATCTGCTTTTGTTAGACAGTGCACTGGGATCTTCATTCAGCAATTAACCCATACTTTATCCTGCCTGATAACTGTTATTCAGGGGTTAATTTTGATTATGAACAATAGGTATGAAATGGCTATATCAGAGTGGATGCCCCACCCTTTCCTTCTATCCAGAGATGCTGCCTGTCCCGCATATATCTCGTAGAGTGATACATTGAGGAAACAGGCCCTTCGGCCCAACTTGCCCACACCACCCAGCATGTCCCAGCTACACTCGTCCCACCTGCCCGAGTTGGGACCATATCCCTCCAAACTCGTCCTGTCCATGTACCTGTCTAACTGTTTTTTAAGCGTTGGGATAGTCCCAGCCTCATCTACCTCCTCTGGCAGCTTGTTCCACACACCCACCACCCTTTGTGTGAAAATGTTGCCCCTCAAGTCAAGTCAAGTTTATTTGTCACATACACATACACGATGTGCAGTGAAATGAAAGTGGCAATGCCTGCGGATTGTGCACAAAAAAGAATTACAGTTACAGTTACAGTTACAGTTAAAGTTAATAAGTTACTATAGTGTAGACAAAAATTTAGTCTCTGGAGTTATAAAAGTTGACAGTCCTGATGGCCTGTGGGAAGAAACTCCGTCTCATCCTCTCCGTTTTCACAGCGTGACAGCGGAGGCGTTTGCCTGACCGCAGATTCCTATTAAATCTTTTCCCCTTCACTTTGACCCTATGTCCTCTGGTCCTCGATTCCCCGACTCTGGGCAAGAGATTCTCTGCTTCTACGAGCTACTAAAGCATTTTGTGTCCATCTTCCAAATGTACATCTCAGATTAATAAATAGGAAAGTCAGGAAAGATGTACTGGCGGTTTGCATGACATTGTACCTGGTCACCTAGCTTCTGGTAGGGCCACCCATGGCGGTAAGGTCGAGGATGAGGGTCCAGACTACGAACGATCCAACGTACAAGACCTCAACGGCCGACCAGGCGGACAAAGTTATCTTGAACTCAACGGCTGTGAAGGCGGATGAAGGCTGCAACAGATCTATCGGCTCCAATCGTCTTGATTCCCTTGGCCATTGGCATGAGTTGACTGATTCGTGAAGGACCGTGTGCTTCTTGGAGTGCAACATCAAGTACACGTTAAACAAACACACACACACAGGCGTCTTCATTCTGACATTGGAACGTAGACCATCATCCTTGACCTCGAGGGATGGCCACGACGATGACCCGGTCAATATTACAGAGCAAAACACGAGATGAAAAATTAAAATCACATTTCCACTTGCTGCCATTTTAATCTGTTATTAAAGAGCTAACATATCAAAACAGTTTGAAAGTAAAGAGGATTTTTAAACCTGAGGTTGATAGATTTTCGTGAATGAAAGGTCTTGAGTGATGTGAGAGAAAACTTGGAGTTAGATCGCAGATCATTTCTGGTCGAAGGAACTTTGATTTGAGAGCAAAAGGAATAATTGACCAATTGTGCACGAGCGAAATCTAGAGTAGAAAACACAGCAGGGAATTAGCTGCAGAAAGCATCAGAAAGCAAATAAAGATAAAGAAAATGAACAGTCAAAGTTAATCTGTTGCAGTGAATACAAATCGATTAATGCCAGCAGGTTGCAGAAAACCTCTGTGGTGTGCATGCTTAAAATGGCTATTATGCTCCTTGTTTGTTGTCCTGCGTCTTGTGCTGACAGGATATAATCTCAAAGCTTCGCAAAGGCGGGTGCATTAAATTGATGAGGGTGTCTTCAGCCACAGCAACAAGCCGTTAGTCATGATGCAGAGAGAGAATAATTGCTTTAATCCATTGTGCCGCAAACAAACAGGGCAATGTCATACTGTGTGTGTGTGTGTGTGTGTGTGTGTGTGTGTGTGTGTGTACGTACGTGTGCAATCACCAGTGAATGAAACAACAACCAGATGTTTAAGCAGCAATGAGCAATCTGGTCTCCGAAATTTCCATTTGCAAAGGTGTATTAGTCTTCAAATAAAATGTAGAGCACTAAATCCTTTCAATTTGTGCTTGGGCTCAATGGCGAACATGTTGTATCCGCCATCTAAAATTAACGCAAGATTCATTAGAAGAGCTGGATGATTTCTTAATTACCTCATAGAACCTCAAGTGGCCACACATCCTAAAATTTGAGTGCCACTCCTCCTTCCAGTCTGCCTCTTTGGTAATGCAGTGACATTGTCTGCTTTAGTATTCATTATTCAGCCTTGCTGCAAAAATTAATAATGTATTTTTAAATACTCTGGCCACAATAATTGGGGTCATGCGGGAGGAAGTTCATCGTTCAGCACTGGAATGTGCTTAGGGAACGGACTCATTTTAACCTGCTTTCATCAGCAGGTGGACTGACTTGGATCATACTTTCCATAAACGTTTTCACAGCCTGTGTATTGGTGGATGCTGGTGTTAAGGTTTAGTGATCTTGCTCATTCATAACGAGAGAGGGGAGAGAGAGGGGGAGAGAGAGGGGGAGAGAGAGGGGGAGAGAAGAGGGGGAGAGAGAGGGGGTGAGAGAGGGGGTGAGAGAGGGGGAGAGAGAGGGGGAGAGAGAGGGGGGAGAGAGGGGGGAGGGAGAGAGAGAGGGAGAGAGGGAGGGAGGGAGGGGGAGAGAGAGAGAGAGAGAGAGAGGGAGGGAGGGAGGGAGGGAGGGAGGGAGGGAGGGAGGGAGGGAGGGAGGGAGGGAGGGAGGGAGGGAGGGAGGGAGGGAGGGAGGGAGGGAGGGAGGGAGGGAGGGAGGGAGGGAGGGGAAGAGGGGGAGAGGGGGAGAAGAATAAGAGAAAATGAAAGGGTTACGGAGATCAAAAGCAAAATCAGTGTGAGATAGAACTGTTAATGGCCAATGCTGCTTAAATCAATGGTTTAGCCTGAGAAAGCGTTTCTAATTAACTATTGGAAAATTTGACACTGTTCTCCTGAATGATATCTGACCTACATTTCAAAACCTCAGGACACTGCAGACAAGGTACCATGGTTTCCTCAATCACAGAGATTGGATATCTATTGCCCACACCTAAGACCTTGATAGGATAAAGGTAAGCTACCATCTTGTATTGCTGGATACGGAACTCCAACAATACCATTGACTTTAGACTTGAGAGATACTGTGTGGAAACAGGCCCTTTGGCCCAGGGAGTCTGCTCCAATCAGAGATCAACCCACACAGTAACGTTCTCCTACACACCAGGGACAATTTACATGCATATGACTGTACAGCTTTGGTGTGTGGGAGGAAACTGGAGCACCTGGAGAAAACCCACTCGATCACAGGTAGAATGTACAAACTCCGTACAAGCGCCCGTGGTCAGGGTCGAACCCAGGTCTCTGGCGCTGTAAGTAGCAACTCTACCGCTGCGCCACCGTGCCACCCAAGCGTGTTCCTAATGAACTATTGGAGAATATGACACCGTTTTTCGGGATGATATCTGTCCTACATTTAGGAATCTCAGGGCACTGGAGATGAGGTACCATGTTTTCCTCAATTACAGGGAATGAATATCTATTGCCCAAACCCCAAGTCCTTGACAGGGCGAGCATAAGCTACCATCTTGTATTGTTTGATAAGGAACTCCAACAATACCATAGACTTTAGACTTTAGAGATACAGCACGGAAACAGGCCCTTCGGCCCACCGAGTTCGTGCTGACTAGCGATCACCCCGTACACTTACTCCATCCTACACACTCGGGACAATTTACACTTATACCAAGCCAATTAACCTACAAACCTGTACGTCTTTGGAGAGTGGGAGGAAACCCGAGCACTCAGAGAAAACCCACGTGGTCACAGGGAGAACGTACAAACTCTGTATAGTCATTTACCTGTAGTCAGGATTGGACCCAGGTCTCTGGCTCTGTGAGGCAGCATCACTACTGATGCGTTGCTCTGCTATCACCCCCAAGCATGTTCATTAACTGTTGGACAATTTGACACCATTCTCCTGGTTGATATTCGTCCTACATCTCAGAATCTCAGAACACTGGAGACAAGGTGCCAGCCTTTGGCCCAGATCCCTCTCTGCCTGTCCCATCCACGAATGGTTCCCGATGAGTTTAAAGGGAGGGCAGGGAACCTGGTCCTGCTGAGTTTACAAGGCACACGGGAGACATGGCCTGGGTTGGTTGAAGGGAAGCACGGGAAACACGACTCTGCTGAGCTCCAAGGGTGCTTCGGGAAGAGCAGCAGGTGAGCAAGATGCGGAACCAGTGGGATTTCTCAACAACAAGATAATGGATTATCCGGCTTTTACCTCACTGTGAACTCACCTGAATTAAAGAGAAATCCAATTTGCCACACAGTGATTGTCAGACTGCTTCACACAGACGGTGACAAGGCACTAACAACACCACGTTTCACACTCTGCTCAGCATTACACTCCATTAACTCCATCAATGTTACTTAATGCGACCGTGGTAGAGAGTAATGTTGAGTGGGCCATCATTGTAGACATTCCTCCCAATCCGTGGCAATTAAAATGACCACGAGAGTTTCTGATGTTGGTAAGTGGTCAGGAAATAGAAAGTGTTATTTTCCCTACAATAATTGCAATATCCTCTGTTGTGCTGCCCTCCCAGACCAACACCAACAAAGGTGGGAGCTGTTTGATTCTCAGAGTTGTAAACATTTGTCAAGACAAAGAGGAATGCAGGAAGGGAATGGCCCATGTGCACCAATGGTCAGCGAATCACCGGCCACAGCCGAGCCCAGCTTTCTCCAGTTAATCGCAATGGCGGCATGGTGGTGCAGTGGCAGAGTTGCTACCTCACAGCGCCAGAGACCCAGGTTCAATACTGACTATGGGTGCTGTCTGTGCTGACGTGAGCTTTCTCTGAATGCTTCGGTTTCCTCCCACACTCCAAAGACTTGCGGGGTTTGTAGGTTAATTGGCGTTGGTAAAATTGTAAATGGTCCCTGGTGCGTAGGATAGTGTCAATGCATGGGGTGATCACTGGTCAGCGCAGACCCGATGGGCCGAAGGGCCTGTTTCAGCATTGTATCTCTAAAATCTAAAGTCTAATGTCTTCCCAGAGCACTCGATGGGCCGAAGGGCCTGTTTCAGCATTGTACCTGTAAAATCTGAAGTCTAATGTCTTCCCAGAGCATAGTGGCAAGAAATACACACAAAATGGGTCTACCCAACATTTGTATAAATGCACCATGATATCCCAACTCTTCAATGCCCCCTGCAATGAAGGCAAGTATGCTATATGTGCTTCCACCTCCAGTTGTGTCTGTGTTGCCACTTCAGAGAACCATATACCCGTTCCCTTAGGCCTCTCTGCTCTACAACACTCCCTAGGACCCTGGCGTTCACTGTGGCATGTGCTTCCCTCGTTAAACTTACCAACATGCTTCACTTCACGGAGTTAAATTCCATTTGCCATTCCCTTTTCCCACTTTCCTGCAGTCCAATACATTACAGGGTGTTATTAGAGACAAGGGCTTTTGCAAGCTTCAGCGTGGTAGCATTGATTTTGCACAATAACAAGGTTGCTGATCAGTCTGTAAAGGTCGGGAAGTTGGAGAGAGGACCACCGTTGGCTGAAAGTGAGTGGCAATTACAGTGTAATAAGTCAGTTAGAAGAGAATACGTGGATTGGTTGATCATTTAAGTGAGAAGTCTGGTAAATTGGACAATCAGGCAATTTAATTGGTGATATAAGCAAGACTTGCAAAAGGGTGCAGCCCAGTGAGGGAAGTGCGAGTCTTTGGCTGCGAGTCTTTGGCTGCGAGTCTTTGGCTGCGAGTCTTTGGCTGCGAGTCTTTGGCTGCGAGTCTTTGGCTGCGAGTCTTTGGCTGCGAGTCTTTGGTGAGGAGGCTACAATTGTTTTAAGCCTGAACTGTTTATAGACACAAAGTAATGGCGGAAAAGTTGGTGCAGTGTGTTTCCTGCAGGATGTGGGAAGATAGGGACGTCGCTGGAGCTTCTGGGAGCTACACCTGCAAGAACTGTGTCCAGGTGCAGCTCCTGAAGGGACGTGTGGTGGAGTTGGAGAGGCAGTTGAATGACCTCAGGGCCATCCGGGAATGCGAGAGTTTCCTCGACAGGACCTATTGTGAGGCTGTCACGCCAAGGGTCCAGGTCGAGCGAAGGTGGGAGACTGTTTCAGGGGGGAGTGGACGTGGACGAGGACTACAGGAGACCCCAGTGGCTGTGCCTATTGCAAATAGGTATACCCTCTTGGGAACTGTCGGGGCAGAAGACGTTTCCAGTCCGAGTGGCGGACCTGTTGGCAAGGATACTTGACAGGGGAGACCGAAGTCAGGAAGAGCCGTAGTGGTCGGTGACTCCATCGTCCGAGGGACGGACAGAAGATTCTGTGGCAGCAGGAGGGACTTGAGGATGGTCTGTTGCCTCCCTGGTGCCAGGGTTCAGCACATCACGGACCGGCTTCAGAAAATCCTAGTGAGGGAAGGCGATCAACCTGAAGTCGTTGTGCACGTGGGCACGAATGACGTCGGGCGGAAGAGGAAGGAGGTGCTACAGCGGGAGTTTAGAGAGTTGGGAAAAAGACTGAGAAGTAGGACGTCGAAGGTGGTTATCTCTGGACTGCTACCGGTACCTCGTGCTGGTGAGGCCAGGAGCATCTTAACAGCAGGGGGACAAACATTCTGGCAGGCATGTTTGCTAGTGTGACACCTGTGGCTTTAAACTAAGTAGTGGGGGGGAGGGGTTAACAAATTGGGAATATGAAGATGAGGTAAAAGGGAATACAGGAGATATTGCAAAAGACTCTCGGAAGAATGGGAACAGAAGTTCTAGAGGGGAAAAGAGATTAAGGGCAGGGCCATTTGTGACCGATGTGAGAGGGGAGGTAAATACAGAAGTTAAAGTGTTGTACTTAAATGCGCGTAGTATAAAAAATAAAGTGGATGAGCTTGAGGCTCAGTTAGTCATGGGCAAGTATGATGTTGTAGGGATCACTGAGACATGGCTACAAGAGGACCAGGGCTGGGAACTGAATATTCAGGGGTACACAACGTATAGAAAAGACAGACAGGTGGGCAGAGGGGGTGGGGTTGCTCCGATGGTAAGGAATGATATTCATTCCCTTGCAAGGGGTGACATAGAATCAGGAGATGTTGAATCAGTATGGATAGAAATGAGGAATCAGTAGCCTCGACATGGGGTGCAAGTTGAATCAGGAGATAAAATTGGCGTGTCACAAATGTAATGCTACGGTGGTTATGGGAGATTTCAACATGCAGGTAGACTGGGAAAATCAGGTTGGAAATGGACCCCAGGAAAGAGAGTTTGTAGAGTGCCTTCGAGATGGATTCTTAGAACAGCTTGTACTGGAGCCTACCAGTGAGAAGGCAATTCTGGATTTAGTGTTGTGTAATGATCCTGATCTGATAAGGGGACTAGAGGTAAAAGAGCCATTAGGAGGCAGTGATCACAACATGATAAGTTTTACTCTGCAAATGGAAAGGCAGAAGGGAAAATCGGACGCGTCGGTATTACAGTATAGCAAAGGGGATTACAGAGGCATGAGGCAGGAGCTGGCCAAAATTGACTGGAAGGAGGCCCTAGCAGGGAAGACGGTAGAACAGCAATGGCAGGTATTCCTGGGAATAATGCAGAGGTTGCAGGATCAATTTATCCCAAAGAGGCAGAAAGACTCTAAGGGGAGTAAAAGACACCAGTGGCTGACGAGGGAAGTCAAGGACAGCATAAAAATTAAGGAGAGGAAGTATAACATAGCAAAGAAGAGTGGGAAGACAGAGGATTGGGACTCTTTTAAAGAGCAACAAAAGTTAACTAAAAAGGCAATACGGGGAGAAAAGATGAGGTACGAGGGTAAACTAGCCAATAATATAAAGGAGGATAGCAAAAGTTTTTTAGGTACGTGAAGAGGAAAAAAATAGTCAAGGCAAATGTGGGTCCCTTGAAGACAGAAGCAGGGGAATTTATTATGGGGAACAAAGAAATGGCAGACGAGTTAAACCGTTACTTTGGATCTGTCTTCACTGAGGAGGATACACACAATCTCCCAAATGTTCTAGGGGCCGGAGAACCTAGGGTGATGGAGGAACTGAAGGAAATCCACATTAGGCAGGAAATGGTTTTGGGTAGACTGATGGGACTGAAGGCTGATAAATCCCCAGGGCCTGATGGTCTGCATCCCAGGGTACTTAAGGAGGTGGCTCTAGAAATAGTGGAAGCATTGGAGATCATTTTTCAATGTTCTATAGATTCAGGATTAGTTCCTGTGGATTGGAGGATAGCAAATGTTATCCCACTTTTTAAGAAAGGAGGGAGAGAGAAAACGGGTAATTATAGACCAGTTAGTCTGACATCAGTGGTGGGGAAGATGCTGGAGTCAATTATAAAAGACGAAATTGCTGAGCATTTGGATAGCAGTAACAGGATCATTCCGAGTCAGCATGGATTTACGAAGGGGAAATCATGCTTGACAAATCTACTGGAGTTTTTTGAGGATGTAACTAGGAAAATTGACAGGGGAGAGTCAGTGGATGTGGTGTACCTCGACTTTCAGAAAGCCTTCGACAAGGTCCCACATAGGAGATTAGTAGGCAAAATTCGAGCACATGGTATTGGGGGTAGGGTACTGACATGGATAGAAAATTGGTTGACAGACAGAAAGCAAAGAGTGGGGATAAATGGGTCCCTTTCGGAATGGCAGGCAGTGACCAGTGGGGTACCGCAAGGTTCGGTGCTGGGACCCCAGCTATTTACAATATACATTAATGACTTGGATGATGGGATTAAAAGTACCATTAGCAAATTTGCAGATGATACTAAGCTGGGGGGTAGTGTGAATTGTGAGGAAGATGCAATAAGGCTGCAGGGTGACTTAGACAGGTTGTGTGAGTGGGCGGATACATGGCAGATGCAGTTTAATGTAGATAAGTGTGAGGTTATTCACTTTGGAAGTAAGAATAGAAAGGCAGATTATTATCTGAATGGTGTCAAGTTAGGAAGAGGGGATGTTCAACAAGATCTGGGTGTCCTAGTGCATCAGTCACTGAAAGGAAGCATGCAGGTACAGCAGGCAGTGAAGAAAGCCAATGGAATGTTGGCCTTCGTAACAAGAGGAGTTGAGTATAGGAGCAAAGAGGTCCTTCTACAGTTGTACCGGGCCCTGGTGAGACCACACCTGGAGTACTGTGTGCAGTTTTGGTCTCCAAATTTGAGGAAGGATATTCTTGCTATTGAGGGCGTGCAGCGTAGGTTCGCTAGGTTGATTCCCGGAATGGCGGGACTGTCGTATGTTGAAAGGATGGAGCAATTAGGCTTGTATACACTGGAATTTAGAAGGATGAGGGGGGGATCTTATTGAAACGTATAAGATAATTAGGGGATTGGACACATTAGAGGCAGGAAACATGTTCCCAATGTTGGGGGAGTCCAGAACAAGGGGCCACAGTTTAAGAATAAGGGGTAGGCCATTTAGAACGGAGATGAGGAAGAACTTTTTCAGTCAGAGAGTGGTGAAGGTGTGGAATTCTCTGCCTCAGAAGGCAGTGGAGGCCAGTTCGTTGGATGCTTTCAAGAGAGAGCTGGATAGAGCTCTTAAGGATAGCGGAGTGAGGGGGTATGGGGAGAAGGCAGGAACGGGGTACTGATTGAGAGTGATCAGCCATGATCGCATTGAATGGCGGTGCTGGCTCGAAGGGCTGAATGGCCTACTCCTGCACCTATTGTCTATTGTCTATTGTCTATTGTCATCTCCCATTTCTGACCATTGAAAAGGGCCGATGGGAAAGGGCCTGGTGGACAGGAAGTGCTCACCTTGCTTCCTGTTGGCCCTCTCCCACCATCACAAAGGGTCAAAATCTATCCGGTGCATCTTCAGCTTTCCCTTAGAGTCATAGAGTCATTCAGCGCAAAAACAGCCTGTGGCCCAACTTGCCCACACCAGCCAATATGCCCCATCTACATCAGTCCCACCTGCGTGCGTTTGGCCCATGACCATCTAAACCTGTCCTATCCATGTACCCGCATTTGCAGTTATCTTCTTGTACTATCCATGTATCCGCCTGAATTATTCTTAACCTTTGTGATGGGGTCCAACTAAGAATGAGAAAATTACACTCAATCATAAGCTGGAAATGTTGTTCAAGAGTCAGGAGAGTCCAGAGTCGGCAGTGTTTAATTGGCACCTGGACTGGCACTGGAACAATGGTGCTTTAGAATGACCTGTGTTAGTCACAACAAAAGCATCCAAACAATGAGTGGGAAAATACACAGTGGTGCAGCGGGCAGAGCCACTAGCTCATGTTGCCAGAGGCCCAGGCTCAATCCTGACCTCGGGTGCTGTCTGCGTGGAGTTTGCATGTTCTCCCGCATGGTTTTCCTCCGGGTGCTCCGGTTTCCTCCCACATCCCAAAGACATACGGGTCTGTAGGCTAATGGCTCTGTAAGCTGCTCCTACTGTGTAGGGAATGGGTGCAAAAGTGGGATAACATAGAACAAGCGTGATCGATGGACATTGTTTAAATATAACATCTCCAAGTTTGCGGATGACACAAAGCTGGGTGGCAGTGTGAGCTGCGAGGAGGATGCTATAAGGCTGCAGGATGACTTGGATAGGTTGGGTGAGTGGGCAGATGCATGGCAGATGCAGTATAATGTGGATAAATGTGAGGTTATCCACTTTGGTGGCAAGAAGAAGGCAGATTATTATCTGAATAATAGATATAAAATGCTGGAGTAACTCAGTGGGACAGGTAGCCACTCTGGAGAGAAGGAATGGGTGACGTTTCGGGTCGAGACCCTTCTTCAGACTGATCTGAATGGTGTCAGATTAGGAAAAGGGAGGTGCCACGAGATCTGGGTGTGCTTGTACATCAGTCACTGAAAGTAAGCATGCAGGTACAGCAGGCAGTGAAGAAAGCAAAATGGCATGTTGGCCTTCACAGCGAGAGGATTTGAGTTTTGGAGCAAGGAGGTCCTACTGCAGTTGTACCGCGCCTGGAGTATTGTGTGCAGTTTTGGTCTTCTCATTTGAGGAAGGACATTCATGCTATTGAGGGAGTGCAGCGTAGGTTCACCAGGTTAATTCCCGGGATGACAGGACTGACATAAGATAAAAGAATGGGTCAACTGGGCTAGTATTCACTGGAATTTAAAAGGATGAGAGGGGATCTTATAGAAACATATGAAATTCTTAAGGGATTGGACAGGCTAGATGCAGAAAAAATGTTCCCGATGTTGGGAGAGTCCAGAACCAGGGGTCACAGTTTAAGAATAAGGGGTGGACCATTTAAGACTGAGATGAGGAAAAACTTTTTCACCCAAAGAGTTGTGAATCTGTGGAATTCTCTGCCACAGAAGGCAGTGGAGGCAAATTCACTGGATGTTTTCAAGAGAGAGTTAGATTTAGCTCTTTGGGCTAATGGAATCAAGAGATGTGGGGAAAAAGCAGGAATAGGGTACTGATTTTGGATGATCAGCCATGATCATATTGAATGGCGGTGCTGGCTCGAAGGGCCGAATGGCCTACTCCATCTATTTTCTATGTTTCTATGACAGGGCTGAAGGGCCTGTTTCCATGCTGTATCTCTAAAACTACAACCCTTGAAAACTTAGCAGCTCAGGCAGCATCCGTGGAGAGAGAAAGAGAGCAAACAACATTTCAGGGAGTTCGAATTTTTTCTCCACAGATGCTGGCTGATCTGCTGGGGTTTTATTCTGAGCATTTTCTCTTTTTTTATTTCAGAATCTGAACATCTACAGTAATTTGCTTTTAAATAATAAAAAGTATCAATAGACAATAGACAATAGGTGCAGGAGTAGGCCATTCGAACCCTTCGAGCCAGCACCACCATTCAATGTGATCATGGCTGATCATCCAAAATGCTTACTATCCAGCACAAAATGACAGTAAAAGTAAATGAAAGACAACTTTTAGGTTTGTCCAAACAATGACACGGAAAATACTTAGCATATCAGGTGGTATCAGTGGAGAGGGAAATGGAGCTAATGTTTCAGATGCAACAAACGATCTCTCGCTGGCTGATCTACTTTTTTTTAGCATTTTCTCTTTCTAATTCAGAATTCGAACATCTGCTGCATTTTGCTTTTAAATAATGAAAAACTTTCTGCAGCGCAGAAATGTTGTCAATTGGAAACAAAGCACAGCTTTTATTCACAAAATTCTGGAGTAACTCAGCGGGTCAGGCAGCATCTCAGGAGAGAAGGAATGGGCGACGCTTCGGGTCGAGACCCTTCTTCAGACTGATGTCAGGGGGGGGCGGGACAAAGGAAGGATATAGGTGGAGACAGGAAGATAGAGGGAGATCTGGGAAGGGGGAGGGGAAGAGAGGGACAGAGGAACTATCTAAAGTTGGAGAAGTCAATGTTCATACCGTTGGGCTGCAAGCTGCCCAGGCAAAATATGAGGTGCTGTTCCTCCAATTTCCGGTGGGCCTCACTATGGCACTGGAGGAGGCCCATGACAGAAAGGTCAGACTGGGAATGGGAGGGGGAGTTGAAGTGCTCGGCCACCGGGACATCAGGTTGGTTAACGCGGAGTTACTCCAGCATTTTGTGAATAAATATCTTCGATTTGTACCAGCATCTGCAGTTAATTTCTTACAAGCACAGCTTTTAGGCCAGTCCAAGTTTAAAACCAAAATGCTGGGAAGAGCCACCCTGTGGAATGTGTGTTGGGTCACTTGCTCACGTCTGCCACAATTCACTCGGTTGCGTGTTGGCGCCCACAATGAGGTTGGGGGGGAGACTGGGTGAGGGTTTCACGTTCCCTCACTCACTAAGCTCAGGGGAGGGCTGATGCCTGGAATGCCGCAGTGATGAATATGTTGGCTGGTGACGTATCACGAAACAGATCTTGTCAGATCCGTCTGAGGCATTGCGATGGTCACACCCAACTATTACGCAGACTGCCGATCACAGAGCTCCTTAAAAATATCTACTTAATTCACTGCCATAACTATATACCCTCCCCATTTTCCCTTTGCTACATCTCCTCATTGGCAATGGATCCATTAGTTCAGCTTTCAATACCATAGTCCCTACCAGACTTGCTGAGAAGCTGCTGGAACTGGGGCTTAACACTCCCCTGGGTCCTGGACTTTCTCACTGCCAGGCCCCAAGTGGTCAGGATGGGGGAACACACATCTAGCCCCCTCACCCTGAAGACAGGATCCCCCCAGGGTTGCGTCCTTAGCCCCCTACTGTACTCCCTGTACACACATGACTGTGTGGCCAGGTTCAGCTCAAACTCCATCATCAAGTTTGCTGACGACACTGTGGTGGTGGGCCGGATCTCCGACAACGATGAGAAGGCCTACCGGGAGGAGGTGGCTGATCTGGCACTCTGGTGTCAGGACAATAGCCTCCTCTTGAATGTCACTAAAAAGAAAGAGCTGATTGTGGACTTCAGAAGGGCTAAACATCCAAGGACGTACACGCCACCGGAAATAAATGGGTCTACTGTGGATAGGGTGAGCAGCTTTAAATGCTTGGGAGTCCACATCAAAGAGGATCTGACGTGGGCAACGCACATTGCCACACTGGTGGGTAAGGCAAAGCAGCGCCTTTACCACCTTAGACAGCTGAGGAAATTCAGAGTGTCTCTGAGGATCCTTCAATGCTTCCACTCTGAGGCTGTAGAGAGCATCCTGTCCGGCAACATTACAGTCTGGTTTGGGAACAGCTCTGCCCAGGACAGGATGGCCCTGCAGAGAGTAGTGGGTTTGGCAGAACGCACCATGGGAACTATACTCGCCCCCCTGCAGGACCAATACATCAGGAGGTGCAGATCAAGAGCAAACAAGATCATGAGGGACCCCTACTACCCGTTTTTACAGCATTATGGCCGTTTTTACAGCATTATGGGCCCCCGGGCAAAGCAGTGTACTGGGGCCCCTACCGTTACTCTCCCCCACCCCCTTTCCCTACCAGCCCCCCCCCCCCCCCCCTGTCGTGCCGGCGAAAAGCACTTGTTGCGAAAAAAGCACTTATTGAACCTACATTTTTAAAGTAGTATTTATTTATTGTAAGTCACTTAACATACACAGATCAGCATGGGGCCCCTATGCTCGTGGGCCACCGGGCAAGTGCCCATCAGGCCCATGCGTTAAGACGGCCCTGTGCTACGGTCAGGCAAACGCCTCCGCTGTCACGCTGTGAAAACGGAGAGGATGAGACAGAGTTTCTTCCCACAGGCCATCAGGACTGTCGACTATTATAACTTCAGGGGCTAAATTTTCTTTTCTGTATTAATTTTAATTTATATGCTGTAATTGCAATTTTTTTTTGCACAATCCGCAGGCATTCGTGCATGTGTATGTGACAAATAAACTTGACTTGACTTGTAATATTAGCAGTCCCTCTCCCCATCAGTGCAACCCATATAGGTTTGCGTGGGCCCTGGATTGTGGAGACATCTGCAGGAGTAAGTTGCTGCTCCCTGCAGTTCTGAATGTTGGACCGAACCTTGCTCAAAGTTTCTGAACTAGAATCTCACTCCAATTACTCAAAGCCTGCAGCACTGACACAATGAGATCATCTCTGCTGCTGTGGAGGAATACATTAATATATTCTAGGCCAGCAGCTCTGGGGAAAACACCAGATTCATCAGTTGCTTTTGCTAAACTTTTATGGCGCAAAAGTATCAAGATTTAGAGTCATAGAGTCATACAGCGTGGAAACAGGCCCTTCGGCCTAACTTGCCCACACCAACCAACATGTTCCATCTACACTAGTCCCACCTGCCTGTGTTTGGCCCATATCCCTCTAAATCTTTCTTATCCATGTCTAAATGTTTCTTAAACGTTGCGATAGTACTTGCCTCTACTACCACCTCCGGCAGCTCGTTCCATATACACACCACCCTTTGTGTGAAAAAGTTATCCCTCAAGTTCCTATTAAATCTTTCCTCCCCACCTTAAACTTATGACCTCTGGTTCTCGATTCCCCCACTCTGGGCAAGAGACTCTGTGCGTCTACCTGATCTATTCCTCTCATGATTTTGTACACCTGTATAAGATCACCCCTCATCCTCCTGCGCTCCAAGGAATAAAGTCCTATCCTGTTCAATCTCTCCCCCATAGCTCAGGTCCACGAGTCCTGGCAATATCCTCGTAAATCTTCTCTGTACCTTTTCCAGCTTAACATCATTCCTATAACACGGTGCCCAGAACTGAACGCAATATGCTAAACGCAGCCTCAGCAACGTCTTATACAACTGCAACATGACCTCCCAACTTCTATACTCAATACTCTGACTGAGTACCCTCTAGTCCTGGCAACAATATTCTAAATGCGGCCTCAGCATATAACTATATATAACTGCAACATGACTTCCCAGTTCTTGTTCTCTTATTTTTCCCCATTTGAACTTAGAGGCCACTGCTCACTTGCTTATGAGCATCTCTATTGGCTGTGGTGGTAGTGAGGTTAAATTATCAGACAAGTCTCTAAAGTTCAGGACTGTTTACTGTGAGCTACTTACCCAAATCTCTCCACAAGTAGCAAGAAAATTCAATGTTTCGTTTTTAAGTTTAAAGATCCAGCATGGAAACAGGCCCTTCAGCCCACCGAGTCCGTGACAACTAACGCTCACCCATTCTCATTAGTTCTATGTCTTTCCACTATCACATGCACTCCCGGCACACCAGGGATAATTTACAGAGGCCGATTGACCTCCAAACCTGCACATGGCCGATTGACCTCCAAACCTGCACATGGTCGATTGACCTCCAAACCTGGGATGTGGGAGGCACGGTAGCGCAGCGCTAGAGTTGCTGCTTTACAGCGAATGCAGCGAATGCAGCGCCGGAGACTCAGTTCGATCCTGACTACGGGTGCTGCACTGTAAGGAGTTTGTACGTTCTCCCCGTAACCTGCGTGGGTTTTCTCCGAGATCTTCGGTTTCCTCCCATACTCCAAAGACGTACAGGTATGTAGGTTAATTGGCTGGGTAAATGTAAAAATTGTCCCTAGTGGGTGTAGGATAGTGTTAATGTACGGGGATCGCTGGGCGGCACGGATTTGGAGGGCCGAAAAGGCCTGTTTCCGGCTGTATATATATGATATGATATGATATGATATGAAACCAGAGCACCCGGAGGAATCCCACACGGTCAAAGGATAAACGTGCAAACTCCACATAGATAGCACCCGAGGTCAGGATTGAACCTGGGCCACCGGAGCTGCAAGGCAGCAGCTTCATCAGCTGCTTCGCAATGACGGTAACAACATATGAATCATTTTTTTAAAGTCCCTGTCATTAATCCTGATCCTCGAAACGACTGGACTGTTGTTGTAAACTCCCACCTGGGTCACTTGTATCCTTCAGAGAAAGAAACTAGTCTGATCTGATCTGACCATGTGTGCCTCCAGCAGACCAATCATGTGCTGAACTGTCCCTGCAGTGGTTCAGTCAGCCGTTCATCACAGGAAGCACTTGGGGATGGGAATAACTGAATCCTTGCTGGTGACATCCATGCTCCACAAAAAAAATTAAAATATTAGGTACATATATTTAGATTATAGATTTAGAGATACAGCGCAGAAACAGGCCCTTCGGCCCACCGTCCGCGTTGCCCAGCGATCCCCGCACATTGACACCATCCTACACACACTAGGAACAATTTTTACATTTTACCCGGTCAATTAACCTACATACCTGTACGTCTTTGGAGTGTGGGAGGAAACCGAAGATCTCGGAGAAAACCCACGCAGGTCACGGGGAGAACGTACAAACTCCGTACAGGCGGCGCCCGTAGTCAGGATCGAACCTGAGTCTCCGGCGCTGCATTCGCTGTAAGGCAGAAACTCTACCGCTGCGCCACCGTGCTGGTGCCAATATCTGCCAATCGTCCAGACGGGAAGCTCCTGGAGAGCGCCGGGGAACCATGCAAGACCCGACCCAGTGGCCGGCCAAGGACGGGCCGCTGAAAATTGAAAACAAAGATGCCTCACTGGGTGCTGGTGTCCAACTGTCTATTTACTGTACCTCTGTAATTATATTGCTATTTTACCCCCCCCCCCCCCCCCCCCACCCCCAACTCCATATTTGATTCCTACTGAATTTACAGTTTGGAGCAGAGTTTACAGTTACAGTTTTATGTTTTTTTCAAAAGTAAAGGATCCTGCTGTCTTCTTGTGGGCCCAGAGTGCTGATTCTGGGCCTACACTTGGGTTCATGCACCTTCACCAACCCTGGCCCTTCCTGAGCGGAACTTTTCCACCCAGAGAGTTGTGAATTTGTGGAATTCTCTGCCACAGAGGGCAGTGGAGGCCAAATCACTGGATGGATTTAAGAGAGAGTCAGATTGAGCTCCGGGGGCTAGTGGAATCAAGGGATATGGGGAGAAGTTGGGCACAGGTTACTGATTGTGGATGATTAGCCATGATCACAATGAATGGCGGTGCTGGCTCGAAGGGCCGAATGGCCTTCTCCTGCACCTATTTTCTATGTTTCTATGTTCACCTCACGCTGCCTCGGCACGGCCAGCAGTATAATGAAGGAAGAGTCGCACCCCGGACACTCCCTCCTCTCCACTCTCCTATCAGGCAAAATGTATAGAAGTGTGAAATCGCACACCTCCAGATTCAGGGACAGTTTCTTCCCAGCTGTTATCAGGCAACTGAACCATCCCATCAAGAACGAGACAGCAGTCTTAAGCTACTATCTACCTCATTGGAGACCCTCAGGCTCTCTTTGATCGGACTTTACTGTACTTTATCTGCAGTAAACGTCATTCACGTTATTCCCTTTATCATGTATCTGTACACTGTGGGTGGCTAGATTGTAATCATGTATTATCTTTCCACTGATTGGTGAGCATGCAACAAAAGCTTTTCACCGTACCTCGGTACACGTAACCACAAACAAAACTGAAACTTAAATTCTGAACACCTGAACTTTTCCCTCACTTTGGCCATTGCTGATTGTGCCTCTGGGTTCCAGAATTAGCTCCTGCACCTTGCAGTGCCTTGCGTTGCATTCTCCCTCGGCGGCGCTGCCCTAGCAGCTGCGGCTTACCTGCGGTCCGTTCGTCTCTGTGTTTTGTTGTTTTTTTTGTCTTCATTGTCGATGTGATGTCGTGTTTTTGTGTTTGTGTACTATGTGTGGGTGTGGGGGGGAGGGGGGGAACTGTAAAATTGTAATATGTGTCCCTTCCGAACGGAGACCCGACCTTTGTGTTCTGGGTTGGGTCTCCGTTCCTGCTGCGGCCTAACAGCGGCCCAACTCCTGGAGCTGGCGGCCTCCAGGGCTCTGGTTCGCAGAGCCCGCGGACCGGATTCACCATCAGCGGAGCCGACCGTCCTCGGAGGCTGCGGGAGCGGCTGCGACTCGCCTTAGGCTCGGGCCGCTGGATGCCGACATCGGGAGCTCCAGCAGCGGCAGCGTGTTCGCCCGCCCCGGATCGCGGGGCTTGGGTCGGCCCACCGCGGACATTTCACCGTCCGGCGCGGGCTGAGAAAGGCCGCGGGATTTTTTTCTGCTTGACGGGGGCTTCAATGTCGGGAGCCACGACCGCCCAGACGTGCAGCAACAGCGGCAGCGACAGCGTGTTCGCCCGCCTCGGATCGCGGGGCTTGGGTCGGCCCGCTGCAGACCTTCCACCGGCCGGCGCGGCCTGGAACGTGGCAACGACACCAGCCTGACCGCGGGAGAAGACGGTAGGGGAAGGGAAAAGACATTCTGGCCTTCCATCACAGTGAGGAGGGGACTGGAGGAGACTCACTGTGATGGATGTTTCTTTTTTTGTGCGTTGGGTGGGGTTGTGTAATTTGTTTGTTTTATTGCTTTTATTATTGGACTGTGGGTGACGAAATTTCGTCCAAAAGGATGACAAATAAAGATATCTTGAATCTTGAATCTTGAATCTTGAATCTCAGTGTTAGCTCCTGCACCATGCATTCTCCCCCACACCCACTGGCCTTCACACAACTGTCTCCATTGACACTGGGGTAGCACGGTGGTGCAGCGGAGGAGTTGCTGCCTTACATCACCAGAGACCCGGGTTCAATCCAGACTATGGGTACTGTCTGAACGCACTTTGTACATTCTCCCCGTGACCTTTGTGGGTTTCCTCCGGGAAGCTCCGGTTTCCTCCCACACTCCTAAGAAATACAAGTTTGTAGGTTAATTGGCTTGGTACAATTGTAAATGATCCCTAGTGTGTGAAGGATAGTGTTAATGTGCATGGATTGCTGGTCGATGCGGACTCAATGAGCCGAAGGGCCAATTTCTCTAAACTAGACCTAACACAGAGTCTGAGAGTTGATAAGGTTGTGAGCTGGAAGTTAACATAGTGTGGTGCCTTGTGTTGCATTCATCATAACACTTTCCTCTCACCACAACTCTCAACCTCCCTCAGTACCAGATATTTACTTCAAAAAGACACAAAGTGCTTAAAGGCCCTGTCCCACTTAGGCGATTTTAAGATGACTGCCGGCGACTAGGCTGTCGCCGACAATTCGCCGGGGTGTCGCGGGCATGGTCGTGAGGAGTCTTCAAAGAATCGTAGTGGATCTCGGCGTGTCGCTGAGAAACTAACCGGTGTAAAATTTCTCGGCGACAGCTGTCTTGTCGCCAGGTACCGTTGCTTATTGCTTATATACATTATAGCCAATGTAAATAAGTTGACATCTGGAGCAGCGGATGCAATAGATGAGGTTGGAGGATGTGCAGGTGAACCTCTGTCTCACTTGGAAAGACTGTTTGGGTCCTTGGATGGAGTTGAGGGGGGAGGTAAAGGGACAGGTGTTGTCCTTGGGTGGAGTTGCAGGTGAGACAAAGGTTCACCTGCATCTCCTCCAACCTCATCTATTGCATCCGCTGCTCCAGATGTCAACTTATTTACATCGGCGAAACCAAACGCAGGCTCGGCGATCGCTTCGCTCAACACCTGCGCTCAGTCCTCCTTAACCAATCTGATCTCCCGGTAGCTGATCACTTCAACTCCCCTTCCCATTCCAAGCCTGACCTTTCTGTCATGGGGCTCCTCCAGTGCCATAGTGAGTCCCACCGGAAATTGGAGGAACAGCACCTCATATTTCGCCTGGGCAGCTTGCAGCCCAGTGGTATGAACGTTGACTTCTCCAAATTTAGATAGTTCCTCTGTCCCTCTCTTCCCCTCCCCCTTCCCAGATCTCCCACTGTCTTCCTGTCTCCACCTATATCCTTCCTTTGTCCCGCCCCCCTGACATCAGTCTGAAGAAGGGTCTCGACCCGAAACGTCACCCATTCCTTCTCTCCTGAGATGCTGCCTGACCCGCTGAGTTACTCCAGCATTTTGTGAATAAATACCTTAGATAGGAGCATTTAGTTCTCTAGATTGCAGTGAATCCTTACCCTTATAATGCAAGTGACCAACTGAGGCAGAGTTGACATCGTAAGGGGAACCCAATAAATCTGCACCACGATAGACTGTAGTTTGAACAATTTGGGTTTAATTTCTGTTCTCTGTTTATCTATAGACCTGCTGGTGGCATGAATGCAGATCCCATGTTTTTGCCCTTTGAATGAATGCTTTTGGCAAGGCTTTGAAAAATGTAGGTGAGCTGATTATTGACTCACAAAGGAATGTCAAATCTAAGCTCGCCTTGCCTCTGTGCTATTTTTTCCACGACTCTTGAGATCCATGTTATATTCGGGGTTGGCAGCAGCTAAATTTGAACCTGCATTTGACATTGTATTTTAATTCATAAGCTGGTGATATAACACCAAGCATGAGGGCAGCATCTTTCCATTTGAACTGTCAGTTCATACCCTTATTGCTACAAACTGTCTAAGATGGATTTTGCTTAAATCTAAATATTTTTCCTCAATGAACTAAAATGTGATAGCTAAAGAGTTGCAAAGAACATCAAGAATTATGGAGTGGATGGTGGCGCAGCGGCAGAGTTGCTGCCTTCCAGCACCACAGATCCTGACTACAGTGACTGTGGTTCGATCCTGACTAGGGTGCTGCCGGTACGGAGTTTGTCCGTTCTCCCCGTGACCTGCGTGGGTTTTCTCCGGGTGCTCTGGTTTCCTCCCACACTCCAAAGACGTACAGGCTTGTAGGTTAATTGGGTCTGTTAATTAGGTAAAAAATAATTGTTAACTGTGTAAAGTGTTGGGTAGCGCTAGTGGACAGGATGATCGCCGGCTCGAATTTGGTGGGCCGAAGGGCCTGTTCACATGCTGTAGCTCCAAAATAAACTCCAAATGGAAAATTAAGTTTTGGATTAAGGGACAACGAGGCTTGGCTGGCCATGTAAACAGTAAATCACAGCAGTATATTCACTGATATGTTCCTATTGCATAAAGCTGAAGGTCCTTTAGGTCTCATCTCAAATCCTATGGATTTGGTATAAGGTTTAGAAAGCCATGTAGAAATATTTAACGGGGAATGTTTGTGGCAAGTGTTGTAATCTGTAAAATCTTTCCTCGACTTCATGAGGCAAGATAGACCCAAACTGCTCAATGTGGATGTTTTACAAATGTATTGATTTTATTCAGCGTAACTTGTGTGACCAGCGGTCTCTGGAGAAATGGATTGGAGCTCGGTGAGCTCCATGATTAATGTGAGGGAATTTATGTAAGGCAGTGTAGCTTTTAGCAGTTTGACAGAACTATTGTATTACAACATAAGGTCAACAATATAACGGTGCCATTTAGCTGCATGAAGTTAGAGTAACTCAACGGGTCAGGCAGCATCTCTGGAGAAAAGGAATAGGTGACGTTTCGGGACGAGATCCTTCTTCAGACTGAGATTCAAGGGAAAAGGGAAATGAGAGATCTATTCGGTGATATAGAGAGATATAGAAGAAAGGAATGAAAGATGTGCAAAGAATAACGATGATAAAGGAAACGGCCCATTGTTAGCTGTGGTCTAGGTGAAAAAGAGTTATACAGACAATCAAACTCACCAGGATGACAGTGAAACTAGTACAATGACTAGGGTGGGAGAGGGATGAGGAGAGAGGGGATGCAAGGGTTACTTGAAGTTAGAGAAATCAATATTCATACCGCTGGAGTGTAAGCTGCCCAAGCAAAAGATGAGGCGCTGTTCCTCCAATTTGCGTTTGGCCTCACTCTGATAAATGGTCCAGTGTACGTAGACAAGAGTTGAAGGATGTCCAATCAGGAGGTTGAATTGTTCTCCTGCTTTCCTTTAAACAATAGACAATAGACAATAGACAATAGGTGCAGGAGTAGGCCATTCAGCCCTTTGAGCCAGCACCGCCATTCAATGCGATCATGGCTGATCACTCTCAATCAGTACCCCGTTCCTGCCTTCTCCCCATACCCCCTCACTCCGCTATCCTTAAGAGCTCTATCCAGCTCTCTCTTGAAAGCATCCAACGAACTGGCCTCCACTGCCTTCTGAGGCAGAGAATTCCACACCTTCATCACTCTCTGACTGAAAAAGTTCTTCCTCATCTCCGTTCTAAATGGCCTACCCCTTATTCTTAAACTGTGGCCCCTTGTTCTGGACTCCCCCAACATTGGGAACATGTTTCCTGCCTCTAATGTGTCCAATCCCCTAATTATCTTATATGTTTCAATAAGATCCCCCCTCATCCTTCTAAGTTCCAGTGTATACAAGCCCAATCGCTCCAGCCTTTCAACATACGACAGTCCCGCCATTCCGGGAATTAACCTAGTGAACCTACGCTGCACGGCCTCCATAGCAAGAATATCCTTCCTCAAATTTGGAGACCAAAACTGCACACAGTACTCCAGGTGCGGTCTCACCAGGGCCCGGTACAACTGTAGAAGGACCTCTTTGCTCCTATACTCAACTCCTCTTGTTACGAAGGCCAACATTCCATTGGCTTTCTTCACTGCCTGCTGTACCTGCATGCTTCCTTTCATTGACTGATGCACTAGGACACCCAGATCTCGTTGAACTCCCCCTCCTCCTAAACTTGACACCATTCAGATAATAATCTGCCTTTCTATTCTTACTTCCAAAGTGAATAACCTCACACTTATCTACATTAAACTGCATCTGCCATGTATCCGCCCACTCACACAACCTGTCCAAGTCACCCTGCAGCCTTATTGCATCTTCCTCACAATTCACACTACCCCCCAGCTTAGTATCATCTGCAAATTTGCTAATGGTACTTTTAATCCCTTCGTCTAAGTCATTAATGTACATCGTAAATAGCTGGGGTCCCAGCACCGAACCTTGCGGTACCCCACTAGTCACTGCCTGCCATTCCGAAAGGGACCCATTTATCCCCACTCTTTGCTTTCTTTCGGTCAACCAATTTTCTATCCATGTCAGTACCCTACCCCCAATACCATGTGCCCTAATTTTGCCCACTAATCTCCTATGTGGGACCTTGTCGAAGGCTTTCTGAAAGTCGAGGTACACCACATCCACTGACTCTCCTCTGTCAATTTTCCTATTTACATCCTCAAAAAATTCCAGTAGATTTGTCAAGCATGATTTCCCCTTCGTAAATCCATGCTGACTCGGAATGATCCCGTTACTGCTATCCAAATGCTCAGCAATTTCGTCTTTTATAATTGACTCCAGCATCTTCCCCACCACTGATGTCAGACTAACTGGTCTATAGTTACCCGTTTTCTCTCTCCCTCCTTTCTTAAAAAGTGGGATAACATTTGCTATCCTCCAATCCACAGGAACTGATCCTGAATCTATAGAACATTGAAAAATGATCTCCAATGCTTCCACTATTTCTAGAGCCACCTCCTTAAGTACCCTGGGATGCAAACCATCAGGCCCTGGGGATTTATCAGCCTTCAGTCCCATCAGTCTACCCAAAACCATTTCCTGCCTAATGTGGATTTCCTTCAGTTCCTCCATCACCCTAGGTTCTCCGGCCCCTAGAACATTTGGGAGATTGTGTGTATCTTCCTCAGTGAAGACAGATCCAAAGTAATGGTTTAACTCGTCTGCCATTTCTTTGTTCCCCATAATAAATTCCCCTGCTTCTGTCTTCAAGGGACCCACATTTGCCTTGACTATTTTTTTCCTCTTCACGTACCTAAAAAAACTTTTGCTATCCTCCTTTATATTATTGGCTAGTTTACCCTCGTACCTCATCTTTTCTCCCCGTATTGCCTTTTCAGTTAACTTTTGTTGCTCTTTAAAAGAGTCCCAATCCTCTGTCTTCCCACGCTTCTTTGCTATGTTATACTTCCTCTCCTTAATTTTTATGCTGTCCCTGACTTCCCTTGTCAGCCACAGGTGTCTCTTACTCCCCTTAGAGTCTTTCCACCTCTTTGGAATAAATTGATCCTGCAACCTCTGCATTATTCCCAGGAATACCTGCCATTGCTGTTCTACCGTCTTCCCTGCTAGGGCCTCCTTCCAGTCAATTTTGGCCAGCTCCTGCCTCATGCCTCTGTAATCCCCTTTGCTATACTGTAATACCGACACTTCCGATTTTCCCTTCTGCCTTTCCATTTGCAGAGTAAAACTTATCATGTTGTGATCACTGCCTCCTAATGGCTCTTTTACCTCTAGTCCCCTTATCAGATCAGGATCATTACACAACACTAAATCCAGAATTGCCTTCTCCCTGGTAGGCTCCAGTACAAGCTGTTCTAAGAATCCATCTCGAAGGCACTCTACAAACTCTCTTTCCTGGGGTCCATTTCCAACCTGATTTTCCCAGTCTACCTGCATGTTGAAATCTCCCATAACCACCGTAGCATTACATTTTTGACACGCCAATTTTATCTCCTGATTCAACTTGCACCCCATGTCGAGGCTACTGTTTGGGGGCCTATAGATAACTCCCATTAGTGTCTTTTTACCCTTACAATTTCTCATTTCTATCCATACTGATTCAACATCTCCTGATTCTATGTCACCCCTTGCAAGGGAATGTATATCATTCCTTACCATCAGAGCAACCCCACCCCCTCTGCCCACCTGTCTGTCTTTTCTATACGTTGTGTACCCCTGAATATTCAGTTCCCAGCCCTGGTCCTCTTGTAGCCATGTCTCAGTGATCCCTACAACATCATACTTGCCCATGACTAACTGAGCCTCAAGCTCATCCACTTTATTTTTTATACTACGCGCATTTAAGTACAACACTTTAACTTCTGTATTTACCTCCCCTCTCACATCGGTCACAATTGGCCTTGCCCTTAATTTCTTTTCCCCTCTAGAACTTCTGTTCCCATTCTTCCGAGAGTCTTCTGCAATATCTCCTGTATTCCCTTTTACCTCATCTTCATATTCACAATTTGTTAACCCCTCCCCCCCACTACTTAGTTTAAAGCCACAGGTGTCACACTAGCAAACCTGCCTGCCAGAATGTTTGTCCCCCTGCTGTTAAGATGTAACCCGTCCCTTTTGTACAAGTCACCCCTAGCCCAGAAGAGATCCCAGTGGTCCAGAAATCTAAACCCCTGCTCTCTGCACCAGCCCCTCAGCCATAAATTCATACCCTCTATCTCTCTGTTCCTGGCCTCACCAGCACGAGGTACCGGTAGCAGTCCAGAGATAACCACCTTCGACGTCCTACTTCTCAGTGTTTTTCCCAACTCTCTAAACTCCCGCTGTAGCACCTCCTTCCTCTTCCGCCCGACGTCATTCGTGCCCACATGCACAACGACTTCAGGTTGATCGCCTTCCCTCACTAGGATTTTCTGAAGCCGGTCCGTGATGTGTTGAACCCTGGCACCAGGGAGGCAACAGACCATCCTCAAGTCCCTACTGCTGCCACAGAATCTTCTGTCCGTCCCTCGGACGATGGAGTCACCGACCACTACGGCTCTTCCAGACTTCGGTCTCCCCTGTCGAGTATCCTTGCCAACAGGTCCGCCACTCGGACTGGAAACGTCTTCTGCCCCGACAGTTCCCAAGAGGGTATACCTATTTGCAATAGGCACAGCCACTGGGGTCTCCTGTAGTCCTCGTCCACTCCCCCCTGAAACAGTCTCCCACCTTCACTCGACCTGGACCCTTGGCGTGACAGCCTCACAATAGGTCCTGTCGAGGAAACTCTCGCATTCCCGGATGGCCCTGAGGTCATTCAACTGCCTTTCCAACTCCACCACACTTCCCTTCAGGAGCTGCACCTGGACACAGTTCTTGCAGGTGTAGCTCCCAGAAGCTCCAGCAACGTCCTTGTCTTCCCACATCCTGCAGGAAACACACTGCACCAACTTTTCCGCCATTACCGTGTGTCTATAACCAGTTCTGGCTTAAAACAATTGTATCCTCCTCACCTCAGCCTCCTCGCCGAAGACTCGCAGCCAAAGACTCGCACTTTTCTCACTGGGCTTTTGGCGCTCTTTTTAAACTGCCTTTTCCTCTGTAATTAGCACTTACTTTTCTTCTCAGCCAACGGGCGTCCTTGCTCTGCTCCCGGACTTTTCAAACTCTCCTCTCCATCATGAATTTTCCATTTTTATAATCTTTTGCATCAGGTTCTCGCATATCTGAAGCATGTCCTTTGAAATGGCAGTTGTACAAAATGCTCGTGAGGCTGCACTTGGAGTATTGTGTTCAGTTTTGGTCGCCCTGCTATGGGGAAGATACCATTAAACATGGAATGAGTGCAGAGAACTAAGAAGGATATTGCCAGGACTCGAGGGCCAGAGCTATGGTGAGAAATTGGGCGGGCTAGGACTTTATTTTTTGGAGCACAGGAGGCTCAGGGATAATATCATGGAGGAGTGTAAAGTCATGAGGGGAATAGTTAGGGTGAACACACGGGTTTTTTTTCCAGGGTAGTCGAATCAAAATCTTGAGGATATACGTTTAAGGTGAGAGGGGGAAAATTTACTAGGAAGCAGAGGGGCAATTTTTTACACAGAGGGTAGTGGGTGTATGGAACGAGCTTCCAGAATAAATAGTTAAGGCAGGGACAATAACTATATTTAAAAGAAGCAGGGACAGCTTTATGAACCTCTGTCTGACATCAGTGAATGTGCTGTGGTGAATTATCTTTTACATAGATAGGACAGACATTGCCACAGACGGCTGTGGAGGCCAAGTTAATAGGTATTTTTAAGGGGGAGATTGACAGCTTCTTGACTAGTAAGGGTGTCAGGGGTTATGGGGTGAAGGCAGGAGAATGGGGTTGAGAGGGAAAGATAGACCAGCCATGATTGAATGGTGGAGTAGACTTGATGGACCAAATAGCATTCTTCTCTTAGATCTTATGCACTTTTATGCAGATGAGCTTGAATGAAGCACCTTGGTTGGTATTGACAATTTGGGCTGAAGGACCTGTTTGCGTGCATTTAACTCTATGATTATAATTAATGGCCACACCTGCTGAGAACTGTGCTGGAAATAGTGAGCGTCAGCTCGTTAACACCTTCATTCCTTGCCGGGGCGCCTGCAAAATGGTTCTCCAAGACTGCAGAACGCAACTCCTGGAAGCAGCCTCGGAACTATTGGACGGCTGCATCCTCATCCTTTAACATCTGTGCTCAACAAATGATCAGCGTTTACCTGCATGATATAATTCCAACACGTCCTTAAAAGAAGTCAGCAGAACGTACATTAGAGATTCAGACCATTAGCGTAACCTTTCCCTTGTTGCCGTCTATTTGGCCAACAAATAACATTCACTTCTTTTGATTAACGTCAATGTAACTAAATTGCTCGGGAATAAAATCCTTTGCAAGTCTTCCATGGACAGCCTGCTAATCATCCTTGCAAAGCTACGGCTGTCTCTTGATTAGAACAGAGGGCTGGAGGGACTTAGCAGGTCAGGCAGCATCTATGGAGAGAATGGATAGGCATCATTTTGCATCAGGATCTTTATACAGACTGAAGAAGGGTCGCAAACCGAAACGTCACCGACCCTTTCCCTGCACGGATGCTGCCTGACCCATTGAGTTCCTCCAGCCCTTTGTCTTTTGCTCAAGATTCCAGCATCTGCCATTCCTTGTGTCTCTGTCTATTGATTGCTTGATGTTTCCATCACTTAAATCCAACTGAAGATATGAATGTACCACGAGATAACTTTCAAAGAGCTTTTGGTATCGTTTTTACACTGTGATCATTTGCTGTGTTTCTAGACATGAAGAATGACAGCCAGGATTGACGACGTCATTGATGATAGACAGAAAATGCTGGAGTAACTCAACGGGACTGGGAGCATCTCTGGAGAGAAGGAACGGTGATGTTTCGGTTCGAGACCCTTCTTCAGACCACCCATCACTTGTCCACATCATTAGTGGTCTATGGGAAAAATCTATGTCTGATCATACTGGTGAACTTGTTGCAATGGTAGCTCATATGCTTTTAAATCAGATGAATGTGGAGCCCATTAAAACATTAAACACAGCCATCAAAAGCAAAGCCCAGCCTGATGCAAGGAAAGGCATTGCAATTGGCAAGGAATTTCTTTGAGAGGCACTGGCTTTCTGTGAAGTGTGTTGATTTTATCAAGGGAAATGGACACCTCTCTGCTTTCTTCCCGCTAGCTCATATTTTAATCCACTTTGTTTCGTACTCCCTGCCTCCATACCTATAAAGCTTCTCTAATAATCTCTCAAGTGGTTATGCTGTCAAAGCCTTTACTAAACTGTTAACATCCCATGGCAATATTTCAGGAGAATTGACTCTGCAACCACTTGCAGTGTTCCAGCTAAACAGCCAGAGAGACAAGTTTTGTCTTTTGCAGGACTTGCGTTTACTACCAGTGGGACTAGGGCCAGGTTAATATTTGGCCTCTCATCGTGGATCTTCTCCAGACCGTGGCGATCGTCCTGAGGCTGGATGCCTGGAACCATGAGGCAAATGTTCAGTTGAATGCTCAGCAATTTAGAACTCAAAAGACAGAAAATGGCTGGATGCAGCAGGTTGTACGTCTTCGGAGGGAAGTTCGCCGATGCTGAGGGATTGCATCTATCTATGGCTGAGTTGATACTCTGGTAGAAAGCGGACCGGACTCAGAATCCATCTCATGCATGTCGGTGGAAACTCAGGGGGTAACATTGCTGACTACACCCTTATTGCTCATGTGTTCTCATCTTTATTTCCAAATTGAGATTTGCACCATCTTCCTCACAACTCCACTAATGCCATCCTTGAAAATTTTAGAATCACAACAATCTATGAACAAAGACACTTGCTCAGCTACATGGGTGGAAAGGGTTCCGGCCTGAAATCCCACATTCTTTTTCTCCCAAGATGCTGCCTGACCCGCTGAGTTACTCCAGCATTTGGTGTCTAACTTTAATATAGGATTGGGACTAATGATACATTTTCACTTGATTTCCTTACTGCTCTCAATATGCTCCCATTGGGCACATCAATCAAGTGGAAGATTTACTCTTCAAAGACTCTCGGGAGTATTCATCTTTAATTGCAAACCTGAAAAAAATAGCAGACTGAGGACGAAACAATTCTTAGTTGATAATTCCATGTAAAGTGTATTTTAGATTTTAGATTTAGAGATACAGCGCGGAAACAGGACCTTCGGCCCACCAAGTCCGCGCCGCCCAGCGATCCCCGCACATTAACACTATCCTACACACACTAGGGACATTTTTTACATTTACCCAGTCAATTAACCTACATACCTGTACGTCTTTGGAGTGTGGGAGGAAACCGAAGATCTCGGAGAAAACCCACGCAGGTCACGGGGCGAACGTACAAACTCCGTACAGACGGCGCCTGTAGTCAGTTTAGTTTAGTTTAGTTTAGTTTAGTTTAGATAAGCTTAGTTTAGTTTAGAGATACAGCGCACAGACAGGCCCTTCAGCCCACCGAGTCCACGCCGACCAGTGATCAACTACACACTAGTTCAATGTTATCCCACTTTTGCATCTTATTCACTCGGGGCAATTTAATGAAGCCAATGAACTTATAAACCTGCACGTCTTTGGAATGTGGGAGGAACCCGGAGAAAACCAACACAATAACAGAGAGAAGATGCAAACTCTGCACGGATGTAACACATGGTTAGGATTGAAGCCAGGCCTCTGGTGCTGTGAGGCAGCAGCTCCAACACTGTGCCATCGTGCCGCCCCTGTTTATGAGTCTACGCAACAGCCTTCACATTTCTGCCTTTTCTTTCTCCTCTTTTCTTCGCTCAGACCACTTCCCTTTTTCTTCCCCTTCTCCATTTGAGGTCTTTCTTTCTCCTGTTTAAAATGGGACTGAGCAACCGATATCTAGTCTGGTGAAAGCTAAAGCCCAGTCTGAAATTGTTCTGACCCTGGCCATTCCAAGCTCAGCCTGAGCCGATGTGCTTGCACTTTGCCCCTTATCCCGTGTAAACTGGGCCATTTGCAGAATATTATGCCTGGGCATTGACACCACATCGGGGTTGATATTGACATCCAAGCCCTGGAAATGGCCACCTTCCACTTTGCACCCCTCTGCCCCTCACCGTTCCCAAACACTCCCCACTCTTCTCAGGGACAGACGTCACTGCCTGATCGCGGCACTGAGGCAGATGGAGTCATTGCTCAAGAAACGACGGAGATCCCGGGCAATTTCCCCACTCCCTTTGTTGAGAATGATAGCCCACTGCTAGCAACAAGTCCAACTTGAAATCCACACCTGAAAATCAGCCTCCCATTGCAAGTCAAGGCCAGGAGTCTGTGTAAGATAGTCTGCACCAGCTAACATTGAGTGAAAGTGACCAGGATAGAGTACTGCATCAGCCCAGCATGCCTTGGTCTGACCCAACCTGACCCAAACACAATGATTGCACAGAATACCAGTCTGACCTTGAACCTGGCACCATGCGACATTACACTTCAGAGACACAGCACAGAAACAGGCCCTTCTGCCCACTGAGTCCTCGCCGACCGGTGATCACCCCATACATTAGCTCTATTCTACCTGCTAGGGACCATTTACAACTTTACCCAAGTCAATTAACCTACAAACCTGTACGTCTTTGTAGTGTTGGAGGAAACCGGTGCACCCCGAGAAAACCCACGCTGTCACAGAGGGAACATACAAACTCTGTACAGACAGCACTCCAGGTCAGGAACGAACCTGGGGCTCTAGCGCTGTAAGGCAGTAACTCTACCGTTGCACCTCCCCTGCAGCATGGTGCTGCCCAAGACCATTGGGTTCCATTTACTTCTCATGGAACTTTATTAACATAACTTTGTTTCATAAGTGCAGTGGTTAAGGTTATAGCCCGACTGCCTATTGCATTACTGTAGCGACCATAGAGAGTGGTCCTAGGCGTCGAACCCTCAGATTGGCCAGCAGGGTCACGTGTGGGTGCGACCGTAGGGATTGGTCCAGGGAGTGAGACCACTGATTGGACAGCGTCGTCACGTTTGGTTTTGGCGCCCAAAGCAGTCAGTTGAGAGACTCAATAGACAATAGACAATAGGTGCAGGAGTAGGCCATTCAGCCCTTCGAGCCAGCACCGTCATTCAATGCGATCATGGCTGATCACTCTCAATCAGTACCCCGTTCCTGCCTTCTCCCCATACCCCCTCACTCCGCTATCCTTAAGAGCTCTATCCAGCTCTCTCTTGAAAGCATCCAACGAACTGGCCTCCACTGCCTTCTGAGGCAGAGAATTCCACACCTTCACCACTCTCTGACTGAAAAAGTTCTTCCTCATCTCCGTTCCAAATGGCCTACCCCTTATTCTTAAACTGTGGCCCCTTGTTCTGGACTCCCCCAACATTGGAAACATGTTTCCTGCCTCTAATGTGTCCAATCCCCTAATTATCTTATATGTTTCAATAAGATCCCCCCTCATCCTTCTAAATTCCAGTGTATACAAGCCCAATCGCTCCAGCCTTTCAACATAAGACAGTCCCGCCATTCCGGGAATTAACCTAGTGAACCTACGCTGCACGCCCTCCATAGCAAGAATATCCTTCCTCAAATTTGGAGACCAAAACTGCACACAGTACTCCAGGTGCGATCTCACCAGGGCCCGGTACAACTGTAGAAGGACCTCTTTGCTCCTATACCCAACTCCTCTTGTTATGAAGGCCAACATTCCATTGGCTTTCTTCACTGCCTGCTGTACCTGCATGCTTCCTTTCATTGACTGATGCACTAGGACACCCAGATCTCGTTGAACTCCCCCTCCTCCTAACTTGACACCATTCAGATAATAATCTGCCTTTCTATTCTTACTTCCAAAGTGAATAACCTCACACTTATCTACATTAAACTGCATCTGCCATGTATCCGCCCACTCACACAACCTGTCCAAGTCACCCTGCAGCCTTATTGCATCTTCCTCACAATTCACACTACCCCCCAGCTTAGTATCATTTGCAAATTTGCTAATGGTACTTTTAATCCCTTCATCTAAGTCATTAATGTATATCGTAAATAGCTGGGGTCCCAGCACCGAACCTTGCGGTACCCCACTGGTCACTGCCTGCCATTCCGAAAGGGACCCATTTATCCCCACTCTTTGCTTTCTGTCTGTCAACCAATTTTCTATCGTTGATAGTGTTGACAGCACTCCATCGAAGTGAACAGTTAGTTTTAATGGTTGTCTGCAATCTCGTTATGTAAACCTTGTTATCGAATATTGCTGTCGCAATAAACTTCTTCAACAAAGAACGAGCCTCCAGACTCGCCATATTACATTGTTATTTTTTAAATGTATTGAACACTTTTATTATGTTGTCTACTGAGTACTGTGTTTGCACACCTGTTGTGCTGCTGCACAATCCAACTGAAGTGCTGAACGTACGACAAGATAACTTTCAAAGCGTTTTTGTTATAGGTTTTACACTATGATCATTTGCTATGTTTCTAGACATGAAGAATGACAACCTGGATTGACTAGAGTAAGAAACTAGCTGCAGATGCTGATACAAATCGAAGGTATTTATTTCACAAAATGCTGGAGTAACTCAGCAGGTCAGGCAGCATCTCAGGAGAGAAGGAATGGGTGACGTTTCGGGTCGATACCCTTCTTCAGACTGATGTCAGGGGGGCGGGACACAGGAAGGGTATAGGTGGAGACAGGAAGATAGAGGGAGAACTGGGAAGGGGGAGGGGAAGAGAGGGACAGAGGAACTATCTAAAGTTGGAGAAGTTGGTGAAGCATCTCCTGATGCAAGGATAGGCACTGGAATTTCTGTGAGAACGACTACGTTATTGCTGATAGCTGCATAATGTAAGAATTTCATTGTTCCGTTTCGGGACAGATGACAATAAAACACTCTCGACTTGACTCTTGAGTCTTGACCAAGTTGGTCGGTGTGGGTAAATGGGGCCGAAGGGCCTGATTCCACACTGTATGACTCTATGACTTTGAAACTATTGAAGCTTCGAAATATACATTCAGCAAGTATTGTCTGTTGAAGTGATATGTTCGGTTAAATGTTCTAATAGTTGGGTTCCTCATTATTGCATGTTTCAACTTTTCCAAGTATTCAAAACATTCCTCTCTTCCCCGGTATAATAATGATTTGGATATCATTCTATGCCATTTTATTTTGACAAAGAAGACAACGTCAGATGAAGAGAAACCTTTTCATGTTCTTATATCTTTGACTGAATTCCCAAATCATTATTGGCAGTAAGTATCTTAAATTATATATCATATTTGATTACAGCTGAGTATTCCAAAATATTAAAGATATCATTTAGATGATGGTAATTATAGTTAATGACAAATGTGGTCACGAGTACATTCTTGCAAATTAACTCCTTAGGTAGTAGAATCCATAACAAAAAAGGTTAACTCAGGAGCAAAGCACTCAATGTAATTATCCAACAGTTATTTATATTAATCTCGTTAGTTATTAAAACACCTGTGTTAACAAGGCTTCTTGAAATTTTCTGCCAGATTGTCATTCAAAATATTTTCAGAGGAACTGTCACATCAGCAATATTACATCTCTGTTGGGAAATGGTGTGAGCATAAATTAGCGTTCATCTAATGTGGAGCAGTTATAGAATTGTGGAGACAGAAAGAGGCCATTCAGCCCATTGTGATCTGGCTGGTGGTTTCGGAGAATTCATCAATTCATTCTACGAACACAACTATTTCATCTCAGTCCTGGTCATTTTCCTTTGCAATTATAAACCATCTTCTCTTTTGAAAGTTACTGCTTTCAGCATGCATTGCAGATCTCTGCAACCTTCTTTGTAAAATAAAATCTCATCTCGCTGTCTCTCACCCCCAATAACCTTTGCCAATGAACTTAAATTTACATCCAATTATTGTTGGCTCCCCTCCCTGTGGAAAAAAAGATTATCTTTGCCTTCCCGATCATTTCATGATCTCTAATGCAATTATTTCATGATTTCTAAATTCTGTACTTACAATGCCAAATCATGAGAGCTGTCTACTGTTATCAGCTTTTGAGAAAATTCTATTCTTTATTGCAAAAGCTCCAATTTACACTCAAATAAGGCAGGTTTTTTTCATGTTTAATAGACAAATCTTGGAGCTTTATGGAGGTAGATGTTTTCTAAATGTTATGACTGCTTTTGTTTATGTTTATATTTATATTTTTAGACACCCTTGTTGAAATAGGCCCTTCGGCCCACTGAGTCCATGCCAATCATCAATCACCCCGCACACTAGTTCAATGCATCACACACTAGAGGCAATTTGCAAGAAGCCAATTAACCTGCAAACATGCTCGTCTTTGGAATGAGGGAAGAAACCGGAGCACCCGGAGAACACCCACACAGTTACAGGAAGAACGTACAAACTCCGCACAGATGGCACCCGTAGTCAGGATCGAACCCGAGGCTCTGACTCCGTCAAGAAGCAGCTCTCCTGCGGCCCCACTGTGCTGCTTTGAATGTGCATGAGAGCCTGGACCGACCCAACAATACCTGGAGAGGCTAGATGGGGCTTCAGCAAAAAAGAAATTTATTTATGGTGCTTAGTTCCTGCTCAGGAGAGGATTTTAACTAAGATAGACACAAAATGCTGGAGTAACTCAGTGGGTCAGGCAGCATCTCTGGGGAAAAGGAATAGGTGATGCTTCGGGTTGGAACCCTTCTTCAGATTCTGCAGGATAACACCTGTACATTCCAGAGCTCTGTGCCAACCTGCGTACAGCCACACCAAGAAGGATTTTCACTGCCTGGGGAGGGGGTCTCGTTTTAGTCTCAGGTTCATCCCTGACTTCCGTTGCCTTGTCATTGGGGACTGTGCTTTCAGCTATCCGGGCCTTCAGCTGGGAAATTTCCTCAACCACTCACTCCACTTGCACACAGGCACTCAGCAGCTCAGGCACCATCAATGGAGAGAGAACGAAAGCTAATGTTTTGGATCATGCACCTACCTACAATACATAGTATAAGAAAATAATTGCAGATGCTGGTACAAATCGAAGGTATTTATCCACAAAATGCTGGAGTAACTCAGCAGGTCAGGCAGCATCTCGGGAGAGAAGGAATGGGTGACGTTTTGGGTCGAGACTGAAGAAGGGTCTCGACCCGAAACGTCACCCATTCCTTCTCTCCTGAGATGCTGCCTGACCTGCTGAGTTACTCCAGCATTTTGTGAATAAATACCTACAATACATTTTCTTTAACTTCTCGTTAAAAATTCTCCCTTTGACCAGCCATGCAGCCAAGATGGCTTCTCTTTGTGTACTGGTCCTAGAGCAGGATCTGTTACCATCTGATACAATTGCCCTAATCTTTTAAATTTCTTTTTCACATGTAAATCTGGACTCTAGTATCATTCGCTACACTCTGGTTTTTCCATTTGTATCTGGCCTGATTGTAATCCATTTATGGTATTATCTGATTTGATTGCATAGCATGCAAGCAAAAGCTTTTCACTGTACCTCTCGGTACATGTGACAATGATAAACCTAAACCTTGTCCTATCGTCTCTGCATTAATGTCTTGTTTCTCCTTGGCCTGGTCTTCTATCGTTTAGAAATTGTAATTGATGTATAATTTATCAATAATTTGTTTTCATTTGTTTAGAGATACAGTGTGGAAAGAGGCCCTTTGGCCCACCGAGTCCGTGCTGACCAGCCATCCATGTACACTAGCACTATCCTACACACTAGGGACAATTTACCAAGGCCAATAAACCTACAAAACTGTACGTCTTTGGGCTGTGGGAAGAAACTGGAGCACTCAGTGAAAACCCACACGATCACGAGAAGAAGGTACAAACATTCCGTACAGACAACACCCTTAGACAGGATTGAACCCGGGTCTCTGGCGCTGTAAGGCAGCAACTCTACCGCCATGCCACTGTGCCGCCCATTGTGTTTGTGTGAATCAAATATGCATGAAATGCTCCTGCAGGCAAAACTTTTCATTGTGCCTAAATTTCACTTTCCTTACGCATTTGACAAAAAACTCGACTTGCTTTGTCTCAGTCTCGTTGATCTGTGAAGGGTCTCGAGTCGTCTTACTGCATGAAGGCTGCTCTGGAACTGCACAAGTTCCAGAAAACCAACCAAACTTTCAGTCAGAGTGTCAGCCCGCCTACTTCCAGTTGATCTGAGGTCTGACTCCACGCCTAGATCATCACATTGCACCCATGGCACGGTGGCGCAGCGGTAGAGTTGATGCCTTACGGCGCCAGAGACCCGGGTTCGATCCTGCCAATGGGAGCTGTCTGTATGGCGTTTGTACTTTCTCCGTGTGCCATGCGTGGGTTTTCTCCGGTATCTCCGGTTTCCTCCCGCACTCCAAAGACGTGCATGTTTGTTGGTTAATTGGCCTGGTGTAAATGTATGCAGGATGGCGTTAGTGTGCGGGGCAATCACTGGTCGGCGTGGACGTGGTGGGCCGGGCGGGGTGGTTGATTCCGCGCTGTATCTCTAAACTAAACTAAAAACGAAAACTAAAACGTCGCAATTGATTTTGAACCGAACTAAATGGCCATTGCACGTTAAGCCTGCTGCTGCTGCACTTAATTAAGTGTCAGGTGGAACATTAGCTGAAGAGTTACGAACGGCTAAATATTTCATCAGGACAAGGCTGATGAAGGGGAACAGACATCTTCCCACTCGTCAGGTGTCGATTGCATTTCCACAAGGTTGGTTGCACACTCTTGAAAGGTCGCAATATAGAAGTGTGCGGCTGAAACCTTCTCAACATTGAAGCCGGGAGTCAGCCGAGCGAGATGTGAGATGAGAGAAAAATTAAATAAAAATGTTCCCTTAAAATATGACAAAAATTTACCTTGCATGCCCTCCCATTCAGATTACAAGAGTCGTGCTTCACAAGACCATAATTAACCAGCCATTAAAAGATAATTTAAACACAATGAAGGATGTATGATACCACATTAGTGGCCGCTTCCAATGTCTATATGCAAATATTAGATTTATGTCAGTGGTGGGAATATTATATTTCCAAGTGATATGCTGGCTTTAATAATTCAACAGTTGGACTAAAGGATCTTTGTAAAAGAACAGGCTCTGGTCAGCATAATGAATGAGGCATGGATAAGGCGCAGGCAGCTAATATCCCGCTGGGCCAGTGTGGGAAACCGAGGAACATACTTAACAAGGGTTTTGGGAGGGCAAAATGGGGGCATGAGATAGCTCTGACGGATATGATTAAGGAGAATCAGAAGAGATGTGATAAGTTTATTAAGGGAAATTGGAAATTTGAGAAAGAATAACGGTGGCGCAGCGGTAGAGTTGCTGCCTTACAGCGAATGCAGCGCCGGGGATCCGGGTTCGATCCTGACTGTGGGTGTCGTCTGTACGGAGTTTGTACGCTCTCCCCGTGACCTGCTTGGGTTTTCTCCAAGATCTTCGGTTTCCTCCCACACTCAAAAGACATACAGGCTTGTAGGTTAATTGGCTTGGTAAATGTTTTAAAAAATTGTTCCCAGTGGGTATAGGATGGTGTTAATGTACAGGAATCGCTGGTCGGTGCGGACCCGGTGGGCCGACAGAGCTTGTTTGCCATGTTGTACCTCTAAACTAAAACTAAAGTAAACTAAAGTGAGCTAAATACAGCCCCTCAAAGGGCTCATAAATGTTTGGAGCCGCAGGAGATGGGCAAGGCCCTTGAGTAATAATTCCCTTCTGTTTTTACTGTGGAGAAAGATACTGCATACATTGGAAGGTTACATCACAGGGGATCCAAGGAGAGACAGCTAAATGGATAGAAAATTGGCTTCATAGATGAGGGTGAAAGGTTGCTTTCAGACTGGAGCCTGTGACTAGTGGTGTGCCTTAGGTTTCGGTGCTGGGCCCCATTGCTGTTTGCCATCTATATCAATGATTTGGATGAAAATGCACATAGTATGATCAGCAAGTTTGCAGATGACAAAAAGGTGGGCGGTATTGTAGATACTGAAGTTGATTGTCAAAAATTGCAGCGGGATCTTAATCAAGATCAAGATCGAGGACATAGGTTTAAGGTGGGGGGGGGGGGAGATTTAATAGGAACCTCAGGGGTAACCTTTTCACACAAAGGGTGGTGGGTGTATGGAACGAGCTGCCGGAGGAGGTAGTTGAGGCAGGTGCTCTTGCAACGTCCAAGAAACATTTAGATAGGTACATGCATCGGACAGGTTTAGAGGGATATGGTGCTATGCAGGCAGGTGGGACTTGTGTAGAAGGGACATGTTGTTCAGTATGGGCAAGTTGGGCCTGTTTCCACACTGTATGACTTTATGAAGAGAGAATTCGGGAAAGATAATGGTGATGTCATGAGGACAGTCCGCATTACAGTCAAGCAAGTGCTGGACGTCCTAAGATGGCTGATGATTGATAAATCTTGCAGGTCTGATCAGATACATCCAAGGACACTGTTGGAATCTAGAGAAGAATTTGACTGAGTCCTGCCTGAGATATATGAATCATCGTCAGACATGGATGGGTGAGTGCTGGAGGAATGGAGGGAAGCTAATCATATCATATCATATATATACAGCCGGAAACAGGCCTTTTTCGGCCCTCCAAGTCCGTGCCGCCCAGCGATCCCCGTACATTAACACTATCCTACACCCACTAGGGACAATTTTTACATTTACCCAGCCAATTATACCTACATGTTAACCTAATGTTGTGACTCTATATAAGAAGGGCAGAAAAAAAGAACTTTGGATCAAAAACCCAACATTTTTTGGAAGGAAAGTTACAGGAGAGGCTTCTTTGGGATAAAATATACATCTATTTGGAAAGATAATGGTTGATTAGGGATAGTCAGCACGGTTTTGTATGTGGGAGATTGAATCTCACAAATTTGATTACGTTTTTTGAAGAAGTAACCAAGAAGGTTGTTGAGGGCAGGGCCATAGACATAATCTTCATGGACTTCAGCAAGACATCTGATCAGGTTTCACATGGTAGGCTCCTCTATAAAGTTAGATCGCATGGGATCTAGGGAGAGCTAACTAACGATACAGAAATGGCTTAAAGGTAAGAAGCAGAGGGTGGTTGTGGGGTGCTGCTGTTTAGTTTGAAGGCATATGGCCAGAGTTGTGCTAAGGGATTGGTGCTGGGCCCATTGCTGTTTGTCATCAGTAGCAATGTTTTGGATGAGAATGTACAGGGCATGATGAATGAGTTTGCAGATGACACTGGAATAAGTGGCATTGTAGACTGTGGAGATGGTTATCAAGAATCGCAGCAGGATCTTGATCAGCTGGGCCGAAGAATGGCTAATTGAGTCAAATGAGGGCAGAAGGAATGGTAGGGCTCTAGGGAGTGTTATAGAGCAAAGGGACCCAGAAATACAAATACATGGCTCATGTTAAGTGGCATAACTGGTAAATAGAGTGGTGTAGAAAGCTTGTGGCATACTGGCCTTGATCAGTCAGGGAATTGAGCATAGATACAGAGATAGTGTGTGGGTCAGCATGGACTGGGTGGGCCTGTTTCCATGCTGTATCTCTAAACAAAACAACCGGTAGACAGGACAACTGGCAGTTCTGCTGTATCTGGTCAATGTTAACCTTGAAACTTTTAGGTCTCATGTGAACCAAAAATGTTCGGCTCAATCCCTTCCCTCAATAGACTGGCAAGATTCTCCCATAAAGCTTCTGGGTTATCGCCCATGGAATCAACACATTGAATCTAATGATCCCAAACTTGTAAGTAAGAATGAGGTGTGGGAACAGGTCACGTGCATGTAAGACAGCCGATGGGCTTCCACTCTTATCCTGTCACTGAAGAGACTGGAAACCAATGCTTACTGTTTACATCGACCCAACAATCAACCTAATCCAAGAGGCATGCCTCAGTCCTTCCTACCAAGCTACTTTGCTGAAATCACGCTGGATTGCCACTTCAATGCTGTCTTATTAGCAAGGCTACTTGCTCTTATTTGGTTAAAATTTGTGCTTCTGACTCTGGTTGTGCTCCAGGAGTTTCATCAAGTCATTCCTCAGCTCTAATTGACCCACCCCACAATCTTACCATTGGTCATCGCACATGTCCAATCGTTCAGATTGTGTTTTCAAAGGTAAAGAATAGGAATCTTGTGATAGACACAACGTGCTGGAGTAACTTAGCGGGTCAGGCAGTATCTCTGGAGAAAAAGGATGGGTGATGTTTCAGGTCGGGACCTTTCTTCAATCCGAAGAAGAGTCCCGATCCGAAACGTCACCCATCCTTTCTCTCCTGAAATTGTGCCTGGCCCGCTGTGATCTGAAAAAGGGTCTCGACCCGAAACGTCACCCATTCCTTCTCTCCAGAGATGCTGCCTGTCCTGCTGAGTTACTCCAGCATTTTGTGTCTATCTTCGAGTTACTCCAGCATGTTGTGTCTATCTTTGGTATAAAGCAGCATCTGCAGTTCTTTGTTTCTACAGGAAACTTATGATTTTGTTTTACTGCCGCAACTTTTTTTTTTGCTTGCAGAAACATCTGAAAAATTGGTCTTCAATTCCTGAAGATTCTAGGACGGAACAAAAAAACAATTGCCAGACCATATTTAGTTCAACCTGAGTTTAAGTTTCAATTCCTTTTTATCAAAGTGTTCAGTTTGCATATGCATACAATGAATTAGCTGGTAAAGCAATATATTTGCATCTTAATTACCCCATGCAGTTTGACCTAATTTGTCCTGATTTGTGTTCCTCATCAACTACTGCATGTGATATCATTCATTACCATGAATTGTAATATATTAACATAAAGTAATAATAGGTTTGAATTATTCTGAATAATGGTAATGAGTTCTGATACTTTGTGTCAGAAGTCACAATCGTATAATAAATAAAGCATTAATCGTCATGTTGTTTCGATGAAGGAAGAACATTCAGTGTGTGAAATTTGCAAGATTTTTTTCCCAAAATATAATCTTCATTCAGAATAAAAAATATATGCAAAACAAAATCAGTGCAAAAACTCTTCACACATTCTTGGTATCTATACATGTAATAGTGTCAAACTCTGGTGCTCGCAACTGTCTTAAAACAAAATGGCCTTGCCACTCTTGTGGGGCCGCTTCCCTTGTTTGAGGGGTGTCCCCACCAGACTATGCCCTCAATGTCCAGCAGCAGAAGGACCATAGAATGTGGTCCTCCCCCACAGAGCCTTGGCGTAGGAATGAACTTTATACTTTACGACTTTATTGTCACATGTGACATGTCATGGTGAATTTCTTTGCTTGCATGCCCACGGTGTGCAAATAGTCACCACATAGAGAGCACTTTCAAACTCACAAAGTATCCGTGCCAGGTCCCCCTTTGTTCTCCCCCCCCCCCCCCCCCCCCCCACTCCCCCTCCCTCACAGCCACCCCCCACGCCGGGTCCTCCATTGTTCCTTCGCTCGACAGCGGCGCCCTCACTTCCACGTGTCTGTCCTCATCCGTCGATCGTGTGTCTTCATCGACCGCCACACCGACCTCTCCGCCGAGTCCTCTCCGGACGCCTCCATGGAGCCGACCCAGGTCCCAGCCGCAGGCCATGTCTACCCAGGCCCCAGCCGCGGGCTCCACAGACCCAGGTCCCATCCGCGGGCTCCATAGACCCAGGCCCCAGCCGCGGGCTTCGTTGACTCAGGTCTCAGCCGCAGGCCATGTCTACCCAGGCCCCAGCCGCGGGCTCCACAGACCCAGGTCCCAGCCGCGGGCTCCATAGACCCAGGCCCCAGCCGCGGGCTTCGTTGACTCAGGTCTCAGCCGCAGGCCATGTCTACCCAGGCCCCAGCCGCGGGCTCCACAGACCCAGGTCCCAGCCGCGGGCTCCATAGACCCAGGCCCCAGCCGCGGGCTTCGTTGACTCAGGTCTCAGCCGCGGGCCATGTCTACCCAGGTCTCAGCCTTTGGCCATGTCTACCCAGGCCCCAACCGTGGGCCATGTCTACCCAGGTCCCAGCCGCGGCCTCCATAGACCCAGGCCCCAGCTGCGGGCTCCATAGACCCAGGTCTCAGCCGCGGGCCATGTTTACCCAGGCCCCAACCGTGGGCTCCTTTGACCCAGGCTCCAGTCGCGGGCTCCGTCGACCTAGGGGCCGGCTGTGTGTTCCAACCCGCGAGGCTCCGGCCTCGGCGTCTCCACACCGAGCTTCAGTGCATCTCTCAGCACGTACTCCTGCAGTCTGGGACAGTCGGCAACATCCACTTAAAAAAAAATCAAAATAAACTTTATTCAAGGCAAAAGAAAATGTACAATACAGGAACTGCAAAGATTCTTCCGACATTCTCAGAGGCTGATTCAATTCAGCGTTACATAGTGTTTTCACAATTTCACCCCCTACCCTTGCCGTTCATGTGGCCCCCTGAGAATGACCTCTAGTCCTAGACTCTCCCACGAGTGGCAGACCCAAGGAGGCGAGGAGGAATTTCTTTAGTCAGAGGGTGGCGAATCTGTGGAATTCTTTCCCACAGAAGGCTGTGGAGGCCGTCAATGGACATTTTTAAGGCAGAGATAGATAGATCCTTAATTGGTATGGGTGTCAGGGGTTATGGGGAGAAGGCAGGAGAATGGGGTTAGGGGGGAGAGATAGATCAGCCATGATTAAATGGCGGAGTAGACTTGATGGGCCGAATGGCCTAATTCTGCTCCTATCACAAGTCCTTATGACGCTGAGGTAATATAAGAAAATAACTGCAGATGCTGGTACAAATCATTTATTCACAAAATGCTGGAGTAACTCAGCAGGTCAGGCAGCATCTCGGGAGAGAAGGAATGGGTGATGTTTCGGGTCAAGACCCTTCTTCAGACCCCTTCTTATGACGCTGGGGTAAAATCCCTTCCCTTGTTTGAGAGGCGTCTCCACCACACCCTGCCCTCAATGTGCAGCAGCGGAAGGACCCTAGACTGTGGTCGTCCACCACAGAGCCTTGGCGTTGACTGCACTGAGCTTCAGCGCGTCCCTCGGCACGTGCTCCTGCAGCCTGGAGCGGGCCAGACGGCAACGTTGCCCGATGGACACCTCGCTCTGCTGTGCTTCCTTCAAGCAACCGGAATATCATTTATTGTTTTCCAAGCAGCTCCATCCTTTGTGAAGGCCATGCGCCTTTGAGTTTATGAGGATCCAGTCTATAAAAGTGACTGAATTTCAATAATATTCTGCACAGCAGCTGACACATATTTATGATGAGATTGCTGTTAATTGGTTTTAATTAGCTCAACACAAACACAGAACTTCCCACTGCTTCTGTGTTCAATTACAATGAATTGTTTGGAGATTTGAATATGGAGATCTCATATTCTAAATTACTTGAGTTACAACTGTAAAGGTGATGTATGGTTCATGTTCGGACTAAATTACAGCTTCCCAGCCGTATAAATTTTCCACTAATGTATCCTTTGGATCAGTGGATGTGGTGTACCTCGACTTTCAGAAAGCCTTCGACAAGGTCCCACACAGGAGATTAGTGGGCAAAATTAGGGCACATGGTATTGGGGGTAGGGTACTGACATGGATAGAAAATTGGTTGACAGACAGAAAGCAAAGAGTGGGGATAAATGGGTCCCTTTCGGAATGGGAGGCAGTGACCAGTGGGGTACCGCAAGGTTCGGTGCTGGGACCCCAGCTATTTACGATATACATTAATGACTTAGACGAAGGGATTAAAAGTACCATTAGCAAATTTGCAGATGATACTAAGCTGGGGGGGTAGTGTGAATTGTGAGGAAGATGCAATAAGGCTGCAGGGTGACTTGGACAGGTTGTGTGAGTGGGCGGATACATGGCAGATGCAGTTTAATGTAGATAAGTGTGAGGTTATTCACTTTGGAAGTAAGAATAGAAAGGCAGATTATTATCTGAATGGTGTCAAGTTAGGAGGAGGGGGAGTTCAACGAGATCTGGGTGTCCTAGTGCATCAGTCAATGAAAGGAAGCATGCAGGTACAGCAGGCAGTGAAGAAAGCCAATGGAATGTTGGCCTTCGTAACAAGAGGAGTTGAGTATAGGAGCAAAGAGGTCCTTCTACAGTTGTACCGGGCCCTGGTGAGACCGCACCTGGAGTACTGTGTGCAGTTTTGGTCTCCAAATTTGAGGAAGGATATTCTTGCTATGGAGGGCGTGCAGCGTAGGTTCACTAGGTTAATTCCCGGAATGGCGGGACTGTCGTATGTTGAAAGGCTGGAGCGATTGGGCTTGTATACACTGGAATTTAGAAGGATGAGGGGGGATCTTATTGAAACATATAAGATAATTAGGGGATTGGACACATTAGAGGCAGGAAACATGTTCCCAATGTTGGGGGAGTCCAGAACAAGGGGCCACAGTTTAAGAATAAGGGGTAGGCCATTTAGAACGGAGATGAGGAAGAACTTTTTCAGTCAGAGAGTGGTGAAGGTGTGGAATTCTCTGCCTCAGAAGGCAGTGGAGGCCAGCTCGTTGGATGCTTTCAAGAGAGAGCTGGATAGAGCTCTTAAGGATAGCGGAGTGAGGGGGTATGGGGAGAAGGCAGGAACGGGGTACTGATTGAGAGTGATCAGCCATGATCGCATTGAATGGCGGTGCTGGCTCGAAGGGCTGAATGGCCTACTCCTGCACCTATTGTCTATTGTCTATTGTCTATTGTCTTTGCTGGAGTATGCCGCCTTAACAGGCGTTTTGTGTGTTTTGGAAGGGGTTTGGGTTATTTTCATATTTTTTATTTGTTCATTGGGGAATGGTTGTCATTGTCAAAGCCAACATTTATTCTCCATTACAAATTACTGTAGCTCACTGGAGAAGCTTGCCAGCCTTCATCAGGAGTCAACAATATTAATGTGACTGTTGAAGTGTAGTTTAGTTTAGTTTAGAGATAGAGCTTGGAAACAGGCCATTCGGCCCACTGAGCCCACACTGACCAGTGATCCCCAGCATACTAGCACTATCCTACATACTCGGGGCGACTTGCAATTTTTACCTAAGCCAATTAACCAACAGGGGAAAGACAGGGGGGTGTCTTTGGAATGTGGAAGGAAACTGGAGCACCCGGAGAAAACCCGCACAGTCACGAGGAGAACTTACAAACACCGCAACAGACCAGCACCCATAGTCAGGATCGAACCCAGGTCTCTGGCGCTGTAAATCAGCAACTCTACCGCTGCGCCACCGTGCAGAACCCAAGGCAAATCAAAGTGCGTTGAGACGTTACAGCAAAAATAAATCTGAGGAAAAACAGGCGGAGACTAGTGGGGAAAAAGGCACAAAGTGCCGGAGTGAATCAGCGGGTCAGGCAACATCCCTTGTTGAGCAGGCTAGGACTTTATTCCGTGGAGCGCAGGAGGATGAGGAGTGATCTGATAAAGGTGTACAAGATTGTGAGAGGAATAGATCGGGTGAATGCACTCAGTCTGGTGCCCAGAGAAGGGGAATTGAGAACCAGAGGACATGGGTTGAAGGTGAGAGGGCAAAGATTTTATAGTAACTTGAGTGACAACCTTTTTTACACAAATGGTGGTAGGTGCATGGAATGAGCTGCTAGACGATGTAGTTGAGGCAACGTTTAAGAAACATTTAGACAGGTACATGGACAGGATAGGTTTAGAGGAATATGGACCAAGCGCAGGTAGGTGGGACTAGAATAGATGGGGCATGTTGATCAGCATGGGCACGTTGGGCTGAAGGGCCTGTTTCCATGTGTATGATTCTTTAACTCTCTATGACTCTCAGAAAGAAATGTTTTCTTTCATGGCGATCCTATAAATTAATGTTTTTTTAATAAATGTGTTTGTCCTTGGATGTTTAAATTGAAAACAGTCCTGTTTTTGGAACCCAGCTTTGTAAACTGGCAGAATTGCAAGAGTGAAGGCCTTTCTAATGCACTAATGGGTTGGAGTCAGAGCCGTGCAGCCGACAGAGTGGAGCTGGGGCCTGGGTCAACAGAGCCCATGGCTGGGGCCTGGGTCTGTGGAGCGTGTGGCTGGGGCCTGGGTCTGTGGAGCGTGTGGCTGGGGCCTGGGTCTGTGGAGCCTGTGGCTGGGGCCTGGGTCTGTGGAGCCCGCGGCTGGGGCCTGGGTGTATGGAGCCCGCGGCTGGGGGCTGGGTCAACAGAGCCCGCGGCTGGGGCCTGGGTCTGTGGAGCCCGTGGCTGGGGCCTGGGTCTGTGGAGCCCGTGGCTGGGGCCTGGGTCTGTGGAGCCCGTGGCTGGGGCCTGGGTCTGTGGAGCCCGTGGCTGGGGCCTGGGTCTGTGGAGCCCGCGGCTGGGGCCTGGGTCTGTGGAGCGTGTGGCTGGGGCCTGGGTCTGTGGAGCCCGTGGCTGGGGCCTGGGTCTGTGGAGCCCGCGGCTGGGGCCTGGGTCTGTGGAGCGTGTGGCTGGGGCCTGGGTCTGTGGAGCGTGTGGCTGGGGCCTGGGTCTGTGGAGCCCGTGGCTGGGGCCTGGGTCTGTGGAGCGTGTGGCTGGGGCCTGGGTCTGTGGAGCGTGTGGCTGGGGCCTGGGTCTGTCGAGCCCACGGCTGGGGCCTGGGTCAGTGGAGCCCGTGGCTGGGGCCTAGGTCTGTCGAGCCTGTGGCTGGGGCCTGGGTCTGTGGAGCGTGTGGCTGGGGCCTGGGTCTGTGGAGCCTGTGGCTGGGGCCTGGGTCTGTCGAGCCCACGGCTGGGGCCTGGGTCAACAGAGCCCGCGGCTGGAGCCTGGGTCTGTGGAGCCTGTGGCTGGGGCCTGGGTCTGTCGAGCCCACGGCTGGGGCCTGGGTCAACGGAGCCCGCGGCTGGGGCATCGTCGCTTGGTGCAGATGTTGCCGTGCTCCACCAGACGGCACTAGCCGTGCCTTCACCAACCCAATGCAACGGTTCAAGGAGGCAGTACTCAAGTACAGGCCCACCACTGATCTTCCGGCAACTGGTGGTCCGGCACCTCCTTTACTCTGGACAAAATTACTAGAGCGCACTTGTAATCCCCTCCTGGACATCTCCCCAAAAATGTGGCCCCTCGGCTGGGTGAGGTGGCCGATCCCGACCTCATCGGGACATCCGCGGCAGATCGACGGGCCAAATTCTCCCCCTGCGGCCGGGACTCTGGAACTCCAGACTGGCCGGAGCCGGCAGATCCGTTCCCATAGTCGGCTTCTGAGGCCGACTCTGTGAGCTGGTATCTCGGCCTCACAAGACTGTGACTCTGTTGGTCCGGCCAAGCAGATAACATGACAAGGCTCTGGGCGGCATTGCAGTGCTGCTGCCTTACAGCGCCAGAGACCCAGCTTGGATCCCGACTACAGGTGCCGTCTGTACTGAGTTTGTACGTTCTCCCCGTCACCTGCGTGGGTATTCTCCGGGATTAGATTAGATTAAGATTGAGATACAGCGCGGAAACAGGCCCTTCGGCCCACCGAGTCCGCGCCGCCCAGCGATCCCCGCACATTAACCCTATCCTATACACACTAGGGGCGATTTGTACATTTACCCAGTCAATGAACCTACATACCAGTGTGTTAATTACCAGTGTGGGAGGATCTCCAGATTCCTCCCACACTCCAAAGACGTACAGCTTTGCAGGTTAATTGCCTTGGTATAATTGTAAATTGTCCCTTATGTGTGTGGGATAGTGTTAATGTGAGGGGAACGCTGGTCGGCAACGGACCCTGTGGGCCGAAGGGCCTGTTTCCACGCTGTATCTCTAAACTAAACTAAACTAAACTAAACTAAACTAAACTAAACTAAACTAAACTAAACTAAACTAAACTAAACTAAACTAAACTAAACTAAACTAAACTAAACTAAACTAAACTAAACTAAACTAAACTAAACTAAACTAAACTATGGTGCCAGATATATAATCGGTGGTGCACCTGTGCATACATAGAATAATGGAACATAGAACAGCACTACATGGGAACAAGTCCTCAGTCCAGAATGTCTGTGCCGGACATGATGCCTAGATAAACTAATCCATCTGCCTATACATGATCCATACCCTTCCATTTCCTGTGTATCTGTGTGCCTATCTAAAAGTCAAGTCAAGTCAAGTCAATTTATTTGTATAGCACATTTAAAAACAACCCACGTTGACCAAAGTGCTGCACATCTGACTAGGAAAAAAAGAAACATACAGTGGCAGGCAGCCAAACACAACGGCGCGGCCATCTTGAACAAAATGTTAATTCAATCACCCACAGTCCAACAATAAAAGCACTAAACAGGCACCCAAATTACCCAACCCCAAAAACCCCCCAAAACACAGTCCAACAATAGAAGCATTAAATAGGCATTCAAATCACACACCCCAAAACCCCCAAAAACACAGTCCAACAATAAAAGCATCAAACAGGCACTCAAACCACCCAACCCCAAAAACACACAAAAAAGAAACATCCATCAAAGAAACATCCATCACAGTGAGTCTCCTCCAGTCCTCTCTCTCCTCACTGTGATGGAAGGCCACAATGTCTTTCCCTTCTCCCGCTGTCCTCGCCCGCAGTCAGGTTGTTGTGGTTGCAGGCCGCACCAGACGGTCCACAGCGGGCCAAGCCCAAGGCGCGTCGCGTCGCAGCCGCTCCCGCAGCCTCCGAAGACGGCCGGCTCCGCTGATGATAAGTCCGATCCGGGGCGGGCGAACACGCTGTCGCTGCCGCTGTTGTTGCACGTCGGGGCGGTCGTGGCTCCCGACATTGAAACCCCCGCCCAGCAGAGAAATATCCCGCGGCCATCTTAGGCCGCGCCGGACGGTGAAATGTCCGCGCCCCAAGCCCCGCGATCCGGGGCGGGCGAACACGCTGCCGCTGCCGGAGCTCCCGATGTCGGAATCCACGCAGCCCGAACCTAAGGCGAGTCGCAGCCGCTCCCGCAGCCTCCGAAGACGGCCGGCTCCGGTGATGGTAAGTCCGATCCACGGACTTGGATGGTAAGTCCGATGGAGGCTGACAGCTCCAGGAGTTGGGCCGATGGTAGGCCGCAGCAGGAACGGAGACACGGCCCAGAAAACAAAGGTCGGGTCTCCGTTCTGAAGGGACACATATTTACAGTGTTACAGTTTCCCCCTCCCCCCCACATACACACATAGTACACAAACACAAAAACACCACATCACAACTACAATTAAGACCAAAAAAAACAACAAAAACACAAAGACAAATGGACCGCAGGTGAGCGGCAGCTGCTAGGGCAGTGCCGCCATTTTGTATATTGGGGGTATGGGGAGAAGGCAGGAACGGGGTATTGATTGAGAATGATCAGCCATGATCACATTGAATGGCGGTGCTGGCTTGAAGGGCCGAATGGCCTCCTCCTGCACCTATTGTCTATTGTCTATTGTCTAAAAGCGTCACCAACACCTCTCTCACATCTGCCATCACCACCGCACCCGGGCAGTGCGTTCCCAACACCCACCCTCTGTGTGAAAAAAGATGCCCCATGCAGTTCCTTTAAACGTTGCCCCCCCCCCCCCCCTCACTTTAAAGCTCCGCCCTCTGGTCTTCGATATTTCCACAGTCACCCTGGGAGAAAGGGAGTCTCTGGCTGTCTGCCGTCAGGGAGGGGGAACCAATGCCGAAGAAGTACACCAACTGCCGGAACAATCCGTGAAGTTCAGCAAAAAATAAATTTGTCCGAAAAAGAGGCCAAGTGCTGGGGTAACTCGGCTGGTCAGGCAGCGCCCCTGGAGAACATGAACAGGTGGCGTATCGGGTCGCGAATAAATACGACCATTGTCACGGTGCTTGCTTCACACAAAGTAAATCAATGTTAAAAATGCAAGCCTTTGCTATTTATTTTCCTTTTAAAGGGTAAAAGTGATGTCAGAATATCGATATACTGGCTGGGGAAGCTGAGCATTGGGTGAAGTGTAACCTAGGCTGACTGACTTTTAGAATAATGATCAGCAAGGTAATCGGTCATTAATTCTATAGTCTGCATGCAACTCTCTGCCTGGTAGCACTGACCTGACATTTGCATGGCCAGCAACTCTAAACTGTGAGAGATTTAATACAAAGTTGTAGTCTTAACAAAATAGACATGGTTTTGAAACACCATTTCTTGATAGAAATCCCTCCCAAACAGTATCCCAAAGCAGTCCTGATCAAAAGAGCTAAAATAAAGTTATGCATTTTAATTGTAGTTACTAACAATTGTTGCCACTCCAATTCTATTGAAAGAGGTGTCTGTCTGCTGTCTACTCCAACCAACCAACACCAATTTAGAAGGATGAGAGGAGATCTTATCGAAACGTATAACATTATTAAGGGGTTGGACACGTTAGAGGCAGGAAACATGTTCCCAATGTTGGGGGAGTCCAGAACAAGGGGCCACAGTTTAAGAATAAGGGGTAGGCCATTTAGAACTGAGATGAGGAAAAACCTTTTCAGTCAGAGAGTTGTGAATCTGTGGAATTCTCTGCCTCAGAAGGCAGTGGAGGCCAATTCTCTGAATGCATTCAAGAGAGAGCTGGATAGAGCTCTTAAGGATAACTGGTATGGGGAGGAACGGGGTACTGATTGAGAATGATCAACCATGATCACATTGAATGGCGGTGCTGGCTCGAAGGGCCGAATGGCCTCCTCCTGCACCTATTGTCTATTGTCTAACACAAGTCGACCGCCGATTTTCAAACAACTGGTGGTCCGGCACCTCCACTAATCCAGACAAAATTACAAGAGCGCACTTGAAGTACCACCCCCCACCCCCCGGAGGTCCCCCTGAAAATGTGACGCCCAGACCAGGTGAGGTGGCTGATCCCGACCTCATTGGGACTTCCACGGCTGGTTGATGGGTCGAATTTGCCCCCTGCGGCCGGGGCTCTGGAACTCCGGCCTGGCCGGTGCCGGTAGATCCGTCCCCACAGCCGACTTCCGAGGCCAGTCTTTGCGGACCAGTATCTCGGCTCTCCGGCCGCCCAGGCGGACCATTCCTGTACCAGAGTTCGACGCTTCTTGGAGGCCGTGACCTCTGTTGGTCCGGCCATACGGATCATCAATCCGGCAAGACTCTGGAAGCAAGGATGCGGGAAAATGGGTGGTCGACCTCATTATCACTTCCAATAAAATGGAGGAAATCCATCAGCCAGTCACTGCGCACCAAGGCAGCAATGCATTCCTAATTTATATTCAATGTTAAAAATGGAAACTGTTGGAAATACTCAGCAAGTCAGGCAGCATCGACAGAGAGATCAACGACGATTAATGTATCAGAACGATTAAGATCTGTCAAAACTGGGAAAAAGTTGGAGATGATAGACAATAGACAATAGACAATAGACAATAGACAATAGGCGCAGGAGTAGGCCATTCGGCCCTTCGAGCCAGCACCGCCATTCAATGTAATCATGGCTGATCATTCTCAATCAGTACCCCATTCCTGCCTTCTCCCCATACCCCCTGACTCTGCTATCCTTAAGAGCTATATCTAGCTCTCTCTTGAATGTATTCAGAGAATTGGCCTCCACTGCCCTCTGAGGCAGAGAATTCCACAGATTCACAACTCTCTGACTGAAAAAGTTTTTCCTCATCTCTGTTCTAAATGGCCTACCCCTTATTCTTAAACTGTGGCCCCTGGTTCTGGACTCCCCCAACATTGGGAACATGTTTCCTGCCTCTAATGTGTCCAACCCCTTGATAATCTTATACGTTTCGATAAGATCCCCTCTCATCCTTCTAAACTCCAGTGTATAAAAGCCTAGTCGCTCCAGTCTTTCAACATATGACAGTCCCGCCATTCCGGGAATTAACCTAGTAAACCTACGCTGCACGCCCTCAATAGCAAGAATATCCTTCCTCAAATTTGGAGACCAAAACTGCACACAGTACTCCAGGTGCGGTCTCACTAGGGCCCTGTACAACTGCAGAAGGACCTCTTTGCTCCTATACTCAACTCCTCTTGTTATGAAGGCCAACATTGCATTGGCTTTCTTCACTGCCTGCTGTACCTGCATGCTTCCTTTCAGTGTCTGATGCACTAGGACACCCAGATCACGTTCTACGTCCCCCTTTCCTAACTTGACACCATTCAGATAATAATCTGCCTTCCTATTCTTACCACCAAAGTGGATAACCTCACACTTATCCACATTAAACTGCATCTGCCAAGCATCCGCCCACTCACACAACCTGTCCAAGTCACTCTGCAACCTCATAGCATCTTCCTCACAGTTCACACTGCCACCCAGCTTTGTATCATCTGCAAATTTGCTAATGGTACTTTTAATCCCTTCATCCAAGTCATTGATGTATATTGTAAATCGCTGCGGTCCCAACACCGAGCCTTGCGGTATCCCACTAGTCACTGCCTGCCATTCTGAAAGGGACCCATTTATCCCCACTCTTTGCTTTCTGGCTGTCAACCAACTTTCTATCCATGTCAGTACCCTACCTCCAATATTATGTGCTCGAATTTTGCCCACCAATCTCCTATGTGGGACCTTGTCGAAGGCTTTCTGAAAGTCGAGGTAAACCACATCCACTGGCTCTCCCCTGTCAATTTTCCTAGTTACATCCTCAAGAAATTCCAGTAGATTAGTCAAGCATGATTTCCCCTTCATAAATCCATGCTGACTCGGAACGATCCTGTTACTGCTATCCAAATGCTCCGCAATTTCGTCTTTTATAATTCCATCACAGTGAGGAATGTGGGGAATCCGCTGTGGTGGATGTTTATATTAACTTTTATGTAGTTGTGTGTCTTGTTACTTTTTTTAGCATGGCTGTACGGTAATCCGAGTTTCACTGTACCTTAATTGGTACACGTGACAATAAACAGACCATTGAACCTTTGAACCGTGTGGAATTTGAGGGTTCTCCCTGTGATCGTGTGGCTTTCCTCTGGTGCTCCAGTTTCCTCCAACATCCCAAAGACGTGTGAGTTTGCAGCCGAATGGGCCTCTGTAAGTAGCCCCTAGTGTGTAGGGAGTGGAAGAGAAAGAGGGATGACATTGAACTAGTGTGAATGGGTAGTCGGCATGGACCTGGTCGTCCGAAGGGCCTGTTTCAACGCTATATATTGAAAGTTTAAGTCGTAAAGTCAGAGATAGATCGTGTGAGGGTAAGAGCGGAGGGGAAATCGGCAGCAGAGTGGATGAAACTTTCAATTACCGAATAAAAGGGTAGAAAGTTGTCATGGATTGTAGGAATAATGTGCAAGATAATTTTCCCTGCCAATTCCAGAACTTGCGAATTATTTATTTCTTCATAAGTGCAGTTGCCTGGGATATGGTTAGAGGTACAACAGGTTTTGAGTTTATAAAGCGGAGATTGCTCGGTATTTTGAAAGCTCTTGGGATCAAAGTTTACGGGGAGAAGGCAGTAGAATGGAGTTGAGGTGGAAAAATAGATCAGTCATGATTGAATGGCGGAATAGTCTTGATGGGCAGAATGGCCTAATTATGGTCCTATGTGAGTGTATGAACTTATAAGTGGCGGATTCATCACAGGCCAGGTCCCCCCATTAGTTTGTTTTCTAAATCATGTCTTTGGCTTTTAAAGAAAGAGATTATTCTCCTGCAATTTTAAAGGAAAAAATAATCAGCTGCCATCTGTGACGGCTGTAAAATGGACATATTTCTCCACTCCCTTCACGAGGACACAGGAATGCCACAATGTAAACCACACTTTAAAAAAAACATTTGAACTAGTTCGCCGAACTCCCAGCCTGCCTGAGTGTTTGGAGAGTGAAGCTGTCAAACTGCAGGAGGATAAATGAAGATGCTTTAACTGAGCTGTCATCTAAATTGGAGGACTGATCTGCACTATGATTAGTGCTGAGGTGAAAAATGCTTTTGCTGAGATGCATTCACTCTTTCTTTGCTCTCTTGCTGTACAATGGTGTTAACAGCTTAATCTTCAGCTAGCGAAAGGAGATTGCATTGCGTTGAAGTGTATTTTTTTAAGGCAATGAACCAAATCAAGCGCTTTAAACTTGTGTAAAGCCTAATGTCAATTAGTCAAGAAAATCAATCCCTTAATAAATTTGTCAGGCTTGTTTTCCCGATAGGACAATTTTGGGAATGGATTGTGGCACATCGGACGGTCTGGCAATGAAGGAATACTGTAGAAAGAAAGAAAAAAAGAACTGCTGATGCAGGTTAATGCACAAAGGGATATAGAGTGCTGGAGTAACTCAGCGGGTCAGGCAGCATCTCTGGAGAAGATGGATAGATGACGTTTCGGGTCGGGACCCTTCGTCAAACTTCGGAGTGAAGTCTTCAGACTTCAAAATGCCTGAATTACATCTGAGGAAGGTTCCCGACACAAAGCATCACCTATCCATGTTCTCCAGAGAAGCTACCTGACCCACACTGAGACGCTCAAACTTTGTGTCCTTCAATAAGGAAACTCTGTTGATCTGGAGTACGTGGACTTCCAAAAGCGATTCATAAAGTGCCTCATAAAAATTGTCATCGAGATTGAAGCTCATTGAATAAAAGGAGCAGAAGGGGCATGTTTGGAAAATAGGTTGTGACAGGAAATTGGAAGTAATAGTGAACAATTTGGACCAAAGGAAAATGGACACTGTTCCCTAGGTTCAGTAGTACAACCATTGCATTTATAAAAAACATTATTGATGTGGACTTGAGATGGTTGGGCACAATTACAAAATTTGTAGAGGACACAAAACCTGTAAGATTGAAGAATCCCAAGAAGGGTAGTAAACATAGAAAACATAGAAAATAGATGCAGGAGGAGGCCATTTGACCCTTCGAGCCAGCACCACTCAAAGGGCTAAATGGCCTCCTCCTGCACCTATTTTCTAGTAGTAGACATCAAATGGATATGGCAGCCTCATAGAATGAATGGACATTTGCCTTAATGTAGTAAAATGCAGTGTGATATTTCAATAGGAAGAATGATGAGAGGCGATATAAGCTGGAGGACATGATTCCAAAAGGCTGAAAGATCCAGGATTTCAAGCGACTTTAGACTGTAGACATACAGCGCAGAAACAGGCCACGTTGTTCCACTGAGTCCACGCCAACCAGTGATCAGGTGCACACCTGTACACTAATGCCATCCTGCACACTAGTGAGTATTTACAATTTTTAACAACACCAATGAACCTATAAACCTGCACATCTTTGGAGTGTGGGAGGAAATCGGAGCACCCGGAGAAAACACACACGGTCACAGTGAGAGTGTACAAACTCCGCGCAGACAGCACCTATAGTCGGAATCAAACCCGAGCCCATAATAGTGCAGGCCATGGTTCGGCTTATACAAAGACAATAGCAGTTCGGTGCTGAGGGAGGGTTGTGGTTTAGGTGCTGAATGATAAATATCTCAGAAGGCTCCAGTATAAGAAGGAAGAGATTATCATTCATCTGTAAAGTATGTTGGACATCTCGAAAGCAAGTGCTGCCTTCAGTTTTTATGCACTACCCCTGAGAAAAGAAAAGCTAGCCTTTGACAAGAGTTTTGGCTCAAATTCAGGAAAAAATAACCTCCCAGATTGAGAAACAAAGTCATGTTACAGGGTACAAGAATTGGATTTGTAATCTCTTCATTAAGGAAAATGCAGAAAAAATTTTCCCGATGTTGGGGGAGTCCAGAACCAGGGGTCACAGTTTAAGAATAAGGGGTAGGCCATTTCAGACTGAGATGAGGAAAACATTTTCACCCAGAGAGTTGTGAATCTGTGGAATTCTCTGCCACAGAAGGCAGTGGAAGCTAATTCACTGGATGTTTTCAAGAGAGAGTTAGATTTAGCTCTTAGGGCAAACTGAATCAAGGGATATGGGGAAAAAACAGAAACGGGGTACTGATTTTGGATGATCAGCCATGATCATATTGAATGGTGGTGCTGGCTCGTTGGGCCAAATGGCCTACTCCTGCACCTATTTTCTATGTTTCTATTAAGCATCAATATAATTGAGGTGCTTGGAATGTTAAACGTATTTGAATGCACAGAGAGAAAGTATTTCCTCTTACGAATCAATAACTCTACCACAGCACAGTGGCACAGTGGTAGAGTTGCTGCCTTACAGCGCCAGAGACATGGGTTCGATCCAGACTACGGGTGCTTTCTGTACTGAGTTTGCACGTTCTGCCTGTGATCGCGTGGGTTTTCTCTGTGTGTCCTGGTTTCCTTCCACATTCCAAAGACATGCAGGTTTGTAGGTTAATTGGCTTCCGTAAATTGCCCATATTGTGTAGGGAGTGGATGCGAAACTGGGATAGCGTAGAACTAGTGTAAGGGTCATCTTTGGTTGGTACAGACTCGAAGGGCCAAATGGGCTGCCTCCACACTGTATCTCTAAACTAAGCTAAACTGTGTCGGAAGGAACTGAAGATGTCACCAATACTTTTTCTCCAGTGATGGTGCCTGACTCGCTGAGTTACTCCAGCACTTTGTGTCTATCTTTGGTATATACCAGCATCTGCAGTTCCTTTCTACACAATATCACTGTGTTAGCTCAGTTTCCCATTGTGCTTTCCCAGTACATAAGCTCTTGGGTTAAACATATTACAGACTATTCATCTCTCTTATAATTGTCAGGATTTGCTGGATCAGATTCCAACAATTTATCCTTTTCATTTACCTGCCTGATTCATAGCTGCACACAAAATCTGAATACTAACCTCCGCTGCTTGAAGTATTGTCTCTCCTTTTGTTTCCATTGTGTGTGATTGTTGATTGCTGGGCATGAACACAATCGTAGCCAGGCGTTATCCAATAAACGACGAGAGGCTTCTCTAATGCAGTTAAAGGAAGGTGGCTCATCTCGCCCATCAGTAATGACCTATTTTTACACTCAGCTCCTGGTTCCATGCACACTCCTGGGACTAACCCTCCATCAACATCAGCTGACTCATGAGAGGAATAAATCGGGTAGATGCACAGAGTCTCTTGCCCAGATTAGGGGGAATCGAGGACCAGAGGACACAGGTTCAAAGTGAAGGGGAAAAGATTTAACAGGAATCTGAGGGGTAACTTTTTCACACAAAGGGTGGTGGGTGTATGGGACAAGCTGCCAGAGGAGGCAGTTGAGGCTGGGACTATCCCAATGTTTAAGAAACAGTTGGACAGGTACATGGATAGGACAAATTTGGAGGGATATGGACCAAACGCAGGGAGGTGGGAGTAGTGTAGCTGGGACATGTTGGCCGGTGTGGACAAGTTGGACTGAACGAGATATCAAAGGGCCTGTTTCCACAGTGTATCACTCTATGATTCTATGACTCTATAACTCTATGACTTGTTTAGATTCTCAGGTTAACAAAAGACAATGCTCGAAAAGCTGAGGACAGAAACTAGGTTAAAGCCTCACACTGATGGTCAGCTGTGCATTTATGACATTTTCTATTTTGTTTTGGATTTCAAGCATCTTTTTTTCTCAGAACAAATTTGACCTTTAATGTTAACTCTTTGTGTAGGAAGGAACTGCAGATGCTGGTTTAAACTGAAGATTGACACAAAATGCTGGAGTAACTCAGTGGGACAAGCAGCATCTCTGGAGAGAAGGAACGGGTGACGTTTCTGGTCGACACCCTTCTTCAGACAGAGAGTCGGGGGAGGTGGAGATACAGAGATAAGGAAGCGTAAGGTGTGAGAACGAGATATCAAAGGGGGTGCAGTTCAAGGAACATGTAGACTAGATCATTGTTAGCTGGGAGAAGGTAACAACAAGGCAAACAGAGATGTAATCAGGCACAGTCAGACTGGTCGGAGAACTGGGAAGGGGGAGGGATGGAGAGAGAGGGAAAGCAAGGGTTACTTGAAGGTAGAGAAGTCAATATTGATACCGCTGGGGTGTAAGCTGCCCAAGCGAAATGAGGTGCTGTTCCTCCAATTTGCACTGGCAGTGGAGGAGGCCCAGGACAGAAAGGTCAGTGTGGGAATGGGAGGGGAGTTAAAGTGTTTAGCAACCATGAGGTTTCTTTCCACGGATGCTGCTTGACCTGCTAAGTGTTTCCCTGCCTTTGCAGGTTTCCAATTTTCACATTCTATTGCCCAGTAGCTTCCTTGCTGCATGATCTATTTTATTTCCTTGACCTTGCACCGTCTTCATGAATGCATCGAGGCACCGTGGGAGAGGAGAGGCTTATTTACAAGGCAGCACACTTAAACTGTACACATGTTGAGTTTTTGAGAGTTACAGGTTGAATATTTGTGACTAACTTAGAATGTTTTCTAGTTGAAAAATACAGCATGGAAATAGGCCTCTATGCCCACTGAGTCCTCACTGACCCGTGGTCACCCCACACACTAGTTCTATGTTATTCCACTTTGGCATCCACTCCCTACATACTAGAAGGTATTTATTCACAAAATGCTGGAGTAACTCAGCAGGTCAGGCAGCATCTCAGGAGAGAAGGAATGGGTGACGTTTCGGGTCGAGACCCTTCTTCAGACTGAGCTTGTATGTAGCCCCCCTACATACTAGAGGCAATTTACAGAGGCCAATTAACCTACACACACGCATGACTTTGGGATGGGATGTGGGGGGAAACCAGAGCATCCAAGGGAAATTCCCATGGTTACAGAGAGAACGTGCAAACTCCACACTGACAGCCCCCAAAGTCAGATCGAACCCAGGTCTCCGGTGGTGTGAGACAGCATTTCTACCAGCTACACCACTGTGCTGCCCCAAATGTTGAGAGCGTACGACTCTACTGGCACAATAGTGGGATCACAATACTAGGACCAGAGGACACAGCCTCAGAATGAAAGGACGTACCTTTAGAAAGGAGATCAAGGCGGATTTCTTTGGTAAGTGGGTGGTGAATCTGTGGAATTCATTGCCACAGATGGCTGTGGCCATGTCATTGGGTATTTTGAGAGATAGACAGATTCTTGATAAAAGGGTATCAAGGGTTGTTGTGAGAAGGCAGGGGAATGGGGTTGAGAGGGAAAGATTGATCAGCCATGATTGAATGGCAGAGTAGACTCGATGGCCCGAATGGCCTAATTCTGCTCCTATGACTTGTGAACATATAAACCTATGAATATGAACACACACATGGACGTAAAGAAGACAGCATATTCAATGTTTACTAATACATTATAACTATGCGCGATATAAATGAGATTCTTGGTTGGGTCTTCTATTTTAACAAGCAGGAAGCCCCATTCTCTGGGGTTCCCTGGTAATGTTCCATCCAAGTACAAATCAAGCCTGGCCTGATGTGCGTAAATCTCCGGGTTCTCACCAGAGGCAAGGCAGTGGATTGATCCATCGTTCTCACTAAACTTATACAACCCATTAAATGGACCTCTTAAACGAAACCAATAATGCCCTTGTTGAAAACCAGGAAGCAAATGTTGTATTTCGCCTCGCACACGGTGATACAAACACATTATGGCAGCTTCGTTAATGCCAGTCATTCGATATGAGCGAGTAAATAAAATGACCCCGTGTGAACTAATAGATTGTAAATGTAACCAGGATAAAGCAGAGTTTAGAGTCATGGAGTCATGCAGTGTGGAAACAGGCCCTTCAGCCCAACTTGCCCACACTGACCAACATGCCCTAGCCACACTCACACAAATATGTTACAGAGCTGCTTTGATTCTGACAAATGGAGTTATTAATTTCACATTCCCAATTGATGTGAAAGCAGATGGCTGTTTAATGTTGATTAAACTGACAGGGTAAGCTGAGGAAAATGATGGTCTGATACACCAGTACATTCTTCTCTAACTTTATGCCATGCTCTATCAAAGGATTTACATAAATCTTTACGAGCACTAGCATGAGAGTTAAATAAAAAAGCTCAATTACCAAATAAAACTAGTGAAAGATCTATTAAAGGTACAATAAGCAGGAAGCTTCGAAGCAAAACTACTGCGAGAAAATAGTTTATGTGAAATGTTCAAGATCAAGGGATTACCTGAAAGATTAAAAAGACTCAAATGTTATCTGCCCACGAAATGTGGCCTTACCCATTCCCTCCAGAGATGCTGCCTGACCCGCTGAGTTATTCCAGCAATTTGTTTTCGCTCAAGGTTCAGCATCTGCAGATCTCTGCATCTTCAGAACGGCACATGATGGGGCAACTTTGCTGGCTGGAATCAGTGGCATCATTCAGTCACTGAAGATACAGAGATCTGCATTTTGAGGATATTGCAAATAGAATGGGTAAGGGAGAGCCAGTGGATGTGGTGTATCTGGACTTTCAAAAAGCCGTTGACAAGGTCCCACACAAGAGATTAGTGTTCAAAATTAGAGCACATTGTATTGGGGGTAGGGTATTGACATGGATAGAGAACAAGTTGGTAAATAGGAAGCAAAGAGTAGGAATTAACGGGTCCTTTACAGAATGGCAGGCAGTGACTAGTGGGGTGCTGCAAGGCTCGGTGCTGGGACCCCAGGTGTTCACAATACTGTACATATTAATGATTTTTTCGAGGGAATTAAATGTAACATCTCTAAGTTTGCGGTTAACACAAAGCTGGGTGACAGTGTAAGCTGCAAGGAGGATGCTATGAGGCTGCAGGGTGACTTGGAAAGGTTAGGTGAGTGGGCAGATGCATGGCAGATGCAGTATAATGTGGATAAATGACAGGCTATCCACTTTGGTGGCAAGAACAGGATGGCAGATTTTTATCTGAATGGTGTCAGATTAGGAGAAGGGGAGGTGCAATGAGACCTAGGCATGCTTGTACATCAGTCACTGAGAGTAAGCATGCAGGTACAGCAGGCAGTGAAGAAAGCCAATGGCATGTTGGCTATCATTGCGAGAGAATGTGAGTTTAGAAGCAAGGAGGTCCCACTGCAGTTGTACAGGGCCCTGGTGAGACTGCACATGGAGTATTGTGTGCAATTTTGGTCTCCTAAATTGAGGAAGGACATTCTTGCTATTGAGGGAGTGCAGCGTAGGTTCACCGGATTAATTCCTGGGATGGCGGGACTGACATATGATGAAAGAATGGGTCGACTGGGCTTGTATTCACTGAGAAGGATGAGAGGGGATCTTATAGAAACATATAAAATTCTTGGTGGATTGGACAGGCTAGATGCAGTTCCCGATGTTGGGGAGTCCAGAACCAGGGGTCACGGTTTAAGAATAAGGGGTAGACCATTTAGGACTGAGATGAGGAACAACTTTTTCACCCAGAGTTGTGCATCTGTGGAATTCTCTGCCACAGAAGGCAGTGGAGGCCAATTCACTGGATGTTTTCAAGAGAGAGTTAGACTTAGCTCTCAGGGCTAAGGGATTCAAGGGATATGGGGAAAAAGCATGAACGGGGTATTGATTTTGGATGATCAGCCATGATCATATTGAATGGTGCTGGCTCGAAGGGCCGAATGGCCTACTCTTGCACCTATTTTCTATGTTTCTAAGTTTTTATGTAAGAGTGTTTTATTGTTATATGTCCTGAAATGGGACAACAAAGTTCTTACTTGCAGCAGCACAACAGGTATGTAACCATAGTACTTTTGAGGTTGTAGTGTTTAACAGCCTAATGGCTGTCGGGAAGAGGCTGCTCCTGAACCTGGACGTCACAGTTTTCAGGCTCCAATACTTTCTTCCCGATGGCAGGAGTGAAATGAGAGCGTGGCCAGGGGGGTGTGGGTCTCAGATGGGTCTCCTGGAGATCCCTTCAATGGTTGGGAAGTTGCTACCTGTGATGGACCAGGCAGTGTTCATCATTTTTTTGCAATCGTCTTCCTTCCTAAGCATTCAAGTTGCTGAACCAAGCTTTGATGTGACCAGTCAATATGCTCTCCACTGTACAGGTCCAAGAGACTTCTTCAAAGAATGCATGCCCAGGGATTTGAACTTTTTGACTCTCTCCCCTCACCATGCCATCAATGAAGACAGGTTTGTGGATTCTCCACCTTCCTCCTATAAAGTCAACATGCAGTTCCTTGCTTTTACTGTGGATGGCGATCCTAGGCGGTTGGCCAGACCCAATGAAAAGGTGCTTCTGCATTCAACCAGAGGTTCGCAAGCGGCTCACCAGTCAGTCGGTCCTGAGTTTCTCTGTTCAGCGGTGCACGTGTTAACGTCTGAGTCTTAGGGAGCTAAAAACTGACGAATGATTAAGTTTGACTTTTGATCTTCAGGATGGGTCTGGTTTCTATGAATTATGTAATGTACTTTTAATCCCAGAACATGCTGATTTCTCTGCATCCACATGTGTGTGTGTGTGTGTGTGTGTGTGTGTGTGTGTGTGTGTGTGTGTGTGTGTGTGTGTGTGTGTGTGTGTGTGTGTGTGTGTGTGTGTTTGTGTGTGTATATGTGTACGGATGCATGTTTGTGTGTGTGTGTGTGTGTGTGTGTGCACGTGTGTGTCTATGTGTGTGAGTGTGTGTGTGTGTGCGCATGTATGTTTGTGTGTGTGTTTGTGTGTGTGTGCATAAGCATGTTTGCGTGTGTGTGTGCACGTGTGTGTCTGTGTGTGTGTGCACGTGTGTGTCTGTGTGTGTGCACATGCGTGTGCGCATGTGTACATGAATTCATATGGTACAGCATAGTCAAGCAATGTGCCTCCTCTCAAATACAGCAACAATTACAACATTTTGAACTTTTGGTTTGCAGAACCAGCATAAGGTTTAATTATTATTTCTCTTCATGAGAAAGGGAAAGTAAAATAAACAAAATGATAGAGCTCTTCCACTGACACACAGGTGCACTCAAGTGTATTTTCTGCTTGCTGCTTCGTGCATTTGGTCGATGATATATTAATATTTACCTTGTGAACAAGCTCAAGTGTCATAAAACAATTTCACCTCTAAACATTGAAGATATTTGTTTAATGCTGAAGTATCTAACTGCATACGCTAAGCAATCAAGATCAAGTATGTGCCCGTGTGCAGAAGGGAATTGGAAAGGATGTTACACCAATGGAACTGCCTAACTGAGAGTGGATGCTACTTGGACGGTCTGCTGTGGGCAGGGGGAGCAGAGAGAGGAAGGGACGGGGAGAGGCTTGTGGCAGAAGATAGCTTGAAAATGGAGTGATGAAATCCAGTGATAGTCATAGAGTCATACAGTATGGAAACAGGCCCTTCAGCCCAACTCGATCATGCCAACCAAGATGCCCCATATATACTAGTCCCACCTGCTTGTGTTTGGCACATCTGTATACTAAAACTAGTTTGTTTGTTTGTTTGTTTGTTCCTCAACTACAGCCAAAACGGTACACGATAGCACTACAATTTTAGGCCCATCTTACTCACCGTCGTCCCTTTGGTGCTAATGGAAGAAATTTCATTGGAAATCGGTGTTATATTTTTTAAGTTATTCACATTTTAAAGTTTAAATCTATCTCCTAGGGAGGGAGGGGGGAGGGAGGGAGGGAGGGAGGGAGGGGAATGGAGGGAGAGGGGGAGGGAGGGAGGGGGAGGAGGGATAAGGGGGGTTGAGGGGGATGGAGTGGGGGGAAGGGGGGAGGGAAAGGGGGGAAGGGGTTGGGGAGGGGGAGGGGAGGGAGGGAGGGGGGGGAGGGGGAGGGAGGGAGGGGGGGGGGAGGGGGAGGGGAGGGGAGGGGGAAGGAGAGGGTGCTGCACCAATGCAGGAAAGGTTTGGGCCCAACAGGTCCACGGTCTAGTATCCCTCTAAACCTTTCCATTCCATGTACCTGTCCAAATGTTTTTAAAATCTTGTGATAGTTCCTACCTCAGCTATCTCCTCTGCCAGTTCGTTCCGTACACCCACTACCCTTTGTATGAAAATAAGTTCTACCACTGGGAGATGAGATCTAGTGAAGGTGAGCAGTCAGCTGTGAATCCTGATACCTTCGGCCTTTATGATGGTCCATGATTAAAGATACATTACACTAACATAATCCAATCAGATTTCTGTGTGGAAAGGAATGGTAGTTGCTGGTTTCTATCAAAGATAGACACAAAGTGCTGGAGTTAATCAGCGGGTCAGGCAGTATCTCTGGAGAAAAGGAACAGGTGATGTTCGGGTCAGAACGTCATATCGTTTCAGCTCGAAGAGTCTGAAGAAGGGTTCCGACCCGAAAAATCACCTATTATCTCCAGAGATGCTGCCTGACCCACAGAGTTACTCCAGCACTTTGTGTCTATCAATCAGCATTCTCTCAGAGAGTAGAGGATCTCTCATCACGAGCTTCTGTTCAGATTCCATAGCTGGGAGGAAATGGTCATCAGTGCATCTCATCTGTCCTTGTGTGGATGTGCCTGAGTCATTTAAAAACCATTTAAGAACAGCTTACGAGTTATTCTCCACAATCGATCAACACATTGAGGTTACAGGTAGAGCTGCTATCTCACAGTGCCAGAGACCCAGGTTCAATCCTGCCCCCGGGTGCTGTCTATGTGAAGTGTGTACATTCTCCCTCTGGTTTCCTCTGAGTACTATGGTTTTCTCCCACATCCCAAACACATGTGGGTTTGTAGGTTAGTTGACCACTGTTACGAGGGATAAAATAAAACTGGTATGAATGAGTGATTAATCGTTGGCATGGCCTCGGCAGGCAGAAAGGCCTGTTTCCATGTTATATGTCACAACTAAACTAAGATTTACACAGATGCCTGAGCTACAGGGAGAGGTTGAGCAGGCGAAGACTCTATTCCTTGGTGCACAAGAGGATGAGGGGTGATCTTATGGAGGTGTACAAAATCGTGAGAGGAATAGATCGGGTAGACACACCTTGTCTCTTGCCCGGAGTAGGGGAATCGAGAACCAGAGGACACAGGTTTAAGGTGAGATTTAACAGGAACCTGAGGGGTAACTTTTCACACAAAGTGTGGCGGGTGTATGGAACATGCCACGGGAGAAGTTAGTTGTGGCAGGGGCTATCACAACGTTGAAGAAACATTTAGACAGGTAACTGGATAGGAGAGGTTTAGAGTGATACGGGCCAAACGCAGGCAGGTGGGACTAGTGTAGATGGGACATGTTGGTCGGTGCGGGAAAGTTGAGCCGAAGAGCCCGTTTCCACGCTGTATGACTCTGACTCTACAACTCGAAATGTACTTATCCCTCAAACAAATCACTTGGTCACCGTTGTATTGCTGTGGTGAAAACGTGTTCACAAATTATCTGCTGTGTTCATCATATTGCAACAGTGATTACATTTTAAAGACACTTCTTTGATTGTGAGGTGCTTCTTGCGATGCTTTGACAAGAGCATGAACGGTAGATGAGAAATGCAAGTCTTTTCTTCCTAACTCACGGGAGAAATCACAGAACCTCAATGAGCAATGATGCCTTTAGAAATGAAAAGTTTGATGAAAAAGGGCTCATTCTAAGTTGAAGAGTGTAAAATGAGCACGGTTTCATTTAGCTGCCCTTTACAGAGCATTACTGGTTTTCATTTTATTTGTTCTATATAATTAAAGGTTAAAAAAAAAAACGCTGAAGGGTGGATCGAGAGAGCTTTTGAAGTGTACCGAGGCGTGGATAATAGTATAAAGAAGTAACATGGGTAAAGGAATCAGGCGAAATCTGCTCTCGCCTTAGTTTAATTGTTTAATTCAGAGACAAGTTCTATATCAGGGAAACGTTCAGATATGAAAGGTTTTAATAATCTAATGTACAAACCATGTAATTCTGACTAATTTGAAGAGACTGCACTATGAGGCAGCTTTGCTACTAAAGACACAATGGTTGGAACGTCACCCATTGTTTCCCTCCAGAGATGCTGCCTGTCATGGAGTCATAGAGTGATCCAGTGTGGAAACAGGCCCTTCAGCCCAACTTGCGCACACCGGCCAACATGTCCCAGCTACACGAGTCCCACCTGCCTGCGCTTGGTCCATATCCCTCCAAACCTGTCCTGTCCATGTACCAGTCTAATTGTCCCGCAGAGTTACTCCAGCATTTTGCGTCTATCTTTGGTCGGGTTATGCTGGATTGGAAATAGTGTCTGGAATCCTACCCTGGTGGGCCCATATTAACGCTTGCCTGGACTGGTTGCGGAGGGCATGTCTCTGTGTCTTGCATGCCCTGTGTTCTTGCAGCAAGGTCTGTAGTTCAACTAGACATCAGCTGGCGTAAAACCTAAAGGCACAGTTGACTAGATGGGAATGTACAAGGCATGATGAATAAGTTTGCACTTATGGATGAATAAGTTATGCGATGATGAATACATAGAAACATAGAAAATAGGTGCAGAACGTTTCCCTGATATAGAACTTGCCCTTCGAGCCTGCACCGCCGTTCAATATGATCATGGCTGATCATCCAACTCAGTATCCCGTACCTGCCTTCTCTCCATACCCCCTGATCCCTTTAGCCACAAGGGCCACATCTAACTCCCTCTTAAATATAGCCAATGAACTGGCCTCAACTACCTTCTGTGGCAGAGAATTCCACAGATTCACCACTCTCTGTGTGAAAAAAAACGTTCTCATCTCGGTCCTAAAAGACTTCCCCCTTATCCTTAAACTGTGACCCCTTGTTCTGGACTTCCCCAACATCGGGAACAATCTTCCTGCATCTAGCCTGTCCAACCCCTTAAGAATTCTGTAAGTTTCTATAAGATCCCCCCTCAATCTTCTAAAGATGAATGAAAGATGACATGATGAATAAGTTTGCACTAAGGAGTGCTGTAGAGCAAGGGGATCTAGGAATGGAGGTAGGTAGGGTCCGAAAAAGGGTCCCGACCCCAATCATCACCGATCCATGTGAAGAAGGATCCCGACCCTAAATGTTCTCCCATATGCTGCCTGACCCACTGAATTCCTTCGGCACTTTGTGCCTTTTCTTGTAAAAAAATGCATCTGCAGTTCCTTGTTTCGACTGTAAATTGGTCGTCAGTTTCAGGTGGTTGGTAGAATCTGGGAGGAGTTGATGGCATGTGGGGAGAACGAGGGACGGTCATAAGGTCAAAGGTGATATGAGCAGAATTAGGCCATTCAGCCCATCTGGTCTATACTGCCATTCAATCATGGCTGATCTATTTCCCCCTCCTAACCCCATTCTCCTGCCTTCTCTCCATAACCCCTGACACCTGTACTAATCAAGGAACGTTGGGATTAGTTCAAATGAATGTCTGTTGGCCAGTGTGAACGCGATGGGCTGAAAGGCCTATGTTCTTCCTGCGTCACTTGATTAATCCTTTGCAAGAAGACAATGGAATTGTGAAGTCGATTTCAAAACATGAGGTGAAAAGTCTGTTTTGTGCTGCAGTGCAGATGTGTTTCATGACTGACACAGACCCAGAGAAATATTCATGTCACATCACGCCTGTATCTGTTCCTTTAATAACTGTGTATGTATATGGAGAAATTATTCCGTTTGCCAGGCAATTTCTACATTTGAAAGATTTATAACAAGAGCTCAACAAAAGGAACATGAAATAGGACAGATCTCTTCTTGAATTTTGGAATGTGTTCAGATGAAAGGATGATTTCCTATCAGGGGAGAAACAAATGTACTGGAGAATATCGCCAGACAAAATAGACTTAGCTCAAGCTTAGAATATATCAAATAAATAAAGATAAGGAAGATTAACTGTTGAAGAGTAATGGGTATAAATTTACAAAGTCTGTGTCATAGAGTCATAGAGTGATACAGTGTGGAAACAGGCCCTTCGGCCCAACTTGTCCAACTGGCCAACATGTCCCAGCAACACTAGTCCCACCTGCCTGCCATGTCCCTCCAAACCTGTCCAATCCATGTACATGTCTAACTGTTTCTTAAACATTGGGATAGTCCCAGCCTCAACTACCTCCTCTGGCAGCTTGTTCCATACACCCACCACCCTTTGTGTGAAAAAGATACCCCTCAGATTCCTATTAAATCTTTTCCCCTTCACCTTGAACCTATGTCCTCTGGTCCTCGATTCTCCTACTCTGGGCATTTTCGCTCATTAGAACTAGACAACTTTGCAGGTTTTCAACATGGTAACTTAAATGCAAAATCATCCAGTTTTTAATGAGGGTTCATATTCATGAATATTAATCAGCATGCAATAATAATAAAATTATTTAAATTCTAATAACATTTCCTCATAAAAGAAAGTTTTACGATGCACGTTTGAACTTATTTTAATAAAACCGAATCGTGGTGTGAGCCTTACCTTCATCTCATCTTCCAATTACGCATCGTCCCGAAAATGGGTTGAATAACTTTCATTCTTCTCCGTTGCCTCAAAGTGCTGGGATTTCCTGGGAGAATCTTCACCACATATGCAGCTGAAATAACCTGCAAATGGGTCACGATAAAATGAATCGCTATTAAAGAAATGCAGGTGAACTCGGGGCCAAAGGTGCAACAGTACGATAAAGCTTTCTCTTCACAGCCTATTTTTCAGTACAGTTCCTCTGTGTCACGTTCCACTGAATACAGTTGTACATAGTTATTGACTAGTGGTGTCTCTCACATGCCTTCCAACATTTGTCTCCCAGTCTTCCCACTTCTTGTGGGTTAGCAGGCTAAAGGTTTTTTGGGGATCTAGTGCGTTTCCACCCTCTTCTCCCCAGTACCCAATGGATGAAAGGTGGCATTGAGGTTATAACACTCTCTGGTGTCTTGAATACCAAGCTCTTAAGGATAGCGGAGTCAGAGGGTATGGGGAGAAGGCAGGAACGGGGTACTGATTGAGAATGATCAGCCATGATCACATTGAATGGTGGTGCTGGCTCGAAGGGCCGAATGATCTACTCCTGCACCTATTATCTATTGTCTGTTGTCTAATACCAGAAAGTGCCGATGTATATTTGGCATACGTACAGGTATGTAGGTTAATTGGCTGGGTAAATGTAAAAATTGTCCCTAGTGTGTGTAGGATAGTGTTAATGTACGGGGATCGCTGGGCGGCACGGACTTGGAGGGCCGAAAAGGCCTGTTTCCGGCTGTATAGATATGATATGATATGATATGATATGATATTTGGCATCATGTTGGCTTCAAGCCATAGGCTGTTGTATTCAAGTCTCACTAAAATCACTTGAATTTTTAATGTTGAAAAAGATTGATGCAATGTCATAGAGATAGATCATACAGAAAGGAATTAGGACCTTCGGCCCATTGAATCTACAATGACCATCATGTACCCTTCTATCCAGACCAGACCATCCCACACATCGTGAATGACTGATCGCTGAGGCTTTTCCCTGGTGGTATCAAGGCCATCCACCCAGTAACTAATGCTGCCCTGGCCTGGATGTCTACCCTTGACCTACAACTTTAGGCTGTGCACGCCATACGCAAGACGAAGAAGAAGAAGTAGTACCCTTCTGCCCATTAAGCCTGAGCTGACCAGTGATCGCCACACATTAACACTATCCTACACATACTAGAGACAATTTACAATTTTACTGAAGCCAATTAACCTACAAACCTGTACGTCTTTGGAGTGCGGGAGGAAACCGGAGCACCCGGAGAAAACCCGCACAGGTCACAGGGAGAACGTACAATCTTTGGACAGACATCACCCATGGTCAGGATCGAACCAAGGACTCTGGCACTGTAAACAAACAACTCTACCGCTGCGCCACTGTGCAGCCACTAATTTTCAATAACATAAAATAGGCCCTTCGGCCCATTGATTGCACACTGACCAGCAAGGCACATTCTTCAATAATCCTCCATTAATCCCATTAGATTTCCCCCACATTCTCATCCACTCCCCACGTTTTCTTCCAGACAGGCACACACATCGGGTTCAATTTACAGTGCTTCGTTATCTTACCAACCTGCACGTATTTACAATTTGGAATGAATGTGGAGTACCCAGGGGAAACCCTCACAACCGCGGGGAGAATGTGCAGTGATCCTGACCTCAGGTGCTGTCTGTGTGAAGTTCGCACGTCCTCCCTGTGACCGCGTGGGTTTCCTCCGGGTGCTCCGGTTTCCCCCCCACGTTCGAAAGACGTGCAAGTTTGCAGGTTAATTGGCTTCTGTAAAATTGTCCCTAGTGTGTAGGAAGGAACTAGTGTGCACGGGTGATCGTTTGTCAGCGTGGACTGGATGGGCCGAAGGGCCTGCATTCACGCTGTATCTCCAAACTGAACCAAAATAAATATGGATGAGGCTTTCCACAGTGGGCACGCTGCAACAGCATTGATGGAGAAGGGTGAAATTACAGCAGTGGAAACTGTCAAATAAAACCCGTTTACCAGTCGGTGTGACTGCAATACATGTATAATTATGGAGGCTCAGGGAAAGTAGATAATGTCGTTTTCCCAGGGTGAAAATGTCAAATAGTAGAGAGCACAGATTTCAGGTGAGGGGGAGAATGTTTAAAGGAGATTTGTAAGGCCCATGTTTTGCACAGAGATTAGTCAGTGTCTGAAATACGTTGCCAGTGGAGATGGGAGAAGCAGATTTAAAAAAAAAAGTTTTTTAGAGATACAGTGCTGAAACAGTCCCTTCAGCCCACTGAGTCCACACCGACCAGCGATCCCCACACAATAACACGATTCAACACACACGAGGGGCAAATTATACTTATTCCAGGCCAATTTTACCTACAAACCCGTACGTCTTTGGAGAGTGGTAGGAAACCAAAGATATGGTATAAACCATATAAAGATATGGTATAAGACATAAACCAGATATGGTAACAACATGTAAGGTGCATTTAGGCAAATGCATAAATTGGCAGGTGAATAGAGAGGCAGCTCATGTGCAGGGAATGGCTTAAGTTAGATTAGCATCAAGGCCAGCACACACATGATGGGCCGAAGGGTCTAGTCTGAGATATTTTGCATTCACAGTAAGGAGATAGACCCTTTGGCCCACCGAGTCCACACTGACCTTTAATCACCCGTTCACACTAATTCTATGTCATCCCTCTTTCTCATCCACTCCTTGCACAATTTCTTTCAGAGAGGCCAATGAACCTACAAAGCCTTTGGGATGTGAGAGAAAGCTGTAGCGCCTGGATGAAGCTCACATGGTCACAGGGAGAACGTGCAAACTCCACACAGACAGCAGCCAAGGACAAGATCAAACCCGTGTCTCTGGCGCTGAGGGGCAGCAGCTCCTGTTCTATGTTCTATGCAAGTAGGTGGCATTGGATTAAATAGAAGGTCCAAAGCCTGGCTGAACAACAGAAAGGGAGCAGGCTGGAATGGGAACTAAGTTCGTGATGGAATGCAAAGCTGTTCATTTTCATACCTGTCTCTTCCATTTGCTGAAGAACTAACCTGACAATTGACAGCTCTGGAGGGAATTGTTCCTGCTTCAAATTATTTAAACACACCTACTCTTCCATGTGGCTGATGGGGAACTGAGATGTATTTCCCTCGGGCCCCAGATTCTCTGATCCAAACTCTGGATCCAGGGACAAAACGTCCAGATGAACATCTTCCAGATTTCACACCTTTGCAGGGACTAGATTCCCAATAGTTTTAGGAAGAGATTGGGTCATTGCTTAATAGCAGCACCGAGCAGACACGGAGAAACCTTCTTTTATTTCAGAGAGGCTCATCGTTAATTATAATGGGAGAATATTTGGCTGTCAGTCTCTGAGTGAGCTTCAAGTGATGTTTGGGGAAAAATAGTCATCATCCATCTGCCATTGTTTCACACGTTCCTTCTGCTAATTAATGGGAGGATTTGTGCACCACTTGTCTTAAAATAATGAATTTTAGATTGATGCCTGGTCATAATAGCTGGGGTGAAGAAGGGTCTCGAACCGAAACGTCACCCATTCCTTCTCTCCAGAGATGCTGCCTGTCCCGCAGAGTTATTCCAGCATTTTGTTTCTATCTTTGGTCTAAGCTAGCATCTGCCGTTCCTTCCTGCATATAATGGCTCAGCCAGAATTCCTGAAGTAGAGTGAAGATCAAAGGGCGACCAATTGTACCATCTGTACAAAGGGCTGGGGTAACTCAGCGGGTCAGGCAGCATCCCTGGAGAACATGGCTAGGAGGCATTTTGGGTCTGGACTCTCAGCAAGTTCCCGCTCAAGGAAGGTGCGATGCTGGGTGTGATGTGTGATTTTACTGCAGAGGTCAGTCACGTTGAGTGCATGCAATGCCTTCACCACAGATAGTAAGCTCTTCGTTTCCTTTAGAGATACAGCACGGAAACAGGCCCCTCAGACCACCGAGAGTCCCCAGTGGCCATATATCACCTATTCACATGAGCCCTTATGTTATCCCACTTTTGCATCCACTTCCTACGCACGAGGGGCAATTTCTCCTGACTGGAACAGAGACTTAGACTGAAGTAGGATTCCGACCCGAAAGCATCATCTATCTGTGTTCTCCAGTGATGCTGCCTGATCTGCCGAGTTACTCCAGCACTTTGTGCTTTTCCTTGGTAAACCAGCATCTGGAATTCCTTGTTTCTGCATTCCGCAGTGTATATACTCTGTGCATTGGCTTAATATTTTAGTGAGAGAAAATGTAAGCAGGCATGCTACTTGATGTGTCATAGCCAGTACAGCTATATTCTTGTTGAACTGGGACAAGGTATTATATGCAAATAACACTGGTGGTATGATAATATTGAATGAAAATCACAATGGATATAATATAAAGAAACGTAAAGGAATATCTGCATTTACCTGTATTGTAGCGGACAGTTTAATGGAGTATTGTGTACAGTTTTGGTCTCCTAATCTGAGGAAAGACATTCTAGCCCTAGAGGGTGTACAGAGAAGGTTCACTAGATTGATCCCTGGGATGGCAGGACTTTCATATGAAGAAAGACTGGATAGACTAGGCTTATACTCGCTGGAATTTAGAAGATTGAGGGGGGATCTTATTGAAACATATAAAATTCTTAAGGGGTTGGAGAGGCTAGATGCGGGAAGATTGTTCCCGATGTTGGGGAAGTCTAGAACCAGGGGTCACAGCTTAAGGATAAGGGGGAAGTCTTTCAGGACCGAGATGAGAAAACATTTCTTCACACAGAGAGTGGTGAGTCTGTGGAATTCTCTGCCACAGAAGGTAGTTGAGGCCAGTTCATTGGCTATATTTAAGAGGGACTTAGATGTGGCCCTTGTGGCTAAAGGGATCAGGGGGTATGAAGAGAAGGCAGGTACAGGTTACTGAGCTGGATGATCAGCCATGATCATATTGAATGGCGGTGCAGGCTCAAAGGGCCGAATGGCCTACTCCTGCAACTATTTTCTATGTTTCTATGTTTCTATGTCTATAATGTTTTAGTTCCATTTTAAATAATACGTTTTTTAAATGTAAAACTTGCTTGAACATTTTAATAGTGTTTGAGTATTTCTGGATGTCAGACGTATGTAAAGTTAAGGACAGTGTTGGCGTTCACTGAGGAAGATCGCAGCTACATTAATATTTGTCGGGAATTCGCTACCCAAGTGAAAGCAATTTAGTTGCAGGAGGTCCTGATTGCACATGGCCTCCAGACTCTCTCAGCAAGTTCCCACTCAAAGAAAATGAGATGCTGGTGTGAAATGCGGTCTTCCTTCAGAGTCACGGTGAGGGCAGGTAGTGGCTTTACCCCGCAGATAGTAAGTTCTTGATTTAGTTTGGAGATCCAGCGTGGGAACAGAACTCTCAGCCCACCGAGTCATATCATATCATATCATATCATATATATACAGCCGGAAACAGGCCTTTTCGGCCCACCAAGTCCGTGCCGCCCAACGATCCCCGTAACATTAACACTATCCTACACCCACTAGGGACAATTTTTACATTTACCCAGCCAATTAACCTACATACCTGTACGTCTTTGGAGTGTGGGAGGAAACCGAAGATCTCGGAGAAAACCCACGCAGGTCACGGGGAGAACGTACAAACTCCTTACAGTGCAGCACCCATAGTCAGGATCGAACCTGAGTCTCCGGCGCTGCATTCGCTGTAAAGCAGCAACTCTACCGCTGCGACATCCATCTGCTATTCACACTAGTTCTATGTTATCCCACATTTGCTTCCATTCCCTACACACTAGGGGGCAATTTTACAGAGGCCAATCAACCTTCCAAACCCGCATGCCTCTGGGACGTGGGAGGAAACCAGAGCACGCGGAGGAACTCAGGCAGTCGCAGGGAGAACGTGCAAACTCCACTTAAACAGCACCTGAGGTCAGGATTGAACTCACGTCCCTGGTGCTGAGAGGTACCAAGTCTACCAGCTGCGTCACTGTGCCACACTTCAAATTTTGGACTTTCATGTTGCGGCAATAACGGAAAGTCACCAATCACATTGTGCGATGTTACTACCTGAGCATGGGACCATTCTGGTTATATGGTGGGAGAGTCTAGGACCAGAGGCCACAGTCTCAGAATAAAAGGACGTACCTTTAGAAAACTGATGAGGAGGAACTTCTTTAGTCAGGTATGATGAATCTGTGGAATTCATTTCCACAAACAGCTGTAGAGGCCAAGTCATTGGGTATTTTTAAGTTGCAGATTGACAGATTCTTGATTATTGCGGGTGCCAAGGGTTATGGGGGGAAGGCAGGGGAATGGGGTTGAGGGGGAAAGGTAGATCAGCCATGAATGAATGGTGGAGTAGACTTGATGGGCCGAATGGCCTAATTCTGCTCTGATAACTTATGAAGTTATACCTGGGCTGCTAAACCAAACAGCTGGATCAAAAATCCAGTAAAACATGAATTCCAATCTCATCATTGCAGCTTGAGAATTTTATTTCAGTTTAAAACAAACATGACTGACTTGTCATAAATACGAGAAATTAACGCATGCACTTTGGCGATAAAATCATCCTCGCCCACTATTAATGAATTAAATCCCACACGACTGATACTTCATTTTCTTATCTCAAGCAATACAGAGAGGGATGTTGGAAATAGATGGAAGCAGTACCTTTAAAAGGGAGTTGAATTGTCAGGCTAGGGGTTAAGAGCAGGGGATGGAATATCTGAGGAAGGATGTGCTGGCTCTGGAGAGGGCCCAGAGGAGGTTTACAAGAATGATCCCAGGAATGAGCAGGTTAACCTATGATGAGCATTTGTTGGCACTGGGCCTGTACTCGCTGGAGTTTAGAAGAATGAGGGGGGGACCTCATTGAAACGTACAGAATAGTGAAAGGCTTGGATAGAGTGGATGTGGAGAGGATGTTTCCACTAGTGGGAGAGACTAGGACCAGAGGTCACAGCCTCAGAATTATAGAATGTTCATTTATGAAGGTGATGAGGAAGAATTTCTTTAGTCAGAGGGTGGTGAATCTATGGAATTCTTTGCCACAGAAGGCTGTGGAGGCCAAGTCAATTGATATTTTTAAGGCAGAGATAGATAGATTCTTGATTAGTACGGGTGTCAGGGGTTATGGGGAGAAGACAGGAGAATGGGGTTAGGAGGCAGAGATAGATCAGCCATGATTGAATGGTGGAGTAGACTTGATGGGACGAATGGCCTAATTCTTCTCCTATCACTTTTGACCTTCTAACTGTGAGGACTAATCTAGGATTTGATGTGTACTCCATGGGCCACTTTTGCTCCTCCTTTGGCAATAACAGCTCTGGGATTGATGGCAACACACAAGACTTCAGTGGATTATTATTTTTAAATCTAACCTCTTGTGATCCCAAATGGCCACATTCAGTTGAAATGGAGCTGCCTGCATTTTTCCAAACAATGAACAGTCCCATAGTAAATTATTGATCTTAACAACGGCAATTTGGCTTCTTTTTTTTAAAGTTTGCTCCGACCGAAGCAGAATTACTGAAAAACAGATTTTTAAGAGTCTTTTGAGTATAGAAGTTGGCAGGTCATGTTGCAGTTGTATAAGCTGTTGGTGAGACTGCATTTAGAATATATAGTTCGGTTCTGGGCACCATGTTATGGGAAAGATATTGTCAAGCTTGAAAGGGTTCAGAGAAGATTTACGAAGATGTTGCCAGGACTAGAGGGTCTGAGCAAAAGGGAGAGGTTGAGTAGGGAGACACAAAATGCTGGAGTAACTCAACGGGACAGAAAGCATCTCTCGAGAAAAGGAATGGGTGACGTTTCGGGTCGAGAACCTTCTTCAGAGGTTGAGTAGGCTGGGTCTCTATTCCTTGGAGCACAGGAGGATGAGGGGTGATAGAGGTGTATAAAATCATGAGAGGAATAGATCGGGTAGATGCACAGAATCTCTTGCCCAGAGTAGGGGAATCGAGGGCCAGAGGACATAGGTTCAAGGTGAAGGAGAAAAGATTTAATAGGAATCTGAGGGGTGACTTTTTCACACAAAGGGTGGTGGGTGTATGGAACAAGCTGCCAGAGGAGGTAGTTGAGGCTGGGACTATCCCAATGTTTAAGAAACAGTTAGACAGGTACATGGATAGGACAGGTTTGGAGGGATATGGACCAAACACAGGCAGGTGGGACTAGTGTAGCTGGGACATGTTGGCCGGTGTGGGCGATTTGGGCCGAAGGTCTTGTTTCCACACTGTATCACTCTATGACTCTAAGACGAAATGTGTAAGAAGGAGATGCAGATGCTGGTTTAAACTGAAGATAGACACAAAATGCTGGAGTAACTCAGCGGGACAGGTAGCATCTCAGGAGAGAAGGAATGGGTGACGTTTCGGGTTGAGACCCTTCTTCAGACTCAACCCTAGACGTCACGCATTCCTTCTCTCCGGAGCTGCTACTGCTGAGTTACTCCAGCATTTTGTGTTTATAACAGGTTTCAAGAGATGAGTTTTGTTTACGGAGTATTGAAGAGCTTTCATTCTTCACTCAGATCGACAGAGATTATAGGCTTGTCATGTTTCAGTGATACTCTTTGAAATGTTTTTCTCTTTAATCCATGGCAAATTGCTTGAGAATTCATTGACTCTGGGCAACAGTTTGTAAATAATCAAGGCGCTATGCTCTACACTGATTAAACTTGTGATGTTTGCACCATAATCTGTGCTGCGATCTTCTTAGTAATCTTCATAAATTCATCATGAAACGGAGCAATAATTCCTTATTAGTCATTACTTCTAAAGGCATTCTGCACTTATATTGGAAATCAAACAGAAAATGTCGGAAATACAAAGCAGGTCAGGCAGCATCTGTGAAATGAGAGAGTTCGGATGAGTTTAGTTTAGTTTCTTAAGTAGGTGGAACAAGAGCAGAATGAGGCCGTTTGGCCATCCAGTCTACTACACCGTTCTATCATGGCTGATCTGTCTGGTTTATTATTGTCACGTGCACTGAATTACAGTAAACTATTTTTCCTTTGCGTGTATCCAGTTTTAAAAAAACTCTACGTGACTATAATCAAGCTATCCACAGGGCACAGACAAAGGGTAAATGGTACGACATTTAGTGCAAAGATATAACATTGAAGTCCGATTAAAGAAAATTCACAGGTGTCCAGTGAGGTGGATGGGAAGTCAGGACCGCACTCTAGCTGATGAGAGGACCATTCAGTTGCCTGATAGCAGCTGGGAAGAAACTGTTCCTAAATTAGGAGGTTAGGGGAGTGCTGGAGTCAAAGAATCATAGAATCATACAGCACGGAAACAGGCCGTTCAGTCCATCTCGCCTGTGCCAACCAATCTAAGTTAGCCCCATATGAGTGATGAGTAGCAAAACGGGAATACCTTTGAGAGAGTGTGACCAGTAACAGTTTAACGCAGATTATGCTCCTTTGTTTGTGTGATATGATGCTAATAGCAGGGCTGTGGGACTTGCCTGGCAGATCAGCCCACACTAATGGACAGAGAAGAATGAGCTGAAACCACAGAGGTTTTACCAGGCAACTGAACAGTCTTAAAACCCACAGATGAATGACTGGTTAGTTCTGACAGGAGGAAAGAGCAAGTTATCTTTAGCGTGGATGTTTCGATACTGAGTCTGGAAGATTGCTAAGTACTCGGATGGAAGACGAGATGCTGTTCCTCAAGTTGATGGTAGGTATTGTTGTAACAGTGGAAGAAGTCGGACACAGAGCAGTCAAAGTGGTGACTGTGATGGGGAATGAAAGTGACAGGGATACGGAAGCTCAGGTTAGTCACACGTGTATTACATTCTCTGTTACTCTGGTGTTTGGAAAGTTTAGTTCAGTTTAGTTTAGAGATACACCATGGAAACAGGCTCTTCAGCCCACTGTCCACACCGACCATCGATCACTCATGCACACTAGTTCTATGTTACCTCACTCCCCACAAACTAGGGGGGCAATTTACAGAGGCCTATTAACCTACAAACCTGCATGTCTTTGGGACGTGGGACTAAACCGGAGCACCCGGAGCAACCCCACTTGGTCACAGGGAGAACGTGTAAACTCCACACAGGCACCACCTAAGGTCAGGATTGAACCCGAGTCTCTCGATTGGGCGTGGGCTCTGCCAGCTGTGCTGCCCTTGATCACCTGAGTGATCACCTAATCTGTATTTGTTGATTGCTGTTGGTCATTGAAGTCATTGAATCACACAGCATGGGAATAAGTCCCTCAGCCCAATCCTCCGTGCTAACCAAGTTGCATATCTGAGCTAGTCCAATTTTCCTGCATCTGTCTCATCTCCTGCAAACTTTTACTATCCATGTGTCCATCCCAATGCCTTGTAAATGTTATAACTTTACGTGGGTCTACCACTCCCTGTGACAGCTCCTTTCTCATCCTCGGCAGCGGTTAAGTTGCCGCCTTACATCGCCAGAGACCCGGGTTTGATCCTGAATACAGGTGTTGTCTGTTCGGAGTTTCTACGTTCTCCCTGTGACCGCGTGGCTTTTCTCCGGGTGCTCCGGTTTCTTCCCACATTCCAAAGACGTGCAGGTTTGTAGGTTAATTGGCTTCTTGAGGTCAGTTCATTGGCTATATTTAAGAGGGAGTTAGATGTGGCCCTTGTGGCTAAAGGGATCAGGGGGTATGGAGAGAAGGCAGGTACGGGATACTGAGTTGGATGATCAGCCATGATCATATTGAATGGCGGTGCAGGCTTGAAGGGACGAATGGCCTACTCCTGCACCTATTTTCTATGTTTCTGTAAATTGTCCCGAGTGTGCAGGATAGAAATCGAGTACAGGCTGGTCGGCGTGGACTCGGTGGGCCAAAGGGCCTGTTTCCAGCCTGTATCTCTGAAATACAAAAAAAACTAATGCTAAGAGCTCTGTAAAAGGACATTTAAATTGAATCCATTTATGTGTATTTTTATGTATGAAATGCATAATAAGGGTAATTTTGCACATGCTTTGAAGTGTTGCGATGATGTCCTTGTTGAACTCCTGCCCGCTCGGAAATAAGGGCTGGCACGTCCCCGTGTGATTCACTCCAGTGCAGAGGGACACTTCCTCAGCATCTTTCATGCATCTGCTGACATCATCAATGTGGGTCAAACTGATTTCCTTAATGATGACTGAAATTGATTTAAAAAAAATGCAAGGCCTGGCTTTCAGTTCCCACTCGCAGTTCAAAATAGAATTTAACATGCAGCAATTCACTCATCATACTTCCACTAACGTCTGGAGCATCAAGATCTCCCACTGGCCGTCTCACAGACCACTGACTTGTTTCAACAACGGACCAGTTTAGTTTAGTTTAGTTTAGTTTAGTTTAGTTTAGTTTAGTTTAGTTTAGTTTAGTTTAGTTTAGTTTAGTTTAGTTTAGTTTAGTTTAGTTTAGTTTAGTTTAGTTTAGTTTAGTTTGGTTTAGTTTAGCAATACAGCATGGAAAGAGTCACTTCGGCCCACCAAGTCCGCGCCGACCAGCAATCCCCTTTATACAAGCAAACACTACAAGCTAGGGACAATGAACAATTTTTACCAAAGCCAATTAATCTACAAATCGGTACGTCTTTGGAGTGTGGGAGGAAAGCAGAGCACCCGGAGAAAACCCACGCGGTCACAAGGAGAACGTGCAAACTCCGTACAGACAGCACCCGTAGTCAGGATCGAAACTGGGTCCCTAGCGCTGTAAGGAAACAACTCCACCGCTGCACCACCGCGTCACCCAGTTCTCTCTTTATTTGCATCCCCACTAAGTTTTAATCTTTACCCATCCCAATCCTCCACTCTGGACCCTTGAGGTAGAGATCTTAATCTTCAGACAAGACTTTAAACTAAGGCTTAGTCCACACAGTGGATGCAAAAGGTCCCATGCATTATACAAAGGGAGTTACCTGGGGTGTTCTCGCCAATATTTAGACCTCAATCAACTTCATTAAATATTATGTCTAAGTATTACTACTTTGCATCTGACGAAGGGTTCCGACCCGAAACATCACCCATTCCTTTTTCTCCAGAGATGCTGCCTGATCTGCTGAGTTACTCCATCATTTTGTTTCTATCTTCACTAAATATTATTTGATTGCTATTTGTGGAATCTCACTGCACTTAGATGTGTTGTTATGTTTAGAGTCATAAAGTTACACGGCGCAGAAACAGGCCCTTCGCAAGAATTGTCCATGTTAACCAAGATGCCCAATCTACCCGCATTTAGCTCCTATCCCTGTAAATCTTTCCTAATCATGTCTCTGTTGAAATGTCTTAAATGCTGTTGTAGTACCTACAGTGCCTAGACCACCTCCTCTGGCAGTTCATTCCATATACCCATCACCCTCTGTGTGAAAACGTTGCCTCTCAAGTTCCCATTAAATATTTCCCCTCTCGCCTTAAACCGATTCTTCTGGTTCCTGTGCTCCCAGGCATAAACTTCTAGCCTACCCGACCTCTCCTACCCGACCTCTCCTTAGAGCACGCGCCTCAAGTCTTGGCAACATCCTCATCAGTCCCCTTTGATCTCTTTCCAGCTTAATGACGTGGTGTTGAGAGGGAAAGATAGATCAGCCATGATTGAATGGTGGAGTAAATGTGATGGGCCGGTTGGCCTAATTCTGCTCCTATAACTTTATGAACTTCTGAACTCATGAACATCCTTTCTTTAGCAGGGTGACAAAGAAACTGAATCCTAGAGTTTTAGAATCCTAAAGTCAAACAGCATTGAAATCAGACCCTTTGGATGACCAAGTCTGTGGGAACCATCAACATCTATTTATACTACTTCTACATTAATCCCATTTTTAAAAATTCTCTTCAAATTCTCATCATCTACCAGATTCTACCCCTCATCCACACACCAGGGACAATTTTTTGGCAGCCAATTAACCACCAAACGTCCCATCTTTGGGATGTGGAAGGAAACAGAGCCTGAGCTATAGGGAGAGGTTGAGCAGGCTCGGAGTGCTCTATTCCTCGGAGTGCAGGAGGATGAGGGGTGATGTTATGAGGTGTACTAAGTCATGAGAGGAATAGATCGGGTGGGCGCAGTCTCTTTCCCAGAGTCAGGGAATCGAGAAACAGAGGATATAGCATTAAGGTGAAGGGGGGGGGGGGAAGATTTAATAGGAACTTGAGGGGTAACTTTTGTACACAAAGGGTGATGGGTGTATGGACTGAGCTACTGGACAAGGTAGTTGAGGCAGGTACTATCGCAACGTTTAAGAAACATTTGGACAGGTACATGGATAGGATGGGTTTAGAGGGATATGATCCAAATGCAGACAGGTGGGACCCATCTAGAGGGGACATGTTGGTTGGCATGGGCAAGTTGTGCCAAAGGCCTGTTACATGCTGCAGGACTCTATGACTCTATAAACACACAGCCACAAGGCATATAAATCCAAACCCCATGCAGCCAACACCAGAGGTCAGGATTGAACCTGGGTCTTTGTTGGTGTGAGGCAGAAGCTCTATCAATGTTTGAATTTCAAGGAGCAATTGTAACTGCAAAAGTCCTGCAATAACAGAATAACAAAGTTATTATAAATGTGACTCTGTTTCAAAAATAACGTGACTGGTTGTCAAGAGTTTTCCAGCCTGCAGGGACTGTTGAAACTTGGTTATTTTGTTATTGCAGGACTTTTGCAGATCGGATGGCTCCTTGAAATTCAAACTGTGTCAGGCATCGTGCTGCAGATGCTTTTACAGGTTCAATTGAATTGAATAATAAGCAGCATTAAACCTCTGACTTAGATGCTCCTTTACAGTCGGCAACCGCCAGTTATCAACACCCAGAAAAAAGGATCTCTCAGAAAATTGTGTAGGAAAGAACTGCAGATGCTGGTTTAAATCGAAGGCAGACACAAAATGCTGGAGTAACTCAGCGGGACAGGCAGCATCTCTGGAGAGAAGGAATGGGTGATAGAAACATAGAAAATAGGTGCAGGAGGAGGCCATTCGGCCCTTCAAGCCAGCACCGTCATTCATTGTGATCATGGCTGATCGTCCACAATCAATAACCCGTGCCTGCCTTCTCCCCATATCCCTTGATTCCACTAGCCCCTAGAGCTCTATCTAACTTCCTCTTAAATCCATCCAGTGATTTGGCTTCCACTGCCCTCTGTGGCAGAGAATTCCACAAATTCACAGCTCTGGGTGAAAAAGATCCTTCTCACCTTAGTTTTAAATAGCCTCCCCTTTATTCTAAGACTGTGGCCCCTGGGTGATGTTTCGGGTTCTGACTCTTCTTCAGACTCAAGAAAGGTCTTGACTGAAGAAAGGTCTCGATCCGAAATGTCACCCATTCCTTCTCTCCAGAGATGCTGCCTGTCCCACTGAGTTAATCCAGCATTTTGTGTCTATCTTCTCTTAGAAGATTCCTGCACGTCTATTTTTTCTGGCAACTTACGAGAGTGAAAGAGTTAGCGCAAGTATAAAATAGGTTCATAGCTCATTGCAAATGAACACGAGCAGAAAGATGTGACAAGACTAAATAGATTACCCACATTAGGTGCCTATTAAATTTATTATACATTATTAAAAGCAGCACAATTTTAACTTGCATTTCTCCAGGAAATAAGTTGGCTCACATCACAGTGAGTGGACTTCATGAATGAATACAGTGTTTTAGACATTCGGATAGCTAATGTTATCCCACTTTTTAAGAAAGGAGGGAGGGAGAAAACAGGAAATTATAGACCATTTAGCCTGACATCAGTGGTGGGGAAGATGCTGGAGTCAATTATGAAAGAAGAAATTGCGGAACATTTGGATTGCAGTAACAGGATCGTTCCGAGTCAGCATTGATTTACAAAGGGGAAATCATGCTTGACTAATCTTCTGGAATTTTTTGAGGATGTAACTAGGAAAATGGACAAGGGAGAGCCAGTGGATGTAGTGTACCTAGACTTTCAGAAAACCTTTGATAAGGTCCCACATAGGAGATTAGTGGGCAAAATTAGAGCAATGATATTGGGGGTAGGGTACTGACATGGATATAAAATTAGTTGGCAGACAGGAAACAAAGAGTAGGGATTAACGGGTCCCTTTCAGAATGGCAGGCAGTGACTAGTGGGGTACCGCAAGGCTCGGTGCTGGGACCGCAGCTATTTACAATATACATTAATGACTTAGATAAAGGGATTAAAAGTAACATTAGCAAATTTGCAGATGACACAAAGCTGGGTGGCAGTGTGAAGTATGAGGAGGATGCTATGAGGTTGCAGGGTGACTTGGACAGGTTGTGTGAGTGGGCAGATACATGGCAGATGCAGTTTAATGTGGATAAATGTGAGGTTATCCACTTTGGTGGTAAGAACAGGAAGGCAGATTATTATCTGAATGGTGTCAAGTTAGGAAATGGGGAAGTACAAAGAGATCTGGGTGTTCTTGTTCATCAGTCATTTAAAGTTTGCATGCAGGTACAGCAGGCAGTGAAGAAAGCTCATGGCATGTTGGCCTTTATGACAAGAGGAGTTGAGTATAGGAGCAAAGAGGTCCTTCTGCAGTTGTACAGGGCCCTAGTGAGACCGCACCTGGAGTACTGTGTGCAGTATTGGTCTCCAAATTTGAGGAAGGACATTCTTGCCATTGAGGGCGTGCAGCGTAGGTTCACAAGGTTAATTCCCGGAATGGCAGGACTGTCGTATGTTGAAAGACTGGAGCGACTAGGCTTGTATACACTGGAATTTAGAAGGATGAGAGGGGATCTTATCGAAACATATAAGATTATTAAGGGATTGGACGCGTTAGAGGCAGGAAACATGTTCCCAATGTTGGGGGAGTCCAGAACCAGGGGCCACAGTTTAAGAATAAGGGGTAGGCCATTTAGAACAGAGATAAGGAAAAACTTATTCACTCAGAGAGTTGTAAATCTGTGGAATTCTCTGCCTCTGAAGGCAGTGGCGGCCAATTCTCTGGATGCTTTCAAGAGAGAGTTAGATAGAGCTCTTAATGATAGTAGAGTCAGGGGGTATGGGGAGAGGGCATGAATGGGGTACTGATTGGGAATGATCAGCCATGATCTCATTGAATGGCGGTGCTGGCTCGAAGGGCTGAATGGCTTCCTCCTGCACCTATTGTCTATTGTCTATTGTCTATTGACAGTGAACAGCACTCAGGTAAATGGTCAGTTATTCCATACTTGGGTAGCTGGCACTATTTTCCTCTTGACTGCCAGGAATGCATTTGGAAAATCTGTGTGCACAGTGCATGATATCCCATTTACATGTGTACGCGTCATTCAACCAACCTACTCCTTCATAAGTTCAAAAGGAGTAGAATTGGACCATTCGGCCCATCAAGTCTACTCTGCCATTCAATCATGGCTAACCTATTTTTCCCACTCAACCCCATTCTTCTGCCTTCTCCCTATAACCCCATAACAGAATAGGAATCTGAGGGATAACCTTTTCACACAAAGGGTGGTGGGTGAATGGAACAAGCTGCCAGAGGAGGTAGTTGAGGCTGGGACTATCCCAACATTTAAGAAACAGTTAGGCAGGTACATGGATAGGACAGGTTTGGAGGGATATGGACCAAACGCAGGCAAGTGGGACTAGTGTTGCTGTGACTTTTTGGCCAGTGTGAGCAAGTTGGGCCGAAGAGCCTGTTTCCACACTGTATGACTCTATGACTCTATGACTCAATGACCCGTACTATTCAAATCATAGAGTCTAACAGCGTGGAAGCAGGCCCTTCGGCCCAACTTGCCCACGCCGGCCAACATGCCCCATCTACATTAGTCCCACCTGCCTGCGTTTGGCCCATATCCCTCTGAACCTGTCCTATCCATGTACCCGTCCAAATGTTTCTTAAACGTTGCGATAGTACCTGCCTTAACTACCTCCTCTGGCAGCTCGTTCCATACACCTACCACCCTTTGCATGACGAAGTTACCTCTCAGATTCCTATTAAATCCTTGCACTTGGTGAGAGGTTTCTGTGTACGTTGTGTTTCCCACTTCAATAGTACCATTTTGGTTGTGAAATACTGTAGGACACTGGGGCATGTTGTGTAAATGCAGGGTATTTATTTTTGAAGGGTCAGCAAATTGTAATCAGCGTTCCAACGGGCACTTTTGATTTCACTTTGTTTCCAGAGATCGGAGATCACGGAAATGCAAGTCCATGTTTACTTTGTATTGCCTGCTCAATAGGCCAATCTAATTGCTTGTGAGAAAATAGCGTGGCTTTAAGATGCATGCCATGCTTTCCAAACAACCAAGTGCCTTTAAACGTTGAGAAACTAGTCCGTTCATGGACATAGTTTTCAAAAAATCCAATTCCCCACTATTTTATTTGGAAAACTATTCCTTGTCACAAAGCAAAGCGGTTTATCCTTAGGCTTATCTCTGCAATATGCATGCAGTGATGAACAGGCATCCTCCGAGAAGCTGGGTCCTGGTGAGGATGAGTGGGCACACTCTCATGCTCTCATGAACAAAGATTGTACCAAAAAGGCTACCTAAAGAGACTATAAAGGCTTGTAATCTGCTCGACAAACAAGTGTCTTCATCACTCTGGATAATGCATAGGGGACTATCTTTGAATTAGAACTGCAAAAGGAACAAGGATTTCTACAAAATTTCTACAAAATTTCTACAAAATTAATTATCAAATAAAATATCTACTCCAATGACTAACTCTGTGGCTTGAGCTATGCTCCCATATATATATATGCAATATACAGGGGGCTGTACAGCGGTGCAACAGTAGAGTTGCTGCCTTACAGCGCTGGAGATCCGGGTTCAATCCTGATTAATCCGCTGTCTGTACGGAGTTTGTACATTCTCCCTGTGACCCCATGACTTCTCCCTAGGTGCTCCAGATTCCTCCCACAAACTAAAGATGTACAGGTTTGCAGATTAATCAGCTTCGGTAAAACTTCTAAATTGGCCCTAGTGTGTAGGATGGTGTTAGTGTACGAGGGTGATCGCTGACTGGAACGGACTCGGTGGGCCGAAGGGCCTGTTTCCGCACTGGATCTCAAAACTAAACTAAACTAAACTAAAGCACAAAGTAACTTATCAACATCCCAAATGCTGAAGGAACGTTGGCATCATAACAACTGAAACTGCATTAGCATTTAATCACCTGCTGTTATCTTTATGCTTAAAGATTGTCAAATCTCAATGCACTTTGTGTATTCTCCAGTGAATTTCTCAAGGGAAATTCTCCAGAAATTCATCCACAAGACATTCTTCCACCAGGTTTCATCCTGAGTGCCTGTTTGTTGTGTGGAACAAAGACCTTTTCTGCCTAGACCACCGGTCTCCATGTAAAACGAGGTTAAATTCCTACTCGATCTCAACAAAATATTTGTCTTCTTTCCTCCAATGTAGAATTCACCGTTGCAGTATGTAAATCATATGGGGATTTGTGCGCTGCTAGGTTTGTTGAAGTTGCCCCATAAACCTTGGAGAGGCAACATGAGTGCGATGTTAAGTCTTTCAATAGGTGACCTCTGTTCATGATATATTTCAAGATCAATGCTCATTAATCTCTTCTTAATATCGTTGACCACACACCTCTGCCCAGAAATGGAGTCTGCGTGGTTGATCGCAGCTTGCCTGTTTGAGGTTCTAGTTGAAGCATTGGGTGGCACAGTGGAACAGCTGCTGCCTCTGGCAAAGATAAATAGGGGTGGGTAGAGTGCCCAGAAATACTTAAAGTCCCCTTCATGTTTTGTAATAATTCTGTTTTAAAGAAGGGTGAAACTGAGCATAAATTACACCTTCGAAGGTATTTATTCACAAAATGCTGGAGTAACTCAGCAGGTCAGGCAGCATCTCAGGAGAGAAGGAATGGGTGATGTTTCGGGTCGAGACCCTTCTTCGGACTGATGGGTCTCGACCCGAAACGTCACCCATTCCTTCTCTCCTGAGATGCTGCCTGACCTGCTGAGTTACTCCAGCATTTTGTGAATAAATACCTTCGATCTGTACCAGCATCTGCAGTTATTTTCTTATAAATTACACCTTCTGCAGTCCACCAATCAGATCCTGTTCTGTTGTAAAAGGTCAAATGGCAATCGTAAAGCAATAAAATAAGGTCGAAAGGGTGACAGGACATTTGCTTATCTGTAATGGTGTTGGGTTGGGCTGTGTCTGCTCTGCTGTGTCTTTCAGACGTGCATGATGTATATTTATTAAAAGACCATTTGGTAAGAAGGAAAATTCCTAAGGTGCTTGCTATGGAGAACAGAGCATCAAAGGGAAAGTGTGTGTGTGTCAGGAGCAGATGAATCTTTGTTCATTGAGCAATCGCCAAGATTGATCCCAGTGATCACTAGTATTTGGCGCTCTGGAATAAAGTCTGGATTGTCTCGCCCAATCTTTATGCTGTGTTTTAAAGTTTTGTTTCACAGAGTTGGTGCCGTGGCTCGGATGACTACGCCTGATGAAAGCAGGGGGAAAGTCTCGTAGAGTCCTTGTTTATGGACTCCGAGAGGGATTTTCCCAAGTGCAGCGCACGCCATCCGAGCCGAGCGGATCGGGTAAGAAAGACGCTCGGCGTTTAACGGAAGGGCGAGGTTTTCCCCGGGTCTCATTGGGGAAGCCGAAAGTAAGAATTTTGAATGCAAGGGAAAGTGGGAAGGAGAGGGAGGATTAGAAATTCCCAGAGCAAAGGAGGAGGTGATAGGGAACAAAGGAAAAATGGGACAAGCAGGTGGCAGGATACTGCAGCCACTGAAAGGAATGCCGGCGTGTTATAATATAATTATGTACCATAATTATGGGGAAAAGGACTTGCAAGTGGGTAACACAGCATCAATCACCTGGGTTCATTCCTGACCTTTTAAAAAAAAAAAAAAAATTTATATCACAAAAACTTTATTTTAAAAAACCCATATAAACATACAAAGTGAAATGTGATCAAACAAAAACCGCCTGTATCGGCAGTTTACAAAATAGAACAATTATCAAATTAAAATCCCGCCAACTCTGTCAACAATACATTCGACCCCCCGCGGCGACCAGGGTTCACGGAAGGCCTCCAGAGTCCCTGTGGACACCACGTGTTCTCTCTCCAGGGACACGCGGGCACGGACGTAAGCCCGGAACAGTGGCAGGCAGCCGACCCCTGTACGGCCGTCGACTGCCCGCTGCCTGGACCCGCGGATGGCCATCTTGGCCAGGCCCAGGAGCAGACTGACAGGGAGACCCCCTCCTCCCTCCAAACCCCCCCCCCCCTCTGTACCGGGTGCGTGGGGCTAAAATGGAGCCAGAACCTGAGGAGCAGCCCCTTCAGATACTTCATTCCTGACCTTGGGAGTTGTCTGTGCAGAGTTTCCAAATTCTCCCTATGGGTTTCCTCCGGGTCCTCCTACATCCCAAAGACACGCATTGTTTCAGGTTAAATGGACTCTGTAAATTGCCCCTAGTGTGTCGGGAGTGAATGGGAAAGTGGGATAACATCAAACCAGTGTGTAATGGGTGAGGAGGTGGATGAGATCAGTTTAACTTGCCATCATGTTTCAGTTGCTCCTGTTTCCTCCCACACCCAAAGCCGTGCAGGTTTGGAAGTTAATTGGCCCTCTTGTAAATGGCTCCCAGTGTGTGGGGAGTGGATGGGGAAAGTGGGAACTGGTGTGAACGGGTGATCGATGGTCGGTGTGGACTCGGTGGGCTCAAGGGTCTGTTTCCATGCTGCATCTTTCAATCGATCAAAAATGTGCCAAGTGAACGAGAAGGGCCACAGTGGAATACCAAGGCAATTATTTCAATGAATAACCATGAGAGTAATTTCTATCCCCACTGCTCCGTGATTCACAGCTGTGCCTGGCTGTCTCCTTATGCCAGCGGTATATTGTCGGAAACTCGCTGAAGCTCCCGCGGTGCATCAATATTTACACGCCACTTACACGCCGTTGTTTAGTTTTCACTCCGGAAACACGAGGCAACGCCATTCCCGAGTCCCACTGGAGGAGGGACAGTTACAATGCAGAGTTCGGGAGAGTCCTGACCACAGATTGTTACAAGCAACCTGGCGATGGATGAAAGCTCAACAGCTTTTCACCTGCGTGGACATCAAGCTATCAGAGTCAGGGATAATACGTGCCATTTTACTCCCTGTCTAAGGACAAAATAGACTGCGTCCCTCCCAGTTACGAGCAAATCGTGAAGCTTTTGGTTTCTTCACAGTTGTGTTGGTTGTGTTGCCACGACGAAGCTTCCTCCAGTTCTACATACAGCAGGCAGCCCACGTCCGCACTTGCAGCAACGATCGCTCTGCCTCTCCCTCTCGCTCTCCCCTCCCCCTCAGAACCTTACTGCTGAGACCCCCACTCGTGCTCACGTTGGTGTGGTCAAGAAGGCTTTTGGCACACTGGCCTTCATCAGTCAGACTACTGAGTGTAGAAATTGGGAAGTCATGTTACAGTTGTATAAGACGTTGGTGAGGTCACCCTCGTGCGGTATCGTGAGTATCATGTTCAGTTTTGGTCACCCTGGTATAGGAAAGATGTTGTTAAGCGGGAAAGGGTGGCAAAGAAGATTTATGAGGATTTTACAAGGACTCGAGGGCCTGAGCTGCAGGGTGGCACGGTGGCGCAGTGGTAGAGTTGCTGCCTTGCAGCGCCAGAGACCCGGGTTCGATCCTGACTATGGGTGCTGTCTGTACAGAGTTTGTACATTCTCCCTGTGACCACGTGGGTTTTCCCCGGGTGCTCCAGTTTGTTCCCACACTCCAAAGACATACAAGTTTGCAGGTTAATTGGCTTCGTTAAAGTTGTAAAATTGTTCCTAAATAGTGCTAGTGTATGATAGAGTAAAGCCAAAATATCCACACTCTCTGGTTGGCATGGACTCAGTGGGCTGAAGGGCCTATTGCCTCACTGTGTCTCTAAAGTTAAAAGGCTAAAGTCTAAGGAGAGGTTGAGCAGGCTAGGTCTTTATTCCTTGGAATGCAGGAGGATGAGGGGTGATCTTTAGAGGTGTATAAGATCATGAGGGGAACAGATAGGGTAGATGTGCAGAGTCTCTTGCCTAGAGTAAGTGAATCGAGAACCAGAGGACAGGTTTAAAGTGAGATGAACCTGAGGGGCAACCTTTTCACAAAGGGTGGTGGCCAGTTGAGTTACTCCAACATTTTGTGTCTATCTATGGTATTAACCAGCATCTGCAGTTGCTTGTTACTACAGAAACAGGTCTTTTAGTTTAATGCATCCATGTCAACAAAATTGCTTAACTGAGCTAGTCCCAATTGTTTGTACCTGGCTCAGTTCGTTGGATGCTTTCAAGAGAGAGCTGGATAGAGCTCTTAAGGATAGCGGAGTGAGGGGGTATGGGGAGAAGGCAGGAACGGGGTACTGATTGAGAGTGATCAGCCATGATCGCATTGAATGGCGGTGCTGGCTCGAAGGGCTGAATGGCCTCCTCCTGCACCTATTGTCTATTGTCTATAAAACCTCAAAACCATCAGTCTGAAGCAGGGTCCTGACCCGAAATGTCACCTATCCATGTTCTCCAGAGATGCTATCTCCCTGGGTCTGTCCCACTTAAGCGATTTTTTAGGCGAGTCGCCGAAAATGTTTAAACATCTCAAAATCCAGCGGCGACCAGAAAAACGCTACGAATCTTTGGAGGCGACTCACGACCAAACAGGAGACCCCGTGACCGTGTGGCGACAGCCTAGTCACCCGTAGTCGCCTAAAAAACTTGCCTAAGTGGGATATGGGCTTTACACCAGCACTTTGTGTCTTTTATTCTAAACCAGCAACTTCAGATCCTTGTTTCTCCCAACCTTTGTTACCTATGTAACCGTCCAAGTGTCCTTTAATTGTCCTAATTGTACCGACTGTACCTCAACCACTTCTTCAGACAGCTTGAAGGTATTTATTCACAGAATGCTGGAGTAACTCAGCAGGTCAGGCAGCATCTCAGGAGAGAAGGAATGGGTGACGTTTCGGGTCGAGACCCTTCTTCAGATCAGTCTGAAGAAGGGTCTCGACCCGAAACGTCACCCATTCCTTCGCTCCTGAGATGCTGCCTGACCTGCTGAGTTACTCCAGCATTTTGCGAATAAATATCTTCGATTTGTACCAGCATCTGCAGTTATTTTCTTACACTCTTCAGACAACTTGTTTCCTATCCGCACCACCTGCTGTGTGACAAGGTTGCCCTGAGTTCCCTTTTAGATTTTTCCCCTCTCACCTTCATCCTGAGCCCTCTGGTTGTATGCCCCTCGTGATGTGATAAACCTCGATCAGGTCACCCCTCAGCCTCTCTCATTCCAGGGAGACCCCTCAGCTTCTGTGCGCCAGGGACTCTGTAAAACGTTCAACAGTAAAGATTCGAGAGCAACATATAAAATATAGGCAGTGCATTAAATCCTAACACAATACTACATGTTGTGGAAGCTCTTGCTTCTGACTGGAATTGTAAAGGTTAATTAGCCTAAAAAGAATGTCTGCTTAATGCGGCAGTTATATTGCAGCTAATTTTACCAACATGTAAAGGACTAATTATCACTATCCAATAACGAACAGCCAGGTGCAGAAACGTCAGTTTCATGAGAACGACTTTTAGGTACAGCGAAAAGCTTTTGTTGCATGCTAATCCAGTCAGCAGAAAGACAATACATGATTGCAATCCAACCATTTACAGTGTAAATGATTTTCCATGATAAGGGAATAACGTATAGTGCAAGGTGAAGCCAGCAAAGTCCGATCAAGGATAGTTTGAAGGTCACCAAAGAGGTAGCTAGTAGTTCAGGACTGCTCTCTGGCTGTGGTAGGATGATTCAGTTGCCCGATAACAGCTGGGAAGAAACTGTCACTGAATCTGGAGGTGTGCGTTTCCACACTTCTATACCTTTTGCCCGATGGGAGAGTGGTGAAGAGGGAGTGGCCGGGGTGCGACTCTTCCTTGATTATGCTGTTGGCCTTGCCGAGGCAACGTATTGACTGCTTGGGTAATGGAAGCAGGGAATGCTACAATGATTAGAAGATGTTTGGTTCCTGGGGTTTGGAGGAGAAGACAAAGAAAGACCTACGTTTTGAAGTTGAAGTTTCGTTTATTGTCACGTGTACCGAGGTGCAGTGAAAAGCTTTTGTTGCGTGCTAACCAGTCAATGGAAAGACAATACATGATTACAATAGAGCTATCCACAGTGTACAAATACATGATAAAGGGAATATCATTTAATGCAAGATAAAGTCCAGTAAAGTCCGATTAAAGATAGTCCGAGGGTCTCCAACGAGGTAGATAGTAGCTCAGGACCACTGTCTAGTTGTTGATAGAGTGATTCAGTTACTTGATGCACAACTAAAGCAGGATATTACCTTTTACATAGATTACTCGTATCCCTTCCAAGATGTGACAAAGAATGTTTTAGTCATTGAACTGCAGATGCTGGTTTACAAAAAAAGACATGAAGTGCTGGAGTAACTCAGCGGGTCAGGCAGGATATCTGGAGAACATGGAAAGGTGACCTTTCGGGTTTGGACCTTTCTTCAGTCTCAGCTATCCGTCACTTTTGTTGTGTCCATCTTAAAGAACAATTAGGCTTTTGTTTTGAAGGGCAAGGTCAAGCTGACTGCAAACAAGTCACAGTTTGACTGCCTGACCACGGGAGAAGAATGAGGAGGAGATAAGACTTTTCTTTGCCTTCCATCACAGTGAGGGTGTGCCTGGAGCAATCACTGTGATGGTTGTTTGTGTTAAATTGTAATTGTGTGTCTTGTGTTCTTTATTGTCTACTGCCGGACCCTGACGTGAGAGGACGCTGGCGCTATTTGTTCGCCGCTTCTCCGTCAGGACAAATCCATTCGGCCCATCAAGTCTACTCCGCCATTCAATCATGGCTGATCTATCTCTTCCTCCTAACCCCATTCTCCTGCCTTCTACCCATAACCCTTGACACCCGTACTAATCAAGAATCTATCTATCTCTGCCTTAAAAATATCCATTGACTTGGCCTCCACCGCCTTCTGTGGTAATGAATCCCACAGATTCATCACCATCTGACTAAAGAAATTCCTCCTCATCTTCCTAAAGGAACGTCCTTTAATTCTGAGGCTAAGACCTCTGGTGTTAGACTCTCCCACTAGTGGAAACATCCTCTCCACATCCACTCTATTCTATCCTCACTACTTGGTAAGTTTCAATGAGGTTCCCCCTCATCCTTCTAAACTCCAGAGTGTACAGGCCTAGTGCCGTCAAACGCTAATGTACTGAGAGGGCAAAGACACTTCGTATCTGGCCCCTCAGCTCCTCCCAGCTACAGCTGGTATGTCCAGCACAGCCTCATTCATTTTAATGTTTGTTGAACTTCATTAAAAATATAACAGAAAGTGTTTTTTTTTAATGTTTACTTAATTCAAACATTAATAATAATTAAAATAATGTCTAAATACATTTTAAAGTTTTTTTTTATTTAATGGGTTATTTTAAGAATATTTTTGTTTAATTATTGAAATTGCTTACTGCCATATCTAGTTGCTTTGGATTATTAAAGATATTTGGAAACAGTGCCAGCTAAATCACCAGATCTGTGAGCAGTTCTTATCAGGACCTCATGTATTAAGACCATAACATTTAGGAGTAGAATTAAGCCATTCAACCTATCGAGTCTACTCCGCTACTTAATCATGGCAGATCTATTTTTCCCTCTCAATCCCATTCTCCTGTCTTCTCCCCGTAACATTTGACATCCTTACTACTCAAGACTCCATCAATCTCTACTTTAAAAATATCCAATGAATTGGCCTTCACAGTGGTCTGTGGCAATGAATTCCACAGATTCACCACCCTCTGTCTAAAGAAATTCCTCCCAATCTCCATTCTGAAAATATGTCCTTTTGTTTTGAGGCTGGGCTCTCTCTGATTCTAGACTTTCCCATTAACAGAAACATCCTTTCCATGTCCATTCTATCCAGGCCTTTCATTGTCTGGTAGGTTTCAATGAGATCCCCCCCTCATCCTTCTAAACACAAGCAAGTCCAGTCAGTGGGTCTTCGAACACTCCTCATACGTTAACCTAATCATTCTCAGGATCATTCTAATAAATCTCTTTTGGACCCTTTACAAATCCAGCACATCCTTCCTCAGATTCGGGGCCCAAAGCTGCTCACATTTCAACTGTGGCCTCATTGGTGTCTGATAAATTCTCAGCATGACTTCCTTGCAGCCCAGTCACTGTTGATAACCCTTTGTGTCTCTTGCAATGGCCACAGCTGTGAGGTTGACAGTGCATTAGGGGTTGTACAAGGTTAGCGCGGCCATTGTGCAGCAGGGGCAATCTTGAGGTGAGGCAGATCTGGCGTGAGGTGGCACGGCGGTAGTGTTGCTTCCTTACAGTGCCAGAGACCCAGGTTCGATCCTGACTACGGGTGCCGTCGATACGGAGTATGGACCTTCTCCCTGTGACCGTGTGGGTTTTCTCCGGGTGCTCTGGTTTCCTCCTACACTCCAAAGACATACAGTTTTGTAGGTTAATTGGCATTGGTAAACCTGTGTATAAGATAAAGTTAGTGTACGGGGTGATCGCTGGGCAGCGCGGACTTGGTGTTTTCATTTCCAGAAGGCTGCAATGCTTTATTTTTAATTGTATTTGGACAATTGGTCACTTCCTCTGCTGCGCTTTGTACAATTCCCAGGTCAATACCCATAGAGACACAAGGAGAGTCTTTCCTCTCTGCATTCTTAATTTCTGCGTTCCAAGAAAGCATACCAGCGCCTCTTCTACCTTGGAAGGCTGAGGGTTGACGGAGGAGCCAGAGCTGCCCTGGCAGCTGAGGCTTGCCTGCAGTCCGTTTGTCTTTTGTGTTTTTTGTTCTTTTTGTCTTAATTGTAGTTTAGATATGTAGTGTTTGTGATTGTGTGTTATGTGGGGGGGGGGGGGTGGGAACTGTAAAAGTGTCTCTCCCGAACGGAGACGCGACCTTTGTTTTCTGTGTTGTGTCTCCGTTCCCGCTGCGGCCTACCATCGGCCATGCACCTGGAGCTGGCGGCCTCCGGCTGGGATCACCTTGGCTCTGGTTCACAGAGCCCACGACCCGGACTCACCACCTGCAGCGCTGGCTGCCTTCGGAGGCTGCGGGAGCGGCTGCGACTCGTCTCCGGAGGCTTCGGCGCGGGCCGCGTGGACGTCGGAAGCCCGCAGGCCCCCGGGTGGGGGCCGACATCGCTCGCCCCGAATCGCAGGGCTTGGGTCGGCCCGCCACGGACCTTCCACCGTCCGGCGCGGCCTGAAATAGGCCGCGGGATTTTTCTCCGCCCGGCGGGGGCTTCAATGTCGGGAGCCCCGACCGCCCCGATGTGGCAACTCCAACAGCTTGACCGTGGGAGAAGACGGCAGGGGAAGAGAAAAGGCATTCTGGCCTTCCATCACAGTGAGGAGGTGACTGGAGGAGACTCACTGTGATGGATATTTCTTTTTTTTGGTGTTGGTTTATGATTGTATGTGTTATTGCATATTTTTATTGCTTATTTTTATTGGTCTTGTTGTTGAACTGCGGGTAATTTTTCATTTCACTGCACATTTATGCGTATGTGACAAATAAATTGACTATTGACTATTGGAAGTGTGGCATGTCCCCAACACCTCGCAACGACTTCTATAGATGTGCTGTCAAAACATTTTATTGGGATGCATCACAGCACGGTTTGGGAACAGCTCCATCCAAGACCGCAAAAGAAATCGCAGAGAATTGTGCACACAGCCCAGACCATCACACAAACCAACCTCCCTTCCGTAGACTTCATCTCCACTTCAAGCTGCCTCGGCAAGGCCAGCAGCATAATCACGGACGACTCTGACCCCGGTCACTCCCTCTTCTCCACTCTCCCATCGGGCAAGGGTTATAGAAGTGTGAAAACACACACCTCCAGATTCAGGGACAGTTTCTTCCCAGCTGTTATCAGGCAACTGAGTAACTCTATCAACAACTTGAGGGTTACTCTCTGCCTCATTTTAGACCCTTGGACTTTCTTTAATCAGACTTTACTGGACTTTATCTTGCACCAAACGGTATTCCCTTTATCCTGAATCTGTACACTGTGGATGGTTCGATTGTAATCATGTGTTGTCTTTCAGCTGACTGGTTCGCACGCAACAAAAGCTTTTCACTGCACCTTGGTACACGTGACAATAAACTACACTGCAAATTCAACTTCTGTCAGAAGGGAAATTAAACCTGTTGGGATCTGATGGGCAAGTGGGAATATATAGCCTAGTCCCAAGCTGATGGCTGTATGGACAGATATCTTTCATCTACTTTTACTAACTTTTCCATTCTTTCAAGGTATAAGCATGCTGCTTTTTACAGTAGCATTACAGTGATAGCATGGACAATCTAACAACAGTGAGATGTCTAGACTGATTCAGCATCTCACCGCCTCTCAGCCCTCCACGATGAGATGCTTGGTCGCAGCCCCTGTTCCGATATCTAAAGGGGCTGCCCCTTGCCTTCTGGCTGCACTTCTCACCCACCATCCTCCTCTTTGGACACCCGTGCGTAGGGGAGAGGGGAGGGCCGAAGATGTCCTGGTTGGATTGCTCCTGGGCCTGGCCACGCTGGCCATCCGCAAGTCACGACGCCAGGCGGAAGAGGGCTCTGCCCGAGCCGGCTGCCTGCCCCTTTTCCGGGGTTACGTCCGCGCCCGGGTGGTGTTGGAGAGGGACTACGCGCTGTCCACGGGCACCCTGGAGGATTTCCGGGACCGCTGGGCACCGCGGGGGGTTGAATGCATCCTTGACAAGGAGTGTAAGATAGTTGTATAATAGTTTATTGTTTGTCTTGTATTAAGGTGGTGGGTTCTGTTTTGGTTTTATTGGATTGTATATACAATTTTAATATTTGAATAAATATTTTTGATTAAAAAAAAAAAACTATGAGATGCTTGCCTCAGCCTAGCTGGGTCCAACTGGTTTAAGGAGTGTGGTTGGTTTTAATTAAGTGTAATGCAAGGGTCTGCAAGTTCCTTGTATCTGGCCTGGAGTGAGCTGCTTCCCATGATGGTTCTCTATTCACATGGTTCGGCGATCCTTACCATTCCAACCCCAGCATGGACAACAGGCTGGCAATTCAAGCCTATTAGTGAAATTAGATAGCAAAGATCAGGGAGAAATCAATGCCTCGGAACCAACAGCAAGGAAAGTCCCTTCTCACCCTCTGGCCAACAGTCTTCAACACCATTTCCAGTAACCATATTTATCTGTCTAAACCAGAACAAATATTTATTTACTTATAAATAACTAACACTGTGGGGCAGCACAGTGGCACAATTGTAGAGTTGCTGCCTTACAGCACCAGAGATCTGGGTTTGATCCTGACTATGGGTGCTGCCTGGGGCGGCACGGTGGCGCAGCGGTAGAGTTGCTGCCTTACAGCGAATGCAGCGCTGGAGACTCAGGTTCGATCCTGACTACGGGCGCCGTCTGTACGGAGTTTGTACGTTCTCCCCGTGACCTGCGTGGGTTTTCTCCGAGATCTTCGGTTTCCTCCCACACTCCAAAGACATACAGGTATGTAGGTTCATTGGCTGGGTTAATTAAAAATGTAAAAATTGTCCCGAGTGTGTGTAGGATAGTGTGGGGATCGCTGGGCGGCGCGGACCCGGTGGGCCGAAGGGCCTGTTTCCGCGCTGTATCTCTAAATCTAAAAAAAATCTACGGAGTTTGTACCTTCTCCCCGTGACCACGTGGGTTCTCTCCGGGTGCTCCAGTTTCCTCCCACATTCCAAAGACGTCCAGGTGTGTAGGTTAATTGGCAAATAATTAAAGTGTCCCTAGTGTGTAGGGCATTGCTAGTATACGAGGTGATGACTGGTTGGCACGGACTCGGTGAGCCCAACGGTCTGTTTGCGCGCTGTGTTGCTGAAGTCTAAAGCATAAAATAGTGTCCAAACAGTTTCAGGAGAGTTTCAGTGGGAGCAGGACTAAAGATTGGTGGGGAACAGTGCGAGGAGGCAAATTAGAAAGCTCAGTGCAAGTCTGGCCTTCTCACAGCGTTAGCCCACAGTACTGATGCACAGCACAGAGGTAGATCAAAATAAACTGCCCTGCACAACCACTATAGCCTAGGGACCTCCAAACTTTTCAGCATGAGGGCCACATTATATATTTGGCACTTTTTTGCAGGCCGTAGGAAAAAATAAAGAAATGTCAGTTTTATAGATTTAATGAACGCAAAAAAGAACTTAAGTAAAACAAATGGAAGAAATTCAAGGCATCTGGAGGACATAGCAGCTTCCGGCATACACTAGGAACACACGCAACAGGTACGTTCTTACCTTGAAGAAAACCACCAAAATGGTCCAATTTTTGTGCTGTTAAAGAAGCTGGAGGATCTGGCGGAGGAAGAGGAACTGGGAGAGGGGCCGCCAAGCCCGCGGATGCAAGAAGCAGCTGGGAAGACGTCTGGCCAGCCGGCGGGAGAAAGGGGAAACGCTGCCGGGGAGGCAGGAGAGCAAGGCCGAGAAGCAGAGGGCCGCCGACCGTGGGGAGAAGAAGAGGAGGAGGAGGAAGAGGAGGAGGAAAGGACGGGGTAGAGCGAGCTGGGAGAGGAGCAGCGGGAAGAACCCGAGCCGAGGGGCCTGGATGGACTGCAGAGGCAGAAGCAGCGAGCGCTGGACATCGACAGCCCGCCTGAGGGCGAAGGGCCCAGGCCGTGCTCGACGGCCTTGGAGGAGGAGGCGGTGGAAGAGGAGGAGGAGTGGTGTCGAGCCCGAAGAGGAGGAGGAAGAGGAAGAGGAGATGGGGAGAAGCCGATTGGCAGCGGAGGCTGAGCAGCAGCGAGGGCTGGGCACTGGGAGCCGAGGTGGAAGACCAGGCCACGGCTCTGCTCGGCGGCCCCAACCACGAGGTGTTGAGCGCCGGCCAAGTGGAAACGGAGCCCGGCTGATGATGAGGGCGAGCCTGAGGGCCCGCAGGAGCGGCGTGGGCCCGAAGAGACACAGTAAGCGACGCGTGGAGCAGGGACGCCGAGCCTGGAGGAGCGAGGAGCGCAGGAACGGGGAGCAGTGTCGAGGCACTCGGAGCGCCGGGAGGGAGCCGGAGACACGCTGATGGGAGAAGCTGGGGGAAGCCGAGCTGCAGCATGGAACGTGTTAAAATCTCTTGGAGGGCCAGACGTGGCCCGCGGGCCATAGTTTCGAGACCCCTTGTCTCGGGTGCTGGTCAACATTTCACTGTTCCAATCTGCTGGCCCTAAATTCTTCCGTTCCCACCCAAGGCTCAGTCAGTAAACCTAGGCCTCAGTGGCCTTTCCCAGCCTCCACGCGCTTCCCCCACCTCCCCTAGGGTGATCCCTTGCACCCAGTGACGTGGCCTAGATGTTGACACAAGGAACTGCAGATGCAAGTTAACAAAAAAGACACAAAGTGCTGGAGTAACTCAGCAGGTCAGGTAGTATCTCTGGAGAATATGGATAGTTGACATTTCAGATCGGGAAGGTTATTTTTATATCTCCCTCTCTTCCCTGTGCTCCACCTCTATTCACATCCATTTATCCCCCCCCTCCGTCCTCCCCCATCCCCTTCCACCTGCATCCCTTCCACCGGCTACACAACTCACACCTCTTGTAACCTTATTTCACACTTTTGTCTTTTCTTCTCTGTGGTACAGCCTTTTCCCTATCAAAACCCCCCTCTCACCTGTATCTACCCATCACTTGCCAGGCTTTGTTCTACCCCCCCCCCCCCACCTCCCACCACGCACTACAATCAGTCTGAAGGAGGGTCTCGAGCACAAATATCACCTATCCGTCTTTTCCAGAGATGCTGCCTGACCCTCTGAATTATTCCAGCACTTTAGCTTAGTTCGGAGATTCAGCGTGCATGCCATTCACGCCGGCCAACAATCACCCGTTCTACTTTACACACTGGGGACAATTTCCAGAAGCCAATTAACCTACAAACCTGCGTGTCTGTGGATCGCCGCAACCGGAGCAAACCTTCGTGGTCACAAGGAGAACGTACAAACTCCGTACAGACAGCACCCATAGTCAGGATCGAACCCAGGTCTCTGGTGCTGTGAGGCAGCAGCTTTACCGCCCTTTGTGCCTTTATTCTCCAGATGTTGTCCAGGGGTTGGATTGCACCTGGCCCAGGCGTGTGAATGACTCCAACAAGCTCACACCTTGTTGGCTAAGGCTCCTTCGTGCTCCAGCCAAACCTGCCAACACGCTGCACGCTGAGGGATCCTTGCATCTAAAGTACTCGCTGCACGCCGGGAAAGTTCACAGCAGTTCTATTCACGTCGTGTGGATAATTGCAGCTTTGCAGCTTCTGCGGGTAGGAGTTAAAAGGGATGAGTCGGAACCATAAGCACTTAATGAGCTAGTTTGCAGCAAAAGGGCCAATGTTTTGTCATCAGCTGTCATGGATTTCCGATCAGGCCATGACAATTAGGGTAAATGAATCTTCATTACTCAGGCTGAGATAATAAATGAGCAATTTTCGCCCTTCTAAATGAGCTTAATATTATAGTTCTGGTGCAGTAATCAAACTCCCACACAGCAGACTCTATTAATGAGAAGCCACAAGCAGAGCCAGGCAGTGTTCAGAGTTTCCCAATGCCCCATGTCTTGTTGCTTATACGGCGTGTGCAAACTCTTTCAGATATTTTCCTTTATGAGGATTTGTGGGGGTGGGGGTGTCTATAATCTCTCTGGCTCGCTGATTTTGCTGTCGTGCAGAACTACAAAAGTCTTCGTTTTGAAGCCTACCAGCAGACTGACTAACACCTTCTGCGTAAACTCAGTGACAACATAAAAGAATATCTCATCTGCCTTTCACAATCTCAGGGCATCCCGAGGTGTTTTACACCCTCCGCTGGTGTAATTACTGCACTGACGTGGGAAATACACCACCCATCTTGTCAATAGCAAGCTCCGACACACAGCAATGTGAAAATAATTAGGTGGCCTCATTAGTGAATGTTGATTGAGAGATAAATATTTGACCAGGAAACCAGAGGTACTTGCCTGCAACTTTTTGAAATGGGATTTGTTACATCTTCATGTGAGAGCAGTGAAACATTAATGTAACACTTCAGTCAAAAAGAGTATGATGAAATAAATGTTTTTTTGTATGTGGTGCCCCTGGTATAGTATGCTGAATTTATCAACACTTGAGAGTTCTGTGCTCTAGTTTAGAGATACAGCATGGAAACAGGGCCTTCGGCCCACCGAGTTCATGCTAACTAACCATTGATCACCCGTTCACACTAGTTCTATGTTATTCCACTTTTGCATCTGCTCCCTCCACACTGGTGGCAATTTTACTGAGGGCCAATTAACTGGCGAACCCCCCCCTCATCTTTGGCATGTGGGAGGAAACCGCAGCACCAGGAGGAAACCCACGTGGTCACAGGAAGAACGTGCAAACTCCGCAAGACAGGGGTCAAGATTGAACCCGCCTCTCTGGCGGGTTTCACTTTAGATAGGGAATTTTGAAAAGGGAATTTGATAAATACTTGAAAAGGAAATGTTTGCAGGGTTGTTCGGAAAGGGGAGGGGATGCTGCTAATAATTTCAAGTTCCTTCAAAGAGTTGACTGTGAGCTATTGGGTCTTTGTGGTCTGACTCTGTGCGGCATCATTAGCGACACGGTGGCGCAGCGGTAGAGTTGCCGCCTTACAGCGAATGCAGCGCCAGAGATTCAGGTTCGATCCTGACTACGGGCGCCGTCTGTACGGAGTTTGTACGTTCTCCCCGTGACCTGCGTGGGTTTTTTCCGAGATCTTCGGTTTCCTCCCACACTCCAAAGACGTACAGGTATGTAGGTTAACTGACTGAGTAAATGTAAAAATTGTCCCTAGTGGGTGTAGGATAGTGTTAATGTGCGGGGATCGCTGGGCGGCGCGAACTCGGTGGGCCGAAGGGCCTGTTTCCGCGCTGTATCTCTAAATCGAAATCTAAATCTAGATGTTAAGAATATCCAGGTACAAAACTGTGGCATTAATATTTGGGGTGGTGGAGGGAATTGGCGGGAAAATGTATCGGCCACAAAGCAAAGCGATAAACACTGCAGCAGTGCTTTGTGTGGTAATTGGAAGTAGTGTTATTCATTCACAGTATTTATGCATGTGTCTCCCACTGCACAGCCTTTCAGATTGAGAAGCAAAGCAATATAAATGCACAATTAGAGAAATACAAAGAACATCGGTCCCCTGACAATCTGCTCGGTCTTGCAGATTGTTGCAGCTCCAGTAATATCTTATGTACTGAAAGCAATCTCGCTTCCTTACGCACTGGTTTGGAGGATCAGTGCAACAGCGCAGTGTAAATGAATCCTCCCATCACACACACGTATCCCAAACAGACATAATCAGTGGTTGCAATTATGGTCTGCCCTTCAACAATGTGCAATTAGTTATTTCGTTTCAAGATGAAAAAGCTCTTCCGTGACATAGGTTTCAAGGTTTCAAGGTCAGTTTATTGTCACATGTACCAATTAAGGTACAGTGAAATTTGAGTTACCACAAACTGCCATGCTAAGTGAAAAGCAACAAGCCACACAACCACATGAAGGTTAACGTAAACGTCCACCCCAGTGGATTCCACATTCCTCACTGTGATGGAAGGCAATAAAGTTCAATCTACTTCCTCTTTGTTCTCCCGCGGTCGGGGCTGTTGAACCGTCCGCAGTCGGGGCGATCAAAGCCCCCGCAGCCGACGATCGAAGCCCCCGTCGGGGAGATTGAAACTCCCGCGTCGGGGCGGTTGAAACTCTCTCCGCGGCACGGAGCTCCCGAATCGGCCTCTTCGAACCGGAGACCGCGGGCTTCACGATATTAAAGTCCATCGGCCCCGCGGTTGGAGCTTCGATCCCCGGCAAAGAGATCGCAAGCTCCGCGATGTTAAAGTCCGTGCCGCGCCCGCGGCATGAAGCCTCCAGGAGAGGTTGCCAACTCCTCGATGTTAGGCCGCAGTGGGGGCAGAGATACGATATGTAAAAAAAATCGCATTTCCGTCGAGGTAAGAGATTGAAAAAAAGTTTCCCCCAACATCCCCACATAAAACAAACCGAAGGAACACTAAAACATACTTTTAACACATACTAAAAATAACAAAAAAGAAGAAAGGACAGACAGACTGTTGGTGAGGCAGCCACTGCTGGTGGCGCCACTCAGTGGCCCAGATTCAAGGATATCATGCTCTGCCTTACCACTGTTACATTGGTGACTGAAATAATAAAAGTAGAAAATTCTGGCAACAGACAGTATCTGTGGAAAGAGAAATGGCTGGGGAGGAACCGCAGATGCCGGTTTTAACCGAAGATAGACGCAAAATATCATTGTCTCATTGTTTGTAACTCATTCTCACCTACCCACAGCTAACAATGGCCTGTTTCCTTTATCATAGTTTTTGTTTGTGTATCATTCATTCATTTGTTCTATATCACTTTACATCACCGTCTATATCTATCGTTTTCCTTCACCCTGACTCTGTCTGAAGAAGGGTCTCGACCCAAAATGTCACCTATTCCTTCTCTCCAGAGATGCTGTCTGACCCGCTGAGTTACTCCAGCATTTTGTGTCCATCTTTGAAAGAGGCATGGCTAATGACAGTCTTTCCAGGTGAGACAGAGGTTCACCTGCACCTCCTCCAACCTCATCTATTGTATCCGCTGTTCCAGATGTCAACTTCTCTACATCGGCGAGACCAAACACAGGCTCGGCGATCGTTTCGCTCAACACCTTCGTTCAGTCCGCCTTAACCAACCTGATCTCCCGGTGGCTGAGCACTTCAACTCCCCCTCCCACTCCCAGTCTGACCTTTCTGTCATGGGCCTCCTCCAGTGTCATAGTGAGGCCCACCGCAAATTGGAGGAACAGCACCTCATATTTCGCTTGGGCAGCTTGCAGCCCATTAGTATGAACATTGACTTCTCTAACTTTAGATAGTTCCTCTGTCCCTCTCTTCCCCTCCCCCTTCCCAGTTCTCCCAGTGTCTTCCTGTCTCCGCCCATATCCTTTCTTTGTCCCGCTCCCCCTGAGAACAGAAGAAGGGTCTCGACCCGAAACGAAACCCATTCCTTCTCTCCAGAGATGCTGCCTGACCTGCTGAGTTACTCCAGCATTTTGTGATACCTTGGCTAATGTTTCAGGTCGGCAATCCGCGATCCGAACCGGGAAATAAATAAATAAGTTTGCCTGGCTAACTGAGAAACTGCAGGAGGGCAATGAGTGGAATTAAAGGAATTTCTCTGATAGATTGAGACAGGATAATTACTCATTTTAGCCTTAATTGAATATACGTGTCTTGTGAGCTATGTATTGATTCTTTAAATGCTAGCCATTATCAAACTGGCCACTGTCAAACCTTTTTAATATCAGCTTTCCACAGCCAACACATGTCCTATCCTTCTGTCGTTTGATCTAAGACCAGGATTTCAGATTGAATTGAACCATTATTTATTTAAAACTTTACCACGGCATTACTGACTGCTCCTGAAAGACTTTTAATTACAAGATTGTCAACAAAATTGCAGCTTTTTCAGACTTTACTTCAGCCGCATTCAGAGTATGATGTGTCGTTCTGGTTGCCCCATTATGAAAGGACTGGAGAAGCTAGATGCAGGAAAAATGTTCCCAATGTTGGGGGGGGGATCCAGAACAAGAGGCCACGGTCTAAGAATAAAGGGGAGGGCATTCAAAACTGAGGAGAAAAAAACTTTTTCACCCAGTGAGTTGTGAATTTGTGGAATTCTCTGCCACAGAAGGCAGTGGAGGCCAATTCACTGGATGAATTTAAAAGAGAGTGAGTTAGATAGAGCTCTAGGGGCTAGCGGAATCAAGGGGTATGGGGAGAAGGCAGGCACGGGTTAATGATTGTGGATGATCAGCCATGATCACAATGAATGGCGGTGCTGGCTCGAAGGGCCAAATGGCCTCCTCCTGCACCTTGTTTCTGTGTTTCTATGTTTCTATTATATAAAGGATGTGAAGTGTTTGGAGAGGATGTAGAAGAGGTTTGCCAGATTGTTGCCAGGATTAGAGGGTATTAAATATAAGGTGAGGTTGAACAAACTTGAATTGTTTTCCTTGGAATGTCAGAGGTTGAGAGGAGGCCTGATAAAACTATAAAAATTATGAGAGGCATAGACAGTGTTGACAGTCAGAACCTTTATCCCAGAGTGTAAATGCCAAAGACTAGGTGAGAGGGGCAAGATCATCAGGTCATAAGTGATAGGATTAAAATTAGGACATACGGCCCATCAAGTCTACTCCGCCATTCAATCATGGCTAACCTATGTCTTCCTCCTAGCCCCATTCTCCTACCTTTTCCCCATTACCTCTGACACCCATACTAATCAAGAGTCTATCTACCTCTGTCTTAAATATATCCATTGACTTTGCCTCCACAGCCTTCTGTGGCAAAGAATTCCACAGATTCACCACCCTCTGACTAAAGAAATTCTTCCTCATCTCCTTCCTAACAGAACGTCCTTTAATCCTGAGGCTCTGACGTCTAGTCCTAGGCTCCCCCACTAATGGAAACATCCTCTCCACATCCACTCTATCCAAGCCTATCCCAAGCCTTGTCCCTCGATCCAAGGCTAAGTTTAAAAGAGAGGTGTGGTCAAGTTGTTACACAGTGGTGGGTGCCTGGATCGTGCTGGGTTGGTGGTGGAGGCAGGTACAATAGTGGCATTTAAGAGACTTTTGGATAGCCGCAAGGATATGCAGGAAGTGTGGGGGTGTTGATAACGAGAATGCGGATATTAGTTTAAAGGCACCATTATGGCATATTAGTTTAATGGCAATGTACCAAAGGCATTCTCATTTTACAATGTAGGATTTAATAAGGCCTCCTTCCCCACTGGTTCTTGTTGAAAGACTCAAGATAGACATAAAATGCTGGAGTAACTGGGTGGGACAGGCGGCATCTCTGGAGAGATGGAATGGGCGACGTTTTGGATTGAAAACCTTCTTCAGACTGACTCTCTTGAAAGACTCTCTTGTTTTATATTCTGACTTCCAAAATCGGCTTCACCCTTCATCAGACTTGGAATCTCTGATCTGAAACATTGACTTTATTTCTCTTCCACAGATACGGCCTGACCTATTGAGTAGTTTTTTCTATTCCGACCAGCATCTTCTGTCTATGTTTGAGGTTCCCAGTGTTTGAGGTTTCATTTAAATTCTCACGCCCCTACACTGACTTGCCATGTCTATATGTAAATTGAAGTCACATTTGTGATAGTTTGTGCACGAAGGAACTGCAGACGCTGGTTTATACTGAAGATAGGCACAAAATGCTGGAGTAACTCAGCGGGACAGGCAGCGTCTCTGGCGAGAAGGAATAGGTGATGTTTCGGGTCAGAACCGTCAGAAACGTCACCTATTCCTGCTCTTCAGAGAGAATCTGAAGAAGGGTTCCAAACCTTTTGGATCATACAATATCTACAAGATTCAGTTTCTTTGAGGTTTGTTTTAGTTTAGCGATACAGCATGGAAACAGACCCTTCAGAGTAACGAATCCACAATCACTATTGATCACCCCTTCACGCTTGTTTGATGTTATCCACTTTCTTATCTACTCCCTGCACATCAGGGGCATTTTTTAATAAACAGAGGCCAATTATCCTGCAGACCTGCATGTCTTGGGAACGTGCAAGGACACCACGCGGACACAGGGAAAACATGCAAAGCCCACACAGACTTTGTGCGGACTTTGTCCACACCTGGGTCCACACAGGTCAGGATCGAAGCCGGGGTCTCTGGTGCTGTGAGGCAGCGGCTCGACCAGTTTGTGCCACATAGACATAGAGGCATAGACAGTGTTGACAGTCAGAACCTGTCGGGGAATATGCCCCGATCTCTATCAACGGGGACAGTGTGGAGAGAGTGTCCAGCTTCAAGTTTCTGGGCACTCACATTTCGGAGGACCTAACATGGTCCAATAACACTGCTGCGCTGGTCAAGAAGGCACAGCAACGACTGTTCTACCCAAGAACACTGAAAAAGTCTGGTCTACCCCAACAGCTGCTGACGACATTCTACCGCTGCACCATAGAGAGCATCCTAACACATGGCATCCCTGTGTGGTACCTCAGCTGCACGGAGGCAGAGAGGAAAGCTCTACAGCGGGTAGTCCATAGAGCTCAGAGGACCATCGGAACACAGCTACCAGACTTGGAGGACATCTACAACACACGATGCCTCAGAAAAGCCACCAGCATCCACAAAGACTCTTCACAACCCTGCAACAGTCTGTTCGAACTCCTTCCATCGGGCAGACGATACAAGGCCTTCTACGCCCGCACCTCCAGACTCAGGAACAGCTTCATCCCCAGGGCCATAGCTGCTATGAACCGGTCCTGCTGAGCCGGATGGTCACATCGCACAGTGATCCGGCACAGATCTACTTGCACTTTATTCTGTTTTAAAACTGTTACAATTTGTTTTGTTGGGTTGTTGTTGTTTAAATTAATTAAATTATTGCATCGTATGGGAGGCGCATTCCCAATCTCGTTGTACCCCTGGACACGCTGCTCAAGGGAAGGCGTGGTCACTGTTGTGAAACAATAGGCAGTGGAATCATTCGCTCCAGACCAACTGAATGCTTCATTGCAGCTATTTAAACATTTCTATCACGTTGTCTGCCAGGTATTTTTAGTTGCATCAAATGCATCTTTGGATGTGCAAATTTGACGTCATTGTTAAATGGGAATTTTAAATAGAAAAGACTTATTTAGCTCTGATTGCGTGATTAGCTGCTAACAGAAGTTAATTTAAAGAAAAATCGGTTTGATAAATCAATGAATAGTTTGGAATGTAAATATATATATATATATATAGTTCAGTCTGAAGAAAGGTCTCAACCCGAAACGTCACCCATTCCTTCTCTCCTGAGATGCTGCCTGACCTGCTGAGTTACTCCAGCATTTTGTGAATAAATACCTTCGATTTGTACCAGCATCTGCAGTTATTTTCTTATATATATATATATATATATATATCAGCAACTTTTATATGATCTTATTGAGGTGTATAAAATGATGAGAGGAATAGATCGGGCAGATGCACAGTCTCTTGCCCAGAGTACGGGAATCGAGAACCAGAGGACATAGGTTTAAGGTGATGGGGAAAGATTTAATAGGAATCTGAGGGGCAACTTTTTTACACAAAGAGTGGTAGGTGTAAGGAACAAGCTGCCAGAGGAGGGACCATTGCAACATTTAAGAAACAATTAGGCAGGTGTTCTTCTTTCGTGTCCATCGTCCATGTTCCAATTGTTACATCACTGTCATCGTCCGTCCTGAAAAGGACACAAGCTTCCGGCGACAATCAGTGGGAGCCATCACTTGGAGAATAGATGATGGTAGTAGTAGAAGTAACTCGGGACACTTCCAGTTTCCAGCCCCGCGACGTGGACACTACTGCTAAGGGGCCATTAGACAGGTACATGGATAGGACAGGGTTAGAGGGATATCTGGCAAATGCAGGCAAGTGGGACTAGTGTAGATGGGTCATGTTGGTTGGCGTTGGGAAGTTGGGCCAGAGGGCCTGTTTCCACACCATATGACTATGGCTCTATGTAGCTGCCCATTCAGCCCCTTATGCATGTGCGGGTTCATTGAAAGAACTGCACATTTTAATCCATTCTCCTTCCAGAGGACCCAGGTATTTATTTTAAACATATTTCTTCATTTAAGGATTGTTTTGCATTGCTATTTGTAGAATGTCACTATGCTCACATTCCCTACATGACAATGGGTATTGCTCATCTAAAATGCTTTGCAGTCTGTGGAGCACTCTGGCACATCTTGGAAGGAGTTTGAAAGGCTTATCATATCATATCATATATATACAGCCGGAAACAGGCCTTTTCGGCCCACCAAGTCCGTGCCGCCCAGCGATCCCCGTACATTAACACCATCCTACACCCACTAGGGACAATTTTTACATTTACCCAGCCAATTAACCTACATACCTGTACGTCTTTGGAGTGTGGGAGGAAACCGAAGATCTCGGAGAAAACCCACGCAGGTCACGGGGAGAACGTACAAACTCCTTACAGTGCAGCACCCGTAGTCAGGATTGAACCTGAGTCTCCGGCGCTGCATTCGCTGTAAAGCAGCAACTCTACCGCTGCGCTACCGTGCCGCCACCGTACCGTACCGTGCTTATAAATGGAAGTAACACACAAAGTGTATAAGAAGGAACTGCAGATGCTGGTTTAAACTGAAGATAGGCACAGAAAGGTGGAGTAACTCAGCGGGACAGGCAGCATCTCTGGAGAGAAGGAAAGGCTGGTCTGAAGAAGTGTCTCGACCCGAAACGTCACCCATTCCTTCTCGCCAGAGATGCTGCCTGACCTGCTGAGTAACTCCAGCCTTTTGTGTAAAACACAAAGTGCTGGAGTAACTAAGCATGTCTGGCAGCTGCAGAGGAAAAGGACAGATGATGTTTTGGGTAGGAAGGAACTGCACATGCTGGTTAAACTGTTTAAGAATAAGGGGTAGGCCATTTAGAACGGAGATGGGGAAAAAAAATTTCAGTCAGAGTTGTAAATCTGTGGAATTCTCTGCCTCAGATGGCAATGGAGGCCAATTCTCTGGATGCTTTCAAGGGAGAGCTAGATACTCTTAATGATAACGGAGTCAGGGGGTATGGGGAGAAGGCAGGAACGGGGTATTGATTGTGAATGATCAGCTCTGATCACATTGAATGGCGGTGCTGGCTCCCGCACCTATTGTCTATTGTCTATTGTCTATAAGATAGACACAAAATGCTGGAGTAACTCAGCAGGACAGGCAGCATCTCTAATTTGATCCTCTGAATGCCACATGTAAAATATGACTTGCATTTCTCAGCTGAAGAATCAGTCCAGGTCTGAAGGTGCCACAAACAAAACACTGATGATGATTGTGTATTGGGACCATTCCTCAGACCAGGACTGACTCTTCAGCTTATAAACGTGTTTTATTTTTACACCTGGTGGTTCATAGGATTTGGGGAATAAAGTTAACTTTCCCCTGATCTTAGTGTGCTGAATGTCGAATTAAAGATTAGTTTGAATATCATATTCCCGTGAGTCTAAGCAGTACAATATTGCACCATATACAGATGCTTCCCGACTGACGGCACGGTAGCGCAGCGGTAGAGTTGCTGCTTTACAGCGAATGCAGCGCCGGAGACTCAGGTTCGATCCTGACTACGGGCGCTGTCTGTACGGAGTTTGTACGTTCTCCCCGTGACCTGCGTGGGTTTTCTCCGAGATCTTCGGTTTCCTCCCACACTCCAAAGACGTACAGGTATGTAGGTTAATTGGCTGGGTAAATGTAAAAATTGTCCCTAGTGGGTGTAGGATAGTGTTAATGTACGGGGATCGCTGGGCGGCACGGACTTGGTGGGCCGAAAAGGCCTGTTTCCGGCTGTATATATATATGATATGATATGATATGATATACGATGCTTCGACGTACGATATTTCGGCTTTGCGATGGCGCAAACGCTGGGCAATGGCAGCGACCCGCAGCTCGCTTCCGGCCACGTGATCAGGTGTATTGAATGCATTTCGACTTACGATATTCTCGGTTTACGATGAGTTTCTCGGAACGTAACCCCATCGTAAGTTGAGGAGCGCCTGTAGTTTTAAGTTGGACGAACTCTGAAAGAGTGCACAAATGCATAACATCATCAGGAAGCGGCTTTGTAAATCTACTTAACGGAATGGCTAGAATGATTTAAGATGCATTCCGGTCATTACTAATTACAATTTAAACAAGCTGATCCAACATCATTGCCCTTTGACCTCTCGTTCAAGGCTGTTGGCTGCTGTGACGTTATGCTGACTCGGCATGCAAGTTCAAGCACTTGGGCTGGGTGGAGTGAGGTCCCTTGATAATTACAACCGAGGAAGTGTCTGCAATTTTGCAAACTTGGGGGTCGTTAATGAAGTCATGGTGCAGTTGGTTTGAAGGAAACTGGAATGGAAACGCTCACGATGAGTTGACGGTCTGAAATAACTCTCAAAGTAACCACATTAACATTATTATCTTCCATATTTTTAAAAGCATTACTGCACCCTCACAAAGATAAGCCTGCGGGTTTATGATGAGACTGCCAGGGCATTGGTCATGATGACAGACAGAGAAAGCCGGAGTAACTCAGCGGGTCAGGCGGCATCTCTGGAGAGAAGGAGTGGGTGACGTTTCAGGACGAGACCCTTCCTCAGACCCAGCGTCTAAAGAAGGGTCTCAAACTGAAACTTTACCTATTCCTTTTCTCCAGAGATGCTGCCTGATCTGCTGAGTTACTCCACCCATTTTTGTGGCTGCCTTCAGTTTAAACCAGCATCTGCAGTTCCTCCCTCCACAGAGAATTGGTCATGGTTAAGAGATGAGCATGGTCTTTTTTACTTGTGATACATGCAATGTGACATCCTCAATTGGGATGAGGAGGGGAGGGCAATTGCTATAATGATTCATGTATTACAGGTGGCAATTCCTCATACTCCTGATGTCATCAACATGCGCGACATCAACTCAAGTCGCCTCAAATGATCCGCCCGGCAACACTTGTCCACTCAGTGAAACTGGGCAGCCACTTTGAACCTTTGTGTGAAAAAGTTACCCCTCCAATTCCTATTAAATCTTTTCCCCTTCACCTTAAACCTATGGTCCTCGATTCACCTACTCTGGGCAAGAGACTCTGTGCATCTACCCGATCTATTCCTCTCATCATTTTATACACCTCAATGAGATCACCCCTCGTCCTCCTGCGCTCCAAGGAATAGAGACCCAGCCTACTCAACGTCTGCCAGCAGCTCGTACCCTCTAGCCCTGGCAACATCCTTGTAAATCTTCTCTGTACCCTTTCCAGCTTGACAACATATCATATCATATCATATATATACAGCCGGAAACAGGCCTTTTCGGCCCACCAAGTCCGTGCCGCCCAGTGATCCCCGCACATTAACACTATCCTACACCCACTTTCCTAAAACTTGGTGCCCAGACCTGAACACAATCTGGTCCTAGAAGGGATGCTTAACACTGTGAAAATACCTCACCTGAAGGTTGGTGGGGGGGGGGGGGGGGGGGGGGGGGGTGGAGTAGAGGAGTTCAAAGTATTTTACCTGCCAGTTTCTTTGGGCAGAACAATGGCACGGTCTGCAGGTCACGGGGAGAAAGTACAAACTCCGTACTGACAGCACCCGTGGACAGGGTGGAAGCCGGGTCTCTGGTGCTGTAAGGCAGCAACTCTTCCACTGCGCCACCGTTCTGGTGTGAATCTCTACCCCATTCCTCAGCACTGTCACCCCCATGCTCCGGCAGCAAATCCTCCCCGTGAGCGCTTTCAAATGGCAAGGAAACCATCTATCTCAGGATGTACAAACCTGAGAATTGGAAGATTGGCCTGTTTTTTTATTTGTATTCTGCATAAATGTCTAGGAAAATAACTGCAGATGCTGGTTTAAATCGAAAGTAGACACAAAATGCTGGAGTAACTCTGTGGGTCAGCAGCATCTCAGGAGAGAAGGAATAGGTGATGTCTGGGGTCGAGACCCTTCTTCAGTCTGAAGAACAGTCTCGACCCAAAACATCACCCAATCCTTCTTTCCTGAGATGCTGCCTGACCCTCTGTGTTACTCCAGCATTTTGTGTCTACCTGCATAAATGTCTTGTTTCTTTGCACATTTTTCTGTTCACCGTCTTAAAAACATGTGTAAATTGTGCATATTTAGTGTGTAATTTGTGTGAAATTTGTGTCTGATTTATGTGTAATTTGAGTATATGATTCTGATTTTTGCGTAATATTTGTTTAATTTGTGTGTAATATGTCTAGTTTGTGTATAATTTGTGTGTAATATGTCTAATTTGTGTGTAATTTGTGTGTAATACATCTAATTTGTGTGTAATACATCTAATTTGTGTGTAATTTGTGTGTAATACATCTAATTTGTGTGTAATACATCTAATTTGTGTGTAATTTGTGTGTAATACGTCTAATTTGTGTGTAATTTGTGTGTCATACTTGTCTAATGTGTGCGTAATTACTGTACGATTTATATTTGTGCGTGTTTTCTGAGCCGATGTGCCTGTGATGTTGCTGGAAGTGAGTTTTCCATTGTACCTGTAGCTCATGTGTAATCTGTGCATATTTTGTGAAATTTGTGTCTGATTTACGTGTAATTTGTGTGTGATGCGTGTCTAATTTGTGTGAAATCTATGCATAATTAATGCATGATTTATATTTCTGTGTTCTTTCTGAGACTAGGTGCCTGAGACGCTGCTGTAAGGAAGTTTTTCATTGAACCTGTTCTTCACCATACTGGTGCACCTGACAATAAATATGACTTGACTTATTGGAAGACTTAAGTTCTTCCATTTGCAGATGGATCCATTTCCCCCGTCTGCTCCCGACATTCCCCATTTCGCTGAAATATACAGAAAATAAAACAGTGTGCAAGTAAATCTTGCCTTAAAATCATTTCTCTAACCATTACCCACACTGACCTTTTTTGTTGTTGGAGGATATTACTTTTGGCTGGAGGTAGAATGATCATTAACTGTGGCTGTTAAGTCTACATTTCCAGCTTCATTAACCTGGCGTCTTTAATTCAGAAAGATTTGCTTCATTAAACAAAAATGACATCATCTTCTGAGAAAAGTGAATCAATCCTTTGAAACACTCATTTTTCAGCCAAAGTTGTCCATTTCCCTGTGATTGACTTTGGAGTGGAATGGAATACTTTATTGTCACATGTGACAAGGCACAGTGAAATTCTTTGCTTGCATACGCAAGATATGCAAATACCGGCCACCTACGGCACTGACAAAGTTACAAAGTGCCCCCACCAGCATGGATATTGCTCTCCCCACCCCACCCTCACCCCCCACAGCGGTTCCTCCAGCCGGGTCCTCCATTGTTCTTCCCTCTCCCTCACGGCGGTCCCCCCACGCCAGGTCCCCCTTTGTTCTCATAAAGAATAGAAATAGAATTAGGCCATTTGGCCCATCGTCTACTCCGCCATTCAATCAGGGCTGATCTATCTCTCCCTCCTAACTCCATTCTCCTGCCTTCTCCCCATAACCTTTGACACCTGTACTAATTCCCCCCCCCCTCACGGCGGCCCCCCCCATTGGGTCCTCCATTGTTCTTCCCCTCCTCCCCTCACGGTGCCCCCCCCCCACGCCGGGTCCTCCATTGTTCTTCCCCTCCTCCCTCTCACGGCGGCGCCCCTACGCTGGGTCCTCCATTGTTCTTCCCCTCCCCTCCTCACGACGGTCCCCCTCACGCCGGGTCCTCCATTGTTCTTCCCCTCCCCCACTCATGGTGGCCCCCCCACGCCGGGTCCTCCATTGTTCTTCCCCCTCATGGTGGCCCCCTCACGCCGGGTCCTCTATTGTTCTTCCCCCTCATGGCACCCCCCCCCAAGCCGGGTCCTCTATTGTTCTCCCCCTTCACGGTGGCCCCCCCACGCCAGGTCCTCCATCGTTCTTCCCCTCCCCCCCTCACAGCGCCCCCCCCCCCCCACGCCAGGTCCTCCATCGTTCTTCCCCTCCCCCCCTCACAGCGCCCCCCCCCCACGCCGGGTCCTCCATTGTTCTTCCCGTCCCCCCTCACGGCAGCCCCCCCCCCCCATGCCAGGTCCTCCATTGTTATTCCCCTCCCCCCCTCATGGCGGTCCCCCCTACGCCGGGTCCTCCATTGTTCTTCCCCCTCACGCCGGGCCCTCCATTGTTCTTCCCCTCCCCCCTCAGGGAGTAGAAGGGGCCTTTTGCTGTGTAACACTTGGCCGGGGAATAAATGTGAATCATCCTTGTGACTGAGGTGGGGACCTGGAATTAAAGATCCGATAGAGAGATCACACACTGAATCAAAGCCCCCGGTGCTTGGCATGAGTCCTGGAAGGCTCTGTACTGAAGATGAGGAGCATCTTTGCAGTTTGCAGAATGTAAGTTCAGCACTGCCTCTGACATCTCTATGAAGAGAACCTTTTGATGCGAAAGTAAACTGTCCCTCAGCAGCTATTTTATGACTTCAAGAGTCGCAGATGCAGTTGACGTTTTATTCAGTAGAATCAGCGCACTGCGTCTGCATTGACCCATGAACAGGCCTGACACGAGAGGCCAATAAAAGTGCCATCACTTGCTGACTCCTCAATAACACCAAAGGGACTGATTGATTGCAACTGCCATTGTATTGACAATTCTGCCTATCACATGTTTACACAATAACAACTTGGATATGCATCTCCCCTTCAAGGTTGGCTGCTTGGTAAGTGGTGGAGAAGGGACATGGAGAGAGGAAGACCAAGGTAGGAGAAGACATTTGTAGGAAGGAACTGCAGATGCTGGTTTAAACCGAAGACAGACACAAAATGCTGGAGTATCTCAGCGGGACAGGCAGCATCTGTGGAGAGAAGGAATGGGTGACGTTTCTGGTCGAGACCCTTCTTCAGACATCGTGTTCCTTGTGAAGATTTGGGTGCTCCTACCCTTAATGGTCTCAGGAAAAAGCTATACGCTCAGGATGATGGATCTCCTCTACTGGCCAGAAGGTCATTTCTACACTCAGATAACAAACAAAGCACCATTGGAACGCCAGAGGTACTTCTTCTTTGCCACAATAACAAACAGCAGACTGAGGGGAGGTTTAATGAACTGTGTAAAATTCCGATGATCCTGTTTAGAGTAAAAAGATAGGTTTAATTTCCATGAGCAGGGGTTCAAAAACGGGGAACTTAGATTGAATGTAAATGACAGAAAGATTAGGACAGAGGTGAGGAAAATATTGCTCAATCAGAGAGTGGTTTTGAACTGAAAATATGGGAGAGGCAACATCCAGATCACAGTTACACAGTTCTCTGATGTACGCCTGCATAATCTGCAGGGTTATGAGCGCAGAGCTGAAAGGTACGATTTATATGGAGAGTTATTTTTCATCTAGTGTGGACATAGTGGGCCAAATAGCCTCCAGTAAATTTGCTCCGATTCTTTGATCGACAAGTTTGCAGATGACACAAATGTGGGTAGTATTGTACAAAGTGATGATGGTTGTCAAAGATTGCAGCAGGATCTTGATCGGTTGGCTGGTGGGCTGAGGGATGGTCGATGGAATTTAATACAGAGTAATGTGCGGTGTTGCATTTTGGGAAGTCTAACAAGGGCAGGACCTACACAGCGAAAGGTAGAGCTCTGGGGAGTGTTGTAGTGCAGACAGATCCAGGAGTACAAGTACAATACTAATTGAAAGTGGCTAACAGGTAGGGTGGTCAAAAAGGTTTTTGTCACATTGACCTTCATCAGTCAGAGTATTGAGTAAAGAAGTCGGGAGTTCATGTTGCAGTTGTATAAGACCTTGGTGAGACTACATTTAGAGTATTGTGTTCAATTCTAGGCACTATGTGAGAGGAACGATGTTGTCAAGCTGGAAAGGGCGCAGAAAAGATTTATGAGGATGTTGTCAAGGATTCAAGGGCCTGCAATTTTTTACATTTACCCAGCCAATTAACCTACATACCTGTACGTCTTTGGAGTGTGGGAGGAAACCGAAGATCTCGGAGAAAACCCACGCAGGTCACGGGGAGAACGTACAAACTCCTTACAGTGCAGCACCCGTAGTCAGGATCGAACCTGAGTCTCCGGCGCTGCATTCGCTGTAAAGCAGCAACTCTACCGCTGCGCTACCGTGCCGCTATAAGGAGACGTTTTCGGTGCAATCAAGAAAATGGTACTTTTTTTCATTCTACTTGGTCCTGTTCAAAAATACAACCTTTTTGGACAAACTTAAGAAGTTTTCTAGAACAGATTATCGGAATACAACTTCCATACAACCCAAGATTTTTGTTATTGGGTGATGTTGAAGGAATAAGACCACAACTTAAAATGAATAAATATCAGAAAGAATTTATAAAAATTGCATTAGCAGTAGCCAAAAAAACTATCGCAGTTACTTGGAAATCAGATTCCTATTTAAGTATGGACCTTTGGAATAATGAAATTTCTAACTGTATCCCACTTGAAAAAATTACTTATAATTTAAGGAACAAATATGATACTTTTTTAAATATCTGGCGTCCTTATTTACAAAAGATGGGCCTATATATATAGAAGAATTGTTCATATTCTCAATGGTCCTTTTGGGAGAGATGTACATATATATACAGTTTATTCTGTTTGGAATTCCATGGGGCGTGTGCAGGACCCCCAACACCCAGGCAATCTTTAATCTTTCTTTCTTTTCTTCTTTTTTCTTATTTGGGGTTAGTATAAGGGGGGGTGGGGGGAAGGGTGGGAGGGCTTGTTTTCTAAAAAGTTCTGTAAAAAAAAAAAATATATATATATATAATATTTAAAAAAAGGAGAAGTTGAGCAGGCTAAGACTCTATTCCATGAAGCGCAGGAGGATGAGGGGTGATCTTATAGAGGTGTACAAAATCATGAGAGGAATAGATCGGGTAGACGCACAGAATCTCTTGCCCAGAGTAGGGGAATCGAGAACCAGAGGACATAAGTTTAAGGTGAGAAGGAAAGATTTAATAGGAACCTGAGGGATAACTTTTTCACACAAAGGGTGGTAGGTGTATGGAACGAGCTGCCGGAGGAGGTAGTTGAGGCCAGTACTATTGCAGCGTTTGAGAAAATTTTAGGCAGGAACATGGATAGGAAAGATTTAGAGGGATACTAGACCAAGTGAACCCGTTCGGCCCAAACCTCTCCCGCATTGGTGCAGCACCCTCTCCTCCCCTCCCCCCCCTCCCCTCCCCTCTCCCCCCTCCCCCCTCCCCCCTCCCTCCCCTCCCTCCACCCCCTCCGTCCCTCCCCCTCCCTCCATAGGAGATAAATTTAAACTGTAAAATGTGAATAACTTAAAAAATATAACTCCGATTTCAATTAAACTTCTTCCATTAGCACCAAAGGGACGACGGTGAGTAAGGTGGGCCTAAAATTGTCACGCTATTTTGTACTATTCTGGCTGTAGTTCAGGAACAAACAAACAAACAAACAAACAAACGAGAGTTTTAGTATATAGATGGGCCACATACAGGCATGTGGGACTAGTGTAGATGGGACATGTTGGCCGGTGTGGGCAAGTTGGGCCAAAGGGCCTGTTTCCACGCTGTATCACTCTATGACTCTATGTGACCATGACAAGAAAGAATCACTCACTTCCATCTGAGAGAGCCGAGGTGTCCCATGCAGTCTCATCTAAACTCCTTGGTGTTTGAGAAACTTAAAGCGGAGAGGCTGTTGTGGTTTAAACCGTGACTTCAGAGAAATTGTGACAGGAGTGCAATGTTGGTTCCTGGGATGGCAGTGAGTAATATTCTGTGCAGCAAGTACACTTTTTTTTTAGCCAAACTGGTGCCTGGCAAAGCAGCAAGCTGCCCTGGGAGTTATTGATTCATTCAGTTGATTAAAAGGAAACCTGAGAACATTTTCAGGTTCAACAGGTTTAAGCCTGTTTCAGGTTAGTGTCCATGGATTAATTTATCTCTGGTGCTGAACTGCATGCAATCCATTCATGAGATGACAAATTACAGGTTGCACCGGTGTTATCAATGTGATTATTCATCTCTTAAAGATCTGATACATCGTAAAACGTCCCTTATTTTTATTGTTACTGGTGTGACTTCTCACCTTCGGAGCTGGAAAGGCAGCAATGACAATACAATCAAGACAAACTCAAGTAAGATAGTGCGCTGAATATAATTCTCAGGATTGAAGCAGAACAGTTCCAGAGGAAAGGTCCAATGTCCATAATAGGGTTGGTTGGAGAACCAGGACTGTACCCTAGCTTATGGAAGGACGGTTCAGAAGCTTGTCCAATTTCTAAAGGACATTTAGTTGCAAACTGGCATTGGTTTAAGTTTAGTTTAGTTTAGTTTAGAGGTACAGGACGGAAACAGGCCCTTCGGCCCACCGAGCCTGCACCGACCTGAGATCCCTACATACCAACACTATCCTACACACACTAAGGACAATATACATTTAAACCAAGCCAATTAACCTACAAACCTGTACGTCTTTGGAGTGTGGGAGGAAGCTGAAGATCTCGGAGAAAGCCCATGCAGTCACAGAGAGAACGTACAAACTCCGTACAAACAAGCACCCAAAGTCGGGATCGAACCCGGGTCTCTGGCACTGTAAGGCAGCAACTCTGCCGCTGTGCCACCGTGCCGCCCGGATTAAAGATGAACCTACAATGGGATTCATGGTGTGGATCTGGCGTTGGTTCCAGGGGTTGGTGTTGGTATGCGGGAAAGTTGAATTGTTGGATTTTGGGAATAGTGAAGGGCTTGGTGTTAAGGATTGGGCTTGGGCTTAGAGTGATGCATGTCTTACACTGTTTCATATTTATTCCATTTATTCATGGGTCTGAAGAAGGTGAATAAGCACCACTATTGTTGTGGATCAACCACATTGGAGCACCAGCCAAGAAGGCATACCAGCGCCTCTACCTCCTCGGAAGACCGAGGAAATTCGGCATGTCTCCAACAAGTCTTACAAACGTCCTGCAGATGCACTGTGGGAAGCATACTGTCGGGGTGCATCACGGCTTGGCTCAGATCCAAGACCGCAAGAATGTGTGGAGAATGGCGGATGTGGCCCAGTTCATCCCACAGACTTGACTCCCCACACCATTGACTCCATCCACCTTTACGCTGCCTTGGGAAAGCAGCCAACATCATCGCCGACTCTTCCCACCCTGGTTATTCCTTCTTCTCCCCGCTCCTGTCAGGCAGAGATACAGAAGCTTGAAAGCACGCACCACCAGACTCAGGAACAGCTTCATCTCCTCTGCAATCAGGCTTCTGAACTGTGCATCCATAAGCTAGGGCATAGTCCCGATTCTCCAACCCACCTCACTGCAGTATTGGGCTTGTATCTACTGTTGTACTACAAGGCTGAGAATTATATTCTGTACACTGATTCAATGCTTTCCATTCTTCAATCCACCTATTATACTTGAGTTTGGCCTGATTCTGCGCATGTTTTCTGATTGCATTGGATAGCACGTAAAACACAGCTTTTCAATGCACCACGGTACATGTGACACTAATAAACTTAAACATAAACTAAAAACAAACCACAAAAGCTCTCCTTCGTCATTTCCTAACCTGTTGAAAATTCAAGGCCTTCACCATGACAACATAAACTCGTGATTCAGTCCTGAATTGGGTTAACTCTATTATTCCTAAAATATTTACAGTGCTCCAGAAACATAGATGTTGAACTTTAGATGCAGCTAAGAGATACAGCGTGGAAACAGGCCCTTCGGCCCACTGAGTCCATACCGACCATCGATCGCCCATTCACAATAGTTCTGTGTTATCCCACTTTCTCATCCATTTTTCCTTCACACCAGGGGCAGAGCCCAATGAATGCACATCTTTGGGATGTGGGAGGAAACCACAGGAAACACATGCGGTCCCAGGGAAATTTTGCAAACTCCACACAAACTGCAGCCAAGGTCAGGATTGAACCCCACCTGGTCTCAGGGGCTGGGAGGCAGCGGCTCTGCCAGCGATGCCACAGTGCCACCCGTTACTGGGGATTGTGAGGGTGAGTCTTGGAGTCTTTGTTGCCTGCCTGATGCCAGGGTTAGGGTTCGGCTGAGGAAATTTGGAATGGGTGGGGAAAGATCCAGTTTGTGGTGCCCCACGTGGGAACCAGAGACATAGGGTGGGTTCAGAGCTACGCTTGGATGCAGTGAATAGTTTGTCATTCTCTGTACATGAAGAGTACCGTCTTACCGTCACACTCATATTATTTGTGTTTAATCTATCTGTGGCATAGTTCCAACACCTGTATTGCCCTGGTCATCAGCTCAACAGCAATTACCATTTACATTTCAAGGATCGCTGATTACAATGATGAAGGAGTCTCCATCAAGACTAATCATGCCACAAAGTCACACCGTCCAACGACTCACTATTGTCAGTTGTCCTCAAACACCAAATATGCACAAAAGTAGATCTGAGTGTCCTGCAGCTTTATGGCAACTTTGGTTAGGGCACACTTGGGAGTTTTGTGTGCAGTTCTGGTCTACTTATTACTGGAAGGATGTGAAGACTTTGAAAGAAGTCTACCAGAATGCTGCCTGGAGTACAGGGTATTAGCTATAAAAAGAGGTTGGACAAAATTAGATTGTTTTCTCTGGAGCATCAGAGGCAGAGAGGAGATCTGATTGAAGTGTATAATATCCCGAGAGGCATAGAAAGGGTGGACAAACAACCACAAGGGGCAGCACGGTGGCGCGGCGGTAGAGTTGCTGCCTCAATGTGCTTGCAGCGTCGGAGACCCGGGTTCGATCCCGTCTACGGGTGCTGTCTGTACGGAGTTTGTAGGTTCTCCCCGTGACTGTGTGGGTTTTCTCCGGGAACTTCTGTTTCCTCCCACACTCCAAATGCTGTTCCTCCAATTTGCGTTTAGCCTCACTCTGACAATTGAGGAGACCTAGGACAGAAAGGTCTGTGTGGGAATGGGAAGGAGAATTAAAGTGTCCAGCAACTGGGAGATCAGGTAGGTTTAGGCGGGCTGAGCGAAGGTGTTCTGCTAAACGAGCGCTCAGTCTAGGTATGGTCTCGCCGATGTACAAGAGTCCACATCTTGAACAACAGATACAGTGTCTTCTTCATATTAGTCTTCTGGGACCTTACATGTCCACCAGGGATACAGGGGCCTGGGCCTCACCTGTGACAGTGCTGCACCTACTCTGGTCTGCCTGGGAGCGTTGCTTTGTAGGTAGGTTTAGAGACACAGCACGGCAACAGGCTCTTCGGCCCATTGAGTCTGTGCCGACCAGCGATCACCCTATACACTAACACTACCCTACACACTCGACAATTTAACCAAGCCAATTAGCCTACAAACCTGTACGTTGTTGGAGTGTGGGAGGAAACTGGAGATCCTGGGGAAAACCCATGTGGTCACGAGGAGAACATACAAACTCTGTACAGACAAACACCAGTTGTCAGGGACGAACCCGGGTCTCTGGCGCGGCAAAGCCGTAGTTCTGCAGCACCACCGTGCCTGCTCAAGTCTCTGCTCAAGTCTCTGGAATAATACTGGCATTTGTTACATGTTTGATTGAAGGAGAAGAATGCAATCAACTCATTCAATGATGAGTAACAAAAAAAAAGACATAAAGTGCTGTAGTAACTCAGCGGGTCAGGCAGCATCTCTGGAGAACAGTCTGAAGAAAGGTTCCGACACGAAACATCACCTATCCATGTTCTCCAAAGATGCTGCCTGGCCCGCTGAGTTACTCCAGCACTTTGTGTCTTTTTTTTGTAAACCAGCATGTGCAGTTCTTTGCTTCACTATGATTGGCAGAAACTCTAGGATTAGCTACGCTGGTAGCAAAGACACATTTCAGGTACTGCTTAAAAGGGGCAGCACAGTGGCACAGTGGTAGAGTTGCTGCCTTACAGCACCAGAGACCTGGGTTCGATCCTGGCGACGGTTGCTGCCTGTAAAGGGTTTGTACGTTCTTCCTGTGACCGCGTGGGTTCTCTCTAGGTGCTCCAGTTTCCTCCCAGTCTCCAAAGCCGTACAAGTTGATCGGTTAACTGCTTCTGTAAATTGTAAACTGCCCCCAGCGTGCAGGACAGTGCTGGGGGATGGCGAGATCGCTGGTCGGCGTGGAGTCGGTGGGCTGACGCGCCTACTTTCGTTTGTATCTAAAGTTAGTAGACACGAGAAGAAGGAAAAAAATAGAAGATTGAAAGGGTTAGTTAAAGAGAGGTGGGAGGAAAATTAAATCAAGGACGTGCCTTGTTTTGTTTCACTGGGTTGTATAAATTTAGCTAATTAATTTATTGCATCGTATGGGAGGCGCATTCCCAATCTCGTTGTACTCCTGTACAATGACAATAAAGATATATTGTATTGTATTGTATTGTATTGGCCAGTTGGGCTGTGTGGCCTGAACATTTCTGAGCTGTAAATCCCATGCAATATTTTGACTCGTGCCTGTGAGAGGTTGCACCAGCTGAAATCGCCAACAGAAGGCCCTGGTGAATGAGCTGTTTTCCCATTTCCCTCGGTGAAGAAGACTCAAACTGCTCTTGGCTGTGAAGCCACGAAATCCATCAGCCTTTTGACAAGTCTAATTAGAAAGTTAATATATAACAAGGCAACAGCAAGCACAGGGAAAGTGACGATCGAGACTGTCATCTGTCGGCACCGAGAAAATCAAAAGGCTGGCAAAGCATCTTGGAGTAATTCTTCCTGGAAATTCAACCTCCTGCTGCTCTGTGCGCCGCAGACACGCAATTAGAAAAGGGGCCCCATTGACAGTGCTTCCACGAATCTGACTCCTTTGAGTCTCCCAATGGATACAGCGTGGCAGAGAGAGGACAGAATGAGGACATGTGGAAAAGGGCGAGTGCCCAGTGGGAGGCTGGCGTCCAAATTGACAGAGAAAGGAGCTGCGAGCGGTCCTCGCGGAGGCAGAGCTTCTCACAAACCGGAGAACCAGGGGCGGCACGGTGGCGCAGCGCTAGAGTTGCCGCCTCGCAGCGCCAGAGACCAGGGTGCGATCCCGACCACGGGCGCTGTCTGTACGGAGTTTGTATGTTCTCCCTGCGGCCAGGTGGACTTTCCACTGGGCTCCGAGGAGTTTCCTCCCACCTTCCAAGGTCGTGCGGGTTTGTCGGTTAATTGAATTCTGTCATATGCCCCTAGTATGTGGGATAGAACTTGTGTACAGGTGATTGCTGGTCGGCGTGGACTCGGTGGACCGAAGGGGCGGGTTCCGCGCCGCCTCTGTACACTAAACTGAACTCCAGACAAAGCTGGAGTCCCAGGGTCACCACAGGAACACCCGTGGATTGTGACAAGGCTTGTGTGCTATAAGGGGCTACAAAGTGAAGTCGGACAGTGTTGTTTGCCACAAAATGCCCCTCCCCCGATCAGCTCCATGCATTCGATGCCCGTTGTGAACCGCAGGTGGGTGGAATGTGATCATCTGCCCTGTTAGCCTGGGCTGCTCCAATACCCAGGGTGGACATCAGATCAATTCTCCAGAGAATGAACCCTGTGCAAAGCAACTGGCCCACATGGAGGCCCCGGCCAGGACCTCTATGGACCAGCCAGCAGAAAAGGAGTCGAGTCAACAGTCAAGGGTGTTTTACTGTCATAAATCCCTGACATATGAAAGTAAAACATACTGTTTTACTGTCATATGTCATTCTTACTTGCAGCAGCACATATTACAGAATATGTAAACATAGTACTCTGTAAACAATATAATAAACGATAAAGTAGAGTCTATACTGTACATATATAAATACTCTTATGGCGAGTCCGAAACTTGTTGGTTGTAGACGAAGTTTATTGCAGCCGCAATACACGAATACAGAGTTAAACAACAAGGTACAGGACAACCAATACAAACTTACTGTCTTCCTTGAAGACTTCGCCAAACTGACTAAAACGGGCGCCAAACGCGCACCTGACATCGCTGGCCAATCAGCGATGTCGTTCCCTGGACCAATCCCCATGGTCGCGTTCCCACGTGACCTCGCTGGCCAATCCGAGGGTTCGACGACCTGGACCATTCTCTATGGTCGCTACATGACCCCCCCCAGAACCCGAGGTGCGGAACCTAGCTGGGAGCCGGATTTCGCGACCATATCGAGTACGGTGAGGGACAGCCTGAACCACAGGAGCCGGAGGTTCCGGACTTGGAGGAACAGCCGGAACGAGAGGTTCTGGAGGAACTACCGGCACGGGGGGTCCTGGAGGAACTGCCGAAACGGGGGGTCCTGGAGGAACTGTCGGAACGGGGGTTTCTGGACTGGGCTGAACTAACGGAGGTCGGCCTCTCCTAGGGGTTTGACCGACCAGGACTGGTTGATCCGGGTCCAAATGGGCAGGTTTGAGCCGGGACACCGAGACGAGTTCACTCTTGCCGCCCATGTCTAAGGTGAAAGTAGCCGTTCCCTTACGTAAAACCCGGAACGGCCCTTGATAGACCCTCTGCAACGGGGCGCGATGGGCATCTTTACGCAGAAAAACAAACTCACAGTCCTTCAGGGAAGACGGTTCATGTACCATGGGACACCCATGACGTGAAGTCGGCACTGGAGCCAGGGAGCCCACCCGTTCCCGGAGAGATGCTAACGCTGATGGGACTGTAGGGAGCAGGGCTGAAGGGTCCGGAAACAGATCTCCGGGTACTCGAAGTGTCGAGCCATATACTAGCTCTGCGGACGACGCACCGAGATCTGGCTTAGGAGCAGTCCGGATGCCCAAAAGAACCCAAGGGAGTTGGTCTACCCAGTCCGGGCCTTCAAGCCTTGCACTGAGGGACGCCTTAAGTTGGCGGTGGAACCTTTCTACGAGTCCATTTGCCTGGGGGTGATATGCAGTTGTGGGTTGTAACTTGGACCCGTACAGTTCCGCCAGCGCGGCCCAGAGGGACGAAGTGAACTGTGGCCCTCTGTCAGTTGTAATAACTGCCGGGACCCCGAAACGAGCTACCCAATGAAGGGCCAAAGTCCTAGCACAAGACGCTGACGAGATATCAAACAATGGGAAAGCCTCTGGCCACCGGGTGAACCGATCCACCACCGTGAGGAGGTGGGTGTAGCCCCGGGAGGAAGGCAAAGGCCCGACCAAATCCACGTGGATGTGGAAAAAACGACAAGCCGGGACCTCGAAATCCTGTACGGGGGGCTGGACGTGGCGCTGGACTTTAGCGGTCTGACAGGGCACGCAGGAACGTGCCCACCCCGCTACCTGTTTCCGCAGGCCATGCCAGACAAACCTCGCTGCTACCAAGGCAGAGGTGGAGCGGATGGACGGGTGCGCCAGCCCATGAATGGCATCGAAAACCCGGCGCTGAAGGGAGGGCGGTACTACCGGCCTGGGACGAGGAAGAGAAACATCGCACCAGACTTTCGTGCCCTCCGACCCACAAGCTACCTGGGCCAACTTCAATCCCGAAGTGGTGGACTGGTAAGCCGAAACGGTATCCGCTAGGAGCTGTGCCTCCGCGAGCTCCTGGGGATCCACTTCGCAGTCCACCGCCGAAATAGGGGGAAAAGCAGGTCTAGACAGGGCGTCAGCAACGGCATTAAGCTTACCCGCGATATGACGGACATCTGTGGTAAATTCGGAGATAGCAGTCAGGTGCCGCTGCTGGCGGGCCGACCATGGGTCAGACAATTTCAAAAAAGCAAATGTTAATGGCTTGTGGTCCGTAAATGCCACAAATGGGCGGCCCTCGAGGAAATACCTGAAATGACGGACAGCTAAATAGAGAGCCAGAAGCTCTCGGTCAAATGCGCTATATTTCAGCTCGGCCGAATTTAGTTGCCGGCTGAAAAACGCTAAAGCTGCCAACGGCCACCGACCTGCTGCTCCAGAACTCCACCCACCTTGAAGACTTCGCCGAACTGACTAAAACGGGCGCCAAACGCGCACCTGACATCGCTGGCCAATCAGCGATGTCGTTCCCTGGACCAATCCCCATGGTCGCGTTCCCACGACCTGGACCATTCTCTATGGTCGCTACACTCTCATGTATATATAACCCTTCTGTCATGGGGTAGACTGACTCCCCTCCCCCCTCACACATCTTTGCACATCCCCATTCCTTTCCACTCTCACTTTAACTTAATGTTCCATGTATCTTGTGTTTTATGACTGTTGGCAGATCAATTTCCCACCTGGGATAAATAAAGTTCTATTGTATCGTATCGTATCATATATACAATATATATATATCAGTAAGGACAGAAGGGTTATATATATATGTGTATATATATATCAGTAAGGACAGGCTACAAAACAACTCCATGATAATCCTCACTGTTGGTGGGCCGTAATGATGCGTTCTCATTCCCGTACCATGCTCCCTATGGACTCATGACTGTGTGGACAAATTCTGCTTCAACTCCATCTACAGGTTTGCAGATCATACCACCATCTAAGGGTGGAGCACAGGGAGGAGATCATCATAGACTTCAGGAAGCAGGCTGGTTAACACACCCCAGTTTGCATCAATGGTGCTGAAGTAGAGACGGTCGAGAGCTTAGGTATAAATATCAGCACCAACTTGTCCTGGCCCAACCACACTGATGCTATCGCCAGCAAAGCACACCTATGTTCATACATTCTAGGAGCAGAATAAGGCCATTCGGCCCATCGTCTACTCTTGCCATTCAATCATGGCTGATCAATCATGGGCGGCACGGTGACACAGCGGTAGAGTTGCTGCCTTACAGCGCCAGAGACCCACGTTCGATCCTGACTACGGGTGCTGTCTGAACAGAGTTTGTACATTCTCCCTGTGATCTGCGTGGGTTTTCTCCGGGATCTCCGGTTTCCTCCCACACTCCAAAGACGTACAGGTTTGTAGGTGAATTGGCTTGGTATAATTGTAATTTGTCCTTGGTGTGTGTAGGATAGCGCTAGTGTACTAGATTATCGCTGGTCAGTGCGGACTCAGTGGGCCGAAGGGCCTGTTTCCGTGCTGTATCTCTAAACTGAAATCTATCTTTCCCTCTCAACCCCATTTTCCTGCCTTCTCCCATTAAACCCTGACACCAATACTAATCAAGAATCTATCTATCTCTGCCTTAAAAATATCCATTGATGGCCTGCACAGCCTTCTGTGGCAGTGAATTCTACAGATTCACCACCCTCCGACTAAAGAAATTCCTTCCTCATCTCCTTTCTAAAGGCACGTCCCTTTATTCTGATGCTATGGCCACTAGACCTAGACTCTCCTGTTCGTGGAAACATCCTCTCCACATCCTAGGCCTTTCACTCTTCGGTGAGCTTCAATGAGATCCCCCCCTCTTCCTTCTTAGCTTCAGCGGGTACAGGCTCAGCGGCCTGTCAAATGCTCTTCATATGTTAACCCAATCATTCCTGGGATCATTCCAGTAAACCTTCACTGGACCCTCTCCAATGCCAGTACATCTTTCCTCAGATGGGGGGCCCAAAATGCCTCTACTTCTTCAGAAATTCAGCATGTCTGCAATGATTCTTATCAATTTCTACAGGTGCAATGTAGGAGGTATCCTATTGGAATGGATCACATAGAAGCATAGAACATAGACAATGGGTGCAGGAGTAGGCCATTCGGCCCTTCGAGCCAGCACCAACATTCAACGTGTAAGAAAATAACTGCAGATGCTGTTACAAATCGAAGGTATTTATTTCACAAAATGCTGGAGTAAGTCAACAGGTCAGGCAGCATCTCAGGAGAGAAGGAATGGGTGACGTTTCGGATCGAGACCCTTCTTCAGACTGAAGAAGGGTCTCGACCTGAAACGTCACCCATTCCCTCTCTCCTGAGATGCTGCCTGACCTGCTGAGTTACCCCAGCATTTTGTGAAATAAATACTGCCATTCAATGTGATCATGATCGTCCAAAATCAGTACCCCGTTCTGGCTTCCTCCCCATACCCCTTGATTCCCATAGCCCTAAGAGCTAAATCTAACTCTCTTGAAAGCACCACAACTTGGTTTGCCATCTGCTCTGCCCAAGATCACAAGAAATGAACAGTTGTAGATGTATCTCTGTTCATCACATAAACTAACCTCCCCCTCCCCCTATCGACTCCATCTGCACTCCACGCTGCCTCTGCAAAGCAGCCAACATAATCTAGGACCACCTACACCTCGGTCATTCCCTCTTCTCTTCTGTCCCATCGGACGGCATATACCAGTCCTTCAAAGCGCACACTACCAGATTCAGGGACCACTTCTTCACCTCTGTTATCAAACTATTGAACGGACCTCTCAGAAACTAAAGTTTTGGTCCTAATTTCTCAATCTATCTTGTTGCCCTGACACCATCTTCTGCACTCTGTTTATTTTACCTTTGCACTACCTGGATCTGAAGGAGGGTCCCGACCCAAAACATCATCTATCCATGTTCTTCAGCGATGCTGCCTGATCTGTAGGAAAGAAAACTGCAGATGCTGGTTTAAATCGAAGGTAGACACAAAATGCTGGAGTAACACAGCAGGTCAGGCAGCATCTCTGGAGAAGGACATTTCTTCTCTCCAGAGATGCTGCCTGACCTGCTGAGTTACTCCATCATTTTGTGTCTACCCAAGCTGCCTGATCTGCTGAGTTACTCCAGCATTTTGTGTCCTTCCTTGGTAAACCAACGTCTGCAGTTCTTTGTTTCTATGTATTGTGCATGGTTTGATCGTACCCATGAAGGGTATGATCCAACCTTCTGATCTACTGTGTCCATTGTTCTCAGTGTGGGCTCCTATATATCAGCGAGACCGGCGATCGTTTCGCTGAGCACTTATGTTCAGTCTGCATTGACCTATGCGATCTCCCAGTTGCCAAACGCTTTAACTCCCCTTCCCATTCCCATACTGACCTTTCTGTCCTGAGCCTCCTCCATTGTCAGAGTGAGGCCACTGGCAAATTGGAGGAACAGCACCTCATATTTTGCTTGGGCAGCTTGCACCCCATCGGTATGAATGTAAATTTCTCTAATTTCAAGAATCACCTGCATTCCCTCTCTCCCCCCTCCTCTCGTCCAGCTATCCTACTAGTCCCCTGTATCCTTTGTTTATCACCTCTGGAATTTAGAAGGATGAGCGGAGATCTTATCGAAACGCATAAGATTATTAAGGGGTTGGACACGTTAGAGGCAGGAAACATGTTCCCAATGTTGGGGGAGTCCAGAACAAGGGGCCACAGTTTAAGAATAAGGAGTAGGCCATTTAGAACTGAGATGAGGAAAAACTTTTTCAGTCAGAGAGTTGTGAATCTGTGGAATTCTCTGCCTCAGAAGGCAGTGGAGGCCAATTCTCTGAATGCATTCAAGAGAGAGCTGGATAGAGCTCTTAAGGACAGCGGAGTCAGGGGGTATGGGGAGAAGGCAGGAATGGGGTACTGATTGAGAATGATCAGCCATGATCACATTGAATGGCGGTGCTGGCTCGAAGGGCAGAATGGCCTCCTCCTGCACCTATTGTCTATTGTCTATTGTCTATTGTCTTCCGCGGCCAACAATGGGCCATTATGGGTTCCACCCTGCCTTGGTCATCAGTTGCCAGCCCTGATTTTATTCTGCCCATTTCCTGCCTCCAGTTTCCTCTCTACCCCTCTACTTTCAGTCGGAAGATGGGTTCCATCCCGAAACATCACATCTTCCTTTACTCCAGAGATGCTGCCTGACCCCACCAAGTTGCTCCAGCTCTTTGTGTCTATCTGTAGTATGATCTGCCCAGATCAAGTCGCTCCAGCTCTTAGTGTCTATCTGTGGTATGATCTGCCCAGAGAGCAGGCGAAACAAAAACAAAAAATGTTTCCCTGTTTCTCAGTACACGTGACAATGATAAATGAATGCCAATACTAAACCAGCCTCACTTGGTAGTTCAGTTTCAGATGGAAATTAAAAGAGATAAATAAAAGCTGTCAAAGAAACTTAAGGCTGAGTTCAGTATATATATTTTTTCTGCTGCACATGTAGAACCCAAAGTGACAAAGCAGATTTGAGGGGCAAAATAGCCAATTCCTGTTCCAGTCTGTGGAATAGTAAAATCTTGCAGCACACAAGGATGTAAGGATGTCGTTAAGCTAGTCATGCCAATGCTTACCCTGAGGCACAGCTATCCAGCTACCTTCACTCACCACACTTTCCTATAACACTGTTATTTTCTAAACCATGTATTTATCCAATACTTCCTTCAATGTTATCGTTGGATCAATGGATGCCTTCACGGCAGGTAGGGAAAAAAACTGCAGATGCTGGTATAAATCGAAGGTAGACAAAAAATGCTGGAGTAACTCAGCGGGTCAGGCAGCATCTCTGGAGAGAAGGAATGGGTTCCTGGGATGATTGTTCAGGTAGTCCAACAGGACAGATTCCTTCTCTCCAGAGATGCTGCCTGACCCGCTGAGTTACTCCAGCATTTGTTGTCTACCTTCACTGCAGGTGATGCATTGCACATGCAGTTACTTATTTATAATTACACTTCACATCCAAGGTTGTCTTATCAGCAACAAAACGAAGAAATGTTGAGGTTTTGCTAATCTTCATTTACCAGTTCATCCTGTGCTATCATTGGGACATGCTGTGTGCAGATATAGGTTACTGCTTCTCCACTGAGGAGAAAGAAAATAGTGCATTCTGAATAAACAAACGTAATCAGACCTACTTAACAAAACCAGAAATAGAACAAAACCAACTCTGTCACTGGATTCAAATCCCTAGTTACTAATCAGTGACGTAAGCTCAACAGTGGGATCTGGGGAGAGTTAAAGCTGAGATTTTACTGAGTGTCCTGACCATGTTCAACTTTGGTCTCCAGGCCCAATTCCCTCGACATGCCCTTCCCTTTCATTAGAACCTGCGATCTCTGGAAGTCACTGCCTAAATGTGGGTTCAGTTTGCTGCCAGTTTCATTCTCTTTTGTAGAAGTAAACCATTTGAGTGTACTCACGGTCAGCTCTCAGCTTCTGGCTGTTGTTGCTGTACCTTCTATGACACAGGGTTCCTGGGACGATTGTTCAGGTAGTCCAACAGGACAGATTACTGCTCCTGGTGAGCTGCACGGTGCGGCCGAAGCTGCCGCCGAGCTGCGGCCACACCCCGACACCGGGCCTGGCTCACCCACCGCAGAACCGGGAACCCACCTGGTGTCATCTGAAGCTCGTCTCCTGTTCGACCCCGAAGACCAGGAACCAGGGAGGAGAGTGGAGGGACAGCGGTGGAGGCTGGACCATGGGCCATTTTCAAGATGGTGGCGGACGGAGGAGATGATCGGTGAGGCCAGGACAACGGCCCTTTAAGTCCAAGATAAGACCATACTCCTAAGAATCTTGAAACCTTGTGGGCATCAGCGACTCTTTGTGTAGTCTCGGTGAAGTCTACTATTACACTACAAGCTTTGCACATATCTATGATTGTGCTTATCTATTGTATTATTTCCCTGGATTGTATGCAACACAAATAATTTCACTGTGCATTGGTACATGTGGCAATAAAGTATCATCACCTTCATCATTATGAGTCCCAAAGAGGGTACACGCTCTCTCTCGGGATCTCACGTGAAAGGTTTTGGCTTCCCCAGCTTTGAACTCGCTTAATATCTCCCCCATCCCAAGACCTTCTTTCTACCCCCATCCCAAGACCCTGACTCCACCCTTGCCTACCAACATGCTGCGGGTTGAGAGCCTTCTTCAGTTGCTGAACATAGGCCCCTGTCTGCACAGACCTCCTCTCCAGCCTTGTAGCTCACCAGCAAGACACAAACATAGCATTATGCATTTGAGGTGGCACAGTGGCGCAGCGGTAGAGTTGCTACTTACAGCGCCAGAGACTCAGGTTCGATCCTGACCACGGGTGCTGTCTGTACGGAGTTTGTACGTTCTCCCTGTGACTGCGTGGGTTTTCTCTGGGTGCTCCAGTTTCTTCCCACACTCCAAAGACGTACAGGTTTACAGGTTGATAGGCTTCGGTAAAAATTGTAAATTGTCCCTAGTGTGTAGGATAGAACTAGTGTACGGGGTGATCGCTGGTCGGCGTGAACTCGGCGGGCCGAAGTGCCTGTTTCCACGCTGTACCTCTCTAATGGCATTATGTGAGCGAGTGTGGTCATTTTTAATTTGAACATAGTTCTTCTGTTGTACTGTTTAATTTAATTAAATACTCCCAAGATCTTTTCCACATTAACAGCTAGTAAACTCTCACTGTGTTGCGATGAAAGGGTTAATGATATTAAAAGTTTTGATTGTATTATTTATTTCATTTCCATTACTCTCAGAATAGATGTGAAGGCTGTATAATTGCTGTTGAAAGCTCATCATTCTGATTAACGTTTGCTGCATAAACGTCTTGCTCCTAATTACTCACTCATGCAAATTAACCGTGGGGACATCACAGTCACAGACTGCAGCCAGAGCTGATTTGTGGGCAGATTGTACAGACGCTGGCTGGTTGCCCAGACATACCGCCGATGCTAGCTGCTCACCTTGTGCTTCCTTCACTTGGATGCGGTGGGCCGGGCGAGTTGCCGTCTGCGTGGGACAGGTGTCTGGTCAGACAAAGCATCACTCCAAGGGCATCACATCCTGAGGCCCTACTCTGGAATTACCTGAAGGCCTTTGACAGCTGCTTCGGCTTCAGACTTGAGATTTTAGAGATACAGCGCGGAAACCACCGAGTCCGCGCCGACCAGTGATCCCCGCTCACTAACACTATCCCACACATGGGGGGCAATTCACAATGGGGTTGAGATTGACAGACAGATTTCAGTTTAGAGATACAACACGGAAACAGGCCCTTCGGCCCACTGAGTCCGCATCGACCAGCGATCACCTCGTACATTAACACTATCCTACACACACCAGTGACAAATTACAATTATACCAAGCCAATTAACCTACAAACCTGTACGACTTTGAAATGTGGGAGGAAACCGGAGCACCTGGAGAAAACCCACGTGGTCACAGGGAATACGTGCATACTCCATTCAGGCAGCACCCATAGTCAGGATCGAACCTGGGTCTCTGGCGCAACTCTACCGCTGTGCCACTGCGCCGCCCCCATTTTAGATTTTGGTGGCCTTAAAAAAGGCTAATTATTACAATTATTTTAAAATTATAAAGAAATATATATATATATATATAAATAAATAAATCATAAATAAATAAAATATAAACTTAAATATAAATCAAAAAAATAAATTTAAATATAGATTTAAATATATATATATTAATTAACATATTAAATTAACATATTAAATTTAAATACAAATTTACATATTACATCTAAAAATACATTTAACTATTAAAAAATAAAATATAAACTTAAACAGAGCAAACAAATAGAAACATTAAAATGGTAGAAACATTAAAATGTGTAATCGCACATGCAGTTCAATTTTGTCCACTAGCACAGGGGTTATATGCCTGGTGTGAAAACGAGCCTTCACATCACCCTGCACTGCTCTAGGTGCTCGAAACAGCATCCAGTCATGGAGCAAACAGTCAGGTGTGCATCCGTTCTCCGACTCACCTCATTTCACCATGTTTGACAAAATAAGTCAATTTGCATCTACGTAACAGCTAAAATCATTGCAATTCTGTCATATCAAAGGGCCTTCCGATAATCAATCGAATATCATAGGCATAGATTCACAAATAAGATTCAGCCCAACTCTTCCATGCCAACCAAGATGGCCGTCTAAGCCGGTCCATTTGCTTTGAACACACACAAAACTGCAAACTGTGTCACATTGCAAACAAGTGGTGACCTGGACTTGCAACCTACTCTGGAACTGTAGGCTACCAGTCATAGAGTCAGAGTCTTACAACAGGCAAAGTGACCCTGTGGCCCAACTGTTCCATGCCGGCCAAGATGCATATCTAACCTAGTCCCATTTGCTTGTATTTAACCTAGATGCCTCAAAACTTTTCCAATCCATGTACCCTTCCAAATGTCCTTTGAATGTTTTTATTACACCTGCCTGCACTACTTCCTCTGCAGCTCATTTCAGATGCTCGCCACCCACTGTGTGAAACAGTTGGTCAGATTCTTATTAAATTGTTCCCCTCTCATCTTAAATCTCTGCCCTCTAGTTCTTAATTCCCCTGCAGCAAGGAAAGAGCTGTGTGCATTCCCCCTATCTATTCCCTGCATGGTTTTATACACCTCTATAAAATCGCCCCTCGGTCTCCTATGCTCCAAGCAATGAAGCCCCAGCCTGCTCAACCTCTCTCTATAACTCAGTCCCACGAGTCCTGGCAACATTCTCATAAATTAGTCTGCTGAAGTGCCTAAAACCGGAGGGCATAGATTTAAGGTGAGGGGCTGGAGGTTTTGAGGGAATCTGAGAAATATTTTTTTCACCCAGATTGTGATCAGAATCTGAAGCAATCTAACTGATGTGATGGTGGAAATAGGTACTGTCATGGCATTGGAGAGGTATCTAGAGACGTGAACCTCCAAGTTAATGAAGGTTACAGACCAAGTGGTGGCAAATGAGGATGGTATAGATGGGCACTTGGTATTTGGCATGAACATGGCAGAGCAAAAAGCCCGTTTCCATGCTTTAGATTTCAGAATTTAAACTTTAGAGATACAGCATGGAAGCAGGCCCTTCGACCCATTGAGCCTGCGCCAACCAGTGATCACCCTGTACACTAACCTACACACACTCGGGACAATTTTACAACTTATCGAAGCCAATTAACCTACCAACTGTACGTCTTTGGAGTGTGGGAGGAAACCGGAGAACCCGGAGAAAACTCACGCGGTCGCAGGGAGAACGTACAAACTCTATACTCGACAGCACCCGAAGTCAGGATGGATCCAGGATCTCTGGCGCTGTAGGACAGCAACTCTACCGTTGCACTCCAATGTGCTGCATGACTCGAAAACACTATGTGACTCTTCAATAATTTAGCCCATTATTTCCCCATTCTGCATGGAGTTGTCATAAGAGGCTTAATCGGCATCTTAGTCCATTTTCAGCTCACCACTGTGGCAGGCAGGTTTTTTTTTACACACAGAGGGTAGTGAGTGTCTGGAAGGTGCTGCCAGGGGTGGTGGGAGCAGCTGTGAACCTGACATTTAGGAGACTTTTGGATGGGCATATGGGTATGCAGGGAATGGTGGGATACGGATTATGGATTAGAAGGTGGGCAGATGTTGCAAATGTGTTAAAGGGTTTACAAGTCCAACTGTGGACTAGGTAGGAACACTTGTACTTTTTCAGTTAAACCACCCACAGGCACTAGCACTGCAATGTCATGTTTGGCTCATCTAGTCCAATTGTGCCTCCTGGTTGCGTGACCCCCGTAGTCCAGTTCCCAACTCTTTCCCTGTGACCATGGAAGTCATTCACAAGGTGCCTATCTGATCCCTTCATGAAGATGCTGATTTTCACCACTTGCACGGGCAGTAGAAATTCCAGATCCTAGCTTCTCTCTACATAAAAACTGATTCCCCTCATTTATCTCCGACTGATTGCCCTAAATTCTAACTCTGTACCTCCCGCTCCTCGAGCCCATATGTTAGGATTTTGGGGACGGCTTTCAAGATAATTTTACAAATGGCGAGAATGATATCTCATCAAGGCTGCTTTGCGCTCCGAAGCACCGGGACAGGCTGTCTTTGTTCGCCTTGCGATGATGGCTTTCATCCTGAGCCAGCTGTCTGAGCTGACAGCCGGATGATGTGAGCTTGCTCCTGCCGCCAGCATCAAAGGCTGGGAGGGAGTGTGAGGATGAACATTTTGCTGAGCGTTCAATGTTTTATCCCTTCTGTGCTTGCGATTTTTTTTTTGTTGTCACCCGTTGATCGACAAGGTCAGGTTTAAAAGTAGCTGGGAATGGATACAACTCCTTGAAGTGAATCAGTGAGAGGCTGCACTAGATGCTCGGATTAGTAAGGGACCCGACCAAACCAACTTCAGATGGATCACTGCTGGACACAGTTCGGAGGATGCTACATGCCACTGGTGAAGCCAGGGTCTGTCCCTGGGGTGCATTCATATTGCAGAAAGTCCAGGAGAATTAATGCCTACTTTATTAGTTTAGTTTAGAGATACGGCACGGAAACAGGCCCTGTCGGCCCACCGAGTCCGCGCCGACCAGTGATCGGCATACATTAGCACTATCCTACACACTAGGGACAATTTACAATATTTACCGAAGCCAAAAAAACACCTACAAACCTGCATGTCGTTTGGAGTGTGGGAGGAAACCAGAACACCCAGAGAAACTCCATGTGGTCACAGGGAGAACGTACAAACTCTGTACAGACAGCACCCATAGTCGGGATCGAACCCGGGTCTCTAGCGCTGTGAGGCAGCAACTCTACCGCTGCGCCACTGTGCCACCCTATTCCAGCACAGCTTCAAGCATAAAACATAGTAAAACATAGCGCAGGAACAGGCCCTTCGGCCCACAATGCCTGTGCCGAATATGATGCCCAGACCAACTCTTACCTCCTTGCACATAATACATATCCCTCCATATCCATATTCCTATCCAAAGGTCTCCTAAATACCACTATTATATCTGTCCCTACCACCCCTGGCAGCACACCAGGCCCTCACCACCTTCTGTGTAAAGGAACTTGAAGCTCTTGACCCTTTCCTTTTTGGTAACTTTGGTGCTGATTGGGGCATGTACTCCTCCATGCTCTTGGAGTCCATACCTAGCTCCTTGGTCTTGCTGACATTGAGGGAGGGGGTTATTGTCCAACCACCATCTTACCAAGCTCTTTATCTCCTTTCTGTACTCCGTGCCATCATTATTTGTGATTTGACCCACATCAGTGGTGTCATCTGCAAACTTGACTTGGAGCATAATTTGGCAGTACAGTCATGAGTTAGAACCAAATTTGGCTGCACGGTTGTGAGTTAATAGGCAGTATAGTAAGGGACTGAGGACTTATCCTTGAGGGGCATCGGTGTTCAGAGTAATTATGGAGGAGGTGTTGTCCCCTATCCTGGATGATTGTGGTCTACGGATCAGTGGGCCGAGGATCCAGTGGCAGGGAGGATGCTGACTCTGAGGTTCAGGATTTTTTTAGATTCAGAGATACAGCGCGGAAACAGGCCCTTCGGCCCACCAAGTCCGCGCCGCCCAGCAATCCCCCGCACATTAACACTATCCTACACAAACTAGGGACAATTTTTATATTTTACCCAATCAATTAACCTACATACCTGTACGTCTTTGGAGAGTGGGAGGAAACCGAAGATCTCAGAGAAAAGCCACGCAGGTCACGGGGAGAACGTACAAACTCCGTACAGACGGCGCCCGTAGTCAGGATCGAACCTGAGTCTCCGGCGCTGCATTCGCTGTAAGGCAGCAACTCTACCGCTGCGCCACCGTGCCGCACGGAGTTTGAAGGTGAGTTTGGATGGGATTATGGTGCAGAAGGCAGAACTATAGTCAATAAATAAGAGTTTGCCTTTGGTGTCCTTGTAGTCTAGGTATTCCAGAAATTAGTTTAGGGCCAGCTGGCACCTGCTGTGGACCTATTGTGATGGAAGGCATCAGTGGTGTCAGTTTTCTGAAATTTCGGCATTCTTATCTATCCAACTCGTAGATGTACCTTAACAACTTCTCCCCTGAGTTCTCCTTTGACTCCTCCCTACTCGAACAAAGACCCAACCAATCTCCCTCTAGCAACCTCCCTCTCTCCATCCCTTCCCCCTTCCTAGTTCTCCGACCAGTCTGACTGTCCTCGTTTACATTTTATCTCTGTTTGCTTCGTTGTTACCTTCTCCTAGCTAACAATGATCTATTTTACATTTTCCTTTATCTCCATCCCCTTTGTCTCGTTTTCACACCTTACGCTTCCTTATCTCTGTATCTCCCTCTCCCCCGACTCAGTCTGAAGAAGGGTCTCGACTCGAAACGTCACCCATTCTTTCTCTCCAGAGATGCTGCCTGTCATGCTGAGTTACTCCAGCATTTTGTGTCTATCCCCCTAGTAACACTTTTCTTCGCCTGACCCTACTTGTCCTCACCCTCAGCAACTTCTCCTTTGACTCCTTCCTTGAGTCTGAAGAAAGGTCCTGACCAGCAACATCACCCCTCCTTTTTCTCCTGAGATGCTGCCTGACCCGCTGAGTTACTCCAGCATTTTGTGATTCCTTCGATTTGTACCAGCATCTGCAGTTATTTTCCTACGCTGAATTACTCTAGCACTTTGTGTCCATCTTATACCCACATGTGACCGAAAAGCCTCTTTAAAAATTTTTGCAAGTCTTCGATATTTCTGACACCCTGTATTCCACATTTACATCTGACACATGTGTGCTTCTATATGGAAGAATCATAACATTTGCCCTGAAAATGGAGCTCAGGGTTTTCAACAATTGGAATTTGGCCAACTCCACCAGAATGGGAATTGACACATCATGGTGGAATGATTTTCCTGCCAGACATAGAGAGATCACTTATGACTTTGAGTAAATTTTACTTCACATTGTTTTAGATTTTAGATTTTAGATTTAGAGATACAGCGCGGAAACAGGCCCTTCGGCCCATCGAGTCCGCGCCGCCTAGCGATCCCTGCACATTAACACTATCCTACACACACTAGGGACAATTTTTTACATTTACCCAGTCAATTAACCTACATACCTGTACGTCTTTGGAGCGTGGGAGGAAACCGAAGATCTCGGAGAAAAACCCACGCAGGTCACGGGGAGAACGTACAAACTCTGTACAGACAGCGCCCGTAGTCAGGATCGAACCTAAGTCTCCGGCGTTGCATTCGCTGTAAGGCAGCAACTCTACCGCTGCGCCACCGTGCTGCCCTTTTAGTTCAGTTTAGTTTATTGTCACGTGTACCGAGGTACAGTGAAAAGCTTTTTATAATGTTTACCATGAAAGGAAAATATAAAGGGAGGGCTTGCATTATTACACCTCAGCAATGCACTTTCTAGGAGGAATCACCTCAGCATCTATGTTAAAGATGCAAAATAAATGCAGGCTACTGCTTTGACAATGGAGTCTGATGCTAGCTGTCCTGTGTGGATATCATGAGCAGCTATGAGATCAGCCTCTTGTTATTCTGTTTATCTTTGGTAGCAGTTGAAGAATGGATGCTGCTGATAAGAGATCATTCAAATAGGTAGGTAGGAACTGCAGGTACTAGGTTTACACCAAAGGTAGGTACAATATGCTAGAATAACTCAGCGGGTCAGGTAGCATCTCTGGAAAAAAGGCATTGGTGACGTTTCGGGGTGGAATCTTTCTTCAGATTCTTCTGACCCAAAACGCCACCTATTCCTTTTCTCCAGAGATGCTGCCTGACCCACTGAGTTACTCCAATGCTGTGTGCACTGCACAAGATTCCAGCATCTGCAGTCTCTTGTATCTGCCACCTTCTTAAGGCCTATTAATAATGCTGGTCTTTCCAGTACCATCCGGATCCCCAAAAAATAAGTAAGAACAATCAGCGGCATCAGTTTTCTGAAATCTCAACATTCTTATCCATCCAGCAAGTGGATGAACTTTAACAACTTCTCCTTCGACTTCTCCTTTAACTCCTCCCTACTCGAACAAAGACCAATCTCCCTCTGCCAACATTCTCCTTCGCCGAGCGAAACGTCCTCACCCTCAACAACTTTTCATGAAGTTATTCTTTTTCTCCAGGATGGCACAGTAGTGCAGTGGTCGAGCTACTGCCTTACAGCGCCAGAGACCTGGGTTTGATCCCGACTACGGGTGCTGTCTGTACGGAGTTTATACGTTCTCCCCGTGACCTGCGTGGGTTTTCTCCGAGATCTTCGGTTTCTTCCCACACTCCAAAGACGTACAAGTTTGTAGGTTAATTGGCTTGGTATAAATGTAAAATTGTCCATAGTGTGTGTAGGATAGTGTTAATGTGCAGGGATCACTGGTTAGTAAGGACTCAGTGGACCGAAAGGCCTGTTTCCACACTGTATCACTAAACTAAACTAAAACTAAGATGCTGTCTGACCTGCTGAGTTACTCCAGCATTTTGTGTCTAATTCAAATAGGGCCTGGCTCCTGAACAGAGCTAATGTTCTGAACACAGGAGAGAACCTTTCACTTCACCCAGTATTGCACAGTACTCTTATCCTCGATTTTGCATGCGAGTGCTGATGTCAATTCAAGGGTGAAAGAAAAGACTTTGCAATTATATTTAGCAACCTCTGCAGTCTCAGAACATCTCAAAATATCTTCCCGCCAGCAAGGTCTTTTTTTTTTTAAGGTCTCGTCATTGTTATTATTTAAGAAATTTGGGAGACAATTATTGCACATCAAATTTCCAGATGCAACAATGAGGCAGTGACAGGTAACCTGCCTTACGGCAAGAGACACAAAGTTCTGGAGTGAAACAAACAGCATCTCTGGAGGAAAAATACGGGCCATGTTTCAGATTGGAACCTTTCTTCAGAACCAGTCTGAAGAAGGGTCCCAACCTGAGACGTCACCCATCCTTCTTTCTCCAGAGATGCTGCCTGACCCGTTGAGTTACTCAAGCACATTTTAGATTTAGATGTTTTTAGATTTAGAGATACAGCGCGGAAACAGGCCCTTCGGCCCACCGAGTCCGCGCCGCCCAGCGATCCCCGCACATTAACACTATCCTGCACCCACTAGGGACAATTTTTACATATTACCCAGTCAATTAACCTACATACCTGTACGTCTTTTGGAGTGTGGGAGGAAACCGAAGATCTCGGAGAAAACCCACGCAGGTCACGGGGAGAACATACAAACTCCGTACAGACGGCGCCCGTAGTCAGGATCGAACCTGAGTCTCCGGCGCTGCATTCGCTGTAAGGCAGCAACTCTACCGCTGCGCCACCGTGCCGCCCTTTGTGTCTACCTTCGGTATATACCAGCATCTGCAGTCCCTGTCTACACATGCCTTACGGTGATATTGTTTGAGGAATTATACAAGATCTTGGCACTGGGGTGGACTCTTCTAATAGTTCCTTTAAATGTACCAGAGAGAAGGCAAACCTTTATTTGATGTCTCGCCTGAAAGCTGTGCCTGTGATGGTGCGGCATTCCCTCTGCACTGCGTTAGAGAGTCACAACTGTCTCCTTGCAGGACAGAAGGAGCAGATTTGGGCAAAATGCTGGCATTTTCCCGTTGGAAAATGTAAACATGTTATATCAACTTGGACACAGTGTTGGCACAGTTGCTAGGCTAGTTGAATTGCTGCCTCACAGTGCCAGAGATCTGTGTTCAATCTTGACCTCAGGTGCTGTTTGTACGGAGTCTGCACGTTCTGAACCAGAATATTTTTTCCGCGTACTCCATTATCCTCCCCCATCCCAAACACGTGCCAAGTGGGTAGGTTAACAAGATGAGTGTTAGACTCTGGGAAGAGTTGATGAAAGTGTGGGCAGAAGAAAAAATAATTAATGGAGGATTAATGTAGGATTGGTAAAATGGGTGATTCATAAGTTCATAGGTTCAAAAGTCATAAGAGCAGAAGTAGACCATTCGGCCCATCGAGTCTACACCGCCATTCAATCCTGGCTGATCTATCTTTCAATCTCAACCCCATTCTCCTGCCTTCTCCCCATAACCCTTGACACCCTTACCAATCAAGCATTTGTCAATCGCCACCTTAAAAAATACTTTCGATGCTTGATGGTTGCCATGGTTTTGGTGGGCCGAAGGGCCTGTTTCAGTGGTGTCTATTGAAGTCTAGACAGGAGTCAATGGCAAGGCAGTGAAAATGTGCAGGAAAAATAGTATCAGAAAACTTTATCCCATGAAGTGGAGAGGAAAACGCAGATCTTGAAGACAAATGGTAGTGTTTCAGAATGGTGCTTCAGTAAGTTTCAAGACTGAGTAGATATTTTTACAGGAAAAATAAAGTGCTGGAGAAACTGAGCAAGTCAGGCAGCATCTGTGGAGAGAAATGGATTGACAGTATTTTGGGTTGTGACCTTTCTTCAGACTTCTGTCCATTACCCCCCCCCCCCCCCCCCCCCACAACTGTTGCCTGATCTGCTGAATTAGTTTAATTTATTTCAGAGCTACAGCTCGAAAACAGGCCGTTCGGCCCACCGAGTCCACACTAACCTGCAATCCCCACACGTTAAGGCTGTCCCCTACACACACCAGGGACAGTTTTACATGTACACCAAGCCAATTAACTTACAAACCTCTACGTCTATGGAGTGTGGGAGGAAACCGAAGATCTCGGAGAAAACCTACTCAGGTCACGGGGAGAACGTACAAACTCCGTACAGGCAACACCTACCTGTATAGTCAGGATCGAACCCGGGTCTCTGGCGCCATAAGGCAGTAGCTCTACCGTTGCGCCACCGTGCTGCCCTGGAGTTCCTCCAGCACTTTGTTTTTGGCTCAAGAATCCAGCATCTACAGTCTGTTGTGCCTTCAGATCGTGTTAACACTCAAAATGTCAATTGTCATTGTTTGTTTTGCAGACGGCAAAGAAATTGAATTATCTGTAAATTCTGACATATCAGAGGCTTTGAAATGACCATCAAGGCAAGATTCAAATCCATTGCTTTTCTCGGAGAGAAGGCTGTTCATTGTGGCTGGTGCCTGCTCCATCACTTCAGCTTTTCTTCTGCTTAAAAACTCCCTTAAGCCAAGTTAAGTGAAGCCCAATCTTGAAAAGATATTGTACTTCTTATTGAAATTGAAGTTTACACACACAGTGAGATCCCACTGGCATTAGCTTAGTTTGGAATACCAAGCAATTGTATGATTTATGAAATATTTATTCCACAGCTGTTTACCAGCACATAATTAGGTTCCAGTTCCACCTCTTCATATGCGCTAGGTGGAAAATGTAGTCCTCAGGCAAATCTGCTCGTGTCAATTATATGTGATCTCTGCCTCAAAGACAGAAGTCAATACTTTTTTAACTCCCATTGATTTGACCTTTCGATTTGAGTCGTTAACTGACCTTCCAGATGGAGATGCTCTCCACTTGCGTTTCCAACCGGAGAGGAAGTAGACAGGTTGTCCTCTGACACATGTAACTTAAATCGCCCAATTGAAACCGTATCAAGGGCTTTGCATTACATCTTTCACTACAACAGGATGTATGCCAATGCTCCCGCAGTCAATGAAGTAGTTTGGAGTGCAGTCACACCCTGCAAGTGGAAGATGCAGCAGTCACTTTGCGTAAGGCAAATGTCCATAAACAGTCATGTGATAACCTCTGTTTTAGGGATTAAATATTGTCCAGGACACAAACGAATTCCCTTTATCTTCTTCCACGTATTCGTTCCTGGTTTAGAGGGATATGGGCCAAACGCCATCAGGTGGGACTGGTGTAGATGGGACATGTTGGTCGGTGTGGGCTAGTTGGGCCGAAGGGCCTGTTTCCACGCTGTATGACTTTATAACTCTATGCTGAGCTCAACCAAAACAAAGTTTAGAACAAGACCACATTACACACATGCATTGACCTTATGCCACCAATGTGGACAAAGCCCAAACCATCAGGCAAACCAACCTTCCTCCCATTCCCATCTACACTTCACACTGTCTCTGCAAGGCCCCCAGCATAATCAACATAGTCACAAAAAGATGGAGTCACACAGCGGGCCAGACAGCATCTCTGGAGAAAAGGAATAGGTGATGTTTCGGGTCGAGACCCTTCTTCAGGCTAAGAGGCAGGAGAAAGGGAAATGAGATAGATACAGAGACGGTTATGTAAAGAGATATATAAACAAATGAATGAAAGATATGAAAGTACCTTCCTGCACAGCATAATCAAAAAACAATCTCTCCCCAGTCACTCCCTCTTCTTCTCTCTCCCATCAGGCAAGAGGTGCAGATGTTTGAAAGAGGTACATAGTATGAAAACGCATACCTCCAGATTCAGGGACAGTTTCTTCCCAGCTGTTATCAGGCAACTGAACTGCCCTCTCACCAGCTAGTGTGTGGTCCTGACCTCCCATCGAAGTCATTGTAGAACTTTTTTTAATCGGACCTTTTCAGACTTTATCTTGCACTAAATGTTGTACACTAATCCTTTATCTGTACACTGTGGACGGCTTGATTGTAATCATGTATGGTCTTTTCCTTGACTGAACAGCACGCGAAACAAAGCTGTTCACTATACCTCGGTACCTGACAACAACAAACTAAACTAAACTGGATCTTGGAGCATTGTTTGAACTGAAAGGATAACACTTTCAACTATTTCTCATTGAACATAAAATGGAGTCTTTAAAATGGAGATCTCTCCCAGGTGCATATGCATCTATCTGCAGGATATGACATTTGAGAATTTCGAAAGGCCAGCTAAAGACTCAAACAGTAAGGTCAAATACATTTTCTTTACATTGGACGGAAGAGAATAAACAAAGCAGAAATTCAAGTGTTTACTGCAGGAATCAGAAGCTCAACTTCCAATGTGAATGCTGACATTCACGTTCCCCTTTAACACAATTCTGAGAGGCATAGATAGAGTAGACAGTCCGAACCCTTTCCCGAGTGTGGAACATGCCAAGATTAAAGGGCATCGCTTAATGGCGAGAGAGGCAGAGTTTAAAGGGGATAAGAGGGACAGGTTTTAAACACAGAGGGTGGTGGGTGCGCATGGAGTGCGCTGCCAGTGGTGGTGGTGGCAGATACGATAACGGCATGGAAGAGGCACGCGAAACCGCCCCCTCCCCTGACATCAGTCTGAAGAAGGGTCTCGACCCGAAACGCCACCCATTCCTTCTCTCCCGAGATGCTACCTGACCCGCTGAGTTACTCCACCATTTTGTGTCTACCTGAAGTGTCCTATGTTCTATTAGAGGGATTAGACACATTAACAAAACAACATTGATGCTCTAAATTTAGAGCTATCTTCTGGAACGCCCTGAAGTGAACTTTAGATGGGAAGTATGTCGTGTGGCCTATTGTAGCAGAAGAATGTATCCTATGATTCCCTAGATAGAGCAAATATCCTCCCAGGTAAACAACTATTGAATGCATTTCATAAGTTCATAAGTTCTAGGAGCAGTATTACGCCATTCGGCCCATCAAGTCTATTCCGCCTTTCAATCATGACTGATCTATCTTTCCCTCTCAACCCCATTCACCTGCCTTCTACTCATAACTCCTGACACCCGTACTAATCAGGAATCTATCTATCTCTGCCTTAAAAATATCAATTGACGGCCTCCACAGCCTTCTGTGGCAAAGTGTTTCACAGATTCACCACCCCTCCCTCATCCTCTGACCAAAGAAATCCCTCCTCATCTTCTTTCTGTAGGCACATCCTTACGTTCTGAGACTATGGCATCTGGTCCTGGACTCTCCCACTAGTGGAAACATCCTCTCCACATCCACTCTAACCAGGCCTTCCGCTATTCGGTAAGTTTAAATAAGGGTCGTTCCTTCCTCATCTTTCTAAACTCCAGCGAGTACAGGCCCAGTGCCGTCAAACGCTCATCATATGTTAACCCAATCATTTCTGGGATCATTCTCATAAACCTCTTTCAGACCTTCTCCAACCCTAGCACATCCTTCGTCAAACATGGGGCCCAACACTGCTCGCAATGCACGTGTCTACGGAGACCAGTGGCCTTCAGATACTGTGCAGCAGAGACCAGTGGCCTTCAGATACTGTGCAGCAGAGACCAAAGTCAGAAGCATCTGCCTTTTTGTTAATCTGACAGAAACCATAATGTGGTCATGACTTAAATGTATTATTTTCACACAAAGTGATCTTGAGACCGACACATCTCATCAAGAGTTTAATGTTGATCACTGACACATCACTTACCATTTGTCTAGTCTCTGCTTTCTCTCTCTCTCTCCCTCTCTCTCAGAACTTTATTCAAGGTTACCATTCAAAAGCAAGGACATTAAGTTAACGAGTTAACAATAACAGCTAAGAACACACGGAAACTGATGACAATTTATGTATCTTTTATTTATAATGAATGATCTCTTGCTCTCTTGCTATCCACTTTGCTGCTGTAACACTGTAAATTTCCCCGGTGTGGGACGACTAAAGGAAATTATTATTATTATTATTATTATTATTATTATTATTATTATTATTATTATTATTATTATTATTATTATTATTATTATTATTATTATTATTATTATTATTATTATTATTATTATTATTATTATTATTATTATTATTATTATTATTATTATTATTATTATTATTATTATTATTATTATTATTATTATTATTATTATAATTATTATTATTATTATTATTACCAAGACATAAATGAAACTTGGATAAATTGAAAAGTTAAAATCAAAACTAAATTGTACAGAATTAAATGTTTTAATCTCTTTTTAGTTGCAACTTTGTGTATTTAGTTTATGATGTCTAAGTCTGATATAAATCCAAGTTGTTTAGGCAGAACTAAGTTTCATTCAGTGAAGTAAGAAATTAGATATTTAATGCAGAATCTGTCATGTTCCTACCAGACGGTTGTATTAAAAAAAAGGCCCTTTAGTCTGGATAAACAAAAGTGTAAAATGGGCGGCACGGTAGCGCAGCGGTAGAGTTGCTGCTTTACAGCGAATGCAGCGCCGGAGACACAGGTTCGATCCTGACTACGGGTGCTGCACTGTAAGGAGTTTGTACGTTCTCCCCGTGACCTGCGTGGGTTTTCTCCGAGATCTTCGGTTTCCTCCCACACTCCAAAGACGTACAGGTATGTAGGTTAATTGGCTGGGTAAATGTAAAAAAAAAAAAATTGTCCCTAGTGGGTGTAGGATAGTGTTAATGTACGGGGATCGCTGGGCGGCACGGACTTGGAGGGCCGAAAAGGCCTGTTTCCGGCTGTAGATATATGATATGATATGATATGATATAAAATATGACATTTTGAATGATGTAATCAGTCAAAGTGACCTTTGAAAGAAAACAAATCAATGAAAAGTTATCCTTTCTACCAAGAAGGCAGGAGTGAAAGAACATTAAAGTTATGTTTGTGAAACAAAGCCTGGATAGACCACAGTTGTAGTAGTTTAATTTAGTTTAGTTTAGAGACACAGCGCAGAAACAGGCCCTTTGGCCCACCGAGTCTGCACCAACCAGCGATCCCCGCACATCAACACTATCCTACACACACGAGGGACAATTCATGCACACACCAAACCAATTAACCTACAAACCTGTACGTCTTTGGAGTGTGGGAGGAAATCGAAGATCTCGGAGAAAACCCACGCAGTCACGGGGAGAACGTACAAACTTCGTACAGACGGCATCCATAGTCAGGATCGAACCCGGGTCTCTGGCGCTGCAAGCTCTGTAAGCCAGCAACTCTACTGCTGTGCCAATGTGGCCGCCCCATACTATGGGCATTTCAGATCCTCGCACATTAAACATACATTGGTGTCAGGGGGCTTGATTTACATAATGATACTTTAGGCTTTAGGGATATAGTGCAGAAACAGGCCCGTTGGCCCACCAAGTCTGTGCCGACGTGTGATCACCCTATACACCATCCTACACACACTAGGGACAATTTTACAACCTACCAAAGCTAATTAACCTACAAACCTGCACATCTTTGGATTGTGGGAGGAAACCGGCGCACCCGGAGAAAACCCACACGGTCACAGGAAAACTCCGTACAGACAGTGCCCGTAGTCAGGCTGGAACTTGCATCTCTGGCGCTGTAAGGCAGCAACTCTACCATTGGGGCACTGCGCCACCCATTTCTGGTCCTCATACCTGGACTACAAAGATTAAAAAAGTGAAGATAGATGAGAGAAACCCAGATCATACTCTAAGAAAAACAAAACAAAGTGCTGGAGGAACTCAGCAGTCCAGGCAGTATCTGTGGAGGGAATGTGCAGATGATGATTCGGGTTGTTTACACAAAATGCAACAAGCTGCCAGAGGAGGTAGTTGAGGCTGGGACTATCCTAACATTTAGACAGGTACATGGATAGGACATGGATAGGACAGGTTTGGAGGGATATGGACCAAACGCGGGAGGGTGCTACTAGTGTAGCTGGGACATGTTGAACGGTGTGGGCAAGTTGGGACGAAGAGCCTGCTTCCACACTGTATCACTCTTTGACTATGACTATGACTTTGGGTTCTCTCAGTGTTTTTTGTGCGTTCTGTTAAGGCCTTCAATAAACCTACTTGCTCGACAGACTCACCACTTATCTACGAGTTGTTTTATTTTGTGTCTGTGCCTAATTGAGTAAAGCCAGATATACTCAAGGGAACGGGTACAGCACAAAATAGCACAACATTCCCTCCTACAGTGTTTGACATAAACGTTCAGTGTTGGTCATTCCAAGATGCTGCCTGGTGAATAATTTGCTCTGTTTGATTGCTTCGCACAGTGAACAGGTTACATCAAACAGAACAGGTTACATCTAGAAGTACAGTTTTGCTTATCTAGACATTTGCAGGTAATTTGTGGAGTAGTTGCACGTATTAATTTTCCCAAAAAGCTGACTGATTCAAGTTCCCATGAAGTTAATAAGAAGATCTTCCCGTGGAGAGTACCTGGGACTGCGCTGCGCCTTTGAGCTTCTAAAATTGGAATCACTTGTCAATTTAATCAACTTGTCTTGGGTTTCTTGGCATTGTCAGTATGCAGTGGAGTGTTTCTCCAACACAGAAGCAGAGACATTCAGATCCTACTCTTTGAATGGAGACGTGGGAGATGGCAGATGCAGGAATCTAGAGCATAAAATAAGCTGCTGGAAGAACTTAACAGATCAGCAGCATTTAGCATTGTCCTGATCTGTGGTCTTAGCCTGAAACATTGAACATTGCTTTGGCTCCACAGATGCTGCCTGACCTGCTGAGTTCTTTCAGCAGTTTATTTTTGTCTATTTTTTAGTTTAGTTTGGTTTAGTTTGGTTTAGATGTGCAGCGCGGAAACAGAACTTTCGGCCTACTGAGTCCGCACTGACCAGCGATCCCCGCACACCGACATTATCCCACACACACTAGGGACAATTTTTAAAACATTTATACCGAGCCAATTAACCTACAACCTCCTGTACGTCTTTGGAGAGTGGGAGGAAGCAGCAGATCTCGGAGAAAACCCACCCAGGTCACGGGGAGAATGTACAAACTCCATACAGACAGCACCCGTGGTCTGGATCAAACCCAGGTCTCTGGCACTGTAAAGCTGTAGCTCTACCACTGCGCCACTATGCCTCTTTGCTATCCTAATATCAGAGTTCAAAGTGTATTCAAAGGTACCTTATAAGCAAATATTCCACTTACAACCCAATGGTATGAACACTGAATTTTCCAAGTCAAAGTTATCCCACATTTCCCCCTCTCTCCTTCTTGTGCAACTCCTGCCCCTCAGGTGTGCACCCATTTTCCACACTTTTCTGCCCCTCTTCCTCCCCTCCCTGTTCCATTCCACTTACGTCTCTCCCTCTGGCTTTATATCTCGTTCCACATCTATCTCTCCTTTTCTGACAACTTTTGCCTCCATTTCAACACTAGCCTTTGCTCATTATTTGCCAATCAACATTCCCCTCAACCTGTATCCACCTATCTATCACTTGACAGGGTTTGCCCCGTCCCCAGCTCTTTCCTCGCTCTCTTCCCCCAACTACAATCAGGCTGAAGAAGGGTCCTGACCCAAAACGTAGGCTGTCCATTCCCACCACAGATGCTGTCTGATCCTTTGAGTTCTTCCAGCACTTTGTGCTTTGCTAAAGATTCCAGCATCTGCAGTTCCTCGTGTCACCAAGCAAATATTTATGTTGGTGCATCCAGAAGGTGGTGAGAGAATATACCAAACAAAACAAAATGGAGCCCTCGAATAATCTGCTCCACAGTATAAAACCCAAACAATTAAGCGCGAAGGTAGACACAAAAAGCTGGAGTAACTCAGCGGGACAGGCAGCATCTCTGGAGAGAAGGAATGGGTGACGTTTCGGGTCGAGACCCTTCCTCAGACATTGTAGATCAGATGTCTGAAGAAGGGTCTCGACCCGAAACGTCACCCATTCCTTCTCTCCAGAGATGCTGCCTGTCCCGCTGAGTTACTCCAGCATTTTGTGTCTACCTTTGATTTAAAACCAGCAGCTGCAGTTCTTTCCTAAACAATTAAGCTCCGTGACTTGACACTGGGCAACTTCTCACACCTCTGAAAACACTTCTTAGAGGACTGGAAAAATCAAGCTGCATCAAGCAGGGTCCCGAGGCAAGGTCTTGACTAAAACACCAACAATCCCTTCACTTACACAGATGTTGCCTGACCCGCTGAGTTCCTACTGCAGTTTGTTTTTTGCTCCAGATTCCAGCATCTGCAGCCTGTCGTATCTCCGTCAACCACTTCTTAATGAAGGTTGAGGCTGATTCAACAAAATTCATCGTCATCTCTAGTGTACATGCACAGCCATTGAGAAGAGTTTTTGAAGATCAAGGCCTTGAACTTGGCTGAGAGTTTATCGTCTACCAGGAAATAATGATCCTGCCCGCGTATGCTTTTGGGCCATGGATTACCTGTAGACGACATCGGCGAAACCAAACGTAGGCTCGGCGATCATTTCGCTCAACACCTTCGCTCAGTCCGCCTTAACCAACCTGATCTCCCGGTGGCTGAGCACTTCAACTCCCCCTCCCACTCCTAGTCTGACTTTTCTGTCATGGGCCTCCTCCAGTGCCATAGTGAGGCCCACCGGAAATTGGAGGAACAGCACCTCATATTTCGTTTGGGCAGCTTGCAGCCCAGCGGTATGAACATTGACTTCTCCATCTTTAGATAGTTCCTCTGTCCCTCTCTTCCCCTCCCCTTCCCAGTTCTCCCTCTATCTTCCTGTCTCCACCTATATCCTTCCTTTGTCGTCCCCCCCTGACATCAGTCTGAAGAAGGGTCTCGACCCGAAACGTCACCCATTCCTTCTCTCCTGAGATGCTGCCTGACCTAATGAGTTACTCCAGCATTTTGTGAAATAAATACCTGTAGAAGACATCTCACTACCGTTGAGAGATATCACCAAAACTGTCTCCACTAAATCCTCCAAATTCTCATTGGGCCAGCATTACCCCCACTGAGACCTTAATTATAGTTAGTTTTTGTTGTTTTCTCTTTCTCTCCCACTCTCTCTCTCTCCCTCTCTCTCTCTCTCTTTATCTATCTCTCTCTTTCTCTCTCTCCCTTCCCATCTCTCCCAGTCTCTCTCGCTCTCTCTCTTTCTCTATCTCTCTCTTTCTTTCCCTCCCTCCCCCGATCTCTTCCTCCCACTCTTTCTTCCCTCTCTCTCCCCTTACCCATTCTCTGTCCCTCACTCTCTTTCTCTCTCCCTTTCTCTTCCTCTCCCCCATGAACCTATGGACTAAATGGTTTCTTCAACGTCCGATTGACAACCTGGATTCATCCTTTCAGAGATATTTCTATTGCCTTATCCTTCCCCACGCACCACTTTCTGTGCAACTTAAAACAAACATAATTTTCTCTCTTCCGCAGTTCTGACAAAGGTTCTCAGAACTGAAACATTAACTCTGTTTCTCTTTCCATAAACGTTGCCTGGCCCGTTAAGTGTTTATGGTATTTTCAGTATTCAAGTCGCTGACATGCCTGACATTCCTCCGTGATACACAGAATCATAGAAACATAGAAAGTAGGTGCAGGAGTTGGCCATTCGGCCTTTCGAGCCATCACCGCCATTCAATATGATCATTGCTGATCATCCACAATCAGTATCCCATTCCTGCATTCTCCCAATATCCCTTGATTCCGTTAGCTCTAAGAGCTATATCTAACTCTCTCTTGAAAACATCCAGTGAATTGGCTTCCACTGCCTTCTGTGGCAGAGAATTCTCCAGATTCACAACTCTCTGGGTGAAAACATTTTTCCTCATCTCAGTCCACAATGGCCTACCTCTTATTCTTAAACTGTGACACCTGGTTCTCGACGCCCCCAACATCAGGAACATTTTTCCTGCATCTAGCCTGTCCAATCCCTTAAGAATTTTATGTTTCTATAAGATCCCCTTTCATCCTTCAAAATTCCAGTGAATATAAGCCCAGTCCATCCATTCTTTCATCATATGTCAGTCCCGCCATCCTGGGAATTAACCTGGTGAACCTACGCTGCACTCCCTCAATAGCAAGAATGTCTTTCCTCAAATTAGGAGATCAAAACTGCACACAATACTCCAGGTGTGGTCTTACCAGGGCCCTGTACAACTGAAGTAGGACCTCCTTGCTCCTAAACTCAAATCCTTTCGCTATGAAGGCCAACATGCCATTTGCTCTCTTTGCTGCCTGCTGTACTTGCAAGCTAACTTCCAATGACTGATGTACAAGGACACCCAGGTCTCGTTGCACCTCTCCTTTTCCTAATCTGACACTATTCAGATAATAATCTGCCTTCTTGTTCTTGCCACGAAAGGGGATAATCTCACATTTATCCACAATATACTGCACCTGCCATGCACCTGCCCACTCACCCAACCTATCCAAATCATCCTACAGCCTCATAGCATCCTCCTTGCAGCTCACACTGCCACCCAGCTTTGTGTCTTCCGCAAAGTCGACATCCACAGTTTTGAACAAGAGAATCAATTCTGATCAATGCTTATCCCTTAGTCAAATGGTTAGCTCAAACCGATTCACTGGTAATTAGCAACTGCTGTTTGTGGCACCTTTCAATGTAGAAATTGGCTCCTCAATCTCTTACATCACAGCAGTAAACACATTTCTTTTGAAAGTGTGAACCACCAGACTCAGAAACAGCTTCTTCTCCTCTGCTATTAGGCTTCTGAATGGTCCTTCCATTTACTAGGCTACAGTCTAATCTCACCTCTATCCTATTGAGGACATTGGACTTTGTCGATTGAACCGATGCACCACAGTACACTACGATGCAGAGAACTATAATCTGCACTCTGTATCTTCCTCTTTGCTCCATCGATTGTACTTGGGTGAGACTTGTTTGTATCTATGTATGGTATATCTGATCTGATTGGATTGCATGCAAAACAAAGTTTTCGGCTGTACCTTGGTACACGTGACAATAATGAACCTAAATCAAAACCTTTACTGGCTATAAAGTGCTGTGAAACGTCCTGTGGTGGTATTGAAAGACAACACATTGAGGGGCACTTCAGTGGAACCCAATGTTTTGATGGAGTGTTGCTTTTACTCCTGCATTTTTTGAAGAAAATTCCATTTAAGATAATAATATTTTCCCCCAAAATTCCAGTTTCTGCATGTATTTGATTTGGGCACCGTGACACAGTTTCCAGAACTTTTTGTTCTGCTATTTATATTTTCCCCAAGTTTACAAGTTTTAGGGCGGCACAGTGGCACAGTGGTAGAGCTGCTGCCGCCACACAGCGTGAAAGACGCAGGTTTAATTCCTGCAACAGGTGCTGTCTGTGTGAACTTTGCACATTCTCCCAGTGACCGCGTGGGGTTTCTCCAGCTGCTCCAGTTTATTCCCACATTCCAGACATGCGTGTTTGTAGGTTAATTGGCTTCTGTAAATTGTCCCTGGTGTGTCGGATTGTGCTAGTGTACAGGTTTAGTTTAGTTTAGTTTAGTTTAGTTTGGAAATACAGCGCGGAAACAAGTCCTTCAGCCCACAGAGTTCGCGCTGACCAGCGATCCCTGCATATTAACACTATTCCACAAACTAGGGCCAGTTTACATTTATACCAAGCCAATTAACCTGCAAACCTGTACGTCTTTGAAGTGTGGGAGGAAACCGAAGATCTCAGAGAAAACCCACGCAGGTCACGGGGAGAATGTGCAAACTCCGTACAGACAGCACCCGTAGTCAGGAATGAACCCGGGTCTCTGGCGCTGTAAGGCAGCAACTCTATCGCTGCACCACCGTGTAATCTCTGGTCGGCGTGGAGTTGGTGGACCTGAGGGCCTGTTTCCATGATGAATCTCTGAATTAAACTGATCTATTCAAAATGAGCCAAGTTGCTGATTGTGTGAATATCATACATTTAAATAATAAGGATATTTTCCTAAATTTTCCGTGCCCTGTCCCATTAATCATCTTACACAGACCTCCGGAAATGCTCCAACCTAGGTGTTAGTTCCATAGAAACAATTACTTTAAAAAATGCACACATCATTGGAGAGGCATTATTAGCTAATCAATAATTTTAGTGGATATCTTGCCAACAATCCTAAATTATAACCACCATCTCCTTTAAAACGCATTCTTTATTTTATTTATTTGTTTTGGAATGGGAACGTTGCTGGGAAGAGCAACATTTAATGCCCTTTCCCAACAGCCCTTGAGAAGATGGTGGAAAACCATCACTTTGAGCCCTGCCAGTCCACCCAGTGAAGGTTCTTCCACAATGCTGTTTGAGAGGAATGCTGTTCCAGGATTTAGATTCAGCCACGATAAAGGAATGGCACAATCTGATTGTGACCAAATTTGTGTTTGGTCTGATTTTGGATGATGGGCAATGTTTTTGTTTCGCTTAGTTTAGCTTAGAGATACAGCACAGAAACAGGCCCTTCAGCCCACTGAGTCCTCAATAACCAGCAATCCCCATACACTAACACTATCCTACACACTAAGGACAATTTACCGAAACCAACTAACATACAAACCTGTACGTCTTTGGAGTGCGGGAGGAAACCGGAGCACCCGGAGAAAACCCACGCTGGTCATGGGGAGAACTTAGAAACTCCGTACAGACAGCACCCATAGCCAGGATTGAACCCGTGTCTCTGGCGCCGTAAGGCAGCAACTCTACCGTTGTGCCACCGTGCCGTTATCATGTTTATTGTCATTGGAATATTCAATGCAATAAAAAAAGCAATGAATATAATATTTATGATAGGAGTCATTTTATTTTGGCAATGTGATAAACCATAAACAAATGTTCACTGCCTTGGATACTCATTGAATACCTATTGAGAAAGGCTGCAACAATTGGCAAGGCCTACTGGATCTCCCAGTTGCCAACCATTTTAACTGCCCGTTCCATTCTGTCCTGGGCCTCCTCCATTGCCAGAGTGTGGCCACATACAAACTGTGGGAACAGCACCTCATATTATAGGCAATAGACAATAGACAATAGGTGCAGGAGTAGGCCATTCAGCCCTTCGAGCCAGCACCGCCATTCAATGCGATCATGGCTGATCACTCTCAATCAGTACCCCGTTCCTGCCTTCTCCCCATACCCTCTCACTCCGCTATCCTTAAGAGCTCTATCCAGCTCTCTCTTGAAAGCATCCAACGAACTGGCCTCCACTGCCTTCTGAGGCAGAGAATTCCACACCTTCACCACTCTCTGACTGAAAAAGTTCTTCCTCATCTCCTATTCCGCTTGGGTAACTGACAACATAATGGTATGAACAGTGAGTTCTCCAATTTTAGGTACCGACAAACCCCACCCCCTCCTCCTTATCCGCCACCCCCACTCCCCCCCCCCCCCCCCCCCAACCTCCACCTCCCTCACATGGTCACACACGTAACCAGTCATATTTGACCTCTGACCCTAAACAAACATCGTCAGCATAACATATAAAAATTTCACTTGATAAATTTCGACATATATAAGTCATATATACAGTACAAAACAATATACCTGTAATGCTTTCAGAATTAGAAGAGATGTATTCCACAATTTTTCACATTTTTGTTCACACAGATGACTAAGAATGGCCCTACTACTGCACAGGGTGGCCCGGTAGCGCAGCGGTAGAGTTGCTAACTTACAGCGCCAGAGACCCCGGTTTGATCCTGACTACGAATGCTGTCTGCACAGAGTTTGTACGTCCCGCCCCCCCCGACCATGACCGCGTGGGTTTTCTCCGGGTGCTCCGGTTTCCTCCCACACTCCAAAGACGTACAGGTTTGTAGGTTAATTGGCTTCTGTAAAATTATAAATTACCCCGAGCGTGTAGGATAGTGTTAGTGTACGGGTAGATCGCTGGTCAGTGTGGCTCGGTGGGCCGAAGGGCATATTTCTCGGCTGCATCTCTAAAGTCTAAAGTTTAAAAAAATGTGAACAATACCAAAAAGTTTACACTATCTTGGATAAGAAAAGCTTTTCAAATGTATTCCATCAACCTACATACGAGGAGCAGAGACCACTTTATTATGGCACAACACGTGAAAGAGCATCTTTCAGGAGAAAATAGGGTAAGCTGATAACATGTCCCTTTGTGACCAGAATTGTCCTAGTTTCAGTGCCTGGCCTGGTACACTTATGTCAGCATGACTTCATTGCATGGATTGAGCAGGGACTCCAATGAGAAGGAAACTTATTTTAAACCACAGCCTTCACTTTTTACTTGGAATCGTTGCCTAAATCCAAACAATTCAGTTCAGTGGCACAGCGGCTGATAGAGTGCTGCCTCCAGTGAACTGGGTTTAATCCTGATCTCTGGAACTAACTGTGCGGAGTTTGCAAGTTCTCCCTTGTGACCGTGTAGATTTCTCCTGACGCTGTAGTTTCAAGTCAAGTCAAGTCAAGTCAAGTTTATTTGTCACATACACATACACGATGTGCAGTGAAATGAAAGTGGCAATGCCTGCGGATTGTGCACAAAAAAGAATTACAGTTTCAGCATATAAATAAAGTTAATAAGTTACTAAAGTGTAGACAAAAATTTAGTCTCTGGAGTTATAAAAGTTGACAGTCCTGATGGCCTGTGGGAAGAAATTCCGTCTCATCCTCTCCGTTTTCACAGCGTGACAGCGGAGGCGTTTGCCTGAACGTAGCATCTGGAACAGTCCGTTGCTGGGGTGGCAGGGGTCCCTCATAATCTTGCTTGCTCTGGATCTGCACCTCCTGATGTGTAGGCCCTGCAGGGGGACGAGTGTAGTTCCCATGGTGCGTTCTGCCGAATGCACTACTCTCTGCAGGGCCATCCTGTACTGGGCAGAGCTGTTCCCAAACCAGACTGTAATGTTGCCGGACAGGATGCTCTCTACAGCCCCAGAGTAGAAGCAATGAAGGGTCCTCAGAGACACTCTGAATTTCCTCAGCTGTCTAAGGTGGTAAAGGCGCTGCTTTGCCTTACCCACCAGTGCGGCAATGTGCATTGCCCATGTCAGATCCTCTATGATGCGGATTCTATAACATCCCGCAATGTTTGTGTTGGGAGATTAATTTTCCACTGTAAATTCCACTTAGTACGGAGTATGCAGGTGAGGGGAGAATATGGGGGTAATTAGATTTTAGATTTTTTTTTTAGATTTTAGAGATACAGTGCAGAAACAAGCCCTTCGGCCCACATGGTCCGCGCCGCCCGATGGGAATGGGAATGGGAATGGGAATGTGGGGACTGCTACAATGCTAGAACTATATTTTGCACTCAGAATCTTCGCCTTTGCTCCATCTATTGTACTTGAGTTTGAACTGATTGTATTTATGTATGGTATATCTGATCTGTTTGGATAGCATGCAAAACAAAGCCATTCACTGCACCTCGGTACACGTAACAATAGTAAACCTAAGCGTTACAATGTACTGGAGGATTTGTGTAAATGAGTGTTTGAAGGGTGGTAGGGTTTCAGAGTTGAAACGCTAACTCTGTTTCTCTTTCCGCAGATGTTGCCCGACCTGCTGAGCATTTCCAGCATTTTCTGTTTTCTTTCCAGCAATATTGTGGAGTGCATATTGGGCCAGGGCATTGGGAGTCCTTGGCGTTTCTTTGTGATAGTGGCGTGAGAATTGAGAAGAGAGCTGGCTTTAATGTTTCATCTGGTAGATTCAGACATTGTTGGTAAGAACAAAATATTCTTTCTCACTCTTGTGGCACTGCAGACTCTGGGAACGGGCCCTTTGGCCCACAATGTTTGTGCCGAACATGATGCCATCTCATCTGTCTGCACAAGATTCATATCCCTCCATTCCATGTCTATCCATTTGCCTATTTTACAGCCTCTTCAAACGCCACTGTTGTATCTGCCTCCACCACCACCCATTGGCAGTGCGTTCTCGGCCCCCACAATATCTTGCCCCACACAACTCCATTAATCTTTCCCCCTCTCCCTTTTGAGTCCTTAGACAACCGGGAGACCTTTACCTGAGAGTCAATGTCAGTGCCGACTGATTACTGAAATCATGCCTCCGGTTAGACATTCAAGTGACCACTCTCTCCATCTCTGTTCCACCTGCAATCAATCAATACTGGTGCTGTACAATACAGACCAAAAATACTGGAAATCCTCATCAGCCGGGAGAGAGGTGAGTAGGAAGGAACTGCAGATGGTGGTTTACACCGAAGATCGACACGAAAGGCTGGAGTAACCCAGCGGAACAGGCAGCTTCGCTGGATAGAAGGAATGGGCGACGTTTTGGGTCGAGACCCTTCTTCAGACTCGTCTTTCTTTCTCTCCGGAGATGCCTGCCTGTTTTACTCCAGCATTTTGTGTCTGTCTTCAGCTGGGAGAGGTACAGAGTTAACGTTTTAGGGCAACGATCATCCATCAGAACTGGGATGCTTTTATCCCAGTTATAAGAGTTAAAGAGTAAAGATGCAAGAAAAGGGTGGATGAATGGAAATTCCCAATATAGAGGAAAGATTAAATGACAAAGGATGATAATGCGAGAATAAAGACATAAAAAAAGCTTTTTTTTATTTCGGCTTTCCAACATCTGCAGTATTTTAGTTTGGTCCAGGCATGGCCAAAGTGATTTTGGTTTCCAGTCAGAATTACTGGCAAGCAAAGTGCTGTCAGCAAATCACTTGACTGCCAACAAATCCTCTTTGTATCTATTTAGTTTAGAGATACAGTGCGGAAACAGGCACTACGGCCCACCGGGTCCGTGCCTACCAGCGATCCCTGCATATTAACACTATCCTACACACACTAAGGACAATTTTTACATTTACCAAAGCCAATTTACCTACATACCTGTACGTCTTTGGACGTATGGGAGGAAACCGAAGATCTCGGGGAAATCCCACGCAGGAATCAGGGAGAAGGTAGAAACTCCGTGCAGGCAGTACCCGTAGTCTGGATCGAACCCGGGCCTCCGGCGCTGCAACTGCGGTAAGGCAGCAACTCTACCGTTGCACCACCGTGGCCGCCCAGTACTTAGTACGAAGCTCACCCATTCCCTAGATGAGGTTTTCCATTCTAGGACAACCGAGATTGTCCTCTTGCTTTAGAAAGAGGAAGACTTGCTTCTCCCTGCTGTCAAAGGTGTAAGGCAGCAACTCTGCCACCGCTGTGCCACCGTGCCACACGCACGGTTTTGAGTTGCAGGATGATCACACTTTTATGCCAGGCAGAGAGGCCTGCTCTTGTTCAGCTCCCCGCACCAATTCTGCTTGTGAGACAAATGTCCAGGAAGCATTTAGATTCACTGCGCCTGTCCTATGAAAATTGTACATGGCCGCAGGGTAGAACGAGTGAAGCACAATTCATTAACCAGCACCGTTTGGTCAGCAGGGTGTCCACTGGAACGTAACGGCTATAACGGAACATCCGATGCAAACCGTTGAGTAAGCAATTTTCTTTCAGGGATATGGGTGAAATTATGCATAATATTTCCCTGCATCAGGAGCTCTCTGCTGGGAGCTGTTATATAAATTGACCCCTCTCAACCACTCTTCCCGTGAGAACGTATCAATTTTAAATCAATCAGGTCAATCAAGTCACTTTTATTGCCCGATGCACAAGTACAGTGAGCTCCAGGCACGATGAAAATCCTGCTTGCAGCCGCACATGGGGCAAACAGGTTCAAGCAGCAAACAAAACATCAATTATATTGTGCAAGGGTTGGAAAGGAAATAAAAACTGTGCAGGACAAGAGATTTGTGCATTAACGGGACGCAGTGGTAGAGTTGCTGCCTTGCAGCGCCAGAGAATCCGGGTTCGATCCTGACTATGGGCGCTGTCTGCACAGAGTTGGTATGTTCTCCCAGTGACCACGTGGGTTTTCTCCGGGTGCTCCGCTTTCCTCCCACAATCTAAAGATGTGCAGGCTTGCAGATTGATTGGCTTTGATAAAAATTGTAAATTGTCCTTAGTGTGTAGGATAGTGCTAGCACGCTGGGAGATTGCTGGTCGGTGCGGACTCGGTGGGCCAGAGGGCCTGTTTCCGTGCTTTAACTCTAAAGTAAAGCAAAAAGTGCAAAGGAATATTTGTGTTCGTGCAAGAGGTGGTCTATAGCATTCTGTCGCTGAGGTAAGATTAGGATACATCCTAGATACATGTTCAGCTTGGTTCAAGTACTGGATGGTTGTAGGAGAGTAGCTGTTCCTCAACCTGGTGGTGTGAGACTTTATGCCTCTGTACCTCCTGCCCGCCGGTAGCAGTGAGAAGATGGCATGGCCCAAATTGACGGGATCCCTGATGATACTTGCTGGTCTCCTCATGAAGAATCTTTCAATGATGAAGATGGCTGTGCCCATGATAGAATGGGCAGAGCCCTCCTGTGCCCTTGATAGAATGGGCAGAGCCCTCTGGTGTTCTTGTGCATTGGAATTACTGTACACAATCACTCCTTCATCCTCCATTCCCTCCTTTGTTCTGAATGCTAACTTGAGTACATGTTCAAACCTCGCAAACTGGTGCCAAGACAACAACCTCTCCCTCAACGTCAGCAAGACAAAGGAGAATGTGATTGATGTCAGGGACCACAGCAGTACACACACCCTGGTATATATTGATGGTGTAGGTGTAAAGATGGCCGAAAATTTCAAATTCCTAGGAATAAATATCACCAACAATTTGTCCTGAACCAACCACATCGAAGCTGTGGCCAAGAAAGCACATCAAACGCTTCTATTTCCTTAGAAGGCTTAGGATGTTCAACATGTCCCCAATACCCCTCACCAACTTCTATAGGTGCACCGTAGAAAGCCTGTTTGGGGAACAGCTCCATCCAAGATGGCAGGAAATTGCAGAGAGTTGTGGATCCAATTATCTCATGCCACTGATGTGAACTTAGCCCAGCCCACCACACCTACCAACCTCCCTTCCATTCCAATTTACACTTCATGCTGCCTCGGCAAGGCTACCAGCGTAATCAAGGACCAGTCTCACCCCGGTCACTCCCGCTTCTCCCCTCTCCCCTCTCCCGTCAGGGATGAGCTTTAGAAGTGTGAAAACACACACCACCAGATCCAGGGACAGACTCTCCCCAGTGGTTATCTGGCAACTGAAAGGTCCTCTCATCAGCTACAGTGCTGTCCTGACCTCCCATCTACCTCACAAATGGGAGACATTTGAATTATCTTTAATTCTACTTTATTGGAATTTTAGTGAACTAAATGTTGTCCCCTTTATTCTTTACCTGTACACTGTGGACTGTTTGATTGCAAATCATGTATCGGTTTCAGATTTTTTTAATGACTTGGGACAATGTAGTTGATCTTTCCTGCCTCTGAAAATGGGCAAACCACTGAGTTCAAGAGCAATTAGTGGTGGGGACTAAATGGCAGCCTTGTGAGCAAAGCCCCTGTCCACCGAGCATTGTTCACTGGGAGTGCCTCGTCTGTGAACTTTGCTGGCTTATTCACGTAGACGCAGGAAGATCTAATGGAGCCAACCACTCGGCTGGGACTGCAGAAGGAGTTGCCCTATTTATCATGTAAATTACTACTTGTAAATAAAATAATTCTCTTTGAAGATTAGGACTGGTGATGTTAATGTAGCAAATCGCTGCAATTTAAAAAAAAAAAATTTTTGGTTCCATGATTGCTTTCACCACCTGCCAACTTGGAACTGAAAACTAAACCCTTTCCAACTCCGCAGAAAACAATTGGAAGCGCAATTATGCAAAACTCACCCTTTCTCTTCAATGTATTTGCATAATAACTATGTTTCCCTCCAACACATTAAATGACAGCAGCTGCTGTGCAGAGGGCTCATCTATTGTGCTGAGGTGGTGGTTGGGGGCTACAACACATTTCTTTGCCAGTTTGAGTCGGGTTGGATGGAAAGGAATCAGAGGTCAGCATGTGAAGAAGCCTATAGACAATAGACAATAGACAATAGGTGCAGGAGGAGGCCATTTGGCCCTTCGAGCCAGCACCGCCATTCAATGTGATCATGGCTGATCATTCTCAATCAGTACCCCGTTCCTGCCTTCTCCCCATACCCCCTGACTCCGCTATCCTTAAGAGCTCTATCTAGCTCTCTCTTGAATGCATTCAGAGAATTGGCCTCCACTGCAGAGAATTCCACAGATTCACAACTCTCTGACTGAAAAAGTGTTTCCTCATCTCAGTTCTAAATGGCCTACCCCTTATTCTTAAACTGTGGCCCCTTGTTCTGGACTCCCCCAACATTGGGAACATGTTTCCTGCCTCTAACGTGTCCAACCCCTTAATAATCTTATACGTTTCGATAAGATCTCCTCTCATCCTTCTAAATTCCAGTGTATACAAGCCTAGTCGCTCCAGTCTTTCAACATATGATAGTCCAGCCATTCCGGGAATTAACCTAGTAAACCTACGCTGCACGCCTAGCGCTCCTGCATACATGCCAGCTGTTCTGCGGACCTGTGACCAGGTACACACAAAATGTGTCTCGACCCGAAACGTCACCCATTCCTTCTCTCCAGAGATGCTGCCTGCCCCGCTGAGTTACTCTGGCATTTTTGTGCCTTTCTTCGATTTAAACCAGCGTCTGCAGTTCTTTCCTGCACACTGGCATACTCAAGATAGACACTAAATGCTGGAGTAACTCAATGGGACAGGCAGAACCTCTGGAGAAAAGGAATAGGTGGTGTTTCGAGTCGAGACCCTTCCTCACACTTAACTTCAAATTCAAATTCACACCCGAAACGTCACCTATTCCTTTTCTCCAGAGACCTGTCTCATACCTTCTGTTCTTATCTCTGGCCTTTGTTGCAGCCACCTGCCTATCACAAACCCCCTCGCGTATGCCGACCTGTTACCTGCCCCGCTCCCATTTTCCAGCATCCTTCTCCCACCGTGGAATCAGTCTAAAGAAGGGTCTCTGCCAAAAACGTCACCTCTCCATCAGAGATGCTGCCTGACCTGCTGAGTTACTCCAGCACTCTGTGTCCTTTTGGAAATTAATTTGGGTTTTTACTTCCAAAGAGATAGCATGGGCCCAATGGAGTGAATAGTCTCCTTCTGTACTACGATCATCTCTGAACAGCCACAGATACCCATTCTGGACTACATGTGACTTCAGACCCTTGACAATATAGTTTAGATTTTAGACTTTAAAGATACAGCACAAAACAGGCCCTTCAGCCCACTGATCATATTAATGTTTTTTTATTAATACCCTGCATTCCTTGCATTTATTTAATCTCACGGGACTGTACTGCAGTGATACTTTGAATGTATAAATAATAATCACTTTAGGTACTTATAGTGTCCACAATAGTTATCTCACTGCAATCCCTACAATAAGACAAGTTAAGCAAATGATATGAACTGAGAGATATAGGCGATGGTGTAGAGAGATAAAGAACAATGAATGAAAGATATGCAAAAAAACGGTGACAATGGAAACAGGCCATTGTTAGCCATGTTTGTTTGTTAGGTGAACATGAGAAGTTGTGCGATGGGTGGGGGAGGGATAGAGAGAGAGGGAATGCCAATCTGAAGAAGGGTCTCGACCCGAAAAGTCACCCGTTCCTTTGCTCCAGTGATGCTGCCTGTCCTGCTGAGTTACTCCAGCTTTTTGTGTCTATCTTCGGTTTAAACCAGCATCTGCAGTCCCTTCTTACACAAAAGATATGAACTACCTGCTTAAATCATATCTAAAGTCAATTTTGCTCTGCTTTACGGATTCTGAATGTTACAAGGCAGCTCTTTGTCAAATGCTATCAACTTTACAATGCTGCCGAAGATGTTACTGTGAAAAGAGGTGTGAGGCACTTTGAAAAAAACCCACCTCAAGGAAGACTAATGATCTGATTGTTGAAAGTTTTAGGATTTGGAAATAACCATCTTTAAAACATAGTTTGTAAAAATGTGAGAAAGTGAATTAAATTTTTATGTGTTCTTGTTCTATGTCTGTATGAAACTTTGCGAGTCTTCAAGGTACAACAGAAGTCTTTATTACAATAACTCAATGCTGGCAGCAAGACAACTAAAATGGCTGCAACCACACAATCTGACTGTACATTCACACTGTGTACAGCCAAGATAACTATGTACAAAACATCTCCCTTTGTCCTGTGCAATGGGTCCTCCCACCCCACACAGTCCATCAAACATCACAAAAATAGTAGCTTGGGAGAAATGTAGGTGATAAAAGGGAACAACATATGTTACTTCCTTTGCCTTAACAAATAAATGACTGAAAATATTAATTTATAGAGAAGCTAGTGGTTAAATAGTAGTTAAAAAACACTATTTATATCATTCTCTCTCTTTTTTTTTCATTTTTTTTTTCAAATACTTTATTCAGCACAAACGCATGATACATCACATCAAAACCACATTCAGAGGTTACAAAACATCAAGTAATCATTATAATACAATGTTGCCTTCATTATTTACAATGCTTTCAACCCCCCGCGGTGACCAGCGCCCACGGAAGGCCTCCAGTGTCCCCATGGTCACCGCGTGTTCCCTCTCTAGGGTCACGCGCGCACGGACGTAGGCCCGGAAGAGGGGAAGGCAGCCGTCTCTGGCAAGACCATCGACCGCCCGCTGCCTGGACCCGCAAATGGCCATCTTGGCCAGGCCCAAGAGCAAACCGACAGGGAGATCCCACCCCACCGAACGACCCCCCCCACTCACTGCCTTGTGTCCAAACACTAGAATCGTAGGACTAAAGTGTAACCAAAACTTGAGGAACAACCCCTTCAGATATTGGTACAGGGGCAGTAACCTCTCACACTCCATATACACGTGGAACACGGTCTCTTCCTCACCACAGAAAATACAGGCGGTCGACGAGCCTGTGAACCGACTCAACAGTTTATTACACGCCACCGCTCTGTGCAACACTCTCCACCCCAGGTCCCCGAAGTAAAGGGGAATGACACCCTTGTAGAGAGACCCCCACTGAGGTCCGCCCCTGCCTTCAGGTGGTAACACAGACCGCCAAGATGTGTCAGGACGGTAAACAAAGACAAGGAGGTGCAGAATGTGCAGGAGCATTCTGTACAGTGTGCGTCTCTTCGCATCACGAAACGGTACGCTGGGCATCTCGGAAAGGTGGCTCGAGTTGTGCGAAGCCGGCGCCCGAGAAAAATCCCGGAGCCTAGGCCCGATGAGCAAATCTGACGGAGCGGGGGTAAGCTCAGTCAGAACCACTCTAGGCGCACGCCTCTCCTCGACACCCGCCATGACAGGGTGAGGACCGGCCACTCCCGCAGCCACGATGTCCCCCTCCCTTTGTGGAGCAACACGTCGGCTGAAAACAACCAAATTCCGCACTCTAACCACGTCCCGATAGAAACTAGGCAGACCCCGTAAGGCGGGTCGACTGATGCCCGCCACCGGGAGCCGCGAAACCCCCCGTAGGCAACAACCCCGACGGAGAAAATACGTGGCCAGAGCGTGCCACCTGGGGGGGTTCTCCGTGTACATGTACCTCCGCAGAGTCCTGAGACGGAGAGCCGCCACCTGGGTACGCACGCATAACAAGGACTGGCCGCCCTCCTCCAACGGGAGACTCAGGACCGCTGCGGAAACCCAATGCTTCCTATTTCCCCAGAAGAAGTCCACCAGCTTCTTCTGTAAAATAGTTGCAAAAATGGAGGGCGGGACAAGAGTAGCCAGCCGGTACCACAACATGGAGGCCACCAGCTGGTTTATGACCAGCACCCTCCCCTGAAAGGAAAGGACTCCAAGCAGGCCTGACCAGCGTCCCAGCCGAGCGACGACTTTCATCTCCAGCTCCTGCCAGTTCGCCGGCCAAGCATCCTCAGTGGGACTCAGGTACACCCCCAGATAGAGGAGGTGCGTGGTGCTCCACGCATACAACGCCATCTCCTCCAGCAGGGAGTCTACCTGCCACTGACCCACTAATAGTCCAGAACATTTACTCGAGTTAATCCTGGCGGATGATGGAGCCGAGAAAATCCTCTGGCAGTCACGCATCCTCCGCAGGTCACCAGGGTCAGTGAACGTAAGGAGCACATCATCGGCATAAGCCGAAAGAACCACCTCCACCCCCGGACCTGGTAGAGCCAGGCCTGTCAACCTCCTCCGAAGAAGACATAGGAATGGCTCTACACAGACCGAGTACAACTGACCAGACATGGGGCACCCCCTCCCAAAATGAATGGGAGCCAACAACACACCATTAACCTTCACAAGACACTCCACTGCAGCGTACAAGAGCCGGACCCTGGCTACAAAATGCGGTCCAAATCCGAACGCTTGCAGTGTCCCGAAGAGGTAGTCGTGATCTACCCTGTCAAAAGCCTTCTCCTGATCAAGAGACAGAAAGGCAGCTGACTGACCAGTGCCCTGAGATAGATGAATCAGGTCCCTAACCAGGTGGATGTTATCCTGAATGGACCGACCAGGGACTGTATAGGACTGGTCAGGGTGAATCAGTTGAGACAGCACAGAGCCCAGGCGATTTGCCATCGCCCGTGCAAAGACTTTGTACTCTGTACAGAGGAGAGAGACCGGGCGCCAGTTCTTCAACAGGCGGAGTTCGCCCTTCTTGGGCAGTAGGACAACGACTGCCCTGCGCCACGAGAGGGGCATCTCCCCGGTCGCCAGGCTCTCCCCCAGAACCTTCATGTAATCATCCCCCAGGACATCCCAGAAGGCTCTAACAAATTCTACCGTCAACCCATCCAGCCCAGGGGACTTGCCCCTCCTGAGCTGGTGCAGGGCACGTGTCAACTCCTCCAGTGATAAGGAGTCATCCAGAAAATCGGACACTTCCCTATCTATAGTCGGTAGACCCTCCCACAGGACCCGCTGAGCCTCCCCGCTGCAACCATCTGCGGAGAACAGGGTCCCATAAAAGGAGCGGACTAAAGCACTGATCCTCTCTGGATCTGTGACAGAGGAGCCATCGTCCGCGAGCAGCTCTACGAGCTGTTTGCGGGCTCCCCGCCCTTTCTCCAGAGAGAGAAAGAAAGGTGACGATCGGTCCAAATCGTGCAGCATTTGGACCCGCGACCTCACGTAAGCACCTCGGGACCGCTCAAGCAGCAGGTTCCTCAAGGCTTCCTTCTTCCCCTGAAACTCTCCCCATTCACAGGAGTCCTCACCAATCCGACCCAGGCGAGACTCCGCCCCCGATAGTTCTCTCTCGAGCCCCTCAACCGCTTAGTCCCGCCTTCCGGTCGACCCCCACGTATATTCCTTGCAAAAGAAACGGATGTGAGCTTTCCCCACATCCCACCACTGCCTAAGGGAAGAAAAGCTCCCCTGCCTCTCTCTCCACTTCACCCAACCCCGTCTGAATGACTCCCGGAAACACCGATCCTCCAGCAGCCTGTTATTGAAATGCCAGTAAGCAGACCCAGCCCGTGTGCGCCCCGGATTGAAGTCCACGCGCACCAGACAGTGGTCCGAGCATGGCACCAGCCGCATTGAGGCCGCTGAGACACGGGAGACAAACGCACCGGAGATGTACATACGATCAATGCGGGAACCGCCCCCCTCAGACCTCTGCGAGAAAGCGTTTGAGTCAGGGTGGAGGTTCCGCCATGCATCCACTAGCTCAAAGGAATCAATCAAGCCTCTCAGTTTCTTTGCTACAGCAGGGGCACACTGAGTACCAGAACGATCTCGCACCTCAAGTGTGCAGTTGAAATCTCCCCCCAGAAAGACACACTCTCCACTATCAATAGTGCTCAACAGAGCAGTCACCTCCTGAAGTAGGCAGGCCTGCATCGTGCCGCTGCTGGGGGCATACACGTTAACAAAATGCAACGGCATGCCATCCAGACTCACAGCCAGATAGAGCAAACGACCTGGCACCACTTCCTGCACCTTCAGGATCTCTGGCTGAAAAGTCGGGGCCAACTGAAGAGCCACCCCGCTCGAATTTGTGCTGAGGTGGCTCATGTAAACCCCCCCTTCCCACTCCAGTCGCCAGGTGGGTTCGTCACTGACAACAGTGTGCGTCTCTTGCAGAAAGCACACTGCATATTTCCCGTCTCTAAGGACTGATAAGTGCTGAAATCTACGAAAGCTCGCTCTACTACCATTTAAATTTAATGTGGCTACTGTGAATGTGCAAACACACTAGAATTGTTTCCTCACATTCCTCGTGGACACAGAAACTTCCCCCCTGAGGAACCTCAAGAATTCCCCAAACTGAAGCCTCTCAGACGCAGGAAGATCACTACCCTTGCTGCCAAGGATACTATCAAGATCCTTAATAAATCCTGGCAGATCTGCCCACCGCCTCTGCGCCGCATCAACTTTAGTCTTGGGAGCCCTAGTTGTTTTTAGAAAGTCCCGAATCTCACAGATAAAGGCTGCGCTAGACACAGCCCTGGAGTCTGGGTGCTCCGCCAACCCACTTGCACCTGGAGCAGCAGCCTCCTCTGCACATCGCTCAAGGCCAGTGTCAGAGTTCGTGGGACTACAGCTTGCTGAAAGCTCACTCACCCCACTGCACAGGCCGAGCCCATCACTCTCCCCCTCCTCCGGCATGACACCACCCCCAGGATCAATGCCGAGGGAGGGTCCCGATACCTCTGACAGCAACAAGCTGTCCGGTGAAAGGCCAGGCTCCTGCACTCTCCCATCACCCCCCACGTCTGGGCCTGGGGAAGAAAAAACAAGAGGCACCCCCAGGGTCCCGGGTACGCAGGCACCCACGAGATCCAAAGGAGGGTCACAACCCATAACCGCCCCGCCCCCCACAGCACCCAGAGTTTCCGCACCACTGGCAGCACCCAGAGAGTCTCCACCCTCCACCACCTCACCAACACCCACTGAAAGAGCTGGTGTTTTTGGAGTCTCCCCTACTACCTCAACCGGTGAGGCATCACACCCCTCATCACCTCCACTGGTTCTAATACGGAGCACAGAGTGGAACATTTGATCTCCCGATCCTCCCCCCTCAGGCTGACTCTGCTCATCCCCCATCCCAGGGGACACATTTCCAGGGGAGCCAGTCCCATCAACTGGCGTGCCAACACCCTCAGGAGGCCACTGAAACGAGGGGACCTCCTCCGACCCAGAGGACACACTCCCAGGGGCACCAACCCCACTACCCGATGAGATGACTCCCTCGGAAGGCCCCTGAGACGAGGGGACCGCCACCAACCCAGAGGACACAGTTTCAGGGGAGCCGATCCCAGTAACTGATCTGGTAGCACCTGTGGAAGGTCCCTGAACCAGAGGCCCATCCTCCGGCCCATAAGACACCAGTTCGTGGTCACCGACCTCGTCAGGGGTAGAAGGTCTCGAAATATCCGTCCCCCTTAATTTGGGCCCACGCTCCTGCTCTTCCTCGCCAAGCCAACGCCTTCTTTTTGTCCCGCTGACATGCGGAGGTACGGTGACCTCCATAAAGGAAGGGTCCTCCCCCTCCACACCACCCGCCGCCCCCTTTCTACTCCCATGTTTGCCCCCTCCTGCCCCCTTCCGGTTCACCTCAGCTCCTTGCTGAGCCACACCAGGTGCGTCCTGGACCTCACTGGGCCCAACAGGCACCCACCCCTTGGGTGGTCTCAGGTCTCGGCAAGAACCCATCCGCTTGCGATTGACTCCCTTGGAGGGGCTTCTTCTTCTACTTCTTCTTATTCTTCCCCTTCTGTTTCTCCCAACCTTCCTCCCCCCCCCCCCCCCTTCGCCATTCCCCTGCGCCTCGCCATCTACCACCTCCACAGGTTCAGGGCGTAGGGGGCGGGGGCCCTCACTGCTCCGGGTCACCAAGGCAGTACTTACAGCCTCTGATGGGTTGGCAGTGCCGCCCCGGGTCACCGAGGCGGAGCCAGCAGCCCCAGCCGAGTCAGCAGTTCCACCCCGGGCCACCGAGGCATAGCGGGCCGCCCCGGACGGGCCAGCACTGCATTCCTGGGCCCCTGCGTTAGAATTTCTCGCAGCGGCCCGGCTCTTAGGACACTCTCTACGGAGATGTCCAAACTCTTTGCACGCATGACACTGTGCCTCTCCCCAGCTCCAATACATGCGATTGGAGAGACCCTTATGCTCCACAACGAAGCTCCCCTCGGCACCCAAACCCACTTCCTCCTTCATAAACACACGCCTCTTGAAGCTCAAGACCCCTTTTTCATACGGGTCATTCTCGGGGTGCATAAGCCTAGTAAGCTTAGACCGCACCTCCCCAATCTTCACCAAATGTGGAAGGAGTATTGCATCCCGGAGAAACGTGGGACAATTCCGCAGGAGAACCGACTTCACATTGGACACCCACGGTTCCACCTGTAGATGGACCCCCTCCACCGTGAGCCCCTTCTCCAACACTTGGGCCACATCCTCCCGGGACTTTAGTATCAACTGAACCTTCCCTCCTGCACTCTCAGAAGAGGCAATGACATCCCTCTTGAACAGATCGTGCAAGCCCTTTGCAATTGCAGCCCTGCTCCACACGAACCTGGTTTGAACCGAGATCCCATAAATATCCCAGTCCAAGTCAACTTGAGGCTCATCCACAAGTGGCCTCGAAGCCGCCGTCGAAGCCGCCACTGCGTAACTCTGAACCTTAGGCCGAGCCCCCGCCATCTTGACAGTGGCACACCCCAGCTCCAGGGACACCAGCACCTCAGCTCAAAAGCGATCCTCAGAGACAGTCACAGTCTGAATAAGCAGCAGAAGCAGTTTCCTCCAGCCGAAGAAAGGAAAGTCCCCAAGCTCACCTCCACAGTCCAGAGCAGCTTTTGGAAGGCTCTTCAAAGCCCTGACGGAAGCAAAAGGTACCCTCTTCACATTAAGCCCAGGCAACTGCACTGTGCAAAACGGTATTGGGGCAGAGAGTCGGTGCTATAAATGTCAAAGACACCGAAATCATTCCTACCCACGATCTCCAGGCACTCTTGGCAATCCGCCAGCCACAGCCGCTCCCACCGCGGTGCAGAAGAACTCAGGAATTCCACACTAAATGGAGAAATCCTTAAAGAAAGGAAAGTTTCCGCAGTCCGACGTTCGGTCAAATTATGAAATCTCACTGCAACTGTTCCTCCTCCTTCGACAAGAACCTTGAAAGGTTGCTTCAAAACTTCTCAGTCGCCGGAGCAGAGAGAAACACGACCCCTCTCTCGCTCTCTCTCTCTCTCTCTCTCTCTCTCTCTCTCTCTCTCTCTCTCTCTCTCTCTCTCTCTCTCTCTCTCTCTCTCTCTCTCTCTCTCTCTCACACACACACTCACATATATAATGTATATATACATGTATGCACACACACATACACACATATATATACACATGTATACATGCACACATGCACACACATATATATATTTTCATGCACACACACATATATGTATATATTTTAGACAGGCACTTGGATATGGAGGGAAATGAGGGATATGGATCATGTGCAGGCAGAAGAGATTAGTTTAACTCGGCATCATGTATGACATGGACATTGTAGGCTGAATGGCCTGTTCCTGTGCGGCACCATTCTATGTTCTATATGTGTTTTGCATTAGTATATCCATGCATCGTGTGTGAATCCGTGCATATTTCTTCCTCAGAGGGTCATTTGCACCCTGACATCTTGCAATATGTTGGGACCCAGAATCCTGCCCTGCTTGGAGTCGGGCCTCTATTTGTTCGTCTGTTTCTGGAGATGATTTTTGCTTTGGTCTCACATCATTACATTTGCATGTTTGGCTGGTGCATGATATTAACAATAGAGTACTTTCCACCATGGATTCATTTTAAATATCTTAAAAGAGTTTCAATAGAAAAACCCAAATAAGCAGTCATGAAAGATTAATGTAATTTCCAAAATAATAGGTAGGAAGCACATTACTTTCTTTTTGGAAGGATGAGAGGGGATCTTATAGAAACATATAAAACTATTAAGGGATCGGACAGGCTAGTTCCCGATGTTGGGAGAGTCCAGAACCATGGGTCACAATTCAAGAATAAAGGGTGGGCCATTTAAGACCAAGATGAGGAAAAACCTCTTCTCCCAGCGAGTTGTGGAATCTGTGGAATTCTCTGCCACAGAAGGCAGTGGAGGCCAATTCACTGGATGTATTCAAGGGAGAGTTAGATACAGCTGTTAGGGCTAACGAAATCAGGGGATATGGGGTGAAAGCAGGAACGGGGTATTGATTCTGGATGATCAGCCATGATCATATTGAATGGTGGTGCAGGCTCGAAGGGCCGAATGGCACACTCCTGCACCTATTTTCTATGTTTCTATGTTAATAGTATGGCGAGTCCGAGACTTGTAGTTGTAGATGAAGTTTATTGCAACCGCAATACACGAATACAGAATCAAAACAACAAGTCGCAGGACAACCAATATAAACTTACTGTCTTCCTTGAAGACTCAGACGAACTAACTAATTCGGGCGCCAAACGCACCCATGACATCGCTGGCCAATCAGCGATGTCCTTCCCTGGACCAATCCCCATGGTCGCGTTCCCACGTGACCTCGCTGGCCAATCCGAGGGTTCGACGACCTAGACCATTCTCCATGGTCGCTACATGACCCCCCCCAGAACCCGAGGTGCGGAACCTAGCTGGGAGCCTGATTTCGCGACCACAACGAGTACGGAGAGGGACAGCCTGAACCACAGGAGCCGGAGGTTCCGGACTTGGTGGAACAGCCGGAACGAGAGGTTCTGGAGGAACTACCGGCACGGGGGGCTCTGGAGGAACTGCCGAAACGGGAGGTCCTGAAGGAACTGTCAGAACGGGGGTTTCTGGACTGGGCGGAACTAACGGAGGTCGGCCTCTCCGAGGGGTTTGACCGACCAAAACTGGTTGATCCGGGTCCAAATGGGCAGGTTTAAGCCGGGACACCGAGACGAGTTCGCTCTTGCCGCCCATGTCTAAGGTGAAAGTAGCCGTTCCCTTACGTAACACCCGGAACGGCCCTTGATAGACCCTCTGCAACGGGGCGCGATGGGCATCCTTACGCAGAAAAACAAACTCACAGTCTTTCAGGGCAGCCGGTTCGTGTACCATGGAACACCCATGGCGTGAAGTCGGCACTGGAGCCAGGGAGCCCACCCGTTCCCGGAGAGATGCTAACGCTGATGGGACCGAAGGGAGCAGGGCTGAAGGGTCCGAAAAAAGGTCTCCGGGTACTCGAAGTGTCGAGCCATATACTAGCTCTGCAGACGACGCACCGAGATCTGGCTTAGGAGCAGTCCGGATGCCCAAAAGAACCCAAGGGAGTTGGTCCACCCAGTCCGGGCCTTCAAGCCTTGCACTGAGGGACGCCTTAAGTTGGCGGTGGAACCTTTCTACGAGTCCATTTGCCTGGGGGTGATATGCAGTTGTGGGTTGTAACTTGGACCCGTACAGTTCCGCCAGCGCGGCCCAGAGGGACGAAGTGAACTGTGGCCCTCTGTCAGTGGTAATAACTGCCGGGACCCCAAAACGAGCTACCCAATGGAGGGCCAAAGTCCTAGCACAAGACGCTGACGAGATATCAAACAATGGGAAAGCCTCTGGCCACCGGGTGAACCGATCCACCACCGTGAGGAGGTGGGTGTAGCCCCGGGAGGAAGGCAAAGGTCCGACCAAATCCACGTGGATGTGAAAAAAACGAAAGGCCGGGACCTCGAAATCCTGTACGGGGGGCTGGACGTGGCGCTGGACTTTAGCGGTCTGACAGGGCACGCAGGAACGTGCCCACCCCGCTACCTGTTTTCTCAGGCCATGCCAGACAAACCTCGCTGCTACCAAGGCAGAGGTGGAGCGGATGGACGGGTGCGCCAACCCATGAATGGCATCGAAAACCCGGCGCTGAAGGGAGGGCGGTACTACCGGCCTGGGACGAGGAAGAGAAATATCGCACCAGACTTTCGTGCCCTCCGACCCACAAGCCACCTGGGCCAACTTTAATCCCGAAGTGGTGGACCGGTAAGCCGAAACGGTATCCGCCAGAAGCTGCGCCTCCGCGAGCTCCTGGGGATCCACCTCGCAGTCCACCGCCGAAATAGGGGGAAAAGCAGGTCTAGACAGGGCGTCAGCAACGGCATTGAGCTTACCCGCGATATGACGGACATCTGTTGTAAATTCGGAGATAGCAGTCAGGTGCCGCTGCTGGCGGGCCGACCATGGGTCAGACAATTTCAAAAACGCAAATGTTAATGGCTTGTGGTCCGTAAATGCCACAAATGGGCGGCCCTCGAGGAAATACCTAAAATGACGGACAGCTAAATAGAGAGCTAGAAGCTCTCGGTCAAATGCACTATATTTCAGCTCGGCCGAATTTAGTTGCCGGCTGAAAAAGGCTAAAGGCTGCCAATGGCCACCAACCTGCTGCTCCAGAACCCCACCCACCGCCACGTCAGAGGCGTCAACCGTCAGGGCCGTGGGGGCGGAGGGGCTCGGATGGACCAACATGGTGGCGTCTGCCAGGGCTGCCTTAGCTGCCGTAAAAGCCGACTCTGCGGCCGGGGACCACAACAACTCTACCGGGTTCCCTGCAAGGCATTGGAAAAGCGGGCGCAGGACTCGCGCCGCTGCCGGAACGAATCTTTGGTAGAAATTAACCATACCGACGAACTCCTGCAGCCCTTTTACAGTGGTGGGCCTGGGAAAGGCCCGGATGGCTTCCACCTTCTCGGGTAAAGGTGCGGCACCGGCAGGAGTAATTCTGTGCCCTAGAAAATCAAGGGCAGGCAGGCCGAATTGACATTTGGAGGGTTGGATAATGAGCCCGTGGTCTTGGAGCCGCTGGAACACGGTCCTCAAATGGGCCTGGTGTTCCAGCACGGAGGGGCTGGCTACCAGGATGTCGTCTAGATAGATAAACAAAAAGGGTAAACCCCGGCCCACGCGGTCCATCAGTCGCTGGAAAGCCTGTGCCGCGTTCTTTAAACCGAAAGGCATACGCAACCATTCAAACAACCCGAACGGAGTTATAGTTGCAGTTTTTTGTATGTCCTCCGGTCGCACCGGAATCTGATGGTATCCTCGCACCAAATCGATTTTGGAAAACACTACCGCACCTTCCAGCCCAGATGAAAAGTCCTGTAGGTGCGGTATGGGGTAGCGATCAGCCGTGGTGACAGCATTGAGACGCCGATAATCGCCACATGGCCTCCACCCCCCAGATGCCTTGGAGACCATGTGTAACGGCGAGGCCCACGGGCTGTCAGACTGACGGACAATTCCCATTTCCTCCATCTTCCTGAACTCCTCCTTTGCCACCACCAGTTTGTCTGGCGGTAGTCTCCTGGCCCGAGCGAAAACGGGAGGGCCTTCGGTGCGGATGTGATGGACCACACCGTGTTTAGCCGAAGGTGCGTCGAAACGTTGAACGAGCAGCTCTGGGAACTCGGCCAGAATCGCAGCATACGAGTCGGGGGCCGCGACGACGGCCAGGACAGTAGGGCTGAGCGAGGAGGCGATTGTCGGAGCGACGTGCTCGTCTTCGGCGGAAGGTCGGAGGTCGTTACCGCGGACATCAGGAACCAGTGAAAAAGCCCAGAGAAAATCTGCGCCCAGGATCGCTTGTTTGACGTCGGCTATGATGAATGGCCATTCGTACGTGCGGAGGCCTAAACCCAGGGACATTTTCCGTGTACCGAAAGTGCGAATTGGGCTGCCGTTCACCGCGATGAGGGTGGGACCTGTCTTACCCGATCTGGTTTCGAGGTCGGTCGGCGGCACTATGCTGACGATGGCTCCCGTGTCTACCAAAAATTCTGTGTCCGTGAATCGATCATGGACATAGAGGCGCCGGTTCTGGCCAATCGTAACTGCCCCTATGTACGATCGGCCGAGGCATTTCCCGCGAAGGTACAAGGCAAACGGCATTTGCGGGATTCGTTACCCCATCGTAGGTGATAATAGCACCAGCCGCGCTTGTGCGGATCTTTTTGGCGGGCTTTCGGAGAATTGGCGGGAGACGTGGCGCCATCTTGCCGTCGCTGTGGCGTGGTCACCGATGTCGAGACTTTGTTGATGGAATCCCCTGCCTTGTTTTTTTCCCGCTATGAGCGCGTCCGCTTTCGCTGCATATGCTTCGGGGTCCTTAAAAGAACAATCCGTAAGCAGCAATCGGACATCCTCGGGGAGTTTTTCGCGGAATGCCTGCTCAAACATCGGGCAATCCGTATGCTCACCGGCTAGCACCATCATTTCGGCCATGAGGACGGAAGGCAGTTTGTCTCCAAGCTCCGGTAGGTGCAGAAGTTTTGCCGCACCACCATGCTTTTTTAACCCGAAGGTCCGCAGTAATACCTTCTTCATGGTTTCATACTTGTCTTCCGCAGGTGAATTTATTATGAACCGCATCACGCGCTTGGTTGTGTCCGGCGATAGCGCGCTGACGAGGTAGAAATACTTCGTGGAATCATCCGACACCTTCTTTATATGGAATTGGGCCTCGGCGTGGATAAACCAAGCTTGCGGTGCGTACGTCCAAAATAACGGAAGATGAACGTCCGCCGCGCTTGACTCCGGTGTGCCCTGCTCAGTCATCGTCAACGAGGCGTCGGGTTTTTCTCAGTCGGTGATCGTCCAGATCACGTTCGGGGTCACCAATATGGCGAGTCCGAGACTTGTAGTTGTAGATGAAGTTTATTGCAACCGCAATACACGAATACAGAATCAAAACAACAAGTCGCAGGACAACCAATATAAACTTACTGTCTTCCTTGAAGACTCAGACGAACTAACTAATTCGGGCGCCAAACGCACCCATGACATCGCTGGCCAATCAGCGATGTCCTTCCCTGGACCAATCCCCATGGTCGCGTTCCCACGTGACCTCGCTGGCCAATCCGAGGGTTCGACGACCTAGACCATTCTCCATGGTCGCTACAATAGCAATAAAACCTTGCTAGGCATCATGTTAATGCTGCTTTGTTAGAGCCACATAAAGAACAAGAGCTGCAATTGTGAGGTTCAAGGAGAGCATTGTGAATGAGGGAACTGCAGATGCTGGTTTAAACCAAAGATAGACTCAAAATGCTGGAGTAATTCAGCGGGACAGGCAGCATCTCTGGAGAGAAGGAATGGGTAACGTTTCGGGTCGAGACCCTTCTTCAGACTGACATCAGGAAGGGAGAGGAGGAGGGGAAAGAGAGGGGGAGAGAGAGAGAGAGAGAGAGAGAGAGAGAGAGAGAGAGAGAGAGAGAGAGAGAGAGAGAGAGAGAGAGAGAGAGAGAGAGAGAGAGAGAGAGGGGAGAGAGGGGGAGAGAGGGGGAGAGAGGGGGAGAGAGGGGAGAGAGGGGGGAGGGGGAGAGAGGGGGAGAGAGGGGGGGGTGGGAGGGGGAGAGGGAGGGGGAGAGAGGGGGAGAGAGGGGGAGAGAGAGGGGGAGAGAGAGGGGGAGAGAGAGGGGGAGAGAGAGGGGGAGAGAGAGGGGGTGGGAGGGGGAGAGGAGGGGAGAGAGAGGGGGAGAGAGAGAGGGGGAGAGAGGGGGAGAGAGGGGAGAGGAGGGGAGAGAGAGGGGAGAGAGAGGGGGGAGAGGGGAGAGAGGGGGGGGGAGAGGAGGAGAGAGGTCGGGGGGGAGAGAGAGGGGCGAGAGAGATATATCATGGGGTCAAGACTATCATCCCCTCCCAACTTGTTAACAAGCTCATGGAACTGGGTCTCTGCACATCCCTTTACAACTGGATCCTCGACTTCCTCATCGACAGACCACGATCAGTACAAATTGGCAACAATACTTCCTTCACGATAACAAACACCACAGGTGCACCTCAAGGCTGTGTGCTCAGCCCACAGTTCTACTCACGCTGTACCCAGGACTGTGTAGCCAGACACAGTTCCAAGTCCATCTTTAAATTCACCGACGACACCACAGTTGTTGGACGAATGATGGATAATAATGAGTCAGAGTGTAGCAGAGAGATCAATCAACAGAACAACAACATTACACTCAACGTCAGCAATTCCAAGGAACTGATTGTTGACTTTAGAAGAGGAAGGTCAAGGATTCACAAACCTGTCTTCATCGATGGTTCAGAGGTGGAGAGAGTCAACAACTTCAAGTGCCTGGGCGTGCATATCTCTGAAGATCTGTCCCGGACCCAGCACATTAATGCAATTATAAAGAAAGCCTATCAACAATATACTTCCTTAGTGGATTGAGGAGGTTGGGTATGTCAACGGATGGATGCTTGAACTCCTACAGGTGTACGGTAGAGAGCACATTGACCGGTTGCATCAAGGCCTGGCTCGGCAACTTGAACTCCCTGGAACGAAGGAGATTACGAAAAGTGGTGAACACTGCCCAGTCCATCATGGGAACTGACCTCCCCACCATCAAAGGGATCCAGGGCCGTCTTAACGCATGGGCCTGATGGGCACTTGCCCGGGGCCCCACGAGCATAGGGGCCCCATGCTAATCTGTGTATGTTAAGTGACTTGCAATAAATAAATACTACTTTAAAAATGTAGGTTCAATAAGTGCTTTTTTCGCAACATTTTCGGTCCCTAAGTGTTTTTTTCGCAACATTTTCCATCCCTAAGTGCTTCTCACAGCGATCTGTTTCGCAACAATTAGCTCCCTAAGTGCTTTGCTTTTCCATCCCTAAGTGCTTCTCACAGCGATCTGTAAGTGTTTTTCACAACAATGTAGCACCCTAAGTCCATCGCTAAGTGCTTTTCGGTAAATGCTTTTCGCCGGCACGACAGGGGACAAGAGTCAACGGCAGAATAAGCTGTTTGGCATTGGCAGAGAAGATTTGGCAGATTTTTCATGGGCGCAACCCACATACTCAGCTCTGCTGCTCATCCCACAAATGCATGTTCCTTACAAATGTGGCACCATTTAAAAGGGAAATAAACAGGCTTTCCAACGGTATAAGATTTATTGCCAAGAAGCATTGTTACAACAAAGAAATAATCTACCAAACACAAATTTCCTTACTTTTTGTGCTATGTTTTTTATGTGTTCTTTATTATGGTATCTACTGAGTACTTTGCATACACATCTGTTGTGCTGCTGCAGGTAAGAATTTCATTGTTCCATTTTGGTACATATGACAATAAAACACTCTTGACTCTTGAACCTGTCATTTTAGTTACTGCAACACTATTTATTCCTTTCAAATTTGCAGAACATGAACATAAACACATCATAAACTGGAATCTCTGTTCCCATCAGATTCAATAAATGCCACATACATAATTCATAAATAAATATAATTACTTTGTATATCTTATTTTTACGCTTGGCAAAACAGCAAACACAATTGCAGTTCCAACATGGGAAAGACTTTCGGAGATCAATCATATGCGTGGGGTTATTTTTCATCTCAGGATAGAATGAGTTTTATGCTGATTCCTGTTGAGTGTGTCCACACATCAGAAATTACACTCAGTGATACATTCCCGATGTGTTATTCTGTCCTCCACATTGCCTTTACTAGGTTGTATTATTGATGTGCTTTTTTTACCAGAAAATGCAAGTCATTAAAGATATAATGAATTGCCCTGGGCATTCCCAGTCAAGCGTTTCAGAGTGTTAGCATCCAGCATTGTTAGTAAACCTCCTCTGGACATCATGCTGGACAGTACAACACCAAGACCAGGCCCGTCGGACAACAATTTCTGTGCCAAGTCCACTGAAGATGAAGACACAAAATGCTGGAGTAACTCAGCGGGGCAGGCAGCATCTCTGGATAGAAGGAAAGGGTAAAGTTTCGGGTCGAGACACTTAAGGAACGGATGACATTTCGGGTCAAGACTACACATCGTGCCAAGTCCAAATCTTATCTGCCTGCACATAATCCATATCCCCTCCATTCCCCACCTATCCATGTGTCTGCCCAAAGGTCTCTTAAATGCGACTGCTGTATCTACCTTCACCAGTGCATTCCAAAACTCACCACCCTCTGTGTAAAAAACATTGTCCCGCACAACTCCTTTACACTTTGCCCCTCTTACCTTAAAGTTTAGTTTAGTTTTTCCATACTGGGAAAAAGGTTCTGACTGTCTACCCTGTCCATGCCTCAGATAATTTTATACACATCTACAAGGTCTCCCCTCAACCGCATTCATTCAAGATTATTAACATATTTATTGATGACTACATCTTACATTCAGCTGCTGAAAAATGGTACTTAATTGAATTTGGAAAAGGTGGGTCAAAGGCATAAGAGCTGCAGTATTTTCTACATGGTCCATGATAGAATAAATACATTTGCATCCACATAACAGCTAACATAATTACAATTCTGTCATATCAAAGGGTCTTCAGAGATCAACCACATGTTATAGGCATGGGGTCACACAGCAGAGAAACAGGCCCTTCAGCCCAACCTGTCCATGCTGACCAAGATGGCCATTTAACCCAGTCCCATTTGCCTGCAGTTACATGTGCATTGGTTCTTCAGCTCATCTCATTCATCTACGTCGGACCACACACAAAACTGCACAATGGGTCACATTGTGAGCAGTTGATGGCCAGTGGGATGGGAGGATGTGTTTAGTGGTGGGATCCCTTAGCAGGTGGTGGAAATGTCAGAGGATAATGTGGTGGATGCGGAGGCTGGTGGGGTGAAAGGTGAGGACCAGGGGAACTCTGTCCTTGTCGCATCTGGGGGAGCGGGAGCGAGAGCAGAATGCCGGGACACAGAGGAGATACGTGTGATGGCCTCCTGCACCCCCTCCCCTCAGAACCATCAAGGACAAGAGTTCCCCTGGTCCTCACCTTTCACCCCACCAGCCTTCGCATCTCTTTACAGATCAATCATGTCATAGGCATGGGGTCACACGGCACGGAAACAGGCCCTTCAGCCCAACATGTCCATGCCAACCAAGGTGGCCATTTTAACCAGTCCCATGTGCCTGCAGACAGGGCCGTTTTTACAGCATTATGGGCCCCCGGGCAAAGCAGTGTACTGGGGCCCCTACCGTTACTCTCCCCCACCCCCCTTTCCCCACCAGCCCCCCCCTGTCGTGCCGGCGAAAAGCACTTACCGAAAAGTACTTAGCGATGGACTTAGGGTGCTACATTGTTGCGAAAAGCACTTACAGATCGCTGTGAGAAGCACTTAGGGACCGAAAATGTTGTGAAAAAAGCACTTATTGAACCTACATTTTTAAAGTAGTATTTATTTATTGCAAGTCACTTAACATACACAGATCAGCATGGGGCCCCTATGCTCGTGGGCCCCCGGGCAAGTGCCCATCAGGCCCATGCGTTAAGACGGCCCTGCCTGCAGACTGATGTGCATTGGTTCACCAGCTCATCTCATTTCCCTACGTCGGACCGCACACAAAACTGCAAACTGGGTCACATCGTGAACAATTGAGGACCAGCAGCCAACTCGGCAACTGCAAACTGTCGATCATATAGAGTCATCTGGCAGGGAAACAGGCCCTTCGGCCCAACTCATCCATGCTGTCTAAACCTTTCCTATTCATGTACCTGACTAATAACCTTTTAAATGTTGTTATTGGATTGCCTCACCCACTTCCTCTGGCAGCTTGGTCAATATTCAAACCACCATTTGTGTGAAAAAAGTTGCCCTTCTGGTTCCTAGTAAACTTCCCCTCTCACATTATGTTTAGGCTTTAGACTTTAGAGATGCAGCGGGGAAACAGGCCCTTCAGCCCACCGAGTCAGCACTGACCAGTGATCAACCCACACACTAGCACTATCCACACACTCGGGACAATTTACATTTATTTTTAACTGAAGCCAATTAACCCACAAACCTGCACGTCTATAAATGGTGGGAGGAAACCAGAGGACCCGGAGAAAGCCCACAAGGTCACAGGAAGAACGTACAAACTCTGTACAGACGGCACCCATAATCAAGATCGAACCCGGGTCTCCGGCGCTTTAAGGCAGCAACTCTACCGCTGCACCACTGAGCCGCCCCTCATTGAATTACCTCAACCACTTCCTCTGGCAGCTTGTTCAGTCTGAAGAAGGGTCTCGACCTGAAACATCACCCATGCCTTCCCTCCAGAGATGCTGCCTGTCCCTCTGAGTTACTCCAGCATTTTGTGTCTACGAACAAATGAAATAGTTTAGTTTAGCTTATTGTCACAGGTACAGTGAAAAGCTTTTGTTGCATGCCACCCAGTCAGCGGAAAGGCATTACATGATAGCTGCAGGAGGACGAGTTCAAATAACTCAATAAGGCAGCAAGCAGACACTAAGCCTCTTTGTCTGTGTAATGAAGTCAGAGGTTTCGGTCTCTGTGCTTATCAGGAGCAATGTTTGACCTGCCAAAAGCAGAGCGCTTCAGAAGATACCTGGCAGTGGAGAGGCAATTTAGGAATTGAAAGAGGTGGTGTGAGGTGGGGCGTGTATGTATGTGTGGCAGGCTATGTCTTCACATCCCCCTTTCATTTCACAATAACAATCAGTGGAATAGTGGTGCTGCAGTGAAGGGAGCCAAGGGTACAGTTTGGGTTAACTCTATTAATAACAGGGAATAGCTTTCATAGCTTTGAAGCGAGAGAGGCAAAGTCTAAAGGAGATGTGAGGGGCAAGGTTTTTTACACAGAGGGTGGTGAGTGATTGGAACGTGTTGCCGGAGGGGGTGGATGTGGGGGGGGGGGGAGTGGGTGGATGGCGCAGGGAGGTGGGTGGTTGGAGCAGATACATTAGAGGCATTTTAGACTTTTGGATATGCATATGGACATGCAGGGAAAAGAGGCAAATGGATTATGTACAGGTAGATAAGTGATGGTCTTGGCATCATATTTGGCGCAGATATTGTGGGCAGTAGGACCTGTTCCAGTGCTGTCCTGCTCTGTATTCTATCTTCTACAGAGTTCATGAGTGGATCTGGTCTGGTCGGAGTGCAATGGGTAAGGATGAAACAGGGCAAGGTGGTCACAGTGAGAAGCAGAGCAGAGGAGATGTACGTGCCTCTGTATTTCAAACACTGCACGCAGAATCTTATCATAATCTTAGAGGGTATAGTTTCATGTTTTGCTTATGAGATGGTAGATGTAGAGGCAATGTTTTCCCTGGTGAGGGGATCGAGAACTAGTGGCCAGGATTGAAAGTAAGGGTTCCTCATTTCAGACAGAAATGAGGAGGACTAATTTCCTTTCAGAGGGTGATGAATCTTTGGAATTGGAGACTGAGTCTGATTGAAAAATACAGCATGGAAACAGGCCCTTCAGCCCAACGAGTCAACGCTGACTATCGATCATCCATTCACACTAGTTCTACCTCCACTCAGTCCGCCTAGGCCTAGATGATCTCCGGGTGCTAAATAATTGAATTCCCCCTCTCATTCCCACACTGACCTTTCCGTCCTGGGCCTCCTCCACTGTCAGAGTGAGGCCCATCACAAATTGAAAGAACAGCACCTCATATTTTGCTTGGGTAGCTTACAACCGTATTAAATTCTCTAACTTCAAGTAATCCTTGCTTTCCCTCTCTCTTCATCCCTCCCATATCCTAGTTCTCCAACCAGTCCGAGTGTCCTGAATAAATTTCATCTTTATATGCCTCGTTGTCACCTTCCCCTAGCTAACAATGATCTATTCTACATTTTTCGAGCTGCGTCCCCTTTGATCTCTCATTTTCACACCTCACCCTTTCATATCCCTGTGTCTAGCTTCCCTCTGACTCTCAGTCTGAAGAAGGGTCCTGACCTCAAGCATCACCCATTCCTTCTATCCAGAGATGCTGTCTGTCCCGATGAGTTACTCCAGGATTTTGTATCTATTTTCGGTGTAAACCAGCATCTGTAGTTCCCTCCTACCTGTTTGTGGGTGTATATATTCAGTCACTCAAGTCTTTGTACATAAGTTCTTTATTAGCAGATCACTAGCAGTACTGATGCTGGCTACTGTTACCCCCAGCTCCCACGATAGTCTGGTGACTAGCAGGCCAGTCCGAGGATAACGCTGTACAAAACGCGATCTGGATTATGGACTGGACGTGCAACAGTAAAACCAGACATAGATCTACACTACCCACTAGTTTAGTTTAGTTTAGAGATACAGCGCGGAAATAGGCTCTTCGGCACACCGGGTCCACACCAACCAGCGATCCCTGCATGTTAACACTATCCTACACACACTAGGGACAGTTTTTACATTTACCAAGCCAATTAGCCGACATACCTGTATGTCTTTGGAATATGGGAGGAAACCGAAGATCTCGGAGAAAACCTACACAGGTCACGGAGAGAACGTACAAACTCTGTACAAGCATCCCCCGTAGTCAGGATTGTGCCCGGGTCTCTGGCGCTGCAAGCGCTATAAGGCAGCAAAACTACCACTGCGCCACCGTGCCACCCTTAGTTCTATGTTGTCCCACATTCGCATGCACTGCCCACATACTCAGGGCATTTTACAGAGGCCAATTGACCTACAAACCCTCACGTCTTTGGGATGGTGAAGAAACCCAGAGCACCAAGAGGAAACTCACAGGGAGAACATGGAAGCCCCAGACTGAATCACACCCGGGTGTCTGGTGCCGTGAGGCAGCAGCTCTACCAGCTGCTCCACTGCGCCACCCACTGAGTCGTGGAACACATTCGCGGACCTTTCACCGTCCGGCGCGGCCTGGAATAGGCCGCGGGATTTTCACCGCCCAGCGGGGGCTTCAATGTCGGGAGCCCCGACTGCTCCGACGTGGCAACTCCAACAGCCTGACCGCGGGACAAGACGGCAAGGAAGAGAAAATAAATTGTGGCCTTCCATCACAGTGAGGAGGGACTGGAGGAGACTCACTGTGATGGATGTTTCTTTTTGTTTGGTGTTAGTTTGTGATTGTATGTGTTATTGCATTTTTATTGATTATTCTTATTGGTCTTATTGTTTAACTGCGGGTAACGTTTCATTTCACTACACATTTATGTGTATGTAACAAATAAACGACTATTGACTATTGACATTCAAGATTGAGGAAGAGAGGGTTTCAGAGGAAAGGAGAACCTGAGGATATGAGGGACGAATACAGGCAAGAACAAGAGATGATGCCAAGGATCAGATCACCAGGTGCTGTCTGTACGGAGTTTGTACATTCTCCCTGTGACCGCGTGGGCTATCTCTAAAATCTTCGGTTTCCTCCCACACTCCAAAGACTGTACAGGTTTGTAGGTAAATTGGCTTTCAATAAATGTAAATTGTCCCTAGTGTGTATAGGATAGTGTAAGTGCGCGGGGATCGCTGGTCAGTGTGGACTCGGTGGGCCGAAGGGCCTGTTTCCGCGTTGTATCTCTAAACTAAACTAAACTAAACTAAACAATCTTCTTACTAAATGACGGCTCTTTGGCCTACTCCTGCTCCTACCTTTTATGATGAGATGGAAGTCTGTTCGTTCACATCTTCACTGAAACCAATGTGAGCTCAATCTCACGGCTCTTTGCACATTACAAAGGAAAGTTACATTTCACAATGATTATCAAATTATTCCCGGCCCTCGCTCCTTCACTTCCCTCATCCCTCTCAATAATGTATCCTTGTAAAACGTTGAGTCCAGCAGGCAGGATTTTATTCTTAATGAATTAAATTTGTGGTAGAATTTTAAAAAATGAACTTGCGTTCAATTTTGAGCAGTGTAATCTCCGAGGGTTTATGCTCTAATTAACATAAAAACATTTCCATTCTTACCTCAGGATTTTTTTGTTTAAATGTAATTTCTTTTTATACCGGGAGCTCTTGGTTTTAAGATTGGTCCTTTAAATTGAATGACGTTTATGTTGCAAGGTAACGGTTTTTAAAATTACAACGTTTATTTCACAAAAGATACTTGAGAAAGATGTTTTATTAATTTCATGCCATTTACCTCAATTTACCGTGAAGTGCCTGTTCTTGATGAAGTACTGTTGGAGCATATGCACGGTAGCGCAGCGGTAGAGTTGCTGCTTTACAGCGAATGTAGCGCCGGAGACTCAGGTTCGATCCTGACTACGGGTGCTGCACTGTAAGGAGTTTGTACGTTCTCCCCGTGACCTGCGTGGGTTTTCTCCGAGATCTTCGGTTTCCTCCCACACTCCAAAGACGTACAGGTATGTAGGTTAATTGGCTGGGTAAATGTAAAAAATTGTCCCTAGTGGGTGTAGGATAGTGTTAATGTACGGGGATCGCTGGGCGGCATGGACTTGGTGGGCCGAAAGGGCCTGTTTCCGGCTGTATATATATGATATGATATGATATTTGCATTCGTTTAATTGGAAATTCAATTTTATCTTTAAAACCATATTTCTTTTAGGCAATGCACACGATTTAAATATAGCAACAAACATGGGGCATTCGGCTGCTCAACATTCAATTAGTTGTGTCTCAGGCACCATTTCATATTTATATTATCTAATTTCACCACAAAAAGTGCCCATTTGGCCCGTTGAGTAAAACAGCAGAATGGTGCAAGATCGTAGTGTAAAATCGGAGTAGTGCAGAAGAATATTAAAGTGCAGTAGTGGAATAAGTGAATGAGGTAGAGTTAAGAGTAGGGATACATGGCAGGGTCTCCAGGAATGGGGTGTTCAAGAGATCTTTGGTTCCGGAGTTGGATAGCGGTGAGGAAGGAGTTTTCTTAAATCTGGACATCTAAACTTTCAAGCTCCTGTAACTTCTGCGAGAAGAGAGAAAAGGGATTGGCTAAGGTTGCAGGCATCCTTGACGATATTTCCATGCTTCTGAAGAAGGGTCTCGACCCGAAACATCACCCATTCCTTCTCTCCTGAGATGCTGCCTGACCCGCTATTACTCCAGCATTTTGTGTCTACCTTCGATTTGAACCAGCATCTGCAGTTATTTTCCTGCACATTTCCATGTTTCCTGATGCAACACATTGTGAAGGTGGACTGGTTGGAAGGATGTGGCGAACCAACACAGACTGCATTCACCCCTCTCTGCAGCTCTCTCATCTTGCTGACTACGTTATTGATCCAGCACTTTGATACTGCATTCCTGATCTTTCTCCTCTAATTCACCTCATCGTTGCTGTACATTGGCCCGACAACGGTAGTGTCGCCAGCAAACCTAAAGATCAGGTTGGCATCGTACTTGACCGAACAGTCAAGACTCCCACACTCCCACCTGCACCCTCCGCTCTGCTGCTGCCAATCTCCTATCCCCCCACATCCGGACCAAACTCAGATCCTGGGGGGACAGGGCTTTCTCCATCGCTGCTCCCACCCTATGGAACTCACTACCCCAAACCGTTAGAGACTCCTCCACACTCACCACATTCAAAACATCGCTGAAGTCTCACCTGTTCAGTACTGCCTTCAACCACTGAAGGTCACCTCACCTTCTGTCTCCTTTCTCTGTTCGTTTATTTATTTACTTATTTATCTATTTATTCATTTCCCTATGCTCTCTAAATCTCTGTAAAGCGTCTTTGAGTATATGAAAAGCGCTATATAAATAAAATACATTATTATTATTATTATTAAGAGCACAACAGTTGTCATATCAGGCTGAGGTGCACCTGGTAATAGAAGACGGCCATCCATAATGCATCAACAGAAATTTGAGAAAACCCTCATGGACAAGCCGAATCTTCTTAAACATCTCAAAATAAATGGACTGAGGTGCTTTCTTGATCACCATATTAGTGTGATGTACCAATGTTAGGTCAAGAAGAAACTCAAGAAGAAAACCTGCAAGGAACACAAGCAGGCAAGAAAACGGATGCAAGGAAGCAAGTCAGAAGGAAGTCAAACGAATGCAGGAGGAAGAAACGACAGGCAAGAAGAACAGATGCAAGAGAGAGGAACAGGCACGCAACTCGAGAAGAAATACTGCAAAACGAACAGCCAGTAACCCCAGTAATAGCCCCATGGTGAGCATGTACTCCAAATCCTACATATCCTGGACATAGTTTAGTGTAGAGGGGAGGGTGGTTGTGAATAAACGTTGGGTGTGTATTAAAATATGTGTTGGTCAATTTTGCGATGTGTCGTACGTTCCCCATCTTACAGTCGTGTATATGTCTTGTAGAACTGTGTGTGTTTTATGATTCATAGTTATAAGTATTCATGTGATTCAGTATGTGTTTTAGAGACATGTCTTATAGAACTGTATAAGTATTCATGGACAATAGTCCCAAGCGCTGAATAAAAGCCTTTTTCATTTAAACCCTGGTTTTCAAATCTGGTCTGGTTGAATTTTTCTGCACTATAAAAGCTCCTGCATCTAAGTCCAGTGTCTAGAACCGTAAGGGGTGAGTGGGTCGAACCATTCACGGGGAACCAGTGTGCACGGCCTGGTCAAGGGATCAGAGCAAGGCACGGGGACCTTAGGTCGGGCGAAAGCTCGGCGCAGAAACCCCTTACAAGACTGAGTTGGCGTTGTGCTGGGCCATGCGGTCATGTGGTGTGCAGGGAGTAGAGCAAGTAACTGAGCATACGACACTGAGGGTCAACAGTGTTAAGGATCAGGATGGAGGAGATGTTATGACGAATTCTAACATGCAGTGGTTCGCCAGTCAATGAGTGGCAAGGCCAGTTGCAGATGCAGGTCCCAAGGCTGAGGTCTAGAGGTTTAAGGATGAGCTTATTCAGAATGAATGATGACTTTGCCGAGATGGCAAAATGTGTCTATCCACCGAGGCCACCCAATGTTTGTTTGGATCACAAGTTACTTTCTCATCGAGTAACTGCGCATAATGAAAATAATTATTACGAGTTGGCTTACTTTGACGGGAAATGTAACAGTCTTTAAAATGAAAAAATAAACTGCAGGTGCTGGAAATCTAAATAAAGACAGAAAATGCTGGAAATACTCAGCAGGTGAGTAAGAGAAACAGAGTCAAGATTTCAGGTTGACAACCCTTCATTCGAACCAGGAGGAGAGAGAGAATCCCATTAATCTGCAGGGTTTAGTTCAGTTTAGCTTAGAGATACAGTGCGGAATCAGGCCCTTCGGCCCACCGAGTCCGCACCGACCAGCGATCCCTGCACATTAGCACCACCCTACACACATTAGGGACAAATTTACATTTCTACCAAGCCAACTAACCTACAAACCAGTACGTCTTTGGAGCGTGGGAGGAAACTGAAGATCTCAAAGGCCTTTCTTCCTTCCCCGACCGCAGAACCATTCAATTTCCCTCTACTAACACTCTACTCCGCCTAGCGGAGCTGGTCCTTACCCTCAACAACTTCTCCTTTGACTCCTCCCACTTCCTCCAAATCCAAGGCGTAGCTATGGGCACCCGCATGGGCCCCAGCTATGCCTGCCTCTTTGTAGGGTACGTCGAACAATCCCTGTTCCAGGCGGACACTGGCCCTTTCCCCGAACTCTATCTCCGTTACATTGATGACTCCATCGGTGCTGCCTCCTGCACCCATGCAGAACTCATGGACTTCATCAACTTCACCACCAATTTTCATCCTGCATTCAAATTTACTTGGACCATCTCCGACACCTCCCTCCCCTTTCTTGATCTCACAGTCTCCATCACAGGAAATAGACTAATGACTGACATCTATTACAAACCCACTGACTCCCACAACTATCTCGACTACACTTCTTCCCACCCTGCTTCCTGCAAAGACTCTATCCCCTACTCCCAATTCCTCCGTCTATGCCGCATCTGCGCCCAAGATGAAGTGTTCCATACTAGAACATCCGAGATGTCCTCATTCTTTAGGGAATGGGGGTTCCCCTCTCCCATCATAGACGAGGCCTCACTCATGTCTCCTCGGTACCCCACAGCTCCACCCTTGCTCCCCCTCCCCTAGTTGCAACAGAGTCCCCCTAGTCCTTGCCTTCCACCCCATCAGCCATCACATACAACACATAATCCTCCAAAATATCTGCCACCTCAAACGGGATCCCACCACTAGCCACATTTTCCTATCTCCACCCCTTTCCGCCATCCGCAGAGACCGTTCCCTCCGCAACTCCCTGGTTAACTCATCCTTTCCCACCCAAACCACCCCCTCCCCGGGTACCTTCCCCTGCAACCACAGAAGATGCAACACCTGACGCTATACCTCCCCCCTCGTCTCTGTCCAGCGACCCTGACAGTCCTTTCAGGTTAGGCAGAGGTCCACTTGCACCTCCTACTGTATCCGTTGTTCAAGACGTGGATTCTTATACATTGGTGAGACCAAACGCATGTGGCCGCTGGCTGGGTGACGTCACATGGGGTGCGGGGCGGTGACGTCACCTTGTCCCGCATTGGGGAGTTGGCAACCCTAGCCCTGCTCCCCCAACACCTGAGCCTCTGCCCCCTAACCTCAGGCCCTGCTCCCAGACTTGAGGCCCTGGTTCCAGAACCACTGGAGGCCCTGCTCCCCAACACCTGAGGCCCTCTCCTGGAACCGATTAAACCCACGCTCCCTAACTACCTGACCCTCTGCTCCTGGAAATGTCCACGGTCTTTGACTGCCCACCACCATCAAAATCATTTTGTGTATTTTTTGATAGTCTGAGATTGTTTTTAAAGTCTTTCTTTTAAGTATTAAAATAAAAATGGCATCCTTACGTTTACCCCATCTGCTCACCATATCTTGTCCACCTCCGATCAAATCTCCTCTCACCCTTCTCTGCTCCTGGTCAAACTGCCTCATTTCTCAAGTCTCCGCTTGTAGCTAACACCTTTCATCTCGAGTCGACTACAATTTGTACCTCCTTGTGGTCCAGGGAAGTAGGCCACAGGGAAGCGTATTTTTGTGCACAATCCACAGGCATTGCCACTTTCATTTCACTGCACATCGTGTATGTGTATGTGACAAATAAATTTGACTTGACTTGACTTGACTTGGGATTGGCATCTGGAGATACCAATACAAATGGATGGCAAGTATGGGCAGAGTGCTGCCGATGGCTCTCCAGATCCCTGAAGGTTCTATTCACACAGCGTTTCATCCTTGCCGATTCCCAGCATTGGACAGATTCCAAAGAATGCACTCAGTCGTTCCTTACCATCTTGCATCAATGAAAGCAACAGCAATATTTAGTCGCACCATAATTATAGTTCTTGGTTATTCAGCTGAAAGAAAACAAAACTTCAGGCTTAGAGCTAAATGAGAAAATCATTAGTGTATTCCAATAAATTGGTTCATTTGTTCAGTCACTCTACAACCCCATCCCCCACCAGGAAGGCCTTAAAGGCCTTTCTTCTTTCCCCGACCGCAGAACCATTCAATTTCCCTCTACTAACACTCTACTCCGCCTAGCGGAGCTGGTCCTCACCCTCAACAACTTCTCCTTTGACTCCTCCCACTTCCTCAAGTCCAAGGCGTAGCTATGGGCACCCGCATGGGCCCCAGCTATGCCTGCCTCTTTGTAGGGTACGTTGAACAATCCCTGTTCCAGGCGGACACTGGCCCTATCCCCGAACTCTATCTCCGTTACATTGATGACTCCATCGGTGCTGCCTCCTGCACCCATGCAGAACTCATGGACTTCATCAACTTCACCACCAATTTTCATCCTGCATTCAAATTTACTTGGACCATCTCTGACACCTCCCTCTCCTTTCTTGATCTCACAGTCTCCATCACAGGAAATAGACTAATGACTGACATCTATTACAAACCCACTGACTCCCACAACTATCTCGACTACACTCCTTCCCAACCTACTTCCTGCAAAGACTCTACCCCCTACTCCCAATTCCTCCGTCTATGCCGCATCTGCGCCCAAGATGAGGTGTTCCATACTAGAACATCCGAGATGTCCTCATTCTTTAGGGAATGGGGGTTCCCCTCTCCCATCATAGACGAGGCCTCACTCATGTCTCCTCGATACCCCACAGCTCCACCCTTGCTCCCCCTCCCCTAGTCGCAACAGAGTCCCCCTAGTCCTTGCCTTCCACCCCATCAGCCATCACATACAACAGATAATCCTCCAACATTTCTGCCACCTCCAACGGGATCCTACCACTAGCCACATTTCCCTATCTCCACCCCTTTCTGCCTTCCGCAGAGACCGTTCCCTCCGCAACTCCCTGGTTAACTCATCCTTTCCCACCCAAACCACCCCCTCCCCGGGTACCTTCCCCTGCAACCGCAGAAGATGCAACACCTGTCGCTATACCTCCTCCCTCGTCTCTGAGCAGTGACCCTGACAGTCCTTTCAGGTTAGGCAGAGGTCCACTTTCACCTCCTAGTGTATCCGTTGTTCAAGACGTGGACTTTTATACATCGGTGAGACCAAACGCAGACTGGGCAATCGTTTCACGGAACACCTTCGCTCAGCCCGTGTGAACCAACCTGACCTCCCGGTTGCTGGACACTTTAATTCTCCTTCCCATTCCAACCATGGCCTTTCTGTCCTCGGTCTCCTCCATTGTCAGAGTGAGGCTAAACGCAAATTGGAGGAACAGCATCTCATATTTCGCTTGGGCAGCTCACAGCCCAGTGGTATGAATATTGATTTCTCTCACTTCAGGTAGCCCCGGCATTCCCTCTCTCTCTCTCCCTCCCCCACCCACTTCGCACTAGCTTCTCGTTTTCACCCTACAAACAGCTGTTTCCATTATCATCATTATTTTTTGCATATCTTTCATTCATTGTTCCTTATCTCTCCACATCACCGTCTATATCATATCATATCATATCATATATCTACAGCCGGAAACAGGCCTTTTCGGCCCTCCAAGTCCGTGCCGCCCAGTGATCCCCGTACATTAACACTATCCTACACCCACTAGGGACAATTTTTACATTTACCCAGCCAATTAACCTACATACCTGTACGTCTTTGGAGACGTACATCTCTCGTTTCCCTTATCCCTAACCAGTGTGAAGAAGGGTCTCGACCCGAAACGTTACCCAGTGCAAACGGAGCCCAGACCATCACACAAACAACAAGGGTCTCGACCCGAAAGAACACCCATTCCTTCTCTCCAGAGATGCTGCCTGCCCCGCTGAGTTACTCCAGCTTTTTGTGTCTAATTGCTTCATTTTGCTTGCTTGCATTTACTTTTCCAATACTGCATGTCAACATTTCTTGCTTGATTTTGCAAATAATTGCGTGTGCTACTATCCAATCCATAATTGTGCAAAGGTGTTTTGTACATTACAGCACTGTCAGCACTTAAAAAGCACACAATTGGTTATAAAACACATTTCGAAGTCTTGAGGTTGGAGTGTCAAAGAGTCATATAGTAATATAACACCAGCCCAAACCGTCCATGCTGATCAAGATGTCCATCTAATGTCTGAAGAAGGATCTCGACCCGAAACGTCACCTATTCCTGTTCTCCAGAGATGCTGCCTGACCCGCTGAGTTACTCCAGCATTTTGTGTCTATCTTCGGTGTAAACCAACATCTGCAATTCCATCTTTCACACACTCTCCATCCAACCTGGTTCATTTATCTATGTTTGGCCCACATCTCTCTAAACCTCTCCGACACATGATTTAACTGTTGTTTTGGCAATTGTTGGTCATTAACCTTCTCTGGCAGCTCGTTCTCTACACGCATCATCTTCTGTGCAAAGACGTTGTCGCTCAGGTCCCTTTTAAATCTTTCCACTTCAGACGTTAGATGGACACCTTGATCAGCATGGACGATTTGGCTGAAGGGTCTGTTCCCCAATTATGTATCCAATTAGCTAACTCTTCCTGGCTCCCAGACTAACCTACTATGTGGGACTTGTCAAAGGCCTTGCCGAAGTCCAGAGACAATGTCCGCCACTTTGCCCTCATCAATCCTCTTGGTTAGTTTAGTTAAGTTTAGAAACATAGAAAATAGGTGCAGGAGTAGGCCATTTGGCCCTTTGAGCCAGCACCGCCATTCAATACGATCATGGCTGATCTTCCAAAATCAGTACCCCGTTCCGGCTTTTCCTCATACCCCTTGATTCCCTTAGCCCCAAGAGCTGAATCTAACTCTCTCTTGCATTACAGCATGGAGACAGGCCCTTCAGCCCACTGAGTTCACGCCGCCCAGCGATCCTCGCACATTAACACTATCCTACACAATAGGGACAATATACATTCATACCAAGCCAATTTACCTACAAACCTGCACGTCTTTGGAGAGTGGGAGGAAACCAAAGATCTCGGAGAAAACCCACAGAGGTCACGGGGAGAATGTACAAACTCTGTACAGTCAGCACCTATAGTCAGGATCGAAACCAGGTCTCTGGCGCTGTAAGGCAGTAGCTCTACCGCTAAGCCACTTCTAACAGATTTGTGAGACATGATTTCCCGTGCACAAAGCCATGATGACTATCCTTACTCAGTCCTTGTCTCTCCAAATACCGGCAGATCCGGTGGCTCAGAATGCCCTCCAGTAACTTACCCATCACTGATATCGGACTCGCCCACTTTATGGCTCCCCTGGTTTGTTTTGACTGCCCTTCCTAAATAACGGTACATTAGCCACCCACCTGGGGCTAAAGATGATGCAACTATCTCTGCAAGGGCCTCTGCAATTTCTTCTTTATACTTGCGCTAGCACTGAGGATGCACTGGGTCAGGCCTTGGCGATTCATGCACCTTAATGCATTTCAAGACGGGCAATTCATCCTCGTTGATAATTCATATATGGTCCAAGACATTACATCTCATTTACCTTAATTTCGTCACTTTCATGATCTTCTCCACAAATTAACGAGAAATATTTATTAAAAAATCATCCATCTCCTGTTCCTCCATCACAGGTGACCTCGTTGCTCTTTAAGAGGACCTATTTCCTCACTCACCACCCTTTTACACTTAATATACCTATGTAATCCGTTGGGAATTTCCTGCATCTTGCCCGCCAGATCCATCTCATGCCTTTGCTTTGCCGCTCCTTATTTCTCATCTGAAAGTTTTCCTACAATTTTATACTAAAATAAGTCAATCTTTCATTTTTAGTGTGATGATTGTTATTGTTTTGACTGAAATTCATTCCCAATGATTTTAACGATCTGCCCTGCCTTTGCAAGAGAACAAGATGACACATTTCTCCTATTAGGCACCATGCTTTAATTTCCATGAGATCTTTGGACATTATGCTTTTAACATTGCTTGACAATGCAGTACCAAGGGCTAGAGTTCGCTGGCTAATTGAAGAGATCCTGGATGCAATCACCAGCATTTAGCCACTGACAATAGTGGTTGTTACATTTTGATATATTAGTTTAGTTTAGTTTAGTTTAGAGATACAGCGCGGAAACAGGTCTTTCGGCGCACCGGGTCTGCGCCGACCAGTGATCTCCGCATATTAACACTATCCTACGCACACTAGGGACAATTTTTACGTTTGCCAAGCCAATTAACCTACAAACCTGAACGTCTTTGGAGTGTGGGAGGAAACCGAAGACCTCGGAGAAAACCCACGCAAGTCACAGGAGAACGTACAAACTCCATACAGACAGCACCACTACTCGGGATCGAACCCGGGTCTCCAGCGCTGCAAGTGCTGTAAGGCAGCAACTCTACCGCTGCGCCACCGTGCCACTTCCATCTCACATTCTCTGTCAGCGGTGGGAATCCCGGTCTGAGGATGGATTCCAGATGCTGAATCTGTCTTTCATTCCATCTTTGCATCTCAGCATCACAGCCCAATCTTACTAGAACTCCTCAAGAAGATCACACAAAGGGTGGCAGGGTGTATGAAACGAGCTGCCAGAGGAGGTTGTTGAGGCAGGTACTATCACAACGATTAGGGAACATTTAGACAGGTAGATGGATAGGACAGGTTTAGAACGATATGGGCCAAATGCAGGCAGGTGGGACTAGTCTGTTAGTTGGCGTGGGCAAGTTGGACCGAAGGACCTATTTCCATGCTGTAAGACTCTATGACTCTACGAACTCCAGCCAACAATAGGATCATGTGCAAGGTTAGAACCAGTGAGTTTAAGGCTGCATATCAGGTTCAATGGTGAAGGTAAATTATTTGTTGTAAACATTTTAATTATTTTCAAATATTTATTCTGTGGAGCAAAAAACCACTATGTATGGCGGATATCCAAAACTAAAACATGAATTGTTGGAAGCAATTATGAAATATTGAACAATATTATTTTCCGCTCTATTTCATGGAAATTTAGATGAGAAAGCAAACACTTTTCATTTTTTTAATATTCAGGATTGTGCATGAGTGGGAAAACAACCAAAGGAGGAGAAATAAGGCTGCCAACCTTCCATTGACTCCACCTGCACCTCACACTGCCTTAGTCTGAAGAAGGGTCTCGACCCGAAACATCACCCATTCCTTCTCTCCCGAGATGCTACCTGACCTGCTGAGTTACTCCAGCATTTTGTGAATAAATACCTTTGATTTGTACCAGCATCTGCAGTTATCTTCTTATACCTCACACTGCCTTGGCAAGGCCACCAGCACAATCATGGACCAGTCTCACCCCCGGTCACTCCCTCTTCTCCCCTCTCCCATTAGGCAAGAGATACAGAAATTTGAAAATGCACACCTCCAGATTCAGGGATAGTTTCTTTCCAGCTGTTATCAGGCAACTGGACCAGCCTATCATCAACAATAGAGCGGTCCTGACCTCCCATCTGCCCCATAGGAGGCCTTTGAACTATCTTTGAACTATCTTTCATCGCGCTTTACCGAACTTTACCTTGCACTGAACGTTATACCCTATATCCTCTATCAGTACACTATGAGCAGCTTAATTGTAATCATGTAGTCTTTTTCTCTGACTGGACAGCATGCACCAAAAGAGCTTTACACTGTACCTCAGTGCATGTGATAATAATAAACTATAATGAACTAAACTAAACAAAAGGCCCGAGGGCATTGGTGCATGGGCTCATCTTCATTGGTCATGATATTGAGTAGGGATGTCTTGTTACAGCTGTACAAGACGTTGCTAAGGCTAGATTTGGAGTACTGTGTACAGTGCTGGTGGCCCTGCTACAGGAGGGATGTCATAAAACAATCAAGGGTGCAAAAACTAAAAAGACTTACGAGGATGTGTACGGGTCTGGTGGTTTTGAGTTACAAGGAGAACCTTGAGATGCTGGGTCGTTTTACCCTGGAGGATAGGAGGCTGAGGGGTGAACTTGGAGAGGCTTATAAAACCATGAGGGGAACAGCCACGGTGTTTTTTTTCCAGGGTAGGAGAATCTAAAACTGGAGAGCATTGGAGGGAAAGATTTTAAAGGGACCCGAGGGACATATTTTTCATACAGAAACCTTTTGGTGAGTATACAGAACAAACTGCAAGATGAAGTGCTGGAAGCGGATACAATCAAAAAGTTGAAAAGACACTTGGACGGGTACATGAATGTGGAAAAGTATTGAAGGATTTGGGCCAGGCACTGGCAAGTAGGACTGGCTTGGTTGGGTGTCTTGGTCGGCATTGACGAGTTGTGCTGAAGATCCTGTTTCTGTGCTGCACTACTCTGTGAATCTATATCTTTGCAACGTCGTTATTCCTGTTCACGGCTTTAGTTATTCTTGTCAGTGAATGTGTGAGGGAACACGAGGAAAGGAACAGTAGGATTTTTGAGTGGACAGTGGGATTTTGACAATGGATGGTAGGAATTTGGGGCTGATTGAAGGTGTGATGATGAGAGATGGTTTGCTGACGCTGGTGTGCTGCTGAGTGTCACATTACTGCACTTTGGTATCATGAACTTATTTTGTTCATAATAAGTTCATAAGCAATAGGAGCAGAATTAGGCCATTCGGCCCATCGAGTCTACACCGGCATTCAATCATGGCTGATCGATCCTTCCCTCAACCCCATTTTCCTGCCTTCTCTCCAGAAACTATGACCCCCCACCAATCAAGTACTTGTCAATCTCCAGTTTAAAAACAGCCAAAGACTTGGCCCCTACAGCCATTTATAACAATGAATTCCACAGATTTACCTTTGGCTGAAGAAATTCCTTCTCACCTCCTTTCTGAAGGTATGTCTTTTTATTCTGAGGCTGTGCCCTTTTATCCTAGACTCTCCCACTAGTGGAAACATCCTCTCCACATCCACTCTATCCAGGCCTTTCATTATACGGTAAATTTCTATGAGATCCCTCCCCCCCCCCATCATTCTAAACTCCAGCAAGTACAGCCGTCATCCTTGTAATTGAGGCAGTGCAGCGTAGGTTCAGGAGATTGATCCCTGGAATGGCAGGACTATCACATGAGGAAAGATTGAAAAGACTAGGCTTGTATTCACTGGAGTTTAGAAGGATGAGAGGGGATCTTATAGAAACATATAAAATTATAAAAGGACTGGACAAGCTAGATGCAGGAAAAATGTTCCCAATGTTGGGCGAGTCCAGAACCAGGGGCCACAGTCTTAGAATAAAGGGGAGGCCATTTAAAACTGAGGTGAGAAGGAACACTTTCACCCAGAGAGTTGTGAATTTGTGGAATTCTCTGTCACAGAGGGCAGTATTTCTCACCATTCACCTCTGGCTAATCTTCCACCTTCAACAGCATCACACCCTCTCCTCTTAGTAGTCTCTTGCTGCAAGTATGCACATTTGCTTACTTTGTGCATGTTGGTTTGTTTAGAGAAACAGCGCAGAAACAGGCCCTTCGGCCCACCAAGCGATCACCAGTGCACTAGCACTACCCTGCACACCTAGGGACAATTTACAATTTTACCATAGCCAATTAGCCTACAAACCTTTGGAGCATGGGAGGAAACTGGAGCCCCTAGAAACCCACGCGGTCGCAGGGAGAATGTACAAACTCCGTACAGGCAGCACCCGTGGTCTGGTTTGAACCTGGGTCTCTGGTGCTGTAAGGCGGAAACTCTACCGCTGCGCCACTGTGTGCCACCCCTAAGTTATTGGAAAAAGGTGACTGGTGTGAAGGGGACACTTTTCTCCTCTCTCTCTCAGCTTCCTACAATATAGGCAGACTATCCACTGATGAATGTGTGAGTAAATGGGTTGGAGATTGGGCTGAGTGTTTGACTCATGGTAAACAACCAATCGAACCTAACTACCAAGAACAATTTACCGAATTCACAAAGATAATAGAGACAACTAGACCAAGTGGACCCGTTGGGCCCAAACCTGCATTGGTGCAGAACCCTCTCCTCCCCTCTCCTCTCCCCCCTCTCCCCCCTCCCCCCCCTCCTCCCCTCCACCCCTCCACCCCTCCTCCCTCCCCCCTCCTCCCCTCCCTCCCTCCTCCCTCCCCCCCCGCTCCCACACCTCCCCTACCCCCTTCCCTTCCCTCCCCTACTCCATCTGCCTCAACCCCCCTTATCCCTCCCTCCCTCCCTCCCACCCTCCCTCCCTCGGAGATAGATTTAAACATCAAAATGTGAATAAATGTAAAAATATAACACCGATTTCAATGAGACCTCTTCCATTAGCACCAAAGGGACGACGGTGAGTAAGGTGGGACTAAAATTGTTGCGCTATCGTGTACTGTTTTGGCTGTAGTTCAAGAACAAACGAACAAACGAGAGTTTTAGTATATAGATTTAAGGAGTTGAGAAAGCAAAATCTACAGCAACGATTCCGAATGAGAGCAGAGTAAATTTGCAGAAAGTGGCAAGAATGCTGAATGGTTAACTAGTTAATTAACTAGAGTTAATAGAATTCAATTAATTCTATTAACCATTAATAGAATGGTTAACTCTTTGGAACCATTAATTTCCGAATGGTTAACGGAATCGTGAACATTCCGTTCATAAAATCAAGCTTAGAAACTTTCTGTAATGTGGTCACCAAGATTGATTGTGTAGGAAGGAACAGCTGATGCTGGTTTACACCAAAGATAGACACAAAATGGTGGGCTAAATCAGCGGGACAAGCAGCATCTCTGGATAGAAGGAATGGGTGACGTTTTGGGTTGAGACCCTTCTTCAGACCCTTCTTCACCAAGATTAATTGACAGGGTTTGTCCAATCTACCTGGCTACAGACATGTTACTAAATTCAGCTTTACTTTTTGGAGAGATGAAATTGAACCCAGAGCAAATAAATATAGAATTCGCTCAAAGTGAATCAGTTCAAATTCAACCTTCCGGATTCACAGTTTATCCACAGAAGATGGTTCTTTTTTAATTCAATATCAAAGAATATTCTCACACTTACTGATCCCTTTTATAATGGATCTGAGTCATCGGCCACAATGTATGTAGCGAACACATTTAAAAATAGAAATAACAAGCACACAGGGAGGAACATTATTAAAATTTCAAAGTATTTTAATCTTCAACGGATAAGCTAAGATTAGGAAAGTCGAAACTATTGATGGGAAATTTGACAGAAAGAGGCGTTCCATATTAAAGCGAAAATGGACACAAAAAGCTGGAGTAACTCAGCGGGACAGGCAGCATCTCTGGAGAAAAGGAATAGGTGACATTTCTTCGAGGGTCGAGATCCTTCTTCAGACAGCAATAGGTTGCCTCTAAATGGCGACTTCCACAATATATCAACCATTCTTTTCTGTGTCTGCAGCACTTAGAATGCTCTGTTGTTCCTGGAGTTAGTGAGAAAGGTATATCACATTTAAGGATAAATAATGTCACGTTTTTTTCCTTAAGGACTGCACCCACACCAGAAAGGTTCACATGATACTACAACGCCATCAAAACTCATAACCAGTAATGAAAAGAAGCACATATTACATCAAAGAGTGAGTTAAATATTGCAGGAATAAAGAACTGCAGATGCTGGTTAATACACAAAGGGACACAAAATGCTAGAGTAACTGGCAGCAGACATGTCTCGACCCAAAAGGTCACCTATTCATGTTCTCCAGAGATGCTGCCTGGCCTGCTGAGTTACTCTCGCACTTGCTTATTTTCAGCTAGTTAAATATTACGTGCATTGAGCATTGGATGGAAATCCACCCATTGGTTTAAGCTGATGATGAAACAAAATGAAAAACTAACAGCAATCAGGGAGAGAGAGAGAGAGGGAGAGGGAAGGAGAGAGAGAGAGAGGGAGAGAGAAAGGGTACCGACCAAAACATTACCTATCCATGTACTCCAGAGATGCTGCCCAACCTGCTGAGTCACTCCAGCACCTATCGTCTTCTCTAGAACTGAAACATCGCTTGTCCATTCCTTCCACAGATGCTGCCTGACTGGTTGAGTTGCTCCAGCACTTTACGACATAAGTGGTTAGTTGGGTTCAGGTGCGGGCTCAGTGGTCTGTGAAATGTCTGCAAAATTTAAGCTTGCAATTTAATTTTCCATTTGTTTTGAAGATATTTTTTCAACAGCTATCAGCTGAGTGATAGCTCAGGGGCTTCGAATCTCAGCTAAAATATCTTTTATGAAGTACTTTTAACATATTGGCTGGAGGGACATAGCAGAAGGTAATAACTTAGCTCAATCATCGGTGTTTGGGAGTTGGGAGAATGGACGACTGCAATGGATCTTGACAAGAAACAATGAAGCAACAAATCCGCATGCATTTGAACATCATTTTGAGGAAATTCAGTAAAAGGGAAGATTCCTTTGAAATTCGTTTTTGTCCTTTACCCAGGTACTCATCCGAATACAACCCTCTCATCAATCTGATGATTATATTTGATGGATTTGGTTCAATGAAACTTCTATTGGTTTCATTTAAAAAAAAGGTAAGCCAAATGTTGCAACGCGTTTACATTTAAGCACCGAATGAACAAAGTCTTGTAGGTAGTTTTAGTTTAATTTTAGAGATACAGCATGGAAACAGGCCCTACGGCCCACTGTCCAGCTTTCAACTGTATATTGGCAACATTATTCTGGAAGTTCAGTGGTAAATGCAATGGTCAAGTGGTCTCTGGACATCAAAAGGTTGATTCTGTGAATTGATACTTGCGTGAATTTGGCAGAAAGTTAAAGCAAGAGAAATCTGAATAAAAGGTCATCTTACCTGTTTTCTCCAACCTTCATATCCTGGAACCCTCTGGCCTCTGTTGTTAAGTAAGAAAACTATGTTTCTCCAAAGACATGCAGTGTGCTGGAAGAACTCAGCAGGTCAGGCAGCATTCTTTTAGAACATCGATAGGTGACATTTCGAGTCAGATTGGGTACATTGGGTATATTTGTAAAGTGGAAAATGATAGATTCATGATGAGGAAGGGCGTCAAAAGTCACAGGGAGATGGAGGTTGAGAAGGAAAAATAGATCAGCCGTGATGGAATGGCAGGAGTAGACTCGATGGGTCGAATGGCCCAATACTGCTCCTGTCTTATGGTCTTATGGACCCAAAACGTCAGTGTGAAGAAGGGTCCTGAGCCGAAACATTAGCTATCCATGTTCACCAGGGATACTGCCTGACGTGCTGTTACTCTGGCACTTTGTGTTTTTTTAATATAAACTAACATTTGCAGTTCCTTGTTTCTACATTTCCCCAAAGTGTGTAGGGTTAATTCCATTAACCACATAATCACTAATGTGGCAATATACATTTGTAGCCAATGTTTACAGGAGTTTGGTTGCTCAGCCTTTGATCATGTAGAGTGCTGTTCACTGATACATGAAACACAAGGCCTTTGGACCCTGTTCACCACCCTTGCTGATGAAAACTCATGCCTGCCTGACGTGGACTTTACTCTCATAATTTCTTCTCAATAGATTCACGCCTGCGATTTCCTTCAGATACCCATATTACCCGACACCAGGTTCAGTCATTACTGTCTCTTCCTATTCTCACACTGACCTTTGTATCCTGGGCCTCCTCCACTGTCAGAGTGTGGCCAAATGTAAATTGGAGGAACAGCACCTCATATTTCGCTTGGGCGGCTTACAACCCAATGGTATGAATTTTGATTTCTCTCATTTCAGGTAACCCCACATTCCCTCTCACTTTGACCCTCCCCCACCCTAGTCGTCTTGCTTGTTTCAATGTTTGTAATCCGTCGTTACCACCTCGTCCACAGCCAACAATTGACCATTGTGGGCTCCACCTTTCCTTGGTCATTGGTGCTGCCTCTGCATTGTGATTTGCATACCTTTCATTCATTTGTTCTTTGCACCTTTTCATACCTCTAGTTTCCTTCTCCTTTGACTCTCAGACTGAAGGAGAGTCCCGACCCGAAACGTCACCTACTCTTTTACTCCTGAGATGCCGCCCGACCCGCTAAATTACTCCAGCATTTTGTGTCTACATTCAGTGTAAACCATCATCTCCAGCAGTTCCTTCCTACATGATCAGTCATAAAGAGTCATTGAGTGATACAGCATGGTAACAGGCCCTTCGGCCCAACTTGCCCACACATGTTCCAGCTACACTAGTCCCACCTGCCGGCGTTTGGTCCATATCCCTCCAAACCTGTCCTATCCATGTATCTGTCTAAAGTCATAACTGTTTCATTCTCTTGCCTTGACAGCAAATGCTATTGATCCTTCCCTAGGGAAATATTCGGTCACAGACCTCATCTTAGCACCAACCCAGTACAGGTGTCAGAGGTTATGGGGAGAAGGCAGGAGAATGGGGTTCGGAGGGAGAGATAGATCAGCCATGATTGAATGGCAGAGTAGACTTGATGGGCCGAATGGTCTAATTCTACTCCGATCACTTATGACTTATGACCACAGTGTTGGCACGATGCCTGTCCTGGGCTACTGGAGCTGAAATGCCTCCTGTGACACCAAGCACACATACAACACAAGCTGTGGCAGCAGCACAAAAATTGGTAAAAGTACTTTCCCCTCTCTAAAGACATCTCACTTTGGCAGAGGAGACATGGGGGATGATATTATTGATGCCGTTAGCAGGAGCAGCGATGTGTGGTGCAGGAAGAGATTCACTTCCGGCGTTATTGCGGCAAAATTGTAGGAATAAAAATTGAGTGTTTGTAGTTTTTGTAATGCAGGTGGTAATAACTCCCTCAGTACACATTGACCTATGTGCTTCCAGTCTATTCAGTGGCTTCTGGCATTTGATTTTAATAAAGGCATTTACGGGCAGACTCATTCTTTTCATTTCAAAGTCTTTTCTCGTTGTGAAAAACACAAAAAACTATGATTTTGCTCTGTAAAGTGTCGAGAATGAGAAGGCAATGATTGTCACACAATCAAAGATGGAATTATTTTATAATAGACAATAGGTGCAGGAGTAGCCCATTCAGCCCTTCGAGCCAGCACCGCCATTCAATGCGATCATGGCTGATCACTCTCAATCAGTACCCTGTTCCTGCCTTCTCCCCATACCCCCTCACTCCGCTATCCTTAAGAGCTCTATCCAGCTCTCTCTTGAAAGCATCCAACGAACTGGCCTCCACTGCCTTCTGAGGCAGAGAATTCCACACCTTCACCACTCTCGGACTGAAAAAGTTCTTCCTCATCTCCGTTCTAAATGGCCTACCCCTTATTCTTAAACTGTGGCCCCTTATTCTGGACTCCCCCAACATTGGGAAGATGTTTCCTGCCTCTAATGTGTCCAATCCCCTAATTATCTTATATGTTTCAATAAGATCCCCCCTCATCCTTCTAAATTCCAGTGTATACAAGCCTAATTGCTCCAGCCTTTCAACATACGACAGTCCAGCCATTCCGGGAATTAACCTAGTGAACCTACACTGCACGCCCTCAATAGCAAGAATATCCTTCCTCAAATTTGGAGACCAAAACTGCACACGGTACTCCAGGTGCGGTCTCACCGGGGCCCGGTACAACTGTAGAAGGACCTCTTTGCTCCTATACTCAACTCCTCTTGTTATGAAGGCCAACATTCCATTGGCTTTCTTCACTGCCTGCTGTACCTACATGCTTCCTTTCAGTGACTGATGCACTAGGACACCCAGATCTCGTTGAACATCCCCTCTTCCTAACTTGACACCATTCAGATAATAATCTGCCTTTCTATTCTTACTTCCAAAGTGAATAACCTCGCACTTATCTACATTAAATTGCATCTGCCATGTATCCGCCCACTCACACAACCTGTCCAAGTCACCCAAGATTCAAGATTCAAGATAGCTTTATTTGTCATCCAATATTGGACGAAATTCAGTCACCCACAGTCCAACAATAAAAGCATTAAATAGGCATTAAAATTACACAACCCCAAAAACACACAAAAAAAGAAACATCCATCAAAGAAACATCCATCACAGTGAGTCTCCTCCAGTCCTCTCCTCACTGTGATGGAAGGCCACAATTTATTTCCCTTCTCCTGCCGTCCTCTCCCGCGGTCAGGTTGTTGTGGTTGCAGGCCGCGCCGGACGGTCCGCAGCGGCCCGAGCCGAAGGCGAGTCCCAGCCGCTTCCGCAGCCTCCGAAGACGGCCGGCTCCGCCGATGATAAGTCCGATCCGGGGCGGGTGAACACGCTGCCTCTGTTGCTGCACGTCGGGGCGGTCGTGGCTCCCGACATTGAAGCCCCCGCCCAGCAGAGAAAAATCCCGCGGCATATTTTAGGCCGCGCCGGACGGTGAAATGTCCGCGGCCCAAGCCCCAGCGGGCGAACACGCTGCCGCTGCCGGAGCTCCCGATGTCGGCATCCACGCAGCCCGAGCCTATGGCGAGTCGCAGCCGCTCCCGCAGCCTCCGAAGACGGCCGGCTCCGCTGATGGTAAGTCCGGTCCACGGGCTCAGCGAACCAGAGCCCTGGAGGCCGCCAGCTCCAGGAGTTGGGCCGATGGTAGGCCGCAGCAGGAACGGAGACAACACCCAGAAAACAAAGGTCGGGTCTCCGTTCGGAAGGGACACCTATTTACAATTTTACAGTTCCCCCCCTCCCCCCCACACCCACACATAGTACACAAACACAAAAACACCACATCACAACTACAATTAAGACAAAAAAACAACAAAAACACAAAGACAAATGGACCGCAGGTAAGCCGCAGCTGCTAGGGCAGCGCCACCATAACCCTGCAGCCTTATTGCATCTTCCTCACAATTCACACTACCCCCCAGCTTAGTATCATCTGCAAATTTGCTAATGGTACTTTTAATCCCTTCATCTAAGTCATTAGTCAAATCAGAACACTCCAAAGCACTTCAAGAAGCGGGTTCAAACAATCATTGATACCCTTGGAAGGGAGATTTAAGTAAGAAGTTTGGTAAAATACATTGGTTCAAAGGGAAGTGTTGGAAGAGGAAAGGGAGGTTTAAGAAAGGAATCTGGAGCATACGGGACCTGAAATTCAGAAGCAACTGGGTGTAGAGCAATTACTCAGAGGGTGGATGGTATATGGAACGAGCTGCCGGTGAAGGTAGTTGGAGCAGGTCTATAACAGGACTTATAAGGTACTTGGTCAGGAACATGGATAAGAAAGGTTTTAGAGTGATATGGACCAAACGTGAGCAGATGGGACTAACGTAGATGGGACATCTTGGTTGACATGGACAAGTTGGTCCAAAAGCCCTGTTTCTGTGCTTCGACTCTCATTACATTTGGAGATGTTCAGAAAGCTGTAACAGGAGAAATGCTGATAAGTTGGAGAGTTATAGGCAGGAACCAGGTGGGAAAATGGAAGACGGCATGATGGCTCAGCGGTAGAGTTGCTGCCTTACAGCGCCAAGGACCTGGGTTCGATCCTGACCACGGGTGCTGTCTGTACGGAGTTTGTATGTTCTCCCCATGACCATGTGGGTTTTCTCCGGGTGCTCCGGTTTCCTCCCACTCTCCAAAGATGCACAGGTGTGTAGGTTAATTAGCTTTGTTAAAATTGTAAATTGTCCCTGGTGCGTAGGATAGTGCTAGTGTACGGGATGATTGCTGGACGGCACGGACTCTGTGGGCCAAAGAACCTGTTTCGGCACTGCATCTAAAGTCTAAAGTTGAGTGTGATCACCCTTGTTCTCAATTAAGAACATTCCAAAGTCAATCAGGAAAGAAAATCTAAAAATGAAATAATTTTGCCTCTGTAAATTAAGATTAAACAAACTATGCATTTATATAAAGAAGGGTCTCAACCCGAAACGTCACCTATTCCTTTTCTCCAGGGATGCTGCCTGACCTGCTGAGTTACTCCAGCTTTTTGTGTCTAACTTCAGTGTAAACCAACATCTGCAGTTCCTCCGCATATATTTAGTAAGCAGCACATTGGGCTTCCCTCTTCCCGGTAACTGCAGGGAAACTGGGGAAGTGCAGCTACTGACTGCCGCCACTACTGAAACACACCATGCCATATGTCTGGACGAGAGGAAAAAGGTAGTAATTGAGGTAGCTGTCATTCATAATAACAGCAGGAGGTTGTATCATGATTACATTCCATATGGCACTGCCAGAGGCAACTTGCTTCCATTCACACTCAGCCTCAGCCCCATTATTTCTCCTGACAACTTGCAAGTAATGAGTTAAAATGGCTGGACCACTTTCTGTGCGGTTTTGTGCCATCGACTGCAGGATCACCAGCGAAGTGTTTAATTGCTTTGGCAAGTTATGAATGAAAGATACAGAAGCTTTCCACCTAAAGTAAGCTGGAGATTGGTGGAGTTAATACACACACACACACACAGACACTCAAGAGTTGTGGCCTTCCTTAATATTACTCAAAGGTAGCAATCAGGCAAAGAGGCAAAATTGATCTATTAGAAACTAAGGCAAAATACTGTTGGATATTTGGAATAAAGACATCAGGGTATAACGACTAGGAGTAGGAGTTGGTCACCAAGTCATTTGGGCATGCAAACAAGAACAAAGAGGTTATCAAGAGGCTGTGTCTCGATGAACTTTGGCTCAGTTGACCGTGTCTAGCACGAGATATATCGTCAAGAGTTCTGGTTATACTTCAGAGAGTTCAGAACACAAATCCACCCTGACACCTACTACAGTAGATGCTTTTTATAGTGTCCTTCTGACATAACAAAGATATCTCAAGACACCCCACAGGAGAATTATGTAAGAAAATAAATCAGTGCTAATCCACTTAACATTGTAGCTGACTAGCTCTTAGGTATGAAGATTCAACTTGGAAAATTAGACTACTTGGCTGTGCTTGTTCTTGATGCGGATAGGCTCACTTTAAAAGGGAGAACTTTAATGTATCTTCTGGGGCCCCAACTGCTTTAAAAGGACATCCATAATACTGGTGCCAAAGAAGGGCGAGACGTCATGCCATAATGACTACCAACTGGGTGGCACTGACATCTGCGGTGACAAAGTGCTTTGAGGAATTGGTTATGACCCATCTCTTGTCTTAGTAACAATCAGGATGGACTACATTTCACATGCAGCCACAATAGATCAACAAAGGATGCGATCTTACTGGCTGTCCGTTCTGCACTGGACCACTTGGACAATAAAGACCCGAACACCAGGCTATTGTTCATCAACTGCAGCTCAACATTCATGGGGCGGCACGGTGGCGTCGCGGTAGAACTACTGTGTGACCTCCTGCTTCAAGAACAGCTTCTTCCCATCACGCCCCTACACGCTGCACAGCATTACCCACAGCCCTACTCCTAGCAGAGGAATACGTAGCTCTAGTACATACAGCAGTATGTACATGCATCCAGTGACCCCCCCCCCCTCCCAAACTCTCAGTCCGATGAAGGGTCTTGACCTGAAACATCACCTCTTCCTTTTCTCCAGAGATGCTGCCTGACCTGCTGAGTTACTCCAGCATTTTGTGCCTATCTTTGGTATAAACCAGCATCTGCAGTTCCTTTTTACGCATTGCATTATTATGATTTGGTTACCTCATGTTACTGAATATTCATTTGTTATATTACTGATCATTGTATATTTATTTATCTGTGATTTTGTTAATGCTCCTTTAAAGCTGCAGCAAGTAAGAAGTCCATTAATCCATTGCTGGCAAATATATGTCAATTAAACACTCTTGATTTGAAATGAAGCCCTGAATTAGCCTGTTAGTAGAAGCACTGGTTAGCAGTGTCAACTGAGCAAACAAGATATGTATACATTTTTAATGGTGAGTTGAACAATTTATCATAACCCATTGCCGAAGAATCAGTTGGATGATTGATTTAGAGTCATAGAATAGGTCAGTCTGGAAAAAGGCCCTTTGGCCCACTGAGTCTGGACTGATCATTAACCACCCATTTACACTAAACCTAGATTTTTGTTAAATTCGCCGCACATTCTCTTCAATTTCCCATAGATTCTACCACTCACCTACACACTCAGTGCAATTTGTTGGCTATCATACAAACCCAAACATTTTTGGACTGAGGCAGGAAACTGGGGCACCTGAAGGAAATCTATGTGGTCACAGGAAGAATGTGCAAACTCCATTCACAACTGAACCTGGATCTCTGCTGCTAGGAGTAAGCAGCTGTACTAGTTGTACCACTCTGCCACCCATTCACTGTCAGGTTTGGCTGCACCATGTTACACTGTTGAGCCCTATTTTCCTCTGCCCAAAGTTGATACTAAGCAGGGACACACAGGAGACTACAGATGTTGGAATACAGTATTGAAGAAGGGACGCAACGCGAAACGTCTCTGCCCGTTCCCTCCACTGATTTAATATTAAGTTGGGCTGCTTACGAGGGAAGCTGCCGCCGAGCTCGGGCCTCGGGCCTGCTCATCCCCCAAGTAAGACCTGAGTGAGGAGCCACCGGTGGAGAGAGACTCATCTCAGGGCCACTTGGCGAAAGCTCTCGCAGAACCGTGACGGCGTGGGGGCGGTTGCCAAACCCCGACCGGGAGTGGAGGGTTCAACTGGAGTGTGTCCGACCGAGGCCCGTCTCCCCCCCCGGGCCAAGACCAAGCAAGATAGAGGAGAGGCGGCCACACCGGCGGACGATGTGACAAGGGTAGGAGAACAGGGCGGGGCGGGGGAGGGGGTCTAACCTTCCGTGCCTTCAAAGCCGGCTGTGGGAGGCCACGAAGGCTGAAGGCCCGGAGCGGGGAGAAGGACGGCTCGCTGGTGAACCGCATGAGGTGATGGCTGTAACGGGCCTTCGTGGCTAACTGCAGCCTGGACTGGACTGGACTGCGCAAAATGGCACCCAGATCTGGCGACTATTGCGCATGGACTCGGTGGGCTGTCTCCATACATGGGGATTGCCTTTGTTTATGTATGGCAATAATCGCACTGATCCATATACAAAAACAGGTAGTGTAAGAAAATGACTGCAGATGCTGGTACAAATCGCAGTCTGAAGAAGGGTCTCGACGTTGGGGAAGTCCAGAACAAGGGGTCACAGTTTAAGGATAAGGGGGAAGTCTTTTAGGACCGAGATGAGAACGTATTTTTTCACACAGAGAGTGGTGAATCTGTGGAATTCTCTGCCACAGAAGGTAGTTGAGGCCAGTTCATTGGCTATATTTAAGAGGGAGTTAGATGTGGCCCTTGTGGCTAAAGGGATCAGGGGGTATGGAGAGAAGGCAGGTACAGGATACTGAGTTGGATGATCAGCCATGATCATATTGAATGGCGGTGCGTACAGGCTCGAAGGGCCGAATGGCGTACTCCTGCACCTATTTTCTATGTTTCTATGACCCGAAACATTGCCCATTCCTTCTCTCCTGTATATATACAAAAACATGTGTGTTCACTGTGCCTTTGGTACACGTGACAATATGAACCATTGACGCCCATGAAGAAATCTTGGTCCCTACAACTAGTCCAATATCTACTAGTACTGGATGAGGAGATCTGCAGGACACACTTAACTTAAGTCTTAAGCCTTTGTTACCACATGTTTCCACAGTGTAAAATCTTGATCTACTGGCAAGGGAATCTAAGAAGCTTGGAAACTCCGACAATAGATACCAGCATAATGGTTATTGTTGTAGTTTTCAATAATACTGATATCGTTATTACTCTGGGGGATATCAATCAAGTTGAGTATAACTGGAGATCAAAACTGTGGCGTATTCTTATCAAAATCATTGGACTATTTCTGGAGATAATGACACGGAATAGTATTATCGTAACTATCAATGTTGTGGAGTACCATTGTAAATGTACAATCCTGTGAACTATTATTTGTATAGCAACAGAATTGGCTGTAAGACTGCAGAATATTACTGTGCGATGGAATCCTATTAAAATATTTTTCTTCAAGGCAGGACAAAAAATTTCCACTGTGAACTGAAAGCAGCAAAATCATAAGCTGGTTGGCAGTCTTGTGCAAAGCTCTCCGGAGAAAACACAAACCCACTCAAGATTTCTGTAAGCATTAACTGAAAATAAATTGTTGGTATATTTTTAAACCGTGTGCCATCAGCCCATTGTTTTTTGAACTTTATCAATCTAATTGAAACAAAATGGGAAACAGCTACCAAAGGCATTTTAGACAGTGATTATCATTATAAATTAATACAGTTAGTGCAGTGAGCATGTATTAATCAGGGAACAGATTCCCTGGGATGAGCATGAAGTAATTACATTCTGTGATTGGAATATTTTATACCCTACACAGCACAGAAAATGAGCATTTACCTGATGTTTATTTTTGACACAATTCTAATTTCATCATTGAAAATCGATTCCAATCAGTGAAGCTTTCTGCCAATGTCTCTCCCACTATCATCCTCCTGTTCCTCTTGCTTGTATTACCAGGAACAATAGCTGGCAAGGCATCATCTTGATCTATGCAGGTGATACAGAAGTTTACCACAGTGGTCCAACTCCCTCAATGTAATGCAATTAATATATTAGCATGTCTCTTTAGCCCCATATTTTGATTGCTATCTCCACATGTTTTTGCAGTTCTCACTTCCATTCAGTAGTGCTGATTTGAATTGTAAATGGTTTGTGTAAAGGTCAAGGAGCCTTGCAACTCTGAGACATCTTATTTATGGCTCATGCACATTTCATTAACGTAATGCAAAGGCATTCTTGATTGAATTTCTTAGTTTATTCGGCATGGACACCTGTCAATGACTGGAGATATAATACATTGAGAGATGAAGTCACTTTAAGGGTTGTTCATTCATATCTTTATTTATATGTTAATTATCAAGAACTGTACTTTTTTTTCTATCAAGCATGCATCAGTCTGCAATATAACACGTGCTTACTATGCACTGCACCCAGTGTTGCTGCAGTCCATGCATTTTCACAGACACAAGCACTGGCTGCCAGTGACGAGCAGAGTTCCACAGAGGTCGGTGCTGGGGCCCCTCTTCACGTTGTATATTAATGATTTGGACCAAGATATTGAAGGCTTTGTGGGCAAAGCTTGTGGATGTTATGAAAATAGGTAGAGGGGCGAGTCGTGTAGAGAAAGCAGGGACTCTGCATAAGGACTTGGACAGGTTGGGGGAGTGGGCAGAGAAGTGGCAGATGGAATACAACGTAGCAAAGTGTGGAGTCGTGCATTTTGGTAGTAGGAATAAAGGCGTAGACTTTTCTAAATGGGAAGAGAATCCAGAACTCGGAGGTGCAAAGCGACTTGGGAGTGCTGGTGCAGGATCCCCAGAAGGTTAATCTGCAAGTTGAATCAGTAATGAAGAAAGCAAACACAATGCTAGCATTTATTCCAAGAGGGCGAGAATACAAAAACAGGGATGTAATGCTGAGTCTCTATAAGGCGCTGGTAAGGCCGCATTTGGAGTGTTGTGAGTAATTTTGGGCCCCATATCTGAGGAAGGATGTGCTAGCTCCGGAGAGGGTCCAGAGGAGGTTTACAAGAATGATCCCTGGAATGAGTGGGTTAACAGATGGTGAGCGTTTGATGGCACTGGGCCTGTACTCGCTGGAGTTTAGAAGAATGAGGGGGGGACCTCATCGAAACGTACAGAACAGTGAAAGGCTTGGATAGAGTGGATGGGGGGAGGATGTTTCAACCAGTGGGAGAGTCTACGACTAGAGGTCATCGCCTCAGAATTAAAGGAGACTTTAGGAAGGAGATGAATAGGAATTTCTTTAGTGAGAGGGTGGTGAATCTGTGGCATAGCTACTGAAGGCTGTGGAGGCTGTCAATTTATATATATGAAGCCAGAGATAGATAGATTCTTGATTAGTACGGGTGTCGGGGGTTATGGGGAGAAAGCAGGAGAATGGGATTAGGAGTGAGATATAGATCAGCCATGATTGAATGGCGGAGTAGACTTGATGGGCCGAGTGGCTTAATCCTGCTCCTATCACTTATGACCTTATGACCACCACTTTGTGTAACAATTATATCCAATGTCCCACATATTGCTTGATGTAGAGTAGAGAAATGCATGTGGTACTTACCATTGCTCTATTGTTTCTGAACATGCTGTCAATATTGCAAATTAAATCTAATACAAATTACACTGTTTAAGTAAAATATCTTATACTAGTTAAATACGAGATTTGGATTACTGCAAAAAAGAAAAGCTGATGGCATGTTCACGATGGTTATAAGAGTCTTAAATGACTATAAATATTAAGCATATTCATCAACAGAAATTGTCATTTGTGACTCAGGCAACTATTCAGCAGCTTAATTCTCGTTAGTACAAAACTGGTAATACATATTAGTCCAGATGATGGAAGGAAATGGGTATACTTAATGATGACGATGTTCTTTACACATTTCCCAAGAGAACGTTTTGATTTTTGTTATCCTTTACATAATCTTCCAGTTTTCTTCCATCCTTGTTCAAATCGTAAAGCTCCGTTCCCAGCTGAGGAGGTAGGTCTAGGGGAAAGGAGATGCAACATTCATAGAGGAGGGGGGGAGGGAGGGAGGAGGAGGGGGGAGGAGGAGGGGGGGGAGGAGGAGGGGGGGAGGGGGGGAGGAGGAGGAGAGGGGAGGAGGAGGAGGGGGGAGGGGAGGAGGAGGAGGAGGGGGGAGCGCACTCCATTCCCCCCTCAATCCCCCTTAACTCCCCCAAACCTGTGCTGCATTAATTTAAATTGGCTTCAGGCTTTTTTAAGAGCCGCACTCACCCACTCCATCCACACCCCCTCAACCCCACTTATCATCCCCCACACAACCCACCTCAACCCCCTTATCCTCCCCTCAGCCCCCTTATCCCCATTCCTCCATCCCCCATTCGCCCAATTCATCCTCCCTGAACCCCCTTTAAAACTCCCCAAACCTCGACAGCATTGGTCTAACACCCTCCCCTTACTCAGCCACCACATCCCCTCACTCACGCACTCCATTCCCACCTCAACCCACCCCCCCCCCACCCCTTAAAACTCCGCCAAACCTTTCCTGCATTAACTGAAATTGTGTTTAGGATTTTTCTTCAGAGCCCCTCTCACGCACTCAATTCACCCCTTAATCCCCCTTAAAAACCCCCAAACCTGTGCTGCATTAACTGTGCTGCATTAATTTTTAAGAGCCCCACTCACCCACTCCATCCACACCCCCTCAACTCCTTATCATCCCCCCCCACAACCCTCCCCCTTATCCTCTTTTCACCCACTCCATCCCCAGCCCCATTATCCCCCCCTCTCTTCCACCCTCCATTCACCCAATTCATCCCCCCTGAACCCCCTTTGAAACTCCCCCAAACCTCTACTGCATTGGTCTAACATTCAGCCACTCCATCCCCCCGCATTCCTAGGTGGGGGCAGGGGAGGGGCAAGTGGGGGTGGCTTGGGGGGATGGAGTGGGTTAGTAGGGGGAGGAGGGGGGGGATAAGGGGGGATTGAGTGGGGGGTTGAGGGTGCTACAATACAAGAGAGGCTTTGGGTCCAGGCCTCACTCAATCATACCCTCTCCCCTTCCCTGTCCCCCCTACGAGGAATGGGCCCAACGGGTCCACTTGGTCTAGTATCCCTCTAAACCTTTCCTATCCGTGTACCTGTCTGCATCTCTGTTGATGTCCATTAACATTTGCTGAAAGGAAAATCTTCATAGTTTAGTTTATTGTCACTTGTACCAAGGTACGCTGAAAACGTTTTGTTGTGTGCTAACCAGTCAGCTGAAAGACTATTCATGATTAAAACCGAGCCACCCACAATGCACAGAAATATTATAAAGGGAATAACGTGAACAACATGAATAATGTTATGCGTTCCAATGGAGCACATTCCACAGAGGGCTATGGGCTTTAGAATCCTAGGACATCAGCATCAACATTTTTGTGGGAGATTGGATGATGATCTTGTTTTTAAATCTTTTCCAGGCTTCTCTCCTCCATATCTCTGCTGCACCCTCCTGGATGGTGCAGCAGTTAGTGCTGCTTGTTCACAGTTACAAGGATCTGGGCTCAATCCTGACCTTCGGGGGGGGGGGGGGGGGGGGTGGGGGGGAGAGGGGGAGGAGAGGGTGCTGTACCAATGCAGGAGAGGTTTGGGCCCAACAGGTCCACTTGGTCTGGTATCTTACATAGATGATATAAAGAGAATGTAAGGTGTGAAAACAACAGTTCAAAGCAGACAATGCTCAAGGAAATGTAGAATGGATCATTGTTGGCTGAGGGGAAGGTGACTGCTATTTCTTTTTTCACTTAGATTCTCCTCATAACCTACAGCTTCGGTTAAGATTTAATTCATCTGCCCAAATAGCCCAAATAGCTCTCTGTCACATTTTGTCCGATTGTGGCATAATGGCGCAGCTGGCAATGCTGCTGCCCCACAGCGCCAAATACAGGGGGTCGATCCTGGCCTCAGGTCCTCTCGATGTGGAGTTTGCATGTTTTCCCAATGACCGCATGGGTTTCCTCGGCATGCTCCAATTTCCTCCCATATCCCTTTTGTAGATTAATTAGCTTGTGTAAAATTGCCCTTAGTGAGCAGGGAGTGAATGAGAAAGTGGGATAACAAAGAACGGGTGTGAACAGGAGATCAAGAGTTGGCGTAGACATGGTGGGCCAACGGGCCTGTTTCCTTTCTGTACCTGAGGCACAGCGATAGAGTTGCTGCCTTACAGTGCCAGAGCCCCGGGTTCGACCCTGACCACAGGTTCTGTGTGTTTGGAGTTTGTACGTTCTCCCCGTGACCACGCGGGTGCTCCGGTTTCCTCCCACACTCCAAAGACATACAGATTTGTAGGTAAATTGACATTGGTAAAAATTGTAAATTGTCCCTAGTGTGTTGGATAGTGCAAGTGAGCGGGGATCGCTGGTCGCTGCGGACTCAGTGGGCTGAAGGCCCTGTTTCCACGCTGTATCTCTAAACTAAACTAAAGACTGAACACTCTCCTTAAAACTCTCTCTGCTCCTGGAAAGAGCCTTACTATGTTTCACAGCGTTATAATTGTTATGGACGTGCAGGGTGAATTAGGTCTGTAGCAAGTTCACAAATTGTAGGAGTAGAATTAGGCCATTCGGCCCATCGAGTCTACTCCGCCATTCAACCATGGCTATCTCTGCCTCCTAATCCCATTTTCCTGCCTTCCCATAACCCTTGACACCCGTTCTAATCAAGAATTTGTCTATTTCTGCCTTAAAAATATCCATTGACTTGGCCTCCACAGCCCTCCGTGGCAATGAGTTCCACAGATTAACTACCCTCTGACTAAAGAAGTTCCTCCTCACCTCCTTTCTAAAAGAGCGCCTTTTAATTCTAAGGCTATGACCTCTGGTCCTAGAATCTCCCACAAGTGGAAACATCTTTTCCACATCCATTCCATCTATGCCCTTCATTATTCTGTAAGTTTTAATGAGGTCCCCCCTCAACCTTCTAAGCTCGAGTAGAGGCCCAGTGCTATCAAACGCTCATCATATGCTAACCCACTCATTCCTATAATAACTCTTGTAAACCTCCTCTGGACCCTCTCCAGAGCCAGCACATCCTTCCTCAGATATGGGGTCCAAATTTGCTCACAGTACTACAAATGTGGCCTGACCAGTGCCTTTTTGGAAGGGAGGGGAAAATTAGGCTTTAATTTATGAAATGGCAATTTTGTTCAGAAAACAATCCACTGAACTGGATTTCCAATTATACAGCTCTATTGGGCTACAGACACTTTTTCTAATCACTCATATTCCCTGGGTGCTCTGGATCCTCCCATAATCCAAAGACATACAGATTTGTAGGTAGGAAGGAACTGCAGATGCTGGTTTAAACTGAAGATAAGACACAAAGTGTGAGAGTAACTTCAGCGGGACAGGCAGCATCTCTGGAGAGAAGGAACGGGTGACGTTTCGGGTCAAGCGACCCTGTCTGAAGAAGGGTCTCGACCCGAAATGTCACCCAGTCCTTCCCTCCAGAGATGCTGCCTGTCCCGCTGAGTTACTCCAGCACTTTATGTCCATCTTCAGATTTGCAGGTAAATTGGCTTCGGGAAAAATGAGGCTTTAATTTATGAAAATGGCAATTTTGCTCAGAAAGCAGTATGGCGATTTACTTTTGTTGCAAGTTTCCTTTAAGAAGCGAGTGTGGAAAATGTTATCTGGATTTGTGTGGACATGCAGTAAATAATATGCATTTCTTGATGAAGTTCCCGAGCCATCACTGAAATTGTTTGTGCCATGCCAGCAGCTCTCATCTTTTCAAATGTCACTAACATCCCAGCTGCCCTTTTTTATTTAAATCAAACAATTGCTCGCCTCGATGTACTTCATTTGGTTTATGAAATTATATTTACAAATGCTTCTGTCCAATCTTCCGCAGATTTTTCTTGATCTGATAAATGTGCAAAGGGACAAATTGTACCTCGACAGTGAGTCCAGCCTTTGAATAAAAGATTCATAGATTCTGTCCACTGAACTACATTTCCACTTATACAGCTCCATCGGCCTACTGATGCTTTTTCCAATCACTCATGTTGTGCAGAAAGGCTTGAATTTCTTCGGAATCTTTCTACATTCCTTTCAGAACATTCTAAGGCACTTTACAAGACACCAAATCACTTTTTGAGTCTCAGCATATATATATATATATATATATATATATATATATGCGGTTTTGCATCTCCCATGAATCTATCACCATTCAGGCATCTACACTGCACGCTGCCACGGCAAGGCCACCAGTATAATCAAGAACAAATCTCACCCCGGACACTCCCTCCTCTCCCCTCTCCCATCGGGCAAGAGGTGCAGAAGTGTAAAACACATATGTCCAGATTCAGGGATAGTTTCTTCTCAGCTGTTATCAGGCAACTGAACCATCCTAACAGTAACTAGAGAGCGGTCCCGAGCTACCATCTACCTTATGTGAGACTCTCGGACTCTCTTTAATCAGACTTTACTGGACCTTATCTTACACTAAATGTTATTCCCTTTATCCTGTCTGGGTACACTGTGGACATGATTGTAATCATGTATAGTTTTTCTGCTAACTGGATAGCACGCAGTTCAAAAAAGCAGTTCACTGGGCCCTTGGTACAATAAACAAAATAATTGGTTGTATTTTTTTGCCTTCCATCACAGTGAGGAATATGGGGGAGTTGCTGTGGTGGATGTTCATGTTTAAAATTTATTTGGGTGTCTTGTTGCTCTTTATTGGTATGACTGTATGGCAAATCAAATTCCTCGTAAGTTGCAAAGCATACTTGGCTAATAAATAACTATTATGATTATGATTATGATTGCAGTGAAGAAATACCCATTATTACCTGTTTTTTTTTTTGCTTATCCTCATCAATGGTAAAAGCTAGATTTACAAACTAGCATTCACATTAATTAGTTGATCTTGCTTTGACATATCCACTTGTTGGAAAACTAGGTGATATCACCAAGACCCACGGAGAGATAACGAATGTAAGGATAGAGGCCTGGTGTATGGGGTAATGTGGTGGGGCTGGGGTGGTGGGAGAGAGCGGAGTTCTGATGGGAGATGCTCCAATGTAATTTAGTGGGTGAAAATGCAACAGGATGAGGAAAGCATTTTCACGGTGGCGCAGCAGTAGAGTTGCTGCCTTACAGCGAATGCAGCGCCGGAGACTCAGGTTTGATCCTGACTACGGGCGCCGTCTGTACGGAGTTTGTACGTTCTCCCCGTGACCTGCGTAGGTTTTCTCTGAGATCTTCGGTTTCCTCCCACACTCCAAAGACGTACAGGTATGTAGGTTAATTGACTGGGTAAATGTAAAAAAGAAAATGTCCCTAGTGTGTGTAGGATAGTGTTAATATGCGGGGATCGCTGGGCGGCGCGGACCTGGTGGGCCGAAGGGCCTGTTTCCGCGCTGTATCTCTAAACAAAATAAATAAAATAAATGATAATACAATAATATATTCCTTTATTCGTCCCACACCGGGGAAATTTACAGTGTTACACCAGCAAAGTGGATAGCAAGAGATCATTCGTTATAAATAAAAGTAAAGACAAGGATAAATTGTCATCAGTTTTCTATGTATTCTTAACTGTTACTGTTGACTCATCTGCTGGGAGCAGTGCTGGTTGTGCAGTCTCACAGCAGCGGGAAGGAAGAACCTTCTATATCTCTCCTTCACGTACTTGGGTTGAAGGAGTCTGTCACTGACTCAGTGCAGTGATGTAGTGCAGATGGCTAAAAGAAGTCAAAGGGAGATGAAGGGACTCATTCACAGTTCCCTACCATGTTTTTATTGAATGTCTTTCATGCCATTGTAATCAAAATGGTGCTGAGTTTTATCCCTAACTAGACCTAATTTTTTTTTTAAATCTGCTTTTTACTTCTTTCCTGTGAGCTTGCAGGGCCTGTTTAGTTTAGTTTAGAGATACAGCACGGAAACAGGCCCTTCGGCCCACCGAGTCTGCACCGACCAGCAATCCCCACACATTAACACCACCCTACACACACGAGGGACAATTTTACATTAATACATTTATACCAAGCCAACTAACCTACAAATCCGTACGTCTTTGGAGTGTGGGAGGAAACCGAAGATCGCGGAGAAAACGCACGCAGGTTATGGGGAGAACGTACAAACTCCGTACAGACAAGCACCCATTGTCAGCATCGAACCCAGGTCTCTGGTGTTGTAAGGCAGCAACTCTACCGCTGCACCATGCCGTATGGGAGACAGTTAATATTGTGGTTACATTTTACAGTCCATGTTATTATGCTTTGTGTGCTGGTTTAGGGTCCTGAATCTAAACAAAGGAAACTACCAAGGCAGGAGGTGAAAGAAAATAACTGCAGATGCTGGTACAAATCGAAGGTATTTATTCACAAAATGCTGGAGTAACTCAGCAGGTCAGGCAGCATCTCAGGAGAGAAGGAATGGGTAACGTTTCGGGTCGCCACCCTTCGAAGGGTCTCGACCTGAAACGTCACCCATTCCTTCTCTCCTGAGATGCTGCCTGACCTGCTGAGTTACTCCAACATTTCGTGAACCAAGGCAGGAGGAATGAGTTGGAAAAGCAATCCAAGAAAAGTGAATCAATCACCATGCTTTTCTTTGTGATCACACAATAAAACTTGATCTTGTACAGTGTACACAAAAGTACCATCGGCACCTTCAGAGATACAGCGTGGAAACAGGCCCTTCGGCCCACCTGTTTCCATGCTGTATAACTGTGAGTCTTAAGACTAATAAATACAATGATATGCAAACTGGCAGTATGGTGCAAAATTGTAGTGCAAACTGCAGTGCAAGAAAGTATTAAAGTACCACAACCAGAATAAAAGGATGAGGTAGAGTTAAGAGTAAGTATACGTGTCTGTATCTGTGGGAATGAGATGTGAGAGAGGTGACTGGATCAAGACTGGGATAGCAGTGGGCAAGAAATCATTCATGGTTCGTTCAATAATTCATGCAATGAAAAGTGATTTCATAAGATCATAAGTGATAGGAGCAGAATTAGGTCATTCGGCCCATCAAGTCTACTCCGCCGTTCAATCAGGGCTGATCTGTTTCCCTCCTAACCCCATTCTCCTGCCTTCTCCCTATAATCTTTGACACCCGTACTAATCAAGAACCAATCTATCTCTGCTTTAAATACATCCACAGACTTGGCTTCCACAGCCTTCTGTGGCAAAGAATTCCACAGATTCACCACTCTCTGACTAAAGAAATTCCTCCTCATCAACTTCTTAAAAGAACGCCCTTTAATTCTCAGGCTATGACCTCTAGTCCTAGACTCTCCCACTAGTGAGTCTTGTTTCCTGTCGAGAACAACGTCGTCACGCCCACCCCTCTTACACATTGCAAACCTGAACAACAAACAAATCTTCATTTGAAGGAGTTGCTGCAGGGAGTGGGTCACGTCTGACCTGTTAATGCCAGTCAGTGAACGGTGACGGCATGGAGATGTTTTGTAACCGCAGTTCTCCAGAGTTGAATAATATCCTTAAAAACTAAATGGAAAGTGCATGCCAGTGAAGTGGAAAATATGAAAATGGCATGAAATGCTTGTGCTGGAGGCATTCTTCTGTAGTGGAAAGCAGCATAACCCTGAACATCACTGAGCTGTCCAGCTATTGCTCAACTATTTACATGCTGTTCCCACAGGGACTTGGCTCAGATGATGATGCCCACAACTCCCAGGCTGACGGCTGAGAGATGGTATCCTGATTTTTATGTTTGGTTTAGAGATACAGCGCGGAAACAGGCCCTTCGGCCCACCGAGTCCGCACCGACCAGCGATCCCCGCACATTAACACAAGCCTACACATACTAGGGACAGCACCCATAGTCAGGATCGAACCCGAGTCTCCAGCGCTGCAAGCGCTGTAAGGCAGCAACTCTACCGCTGTGCCAACATGCCGCCCAGACCTGCAAGTTATGATATCACACATCGCAAAGATATGCGGGTTTGTAGGTTAATTGGCCTCTGTAAATTGCCCCGAGCACGTAGGGAGTGGATGAGATAGTGGATGGCATGAACTCAGTGGGCTGAAGGGCCTGTCTAAATGCTGTATCTCTGTACTAAACTAAACTAAACCAAGTTCCAGCATGACACCCGACAATGTGATTCCGACCTTTGCATGAGACATTCAACCAATTTTCTGTCTGTACCCTCAAGAAGTAAAGGAATATGGAAATAGGCAGAACAGTTGTGCAACGGTAGAGCGACTGCCTTACTGCGCCAGGGACCTGGGTTTGATCCTGACTATGGGTGCTGTATGTACACAATTTGTACGTTCTCCCTGTGATCACGTGGGGTTTCTCCGGGTGCTCCGGTTTCCTCCCACACTCCAAAGACGTACAGGTTTGTAGGTTAATTGGCTTTGGTAAAATTGTCAATTGTCCCTAATGTTAGTGTGCAGGGATCGCTGGTGGGGGTAGACTTGATGGGCCGATAGGCTTCTTTCCACCCTGTCTCACCAAACTAAACTAAACTAATATCCCATTGCGCTATTCTGAAGAAGCTATTAATGATTTGGAGGAGAGTGTACAAGGTACGACCAGTAAGTTTGCAGATGACTGGTCGTACCTTGGTCGGACTGGTGCTCTGATAACAACCTGTCCCTAAATACCACCAAGACCAAGGAGCTGATCATCAACTTCTGTAGGTCACACAACGGGGAATACGCCCCGAACTTTATCAATGGGGACAGTGTGGAGAGAGTGTCCAGCTTCAAGTTTCTGGGCACTCACATTTCGGAGGACCTAACATGGTCCAATAACACTGCTGCGCTGGTCAAGAGGGCACAGCAACGACTGTTCTACCAAAGAACACTGAAAAAGTCTGGTATACCCCAACAGCTGCTAACGACCTTCTACCGCTGCACCATAGAGAGCATCCTAACACATGGCATCCCTGTGTGGTACCTCAGCTGCACGGAGGCAGAGAGGAAAGCTCTTCAGAGGGTAGTCCATAGAGCTCAGAGGACCATCGGCACACAGCTACCAGCCTTGGAGGGCATCTACAACACACGATGCCTCAGAAAAGCTACCAGCATCCACAAAGGCTCTTCACACCCCTGCAACAGTCTACCATCGGGCAGACGATACAAGGCCTTCTACGCCCGCACCTCCAGACTCAGGAACAGCTTCATCCCCAGGGCCATAGCTGCTATGAACCGGTCCTGCTGAGCCGGATGGTCACATCACACAGTGAACCGGCACAGACCTACTTGCACTTTATTCTGTTTTAAAACTGTTCTAATTTGTTTCATTGGGTTGTTTAAATTAATACTGACTGGCTAATTAATTTATTGCATCGTATGGGAGGCGCATTCCCAATCTCGTTGTACCCCTGTACAAATGACAATAAAGATATATTGTATTGTATTGTATTGTAAAGTGGGTGGTATCGTAAGGAGTGAAGTTGGTTGTCAAAAGTTACAGCGTGATTGTGTTCAGCTGGGCGTGGGCTGCATAGCTGATGGAGTTTAATGCAGATAAGCACAAGGTGTTGTATTTTGGGACATCAAACCAGGGCAGGAATTCACAGTGAATGGCACGGGCTTGGGGAGTGTCGTAACACAGAGGGATCTAGGAGCACTGGAGCACTGGAACATAGTTTCTGCAGCCCACTGCCCAAAGCACTGCCCAAAGCACTGAAAAATTTGGAGCAATGAGCTGTTGGGGGCACCTCTACCCTTGGTAAAGTTTGCCCTCTCATCTTAAAGCAATGCCTTTAAAAAATGTCTAGTTTTTGACATTTCCACTTGCTTTCACTGTACCTCGGCGACACGTGACAATGAGTTAAACTAAACTAAACTAAAGTGCCATTGAATTGAACTGAACATCTTTGGAATGTGGTAGGAAACCAGAGTAAACAGAGAAACATAGAAAATAGGTGCAGGAGTAGGCCATTCGGCCCTTCGAGCCTGCACCGCCATTCAATATGATCATGGCTGATCATCCAACTCAGTATCCCGTACCTGCCTTCTCTCCATACCCCCTGATCCCTTTAGCCACAAGGGCCACATCTAACTCCCTCTTAAATATAGCCAGTGAACTGGCCTCAACTACCTTCTGTGGCAGAGAATTCCACAGATTCACCACTCTCTGTGTGAAAAAAAACTTTCTCATCTCGGTCCTAAAAGACTTCCCCCTTATCCTTAAACTGTGACCCCTTGTTCTGGACTTCCCCAACATCGGGAACAATCTTCCTGCATCTAGCCTGTCCAACCCCTTAAGAATTTTGTAAGTTTCTATAAGATCCCCCCTCAATCTTCTAAATTCCAACGAGTATAAGCCTAGTCTATCCAGTCTTTCTTCAAATGAAAGTTCTGCCATCCCAGGAATCAATCTGGTGAACTTTCTCTGTACTCCCTCTACGGCAAGAATGTCTTTCCTCAGATTGGGAGACCAAAACTGTACACAATACTCCAGGTGTGGTCTCACCAATGCCCTGTACAACTGCAGCAGAACCTCCCTGCTCCTAAACTCAAATCCCCTCGCTGTGAATGCCAACATACCATTCGCTTTCTTCACTGCCTGCTGCACCTGCATGCCTACTTTCAATGACAGGTGCACCACGACACCCAGGTCTCGTTGCATCTCCCCTTTTCCTAATCCCGGGGAAAACCCACGGGGAGAACGTACAAACTCTGTACAGTCAGCACCTGTAGTCAGGATTGAACCTGGGTCTCTGGCGGGGTAAGGCAGTAACTCTACCACTGCACCACCCTGTTGCTGCCCTGTTGGACAATATATATTGAGCATGATGGCTCTCTCCAGTTGCTGGTCTGTAACCTTCCAGATTGTGGATTAAGGGATGCTCATCTAGGGATGTTGTAAACGAGATGAGTGTTTCTGTTTCCATTGCCCTTTCAGGTAATGAACTACTTCCTTCTAGACTGAAAAGTTCTTCCTCGGCTGCCTTTGAATCCCTCCCCTATTAACGGTAAATCTATGCCCTTGGGTTTAGTTTGGATTCGAGATACAGCATGGAAACAGGTCCTCTGGCCCACTGAGTCCACGGCGACCATCGATCATGCGTTCTCACTGGTTCTATGTTGGCCCGCTTTCTTATTCATTCTTTCTCTACATATTGGGAGGAATTTTACAGAGTCGTATTAACGTACAAACCTGCATGTCTTTGGGATATGGGAGGAAACCAGAGCACTGGATGGAAACCGAGTCTGGTGCTGTGAGGCAGCAGCTGTGCCACTGTGCTCCTGACCTCTACTCAGGGAAACATGTCCTTCCTATCCAGCCCATCATAATTTTTATGCACCTCTATTAACTCTCCCTTCTGTCCATTACAATGAAAATAATGTCATGCTCGAGCTGTAATGATACAGTCCTGACAAACATCCTACAAATCTCCTCTGCACCCTCTCTGATGCACTCACACACGAAAGTATGTTCTCAAGAGTTTTTAATAATTTCATTCCTTTTGTAAAAGAAAGAACACCTGAATATCTAATGAGGTACAAGTTCCGATTATCTTCATGCCAAGAAAATGGTCCAGCATTTACTTCAGCTCCAGTTTCTCCAGCATTTTGTGTCTATTACACGTAGGAAACATGCATCGCAAAGAATCTACTTCCTTTCTTACCAGCTGGCTCAGGCAAAACATTCATATCTCAATAGTTCTTTTGTACTTTTTAATATGTAGGTTAATTGGCTGGGTAAATGTAAAAATTGTCCCTAGTGGGTGTAGGATAGTGTTAATGTACGGGGATCGCTGGGCGGCACGGACTTGGAGGGCCGAAAAGGCCTGTTTCCGGCTGTATATATATGATATGATATGATAATGGCAAGGTTTACAATTTTCCTGAAAATAGTCATTTCCCTAACATCAACATTATTGTGTTGTAAAACTAAAAGCATCTCAGCGTGTCATTTGAAGTAAATAGTTTTGAAGAATATATATACAATAAGTCTGAAGAACTCTGAAACAGTCCGAAGAAGGGTCTCGACCCGAAATGTCACCCATTCCTTCTCTCCAGAGATGCTGCCTGTCCCGCTGAGTTACTCCAGCATCTTGTGTCTATCTTCAATGTAAACCAGCATCTGCATTTCCTTCCTACACATACACAATAATTTGTGACATTAGCAGCGTTTCTCACTTGGCAGAAACTGCCTGACTGCTGAGTGTTTCCAGCACTTTCTGCTTTATTGAGGCTTTAAACATGGAAATGTACAGCACAGGAACAGGCCCTTCAGCCCACAATGTCCCTGCTGAACATATTGCCAAGATAAATGAATCTGATCTACCTGCATGTTCAATATTCCTCGATTCCCGGAATATAAATGTGTCTTTCGAAAAGCCTCTGAAACACTACTGTCATATCGCCCTCCACCACCATCACCTCTGGCAGGTTGATCCAGCTAGCAAACACCTCTGTGTAAAATACATGCCCCACATATCTCCTTTAAATCTCATCTTAAACCAATGCTATCTAGTTTTGACATTTCCGCCCTGATAAAAGGTTGACTGTCTACCCTATCTGTGCCTCTCCTAATTTTATGTACCTGTCAGGTCTCCCCTCAGCCTTTGGCGTTCTAGAGCCAAACAATCCAAGTTTGTCCAACCTCTCCTTGTGGCTAATACCCCCCAATGCAGGCAACATCCTGGTAAACCTCGTCTGCACCCTCTCCAAAGCATTGTGTCAGATTGTGTTCGGGTGGAGCAGTGGGAGACCTGCCTCACAGGGCCAGAGACCTGAGTTTGATCCTGATTACGGTGCTGTCTGTATGGAGTTTGTAAACTGTGTGGGTTTTCTCCAGTTGCTCCGGTTTCCGCCCACACTCCAAAGACTTGTAGGTTGATTGACCTCTGTGAATTGGCCCAAGTGTGTAGGATAAAACTAGTGTATGGATGATCGTTAGGTGGTGTGGACTCAGTGGACCAAAGGGCCTGTTTCAAAGGTTATTTTATTGTCACGTATACCAATTAAGGTACAGTGATACTCGATTTACCATACAGCCATACTAAGAAAAGCAACGAGACACACAACTACATAAAATTTAACATAAACATCCACCACAGTGGATTCCCCACATTCCTCACTGTGATGGACGGCAACAAAGTCTTATCTTCTTCCCTCTATATTCTTCCACGGTCAGGGCAGTCTAACCATCTGCAGTCGGGATGATCGAAGAACCCGCAGCCGACGATTGAAGCTCCCACATCGGGGCGGTCGAAGCTCCCGAAGTCGATCACTAATCAGGGTCTGCGAGCTCCACGATGTTAAAGTCTGTAGGCTCCCGCGGTTGGAGCTCCGAGGTCGATCCCTGACAGGGACCGCCAGCTCCACGATGTTCCTACACCACATATTTTCCTACACCACATGGTTCGCCTTTACCAGTCATATATATGTGTATGTGTGTGTGTATGCATAATCATATATATATAGTCTTCTGTTAATTTATTTTCTGCATGTTATATTCATGTTTTTCTATACAACATGGAGGATGTATAGAAGGTAGACACAAAATGCTGGAATAACAGCGGGAAAGGCAGCAACCCTGGAGAGAAGGAATGGGTGACGTTTCGGGTCTTGACCCTTCTCCAATCTGGAGAAGGGTCTCGACCCGAAACGTGAGTCTGAAGAAGGGCATCGACCCGAAACATCATCCATTTCTTCTCTCCAGAGATGCAGCCTGTCCCGCTGAGTTAATCTAACATTTTGTGTCTACCTTTGATTTAAACCAAGCAAGAAATGCAGCCTTCACCCGAGCTATCTCTAACTTCATTACGCAGCGGGCAGAGGCTGTCTGTGTTCTACTTCCACAAGCATGGTGCTGAGAAATGCTGATATTTTTACTACACCTTTGAACCCAAGCAGGGCAGTTTTTTGCTCTCAAACGGGAAGCTTCCCACAGTATTTACTAACCATTCAAAGACCCACTGGGCTTCATAACATCCTTTCCTTTTCAGTTTGGGCTTCTCACTGTGCAACTTGTTATTGATTCCCTGACTTTAGCACGTCAATGCAACCTGTAATGATCGCTCCGCTTCCAGCAGATATTGCATTAGTTTGCATACCAATAACCTTCCGCTCTGATTAGCCTTTCTCTTACTCCCTTTAATTGAAAGTTTGGACGGTGGCAGGGCAAGATAAGCCAGTGGGCGGAATTGCGTAGGTAGGTCTCGGCCCGAAACGTCATCCATTCCTTCTCTCCAGAGACACTGCCTGTCCCGCTGAGTTACTCCAGCACTCTGTGAAACATCACCCATTCAGATTCAGGATCAGTTCCTGTGGATTGGCGGGTAGCTAATGTTGTCCCACTTTTTAGGAAAGGAGGGAGAGAGAAAACGGGAAATTATAGACCAGTTAGTCTGACATCAGTGGTGGGGAAGATGCTGGAGTCAATTATAAAAGACAAAATTGCGGAGCATTTGGATAGTAGTAACAGGATTGTTCCGAGTCAGCATGGATTTACGAAGGGGAAATCTTGCTTGACTAATCTTCTGGAATTCTTTGAGGATGTAACCAGGAAAATTGACAGGGGAGAGTCGGTGGATGTGGTGTACCTTGACTTTCAGAAAGCCTTTGACAAGGTTCCACATAGGAGATTAGTGGGCAAAATTAGAGCACATGGTATTGGAGGTAGGGGACTGACATGGATAGAAAATTGGTTGACAGACAGAAAACAAAGAGTGGGGATAAATGGGTCCCTTTCAGAATGGCAGACAGTAACTAGTGGGGTACCGCAAGGCTCGGTGCTGGGACCGCAGCTATTTACAATATACATTAATGACTTGGATGAAGGGATTAAAAGTACCATTAGCAAATTTGCAGATGATACAAAGCTGGGTGGTAGTGTGAACTGTGAGGAAGATGCTGTGAGGTTGCAGGGTGACTTGGACAGGTTGTGTGAGTGGGCAGATGCATGGCAGATGCAGTTTAATGTGGATAAGTGTGAGGTTATCCACCTTGGTGGTAAGAATAGGAAGGCAGAGTATTATCTGAATGGTGTCAAGTTAGGAACAGGGGACGTACAATGAGATCTGGGTGTCCTAGTGCATCAGTCACTGAAAGGAAGCATGCAGGTACAGCAGGCAGTGAAGAAAGCCAATGGAATGTTGGCCTTCATAACAAGAGGAGTTGAGTATAAGAGCAAAGAGGTCCTTCTGCAGTTGTACAGGGCCCTAGTGAGACCGCACCTGGAGTACTGTGTGCAGTATTGGTCTCCAAATTTGAGGAAGGATATTCTTGCTATTGAGGGCATGCAGCGTAGGTTTACTAGGTTAATTCCCGGAATGGCGGAACTATCATATGTTGAAAGACTGGAGCGACTAGGCTTGTATACACTGGAATTTAGAAAGATGAGAGGAGATCTTATCGAAACGTATAAGATTATTAAGGGGTTGGACACGTTAGAGGCAGGAAACATGTTCCCAATGTTGGGGGAGTCCAGAACAAGGGACCACAGTTTAAGAATAAGGGGTAGGCCATTTAGAACTGAGATGAGGAAAAACATTTTCAGTCAGAGAGTTGTGAATCTGTGGAATTCTCTGCCTCAGAAGGCAGTGGAGGCCAATTCTTTGAATGCATTCAAGAGAGAGCTGGATAGAGCTCTTAAGGATAGCAGAGTCAGGGGGTATGGGGAGAGGGCAGGAACGGGGTACTGATTGAGAATGATCAGCCATGATCACATTGAATGGCGGTGCTGGCTCGAAGGGCCAAATAGCCTCCTCCTGCACCTATTGTCTATTGTCGATTGTCCATTCCTTCTCGCCAGAGACGCTGCCTGTCCCGCTGAGTGACTTTAGCATTTTGTGTCTACCTTCGGGCTGAATTGAGCTCAAATAGTCTCACTCCACATGGTCACTCCACAACTGCGGAAGACTGATACCATACGATACGATAGAACTTTATTTATCCCAGAAGGGAAATTGATCTGCCAACAGTCATAAAAAACACAAAATACATGAAACATGAAATCAAAGTGACAAGTGGAAAGGCTTGGGTGATGTGCAAAGGTTGGGGAGGGGTGGGGGGAGGGAGGGAGTCAGTCTCAATCTCAGTCTCAGTCCACCCCACGACTCATCACCAAGAGGCATCGGGGCAAGGTGCAGCGAGTCGGAGTCGGTTGACCCGTTTCTGAAGCCCAGTCCCTGTCGCTCCCTTTAACGTGGGGCAAAGCTGGGGGCGAAACCCCCGTTTCCTGTCAAACTTGACAAACCTTAGTAAATGTTTTCTTTTTAAATATGTTCAGAAGCATTTAAAAATAAATGACTTTGTTTCCAATAATTGAGAAAGTAAATGCGTATTTTAAATAATAATAATAATGCATTTCAAGCCACTGAGAAATTAAAAGGAAACTAAAGGGCAGCAAGGTGGCGCAGCGGTAGAGTTTTAAAACTTTTAAATTCAAGCACGACTTATGCTGCACCAGAACAAAGCATTGAAAATATCTGCAGACTGGAACCGAAAACTGAACATATCGTGACTAACAAAACAAAGAAACGATGGAATAGTAACTAAAGGACTGAAACCCGAACATGTGTAGTAGACAAAAGACATTGGGTATCCACGCAGAACCTCTATACAAAATACACTGCTGAAAAACAAGCTTCCTTATCTCTTTAGGGTGATAAACTTACCAAATAGTGAAAGGCCTGGATAAAGTGAATGTGGAGAGGATTTTTCCACAAGTGGGAAAGTCTAGGACCAGAGGACATCGCCTCAGAATAAAAGGACATACATTTAGAGAGGAGATGAGGAGGAATTTCTTTAGTCAGAGTGTGGTGAATCTGTGGATTTCATTGCCACAGGTGGCTGTGGAGGCCAAGTCAATGGATATTTTTAAGGCGGAGATTGACAGATTCTTGATTAGTAACGGTGTCAGGGGTTATGGGGAGAAGGCAGGAGAATGGGGTTGAGTGGCAAAGATAGATCAGCCGTGATTGAATGGTGGGGTAGACTCAATGGGCTGAATGGTCTACTGCTCTTAGAACTTATGAACTTCTTGATGCCCCTTGAATACAGCCATCCAGGATCAGAGCCATCCAGGATCAGAGCCATCGGATTCAATTGCTTCACAGCCGTCTACCACCTCACTGTTCACAGCTACTCTGGAAATGTCTTTGTACTCGACTTCACAGAGACGCCACTTTTTCAGCCCCCTATCTTATCAGACACAACACCCCTGGGAGTTGCACCTTATACAGTAACAAGCCCCACAGAATAACATCTCTGCCCCAAGATTGCAATCACAGTGAACTTCAATCCGTTCTCTGCAAAACGCTAATTCCATCAATGATGTGCAAGCTCCCAGCTGTAACACACAGTGTATTTACTTTAAATGCACGGTGGCGCAACGGTAGATTCACTGCCTTACAGCGACTGAGACCCTGGTTCGATCCTGACCATGGCTGTTGTCTGTATGGAGTTTGTACATTCTCCCCATGACCTGCGTGGGTTTTCTCCGGGATCTCCGGCCTCCTCCCACACTCCAAAGACATACAGTTTTGTAGGCTAATTGGCTAGGTATGATTGTAAACTGTCCCACGTGTGTGTAGGATAGTTTTAGTGTGCGGGGATCACTGGTCGGCGAGGGCTCGTTGGGCCAAAGGGCCTGTTTCCACGCTTTATCTCCAAACTAAACTAAACTACAGAAAGTGCCTAAAACACTCCAGGACAGGCAGCATCTTACACGCTGAATACTTTAGCAAAACTCAGTCACCACTGGAAGAAACCTATGCAGTCACCAAGAGAACATGCAACTCCATACAGAGACTTGTATGGCCACATAACAGCATATTTATCATTCTGATTAAAATTTCAAAGCACTTTAACAGATATATCAAACCTGACTTCCCGTTTTTTTCCACCTGTTGATTCTACCCAATCATATTATTATTTTCTCAGTGCCCAGTCACCACTTCCTTAATAATAACACTTCAGCATTTTGCCAACGACTGATATCAGATTAGTATGCGCAAGAAATTGCAGATGCTGGCTTACAATAAATAGACACAAAGTGCTGGAATAACTCAGCAGGTGAGGCAGCATCTGTGGAGGGCATGGATCGGTGATGTTTTGGGTCTGGATCTATCTTCAGACAGATTGTAGTGGGGGGGGGGGGGGAGGGGGGGGAAGAGAGGGAAAGCTGGAAAAGAGGTGGGGCTGGGACAAAAGCCTGGCGACTGATAGGTAGATACACGTGGAGCGGGGTTTTGATGGGCGGATGTGTGGAGTGAGTGAGGCCGGGGCTGAAATGGAGACTGAAGGGTGTCAGGCTAGGAGAGAAGAGGAGTGAAATATAAAGCCAGAGGGAGGGATATAGGTGGAAGGACAAGTGGGGGTGGGGAAAGAGGGCAGGGATAGTGGGAGAAATGGGTGAGGGAAAATGTGTCCCTCAGAGGAAAGCGAGAGGGGAAAGGTTGGGGGTTACTTTACATGGGAGAAGTCAATGTTCACACCATTGGGTGGACTGACGACCCAAATGGGTGGTCTGTCGAGACTCTGTCCCCTGTGATGGAGACAGAGGAATTGAGAATCGCCATTTTCTGTGGGGTTTTTCAGATCTCCATCATCTGCAGTTTTTGCTATTTATTTATTTTATGGTAGATCTCCATTATTATTCTAAGAAGGAAGGTGAGGACGCATGTATTGGTCAAGGAAATGGCCACAAGTTCCCTCAAGCCTTCTTCGTGATTCAATAAGATCATGGCTTATTTGGTCTCTGCCTGAACCCTTCTCTATCTATTCGGTGCAACCCCGGAATCAAAAAATCCTCAGGCTTCAATGACTCTACTTTCATTGATGCCTGGGTGTAGGATTCAAAAGCGACAGACTTGGGATGGTAGCAATCAATCTAAGGAGTGGGCGGCACGGTGGCGCAGCGGTAGAGTTGCTGCTTTACAGCGAATGCAGCGCCGGAGACTCAGGTTCGATCCTGACTACGGGTGCTGCACTGTAAGGAGTTTGTACGTTCTCCCCGTGACCTGCGTGGGTTTTCTCCGAGATCTTCGGTTTCCTCCCACACTCCAAAGACGTACAGGTATGTAGGTTAATTGGCTGGGTAAATGTAAAAATTGTCCCTAGTGGGTGTAGGATAGTGTTAATGTACGGGGATCGCTGGGCGGCACGGACTTGGTGGGCCGAGAAGGCCTGTTTCCGGCTGTATATATATGATATGATATGATTCCAGTGAACTCCAGTGGTGTTTCTCCCATTCGCGGGGTATGATTTGGAACAGCTTTCCTTTCCACCAGTTTGATGGTTTCGACCAAAAATTCTAATACTTTTATCATGTGGATAGAGTTGGAATGGTGACCTTGGTTCAGGCATCCAGCGGAAGAGCGGGAGCCATAGAGTCATCGAGACACAGAGCGAGACAGTGTGGAAACAGGCCCTTCGGCCCAACCTGCCCACACCGGCCAACATGTCCCAGCTACACTCGTCCAACCTGCCTATGTTTGGTCCATATACCTCCAAACCTGTCCTACCCATGTAAGAGTGGAGCGGAGTCAAGAGTGGAGGTGGATGACCATGAGGGAAGAGAAGCCGACTCCACTCAAGTGTGGAATTGAAGATCATAAAACCATAAAACATAGCAGAATTTGGCCCACCGAGTCTGCTCGCCATTCGATCATGGCTGATCTATTTTTCCTTCTCAACCCCATTCTCTTATGTTCTCCCAGTAACCTTTAACATCCTTACTAAGCAAGAGCCTATCAATCTCTGTTTTAAAAATACCCACTAAGGGCCTCCACAGCCATCTATGGCAATTAAGGCCACAGATTCACCACCCAACTGGCTAAAGAAATTCCTTCTCATTTGAAGTACTTTGAAATATGAAAACAGCTGGGAGAAAAACCATGGGGAAACCAATAGATAGTGTGCCTAAATATTAGCAGTCATTGTTGATGTAAATGGTGTGTTGAAAATATATCAAAAGGTTGTGATCAGGTTTCCTTTAAAGAATCTGTTCACTGGTGAAAGTTCCAGCATTGAAGGAAATTTCCAAATTAAACATAACCATCACTTTAAAGCTGCATCCAAACCCATTCTGTCCATGGCCTCCTGCTTTTTTTAGAAGTTTTTAAGATTTTAGTTTCAGCTTTAGAGATACAGGCCATTCGGCCCAACGAGTCAGCATCGATCAGCGATCCCCGCACATTAACACTATCCTACACACACTAGGGGCAATTTACACTTATGCAAAGCCAATTAATTCACAAACCTGTACGTCTTTGGAGTGTGGGAGGAAACCGGAGATCTCGGAGAAAACCCACGCGGTCACCGAGAAAACGTACAAACTTCGTACAGACAGCACCCGTAGTCAGGGTCGAACCTGGGTCTCTGGCGCTGCAAGCACTGCAAGGCAGCAACTCCACCATTGCGCCACCGTGCCACCCTTGCTCTGTAGCAGTGAGGCCCAACGTAATCTATTCCGGGCACATTGCAGCTTTTGAATCTCAATATTGAATTCAAACAATATCAGTTGATTTGCTTTCTGACCTGCTGAATGATTCCAGCAATTTCTATTTTAATTTTCTTTTCAGAGTTCCAGCATCTGCTGTTTTATTTTTGATTTTCAATTTGCTTCCATTGTTTGCACCAGAACTGGTCAGGAAAGTTATCCATCTGTAATATTAGCTGATATTAACTGTTTTCCTCACACAATAGCCGTCGGTCGCTCGCTACAAAGACTGCCTGATCCATAAAGTATTTCCAACATTCCTCTCTTGGTTTGGCGCTCTGCAACAACTTTAAACTGCTTTTTCACAGTCTTTACAGATTCCTTTTTTTTTTGCTTCTTTCTGTCTCTCTCTCTCTCTCTCTCCCTCTCACTCTCCCTCCCACCCTCTATCTGTCTCTGTTTATTTCTCACCCTCTCTCTCTCTCTAATCTCTCTCATTAATCTATCAGTCAGACAGCTTCATAAACACCACTGCAATGCTAACTTCACCCTTTGTCCCGTCCACTGCTTTCCCATCATCTCAGCAATTTAAAATCATAAAACATACATAAATACTATTAACACTATATAAACCCGGCTAAAATATGGTGAACCCTCTTGGCTTACGAAAATAAGCCAAAATTAAAGATAATATTGGAAATGTTGACAAATGTATAAAATTAAACTGGATTTATATTAAGGCTACATTTGTTGTTAATGTAATCCTGATCCCTATGTTTCAATATCACTGTTATGCTTATCATTTTTTTGAAATTTAATAAAAAGATTTGAAAAAAAAAAAAAAAAAAAGTACAAAATTAAGAGGGGCATAGAGAGTCAGAACCTTTTGTGCCCAGGTTGTAGATGTCATGGACAAGAGGGCACAGATTTGAAGTGAGAGGGGTAAAGTTTAAAGGATATGGCTGGGGCAAGTATTTGTCCACAGAGTGGTAGATGCCTGAAACACATTGCCAGGGGTGGTGGTGGAGGCAGATTGTACCATAGTGGCATTTAAAAGGCTTTTAGATAGGAACATGGATATGTAGGTAGGTAATGAGGTGATATGGATCACTTGCAGGCAGACCAGATTAGTTTCACTTGGCATCTTGTTTAGCATGGTCATTGTGGACTGAAGGGCCTGTTCCTGTGCTATACGGTCCCATGTTAAAAAGGAGCTGTAAGCTTGATGATTGGGAACATTTCAGACTTCTTGTAAGGAAGAGCAAGACGTTGACAAGAATAGGGTAAACCTGAGTGTGAGAATAATCTAGTGAGAAAAATAAAAGTTGGCAGTATAATTATCAGAATAAATATCTAAATTATAAAAAGGAAAAATGCTGGCAAATGTTAATGTCACTTCCTTTCAGTATGAAACTGAGAAACTTATATTGGGGAATTATATTTGGGCAGCACTGCTATCTGTAAGGGGTTTCTGCGCCGAGCTTTCGCCCGACCTAAGGTCCCCGTGCCTTGCTCTGATCCCTTGACCAGGCCGTGCACACTGGTTCCCCGTGAGTGGTTCGACCCACTCACCCCTTACGGTTCTAGACACTGGGCTTAGATGCAGGAGCTCTTATAGTGCAGAAAAAATTCAACCAGACCAGATTTCAAAACCAGGGTTTAAATGAAAAGGCTTTTATTCAGCACTTGGGACTATTGTCCATGAATATTTATACAGTTCTATAAGACATATCTATAATACACATACCGAATACATGAATACCTTTGATTTATTAATCACAAAAACGCACAGTTCACAAGACATATACCCGAATACCCTTTTCGCTGAAAACTTAAAAACACACAGTTCCACGAGACATATATCCGAATACCTTCTTCGCTGAATTCTTGAAACACACACAGTTCCACAAAACATATACACGAATACCCTTTTACTTATGAATTCTTAAACACAGTTCTGCAAGACACATACACGACTGTAAGATGGGGAACGCACGACGCATCGCAACCTTGACCAACACATATTTTAATACACACCCAATGTTTATTCACAACCACCCTCCCCTCTACACTAAACTATGTCCAGGATATGTAGGATTTGGAGTGCATGCTCACCATGGGGCTATTACTGGGGTTACTGGCTGTTCGTTTTGCAGTATTTCTTCTCGAGTTGCGTGCCTGTTCCTCTCTCTTGCATCCGTTCTGCTTTCCGACTTTCTTCTTGACTTCAGTTGACTTCGAACCCGGTTTTCTCTGCGCTTCTTGTCTCTGTCCGTCTTAACTGCTTGCGTTCCCTGCAGGTTTTCTTCTCGAGTTGACTTAACTTATTCACCCAAAAGTAGTGGCCAGTTATACTGTTTCTGACCCGTCCTATCTCCCGCCAGATCTTGGAATCTCTTTGTTCAAAAAGATATGTATGAGGTTTTCTTCTGATCTGCGCTTATGTTCGGGGATACCGGGGATGGCCAGACGGTGTAAATTGGGATTTCATTGTGAGGTGATGGGTGTTAACTGGTTTCCCATCACCTACCAGGTAGTTTTCTATGGGCTATTGTGCCCCCTCACTGAGATGAACTGTTTAGGTCAGCTTGGGGCATTGTGAGTATGCTGATGTCAGCGCCCCAGTGTCTGGACTCCAACCTGGTTTCGTAGGTTTCTGCATGGCCAATACCCATCCTTTGTTCTGGCCATGGCTTTGCAGAAAACCTAGAGACTGGGATGTAAGGTTTTTACCTTTTGTGGCTGGTCACGAGGTCCTGCGGCCATTTTAGGACCCACGGATTGTGACATCCTTTGTTAATCTGACCGCAGCCTTTCTCCGCTATCAGCCCCAGTCTCTTGTTTAAAATGTCCAAACTGCAGCTCTTTGGTTTGGTGTCGCTTTCCAAATGAGGGAAAACTTCTCAAATCTTACATATCCCACAACAAAACTGCTATCCCACAACTTCTATCACCCAAGTTCGATCCGACCTCATTGCTATCTCTGTGGAGATTGCACGTTCTCCCTGTGACACCGACCGGGTGCTCCTGTACCTTCTTCCCGATGGCAAGAGTGAAATGAGCGCGTGGCCAGGGTGGTGTGGGTCTCTGATGATGCTGGCTGCCTTTTTGAGGCAGCGACTCCTGTAGTTCCCTTCGATGCTGTGGTGGTCAGTACCCACGATGTCTTTACTCTTCTTGGTCACTGGTATTATTGATGCCCTTTTAAAGCTGATGGAATTCTCAGACATCAGTAATGAGCGGTTGAAGATGACGACAATAAACGGCGACTTCTCCAACTTCAGATAGCTCCTCTGTCCCTCCCTTCCCCTCCTCCTTCCCAGATCTCCCTCTATCTTCCTGTCTCCACCTATATCCTTCCTTTGTCCCACCCCCGACATCAGTCTGAAGAAGGGTCTCGACCCGAAACGTCACCCATTCCTTCTCTCCCGAGATGCTGCCTGACCTGCTGAGTTACTCCAGCATTTTGTGAATAAATCGATTTGTACCAGCATCTGCAGTTATTTTCTTATACAATAAACGGCGAGTTGGTCGGCACTGATTTTGAGAACATGACCAGGTACACCATCAGGTCCAGGTGCTTTCTAAGGGTTCCCCTCGTGAAGGATCTTCTGACGTCGGCCTCAGTGACTGTGATTACAATGCTGTCGCGGGCTATGGGGGAACCAAGAAGGCACATCAGTGTTCTCCCTTTCAAAGTGTGTGTAGGACGCATTAAGCTGATCTGAGTGTGATGCTTCACTACCGCTAGAGCAGCCCCTTGTAGGAAGTGATGGCATGTGGGAACCAAATGTAATTTATCTGAGTCGTTGATAGTACTGAGTTGAGAGGCAATTGGTTGTGAGGAAGTGCAGACGGGATTCAGAAAGATTATTGATGGGCTTAAATGGGCAGGGCCAGTGCGATGAAATATAATGTGTAAAAAAATAACTGCAGATGCTGGTCCAAATCGAAGGTATTTATTCACAAAATGCTGGAGTAACTCAGCAGGTCAGGCAGCATCTCAGGAGAGAAGGAATGGGTCGAAAGAAGGGTCTCGACCCGAAACGTCACCCATTCCTTCTCTCCTGAGATGCTGCCTGACCTGCTGAGTTACTCCAGCATTTTGTGAATAATGTGTAAAAATGTAAGCTCATGCTCATTGGTAGAAAAAATAGAAAGTTGTGAGTATTTTATAAACAGTGACATTGGTGTTCAGAGAAATCTGGATGTTTGTAAATGAATCACTGAAAGTCAGCATGGAAACACAGCAAACATTGCAAAAGTGTTGGCGTACAAACGTGATGACATACTATTAATATTGTCTAGGTCCCTTGATTACTGCGGGTGTCAGAGGTTATGGGGAGAAGGCAGGTGAATGAGGTTAGGAGGGAGAGATAGATCAGCCATAATTGAATGGCGGAGTAGACTTGATGGGCCGAATGGCCTACTGCTACTATCACAGTATTACAAAATGGCGGCACTGCCCTAGCAGCTGCCGCTCACCTGCGGTCCATTTGTCTTTGTGTTTTTGTTGTTTTTTTGTCTTAGTTGTAGTTGTGATGTGGTGTTTTTGTGTTTGTGTACTATGTGTGTATGTGGGGGGGAGGGGGAAACTAACACTGTAAATATGTGTCCCTTCCGAACGGAGACCCGACCTTTGTTTTCTGGGCCGTGTCTCCGTTCCTGCCATCGGCCCAACTCCTGGAGCTGTCAGCCTCCATCGGACTTACCATCCAAGTCCGTGGATCGGACTTACCATCACCGGAGCCGGCCGTCTTCGGAGGCTGCGGGTGCGGCTGCGACTCGCCTTAGGCTCGGGCCGCGTGGATGCCGACATCGGGAGCTCCGGCAGCGGCAGCGTGTTCGCCCGCCCCGGATCGCGGGGCTTGGGGCGCGGACATTTCACCGTCCGGCGCGGCCTAAGATATGCCGCGGGATATTTCTCTGCTGGGCGGGGGTTTCAATGTCGGGAGCCACGACCGCCCCGACGTGCAACAACAGCGGCAGCGACAGCGACAGCGTGTTCGCCCGCCCCGGATCGGACTTATCATCAGCGGAGCCGGCCGTCTTCGGAGGCTGCGGGAGCGGCTGCGACGCGACGCGCCTTGGGCTCGGCCCGCTGTGGACCGTCCGGTGCGGCCTGCAACCACAACAACCTGACCGCGGGCGAGGACAGCAGGAGAAGGGAAAGACATTGTGGCCTTCCATCACAGTGAGGAGAGAGAGGACTGGAGGAGGAGACTCACTGTGATGGATGTTTCTTTGATGGATGTTTCTTTTTTGTGTGTTTTTGGGGTTGGGTGGTTTGAGTGCCTGTTTGATGTTTTTATTGTTGGACTGTGTTTTTGGGGGTTTTAGGGTGTGTGATTTGAATGCCTATTTAATGCTTCTATTGTTGGACTGTGTTTTGGGGGGTTTTTGGGGTTGGGTAATTTGGGTGCCTGTTTAGTGCTTTTATTGTTGGACTGTGGGTGATTGAATTAACATTTTGTTCAAGATGGCCGCGCCGTTGTGTTTGGCTGCCTGCCACTGTATGTTTCTTTTTTTTCCTAGTCAGATGTGCAGCACTTTGGTCAACGTGGGTTGTTTTTAAATGTGCTATACAAATAAATTGACTTGACTTGACTTGACTTATGATCTTATGATCCTGTAATTAAATGCATAGATCTGGTCTTCTGACATGAGGGAAGGATATATTTGTGACAGAAGGAATGCAATGATTAATTTCTGGGGTAGTCTGGGGGATTATCTGATGGAGTCTACATTCTCTCGAGGTTACTGGACTGAGATGTGATCCCATTGAAACATTGATCCAACTCCTGTGGTGCAGAGTAGGTAGAGTCAGATGCAAGGATGATGTTTTCTCTGGCTGGAGTGCCTAAATCAAGCAGTACGTTGAAGGGGCCACGAGGAACTGCAGATGCTGGAATCTTAAATAAAACACAAAGTGCTGGAGTGGCTCAGCAAGTCAGGCAGCAGCTGTGGAGGAAATGGACAGGCAACGTTTCAGTTTGGATTCCTCCTGCAGACTGCAGAGGCGATGTTACAGGTCAGGGCCCTTCTTCCTGGGGCCTGTCTGAATAAAGGGTTCCCCTTTCAAGACAGAAGAAAAAAGTGTGCTGAATCTTCACATTTCAGTGTCCGATAAGGTGACATAGGTGCAATTCTTGAATTTATTCAAAATAAAGGTCTATATATTTTTGGATATTAAGTGAATCAAGGGATATGGCGTTAGGAGAAGAAAGCAGAGGTCACATTGCTGTTATGTAAGACGTTGGTGAGGCAGCATTTAGAGTATTGTGTTCAGTTCTGGGCACCATGTTGCAGGAAAGATGCTGTCAAGTTGGAAAGATTTACGAAGATCTTTCCATGACTCAAGGGTCTGGGCTATAGGGAGGGGTAGAGCAAGCTGGGACTCTATTCCTTGGGGCGCAGGAGGATGAAGGGTGATCTTACAGAGGTGTATAAAATCAGGAGAGGAATAGATCGGGTAGACGCAGAGTCCCTTGCCGAGAGTAGGGGAATCCAGAATCAGAGGACACAGGTTTAAGTTGAAGGGAGAAAGATTTAATAGGAAACCGAGGGGGTAACTTTTTCACACAAGGGGTGGTGGAAGTATGGAATGAGCTGCCAGAGGAGGTAGTTGAGGCAGGGACTATTAAAGAAACTATTAGACAGGGTACATGGATAGGACAGGTTTAGAGGAAAAAGGGGCAAATCCAGGCAGGTAGGACGAGTGTAGATGGAACACATTGGTCGGTGTGGGCAAGTTGGGCCAAAGGGCCTGTTTCCACGCTCTATGATGCTATGACTAACTGGCATTGAGAGAAAAGATTAGGCATGATCTTACTGAAGGGCAGTACTGGTGCAAAGAATTAAATTGCAGTCAATTGCTGCTTCGGTTTCTTGTGATGTTATGTTCAACAGCATTTAAATGCCACTTTAATTCCACAATGCCATAATGTAGAAAGACACTTAACAATATATGGGATCTGAAACAACTTGGATGTTAATTCTTGCAAAGTTTCACGTCTCTATTGAGTATTAAAAAATGGCCCGTGGGATTTCAGAAATTAAGTTGTGCAAATCAATGGAAAATAAGTCATCATGAGAAATTATTCAGAATACTGATTAGTTGTAAGCATCTTCGAACTAATATATTTCAAGGTAGCATAGAAAATCATACCATATACATGTTTTAGGTGTTATTTTATATTTTAAGTATTTTAACCTATTCATTGTCAGTATTGTAACTTTAACACCTCTCGAATACTGTGGCATATTCAACTGAATGGAATGTGCCCCACTTGGATGCAGACAAATTTCATCATCAAATCATACGGTCATAAGTAATAGTAGCAGTAGGCCTTTCAGCCCATCAGGTCTACTGCGCCATTCATACATGGCTGATCTGTCTCTCCCTTCTAACCCCATTCTCCTGCCTTCGCCCCATAGCCTCTGACACCCGTACTAGTCAAGAATCTATCTATTTCTGCCTTTAAATATCTCCAATGATTTTGCCGCCACGGCCTTCTGTGGCTACAAATTCCACTAGTGGAAACATCCTCTCCATATCCACTCTAACCAAGCTTTTCACTATTCTGTACGTTTCAATGAGGTCCTCCCTCATTCTTCTAAACCCCAGCGAGTACAGGCCCAGTGCCGTCAAACGCTCATCATATGTTAACCTACTCATTCCTGGGATCATTCTTGTAAACCTCCTCTGGACCCTCTCCAGAGCCAGCACATCCTGCCTCAGATATGGTGCCCACAATTGCTCACAATGTTCCAAATGCGGCCTTACCAGCGCCTTATAGAGCCTCAGCATTACATCCCTGTTTTTGTGTACAAGCCCTCTCGAAATAAATGCTAGCTACAATCTACAATCTACAATCCCACCCCCTTTCGCCTTCCCCACTGCCCCTTTCTACCTATATCCCCTCATATCTCACGCCCCTTCTCTCTTTATCTACATCCAAGACCGCAAGAAATTGCAGAGAAGTGCGAACGGAGCCCAGACCATCACACAAGCAACAAGGGTCTCGACCCGAAAGGTCACCCATTCCTTCTCTCCAGAGATGCTGCCTGTCCCACTGAGTTACTCCAGCTTTTTGTGTCTATCTTTGGTTTAAACCAGCATCTGCAGTTCCTTCTTACACAAACCAACCTCCCTTCCATTGACGCCATCTAGACCCCACGCTGCCGCCACCACGCAGCCTGTTATAGTGGTTCAAAGTACTAATTAAAATAATTTTCCCAGTTATCATAATCATAATCATGCTTTATTAGCCAAGTAATGGACGTCGGAAGCCCGCAGGCCCCTGGGTGGGGGCCGACATCGGGAGCTCTGGCAGCGGCAGCGTGTTCGCCCACCCCGAATCGCGGGGCTTGGGTCGGCCCGCTGTGGACCTTTCACCGTCCGCAGCGGGCCTTTCTCCGCCCGGCGGGAGCTTCAATGTCGGGAGCCACGACCGCCCTGACGTGGCAACTTCAACAGCCTGACCACGGGAGAAGACGGCAGGGAACAGAAAAAGACATTCTGGCATTCCATCACAGTGAGGAGGTGACTGGAGGAGACTCACTGTGATGGATGTTTCTTTTGTTTGGTGTCAGTTTATGACTGTATGTGTTATTGCATTTTTATCGATTATTCTTATTGGTCTTATTGTTGAACTGCGGGTAATTTTTCATTTCACTACACATTTATGTGTGTGTGACAAATAAATGACTATTGACTATATTGAAGTAGGTTTTGCAACATGCGAGGAATTTCATGTACCATACAGTCACACCAATAAAAAGCAATAGAACACACAAAATACATTTTAACATGAACATCCACCACAGTGACTCCTCCACATTCCTCACCATGATGGAAGGCGAAAAAAAGTTTCAATTTCTTCCCTTCTTTGTTCCTCCGTGGTTGGGGGGCTCGAGCCTTCCGTTGACGGGACGATCTTGACTCCCTTAGCCGGCGGTCGGGCCCTCCTCGTCAGGCCCTCCTCGATCTCAGCTCCCCGCGCCGGACGATTGGACCCCGGGTCGGGGCTGGTCGAACCTCGTGCGGCTTTGGAGCTTCCCGACATCGGTCTCCACCCGAGACTGTGAGCTCCTCGATGTTGAAGTCCGCAGGCCGCGGTTGCAGCGTTGATCCCAGGCAAAGGATCGCAGGCTCCGGTGGTAAGTCCACGTCCCCGCGGTGGGGCTCAAAGTCAGTCTTGAGCAAGGCCGCCAGCTCCATGATGTTTGGCCGCAGAGCGACCGGAGGTACGATCCGGAAAACAATCGCATCTCCGGCAAGGTAAGAGATTGAAAAAGGTTTCCCCCGACCGCTGACCCCCCCATCACCCCCCACATAAAACAAACCAGAGAACATTAACACAAACTTTAAAACACGCTAAAAATAACAAAAAAGGATGTAAAAAGACAGACTGGAGGCGAGGCTGCCATTGTGGCGCCACCCGGTGGAACTCTGAGAAGGTGTTCACTATTGAGCAATAATGAACACCTTCTGAAATTGATCTCAAAATTTTTCCCATTATATAACCTCTGAGACAAAGGTTTTGTAAGTAGGAATGTTGAACTAGAAATGACCTGGTCGGTGGGGTTAGGTGCCCTCATGGTCAGAGTCTGAAGAAGGGTTCTGACCCGAAACGTTACCTATTTTTTTTCTCCAGAGATGCTGCCTGACCCATCGATATTAAGAGGGCTAGCTGGCAGATTTGAATGGGGCTCGAGGGCAATTGAGCACATTATTCCTTCATCTGTAGGTGGATTGCTTGACTGATTACTGGCTACCCTAACCACCACTGCACCAAGCAAAATGAATGCTCCCTCCCTAAAGTTACCTTAAGATCAGAAACTGCCAGGGGGCCTTGATGATGTCTTCCTAAATAATTAGGTATGGGAAGGAACTACAGATGCAGGTTTACACTGAAGACAGACACAAAATTCTGGAGTAACTCAGCGTGACAGGCAGCATCTCTGGATAGAAGGAATGGGCGACGTTTCGGGTAGAGACCCTTCTTCAGACTGAGAGTCGGGGGAGACAAAGAGATATGTAAGGGTGAGGTGTGAAAACGAGCCATCAAAGGGGACGAAGCTCAAAGAAAATGTAGAATAGATCATTGTTAGCTAGGATAAGGTGACAATGAAGCACACAGAGGTAAAATTTAATCAGGAAGACAGTCAGACTGGTCAGAGAACTAGGATGAGGGAGGGAGGGATGGAGAGAGGAGGAAAGCAAGGGTTACTTGAAGATAGAGCTCGATATTCATACTGCTGAGTTGTAAGCTGCTTCGACCCCCTATATCTCTGTGTCTCCCTCTCCCCTCACTCTCAGTCTGAAGAAGGGTCTCGGCCCGCAACGTCACACATTCCTTCTCTCCAGAGTTGCTGCCTGTCCCGCTGAGTTACCCCAGCATTTTGTGTCTATCTTCAGCATAATTAGGTATTTGAAAAGAATGGAACACACAAACTGAAAAGCAAAGCAAAAAAAAAGCCTCTGTTAACTGAAGCTGTGATGAGAAAAGCTGGGGGTTTTAGAACATAGAAAGTTAAAAGAAGATTTAACATAGTTGTTTAAAAATCATGAAATATTTGGGGAGAGAATATAAGGAGAAATTATTTTCACTGGCAGGACATCAATATCTAATTTAAGATGAAAATCTACGTGATGGAATGGAAGTGGGGTAAAAACAAGACTTATTACTTCTAAAACATCAAGTTGTTGTAATCAGACGATCCTGGTCTGCAAAGGTAGAAAGATCACATTTTATGGTGCCTCTCAAATTAAATTGAATGAATCTTTAAAGGAGAAAAATATACAGAGCTGTGAGGAAATAACAAGAATGTAGGACTCATTGTTGGTACAGTAATGCAGGTGGGAGAGCTGCTGCCTCACAGCGCCAGAGACATAAGTTTGATTTTGAGTTTGGGTGCTCTCTGTGTGGAGTTTGCACGTTCCCCCTGTGACCGAGTTGGTTTCTGTAGATTAGTGTAATGGTGTCACTCATGTTATGCATCATGCATTTGTAGTTACGCCCCTTTAGCGTTTGAGTGACCACTGCTTGCGAGATTCGGGTTAGTGTAAGTGGAACGTGCAGGCGTGAGGTTGTGCTTGCTATGTAGTTAATAAAGTCTTTGGTGTCAGAAGTGGGATTCAAACCCACGCCTCCATTTGGAGACCAGAACTTGAGTCTGGTCTCCGACTGGGACACCATGTTGTGGTGACCGTAATAATAACAGAAGCCTTACACCTGGATAAAGATCCAAAGACTTTATTAACTATATAGCATGCACGACCTCACGCCTGCACGTTCCACTTACACCAACCCGACACGGTGGCGCAGCGGTAGAGTTGCTGCCTTACAGCGAATGCAGCGCCTGAGACTCAGGTTCGATCCCGACTAAGGGCGCCGTCTGTACGGAGTTTGTACGTTCTCCCCGTGACCTGCGTGGGTTTCCTCCGAGATTTTCGGTTTCCTCCCACACTCCAAAGACGTACAGGTATGTAGGTTAATTGACTGGGTAAATGTAAAAAATTGTCCCTAGTGTGTGTAGGATAGTGTTAATGTGCGGGGATCGCTGGGCGGCGCGGACTCGGTGGGCCGAAGGGCCTGTTTCCACGCTGTATCTCTAAATCTAAACAAAACTAAAATAAAACCCGAATCTCGCAAGCAGTGATCACTCAAAATCTAAAGGGGCATAACTACAAAAGCATGACACATAACATGAGTGCCACCATTACACTAATCTACAGTTTCCTCCATGCTTTCCGGTTTCCTCCCTTATTTCGAAGATGTGCAGGTTTGTAGGTTAATTGGCCTCCTCTGTGGACGAGAAGAGGAGATGAGATAGAACCAATGTGATAGTTGGCAAGGGCTAGGTGGGCCGAATAGCCTGTTTCATTGCTATATCTGGCAATCAATCAGTTCAATAGTTCTCTCAAGCCATTGCGTGGGGACATTGAACCAAGCGGCACTGTCCCATTCTGTAATAAAGTGAAGAACACTTTTGTTCAATGGACCAGGTGGGCTTTTAGTATTTCGAAAAAGTTTACTCAAAGAACAACAGCAGGATTTCAATTAACCCAAACGTTGTCATCTCTTTTGACGTACTCTAATCCTCATCAAAGATTAATGTAAGGTCGATTTCTGTGGTAAATAATCTATGGCCAGGCACAGCCATGCGCAAATTAACAGTGGGAAAGGGTCAACCATTCGGACATCTTCGATCATCAGGGAACAGTTTGTTAACTCAGCAAGCAATTGCAGATGGAAGTACTCTGCACAGAAAATACCAAAGCTACTATCTGTGATAAATCTCTGCTTGTGTGGCTGAGTTATTTGTAATTGGTTTGCAGTAGTGGCTGTCTGTGCAAGGAGCTGATTGTGCAAAAGCCTGCAGTCATGCCTCATATTGATTTATGGTTGCACACAAGTTTATACGACAGCCCTTTTATTGTTCGCAAACGAAAACAATTAGATCGGCAAAATCTGCTTGGATGAGCTTGAGAAAAGTGACGATCCTCTTCCATTATTTTGGATTCCTCCTTCTCCACCTCTCATAGATGCACAATGTTGAGAAGGTCTCATATAGTCATTATGACATTGCTTATAAATACAAGTGGTAGAAGACAACAAAACGACTTGTCTCTGATCGCGATCAAACCATTCCTTTACTTGACTTCCATTTTCAATCTTGGATGAAGGGATTAAAAGTACCATTAGCAAATTTGCATATGATACAAAGCTGGGTGGTAGTGTGAACTGTGAGGAAGATGCTATGAGGTTGCAGGGTGTGTGAGTGGGCGGATGCATGGCAGATGCAGTTTAATGTGGATAAGTGTGAGGTTATCCACTTTGGTGGTAAGAATAGGAAGGCAGATTATTATCTGAATGGTGTCAAGTTAGGAAAAGGGGATGTACAATGAGATCTGGGTGTCCTAGTGCATCAGTCACTGAAAGGAAGCATGCAGGTACAGCAGGCAGTGAAGAAAGCCAATGGAATGTTGGCCTTCATAACAAGGGGAGTTGAGTATAGGAGCAAAGAGGCCCTTCTGCAGTTGTACAGGGCCCTGGTGAGACCGCACCTGGAGTACTGTGTGCAGTTTTGGTCTCCAAATTTGAGGAAGGATATTCTTGCTATAGAGGGCGTGCAGCGTAGGTTTACTAGGCTAATTCCCGGAATGGCGGGACTGTCATATGTTGAAAGACTGGAGCGACTAGGCTTGTATACACTGGAATTTAGAAGGATGAGAGGGGATCTTATTGAAACATATAACATTATTAAGGGATGGACGCGCTAGAGGCAGGTAACATGTTCCCAATGTTGGGGGAGTCCAGAACAAGGGGCCACAGTTTAAGAATAAGGGGTAAGCCATTTAGAACAGAGATGAGGAAAATCTTTTTCAGTCAGAGAGTTGTGAATCTGTGGAATTCTCTGCCTCAGAAGGTAGTGGAGGCCAATTCTCTGAATGCATTCAAGAGAGAGCTAGATAGAGCTCTTAAGGATAGCAGAGTCAGGGGGTATGGGGAGAAGGCAGGAACGGGGTACTGATTGAGAATGATCAGCCATGATCACATTGAATGGCGGTGCTGGCTCGAAGGGCCGAATGGCCTACTCCTGCACCTATTGTCTATTGTCTATTGTAAATCTCTTCAAAATGTATATTAGAGCTCGGTGGTTTAAAGCTTCAAAGCACCAATTTCAGTTCATGAGTTGTACTTTGACTCGTGTTTCATGACCTTGTCATAAGCTAAATTATATATTCCACATTGTCATTATGCTGCTGTACTGAGGGAAATGTCCACACATAAATGTCTTTCAACTATCTGAAGTTAAGCGGGATAGCTGGTTCAATATACACACAAGGAACTGCAGATACTGCCTTGCAAAGAAAAACACAAGAGTGCTGGAGTAACTCAGCGGGTCAGGCAGCATTTCTGAAGAACGTGGATAGGGGACGTTTCGGGTCGGGACCATGTCTGCAGAGCTTTACAATTTACATTTTAGGCTTTAGAGATGTAGCGTGGAAACAGGCCCTTCGGCCCACCAGGTCTGCGCCGATCAGCAATCCCCATACACTAGCATCATCCTATGCAACAGGGACAATTTTAAAGTTACAGAAACAGTTAGCCAACAAACCTGTATGTCTTTGGGGTGTGAGAGGAAATGGGAGCACACAGAGAAAACCCACACGGTCATAGGGAGAACATACAAACTCCATACAGACAGCACCCGTAGTCAGGATCGAACCCGAGTATCTAGCAGCGATGTAAAGCAGCAGCTCTACCGATGCGCCACTGTGCCACCCTAAATAATCTGTGTATTCATCCTATTTATTCCCCTCGTGACTTTATACAATGATTCCATAATTTGATCAATTAATTTGATTGGTTCTTATCAATTCATCAATAATACACCTTGTCATGTATTTCACTGTCACGTCTGGGAAATTGCTTTGTCTAAATTGTGTGTATTATTTTGTAGCTGATGATGGGCAAGTAATCTACTTCATAATGATGTTTAGTAAGACATAAATTGTAAGCAGTGCATGAATATTTCATGACAAGGATTACCGGCTCCTCCTCACTGACCATTTGTACAGGTGCACCTCAGGCCTACGTGCTTAACCTCCTGTTTTACCTCCCTTTACACCATGACTGCATGGCTGAGCACAGATACAATGCCATCTAGACATTCACCAACTTTAGTGTGTGTCAAACTACCGCGGTTTTCCCGATCACGGGCGGCACGGCGGTGCAGCCGTAGAGTGGCTGCCTTACAGCGCCAGAGACCCGGGATCGATCCTGACTACGGATACAGTCTGTATGGAGTTTATACGTTCTCCTTGTGACTGCGTGCATTTTCTCCGGGTGCCCTGGTTTCCTCCCACACTCCAAAGATGTACAGGTTTGTAGGCTAATTGGCTTCGGTAAAAATTGTAAATTGTCCCTTGTGTGTAGGACAGTGCTAGTGTACGGGATGTTTGCTGGTTGGCAGGGACTTGGTGGGCCGAAAGGCCTGTTTCCACGCTGTATCTCTAAAGTCTAAAATCTAAAAGTGATGTTGCTTCCAAGCACCTGAATCACGAATGAGATTAAATCTGCACCATCTCGACCCGCATCGTCCTCCAACCCAGATCACATTCTCCCTTGGTCTGTTTTATGAAAATGGTTATTTATGTTCTGCAGGTCTAATTCTATGTTAGATATATCCTAGATGGTGTTTTCCCAATGAGTCATCTCCGGTACATGTATTTGTCGATCACCTCTTGTTCACTGTTTGAAATACAGACTCATTAGTGACCTAAACAATGTTGAAACTGGCACTGGAAATACTGAGGTAAGTGTTTCATTATTGCAGGAGCATTCACTTACTGCTTGAACATTCAAGCTAGCCCTCTGAGATCAGTAAATCGATACCTTGGTGCGTTTCTCAGTGCTGGCAAATGACACATTTTCAGTTTAGTTTAGTTTAGTTTAGAGACACAGCGTGGAAACAGGCCCTTTGGCCCACCTAGTACGCGCAAACCAGCGATCACCCGTACATTAATTCTATCCTACACACTTGCGACAATTAACAGAGGCCAATTAATTTACAAACCTGCACGTCTTTGGAATGTGGGAGGAAACCGGAACACCCGGAGAAAACCCACACGGTCACACAGAGAACTCCATGCAGACAGCATCTGTAGTCAAGATCGAACCCGGGTCTCTGGCGCTGTAAGGTAGCAACTCTACCGCCACACCACCGTGCCGCGTCAGTGTGTAGGTGAGTGGTCGGATATGAGGAGATTATTGCAAAAGTGCATAGAATAGGCGAAGGGAAACTTAGTGGAGGAATGGAATAATGGGCGGCACGGTAGCGCAGCGGTAGAGTTGCTGCTTTACAGCGAATGCAGCGCCGGAGACTCAGGTTCGATCCTGACTACGGGTGCTGCACTGTAAGGAGTTTGTACGTTCTCCCCGTGACCTGCGTGGGTTTTCTCCGAGATCTTCGGTTTCCTCCCACACTCCAAAGACGTACAGGTATGTAGGTTAATTGGCTGGGTAAAATGTAAAAATTGTCCCTAGTGGGTGTAGGATAGTGTTAATGTACGGGGATCGCTGGGCGGCACGGACTTGGTGGGCCGAAAAGGCCTGTTTCCGGCTGTATATATATGATATGATATGATAATATTGGCTTTGAGTTTGATGATGTACAGGATATTATGCATGTGCTGTAAGACAGCAACTCCACCGCTGCACCACAGTGCCGCTTGTGCAGACAGCAAAGGGTTAGGCAAAGAAAACAGAGAGAAAAGAGACCAAGGAGCCTTCTAATTCTTAACATGTGACCTGAAGGCAGATGGGGCAAGGTTGCTCAAACTTCCCGGTTGCAAGGAAGTGGATCGTGCAACACATTTGATTAAACGTGCAACACATTTGAAGTTTGCAGCCCGGTGATATGAACGTCGACTTCTCCAACTTTAGATAGCTCCTCTGTCCCTCCCTTCCCCTCCTCCTTCCCAGATCTCCCTCTATCTTCCTGTCTCCACCTATATCCTTCCTTTGTCCCGCCCCCCTGACATCAGTCTGAAGAAGGGTCTCGACCCAAAACGTCACCCATTCCTTCTCTCCCGAGATGCTGCCTGACCCGCTGAGTTACTCCAGCATTTTGTGAATAAATCGATTTCTACCGGCATCTGCAGTTATTTTCTTATACTGATTAAACGTGCCCTCTGTTCCCACTGAGGCCGAGAAGTGCTTTGATATTGGCCTACCCCTCTGCATTCTGTTAATTAACTGCTGTGAGACCTGTGACAGGAAACAATGATGAAAAAATAATGTGATGAGAGGAGTTCCAAGTCAGTGAAGATGTCAGTGCCTCGGGAGAAATCCTGTTAAGCGCACACCGAGGCATTGTGAAGCTCTACCTTGAGGCCAATGCCACACTTACGCACAATCGGTCATTTGCTCCAAATAAGCTGACACGAAAAGCCAAATACATTTTACTGCCACGTCTCTAATGAGTGCAAATGGTACTTGGCAAATTTAATACCTTTCTCGCTTTCCCCTGTGTATTGTCGCTAGATGTCCATGTTTAATAAAGAGCTTCTTCAATAACATGCCGACTGCAGGAGCAGAGTAAGAAACCTTTCTTTATGTGTAGGAAGGAACTGCAGATGCTGGAGTAACTCAGCGGGACAGGCAGCAACTATGGAGAGAAGGAATGGGTGGCATTTCAATAGACAATAGACAATAGGTGCAGGAGGAGGCCATTTGGCCCTTTGAGCCAGCACCGCCATTCAATGTGATCATGGCTGATCATTCTCAATCAGTACCCCGTTCCTGCCTTCTCCCCATACCCCCTGACTCTGCTATCCTTAAGAGCTCTATCTAGCTCTCTCTTGAATGCATTCAGAGAATTGGCCCCCACTGCCTTCTGAGACAGAGAATTCCACAGATTCACAACTCTGACTGAAAAAGTTTTTCCTCATCTCAGTTCTAAATGGCCTACCCCTTATTCTTAAACTGTGGCCCCTTGTTCTGGACTCCCCCAACATTGGGAACATGTTTCCTGCCTCTAACGTGTCCAACCCCTTAATAATCTTATACGTTTCGATAAGATCTCCTCTCATCCTTCTAAATTCCAGTGTATACAAGCCTAGTCGCTCCAGTCTTTCAACATATGACAGTCCCGCCATTCCGGGAATTAACCTAGTAAACCTACGCTGCACGCCCTGAATAGCAAGAATATCCTTCCTCAAATTTGGAGGCCAAAACTGCACACAGTATTCCAGGTGCGGTCTCACTAGGGCCCGGTACAACTGTAGAAGGACCTCTTTGCTCCTATACTCAACTCCTCTTGTTATGAAGGCCAACATTCCATTGGCTTTCTTCACTGCCTGATGTACCTGCATGCTTCCTTTCAGTGACTGATGCACTAGGACACCCAGATCTCGTCGAGACCCTTCTTCAGACCTTTCTTTATAGTAAGTGTGTGAAGTGATTTGAGTTGCATTATTGGGCCTGATGTCCTTTACTCCCATTTGCGGCAAACTAGTCTTGATGAAGGGCAGTTAGCACATGCGGAGAAATTCATCCCCCTCTGAACTCTTTGACCTGTGGTCAACCCCAGTTTAAATATATTTAAATGTATCCCATACTGAACAGAGCGAGACACGGGCACAGAGTGAGGAACATCACCTCATATTCGACTTGGATAGCTCACCACCCAATGGTATGAGCATTGAATTCTTTATTTCAGGTAATCCTCTCCCCCATTTCCCCCCCCCCTCACCCATCCAGGTGTGCACCCAATGTCATGACCCCCGTCCCCACCCACCCGTTAACCATCCACCTATATCCCACTCCCTTCTTTATATTTCACTCTTCTTCTCTGCTTAGGTCACATCTTTTTGTCTCTCTGTCTCCGTTTTCTCCACCTTTGTCCTCTTTCCACCCTGTTGTCTCATTTTCTTCTCTAACCTTTGTCCATCCACCTCCTTCACCTGTATCCACCTATCACTTGCCAAACGTTGTCTCCCCCCTCCCCCCAACTTCTTTTTCAGCTTTCTTTCCTCTACTATAATCAGTCTAAGGAAGGTGGAGCCTACAATGTCCGTATCCCTTCGTTATCACCTCTTCCAAAGCCAACAATGGACCATTGTGGGCTCTACCTTTCCTGGGTCATCAGTGATTTATTCTGAACCTTTTGATACCTCTAGTTTCACTCCCCCCTGACTCTCAGTCTGAAGAAGGGTCTCAACCCGAAATGTCATCCATTCCTTTTCTCCAGAGATGCTGCCTGACCCGCTGAGTTACTCCAGCATTTTGTGTCTTCCATTCCTGATCATCTTCTGAGAACCCAAACCCATGTGACAATCTTTACTCCACTTAATATCAAGAAATGGCTGAGTTCACACGAGGCAGCAACCCAATCAGCAGCCCAACCGCAATGTGCATCCAGCCAAGCGGATTGAGCCCATGCAGAACATTACCTATGTATGTTCTATTTTCAGAAGTCAGTTCTGAATAGAGAAAAAAAATGAAGAAACATTTTTGGAATGTGTTTAGAGTGATGTGATTCAATAAGCTCCCTTTCCCTTATTTGGAATATTTTACTGGCCAAGTTTTACCTTGACTTCTATGCGCATTGCGACTAATTCCTCCTGTATATTGAACTACATGCTTTCAATCCTTTGGTCCGAACATCCTCCACCCAATTAGCTGTTATTTCTTGCTCTATGGAATTTATGCAAACAGGAAGGCATTAGATTAATTTATTTTAATTCTGTTTAATTTAGTTTAGGTCAGTTTAGTTTAGAGATACAGCTTGGAAACAGGCCCTTCCACGCTGACTAGCGATCCCCGCACACTAACACTGCCCGACACGCACTAGGGCCAATTTACAATTTTACCAAGCCAATTAACCTACAAGCCTGTGTGCCTTTGGAGTGTGGGAGGAAAGCGGAGCAGTTCACGGGGAGAATGTACAATCTCAATGCAGACAGCACCCGTAGTCAGGATTGAACCCGGGTCTCTGGTGCTGTAAAGCAGCAACTCTACCGTTGTGCCACCGTGCTGCCCTATGACAGATCTACAAAAAAATGATATGTATATATATGCATGAACATCTACACGCATCAATATATATGAAATCCATACAGTACAGATGACAATTGAAAATCGGAAATAACAATGCTGAAGCAAAAATTTAAAACGCTGGAGACACACAAGTGGTCAGGAAGCATCTGTGGTGAGAGAAGCAGTTAATATTCCAGGTCAAAGACTGTATGAGTAGATGGAATGGCCACACGGAACTGATGTTCGAAGTAACAAGCGATTTATTAAAATTAATGTGCACCAGGACACCAGTCAAAGCTGATCTGCTGAGTGTGACTGGTACAGCTTTTACATCCTCATCTGACAAGATTACACAGAAATTTGATTAACAGTAAAACTAGGTCTTGATTACAGAATGGGGGTTAGAGAAAAAGTTAATTAGGTAACAAGAGGTCTTGATTACAAATAAAATGATTATTTTCAAGTCTAACTTAGTCGACAGTAGATCCAATTTTCTGTTACAATGATGGGTTCACGCTATAACATCATCAATGATGTTCCTGAAACGTGGGTGTCATCATTGCTGTCTCTACGTTTAGGCTTTGTCCGAGGTTCCCTGTCGCCACATTAGCACAATCCACATCCCTATTTACTAGTTATAAGCTCCCACTATTCTTTCCCCTGCAACAAAGATCTTTCATCAAGATTGGGAAAGGTAAGCTTGCAAGGAGGAATGGGGGATGAAAGGGACAACTTCTGATGGGTTACTGTGCTGATAGTTGCAGTGAGAACCGCAAGAAATGTCCAGCAGATCAGATGGTGTCTATGGAGAGAGATAGTCTGAAGGCCTTCCACTTATTCCTTGAACCTACTGCCCTTCCATTAATACATTCAATCACCTGAATGAATGGGTGGCACGGTGATGCAGCGGTAGAGTTGCTGCCTTACAGCGCTAGAGACCCGGGTTTGATCCTGACTATGAGTGATGTTTATACGTTCTCCCCGTGACCGCATGGGTTTTCTCTGGGTGCTCCGGCTTCCTCCCACACGCCAAAGACACACAGATTTGTAGTTTAAGAAGATAACTGCAGATGCTGGTACAAATCGAAGGTATTTATTCACAAAATGCTGGAGTAACTCAGCAGGTCAGGCAGCATCTCGGGAGAGAAGGAATGGGTGATGTTTCGGGTCGAGACCCTTCTTCAGGGGAGGTCGCCGATGCACAGAGAACAGGGGAAGCAGGGGTGTGGAGACGATACCCAAAACTGTAAGGCTTCTTAAATGTTGCGATAGTCCCTGCCTCAATGACTTCCTCCGGCTGTTCCATATGCCCACAACCCTTTGCGTAAAAAAGTTACCCCTAGGATTTCTATGAAATTTTCCCCCCTTCACCTTAAACCTATGTTCTCTGAGTCTTGCACTCTGGGCAAGAGAAAGAGAACGTTTTCCCTAAGGGACGCATGGTGGCGCAGCTAATTAAAACAGAGTTAATGCTTTGCAGCGCCAGAGACACAGAGTTAATGCTTTGCAGCGCCAGAGACACAGAGTTAATGCTTTACAGCGCCAGAGACACAGAGTTAATGCTTTACAGCGCCAGAGACCCGGGTTAGATCCTGACTACTGGTGCTGCCTGTATGGAGTTTATACCTTCTCCCTGTGACCACGTGGACTTTCTCAAGGCGCTCCAGTTTCCTCCCACACTCCAAAGACGTACAGGTTTGTAGGTGAATTGGCTTTGGTAAAATTGTTCATTTGGGGATCGCTGGTCGGCACGGACTTGGTGGGCTGAAGGGCCTGTTTCCACGCCATATCTCTAAACTAATCTAAACTAAAGGTTTGTAGGTTAAATTGACTGGGTAAATGTAAAAATTGTCCCTGGTGTGTGTAGGATAGTGTTAATGTGCGGGGATCGCTGGGCGGCGCGGACTTGGTGGGCCGAAAGGGCCTGTTCCCGTGCTGTAGAATCTAAATCTAAATCTAAATCTAAAGATGATACCTTAGATGAACCACTCTCCTCTCCAATCAGGACAACGTCAAGGCCACACCATCATCCCTCGCAGATGGACGAATGCCAACTTTACAAAACGATTTTTACTGAGTAGAAAGGATAGTGCAGGTGCTGGGTTTTACACCGAAGTTTGACACAACATGCTGGAGTAACTCAGTCTGAAGAAGGGTCTCGACCTGGAACGTCACCCATTCCTTCGTTCCAGAGATGCTGCTTGTCCCACTGAGTTACTCCAGCATTTTGTGTCGATCTAAGATTTTCACTGAACTGTATGAAAAGAAAAGGAATTACACTGTACCTGGTGCCTGAGACAATAAAGTACTATCAAGCGTATAAGAAAATAACTGCAGATGCTGGTACAAATCGATTTATTCACAAAATGCTGGAGTAACTCAGCAGGTCAGGCAGCATCTCGGGAGAGAAGGAATGGGTGACGTTTCGGGTCGAGACCCTTCTTCAGACCATTGTGTATGCTGATAGCATCTCATTTCAGAAGCAGAGTTCAAAGCCCAGTTTTGATCAAGCTATTGATTCAATTCACACCATGTGGTTCCATTGAAATCTATTCTATCGACTTGCTAAGGTAGAGCATTCTGTCTGCATTGTGTATGCTGATAGCATCTCATTTCAGAAGCAGAGTTCAAAGCCCAGTTTTGATGTACTGTAGATTACTGCATGCAAGGGAGGGATCAATGTTCTTCAATTCAGACTACATTATTGAAGCAACAAATACACTTTATGCTCTTCTTTAGTTGCAAAGATCCATCTTAGCTTCATGTTGATCAGCTCAAAACTGAATTTGTATCAACAACGTTCTAATTAAGCCCGCCGAGACCGTGGTCAGGAACGGACAGAGTAATTTTGTATTCATTCCACATCTTTCCTGAGAGGAAGATATACATGTTAGCATTCTCCGTGAAAGGTATCACCCTTCGTTAAAAGCATCATTTGATGTAACACTGCCTGAGGGATAGATGTTTTAAGGATACAAACAGAAAATGGTGGAAATCCTCAGCAAGTCAGGTTGCATCTGTGCGGACAGCAGCCAAGCACACCTCCAAATTCAGGGACAGTTTCTTCCCAGCTGTTATCAGGCAGTTCAACCATCCCAACAACAACTAGAGACCAGCCCTGAGCCTCCATCTACCTCACTGGAGACAAAGGTTGTGCAGCGGTAGAGTCACTGCCCTATAGCGTCGGAGTCCCAGGTTCAATCCTGACTACGGATGCTGTCTGTACAGAGTTTGTACGTTTTCCCTATGACCGTGTAGGTTTCTCCCACATCTCAAATATCTGCAGCTTTTTTGGTTAATTAGCTTTGGTAAAAAATATCCCCAGTGTGTGTGGGATACGGGGTGACGGCAGGTCGGCACAGACCAGGTGGGCTGAAGAGCCTGTTTCTGCGCTGCATCTCTAAAGTCTAAAGGCTAAGAGACCCGCAGACTCTCTTTAATCGGATTTTATAGGACTTTATCTTGCACTAAACGTTATTTCCTTTGTCGTGTGTATGCACACTGGATGGCTCGATTGCAATCATGCCTTTCCTCTGACTGGGTTAGCCTGCAGCAAAAGCTTCTCACTGTATCATCATATATATACAGCCGGAAACAGGCCTTTTCGGCCCACCAAGTCCGTGCCGCCCAGCGATCCCCGTACATTAACACTATCCTACACCCACTAGGGACAATTTTTACATTTTACCCAGCCAATTGACCTACCTGTACCTCGGTGTGCATGACAATAAACTAAACGAAACTAAGTAAACTAAACAGAGTTGAACTTTTAGTTTGAAGACTCTTCTGCAGAAATGTTAACACTGTTTCTCTTCCCACAGCAGCCTGACCTACTGAGCATTTCGAGGATGTTAAAAGAAATATAAGAAACAAACATCTAGAATTGAGGAAGGATATAGGAGATTTTGTTTTCAGTGTATGGTGGTTCTGTACTTACAGGAGGGATATTGTAAATTTGCGTCGGTGGATGGGAGAGAGGGAGATTAATTATGTTTACGGGATGCTGGAATGAAAATAAAATCACTGGATGATCGATTCGACATTTTCCTTAAACTACCTCCCCTGTGATCTCTCATTTTCACACCTTACCCTTCCATTCCTCTGTATCTCCCTCTCCCCTGACTCTCAGTCTGAAGAAGGGACTTGTCCCGAAACGTCACCCATTCCTTCTAACCGGAGATGCTGCCTGACCCGCTGAGTTACTCCAGCATTTTGTGTCCGTCTTCTTTGCTGGGTAATCTATGGACGGTTGATTGTGTTTACGTCCGGCAAATAGGGAGGTGGCGGGAATGATGCAAGGAAAGGACTGAGGAGCGAGGGTTCTTCATACGTAAACACTGCAAGCTAACTCGGGCTGTGAATGAACCTCCCGAGCAAACAGAAATGTATGCAGGCAAAAGCCCTCTGCTCCAGCTCAGTTAGCCGCTTCACATGCTGCACAGTTCTCCTTCCACTTGCCTCAAAGCCTAATCGATCTGGCACTGTTAGTTTTCCGTGCTGCTAAATTTGAACGTTATCTCCATGCTTTCTCAGAGACAGTACAAAACGCGTCACACATAATGAATTAGTGCAGTGACTTGTGGCAAAGGCTGCGGCCCATTTTCGACCCAGCAGGATCACAGAGACTGCAATGAGATGACTGTCAAATTGATTGGTTTTCGGTCGTGGTGGAAAAGGAGTCAGTGTCAGTCGATGCTCGAACAAATTTCCTGCTGTGCTCGTTGGCCTAAAGGTTCTCTAAGTGTGTTGCCCGTGAGGCATCACATCTCATCTAACGTATAGCGACATGCCCCACGTGCTAATCTCAAGCAGTGCCCTGGTCAATCAGGGTGGGTGACTGTTTTAGTTTAGTTTAGTTTAGTTTAGAGATACAGCGCGGAAACAGGCCTTTCGGCCCACCGAGTCCAGGCCGACCAACGATTCCCACACTAGGGACAATTTTTACATTCATACTGGGTATGAGGTCTCTGGCGCTGTAAGGCAGCAGCTCTACCACTGTGCCACCCACGGTAACGCCCCACGCCACTGTGCCGCCCTAACTCCTTCCCACTGAACATTGCAGCATTCTAAGTTTTGTTTCCAATGTCCAGCATCTGTGGTATTTTATTTATTTAATCTCACTGGTGTGTGTGAAACCCCTTGGGATCAAAATGCCTGCTGCAGTTCCAATATTACAAACATGACCTCTCCTGCATTGGCTGCGATCAAACTTGAAAGGAACATGAAAGGCATTGCACAAATGCCAGCACAGTGGTGCAGCTGGTAGAGCTGCTACTCACAACACCAGGGGTCTGGGTTCAATCCTGACCTTTGGTGCCGCCTGTGTGGAGTTTGCACGTTCTCCCTGTGACCACGTGGGTTTCTCCCAGGTGCTCCAGTTTCATCCCACATTGCAAAGACATGCAGGTTTGTAAGTTAATTGACCTCTGCAACAAGCGGATGAGAAAGTGGTATAACGTAGAAGTAGTGGGACAATGTTGTGGGTGGAATCAATGGGCCGAAGGGCCAGTTTTCATGTTGTATCTCTAAACTAACCTAGATGCAAGTGGAGGAAGGCAATGTAGAATCCTTCAATGGATGTTGTCTGAGGAAGGAAACCTTTTGAGATGTATCGGAATTTAATAAACAGCATTTAATGTAAGTAACGCCCAATTAAAAGCACGGTGCGTTCTTGTTTGTTTGTGAGAGTGTTGATGTGAAGAATGCAGGTCTTAGTATTCCTGCTTTCCACCATTCGATATCTCATTGAAAAGCGAAGGATTGCAGGAATTCCTTGGAGAGGGTGGAATGAATCAGGGCAGGCTGGAGTTGAGTGCACATGCAGCCAAGGTGAGCTCTGGCACACTAATGCATATCGATGCAGCAGGAACGCTGGTCTTCTTCAAGATGTTCTTTAAAACTGTACGGCATCAGAACACCGCAATCTGAAAGTATGCGGTAAACTGGGTTCACTGATCTAAGATGGACACAAGATGCTGGAGTAACTCAGCGGGACAGGCAGCATCTCTGGAGAGAAGGAATGGGTGCTGTTTCGGGTCAACACCCTTCTTCAGACTGGGTCATAAGATAATCGCATGTTAAATATCAATAGATTTATGAATAATTGTGGATGTCAGGGATGATCGCTTAGTTGCTCATCACAGCAATTTCACTGATCAAACACAGCTAATTCATTAAAACCCATTCTTAAGCCTTCAAAGTACTACCCGCACCCTTCCTTCTCTGTAAAGCACTCAGTATTTTGTCTGAAGCTATTAAATATAGAACAGGCAATGCCGTCAAGTCTTTTGCAAGCTCAGGTGACACACGTTGGCCTCTGAATGCTTGAGCAAGCCACTGGGACCCTTAGACTGCGTCTCTGCATTCCAATGCATTCCCTGTCAGAAATCTTTCCGATCCATGTACTGAGGCTGTTATAGTACCTGCCTCAGCTACCTCCTCTGGCAGCTCCTTCCACATATACCCATATGCATCACTCCCTGTGTGAAAATGTTGCCCCTCAGGTTCTATTAAATCTTTCCCCTCTCACCTTAAACAATCTAAATCTTACTCGTATGATAAAATTTTAATAGGGTTTTGAATAATTGTGGATGTCAGGGATGATGGTTTAGTTGCTCTTCAAAGCAATCTCATGGGCAGGGCTTGCAGTTTATGATTCAAATCACTTTGCAGGTCCAAGTTTTGGACCAAGTTGTCATTGGGATGTCTATCAGCTGGAAGCCAACTGGCAGCACTGGTTGAGCATGAAATATGAACTGATCGTGGCATTTTTAATGTTTTCCACACGTGTAGGAAAGGCATCAGTTTAATATCTCTGAAGATATGAGATGAAATGATACGGCATGAAATGCTGGAGAAACTCAGCGGGTCGGGCAGCATCCCTGGGGAACATGGATTGGCGACGTTTCGAGCCTGGGCTTAACAATTCATAATGCTTTGTCCTCTCGCGCTCACACCTGCCTCCTCATCTCCGGCCCTTTACTCAACAATCTGCCCATCAGATCACCTATTACCGGCCATGGTCTGTACCGCCTCTCCTCTTTTCCAACTTTCTCTGCAATCAGTCTGAAGAAAGGTGTCCCGACCCGAAACTTCGCCTATCCATGTGCTCCAGGTATGTCGCCTGACCAGCTTCTCCGCCATTTTGTGTCAATCTTTGGTATAAACCAGTCCCTTGTTACCACAGTTCCCTGTTATCACATCAATATCTCCAACACTGCAGCACTAGATTCTGAGCCCAGAAATTTGGGCTTAAACCCCTGAGTATCTTCAATCCTCAGGCAACAACATGACAACTGTCAGACATACCAGGATACACAGTCTATGTATAATATAACCAGAAAATGCAGGACACTATGCATCCTTCCACAAACAGTTATAAATATTTGTAACTATAGATTACAGATAGTAATCTGTACTAATTACTATTGTACAGCTCTACACGGTATATAGACAGGTAGGCACAATAGATAGATAGATAGATAGATAGATAGATTTATTCACAAAATGCTGGAGTAACTCAGCAGGTCAGGCAGCATCTCGGGAGAGAAGGAATGGGTGACGTTTCGGGTCGAGACCCTTCTTCAGACTGATGTCGGGGGTGGGACAAAGGAAGGATATAGGTGGAGACAGGAAGATAGAGGGAGATCTGGGAAGGAGGAGGGGAAGGGAGGGACAGAGGAGCTATCTGAAGTTGGAGAAGTCGACGTTCATACCACCGGGCCGCAAACTGCCCAGGCGAAATATGAGGTGCTGCTCCTCCAATTTCCGGCGGGCCTCACTATGGCACTGGAGGAGGCCCATGACAGAGAGGTCAGACTGGGAATGGGAGGGGGAGTTGAAGTGCTGGGCCACCGGGAGATCAGTGGCGTTAATGCGGACCGAGCGCAGGTGTTCAGCGAAGCGATCGCCGAGCCTGCGCTTGGTTTCGCCGATATAGATGAGTTGACATCTAGAGCAGCGGATGCAATAGATGAGGTTGGAGGAGGTGCAGGTGAACCTCTGTCTCACCTGGAAAGAATGTTTGGGTCCTTTGATGGAGTTGAGGGGGGAGGTAAAGGGACAGGTGTTGCATCTCGTGCGGTTGCAAGGGAAAGTGCCCGGGGTTAGGGTGGTTTGGGTAGGAAGGGACGAGTGGACCAGGGAGTTGCGGAGGGAACGGTCTCTGCGGAATGCAGAGAGGGGAGGGGATGGGAAGATATGGCCAGTGGTGGGGTCCTGTTGTAGGTGACGGAAATGTTGGTGGATGATATGTTGGATCCGCTGGCTGGTGGGGTGGAAGGTGAGAACGAGGGGGATCCTGTCCTTGTTGCGAGTGGGGGGATGGGGAGCAAGAGCGGAGCTGCGGGATGTAGAAGAGACCCTAGTGAGAGCCTCATCTATAATGGAGGAGGGGAAGCCCCGTTTTCTGAAAAACGAGGACATCTCGGAAGCCCTAGTCTGAAACACCTCATCCCGGGCACAGATGCGGCGTAGACGGAGGAATTGGGAGTAGGGGATAGATTTTTTGCAGGGGACCGGGTGGGAAGAAGTGTAGTCCAGATAGCTGTGCGAGTCGGTGGGCTTGTAATAAATGTCCGTCACTAATTTTTCTCCTGTGATGGAGATGGTGAGGTCCAGAAACGGGAGGGAGATGTCAGAGATAGTCCAGGTATATTTAAGGGCAGGATGGAAATTGGAGGTGAAGTGTATAAAGTCAGTGAGTTCTGCATGGGTGCAAGAGGTAGCACCAATGCAGTCGTCGATGTAGCGGAGGTAGAGTTCGGGGATGGGGCCAGTGTACGTCTGGAACAGGGATTGTTCGACGTACCCGACAAAGAGGCAGGCGTAGCTAGGGCCCATGCGAGTGCCCATAGCTACGCCTCTGGTTTGGAGGAAGTGGGAGGAGTCAAAGGAGAAGTTGTTGAGGGTAAGAACCAGCTCTGCTAGGCGGAGGAGAGTGTTGGTCGATGGGGATTGGCTGGTTCTACGGTCTAGCGGAGGTAGAGTTCGATAGATAGATAGATAGATAGATAGATAGATAGATAGATAGATAGATAGATAGATAGATAGATAGATAGATAGATAGATAGATAGATAGATAGATAGATAGATAGATAGATAGATAGATAGATAGATAGATAGAGAGATAGAGAGATAGAGAGATAGATAAGACAGACAGACAGACAGACAGACAGACAGACAGACAGACAGACAGACAGACAGACAGACAGACAGACAGACAGACAGACAGACAGACAGACAGACAGACAGACAGACAGACAGACAGACAGACAGACAGACAGACATCTAATTATTAATGAGCTTCAACCGAATTTTAGTTTGCTTTATTTCCCAATATAATCTATTAAGTCTAGCTAAGGGTCATGATCACAATAATATACCTAAATCATCCTGGACTGAAATCAGGAACCAAGGACCACCATCAGTTCAGGACCTGCTCTCCCCTAGACTCTCATTGGCACGTGCGCAGCTGTCAAGCTGTTAATACATTCCTGTTTTGATGAATGCATCTTCTTCTTCTTCTTCTTTCGTGTCCATCGTCCATCTTTCAAGTGTTACATCACTGTCATCGTCCGCCCTGAAAAGGGCGCAAGCTTCCGGCGACAATCAGTGGGAGCCATCGCTTGTACGATAGATGATGGTGGTAGCAGAATTAGCTCAGGACACTTCCAGTTTCCAGCCCCGCGACGTGAGGCTTCTGCAATGGGGCCGTGAATGCATCTCATTTGAGGTTACAATGGCTAACTCCGCCCTCCCTTTATTTGCTCTTTATCAGAGACGCTGTCTGTCCCGCTGAGTTACTCCAGTATTTTATGTCTGTCTTCGATGTAAACCAGCATCTGCAGTTCCTTCCCATACATTCTCTTTATAATACCACTGTGGGAGCAGCTCAGCATTTCCTGGTTAATCTTCAGATCGCTATCATCAACAGTGTTTCGCTTTTGTCACTGATAGACATTGGCTAAATAAATTAAAATTCACTATCCTACGCACTCTGACCTTTCTGTCTGTGGCCTCCTGCACTGTTACAGTGAATCTCAATGCAAGGTTCCGGAACTAAACATCACCCTCCATCTGGGCTTGCTGTGGCCTGCAAAACTCCATCAAATTCCCCGACTTTAGGTGACTCCCTCTTTCTTTCTGTCTGTATCACAACTGGCCATTTCTGCACCTCAAAATTTTGGGGCAGTTTTTTTTCTTTTGTCCTATTAGTTTAGTTGAGAGATACAGCGTGGAAACAGGCCCTTCAGCCCCGGCACCGAGCCCACACCGACCAGCGACCATTCATACACACCAGCTCTATGCTATCCAACTTTCCCATCCAGTCCCTCCACCGCAGCAGACAATTTATAGAGGCCAATTAACCTAGAAACCTGCATGTGCTTGGGAGGAATCCGGAGCACCCGGAGGAAACCGATGCGGTCACGGGGAGAGCGTGTAATCTCCACACGTATAGCTGGATCCTGAGGTCAGGGTCAAACCCAGGTCTCTGGCGCTGGGAGACAACAGCTCTACCAGCTGCTACCCTTTCTGTTTTCTTTGAATGATCTGGCCAGCTAGGCATGTTCCACAACCTTGAAGAATCGATGCGAGCTGCATTGTAACAAGGTAAGCAAGATTCAGTGAATGTTGCTGCTTTGGCAAGGGGCTGGATTTGGTCTTGCCCACAATTTAATCACACTGATAGATCGGAATGTCACTAACCAATTTTCTTAACTACCAACCAGTCTGGTTGATCTGTGCATTTAATTACTCAAATGCATCCTGACGTCAATTATTTTTTTTGTCTTTTAGCAACACTTCTTGTGATCCGTCCATTTCATTTTCATAAACCACTTTTCTGTTTCAGTTTCAAAGAGGGACCCGACGTGGGGAGCGTCGAGATGGACTTGGCGGGGAGGGGGTGAGGGGGAGGGGAGGGGGAGGGGGGGCGAGAAGGAAGAGGGGCCATTGGGACTATATTGAATACTTCTGTACCTTTGTCAGCACTGTCTTTGCATAGTGGTATGTTGTATAGAATGTGTCACTGTGACAATAAAGTATCGACCAATCAGAAACTTCAGTCTTTGATGAAAATAAATCCTGCAATTTTAACTTTTACAGGTGACACAGATTAGGGGTGAGGAGGGGGTGAGGAGGGGGTGAGGAGGGGGTGAGGAAGGGGTGAGGGTGGGAGGGGGTGAGGAGGGGGTGAGGGGGTGAGGGGGTGAGGGGGTGAGGGTGGGTGAGGGTGGGAGGGGGTGAGGAGGGGGTGAGGGGGTGAGGAGGGGGTGAGGAAGGGGTGAGGGTGGGAGGGGGTGAGGGTGGGAGGGGGTGAGGAGGGGGTGAGGGGGTGAGGAGGGGGTGAGGAAGGAGTGAGGGTGGGAGGGGGTGAGGGTGGGAGGGGGTGAGAATGGGGGTGGGGTGAGGGTGGGAGGGGGTGAGGAGGGGGTGAGGGTGGGAGGGGGTGAGGGTGGGACGGGGTGAGGAGGGTGGGAGGGGGTGAGGAGGGTGGGAGGGGGTGAGGAGGGGGTGAGGGTGGGAGGGGGTGAGGGTGGGAAGGGGTGAGGGTGGGAGGGGGTGAGGGTGGGAGGGGGTGAGGAGGGGGAGGAAGGGGAGGGGGTGAGGAGGGGTGGGGGTGAGGAGGGGGTGAGGGTGGGAGGGGGTGAGGAGGGGGTGAGGGTGGGAGGGGGTGAGGAGGGCGTGAGGGTGGGAGGGGGTGAGGAGGGGGTGAGGGTGGGAGGGGGTGAGGAGGGCGTGAGGGTGGGAGGGTAGGAGGGGGTGAGGGTGGGAGGGGGTGAGGGTGGGAGGGGGTGAGGAGGGTGGGAGGGGGTGAGTGTGGGAAGGGGTGAGGGTGGGAGGGGGTGGGAGGGGGTGGGTGGGAGGGGGGGAGGAGGGGGAGGAGGGGGAGGAAGGGGAGGGGGTGAGGAGGGGGTGGGGGTGAGGAGTCAAGTCAAGTCAAGTCAATTTTATTTGTATAGCACATTTAAAAACAACCCACGTTGACCAAAGTGCTGTACATCTGATAAGGAAAAAAAAAAAGAAACAACATACAGGCAGCCAAACAGGAGGGGTAAGGAAGGGGTGAGGAGGAGGTGAGGGTGGGAGGGGGTGAGGAGGGGGTGGGAGGGGATGAGGAGGGGGTGGGAGGGGGAGCAAGTACTGCCAAGGAGCTCAGCAAATGCAGGAAGATATTATTAAACGTCCAGCATGGGGATGTAACAGGCAAATGTATTTCAGCATAGATGTGGTGTTACAGTTTGATTAAATTAATGAAGTGGCCCGATATTACTTAGAATGTCGAGGTTCGAATGATGGAGAGAAACCTCGAGATCTAGGCTCCGACATTCAAAAATACTTCAAGTCATGTTGCAGGTATTGAAACAGGCCCTGCGGCCCACTGAGTCCACAATGACCATCGATCACCCCTTCACACGAGATGAATGAATGAATAAGTTTATTGGCCAAGTATGCATATACAAGGAATGTGCCTTGGTGCTCCGCTCACAAATGACAACACAAACATACAGTTAACAATTAATAATAAAGCATAACCACATCCAAGCAATAAGGATACAACATTATGGTCTAAACATGTGGGTGGAAAATAAACCAGAGCAAAAAAGAGACTACGGACTTTGGTTGTTGAGTAGGACTATCACTCGTGGGAAAAAAGCTGTTTTTATGTCTGGCTGTGGCTGCTTTGACAGTCCGGAGTCGCCTTCCAGAGGGAAGTGCCTCAAAGAGTTTGTGGCCAGGGTGAGAGGGGTCAGAGATGATCTTGCCCGCTCGCTTCCTGGCCCTTGCAGTGTACAGTTCGGTAATGTGGGGAAGGTTGCAGCCAACAACCCTCTCAGCTGTGCGAACGATCCGTTGCAGCCTCCGGATGTCGTGCTTGGTGGCTGAGCCAAACCAGACCATGATGGAGAAGGTGAGGACGGACTCAATGATAACAGTATAGAATTGGACCATCGTTGCCTGTGGCAGATTGTGTTTCCTCAGCTGCCGCAGGAAGTACATCCTCTGTTGGGCCTTTTTGACTGTGGAGTCGATGGTGGCCCCCCCATTGAAGGTCCCTGGAGATGATGGTTCCAAGGAACTTAAATGACCACAGACGTGACTGTGGTGTTGTTGATGGGAGAGCTCTTCGAAAGTCTACAATTAGTTCCACTGTCTTAAGAGCATTGAGCTCCAGGTTGTTATGATGGCACCAGGACGCCAGCTTATGTCTTATTTCACTTTTTCATCCAATCTCTCCACATTAGGGGCAATTTACAGAGGCCAATTACCCTACAACCCTGCACATCTTTGGGATGAGGGAGGAAACGGGAGCACCCTGAATAAATCCACGTCATCACAGAGAGAACACACAGAGTCCACACAGACAGCACCCGAGGTCAGGATTGAACCTGGCTCCTCCGGTGCTGTGAGGCAGCTGCTCTGCCAACTCCACCCACATTCATGTGCTTGGGTGTCACAGTGCCACCCTAACTTATGCCATTAAAAAATATCCAATGATGTTTATCGAAAAACAAACTGAGCGGGTCAGGCAGCATCTCTGGAGAACATGAACTGGTGATGTTTAGAAAGGTCCTGACCTGAAATGCTGCCTATCGATGTCCTCCAGAGATGCTGTCTGACCTGCTGAGTGAATCCAGCACTTGCTTAAGATTCTTGCCATTTTAAATCCTAAGAATATCAGGCCCTTTGCGACTCAAAAGGTGGAGAAGGAGTAAGTAGTCAGGATGAAATTTGGAAAATTGCATTTATTCATCGGGAACAGACCGAAGAGATTGAGGGAGCACATCACCTCAAACTACCCAATGCCCATCCCATCAGGTACCGTCTCGCAATGGAGTCCCTGGTTTGATCCTGACTACCAGTGCTGTCTGTACAGAGTTTGTACGTTCTCCCCGTGACAGCGTGCGTTTTCTCCAGCAGCCTCGGTTTCCTCCCACATTCCAAAGACGAGCAGGTTTCTAGGTTAATTGGCTTCAGTAAAAATTGTAAATTGTCCCTTGCGTGTAGGATAGTGCTAGTGAACGGGCATCGTTGGTCGACGCGGACTCGGTGGGCCGAAGGGCCTATTTCCGTGCTGTATCTCTAAACTAAACTAAACTAAGATTGACTGGAATGTAAACACAGGTATTGAGAAGTTGGCTGAAATGGCTCATTCACTCCACATAATTTAGTTTCAGCTATTGTAAAGCTGTTGGCGTGATGTAGTGCCAAATGCCAAGTCACATTATGGGTGCGTCAGAAACCATTGTGTTATGAAGGGCAATGCATTCTATAATTTATTCATCATTAGCAGAAAAAAATAATTGGAGTCTTTAGTATTCCTTATGAATTATGTAATTTTATGATTCTATCTGAAGAGTGCATGAATTGATGCAATTATCTGATATTCATAGCTTGTCTCACGGTGGCAGAGACATCATTACAAAGCAATGTATGAAATATCAAAAGCAAATAAATACTTTGCCCTGCTTAGCCTGTTGTGAACTCATCAGAATAGAGCGGTGACATTTACATAGATTCAGCAACCAGGTTCACAGGGTTGTATGCAAGGTCCAGCACTAAACAGGCAGGTCAGCCCAGTTTGCACACACCGGGGGCGAGGGTCAACACCACCCTTCGTCCCGCTCTACATTAAGTTCATATGTTATAGGAGCAGAATTAGACCATTTGGCCCATCAAGACCAACTTCGCCATTCAATCGTGGCCAATCTATCTTTCCCTCTCAACCCCATTCTCCTGCCTTCTCGCCATAACCCCTGACAACCGTACGAATGAAGATCAATCTCCGCCTTATTAATACCCAATGACTTGGCCTCCACAGCCTTCTGTGGCAATGATTTCCACAGATTCACCACCCTCTGCCGAAAGAAATTCCTCTTCAATCCCTTTCTAAATGCACGTCCTTTTATTCTGAGGCTATGGCCTCATGGTCCTAGACTCTCCCACTAGTGGGAACTCCATCTCCACATCAACTCGGTCAGGCCTTTCACTATTTGAGTAAGTTTCAATGAGGTCCCCCCCTTAAAGCTTCTAAACTCCAGCAAGTAAAGCCACATTGCCCTCAAACGCTCACCATATATTAACCCAATCATTCCTGGGATAATTCTCGCAAGCCTCCTGTGGATCTTCTCCAGCGCCAGCACATCTTTCCTCAGATATGGGGCCCAAAAATACTCACTTCATAAGTTTGTTCAATTTCCTTGTGGATGATCTCCCCCTTCCCTCCATCCTCCATGACATTCACTTTAAATCATTCATGTGCTCGGTAGACTAAGCAAGTGGTTAAATTACCTGACTATCAATCCAACCACAAGGACTAATAGTTTAGTAAACCCATGTTCAAATTCCACCATGGCACCTGTGAAAAGATACTGGTTGATGGAAAAACCTATCCCCTTCGCTAATGTCCTCAGGGGTGAAAATTTACCATCTTTATCTAGTTGTTTTTCTTTATGGGACCCGGTCCATCTCCATGTGGTGCCTCTCTGATGATCTAACAAGCCAAGGATAGACACAAAGTGCTGTAGTAACTCAACGGATCAGGCAGCATCTCGGGAGAAAAAGAATGGGTGACGTTTCGGTCCGGGGCCCTTCTTCAGACTGAAAGTGTGGGGTGGGGTTGGGGGGGGGGGGGGGGGAGGGGAGGGGAGGTGAAGAGCTGAGGGGAGAAAAGACCAGAATCAATCAAGGCCAACCACAAATTACCTCAGGCCTGGTAGGCCCATTGTTGGCTAGAAAAGGTGCGATCTTGAGAGAAACAATGTGGAAACATAGAAAATAGGTGCAGGAGAAGGCTATTCGGTCCTTCGAGCCAGCACCGCCATTCAATATGATCATGGCGGATCATCCAGCATCAGTACCCCATTCCTGCTTTCTCCCCATATCCCTTGATTCCCTTGAGAACTGTGGAACTGGTAAAATGACCAGGGTGGAGGAAGGGGGCAAGGAGGGAGGGGGTGGGGAGGGCAGTGTAAGATAAAGTTTCTTAAAATTAGAGCATTCAATGTTTATACCGCTGGGTTGTCAGTCACTCAATGGCTGTCAAGCCATTCAGATGAAGGGCAACAAGGGACGGCCATTAAATGCTGGTCTTACGGGTAAAATGCTGAAAGATGAATGAAACCAAACAATAAATGATATCAGTCTGGCAGTTTCAAATGCAGCCAGTTACTAAACATTTGGCTGGGCAGATTGTGTCCCTATTATATAGAAACATAGAAAATAGGTGCAGGAGGCCATTCAGCCCTTCGAGCCAGCACTGCCATTCATTGTGATCATGGCTGATCATCCACAATCAGTAACCCGTGCCTGCCTTCTCCCCATATCCCCTTGATTCCACTAGCCCCTAAAGCTCTATCTAACTCTCTCTTAAATCTATCCAGTGATTTGGCCTCCACTGCCCTCTGTGGCAGAGAATTCCACAAATTCACAACTCTCTGGGTGGAAAAGTTCCTTCTCACCTCAGTTTTAAATGGCCTCCCCTTTATTCTAAGACTGTGGCCCCTGGTTCTGGACTCCCCCAACATTGGGAACATTTTTCCTGCTGGCACTTGTTCTGTGTATAAAAGAATTCAAAGTGGTGACACCACACAATCTGTCCTGTCGTTTTAGTGGAAAGAGTTTCAGGGAAAGTGAGTCTGTACATTAAGAGCTGATGCTGCTAATATTAGAACTTCACCTTTCATTACTGCCTTTGGGGTTTTGCTAACCTGAGATTGAATAATCTTTGCAACCAGCAAAGCAAAATAGTCTGGATGTCGTAAAGACGCAAAGCAGAAGGAAAAATTTACTGTTTTAAAACTTGAATTGAATTGAATAAATTTTATTAGCCAAGTATGTATACATACAAGCAATTTGCCTTGGTGCTTTGCTCGCAAGTAACAACATGACATACAGTAGCCAATTAAGACCCGTTTAGTTTAGCTAAGTTTATTATTGGACTTATTCGAAGGAGTCCTCACGCTTCACAATCAAAAGGAAAAGAGGATAATCTCAATTGATTTAAGCACTGAAAGATTAATTTTGAGAACATCTCTCTTCAAAGGCCCTCTATTCAGTTAGCACTCCTGAATAACACCACACCCTGCTACATCGGGTCACTGGTCGATCTACACATCCAAGGAAGGCGACTGGTGGAGGCCCTGCAGCAGCCTGGGGCTCGCCTGGACCAGGCTCCGCTCGCAAGAACTAGAACAGGGACTGGACTTTGAAAATGGCCCCAAAACCTGGCGCCTCTTGCATGCAGGCAGAGTGGACTATGTCTGTACACTTTGCGAACTGGGGATTGTGCTTAGGTATACCGATACTTTACTGAACTGTACGCAAAAAAAATATTCACTGTGCATTTGCACCATTGACCATTGATAAAAGAATTGAAGAAGGGTCTCGACCCGAAATGTCACCTATCTGTGATCTCCCGATATGCTGTCTGACTCACTGAGTGACTCCAGCACTTTGTGTTCTTTTGTGTATTAACCAGCGTCTGCAGTTCCTTGCTTCTACATGATATGGAGCATTTTCGCTACAGTACATAATTTCTCCTTATATGGACAGGATGCTACTTACTGCAAGGCATCTGTAATTTAATGAAAGTCCTGCAAATCTTGAAAACCAACAAGAAAGCAAATCAGACACCACTTGTACCACGAGAAAAAAGAAAAGATTTACTTCTTCAAGTTGACAACTAACCCATTAGAATTAGACATTTATGAACTCCCTTTTATGTAGTCCCGTAAATTCCATGCCAAATGAACGGCTCCCAAAATGTGGAGAAAATGACAACAAATTTGTACATAGGTAGCTCCCACAAATATCCAGGTGGTGAGGTTTACATTGCCTGTTTCCATGATGCTGAGGAGCAATATATATATAAATATATATATAATCTGAGGTGGAGTTCCTTTGTTTCCCCTCAGACTTTCTATGCTCTGCTCGGGGCGGCACGGTGGCGCAGTGGTAGAGTTGCTGCCTTACAGCGAATGCAGCGCCGGAGACTCAGGTTCGATCCTGACTACGGGTGCTGTACTGTACGGAGTTTGTACGTTCTCCCCGTGACCTGCGTGGGTTTTCTCCGAGATCTTCGGTTTCCTCCCACACTCCAAAGACGTACAGGTATGTAGGTTAATTGGTTGGGCAAATGTGTAAAAAAAAAAAATGGTCCCTAGTGGGTGTAGGATAGTGTTAATGTGCGGGGAGCGCTGGGCGGCGCGGACCCGGTGGGCCGACGGGCCTGTTTCTGCGCTGTATCTCTAAATCTAAAAAAAAATCTAATGATATATTTTGCATCTACTGAAACGGCAGAGAGCTCAACTGAACAGTGCACACTCGCTCAGTACTGTTCTGGAGTATGCTGCTGGATTTATGGGCTCAGGTCTCTGAGTGACTCAAACATACAAGTATCTGAACCATCACGCACAACCATGTTCTCCATTGAACCAGGCTGACAACCAATATAGGCAACCTGGAAAATTAATTCCACAGTGGCACGGTGGCACAACAGTAGAGCTGCTGCCCTACAGCACCAGCGACCAGGGTTCGATCCTGGTTACGGGTGCTGTCTGTACAGAGTTTGTACGTTCTCCCGGCGTAGGTTTTCTCCACTAGGGACAATTTACAATTTACAGACGCCCAATTAACCTGCAAACATGTATGTATTTGGAGTGTGGGAGGAAACCAGAGCACCCAGAGAAAACCCACACGGTCACAGGGAGAACATACAAACTCCGTACAGACAGAACCCGTAGTCAGATTCAAACCCGGGTCACTGGTGCTGTGAGGCAGCAACTCTACCGAGCAGAAGCTGTTGTCTCTGGATGAGCCCAGGTTGACATGGTGGCACAGCGATAGATTTGCTGCCTTACAGCACCAGAGACACCCTGGGTTCGATGCCGACGACAGGTGCTGTCTGTAGAGTTTGTACGTTCTCCCCGTGACTGCATGGGTTTTCCCTGAGATCTTCGGTCTCCTCCCACACTCCAAAGACGTATAGGTATGCAGGTTAATTTGCTTGGTATAGTTGTACAATTGTCCCTAGTTTGTGTAGGGTAGTGTTTAATGTGCGGGGATCGCTGATCGGCACGGACTCGATGGGCCGAAGGGCCTATTTCCGATCTGTATCTCTAAACTAAAACTAAACCTGGCTGTTTAACTCTGGAATTCTCAGTCTTTGTTCCATCATTTAATGTGCCTTTGTCTTATTATATTTTTATGAAATGGCATTTGCTAGATTCCCTCATGCCTTCGGTGCGTTTGAAAATCAATCCATTAGGTACAACGTGTGCATTATCGTATCCTGTCAACAGCTGAGTTCAACTCTTCTCTGAGGAGAAATCATTTAATGGGATTAAAAATCTCCTTTTCCACCGAGAGTTGCCGTTCATTATCTGCAGACAGGGATCCGGGAGCAGAGTTCTTTAAAATGGGCCTTTCTGTCTTTTCATATTCATTCGCAAGATATGGACCATTGATAATGCCAGCATTTATCATCCATCCCAAATTGCCCCTGAACTCAGGAGGCAGCTCAGAATAATAAATTGTGTTGTTGAGCCTGGAGTCATTTTTAAGTGAATTCCCTGAAGGATATTAGTGAGCAAGATTGTTTTTTTTTTTGTCAATCTTGTGGGCTCAAGGTTACCACCACTGACACTTCAGCTCAACATTTACCCTGTAGTTAATTATTTGAATATGTGCCCTTGTTGCAGTGGTGGGATTTGAACTCATTGTCCGATGGGGAAAACTGGTTGCCAGTGCTCTAACTTAGCCACTGTAGCCACCGTACCATTCTCCTTCTTTAGCCAATTAACATTCTTGATCACTGAAGATTATTATACACCTGGGCTTTGCAGAATGGCTTGTGAGTAATTTTGGACTCTGACTGATTGGAATGGAACAGTGGTTTCAAGCGCAACCCAATATCGCTCTTGAGTAGAGATTAAAATCAGGAAGCAGGAGCATAAACCTAGAGCTCCAGCCAAATCCACCCAAGGCTCTGCTCTGGTCCCTCACTTCAACCATTTAGAGATACAGGCCCTTCAGCCCACCAACCAGCAATCACCCATACATTAACACCATCCTACACACTAAGGGCAATTTTCAATTTTACCGAAGCCAATTAAGCGACAAGCCTGCACGTCTTTGGAGAGTGGGAGGAAATCGGAGCACCCAGAGAAAACCCACGTTGTCACAGAGAGAACGTACAAACTCTGCACAGACAGCACCCGTAGTCAGGATCGAACCTTGGTCTCTGGCGCTGTAAGGGAACAACTCTACCATTGCACACTGCGCCGTCCAAATTAGAGGCCAGAGAATAATTAGGGTTAAACATTAGAAACATTGCACTGCGTTGAATTTTAACCCGCAATGGCATGTTCTGGTATGATGTGTGCATGTAGCAAGGTTAGTTGAACACAGTGAAAGGCAGCTATCGTATCCACGTGCACAGTTTTCCACTATTCCCAGATGGAATGATGGTACTAATCAGCTTGGGTCATGACTTCGTTCCAATGGCTACACACATATGCATGGATACACCTGGGCTTTGCAGAATGGCTTGTGAGTAATTTTGGACTCCGACTGATTGGAATGGAACAATGGTTTCAAGCGCAACCCAATATCGCTCTTGAGTAGAGATTAAAATCAGGAAGCAGGAGCTTGGAACCACAGAACTGCGGATGTTGGTTATTGCACAAAAGGACATAAAACGCTGGAGTAACTCAGCAGGACTGGTAGTGACTCTGGAGAATATGGTTAGGTGGCGTTTGGGGGCGGGACCCTTCTTTAGTCTGATTGTAAGGTGGGAGAAGAAAGCTGGATAAGGGGGGACACAGGCAGGTAATAGGTCAACACAGGTGGGGGGGTTGGTCGGCAGATGGTGGGAACAAAGGCCAGAGGTCAAAACAGTAGGTGTAAGCCAGGTTGGAAGAGTTTTACATTACATATACATGTACATATATATGGGAGAGTGTAGTTTGAAAGGTAATCATTTTCAAATGAAGGCAAATCAGCCAAAACATTATGACCACTGACAGGTGAAGTGAATAACATTGATTATCTTGTTACAATGGCCCCTGTCAAGGGGTGGAATATATTAGGCAGCAAGTGAACAGTCAGTTCTTGACGTTGATGTGTTGGATGCAGGAGAAATGGGCAGGAGTAAAGACCTGAGCGACTTTGACAAGGGCCAAATTGTTATGGTCAGACAACTGGGTCAGAGCATCTCTGAAACGGCAAGGCCTGTGGGGTGCTCCCGGTCAGCAGTGGTGAGTACCAACCGACAGTGGTCCGAGGAGGGACAAACCGGTGACAGGGTGTTGGGCGCCCAAGGCTCATCGATGCGCGAGGGCAACGAAGGCTATCCCGTCTGGTCCGAACTGACAGAGGTCTACAGTGGCACAAGTCACAGAAAATGTTAATGGTGGTCACGGGAGGAATGTGTCACAATACACAGCGCATCGCACCCTGCTGCGTATGGGGCTGCACACGGGGGACCAACACCATATTAGGCAGGTGGTCATAATGTTTTGGTTCATCGGGTCATAATGTTTTGGCTGATCGGTGCATGTCTGCATGATTCCACATAACAAAGTGACACTCCATAAAGAATATAAGAAGCTGGAGGAAACTTGAATTTAGTGACAGCACAGAAAGGATCATTAACAAGGACTATCATTCACTACATCTCCATCTCCATCTCTTCCCTGGGCAACTACAATAAACAAGCTCATATAACCATGAAAACAAATCAGTGGAATCAATCCAATGGAAATTCTCTAGGAAAATAACTGCAGATGCTGGTACAAATTGAAGGTCACAAAATGCTGGAGTTACTCAGCGGGTCAGGCAGCATCTCAGGAGAGAAGGAACGGGGGACGTTTCGGGTGTCTGAAGAAGGGTCTCGACCCGAAACGTCACCCATTCCTTCTCTCCGGAGATGCTGCCTGACCCGCTGAGTTACTCCAGCATTTTGTGATACCTTCAATGGAAATTCCCTTGTCATTTGGTGCAGAAAATTATGATTATGGAATTGTAGATTATTACGCAGGTAAATCGGTGGAGGGCAGTTGGATTTGATTAGTCCAGAGGGCTGATTGAAGAGTTATTGAAATAAACTGCTGACACTGACCTGCAAAGTGGCGGTCGATGATGGCAAGTCGCACTAACTTCTCGTTTTCACCCAACGAACAGCTAACCATGGCCCGTTTCCTTTTTTGCCATTACTTTTTTTGCATATCTTTCATTCATTGTTCTTTATCTTTCTAAATCATCGACTATATCTCTTGTTTCCCTTATCCCTAACCAGTCTGAAGAAGGGCATGGACCTGAAACGTCACCCATTCCTTCTCTCCAGAGGTGCTGCCTGTCCCGCTGAGTTACTCCAGCTGTTTGTGTCTATCTTGCAGAAACAATAGTTCTCACCAAGGATGTCACACTGTGGTGGGATCACAAGGTGAAAGCTAATTGATTGCGTACTCACTTATGTTTTCCTCAAGATCCCATCTTCGGATTTATTTTGTGTCCCCACAGCTTTAAGTTCATAAATTCCAAGCTCCCATTTCCAATCCCATTTTCCCCCTTATCTTGCATTTGTACACAGTGGATGGCTTGAATGTAACCATGTATAGTCTTTTCACTGACGGGATAGCACCCGACAAAATGGCTTTCCACTGTACCTCGGTACACATGACAATAAAAAACAAAACTAAACTAAACTAAACAATCATTGACTTTTTTTAAGGTAGACACAAAATGCTGGAGTAACTCAACGGGTCAGGCAGCATCTCGGGAGAGAAGGAACTTTTTCAACTGCACCTAGTTCATCAAATGAATATTTATTTTGTTCAATGTTCATGATAAGGGTATCAATCTCCTGCCCTGTCTTTATTACCCTCACAGCCCAGAGAGCAGTGCGGAACTACTATCTACCTCTTCGGTGAACCTCGGACTATCCTTGATCGGAATTTGTTGGCATTTTACCTTGCACTAAACGTGTATCTATACACTGTAAATGGCTCGATTGTAATCATGTATTGTCTTTCCGCCAACTGGTTAGCAAGCAACAAAGGCTTTTCACTGTACCTCGGTACACGTGACAATAAACTAAACTAAACTAATCATGGTCTGGTACAACTGTTCCGTTGAAGGTACTTCCACTGAATCAGTGAGTGTTGAGTTTCAAGATGTAGAGTAGCAATAACCAGCAATGTATATCCCAGCCAGGAGGTAATATTTCCCTGTTCATCTTGTAGGTGGAAGCCACTGGGTTGGGAGACTGTCAGTGCAACCTATGAGTGTAATTGGAGTTGATTGTAGATGGCTCTGTGGCCTCCTGTGTAGTTATGAGTTGAAGATAAAACACTTTCACTGGTTGTTTTGTTTGAGTTTGATTGGAGAGAGGATTGTCCAGAAGATTTCTTTTAAGAGCACCAGAAGATTTTTTAGGCTTTCCACAGTCCCCCATAAACTATTCCCACAGCTGTCCATCATTACGAACTTCAAGAATTATGTGCAACGTTTTGAAGAACAGGGTCAGGGCATAAAATCCTCTGAAGGTACATGTCACAGATGTTTCAAAACTGCTCTTCACATTTCACATTGCCCACGATGAAATGTATTTGCGTTGAAGTGTATGTTCCTCATTGCAACAATAATCCAACTTTGCAAGGGCCTCATTGATTATAAAATGCTCTGGGACACCTTGAAGTCATGAAAGTTGTTACATTAAGACAAAATCTTTCTTGCTTTAGCAAAGAACATTCACTTCAGAACCTATTGCTTAGTCAGCTTGCGGGAACAATTTTTTGTTGTCAATTGCAATTTCACTATTTTTCATGTAGAGCTGCTACATTCGATTTAGAAACAGAACAACACACCATTAATCCAAAGAGAGTAATAGAAACCAAATATTTGATTAGGTGCAAAGCGTTTAACGGCACTGGGCCTATACTCGCTGGAGTTTAGAAGAATGAGGGGGGCCTCATTGAAATGTACCGAATAGTGAAGGGCTTGGATAGAGTAGATGTGGAGAGGATGTTTCCACTAGTGGGAGAGTCTAGGACTAGAGGTCATAGCCTCAGAATTAAATGGCGTTCCTTTAGGAAGGAGAGGAGGAGGAATTTATTTAGTCAGAGGGGGTGAATCTGTGGAATTATTTGCGCAGAAGGCTGTGGAGGCCGTCAATGGATATTTTTAAGGCAGAGATAGATAGATTCTTGATTGGTACAGGTTTCAGGGGTTATGGGGAGAAAGTAGGAGAATGGGGTTAGAGTAGAGAGATAGATCAGCCATGATTGAATGGCGGAGCAGACTTGATGGGCCGAATGGCCTAATTCTGCTCCTATTACTGTGACCTTATAAATGGAAGTCATATTTTTACATTTGCACAATTGAAATGAATATAGAACAGTATCATTTTTGTTAATATTATTTTCTAAGTGTTTTTTAAATTTTATAGAATCGACACGAATCTGTTAATATTGCTTCAAGCAGGTGTTTTCTCTACCTTGTGTTGTAAATGCTAATCTAATTCTGCCCTTTGGCTGGCAATTATACATGCTCTTGTTCATTCATAATTTAATCATTCACATCCTGCTGCAGTCATACTCTTTGTTAAAATTAAATATTACTGTGGCAAAGAAGATTTGTTTAATGAAGGGCTGATTCTATTGTATCCACATTTCAATGAGATTTGTTGTTTCAAAGTTAATTAGGAATGAACGTTTTTCATTCCCTCCATCTTGATTTAGCCACTGCTTGGTGTGGGTAGCACGGCGGCGCAGCGGTAGAGTTGCTGCCTTACAGCGTTTGCAGAGCTGGAGACCCAGGTTCGATCCCGACTACGGGTGCTGTCTATACAGAGTTTGTACGTTCTCCCTCTGACCACGTGAGTTTTCTCCGAGATCTTCGATTTCCTCCCACACCCACACTCCAAATACGTACAGATTTGTAGGTTGATTGGCTTTGTATAAGTGTCGTTTGTCCCTAGTGTGTGTAGGATAGTGTTAATATGCGGGGATCGCTGGTTGTTGCCGGCTCGGTGGGCTGAAAGGCCAGTTTCCGCGCTGTGCCTCTAAACTAAAGTGAACTAAACACTGCTCATGAGTTGCAAGTGAATTTAGCCATTTAAAAGGCACGTCCAATGTGACACCATTTCCCATTTGAAATAACTTGGAGGTGGGTAAAAATACAAGGCTAGCTGACTTCTTCTTTCGTGTCCATCATTCAAATGTTACATCACTGTCATTGTCCGTCCTGAAAAGGGCGCAAGCTTCCGGCGACAATCAGTGGGAGCCATCACTTGTACAGTAGACGATGGTGGTAGCAGAATTGGCTCAGTACACTTCCAGTTTCCAGCCCTGCGATGTGGACGCTTCTGCTATGGGGCCGCTAGCTGACTGAGAACATAACGTAACTGAGAGCAAGGTATTGATTGATTAGTAGGACTAGATGTTACAGTCCCTAAGGTTTGCACTACAATTGACTGGTGTTGTTCTTGGGGGTGACCACTAGGTGATGTTGCTACCATTCAGACACATCTTCAGTTGTGTACCTCAACGTCACTGGGTGTTTCGGCCTTTTATTCACAAGACACCCTCAGTCGAGGCAGGCGCACCACAGGGTGATCAGACCTGGGTGTGTGTCTTAATGTTAGCCTCTAGACGGTCACGTGGCAGCCCAGACAGTATCTTTTCTTTTCAGCCACAGCCAGTGACTGCTCTGTTCGGCGGCATTTGCAAGTTCTTTGATAATTAATGATGGATGAACCAGAAGACTGTTGAGGGCTAGATCTGTGGAGTTTAAGTCTGCGATCCAAAATCAACCAAGAAACCATGGTATGACTTCTTGAAGGCCAAGGAGAGGGCTATGAAGCAATTTTGAGGTAAACTAGAGTCGCACACAGATGCTTCACAGTTGTGGCTGGGCTTGCACAGCAACATCAACCCCTGAAAGACTAAACACACCGAGTATGTATGGAGAACTACCATTTCCTCAGCAATCCCCTATGTGTTCCGTGAAAGAAGGAACTGTTTCAGATTTAGAGATACAGCGTAGAAACAGGCCCTTCGGCCCACCGGGTCCGCGCCGCCCAGCGATCCCTGCACATTAACACTATCCTACACCCACTAGGGACAATTTTTACATTTGCCCAGCCAATTAACCTACAAACCTGTACGTCTTTGGAGTGTGGGAGGAAACCGAAGATCTCGGAGAAAACCCACGCAGGTCACGGGGAGAACGTACAAACTCTGTATAGACGGCGCTCGTAGTCAGGATCGAACCTGAGTCTCCGGCGCTGCATTCGCTGTAAGGCAGCAACTCTACCGCTGCGCCACCGTGCCGCCGTTAATATCATCTAGATAACAGGAAAAAGCCTAAAGTAATTGAGGAAATATGTGTGAATGCTCTGATCATTTTAGTGCATTGCCAAATTTTGCCATAGGTAAAGGAAGATTCAGATATGATCTTGTCATTCCCTTATTACTACCACCAAGAATCAGATGGGCCAAATAGTCCTTGTTTTCTTTTATTCATTGTCACTACATGTCTGTTTTGCTAATCTGCCTTTTATTGTCTGCACCTCATTGCCTTGAGAAGATCAGAGGTCTATTTTTAAACAATGGCCTTGACACATCTTGTTGTTTGCCAAGCATTGGTGAAAGTGTCTCTGTTTTATATATCAAATCAAAAATAGCAAGGCTCTGACACATCTGTACAAGTGCTGTGATTCTGCCAGTCTCCAGCCTGTCTTTGCGATGGAATTAAGTCAGATTTTAACTCAATGTCAGCAGAAAAATATTGGCCAGAAAATAGTAGAATTAAATTTCAGAAATGTTAAGTTCATGCTTTATGGATATTAAGGCTTTTAAGACTTCACATTGAGTTGACAGTGCGGAACATTGCACACGAGTGACACAAGTGAACTGTAAGATTTGAGAAGTTTTCCCTCATTTGGAAAGCAACACCAAACCAAAGAGCTGCAGTTTGGACATTTTAAACGAGAGACTGGGGCTGATAGCGGAGAAAGGCTGCGGTCAGATTAACAAAGGATGTCACAATCTGTGGGTCCTAAAATGGCCGCAGGACCTCGTGACCAGCCACAAAAGGTAAAAACCTTACATCCCAGTCTCTAGGTTTTCTGCAAAGCCATGGCCAGAACAAAGGATGGGTATTGGCCATGCAGAAACCTACGAAACCAGGTCGGAGTCCAGACACTGGGGCGCTGACATCAGCATACTCACAATGCCCCAAGCCGACCTAAACAGTTCATCTCAGTGAGGGGGCACAATAGCCCATAGAAAACTACCTGGTAGGTGATGGGAAACCAGTTAACACCCATCACCTCACAATGAAATCCCAATTTACACCGTCTGGCCATCCCCGGTATCCCCGAACATAAGCGCAGATCAGAAGAAAACCTCATACATATCTTTTTGAACAAAGAGATTCCAAGATCTGGCGGGAGATAGGACGGGTCAGAAACAGTATAACTGGCCACGACTTTTGGGTGAATAAGGCAGTCAACTCGAGAAGAAAACCTGCAGGGAACGCAAGCAGGCAAGTTAAGACGGACACAGTCAAGAAGCGCAGAGAAAACCGGGTTCGAAGTCAACTGAAGTCAAGAAGAAAGTCGGAAAGCAGAACGGATGCAAGAGAGAGGAACAGGCACGCAACTCGAGAAGAAATACTGCAAAACGAACAGCCAGTAACCCCAGTAATAGCCCCATGGTGAGCATGCACTCTAAATCCTACATATCCTGGACATAGTTTAGTGTAGAGGGGAGGGTGGTTGTGAATAAACGTTGGGTGTGTATTAAAATATGTGTTGGTCAAGGTTGCGATGCGTCGTACGTTCCCCATCTTACAGTGGTGTATGTGTCTTGTAGAACTGTGTTTAAGAATTCATAAGTAAAAGGGTATTCGTGTATATGTTTTGTGGAACTGTGTGTGTTTCAAGAATTCAGCGAAGAAGGTATTCGGATATATGTCTCGTGGAACTGTGTGTTTTTAAGTTTTCAGCGAAAAGGGTATTCGGGTATATGTCTTGTGAACTGTGCGCTTTGTGATTAATAAATCAAAGGTATTCATGTATTCGGTATGTGTATTATAGATATGTCTTATAGAACTGTATAAATATATTCATGGACAATAGTCCCAAGTGCTGAATAAAAGCCTTTTCATTTAAACCCTGGTTTTGAAATCTGGTCTGGTTGAATTTTTCTGCACTATAAGAGCTCCTGCATCTAAGCCCAGTGTCTAGAACCGTAAGGGGTGAGTGGGTCGAACCACTCACGGGGAACCAGTGTGCACGGCCTGGTCAAGGGATCAGAGCAAGGCACGGGGACCTTAGGTCGGGCGAAAGCTCGGCGCAGAAACCCCTTACAGAACTTAGAGTGCGAGTTCCAAACTGAACTAAAATTTCAAAGATATTGTAATTCCTTAATGCTTCTTGAAATGCAATGCAATTTTTCCCATGAATTGGCCAACAATCCTTTCTTTAAACAACTCCAAACCACATAAGCTCAGTTTCAGATTCAGTTGAGTTTATTGTCACGTGTACCGAGGTACAGTGAAAAGCTTTTGTTACGTGCTATCCAGTCGGCAGAAAGGCAACACATGATTACAATTGAGTCGGTTACAGTGAATAGATGATACATGATAAGGGAATAACGTTTAGTGCAAGGTTAAGTCAGCAAAGGCTGATCAAGGGTAGTCCAAGGATCACCAAAGAGGTAGATAGTAGTTCAGGACTGCTCTCTGGTTGTGGTAGGATGATTCAGTTGCCTGATAACAGCTGGGAAGAAACTGTCCCTGAATTTGGTGGTGCGAGTTTTCACACTTCTATACTTTTTGCCCGATGGGAGAGGGGAGAAGAGGGCAAGAAGACGGCAAGAACGACTCGTCCGTGATCATGCTTTGCCCTTTACAATCTTCAGAATCTTGCTTGGTGAAATTGCCAAGTTGCCACCTCCTGTGGCAATGAATTCAACAGATTGGTCAATCATGGTTGATGTCAGAGCGACTGGACAATCGTCATTGAGACGGGTCACTACTATTCTCGAGGACTGGAATGATCGAGGTTTCCTTGAAGCAGATGGGGATGGTAGTCCGTTGAAATGAGAGATTGAATACGATGGTGTGGAATGCGTTCAGTTGATTGTCTCACGATTTCAGAATAAGTCGAGGGACTCCATCTGGGCCAAACGCTCTCTGAGAGTGTACCCTCAATGAAAGCAGGTCTGACTTCTGCTACCAAGGTACGGGACGGAGTCAGTGGGGGGGTGGCTGAAGTTATCTTTTACACCACTGGAGAAAGAAAAATCGTGCCGAGGTTAATATCACACCCAACAGACAGCACCTTCAACACTGAGGTGTCAAGCTGGTTCGCGTACATCAACATCTATACCACAAAATGCTGGAGTAACTCAGCGGGTCTGGCAGCATCTCAGGAGAATGCTGCCTGACCCGCTGAGTTAGACAATAGACAATAGACAATAGGTGCAGGAGGAGGCCATTTGGCCTTTCGAGCCAGCACCACCATTCAATGTGATCATGGCTGATCATTCCCAATCAGTACCCCGTTCCTGCCTTCTCCCCATATCCCCCTGACTCCGCTATCCTTAAGGAGTTACTCCAGCATTTCGTGATACCTTCGATTTCTACCAGCATCTGCAGTTATTTTCCCACTCACCATCTATATCTCTCATTTCCCTTTCCCCCGACTTTCAGTCTGAAGAAAGGTCTCTGCCCGAAACGTCACCTATTCCTTTTCCCCAGAGATGCTGCCTGACCCGATGAGCTACTCCAGCTTTTTGTGTCAAGCTAGATTTTTGTGTTCAAATTTTGCGAGGCGATACTTGATTCCAAAACCTTCTTATGCCAACCGAGTCATAGCTGACATGTGCACTCCTATTATTTTTAGCACAATCGCCTGTTCTAAAACATTTCCTTCGGGCGGTTGTCTCTTTCCTTCTGACTGCCTTGCTCCAGCGAGCATGTGCGTTGGAGTGTTAATACGGATGCTGTCCTCTCAATCATTTGTCACGGCTTTCTGTCACGCCAGCTGCTGAAAAACAAATCAGAAAAACTACGGCACAAATATCCAGCAGTGTAGCTGGCCCTCTGCCTTGCTTTCAGAAGTATCCTTTTTATATGGTAATCACCCTGCAAGCTCACAAACCACAACGCTGGACTGAACACATCAATGTTGCTTGAGGAAGCCATGATGTCCACATATTGTTCACCCCTCCTGAACACGGTTTGTCGTCCATTTTAATTGATAGTACTGTGGATGATCTGGATATATTTCACGGATTTAATGCTTATGCTGTTCTATCCGGGTAGCGAATATTATACTGGATAATTAGAACAATTACGGGCGGCACGGTGGCGCAGTGGTAGAGTTCCAGCGGCGGAGACCCTGGTTCGATCCCGACTACGGGCGCTGTCTGTACGGAGTTTGTACGTTCTCCCCGTGACCCACGTGGACTTTCTCCGAGATCTTCGGTTTCCTCTCACGCTCCAAAGACGTACAGGTTTGTAGGTTAATTGGCTCGGTATGATTGTAAATTGTCCGTCGTGTGTGTGGGATAGCGTTAGTGTGCGGGATTGCTGGTCGGTGCGGACTCGGTGGGCTGAGGGACGTGTTTCTAAACTAAACTAAACATAGAACAGTACAGCGCACGAACAGGCCCTTCGGCCCACACTATCCATGCCAAACATGATACCAAGTTAAACTGATCTCCTTGGCCTGCGCATGATCCATGCCCCTCCATTCCCTGCATATCCATGAGCCTATCTAAAAGCCTCTTAAACCTCACCATCATGTCCACCTCCACCATCACCTCTGGCGGCTTGTTCCAGGCACCGACCCCCCTCTGTGTGTAAAAGGAACATGTGCCTCGCACATTCTCCGTTAAATTGTGCCCTTCGTAATTCTTTGTGGTTCAGTAAAAAATATCCAGGTGTACCATCCGCTGCATCTTTGTCAATCAATTGCATTTGGGAAATTTGAATTAACAATTTGTAATTGATACAATTAATAAGAAACCCAGAGTAAAGGAGCATTGTGTACATATTAGTTCTCCATTCCTCAGTAAGGACATACTTGCTATTGAGGGTGTGGAGCAAAGATTCACCTGCCTGGTCGCTAGAATGGTGGTCTGCTCAAAGATGGGAATGTAAAGAATGGGAGGCAGCCTCATTGAAATTTGCAGGTCTTGCAAAATTCTTAGAGGGTTTACCTGAGCAGATGTGGGGAGGATGTTTCCTCTGTCAGACTTGTCCAGAATTGGGGCCCAGAGACTCAAAATAAAACATTGACCCTATAGGATACGATGAAGAGAAATCTCTTCACTTAGAGGGTGGAGAATCTTTGGAATTCTCCACCTCAGAGGTTTGGAGAAGCTCAGTAATTGATCTAATTGAGGAAAATACTACAGAAATTCAGGGTAGACACGAAATGCTGGAGTAACTCAGCGGGTCAGGCAGCATCTCAGCAGAGAAGGAATGGGTGATGTTTCGGGTCGAGACCTTTCTTCAGACACCTGAAATGTCCCCCATTCCTTCTCTCCTGAGATGCTGCCTGTCCCGCTGAGTTACTCCAGCATTTTGTGACCTTCAATTTGTACCAGCATCTGCAGTTATTTTCCTAGAGAATTTCCATTGGATTGATTCCACTGATTTGTTTTCATGGTTATATGAGCTTGTTTATTGTAGTTGCCCAGGGAAGAGATGGAGATGGAGATGTAGTGAATGATAGTCCTTGTTAATTATCCTTTCTGTGCTGTCACTAAATTCAAGTTTCCTCCAGCTTCTTATATTCTTTATGGAGTGTCACTTTGTTATGTGGAATCATGCAGACATGCACCGATCAGCCAAAACATTATGACCTGATGAGCCAAAACATTATGACCACCTGCCTAATATGGTGTTGGTCCTCCGTGTGCAGCCCCATACGCAGCAGGGTGCGATGCGCTGTGTATTGTGACACATTCCTCCCGTGACCACCATTAACATTTTCTGTGACTTGTGCCACTGTAGACCTATCATATCATATCATATCATATCATATATATACAGCCGGAAACAGGCCTTTTCGGCCCTCCAAGTCCGTGCCGCCCAGCGATCCCCGTACATTAACACTATCCTACACCCACTAGGGACAATTTTTACATTTATCCAGCCAATTAACCTACATACCTGTACGTCTTTGGAGTGTGGGAGGAAACCGAAGATCTCGGAGAAAACCCACGCAGGTCACGGGGAGAACGTACAAACTCCTTACAGTGCAGCACCCGTAGTCAGGATCGAACCTGAGTCTCCGGCGCTGCATTCGCTGCATTCGCTGTAAAGCAGCAACTCTACCGCTGCGCTACCGTGCCTGTCAGTTCGGACCAGACGGGATAGCCTTCGTTGCCCTCGCGCATCGATGAGCCTTGGGTGCCCAACACCCTGTCGCCAGTTTGTCCCTCCTCGGACCACTGTCGATAGGTACTCACCACTGCTGACCGGGAGCACCCCACAGGCCTTGCTGTTTCAGAGATGCTCTGATCCAGTTGTCTGACCATAACAATTTGGCCCTTGTCAAAGTCGCTCAGGTCTTTACTCCTGCCCATTTCTACAGCATCCAACACATCAACGTCAAGAACTGACTGTTCACTTGCTGCCTAATATATTCCACCCCTTGACAGGGGCCATTGTAACAAGATAATCAATGTTATTCACTTCGCCTGTCAGTGGTCATAATGTTTTGGCTGATTTGCCTTCATTTGAAAATGATTACCTTTCAAACTACACTCTCCCATATATATGTACATGTATATGTAAATGTAAAACTCTTCCATCCTGGCTTACACCTACTGTTTTGACCTCTGCCCTTTGTTCCCACCATCTGCCGACCAACCCCCCCACCTGTGTTGACCTATTACCTGCCTGTGTGCCCCCCTTATCCAGCTTTCTTCTCCCACCTTACAATCAGACTAAAGAAGGGTCCCGCCCCCAAACGCCACCTAACCATATTCTCCAGAGTCACTACCAGTCCTGCTGAGTTACTCCAGCGTTTTATGTCCTTTTGTGCAATAACCAACATCCGCAGTTCTTTGGTTCCACTATGCCAATGTACCCATGCATATGTGTGTAGCCATTGGAACGAAGTCATGACCCAAGCTGATCAGTAGCATCATTCCATCTGGGAATAGTGGAAAACTGTGCACGTGGATACGATAGGTGCCTTTCACTGTGGACGTTTCGGGTGTCTGAAGAAGGGTCTCGACCCGAAACGTCACCCATTCCTTCTCTCCTGAGATGCTGCCTGACCCTCTGAGTTACTCCAGCATTTTGTGTCTACCTTCGATTTAAACCAGCAGTTATTTTCCAACACATAGAAATTCAGGTCTCTTTTTTCCAATTAAATACTCCTGGTTGCAAGAGCAAAAGGAATGCAATGGGATCAAGGCACGATGTGTTACCTGTGTTACCTGTTCACCAATGTCTTGCAACCCCTTGCCCCCTTCCTCCACCCCTGTCGTTTTACCAGTTCCACAGTTCTCCACATTGTTTCTCCCTTGAGATCACACCTTCCCCAGCCAACAGTGGGCTGACCAACCTGAGGTCATTTGTGGCCGGCCTTAATTTGTCCATTTCTTTTCTCGCCTCCCCCAATTCACCTTCCGTCCCCCCTCCCCGCCCCCTTCTTTCAGTCTGAAGAAGGGTCCCGAACCGAACACCGTCGCTCATCCTTTTTCTCCATAGATGCTGCCAGACCAGCTGAGATACCTCAGCACCTTGTGTCCATCTAAGCAAGAGCAAGGAAGTCTGTACGCTCCGGCTAGGCAGAGAGAGAGAAGGCTGGGGGGGTGGGGGGGGGGGGGGGGGGGGGTGGAGGAGGAAGCTCGGAAGAAGGAAGGAGGCGACAACTTCTTCATTATCGACACAAAATATCTGCCTCACTGCCTTGTTTGCAGGTCAGACCAGACCCGGTAAAGAGGAAAGCTGGCAGATGTGGAAAACATAAATCAGAGCAAATGTGGATCGAGCAGCCCCTTACACAAGTACACAAGATTTTCCTCCACTGCTTCATTCGGCCCATCAAGTCTATGCTAGCTCTCAGAGCAATCCCATTAATCCAGTCAGGTAGAAGATATAGAAGCTTGTAAGTGTGCATCACCAGCTTATTCCCCTCTGTTGTCATGCTTCTGAATGGTCCTTCCACAACCTTTGGTACAGCTCGATTCAACTCTACCTCATTACAAATATTGGACTTTGTCTTTGGACACTAAAATGCTGAGCACTATATTCTGTTTCTTTCCCTTTGTTTGACCTACTTTACTTGAAGATAGATACAAAGCGCTGGAGTAACTCATCGGGTCAGGCGGCACCTCTGGAGAAAAGGAGTAGGTGACAGTTTGGGTCAGAACTCTTGGTCGCACTTTGTGTCTATCTTCTGTACAATCCAGCATCTGCAGTTCCTCCCTGCTACTCTACTTGAGTTTGGCTTGATTGTATTTATACATGTTGTTATTGGATTGGATGATTGAGATTTCTGAGGCAGTGATGGATAGGTTCTTGATTAGGAAGCGAGTCAAAAGTTATAAGGGGAAAGCAGAAGGGTGGGGTTGAAAGGGAAAAGTAAATCAGCCATGATTGAATGGCGGAGCAGGCTCGATGGGTTGGATGGCCTAATTCTGCTCCTATGCCTTATAGTCTGATGGAACAATGGAGAAGGCAGCTGGAGTTGAGGGAAGGCCTCCCTGGATAGGAATCCCCCCTCTCCTCGACCAGCCCATGACCCCCAGAATAAGGAGGGACACTATTAACTTAAGCTTCACCAGCCTCTGTGGGCAGGTGGGTGGTTGCAAAACAAAGCTTTACACTGTTATATGTGACAGTTATAAACCCAAACCTAAACCTCAACCCCACTTATTTCCCAATAACCTGTTCTCTCTCTCGTGCATACAGTAGAAATGATGTGACCAGCACAATGGAGATGAAAGGACACATCAACTATCAATCTTTAGACTTTGGACTTTAGAGATGCGTCGCAGAAACAGGCTCTTCGGCCCACCGAGTCCACACCGACCAGCAATCACCCTGTGCACTAGCACTATCCAATCTTACTAGTGCAATCTTACAACTTAGCAAAGCCAATTAACCTTCAAACCCGCACGTCTTTGGAGTGTGGGTGGAAACCAGAGCACCCGGAGAAAACCCACACGGTCACGGCGGGAACGTACAAACTCCATACAGACAGGACTCGTAGTCAGGATCAAACATGGGTCTCTGGTGCTGTTAGGCAGCAACTATACCGCTGCGTCACTGTGGTGCCCTTGTGCTACTGTGTTGCCCGTGTGTCACTGTGTCGCCCATGTGTCACTGTGTCGTCCTTGTGTCACTGTGCTGCCCATGTGCTACTGTGCCGCCCGTGTGCTACCATGTTGTCCGTGTGTCACTGTGTTGCCCGTGTGTCACTATGTTGCCCGGGCAACACAGTGACACACGGGCAACAGTGACACACGGGGAACACAGTGGCACACGGACAACATGGTAGCACACGGGCAACACAGTGACACACGGGGAACACAGTGACACACGGGGAACACAGTGACACACGGGGAACACAGTGACACACGGGGAACACAGTGACACACGGGGAACACAGTGACACACGGGGAACACAGTGACACACGGGCAACACTGTGACACACGGGGAACACAGTGACACACGGGGAACACAGTGACACACGGGCAACACAGTGACACACGGGGAACACAGTGACACACGGGGAACACAGTGACAGACAGGGAACACAGTGACACATGGGGAACACAGTGACGGGCAACACAGTGACACACGGGCAGCACAGTGACACATGGGCAACACTGTGACACACGGGGAACACAGTGACACACGGGGAACACAGTGACACACGGGGAACACAGTGACACACGGGGAACACAGTGACATACGGGTAACAGTGGCACAAGGGCAGCACAGTAGGTCACGGGCAACACAGTGACACACGGGCAACAATGTGACACACGGGGAACACAGTAGCACACGGGCAACACAGTGGCACATGGGCAGCGCAGTGGCACACGGGCAACATAGTGACACACGGACAACATGGTAGCACACGGGCGGCAGAGTAGCACACGGGCGGCACAGTAGCACACGGGCAGCACAGTGACAGATGGGCAACACAGTGACACATGGACGGCACAGTGACACACGGGCAACACAGTAGCACAAGGGCACCACAGTGATGCAGCGGTATAGTTGCTGCCTAACAGCACCAGAGACCCATGTTTGTTCCTGACTACGAGTCCTGTCTGTATGGAGTTTGTACGTTCCCGCCGTGACCGTGTGGGTTTTCTCCGGGTGCTCTGGTTTCCACCCACACTCCAAAGACGTGCGGGTTTGAAGGTTAATTGGCTTTGCTAAGTTGTAAGATTGCACTAGTAAGATTGGATAGTGCTAGTGTACAGGTGATTGCTGGTCGGTGTGGACTCGGTGGGCCGAAGAGCCTGTTTCTGCGACGCATCTCTAAAGTCCAAAGTCTAAAGATTGACACAGTGACACACGGGCGGCACAGTAGCACACGGGCAATACAATGACACACGGGCAGCACATGCTACCATGTCATCCGTGTGCCACTGTGCTGCCCGTGTGTCACTGTGTTGCCCGTGTGTCACTGTGCTGCCCGTGTGTCACTGTGTTGCCCGTGTGTCACTGTGTTGCCCGTCACTGTGTTCCCCGTGTGTCACTGTGTTCCCCGTGTGTCACTGTGTTCCCCATGTGTCACTGTGTTGCCCGTCACTGTGTTCCCCATGTGTCACTGTGTTCCCCGTGTGTCACTGTGTTGCCCGTCACTGTGTTCCCCGTGTGTCACTGTGTTGCCCGTCACTGTGTTCCCCGTGTGTCACTGTGCTGCCCATCTGTCACTGTGTTCCCCGTGTGTCACTGTGTTCCCCATGTGTCACTGTGTTCCCCGTGTGTCACTGTGTTCCCCGTGTGTCACTGTGTTCCCCGTGTGTCACTGTGTTCCCCGTGTGTCACTGTGTTCCCCGTGTGTCACTGTGTTCCCCGTGTGTCACTGTGTTCCCCGTGTGTCACTGTGTTCCCCGTCTGTCACTGTGTTCCCCGTGTGTCACTGTGCCGCCCGTGTGTCACTGTGTTCCCCGTGTGTCACTGTGTTCCCCGTGTGTCACTGTGTTCCCCGTGTGCCACTGTGCCACCCTTGTGCTAGAAGTCAGACTTGAAGATCTCACTGCCTGCCCTAAGTGGCAGACATTTGATTACATTCATGTAAATTTTCTGTAATTATGTGCCGCTCCCTGTGTTTTTTTTCATCTCCCACCTCGTCTAGGAAGAAGTTGCTGTAATTTCTGCTTGGTCCACACTCCAAACGCACTTATTTTTTCCGGAGTAAATGTACTTTGCTGTTTAATAGACTTTTTGCAGTGAGTTATACAACCTTCAACTCAGCATTGTCAAAGAATATGATGCTGCTTTTTCAAATTTGAATCTGGTTTCTCCCAAGGTAGTTATTACTCCAGTCAGCCTTTATTTGGCAAAGGTTTTTTTCTGTTGTCACATCTACCGTTAGAGTAGTCCATCATCTCCGCAAGTTAAATGCAAACTACGAGCTGTCATCAAGCTGTGCCTGATGTAGATGGTGCATGGACAGGACTGAACATAAAGCTGCAATGAACCATAATTGTAACCCCAATATAACAACAGTAATAGCTGTAACTTAAATTGTCGAAGCATCAGGACAAGGAGCTGTGTTGTATAACCTCAGGAGACTCACTCTCTGCAGATGACTTCAATGCACATCACGGACTCATCCATGTCAATGTTCGGTTACAGAAACCACAAGCTGAGTGTAGTTTACTTTAGTTTAGACCTCAGAGATATAGCGTGGAAACAGGCACTTCGGCCCACCGAGGCAACACCGACCAGCGATCACCCCGTACACTGGCACTATCCTGCACACTAGGGACAATTTACAATTCTTACCGAAGACAATTAACCTACAAACCTGCACGTCTTTGGAGTGTGGGAGGAAACCGGAGCACCCGGAGAAAACCCACACAGGTCACAGGGAGAACGTACAGACAGCACCCGTGGTCAGGACCGAACCCGGGCCTCTGGCGCTGTAAGGCAGCAACTCTATCGCTGCATCACCGTGCCGCCCCTAAATGGGTATTACTGATTGATATTGATATTGGTAAGACGTTGGTACCTGGATTTCAGAGTAATCCTACAAAAAAACCTCCAACATTCCAGTGTCTTCAGTTCAGAAGTAATTTAGTGGCTCCATCTTGCTTTGTGGGAGCATTGTGAGTCGATGAAAGATGTAACGCAAGTCCTTTTGCTTCCATTTAGAGGTTGAGTTTAGTTTATTTTCACGTGCACCAAGGTGCAATGAAAAGCTTTTGTTGCGTGTTGTCCAGTCAGCGGAAAGACAACACATGATTACAGTCGACCCATTCACAGTGCATGGATACATGACACAGAATAACATTGAGTGCAAGGTACCATAGTTAAGGTAAGAAATGTTGCTGTAGGAGTAGAGATTTAAGAGTGTGGTGTGATTGTAATACGTGATTGTCGGTCTGCTTCTGTCGCCTGGGTTGGGTGCCATTTTGGAAGCCCATCTCTACAGCAGCCTTTCATTGACATTACAGCAGGTTCATTGCCACTTTAGATGATTCACTGCCTCCCATCACCCCACAGAGGCTGGTGAACCTTAAATTAATAGTGCCCCTCCTTATTCTGTGTATCATGAGCCGGTCAGGGGTGGGGTATCTATCCAGTGAGGCCTTCCCTCAACTCCAGCTGCTGTCTCCATGGTTCCTGGTGTGTAGGGAAGCTGATCTTCAAAATGGTTGACATTTCAGGAACAGTTTCTTCCCATCCAGCCTCTCATTAGCTAGACTGTGATCTTGATCTCCCATATACCTGTTTGGAGATTGTTGAACTACCTTTAATCAAACTTTATCGACCTTCAATGTTATATCTTTGCACTAAATGTTGTATCTTTCATCCTTTGCCTGTGCATTGCGGACAGCTTGGTTGTAGTTATGGCTCCCCATCCCCCAGAGAATCCAGTACAAAATCCTCCTCATAACCTACAAAGCCCTCCATAACCTGGCCCCATCCTACCTGACCGACCTCCTCCACAGGCACACTCCCACCTGCACCCTCCGCTCTGCCGCTGCCAATCTCCTATCCCCCCACATCCGGACTAAACTCAGATCCTGGGGGGACAGGGCTTTCTCCATCGCTGCTCCCACCCTATGGAACTCACTACCCCAAACCGTTAGAGACTCCCCCACACTCACCACATTCAAAACATCGCTGAAGTCTCACCTGTTCAGCACTGCCTTCAACCACTGAAGGTCACCTCACCTACTGTCTCCTTTCTCTGTTCATTTATTTATTTACTTATTTATCTATTTATTAATTTCCCTATGTTCTCAAAATCTCTGTAAAGCGTCTTTGAGTATATGAAAAGCGCTATATAAATAAAATGTATTATTATTATTATTATTATAGTCTTTTCTTTGACTGGATAGCAAGCAAACAGAAGCTTTTCACTGTACCTCGGTACACATGACAATAATAAACAAAACTAGACTAAACTAAAATAAGGTCCCTCCAGGCCTGGATTCCACATCCTCTTACTGGAAAGGCTGTCCTGCAATAATTCTCCAGACACTGACTGATCGAACAGGATGGAGACACTCAGGAAGTCCCCATTCCTCAGCATTACCTTTATCCTCAAAGAAAGAACAGTTTGCTTTCATTCACTGGGCTTATGATGTTCCAAAGCACTTCACAGGTAATTGGTCCATGATAGGGAATCATTGTACTCTGGGAAGTACAGCTGACAATTCGAGCACGGTAAACTTCCACAAGCAATAGACAAAATCGATGCTTTGTTTTCTTCCATGTCCTCTGAGGTAGCCGTTTGGTGTATCATCCAGAAGACGGCAACTGAAACATTCTAGCTCTCTCATCATCTCTTTGAAAGTGACTCGTTTAGTTTAGTTTAGAGACACAGCGCAGAAACAGGCCCCTTCGCCCATCGAGTCCGTGCCGACCAGTTATCCCCATACACGTACACTATCCTACACATTTGGGACAATTTACAGAAGCCAAGTTAATCTCCAAACTTGTACGTCTTTGGAGCGTGGGAGGAAACTGGAGCACCCGGAGAAAACCCACACGGTCACAGGGAGCACGTACAAACTCCTTACTGACGGCACCCGTAGTCAGGATCAAACCCGCGGCTCTGGCGCTGTAAGGCAGCAACTCTACCGCTGTGCTGCCCTGACTGTTGTGTATAGGAGACTGATACCATTGCTTTGCAGTCCCACCCAAAGTAGGAGCGGTAGAGATGCTACCTTACAGCACAAGAGACCTGGGTTCGAACCGTTGACTACGGGTGCTGTCTGTACAGAGTTTGTACCTTCTCCCTGTTACAGCGTGGGTTTTCTCCCAATTCTTCGATTTCCGGCCACACTCCAAAGACTTACAGGTTTGTAGATTAAATTGGCTTCTGCAGATTGTCCCTAGTGTGTAGGATAGTGTTAGTGTACAGGGCTCGCTGGTCGGCATGAAATCGGTAGGCCAAAGGGCCTGTTTCTGCGCAGTATCTCTAAACACCACTTACAGCAGCAGAGAACCAGAATGGGAAGAGGAATTAAAATGGTCAGCAACCAGGAGACCCAGCATGCCTTGGCAAAACGTCACCTATTCACGTTCTCCACAGATGACCGCTGAGTTACTCCAGCACTTTGTATCGTCTTTTGTAAACCAGCGTCTGCAGATCTTTATTTTCTACATTTTCTTTCACCAGTTGTAAGTCAGTAACACGTTTGCCCTGACTGTAGTTTAATTTAGTTTAGTTGAGAGACCCAGCACGGAACCAGGCCCTTCGGCCCTCCTACGGGTCCGCGCCGACCAGTGATCCTCACACACTAGCACTATCCTACACACACTATGGACAATTTACAATTATACCAAGCCAATTAACCTACAAACCTGTGCGTCTTTGGAGTGTGGAAGGAAACCGGAGCACCCGGAGAAAACCCACGCAGGTGACGGGGAGAACGTACAAACTCCGCACAGACAGCATCCGTATTTAGTTCTGGTATCAGCAAGTTGCAGGAGCAGTTATTTTGGGCAACGTAACGTCTGCAACTTTTCAACAAAGTAATCTGGCTAAATCACCCATTAATGTTTATTTAATGCAAACTAACCACTGGCTCCAATATTAAGAATGTGTTTCAACAGAGGTTGAATCATTTGTCACACTCATTTGTAATAAAAATAGCAATATGTATCCAAGCCACAGAAGAAATTCAATTTATTATATTACATGCACTGAATAATCTTATTGGTTTGTCTTGGTGCTGTAATTATTGGATGTGGAATTTCAATTCTAAAAAATTATTGATGCAAACACTATTTTCTATTGGCAGCAGATAAACTCTGTTTGAAAGTAGAAGATCATTAGTTCTACTGAGGTCATTTGCCAGCATTCGTTTCTTTCGGTGCACTCCCTTAATCGACTCGGTACAAAGTCTTTGAAATGCACGGGATGGTATTTAATGTGATGAAAATGTTTTCTTCAATTGCTACCTTTGCACAGTGAAGATTTGTTTGCAAATATCTTCCCCTCAGCAATTTGTTTCCATGATCTTTTGATTGCATGTTCCGGAGTAGGTGTGCGTTGAATTATTAAGACTTAAACTCTCCCGAACCAAGGACCCAAACAGTTTATCCGGGTGAGACAAAGGTTCACCTGCACCTCCTCCAACCTCATCTAATGCATCCGCTGCTCTAGATGTCAACTTATTTACATCGGCAAAACCAAGCGCAGGCTCGGCGATCGCTTCGCTGAACACCTGCGTTCGGTCCGCATTGACCAAACTGATCTCCCGGTGGCCGAGCACTTCAACTCCCCCTCCCATTCCCAGTCTGACCTTTCTGTCATGGGCCTCCTCCAGTGCCATAGTGAGACCCACCGGAAATTGGAGGAACAGCACCTCATATTTCGCCTGGGCAGTTTGCAGCCCGGTGGTATGAACATCGACTTCTCCAACTTTAGATAGTTCCTCTGTCCTTCCCTTCCCCTCCTCCTTCCCAGATCTCCCTCTATCTTCCTGTCTCCAGCTATATCCTTCTTTTGTCCCGCCCCCCCTGACATCAGTCTGAAGAAGGGTCTCGACCCGAAACGTCACCCATTCCTTCTCTCCTGAGATGCTGCCTGACCTGCTGAGTTACTCCAGCATTTTGTGAAATAAATACCTTCGATTTGTACCAGCATCTGCAGTTATTTTCTTATACTTCTTAAACTCTCCCGAACCAGTTTCAAAAGCCGTGGAGACACAGACACAGGCCTTTTGGCCCACCGTGTCCATGCTGACCAAGTTCACACTTAGCTTGTCCTATCTGCCTGTATTTGACCCTGAACCCTCTAAATACTTCCTTTCTATATAATCTAAATATATCTATAAAAGAACATGGGTTTAAGTTGACGAGTGAAAGATTTAATAGGAGCCTGAGGGGCGACGTTTTTTACACAATGGCCAGTAAGTATATGGGACGAGCTGCCGGAGGAGGTAGTTGAGGCAAGCATTATCACAACATTAAAAAAAAAATCTGGACAGGTAGATGGATAGGATAGGTTCAGAGGGATATGGACCAAACGCTGGCAGGTTTTGGACTAATGTAGATGGGACAAGTTGGTCGGTGTGGGTAAGTTGGGCTGAAGGGCCTGTTTCCATACTGTGTGACTCTATGATTCACTCTAAGCTCATTACAGAGCCCGCAGATAAGACGTCCCCAGAATTTCCTCCTTAGCCCTATTCCCTAGGATCTTTATGGTAGTTTTAGCAATCACACAAATAAAAATATTTGCATTTGTTTGCCACCTTTTTCATCCATTCGCTAACACCTCATAGTCCTTTGAAACCAATGAACATATTCTGAAGTATAGTCAAAGAGTCACACTGCATGGAAATCGGTCCTTCTGCCTATCTTGCCCAACGTGTCCCATCTAGTCGGTGCAATAGATTGATGTGACAACCTTAAATGTTGAGGGAGGGACAGATATCGGTCAAGACAAATGATCAACTCTCCCATGGAAATCCATCCAGCATTCATTTGCTGTTAGGCAGACCTGAGTAGGTACTTAGGACTCGTGTTTAGGGATGGCACGGTGATGTCGCGGTAGAGTTGCTGCCTTACAGCACCAGAGACCCGGGGTCAATCCTGACTATGGGTGCTGTCTATATAGAGGTCGTACGTTCTCCCCATGACTGCGTGGGTTTTCTCTGGGTGCTCAGCTTTCCTCCCACACTCCAAAGACGTGCTGGTTAAATGGCTTCGGTAAAGATTGTAAATTGTCCCTAGTGTGTAGGATAGTGCTAGTGTACGGGGATCGCTGGTTGGCACGGTCTAGGTGGGCTGAAGGGCCTGTTTCCATGCTGTATCTCTACACTAAACTAGACACCTGCGTGTATGCAGTGTTGTCTTCTCCAGTCATGGAGGCTAGCATTACTTGGTTGACCATCTCTATTTAATTTTGCAAACATGTATCTCCCTCAATAAGGAAGAGGTCCAGCAGTATTCACACAGGAATGGCTTCAGTGGCCACTGGCACTGATTTTAACTCAGAGCATGGGAAATATCCTTTCATCTTGAAGCCTAATACCTTGTGAATCCTGGGGGATTTATAAAGGAGAAGCCTTGTTGTAATGACTCAAATCAATGTCCCATCTTAGGTCATAAGGTCATAAGTGATAGGAGCAGAATTCGGCCATTCGGCCCATCAAGTCTACTCCGCCATTCAATCATGGCTGATCTATCTCTCCCTCCTAACACCATTCTCCTGCCTTCTCCCCACAACCCCTGACACCCGTACTAATCAGGAATCTTTAGCCGGCATGGGTGATGTGTGATTGGGCATGATTCCAATGTGCCCAGACTCTATCACACTGAAAGATACAAAGTGCTGGAGTAACTAAGTGGGTCAGGCAGCATCTGTGGAGAACAGATATAGGTGACATTTTGGGTCGAGGCCCTTCCAGACGCAAAATATCACCTATCCATGTTCTCCAGAGATGCTGCTTGAGCCGCTGAGTTACTCCAGCACTTTGTGTCTTTTTTTAAAATTGTAAATCAGCGTCTGCAGTTCCTTGTTTCTCCTTCACGTTGGCTTGCCCATCAGTCAGCTTTCAGCAGGAGATGCTAACCCTGGCATCAGCACCTCGAGACCCAACGGGCTATCGTACAGTGGCACCTCATCATTAGCTGTTTGGACCAGATAAGGAAACCTAGAAGGTGTTATTTTCTTTTTTGGAAGTACAGGTCTGAAATCTGCCACAACTGCATGTGCTTTAATTTGCCAACAGCTGTACGTGGAAGATAGCAGAGTGGAGACTCCAGCAGTCCCATGCTGGCTGTAAGCCTGATACCACAAGGACAGAATCGTTTCTCCAACATTACGAGAAAAGGAGATTGGATTTTGAATTAAATTGGAGGGAGCAGGAAGGGGGGACGGGGAGGGGAGGGGAGGGGAGGGGAGGGGAGGGGAGGGGAGGGGAGGGGAGGGGAGGGGAGGGGAGGGGAGGGGAGGGGAGGGGAGGGGAGGGGAGGGGAGCCAAACACCAAGAGATCATCGGACTCACAAACGGTGTATTCCTGCACCAAGATTTCGAGAAATATCAGAAAACATTGCCTGTGTTAATGCTCCCCCTGTTTCATATTGGAGCACATCTACAGAACACTTTGCAGCAACTTAGTCCATTTATGTTTGGCCTTTATCATTGCAGAGGCCAGAAACGTCCATCATTCCCAGAAAGATTGCTGGAGCCCTGTCACGGGTTCCGACATCTTTGTTATTGACAAGTGAGGTACCGTGAGACTGGAGGATGGCTAATGTTGTCCCTTCATTTAAGAAGAGCAGTAAGGACAATCCATGGAACTACGAGCATAACATCACTGGTAGGAACACGGAACTGCAGGCGATGGTTAATGCACAAAAGGACACAAAGTGCTGGAGTAACTCAGCTGGTCAGACAGCATCTCCAGAGACATAGATAGACACAAAATGCTGGAATAACTCAGCAGGTCAGGCAGCATCTCTGATCTGTAGAGTCTGAAGAAGGGTTCCGACCAGAAACATCACGTATTCTTTTTCTCCCAAGATGCTGCTTGACTTGTTGAGTTCATCCAGCTATTTGTGTCTATCTTCAGTATAAACCAGCACCTGCAGTTCCTTCCTGCACACAAATCGATGACGTTTCAGGCCGAGATTGAGGAAAGGCCTCGGCCCGAAACGCCACCTATCTGTGTTCTCCAGAGATGCTGCCTGACCTGCTGAGTTACTCTAGCACTTTGTGTCCATCAGTGGTGGGAAAGGAATTTGGAGGATCAAAAAGGTTGAGTCTGATAAGGGATAACCAGCATGGTTTTGTTTGTGGAATAACATATTCCATGAATTTGATTTGAGTTTTTCGAGTAAGTGCCAGGACGATTGACAAGGACTGGGCAGTGGACAAGTAACACTAGCAGGTTTGTGGATGACACAAAGCTTGGTGGCAGTGTGAACTGCGAAGAGGATGTTAGGTGGTTGCAGGGTGACCTGGACAGGTTGAGTGAGTGGGCAGATGCATTGGAAATGCATTGGAGATAAATGTGAGGTTATCCACTTTGGCGGCAAAAAAAAGGAGGCAGATTATTATCTCAATGATGTCAGATTAGGTAAAGGGGAAGTGCAATGAGAACTTGGTGTCCTTGTAAACCAGTCACTGAAAGTAAGCGTGCAGGTACAGCTGGCAGTGAAGAAAGCTAATGGCACGTTGGCCTTCTTAATGAGAGGATTTGAGTACTGGAGCCAATAAGTCCTGCAGTTGTATATTGCCCTGGTGAGACTACATCTGGAGTATTGTGTGCAGTTTTGGTCTCCTAATTTGAGGAAGGCGTCCTTGCTATTGAGGCAGTGCAGCGTAGGTACACGAGGTTAATCCCTGGCATGGAGGGACTGTCATATGAGGAAAGATTGGAAAGACTAGGCTTGTATTCACTGGAGTTTAGAAGGATGAAAGGGGATCTTATAGAGACGTATAAAATCATAAAAGGACTAGACAAGCTAGATGCAGGAAAAAAAATCCCAATCTTAGGGGAGTCCAGAACCAGGGGACACAGTCTAAGAATAAAGGGGAGGCCATTTAAAACTGAGGTGAGAAGAAACTTTTTCACCCAGAGACGTGAATTTGTGGAATTCTCTGCCACAGAAGGCAGTGGAGGCAAATTCACTGGATGAATTTAAAAGAGAGTTTGATAGAGCTCTAGGGGCTAGTGGAATCAAGGCATATGGGGAGAAGGCAGGCACAGGTTACTGATTGTAGATGATCAGCCATGATCACAATGAATGGCGGCGCTGGCTCGAAGGGCCAAATGGCCTCCTCCTACACCTATTTTCTATGTTTCTATGTTTGTCAAATGCGTCGCTGAAGTCCATGTAGGCATTGTCCACTGCCCAGTCTTTGTCAGTATCTTCGCTTTGGTTTAACTATTGTACATAGGGTTGCCAACTGTCCTGTATTAGCCAGGACATCCCGTATATTGGGCTAAATTGGTTTGTCCCTTACGGGACCGCCCTTGTCCCGTATTAGGCCCGGGGGGCGCTGTAGGCCCTGACACTGTACGCCCGGACACTGTAGGCCCAGGGGCCGCTGTAGGCACAGACAGTGTAGGCTAACGGAGTGTGTTCGGGGAGCGGGGCCGAGTGTGTTCGCCGAACGGAGGTTGCATAGCAACCCGCCTCCCGGCCCAGACGGCTACCATTGGTGGAGCGGGAGCACGTGGCCGCTGGCTGGGTGAGGTCACGTGGGGCGCAGGCGGTGACATCATCTTTTGTCCCTTATTCGGGAGTTGGAAAGTTGGCAACCTTAATTGTACATGAGTTTAACTTGATTGCACTTATGTATAGTTGTATCTGACATATGATAGCATGCAAAACAAAGCTCTTCACTGTACCTCAGTACACGTGGCTATAACAAACCCAAAATTAAACCTAAATCTCAGAGCAGAGCCAGAAAAAGCTGCATCTAAGAAGATGGATGGCATTGCGGAACAGCTAGTAGAGCCACTGGTAGACCTGGGTTTGATCCTGGCCTCGGGTGCTGGCCGCGGGGAGTTTGCATGCTCTCCCTGTGAACGTATGGGTTTCCTTTGAGTGCTCCTGTTTCCTCGCATATCCCAAAGATATGAGCGTTTGTAGGTTAATTGACTTTTATTAAATTGCTCCTAATATGTAGGCAGTGGAATAACATAGTACTGGTGTTAACGGGTGATCGAAACTTAGCGTGGACTCAGTGTGCCGAAGGGCCTCTTTCTATGCTGACCAGAAATAACCCCGTACACTCGCACTATCCTGCACACTAGGGACAATTTATAATTGTTACTGAAGCCAATTAACCTACAAATCTACACATCTTTGGAGTGTGGGAGGAAACCGGAGCGCCCGGAGGAAACCCACGTGGTCACAGGGAGAACATGCAAACTCCGTACCGACAGCCCCCTTAGTGAGGATTGAACCTGGGTCTCTGGAGCGGTGAGGCAGCAACACTATCGCTGCGCCACTGTGCAGATCAGTCAGGAATTCATCTTCAAATGTTGCTTTTGTTCTATTTTGATGATCAGGCTACAAATAATGCTTATTTCAGCACGGAGCTAATTTGCCGGAGATTGAACGGAAATTGTACTGCTAATAAGACCCTTAATTGCTCACTGAGTGGCCTATTAAAAATAAAGTAGGAAACTTTTTCCAGTTGGTAAATTCAGCTCCCTGTGGCACACTGTCTGGGCTTGGCGGGTCCAAGAAGACATATTCCAAAGGAAATCTGCTCTGCTCCCAGCACATGCAACTGCAGAATCTGCCTAATGAAAATTACACCTGGGGCAGCATGGTGGCGCAGCGGTAGAGTTGCTGCCTCACAGCACCAAAGACCCAGGTTCGATCCTGACTACAGGTGCTGTCTGTACGGAGTTTGTCCGTTCTCCCCGTGGCCTACGTGGGTTTTCTCTGGGTGGTCCGATTTCTTCCCACACTCCAAAGACGTACAGGTTTGTAGGCTAAATAGCTTTGGAAAATTGTAAATTGTCACTAGTGTGTAGGATAGTGCTAGTAACCGGGGATCGCTGGTCGGCGCGGACTCTGTGGGCAGAATGGCCTGTTTCCGCGCTGTATCTTTAAACTAAATTAAACTAAACTAAAGTACTCAGAGGCAAAACGCATCCTGCCTTTCATTTAGAAGCTGTAAGGCCTTGTGGAAGATTTTGACTTTAGACTTTAGAGATACAGTGCGGAAACAGGCCCTTCGACCCACCAAGTCCTACTAGCACTATCCTACACAATAGGGACATTTTACAAATTTACCAAAGCCAATTAACTTACAAAAATGTACATGTCTGGAGTGTGGGAGGAAACCAGAGCACACAGAGAAAACCCACGTAGGTCACAGGAAGAGCGCACAAACTCCGTACAGACAGCACATGTCGTCAGGACCCAACCCGTGTCTGTGGCAGTGTAAGCCAGCAGCTCTATCGCTGTGCCACCATGCCGCCACACTGTGAAGACAAAGAGGTCTCCTGCCTGCCTCACCTGTGATCTGCAAAATTAAACACAAAATGGTTGTTCTTTGCAGCTTTCATACAGCATCTCTACATTTCTTCTCCCCTAGACTCTTAGTCTGAAGAAGGGTCTCAACCCGAAACATCACCTATTCCTTCTCTCCAGAGATGCTGCCTGACCCGTTGAGTTACTCCAGCATTTTTGTGTCTATCTTCGGTGTAAACCAGCATCTGCAGTTCCTTCCGACACATGGATTAAAGTGAGATCAGAGAGGTGATCTGGGGCATGTCGATGTTAAGGAGGAGGGGATGTTGTGTGTCTTGATGAACGTTAAGGTGGGTAATTTCCCAGGGCCTGATGGAATTTATTCCAGGAGACAGAGAGAAGCAAAGAAGGAGGTTGCTGGACCCTTGTCAGGGATTGTCATATCTGTAGGCAAAGTCTGAGAAGACAATGTTATTATTCTTCAGACCATGCTGTTTCTTTGCTAAAAAAAGGCAATGGGGATAATAGATAATAGACAATAGGTGCAGGAGGAGGCCATTCGGCCCTTCGAGCCAGCACCACCATTCAATGTGATCATGCCTGATCATTCACAATCAGTACCCCATTCCTGCCTTCTCCCCATACCCCCTGACTCCGCTATCCTTAAGAGCTCTCTCCAGCTCTCTCTTGAATGCATTCAGAGAATTGGACTCCACTGCCTTCTGAGGAATGTAGGAAATTATAAACCCTTGAGGCTTGCGCCGGTGGTAGGGAAATTGTTGGAGAAGATTCTTAGGGGCACGATTTACTCACATTGGAAAAGCATGGACGATGAGAGATAAGTCAGAAGTAGAAAAGGTCAGTCTCCGAAGAAGGGTCCCGACCCAAAACCTTAAGGGCCTGTCCCACTTAGGTGTTTTTTTAGGCGACTGCCGGCGACTGTCAAAGTCGTAGCAGATCGCCGAAATGTTCTTTTACGCTACGACAATGACCATGACAATGCCAAGTCAGGTCGATACAAGTTACTTTTTTTGTGAAACTAGCACCTGGCTAAGAGATTACACCGTCTTCGGAAACATCGCGTAATTCCCACGCTCACCTGACCGTAAAACTGTCGCCTCCAATCTACCCGTCATAGGTCCTGACGGTAAATAAATTGGTTAAACTTCTGGTATCTTCAAATGCCTTTTCTTCATTTAATATTACATGCTTCTAAATGCATCTGCGACAACCTAGCAAACCTGGGGACAGCATGCGACAGCGCCCGCAATAAGCAACGATACCTGGCCACAAGCCAGCTGTCCCGAGAAATCTCTATCTGGAAAATCTTTCCGCGACGCGCCAAGATCCGCTACGATTCATTGAAGACTCCTCACGATCATGCCCGCGACACCCCGACGAACATTCGATGACAGCCTAGTCGCCGGCAGTCGCCTTAAAATCGCCTAAGTGTGACAGGCCCTTTATCGAACCATGTTCTCCAGAGATGCTGCCTGACCCACTGAGTTACTCCAGCACCTTATGTCTCTTTTAGCACTGCTCCTATTTTTTTATCATGATGGAATGATCTCGCACTCTCTGTCGATGGTGGAAACACTGTGGACTTCACTTGCACAGAGCTGGAATCAAGAACTCAGCATGGGTGCAGTGCTTGCTGTCTGAGCTCACCGGAGCGCCGCTCCGGCACCTCTGAAAACAACCCCCCAAATAAACAGCGGGGAATTTTAACGAGCGGGGAATTTAACACCAGCCGCTCTGGCACCAGTGACAGCTCCGGCACCCAAAACATTAGCCCTGCAACACAGGAACTCGGCCAAATGAACTTATCTTCCCTCTACCTGTGTTTCCAGTTGCACAGTCACCTGTACCTTCCCAATGTGTGGGAAGGCACTGCAGACGCTGGCTTACACCAAAGATAGTACACCAAAGACGTACAGGTATGTAGGTTAATTGGCTGGGTAAATGTAAAAATTGTCCCTAGTGGGTGTAGGATAGTGTTAATGTACGGGGATCGCTGGGCGGCACGTCTTGGTGGGCCGAAAAGGCCTGTTTCCGGCTGTATATATATGATGAATATGATGAAAATGCTGGAGCAACTCAGTGGGATAGGCTGCATCTCTGGAGAGAAGGATTGGGTGACGTTTCGGGTCGAGACCCTTCTTCAGACTGAAATGTCACCTGTTCCTTCTCCCAGAGATGCTGCCTGTCCCGCTGAATGAAGCCAGCATTTCCTGTCTAGTTTCTGCGTCTTCGTGAAGGTCTGTACCAATTGTCACAGAGCACTCAGCAAGCATGTGGTGCTGAGCTTCAACAAGATTAAAGGTCATTTTTTAACATATATATTTTATATATTCTGACTGAAGCGTCTAACAAGGACAGGCATCCAGACTGCAGAACGGCCTTTGGTGGAAGTCCCCAGAACCAGTATTCCAAGGTCAAAGGACAGACTTTCTTATTCACATCCATCCATGGCCTCAGTGACCCGGACAGGCAAAACAAATACTTCATATTCCGTTCAGTCTTATTTGGGGGGGGGGGGGGGGGGCAGCTCCTTGGAGATGAACTTTGTAGGAGTTGGGGGGGATTTTGTAAATATACTGGAGCAAAGTTAGTGATGGATGGCTTCCAATATCGAAAGATTAAAAGCGAAGCAGTTGTCAGCTTTCACCACAGACACAAACGCAAGAACTTTTAATGCTGTTGGAATCAGCTCCATTCATCTCACTGCTGACACAGCACCAGCCCAGTCTTGCGAGTTTCTCTCTCCATAATCGTCGGCGACCGCGGGTTATTGAAGGTTTGCTCCCAGCTTGGAGCCATAGTGTCAAAGAGTCATACAGCGTGGAAACAGGTCCTTCGGCCCAACTCGCCCACACCGACTACCATCTCCCATCTGCACTAGTCCCATTTGCCTGCTTTTGGCCCATACCCCTCTAAACCTGTCCTATCCATGTACCTGTCCAAACGTTTCTTAAACGTTGCGATAGTCCCTGCCTCAACTACCTCCTCCGGCAGCTCGTTCCATACACCGGCCACCCTCTGTGTGAAAAAGTTACCCCTCAAGTTCCTATTAAATTCCCTCACCTTAAATCTATGGTTCTTGATTCCCCCACTCTGGGCAAGAGACTGCGTGTGTTTGTCCAATCTGTTGCTCTCTTGTTGGCATTGCCTGTGATGCAACTGGCGGTGTGGCAATGTAATGTGCTGTGTCTGCCATTTTGTTTAGTTTCGGTCATCATGTTGTAGGAAAGATGTTGTTGAGCAGAAATTATTGATGAGGGTGTTGCCAGGACTCGAGGGCTTGAGCTATAGGGAGAGGTTGAGCAGGATAGGACTTTATCCCTTGGAGCACAGGTGAGGGGTGACCTTATAGAGGTGTATATGATCATGAGAGCAATAGATACGGTAAATGCACAATCTTTTACCCAGAGTAGCGGAATCAAGAACCAGAGGACATAGGTTTAAGATAAGGGGAGAGAGTTGGCATACTGAGCTAGTCCTATTTACCTGCATCGGGCTCTGTGCCCTCTAAAGCCTTTCTTTCTCCATATCTGTCCAAATGTTGTTTAAAAGTCATAAATGTCTCCGTTTCTTCAGTGTCCTCTTACAGCCTAGGAGGATGATGGGTGATCTTATTGAAGTGTGTGAGGGAGGATAAGGGATGTATAAGATAATGAGAGGAATAAATAGGGTAAATGCACAAGAGTCTTTTACCCAGAGTTGGGGAATCAAGAACCGGAGGCCATAGGCTTAAGGTGAGGGGAGAAAGATTACAAACGAACCAGGGGCAACTTTTGTACGCAAAGGGTGGTAGGTATATGGGCTATATGGAGTTACCTGAGACCAGACAGAGACCAAGGGATGCAAGTTTATATTTTCTTGAAACTGGAGGCTCAGGTGGTTCGGGAAGAAGACATTTGGCATAAATGGCTTCACAGGCCAAGAGTTGGAATGGCAAGTTGTATCCATACCAAATGTAGTTTAGATCGCACTTGGAGTATTGTGTGTGATAACATTAGAAGGAGGGCAATGCATTTTCACTAGGATGTTGCTTGGAATGGCAGGCTTCAGTTATGAGGAGAGTTTGGATGGACTGGGTCTGTTCTCACTGGAGTATAGGAGGCTGAGGGGTAACCTTGTATAAGATATAAGATTATATGTGGCATAGATAAGGTAAATAGAGCCTTATTAGTTTAGTTTGGAATGGTTTATTGTCACATGTATTAAGGTTCAGTGAAAAGCTTTTGTTGTGTGTGAATCAGTCAGCGGAAAGAATATTCATGATTACAATCAAGCTGTCCACAGTGTACAGATACCGGATAAAGGGAATCACATTCAGTGCAAGGTAAAGTCCAGTAAAGTCCAATTAAAGATAGTCCGAGGGTTTCCGGTGAGGTCAATGGTAGGTCAGGAACGCGCTCTTGTTGTTGATAGGATGGTTCAGTTGCCTGATAACAGCTCGGAAGAAACTGTCCCTGAATCTGGATTTAAAGTGAGGATAAGCTCTCATTCAAAGGGTATTGGTTACATGGATAATCTGGTAGAGGCAGAAACATTTAAAAGGCATTTGGACAAGTACGTGGACAGGAAAGGAACAGAAAGGTATTGGCGGAATGAGGTGCAAATAAATATCTCAGGGATGAGTTGGGCCGAGAGGCCTTTTACTATATTATACAACTCCATGATTCTATGAAATGTGGCACAGTGGCGCAATGGTAGAGTTGCTGCCTTACAATAGACAATGGACAATAGACAATAGGTGCAGGAGGAGGCCATTCGGCTCTTCGAGCCAGCACCGCCATTCAATGTGATCATGGCTGATCATTCTCAATCAGTACCCCGTTCCTGCCTTCTCCCCACACCCCTGACTCCGCTATCCTTAAGAGCTCTATCTAACTCTCTCTTACAACGCCAGAGACCTGGGTTTGACCCTGACTACAAGTGCTGTGTGTACGGAGTTTGTGCGTTCTCCCCGAGACCGCATGGGTTTACCCCGGGTGCTCCGGTTTCCTCACACATTCCAAAGATATATACAGGTTTGTTGGTTAATTGGCTTCGGTACGTGGTAGATTTGTCCCTGGTGTGTGTAGGTTAGTGTACAGGGTGATCGCTGGTCGACGCGGACTCAGTGGGCCAAAGGGCGTATTTCCGCACTGTATCTGTAAAGTCTAAATGTACTGTAAATAGCAGCTTGTAATGGGATTATTGCACTCAGCCAGTGGAGTAATCAAACGCTTAGCGAAAATCAAAAAAACTGCAAATGTTGGGAGACGGAAATAAAAACTGTACAAGTCAGAAGCACTCAGCAGGTCAGGCAGGATCTGTGGGAAGAAAACAGACTTAAAGTTACCAATGCAATATCTTCGGGTTCAATGCGATGCTTACTTACCATCACACAAACTAACTTTCCATTTAGTCCATTTATACCTCATGCTGCCTCAGCAAGACCTGCAGCATAATCAAGGATGAGTGGCACCCTGGCCACTCCCTCCTCTCCCCTCTGCCATTGGGCAATAGGTACAGAAGTGTGAAAACGCACAACTCCAGATTCAGGGACAGCTTCTTCTCAGCTGTTATCAGGCAACTGAGCCATCCTATCACAACCAGAGAGCATATCAATGTTCATACCGCTGGGCTGTAAGCTACCCAAGCGAAATATGAGGTGCTGTTCCTCCGATTTGCGCTGGGCCTCATTCTGACAATGGAGGAGGCCCATTACAGAAAGGTCAGACTGGGAGTGGGAGGGGGAGTTGAAGTGCTGAGCAACCGGGAGATCAGGTAGGTTAAGGCGGACTGAGCGGAGGTGTTCAGCGAAACGATCGGCGAGCCTGCGCTTGGTCTCACCGATGTACAGAAGTTGACACCTGGAACAGCGGATACAATAGATGAGGTTGGAGGAGGTGTAAGTAAACCTCTGCCTCACCTGGAAAGACTGTCGGGGTTCTTGGATGGAGTCGAGGGGGGAGGTAAAGGGACAGGTGTTGCATCTCCTGCGGTTGCAGGGGAAAGTACCTGGGGAGGGGGTGGTTTGGGTGGGAAGGGATGAGTTGACCAGGGAGTTGCGAACGGTCTCTGCGGACAAGCAGAAAGGAGTGGAGATGGGAAGATGTGGCCAGTAGTGGGATCCCGTTGATGGTGGCGAAAATGTTGGAGGATTATATGCTGTATGCAATGGCTGATGGGGTGGAAGGTGAGGACAAGGGGGACTCTGTTCTTATTGTGAATGGGGGGAGGAGGAGCAAGAGCGGAGCTGCAGGATATTGAGGAGACCCTAGTGAGAGCCTCATCTATAATGGAAGAGGGGAAGCCCCGTTTCCTAAAGAATGCAGACATCTCCGATGATCTAGTGTGGAAAACCTCATCCTGGGCACAGATGCGGTGTAGACAGAGGAATTGGGAGTAGGGGATAGAGTCTTTACAGGAAACAGGGTGGGAAGAAGTGTAGTCTAGATAGCTATGGGAGTCAGTGGGTTTGTAATAGATGTCGGTCAATAGTCTGTTGCCTGTGATGAAGATGGTGAGATCCAGAAACGGTAGAAAGATGTCGGAGATGGCCAAGTGAATTTGAGTGCAGGATGGAAATTGGTCGTGAAGTTGATGGTCAGTGAGTTCTGCATGGGTGCAGGAGGCAGCACCGATGCAGTCGTCATTGTAGCGGAGGTAGAGTTCAGGGGTAGGGCAAGTGTACGCCTGGAACAGTGATTGTTCGACTTACCTTACAAAGAGGCAGGCATAGCTGGGGCCCATGCGAGTGCCCATAGCTACGCCTTGGATTTGAAGGAAGTGGGAGGAATCGAAGGAGAAGTTGTTGAGGGTAAGGACCAGCTCTGCTAGGGGGAGGAGAGTATTAGTAGACGGAAATTGGCTGGTTCTGCGGTCGAGGAAGAAACGGAGGGCTATAAGACCTTCCTGGTGGAGGATGGAGGTGCAGAGTGGTTGGACATCCATGGCAAAGATGAGGGAGTGGGGGCCTGGAAAATGGATGACTCATCCTGCCTGGATGTTGGTAACCGAAGATAGACACAAAATGTTGGCGTAATTCAGTCTGTCAGGCAGCATCTCTGGAGAAAAGGAATAGGTGACGTTCGGGTCGGAACCCTTCTTCAGAGTCAGGAAAGTAGAGGTATGAAAAGGTTTAGAATAAATCAGAGCCGATACTGATGACCAAGGAAAGGTGGAGCCCACAGTGGTCCATTGTTGGCTGTGGAAGAGGTGATCACGAAGGGATCTATGGATGCGAACAGTGGAACTGGCAGGACCTCTGGGGTGGGGGAGGGACGGAGAGAGAGGGAATGCAGGGGTTACTTGAATTTAGGGAAATCAGTATTCATACCACTGGGTGTAAGGTGCCCAAGCAAAATATGAGGAAGAAGGGTCTTGACCCGAAACATCACCCATTCCTTCTCTCCAGAGATGTTACTCCAGCATTCTGTGTCTGTTTCCTACACAAAATATGAGGTGCTGTTCCTCCAATTTGCACTGGGCCTCACTCTGACAGTGGAGAAGGCCCAGGACAGAAAGGTCAGTGTGGGAACGGAAAGGGGGGTTAAAATGTTTGGCACATTTGGGATATTTGGGATATTTGGTTAGCAAGGTGAGGACGTGGAAAGACACGTTCATCTATCCAAATGATCTATCCAAGGAGAGGAAGTATAACATAGCAAAGAAGAGTGGGAAGACAGAGGATTGTGACTCTTTTAAAGAGCAACAAAAGTTAACTAAAAAGGCAATACGGGGAGAAAAGATGAGGTACGAGGGTAAATTAGCCAATAATATAAAGGAGGATAGCAAAAGTTTTTTTAGGTACGTGAAGGGGAAAAAAATAGTCAAGGCAAATGTGGGTCCCTTGAAGACAGTAGCAGGGGAATTTATTATGGGGAACAAAGAAATGGCAGACGAGTTAAACCGTTACTTTGGATCTGTCTTCACTGAGGAAGATACACACAATCTCCCAAATGTTCTAGGGGCCGGAGAACCTAGGGTGATGGAGGAACTGAAGGAAATCCACATTAGGCAGGAAATGGTTTTGGGTAGGCTGATGGGACTGAAGGCTGATAAATCCCCAGGGCCTGATGGTCTGCATCCCAGGGTACTTAAGGAGGTGGCTCTAGAAATAGTGGAAGCATTGGAGATCATTTTTCAATGTTCTATAGATTCAGGATCAGTTCCTGTGGATTGGAGGATAGCAAATGTTATCCCACTTTTTAAGAAAGGAGGGAGAGAGAAAACGGGTAATTATAGACCAGTTAGTCTGACATCAGTGGTGGGGAAGATGCTGGAGTCAATTATAAAAGACGAAATTGCTGAGCATTTGGATAGCAGTAACAGGATCATTCCGAGTCAGCATGGATTTACGAAGGGGAAATCATGCTTGACAAATCTACTGGAATTTTTTGAGGATGTAACTAGGAAAATTGACATGGGAGAGTCAGTGGATGTGGTGTACCTCGACTTTCAGAAAGCCTTCGACAAGGTCCCACATAGGAGATTAGTGGGCAAAATTAGAGCACATGGTATTGGGGTTAGGGTACTGACATGGATAGAAAATTGGTTGACAGACAGAGAGCAAAGAGTGGGGATAAATGGGTCCCTTTCGGAATGCCAGGCAGTGACCAGTGGGGTACCGCAAGGTTCGGTGCTGGGACCCCAGATATTTATGATATACATTAATGACTTAGATGAAGGGATTAAAAGTACCATTAGCAAATTTGCAGATGATACTAAGCTGGGGGGTAGTGTGAATTGTGAGGAAGATGCAATAAGGCTGCAGGGTGACTTGGACAGGTTGTGTGAGTGGGCGGATACATGGCAGATGCAGTTTAATGTAGATAAGTGTGAGGTTATTCACTTTGGAAGTAAGAATAGAAAGGCAGATTATTATCTGAATGGTGTCAAGTTAGGAAGAGGGGATGTTCAACGAGATCTGGGTGTCCTAGTGCATCAGTCACTGAAAGGAAGTATGCAGGTACAGCAGGCAGTGAAGAAAGCCAATGGAATGTTGGCCTTCATAACAAGAGGAGTTGAGTATAGGAGCAAAGAGGTCCTTCTACAGTTGTACCGGGCCCTGGTGAGACCGCACCTGGAGTACTGTGTGCAGTTTTGGTCTCCAAATTTGAGGAAGGATATTCTTGCTATTGAGGGCGTGCAGCGTAGGTTCACTAGGTTAATTCCCGGAATGGCGGGACTGTCGTATGTTGAAAGGCTGGAGCAATTAGGCTTGTATACATTGGAATTTAGAAGGATGAGGGGGGATCTTATTGAAACATATAAGATAATTAGGGGATTGGACACATTAGAGGCAGGAAACATGTTCCCAATGTTGGGGGAGTCCAGAACAAGGGGCCACAGTTTAAGAACAAGGGGTAGGCCATTTAGAACGGAGATGAGGAAGAACTTTTTCAGTCAGAGAGTTGTGAAGGTGTGGAATTCTCTGCCTCAGAAGGCAGTGGAGGCCAGTTCGTTGGATGCTTTCAAGAGAGAGCTGGATAGAGCTCTTAAGGATAGCGGAGTGAGGGGGTATGGGGAGAAGGCAGGAACGGGGTACTGATTGAGATTGATCAGCCATGATCGCATTGAATGGCGGTGATGGCTCGAAGGGCCGAATGGCCTACTCCTGCACCTATTGTCTATTGTCTATTGTCTATAAGCTGAAAAGTCACGGTAATTCAGAGCAGAAATAGAGAAATGTATTACTTGTGAGCAGATTAGGTGTTTCTGTCATTGTTAAAAAATCTTCCAACATGGGCATGACTAACTCCTTCAGGCCAACCTGCCCCTTCAGATGCCAGAACCATAATCTGGCAATTTAATCAGCAACTCTCTGATTTTCGGCCACTAACATTAAATCTTGCAACAAATTGTACTGATTGAGAATGATCAGCCATGATCACATTGAATGGTGGTGCTGGCTCGAAGGGCCGAATGGCCTACTCCTGCACCTATTGTCTATTGTCTAAGTGATCTGTAGTCACAGACAGCAGGAAAATGGGCTTCAGCCATGTTTTTTTTTCTATCTGGCAAGGTTCTGGTCTCATGGCTGGTGACATTGTCAGGGGCAGTCGGATGAGGTAACAGCTTTCAAATTAACAAATAGCATCCATCTTGCAGCAGTCACACCCACAGACTGGGCGTCCAAACATATTCACTTCAGTATCATCTGAAGCAACTCAAGTGCAGGCCACTGAAGTGCACCGAAAGCGGTGATCTCTTATCGGTAAAAGGACACAAAGTGCTGGAGTAACTCAGCGGGTCAGGCAGCATCTCGAGAACGTGGATAGCTGGTGGCTTTTTGCTGGATCTCCCGCCTGCTAACCATTTTAACTCCTCTTCCCACTCCCACACTGACCTTTCTGTCCTGGGCCTCCTCCATTGACAGAATAAAACCCCACCCAAAATGGAGGAATGGCACCTCATATCGGGTCATTCAACCCAATGTTATCAACATTGAGTTCTCCAATTTTAGGTATCTACACTACCCTACTCCTCTCCCTTTTTACCCCCATATAACCATCCACCCCCTTCTCCCCCCCCCCCCCCCCCACCTTCTCCCCTGTGCACCACCTACAGTCTGAAGAAGGGTCTTGACCCAAACATCACCTATCCATGTTTAGATTTAGTCTAAAGATCATCGCTCAGAAGCGTTAGCACATTGACTTTGGACTATAGATTTTTCGGATACAGCGTGAGAACAGGCCCTTTGGCCCATCGAATCCGCGCCAATCAGCGATCACCCCGCGCTCTAGCACAATCCTACACACTAGGGACAATTTTCAAGTTTTTAACAGAAGCCAATTAACCTACAAAACTGTATGTCTGGAGTGTGGGAGGAAACCCAATGTTACTCACAGACTTGGACCAATGGGGCTTTTTAACAGATTATAGATGGTGACGTAAAGATCGTCCGGCCTGAATGTGCAGCCTCTCTGCATCCTTCAGATAGAATTCTCCTAACAAGCTAATCATATTGAGTTCTTAATGTAAGTAAGTGATTAGCTGTGGCCTAATACCTTGTGACTAATCTCCCTGTTGCTGGTTTGTCTTGGTAGATGTGCCGGCATTCATCGATAGCCCAGCAACAAGGAGGGCATTCTGCATCCATTCCCACACACCCTGTCCCTCTGCAGTATCCATGTCCCTGGTATGTCAAGTACAATGTGCGGAGGTGATGCCAGGAGATCAGCTCTAGCCACAGATGAATGGGAGAGTTGTGCTCTGCAAACATCCCCCATGTAAGGAAACCTGCTTGTTCGAAATATATGTTCGGGGGAAAACTTGCTGAGATATTTAAAATGGAATCAATAATTCAATGGTCTTTCCACGGTTTAACTTTATATTTCTATGTATGCATATGTGAGCAAAAAACAATGGATGCACTTCAAGGATGAGTCATTTAGTGGAATGCCTTGAAGCATGAATCTGCCTTACAGCTCCAGAGACCCGGGATCGATCCTGACTGCGGGGCTGTCTGTACGGAGTTTGCACCTTCTCCCTGTGACCACGCCGGGTTTTTTCCTGGTGCTCCGGTTTCCTCCCGCACTCCAAAGACGTGCAGGATTGTAGTTTAATTGGCTTTTGGTGAAGCTATATAATTGTCCCTAGTGTGTAGGATAGTGTTTGGGTATAGCGATGATCTCCGGCCGGCACAGACTCGGTGGGCTGAAGGGCCTGTTTCCGCACAGTATCTCTAAACCAAACTAAACTAAACTAGATTCCTTAGAACGTGAAGCAACCTATGCCCTCATGTGGTAAGACTAGGCCAATATTTAGCAATGGACTGATAATTGATGAGCAACATTTGTGTCAGACAGGTCTCAGGCGATTGGCAACACCAACATGGGAATGTCTGGTTAGACAATAGACAATAGACAATGGGTGCAGGAGTAGGCCATTTGGCCCTTTGAGCCAGCACCGCCATTCAATGTGATCATGGCTGATCATCCACAATCAGTACCCCGTTCCTGCCCTCTCCCTATACCCTCCTGACTCCGCCATCATTCAGGTTAGGCAGGCGTACTATCAGGATGAAGAAACATGGTTCTGCCAAGCATATTGACTTTCCATTGGAAAGACCTGTCTAACTTGGCATGGCCATGACCTCATTGAAACTTACCCAATAGTGAAAGGCCTGGATTGAGTGCATGTGGAGAGCATGTTTCCACTAGTGGGAGAGTCTAGGACCAGAGGCCATAGCCTCATTCAGACAGGAGATGAGAAGGAATTTTTTAGTCAAAGGATGTGCATTTGTGGAATTCATCGCCGCAGACATCTGTGGAGGCCAAGTCATTGAGTAGTATTAAGGCGCAGATTGACAATTTCTTGGTCGGTAAGGATGTCAGGAGTTATGGGGAGAAGGCAGGAGAATGGGATTGAGAGACAAAAAATAGACCACCATGATTGGGCAGCAGGGGCAGCTGGGGCAGCAGGGCGAAGGCCGCAAACCCCAAAAGGATTAACAAACTCTTCAGGAAGGCTGGCTCCGTCCTGGGGCGGAGTCGGAATCATGGGAGGTGGTCTTGGAGGGGAGGTTGCTCCTCAAACTGCGGAGCATCTTGGACAATACCTCAACCCCTCCATGACACACTGGTCAACCTAAGGAGCACCTTCAGCAACAGACTGGTTCCACCAAGATGCTGCACAGAACATCACAGGAGATCCTTCTTCCCTGTGGCTATCAAACTGTACAACTCTTCCCCCTTCTGTCGTGGGGTAGACTGACTCCCCCCCCCCCCCCCCTCAATCTTTGCACATCCCCAATCCTTTCCAGTCATCACTTTGATTTCATGCTTCATGTATCTTGTGTTTTATGATTGTTGGCAGATCAATTTTCCTCCTGGGATAAATAAAGTTCTATCGTATCGTATCATATTGTATTGAATGGCAGAGTAAATTTGATGGGCCGAATGGCTTAATTCTTCTCCTAGAACTTATGAACGTGACCTGGACACAAGTGAAACGATAGACGCTGTTTTGAAATCCTAATCTTGTTTACTGTCCCACCTGGCTCCAGAAATGGAAGATTAATCTCCTGAACTCTTTCTGTTGTGCATGACCAAGCCGAAATGTCATTTATTTTAAGTTTATTTATAATAACGATATTAGTGGAGTAAAACCCGACTGGACAAGATGGGAGCTGATATGATTAAACTACCAGCAATGTGTCTAATCAAATTTAGTGACGCAAAGGTCAGCAGAAGGCAAGAAAATCAGTCTCAGGGTAAGTAAGATGGATGGCAATATTTCTGACAAGAGTCAATATTCCCCAAGTATGTAGGGAGGCACGGTGGCGTAGCGGTAGAGCTACTGCCTTACAGCGCCAGAGACCCGGGTTCGATCCTGACCACGGGTGCTGTCTGTACAGAGTTTGCACGTTCTCCCTGTCACCTGCGTGGGTTTTCTCCGAGATCTTCGGTTTCCTCCCACGCTCCAAAGACGTAACAGGTTTGCAGGTTAATTGCCTTGGTGTACGTGTAAAATTGCCCCCAGTGCGTGTAGCGTAGTGTTAATGTGCGGGGATCGCTGGTCGGCGTGGGTCGAAGGGCCCGTTTCCGAGCTCCAAAAATGAAACTGAAAACTAAAGACCGACTCTGATGAGTTTGAAAAAACCTACTACCCCTTCACATATCAAACCATCTTAATACCGACAGACGCTGCCAAAATGTGGGTAGAGCTCCACTCGTGTGAAAAATTGTTTCAAGATCAATTTATGACGCATCTAAAAGTCAGAAATGGCTTTGTGATGTGGAAAATAACCTGATAATTTATTCCTAATTACAACAGTTGACATTGTGGCAGCGGAACAATGTGGAACTGAAATTACCGACAGTCGGACTTAACGGAAGACATTAATGCAGTTTATAAAGTGCAGCCGCATTTGCATGAAGATCAATAATAAAATAATGCCTTCAAGCGTGAAATCTTGTTCTACTCAGCAATATATACTGCTGGAAAATGTCAGCAAAATTCAACCGTGTGAGGTGGCAGATAACAAGAGATGCTGCGGAATTCAGAAATATCCACTCTTGCTACAATTTGCTTTGAATTAAAATTAATTTTCAAACCAATATTAAAGATTTAGTTCAGAACCATTTTTTTTTTAATTGACTGATAATGGTAGAAAAGAGATCTGGTAGTGTAAGCACATTTAATCATGTTAATGGGAATGATATCTTGTGCAAAGGAAGACGGTGGGGTTTGTTAGAGAACCATCATCATTTGCAAGACTTGCAAAGCATGAATTCCTCAGAGCAATGTACTCGGACGAGTGATTTTGCTGGTTCATCAATGACATTCATTTCCTCAACTGGAACAGCTGTAAGTTCCATTCACGATACTTCAGATAATGAACGGACTTGGAAAGTACGAGGGGCACTCAGCATATCAGACACAAAGTGCTGGAGTAACTCAATGGGACGTGCAACATGGAGAGCATCTGAAGAAGGGACCCGACCCATAACATCACCGATCCGTGTAACGACAAGGAACTGCAGATGCCGGTTTATACCAAAGATAGATACAAAATGGTGGAGCAACTCAGCGGGTCAGGCAGATATTCTGGAGAAAAAGAATGGGTAACGTTTCAGGTCAGAACCCATTCTTCAAACTGGTGAAGATTACTAGCATGAGATTAGACAATAGACAATAGACAATAGACAATAGGTGCAGGAGGAGGCCATTTGGCCCTTCGAGCCAGCACCGCCATTCAATGTGATCATGGCTGATCATTCTCAATCAGTACCCCGTTCCTGCCTTCTCCCCATACCCCCTGACTCCGCTATCCCTAAGAGCTCTATCCAGCTCTCTCTTGAATGCATTCAGAGAATTGGCCTCCACTGCCTTCTGAGGCAGAGAATTCCACAGATTCACAACTCTCTGACTGAAAAAGTTTTTCCTCATCTCAGTTCTAAATGGCCTACCCCTTATTCTTAAACTGTGGCCCCTTGTTCTGGACTCCCCCAACATTGGGAACATGTTTCCTGCCTCTAATGTGTCCAACCCCTTAATAATCTTATACGTTTCGATAAGATCTCCTCTCATCCTTCTAAATTCCAGTGTATACAAGCCTAGTCGCTCCAGTCTTTCAACATATGACAGTCCCGCCATTCCGGGAATTAACCTAGTGAACCTATGCTGCACGCCCTCAATAGCAAGAATTAGTGTAGGTTTAGTGTAAATGGGTAGTTGATGGTTAATGTGGATTTGATGGGTCAAAGGGCCTCTTTCCATACTGTATCTCTCTATCTCAGTGTCTCTGGCGTTAGAGTAATACAGCATGGAAACTGGCCCTGTGACCCAACTTGCCCATACCGACCAAGATACCTACACTATTCCTATCTGCCTGTGTTACGCCTATATCAAAGATAGACACAAAATGTTGGAGTAACTCAGAGGGTCAGGCAGCATCCCTGGAGAACATGTATAGGTGATGTTTCAGACTGTTATCCATGTTCTCCAGTGGTACCACGTGACCCGCTGAGTACTTCCCAGAGAGTTGTGAATCTGTGGAAATCTCTGCCACAGAAGGCAGTGGAGGCCAATTCACTGGATGTTTTCAAGAGAGAGTTATATATAGCTCTTAGGGCTAACGGAATCAAGGGATATGGGGAGAAAGCAGGAACGGGGTACTGATTTTGGATGATTAGCCATGGTCATGTTGAAAGAACATTCCAAAGAGGAAGAAAGATTCCAAGGGGAGTAAGAGGCGACCGTGGCTGACAAGGGAAGTCAAGGACAGTATAAAACTAAAAGAGAAGAAGTATAACATAGCAAAGATGAGCGGGAAGCCAGAGGACAGGGACTCCTTTAAAGAGCATCAGAAGATAACTAAAAAGGCAATACGGGGAGAAAAGATGAGTTATGAAGGTAAGCTAGCAGCGAATATAAAGGAGGATAGTAAAAGCTTCTTTAGGTATGTGAAGAAGGAAAAAATAGTTAAGACAAATGTGGGTTACTTGAAGACAGAAGCAGGTAAATTTATTATGGGGAACAAGGAAATGGCAGATGAGTTGAATAGGTACTTTGGATCTGTCTTCACTAAGGAAGACACAAACAATCTCCCAGATGTTCTAGTGGCCAGAGATCCTAGGGTGACAGAGGAACTGAAGGAAATTCACATTAGGCAGGAAATGGTGTTGGGTAGACTGATGGGACTGAAGGCTGATGGGACCCAGGGTACTTAAGGAAGTGGCTCTAGAAATTGTGGACCCATTGGTGATCATTTTCCAATGTTCTATACATTCAGGATCAGTTCCTGTGGATTGGAGGGTAGCTAATGTTATCCCACTTTTTAAGAAAGGAGGGAGAGAGAGAAAACAGAAAATTATAGACCAGTTAGTCTGACATCGGTGGTGGGGAAGATGCTGGAGTTAATTAGAAAAGAAGACATTGCGGAACATTTGGATAGCAGTAATAGGATCGTTCCGAGTCAGCATGGATTTACGAAGGGGAAATCATACTTGACCAATCTTCTGGAATTTTTTGAGGATGTAATTCGGAACATGGACAAGAGAGCCAGTGGATGTAGTGCACCTGGACTTTCAGAAAGCCTTCGATAAGATCCCACATAGGAAATTAGTGGGCAAAATTAGAGCACATGGTATTGGGGGTAGGGTACTGACATGGATAGAAAATTGGTTGGCAGACAGGAAACAAAGAGTAGGGATTAACGGGTCCCTTTCAGAATGGAAGGCAGTGACTAGTGGGGTACCGCAAGGTTTGGTGCTGGGACTGCAGCTATTTACAATATACATTAATGACAGATGAAGGGATTAAAAGTAACATTAGCAAATTTGCAGATGACACAAAGCTGGGTGGTGATGTGAACTGTGAGGAGGATGCTATGAGGATGCAGGGTGACTTGGACAGGTTGTGTGAGTGGGCAGATGCATGGCAGATGCAGTTTAATGCGGATAAATGTGAGGTTATCCAGTTTGGTGGTAAGAACAGGAAGGCAGATTATTATCTGAATGGTGTCAAGTTAGGAAAAGAGGAAGTACAACGAGATCTGGGTGTTCTAGTTCATCAGTCACTGAAAGGAAGCATGCAGGTACAGCAGGCAGTGACGAAAGCCAATGGAATGTTGGCCTTCATAACAAGAGGAGTTGAGTATAGGAGAAAAGAGGTCCTTCTGCAGTTGTACAGGGCCCTAGTGAGACCACACCTGGAGTATTGTGTGCAGTTTTTGTCTCCAAATTTGAGGAAGGACTTTCTTACTATTGAGGGAGTTCACTAGGTTCACTAGGTTCACTAGGTTAATTCCCGGAATGGCGGGACTGTCCTATGTTGAAAGACTGGAGTGACTAGGCTTGTATACACTGGAATTTAGAAGGATAAGAGGGGATCTTATTGAAACATATAAGATTATTAAGGGATTGGACACGCTAGAGGCAAGAAACATGTTCCCGATGTTGGGGGAGACCCGAACCAGGGGCCAAGTTTAAGAATAAAGGGTAGGCCATTTAGAACGGAGATGAGGAAATACTTTTTCACTCAGAGAGTTGTGAAGCTGTGGAACTCTGCCTCAGAAGGCAGTGGAGGCCAATTCCCTGGATGCTTTCAAGAGAGAGTTAGATAGAGCTCTTAATGATAGCGGAGTCAAGGGATATGGGGAGAAGGCAGGAACAGGGTACTGATTGTGGATGATCAGCCATGATCACGGTGAATGGCGGTGCTAGCTCGAAGGGCCGAATGGCCTGCTCCTGCACCTATTGTCTATTGTCTATTGTCTATTGAATGGATGCTGGTTTGTACCGAAAATAGACACAAGGTGCTGGAGTAACCCAGCTGGCTCGAAGGGCCGAATGGCCTACTCCTGCACCTATTTTATTTTCTATGTTTACTCCAGCACTTTGTGTCCACCATCACCTAATGATGTTGATAAATGCACGTTCGATACCATGCATCTTGATGAGTTAATCGTTTTGCTGCTTTTGTTGGTATAGTTGAGCAAGGTCAGAGTCTGATAGACAGTTACTGCAGGCGCTGGGATGGGCATGATTTGAACAGGGAAGAATGAGAGATGAGGACTCTCAGATCTGAGGGGGATAGGGGTGGGGGTGAGGGGCCTATTTGGGGGAAGCTTAATGGGCATTGGAATGCCTCCCATCGTTGGAGTTAAATTTAAAATATTGCTTCGGGCTTGACTTTGGCTTTCTATCATCAAAAGATTTTGCCTGCACTTGTTTTAATTGCAACATTTACCTGCCAAGTGCTATCGGATTGTGCACCTATCATTCTTTGACATGATGGCCTGCGGGGAGGTTGGAAGTGACATTGTAATTTGCCTGTGTATACTCATAGATCAAAACATAATCACATTTTAGCCTGCGCGGTTGAATGCCTAATGCAGCACTTTGAAGAATGCTTCTAATGAAACTATTAGCTTAAATTAACTCTGGGTATGCAAGCCCCCTCTTGTTCTTCGACCACTGGATTCTTTCCAGTTCAAGAAAATTACTCGACCTCAACATATTTTATACCTATATTTTCCTTGTATTTGCAGTTACTGTGGATTAAAAGACGTGTCTTCCACAACTCGAGATACATTCTCAGGAGAAGGGATAAGCCATTTAATAAGGGTCTGAAGGAGGGTCTCGACCCGAAATATGTTGAAAGCCAATGGAATGTTGGCCTTCATAACAAGAGGAGTTGAGTATAGGAACAAAGAGGTCCTTCTGCAGTTGTACAGGGCTCTAGTGAGACCGCACCTGGAGTACTGTGTGCAGTTTTGGTCTCCAAATTTGAGGAAGGATATTCTTGCTATTGAGGGCGTGCAGCATAGGCTTACTAGGTTAATTCCCGGAATGGCGGGACTGTCGTATGTTGAAAGACTGGAGCGACTAGGCTTGTATACACTGGAATTTAGAAGGATGAGAGGGGATCTTATCGAAACGTATAAGAAACGTATAAGAATAAAGGGTAAGCCATTTAGAACGGAGATGAGGAAAAACTTTTTCAGTCAGAGAGTTGTGAATCTGTGGAATTCTCAGCCTCAGAAGGCAGTGGAGGCCAATTCTCTGAATGCATTCAAGAGAGAGCTAGATAGGACTCTTAAGGATAGCGGAGTCAGGGGGTATGGGGAGAAGGCAGGAACGGGGTACTGATTGAGAATGATCAGCCATGATCACATTGAATGGCAGTGCTGGCTCGAAGGGCCGATTGGCCTACTCCTGCACCTATTGTCTATTGTATATTGTCTATTGTATATTGTCTATTGTTCCTTCTCTCCAGAGATGCTGCCTGTCTCACTGAGTTACTCCAGCATTTTGTGTCTATCTTCGATTTAAACCAGCATCTGCAGTTCTTTCCTACAGCCATTGAATAACCAGAGCTGAGAGGCGTCTTGACCCAAAAGCTCATAAAGGGTGGAACTTTTCAGACTCAGAAAGCTGTGGCTGTAAAGTCAGGGACCATCGTCAAAACTGGGGCTTTCCGTGTGGAAATCATGGGGTGTTCAAGAATTTGTGGGAAAGAAAGCAGATTATGGGATTAACCATAACTACATTTAGTCAAATAATATTCACTCCAAAATACCATCCAAATGTTCTGAAAAGAATTTCCAAAACTGTAAACTCTTCCTCTGCAAGAAATCTCAAATCAAAGGACATTAAGAAAAGCTGCACTTAGAGTCATAGAGGCATACAGGACATAGAGTAAACAGGCCCTTCAGCCCAACTCATTCATGCCGACTAAGATGCCCCATCTACACTAGTCCCATTTGACTTTTTTTGGCCAATATCTCTCTAAACCTTTCCTATCCATGTACTTGTTTAAGAGACATGAAGTCATAGAGTCACTTCTGGGAGCTTGTCCTAATTCACAGGCACTCACATCCCTATATCCATTTGTTATCACGTATTCCCCAGCCAATAATGGACCATTTATGGGCTCCACCCTTCCTCCATTTTTGCCAACGCTGTTTTGTTCTGGTCCTTTTCCTACCTTCAGAAACCCCACCCCCTCACGCTCCCTCACTTTGTCTGAAGAAGGGTTCGACCAAAAATGCCACCTTGTAGTGGGTCTGGACGCAGCAGGAATCAGGCAAGACGCCAGGTAAGGATTAACAGTAACTTTAATGTAGCATCGGAACATCCACTCTCTTCAGTCTTCCGCATGAGTCAACTCTCGCCCCTTCAGGCAGACCCCATAGCTCCAGACCCCTCCCCAGCCCTGTCCACTCAGTGCCGAGGGGGATGACCCAGGGAGTGGCCTAATCCCCGGGCACCGCCACAACCTATTCCTTTTCCCCAGAGGTGCTGCCTGACCCGCTGAGTTACTCCAGCACTTTGTGTCTAGCTTCGGTATAAACCAGCATCTGCTGTTCCCTCCTCCTAATTCACAGGCAGCCACGGGCCGCAATTTAATGTGGGTGGGCTAGATTAGGTTTTGAGACAGAAAGTAATTCCTTTCAATAAATATAGGTGTCCTTCTGGGTCTGCAGCTCTGCTCCATGTTCATGTAATGCACCCAAAGATGGAATTCGGATGTGGCCTTGATATGAGTAGATTCTGTGTATGAAGGAACTGCAGATCGTGGTCCGATGTCCTAGTATGGAACACCTCATCTTGGGCGCAGATGCGGCGTAGACGGAGGAATTGTGAGCAGGGGATAAAGTCTTTACAGCAAGCAGGGTGGGAAGAAGTATAGTCTAGATAGCTGTGGGAGTCAGTGGGTTTATAATAGATGTCAGTTGATAGTCTGTCTCGTGTGATGGAGATGGTGAGATCAAGAAACGGTAGGGAGATGTCGGAGATGGCCCAAGCACATTCGTACCTGAATACCTGCAGAGCACAAGGGATTTGAACAGCAAGGAACGCTGATTGTACATATTGCCTATCTCATTTATGTAATACTTGCACAATGACACCGTGACGTCCTCTCACTGCCTGACTTATACAACTATATAAAAACACACCACACTCTTTGAATAGAACGTACACTAACGCCTTGCACAATTATGCACAGACGTTACGGGTTCAGTTGGTTCACCGACTTCCTTTGCCTTCCTCAGCTGTGTCTGACATTGCACATGCTCCTAGTGCCGAGGAACCTACAAAGTCATGACTTGACTAATAGCTGTTCTCTGACTCGATCAGAGATTGACTCTGGAGACAAAAGCAATTGCTGATGCTGGAATGCGGAGTTAACAATTGCTGGAGGAACTCAGCCGTAATCATGTGCCCCACCATCGTCTGTCTGAGCTTCACCATTGAACATACTTTGGCCACAAGACCATACCAGAGACCAGGTAGTCATCTCTGAGCGACTTGTCTGTGGAATCCCCAATGTCTTGTTCTGGTCACTACCGTAAAGAAAGAATACAAAAGCCTCAGAAGGCGATGAGAATTCAGCTCGAGTCAAATAACTCTTACCAATTTCTATTGATGCATCACAGAAAGCATCCTCTTGGGATCCTTCACAATTTGCTTTGGCAACTGCTCTGCCCAAAACTGCATGAAATTGCAGAGAGTTGTGGACACACAGCCCAGCAAGTCACACAAATGACCTTTCCCCCCATTGAGTCTAGCTGCACTTCACACTGCCTGGAGAAAGCAAACAACATATTTAAGGAGCACTTGCGCCTGGTCATGCCCCCATTTCCCTTCTCCTGTTTTGCAGAAGGTACAAAATCTTGAAAGCACGTACTCTGGCACGGTGGCGCAGCGGTAGAGTTGCTGCCTTACAGCGCCAGAGACCCGGGTTCCATCCTGACTGCGGGTGCTGTCTGTATGGTGTTTGTATGCTCTCCCTCTGACCTGCGTGAGTTTTCTCCGGGTGCTCCGGTTTCCTCCCACATTACAAAGACGTGCAGGTTTGTAGGTTAATTGGATTCTGTGAATTGTAATTAGTCCCCAGTGTGTAGGATTATGCTAGTGTACTGGGTTTAGTTTAGTTTAGTTTAGAGATACAGCATGGAATTAGGCCGTTCGGCCCATCGAGCCTACGCTTACCAATAATCTCTGTACATTAACACTATCCTGCACACTAGGTACAATTTACAATTTTTACCACCTAGGGAAAACCCAGGTGATCACAGGGAGAATGTACAAACTCCATTCAGACCGCACCGGTAGTCAGGATTGAACCCGAGTCTCTGGCGCTGTGAGGCTACAACTCCACCGCTGCAACACCATACTGTCCCTTAGTTTAGTCTTAGTTTAGTTTAGAGATACAGCATGGAAAAAGGCACTTCAATCTACCGAGTCCACGTCAGCCAGCGATCCCTGTACATTAACGCTACCTTGTGCACTAGGGACAATTTACAATCTTTACTAAAACCAATTAAGCTACAAACTTGTACGTCTTAGAGTGTGGGAGGAAACTGGAGCACCTGGAGAAAACCCACGTGACCACGGGGAGAACGTACAGAGTCCGTACAGACAGCACCCGTGGTCAGGATCTAACCCGGGTCTCTGGCGCTGTTAGGTTGCAACTCTACCACCTTGAGCTGCCCCTCAGCTTGAGTAGAGTGATCAGGTGTTACAAAGAAACCTCCAGAGAAACTGGAGAGAGTTCAGGAAGGGAACCGCAATGGTCACTGTGAAGGTTACTTGGCTCTTGTTAACGGGGAGACCCATAAAGCTAAAAGCAGCGGTCCATCACGCAGTGGAGTCACTGGCTGCAGATCCAGCCGGATGAGAGAATTATTGAACTGGGAGTTTGATCAGACGGCTGTCCAGGGAGATTTGTTCGGAGAAATGGGCAGCAACTTCTTTGTAAACTTGCCGACTAAAATGTGCGAAAGAGCAGTTGGAAGGGGAAATAGAGAGCAAAGTGGGCGCTGATTGTAAATGCTTGCAGTCAAAATAAAAAAGGGAGATAAATGATTCATGTTTCAGTAAGCAATGATAAATGAACGTGACTGGGACAATCAGCGAGCAGGTATGAACCCTTCCTCTTGGCGTCAGACTCCAGACCATTTATCACATCACCGCATCACTGCAAACATCTGTGGCAGCAACTTAGCCTCCGGCTGCAAGCCTGGTGTGATTCTTCACATAGAAACATAGAAAATAGGTGCAGGACTAGGATATCCGGCCCTTCGAGCCAGCACTGCCATTCAATATGATCATGGCTGATCATCCAAAATCAGTACCCCGTTCCTGCTTTTTCCCCATATCCCTTGATTCCTTTAGCCCGAAGAGCTAAATCTAACTCTCTCTTGAAAACATCGCGAAATGAACCCTTGCTCTCGCCATTCTTGCTAGTGCCGCAGATCCGTTTTGCTTTTGGAAGTGGGATATGCAGAAGAGCAAAATCTCCTTTGAACTCATTGCCGTCGGAGCTGAGGCAGCGTCTATAAGGAGGAGAGACGGAGTCATGGCTCACCTCCATCACTGAGGGGAAGTGGAAATGTAGTGACTTGTTCAGCAGCACCAACATGAATGACCAGAAGGTTCAACGCTGAGAATCAAAAACTGTGGTTGCACCCCAATCACATCGTTAAATGCTCAACTGGCTGCAAATATAGTTTATGAAAAGTTGGGGTCAAGGAGGTAACGTTTGCCAGCTCAGGGCATCATAGTATGGTTACAGCACAGAAGGAGGCCAGTCCTGTAATGTTCAAAATTCCTGTAATGTTCAAAATAAGAGCAGTCCTCTCGCCTCCACCTGCTCCAGTTACCCCTCCCCCTCCTGCTCTCGTCTAGCAGATATTCTCCTGCCAAATATTTATCCAGCTCTCTTTTAGTTTTTTAGTTTAGAGATACAGCATGGAAACAGGCCTTTCGGCCCACCAAGCCTGCACCGACCAGCGATCTCTGTACATTAGCACTATCCTACACAACAGGGACAATTCTTACTAAAGCCAATTAACCTACAAACAATAGACAATAGACAATAGGTGCAGGAGGAGGCTATTCGGCCCTTCGAGCCAGCACCGCCATTCAATGTGATCATGGCTGATCATTCTCAATCAGTACCCCGTTCCTGCCTTCTCCCCATAACCCCTGACTCCGCTATCCTTAAGAGCTCTATCCAGCTCTCTCTTGAATGCATTCAGATAATTGGCCTCCACTGCCTTCTGAGGCAGAGAATTCCACAGATTCACAACTCTCTGACTGAAAACGTTTTTCCTCATCTCAGTTCTAAATGGCCTACCCCTTATTCTTAAACTGTGGCCCCTTAAACCTATTTAAAACCTATCTAAAAGCCTCGTAAATGCCAGTATTGTTTTTCCCTCCAACCCTTGCAGTGAGTTCCAGGAACGCACCACTCTCTCTTTAAAAGAACTTGCCCTGCACATCTCCTTTACATTTTGCCCCTCTCACCTTGAAGCCATGGTCTCCAGTCTTTGACATTTTCATGCTGGGAGAGAGATCTGATTGTCTCCTCTGTCTATGCGTCTCACAGCTTTATATACTTCAGTCTCTGACGCTCAAGAGAAAACAATCCAGGTTTATCCAACCGCTCCTTATATCTAATACCATCTAATGCAGGCAGCATTCCGGTAAACCCCTTCTCCATCCTCTCCAGTGTAGTATAGCTCCTCTGTAATGTGCTGACCAGAAATGCACACGATACTCCAAAGGCGGCCTAACCAGGGTCTTATAAAGCTGCAACGTGGCTTCCTGGCTCGACTGATGAGGGCAAGCTTGATGTGCTTCCATTCAGAAGGAGAATAATCTCAACTTCTCCGATCTGTGCACAAATCTAAAAGACCCATCCCTGGAGTCATTTAGTGAGTTTCTTCTGCTCTCTTTCTAAAGCCTTTCAATCTTCCCCGAAATGCAGCACCCAAATTGAACACAAATCTCCAAGCCATTATTTTGTAAAGATTCACCATGACTAACCTTGCTTTCCAAAGCTGTGCCTCTATTTATGGTCCAAGATGTCATGCACCTTTGAACCACTTTGCCTGTCTGCCCTGCCATTTTCAATGAACCTAGTAACGTACCCCTGATCTCTATCTCTGTGCCAATGTCCTTTCTAGAGCTGCCTTCTCTGATTTATACTGCCTCTTCTGATACTCCCTACAAAATGCAATGCTTCACATTTATTTGCTTTAAATATTATCTGCCACTTTCTTCCACGTGCATCTCTACCTTCTTGAAGTCTATTACTATCCTCTGCAAATGTCATTCTGCCTCCAAGCTTTCCGCTGTCTGCTGTTTTCCAAACGATGCCCAGGTCACTTGTACCCATTAAAAAAAGTTATGGTCCGAACACCAAGCCATCCATTGTCAACTTTCCAACAGCCTGGAAAACAACTTTTTTTATTGCTTCGCTGTTTCCAATTATCTGGCCAGTTTTCTATCCATGCTGCCACAATCACTTTACCTCATAGCTTTCACCCAGGATGATACGTCCACAATGTGGCATTTCATCACATCTCCTTTGGAGCTTCATCTATATCAAATATCCATCAAGGACTCTCTCTGTGATTTCAGCAAAGAATTCGATCAAGCTCGTTGGAGACAATTTACTTTCACCATATCCAGGCTGGCTTTCGGTTGTCATGCTTGCCGGAGTAACTGCTGATTTCACACTGGAGACAGCCACAAAAAGCTGGAGTAACTCAGCGGGTCAGGTATCACCTTTGGAGAAAAGGAATAGGTGGCGTTTCGGGTCAGAACTCTTCTTCAGAGTGAAAGATCGAGGTGGGAGAAGGGGATAAACTGCAGGCGAGAAAAGACCAGAACAAATCAGGGCCGGCAGCGGATGAGCTCAGGAAGGGTGGAGTCCATAATGGCCCAATGTTGGCTGGGGCAGATGAGATCAGGTTGACTAGGCTTCTTCATGTTCAGCACAAACATTGTGGGCCAAAGGGCCCATTCCTATGCTGGGCTGTTCTATGTTTTATGTTCTATATTCTAATGCTAAGGATATAGACTCTTCCATCAGTTTTCTGTAGCTACGTGTATCACACCACCCTTTCCGAACAAGGTTTGGTTTAGTTTACTGTCACATGCACAGAGGTACAGTGAAAAGCTTTAGTTGCTTGCTAACCAGTCAGCGGAAAGACCATACATGATTACATCGAGCCATTCACAGTGTACAGACACACGATAAAGGGAATGATGCTTAGTGCAGGATAAAGTCCAGTAAAGTCCGATTAAAGATAATGTGAGAGTCTCCAATGAGGTAGATAGTAGCTCAGGATCGCGCTCCCTAGTTGGTGATAGGATGGTTCAGTTGCCTGATAACAGCTGGGAAGAAACTGTCCCTGAATCTGGAGGTGTGCGTTTTCGCACTTCTGTACCTCTTGCGTGATGGGAGAGGGGAGAAGAGGAAGTGTACAATCATAGTTTTCCTGTTCCTCAGAATCATACCTGAGTTTACAGATGTTTACAAGATTACGGTCGGACATCTACAAGTTCCTTCTCTTGGCAGCCTACAGTACATCCCGCTGGGATCACCTGAATCACCCACTTTTTTTTCGATCTTTTGGAATCTTACTTCCATTTTAGTGAGACACTGGCATTATCTTCTCCCTTGGCAAATAAACGCTAGCTAATGAATCATCATCCTTTAGCAAACCAGGATAATATATTTTTATTCGGCTGTTTTATCTCCTTAGGAAAGGCTGCGTGAAGATTTTTCTCAACTCCATTGACACAAGTTCGATCCAGTCTAACTTTACACAGTACGTCCCATGTTTATGTCCTTATTCAGGGGTCACAGTCCATCAGTTCAAGAGTCATCCAGTGCCGCATTTTCCACCACTCCAGTGGATAGCATCAGATGTTCCCACAATGTTGCACTATAGACAATAGACAATAGGCAATAGGTGCAGGAGGAGGCCATTCGGCCCTTCGAGCCAGCACCACCATTCAATGTGATCATGGCTGATCATTCTCAATCAGTACCCCATTCCTGCCTTTCCCCCATACCCCCTGACTCTGCTATCCGTAAGAGCTCTATCTAGCTCTCTCTTGAATGCATTCAGAGAATTGGCCTCCATTGCCTTCTGAGGCAGTGAATTCCACAGATTTACAACTCTCTGACTGAAAAAGTTTTTCCTCATCTCCGTTCTAAATGGCCTACCCCTTATTTTTAAACTGTGGCCCCTGGTTCTGGACTCCCCCAACATTGGGAACATGTTTCCTGCCTCTAACGTGTCCAACCCCTTAATAATCTTATATGTTTCAATAAGATCCCCTCTCATCCTTCTAAATTCCAGCCGCAAGCCTAGGCTACACAAGCCTAGCCACTCCAATCTTTCAAAATGACAGTCCCGCCATTCCTGGAATTAACCTAGTAAACCTACACTGCACGCCTCAATAGCAAGAATATCCTTCCTCAAATTTGGAGACCAAAACTGCACACAGTACTCCAGGTGCGGTCTCACTAGGGCCCTGTATAACTGCAGAAGGACCTCTTTGCTCCTATACTCAACTCCTCTTGTTATGAAGGCCGACATTCCATTGGCTTTCTTCACTGCCTGCTGTACCTGCATGCTTCCTTTCAGTGACTGATGCACTAGGACACCCAGATCTCGTTGTACGTCCCCTTTTCCTAACTTGACAACATTCAGATAATAATCTGCCTTCTTATTCTTACCACCAAAGTGGATAACCTCACACTTATCCACATTAAACTGCGTCTGCCATGCATCCGCCCACTCAAACAACCTGTCCAAGTCACACTGCAACCTCATAGCATCTTCCTCACAGCTCACACTGCCACCCAGCTTTGTATCATCTGCAAATTTGCTAATGGTACTTTGAACCCAAAGGCGTACAGGTTTGTAGGTTACTTGGCTTGGTATCAATGTGAAATTGTCTCTAGCGTGTGTAGGGTAGTGTTAATGTGCAGGGATCGCTGGTCAGTGCGGACTCGGTGGGCCGAAGGGCCTGTTTCCGCACTGTACATCTAAACTAAACTGCTGAGAAATCAGCCACCTCTTTCACCATGCTTTTAACCACCTATTTATGGATCAGGCAATGAATTGCAGTGCCTTCATTCCAGCCTCAATATAGCTGGCATCAAACGTTTGGATTCTCCTTGGGATATCATCTTCAATTTGAGCAGAAGTTCAAGTCAGATGTTCAGTCAAGCTGAGTGAAATCAGTTTACCTCCAGGCCCGTTGATCTTAGTAAACAGTGACATTGTGGGACAACCTTATCTGGGTCCACGAGCTCAACCTCCAACAAGGCAGCTGCAACTTGGATGAAACTCAGAAAGCTGAATGGAACTCATTGCAAGGAAGAAGGATCCCGGTGAAGGGTTTGACACTGAGGTTCCCTGGCTTAAGTCTTCTGCACAGTTTATAGTCAGCAGTAAATCGATCTGTGCAGATGTGGATAGGATTCGCAAGGGGAAAGTACAAGCGTCTCCAGTTAGTGACTGTAATTATCAAAATAAGACTATGGAACGTCTGTCCACTCACAGTCCCAGACTTCAAGGATTCAGGAGCTCGAGGTTAGGAAGATAATAGAATACATTCCATGTCGTCCTAGTGTGATTTAGAGAGACGCAAGAGACTGCAGATGCTGGAATCTTAAGCAAAACACAAAGTGCTGGAAGGACTCAAAGGCTCAGGCAGTAACTGGGGAGGAATGTGCAGGACGGAACTGCAGATGCTGGTTTATACCGAAGATAGAAACAAAGTGCTGGAGCAACTCAGCGGGTCAGGCAGGATCTCTGGAGAAAAGGAACAGGTGACTTTTCAGGTCGGAATCCTTCTTCAGACTGCGTGTTCTTCCCAGTCTGAAGAAGGTTTCCGACTCAGGACCTGGCATGAGGTACTGTAGCTGCACCTTGACCCAAAGAACTCCAATGCTCACTACAACTTTCAATATCACCTTCCTAAGATAGACACAAAAAGATGGAGCAACCCAGCGGGTCAGGCAGCATAGGAAATGGCAACAGTTTCGGGTCGAGATCCTTCTTCAGACTGAGAGTCAGGGAAGAGGGAGCCGAGAGACATGAAAAGGTACATAGAACAAATTCATGAAAGATATGCAAAACGTCAGATCAAAGCCAGCACGATGATCAAGGAAACACGGAGCCCACAAGGGTCCATTGGTGGCTGTGGGGGAGGTAATAACGAGTAATATAAACAGTGTAGTTAATAAACCCTAGCATTGCCATGACTAAATAAACACATATAATTGGATATAAACACTGTTTTCTATTAACATAAGACCTTCTGCTAATAAGGCAGTTAAGTTTTTTGCATAGGTCGTTAACTTTTGTGCTTTTCCCCCAAGTGCCAGGAAAATAACATCAAGGAAGAAGTGAATTTGTGTTTTCCAACCTCTGAGGCTTTGTTTGTTCCATAAAGGAGCTCCAAAATCATTAAACATGCCTCTATGTAAAAATCATGAGCAGTGGGCAGACTTGCACTTCCCGACAAACTGCATGTTGTGATTGAAATGTATGGGCAACCCCACTTGCACAGCATGCTCTTTCATTAATGCCGCCCTTACAGTACGTACGTAGATCGGCCACCATTTAATTAGAATGCAAGAAATATAATGAGAAATAGAGCCACCGCAGTTCAAAAGGCTGAGTCCAACTCCCAAACCAATTCTATCCAAAATATAGGAAACTTAATATCAGTTCATTAGGATCTGTCAGTTGACCTTATGAAAAATGTAGCAACCACCATTACTCCCAGGGTTAATTAAAAGTTGTCAGCCCCTTTATGTTTAGTTTAGTTTAGGTTTAGAGATACAGCACGGAAACAGGCCCTTCGGCCCACTGAGTCCGCGCCGCCCAGCGATCCCCGCACATTAACACTATCCTACACGCACAATGGATAATTTACACATACACCAAGCCAATTAACCTACAAACCTGTATATTGTTTTTAGATTTAGAGATACAGCGCGGAAACAGGCCCTTCGGCCCACTGAGTCCGCGCCGCCCAGCGATCCCTGCACATTAACACTATCCTACACGCACAATGGATAATTTACACATACACCAAGCCAATTAATCTACAAACCTGTATATCTGTGGAGTATGGGAGGAAAGCGTAGATTTCGGAGAAAACCCAGGCGGTCACGGGGAGAACGTACAAACTCCATGCAGCCAGCACCCGTAGTCAGGATTGATCCCGGGTTTCCGGCGCTGCAAGCTCTGTACGTCAGCAACTCTACCGCTGCGCCACCGTGCCGCCCTATGTGTTGAAGTCAAAGACAATAGACAATAGGTGCAGGAGGAGGCCATTCAGCCCTTCGAGCCAGCACCGCCATTCAATGCGATCATGGCTGATCACTCTCAATCAGTACCCCGTTCCTGCCTTCTCCCCATACCCCCTCACTCCGCTATCCTTAAGAGCTCTATCCAGCTCTCTCTTGAAAGCATCCAAAGAACTGGCCTCCACTGCCTTCTGAGGCAGAGAATTCCACACCTTCACCACTCTCTGACTGAAAAAGTTCTTCCTCATCTCCGTTCTAAATGGCCTACATATTATTCTTAAACTGTGGCCCCTTGTTCTGGACTCCCCCAACATTGGGAACATGTTTCCTGCCTCTAATGTGTCCAATCCCCTAATTATCTTATATGTTTCAATAAGATCCCCCCTCATCCTTCTAAATTCCAGTGTATACAAGCCTAATTGCTCCAGCCTTTCAACATACGACAGTCCCGCCATTCCGGGAATCAACCTAGTGAACCTACGCTGCACGCCCTCATGCAAGACGGTGGAGTAGGGACACGGTGAATGTAGGAGGTCATCAAAATAGAAGCAACAGAAGCTTAGAAGCTTTCTCCATCGCTGCTCCCACCCTCTGGAACTCACTACCCCAAACCGTCAGAGACTCCTCCTCACTCACCACATTTAAAACATCACTGAAGTCTCACTTGTTCAACACCGCCTTCAATCATTGACCGTCGCTCCACCTTATTCATCCTTTTCTGTTTGTTTATTTATTTATCTTTATGTTAGATCTAATATGTAAAGCGTCTTTGGGTTTCTAGAAAAGCGCTATATAAATGTAATGCATTATTATTATTATTATTATCATTATTAACATGTCAAAAATCTTCACCTCGTTAAACACACATCAAGTCTGTCCCTCTGCATAAGAGGGAGTGGCTACAACTAGCCTCAGGTATGGCTGAAGGTTTTACATTGTTCATAAGTTCATAAATTCTAGGAGCAGAATTAGGCCATTCAGCCCATCGTGTCTATTCCGCCATTCAATCATGGTTGATTTATCTTTCACTCTCAACCCCATTATCTTGCCTTCTCCCCATAACTCCTGCCACATTTAGACTTTAAACTTTAGACATACAGCACAGAAACAGGCCCTTCGGCCCACTTGGTCCATGCTGACCACGAGCATCCTGTACACTAGCACAATCCTACACACTAGGGACAATTCACAATTTTTTTTTAACCAATGGCAATTAGCCTACAAACCTACAGATCTTTGGAGTGTGGGATGAAACCGGAGCACCTGGAGAAAACCCACACGGTTACAGGGAGAACATACAAACTCCGTACAGACAGCGCTTTAGTCAGGATTGAACCTGGGTCACTGGCACTGTAAGGCAACAACTCTACCGCTGTGCCACCATAATGCCCCTGAGTTTATCATTATGTTAGCACTAGAGGATGACGCATTGTATTCTCTTCTGCAAACATGGGGCCTAATGTCTAAAAACTGATCACATCCTTCTGAAACTTTACTCTCCGTGTACCTGTCCAAATGTCTCTTAAATGTTATCATTGTACCTGCCTCTACCACTTCCTCTGGCAACTCGTTACACGCACCCACCACCCTCTGTGTGAAAAAATTGCCCTTCTGCTTTCCTTTTAAATACATGAGTACATGAGGGTGGCACGGTGGCGTGATGGTGGAGCTACTGCCGTACAGCGCTAGAAACCCAGGTTCGATACTAACTACGGGTGCTGTCTGTGTGGAGTTTGTACGTTCTCCCCCTAACCTGTGTGGATATTCTCCGAGATCTTTGGTTTCCTCCCACACTCCAAAGATGAACAGGTTTGTAAGTGAATTGGCTTGGTATGATGTAGGGTAGTGTTAATGTGCGGGGATCGCTGGTCAGCACAGACTCAGTGGGCCGAAGGGCCTGTTTCCGCCCTGCATCTCTAAACTGAACTAAACTAGACTAAATGTTTTCCTTCTCACCTTAAAGTTATACCCTCCCCCTACCCCTTCTCCCTCTCCCTCCCCCCCCCACTCCATACCCTTCAACCCCCCTTATCCTCCCTCCCCCCCCCCCTCCTTCCCTAGGAGATAGATTTAAACTTTAAAATGTGAATAACTAAAAATATAACACCGATTTCAATGAAACTTCTTCCATTAGCACCAAAGGGACGATGGTGAGTAAGGTGGGTCTAAAATTGTCACGCTATGTGTACCGTTTTGACTGTAGTTCAGGAACAAACAAACAAACAAGAGTTTCCGTATATAGATGAACGTGGAATAATGTGCTGCCATTACTTTGTGCGGGTGGAATTTGGGCAATGGAGTTTTATAATGGGTTATTGTTTCCTTCTGACACTTTCCGAGCCCCTTCAACCTCTCAAAAGTCCACATGGTTCTCTTTGGCACAATTATGCTCAGCAGCTGAGTTCGACATTGTATTTATATGCCATAATTTCCACCCCTCATTGGATTTTCTTCAGCACCAAACTCTCTGGAATAAACAAATATTGGGTGCATTTTAATCGGCAGTAATCTTGGTATGAACACCTACCTACCCATTCAAAAAACCCCAGTGTTTTTTAATCTAGGAACGTTTTTATAAATCCTTTTTATTGCTCCATTTATGTCTGCAGTTTAACTGCTTTGAAAATGTTGCCATTATAACAGGATTTAATTGTATTTTCTAACCCTGGAGAATGCATTTGCATTTCCTTTTTTGCTGTTCGGGACTCCTGACATCTAAAGGACGGATGTCAAGGAGAACTTGTTCACAAGTAGCAATGGACTGCAAGTAAGGACAGGGGGGCCACAACATTATATTGATTCATGGGACCATTAATGATGTCTAGGTTGCACAGATCCTTGAGCCATTCAATTGGATCAGGTGTCTTCTGCAGCTTAACCCGAACGACGGATCTGGATTGCAAGGTATCACTTACTTGGAGAGGTTGGATGGACTTGCATTGTTTTCTCTGAAACACTGGAGGTTGAGTAGAAGTATATAAGATCATGAGAGGCATAGATAGGTAGACAGTCAAAATCTTTTTCCCAGGATGAAAACTTCAAATACTAGAGGGCATAATTTTAAGGCGAGAAGAGCAAAGTTTGCAGGAGATGTGGGGTGGGGCAAGATTTTTTTTACACAGAGGATGGTGGGTGCCTGGAACATGTTGGCAGGGTCGGTGGTGGAGGCAGGTATGATTGAGGCTTTTAAACAGCTCTTGGATGGGCACATGGATAGGCAAGGAAAAGGAGGACATGGATTATGTGCAGGTAGGTAAGAGCAAAGATACTAGAGGAGCAAGATGGGCCACTCGACCCTAAAAACCGTAGTATGTCATGGCGCCATTTTAGTAGGCAGAAACTTGCAGAAACATTTACAAAGAAAAATAACGAAAATCTGTGAATTGATAGATGAGATATATTCTGCATTTTTATGGTATCATCACACACACTGTTCCCGCAAAACACTGATTACACTGCGAGAGGCATAGCGAACGGCGGGTTGTGCTTACTAAAATGGCGGACGTTACGCTCCTTTGCGAACTACACTTCAGCATAGGCGATTTCGACAGAGTGGTTCACCTTGCTCCTCGAGTATCTTTGGGTAAGAGTGTGTCTTGGCATCATGTTTGGTACGGACATTATAGGCTGAAGGGCCTGTTCCTATACTGGTGTCAGGGGTTATGGGGAGAAGGCAGGAGAATGGAGTTAGGAGGGAGAGATAGATCAGCCATGATTGAATGGCGGAGTAGACTTGATGGGCCGATTGACCTAATTCTGCTCCTATTATTTATATCGGCGAAACCAAGCGCAGGCTTGGCGATCGCTTCGCTGAACACCTGCGCTCGGTCCGCATTAACGCAACTGATCTCCCGGTGGCCCAGCACTTTAACTCCCCCTCCCATTCCCAGTCTGACCTCTCTGTCATGGGCCTCCTCCAGTGCCATAGTGAGGCCCGCCGGAAATTGGAGGAACAGCACCTCATATTTCGCCTGGGCAGTTTGCAGCCCGGTGGTATGAACGTCGACTTCTCCAACTTCAGATAGCTCCTCTGTCCCTCCCTTCCCCTCCTCCTTCCCAGATCTCCCTCTATCTTCCTGTCTCCACCTATATCCTTCCTTTGTCCCACCCCCGACATCAGTCTGAAGAAGGGTCTCGACCCGAAACGTCTCCCATTCCTTCTCTCCCGAGATGCTGCCTGACCTGCTGAGTTACTCCAGCATTTTGTGAATAAATCTGCTCCTATTACGTTTGACATGACCTTATGACCTATGCTAGACTGATTTTTATGTTCTATGTTAACTCCATTTTGCATTCTGGGTCAAAAATATATTATCCCCTTTCTGAATAAAAATATGGGAATATCAGCCTGGCTTTGATTTTAAGTGGCCTGGCCTGTTGTACTGAACACTGGGGGAATAGTTCCTCCCAATTGACAATATCAACTCCTCTAATCATGTTAAGCTCATCAAATAGATTATTCCTTAATCCTCCACACTCGATGAGTGCACGCCAAGTGCATCGAAAAGCTCACTGTTACGCCTGCTGGAAATCTGAAATAAAAGCCAAAATGACTGGGGATTCTCAGCGGGTCTTCTGTGGAGAGAGTAATGGAGCTCGCTTTCAACCCAATGACCTTTTCATCAGAACAAAACAAAGTTAGACGTAAAGCAAGTTATCAAAAAAGATTAAAAAAGTGAGCATCAGTAAAAACCCGATATGATTCATTAAAATGTTGTAGAGAAGGAAATATGTTGTCCTTGCTTAGCCGGGCACGAGATTGAGTTTTTAAATTTATATGGAAATCAAAAACTAAGAACAAAGGGGAAGGAGAAGGCACAAGAAACTGCAGATGCCAAGATCGTGATCAAAACACAAAGGAGTAACCCAACCCGGTCAAGCAGCATCTGTGGAGATAATTGTCAGAAGATGTCTCAGGTCAGGACCTTTCTTCAGACTGACTGTAGTAAAGGGAATAATGGATAGACGATGTTTCAGGTCAGGACCCTACTGCAGCCTGATTGTAATAGGGGAGATAACGGATAGACAATGTTTCAGGTCAGGACCCTTCATCATACTGATTGTTGTAGGGGGATTGTGCAGGAAAGAACTGCAGATGCTGGTTTAAATCGAAGGTAGACTCAAAATGTTGGAGTAACTCAGCGGGACAGGCAGCATCTCAGGAGAGAAAGAATGGGTGACGTTTCGGGTCGAGTCTGAAGAAGGGTCTCGACATGAAAAGTCACCCATTCCTTCTCTCCAGAGATGCTGCCTGTCCCGCTGAGTTACTCCAGTATTTTGTGTCTACTGTAGTAGAGGGAATAATGGATAGACACCATTTCAGGTCAGGGCCCTTCTTCAGTGATTATAGTAGGGGGAATAATGGATAGACACCATTTCAGGTCAGGACCCTTCGTCAGTGATTGTAGTAGGGGAAATAATGGATAGACAACAGCTACAAGAAGACGTGATGATGAGCCATCATGGTGAGTAAATCGAGAGAAGCCCTTCACGGGACTCTGGCCAGCTGCAGCTGGGACTTTGAAAACGGCGCCAAAACCCAGTAACTCTTGCGTATGGACCTGGTGGGCTGTTTCTATACATTCTGTATGTGATTATATCTCTTATATTTGTTATTATATCTCTGTTTGTGGATTGAGTCTGAAGAAGGGCTCGATCTGAAATGTCACCTACCCATGTTCTCCAGTGATGCTGCCTGACCCGCTGAGTTGCTCCAGCATTTTGTGTCCCTTTTATCTATATGTAAGTCAGCTTCTGTGTTTCCACTATTATAACAGTAACCAATATACAGTAATACATCTGGTTGTGAAGAACATAATTGAGAGTGTTTTTTGTAAATCGGTGAGGCACACCAGAATGAAATAGGCAGCATAGACATCAATATTCCTGGAAACTTTGTGTTATGGGAAGATTGGCTTTCTCTTGCCTCTTTATGAATGAGGTGAAATGGATGAAAGGTCAGTAACAACATTCAAGGTGATTCCTTGGAGACTTCTTATAAAGGTCTAACATTTCCATTCAATTGATAGTGTTCTCTGCAGTACTCTTCTGGAATCTCTTGATACTTAGAAGCTTATTTCCCTTTGACAGTCACATAATCATTGTTTTGGCCAACCTAATCTCCACCACCACTCTCAGAATGGTAATTGTGTCCTCCGCAGAAGGTTTACCGGCAAATCCTCCATGTAGCAACAGGACCTTAATTGTTTGACAACCTAGTGTCGAGGTGCAGCATGGAAAGAGGCCCTTCAGCCCATAGAGTCCAGGCCGACTATTGATCAGCCTCTAGTTCTGTTACTCTCTAGAACTCTAGTTCTACGTTGTCCCACTGTTTCATCCACTCCCTACACACAGGGGCAGTTTACAGAGGCCAATAAATCCTCAAATCTATAAATCCCCTGTGTATTTGGGATGTGGGACGAAACCAGAGCACCTGGGGAAAATCCACGCGGTCACAGGGGGCACGTGCAAACTCCGCACAGACAGCACCCAGGGTTACAATCGAACCCGGCTCTCCGGCGCTGTGAGGTGGCGGCTCTGTCAACTGCACCACTGTGCCGCCGAGAGTGTGGGGATGATTGTCTTTGGATTTAAGAAATGCCTAAAAATGATGTGCATGTTCTTACATGGTTGAATAACAGCTGATAAGGCAGTGATGGAAATCATGGGAAGGGTGAATGAAAGTTTGGTCAAAGAATTAGAAATTGAGGATAGGTTTAAAAGGAGAAGAATGAGGAGAAGAAAAGGCATCATTAGAGAGTCATAGAGTCACACAGCGTGGAAACAGACCCTTCGGCCCGACTTCCTCATGCTGACCAGAATGCCCCATCTACCCGAGTCTCATCTGCCTGCATTGGGCTCATATCCCTCCCTATTTCCTCTCCGTATGCCTGTTTAAATGAATTTTAAATGTTGCTATAGTACCTGCCTCAACTACATCCTCTGGCAGCTCGTTCCATTTATCCACCACCCTCTGCGTGAAAAAGTTACCCCTCAGTTTCCTATCCACTCTTTCCCCTCTGAACTTAAACATATGTCCTCTGTTTCTTGATTCCCCTACTCTGGGTGAAAGACTCTGTACATGCACCTTATCTACTGTATGTCCTTCATGATCTTATACACCTCTGCTAGGTCACCCCTCATCCTCCTGCCCTCCAGGGGATAAGGTCCAAGTCTGTCCAGCCTCTCCCTATAGCCCAGGCCCTCGAGTCCTGGCAACCTCCTCGTAAATCTTCCCTGCACTCTTTCCAGGTTAACAACATCTTTCCTATAGCAGGGTAACCAAAATTGAACACAATCCTCCGAATGTGGCCTCACTAATTCAGGGAGGGAGGGAGTTCCTGAACTCAGTCCGTAGTGTTGGAAGACATGAGTTGGGCAATGGTTGTAAAGGGGCCAATAGAGGGAGGGATTGGAAGAGAATACAGAAATGGATCGGGGAAGCTCAAATGGCATTTATACATGTTATGAAGCCATAGTTCACTCGATGTTTGATTGGAGATGGGCAGCAAGAGGCAGTCTTCACTCTGTTGTTAATGGAACAAGGGGGGAAGGATCTGTTGGCAACCCAGCAATCAATCGGTGCAGCCTAGTGGTGTAACGGTAAAGTTGCTGCCTTACAGCGCCGGAGACCTGGGTCTGATCCTGACTATGGTGCTGCCTGTACAGAGGTTGTACATTCTCCCCGTGGCCGTGTGGGTTTCCTCCGGGTGCTCTGGTTTCCTCCCACATTCCAAAAACGTGCAGGTTTGTCGGTTAATTAGGTTCTGTAAATTGCCCCTATGGGATGCACGTGGGATAGCATAGAGTTAGTGTCAGGGTGATCATTGGTTGGCGCAGACTCGATGGGCCAAAGGGCCTGTTTTCATGCTATGTCACTAAAACTAAAACTAAATCGGAAACTAAAAATCCCATGGTTAGTCCAGTAATGCAGGTTAACACAGGGAAACATCATTAACATAGAACCCTTAGACATTTCCTGGAGTAACTCAGCGGGACAGGCAGCATCATTGGGGAAAAGGAATGCGTGACATTTCGGGTCGAGACCCAAAACATCACCCATTCCTTCTCTCCAGAGATGCTGCCCGTCCCGCTGAGTTACTCCAGCATTTTGTGTCTGTCTCTGGTGTAAACCAACATCTGCTGTTCTTTCCTCCACCCTTAAACATTTGCTGGTTAATGCTTCGAAGGCATGGCAGCCCAAATAATCAACCGTTAGAAACTGCCCTGATTTAGACATTAGTCTTTAGAGATACAGCTTGGAAACAGGCCATTCAGCCCACCGAGTCCACGCCGATCAGCAATCATCCCGTACACTGGCACTATCCTAACACTGGGGACGATTGTTGCAACTTTACCAAAGCGAATTAACTTACAAACACTGCCCGTATGGAGTTTGTACGTTCTCCCTGTGACCGCGTGGGTTTTCCTCGGGTGCTCCGGTTTCCTCCCGCACTCTAAAGACGTGCAGTTTTGTAGGTTAATTGGCTTGTGTAAATTGTCCTCAGAGTGTAGGATAGAACTAGTACAGGTGATCTTTGGTCAGTGCGGACTCGGTGGGCCGAAGGGCCTGTTTCCACGCTGTATCGCGAAGCTAAACTAAACTGAACTGAACTGCTGTGGTGGAGGGAGGTGTAGGGTCTCAAGGGGAAGGAGGACACTTGTATTGGATCAACTGAATTTGAGCGGTCCCACTCCTTGCTGTTGTTGGGACTGGGAGTGAGGGGGTCAGGAGCTGCATACTCACACAGCAGGAGTAGGCAGTTCAGACGCTTAGGTTAGTTTAGTTTAGAGATACAGCATGGAAACAGGCCCTTCGGCCCACTGAGTGCTCACCAACCAGCGATCCCCGCACATTAACACTACCCTACGCACACGAGGGACAATTTTACATTCGTTCCTAGCCAATTAACCTACAAACCTGTACCTCTTTAGAGTGTGGGAGGAAACCAAAGATCTCTGAGAAACACCACACAGGTCACGGGGAGAACGTACAAACTCCATGCAGACAGCGCCCGTAGTCAGGATCGAGGTGCTCGTGTCTCAGGCGCTGTTAGGCAGTAGCTCTACCGCTATGTGACAGTGCCGCCCAAAAACACTGAGCCCAAAAATCTGGGGAGAGATCGCCAAAGAGGTGTCACAGCGGAGGAAAGTACTGATATCCACAAAGACTGCTGGCTGTGAATTGTAAAGCCAGATGATTGTAAGCAGTAATCAGCTGGTGCTGTCAGAGTGGTGACAACGAACTGAGCTCGATAAACGGCGGGCGAGTGGTTGACCTTTAACAGATGTTCCACAAAGCTCATGGTCATCGATATTGTGTCATATTTTGATGCGTTCTTCATTCTTAGTAACAGGTCAATCAAGGGTTAAAGTGAGTGGGGAGAAAAGCCAGCATCATGTGAAATCATGATTTGGTGGTTCTCATGGAAACATAGAAACACAGAAAATAGATGCAGGAATAGACCATTCGGCCCTTCGAGCCAGCACCACCATTCAATATGATCCTGGCTGATCATCCAAAATCAGTGCCCCGTTCCTGTTTTCTCTCCATATCCCTTGATTCAGTTAGCCCTAAGAGTTAAATCTGACTCTCTCTTGGGAACATCCAGTGAATTGGCCTCCACCGCCTTTTGTGGCAGAGAATTCCACAGATTCACATCTCTCTGGGTGAAGAGGTTTTTCCTCATCTTAGCCCTAAGTGGCCTCCCCCTTATTCTTAAACTGTGACCACTGGTTCTGGACTCCCCCAACATCGGGAACATTTTTCCTGCAAATCTACCAACTGTGATCAGTTGGCATGGCTGCAGAAACGACCGGTAGCTTTGTTCACCAGGAACCATCCCTGGTACCAAGAGTCAAGTCAAGAGTGTTTTATTGTCATTTGTCCCAGATTGAGCAATAAAAAAATCTTGCTTGCAGCAGCACGACAGGATATGTAAACATAGTACACTGTAAACAATATGATAAAGCTTTCAAGAAAGAGCTGGATAGAGCTCTTAAGGATAGCGGAGTGAGGGGGTATGGGGAGAAGGCAGGAACGGGGTACTGATTGAGAGTGATCAGCCATGATCGCATTGAATGGCGGTGCTGGCTCGAAGGGCTGAATGGCCTACTCCTGCACCTATTGTCTATTGTCTATTGTCTATTGTCTATAAACGAGAGAGAAAAAACAGTTGTGTGTGGACACATACAAATACACATATATAGAGATCATATATATATATATATATATATATATATACATATACTCACACATGCGTACACACAAACAAACAATAATAGTGCAATAATAACAAGAATGGTCTATGTATTTCAGAGCTTATTTGAGGTTGTAGTGTTTAGTAGCCGAATGGCTGTGGGGAAGAAGTTGTTCCTGAACCTGGACGTTACAGTTTTCAGGCTCCTGTACCTTCTTCCCGATGGCAGGGATGAAATGAGTGTGTGGCCAGGGTGGTGTGGGTCTCTGATGATGCTGGCTGCAGACTTGTCCACTGGAAATACCTTACTTTGGTTCTAGTTTAGTTTATTGTCATGCGTATCGAGGTACAGTGAAAAGCTTTTTGTTGCATGCGAACCAGTCAGCGGAAAGACAATACATGATTACAATAGAGCCGTCTACAGTGTACAGATTCATGATAAAGGGAATAACGTTAGGTGCAAGATAAAATCCAGTAAAGTCCAACGAAAGATAGTCTGAGGGTCTCCAGTCAAGTAAAAGATAGGACGGTTCAGTTGCCTGATAACAGCTGGGAAGAAACTGTCCTTGAATCTGGAGGTGTGTGTTTCCACACTTCTGTATCCCTTGCCTGATGGGAGAGGGGAGAAGAGGGTGTGACTAGGGTGAGACTCATCCTTGATTATGCTGCTGGCCTGGACGTGACAGCGTGAAGTGTAGATGGAGTCAATGGAGGGGAAGTTGTTTCGTGTGATGGTCTGGGCTGCATCCACAATTTTTTGCAATTTCTTACTGTCTTGGACTTAGGATGAGAATCATGTGTGCTTCCTGGAAATATGGTACTTACCATAAGGAAATTCACAATGAAATTCACACGCGGAAACTATCCTGTTCACATGAAGGTGTAGGAATGAACTGCAGATGCTGGTTTACACCGAAGGTAGACACAAAACGCTGGAGAAACTCAGCGGGACTGGCAGCATCTCTGGAGAGAAGGAATGAGTGACGTTTCGGGTCGAGGCCCTTCTTCAGGCTGTGAGTGAGGGGAGAGGGAATCTAGAGGTACGAAAAGGTTCAGAACAAATCATGACCAAGGAAAAGTGGAGCCCACAATTGTCAATTGTTAGCTGTGGAAGAGGTGATAACGAAGAGGTTATATAGATGCGAACAGTGGAACTAGCAGGACACTAGGGTGAGATGGGGGGGGGGGGGGCAGAGAGAGAGAGGGAATGCAAGGATTACTTGAAATTAGAGAAATCAATATTCATACTGCTGGGTTGTAAGCTGCCCACGCAAATTAGAAAAAGCAGCAGAGATTCATGATGGTCATAATGGGGTGGGGTGGGGGGGGGGGGGGGAATAGGCAGATGGTTGAACAGAGACCAGAGATCAAACAACCAAACATGTGAGATGAGAATTGAGGAGGTGGGATTAGTGCAGCACAAGAAAGGAATATAGATGTAAGAGGTTGGGGAACGGGAGAAATGGGTGAAAATCCAGGTGCGGCACAGGGGACAGAGGAAATAAAGGGTGAAGGGGATTTGTTTGTGTATTAGTTGCCTGAAATAGGAGCAGTCAATTAGTCATACTGTCGGGTTGTAAGCTGCAAAAGCAGAATATGAGGTGCTGTGCCTTCAGTTTGCGTGTGGCTTCACTCTGACAGTGAAGGAGGGCTAGACCGGGAAGGTCAGGACGGGAATGGGTGAGGGAGTTTAAATGGTTAGCAACCAGGCAGGCCTTAGCAACCAAGTGCAAGTGTTCGGCAAAATGGCCACCTACATCTGGTGAGGACCCTGGACGGAGGCAAGGGAGGAGGAGGTGTAGGGACAGGTGTTACATCTGCTGCGGTTGCAGGAGAAAGTGCCTGGAGAGGGGGTGATTTGGGTGGGCAGGGATGAGTGAAGCAAAGAGTTGTGGAGGGAGCGGTCTCTGCAGAAGGCACGAAGGTGTGGGGTCGGGAAGATGTGACTGGTGGTGGGATCACGTTGAAGGTGACGGAGATGTCAGAGAACGATGTGTTGGATGCGGAGACTGGTGGGGTGAAAGGTGAGGACCAGGGAAAGTCTATCCTTGTTCCCTCTGGGGGGGAAGGGGAGTGAGAGTGGGACTACGAGACACAGGGGAGATGTGGGTGAGGGATCCATCTACGACAGCAAGTAAGTCTTTCTCTTTCTCGCATGTCCTAGAATGGAAAGCCTCAACGAGGGAATGGGTGATATTTGCACTAAGTACTGGGCAGCCACGGTGGCGCAGTGGTGGAGTTGCTGCCTTACGGCACTTGCAGCGCCAGAGACACGGGTTCGATCCCGACCACAGGAGCTGTCTGTATGGAGTCCGTACGTTCTCCCCGTGACCGCGTGAGTTTTCCCTGAGATCTTCGGTTTCCTCCCACACTGCTAAGGCGTACAGGCACATGGGCTAAATGGCTTGGTGTGTGTGTAAATTGTCCCGAGTGTGTGTAGGATAGTGTTAATGTGCGGGGATCGCCTGTCGGCGCGGACTCAGTGGGACGAAGGGCCTGTTTCCACGCTGTATCTCCAAACTAAACTAAACTGAGCAGTGATGAGTTCTCCTGAATATCAGGGCCAAATAGAATTTCAGGTGAGACCCACGCCTGTCTATCAGGGTACCGCTGTGTGCCCATTGTCCATACGCCCCAGGAAAGCCCATCCACACATCTCTGACAACAATTCCTTTCTCAGAAGTCCCCTTCAGATGATGTCTTGCAGTGACACAGTTCAGCCGACTTTAATTTAGGAGTTCAGGAAAAAAAACCTGCAGGTGCTGGTTTAAATCGAGGGTAGACACAAAATGTTGGAGTAACTCAGCGGGTCAGGCGGCATCTCGGGAGAGAAGGAATGGGTGACGTTTTGGGTCGAGACCCTTGTTCAGAAGGAGAATGTCAGGGGAGGGGGCGGGACTGACAATGGTCTGATGTGGAATGCTGTGCAAACCTGGACATTTAACAGCTGAGGAAACGTGATAATAATCTAATTATTCACAAAATGCTGGAGTAACTCAGCAGGTCAGGCAGCATCTCGGGAGAGAAGGAATGGGTGACGTTTCGGGTCGAGACCCTTCTTCAGACAGTGATAGTAATCTATCCGTATCTCTGCAGTTTTGAAACCTTCATCAATCACGATACCACGCGATGTTGCAGCTTCTCAATGAGGGGTTGACGGGTCTATCGTGGCTGGGGTGGGTGGGTGGTGGCTCTCAGTGGGTGGCACGTTCCTTTACGAGGATTTGGGACTGACTGTGGGGATTGAAGCCAGGTTTACCAGGGGGGGGGGGGGGGGAGGGCAGTGCGGTTGGAGGTACAGTCTCCCCAATAAGTTGTCATGTCAGGGAACCCTTTGTTCTGACGTAAGTTCACGAGTTCACAAGTTATCGGGGCAGAATGAGGTCTTTCGGCCCACCGCGCGGGATCTGTCAGTTGACCTTATGAAACACACAGCAACCACCGTCACTGCCAGGGTTCATTAAAAGTTGTCAGTCCCTTTGCGGGTTGAAATCATGCCAGACGTTGGAGTAGGCACACAGTAATGCAGGAGGTCATCAAAGTAGAAGCAACATGCCAAAAATCTTCACCTCTTTAAACACACATCACGTCTGTCCCTCTACATGAGAGGGAGTGGCTACAACCAGCCTCAGGTGTGGGTGAAGGTCTTCCATTGTTCGTAAGAGCCAAATTTAGGCCATTCGGCCCATCAAGTCTACTCCGCCATTCAACCATGGCTGATCTACCTTTGCCTCTCAACCCCATTCTCCTGCCTTCTCCTCGTCGCCGCTGATACCCCTACCGGTCAAGAGTCTGTCAAGCTGCGCTGTAAAAATACCCGACGTCTGTTCAAACTCTATACACACAGCGCCCGCAGTGAAGATTGAACCTGGGTCTCTGGCGCTAGAAGGCAGCAACTCTATCACTGCGCCACCGCGCCGCCCTTTTATTAGGTGTTCGTTAGGACTTACCTGAAGGGCAGAGAGTGAATTTAAACCCCATCACCCTTGAATCATCTTGTTAAAGCTGATCTGCGTGGTTGGAACTGTGTTGCACTTCTCTGGGTTTAAATACAAATGCAAGGTCTCCAGCATTATTCATCATCTTTAATCTGAGACAGGGGATGCTTTAAGTGCCTTTTATGAAGACGGATGAATCTAACCAGCCCTAGTCAGATGAGTTTGTCCTTTTTTGTCCTTCTCTCTCCCCATATTTAACCTGAGTTGACATCCATATTGTACATTTCACGGCCCTACATTTATTTTGTAATATATATCCAGCATCCTGTGGGCCAAGTTAATTGTATTTTGAAAATCAATTATTTCTGATCGTGTCAAAGAACTCGTTCTGACTGGACCCATGCAGTATACTGTCAGACATCTTCAAATAGACCGAGGATTCTGTCTGGATAAGTGTACGGCTTCACCTCTGCCATGAAGGAGGAATTCTTCGCAGAAGATAGATTCTGCTATTACATCCGATCATTTTCTTCATGACTTGAGATGAAAGTCAGTGAAAACTGTCGAATGCCTCCACCGAGCTGGAGTCTAGTTTAGTTTAGAGATACAGCACGGAAATAGGCCCTTTGCCCCACCAGCAATCAACGCAACGCACATTAACACTATCTGACACACACTGGGGACAATTTTTACAATTATACCAAGCCAATTTGCCGACATACCTGTACATCTTTGGAGCGTGGGAGGAAACCGAAGATCTCGGAGAAATTGGAGGTGAAGTGTATGAAGTTAGTGAGTTCGGCATGGGTACAAGAGGTAGCACCTTTGACTCCTTTTCTCCTTTGACTCCTCCCACTTCCTCCAAACTAGAGGCGTAGCTATGGGCACTCGCATGGGCCCTAGCTACGCCTGCCTCTTTGTCGGGTACGTCGAACAATCCCTGTTCCGGGCGTACACTGGCCCCATCCCCGAACTCTACCTCCGCTACATTGACGACTGCATTGGTGCTACTAACTAACTTCATACACTTCACCTCCAATTTCCATCCTGCCCTTAAATATACCTGGAATATCTCCGACATCTCCCTCACGTTTCTGGACCTCACGTTTCTGTAACTCCCTGGTCCACTCGTCCCTTCCTACCCAAACCACCCCACTTTCCCCTGCAACCGCACGAGATGCAACACCTGTCCCTTTACCTCCCCCCTCAACTCCATCCAAGGACCCAAACAGTCTTTCCAGGTGAGACAAAGGTTCACCTGCACCTCCTCCAACCTCATCTATTGCATCCGCTGCTCTAGATGTCAACTTATTTACATCGGCGAAACCAAGCGCAGGCTCGGCGATCGCTTCGCTGAACAACTGCGCTCGGTCCGCATTAACCAATCTGATCTCCCGGTGGCCGAACACTTCAACTCCCCCTCCCATTTCCAGTCTGACCTTTCTGTCATGGGCCTCCTCCAGTGCCATAGTGAGGCCCACCGGAAATTGGAGGAACAACACCTCATATTTCGCCTGGGCAGTTTGCAGCCCAGTGGTATGAACATCGACTTCTCCAATTTTAGATAGTTCCTCTGTCCCTCCCGTCCCCTCCTCCTTCCCAGATCTCCCTCTATCTTCCTGTCTCCACCTATACCCTTCCTTTGTCCCGCCCCCCTGACATCAGTCTGAAGAAGGGTCTCGACCCGAAACGTCACCCATTCCTTCTCTCCCGAGATGCTGCCTGACCTGCTGAGTTACTCCAGCATTTTGTGAATAAATACCTTCGATTTGTACCAGCATCTGCAGTTATCTTCTTACACTACTGAATGGAGTGTCCAACAGGAATAGTTTCTGTGCCAAAGTTGTGTGCTTGCTGTTAACTTGTGATGTGTGAAGTGGGGATCAGGGTGGTTTATTTGATTCCAATTAACTTTCTCAACCAAATCAAATGCAAAACCTAATTACAGAAGTCATTCGGTTTGTATGATTGAGACAGAAGCCAGCACTGATTGCTCAAAAGAGCTAAAACAAAACCATTAGTGCTGAAAATCAGAAATAGAAGCAGGAAGCATTGAGAATGCCCTGCAGGTCAATATGTATCAGTGGAGACGGGGAGAGAGGGAGAGTCAACATGGCAGGTGGATGAGCTTTAATCAGAATAAACCACTGTTGGAGATGGAGGTGATGTATTGCACACGCCATTGAACGCCATGCTCTCATCTGCAAGGAACCGTGTCACAGCATGACTTGGAAGTTCTGCATACAGGTTTTTCCAGGACTCCATTCTTCGGATCTGGAACAATATTTACAATGACAAAGCAATCCCGGCATTGACCATAGAGCGATGATCGGCAAATCCCATTCATTAGAAAGAAAATTGCACTGTTGAACGTAACAAAACGCAGTCAATGTAATAGTTTTTCTTTGGGGTCCCCTTTCCTTCAACTTCTTCTCCCACCTTGGTATTTGATCCTAAAATGGAGAAGGGAGGGAACTCCATCAGCTCCAGGCTCTGTCTGTGCTGGGGTTGCAAGAGAAACACGGCATCTGGCGGCCATCTTGCCAGCCCTTGTCCTTTGCTTATCTCCTCCACTCTCATCACTAATATAGAAAACATAGAAAACAGGAAAAAAAAAGTGCAGGAGTAGGCCATTCGGCCCTTCGAGCCAGCACCGCCGTTCAATATGATCATGGTTGATCATCTAAAATCAATAGTATTACAAAAAGCTGGAGTAACTCAGCGGGTCAGGTAGCACCTCAGGAGAGAAAGAATGGGTGACGTTTCGGGTCGAGACCCTTCTTCAGTGTGAAGAAAATACTGCAGCATTTTGTGATACCTTCGATTAGTGCCAGCATTTGCAGTTATTTTCCTATCTAAAATGAATACCCCATTCCTGTTTTTTCCCCATATCCCTTGAGAGAGAGAGAGAGAGAGAGAGAGAGAGAGAGAGAGAGAGAGAGAGAGAGAGAGAGAGAGAGAGAGAGAGAGAGAGAGAGAGAGAGAGAGAGAGAGAGAGAGAGAGAGGTTGTGTTGCTCTCTGCTCCGGTGGCTGAGAGGATTGAAGCAACCTTTGAAGAGTGTGTCGAAGGAAGAGGGACAGAGGCAGTGGGAGTTCGAAGTTTGAGTGAACGTTGGACTTCGGAAACTTTCCTTTGTCGAAGGATTTCTCCATTTAGTGAGGAACTCCAGCGCTTGTCTGCAGAGCTGTGGGAGCGGCAGTGGCTGGCGGATTGCCAATCGTACCTGGAGACTGGGAGTTGGGAAGATGTGGTGTTTGTGGCGATTCTAGCTCCACAATCCAGCTTCCATAACATTGTGCCCGGACTGGGACTTCGGGCTCAACAAAGTGAAGGTACTTTTCAAAATCTGGCAGATTCTGGAGGGGCTCGAAAGGCCTCAGAAAGCCCCAAAAGCTGCACTCGGCGGTGAGGATAAGCGTGGGCGTGTTCCTTTGCTCGACTGGAGAGAACTGCTTCTGCCGCTCTTTAGACTGAGACTGACTCTGAGAGCGTTTTTGTGCGAGGACTGCTGTTGTTTCGGGTGTTGTTCTGTACCCCTGTCAGGATGGCAGCAGCTCGGGGTCGGGGTCAGGGTCGGAGCTACGCAGGTGTGGCTTCGGCTGCGGCTCCGGAGTCACTCGAGGAGGAGCCCTATGTCAACTTGGGGGGGCTCGAGTACGGGATCACGGTCCAAACCGGGGACCGGTGGTCCAAGGAGGAATTAGCGGAGAGCCTGTTTGATCTCTTCAAGAAGGACGAGATTGCCTCTGCTGAGGTTGGATGGGGCAAATGTCAGTTCATCCTAAAGGAACAGCAGGATGTGGCCCTAGCTTTGGAGAAGGGGCTTATAGTGAGGGGGCTCTTTGTACCGGTGGAACCATGGGTGTCCACCGTGCGACCGGTTCTCCTGCGCAACGTTCCCACTTTCATCCGGGATGCGCTCCTTGGCCCACACCTGGCAGAGATTGGGGAGGTGCGGTCCAGGCTGACTAGACTTAAACAGACCTGGCGCAGCAGCACTCGTCTCCAAAGGAGCTATACATTTAAGAGGCGGGTGTATATGGAAGTAGGATTGGGGATGGGCGCGGAGGGAAGTTTTGTCGTTAAGAATGCGGGGCTCCAATACCGCGTGTATTGGAGTTGGGGGGAAGCACGGTGTCATGCGTGTAAAGAGTTCGGGCACTTCCGCAGGGATTGTCCCAATGGCCGGGGTGCTGCGAGAAATCCCAACGCTGCAGCCCAGGAAAACACTGCTGGCCCACCCAGGGCTGCCGGTTCCACCTCGGTGACCCGGGGAGACACTGCTGGCCCACCCAGGGCTGCCAGTTCCACCTCGGTGACCCGGGGAGACACTGCTGGCCCACCCGGAGCTGCCAGTTCCACTTTGGCGGCCCAGGGCAGCACTGCCCCTCGACCCCCATGTCCTGTACCTGCGGCGGAGCTTGGCGGAGAGGTGCAGGGGGAGGGCAAGGAGGAGGGGGGGGAATGGCACGTGCAGATGGGGAAGAAGTCCACGAGGAAAACGAGAAACCTTAAAGCGAAACAATCGCAAACGGATGGGCCCACGCCCACACCTGAGACCACCCAAAGGGTGCCTGTTGGGCCCGGAGAGGTCCAGGGGGCACCTGGCGGGGCTCAGCAAGGAGCTGAGGAGGTACGGGAGGGGGCGGGGGAGTTCCTGTTGGGATCTGCGGTGGCTGATCAAAGGGATGAAAGAGAGGAAGCTGGCGGTGTGGAGGTGGAGGACTCCTCCTTTATGGAGGTCACCAAACCACCGCCCGCCGTGGGGGTAAAGAGGAGGCGCGCGTCTGGTGAGGAAGAGGATGGCCCTGGGCATAAGGCCAGGGGGCTGCCTGCCCCGAGACCCTCCACTCCAGTAGAGGATGGTGATCCACGACTAGTGTCCTCTAGGCCGGGGGTTGCCCTTTCGTCCCAGGGGCCTTCAGAGGGTGATATCTCACAAGAGGTTGGGGTTGGCTGCCCTGGGAATGTGTCCCCTGGGAGGGAGGACGAGCAGGGACAACCCGAAGGGGGGGTCTCGGTTGTAGGGGTGGTTTCCCAGCCTATGCTCCTCATTAGAACTATGAGAGTGACTGAGGGGTGCGCTGCCCCACAGACTGAGGAAGTAGGGGAGAGTCCAGAAACACTGGCTCCCTCAGTGGGCCCCAGTGAGGGTACTCCCCTGGTGGTGGAGGATGGAGACTCTCTGGGTGATGCTGGGGGAGTGGGTTCCCTGGATGAGGAGGGGGACGGGGCTGTTGCGGGTCATGTCTCTCAGTCAGATTCCGGGGGTGAAGGTGGACCGCGGGCCCTGGGGGCGCCCTGTTTTTGTTCTTCCCCAGGCCCAGTTGTAGAGGGCGGGGAGAGTGTGCAGGAGCCTGGCCATACACTGGCCGGCTCATCGCTGTTGGAGGTGTCAGGACTCTCCCTCGACATTGATCCCGGGGGTGGGATCATGCCGGAGGGGGGGGAGGGTGTTGGAGCCAGCTTACACAGTGAAGAGAGCGAGCTGGCAGCCAGTGGCAGTCTGCCAAATCTGGGCCACGGCCTTGAGTGCAGGGAGGAGGAAGATGTTGCTTCAGGTGTCAGTGGGTTGGCAGAATGCCAGGACTCCAGTGCTGTGGCTCGAGCGGCCGGCATCATTGAGATTCGAGAGTTTTTGCATGAACATCGGCACAGTAGGAACAAAGTCCAGCTAGCTACCGAACGGTGGTCAGACCTGGGGGGAACTATCCGGACACTTAGTGCTATCCTTAACAGTAGGGATAATGCTCTAAGTGCTTGTGATAAGCGTCAATTCGGGGAGTTTTTGAAGCTCCTAAAAGAGCGGGGCTTCACTCCCACAAGGAGCTTGAGGAAAAAGTCTAGTGAGCGTTCAAGTTCACAGTAGTTAGCCTAAATATAAACGGTGGAAGGGGGGACCTTCGTAGGTTTCACCATCTATCGGTCCTCAGAGAGGGGAAGTATGCAGTGAGCTTTCTACAAGAGACGCACACTGTTGTTAGTGATGAGCCCACCTGGGTCCTGGAGTGGGAGGGGGGGGTCTACATGAGCCACCTCAGTACAAAGTCAAGTGGGGTGGCTTTCCTGTTGGCCCCGACTTTCCAGCCAGAGATTGTGAAGGTGCAGGAAGTTGTGCCAGGCCGTTTGCTCTATCTGGCCGTGATCCTGGATGGCGTGCCGTTACATTTCATTAACGTGTACGCCCCCAGCTCCGGCACGATGCAAGCGCGGTTACTTCAGGAGGTGACTGCTCTGCTGAGCACCATTGATTGCGGAGAGTGTGTCTTCCTTGGGGGGGATTTCAATTGTACCCTTGAGACGCGAGATCGCTCTGGTATTCAGTGTGCCCCTGCAGTGGCGAAGAAGTTGAGAGGTGTGATTGAATCTTTCGAGCTGGTTGATGCGTGGCGGAATCTCCACCCTGATTCCAACGCATTTTCGCGAAGGTCTGAGGGGGGTGGTTCCCGTATCGACCGTGTGTACATCTCCAGAGCGTATGTCTCCCGGGTCTCGGCGGCCTCTATGCGGACGGTGCCATGTTCGGACCACTGCCTGGTGCGAGTGGATTTTATTCCAGCGCGCACACGGGCTGGGTCCGCGTACTGGCACTTTAATAACCAGCTGCTGGAGGATCGCCGATTCCGGGAGTCTTTTAGGCGGTTCTGGGTGAAGTGGAGAGAGAGGCAGAGGGGCTTCCCTTCCCTTAAGCAGTGGTGGGATGTGGGGAAAGCTCACATCCGTCTTTTCTGTCAGGACTACACGGGAGGGTCGACCAGAAGGCGGGACGCGGCAGTCGAGCGACTCGAGAAGGAGTTACTCGACGCAGAGTCTCGCTTGGGCTGGGTCGGTGAAGACTCCTGTGAGTGGGGAGAGTTTCAGGAGAGGAAGGAAGCGCTGAGGGACCTGCAGCTTGAGCGGTCCCGAGGTGCTTACGTGAGGTCGCGAGTCCAGATGCTGCATGATCTGGACCGGGCTTCACCTTTCTTCCTCTCTCTGGAGAAAGGGCGAGGAGCCCGCAAACAGCTCGTCGAGCTGCTCGCGGACGATGGCTCCTCGGTCACAGACCCAGAGGGGATTAGTGCGTTAGTTCGGTCCTTTTATGGAACGCTGTTCTCTGCGGATGGTGTCAGCGGAGAGGCTCAGCGGGTTCTGTGGGAGAGGCTACCGACTATAGATAGAGGGGTGGTTGAACAGCTTGATGACCCCTTATCATTGGAGGAGGTGACTGGTGCCCTGCACCAGCTCAGAAAGGGTAAGTCCCCTGGGCTGGATGGGCTGACGGTTGAGTTTGTTAGAGCCTTCTGGGATGTCCTGGGGGGTGACTACATGAAGGTTCTGGGGGAGAGCCTGGCGACCGGGGAGATGCCCCTCTCGTGGCGCAGGGCAGTCGTTGTCCTGCTACCCAAGAAGGGCGAACTCCGCCTGTTGAAGAACTGGCGCCCGGTCTCTCTCCTCTGTACAGAGTATAAAGTTTTTGCACGGGCAATGGCAAATCGCCTGGGCGCCATACTATCCCAAATGATCCACCCTGACCAGTCCTATACAGTCCCTGGTCGGTCCATCCAAGATAACATCCATTTGGTTAGGGACCTGATCCATCTGGCCCAGGGCACTGGTCAGTCAGCTGCCTTTCTATCCCTGGATCAGGAGAAGGCTTTTGACAGGGTGGACCATGAGTACCTCTTCGGGACACTGCAAGCGTTCGGTTTTGGACCGCATTTTGTGGCCCGGGTCCGGCTTTTGTACACCGCAGCAGAGTGTCTCGTGAAGATTAACGGTGCATTGTTGGCTCCCATTCGCTTTGGGAGGGGGGTACGCCAGGGGTGCCCCATGTCTGGGCAGTTGTACTCGGTCTGTGTGGAGCCATTCCTGTGTCTTCTTAGGAGGCGGTTGGCAGGCCTGGCGCTACCAGGACCGGGGGTGGAGGTGGTTCTCTCGGCCTATGCCGATGACATTCTCCTTACGTTCACTGATCCTGTTGACCTGCGGAGGATGCACGAATGCCAGCTGGTGTTCTCAGCTGCTTCGTCCGCTAGGATCAACTGGAGTAAGTGCTCCGGACTTCTAGTGGGCCAGTGGCAGGTGGACTCCCTGCCGGAAGAGATGAAGGATTATGCGTGGAGCACCACGCACCTCCTCTACCTGGGGATCTACCTGAGTCCCACTGAGGATGCTTGGCCGGCGAACTGGCAGGAGCTAGAGACGAAAGTCGTCGCCCGGCTGGGACGCTGGTCAGGCTTGCTTAGGGTTATTTCTTTCCAGGGTAGGGTGCTGGTCATAAACCAGCTGGTGGCCTCAATGTTATGGTACCGGCTCGCCACTCTTGTCCCGCCCTCTACCTTTGTAAATGCTGTACAGAAGAGGTTAGTGGATTTCTTTTGGGGAGGGAGGAAACACTGGGTCTCAGCCGCAGTCCTGAGTCTCCCGCTAGAGGAGGGTGGCCAGTCCTTGGTATGCGTGCGTACCCAGGTGGCGGCTCTCCGTCTCAGGACTCTGCGGAGGTACGTGTACGCGGAGCACCCTCCCAGGTGGCACGCTCTGGCCACGTATTTTTTCCGCCAGGGCCAGTGCCTAAGGGGGGTTTGGCGGCTCCCGGTGGCGGGCATCAGCCGACCCGCCACACGGGACATGCCAAGCTTTTACCGCGATGTGTTGAGAGTGAGGAATTTGGTCATCTTCAGTCAGCGCGTTGCTCCTCAGGGGGAGGGGGGTGATGTGGCTGTGGTGGGGGCCGGTCCTCACGCTGTCACGGGGGGTGTTGGGGAGCGGCGTGAGCATGGAGTGATTCCGGCCGAGCTTACCCCCGCTCCGCCGGAACTGCTCATCGGGCCCAGGCTCCGGAATATTTCCCGGGAGCCGGCCCCACACAACTTGAGCCGCCTCTCCCAGATGCCCAGCGTGCCGTTCCGTGATGCAGGCAGACGTTTACTGTATAGGATGCTCCTGCACACTCTGCACCTCCTCGCCTTCGTCTTCCGTCCGGATACGCCGTGGCGATCCGTGTTACCACCTGATGGCGGAGGCGGTCCCCAGTGGAGGTCTCTCTACAAGGGTGTCCTCCCCCTTTACATCGGGGACCTGGGGTGGAGAGTGTTGCACAGAGCCGTTGTGTGTAATAAATTTTTGAGCCGGTTCACGGACACGCCGGCCGCCTGTATTTTCTGCGGCGAGGAAGAGTCCGTGTTCCACATGTACATGGAGTGTGTGAGGTTGCTGCCCCTGTATGAGTATCTGAAGGGGTTGCTCCTCAAGTTTTGGCTGCATTTCAGTCCTACGATCCTGGTGTTTGGGCTCGGGGCTGGGAGTGGGGAGGGCCGGTCAGGAGGGTGGGATTTCCCTGTCGGTTTGCTCCTGGGCTTGGCCAAGATGGCCATTCGTGGGTCCAGGCAGCGGGCGGTCGATGGTCTTGCCAGAGTCGGCTGCCTCCCCCTCTTCCGGGCCTACGTCCGTGCGCGCGTGTCCCTAGAGAGGGAACACGCGGTGATCACGGGGAATATGGAGGCCTTCCGTGGGCGCTGGTCACCACGGGGGGTTGAGAGCATTGTAAATAATGAAGGCAATGTTGTATTATAATGATTAACTGATGTTTTGTAACCTCTGAGTGTGGTTTTGATGTGATGTATCATGTGATTGTGCTGAATAAAGTCTTTGAAAGAAAAAAAAAAAAAAAAAAAAAAAAAAAAGAGAGAGAGAGAGAGAGAGAGAGAGAGAGAGAGAGAGAGAGAGAGAGAGAGAGAGAGAGAGAGAGAGAGAGAGAGAGAGAGAGAGAGATTTATGAGTATGTTTGTTTGTTTGTTTGTCTGCCCGCTGGGATTTCTCAGTTATGGGCGTATTATATTAACAGCAAGGCTATAAGACAGAGGGGCTGCATTTGGTCTTCAGGCTAAGAATCTTTACAAATTAATTGATGGCACTGATTGAGGATTGTTAGTTTAAAGCCCTAATATAATATGCTAATGATAACGTTGATATAGATTCAGCCTAGTTTGAAGGCAGAGCAGGTGCTGGGAAGTTCTTCAAAATTTCATGTTCCCCACTAGTTGCGGAACACTATTGTAAATGTGTGATCTCATTGAAAATGGTTTCCCACGCAAACCTGTTTCAGTGTGGCAACAAACGGGATTAATACAGGATCATTGCAAATGGGCGACTAATGGGGAATGTGGATAGCATGGACTCTGTGGGCCAAAGGGCTCAATTCTGTGCTGTATCTCTTTATGACTCAATTACATTATTGTGACCATTGCAATTGTGTTTCACCACCTGGAATATAATCCAGTATGGTGATATTAAACATTATACCGAGCAGCTGATGTAGATACCAGACTAAGGGGTTGGGGGAAGGCTGAGGTGTGGGAATGTGAAATTTAGTATTAGATCAAGGGGGAATCCGCAATAACTGTTGCTCGTGGTATGTGGGGATTTACTTGGAAGAAAGACCTCTCAGACAAGATGTACTGTAGTCAGAGATGGTGGCCTGCTCAGCCATCGCAAGCCATGCCTCAATTGGGGCAGGGCTCGGTGGCGCAGCGGTAGAGTTGCTGCCTCACAGCACCAGGTATGATCCTGACTACGGCTGCTGTCTGTATGGAGTTTGTACGTTCTCCCCGTGACCTGCGTGGGTTTTCTCCGAGGACTGTTTCCTCCTACACTCCAAAGACGGTTAATTGGCTTGGTATAAATGTAAACAAAATTGTCCCTAGTGTGGGATAGTGTTAATGTGTGGGGATCGTTGGTCAGTGTAGACTTGGTGGCCCAAAGGGCCTGTTTCTGCACTGTATCTCTAAACTAAACTAAATTAAACTCTATTTTCCACCCACGTTCCAAAGACGTACAGGTTTGTAGGTTAATTGGCTTCGGAAAAAATTGCAAATTGTCCCTAGTGCACAGGATAGTGCTAGTGTACGGGGATCGCTGTTCAGCGCGGACTCGATGGGTCGAAGGGCCTGTTTCCGCGCTGTATCTCTAAACTAAACTAAACTAAAAAAAGCTTGGTAGATTGAGCCCAGGGACTATCATAAGTGTAGATGCAGGTTTCAGTTAATAGCATGAAAAGTAGAGAGAAAGGATGGGTATCTCAGTGTGTTAACTCGTTGAATGAAACAGAACATAGATTATAGAACACAGAACAGTACAGCACAGAAACTGACCCTTCGGCCCACAATATCTGTGCTGAACATGATGCTAAGACCAATTCTTATCTGCCTGCACATTGTCCATATCCCTCTATTCCCTGTGTATCTATTTGCCTGTTCAAAAGTCTCTTAAATGCCACTCTTGTTCCTGCTTCCACCACCACCCCTGGCAGCACATTCCAGGCACTGACCACTCTCTGAAAAATCTAGCCCCCCTTCTCACCTTAAAGCCATGCCCTTTAGTATGTGATTCTGGGGAAAAGGTTCTGACTGTCTACCCCAATCTATGCCTCTCATAATTGTATATACTTCCATCAGGTCTCCTCGCAACCTCTACACTTTATGAGTGTCAGATGAGTCTAACCATCGTTACTACTAAATGGTACTTCCACTAAAGTAGAGTTAATAGGGGAAGCAATCACGATCTTGTGTGAAGGAATTTTTCAGACACCGAGTCAAGGTCAACTTTCTGCGATTTTTTTTGATGAAGCCTGAGGCAGTTTGGAAAGCAGAGCAAAGTAGTTGGTGCTGCATAGGGGTTATCGTGAAGGTCGGGCTGAAGAGTCATGATTGCAGAAATCTTCCAACCTCCAGTGAAAAGGAGAAAGATTCAAGGAAAAGTAAACGACAAATGATAAATGTGTCAGTCCGCTCAGTCCGCCTTATCCAACCTGATCTCCCGGTGGCTCAGCACTTCAACTTCCCCTCCCACTCCTAGTTTGACCTTTCTGACATGGGCCTCCTCCATTGTCATAGTGAGGCCCACCGATTGTCGTAGTGAGGCCCACCAGGGCTCGATCACGACTGTGGGCGCTGTCTGTACGGAGTTTGTACGTTCTCCCCGTGACCTGCGTGGGTTTTCGCCAAAATCTTCGGTTTCCTCCCACACTCCAACGACGTACAGGTTTGTAGCTTAATTGGCTTGATATAAGTGTAAATTGGCCCTAGTGTGTGTAGGTAAGATAATGTGCGGGGATCGCTGGTCGGTGCGGACTCGGTGGGCCGAAGGACCTGTATTTCTAAAACTAAAACTGAAAAAAAACTAAAACTCCACAAGACGAAGGTCCAGAATTTCAGGGATGAGCTTATTCAGTATTATGGAGTTGAAGACAGAGCAGCAGTCAATGTGTAATATTCTGACACTGGTGTGCTTATTGTGAAGGTGACCCAGAGCTGAAGATAACACGGACGGCACGGTGGCACAGCAGTAGCTTTGCTGCCTTACAGTGAATGCAATGCCGGAGAACCGGGTTCGATCCTGACTACGGGTGCTGTCTGTACAGAGTTTGTACGATCTCCCCATGACCTGCGTGGTCACGTACAGGTACGTAGACGCACAGATATGTAGGTTAATTGGTATGTAGACGTACAGGTATGTAAGTTGATTTATTCACAAAATGCTGGAGTAACTCAGCAGGTCAAGCAGCATCTCGGGAGAGAAGGAATGGGTGACGTTTCGGGTCGAGACCCTTCTTCAGACTGATGTCGGGGGTGGGACAAAGGAAGGATATAGGTGGAGACAGGAAGACAGTGGGAGATCTGGGAAGGAGGAGGGGAAGGGAGGGACAGAGGAGCTATCTGAAGTTGGAGAAGTCGACGTTCATACCACCTCATATTTCGCCTGGGCAGTTTGCAGCCCGGTGGTATGAACGTCCCGAGATGCTGCCTGACCTGCTGAGTTACTCCAGCATTTTGTGAATAAATCGATTTGTACCAGCATCTGCAGTTATTTTCTTATACTACAGGTATGTAGGTTAATTGGCTTGGTAAATGTTTAAAAAAATTGTCCCTAGTGGGTGTAGGATAGTGTTAATGTGATATGTAGACGTATAGGTATGTAGGTTAATTGGCTTGGTAAATGTTTAAAAAAATTGTCCCTAGTGGGTGTAGGATAGTGTGGCGTGTAGGTCGGCGCGGACTCGGTGGGCCGAAAGGGCCTGTTTCCTAAAGAAGGGAGATTGGCTTCTTGGGAGATGGGAGGGCCAGTTTCCGCGCTGTATCTCTAAACTAAACTAAACTAAAATAAACTAAACTAAACTAAACAAAACATGGCAGCACCTGCCTCTGTAATATATGCAAAAAGAATTTCACTGTGCAGTTGCATAAGTGACACATAAAGCACCATTGAACTATTGAATTGAAAAAGGAGGCACAATGTGCCCTGTTGTAGGGTTTCTTCCCTCTGGAAGTGAATGCCACCTTAATTTGATGCATCCCACCTTTTGCCGCCCATCACCAAATAATGCATGGGAGGATCCCACAGACAGCGATGGAATAATATCTGGGGAATCTGTGTTTGCACCCGTTTCAGTTGAGGGTTAACTCTTGGTCAGGATGGTAGAAAAATACCCCTGGGTTTCTTTGAAATGATGCTGTGAGATTGTTTATCTCAGCCTGAGAGGATAATATTAGTGCCTCAAAGAAGATAAAACACAGGAACAGGCCCTTTGGCCCACAATGCCCGTGTCAAACGTAATGCCAAGATCAACTAATCACAACTTTAGACTTTAGAGATACAGCGCGAAACAAGGCCTCGGGCCCACCGAGTCCATGCCAACCAGCGATCACCCCAAACACAAGCACTATCCTACACACTAGGGACAATTTACAATTCACAGAAGCCAATTAACCAACAGACCTGTACGTCTTTAGAGTGTGGGAGGAAACCTGAGCACCTGGAGAAAACCCACGCGGTCACAGGGAGAATGCACAAACTCCATACAGACAGCGCCTACAGTATAGTCACGATCAAACCTACTCTCTGGAGCTGTAAGGCAGCAACTCTACCACTGTGTCACCCTTTTCTTTTAGAAAGTTTGCTTCTGGAGCACTGTTGTTTAGTTTGGAAATATAGCATGGAAACAAGCCCGACAGTCCACCGAGTCCACGCCCGCCATCGACCAGTTCAACCACTCCCTACACACTAGGGGCAATTTCCAGAGGCCAATTAACCTACAAGCCCGCACGTCTTTGTGATGTGGGAGGGAACCGGAGCAACCGGGGAAAATCCGTGTGGTCACAGGGAGAACGTACAGACTCCACACAGACAGCACCCGAGGTCAGAATCGAACCCAGATCTCCGGCGCTGTGAGGCAGCAGCTCTACCAGCTGTGCCGTGGTCCCAAAAGGAAGGAGATGGTTCTTAATCCCATCCCTATGCAATGGATTTAAACCGATGCTAGTAGCCCAGTCACTGTGATGTCCCTTCCCCCTTTGCAGATGAATTTTGCTTGCACAGCTGCACCATGGCTGAAAATGCAGGAGTCAATCGATTGCACAGTCATTGCGAAGATTTCCAGTGCAGCAAGCATGCCGGGCCCAACAGTGACCTCACGGATAACATCGACTGATGTATCAGAGCAGTCAGTTAGCTGAAAACGTTCAATCAAGTGTGAGTCATGATGAGTTGCAACTCTGCATATGCTGGGGATAATTAGGAGGCAAAGTGAAGGAGTGTGTGACCGTCGGAGGCTTTGGGTGAGTCAATGTTGAGAACAGGTCCACTGGAAGCCAACGACAGTCACTCGGACCAGTCTTGCCTCTGCTTCCCAGTTCCACGTGACATCCCAGCTTCAGCACGGAGCTCCTGAAACACTGTGCTGCATTAGTGCGGATTGATTGCATTGCTGCCCACGGGCACATTAAAACTCAACCCACGATTAATTTCCACTCCATAAACCCCCAGCCAAACCAAGCGAAATTCTCCAACAGGATGCTGACCGCGCCTGGCAAATGAACACAACAAGAGATGAGACTAGGGATCCATGCAGTTAGCAAAGGCAATTACACGAGCAACAACTGCATTGTCTTTAAGGAAAACCAAGATCAAAAGCCTTTGTCTGCCCAGTGACTTGTTTTTACAATGCGGCCACTGTTGTTGGATAAGCCTGGGATATGTGTTCATTCACTTCACACAAGGCCACAAAGAAGTAGGAGCAGGAGTAGAACATTAGGCCCATCAAGTCCCCCACCACCCCCCCCCCCCCCCCCCCTCACCACCACCATTTAAAAATATCATGGTTTAGGTTGAAGTTTCAGGTTTATTATTGTCATGTGTCCTCCCACATTCCAAAGTCGTGCAGGTTTGTAGGTTAATTGGTTTCTGGCAATTGCCCTTGGTGTGTAGGACAAAGAACTAGATGACAGGCGCTCAGCTTTCCTCCCACATCACAAAGGCGTGTGGGTTTGTAAGTTAATTGGCCTTCTGGAAAATTGCTCCAAATGTGCAGGGAGGGGATGCGAAATAGGGATAGCATAGAGCTAGTGTGAACGTGTGATCGATGGCAAGCGTGCACTTGGTGGGCCGAAGGGCCTGTTTCCACACTGTATCTCTAAACTAACCTAAACTAAACTAGTGCAAAAATATTCTTGTACTACTGAATGCATCCAAAGGATGCCCACAGAAAGTTCCTAGTTGGGGTTAGCGTTATGTAATGTTTAAGAGCCTGAGGGTTGTTCGGAAGGAGCAAATCTTGAACATGATGGTCATGGTTTTCAGACTCCTGCGCCTTCTTCCCGATGGTAGGAGAAAAATGATATTGACTGCCATTTTGAGTTCAGGTCAGGCAGCATTAGCATTAATGTAGGAAAATAACTGCAGATGCTGGTACACTGATAACTGCAGATGCTGAAGAAGGGTCTCGACCCGAAACGTCACCCATTCCTTCTCTCCTGAGATGCTGCCTGACCTGCTGAGTTACTCCAGCATTTTGTGATGCCTTCGATTAGCTTTAATGTGATATGTTCCCACTACAGCTCAAGGTATAAGACATTTCTTAGAGTCATCGAATTATACAGCGTGGAAACAGGCCCTTCGGCCCAACTTGCCCACACCAACCAACATGTCCCATCTACATTAGTCCCACCTGCCTACATTTGGGCCATATCCCTCCAAACCTGTCCTATCCATGTACCTGTCTAAATGTTTCTTAAAAGTTGTGATAGTACCAGCCTCAACTACCTCCTCTGGCGGCTTGGTCCATACACCCATCATCCTTTATATGAAAAAGTTACCCCTCAGGTTCCTATTTTTACCACCTCACCTTAAACCTATGTCCTCTGGTTCTCGATTCCCCTACTCTGGGCAAGAGACTCTGTGCTATTCCCCTCATGATTTTGTACACCTCAATAAGATCACCCCTCACCCTCCTGTGCTCCAAGGAACAGTGTCCTAGCCTGCTCAACCTCTCCCTATAGCTCAGACCCTCGAGTCCTGGCAACATCCTTGTAAATCTTCCCTGCACCCTTTTCAGTTTGACAACGTCTTACCTATAACATGGTGCCCAAAACTGAACACAATATTCTAAGACCCAGCTGTCTGGGTCTTCCCGATCAAGCTCCAGGTTCATTTGTATCTCTTTGCAGCTGTTCCTTCTAGCAGGACTACTTAATCCTGAAGCGTAACTGTTATTGGAAATTCTGGGTCTGCAAGCAACAGTTTCAACAACACATCTTCCAAGTTCTAAAGAAGGCGTTTCTGCTGTTCGTGTGTAATTTTACAATTGAGCACATGGCTCATCGAAGCAAGACAAAGTACTGATGCTCCTCCAAACAGCCAGGTGAATCGTCTGATATTGAGAGTGAAAATCCAATTTCATGCTGCCACTCGTCCTCGAGTGATCGCAACCACAGACGTTGCTCAAGTGACTCAACAAGATACACCACTGAAGCAAGTCCACAAATGCACAAATGGTAAGCTGGATCAGCTGGGCAGGTGACCCTCTTTAGACAACTTAAAGACACAAGGTGCTGGAGTAACACGGCAGGCCAGGCAACATCACTGGAGAAAGTGGATAGGTGACATATCGGGTCAAGACAGTTTAGTTTAGTTTAGATTAGTTTAATTTAGTTTAATTGAGTTGAGTTTAGTTTAGTTGAGTTGTGTTTATAGTTTAGTTGAGATGAGTTGAGTTATTAGTTGAGTTGAGTTGAGTTTAATTTAGTTTAGTTTAGTGGAGTTGAGTTGAGTTGAGTTTAGTTAGGTTGAGTTTAATCGTGTACATTTGCCCTAGCAGCACCAGTCAGATTGCCTTGCTCTCAGTCTTGCTCTCAACAAAAAACAAAAGTGCTGGAGGAACACAGTGAGTCAGGCAGCATCTGTGGAGGATATATAAGAAAATGAGTCAGGCAGCATCTGTGGAGGAAATGGATTTGGGTCGGGGCCCTTATTCAGATTGATGTTTCTTCTTCAGTCCCTTCCCACTGACACCTTGGACACCTCACCCACTCTTCACCAATTCATCAACTTAAATTTGCCAGAGCCCCATCACATCATCTCTCGCATGGACATCCAGTCTCTTTACACCTCCATTCCCCACCAGGAATGCCTCAAGGCCCTCTTGTTCTTCCTTGAACAGAGACCTAATCTGTGCCCATCAATTAGCAATCTCTTCTAGGGCATCACAGTGGTGCAGCGGTAGAGTTGCTGCCTCACAGCGCCAGAGACCCGGGTTTGACCCTGACTACGGGTGCTGTCTGTACGGAGTTGTACGATCTCCACGTGACCATGTGGGTTTTTTACTCCCACACTACAAAGACACACACGTTTGCAGGTTAATTGACTTAGGTAAAATTGTAAATTGTCCCTGGAATGTGTAGGATAGTGTTAGTGTGAAGGGATCATTGGTCAGCGCGGACTCGGCGGGTTGAAGGGCCTGTTTGGGTGCTGTATCTCCAAACAGAAATAAATTAACTCAACCTGGCAGAACTTGTCCACGAAAACAACTATCTTGACCCCTCTCACTTTCTGCATCAAATGTGTAGCCAGGGACACACTCATGGTCCCCACCTATGCCTGCCTTTTTGGTTGGTTCCATTGAACACCCTTTGTTCCAAATGTATTCAAGCAACACTCCCCAACCCTTTCACCATCAGTCTGAAGAAGGATCCCAACCCAAAACGTCATCTGTTCCTTCCATCCGCAGATGCTGCCTGACCCACTGAGTTCCTCCCACACTTTGAATTTTGCACAAAATTCCAGCCATCTGCAGTCCCTTGTGCCTGCCTTGCTCTCAACCCTGAATAATGTACAGATCCTTTTATTGAAACTCTTGGTGTCATCTATTTAGTACTGTTCATCTACCACATTTCCAGCATAGAACAAAGCCCACTCCAAATCACACGGTAGACTTTTCTTGCCTCAGTATGTAGTTAAACCTACTTAGATCTGTGCCCGTCCCTTCCCTCGACAAATGCTGTCTGAGTTGTTGAGTTCCTCCAGCACTTTGTGCTTTGCTAATGTTATCCCACTTTTTAAGAAAGGAGGGAGAGAGAAAGCAGGGAATTATAGACCAGTTATTCTGACATCAGTGGTGGGGAAGATGCTGGAGTCAATTATAAAAGACGAAATTGCGGACCATTTGGACAGCAGTAACAGGATCGTTCTGAGTCAGCATGGATTTACGAAGGGGAAATCATGCTTGACTAATCTTCTGGAATTTTTTGAGGATGTAACTAGGAAAATGGACAGGGGAGAGCCGGTGGATGTAGTGTACCTTGACGTTCAGAAAGCCTTCAACAAGGTCCCACATAGGAGATTAGTGTGCAAAATTAGAGCACATGGTATTGGGGGTAGGGTACTGACATGGATAGAAAATTGGTTGGCAGACAGAAAGCAAAGAGTGGGGATAAATGGGTCCCTTTCAGAATGGCAGGCAGTGACTAGTGGGGTACCGCAAGGCTTGGTGCTGGGACCGCAGCTATTTAGAATATACATTAATGACTTGGATGAAGGGATTAAAAGTAACATTAGCAAATTTGCTCCGCCATTCAATCAGAGCTGATCTCTCTGGCTCTGGGGAGTGTTGTAGAGCAGAGGGTTCTAGGAATGCAGGTACGTACAGGTAGTTCATTGAAAGTGGCGTCACATGTAGATAGGATCCTCAAGAAAGCTTTCGGCACAGTGGCCTTCATCAGTCAGATACTGAGTATAGAGGTCGGGAGGTTATTTTACATTTGTACAAAACTTGGTGAGACCACATTTGGAGTATTGTGTTTAGTTTTGGTCGCCCTTCTATAGGAAGGATGTTGTTAAGCTGGAAAGGATACCGAGAAGATTCACGGGGATCTTGCCAAGACCCGAGAGCCTGAGCTATAGGGATTGGTTGAGCAGGCTAGGACTTTATTCCTTGGAGCGCAGGAGGATGTGGGATGATCTTATCGGGGTATATAAGATCATGAGGGGAAGTCTTTTGCCCAGAGTAGGGGAATCAAGAACCAGAGAACACATGTTTAAGTTGAGAGGGAGAAGATATGAACCCGAGGGGCAACTTCTTTACACAAAGGCTGGTGGATTTATTGAATGAGCTGCCAGAGGAGGTAGTTGAGGCAGGTACTATCACAATGTTTAAAAATCATGTGGACAGGTACAAGTGTTAGGATGATATGAGCCACAAGCAACTAGTGTAGATGGGACATATTGGTCGGCATGGGCAAGCTGGGCTAAAGGGCTTGTTTCTATGCTGTATGACTCTATGACTATATCAGTGAATGTTCTGTTCTAGAAGTAATTTACTCAAATTAAAAAGGAACTAATTGGTATTTCAATAATTGCTGTTTGGTGTAATTTACTTACGTGCGACTGGCATGTCTAATCAAATATCTCAGAGAAATCAACTGTCTACAACGTAGTTACGTTATAAAATAATTGTTGATCGGGGCGGGTTAAGATGCAAAAGATTAAATGCAGGCATTTCATTCCTGCAACTCCAGCATATTAAATACTGATGCAATAATCACAATGTACTTTTGGTTTTTAACTGTATTAAGATATAATTGTATGAATTTATAATGCTGTAATTATGTGGATTGTTTTGTGAAATTTTAAATCCAAAATTAATGGTTTCTTCTTAGTAATTTAACGTCAGGTCTTTTGTGAAGATTTTTTTAAATTTTTTAATATTTCCATTTGCAATTTGTACCGTACATACCCAAATAGGGGAAATCAACCCCTCAGCCAGTGGGCTTAAAATTATCCAGAAAATATGGAACAGATTGCAAAAGTGTTCACAAAATCGAAAACATGGCAAGTTCAACAGCCTGACCGCGGGAGAAGACGTCAGGGAAGAGAAAGACATTCTGGCCTTCCATCACAGTGAGGAGGTGACTGGAGGAGACTCACTGTGATGGATGTTTCTTTTTGTTTCTTTTTGTTTGGTGTTGGTTTATGATTGTGTGTGTTATTGCTTATTTTTATTGCTCTTATTGTTGGACTGTGGGTAATCTTTCATTTCACTGCACATTTATGTGTATGTGACAAATAAACTTGACTATTGACTATTGAGCTCTTCTGCAGAATATTTCAGGTCGTAAGGACACTCTTGGAACCTGCACATTGTTGCACAGCATGGGAGGACCTGCATTCATAATAGAGGGGGCAGCACAGTGACGCAGCCAGTAGAGCTGCTGCCTAACAGCACCAGAGACCCGGGTTCGATCCTGATTTCGGGTGCTGTCGGCGTGGAGTTTGCACGTCCTCCCTGTGACCGCGTGGGTTTCCTCCAGATGCATTAGTGTTCCTCCACATCCCGAAGAGGTGCACTGGCCTCTGTAAATTATCCCGGGTGTGCAGGGAGTGGATGCGAACGAGGGACAACGGAACTAGTGTGGACGGGTGATCGATGGTCAGTTTGAATTTGAGTTTAACACTCAATGTCTAGACGTTGATGGAAAATTGATGGGATTTGCCATATTGACCATCGAGTGGCAGTCTTTGAAGAATTGCCCCAGCCCAGTTTAGTTGTAGTTTAATCTATTATTGTCACTTGTGCCAAGGTACAGTGAAGAGATTTTGTAGCGTGCAAACCAGGCCGCGGAAAGACAATACATGATTACAATCGAACCATGCACAGTGTAATGTTTAGTGCAAGATAAAGTCCAGTCAAGTCCGATCAACGATAGTCCGAGGGTCTCCAATAAGGGAGATAGTAACTCTGGACTGCTCTCTTGTTGTTGGTAGGATGATTCAGTCGCCTGATAATAACTGGGAAGAATTATCCTATCACTGATGTCCCTGATCTGGAGGTGCGCGTTCTCACACTTCTATACCTTTTCCCCGATGGGACAGAAGGGGGGTGGCCAGGGTGCGACTCGCTCTTGATTATGCTGGTGGCCTTGCCGAGATGGCGTGAAGTGTAAATGGAGTCTATGGAAGGGAGGTTGGTTTGCGGGATAGTCTGGGCTGCGTCCACAATTCTCTGAAATTTCTTGCGGTTTTGGATGGAGCTGTTCCCAAACCAAGCTGTGACGCATCCCGATAAAGTCAGTCATGAACTCGAAGGGCTGAAGGGCCTGTTTCCATGCAGTATCTTTCAGTCAATTAATCAGCGAAAGGTTAAAGTTCAAAGATAAACTTGATTTCAATGGAACCATCCTTGAGGTGATTCTAATGGTCCAGCCTTTATTCTCACAGTCACATGGGTGGCACCATATGATGGCAGCCTCGCCAACGGTCTGTCTCGTCTTTTTTCTTCTTTTGTCGTTTTTAGTCTGTTTTTAAATGTATGTTTTAGTGTATCTTTAGTTTTGTATTATGTGGGGGGGGGCTGGGGGAAACTTTTTTTAATCTCTTTCCTCGACGGAGATGCGACTTTTTCCGTATCGTAACTCCGTCCGCGCTGCGGCCTAACATTGTGGAGCTGGCGGCCTCTTGCTGGGGATCGACTTCGGGAACTCCAACCACAGGAGCCTGCGGACTTAACATCATGGAGCTGGTGGTCCCTTTGTCAGGGACCGACTTCGGGAGCCCCAAGCCACAGGAGCTTCGATCGCCCCGACACGGGAACTTCGATTGCCGGCAGCGGGAGCATCGATTGCCCTGACTGCGGATGGTTCGACTGCCCCGACCGCGGGAGAATAAAAGGAAAGAAGATAAGACTTTATCGCCTTCCATCACAGTGAGGAACATGGGGGAGCCGCTGTGGTGGATGTTTATGTTCATTTTTATACAGTTGTGTGTCTTGTTGCTTGTTTGGTATGACTGTTTGGCAAATCAAATTCCTTGTATGTTTTTACATACTTGGCTTAATAAATTAATTACAACAATTACAATCACGATTCATAATGGTAGTGAGCAGAGCTGTCACTCTATGAAGTCACTCTATCAGCCATGATCACATTGAATGGTGGTGCTGGCTCGAGGGGCCGAATGGCCTACTCCTGCACCTATTGTCTATCCGTCTATTGACGGATTCATAAGATCACAAGAGATAGGAGCAGAATTAGGCCATTCAGCCCATCAAGTCTACTCTGCCATTCAATCATGGCTGATCTATCTCTCCCTCCTAACCCCATTTTCCTGCCTTCTCCCCATAAGTTCTGACACCCGTACTAATCAAGAATCTATCTTTCTGTATCTCCCTTAAAAATATCCACTGACTTTGCCTCCACAACCTCCTGTGGCAAGAAATTCCACAGATTCACCACCCTCTAACTAAAGAAAGTCCTCCTCATCTGCTTCCTAAAAGAACGTCCTTTAATTCTGGATTCTCTCTTTGCGATATTTCCTTTCTCTTAACTACCTGAGTTGGTTTCTTGCAAAATAACTATTGACTGCTTGATTCCTCCTCGTCCTAGGATCTTCAGTTGATGAAACATTGCCCCAGTGTGAAGGCAAGCCAAAGGGAAGATTGGCTTTGCAAAAGATTGGGGTTAAAATGTGTGTTTGATGTTAAAAAAAAATCAGCTTACAATTGCAGATGAACACAAGAGTACTTGTGTGGAAAATGGGAAATTACTAAAAAGAAGGACATTTGGCTTGGTTCGTGGGTTTTCCTCACAGATTCCAAAGACGTGCAGGGTTGTAGATTAATTGCCTGCTGTAAATTATCCATGGTGTGTAGGATAGAACTAGTGTACAGGTGATCTCCAGTCAGTGTGGACTCGGTGGGCCGAAGCCTGTTTTCAAACTGCATCAGTCATAGATCAGCCATGATTCAATGGTGAACCAGATTTGATGGGGTGAATGGCCTACTTCTGCTCCTATACCTTATCAACTTATGAACTGGAGAGTAGGAGGCTGAGGGCTGACTTTATTGAGGTTTGCAAAAACGTGAGATGCTGCTGTATGAATATTGACTTCTCTAACTTCAAGGAACCCTTGCTTTCCCTCTCTCTCCATCCTTCCCAGTTCTCCGACTAGTCTGACTGTCCCCGACTACATTTTATCTCTGTTTGCTTTGTTGTCACCTCCTAGCTAACAATGATCTATTCTACATTTTCCTTGATCTCCACCCCCTTTGATGTCTCATTCTCACATCTTGCACCTCCTTATCTCTGCATCCCCTTCCCCTGACCCTCAGTCTGAAGAAGCATCTCGACCGGAAACGTCACCCATTCCTTCTCTCCAGAGATGCCGTCTGTCCCACTGAGTTACTCCAGCATTTTGTGTCTGTCTTCAAAAGCATCAATTGCCTCTTTATTTTCTGCCATGAAAACACTACAGGAAAGATCAGACGTTCCAGGCAGCCGCAGATATGGTCACAGAAGAGCAGCTTTGAAAGCTGAGGACTGTGGCGAAAAGAAGGTTTTTAATTCACCGCTGAATCAAGGTCCACTCCGTTCGAAGCCACCAGTGCAGAAACCCCACCAGTGCAGAAGTCCCACCAGTGCAGAAATCTTACCAGTGCAGAAATCCCACCAGTGCAGAAACTCCACCAGTGCAGAAACCCCACCAGTGCAGAAATCTCCAGTGCAGAAATCTCACCAATGCAGAAACTCCACCAGTGCAGAAATCCCACCAGTGCAGAAACCCCACCAGTGCAGAAATCTCACCAGTGCAGAAATCTCACCAATGCAGAAACTCCACCAGTGCAGAAATCCCACCAGTGCAGAAACCCCACCAGTGCAGAAATCTCACCAGTGCAGAATCCCCACCAGTGCAGAAATCTCACCAGTGCAGAAACTCCACCAGTGCAGAAATCCCACCAGTGCAAAACCTCCACCAGTGCAGAAATCCCACCAGTGCATTCTTGTGTTAAGGCAGCTCCCATTCTGATTTTGGCTTTGTTTCAAACATGAAATGAAAGAGCAAATCCCTGGTCCATTTCACATCCCTCCTGTTGAAGGTCCCAACCCAAAATGTAGTCTGTTCATGTTCTCCAGGGATGCCGCCTGACCCGTTGAGTTACCGCAACACTTGTGTCTTTCTTTGTCAAGCAGCATCTGCAGTTCCTTGTGTCGACTCGGCTGGGTTTTGTGTTGTTGTTTTCAATGGAAAGCTGCCCAGCATTTTACAATCTTTTCAGCCTTTTTTTACCCAGAGAATTGTGAATCTGTGGGATTCTCTGCCACAGAAGGCAGTGGAAGCCAATTCACTGGATGTATTCAAGAGAGAGTTAGATGTAGCTCTTAGGGCTAATGGAATCAAGGGACATGGGGAAAAAGCAGGAACGGGGTACTGATTTTAGATGATCAGCCATGATCGTATTGAATGGCGGTGCAGGCTCGAAGGGCCGAATGACCTACTCCTGCACCTATTTTCTAGGTTTCTATGTGTCTATGTTTCTAATCGACAGCTTTATGTTCTATCACTTGTCCAAATCTGTCCACATCAAAATGATTCAACTCTGCCTGAACCATCCCAGATATTGTTCAAACTAATTTTTAAAATCTATCATTATTTAATACTCTGGGACTTTTGACTTTTTAAATAGTTCCCTCTGATTAAGATGTCACGTTCAATTTCCCCAGAAATGTTCGACCAGGTGTACTGCCTTATTTCCACCGCCCCTCGTCTCCTGAGCCTCGAGTGGCGTGAATGGTAATACCTTTAACTAAAACAGCAGAATTACTTGTTGATATGGGAATCAAGGGGGCAAGGGGGCTTAATTAAGCTGAAGCATTTACTGGAATGCTATTAATCCGACAGCGTGCAATCTGCTTTATTGGGCTTGTCAGCATTAAGGGCAGTGACGCATCTCCACCATTTAGTCCTGAAACAGAGAGCGGAACAAATCAACGCACCAGTGTGCTTCTGAAAATTGTGGAGAAAGGCTTTGAAGCTGCCAATATTTGGTGGGGTGGAGGCAGTGAGCACTTTGGAGCCTGCCGATCTCACTCAAAGCTTTGAAGGTAGGCACAAAATCTCACTCAAAGCTTTGAAGGTAGGCACAAAATGCTTTGAAGGTAGGCACAAAATCTCACTCAAAGCTTTGAAGGTAGGCACAAAATGCTGGAGTAACTCAGCGGGCCAGGCAGCATCTCAGGAGAGAAGGAATGGGTGACGTTTCGGGTCGAGACCCTTCTTCGGACTGAAGAAGGGCCTCGACCCGAAACGTCACCCATTCCTTCCCTCCTGAGATGCTGCCTGACCCGCTGAGTTACTCCAGCATTTTGCGTCTACCTTCAATTCGAACCAGCATCTGCAGTTATTTTCCTGCACCTCTCACTCATAGCTTTGATAGCTTCTGGTTAGATTTATAGAACGTAGAACAGGACAGCGGGGGGAGGGGGCTCTGCGGCCCACAGCGTTTGTGCCAAAACATTATGCCCCAGCCGAACTGGTCACATCTGCCTGTACATGATCCATATCCCTCTGGATAGACACAAAATGCCGGAGTAACTCAGCGGGTCTGGCAGCATCTCGGGAGAAAAGGAATACGTGACGTTTCGGGTCGAGACCTTTCTTCAGGCCGAGAGTCAGGGGAAAGGGAAACGAGAGATGTGAAGAGGCACGAAGAACAAATGATTGAAAGGCATGCAAAAGGAAAATGAAAGCCAGCAACGATGATCAAGGAAAGGTGGAGCCCACAATGGTCCATTGTTGGCTGCAGAGAAGGAGATAACGAGTGAAACAGTGAAACTAAGCAGGACGCTAGTGCAATTAGTAGGTCGACTAGGGTGGGGAAGGGACAGGGAGAGAGAGGGAATGCAAGGGCTACCTGAAGTTAGAGAAGTCAATATTCATACATGAGCCGATCTAAAAGCCTCTTAAACCCCACATCGTATCTTCCTCCACCACCACCCTTGGCAATACATTCTTATGGATTTTAGAGTCCATTATCAGGCCATTCGGCCCATCAAGTCTACTCCATCATTCAATCATGGCTGATCTATCTCTTCCTCCTAACCCGATTCTCCTGCCTTCTCCCCATAAGCCCTGACGCCCCTTCTGCGAGATCTTCCGTTTCCTCCCACATTCCAAAGACGTGCAGGTTTGTAGGTTAATCGGCTTGGTAAAAATGTAAAACTGTCCCTTGTTTGTGTAGGATAGTGTCAATGTGAGGGGATCGCTGGTCGGTGCGGACTCGGTGGGCCGAAGGGCCTGTTTCCACGCCGTATCTCTAAGGGAAAAAACCAAACTACTCCTGCCTTATGTTCATGGGAATTACTTTCTCTCCATCGGAATGTGATCATTTCTGCAACACTCCATCCTATAACTAGACTCTGCTCGCGTATAGAAACTCTTCACCTCTTCAACTCCTCTTTGGCCTAACAATTAGGTCTGCAGCTACAATCTCTCCCCATGACACTGTCAAACTTTGTATGTTATATATAGTTTGTAAAAGGTTTCACATAAGGGCGCCCTATGAATGTGAAGGTTGTGGAAACATGACAGCAAATGACAAACTTACTAAATCTAAGCAGAACTCTTCCCTCCCATTGATCGTTCTCCCAAAATCAGACGCTCCATATGCTCATATGCAGAAGCCTGGTAGTCTCCTCCTCAATCAAGCAATCGCAAATCGGTTTACCCAACATGAAACTTGGTTAGAAAACAGACACAAACCACTTGGGTAGCTCAGTGAGTCAGGCAGCATCTCTGCAGTACATGGATAGATGGCTTTTCATGGCGACACCCTTCATCAGATGCGGATGCTGAGTTACTCCAGCACTTTGTGTCTTTTTTTATAAACCAGCATCTGCAATTCCTTGTTATGCTGCCTGGCCCACTGAGTTAATCCAGCACTTTGCATCTTTTTTTATAAACCAGCATCTGCAATTCCTTGTTATGCTGCCTGGCCCACTGAGTTAATCCAGCACTTTGTGTCTTTTTAAAAATATAAATGAGCATCTGCAATTCCTTGTTATGCTGCCTGGCCCACTGAGTTAATCCAGCACTTTGTGTCTTTTTTTATAAACCAGCATCTGCAATTCCTTGTTATGCTGCCTGGCCCACTGAGTTAATCCAGCACTTTGTGTCTTTTTAAAAATATAAATGAGCATCTGCAATTCCTTGTTATGCTGCCTGGCCCACTGAGTTAATCCAGCACTTTGTGTCTTTTTAAAAATATAAATGAGCATCTGCAATTCCTTGTTATGCTGCCTGGCCCACTGAGTTAATCCAGCACTTTGTGTCTTTAAAAAAAATATAAACCAGCAGCTGCAATTCCTTGTTATAATACCTGGCCCATTGAGTTAATCCAGCACTTTGTGCCTTTATTTTGTAAACCAGCATCTGCAATTCCTATTTATGCTGCCTGACCCAGTGAGTTACTCCAGTATTTTGTCTCTTTTCTTGTCACCCAGCATCTGCAGTTTCTTCTGATGCTGCCTGACCCACAGAGTTACTCCAGGACTCCAGAGTTACTCCAGTTCAGGAACAGCTTTTCCCCTCAGGCTGTTCGTCTACTGAACTGCCCCGCCTGACTCAGGGGGGTGGGGGTGAGGGGGGGGGGTGAGGGGGGGGGGGGGTAGCACCTAGCACTCTGCACTTCATAATCTCATTTAATGTGCAATCAATAATTTACCAGCTCTCATTGATGGTTTTAAATTCACCATTTGCATGCTGTAAACTCTCGGTTAAATGCTTTACCTTTTACCATTTGCATGCTTTAATGGGTGATCACGGTGGCGCGGCGGTGGAGCTGCTGCCTTACAGCGACTGCAGCGCCGGAGACCCGGGTTCGATCCCGACTACGGGCGCAGTCTGTACGGAGTTTGACCTCCCCGTGACCTGCGTGGGTTTTCTCTGAGATCTTCGGTTTCCTCCCACACTCCAAAGACGTACAGGTTTGCAGGTTAATTGGCTTGGCAAATGTAAAAATTGTCCCTAATGGGTGTAGGATGGTGTTAATGTGCAGGGATCGCTGATCGGCATGGACTCGGTGGGCCAAAGGGCCTGTTTCTGCGCTGTATCTCTAAACTAAATCCCCAGTCTATATGTATTGTGTTGTATTGCACTGTCTAATTGTATTGCACTGTATCGTATTGTACTGCACTGTCATCCCCTGTCTATATGTTTTGTATTTATATTGCACTATGGCCCCCGGAGGCACTCTGTTTTGTCCCATTCGTTGCATGATCTGTAAGGAGTGGAATGACAAATAAACTAAACTAAACTAAACTTATGTATTGCCGTGCAAGTTAAACCCATTGCCTTCAAATATGTACTCCTTTTAAAGCTGATGTTGCAACCTTTTTAATTACCACAAGACGCCTGATGCCAGCTGCTCCCAAAACAGCTGGATCCCAATCGCTGTTGGTAAATGGCCCAAGAACCTCATCCAGATGTCTAATGAGGGGTGAAATGGGAAGTATTGGTGAAGTCTGCCTGTGTGATCCAGTCACCATGTCCGCCTCACTACTTCGCCACTAAAGTGCTGTCACTCGTTTGCCACGTGCATCCATCCACTGAATATCCAGGAATACCATTTGACCAAAGTTTGTTTGTCCCCCCCTTGGGAAAGAAATGGAAAGAAAAAGCTTTCCAATGGAGAAAAAAAAACTGGTTTAATTAGCAACTGGTTACCTGTTACCTGTTAATTGGCAACTTTCTGTGCATTGTATCCCTGAGCATTTCTTGACATCATTGAACTATTTTCTTAAATTAGATTGCATCAGCAAATTTCTCATTAACTATTAGCTCCCATGTGGTGGAGTTGATGTCTCCACTAGTGGGAGAGTCTAGGACAAGAGGGCACAGTCTCAGAATAAAAGGAATTTCTTTAGCCAGAGGGTGGTGAATCTGGGGGATAGGTTGCCACAGAAGACTGTGGAGGCAATGGATATTTTTAAGGTGGAGATTGATAGATTCTTGATTACTACGGGTTTTGGGGGTTGTGGGGAGAAGGCAGGAGAATAGGGTTGAGAGGGGAAGATCGATCAGCCATGATTGAATGGCGGAATAGACTGATGGGCCGAAGGGCCTAATTCTGCTCCCGGCACTTGTGAGCTCACTTATCCAAAGGCACAGCCCTTGAAAATGCTTAACCTACTTCATTGAAATCCAATGAAATCCCGTTTGAATTATTTGACATTTTTAGTCAATCATGACATACTAATGAGATTAATTGTGGAACATTTAAAATATTTTGCTCCTACGTCTCACGAACTATCGCAAGATCGAACTCATGACATATGTTATCTTCATTGAATTAGCACTGAGCAAAAGAACACAACTGACCCTGGTTTAATTCAATTCAAAAGACAGCATGATTGTTAGTGCACCCGTGACAACGAGAATGCCAAAATATGTATTGACTTCATTACTGACGTCATGCTCCATTCAAATGTCAAGTGTTGATCAGCTTTGTAAGCTCTAATGAACAGGATGACACATGGTTTCTTTCCCCCGAACTGTTGGCTTCCTTCTGAAAACACATTCAGTGGATGAACTTCCCAACGTTTCGCAACTTCCCAACGTTTAAGAAACAGCTACACAGGTACATGGATAGGACAGGTTTGGAGGGATATGGGCTTAACACAGCCAGGTGGGACTAGTGTAGCTGGGACATGTTGGCCAGTGTGGGCAAGTTGGGCCGAAGGGCCTGTTTCCTCGCTGTATCACTCTATGACTCTATGGCAGTCATTACTTCACCAAATGTACGAGACTCCAGTGAACTCATTGTCCCTGGCTTTGAGCACCTGATAATTAATATACATGAACTACCACCACAACCCAACATTTGCATGCATCAGCCCCGATACAGGTGAGCTGGTTCTCCACATAACTTGAATTTTGCTTTTTCCAGTTGAGTTGAGTCTTCTCAAGTTTTAGAATTCAGACTTTAGAGATACAGTGCGGAAACAGGCCCTTCGGCCCAACACGTCTGTGCCGACCAGCGATCACCTAACCTACACACACTTGGAAAAATGTTATAACTTACCAAAGCAAATCAACCTACAAACCTGCACGTCTTTGGAATGTGGGAGGAAACTGGTGCACCTGGAGAAAACCCAGACGGTCACAGGGAGAGCGTACAAACTCCGTACAGACAGCACCCGTAGTCAGGTTTGAACCCGGGTCTCTGGCGCTGTAAGGCAGCAACTCTACCGCTGTGCCACTGTGCTGCCTCCCTTCTTCCCCACAAGTTTAAAAACTCCCAACGAGTACATCATTTGTCATGATGGACTTAATGATGCCCTGAGTTCATGAAAAGCAGAATATAAATTGTCACTGTGGACCATTGACACAATGGCAAAGTTGGTGCCTTACAGCGCCTGAGACACGGGTTCGATCCTGACCAAGGGGGCTTGTCTGTACGGAGTTTGTATGTTCTCCCTGTGACTGTGTGGGTTTTCTCCGGGTGCTCTGCTTTCCTCCCACACTCCAAAAATCGTACAGGTTTGTAGGTTAATTGGCTTCTGTAAGTTATAAATTGGCCCTCGTGTGTAGGATAGTGCGAGTGTACTGTCACTGGTCGGTGCGGACTCAGTGGGCCGAAGGGCCTGTTTCTGCGCTGCATTTCTAAAGTCTAAAGTCTAAATGCAAGTTTTGCAGGACTGATTATTCTTCCAATAACAAACTGTTTTAGTTCCACAGAATTCCACAGGTTGTTGGCTATTCATTCAGGCATAAAATATCTCTCCTGGGAAGCCTAAAAAAAAGGCAGTTCTCCCTGTGACCTGCGTGGGTTTTCTCCGAGATCTTCGCTTTCCTCCCACACTCCAAAGACGGAAAAGTTTGTAGGTTAATTGGCTTGGTATAAATGTAAATTCTCCTTAAAGTGTGTAGGATGGTGGTAATGTGTGGGGATCGCTGGCTGGTGACGGACTCGGTGTGGCGAAGGGTCTGTTTCTACGCTGTATCTCGAAACGAAACTAAGAAGGAATTGCAGTATAAAGAAATAGAGACCCTGCTGTGAGATGTGGAAATCAGTCGCCCGCTCAAGGCATTGACTGGTGTCTGGAGAACAAGGAACAGCTGCTTACTATCAGTGGAAGAAAACAGCATCTTTTGAGCTTCAGTAAGTTCGGAAGCAAATTCTCAACAAGCTGAAGTAGAACGAAAAATTGTCTGTAAAGAATGATCCTTGCAGCTACTGAAGTCAGATACTTCAATATCTTGTTGCAACAAATCATCAGGAGCTCAGCAGAGTTTCTTTCCCAGAGCTCAAAAATGTATAACATAAAGTTAGACCCTGGATGGAGGTGAGCGAGGAGGGGTATGGACAGGAGGTACATCTCCTGCAACCGCACAGGACGTAACACCTCTCTTTCAGTTTTTGGTTTTAGTTTTCGAAATACCACGCAGAAACAGGCCCTTCGGCCCACCGACTCTGTGGCGCCCAGCGATCCCCGCACATTAACACTGCCCCACACACACACCTACCCCACACACACATTAGGGACAACTTTACATTTCCACCAAGCCAATTAACCTACATACCTGTACGTCTTTGGAGTGTGGGAGGAAACCGAAGATCTCGGAGAAAACCCATGCAGGTCATGGGGAGAACGTACAAACTCCGTACAGACATCACCCGTAGTCAGGATCAAACCCTGGTATCGGGTGCTATAAGCCAGTAGCTCTACCATAGCAGTGTTAAAAAAAAATGTCTGGTGCTGAATGTGCGTGTGTGTGGGGTGTTAAAGTCCAGGTCCAATGGGGGCAGGGGAGAGAGGAGGGAGGGAGGGGAGAGAGTTCAGCATCCTGACAGCCTGGTGGAAAAAACTGTTCTTTAGTCGGGTGGTGCTCGACCTCAGGCTGCGAAACCTTCTCCCTGAAGGCAGGAGGGTGAAGAGGCTGTTGGAGGGATGGGAGGGGTCACCCACAATGCTCAATGCTTTGCGGGTGAGGCGGGTGGTGTAAAGGACCAGGAGTGTTGGGAGTGAGGCGCCAGTGATCCTCTCAGCAGTGTTCACTATGCGCTGCAGGGTCTTGCGGCTGGAGGCTGTGCAGCTTCCGAACCACACAGTGATGCAGCTGCTGAGGATGCTCTCAATGGCGCCTCGGTAAAAAGTGTACATGATGGGTGTGGGGGCTCCCGCTCTCTTCAGTTTGCGGAGGAAGTAGAGGCGCTGCCGGGCTTTCTTGGCGATGGACGTGGTGTTGTCTTGTCACCCGCCCCTCCTCTGTGCCCCACCCACTCTCCCACCTATATCTCCCTTCCTGCTACTTTCCACTCACTAGCTTTCCGATTGTAGGCGCACGGTGGCGCAGCGGTAGAGTTACTGTCTCAGCGCCAGAGACCCGGGTTCCATCCTGACTGCGGGTGCTGTCTGCACGGAGTTTGCACGTTCTCCCCGTGACCTGCGTGGGTTTTCCCCGGATGTTCCAGTTTCCCCCCACACTCCAAAGTTGCACAGGTTTGTAGGTTAATTGGCTTTGATAAAGATTGTAAATTGTCCCTAGTGTGTAGGATAGCGTTCGTGTATGATGTAGGGGGATCGCTGGTCGGTGAGGACTCGATGGGCCGAAGGGCCTGTTTCCATGCCATTGTTCTAACCATCTGGCTATCAAATCCCCACTTGCCTATGTCCACCTATTACTTGCCACGCTTTGTCCTGCATCTTCTCTCTTCCATCTTTCTTCCCTCCTTACAACCAGTCTGAAGAAGGGTCTCGACCCAAAACGTCACCTATCCATGTTGTCCAGAGAGGCTGCCTGGCCTGTTGAGTTACTCCAGCACTTTGTCTCCCTTTGTGCATCAACCAGCATCTGCTGCTTCCTGTTTCCACATTTTGTCTGTGTAATGTTGGTATTGGTCTTGGTATGGGTCATATGAACTGAGATGCAGTGTAAAACTATATCAATAGTCAATAGTCTTTTTTTTGTCACACACACATAAATGTGCAGTGAAATGATAAGACCAATAAGACTAATCAATAAAAATGCAATAACACATACAATCACAAACTAACACCAAACAAAAGAAACATCCATCACAGTGAGTCTCCTCCAGTCCCTCCTCACTGTGATGGAAGGCCACAATGCCTTTTTTTCTTTCCCTGCCGTCTTCTCCCGTGGTCAGGCTGTTGGAGTTGCCACATCGGGGCGGTCGGGGCTCCCGACATTGAAGCCCCACCCGGGCGGAGAAAATCCCGCGGCCTATTCCAGGCCGCGCCGGACGGTGAAAGGTCCGCGGCGGGCCGACCCAAGCCCCGCGATTCGGGGCGGGCGAAGACGCTGCCGCTGCCGCTGCCGGAGCTCCCGATGTCGGCCCCCACCCAGGGGCCGGCGGGCTTCCGACGTCCAGGCGGCCCGCGCCGGAGCCTCCGGAGACGAGTCGCAGCCGCTCCCGCAGCATCCGCAGGCAGCCAGCGCCGCAGGTGGTGAGTCCGGGCCGCGGCCTCTGAGAACCAGAGCCCCAGGTGGTCCCAGGTGCATGGCCGGTGGTAGGCCGCAGCGGGAACGGAGACACCACACAGAAACAAAGGTCGGGTCTCCGTTCGGGAGAGATAATGTTACAGTTCCCGTTCCACCCCCCCCCCCACATAACATACAAACACTACACCATATTAAAACTACAATTCAGACAAAAACAACAAAAAACACAAAAGACAAATGGACTGCAGGCAAGCCGCAGCTGCAACGGCAAGTTATCCGTACAGGAATACAATCCAATCATGCAGGGTATACAGAGAAAGTGCAGACAAATGATAGAGTGTGGTCAAGGAAAATTGGGGGTTCAGGAATATATGCTGAGCCTACAAGAGGACTGTTCAAGAGTCTGATGACATATTGAGAATGTAAAGTCAGGGTGATGTTGAATAGTCCAGCTTACTGGCACAATGGACAATAGACAATAGGTGCAGGAGGAGGCCATTCAGCCCTTCGAGCCAGCACCGCCATTCACTGTGATCATGGCTGATCATGCACAATCAGTACCCCATTCCTGCCTTCTCCCCATATATAGATTATATAAATGAAGCATGGACAGAAGGAAGCATGACTGGCAAAAATAGTCAATAAATAGAGTCATAGAGTGATACAGTGTGGAAACAGGCCCTTCGGCCCAACTTCCCCACGCCGGCCAACATGTCCCAGCTACACTAGTCCCACCTGCCTGCTCTTGGTACATATCCCTCCAAACTTGTCCTATCCATGTACCTGTCTAACTGTTTCTTAAATGTTGGGATAGTCCCAGCCTTAACTACCTCCTCTGGCAGCTTGTTCCTTACCCCTCAGATTTAATTACCATTAAATCTTTTCCCTTTCACCTTGAACCTATGTCCTCTGGTCCTTGATTCCCCTTCTCTGGGCAATAGATTCTATTCCTATTACCATCTACCCAATCTATTCCTCTCTTGATTTTATACACAAACAGTCCTGACACAAACTCTATTGTCTAACCACCAACTCTATCCTACTCTCTGTCCACTCTCAGGACCTGGTCCCAACATTGTTCCTGTAAGACATAGGAACAGAATTAGCCCATTCAGCCCATCGAGTCTACTGTGTCATTTAATCATGGCCGACACAATGTTTGATACTGGATGGAATTTTAATTGGTGCGTCCATAACATCACAACATGGTGGCGCAGCGGTAGAGTTGCTGCCTTACAGCGAATGCAGTGCTGGAGACCCGGGTTCGATCCTGACCTCGGGCGCTGTTTGTACAGAGTTTGTACGTTCTCCCCGTGACCTGCGTGGATTTTCTCCGAGATCTTCGGTTTCCTCCCACACTCCAAAGATGTGCAGGTTTGTAAGTTAATTGGCTTGGTAAATGTAAAAAGAATTGTCTCTAGTGGGTATAGGATAGTGTTAGTGTGCGGGGATCGCTGGTCGGCGCGGACCCGGTGGGCCGGAAGGGGCCTGTGTCCGCGTTGTATCTCTAAACTAAACTAAACTAAATCAATTAATAACTGCCTTAATATCACCTGACTACGTCTCTACTGCGGGAGCCATGATCCATTTCGTTGTTACCATTTGGCAATTCCAGCTCTTGCCCACACCTCTTTGGATGTACTAACCCTCATAATCATCCAAAATTCTCACAATGGCCTAACTTACAACAAATCCCATCCATTCATCACTTCATGCTTGCTGACATCCATTGGCTCCATGTACGCGGATTTTCAATGTTAAACTGCCCATCCTTATTTAAAGCCTCACCTCTCAGAAACATAGAAACATTGAAAATAGGTGCAGGAGTAGGCCATTCGGCCCTTCGAGCCAGCACCGACATTCAATATGATCATGGCTGATCATCCAAAATCAGTTCCCCGTTCCCGCTTTCTCCCCATATCTCTTGGTTCCGTTCGCCCTCAGAGCTAAGATATGGGAGGGGATTAGAAGGACCAACATTGGCCTCCACTGCCTTCTGTGGCAGAGAATTTCACACTTCATTCTCTCCAGGCCTTTTCTCCACTAACTTATCATCTCTCTTCCAATTATGGCCTTTTTGTCAACCACAAATGTAATTGCTCTGTTGACGACTGTGATGCACTGCCTCAAGCCCTTCTTGTGACTTTAAAGCGTGGAGCAAAATAGAAGTCATTGTCTTCAAGTCATTGAGTCACACAACGCAAAAACTGGTCCTTTGGATGATCCTGTCCATGCCAGTCATCAAGTACCCATCTATACTAATCCCATTAAGCTCCACTTGGTCCTTTGCCTTCTTTGCCTGAATTATTCAAGGGCTCGTCTAAATATTTCTTAAAACGATGAGAGTCTCTGCCTTCACGACCCTCTCAAGCATTGTTCCAATCTCCAAAGCACTATGGGTTAAAAAGTTGCTCCTTCTAATCCCCTCCTAAACCTCCTGCACGTGGTCCTGATGACTATCAGCACTGGCACACCTCGAGGCTGTGTGTTCAGTCCCCTGCTCTTCTCACTCTATGCCCATGACCGATACATCTTTAAATTCTCCAACCACACCACCGCCAGTACGGATAACATTGAGTCGGAGTCAGAAAGAGGTCAATCGTCTAATTGAATGGTGCCAAAAGAAACAGCGATGCTTTCAACATCAGCAAGACCACGGAGCTGATTGTTGAGTTTAGAAGAGGAAGGCCGAGGATCCACAAACCTGTCCTCGTTGACAAGTTGGTAGTGGGGGGGGGGGGAAGAGGGAAGCAACAACTTCAAGTTCCTGGGCATGCATATCTCTGAATCAGTCTGAAGAAGGGTCTCGATTCCTTCTCTCCAGAGATGCTGCCTGTCCCGCTGAGTTACTCCAGCATTCTGTGTCTATCTTCGATTTAACCAGCATCCACAGTTCTATCCTACACAGATCTCTGAATATCTGTCCTGGACCCTGCACACTAATGCAATCATAAACAAATCCCGTCAATGCTTCGTTTTTAAACTTAAACTTTGAACTTGAATTTGAAGGTTTGTCGGCCAATTGGCTTCGGTAAACTTGTACATTGTTTCTGGTGTGTGTAGGGTAGTGCTGGGGTTAGGTGATCGCTGGTCGGCATGGACTTGCTGGGCCAAACAGCCTACTTCTGAGCTGTATCTCTAAACTCAACTAAGCAAAACTATGGATTTTGAAATATTGGAGGAACCAAGAGATATAGGGCGGCACGGTAGCGCAGCGGTAGAGTTGCTGCTTTACAGCGAATGCAGCGCCGGAGACTCAGGTTCGATCCTGACTACAGGTGCTGCACTGTAAGGAGTTTGTACGTTCTCCCCGTGACCTGCGTGGGTTTTCTCCGAGATCTTCGGTTTCCTCCCACACTCCAAACACGTACAGGTTTGTAGGTTAATTGGCTGGGTAAATGTAAAAATTGTCCCTAGTGGGTGTAGGATAGTGTTAATGTGTGGGGATCGCTGGGCGGCACGGACTTGGTGGGCCGAAAAGGCCTGTTTCCGGCTGCATATATATGATATGATATGATATGATATGAGGTTTGGAAGGTGGTGCAGAAATAAAAGACCAGCCATATTTGTAAAGGGTGGGACAGTGACAAGGGGCTGAATGGCCTTCTCCTGCTTTGATTACTTGTTCCTTTACATTGGAGAAACCGCTATGCTGCAGGGAAGATAGTAATGGCCTGTTTAAGCTTGTAAAAAACTGGCAAGTGAATGCGTGGGTGAGCCAAACAAGGTGACGGAATATACAGTGAATGATTGGAAACTGAAGCATAGAGAAATCTAAGAATACAAAACCACATATCCAACGACAGTGATGAAGACACTCGCACAGAGCGAGAAAGAAAGATTAAGCCAGCTCTCTGCAATACATCTAGTAAGATGTTGTTCATCTCTTGCTTATAATAAGTCCCCGCGAACTAACGCTATTCTGCACATACCAGGGACTACTTACATTTATACCAAGCCAATTAACCGACAAACTTGTGCATCTTTGCAGTGTGGGGGGAAACCGAAGGTCTCGGAGAAAATCCACGCAGGTCACGGGGAGAACGTACAAACTCCGTGCAGACAGCGCCCGTAGTCAGGATCTCTGGTGCTGTGAGGCAGCAACTCTACCGCTGCCCCACCGTGCCGCCCTACATTTACACTAACCCTATTTTACACTCCCCACTGCATCGACTCACCCCACCTTGGCCTGCACATTATGGGCAATCTACAGCAGCCAATTAACCTACCTGCACGTTTTTGAGTGTTGGAGGAAACTGGAGCACCCGGGGAAAGGATAGGATTAGTGGCAAGTATTTTAACAGCGTTGATGTACAGAGGGATCTTGGAAGTGGCAACACAAGTGTATCGAGTGGTAATGAAGAAGTGTGGTACACTTGCCTTCATCGGTCGGGGCGTTGAGCACAAGAAGGAGGTTGCATTGCAGCTCTCTAGGATTTGGTCAGGTTCATCTGGAGTATTGGGTGCAGTTCTGGTCACCCCTTTATTTGAAGGATGTGGAGGCTTTGGTGAGGGTACAGAGGAGGTTGGCCAGAACACATGCCTGGATCAGGGGGTGTTAGCTACACGGACACTAGGATTGTTTTCGGTGGAGCGTTGGAGGTCGAGGGGAGACCTGATAGAAGTGTCTTCAACAATGAGAGGCGTAGGTAGGGTAGACAGTCAGAACCTTTGCAGATACTTGATTAGTACGGGTGTCAGGGGTGATGGGGAGAAGGCAGGAGAATGGGGTTAGGAGGGAGAGATAGATCAGCCATGATTGAATGGTGGAGTAGACTCGATGGGCCGAATGGCCTAATTCTGCTCCTAGAATTTATAAGTCTGCAATTCTGGGCGTCGAGCAGATGGCAAGGATGTGCAATAATGCATCGTGACACCACGCAGTCAGACAGTTTCTGCAAAAATATGTAGACATGTCCCCTTAGATATTATATTGCTGCAGGAAGCTACTTACCACTATCACTGGCAGGTCATTCCCACCCACCCCATTAAAAAAAGAATGATTTGGGTGGTGAGTCTAGATACTGTGGCACAGTTTACATCAGCATGACATGATTGAAAGGCACAGTGATGGTTCAAAAAAACACTTCCACGTCGTATTGCGTTACTCACAAAAACTTGACTGAGTTTTTCCTGGTGTCAATCAGGCTGTCAGCTTGATGTAACTTCCATATGGAATGGAATGGAATACTTTATGGTCACATGTGACGAGGCACAGTGAAATTCTTTGCTTGCATGCCCAAGGTATGCAAATAGGCGCCACCTAAACGGCACTGACAAAGTTACAAAGTGCCCCCGCCAGGCCTTCCTTTGTTCTCTCCCCCCCCCCCCCCCCCCCCCCCCCTCCTTCACGACAGTTCCCCACGCCGGGTCCTCCATCGCTCTTCCTCCTCCCTCCACTCACGGCAGATCTCCCTCGATCATTGCGCCACCGACCCACGAGGCTTCGTCGCCGCAAGGCTCCGTTGGCCGCGAGGAGCATATTAGATGTACATCATGTTATATCTGGTTCCCTTTTCCAGAGGGATTAAACCCAGTGTCTGCCACTCCCAGATTAACCAGGACATCACAACATGACACCAGAGAGGTTCCCTACCCTTATCTAATCCCCAACCCCCATCAATAATGGTACTAACTCACTAATCTCCCCCCAACCCTCCAATTCATCAGGGCACCAACTCCACCCCATCCCAGCTATTGGTCTCCCCTAGACTCTCGATCAATCAATGTCCCCGACTAGGTGATTTTCCCAAGACTTCAAAGGAGACGTGACCTCCACCTCCCAGAAAATCACCAGGTCCCCAGCCCAACCGCCAGCTACTCAATTATGCACTGAGCCTCTCGTGAGGTCTGAAGGCTTTGCATCAATGGGTCCATAACCAAACCAGTGATGGCACTGGCTGCAATGTCCACCAGTCACACCCATATGGACAGGAATGTCCAGCTCCCACGTTGTTACCTTGCCCCTCCCAGCAGAACATCCCAAAGCAGTCAGCTAAGTGTGGTCATTGTTGTAACAAAAGGCAATGAGCAGCCAATTTATGAACAGCAAGATCTCACAATCAGTAATGTAATAAACACCTATATTGTATTGCATTAATTGGGTAATAATTATGAGATGAGATGAGATGAGATGAGGGGAGAAGAGAGAAAGATAAGACCCTGGGACAATCTTTAATCGGACCTCACTGGACTTCATCTTGCGCTTGACTTTATTCCTTTTATCGTATCTGTACATGGTGCCCTCTCTGTGGCGACTCTTTGCATACTTTGTGTGTGCTATGCAAAACAAAGAATTTCACTGTCACATGTACCATGTGATCATGAAGTCTGAAGAAGTGTCTCGACCCGAAACGTCACCCATTCCTTCTCTCCCGAGATGCTGCCTGACCTGCTGAGTTACTCCAGCATTTTGTGAATAAATGAAGTATCATTCATTCACCGTGAATGACTTGATTGCAATCACATCTCCCCTTTCCAATGACTGGTTAGCACGCTACAAAAGCATTTCACTGCACCTCAAAACACGTGATAATAAACTAAACTACAACTAAAATTAAAATGGAATAAGGCATCTCCCAAACTATTCATCTCTCCCAATCACTGGATATGCTTTGCTTTTCTCCTCCCTCAAGTGCTTATCATTGCTTTTCCTTTTAACTGCATCCATGTGGTTAACCTCAACTACTCTGTTTGGTTAAACACTGTGTTGCAATCACTCTCAGTAGGAAAAAAAATCTCCTGGATTTCGTGTTGGATTTATTTGTGGGAATCCAATATCTTTGGCCTGCGGTGTTTTTGGTTCACCACATGTAGACACGTTGACCCAGAAATTAAATGGAATAGTGCTTTATTTCAAGGCGTTCCAAGTGGTAGATCTCAGCCACAGGTCATGCTGTGACAGCCCTGAAATTCAGCAAGACACTTCCTGGACTAACTCAAACCTGCATGTCAGACACGAGGATTGTTCAGTTCAGTTCAGTTCAGTTTAGTTTATTGTCACGTGTGCCGAGGTACAGTGAAAAGCTTTTGCTGCGTGCTAACCAGCCAGCGGAAAGACAAGGCACGATTACAATCGAGCCATTCACAGTGTACAAATACATGATAAGGGAATAATGTTTAGTGCAAGGTGAAGACTGATCAAAGATGGTCCATAGGTCTCAGATGAGGTGGATAGGAAAGATTGGTGCCATTGATTCCTTTTGAACCATTGTACCTCAGTACATGTGACAAAAAACCCTACTCAACAGAATGCAATGGTTGTTGGAAACAAGGCAGCCTTTCCTTTGACATGAAATGCTGAAATGATTTTTAAGTTAAGTTAATATTGAAGGTTTAATGTAGAGGTGAGTTTTGGTGATGAGTCATGCAGGTTATTAAGTGATGATGCCGGGCTCAACAGTGTCCACACCAACACTTGCTGTCGGGTGAACTCACTTGATACATATTATTTACATGGTAAGGAAGCCCAGGATAACATGGGGATGCTGTCTCTCGCATGTGCAGTGCCTCTGACGATCTTGGATTCCCCGTACCTCAGTCCTACTTTCGAAGGAGGAGGCGTGTCCATCTCTCTGTGATTCACCCTTGCCTGGGCTGCCATGTTTGGCCTGGCTGCTCAGCTTTGGGGCTTGAAGTGGGGGGGGGGGGGGACACTGGCGGTCTCTGGGTTACCCTGGCAGCTCAGTCTTTGCCTCTGTGTGTGGGTGCAGTCCCTCATTGTCCGTGGGCAGGAAGAGGCGCTGGCATCACAGGTTTTCCCCGGCAACTCAGTCTTAGCCTCGATGGAGGCTGTGCCGGTCTAGGGTTTGTTCCAGTGGCTCAGTCTTCCTTGAACCTGCGACAGGGGAACACAGCTAGCGGGGAGGTCTCCCCACTCTCTCTCCTGTCCACTCACACCCCCCCCCCCCCCCCCCCTTGCTTCATCTCTCACCTTCTCCCATCTGGCTAGAATGCCTGGGTTTTATAGGGGGTAAGCTTAGACGATGGCTCAGGTGTGCCAAACCAATGTCAACACATTTGGCCTCTCCTGGCCTGTCAGCCAGTGACAGGGATCAGAGGGATGTCCGAGAGTGGGGGTGTCGAGACATAAGTTAATGTGATTCAGGGAAATGCACAGGGCAAATCCTATAATTTTTTAAGTGAGATACTTAACGGTTCTGCTTGAAGATGTTGTAAGTTTTCTTTATGAAGATAAGGATTATGATTTCATTGCCAATAGCAATTTTTATAATGGCTTTGTTATTTCACAGTTTAATAGCCCGTCATTATTTTTCTGTGACCCGTTCATTCCACTTAGCTCTGGTTTCAAGTGGCAGCTCAGTGCTGGAGACGAGTCGGCTAACATCTGCCTGACAACAAGACCGTTTCCCTGATTTACATTGGCCATGATATTTTAATCAATGTGATGAATGTCATGATAAATCTGCTGTGAGCCATTTGACTATCCAGATTTATGGAGAGCAGATTCACTTTGAAAGGCAACATTTAGAGCAATGAATATTCTTCGGGTGCATAGTGCCTAAGTTTAGTTTAGTTTAGTTTAGTTTAGAGATACTGCGCGGAAACAGGCCCTTCGTCCAAACCAGTCCGCACCGACCAGCGGTCCCTGCACATTAACACAACCCTACACACACAAGGGACAATTTTGACATTTACACCAAGCCAATTAACCTACAAACCTGTACGTCTTTGGAGCGTGGGAGGAAACCGAAGATCTCGGAGAAAACCCACGCTGGTCGCAGGGAGAACGTACAAACCCCATACAGACAGCACCCGTAGTCACGTTGTAAGGCAGCAACTCTACCACTACGCCCTGTTTGTCTAATTTCTGTAGGGATAGAGAATATAGAACAGTGCAGCATCGGACTAAGCCCTTCAGCCCACAATGTGTTTTCCAAACATGATGCCAAGCTAAACTAATCTGTGCAGGAAAGGAATACTAGCATTCCTTCTCTCCCGAGATGCTGCCTGACCTGCTGAGTTACTCCAGCATTTTGTGAATAAAGAACTACAGATGCTGGGCTAAACCGAAGATAGACACAAAAAGCTGGAGTAACTCAGCGGGTCAGAAAGCAACTCAGGAGAAAGGTAATGGGTGACGTTTTGGGTCGAGACCGTCTGCCTACTTGTGATCCACATCATTCCTTGGGAATGCCTCTTAAAGCCTCTTAAACCTCACTATATCTACCTCCACCACCACCTCTGGCACAACGATCCAGGCACTCACCACCCTCTGTGTTAAAAAACCTGCCATGCACATCTCCTTTAAACTTAGTCTCTCTCTCTCCTTAAAGAGATGGGGGAAAAAAGGTTCCCATTGTCTACCCTATCTATGCCTCTCAAAATGTTAGATACTTCTATCAGTTCTCCGCTCAACCTCCAGCACTCCAGAGAAAACAACCTAAGTCTGTCCAAGTAGTCCTTGTAGTTAATACTCTGATGCTTTAGAGAAACCAATACAAGTATGTTCAAGAAGAAGCTGGAGAAAACCTGCTCCGACACAGGGAGAGTGTACAAACTCCGTACAGACAGTGCCCTTAGTCAGGATCGAACCCGGGTCTCTGGCGGTGTGAGGCAGCAACTCTACTGCTGTGCCACCCTCTCTTCTGATGACCCTGACAAAATAGATCAGCAGGAACCCCATATCAGTGCTAGTCTCTTGAATGGTGGGAATACGCTCACCAGCTACAGCTCTGATCCTTTTAATTGGAAAAGTCTGAAAGAGTTTGTTTTGATTGTTACATTGCATTCCGTCAATAGGTCAGCTTTGATAAAAAGCTGAGGTAGTCAACTGAAAGGCAGCCAGCATCATCAGAGACCCACACCACCCTGGCCACACACTCATCTCACCCCTGCCATCGGGAAGAAGGTACAGGAGCCTGAAAACTGTAACGTCCAGGTTCAGGAACAACTTCTTCCTTACAGCCATTCGGCTACTAAACACTACAACCTCAAATAAGCTCTAAACGGCATACACTATTATTGTTATTATTGTACTATTATTGTTTATTTTTTGTGTGTACGAATGTGTGCGTTTGTGTGTGTGTATATATATATATATATATGTGTGTGTGTGTGTGTATTTGTGAGTATGTGTATATACACACACACACTGAACTTTTAATTCTCTCTTATTTATTATATTGTTTACAATGTACTATGTTTACATATTCTGTTGTGCTGCTGCAAGTAAGAATTAAGTGTTCTAACTGGGACATATGACATTAAAACACTCCTCCAATAAAAAACTTACACCTCCTCCAACCTCATCTACTGTATCCGTTGTTCAAGGTGTGGACTCTTATACATCGGTGAGACCAAATGCAGACTGAGCGATCGTTTAGCAGAACACCTTCGCTCAGCCCGCCTGAACCTACCTGATCTCCCGGTTGCCAAACGCTTTAATTCTCCTTCCCATTCCCACACAGACCTTTCTGTCTTCGGTCTCCTCCATTGTCAGAGTGAGGCTAAACGCAAATTGGAGGAACAGCATCTCATATTTCGCTTGGGCAGCTTACAGCCCAATGGTATGAATATTGATTTCTCTCACTTCAGGTAGCCCCGGCATTCCCTCTATCTCTATCCCTCCCCCACCCAAGTCACACTAGCTTCTCGTTTTCACCCTACAAACAGCTTACAATGGCCTGCTTCCTTTATCATCGTTACTTTTTTGAATATCTTTCATTCATTGTCCTTTATCTCTCCACATCATCATCTATACCTCTCGTTTCCCTTATCCATAACCAGTCTGAAGAAGGGTCTCGACCTGAAATGTCACCCGTTCCTTCTCTCCAGAGATGCTGCCTGTCCCGCTGAGTTACTCCAGCTTTTCGTGTCTATCTGCGGTTTAATCCAGCATCTGCAGTTCCTTCCTACACTCTTCACTCTTGACTCTTGACTTTCCCAGAAGGGTGTTGAGCTTCTTCAAAGCTCCAGACCAGCCGCACGGGATGGCAGAAGCTCCACCGGTCCCATCGATATGAGATCATGAACAGGCAGTGTTCAAGCTCAGGAGTGACTGGACCCTGCACCACATTTCCATTGACTAAACAAACCAATTGGAAAGACAAAGTCTGCTACAAGTGTGCCAAACATCATTGACGATTGATGTAGGGTCACCTCTGAGTCTCTGACCTTGCTTACAGTGCCGGCATAGTCGTCAAAACGTGTAGGAGGGTACTGCAGATGCTGGTTTACACACCGAAGATGGGACACAAAATGCTGGAGTAACTCAGCGGGACAGGCAGCATCTCTGGAGAGAAGGAACGGGTGACGTTTCGGGTCGAGACCCTTCTTCAGACTGAGAGTCCAAAGGTTGAGACCCTTCTTCAGACTGAGTCCAAACCACTGATTATCATGGTAACATCTCCACACACAGCAACAATTCCTACAATTGGCTTGGAATCATTGCTGTGCCCATTCCAAAGATTATTTTCTTTGATGGGGTGTTTTTTAAGAGATTGAATCTTGATGTAATCTTCCGCGACATTAGAAACCTGAGAGGGAATCATAGTACGATAGTGAATGGTATTTGTCTTGGAATTGGTTTATTGAGTGAAAACCTGCGTTTGTGTGCTGTCCAGTCAAATCATACTGTACGTGAGCACAAGATTTCAAGATCAATTTATTGTCACATGTACCATAAAGGTACAGTGAAATTTGAGTGACCATACAGCCATACTAAGTGAAAAGCAACAAGACGCACAGCCACATAAAATAAAATTTAACATAAACATCCACCACAGCGGATTCCCCATTCCTCACTGTGATGGAAGGTAATAAAGTTCAACCATCTTCCTCTTTGTTCACCCGTGGTCAGGGCTGTTGGACCATCCGCAGTCGCCGCTGCCGACGGTCCGGTGGCCGAAGCCCTCGCGCCGGGATGATCGAAACTCCCCACGTCGGGACGGTTGAAACACTCTCCGCGGCATGGAGCTCCCGAGTCGGCCTCTTCTTACCAGAGACCGCGGGCTTCACGATGTTAAACTCCGCAGGCCCCGCGGTTGGAGCCCTCCACAGTCGATCCTCGGCAAAGGATCGCAAACTCCGCGATGTTAAAGTCCGAGCCGCGCCCGTGGCATGAAGCGCCGGGCCGGTCTCCAGGAAAGGCCGCCAACTCCTCAATGTGACGCCACAGTGGGGTCGGAGATACAACACGGAGAAAAATCGCATCTCCGTCGGGGTAAGAGATTGAAAAAAGGTTTCTGGCCAGTAACTGGATCTAAGCTGAGAGGGTACCAAGAGGGTCAAAGTCTCAGGAAGAGGGCTTGGTCATTTAGCACTGAGGTGAGATGAATTATTTCCTGGAGGGAATGCAAATCTTTGAACTCTCCTCTCATGGGCACATTCAGATACATGGTTCCAGAATGTTACCGGACTCTATGGAGTCAAGTTCTATAGGGACTGGGTTGGAAAAGGAAAGAGATGCCGGCTCTGCCATGAGGTTAGTGGATGTTGAAGTGGTTCAAGGGGCTGCTTGATTTTTCTCTTATGTTCTATTTTCTATCATTCTTAGATATAACCTGGGTAATTGGACTGGATATCTCAGCAACCAACAATGAAAACAAACTTGTATTTCTACATTGTCCTTCAGGATCTCCAGCCATCCCCAAAGACTTTGTTACTAGACACTAGGTGGTGCAGCGGTAGAGTTCTTGACTTACAGCGCTTGCAGTGCCAGAGACGCGGGTTCGATCCAGACTACGGGTGCCATCTGTGGGGTGTTTGTACGTTCTCCCCGTGACCGCGTGGGTTTTCTCTGAGATCTTCGGTTTCTTTCCACACTCCAAAAGACGTACAGGTTTGTAGGTTAATTGGCTTGGTATCAATGTAAAATTATCCCTCCTGTGTGTGGCGGGTAGTGTAAATGTGCGGGGATCGCTGGTCGGTACGGACTCGCTGGGCAGAAGGGCCTGTTTCCGCGCTGTATCTCCAAACTAAACCAAAAACTTCTGAAGAACAGTCACTATTGTAAAGTAGGAAATGCAGTAGCCAATTTGTGTAAACATCCACAAAAATCATAACTGCTCAATTTGTGTTTGAAGGGGAATTGTCCATTTACAGTATTTATGGGCTATTATTGTTACTATTAATTTAGATTATTAGACTCTCATTTTATTGCAGCCTCATCCATGTTTCAGCAAAGGAGCCATTTGATGCACATTATTACTCAGAAATAACGTGTTTAATGCAACTTACACACGAGATGCATCTGTGGAGTGACATAAATTATTAATATATTGTAACATTGTTACCCCAATTAACTATCCATAAAAATATAGAACCATAAAAATACTTCTGTCTCGCTGTTTGTCTTGCAGAACAAAATTTGTTAATTAGACTTGGCAAGGTGTTTAGTCCGCTATGTGGCCAGTGAATGATGTGGTACAAGTACAAAGTAGTCTTGTTATGTTTAGCAGTACAGTTCTCTATTTATTCTTCTGGCATTTAAGAGTGCATTATTTAAATGCCACTGGAAATCCCCGGAGATCGAACTCCGGGATACAGAATCAAATTGATTAAACAAGGAAACATAAAAACGGTTCATTCCATGCCCGTGGCATGCGGCATTGGTTTGGGTGACATTTAAATTGTTAATAGACTGAAAGCAACACCTCGCGTATTTTATAAATGCACTCGCTGTAAACCCTCATTTTAACGGAATCCTTGATAATGGATTTTGGTAATGGCGGTCTGACCTCCAGACGGCTGCACACACTGCCCGTGGCTCACGCCATCTCCTCGAGGGCTGACTCCGCGCCACCCTCCCGGTTCACGCCACATCCAGGCCGGGCCTTCTGCTGCAACCCCCGGTCCAAACAGCCTCCTCGGCCGATTCCAAACCGCACTTGCTGCCGCCATTACCATGACCCTTACCTGCCCTCTGGCCTCCCGCCAGCCACGACCTTTGTCTCTGCCGACCCTCGCCTCTTTCCCCGGCCGCCAGCTCACCTGGTTTCCAGGCCCATTTTCAGACCGAAAATCTGAAGAAGAGTGTTGACCTAAATGTCACCTATCCTTGCTTTCTAGAGGTACTGCCTGATCTGCTGAGTTACTCCAGCACTTTATATCCCTTTGTGTATTAACCAGCAACCACAGTTGTTTGTTTCGATTACATATACAATGATAATTCCTTACTCGGTTCTAGCAGACAATCGGTGATAACAGACACCATTCCCCCCACCCCCACGCCTCTATGCTCTGTTATAACAGTGTTTACTGTATTTTGACATCTCTTTGGCTGATCTCTGACACAACACAAGGGCGGTCACGGTGGCGCAGCGGTAGAGTTGCTGCCTTACAGCGAATTCAGCGCCGGAGACTCAGGTTCGATCCTGACTACGGGCGCCGTCTGTACGGAGTTTGTACGTTCCCCCGTGACCTGCGTGGGTTTTCTCCAAGTTCTTCGGTTTCCTCCCAAACTCCAAAGATGTACAGGTATGTAGGTTACTTGACTGGATAAATGTTTAAAAAAATTGTCCCTAGTGTGTGTAGGAACGTGTTAATGTGCGGGGATCGCTGGGCGGCGCGGACTCGGTGGGCCGAAGGGCCTGTTTCCGCGCTGTATCTCTAAAAAAAATGGAACAATCCCTCTGCGCTTCACAGCAAAGTCAACCAGGAGTATTCACTTGTTTCTGAAGTGGTGCTTGAAGCCGTGACCTTCTGCATCAGTTGAGAATTCCACCAGGGAGCTGAGTCTGACATTTCCATTCCAATATGAGTTGAACTTGTTCAGAGTAGCACATGGTTTGTTTGTCCAAGTTATTACATGTTTATCGAGTCAATCTTCCTCTGTAGATGGGATTTACAGTATCTTCTCATGGTCACCTGTTTCTGCGCTGTATCTCAAAATCTAAAACAAATCTAAACATGCCGAGATTTGACAGCACATTTCTCAACCTCCTCTTCCTTCCACAAGTCATTGTTGATAAATAGTAGAAAAGGAAAAATCTGCAGTGATTGATATGTGAGAATACTTTACTTTAGTTTAGTTGAAGACACAGCATGGAAACAAGCCCTTCGGCCCACTGAGTCCGCGCCGACCATCGATCACTCGTACGCTAGTTCTATGTTATTCCCACTTTCGCATCCTAAAACCGGGAGCAATTTACAGAAGCCAATTAATCTACAAACCTGCACGCCTTTGGAATGTGCAGGAATCCGAAGCACCCGGTGAAAACCCAGGTGGTCACAGGGAGAACGTACAAACTCCACACAGACAGCACCCATAGTCAGCATCGAACCCTGGGTCTCTGGCACTGTAAAGGCAGTAACTCTACCGCTGCGCCACTGTGCCGCCTCATAATTTTTTTTTCAAATATTAAAACGGAAAATGCTGTAAATACTCAGCATTTTAAGGCAGCATGGTGGCGCAGCGGTAGAGTTGCTGCCTTGCAGCGCCAGAGACCAGGGTTCGATGCTGACTATGGGTGCTGTCTGTACGGAGATTGGACGTTCTCTCACGTGACCACGTGGGTTTCTTCCGGGTGCTCCGGTTTCCTCCCAGACCAAAGACGTGCAGGTTTGTAGGTTAATTGACTTCTACTAATTGGCCTCAGTGTGTAGGGTAGAACTAGTGTATGGGGTGTTTTCTGGTCAACAAACACTCGGTGAGCTGAAGGGTCTGTTTCCAAGCTGCATCTCTAAAGTCTAACGTCTAAAGTGAGTCGGCAGGTCTGAGCTGCTGAGTATTTCCAGCAATTTCTGGTTTTATTTTAGATTTACGGAATCATGATGGGCAAAATGGCCTTCTCTGCAGAAGTGCGCTCCAAGGGACCTTTGTAAATATTTCCGTCATAGTAGTGCGTCCATGAGACTCGACACTGTACGACTTGCATTGCCTTCTCTGCAGCTGATCAAACCCCAAATGTTAAACATTTTGAAACTGAATCTAAACCAGAACCTTCATGAATCATTTCCATCACGTCCTGAAACACCTTTCCTTGGCCTTCAAAGAAATCACGATTTCCCGAACAGTTCACCTAGAATAGTAATTGAAGAGGGATATCGGTACTCTGACAGCAACAAAAAGCATTTATGCTCTATTAATGGCGGGCAGTGAAATGATGACTCCTTCAGTCTTTTCATCATCTGAAAGACTCAGGACAGAATGGACAATGATGAGACCTCTATTCTCACATGTACCAATTTACAGTGAAAATCTTTGTTTTGCATACAATCCAGTAAAGTCATGCAATAGATGAGCACAATCATGGATAAGTACACAAGTGCAATGATTGTAGTGTAGTGGTAGATTTAGATTTTTTAGATTTAGAGATACAGCGCGGAAACAGGCCCTTCGGCCCACCGAGTCCGCGCCGCCCAGCGATCCCCGCACATTAACACCATCCTACACCCACTAGGGACAATTTTTACATTTGCCAAGCCAATTAACCTACAGACCTGTACGTCTTTTGAGTGTGGGAGGAAACCGAAGATCTCGGAGAAAGCCCACGCAGGTCACGGGGAGAACGTACAAACTCCGTACAGTACAGCACCCGTAGTCAGGATCGAACCTGAGTCTCTGGCGCTGCATTCGCTGTAAGGCAGCAACTCTACCGCTGCGCCACCGTGCCGCCCGTAGTAGACTTCACTGAGACAGTACACAAAGAGCCACCATGTTTCTGGCACCAACAAAGTTTCAAAGTTCTTAAGAGTACAGTCTCCTGGATTTAAAGACCTATTGTCCTGGCAGCACCGATCCTCTCTTCCGTCCACCGCCATCTTGAAAACGGCTGTTTGTCTAGCGTCTGCCGCCGACTCCCTCCACCCTCCTGGTCTTCGGGGTCGAGCAGCAGGCGAGCCTCGGACGACTCCAGCTGGGTTCACGGTTCCGCGGTGGCGATTAGACAGAGGTTCACTTGCACGTCCTCCAACCTCGTCTACTGTATCCGTTGTTCCAGGTGCGTTCTCTTATACAGTACATCGGCGAGACCAAGTGTAGACTGGGCGATTGTTTCACTGGACACTTTCGCCCAGTCCGCCTGGACCTACCTGATCTCCTGGTTGCCAAACACTTTAATTCCCCTTCCCATTCCCACACAGACCTTCCTGTCCTGGGCCTCCTCCAATGTCAGAGTGAGCCAAACGCAAATTGGAGGAACAGCATCTCATATACAGCTTGGGCAGCTTACAGCCCAGCGGTATGAAAGTTGTTTTCTCTAACTTCAAGTAACCCTTGCATCCCCTCTCTCTCTCTCCGTCCCTCCCGCACCCGTCATTGCACTAGTTTCGCTGTCATCCTGGTGAGTTTCATTATCTGTATAACTCGTTTTCACCCTAGCCCACAGTGAACAATGGCCCGTTTCCTTTATCATCGTCACTTTTTTGCATATCTTTCATTCATTTGTTCTATATCGCTCGAAAACACTGACTATATCTCTCGTTTCCCTTCCCCCCAACTTTCAGTCTGAAGAAGTGTCTCGGTCCAAAACGTCATCTATTTATTTTCTCCAGAGACGCTGTCTGACCCGCTAAGTAACTCCAGCATCTTGTGTGTATCTTTGGTTTAAAGCAGCATCTACAGTTCCTTCCTACACAGGTTTGTAAGTTAATTGGCTTCTGTAAAATGGTAAATCATCCCTGGTGTGTAGGATAGAGCTAGTGTATGGGGTAATCGCTGGTCGGCGAGGACTCGATGGGCTGAAGGGCCTGTTATCATGCTGCATCTCCAACGTCTAAAGTCTGAGGTATACTTGTCTGACTCTCTATAATTGGGGTATTTGTGTACTTAAGACAGTCAGTCCTAATATCACTAATTTTGTGTGTATGGCTCCTCTGTCCTCAGAAGCTGTTAGACCATCCTTAGGAGTTACTTTGAACGAGCTGAGGTGTTGGAATATTCTGTGGGAAAATAACTGCAGATGCTGGTACAAATCGAAGGTACCACAAAATGCTGGAGTAACTCAGCAGGTCAGACAGCATCTCAGGAGAGAAGGAATGGGTGACGTTTTGGGTCAAGACCCTTCTTCAGACTGATGTCAGGGGAGGGGGCGGGACAAAGAAAGGATGTAGTTGGAGACAGGAAGACTAGTGGGAGAACTGGGTAGGGGAAAGGGAGGGACAGAGGAGCTATCTGAAGTTAGAGAAATCAATGTTCCTACCGCTGGGCTGTAAGCTGCCCAAGAAAAATATGAGATGCTGTTCCTCCAATTTGCGGTGGGCCTCACTATGACACTGGAGGAGGCCCATGACAGAAAGGTCAATGTGGGTCGGTGAATAAGGACTTCTATCAATTAATAATGATAAATTATTAATATATTGTAACATTGTTACCCCAATTAACTATTCATAAAAATATAGAACCATAAAAATACTTCTGTCTCGCTGTTTGTCTTGCAGAACAAAATCTATTAATTAGACTCGGCAATGTGTTTAGTCTGCTATGTGGCCAGTGAATGATGTGGTGCAAGTACAAAGTATTATTCTTATATTTAGCAGTATAGTTCTCTATTTATTCTTCTGGCATTTAAGAGTGCATTATTTAAATGCCACTGGACAGAAAGGTCAGACTGGGAATGGGAGGGGGAGTTGAAGTGCTGAGCCACCGGGAGATCAGGTTGGTTAAGGCGGACTGAGCGAAGGTGTTGAGCGAAACGATCGCCGAGACTGCGTTTGGTCTCGCCGATGTAGAGAAGTTGACATCTGGAACAGTGGATACAATAGATGAGGTTGGAGGAGGTGCAGGTGAAACTCTGCCTCACCTGGAAAGATTGTTTGGGTCCTTGGATGGAGTCGAGGGGGGAGGTAAAGGGACAGGTGTTGCATCTTATCATTTGCATTCTTACCAGCAATAGCGCACTCACAATGTAAACGTGAAATTCAGTGTAACATTTTGTCAGTCTCAAAATATCGAAGTTATCGATCAATATCATTGTAACTATTGAAATTGTAATGAATCACCTGCTGTTATCATTAGTCTTAAAAGTATAAAACCTGATGTGGTTTGAGTTGGGAGATTCTACCGAGAGGATCACCAAGGGAATATTTGTTTCTCTCGGTGAAAAAGGACTTCTATCTCAACCAGCTTCAGTCTCTGGGTAGCTCAGCTCCCAAGTCGCAAGGATGATTAGCTTCTCTCTCTTTGGATATGGTCTTTGCCTGTTACTGTTGAGGCCGGGCTATTGCTTGTCTCAGTGTTGACTAGACTTTGCAGCATGCAGGCAAGGGCTGCTTCATTTGCAAATGGAGTTGAATATTATGCAATCATTGGTGAAGACTCCTACTTCTGACCTTGTGATGGTTGGAAGATCATCGATGATGCTGCTGAAGATGGCCAGGCCGAGGAAAATTCCTGTAGCGATGACCTTGAGGTGGGACAAGTGATTTTTAACAGCCGCAACCATCTTCCTTTTACCTGAGGTAGGACTCGAATCACTGGAGTGTTTTAGCAGAAGCCAGACTCAGTCAAGTGCTGCCTCCCCACTTTAAAAATAAGGGGTAGGCCATTTAGGACTGAGATGAGGAAACACCTTTTCACCCAGAGAGCTGTGAATCTGTGGAATTCTCTGCCACAGAAGGCAGTGGGGGCCACTTCACTGGATGTTTTCAAGAGAGAGTTGGATATAGTTCTGAGGGCTAACGGAATCAAGGGATATGGGGAGAAAGCAGGAACAGGGTACTGATTTTGGATAATCAGCCTCATATTGAATGGCAGTGCTGATTCAAAGGGCCGAATGGCCTATTACTGCATCTATTTTCTATGTTTCTATGTCCAGGGCATTTACTCTCTGCTCGCCACTGGAACTGAACTCCTTGATCCATGTTTGAACTAAGTCTCAGCTCGATTGTAATCATGGATTGTCTTTCCGCTGACTGAACAGCACGCGGCAAAAGCTTTTTGCGGTACATGTGACAATAAACTAAACTAAACAGGACTGGGTCTGGAGTTCTGGAGTTGAGTGGTCCAACACATCAATTATGAATTGTAAACACCACAAACACTAAGTAAACCATGAACTACAAACTGTTTTGGCTTCACAAGGGACTTCGGTGTTTTTTTCACTAATATTGGTCTTTTTTAATTTATGGATTATTTTTCTATTGATGATGTTATCCGTGAGTACTTTGTTTACAGACCTGTTATGCAAGTAAGAATTTCAATCATGTTCATGTTACCGGAGCAGAATTCGGCCATTCGGCCCGTCAAGTCTACTCCGCCATTCAATCGAGGCTGATCTAACTTTCCCCTCTCAACCCCATTCTCCTGCCTTCTCCCCATAACCCCTGACATCCACATTAATCAGGAATTTGTCAATCTCCAGTTTAAAAATATCCTTTCGGCTCATTGTCGCATTTTCGGTACATATTCCAATGAGACACTCCTGACTGGTCTTGACATGGTTACTGGTGAATAAACGTCGCTTGTCAGCGCCATTGACAATAGTTTCCATCACTTTACTGACCATTGAGTGTAGATTGATTGGGAGGTAATTAGCTAGATTGTGACATTGTCACCATTATTCTAAGGACCATTCAGCGGAGACAGGTGGCTTCTAGAGAGATAAGGAATGTGTTTCTGAGACATCGTTCTCGACACCAAAATGAAACACACATTCAATCCAGTTGATTGAAACTAGAATTGCAAATAGCCGCACAAGATACATAGTTGAAGTGTTGCAGCACAGTTGAAGTCGAAGCAGCAGTTCCACAGGGCGAATGGAGATGCCTGTCGGTAAATGGACATAGTGCCGTGTGCTCTGAGCTGCAAGAGGCGGTAATTGAGGCAGGTACCAAGGCAATGTTTAAGGAACATTTAGACAGCCACATGGACAGGACAGGTGTAGAGGGATATGGGCTAAACATATTCAGGTGGGAATACTGTATAAGGGACATGTTGGCCGCTGGGGGAAAGTTGGGCTGAAGGATCTGTCTCCACGCTGTATGACTCTATGACTCTATAAGTGCAGTGACCATGGTGAGGTGAACTGAGAAGGCCAGGTAAGCTCTAACCACTACCCTGGCAGAGTCAACGGCTGGAATGATGACAACTGCACTCCTCATTGTAGGTAACCTTTCCAGCCGGCTTCAGTGAACACACTGGTTTAAAAATTCTGGTGAAAATGTTTTAATTTACATTCACAATGGAGGGTGGTGGGGATATGGACCAAGCTGCCAGAGGAGATAGTTGAGACAGGTACTGAAGCTGTATTTAAAAGACATTTGGACAGGTACATGGCCAGGAAGGGTTTAGAGGGAATCGAGCCAAACGTGGGCCAGTGGGGCTGGTGTAGGTGGGGCATCTTAGTCAGTTTGTGCAAGTTGGGCTGAAGGGCCTCTTTCTTTGAAGAGGGGTATCGACCTGAAACATCTCCTGTTCCTTCTCCCCAGAGATGCTGCCTGGCCCGCCGAGTTACTCCAGCTTTTTGTGTCTATCTTCGGTTTGAACCAGCATCTGCGGTTCCTTCCCACACCTCTTTCCTTGCTGTACGACTCACTGACTAGATGACTGAGGAGGACAGGGATGGAATGGGAGCGATCCTCTGTTTCCCAACATGCAGCTGAGAGTAGGCAGCCATTTTGCTGGCTCTTCCAGGCAGACGACAAGGAGCCACGCTTAAAAATGGCTTCAAATGGAAGTGTTACTGTAGGATTACATTCAAACACAGTTGTTTGAACAAACATAGAACACAGAGCAGCACAGCATAGGTTCATGCCCAACATGTTGCCACGTTAAACTAACCTCCTCTCTCTCCACATGATTCATATCCTTCCACTCCCTGCACTTCCATCTGCCTTGCTAAAAGTCTCTTAAACACCACTATTATGGCGAGTCCGAAAACTTGTTGGTTGTAGAAGAAGTTTATTGCAGCCGCAATATTCGAATACAAAGTTAAACAACAAGGTAAAGGACAACCATCAAAAACTTATTGTCTTCTTCGAAGACTTCGCCGAACTGAACATTTCGGGCGCCAAAAGCGCACATGACAACGCTGGCCAATCAGCGATGTCGCTCTCTGGACCAATCCCTACGGTCGCGCTCACACGTGACCTTGCTGGCAAATCTGAGGGTTCGACGACCCGGACCATTCTCTATGGTCGCTACATGACCCCCCCCCAGAACCCGAGGTACGGAACCTAGCAGGGAGCCGGATTTCGCGACCATAACGAGTACGGAGAGGAGCAGCCTGAACCACAGGAGCCGGGGGTTCCGGACTTGGAGGAACTGCCGGAACGGGGGGTCCTGGAGGAACTGCCGGAACGGGGGGTCCTGGACTGAGCGGAACTGACGGAGGTCGGCCTCTCCTAGGGGTTTGGCCGACCAGGACTGGTTGATCCGGATCCAAGTGTGCAGGTTTGAGCCGGGACACCGAGACGAGCTCACTCCTGCCGCACATGTCTAAGGTGAAGGTAGCCGTTCCCTTACGCAAAACCCGGAACGGCCCTTGATAGACCCTCTGTAACGGGGCACGATGGGAATCTTTTCACAGAAACACAAACTCACAGTCCTTCAGGGAAAGCGGTTCATGTACCATGGGACACCCATGACGTGAAGTCGGAACTGGAGCCAGGGAACCCACCAGTGCCCGGAGAGATGCTAAGACTGATGGGACTGGGGGCAGCTGGTCTGAGGGGTCCGGAAACAAATCTCCGGGTACTCGAAGTGTCGAGCCATATACTAGCTCCGTGGACGACGCACCGAGATCTTGCTTAGGAGCAGTCCGGATGCCCAGAAGAACCCAGGGGAGTTGGTCTACCCAGTCCGGGCCGTCAAGTCTTGCACTGAGGGACGCCTTAAGTTGACGGTGGAACCTTTCTACAAGTCCATTTGCCTGGGGGTGATATGCAGTAGTGGGTTGTAACTTGGAACCGTACAGTTCTGCGAGCGCGGCCCAGAGGGACGAAGTGAACTGCAGTCCCCTGTCAGTGGTAATAACTGCCGGGACCCCGAAACGAGCTACCCAATGGAGGGCCAAAGTCCTGGCACAGGAGGCTGACGAAATATCAGACAATGGAAAAGCCTCTGGCCACCGGGTGAACCAATCCACCACCGTGAGGAGGTGGGTGTAGCCCCGGGAGGAAGGCAAAGGCCCGACCAAATCCACGTGGATGTGGAAAAAACGGACTGCTGGGACCTCGAACTCCTGTAAGGGGGGCTGGACATGGCGCTGGACTTTAGCGGTCTGACAGGGAATGCAGGAACGCGCCCAACCCGCTACCTGTTTCCGTAGGCCATGCCAGACAAACCGAGCTGCTACTAAAGCAGAGGAGCGGATGGACGGGTGCGCCAGCCCATGAATGGCATCAAAAACCCGGCGCTGAAGGGAGGGCGGTACTACCGGCCTGGGACGGGGAAGGGAAACATCACACCAGACTTTTGTGCCTTCCGACCCGCAGGCTACCTGAGCCAACTTCAATCCCGAAGTGGTGGACTGGTATGCCGAGGCGGTATCCGCTAGAAGCTGTGCCTCCGCAAGCTCCTGGGGATCCACCTCGCAGTCCACCGCCGAAATAGGGGAAAAAGCAGGTCTAGACAGGGCGTCAGCAACGGCATTAAGCTTACCCGCGACATGACGGACATCGGTGGTAAATTCGGAGATAGCAGTCAGGTGCCGCTGCTGGCGGGCCGACCATGGGTCAGACAATTTGAAAAATGCAAATGTTAATGGTTTGTGGTCCGTAAAGGCCACAAATGGGCGGCCCTCAAGGAAATACCTGAAATGACGAACAGCTAAATAGAGGGCCAGAAGCTCTCGGTCAAATGCGCTATACTTCAGCTCAGCCGAATTTAGTTGCCGGCTGAAAAACGCCAAGGGCTGCCAACGGCCACCGACCTGCTGCTCCAAGACCCCGCCCACCGCCACGTCAGAGGCGTCAACCGTCAGGGCCGTGGGGGCGGAGGGGCTCGGTTGCACCAACATGGTGGCGTCTGCTAATGCTGCCTTAGCTGCTGTAAAAGCCGACTCTGCGGCCGGGGACCATATCAACTCTACCGGTTTTCCCGCAAGGCACTGGAAGAGCGGGCGCATGACCCGCGCAGCTGCCGGAACGAACCTATGGTAGAAATTAACCATACCTACGAACTCCTGTAGCCCTTTTACTGTGGTGGGCCTGGGAAATGCCCGGATAGCCTCCACCTTCTCGGGCAAAGGGGAGGCGCCGGCAGGGGTAATTCTGTGCCCTAAAAAATCAAGAGAAGGGAGGCCGAATTGACACTTGGAGGGTTGGATAATGAGCCCGTGGTCTTGGAGCCGCTGGAACACAGTCCGCAAGTGGACCTGGTGTTCCTGCACTGAGGGGCTGGCGACCAGGATGTCGTCTAAATAAATAAACAAAAAGGGTAAACCCCGACCCACACGGTCCATCAGTCGTTGGAAAGCCTGTGCCGCGTTCTTTAAACCGAAAGGCATACGCAACCATTCAAACAACCCGAACGGAGTAATCATGGCAGTTTTCTGTATGTCCTCCGGACGCACCGGAATCTGGTGGTACCCTCGCACCAAATCGATTTTGGAGAACACCACCGCTCCTTCCAGCCCAGACGAAAAGTCCTGTAGGTGCGGTATGGGGTAGCGATCAGCCGTGGTGACGGCATTGAGACGCCAATAATCGCCACATGGTCTCCACCCCCCAGATGCCTTGGAGACCATATGTAACGGCGAGGCCCACGGGCTGTCGGACTGACGGACAATGCCCATTTCCTCCATCTTCCTAAATTCCGCCCGTGCCACCACCAGTTTGTCTGGCGGTAGTCTCCTGGCCCGAGCGAAAACGGGAGGGCCCTTGGTGCGGATGTGATGGACCACGCCGTGCTTGGCCGAAGGCGTGTCAAAACGTTGGATGAGCAGCTCTGGAAACTCCGCCAGGATCTCAGCATACGAGTCAGGGGCCGCGACGACGGCCTGGACAGTAGGGCTGGGCGGGGAGGCGATTGTCGGAGCGACGGGCTCCTCGCTGGCGGAGGGTCGGAGGTCGTTACCGCGGACATCAGGGACCAGTGAAAAAGCCCAGAGAAAATCTGCGCCTAGGATCGCTTGTCTGACGTCTGCTATGATGAATGGCCATTCGTACGTGCGGAGGCCTAACACAAGGGACATCTTCCGTATACCGAAAGTGCGAATGGGGCTGCCATTAACCGCGATGAGGGTGGGACCTGTCTTACCCGTTCTGGTTTCGAGGTCGGTCGGCGGCACTATACTGACGATGGCTCCCGTGTCTACCAAAAATTCTGTGTCCGTGAATCGATCGTGGACGTAGAGGCGTCGGTTCTGGCCAATCGTAACTGCCCCTATGTACGATCGGCCGAGGCATTTCCCGCGAAGGTACAAGGTGAACGGCAGTTGCGGGATTCGCTACCCCATCGTAGGTGATAATAGCACCAGCCACGCTTGTGCGGATCTTTTTGGCGGGCTTTCGGAGAACTGGCGGGAGACGCGGCGCCATCTTGATGTCGCTGTGGCGTGGTCACTGATGTCGAGACCTTGTTGATCGAACCGCTTGCCTTGTTTTTAGCCGCTATGAGCGCGTCCGCTTTCGCTGCATATGCTTCGGGGTCCTTAAAAGAACAATCCGTGAGCAGCAGTCGGACATCCTCAGGAAGCTTCTCTCGGAATGCTTGTTCAAACATGAGACAGTCCGTATGCTCACCGGCTAGCATCATCATCTCGGCCATGAGAACGGACGGCCATCGATCTCCGAGGTCCGGTAGGTGCAGAAGTCTTTCAGCGCAATCATGCCTATTAAACCCGAAGGTTCGCAGTAACAATTTCTTCATTGCCTCGTACTTGCTTTCCGCAGGCGGATTAACGATGAACCGCATCACGCGTGTGGTCGTCTCCGGTGATAGAGCGCTGACGAGGTAGTAATACTTCGTCGAGTCGGCCGATATGTTCTTTATATGAAATTGGGCTTCGGTGTGGACAAACCAAGATTGCGGTGAATGTGTCCAAAACAACGGAAGGTGAACGCTTACCGCACTTAACTCCGGTGTGCCAGGCGTGGCAATCAACAACGGGGCGTCGTGTTCCTGCATAGTCGGTGATCGTCCAGATCACGTCGGGGTCACCAATATAGCGAGTCCGAAAACTTGTTGGTTGTAGAAGAAGTTTATTGCAGCCGCAATATTCGAATACAAAGTTAAACAACAAGGTAAAGGACAACCATCAAAAACTTACTGTCTTCTTCGAAGACTTCGCCGAACTGAACATTTCGGGCGCCAAAAGCGCACATGCCAACGCTGGCCAATCAGCGATGTCGCTCTCTGGACCAATCCCTACGGTCGCGCTCACACGTGACCTTGCTGGCCAATCTGAGGGTTCGACGACCCGGACCATTCTCTATGGTCGCTACACTATCATATCTGCCTCCACCATCACCCCTGGCAGCCAGCGTGTTCCAGGCACCGACCACTCTCTGAGTGAGAACACTTGCCCCTCACATCTCCTTTAAACTTTGCCCCTCTCAACTTAAAGCTATGCCCTCTAGTCCGGCATTTCCACTCTGGGAAAAAGGTTCTGAACATCTACCGCATCTATGCCACTCTTACTCTTATGTACTTCTACCAGGTCTCCCCTCAGCCTTCGATGATCCACAGAAAACAATCCACGTTTGTTTAGCCTCTCCCTTCTCGCTAATATGCTCTAATCCAGGCAGCATCCTGGTAAATCTCTTCTGCAATTCCTCCAAAGCCTCCCCATCCTTCCTGCGATGGGCCATTCAGAACTGTTCACCAAGTCCACGCCGACCAGCAGTCACCCGGACACTGGTTCTATCCCGTACACTGAGGGCAATTTACAGAGAATTTACCTGGACCGTGCGGGAGGAAACCGGAGCACCCGGAGGAAATCCACACGGTCACAGGGAGACTGTGCAAACTCCACACAGACAGCACCCGAGATCAGAATGAAATCCTGGTCACTGGCGCTGTGAGGCAGCAGCTTTACCAGCTGCGCCACCGTGCAGTTTAAAGGGATATGGGCCAGAAGCAGGTCAATAGGACCATCTTAGATGGGACATCTTGGTGGGCATGGGTCAGTTGGGCCAAATGGCCTTCTCCCCTGTTGTATGATCTCTGGCTCTCTAACCCACAGGCAAACAACATCACAAACTTTTATACGTTGAATTAAAAATTGAATTACCTCAATGCTGGAGAAACCTGGGCTGTATTTAGCTCAGTAGAGCTTAATCCTGCCTGAACTAACTCCTTTCTTTATCAGCAGCCTCCACACTGACAGTAATTTTCACAGGTTTTCTTCAAGATTAAATTAACCTTGACCGAATATTTCTTTGAATGCAATTTGATGCAGGGCTATTAACTTGCTCGCCTCCTCCAAGTACATTCTTCACTGTACCACCTTATTAATATAGATCTCTGGCAGCTCCATCCAAGCTAATCCGAGGACAGAATTGTTTGCAAGTGTGCGTGACTGGAAATTGGATGTCACCTTCTTTTTGGTTCACCTAACGTGAGGCATTTAGTTGTCATTGGCCTGTCGAATCCCCAGCGAAATTATGTGAAATTAGGCAAAAGGGATCCGTTAAAAGCCCCGTCAGGAGAGTTGTTACCCCCGAAGGTGTGCACATCCCACAGTATATCCGAGGAAGGATGTGTTGGCGTTGCAGAGGGTCCAGAGCAGGTTTACAAGAATGATCCCAGGAATGAGCGGGTTAACATATGATGAGCGGGTTAACATATGATGGCAGGACTTTCATATGAAGAAAGACTGGATAGACTAGGCTTGTACTCGCTGGAATTTAGAAGACTGAGGGGGGATCTTATTGAAACATATAAAATTCTTAAGGGGTTGGAGAGGCTAGATGCGGGAAGATTGTTCCCGATGTTGGGGAAGTCCAGAACCAGGGGTCACAGCTTAAGGATAAGGGGGAAGTCTTTTAGGACCGAGATGAGAAAACATTTCTTCACACAGAGAGTGGTGAGTCTGTGGAATTCTCTGCCACAGAAGGTAGTTGAGGCCAGTTCATTGGCTATATTTAAGAGGGAGTTAGATGTGGCCCTTGTGGCTAAAGGGATCAGGGGGTATGGAGAGAAGGCAGGTACAGGTTACTGAGTTGGATGATCAGCCATGATCATATTGAATGGCGGTGCAGGATCGAAGGGCCGAATGGCCTACTCCTGCACCTATTTTCTATGTTTCTATGTTTCTATGAGCGGGTTCACATATGATGAGCGTTTGACGGCACTGGGCCTCTACTCGCTGGGGTTTAGAAGAATGAGGGGGGACCTCATTGAAACATACCAAATAGTGAAAGGCCCAGATAGAGTGGTCGTGGAGAGGATGTTTCCACTAGTGGGGAGAGTCTAGGACCAGAGGTCATAGACTCAGAATTAAAGGATGGTCCTTTTGGAAGGAGATGAGGAAGAATTTCTTTAGTCAGAGGGTGGCGAATCTGTGGAATTCATTGCCACAGAAGGTTGTGGAGACCAAGTCAATGAATATTTTTAAGGCAGATAGAGATAGATTCTTGATTTGTACGGGTGTCTGGGGTTATGGGGAGAAGGCAGGAGAATGGGGTCGATCAGCCATGATTGAATGGTGGAGTAGACTTGATGGGCCGAATGGCCTAATTCTGCTCCGATCACTTAAGAACCTATGAACTTATTACCACGTAGCTCAGTGGAAAATGTATCAGGCTTTTCCACAGTATTGCTTGTCTGTGATTTTTTTTTTAGCAGCTTATTCTTCCTGCCTGGCTCCTCTTCTCAAATTCAGAATATAATCAGACTCTTTGAAGTGAAAAGTTCCACCAATTGTCAGATGACGTATCTGAGGGGTTATCTAGTAACACCTGATTTAATACCGACAGGAAGTTCACTGCTTCACCTGTCAGCAAATACTAATCTCACACTGATGCACTATAACTTTCACACACTTCAGAGTACTTAGAAATGTAGAAAACAGGTGCAGGAATAGGCCATTCAGCCCTTTGAGCCAGCTCCGCCATTCAATATGATCATGGCTGATCACCCAAAATCAGTACCCCGTTCCTGCTCTCTCCCCATATCCCTTGATTCCGTTAGCCCTAAGAGCTCAATCTGACTCTCTCTTGTAAACAACCAGTGAATTGGCCTCCTCTGCCTTATGTGGCAGAGGATACCACAGTTTCACAACTCTGGGTGAAATCCACAGATTCACAACTCTCTGGGTGAAAAAGTACTTTTTAAAAAGCACAGTTCAATCCTTTGAATTAGTACATTCAAATGTCACCAAGCATTGCCTTTCTTCCAAGCAATTGTCTTTCCAAATAATCTAGAACGCTTTTTTCTTGCCCAGTTGCATTCTTTTCCCCAATGCCCACGCACACAAACAACCTCTCGAACAGCAAGGCATCGAATTAGAATTAAACACTCCTTCTATTCCTAAATAGAAATGGATTCATTGTCATAGAGTCATAGAGCCATTGGATACAGCTTGTGACATTTTCCCCTTTTTGGAACCGTGAAAAGTGGTAAAGAAGGCTTTCGGCCCATTGACCTTCATCAGGCAGCATATTGAGTATTGGAGTGCTGTGGGACATTGTGTTTCAGTTGGGCAAGATATTGCTGAGGTTGCGTTTGAAGCATTGATTCCGTTTTGGAACACCCTGCTCTGGAAGGGATGTCATTAACCTGCACAGAGTGCAGAGAAGATTTACGAGGATGTTGTGAGGGCCTGAGCTATATGGAAAGGTTGGGCTATGACTTCATTCCATGGAACGCAGGAGACTGAGGGGTGATGTTATGCAGGTGTGTAAAATCATGAGAGGAATATACAGGGTGAATGCACAGAGTCTTTTACACAACATAGGGGAATCAAGAACCAGAGGAAACAGGTTTAAGGTGAGAGGGGCAAGATTTAATAGACAATAGACAATAGATAATAGACAATAGGTGCAGGAGGAGGCCATTCGGCCCTTCGAGCCAGCACCGCCATTCAATGAGATCATGGCTGATCATTCATAATCAGTACCCCGTTCCTGCCCTCTCCCCATACCCCCTGACTCCGCTATCCTTAAGAGCTCTATCTAGCTCTCTCTTGAATGCATTCAGAGAATTGGTCTCCACTGCCTTCTGAGGCAGAGAATTCCACAGATTTACAACTGAGTGAAAAGGTTTTTCCTCATCTCTGTTCTAAATGGCCGACCCCTTATTCTTAAACTGTGGCCCCTGGTTCTGGACTCCCCCATAATTGGGAACATGTTTCCTGCCTCTAGGGTGTCCAATCCCTTAATAATCTTATATGTTTCAATTAGATCCCCTCTCATCCTTCCAAATTCCAGTGAATACAAGCCCAGTCGCTCCAGTTTTTCAACATACGACAGTCCCAATAGGAACCTGAAGGCAACTTTTTCACAAGTTGGTTGCCACAGGAGATAATTCAAGCAGGTACCGTCACAGTATTTAAAATGTACTTGGCCAGGCACGTGGTTGGTAGAGGTTTCGAGGGATATGGACCAAACGCAGGAAAATGGAACTAGCTTAGATGGGGTATCTTGGTCGGCATGGATGGGTTGGCCCATAGGTGCCTGGTCCTGTGGCTCTGTTTATTTTGTTCCCAGTGACACAGCTAGGGGAGCTGCTGCCTCATAGCGTGAGTGACCTGGGTTCAACCCTGACCTCCATTGCCACCAGTTTGCATGTTCTCCATTCTCGTGAAAGCTCCAGTTTCCACCCACATCCCAAATGCAGAGTTTCTCTAAATAGCTCTGCATGTGCCAGTGTGTGGTCGAATCCGGGGAGAGTTGATGGGAAAGTGGGAGGAAGGATTAGATGAAATTAGAAAGATAGGATTGGAGTAAAGGTGTGCTTTGCCGTGGGTGCCAGCTCAGCGGACTGAAGGACCTCTTCCCATGTTGTATCACTCCATGATTTTAATGATGTTGAGAAATCATAAAACAGAAGATGCCTTTCAGTCCAACCATTGATTGGAAATGAGGGGGCAAATTCTACCCCAGTAAGTGGGCCTCCCTGTGTAAATTGGTTCTTGAGTTTGCCTACATTGCAACACTAACTCCAGAAATGGTTCACAGGTTATAACCACAGGTTATAACATCCATGAGGACATTGGACATAACACAGAAATGTTTCTTTCTCTCTCAACCTGCCTATTCTGGCTTTTATGAGCCTCCTCTCCTCTTTCCTTATCTTAATTCTAGAGCCATGAAGGAATACTATGTAAGAGCAAGGTGTGTAGATAAAAAAAACTGCAGATGCTGGTTTAAATCGAAGGTAGACACAAAATGCTGGAGTAACTCAGCAGGTCGGGCAGCATCACGGGAGAGAAGGAATGGGTGACGTTCCGGGCCAAGAAGGGTCTCAACCCGAAACGTCACCCATTCCTTCTCTCCCAAGATGTTGCCTGACCCGCTGAGTTACTCCAGCATTTTGTGTCTACCTTCTATGTAAGAGCAAGTTTTTATTCCTCTGACTTCCAATTCTGAGTTCCAGTTTGTTCTCAAAAATGCACCTCCAGCTTGATGCCTCTTGGTTCTGTTATTCTGTCCAAAATGCCTCTCTCCCGAAGACAAATTGCTGGAGTAACTCAGCAGGTCAGGCAGCAACCCTGGACAACATGGATGGGTGACGTTTAATTTCTTCTCTGAAGAATCATCATGGACCGAAACATCGCCTATCCATGTTCTCCAGGGATGCTGCCTGACACTTTGTGTCTTTGTTTGTAAACCAGCATCTGCAGTCACTTGCTTATGCATGCCTCTCTCCTCACCTTGTATTCCCGGAGGCTCGTGGAAATAGTTTTGTCTGAGCATTATCTCAGCCTGGATTTACATCGACCCGAAGATAGACACAGCAAACTGGAGTAACAGCGGGACAGGCAGCATCTCTGGAGAGAAGGAATGGGTGATGTTTCGGGTCAAGACGATTCTTCAGGCTGGTTAGGGATAAGGGAGACGAGAGATATAGACGGTGATGTGGAGAGATAAAGAATAATGAATGAAAGATATGCAAAAAAAGGAACGGTGATTTAGGAAACAGGCCATTGTTAGCGGGCTGATCACCAACGGTGATGAAACAAACTACAGAGCGGAGGTGCAGAACCTGGCGGACTGGTGCTCAGATAACAACCTGTCCTTAAACACCTCCAAGACCAAGGAGCTGATCATCAACTTCCGTAGATCACACAACGGGGAATACGCCCCGATCTTTATCAACGGGGACAGTGTGGAGAGTGTCCAGCTTCACGTTTCTGGGCACCCACATTTCGGAGGATCTCACATGGTCCACTAACACTGCTGCGCTGGTCAAGAAGGCACAGCAACACCTGAGAACACTGAAAAAGTCTGGTCTACCCCTACAGCAGCTGACGACCTTCTACCGCTGCACCATAGAGAGCATCCTAATGCATGGCATCCCTGTGTGGTACCTCAGCTGCACAGCGGCAGAAAGGAAAGCTCTACAGCGGGTAGTCTATAGAGTTCAGAAGATTATCGGAACACAGCTACCAGCCTTGGAGGGCATCTATAACACACGATGCCTCAGAAAAGCCACCAGCATCCACAAAGACTCCTCACACCCCTGCAATAGCCTGTTCGAAATTCTACCATCGGGCAGACGCTACAAGGCCTTCTACGCCCGCACTTCTCCAGACTCAGGAACAGCTTCATCCCCAGGGCCATAGCTGCTATGAACCGGTCCTGCTGAGCCAGATGGTCACATCGCACAGTGAACTGGCACAGATCTACTTGAACTTTATACTGTTTTAAAACTGTTTCTAATTTTGTTTCACTGGGTTGCATAAATTTATACTGATTAGCTAATTAATTTATTGCATGGTATGGGAGGCGCATTCCCAATCTCGTTGTACCCCTGCACAATGACAATAAAGGTATATTGTGTTGTATTGTATTGTATTGTATTGTTTGTAGTGTGAAAACGAGAAGCTGGTGCAACTTGGGTGGGGGAGGGATGGAGAGAGAGGGAATGGCGGGGCCCACCTGAAGTGAGAGAATGTGGCAACGTGGTTTTGGAGCAGAGGATGTAAATAGACATTGCTCTGACTTCTCGAGGCGGAGCAAGTAATTGACCAGGGACTGCAGAACCCGGCGCTGGAGTAGGCAGGTGGGAGGGTGGGGACATCCGGCTTGTCGGGCAAGTATCTCAACTCCTCTAATTGCTTGCCAATGCCATCTGGATGCCCGGCGGGCATGAAGGAAACTGTTAACATGCAGCACTGATTCATGCAAGTTTAAAACAACTAACAATAGTTTACAGCATTCAATAACAACTTGATATCCACTTGAAGAAGAAAAGGAACCGAAAGAAAAAGAAAATGGGACATTAATAATAATAATAATAATATTCATTTATTGTCATTGCAACGAGTACAACGAAATTAAAAAATAGCCAATCCTGACGGTGCGTACAAACATATATGCAATAAATGCAAAAACAAATAAATACATAAATACAATTAAATACAATTATATTAAGTACAAAGGTAGTGCAAAGGTAGTGCAAAGGTAGTGTTCAGTTCTCGTATGGCCCTGGGGTAAAAACTGTTCTTAAGTCTGTTTGTTCGGGATTTGATCGACCTGAAACGTCGACCAGAGGGCAGATGAACAAACAGACGGTGGCCGGGGTGGGATGGAACTTTTATTATTTTGCCTGCTCTACTGAGGCAGCGTAGGCTGAACAGGTGCTCCAGGGAGGGCAGTGAGCAGCCGATGATCTTCTGGGCCGTCGTGATGACCCTCTGAAGGGCCTTTCTGTCCTTTTCTGAGCAGCTGGCATACCATGTGGTTATACAGTATGCCAGCACACTCTCGATGGAGCAGCGATAGAAGGACAACATGAGCTTCTCCTGCAGGTTGGTTTTCCTGAGGACCCTCAGGAAGTGGAGTCTCTGCTGTGCCTTCTTTACTGTGGTGATGGTGTTGGTAGACCAGGTAAGATCCTCTGCGATGTGCGTACCCAGGAACCTGAAAGCTGGTACCCTTTCCACACAGACCCCATTGATGTAGAGTGGGTCGTAATCTCCACTGGTTTTTCTAAAGTCAATTATAAGTTCCTTTGTTTTGGAGGAGTTCAGGACCAGATTGTTCACTGAACACCATGCTGCCAGCCTTTGGATTTCATCCCTATAGGCTGTCTCATCTCCTTCTGAGATGAGTCCAACCACAGTCGTGTCATCCGCGAACTTGATGATGGTGTTGGTGGGATGGGTGGGGGCGCAGTCGTGAGTGTAGAGGGAGTAAAGGATGGGGCTCAACACACAGCCCTGTGGTGAGCCGGTGCTCAGTGTAATGGTGGAGGAGAGGTGAGGGCCTATTTTGACGGTCTGGGGGCGGTTGGTCAGGAAGTCCTTGATCCATTGGCAGATGGTTTGGGAAAATCCAAGGTCGGAAAGTTTGGTGACCAGTCTGCTCGGGATGACCATGTTAAAGGCAGAGCTGAAGTCGAGGAAGAGCATCCTCACATAGCTCCCCTGGTGTTCAAGGTGGGTCAGTGCAGTGTGAAGAGCAGTGTCGATGGCATCCCCTGTAGACCTATTTGCTCTGTAGGCAAACTGGTGTGGGTCGAAGGTGGGTGGGAGGCTGGCTTTGATGTGCTGCAGGACCAGTCTCTCGAAGCACTTTGTGATGACCGGTGTGAGTGCTACCGGACGGTAGTCGTTAAGACCGCTGATGACAGACTTTTTCGGCAGTGGGATGATTATGGCGGACTTCAGGCAGGGAGGGATGGTGGATTTTAAAAGGGACAGGTTGAAGATTTTTGTGAAGACCTCAGATAATTGGTCTGCACATTCCCTCAGCACTCTGCTCGTCACACCATCGGGGCCTGCAGCTTTCCTGGGATTCACTGCTCTGAGCACGCGCTTAACATCATACTCCTGCACAGTGAAGGTGTTGCTGTCAGGTGCTGGAGAGGGTGTTTTGTCTGCCATTGTAGCTTTCACCTCGAAACGAGCAAAGAAACAGTTAAGTTCCTCTGCCAGCGAGGCGTCGCCGTCGGCAGTCGTGCGGTTGCTGGTCTTGTAGTTGGTGATGTGCTGGATGCCTTGCCATACCCGCCGTGGGTCATTGTTGGAAAAGTGGTCCTCAATCTTCCTCTTGTAGGACGCTTTGGCATCCTTGATGCCTCTCTTCAGGTTGGTTCTAGCAGCACTGTATAGAGCTCTATCACTAGACCTGAAGGCGGTGTTACGGTCCTTGAGGAGAGACCTGACATCCTTTGTCATCCAGGGTTTTTGATTGGGATACAACCGGATGCGTTTGTCGACGGTGACATTGTCAACACAGTTTTGGATGTAGCAAAGTACAGTTGATGTGTACTCCTCCAAGTCCTGATCCTCAAAAATATCCCAGTTGGTCCTTTCGAAGCAATCCTGCAGCTGCGAGGAAGCTCCTTCAGGCCATGTCTTAACAGTCTTTATGGTGACTGGAGCTTTCCTCCTGAGTGGGGTGTATGCTGGAGTTAGGAATATGGACAGGTGATCTGACTGCCCCAGGTGTGGTAGTGGTGCTGACCTGAAACCCTTCTTAATATTTGAGTAAACCTTGTCTAGTGTGTTTTTCCCCCTGGTAGCACATCTTATGTGTTGTTCAAGTTTCGGGAGAACTGACTTTAGGTCTGCATGGTTGAAGTCCCCGGCTATGATGTGGGCTGCTTCTGGATATGTGCTCTGTTGTGAGTTTATTGCACCGAGCAGGTAGCCTAAAGCTGTGCTAGTGTTAGCATTCGGTGGGATGTAGACTGCTGTTACTATAACCCCTGTAAATTCGCGAGGAAGGTAAAAAGGCCTGCATTGATGTTGCAGTTGAAATTAATGCATTAAATGTCATTTTCCCCAACCTCTGCTCTATATCCTTGCACCATTGTTTAGTTTGTATAGTTTTAATTTAGTTTATTATTGTCACATGTACCGAGGTACAGTGTAAAACTTGTTGTTGCGTGCTTTCCAGTCAGCGAACGTTCACGTTCATAAGTTAGAGGAGCAAAGTCAGACCATTTGGCCCATCAAGTCCACTCTGCCATTCGATCATGGCTGATCTATCTTTCCCATTCTCCTGCCTTCTCCGCACAACCCCTGACACCCGTACTAATCACTAAAAGACTATGCATGATCACAATCAAGTCATCCACAGTACACAGATAGAGGGTAAAGGGAATAACGTTTGGTGCAAGATAAAGCCCTGTAAAGCCCGAATGAAGATCGTCCGAAGCCACCTTGTTACACTAATCCTACACTAATCTTATTTTTTTAAATCTTCTCACATTGTGAACCATTTCCCTTTGGTTCTGCACTCACCCACTCACAGGGGGCAATGTACAGCCACCAATCCGTCTACGAACTGGCACTTCTCGGGGTATGGGAGGAGCCTGGTGCACCACTCCAGATTCATGAGGGTTTAATTGTCACATGGACTGGCAACGGAACAATGAAATACTTACTTGCTGCAGCTTTATAGGCCCATTATAAGCAATAACAAATAATATAGAATCAATAATACAATCAATTAACGATCGGCAGTACTAGATAACCAGACCAACGTTGTGTTAAAAAATTCCAATGACTGTAGTGCAACCATTAACAGTCCATGGTAAACCATAGTGGCTGAGGTAGGGTTGTGTTAGTGTTGGTGCAGTGGTCAAGAACCTGATGGTTCCTTGGTAGAAGCTGCTCTTGAACCTGGAGGTCATGGCTTTTCGGGCTCTTGCACCTTCTTCCCGATGGTGGTAGTGAGATAAGATCGCTATAGGACGGCACAGTGGTGCAGTGGTAGAGTTGCTTCATTACAGTGCCAGAGACCCGGGTTCGATCCTGAGGAAAAACATTTTCAGTCAGAGAGTTGTAAATCTGTGGAATTCTCTGCCTCAGAAGGCAGTGGAGGCCAATTCTCTGAATGCATTCAAGAGAGAGCTGGATAGAGCTCTTAAGGATAGCGGAGTCAGGGTGTATGGGGAGAAGGCAGAAACGGGGTACTGATTGAGAATGATTAGCCGTGATCACATTGAATGGTGGTGCTGGCTCGAAGGGCCGAATGGCCTACTCCTGCACCTATTTTCTATGTTTCTATGTTTTCTATGTTTTCACTGTACCTCGATACATGTGACAATAAACTAAACTTCAAACTTTCCTTCCATTCTCCAAAGACGTACAGATTTGTAGGTTAATTGGTGTTGGTAAAATTGTCCCTAGTGTGTAGGATAGTGTTAGTGTTCAGGGCAATCGCTGGTCGGCATGGACTCGGTGTGCCATCGGGCCTGTTTCTGCACTGCATCTCTAAGGACTAAAGTCTAATGAGACCATGTTCAGGGTGGTGTGGGTCTTTGATGATGTTAGCCTCCTTTTACAGTTCCCTTCAGTGGTGGGGAGGTCAGTACCTGTGATGGACTAGGCGATGTTGACCACTTTCAGCAACCTCCTTGGTTCCTGGAGAAATCCCACCAGGCATAGCTCTACGAGTTGCTCCAATGTGCTGCACTCCTTGTGTAAGCTCCATGTCAAGTATGGCTCCACTCCAATTTTGCAGTTGATGAGGTCAATGTTGATCTGCAGGCACTGCCACACAGGTGTGGCAGGAGATGCTAGAATAACAGATAGATGGAGATGGGGTGGGTCAGTCCATTAGCTTTAATTTAGAGATACAGCCTGGAAACAGGCCCTTCGGCCCGCCAGATCCATGCCAACCAGCGATCCCTGTACACAAGCACGATTCTACAAACTAGGGACAATTTACAACTTTTACCGAAAACAAATTAAAGTACAAACCTGTACGTCTTTGCTGTGTGGGAGGAAACCCGAACACGCGGAGAAAACCCATGTGGTGATGGGGAGAAGGTACAAACTCCATGCAGACTGCACCCGTAGTCAAGATGGAACCCGGATCTCTGGGGCTGAAAAGCAGCAACTCTACCGCTGCACCACCCCTTGGGTTTTATCTGCCTTCAGCAAAGAATCTGAATTTGAGATGCTCCGTCTTGGTATTGGGGACGTTGTTACTTCTTAGACCTGGAGAACATCCTTGAAACACTTCCTCTGTTCGCCTGCTAATTTCTTTCTATGATGGCGCTCAGAGTTCAGTGACTGATTGATGCTGGCCGTGTGAACAATGTGGTGTGTCCATCAGCAGTGGCTTCGTGTGATCAGTTGCTAACTTATTGTTTAGGGACTGTTGGATTTGGAGGAGGATGCAGTGGTGTTACTTAGAATCAGCGAGACTTGCAACATGGAAATAGGCCCTTTGACCCAACTTACCCATGCCGAGCAACATGCCTCACCTGCAGTAGTCCCACCTGCCTGAGTTTGGTCCAAATCCATCCAAACTATTCCTATCCATATCATATCATATCATATATATACAGCCGGAAACAGGCCTTTTCGGCCCTCCAAGTCCGTGCCGCCCAGCGATCTCCGTACTTTAACACTATCCTACACCCACTAGGGACAATTTTACATTTACCCAGCCAATTAACCTACATACCTGTACATCTTTGGAGTACTTTGGAGTCCATCCATCCTACAGATGTGACCTTCTGTCCAAATGTTTCTTAAGTGTTGTGATCACACCTGCCTCACCACCTCCTTTGGCAGTCTGTCTTATATAGCTATCATCCTTTGAGTAAAAAAATTGATCCTCAGGTATCTATTAAATCTTTCCCACCTCACCTTAAACCTATGTCATCTGGCTCTTGATTCCCCTTCTCTAGGTAAAAGACCCTGTGCATTTACCCGATCTATTCCTCTCATGATCTTACACACCTCTATAAGATCACCCTCATCCTCCTGCGCTCCAAGGACGAAGGTCCTCGCCTGCCCAACCTTTCCCTACATCTCAAGCCCTCGGGTCCTGGCAACGTCTTCATAAATCCTCTCTACCAAGCACACTTGGTTGGGCCTGTGATAAGGCCCTTTCGATATCATGCAGTGTGCGGCCTAGCCTACCCTGAATAAACTTTGCTCCTCCATTCCTTTTCCCAGCCTTGTGTACAGCCTCAAAGCCAGATGTTGTTCCATTCCTTGTATCTCTATCTGAGCAGCAGCCTTGCAAATTAATTTGCAGGCACTAATGGTGGCACTTACTTACCTTTTGACATAAATCATAACACAGTTCCAGATGGCACTGCACAAGTCGAGAACACTGCACTTCACAACAGAGATGTCAGGATCGAGCTCGGTCGGAAATATTTCCAACCGTAGTTATCTCCAGACCCTTACATCTATGAGAATCCTGTGCTCCACTAATTCTGGTATCTCAGTCGGTCTAGGTCTCTGTTAGTTTAATTTAGTTTCGTTTAGACAGCACGGAAACAGGCCCTTCGGCCCACCGAGTCCGCACTGACTAGCAATCCCTGAACACTAGCATTATCCCACACACTAGGAAATTTCTCTCACACACATGGCCCTGACAATGGCTGCTACAGAGTACTGCTCCTTGCTGTTCTGTATGTGTTTGTTCGTTTGTGTTGTCTGCGGAAATCCCATAAAGACACCGTAATGTCGTATCCTTATTGTTTTGATGTGGTTATGCTTTATTCTTAATTGTTAACTGTATGTTTGTGTTGTCATTTGTGAGCGGAACACCAAGGCACATTCCTTGTATATGCACATACTTGGCCAATAAACTTATTCATTCATTCATTCATTCATTATTATTATCCATTATTATTCATTTTGGAAGATATCAACTAAGCAGCAAGCAGGTCAAAGTATGAAGAAGTCTGAAGTGTCTTGAGTCTGAGGAGGGGTTCTGACCCGAAATGTCACCCATCCTTTTTCTCCAGAGATGCTGCCTGACCCGCTGAGTTACTCCAGTACTTTGTGTCTATCTTTGGTATAAACCAGCATCCTTCTTTCCCACACAAGCCGGTCAACTTACCCTTCTGTAGGTCAGGAGAGCAATCGATGGGGAAAGGGAATAGCAATGTGGAGACCACCTATCAGATTCAACAAACGACACAAAACGTTCAGACTTATCAGGCTTTCGGCCTCGTGTCCAGTACAGTACCTGCACCTTCAGTGCTATCTGTTTGCCCTGCTCACTGTCTCTTTCTTAATCCACTGTCATCTCAATGCATGGATAGAGCAGTAGTCCAGTTTTAGTTTTTAATTTCAGTTTTAGAGATGCAGGGTGGAAACAGGCCCTTCAGCCCACCAAGTCCACGCCGACCAGCGATCACCGCACACTAATACTATCCTGCACACACTAGGGACAATTTACATTTATACCAAGTAGCCAATTTAACTACATACCTGCACGTCTTTGGAGTGTGGGAGGAAACAGAAGATCTCGGAGAAAACCCATGCGGTCACGGGGAGAACGTACAAACTCCGTACAGGCAGCGCCCGTAGTCGGGATCGAACCCGGGTCTCCGGCGCTGCAAGCGCTGTAAGGCAGCAACTCTACCGCCGCGCCACCGTGGCCGCCCTGTCTCTATTGGTACATTATTCCCTTTCCATTTTTACATAATATAATATAGAATAAAAATGATATAATAATTATAATAACACTGGTAAAGACAATTCAGAATGCGTGCAGAAAGAGGTAATTGGTAAAGCTCCAGATGGGCCAGGTTTAGTGTCCACCCTCCTATAAGTGAGTGAGATTGGGTTTATGCGCATTATTTATTTTTAGTTCCCTTCCACTCATTGCATTTATTTCTGGAGAAATTGCCTAAATTTTATTGGGAGAATTTGTTGTAGTTTCTGTTTCCTTCTCTTCCATCTTTCATAGAAACATAGAAACATACAAATTAGGTGCAGGAGTAGGCCATTCGGCCCTTCGAGCCTGTACGCACCGCCATTCAATATGATCATGGCTGATCATCCAGCTCAGTAACCTGTACCTGCCTTCTCTCCATACCCCCTGATCCCTTTTGCCACAAGGGCCACAACTAACTCCCTCTTAAATATAGCCAATGAACTGGCCTCAACTACCATATATACTACCATGATGTATGGTATGATTTGCCCGGAGAACACACAAAGACCTCCACTGTATTTCGGTACCCGGGTCATTAACAAACTAATACCAATTCATGCACATTTTGAACAATATCTGTCAACAGTTATTTTCATCGGTAGAGGTGCCCAGATTTGTTGTCACGTTGTCGAACAGTGGAGACACTTCCAGAAGTTTTTCAACATAATTTGATAAATCGTGGATGAGGATGTCTTGTTATTGACTTCAACCGTGTTTTGGTACTTGCTGAGATTTAGTTATCTTTAAAATAAAGCAACAGTGAACCCCTGCCGAATTTACGCCAGTTTAGCATTTAAAAATGTGTAACAGATTTTTTTGGAGCAAATTAACAGTTTGGTGCACAATATTCTGTGTTCGGGTGGACATGTCTTCCATCCATTTATCGGCACATTCTTGTCCTTTGCGTGCAGGGGTAAATTACTCACAAGCAAAACAATATCTTCTAAAGTTTTGTAGATGAAAACCACACCCGGTGGCATTCCGGCTGCAGAAGATACAACACAATATTATTTTTTTAACATAGAACTGAGGAACTGCAGATAGACTACCTTCAGTGTAAACCAGCGTCCGCAGTTCATTCCTACACAAAAGGATCTGCAGAGGCTGGTTTCTGCACGAAAAAACACAAAAAGTGCTGAGGCAGGCAAACTTGCGAGCATTGGTGGAGTTCAGGTAAATGAAGATGCATTTACTGAAGGCATGGATACGGAGGAGAATGAAGGACCATTATAGGTCTGGGTGTAAACCCCCCTCCCCCTCTCCTTTCTCCCCCCACATCCCCTTCGGCTTGTACTCGTTGGAATTTAGAAGATTGAGGGGGGATCTTATAGAAACTTACAAAATTCTTAAGGGTTTGGACAGGCTAAATGCAGAAAGATTGTTCCCGATGTTGGGGAAGTCCAGAACAAGGGGTCACAGTTTAAGGATAAGGGGGAAGTCTTTTAGGACCGAGATGAGAACGTTTTTTTTCACACAGAGAGTGGTGAATCTGTGGAATTCTCTGCCACAGAAGGTAGTTGAGGCCAGTTCATTGGCTATATTTAAGAGGGAGTTAGATGTGGCCCTTATGGCTAAAGGGATCAGGGGGTATGGAGAGAAGGCAGGTATGGGATACTGAGTTGGATGATCAGCCATGATCATATTGAATGGCGGTGCAGGCTCGAAGGGCCGAATGGCCTACTCCTGCACCTATTTCTATGTTTCTCTTCCACCCCACCTCTCCTTTCCTCTGTGCCCCACCTGGACTCACACCTATCCCCCCCCCCCCCCCCCCCACCTACATTCCTTCCTCTGGCTTCACAATCCGCAGCTTGTCAATCCTTTTGTCTCGCACTTTCTGTTTTCTTTTCATCTCTGACCTTTGTCCAAACATCTGCCTATCAACCTCCCTCCCCACCCCCACCTGTGTTCACCTATAACCTGTCGCGCTTTGTCCTGCCCCCCCTCCCCCTCTTTACCAGCATTCTTCCCCCTCCCTGCCCCCCACAATCAGTCTGAAGAAAGGCCCGATCCTAAAAGTCACCTTTCCATGTTCTCCGAAGGTTCTGCCAGACCCACTGAGTTACTCCAGCACTTTGTGTCTTTTATCTTTTTAATATTCCTCTTGTCTTGCTCTCTCTGAACAGGTCCTCGAGGCCGAGATCTCTTATTTGATGTCTTTATTATTCGATATCTGTTAGAAATTCTTAAGAAATCGATCAAATAAAGGCGATTCTGATTCTGATTCTGATTAAATACTCTAATATCGTGGAAATTATGAACAGAGATTTATAAATGCTGATCGTTATTTTATTTCTGGGTAAAGGGCCTGTCCCACCTAGGCGATTTTAAGGCGACTGCCGGCGACTAGGCTGTCGTCGATCGTTCGTCGGGGTGTCGCGGGCATGATCGTGAGGAGTCTTCAATGAATCGTAGCGGATCTCGGCGCTTTCCAGATAGAAGTTTCTCAGCGACAGCTGGCTTGTCGCCAGGTATCGTAGCTTATTGCGGGCGCTGTCGCATGCTGTCCCCAGGTTTGCTAGGTTGTCGCAGATGCATTTAGAAGCACGTAATATTAAATTAAGAAAAGGCATTTGAAGATAGCAGAAGATAGTTTTGTTTAACCAATTTATTTACTGTCAGGACATTTGACAGGTAGATTGGAGGCGACAGTTTTTTACGGTCAGGTAAGCGTGGGAATTTCACGATGTTTCCGAAGACGGTGTAATCTCTTAGCCAGGTGCTAGTTTCACAAAAAAAGTAACTTGTATCGACCTGACTCAGCATTGTCGTGGTCATTGTTGTAGGGTAAAAGAAAATTTCGGCGATCTGCTACGACTTTAACAGTCGCCGACAGTCACCTTAAAAATCGCCTACGTGGGACAGGCCCTTAAGTCTTTCAGAGAGCATTGCAAAAGACTTTCCTGGCTGAGGGTAGACACAAAATGCTGGGGTAACTCAGCGGGACAGGCAGCATCTCTGGAGAGAAGGAATGGGTGACGTTGCAGGTCGAGACCCTTCTTCAGACAGTGTCTCGACCCGAAACGTCACCCGTTCCTTCTCTCCAGAGATGCTGCCTGTCCCGCTGAGTTACACCAGCATTTTGTGTCTACCCTCGATTTAAACCAGCATCTGCAATTCTTTCCTACACTTCCTGACTGAGGGCATAGCTTGCAAGACACAGAAGGAAGAGACAGGGTGAATGAACAGCTTGTTTTGTAACTTACTTAAAAACCAGGCAGGGTGTATCTTGCCTGGCTAATTTGTCAATAGACAATAGACAATAGATGCAGGAGTAGGCCATTCGGCCTTTCGAGCCAGCACCGCCATTCAATGTGATCATGGCTGATCATTCTCAATCAGTACCCTGTTCCTGCCTTCTCCCCATACCCCCTGACTCCGCTATCCTTAAGAGCTCTATCTAGCTCTCTCTTGAATGCATTCAGAGAATTGGCCTCCACTGCCTTCTGAGGCAGAGAATTCCACAGATTTACAACTCTCTGACTGAAAACGTTTTTCCTCATCTCCATTCTAAATGGCCTACCCCTTATTCTTAAACTGTGGCCCCTGGTTCAGGACTCCCCCAACATTGGGAACATGTTTCTTGCCTCTAACGTGTCCAACCCCTTAATAATCTTATATGTTTCGATAAGATCCCCTCTCATCTTTCTAAATTCCAGTGTATACAAGCCTAGCCGCTCCAGTCTTTCAACATATGACAGTCCCGCCATTCCGGGAATTAACCTAGTAAACCTACGCTGCACGCCCTCATTTGCAAGAATATCCTTCCTCAAATTTGGAGACCAAAATTGCACACAGTACTCCAGGCGCGGTCTCACTAGGGCCCTATACAACTGTAGAAGGACCTCTTTTCTCCTATACTCAACTCCTCTTGTTATGAAGGCCAACATTCCATTGGCTTTCTTCACTGCCTGCTGTACCTGCATGCTTCCTTTCAGTGACTGATGCACTAGGACACCCAGATCTCGTTGTACTTCCCCTTTTCCTAACTTGACACCATTCAATGTCTTCCTTTTGCCCACAGACCCGAGTGAGAATTGTCCATCCCCCTGACTGAGGCAGATATACTTTAATAGTTGTTGAATTCACAAAAAAAAGATTTCTCTTTCAGGTAATTGCTTTCTGCTTCTCTATAAAGGGAATGACAGGGAGATCCTTTGTTCAGCTTTGATTTCCTTGGTATTTCAAAATGAAGAGTCCCTTTCCCCCCCCAGCCATCCGGCTATTTCTTTAAAACCCTTACTAAAGTCTAACCAAGCAATCTGCAGTTATCAACACCCACACAGTTTTCTTTGAGGTCTTTTATCTTAAAAGTCAAAGGCTCTCCCCATGGACTGCAGTATTGATTTCATGCTTCTCATTATTTTCAATTCCGCTGTGCTTTTCATATTGGTAGGGTGCCATAGCAATCCATCCGAATCATTCTTGAGTGGTCGAGAAGCAACCAGGCAATTAACTGGAGGTTAAAATTAAGCTTGAGCAAGTTCAAGCCCTCTCTCTCTCTTTTTCTCTCCACCGCCCACTAGAATATGCACTTTACCTGATTGTTTGCGTGCAATGAATCGGATGTAGAATCACAATGAACGATCAGGAGGAAAGGGTCTGATCACGGCTGTTTCGGCACAGTGGTGCAGCGGTAGAGTTGCTGCCATACAGCGCCGTAGACCCTGGTTCGATCCTGGTTCTATCTGTACCGAGTGTGTACGTTCTCCATGTGACTGTGTGGGATTTCTCCGGGCATTCCGGTTTCCTCCCACTCTCCAAAGAAAGTGCAGGTTTGCAGGTTAATTGGGTTTTATAAATTGTCCCCAGTGCGTAGGATCGAACAAGGTGATTGTTGGTCGGTGCAGACTCGGTGGGCCGAAGGATCTGTTTCCACGCTGTATCTCTAAACTAAACTAAGTTTAGAGATATTACTAAGATTACCACTACTATAAATCACTACACGTAGTCATTTTTTGATAAAACATTTAACAGTTTTCAGACGATATGACACCTGAAATCAAATCATAATACTGTAGCCATAAAAGGCAGCAACTTGAGATATTTGAGAAGGAGGCTAGTAGACTTCTAGGCACAAAGACATCAAATCATAATGGCCGACAAGTGAAGCCTCTTCTATTCCTGGGAATTCTCCAAAACTGCACTTGAATTGCAGTAATGGGCAGATGCTAATCACCAGCAGATTTTCGAGGCTTCTTTACCAGCTGATTTGCTCTCTTGCTTTCCTCCTGCTTGGCTCACAGAATGGAACGTTGTGAAAAATGCAGGATAAAGCAATTATACTTTCCCAGAGCCGAATGAGATGCAGACAGCCTGAAGACTTGGGCAGGCGGCTCACTATAGTGCAAATACTACCTCACATTCACAAAGATAGACACAAAATGCTGGAGTAACTCAGCGGGTCAGGCAGCATCTCTGGAGAGAAGGAATAGGTGACGTTTCGGGTGGTTATTATGTTGTCTATTGAGTACTGTGGGCGGGACTGTCATATGTTGAAAGACTGGAGCAACTAGGCTTGTATACACTGGAATTTAGAAGGATGAGAAGAGATCTTATCGAAACGTATAAGATTATTAAGGGGTTGGACACGTTAGAGGCAGGAAACGTGTTCCCAATGTTGGGGGAGTCCAGAACAAGGGGCCACAGTTTAAGAATAAGGAGCAGGCCATTTAGAACTGAGATGAGGAAAAACCTTTTCAGTCAGAGAGTTGTGAATCTGTGGAATTCTCTGCCTCAGAAGGCAGTGGAGGCCAATTCTCTGAATGCATTCAAGAGAGAGCTAGATAGAGCTCTTAAGGATAGCGGAGTCAGGGGGTATGGGGAGAAGGCAGGAACGGGGTACATTGAGAATGATCAGCCATGATCACATTCAATGGCAGTGCTGGCTCGAAGGGCCGAATGGCCTCCTCCTGCACCTATTATCTATTGTCTATTGTGTTTACTGACCTGTTATAATTATATAGCAATTATATGACAATTAAACGTTCTTGACTGTTGAAATGCTTTGTGAAAGTGGTAGGTTTCATTCAGCTCTGGGATGTGTGTGTTCTTTCCAAGGCTGCCATATTCCTCTGGAAGATTCAGCTTTAGGTTAGAGATTACAGGGAGGAAACAGGCCCCTCGGCCCACTGAGTCTGCCCCGACCAGTGATCGACTGTAGGAACATAACTCCAGATGCTGGTACAAATCGTAGGTATCACAAAATGCTGGAGTAACTCAGCAGGTCAGGCAGCATCTCAGGAGAGAAGGAATGGGTGACGTTTCGGGTCGAGACCCTGCTTCAGTCTGGAGAAGGGTCTCGACCCGAAACGTCACCCATTCCTTCTCTCCTGAGATGCTGCCTGTCCCGCTGAGTTACTCCAGCATTTTGTGATCAATGGTACACTAGTTCTATCCTACACACTGAGGACAATGTACAGAAGCTAATTAACCTACAAACCTGCACATCTTTGTAAAGTAGGAGGAAACCGGAGCACCCGGAGAAAACGCACAGGGTCAAAGTGGGAACATTGAAACTCCATACAGACAGCACCCGCAGTCAGGATCATACTCGGCTCTCTGGCGCTAATGAGGCAGCAACTTTACCGCTGCACCACTTTTATTAGTTGAGTTTTTTGAACTGATGCAGTCTTCCTAGTAAAATAACTCACACCATGCTAATGGGGGGGGCAACGATCAGAAGGAGAGGGTGGAATTTCAGGATTGAATACCATGAAGGCGGAGGGCACAGCATGGGGGAGGAAGGGAGACAACTATGGAGGCCAAGGCATTGGGTATTTTTTGATAGGTTCTTGATTAGGAAGCACGTCAAAGATAATGGGGTGAAGGCAGGAGAATGGGATTGAGAGGGAAAAATAGATCAGCCATGATTGAATGGCGGAGTAGGCTCGATGGGCTGAATAGCTTCATTCTGCATCCATCTCTTATGGTCTTAAGGCTACGGCCATAGATAAGGTGAATAGCCACAGTCTCTTCCCAAGGCCATAGACCTGGGTTTGATCTTGACAATGAGTGCTGTCTGCACAGATTGTGTACCTTCTCCCTGTGACCGCCTGGGCTTTCTCCGGGTGCTCTGGTTTCCTCCCGCACTCCAAAGACCTGCAGGTTTGTAGGTCCAGTGACTCCAGTAAAAATTGTACGTTGTCCATAGTGTGCAGGATAGTGCTAGTGTAAGGGGTAATCGCTGGTCGGTGCCGAGTCAGAGAGCTGAAGGGCCTGTTTCCACACTGTATCGCTAAAGGCTAAGGAAAAGGCCCTTTGGTCCTCCATTTTCTGTGCTGAACAAGATGCCAAGATAAGCTAATCTCACGTGAGCAGTCTTTTGTCCTTTCTATTGCCTTGTATAATTTATGTGTCATTTATATATAATTTATATTTTTGTGTGTATGTACCTGTGCTGATGTTGCTGCAAGCAAAATTTTTATCGTACCTGTACCTCACCATATCTGTACATACCATATAACATATAACCATATAACCATATAACAACTACAGCACGGAAACAGGCCCTTTCAGCCCTTCCAGTCCACGCCGACCACTCTCCCTGACCTAGTCTCATCTACCTGCACTCAGACCATAACCCTCCAATCCCCTCTTATCCATATACCTATCCAATTTACTCTTAAATAATAAAATCGAGCCAGCCTCCACCACTTCCACCGGAAGCCCATTCCATACAGCCACCACCCTCTGAGTAAAGAAGTTACCCCTCATGTTACCCCTAAACTTTTGTACCTCAATTCTGAAGCTATGTCCCCTTGTTGGAATCTTCCCCACTCTCAAAGGGAAAAGCCTACCCACGTCAACTCTGTCCGTCCCTCTCAAAATTTTAAAAGCCTCTATCAAATCCCCCCTCAACCTTCTACGCTCCAAAGAATAAAGACCCAACCTGTTCAACCTCTCTCTGTAGCTTAAGTGCTGAAACCCAGGCAACACTCTAGTAAATCTCCTCTGTACCCTCTCCATTTTGTCGACATCTTTCCTATAATTTGGCGACCAGAACTGCACACCATACTCCAGATTCGGCCTCACCAATGCCTTGTACAATTTTAACATTACATCCCAACTTCTATACTCGATGCTCTGATTTATAAAGGCAATCATACCAAACGCCTTCTTCACCACCCTATCCACATGAGATTCCACCTTCAGGGAACAATGCACAGTTATTCCCAGATCCCTCTGTTCCACTGCATTCCTCAATTCCCTACCATTTACCCTGTACGTCCTATTTTGATTTGTCCTACCAAAATGCAGCACCTCACACTTATCAGCATTAAACTCCATCTGCCATCTTTCAGCCCACCCTTCCAAAAGGCCCAAGTCTCTCTGTAGACTTTGAAACTATACTTCATTACTAACTACACCACCTATCTTAGTATCATCTGCATATTTACTAATCCAATTTGCCACACCATCATCCAGATCATTAATGTAAATGACAAACAACAGTGGACCCAACACAGATCCCTGGGGCACTCCACTAGACACTGGCCTCCAACCTGACATACAATTGTCAACCATTACCCTCTGGTATCTCCCATTCAGCCATTGTTGAATCCATCTTGCAACCTCACTATTAATACCCAACGATTTAACCTTCTTAATCAACCTTCCATGTGGAACCTTGTCAAATGCCTTACTGAAGTCCATATAGACAACATCCACAGCCTTGCCCTTATCAATTTCCTTGGTAACCTCTTCAAAAAATTTAAGATGATTAGTCAAACATGACCTTCCAGGCACAAATCCATGTTGACTGTTTCTAATCAGGCCTTGTTTGTCCAAATAATTATATATATTGTCCCTAAGTATCTTTTCCATTAATTTTCCCACCACAGACGTCAAACTAATAGGTCTATAATTGCTAGGTTTACTTTTAGAACCTTTTTTAAACAAAGGCACAACATGCGCAATGCGCCAATCTTCCGGCACCATCCCCGTTTCTAATGACGTTTGAAATATTTCCGTCATAGCCCCTGCTATTTCTGCACTAACTTCCCTCAATGTCCTAGGGAATATCCTATCAGGACCTGGAGACTTATCCACTTTTATATTTTTCAAAAGTGTCCGTACCTCCTCTTCTTTAATCCTCATAATTTCCATCACTACTCTACTTGTTTCGCTTACCTCACATAATTCAATATCCTTCTCCTCGGTGAATATCGAAGAAAAGAAATTGTTTAATATCTCCCCCATTTCTTCCGGCTCAGCACATAGCTGTCCACTCTGACTCTCTAATGGACCAATTTTATCCCTCACTATACTTTTGCTATTGACATATCTGTAGAACCCCTTGGGGTTTACTTTTACATTACTTGCCAAAGCAGCCTCATATCTTTTTTTCGCTTTTCTAATTTCCTTCTTAAGATTCCTTTTACATTCTTTATATTCCTCAAGAACCTTATTTACTCCCTGCCGCTTATATTTATTGTATATCTCCCTCTTTTTCCGAACCAAGTGTCCAATTTCCCTGGAAAACCACGGCTCTTTCAAATTATTATTCTTTCCTTTCCACCGAACAGGAACATAAAGACAGTACTCTCAAAATTTCACCTTTAAATATCCTCCATTTCTCTATTATATCCTTTTCATAAAACAAAAAGTTCCATTTCACTCCTTTTAAATCCTTTCTCATCTCCTCAAAATTAGCCTTTCTCCAATCCAAAATCTCAACCCTTGGTCCAGATTTGACCTTCTCCATAATGATTATGAAACTAATGGCATTGTGATCACTAGACCCAAAGTGCTCCTCAACACATACCTCCGTCACCTGACCCGTCTCATTTCCTAACAGGAGGTCCAACACTGCCCCTTCTCTGGTAGGCACCTCTACGTATTGCTGCAAAAAACTATCCTGCACACATTTTACAAACTCCAAACCATCCAGCCCTTTAACAGAATGTGATTCCCAGTCTATATACGGAAAATTGAAATCACCCACAATCACTACTCTGTGCTTACTACTAATATCTGCTATCTCCTTACATATTTGCGCTTCCAATTCTCGTTCCCTATTTGGCGGTCTATAATACACCCCTATAAGTGTTGCTAAACCTTTCTCATTTCTGAGTTCCACCCAAACAGCCTCCCTAATCGAGCCTTCTAGTCTGTCCTGCCAAAGCACTGCTGTGATATCCTCCCTGACAAGCAATGCCACACCCCCACCTCTTGCCCCTCCGATTCTATCACATCTGAAACAATGAAATCCTGGAATATTTAATTGCCAATCGCAACCCTCCTGCAACCATGTTTCACTGATCGCCACAACATCATACTTCCAGATGTCAATCCAGACTCTAAGCTCATCCACCTTTCTTACAATGCTCCTAGCATTAAAATATACTCATTTAAGGGACCCATCATTTCTTATTCTCAGTTTATTTCTTTTCCCTTCTTTCTCTCCTACATATTGGGTCTGAGTGTTTCCCTTTTCTGCCTCCTGCCTCACACACTGCCTATTAGCTATCTGTGTTTGAGTCCCTCCCCCCAACCGTACTAGTTTAAAGTCTCCGCAATTACCTTAGCAAATCTCCCCGCCAGGATATTGGTTCCCCTCAGGTTCAGATGCAACCCATCCTTTTTGTACAGGTCATACTTCCCCCAGAAGAGGTCCCAATGATCCAGAAACTTGAATCCCTGCTCCTTGCACCAGTTCCTCAGCCACGTATTTATCCTCCACCTCACTCCATTCCTATTCTCACTATCGCGTGGCACAGGCAGTAAGCATGAGATTATTGCTTTGGAAGTCCTTTTTTTTAACTCTCTTCCTAGCCCCCTAAATTCTCCTTTCAGGACCTCTTCCCTTATCCTACCTATATTGTTGGTACCTATATGTACCACGACCTCTGGCTCATCTCCCTCCCCTTTCAGGATATCCTGGACACGCTCAGACACATCCCGGACACCGGCACTAGGGAGGCAAACCACCATCCGGGTCTCCCGACTGCGTCCACAGAAACGCCTATCTGACCCCCTCACTATAGAGTCCCCTATACGTCAATTGACTTGACTGGACTTGGATGGGAACGCATAGTACAGGGTTAGGAATAGTGCACCCTTATTCACAAAGGGTTTACACAGACTCAGGCAAGCCTGCCTTATGACTCGATGTTCCCGATTAGCTCCATTCCTTTGATACACTTACCTGGCATCTGGCAGTCCTGGCTTTGAAAGCCCCAGCTATTCCAGCATCTACAGCTATTTTGGGAGAGTGAAACATTTCAGATTTTCAATTTCATTTTATATGTAGACAAGGCCTGCAGATGCTGATTTGTAATGAAGACAGACAAAAAATGCTGGAGAAACTCGGCAGGTCCAGCAGCATCTCCGGAGAAGAAGCATTGGTGTCATTTTGGGTAGGGTCTAAACAAAGGTTCCGACCCCAAGCATCACCTCGGGCGGCACGGTGGCGCAGCGGTAGAGTTTCTGCCTTACAGTGCCAGAGACCTGAGTTCGATCCTGACCACGGGATGCTGTCTGTATGGAGTTTGTACGTTCTCCCCGTGACCTGCGTAGGTTTTCTCCGGGATCTCCAGTTTCCACCCACACACCAAAGACGTACAGGTTTGTAGGCTAATTTGCTTGGTCTAAATGTGAATTGTCCTTAGTCTGTGTAGGGTAGTGTTGATGTGTGGGGATCGCTGGTCGGCATGGACATGGTGAGCCAAAGGGCCTGTTTCCGTGCTGTATCTCTAAACTAAACTAAACTAAACTATTCTTTTTCTCCATAGATGCTGTCTGACCCATTGAGTTACTCCAGCATTTTGTGTATCTCTCTTCCAATTAAGTTTTAATTTGATTTCAGTTTTACCTTCCCTTAGAGAACGAGCCCTTTTTTTCCTTCTTCTTAGGCAGTCCTGAATGTCGAGATTATCTTGCTTCCGTTGCTGCTCAGAAGGCCTTTTTTTTGATATGCAGTCATGAAATAATGTCGAACATGCATAAACTTGTTTGGAAGAGAAATCCATCGATTCTGGAATGCCATGTTCTCAAGGCTAAAGCTGATGAAATTCTGATCGATTTGAGCAGAATCACCATTGTGAGCAACTTTTTCTGCGCATAGTATTTGGCCCTGGGATGAAATCTGCACCCACTTTGCAATCAATACCACAATTAAAATTGCTTTGCAAGTAAATCAAGATAGTGCACTGGTGGTATGGTGACACTCTTAACTGTAGACGTGAAACATTTCAAGAACATATTGATGTCTTCATTGTCATTAAGTGCTTACTTTGCCTCAAATTGACATTTATTTCTCATTAATCAAAGGCATTAAAAAGGCAGTTCAACTCTATGCCACACCATCTCACTCAACAGAGTAGGCACAAGTTATTAAAAATACGCTGCTACCAACATCGCAGATTAGAACAACGAACGATGAATCCTGAGATTGTCCATAATAAGACTGTCAACATTATGGACTTAATACAACAATAAGACTGTCCAACATTTAGGAAATGGGAACTAATTAAACTCTATTTTATAGCGGAGAAGTTTCATTAAAACTATTCGGTCATACTCTCTGAGAGTCAGAGTTGGACTTTGGCTCATTGCATCATGTCCATTCAGAGAGGAGCTCAAGGTTAAGTAGAAACCTATTACATATAGTGGTTGGCAGTGAAAATAACTAGAGGCCTTTCTGAACTTGTCCAATTTCCTTTTAATAGATCGCCAGAAAAATCAACATAATGTAATCAACATGGACAAGAATTCTGAATAGGCAAAAAGATCTGAGGCATTTTTTGGTAAGTTGGTATGAAACAATGATATGAGACTTGAAAGGCTAATTCTCGCTTGTATTTATATAGAAGATTAACTTGCTTATCGAATGCTACTCTGCTCTCAAGTTGATTAGAAGATGTGATCAACACAGTTAGAGTTACTTATGAAGGCACCAACTTTTTTTTAAAAATCTCTTTCCTCGACGGAGATGCGATTTTTTCCTTATCGTGTCTCCGTCCGCGCTGAGGCCCAACATCATGGAGCTGGCGGCCTCTTGCTGGGGATCGACTTCGGGAGCTCCAACCGCGGGAGCCTGCGGGCTTAACATTGCGGAGCTCGCGGTCCTTTGGTTAGGGACCAACTTCGGGAGCTCCAACCGCAGGAGCTTCGACCGGCCCGATCGCGGGAGCATCGACCGTCCCGTTGCGGGAGCTTCGATCGGCGGCGGCGGCGGCGGGAGCTTCGATCACCGCGACTGCGGATGGTTCGACTGCCCCGTCCATGGGAGAAAAGATAAGACTTCATTACCTTCCATCACAGTGAGGAATGGGGGGGAGCCACTGTGGTGGATGTTTATGTCAACTTTTATACAGTTGTGTGACTTGTTGCTGTTTTGGTATGACTGTATGGCAAATCAAATTCCTTGTATGTTTTTACCTACTTGGCTAATAAATTAATTACAATTTGCAGCTCCTAGACTGTGGAACAGCATCCCTCTCCCCATCAGAACTGCCCCCTCCATCGACTCCTTTAAGTCCAGGCTCAAAACCTATTTCTACTCCCTAGCGTTTGAGGCCCATTGAGGAGGCGCTGTGAACTGTTTTGTATGTGCTGTTGTGTTTGCGTGCTACTGTATGTTTCATTTTTTCCTTAGTACCTAATCAGATGTACAGCACTTTGGTCAACGTGGGTTGTTTTTAAATGTGCTATACAAATAAAATTGACTTGACTTGACTTGACAATTGCAATTAAGGTGAAAGGGGAGAAATTTTGAAAGAAACCTAAAGGGGAGTTTTTTCATGGGGAGCTGCCAATGGTAATGGCAGATACAATCAGAACATTTAAAGGCATTTGGATAGATGTAGAGAAAATATTTTAGTTTAGACATTAGACTTTAGAGGTACAGCGCGGAAACTGTCCCTTCGGCCCGCTGAGTCTACGCTGACCAGCGATCACCCCGTACACTAACACTAACTGTCACACTGGGGACAATTTACAATTTCATAGAAACCAATTAACCTACAAACCTGTACTTCTTTGGAGTGTGGGAGGAATCTGGAACACCCGGAGAAAACCCATGTGGTCACAGGGAGAACGTACAACCTCCGTACAGACTGCATCCGCAGTCAGGATCAAACGGGGGTCTCTGGCGCTGTACGGCAGCAACTCTACCATTAGGCTGGGATCTGGGCCTCATGCGGACAGATGGCTTTAGCAGAGATTCGGTTGGCATGGATGTGTTCGTGCTGTAGTATTCTATGATCCTATGATTTTTTGTCAACTGGCTTTGGGCTCTAGGTACAGGTAAATGTATACCAAGAAGAAGGGTCGGTCTGAAGAAGAGTCTCCTGACCGGAAACATCACCGATCCATGTTCTCCAGACATGCTGCCTACTCCAGCACTTTGTGTCTTTTTTTGTAAACCAGCATCTTCAGATCTTTCTACACATAATTGCACATAGAAACATAGAAACATACAACGTAGGTGCAGGAATAGGCCATTCGGCCCCTCGAGCCAGCACCGCCATTCAATATGATCATGGCTGATCATTCAGAATCAGTACCCTTTGCTTTCTCCCCATATCCCTTGATTCCGTTAGCCCTAAGAGCCAGATCTAACTCTCTCTTGAATACATCCTGTGAATTGGCTTCCACTGCCTTCTGTGACAGAGAATTCCACAGATTCACAACTCTCTGGGTGATTCCACAGATTCACAACTCTCTGGGCACCTCGGAAAAGATGAGTAAACATCTCTTTTGATAAATGAATGCTGTTCAGATGTTGTTGAATTACAGTTTGGAGTTTGCATGCGGCAACTTTGCTGCCCTTTGACTGAGGGTGGGCCTAAACCATTCAAGGAGGAAGGGAAAGTCGATAATCATCTTGATAATAGCGTCGCACTTGGGAGTGCACTGAGCTTTGTAATTATGCAAGTGGTCTAATTTGAATCTTGTCATTGTACATCACTCAAGCCCATTAATGTTTAACGATCAGAAAGGTTTTACTCGTTTGTCATTCATGGGTAATCCAGATCATTTTAGAAACTCTCGTTAACAGAAAATGGTTCATTGAAAGCAGCAAAGAAGCATCATGGTGCGTGCAGGAAGGAACTGCAGATGCTGGTTTAAACCGAAGAAGGACACAAAATGCTGGATTAACTCAGCGGGCCAGGCAACATCTCTGGAGACAAGGAATAGGTGACGTTTCGGGTCGAGACCCTTCTTCAGACTGAGAGGCAGGGGAAAGGGAAATGAGATATATATAGACTGTGACGTAGAGAGATATAGAACAAATGAATGAAAGACATGCAAAAAAGTAACAATGTTAAAGGAAACAGGCTATTGTTAGCTGGGTGGTAGGTGAAAGCCAGTTTCAGACAATGAGACTCAACAACATGACTTTGAAACTGGTACAACTTGGGTTGAGGAGGGATGGAGAGAGAGGGAATGGAAGGGTTACTTGAAGTTAGAGGAATCAATATTTATGCAACTAGGTTGTAAGTTGCCCAAGCGAAATATGGGATGCTGTTCCTATGCATGTATGGTATGCTTGCCTTCATTGGTCAGGACATTCAGGGTAGGAGTCAGGACGTTATGATGCAGCTTTATAAGACTTTGGCTAGGCTGCATTTGGAATATTGCGTGCAGTTCATACAGTCCATACCAAGCCCATTTTCTGGCATTTAGTCTGCATCTTGCTATGTTTTGGCAATCCAAATATTCACCCAGATATTTCATAAATGTTTTGAGTGTACATGTCTCTACACCCTTTCCAGTGAGCCTCACGCAAGCAAGCCCAGAGATATACATTTAATCTCAGCAGGTGTGAGGTGTTGCACAATGAGATCTTGAATGTAAGGGGAACATACACAACTAACGACAAGACCCTTAGCAGCATTGACGAACAGAAGGATCTTGCGGTCCAAGTCCATTACTACCTGATAGCAGCATGTAAGAGGTTCTTGGATAGGCATGTGGATATTTGGGAATGAAGGTATGTAGAGGCAGGTAGGCAGGGAGATATATGCAGGCAGATAAGAGTTGGTCTTGGCATCATGTTGGACATAGATATTGTGGGCCAAAGGGCCTGTACCTGTGCAGTATTGTTCGTCCGAAGAAGGGTCTCGACCCGAAACATCACCCATTCCTTCTCTCCAGAGATGCAGCCTGACCCGCTGAGTTACTCCAGCTTTTTGTGCCTACCTTCGGTTTAAACCAGCATCTGCAGTTCCTTCCTACAGATCGTATCGTTCTATGTTCTATACGTGGTCATAGATCTGGGCCATACAGCAGTAGAAAATAATTTAGCAGCAGGAAACGCTGGAAGCACTCAGCAGGGCCAGGCGACATCTGTGGAAAGGGAATGTTGAGCGAGCATTGTGGACCTTCTAGTTCTGATGGATAGCCTACAACTCAAAAACTTTCATCCACATTTCTGATTCCACAGATGTTGCTTACTCTGTGGAGTGTGCCTGTTTTTGTTTCAGATTCCCACCATCTGCAGTTTTAAGAACTTCAATTCCAGCTGATCTTCATTTACAGCTCTGGACTCCATGACTGGCATTTATATGACAGCTTTCACAACAGCAGGAGGTCCCTGCCACGCTCCGCAAGCGAGGAAGCACATTTCACATGTGGCTACTGTTGTTGTAAATTAAATGTGACCACGCGATCTGACGCAGCAAATTAAAGTGTACAGGTGACCAGATAGTTTGGCGTTTGGTGATGGTTGTTGGGATGACATTAACGCGGACATTGGATGGAGAGGGGGAGGACTCTTCACAGCCTTGCTCAAACTAATACCATGGAGTCTTTACCGTTCATCTGATGAGGCCTGGATAGAGTGAATGTGGAGAGGATGTATCCACTCGTAGCTGGGTCCAGGACCAGAGGCCACAGCCTCAGAATAAAATGACGTACCTTTAGAAGGGAGATGAGGAGGAATTTCTTTAGTCAGACGGTGGTGAATCTGTGGAATTCATTGCCTTAGATGGTTGTGGAGGCCAAGTCAATGGATATTTTTAAGGCGAAGATTGACAGATTCTTGTTTGGTAAGGGTGTCAGGGGTTATGGGGAGAAGGCAGGAGAATAGGATTGAGCGGGAAAGATAGATCGGCCATGACTGAATAGCAGAGTAGACTTGATGGGCCCAATGGCCTAACTCTGCTCCTAGAACTTATGACCGTGTGAACTTATAAGACCATTGATTTAATGGACCTTCTGACGGTGCAATATTCCACTATATTCTGCACTTGAATGCTCATCGGTATTTTGTGTTCAAATCTATTGTTCTTAGAGACACATGAGACTGCTGATGCTGAAATCTTCAGCAAGAAACAAATTGCTGGAGAGACTCAGCAAGTCAGGCAGCATCCATGGAGGAAAATGGACAGATGATATTTCAGGTCCGAACCCTTCTTTAAGACTCACTTCAGGACCTTCTCGAAGTCTCCAGAACCAGTCTTGAAGAAGGGTTCCGATCTGAAACGTCATCTGTCTATTTCCCTCCACAGGCGCTGCCTGACCTGCCGAGTCCCTCCAATAATTTTTTCTTGCTATTGTGTTTGGAAGTTGTATTGCGCACCAATTTTCCACAGGTGCAACGTAAAGGTAAGATGTTATAAAGGGAACAAAAGATGAGTGAAAAAGGGGAGTGAGACACCCAGAACATCCTGTGCACTTCCTTCTACCTGTTTTTGGGCTGTGCTGATGGTTGACTGTAAGACAGTTAAGGTGGCACAGTGGCACAGCTGGTAGAGCAGTTGCCTCACAGTGCCAGAGACCTGAATTTGACCCTGACCTCGGGTATTGTCTGTGCAGAGTTTGCACATTCTCCCTGTGACCGCGTGGGTTTCCATCAGGTCCTCCGGTTTCCTCACACATCCCAGGGACATGCGGGTTTGTACCTTTGTAAAATTGCCCTTGATGTGTCGGGATGGGATGAGAAAGTAGAATAACATAGAACTAGTTTGAATAGAGTCAAAGAGACATACAGCAATGGAAACAGGCCCTTCGGCCCAACTTGCCTATGCCGACCAAGATGCCCCAGCAACACGAGTCCCACCTGCCCACGTTTGGCCCAAACCCCTCTGAGCATTTCCCATCCATGGGCTCGGTGGGTGGAAGGGTCTGTTTTTATGTATCTTTAAGCCAAAGACAGCAAGGGTGCAAAAAATCCCAAGCAGTGGGATGAGGAAAGAACAAAAGGCTGAATCTCGTTCAGCTTGAAGAACCAGAAACTGTGGGCTTGCATGAATGCTTGCAAGTTGGGGACTTACTGAATGGCAGATGGCAGCTCATCTGCCATCTAGCTCCTTGGCTGGTCTCCATTGACAGAGCCCAACCTTGCTGAGAAACACTCCCCAACATTGCTCTGGAAAATTGCCAACACAGATGAGGCATTGTCTCTGAAGCTCCATTGATTCCAAAGAGGATTCTAGACCTGTGGATTAAGATGCAAAAGCACTGGTATTCTTATCAATTATTTTGAGTTAACATTTTAAGAACATAATTGTTTTTCTGCGTTTTAATTACTTTAAAAAAATATAATTTATTTTATTTTTATTTATTTATTGTCTATAATTGCCTGGGAGCTTCGGTGCTGTTTCAAATTGTGAGTAGTTCTCATTCTCCCACAGCGGACAAAGCTCCTGAACTCGTTCAAAGCCAGCCAGGAGCAAGGTCTTGACAAGGTGCCTCCCACGGTTCTGATCCATGGTTCTGACCCGGGAGTTCAGATGCCTAATTAGGGGCCTGTCCCACTTAGGCATATTTTTAGGCGACTGCCGGCGACTGTCATAGTTGTAGCAGGTCGCCAAAAAACCGGCGACTGGACCCCCCCTACGACAATGTCTACGACAAGCTACAACAACCTACCACCTAGTCGACGTCAAGCTACGGCAAGCTACCGACAACCGGCGACCCAATCGTCGCGACTTAGGACGTCCACCTACGACCGCACCTAGGACAACCTACGACCACGCAGGCGGCAACCTACGACAACCCGAAGTCAACCGACGTCTACCCGCCACAAGCTACGACCGTGTCGGCGACAACTGAAGACAATTCACGTCATTTTGGCCTCCGGTTTTGACGCCGGTACCTGTCGCCGGTTGACGTAGGTAGTCACCAATGGAATTCACCGAAGTCAGCACCGGTGACAACTTACGTCACCTGGAGACAACCTGGCGACAGCGCCCCCGTCAGGAGACGTCAAGCTACGATCATTGGCGTCAAACCAACAGTTGGCGAAAATGTTTAAACATTTCAAAATCCAGCAGCGACCAGAAAAACGCTACGACTCTTTGGGGACGACTCACGGCCATCCGGGCGACACCCCTGCGACCGTGTGGTGACAGCCTAGTCGCCTGTAGTCGCCTAAAAAAATCGCCTAAGTGGGACAGGGGTTTAAGTGTAGGACTGTGAGCAACAATGCTCGGCAGAGACCCACACCAGCACAATGACCAATGTTTAGTTTATTTTAGAGATACTGCGTGCAAACATGCCCTTCAGCCCACCGAGTCCATGCTGGCCAGCGATCCCCACACGCTAACTCTATCCTACACACACTAGGGACAATTTACAATTTTACCAAGCCAAGTAATCTGCAGATTGATTAGTAGGACTGGATGTTATAATCCCTAAGGTTTGCACTACAATTGACTGGTGTTGTTCTTGGGGGTGACCACTAGATGATGTTGCTACCGTTCAGACACATCTTCAGTTGTGTACCTCAACGTCACTGGGTGTTTCGACCTTTTATCACAAGACACCCTCAGTCGAGGCAGGCCCACCGCAGGGTGATCAGACCTGGGTGTGTGTCTTATGGTTAGCCTCTAGATGGTCACGTGGCACTGTACATCATGGGAGTGTGGGAGGAAACAAGAGAAAACGCACGCAGATCACGGAGAGAACGTACAAACTCCACACAGACAGCACTCGTAGTCAGGATTGAACCTGGGTCACTGGCGCAGTGAGGCAGCTACTCCACCGTGCAGCCAAACGGTTCAATGTGGCCTATTATTTCAAAGTGCAGGAGATGGACATCATTTGTAGTGATAAAAATAGGTGCGACTTAGTGGAGTGGGGATGGCACAGTGGAGCAGCTGCTGGAGCTACTGCCTCATAGCACCAGACACCTCGGCTCTCTTTGTGACCACGTGAGTTTCCCTCCCACATTCCTAAGACTTGCGGGTTTGTAGGTTAATGGCCCTTTGTAAATCCCCCGCAGTGTGTGGGGGGTGGGTGCGGAAAGTGGGATAACACGGAACCAGTGTGAACAGGCGATCAATGGTCGGCGTGGACTCAGCGGACCGAAGGGCATGTTTCCATGCTGCGTCTTTCAATCAAAATCAATAAAGTCACACCTGAGACCTGTCTGGATTTACGATCAGCTTTTAGATGGGTTAATAAATTAACGTTTGTTCAAGGAGAGAGAAAGGGACCATGATAATCTGAAACAAGAACAGAAAATAACTCTCATCTACTTGTCAACATTATTCTGCCAAATAGCAATATTAGAATGGATTAAATGGGCAGTTATATCATTTCCCCATTGTGAAAGTGTGTTCGGCACTAATTAACTCTTATTAACGTACCTGTGCTCACATCCTTTGCCCCATCAGGGCCTAATAAAAAGCCTTAATGAGATACTTTCTAATTTCTGGCCCAGTCAGCATTCAGCGTACTTGCCATTTCAGAAATAACCTTCTCTTCCCAACATGTTTCTCCAATACATACAGCAGTTCCTGCTGTGACCATGCTGCTTCCTACTCAATCAGCCTGGTTAGAGTGGACTTCACCACAGCATGGAGTTTGTCCAAAAACCTTGTGTGATGATTTTACAGCACGATGAAACAAAGTGTTATAGATGGAAACCCGTGATCAATAGAGCATCTTTATTCATTCACCTGATGGCCATGTCACCTGTACCAATGACCCTTATCAATGGTCACTCTTCTGCCTAGTTCCATGAAGAAAGCTATCTATGATTATGCTTTGCTCCAACCAGGGTACAGGAAAAATGAACCCGATGTTGGGGGAGTCCAGATCCAGGGGTCACAGTTTAAGAACACAGGGCAGGCCATTTAGGACTGAGATGAGGAAAAACCTTTTCACCCAGAGAGTTGTGAATCTGTGGAATTCTCTGCCACAGAAGGCAGTGGAGGCCAATTCATGGGATGTATTCAGGAGAGAGTCAGATACAGCTCTTAGGGCTAACGAAATCAAGGGATATGGGGAAAAAGCAGGAACGGGGTACTGATTTTGGATGGCAGTGCTGGCTCGAATGGCAGGTTGACTCCTGCACCAATTTTCTATGCTTCTATGTTTCTAAGTGGTTTGTGGACTAACTACAGATTGGTGTTGAGCTCCCCAAGCATTTGCAGACCGATCAGTTTGCAGAGAGTTGTGGACATAGCCGAGACCATGTCACACAAAACATTCAATAGTCCTCACTGGTCCTTTTTTGCTGCTTTTTTTTTCTGCAGAGGGAATTCATCACCATTATCTATGTCCTCAACACTGCACAGCGACTAAGGGAAAGAAACGTCCACCACACAGAAAGCAATTACATTCTGCACAGGCTGGATCACTTGCCTCAGCAGAAATAGTTAGCTGTTTGTAAATCTTTGCTACAGCACAAATAAGAGGCAATGTTATCACACACAAATGTGGATTCCTCATGTTTGCCTGCATCTGTATGTTAACTGCCAATTTAGCACTGGCTAATAAATCATTTCAAAACTATTTGTTTTGTGAAATTGATATTAAATGAGCTCCCATTACATTATGTAAACTCATAAATGTTTCCACTATGTTGCTGAATTTACCATGAGCTTGCATATTTAGATCCGTTACATTTTTAGGGTGAAAGAGTGTTGACTTAATCAAGTGTCACATGTTCTATTCTCTGCATATTGTGGAGCAATTTTCAACTCCAGATATAAGAATGCTTTTCTGGTTTGAATTTATTTTGGAGATCTTTAAGAATTTATGCACATTATGTGGAGATGGCAGGCAAAGGGCAAATGACAAGGTGATGGTAAATGTCTTCTTAGTGTAAGAAAATAACTGCAGATGCTGGTACAAAATGCTGGAGTAACTCAGCAGGTCAGGCAGCATCTCAGGAGAGAAGGAGTGGGTGACGTTTCGGGTCTGAAGGAGGGTCTCGACCCGCAACGTCACCCATTCCTTCTCTCCTGAGATGCTGCCTGACCCGCTGAGTTACTCCAGCATTTTGTGAGTAAATGTCTTCTTCATCAGTTGACGTCCTTCTGGGGAAGACATTTCCATAATACTAGACGCAAGGAACTGCAGATGCTGGTTTACAAAATAAAGACACGCAAAGCGCTGGAGTAACTCTGAGAAACAAGTAGAATCTCTGAAGGGCATGGATAGTTGACGTTTTCATTCTGAGTCCCAACCCCGAAAGTCTCCTGTCCATGTTTTCATGGGGATGCTGCCTGACCCACTATGTTACACCAGCACTTTATGGGATTCACACCCTGGCCATCTCTCTTCTCCCCTCTCCCATCAGGCAGAAGATATAGAAGTGTGAAAACGCACACCTCCAGATTCAGGGACGGTTTCTTCCCGCCTGTTAACAGGCAACTGAATCATCCTATCGACCAGAGAGGAGTGCTGACCTACTGTCTACCTCTTTGGTGACCCTCGGACTATCTTTGATCGGACTTTGCTGGCTTTCCCTGGCATTAAACGGTATCATGTATCTAAGGTAGGCACAAAATGCTGGAGTAACTCAGCAGGACAGGCAGCATCTCTGGAGAGAAGGAATGGGTGCCGTTTCGGGTCGAAACCCTTCTTCAGTATCTATCTATCTATACACTGTAAATGGCTCGACTGTAATCATGTATTGTATTTCTGCTGACTGGATCGGATGCAACAAAAGCTTTGCACTGTACCTCGGTACACCTGACAATGAACTAAACTGAGATTTAGGTGATCCGTGTGCTTAGTGTCTTTTTGTGGTAGATTGTAGGCTTGGGGTGGGAAGGGGAGGGGAGGAGATTGTAGGCTTGGGGTGGGAAGGGGAGGGGAGGAGATTGTAGGCTTGGGGTGGGAAGGGGAGGGGAGGAGATTGTAGGCTTGGGGTGGGAAGGGGAGGGGAGGTGGTGGTGATGTTGGAATAGTCTTGTTACATTGCTGCAGCGAATGTCATGGGTAGTACACAGTGCGATATTGTTGTCAGACTCCCAAAATCAGATGTTCCCTATGTTTATATGTAGAAGCCTAATAACTTCTCCCCCTCAGTCAAGCATGGGTTTACCTAACAAGAACATTAGTTGAAAAACTGACACAAAGTGCCGGAGTAACTCAGTGGGTCAGAGAGCAACTGTGGAGAACATGGATAGACGACATCCTGGGTTGTTTTGACCCAAAACATCGCCCCATCCATGTTCTCTAGAGATGCTGCCTGACCCGTTGAGGTACTCCGGCATTTTGCACCTATTTTTATTCCCATAATGCTGTTTGGGTAGGGCGTTTTGAGATTGCCACCCAGCAAGAGTGAAAGAACAATGGCCGCTGTCCCAGTCAGGGTATTAACGCGGGGTAGAGAAGGACCTGCAAGTGACGGCATTTCCAGGCACGTTCTAGCTTTCTCCTCGCGGAGGATTCAGGTCTTAGGTTTGGGAGCTGTCGAGGAGCCTTGGTTAGGAAACTACAGAGCATTTTGTAGATTGTGCAGATGGAATCTATGATGGGACAGTGCAGGAGAATGTGAGTGTTATAATGGTGGATGGCACCACAGTCATTTGTGCTGCTTTGGCCAAGAGGTTTTCAAGCTTTCTGAGTCTTATCGGAGCTGCGTTCATCGAGACAGCAAAAGAGTGCCACCCCCCCCCCACCTTTGACTTGTGCTTTGTAGATGGGAGATGGGAATGAGTAAGGAAATGAGTCATAGCTGTAGATACCCACTACCTGCTAATAATGACTTAGTGTTGTTAGCTCCAGTGACTGTGAAGGGCTGTCCCTTACTGTGTAGATGGCCAATACCTAACGATTGTGTACTGCAAAAGTAACTTGTAACTTCTCAGTCTATGCCCGCATGTTGCCAGCTCATGTGGTGCTTCATTTGATCAAAGGTTGCAAATAAGAGTTGAACATTGTGCAATAATTTATTCAACATCTCCTCGTCTGACCTTTCGATGCATTAGAATTAGTCAATCCACATTTAGCAAACGCAGGAAAATAGAAACCCTGGAATATATCTGGTTACTTATTTAGAAAATGCAGATTTGTATAACCAGCGGGCAGCCTCCTTCAAGCTGTGTTCAGTGTTGGTAGACGAGTCCTGAGATTATTGGGAGGGCAATCTTAACCTTCAGCAACACTGTCTGCCACTTGCCCGCATCTGGTTCTTGCCCCATTCTAAACCTATTTAGGAGCAATCACTGTTAGTGTGGTGACAGGAACCAGGATCCAGAACCAGTGGCCACAGTTTAAGAATAAGGGGTAGGCCATTTAGAACGGAGATGAGGAAAATCTTTTTCAGTCAGAGAGTTGTAAATCTGTGGAATTCACCGCCTCAGAAGGCAGTGGAGGCCAACTCTCTGAATGCATTCAAGAGAAAGCTGGATAGAGCTCTTAAGGATAGCGGAGTCAGGGGGTATGGGGAGAAGGCAGGAACGGGGTACTGATTGAGAATGATCAGCCATGATCATATTGAATGGCAGTGCTGGCTCGAAGGGCCAAATGGCCTCCTCCTGCACCTATTGTCTATTGTCTATTGTCTATTGACTCCAAACCATTGTAGTTTGACAGAGTCATCACATCATACAACATGGAAACACATCCTTCGGCCCAACTTGCCCACACCAACCAACTTGCCCCATCTACACTAGTACCACCTGCCCGCGTTTGGCCCACATCCCTCGTAACCTTTCCTATCCATATACATGTCCAAATGTCTTTTAAATGTTGTTATCGTACCTGCCTCAACTACCCCTTCAGGCGTGTGTGCTGGAAGGAACTGCAGATGCTGGTTTACACTGAAGGTAGATACAAAATGCTGGAGTAATGGGTGACATTTCGGGGTCGGCACCCTTCTTCAGACAGAGAGTCGACGGAGAGGGAAACTGAAGATATGGAAGGGTAGAAAAAGAATGTAAGGTGTGAAAATGACACATCAAAGGAGATGACGATCAAGGAAATGTAGAATGGTTCATTGCTGGCCTGGGGGAAGGTGACAATGAGGTGTACAAACAGTAAATTTAATCAGAGGAACAGAAAACAAGTCAGAGAACTAGGGTGGAGGAGGGACAGAGAGCGTGGGAAAGCAAGGGTTATTTAAGTTAGAGACATCAAAACTCATACCGCTGGGGTGTAAGCTGCCCAAGCGAAATATGAGTTGCTGTTCCTCCAATTTGCATTTGGCCTCACTCTGACAGTGGAGGAGGCCCAGGACAGAAAGGTCATTATGGGAATGGGAAGGGGAGTTGAGCAACCGGGAGATCACGAACTGTAGGCCAAGGTGGACTGAGCGGAAGTGTTCAGCGAAGTGATCACCGAGCCTACACTCAGTCTCGCCGATGTATAGGAGTCCACACCTGGAACAACGGATAGAGTAGATGATGCTGGAGGAGGTGCAAGTGAACCTCTGCCTCACCTGAAAGGACTGTCGGGGTCCCTGGACGGAGTCGAGGGAGGAGGTGTAGGGACAGGTGTTGCATCTCCTGCGGTTTCAGGGGAAGGTACACCACCTTTCAACTCACCAGGTCGACATTTCAGATGCCCCCTTTGAACCTACTATGTTCACTGGAAAGATCATTATAAATCTACGTAACCTCTAATAAAATGTGAATTATTAGTGTGTTGGATGTTAATAGGAATATCATTCAATGGTCCAGCATCACCAAACTCCAGAGATTGCTAGACTATAGGAGTTTTACTCCAGTGATTTTTTTTCAGCTCGGCCTAATGAAATCCATTGATACATAAGAAGAATGACATAGTTAATTTTGGAAACAAGCTAAAGAAAAACAGAAACAACGAAAGAAAGTTAAAATCTATGTCCCAAAGTACAACTTAATTGGTCTCAGGACAATACTGAAGGAGAAACACTAAACACTCTTCAGCTGAAGAAAAGAAAAGACTAATTTGGTTTTCCATCCATTCATGATCATCTGGTGGGAAATCCAGCCTCAAAATTCAGCTCTGATGATTTCTATCTTCGAAACAGTAGACTCCAACCGTCTCCTGAACCAATTAGCACACTGCCTTACAGCGCCAGAGATCCGGGTTTGATCCTGACCACGGGTGCTGTCTGTATGGAGTTTGTACGTTCTCCCAGTGATTGCGTGGGTTTTTTTCCGGGTGCTCCTTTAGTAAAACTAGTGAAGATGGACACAAAATGCTGGAGTAACTCAGCGGGTCAGGCTGCATTTCTGGAGAAAACGAATAGGTGATGTTTCAGGTCAGAATCCTTCTGAGACTAAAAAAAGGGTGGGGGGGGGGGTAGAAATAAACTGGAGGTGAAAAAAGGCCAGAACAAATCAGGGCCGGCAACAGATGTAGGAGGAAGGGTGGAGCCTATAATGGCCCATTGTAGGCTGTGGAAAGTGTGATAACGAGGGGGATACTAGAACTAATGTATGGGTGATTGCTGGTCGGTGACGACTCGGTGGGCCGAAGGGCCTGTTTCCATTCTGTGTCTCTAAACTAAATTAAACTAATCAATGCTTTTGTCTTAAGAAGATCCGAAATGCAAACCTGACTAGTTTCCGATTCACCACCAATTGAAAGACCAAGATATTGCCTACAGATGGAGTGCAATGGAATAAATGTCCACTTTGAATAAAAGATAGCAATGAAGGAAAATTCACCACTAAACTGCTCATAAACCATCAGAAAGCAGTTTAAATGGAAAAAATATAAGCCACCTGAACCCAGAAATTGTCCTCCTGCCACGAGTGCACTTCTGGATATAATTTATTTATTATAAATTGCAAAATCATATTCAGAATAGAACTCATATCCTGCTCTTTCTACACACTGTAATAGGTATTTAAAGGTGCAGATTATTTTGACAGAATGCAAGGAAGCATATTTTGAAAAATTGTTTTAATATATTTGTATGAAAATGTGCAGATTGGAACGACTAAAGAATCTTGGAGAATAATCTTGTACTGGTTGATGAGATGATTAAAACTGTGCATAGTCATCAAGGTCTCGATTCCTTTGGTTATTACTGGGGAACAAATGGAAACATTCAAGAGTCAAGAGTGTTTTATTGTCACACTGGCCCAAGTGGACCCATTGGGCCCAAACCTCTCCTGCATTGGTGCAGCACCCTCTCTCCTCCCTCCCCTTTCCACTCTCCCCTCTCCCCGCCTCCCTTCCCCCTTCCCCCCCTCCCTCCCCCTCCCCCTCCCTCCCCCTCCCCCCTTCCCCTCAGCCCCCTACTCCATTTCCCTCAACCCCCCTTATCCTCCCTCCTCCCCCCTCCCTCCCTCCCTAGGAGATAGATTTAAACTTTATATGTGAATATCTTTAAAAACATAACACCGATTTCAATGAAGCTTCTTCCATTAGCACCAAAGGGACGACGGCGAATAAGGTGGGCCTAAAATTGTTGCGCTATCGTGTACCGTTTTGGCTGTAGTTCAGGAACAAACAAACAAACAAACAAACAAACAAACGAGAGTTTTAGTATATAGATGTCCCAGATAAAACAATGAAATTCTTACTTGCAGCAGCACAACAGAGTATGTAAACACAGTACACTATAAACAATATAATTAGTGCAATAATAACAATAATAGTCTATGTAGTTCAGAGCTTATTTGAGGTTTTAGTGTTTAATAGCCTGATGGCTATAGGGAAAAAGCTGTTCCTGAACCTGGACGTTACAGTTTTCAGGTTCCTGTACTTTCTTCCCAATGGCAGGGGTGAAATGAGTGTGTGGCCAGGGTGGTGTGGGTCTCTGATGATGTATGACTTGTCCACTGAAAATACCTTCCTTTAGTTCTAGTTTAGTTTATTGTCATGCGTAATGAGGTACAGTGAAAAGCTGAGAGGAATAGATTAGGTAGATGCTCAGAGTCTCTTGCCCAGAGTAGGTGAATCGAGGACCAGAGGACATAGGTTCAAGGTGAAGGGGAAAGATTTAATTGGAATCTGAGCAGTAAGTTTTTCACACAAAGGGTGGTGGGTGTATGGAACAAGCTGCCAGAGGAGGCAGTTGAGGTACGGACTATTCCAAAGTTTAAGAAACAGTTAAACAGGTACATGGATAAGACAGGTTTGCAGGGATATGGACCAAATGCGGGCAGATAGGACTAGTGTAGCTGGGACATGTTGGCCGGTGTGGGCAAGTTGGCCCAAAGGGCCTGCTTCCGCACTGTATCACTCTATGACTCTATGACTCTAACCCACAAATGCACAGTCGCCATTGGACCAAAATGGCCCCTTGTATAAATAGGACCTTCTGCCCATAAACAGCCAACTCTACCACAAAAATGTTTGATAGCTTTTAATCCTTCCCCTCGAGGCTTCTGGCTGTTAGCACTGTGAAATTTTATTGAATGCCTCTGACATTAAAACTACTGAAATTAAACAATGTTATTTTAAAATTGATTGGCTTTTTTAAAATAATGGATAAAATGCGAAGATATTTAAATACCCTAGGATGCTATTAAAGCAATTAGATGCATTTAATTTAATCAATTCAAGTCAATGTAAATTATTTGTAATTTATATCACTCCCTCTGCAATGTTCCTCTCCATTTGGCCATCTCTACAGCTCATCAGTGTGAGAGTGCGTGTTTCATCTCCAAGAATATAGTAAGGCGGTGGGTAAATTACTTTGATAGCAGTTGTAGGTATGGTGGTCGTAGACTGGTGCAGCATAGAACAGTCCCTTCAGCCCATCTAGTCAGTAAGCACCCATCGGCATTAATCCGATTTCACACCCCTCGCATTCCCGTCATTTAGAAACACAGAGACATAGAAAACAGGTCTAGGATTAGGCCATTCGGCCCTTCGAGCCAGCACCGCCAATCAATATGATCATGGCTGATCATCCAAAATCAGTACCCAGTTCGTGCTTTCTCCCCGTATCCCTTGATTCCGTCTCTCATCGGATTATATCGCTTGAAACAACTTACAGTGGTCAACCATTCAACCAGCCTGCACACTTTTGGAATGTAGGAGGTTAACCCCTGCAGTCACGAGGAGAATGTACAAACTCCATACGGACAGCACTGGAGGTCAGAATTGACTGTGGGATGCTGGAACTGTGAGGCGGCAGCTCCATTAGCCGTGTCACTGTTCTCACTGTGATTCTGGAACATAGACCCAGAAACAAGTGTTTAAGTCCCACCTTGGTAGCTGGGGGCCTTGATCTAGATCTTGATTTCATTGAGAGAAAACTATTATTTTGTGGTCATCAAACATTGTGTTGAAACCCACCTGTTTCATCACACCTGGTTATTAATATCCACCAGGGAAGGAAACATAGAACATAGAACATAGAATGCAGAACAGTACACCATTCGACCCACAATGTTTACACCAAACATGATGCCTGGCTGAACTGATCTCATCTACAAGATCCATATCCTTGTCTTCCCTGCACTTCCATGTGCCTCTCCAAAAGCCTGTTAAATGCCACTATCGTTAACCTACATCAACATATCATCTTTACCTGGCCTAATCTCCAGGTAACTCCAGATCCTTAATGCAGTTTGCTCATCACCATCTCCACAGCTCAGTGCTTATTGAGGATGGACAATAAATTCTGGCTTTAGCTTTTAGTTTCTAGTTTTTAGTTTTAGAGATACAGTGCGGAAACAGGCCCTTCGGCCCACTGAGTTCCTCACCAACCAGCGATCCCTGCACATTAACACGAACTAGGGACAATTTACACTTATACCAAGCCAATTAACCTACAAACTTGTACGTCTTTGGAGTGTGGGAAGAAACCGAAGATCTCGGAGAAAACCCACGAGGTCACGGGGAGAACGTACAAACTCCGTACAGACAGCACCCGTAGTCGGGATCGAACCTGTAAGGCAGCAACTCTACCGCTGCGCCACCGTGCCGCCCGTGGCTTAATCAGTGGAGTTTGTATCCATGAATGAAAAAATTAAACTAGAACGGTTCAAGAAGAAGGCAAGGGCAACGAGGCTCAGGAATAAATGCTGGCCTGAAGGCAAAGCCTTGATCTGAAGAATGACGTCCTAAAACACATTGCCCTTTTATAAAGTCACAACCAATTCTGTTAATAATATATTAAGCTGACATAGAGGTGATACATGTGGTTTGTATGTTAACTCTTACAGTTTCCATATCTAGTTTTGTGCCTTCTCTTTCTTGTAACAGACAACTGGGCCAACAGTAATGATATAGTCAATATGGAAAAGTGTTAATGGCCCTCAGGGGAACTGTACTGTAAAGTCCAGGGTCAAAGCTTTGATTCCTTTAAGGAATAAATGTTCTTCATAAAATCCTTTACAGTGGCAATATGATCCATTTGCGAGGAAACAAAATGTTTATAGCTTGCTGGCACAATACATCTTCAGTTTTAACTTTTATGTTCTGTCGGCCAATATTGCAATCTGCACAGTGTGCATCCACTTAAAGCCAATAAAATGTTGAACATTGCCTCATCTGATTTCAATGAAGGATGGGGGAACAGAGTGCTGGAGTAACTCAGCAGGTCAGGCAGCATGTCTGGAGAGAAGGGCCTCGACCTGAAACATCACCTATTTCTTTTCTCCAGAGTTGCTGCATGACTCGCTGAGTTACTCCAGCATTTTGTGTCTATCTCTGGAGATAAAGGAAGGGTGACGTTTCGGGTCTGAAGAAGGTTCTCGGCTCGAAAGGTCACCCAACGTTTTTCTTCGGAGATGCTGCCTGGCCCGCTAAGTTACTCCAGCAGTTTGTGTCCATCTTTGGTATAAACCAGCACCTGCAGTTCTTTGTTCTACACGGAGCAAATAAAGTTTATGTTCTTCATGCAGCTTTAAAAAAATCCAGGATTTTCATTCTGGGATTTCTGTGTATCTACATATTAACACCTGAGGAAACTCAGACATGTACAGTGCCTGCAATATGTCCTGGATGCCTCTTCACAATGCCCGAGAGCTTTATTATAGCATTACTCACCTCTTCCAACCAATCTATACCTCATCCGACCTTGGTCAGCAAACTCACCCGTCCCAACTATCTACACATATCCCCACCATGATCGCCCCTAACCACCAACCTGATCACCCCACCATGATCGCCCCTTGCCACCAACCTGATCACCCCACCATGATCGCCCCTTGCCACCAACCTTCCAACCAAATGCATCCAACCCTAGTCAGCAAACTCACCCCTCCCAAATGGGCAGCACGGTGGCGCGGCTGTAGAGTTGCTGCCTCACAGCGCCAAAGCCCCAGGTTCGATCCTGCCCACGGGTGCTGTCTGTACAGTTTGTATGTTCTCCCAGTGACCACGTGGGTTTTCTCTGGGTGCTCTGGTTTCCTCCCACATTCCAAAGATGGAAAGGTTTGTAGATTAATTGGCCTCTGTAGAATGTCCCCCGTGTGTGGGATAATGTTAATGTACGGGGTGATCGCGAGTCGGTGCGGACTCGGTGGGACAAAGGGCCTGCTTCCACGCTGTATCTCCAAAGACTAAAGTAATGTCTAAATTCTAAAGTCTAAAGCATCCACTGGTGGACTGCTGCTCATTTCTCCAGTCGAAGGACATGGTTGATCAAAGAGGAAAATCGCAGGTGGAACTCAGCGGGTCGGGCAGCATCTATGGGGGGAAATGGACCGATGACGTGTCGGGTCGGGACCCTTCCGAAGATGATGGATGCCTAGGCTTGTTGAGTCTGCTGCAGCAACAGGGCTATCAGGGCCATGGTGAAGCTGGGGCACTTTGGAAGCGGGAGTGGGCCAGGGAGTGGGCCAGGGAGTGAGCCGGGGAGTGGGCCGGGGAGTGGGCCGGGGAGTGGGCCGGGGAGTGGGCCGGGGAGTGGGCCGGGGATTGGGCCGGGGAGTGGGCCGGGGAGTGGGCCGGGGAGTGGGCCGGGGAGTGGGCCGGGGAGTGGGCCGGGGAGTGGGCCGGGGAGTGGGCCGGGGATTGGGCCGGGGAGTGGGCCGGGGAGTGGGCCGGGGAGTGGGCCGGGGAGTGGGCCGGGGAGTGGGCCGGGGAGTGGGCCGGGGATTGGGCCGGGGAGTGGGCCGGGGAGTGGGCCGGGGAGTGGGCCGGGGAGTGGGCCGGGGAGTGGGCCGGGGAGTGGGCCGGGGAGTGGGCCGGGGAGTGGGCCGGGGAGTGGGCCGGGGAGTGGGCTAGGGAGTGGGCCGGGGAGTGGGCAAGAGGACTTGATGCTGAGGAATCTTCGGTCACCACACCTGGCGAGGATTAGTAAATGATGAAATATCTGGAGAAAATAGGATCCATTGGTGATTCACAAAGGAGACCTTTTGCATATTGATTGCAGACGCAAACGTTTCATTTTTAGCAGACTTGATTATATAATGTGATTTGCAGTCTCTGACAACTCATATAAAAAGTTTAAGGCAGAACTTCTGCCAGTGTATTATTAATTTACTGCAAACCCTTTTGACAGGTATTTGAATTAACGATGCATTTTAGGAGGATTGTGAGGTAGCAGATGCACACAGCCTGGCATAAAACATTGCATTTGTAATTTAACATCTCTGGGACATGAAGACCTTCCACATTGCAAGGTGACTCGGGGCTGACCACATAGGTAAGCTCAGTGCAGTAACAGCCAGAAAACTAATGGGGTGTGCTTCTGAATATCCGAAACCATCCTAGTTCATGTTCATTAGTGACAGGAAAGAATTAGGCCATTTGGCCCATCGAGTCTACTCTGCCATTCAATAATGGCTGATCGATCTCTCCCTCCTAACCCCATTCTCCTGCCTTCCCCCCATAAACTCAGACAGCAGGTGGTGCCAGCAATGGCTGCCTCGCCAGCAGTCTCTCTGTCCCTTCCTTCTGTTGTTGTTTGTTTGTATGTGTTAAATGTATGTTTTTAGTGCTCTTTAGCTTGTTTTATGTTGGGGGGAGTTGGGGGAAACTTTTTCTAATCTCGTACCTCGACGGAGATGCGATTTGTTTTCCGTATCGTATCTCCGTCCTCACTGCGGCCTGACATCGAGGAGGTGGCGGCTTTTGCTGGTGACCGATTTCGAGAGCTCCACCTCGGGAGCCTGCGGACTTAACATCACGGAGCCCGTGATTCCTTCGCCAGGGATCGACCTCGGAGCTCCAACCGTGGGTGCTTGCGGACTTAACATCACGGAGCTCGTGGTCTCTGGTCAGAGACCGACTTCGGGAACTCCAAGCCATAGGAGCTTCAACCACCCTGACACAGGAGCTTCGACCACCCTGACACAGGAGCTTCGACTGCCCCGACCGCGGGAGAATAAAAGAGGAAGGAGATTGGACTTTATTGCCTTCCATCACAGTGAGGAACGTGGGGAATCCGCTGCGGTGGATGTTTTTATTAAATGTTATGTAATGGCTTATTTTTTAGTATGGCTGTATGGTAATTCGAATTTCACTGTACCTTAATTGGTACATGTGACAATAAAGTGACCTTGAAGCCTTAAAACTTTGAAACCTTGAAACCTAATCAAAATCTATCAATGTCTGCTATAAAAATATCCACTGATGGCCTCTGCAGCCTTCTATGGCAATGAATTCCACAGATTCACCACTCTCTGACTAAACAAATTTCTCCCTATCTCCTTCCTAAAGGAACGTCCTTTTATTCTGAGGGTATGGCCTCTGGTCCTCGATTCTCCCACTAGTGGAAACATCCTCAGCCATAATCATGGTTTAAATTTGCTTATTGGGAAAATAAAATGTGGTTTTAATTTGTGGTGCAATTTGAGACTTCCTGGCTTAACATCAAGTTGCATCTAATCTGCTTATAGAGTGATAGAGTTACAGTCATGCAGCACGGAAACAGGCCCTTCGGCCCATCTTGCTCATGCCGACCAACGCGCACCATCTGAAGTAGCCCCATCTATCCGCATTTGGCCCATATCCCTCTCCTCTCCGTGTACCTGTCCAAATGCCTTTTAAATGTTGTTGTAGTTCCGGCCTCAACTACATCTCCGGCAGCTCATTTCATATACCCATCACCCTATGTGTGAACAAACTTGTATTTAGAAGTCTTTCATAATAGGAAGGCATTTCCAAATGGAGAATAAGTGCTGGATACACTCAGCTTTCAGGCAGCATCTGGGGAAAGAGAGAGTTAACATTTCAGTAAATATCCTTTCATCAGAAGATCATTGGCCTGAAATATCCACTCTGTTTTTCTCTTCACAGATGCTGCCCGACCTGCTGAATATTTCTTGCACTGTCTATTTCAGCATCTGCAGTTTATTGCTGTTCAGTTTCCAAATGAGGTGTGTTCCTGTCTATTTGATGCTGCACTTAATTTTTTCATTGGGGATTGTTTGATTATAAATTAAGCAAGCAAGCAATTTTAACAGCAGGTACTAAAATGGATTCCGATTCACTAAGCAAAAGAACAGGAAAGTCCCATTGTAACTTTGTAGTCCTGCTATGCCTTAATTCTGCAAAGTAAATGTAACAAGGTAACAATTGCGGGAGCCCCGGTTGAAATTTATGAGTCGTCCTTAAATACAGGAGAGATGCCAGAAGACTGGAGGGTGGTAAATGTTGTGCCTCTTTTCAAGAAGGGCTGCAGGGAAAATGCTGGGAACTATAGGCCGGTGAGCTTAACATCTGTAGTTGGAATGTTACTAGAGAGTATTCTGAGGGATAGGCTACACAGGCATTTGGACGGGCAATGGCTGATTAGGGATAGTCAGCATGACTTTGTACGTGGGAGGTCATGTCTCACAAATCTGATTGATTTTTTTGAAGACGTGACCAAAAAGGTTGATGAGGGCAGAGCTGTAGATGTTATGTACATGGACTTCACTAAGGCATTCGACAAGGTTCCGCATGGTAGGCTGCTCGGGAAGGTTAGATCGCATGGGATCCAAGGAGAGATAGCTGAATGGATAGCAAATTGGCCCCATGGAAGGAAGCAGAGGGTGATGGTGGAAGGTTGCTTCTCGGACTGGGGGCCTGTGACTAGTGGTTAGGGGTGCCAACTATCTCACTCCCAAATAAGGGACAAGCTGACGTCACCGCCCCGCACTCCACGTTTGTAGGTTCATTGGTTTGGTAAATGTCAAAATTGTCCCAAGTGGGTGCAGGATAGATAGTCTTAATGTGCGGGGATCGTTGGTCGGCACGGACCAAGTGGGCCGAAGGGCCTGTTTCCGCGCTGTATCTCTAAACTAAACGAAACTAAATGCTGCAGCCTCACAGCGCCAGACACCCTGGTTCATATAACCATATAACCATATAACAACTACAGCACGGAAACAGGCCCATTCGGCCCTACCAGTCCACGCCGACCACGCTCCCTGACCTAGTCTCATCTACCTGCTCTCAGACCATAACCCTCTAATCCCCTCTTATCCATATACCTATCCAATTTACTCTTAAATAATAAAATCGAGCCTGCCTCCACCACTTCCACCGGAAGCCCATTCCATACAGCCACCACCCTCTGGGTAAAGAAGTTACCCCTCATGTTACCCCTAAACTTTTGTCCCACAATTCTGAAGCTATGTCCCCTTGTTGGAATCTTCCCCACTCTCAAAGGGAAAAGCCTACCCACGTCAACTCTGTCCGTCCCTCTCAAAATTTTAAAAACCTCTATCAAGTCCCCCCTCAACCTTCTACGCTCCAAAGAATAAAGACCCAACCTGTTCAACCTCTCTCTGTAGCTTAAGTGCTGAAACCCAGGCAACATTCTAGTAAATCTCCTCTGCACCCTCTCCATTTTGTCGACATCCTTCCTATAATTTGGCGACCAGAACTGCACACCATACTCCAGATTCGGCCTCACCAATGCCCTGTACAATTTTAACATTACATCCCAACTTCTATACTCGATGCTCTGATTTATAAAGGCAAGCATACCAAACGCCTTCTTCACCACCCTATCCACATGAGATTCCACCTTCAGGGAACAATGCACAGTTATTCCCAGATCCCTCTGTTCCACTGCATTCCTCAATTCCCTTCCATTTACCCTGTACGTCCTATTTTGATTTGTCCTACCAAAATGCAGCACCTCACACTTATCAGCATTAAACTCAATCTGCCATCTTTCAGCCCACCCTTCCAAAAGGCCCAAGTCTCTCTGTAGACTTTGAAACTCTACTTCATTATTAACTACACCACCTATCTTAGTATCATCTACATATTTACTAATCCAATTTGCCACACCATCATCCAGATCATTAATGTAAATGACAAACAACAGTGGACCCAACACAGATCCTTGGGGTACTCCACTAGACACTGGCCTCTAACCTGACATACAATTGTCAACCATTACCCTCTGGTATCTCCCATTCAGCCATTGTTGAATCCATCTTGCAACCTCACTATTAATACCCAACGATTTAACCTTCTTAATCAACCTTCCATGTGGAACCTTGTCAAATGCCTTACTGAAGTCCATATAGACAACATCCACAACCTTGCCCTTATCAATTTCCCTGGTAACCTCTTCAAAAAATTCAAGAAGATTAGTCAAACATGACCTTCCAGGCACAAATCCATGTTGACTGTTTCTAATCAGGCCTTGTTTATCCAAATAATTATATATATTGTCCCTAAGTATCTTTTCCATTACTTTTCCCACCACAGACGTCAAACTAACAGGTCCATAATTGCTAGGTTTACTTTTAGAACCTTTTTTAAACAAAGGCACAACATGCGCAATGCGCCAATCTTCCGGCACCATCCCCGTTTCTAATGACGTTTGAAATATTTCCGTCATAGCCCCTGCTATTTCTGCACTAACTTCCCTCAATGTCCTAGGGAATATCCTATCAGGACCTGGAGACTTATCCACTTTTATATTTTTCAAAAGTGTCCGTACCTCCTCTTCTTTAATCCTCAGAATTTCCATCACTACTCTACTTGTTTCGCTTACCTCACATAATTCAATATCCTTCTCCTCGATGAATACCGAAGAAAAGAAATTGTTTAATATCTCCCCCATTTCTTCCGGCTCAGCACATAGCTGTCCACTCTGACTCTCTAATGGACCAATTTTATCCCTCACTATCCTTTTGCTATTGACATATCTGTAGAACCCCTTGGGGTTTACTTTTACATTACTTGCCAAAGCAGCCTCATATCTTTTTTTCGCTTTTCTAATTTCCTTCTTAAGATTCCTTTTACATTCTTTATATTCCTCAAGAACCTCACTTACTCCCTGCCGCTTATATTTATTGTATATCTCCCTCTTTTTCCAAAACCAAGTGTCCTGACCTCTGGTGCTGTCGGTGTGGATTTTGCACATTCTCCCATGGGTTTCCTCCCAGTGCTCTGGTATCCTCCCACATCCCAAAGACGTGCGGGTTTGTTGGCCTCTGTAAACGGCCCCGTGTACAGGGAGTGGATGTGCATGTGGTTACATAGAACTATTGTGAAAAGGTGATCAATGGTCAGCCTGGACTCGGTGGGCTGAAAGGCCTGTTTGCCCTCCTGTATCGTTAAACGAAACCAAACCTAAATGGGGCATCGTGGTTGGCGTGGACGAGTTTGGCTGTGTGGCCTGTTTCCCTACTGCGTGACTCTGGCGTTCTCGGACTCCACTCCTTGTCCTATTTCTTATACTCTTATAGTCTCGTCCAAATCTTCAATTGTCTTTACTTTAGCTCTGATTGAGGTACTATTGGTGAGGTAGATATTCACATGACAGGATTAGGCTATGAAATCCCACATGTCTATTGCACCATCTCATGGAATCATGGTCAATCATCTATCTCAACAACTTTCCTGCCCACCCCCTGTAACCCTTGATTTATTCAGATTACCAAGATCTACCGATCTCATCTTTGAGTGCATTTATTCACAAAATGCTGGAGTAACTCAGCAGGTCAAGCAGCATCTCAGGAGAGAAGGAATGGGCGACGTTTCGGGTCGAGGCCCTTCTTCAGACCCGAAACGAAACGTCACCCATTCCTTCTCTCCTGCGATGCTGCCTGACCTGCTGAATTACTCCAGCATTTTGTGAATAAATACCTTTGATTTGTACCAGCATCTGCAGTTATTTTCTCATATCATCTTTGAGTGCACTCAGTCATTAAGCATCTCCAGAGCTTAAGGGTAGAGAAGTTTGCAGATTTATGGAACAATATTGTCGGACGCATTATTGAACCTAAGGATTGTACCATTTTGAACTCTGAGGGGTGCGATAAATGTTTTGGTGTAGAAACGTCAAGCGGCTGTTTAGGAACATAACTGCAGATGCTGGTACAAATCGAAGGTATCACAAAATGCTGGAGTAACTCAGCGGGTCAGGCATTGGCCTCCACTGCCTTCTTCAGTCTGGAGAAGGGTCTCGACCCGAAACGTCACCCATTCCTTCTCTCCTGAGATGCTGTGCGGCCCGCTGAGTTACTCCAGCATTTTGTGATACCTTCGAGCAGCTGTTGACTCTGCACAGAAAGCCACGATGGGAAAGGTTGCTTTGCACTTTGGATTTTGTTTTATTTAATCGTTGCTGTGATCTGTGCGTCACTGGCGAGGCCAGCATCTATTGACCATTCTTGGGCAGCTTGTAGAGCCACCAGCACACAACACCGGAGTCCCGGGTTCAATCCTTACCATGGGCGCTGTCTGTGTGGAGTTTGCACGTTCTCCCTGTGAATGCTTGGGTTTCCTCCCACATTCCAACCCCGTGTGTGTCGGTAGGTTAATTGGCCTCTGCAACGTGTTCCCTTGTGTGTGGGTGAATGGTAGAATCTGGGAGGAACTGATAGCTATAGAGAGAGAATAAAGTTGGATTAGATTAGTGTGCAGAAAGGAACTGCAGATGCTGGTTCACACCAAAGATAGACACAAAATGCTGGAGTAACTCAGCGGGTCAGACAGCATCTCTGGATGTAAAGGATGAGTAATGTCTCGGGTCAGGACCCTTCTTCAGGCTGGTGAAGATTACTAACATTAGATTAGTGTAGGTTTAGTGTAAATGGGTGGTTGATGGTTAACATGGATTAGATGAGCCAAAGGGCCTATTTCCATACTGGATCTCTCTATCTGACTGGCCTTCGAGTGATACAGCATGGAAACAGGCCCTTTGGCCCATCTCACCCATGCTGACCAAGATATCTGATATGATTCTGAAGATATGAGTCTGAAGAAGGGTCTCGACCCGAAACGTCACCCATTCCTTCTCTCCTGAGATGCTGCCCGGCCTGCTGAGTTACTCCAGCATTTTGTGAGAGAAAGATATCTACACTATTACTATCTGCCTGTGTTTGGTCTACATCCTTCTAAACCTTTCCTATCTATATACCTGTCCAAATGCCTTTTAAATTATGTTATAGTACCTACCCCAACTACCTCCTCCGGCAGCGCATTCCATACACCCACCACCCTCTGCCACCCTCTGTGTGAAGGTCTTGAGGAGGTGGTGTGGGGTGTTCCCATTGTGCTGTAGGGAAGGGAGTTTTAGGATTTGAATCCAGCGACAACACGGACTAATACTGTATTTCCAAATCAGGACAGTGTGCAACGAACTTCCCTTATCTTTCTTATTGGTTTTACAGGCTGTGGGGTTGGGGTGCCAAAGTGGCCTAGGTGAGTAACGGACGTGCATTTTGTGGACTGTGACCTCGGTGGCCCCTGAGTCCTGTTTTTGGAGAGATTGAATGATAAGGCTGCTGGATGAGGTTTAGTTTACTTTAGTCTTTGGAGACAGCGCAGAAACAGGCCCTTCATCCCATCGAGTCCACGCCGACCAGTGATCCCTGCACTCTATCACTTTCCTACACACACTAGGGACAATTTATAATTTTACCAAGCCAATTAGCCTACAAACCTGTACGTCTTCGGGGTGCGGGAGGAAACCGGAGCATCCTGAGAAAACCCACGCAGGTCACGGGGAGAAGCTACAATATCCGTACTGACAGCACCCGTAGTCAGGAACGAACCCGGGTCTCTGGCGCTGTGAAGCAGCAATTCTACCGCTGCACCACAGTGCTGCCCGAGGTATGTATCACACAGGTGGTGGCAGGTCGTGGATGTAGTCAAACTTCTTTAGAGATGTGGGAGCAGCACTCATCCAGGTAAGTAAAGAGTATTCAATCATTTGTAGATGATGGAAAGCCATCGGGCTGTCAGGATAGGAACCTCTACCTGGTTTAGTATTTGTTACATTTATTTTTCGTCGATTTTCAGCTGACACATCGTAAGCCTGATCTTCCCCCTACTTCAATCAGTCTGAAGAAAGGTCCCGACTCGAAACGTTCCCAATCCATGTTCTCCAGAGATGCCGCCTGACCCCACGTTCTAGTTTTTTTTGTAAACCAGCATCCTCAATAACTTGTGTCTACATCAGAACAGTCTTTTCCCTATGCAACCATAATAATATTTTGCAATCCCAATACAGCATAATGTTACATCTGTTTCTTACATGCATGATTAGCAGGCCCTGGTCAGGCAGAGTAGAACCAAGTGAGAATATATTGGTAGACACAGGGAACTGCAGTTGCAGGTTTACAAAAAAAGACACAAAGTGCTGGAGTAACTCAGCAGGTCAGTCAGCATCTCTGGAGAACATGGATAGGTGACGCCTTGGGTCAGGACCCTTCTTCAGATCAATATATTGGTCACCATTGCTTCAGTGCTAATATATTGATGCTAGAAATGGACATCAGGTGAAAATGAAAGTCACAGGGGATATCTAAATCTGAGTTTAATTCAATGATACATCATTGTCACATGTACCTTTCGGGGCAGCACGGTGGCGCAGCGGTAGAGTTACTGCCTAACAGCGCCGGAGACCCAGGTTCCATCCTGACCTCGGGCGCTGCCTGTACAGAGTTTGTACGTTCTCCCCGTGACCACATGGGTTTTCTCCGAGATCTTTGGTTTCCTCCCACACTCCAAAGATATACAGGTTTGTAGATTAATCGATGTGGCATAAGTGTAAATTGTCCCTAGTGTGCGGAGGATAGTGTTAATGTGCGGGGATCGCTGTTTCCACGCTGAATCTATAAAATAACTGAAACTAGACTAAATTTTTGTTTTGCATACAACCCGGTAAAATCATACAGCACACCTCACCTAGGCAGTACACGAGTGTCACTACGTTTTGGTGCTGACAAGGTTACAAACGTAATAGTCCTATCTACTGCTTGACGCCACACCTGACTATGGGTGCTGTCCGTGTGGAGTTTGTATGTTCTCCCTGTGACCATGTGGGTTTTATCCGGGTGCTCCGGTTTCAACCCACAATGTAAAGACGTGCAGGTTTGTAGATTGATAGACTTCTGTAAAATTGTACATTGTCCCTAGTGTGTGGGATAGTGCCAGGGTCCATGGTAAGAGCTGGCAGGCGTGGACTCGGTGGGCCAAAGGGTCTTTATCTCTAAAAGCCTAAATTACAGTCTAAAAAAGACTAGCTTTCTTTGTGCATCGGAGTAGTCATGAATAATTGAAATTGCATTGCACAGTTTGCAAGGCAGCAGCAGCATATGGAGGCTGCAAATAATTAATATCTGATAGTGTGTCCTCCCTACCTTACATCAAATACGAGCTCGCTGAGCTCTGGGTTGTGTGATGGGTCAGAGGTGGTGAATCTGTGGAATTCATTGCCACAGACAGCTGTGGAGGACAAGTCAATGGACATTTTTAAGGCAGGGATTGATAGATTCTTGATTAGTACGGGTGTCAAGCGTTATGGGGAGAAGGCAGGAGAATGGGGTTGAGAGGGAAAGATAGATCAGCCGTGATTGAATGGCAGAGTGGACTTGATGGGCCAAATGGTCTAATTCTGCTCCTATAACCTATGGCGGCACGGTGGCGCAGCGGTAGAGTTGCTGCCTTACAGCGAATGCAGCGCCGGAGACCCAGGTTTGATCCCGACTATGGGTGCCGTCTGTACGGAGTTTGTACGCTCTCCCCGTGACCTGCGTGGATTTTCTCCGAGATCTTCGGTTTCCTCCCACACTCCAAAGACGTACAGGTTTGTAGGTTAATTGGCTGGGCAAATGTAAAAATTGTCCCTAGTGGGTGTAGGATGGTGTTAATGTGCGGGGATCACTGGGCGGCGCGGACCCGGTGGGCCGAAGGGGCCTGTTTCCGCGCTGTACCTCTAAAACTAAAACTAAAACAAAAAACTAAAATATTTTAAAGTGCTTCTACTCTGATGACTGTTTCTCTAATGTATCTATGTTATGACGTCGGGTAATGCCGCATTCCAACTGCTCGAAACCGGCCGTGTAATTAATACCCTCATAATGTTTCAGTCACATGGTTTAAGAGGTGACCCACTGGACAAATTATTGTTCTGTAGGTGTACTCTTTGTGTGATGTAAGAGGCTACAGTAGGGCCGTGTGGAGATCGGGTGAGGTGGAATGTCTGTTATTGATGGAATGATTGAAAAATACTGCATGGAAACAGGCCCTTCAGCCCACGCCGACCATCGATTGCCCATTAACGCACCAGTTCTATGTTATCCCACTTTCTCATTCACTCCCTACAGTGAATTTTAATTTTAATTTTAATTTTACAGCGGCCAATTAATCTACACACATATACAACTGCTGCAGAGTAATTTATAACATCAAACAATGAGCGTTAAAGGCACGTGAAGTTTCTTTTCTCCCTTTAGAGATGTGGAGGTCTCAGTAAATGCCAACATTATACGTCCTGCTTGCCTCAGAGCAGTTAGAATTGCTGCAATGCTTGGGCAAGTTTAGTTTAGTTTAGAGATACAGCGCTGAAACAGGCCCTTTGGCCTACCAGGTCGTTGCCAATCAGTGATCCCCGCGCACGACGGACAATTTACAATGTTTTTTACCAACCTACAATCCTGTACGTTTTTTGGAGTGTGGGAGGAAACCGGAGCACTTGGAGAAAACCCACGCAGTCACAGGGAGAACGTACAAACTCCCTACAGACAGCACCCGTGGCCAGGATTGAACCGGGTCTCTGGTGCTGTATGGCAGCAACTCTACTGCTGCATCACCATGCCAACTTATGGCACTACAAGTGATGCCTCATTTCTGCGTTAGAAACATAGAAAAATCGAAAATAGGTGCAGGTGGAGGCCATTCTGCCCTTCGAGCCAGCGCCGCCATTCATTGTGATCATGGCTGATCATCCACAATCAGTAACCCATGCCTGCCTTCTCTCCATATCCCTTGATTCCACTAGCCCCTAGAGCTCTATCTAACTCTCTCAAATTCGTCCAGTGATTTGGCCTCCACTGCCCTCTGTGGCAGAGAATTCCACAAATTCACAACTCTCTGGGTGGAAAAGTTCCTTCTCACCTCAGTTTTAACTTCTGAGGAAGTTCACAGCTTTCATTCATTCATTCATTCATTCAAGAGTTATGGACATTGTGGTAATATCGATTTTATAATCCTCCTCCCATTTCCCTTGGGCATGGTTGCAGTTTACAGGAAACCAACTGATCGGCCTGGAGCCATGCACCTGAACCAGTAAGGATGGTAGTAGATACTCTGTGTTACAAGGATATTAGTGATCCCAATGTTTTCTATGCTGCCACTCCTAGTTTTGTAGTTATTATGATAAAGAATAGCTGTTTACCAAGGTGTTTGAGTACCTCAGTGGGTCGGGCAGCATCTGCAGTTTGAAAAAGGGTCCAGACCCAAAATGTCACCAATCCATTGCCTTCAGAGAGGCTGCCTGACCCGTTGAGTTATTCCAGCACTTTGTGTTCTGCTGAGGAGAATAAAAAATCTACTCACAATGCCACAATGTGTGGTGTCAGCCTGTTCTCAAAATTCTAGCTAACCTCAAACTCTCCCCTCTCCTTTCTTCCCCCATATACCTCCCCTTCCCCCACACCCCAACCACCCCCCCACCCCCACCACCCCTCATTGCCTCTGCCCCACCTGGACCTGCACCTATTTCACACCTCCCCATCCACCTGCATTCCTTTCTCTAGCTTCACAATTTGCAACCTTTTGTCTACCTATCATCAATCTATCAAATAACCCTCCTCACCTGTGTTGGCTGATTACCTGCCAGGCATTGTCCTGCTCCTCCTCTCTTCCAGCTTTCTTCCCTCCCACCCCCCCCCCCCCCCCCCCAGCCCGCTCTTCAATCAGTTTGAGCAAGGGTTGTGACCCGAGACGTCGCCTATCCATGATCTCCTGAGATGTTGCCTGACCTGCTGAGCTACTCCATCAAGTTGTATCTTCTTCTGAATGTCTATGAATTTCGCAGTCTCCAGTGGGTAGATTGAAATGCTGGTGAACCAACATTTTAGCGATAAGTGGCTTGCACACTGCTTTAACTGTTTGGAATTGTGGGAATTCATAGTTACTGACAGAAAAATACATGTAAATGAATTATGTAGTTATTATCCGTATGCCATTCACAGACTGTCTATAACACCAGCCGTATAGCAATACATGAGGCGATGTTTGATATAGATTAATGAGAAGCTGTTTCACATGGGTGGTCGTGTTTAGAAAACACACAGTATTTACTGTTCCAATATTGTTCTCCCTTTCATGCATATCAAAAACGAAATGGTTCATATTCTGCAGTCAACGGTGAAGTGATAATGCAGATCTTGAATAAAGGCATCCCAATCAATCTCTGTAGCCTGGACTCACTTATTCTGTGGTCCATATGTCTGTGATGGCACTTCCAAGGGATTTCTGGCACCCAACAGTGCAAACACCCAACACCCAGAGTGTTCTGTTGGTCTGAGATTTGGCACTCTAGTCTCCGTGGCGGGACTCAAGCCCAAAAATCTCTGCCTCAAGTCTCAAGTCTTAGGTCTCTGGGATGGGATTCTACCCTCTATCAGCGGTAGAGTTGCTGCCTTACAGTGCCAGAGACCCGGGTTCGATCCTGACTATGGCTCCGTCTTTATTTTCTCACTGTGACCAAATGGGTTTTCTCCGGGTGCTCCAGTTTCCCCCCACACTCCAAAGATGTACAGGTTTGTAGGTTGATTTGCTTTGGTAAAATTGTACATTAAGCAGGTTATGTGTGTGGGATAGTGCTAGTGTGGCTGGTTGGCGCAGACACGATGGGCCTGCCTCCACGCTGTATCTCTCATGCCTAATGCCTCAGGTGCAGCCTGGTGCCAATTGAATCAGTCTGGAGTCAAGGTCACCTTGCTTTGGAGGTGGTGAGCCGGAAGGAGCTCACGTGCCCCTTGGTCTTTCATCGGAAAGTCTCATTAGGGTGTCGACAAGCTCGGGTAAAAAGGCTCAGGGGCTTTCTCAAAATGGTCTCACCTCAAGCGAAATTGGTGCCTGACTGGCCAGAGCCTACGAGGTCACTACCTGGCCTCAGTCACCACCATCTCCCTTCTTTCTCCGGAGAAAAACACCTTTTCCAAACCAATCTCGGAAAAGTCATAACCTGCTTAATGTTTTACCGCCCACGGGGACTTTAAGGTTAAAAATCAAATCCTCACTGGATCCTGCTTAGATGCCCACCATAGTTTAAATACCTAAAGCCTATATTGGAGGGTAGAGTCTATTTGCTCTGTTATTGACTTTAAATCTCCTCTCCAACGCGAGATGATGAATCAGGGTTGATTAATGATCTATTCTTGGGTGAAGACACGTTTTCTTCAGCTGGCAAAAAGGTTAACACCACAGCCCCTCAGTGATGCCATTCTTGTGCAATAACGTTTCTGCTCTGTAATAGGTTTGACTTTTATTTCTGGCTGTGTGATTTTTGCAGAGTTCTGCAATTATTCCCACAAGGATCTCAGCACTACAGGCAATCTTTCAAATATTAAATTTGGCTACCTATCAGTCAGCGTGGTGATAATATTACAGCTCTTAACAACAGACATCCTGTGGAAAGAAAAGTACGCAGTTAACAAAAACTGTCAATCACATGCGTCTATTTTTGTTCATTCCTTTATTGATTTGTCCCCTTATTTTCCTGAGTTGGAAGACAAATTCTGTGATTGTCCATTCAGTCTGGTTCATCATCAAAATAAAGATCATTTAGGTCAGAGGGAGGTAAATAACAACCAAAGATGCGTCAACCAATTAATCAGTTTACGATACAATACGATACGATAGAACTCTCCGATGTTGGGGGAGTCCCGAACCAGGGGCCACAGTTTAAGAATAAGGGGTAGGCCATTTAGAACGGTGATGAGAAAAAACTTTTTCACCCAGAGAGTTGTAAATCTGTGGAATTCTCTGCCTCAGAAGGCAGTGGAGGCCAATTCTCTGGATGCTTTCAAGAGAGAGTTAGATAGAGCTCTTAATGATAGCGGAGTCAGGGGGTATGGGGAGAAGGCAGGAACGGGGTACTGATTGGGCATGATCAGCCATGATCACGGTGAATGGTGGTGCTGGCTCGAAGGGCCGAATGGCTTACTCCTGCACCTATTGTCTATTGTCTATTATTGTCTAACTTTATTTATCCCAGGAGGGAAATTGATCTGCCTACAGTCATAAAAAACACAAAATACATGAAACGTGAAATTAAAGTGACAAGTGCAAAGGCTTGGGGGGTGTGCAAAGATTGGGGAGGGGGGGGGGGGTAGACAGTCTCAGTCTCAGTCTACCCCATGACAGAAGGGGGAGGAGTTGTACAGTTTGATAGCCACAGGGTAGAAGGATCTCCTGTGGTGTTCTGCGCCGCATCTCGGTGGAACCAGTCTGTTGCTGAAGGTGCTCCTCAGGTTGGCCAGTGTGTCATGGAGGGGGTGAGCTGTATTGTCCAGGATGGTCCGCAGTTTGAGGAGCATCCTCCCCTCCAAGACCACCTCCCATGAATACAACTCTGCCCCAGGACGGAGCCAGCCTTCCTGATGAGTTTGTTGATCACTTTGGTCCATTGTCATGCCTACTGAGGTGCAGTGAAAAACTATTGTTGCGTGCTAACCAGTCAGTGGAAAAACAATACATGATTTTAGTCGAGCCAATTTGAGCATTGCACCAATCCTCAAACAGCAAAGTTTAGGTTTAGGTGTATTATTGTCAGGTGTACCGAGGTACAGCAAAAAACATTGTTTAAGAACAAAAAATATAAAACAGTGCCACACAGGAACACAGTCTACCCCACGACAGAAGGGAGAGGAGTTGTACACAAAATGCTGGAGTAACTCAGCAGGTCAGGCAGCATCTCGGGAGAGAAGGTTTGATAGCCACAGGGAATAACAATAGCTACAGGCTACATTGTAGCCCACAATGTTTGTGCTAAACATGATGCCAAGTTAAACTGATCTCATCTGCCTGTGCATGATGCATATTCATCATATCATATCATATACATACAGCCGGAAACAGGCCTTTTCGGCCCTCCAAGTCCGTGCCGCCCAGTGATCCCCATACATTAACACTATCCTACACCCACTAGGGACAATTTTTACATTTACCCAGCCAATTAACCTACATACCTGTACGTCTTTGGAGTGTGGGAGGAAACCGAAGATCTCGGAGTAAACCCACGCAGGTCACGGGGAGAACGTACAAACTCCTTACAGTGCAGCACCCGTAGTCAGGATCGAACCTGAGTCTCCGGCGCTGCATTCGCTGTAAAGCAGCAACTCTACCGCTGCGCTACCGTGCCGCCCACATATTGTTCTTTACCTCTCCACATCACCGTCTATATCTCTCATTTCCCTTATCCGTAACTAGTCTGAAGAAGGGTCTCAGCCCAAAACATCACCCTTTCCTTCTCTCCGGAGATGCTGCCTGTCCCGCTGAGTTATTCCAAGGAACAAAGAATAAAGCTCCAAGGAATAAACTGCCCAATCTTTCCCGATAACTCGACCCCTCAAATCCTGGCAACATCGTCATAATCTTCTCTGCACTCTTTCCAGCTTAATGACATCCTTCCTATCACAGGGTGACCAAAACTGAACACAATACTCTATATGCAGCCTCACCAGTGCCTTGTACAATTGTAACATTACGTCCCAACTTCTATACTCAACAACCTGTCTGATGAAGGCCAATGTACCAAAAGCTTGGAAAGTTTGTCATATTATTAATCCAGAGATTGAATGAACTGCTCAATGTAATTAGCTAGTTGACTGATTTGGCAGACATCATTTTAGACAGCGTGAAAGTTGTTGCCTGAATCGCACTTAAAGCACCAGAGACTTTTGCTGGCATGGGTCATTACTTGGGTCATTAGAAATAACCTGCAGTGGAAATAGCCTAAGATTGACACAAAAAGCTCGACAAGCTAGATGCAGGAAAAATGTTCCCAATATTGGGCGAGTCCAAAACCAAGGGCCACAATCTTAGAATAAAGGGGAGGCCATTTAAAACTGAGCTGAGAATGAACCTTTTCACCCAGAGAGTTGTGAATTTGTAAAATTCTCTGCCACAGAGGGCAGTGGAGGCCAAATCACTGGATGGATTTAAGAGGGGGTTAGATAGAGCTCTAGGGGCTAGTGGAATCAAGGGATATGGGGAGAAGGCAGGCATGGGTTATTGATTGTGGACGATCAGCCATGATTCGGCTCGAAGGGCCGAATGGCCTCCTCCTGCACCTATTTTCTATGTTTCTATGTAACTCAGAGGGACAAGCAGCATCTCTGGAGAGAAGGAATGGGTGAGGTTTCGTGTCGAAACCCTTCATCAGACTAGTTAGGGATAAGGGAAACAAGAGATGTAGACGATGATGTAGCAATAACCTGTAGTGGTTAATAGTAGGAGCTAGTTAGAACCTAGTTATTAACCTGTAGTGGTTAATAGTAAGAGATGTAGACGATGATGTAGCAATAACCTGTAGTGGTTAATAGTAGGAGCTAGTTAGAAGGTATACTGATCAAAATGTCTTGTAGCAATTTAAAAACTAATTACCCCATTTTTAAGCTGGGCAGGTCTGAGTATGAAGTAATTATGAGACTGCTATAAACCTGATCAAAGAGTACTTCACTAAAGACACAGTTGTCATTTCACACCCTCAGGGCATTCTGAGATGTTTTACGACAAACTTTCCTTTGAAGTCTGTTCATTGCATTACATGAGTAGATCAGCATCCAATTTGCACCAATCGGGGCGGCCCAGTGGCGCAGTGTTAGAGTTGCTGCCTCGCAGCGCCAGAGACCCAGGTTCGATCCTGACTTCCGGTGTTGTCCGTACAGAGTTTGTACGTTCTCCCTGTGACCGCCTGGGTTTTCTCTGGTGCTTGGGTTTCCTCCCACACTCCAAAGACATGCAGATTTGTAGGTTAGTTGGCTGCTGTAAATTGTAAACAATTCCTAGTGTGTGGGATGGAACTAGTGTACGGGCGATCACTGGTTGGCACGGACCTGGTGGGCCGAAGGGTCTATTCCCAAGCTGTACCTCTAAACTCTAATCTGCATTTACATAGCTCCCTTAACATGGTGGCATGTTACATAGCTCCCTTAACATGGTGGATACAGGATGGCATGGTGGCGCAGCGGTAGAGTTTGATCCTGACTACAGGTGCTGCCTGTATGGAGTTTGTACGTTCTCCCCGTGACCTGCGTGGGTTTTCTCCGAGATCTTCAGTTTCCTCCCACACTCCAAAGACGTACAGGTTTGTAGGTTAATTGGCTTGGTAAATGTAAATACTGTCCCTAGTGGGTGTAGGAAGGTGTTAATGTGTGGGGATCGCTGGTCGGTGCGGACCCGGTGGGCCAAAAGGGCCTGTTTCCGCATTGTATCTCTAAACTAAACTAAATTATCCCAAGGTTATCCCCAAACTTAACAGGATGGGGTGTTATCAAGGAAAATTCAACACTGGATCTCACATGGAAATTAAAGCAATCTTAACAGGCTGTTAAAAGTCAACTAGGTGACCTGAAGTGCAAGATATTACAGTGTTTAAGAGGAGCTGTCAGAATTTTAAGTGATAACAGATAATGTTAATGATGTAGAGAACTGTACCGCGACTTTGGATTTCCAAAGAACCTGTTATATGATGTGAAATAAACTAATGAGCCTTTTGTGAGAGTTGTGGAAGAAAATGGATTTTTGTTATCAATAATGAGACCGAGAAAATATTACAGAATTGCAATTTTTCCAAGGTCAGCAGGCCATGATTGAATTTTATTACAATACTAGCACGAGTGTGCCCGTTGGGCCCGTCCTCGTAGGGTTTCATTGTAACCGGGAGGGGAGTGGGAGGTAGGGAAGGGGGAGGGAGGGAGGAGGGGAGGGGGAGGGATGGGGGGAGGGGAGGGGGGGAAGGGGGAGGGAGAGGGGAGGGAGGGGGTTAGGGGGGAGGGGGAGGGAGGGTTAGGGGGGAGGGGGAGGGAGGGTTAGGGGGGAGGGGGAGGGAGGGGTAGGGGAGGGGGGAGGGTAGGGGAGGGGGGAGGGAGAGGGAAGGGAGGGGGGTAGGGGGGGAGGGGGAGGGAGGGGGAGGACGGGGGAGGGAGTGGGGATGGAGGTGGGAAGGAGGGGGGATGAAGGGGTTGAGGGGGGAAGGGGGACCTCCCCTTTTCCCAGTACCCCTCTTTCCCCGTTGGGCCCGTCCTCATAGGGTTTCCATTGTAACCGGGAGGGGGGAGGGAGGGAAGGGTGGAGGGAGGGGGGAGGGAGTGGGGGAGGGTGGGATGGAGGGAAGGAGGGAGGGGGGGAGTTAGGGGCTGAGTGGTGATGGAGGTTGGGATTGAGGGGGGAGGGAGGGGGGGAGGGAGTGGGGATGGAGGTGGGAAGGAGGGGGGAGGAAGGGGTTGAGGGGGGAAGTGGGACCTCCCCTTTTCCCAGTACCCCTCTTTCCCCCACCACCAAGCCCCCTCCGCAACGACCCCTGTTGTCCCCCTCCCCAGTCCCCATTCTCAGACCCCCCCCCATTCTCTCTCTCCCCCAGACACACTCTCATAGCTTTTTTCGAAACACTTGCCCCGGTGGCCCACGAGCATAGGGGCCCAATGCTGATCTGTGTATGTTAAGTGACTTGCAATAAAAAAAAATACTTTAAAAAAAGATAAGTGCTTTTTAAGTGCTTGTTTTGAAACATTCGCGGTCACATAGTGCTTCTCACTGCGATCTGTTAGTGGTGCTTTTCGAAACAATGTAGCACCCATCTCAAACAAGCATTGGGAGGATGGGAGGGAGGGAAGGGGAGGAGGGAGGTGTGGAGGGAGGAGGGGAGGGAGGGGGGGAAGGGGAGGGGGGGGAAGGGGGGAAGGGGGAGGGAGAGGGGAGGGAGGGGATGGGGGAAGGGGGGAGGGAGGGGGACCTCCTCTTTTCCCAGTACCCCTCTTTCCCCGTTGGACCCGTCCTCGTAGGGTTTCCATTGTAACCGGGAGGAGGGGAGGGAGGGAAGGGGGAGGGAGGGAGGAGGGAGGTGTGCAAGATCTGAGTTTTAGTATTATATAGATAGATAGATAGATAGATAGATAGATGTAATTCCTATTTAGTCCTTGCTTTGCACAATCAATCAAAAGATAATGTGGATGCACTGAGCCAAAATATACATTCCATAAGCCCAATAAACTTGTGATACCCAACACCATGAGAACTTAATGATCGAATCAGACCTGCGATGCTGACTGAGAAAGTATTGTGAGCATCAGGTGGCACAGTGGTGCAGCTGGCATAGTTGCTGCATCTCAGTGCCAGGTTCAATCCTAACCCTGTTAGGGTGCTGTCTGTGCGGTGTTTGCACGTTCTCCCCGTGACCACGTGGGTTTCCTCTGAGTTCGCCAGTCTCCTTCCACACTCCAAAGATGTACAGGTTTGTAGATTCATAGAAACATAGAAACATAGAAACATAGAAAATAGGTGCAGGAGTAGGCCATTCGGCCCTTCAAGCCTGCACCGCCATTCAATATGATCATGGCTGATCATCCAGCTCAGTAACCTGTACGTGCCTTCTCTCCATACCCCCTGATCCCTTTAGCCACAAGGGCCACATCTAACTCCCTCTTAAATATAGCCAATGAACTGGCCTCAACTACCTTCTGTGGCAGAGAATTCCACGGACTCACCACTCTCTGTGTGAAGAAATGTCTTCTCATCTCGGTCCTAAAAGACTTCCCCCTTATCCTTAAGCCGTGACCCCTGGTTCTGGACTTCCCCAACATCGGGAACAATCTTCCTGCATCTAGCCTCTCCAACCCCTTAAGAATTTTATATGTTTCAATAAGATCCCCCCTCAGTCTTCTAAATTCCAGTGAGTACAAGCCGAGTCTATCCAGTCTTTCTTCATATGAAAGTCCTGCCATTCCAGGGATCAATCTGGTGAACCTTCTCTGTACTCCCTCTAAGGCTAGAATGTCTTTCCTCAGATTAGGAGACCAAAACTGTACACAATCCTCCAGGTGCGGTCTCACCAAGGCCCTGTACAACTGCAGCAGAACCTCCCTGCTCCTATACTCAAATCCTCTTGCTATGAATTCATTGGCTTTGGTAAAACTGTAAATTGTCCCGAGTGTTGGCGGATCGCTGGTCGGCACAGCACAGCACAGTGGGCCGAAGGGCCTGCTTCCACACTGTGTCCCTAAACTAAACTGAAAACCAAATCCCTAAAATGTGTGGGTTTATTGGTTAAGTGGCCATTGTAAATTGTGCAGGAAGCGGATGAGAGAGTGGGATCATGTTGAACTAGTGTGAACAGTTGATCGATAGTTGGCGTGGACTCAGTTTACCAAAGTGCCTATTTCCATGCTGTATTTCTAAACTAAACAGTGCTCCAATGACTTTAACAGAACTATATCACATATCATTGTATCCTATTACATCATTTAGATTCAAAAGTATCAAACTATATGTATTCATAAATTGAACACAAAGGATGATTTATTTTTGAATCAGGAAGACTGATCAGAAGTCGTAATAGAGCTTACAATGTAATTCATTTCTGTGCATTCCCAACTCAAATCCCTGCACAGCTGACATATATGCAGTGACAGAGTTACAAGGTGACCATGAGAAGATACTGTAAATCCCATCTACAGAGGAAGATTGACTCGATAAACATGTAATAACTTGGACAAACAAACCATGTGCTACTCTGAACAAGTTCAACTCATATTGGAATGGAAATGTCAGACTCAGCTCCCTGGTGGAATTCTCAACTGATGCAGAAGGTCACGGCTTCAAGCAGCACTTCAGAAACAAGTGAATACTCCTGGTTGACTTTGCTGTGAAGCGCAGAGGGATTGTTCCATTGTTAAGTTTAAAAAAAAAATTATTCCTTGTTTGGGATATTCGTGCTACTGACGTTTATTGTCATTTATTGTCAGCCCACTTACGTCAGAACATAAAATATAATGGGAACATGGGAACATGGGAAATTATATTTTATGGGAACATAAAATATAATTGGGCCATCCAACTTCAGAAGGTTCTGAAGAAGGGTCCCGACCCAGAACATCACCCATCTCTTTCTTCAGAGAGTCTGAAGAAGACTCCCAACATCACTCATCCTTTCTCTCCGGAGATGTTGCCTAACCCGCTGAGTTACTCGCACTTTGCGTCTATCATCCAATTTCATGCCTGCCCTGCCCCTCTTCAAGAATGTGACTCAACTTTTAGGTCAATACCATTTTCCTGCACTATTTCTATTTCCTCCATTTCTTTTAATATTCTAAGATCTATGAGATTGACTCACCAACTGACACTCCATGGCCATCTGGGAAAGAGTATTTCAGATTCATTGACCCCTGTGAGAAGATGTTTCTCCTTAACTCAACCCCATTCTGAGACCATGCCCCATGATCCCATGCTTCTCCGCCAATGTGGATATCCAATCCCTACGTCCAACCTTTCCAGTTAGCTTCTTGTCTAGGTTGGAATAGTATGTAATTTGGAAGAGAACATGAAGGTTGTGTAGGAAAAAAAAAATACTTACAGAAAAGCCATACGTGTATTAGCAAAATGCTCTGGCTACACGCTTTAGAGTGGATCAATAGGATCAGTACGTCTGAAAAAAACATCACCTATACATGTTCTCCTGAGATGCTGCCTGGTCCGCTGAGCTACTCCAGCGTTCTGCATCTTCTTTAGTAAACCTGCTTCTTCAATTCCTTGTTTGTACTTTTCAATAGGATCAGACCTGCCCAGGAACAATTGACTTGCACAGGAACAAGTCAAGAACAGAAAGGTCAAGGTCAAGGCGGCACAGTGGTGCAGCTCTAGAGTTGCCGCCTTACAGCACCAGAGATCCGGGTTCGATCCTGACTACGGGTGCTGTCTGTGTGGAGTTTGAATGTTCTTCCTGTGACCCGCGTGGGTTTTCTCTCACACTCCAAGGCCGTGCAGGTTTGTAGGTTAATTGGCTTCTGTGAAATGTCCCCTGTGTGTTGATTAGAACTAGCACGAGGGTAATCGTTGGTCGGTGCGGACTCGGTGGGCTGAAGGTCCTGTTTCCACGCTGCATCTCTAAAAGCAGAAAGATGGACAATACTCACTGGAGTTCAGAAGCATAAAAGATGATCTCCCTGAAAGGGTTTTTTAAAATAAATAGTGCTGAGAACCTTTTTAATTTCTCTCTGGACTGTCTAGAAATACCATGCAATGTATCAAGAGGCAAGAATCAAGTGTTTAATTGTCATGTATAAAATCCTTACTTGTAGCAGAAAACAGGTCCTTTTTAGTGTTTTTTTGCTTTTTAGAAATACAGCATGGAAACAGGCCTTTCGGCCCACCGAGCCCACACCTGGCCATCAGTCACCCGATCACACTAGTTCTAAGTTATCACACTTTCACATCCACTCCCTATGCACTAGGGGCAATTTTACGGAGGCCAATTATCCTATAGACCTTACAAGCTCTGCAATCACAAAACGCGTAGATAACATAAAGAAAAACAAAAGATCAATACATTTTAAAAAATGATATCAGTGCAAAAGTAGCCAGAAGTCCCTAATGCAACCAAGGCAGTTTGTACTTTAGTTGGTGTTTGCAGTGCTCAATAGCCTGATGGTTGTTGGGAAGAAGCTGATCCTGAACCGGGAGGTCACAGTTTTCATACTCCTCTACCTTCTTCCCAATGGCAGGAGTGAAATGTTGAGTGAAATCAGGAGATGGGACTGGGATGAGGAGAAATTATAAATGTTTGGAATTTTCTACCCAGAGAACACAGCTGTTGGACGTTCGTGGCTGAAATGGATAACAATGAGGTAAAGGATACAGATGGATTGAGGTGCCAAGTAGCCTATTTCTGCCTCTTTATGTTATGTAACATTCTTACATAGCATCACGCCTGTCCAGAAAAACACCAGGTGTTTTATTCATCTCTACACCCCGTTCTGTTATACCACTGCAGGTGATCTTGACTTCCGTCTCCAATAAATCAGGAATGTGGGGATGCAGTGATATAATAATCATAGCATCATAGCAAGAAGCATGTTATGAATGACCCCAAAAAGCCAATGGCTGGAAAATTCATCAATGACTACAACTCAAGGCAATAATGCTCCAACTCAAAAATGTCTTACTTGTTTTCTCATACAAATAAAATAAGTTTGAAATCATTTGTGACCTTGAAGCCATGATGCTTCCATCTAAGGGCAGCATGGTGGTGCAGCAATAGACTTGCTGCCTTACAGCGCCAGAGACTGGGGTTCGATACTGACTACGGGTGCTGCCAATACGGAGTTTGTACCTTCTCCCCGTGACTGCGTGGTTTTTCTCCGGGTGCTCCGGTTTCCTCCCACACTCCAAAAGAGGTACAGCTTTGTAGTTTAATTGGCTTCTGTAAAATTGTAAATTGTCCCTAGTGTGTGGGATAATGCTAGAGTACAGGGTGATCGCTGGTCGGCGCGGACTCAATGGGCTGAAGGGCCTGTTTCCACGCTGTATCTTGAAAGTTTAATGTCTAAAAAGGGCAAGTAAGATACTCGCTCCTGATGGATTTCTAATTGTATCAAGAAATCAGGAGCAGGAGATGCAAGCAACAATGAAGAGATTATTTTAAAATAGTCACAATTTCCTTCTACAACCTCAAATGTTTTATTAGTATATCAGGGCAGAAGTCTCACTGAGAGCCAGTTTAAATATGATTCCAAATTAGCACCAAAATAATTTTTTGATTAGGAACCGTAAAGTGCCAATTTATTTATATTTTGCAAATATTTCAGTTTCCTTGAGGAAGGGTATCGTTATAGCCGTATTGTAACTCCTGATCTTATTAAGATACACATGTACTGTATCATAATGAGAAAGGTATATCCTCCAGTATGAAGAATTGCTGAGTTACGATATTCATTCCGTGGAGGATATGATGCCATTTAGGAGATTGCTATACGTTATTGGAATCATTTACCCAACAGACTATGGACAGCATTAAGAGGCAATATTGCTGTAATGCTAAACACAACTTAAATCAAATCCTATCTTGGGACTGAAATACCAATTCAATTAATAATATAGGCAATACCTGAGCAAACTAGGCTATTAATGTATGGGCTTATAGTTTGTTGTCAGCAGTCAATGCAAAGCAATCAATATGAACAATGTTTGCACCTTCCCACAGACTCTTCACAGCCATTCACAGTTACTGGACGTTTATCCCAGTCTATCACACTCTGCAGGGGGTTCAATGAGTGAATGAGGTGGCAATGAAACAGAGTAGCTCTTCAATTTATGACTGACGAACCTTCACCGAGCAGCTAAAATAGCAAAAAAATAAAAATGAATATTAAATTCGATGGGAGATCATGTACTGAAATCAAAATTAAAATGTGTAGGAAGGAACTGCAGATGCCGGTTTGCACCGAAGATAGACACAAAATGCTGGAGTAACTCAGCGGGTCAGGCTGCATCTCTGGAGAGAAGGAATGGATGACGTTTCGGGTTGAGACCCTTCTTCAGTCTGAAATATCACCCATCCCTTCTCTCCAGAGATGCTGCCTGTCCCGCTCCAGCATTTTGTGTCTATCATCGGTCAAAATAAAAATGGATAGAATGAGAGAGTTAAAAAGGGAATGAAACAGCAAAAAAAGAAAACAGTTTAGTTTAGTTCAGTTTAGTTTATTGTGCATAGTTTAGTTTAGTCTGTAGTTTTGTTTAGTTTATTGTTTATTGTACCTCCATATACTGAGAAATAGTGAAGAGCTTCTGTTGCATGCTACCCACTCAAAGAAAGGACTATACATCATTATGATCACGCAATACAGATAAAGGATAAACAGTACAATATTTAGTGCAAGGTAAAGTCTGATAAAGTCCAATTAAAAATAGGTCAAAGGTCTCCAATGAAATATATGAGAAGTCAGGACCACACTCGAGCTGGTGGGAGGAAGGTTCAGTTCAAAAGACAAATGCCAAAGGTATTAAAATTTGAAGAATCAGACTTTACACTTCTGAAACTATTTTTTTAGTGCCAGAGAGATTGGTTGGTAGTGTTCAAAATTTATCACTCCAGTAAAACAAAAAGAAAAATCATAGACACTAAGGGTGGCACAGTGGTAGAGTTGCTGCCTTAGAGCGCCAGGGATCTGGGTTCAATTCTGACTATGGGTGCGGTCTGAACGGAGTTTGCACATTTCCCCCTGTGTCCACCTGGGTTTCCTCAGGGTGATCCAGTTTCCTCCCACATTTCAAAGACATGCGGGTTAATTGGCTTCTGTAAATCGTCCCTAGGATAGGATATTTCATTAGGATAGAACAAGTGTGCGGGTGATTGTTGGTTGGCACGGACTCGGTGGGCCAAATGACTGTTTCTACGCTGTATCTCTAAACGAAAAAAAAAAACGAAATTGCATCAGTCCAACTTTTTCTGACCTGTAACCCAGCAAGGAAGCAGAAAAATCACGCCCTTTGGGTGTTAATATTGAGTCCCTCAGCGAGTTTGATGAAGTTTGTGGCGAACCAGATAAAAACAGCCCGGATTTTGTGCTGCTCAGCTGTGAGTGTCAAAAGTTGTAATCCAATTTAGCTGAGCTGGAAGCTTCATTGCCACAGTTGGTTACCAGCACAAACCTTGGGGCACTGTTTGGTATCATTTTAGTTTAGTTTTGAGATGCAGCACGGAAACAGACCCTTCGGCCCACTGAGTCCGCGCCGACCAGCGATCCCCGCACATTAACACCACCCTACACACATTAGGGACAATTTTACCTTTATACCAAGCCAATTAACCTACAAACCTGTATGACTTTGGAGTGTGGGAGGAAACCGAAGATCTCAAGAGAAAACCCACGCAGCCACGGGGAGAACGTACAAACTCCGTACAGACAGCACCTGTAGTCGGGATCGAATCCAGGGGGTCTCTGGTGCTGTAAGGCAGGAACTCTACCGCTGCACCATCATGCCACCCTGGGCTCCTCCAGAGACAACAGCTTCTGTGCCACAGCGGTAGAGTTGCTGCCTCACAGCACCAGTGACCCGGGTTTGAATCTGACTACGGGTCCTGTCTGTACAGAGTTTGTGTGTTCTCCCTGTGACCGCGTGGGTTTCCTCTGGGTGCTCTGGTTTCCCCCCACATTCCAAAGACATACATGTTTGTGGGTTAATTGGGCGTCTGTAAATTGTAAATTGTCCCCAGTGTGTAGGATAGTGCTGGTGTACAGGGTGATCGCCGGTCGGCACGGACACGGTGGGCCGAAGGGCCTGTTTCCACGCTGTATCTCTGAAGTCTGACGTCTGAAGGTTAATGAGTTGATGAATGAAGCCAGTGAACCAATGGTGATGTACGTCCAAAGCAGGATTATTTGCGCATTAAAGGTGAAGTTGAGGCATGAGGTTCGGAAATTCGAATGCTCAAGAACGAAGGTGACTGCAGAATTCAGTGGACCTTGCCCGGTCCATCGGGGACAATATCATCAAAGATGTTCTTTCCCTGCCTCTGGTCTTCTAGATGTTGGGGATCACAGGCTTGATGGAAAATTAGCGACTAAAATAGTCGGGTGGGACTCGGTGGGCCGAAGGGCCTGTTTCCACGCTGTGTCTCTAAAGACTAAAGTCTACATGCTTCGTCACAACAGCAAAAGCACCCCCCCCACCCCCACCCCACCCCCCCCCGTCCTCCTTCTCTCTCCGCCCACCTCCCCCATCCCCCTGACTATTCTTACAGTGGGAAGAAACTACACCTCAGGTGAAACCACAGCAAAGATTTACAGATTTAAAATCTGTGGGAAATTACAGCAAAGATTTACAGCATCCTGAAGCATTCATCTGGATTATTTTTCACAGAGAGATATTTCTACACTGCAAACAGCCTTCACCATGAAAACTATAGGTAGTGCAGCAGTGACATATATTCAGGACAGCTCTGATATATGATGGCAAGGCAGTGCTGTTTAGCTTTAGATTGAAAGAAGGAATAATATATCTCCAACTGGGGCACAAATTATTTTGTTGTTCTTCCTGCCTTGGTATTAACTTGTGATTTCCATTTAAATATAAGACCTTGCACATAGTTCTTTTACGGCATCAGATGTATTTTTAAATTAATGTATGCAGCAAGAATATACAGAAGGCAATTTATCATGTTTGCAACAAGATTATGCTTTTCTTCAGCTTACTGTCCTTCTGCATTCTTGTCATGGTTTGTGAATTTATTGATTTTAGCAAGCTCAAGCTTAAATGAGTAATTCATATCTGTAAAGACCTCTTGTGTGGAATCTGGGCAAAGATTATTCACACTGCATTCAAGTGAACCTGTGAACATATCAGGCTGCGAAGGTCTGAAAATAAAATGGAGTTGCACGTTGAGTTATAGAATCGCACACCATAGGAGTACATTCAGCCCTTTGTTCCCGTGCTAGCTCTTTGAAACTGTAATCTCGTTTGTTGTACTCTCCTGTTCTTTCTCCCTTTCCCTGAAATGTTCTATTTTTCAAGCTGCCATCCTTTTTAAAGTTATTCTTGACTCTAATTTTGCCGCACTCTTTACATGCACTTTACATCAGACTTTACAGATCCAGCTCGCCCACCAGTGATCCCGCACACTAACACTATCCTACACACATTCGGTCCAATTTACAATTTTACCAAAGCCAATTAGCCGACAGACCTTTACATCTTTGGAGTGTGTGAGGAAACCGGAGCGCCCGGAGAAAACCCACGCAGGTCACGGGGAGAAGGTACAAACTCCGTACAGACAGCACCCATAGTCAGGATCGAACCCGGGTCTCTGGCGCTGCAAGGCAGCAACTCTACCGCTGCGCCACGCTGCCGCCCTTTACTCTTTGCTTAAAAGTGGCAGCAACGTGTTTTCCTTGTTGTAAGAACAAATTCACGGTCCAGCCATTATGATATTGGAGGCTGGCCCCATAGCAACATCTGAACTAATGTTTTAGTGGTCTATTTTTTTCAATTTAGTTTAAGCTAAACCCTTGGCCTGAAGAGGATTTGAAACACACTAAATCCGGGCTTTCAAGCACATGACTATAACTTGAATTACAGCAAAAAACTAACCTTTAATATCAAAGTAATAAATAATTCAGTTGCACTGCCTTTTATACTTTGACCCAAAACACAAGTTGAAAGTGAATTAAACACAACCTCCAAGTTGTGTTTACTCATATAGCCAAGCTTATTTACTCATCCTTATTTATGCATTTTTTTAAACATTATTTGCTTAATTGAAAAAAAATTATATATTCAGATAGTCATGATTGAAATCTATAGCAAGTTATATGGACTAGGACTGCTGCTTAAATAAAATCCATTAGACCAGTAAATGTGCAAATGTTTCAAGCTGTAAAACAGCAAGCGAAACACAGAAGGTAGACACAAAATTCTGGAGCAACTCAGCGGGACAGGCAGCATCTCTGGAGCGAAGGAATGGGTGACCTTTCTGGTCGGGTCCCTTCTTCAGACTGTGTTTAGAAACACAGAAAGTCATTTTCATTTTAGTATGATAACCCACATGCTTTAGCCTGGTAAATAACCTCCATCATTTTCAATATAGCTTCAACAGCCTTTGTCATCTACATAATAGCTTCATATGAGGAGATAGACTATTAGAGTCACACAGCGTGGAAACAGGCCATTCTGCCCTACTTGGCCATGCTGATCAAGATGCCCTATCTATGCCAGTCCCACTACCCATGATTGGTGCATACCCCTCTAAATATTTCCTATCCGTGTACCTGTCCAAATGTCTGTTAAATATTGTTATAGTACCTATCTCAACTATGTCTTCTGGCAGCTTGTTTCATTTACCCATCACCTTTTCTGTGAAAATATTGTCCTTCATGTTCTTATTAAATCTTCCCCCTCTCACCTTAAACCTACATCCCCTGGTTCTTGATGCTCCTGTACTGCGTAACCCCATCTATTCCACTCATGATCTTGTGTACCTCTATAAGATCACCCCACAGCCTCCTGCCTTCCAAGGAATAAAGTCCTAGGCTGCTCAACCGCTCCCTATAGCTCAGGCCCTCGAGCAGCACTGAAATAAGCACTTTGGCCCACCAATTCCGCGCCAGCTCGCGATCACCCCGTACACTAACACTACCTTATATAGTAGGGACAATTTTTTACAACTTTACTTAAGCCAATTAACCCACAAACTTCCACGTCTTTGGAATGTGGGAGGAATCCGGAGCAGCCGGAGGTCACGGGGAGAACATACAAACTCCACACAGACAGCACCCGTGGTCAGGATCGAACCCGGGTCTCTACCACTGCGCCACTGTGCCACCCAGGGAAGTGCTTCCTGGAATGTACTTCCTGCAAATCCTGGGATGAAACCACTGCAATAAAACTACCCGAAGCTCATTCTACCTGATGGTCAACTACCTGATGGTCTGATTATGCCTCACCATCCAACTCTCTGAGATGGGAAGTTGGCTGATTTCAGCATCTGACTAGGGTCAATGCGGGCAAATAGATTTAGCTCTGAGGGCTAAGGGAGTCAAGGGATATGGGGGGAAAAGCAGGAACAGGGTACTGATTTTAGATGATCAGCCGTGATCATATTGAACGGCGGTGCTGACTCGAAGGGCCGAATGGCCGACTCCTGCACCTATGTTTCTATGTTTCTAAGAGATGAATCAATTTGGCCCAAATATATCTTACACCCTGCGAATGATTGCAGCCAAGGGACCCTCCGCCCTCGATGTTGTGGTCAGCATTGTTGTTGTTTGGCATCGTTCTCACAGAGTCATACAACATGGCAACAGGCCCTTCGGCCCAACTTGCCCATGCCGACCTAGCTACCCTATCTGTCAAAAGAAAATCCCTAACACCCATCAATAGTAAACCCAATCTGCTGGCTTTGGAGCCAGTCTTAGAAATAACTTGCTCATTGATAATATTAATTGGAATATACACACAAGATTAGGGCAGAAGCTAGAACATCATACATATTATTTTAAAAGTTAATTATAACGTTTTAAAAGTTAATTATATTTTTTGCAATTTATCTGAGAGAATCCATATGCTCAAAATTAGTTTTTCAAGTCTGGTAATGGTATTAAAAAGATAATTAAAGCTCAGGACATGATTAAAAACTTATTTACACCACTGGCAGCAAAACATAACACTGACAAAGTACCTTGTAGTAAGATTAGTTCAGAAAGACCAATAACTTTCATCGAAGGTAGATACAAAATGCTGGAGTAACTCAGCGGGACAGGCAGCACCTCTGGAGAGAAGGGATGGGATGGTGCCTGTCCTGCTGAGTTACTCCAGTACCTTCGATTTAAACCAGCACCTGCAGTTCTTTCCTACACAATAACTTTCATCAGTTTGCTTATTTCCACTAATATGTATGGAGCAGATAGCTCAGTGTGGAAATATACTGGATCGCTAAAAGCATTACCCGCATTTTTACTTTGAACTGCGCAAATGCAGAGATGGGGATCTTTCCGTTAGCTTTGTCTAGATTTATGGTTTGGTTGCAGGTTTCATGAATGGAAAAATCAGCTCCAAAGATAGACACAAAATGCTGGAGTAACTCAGCAGCTCAGGCAGCATCTCATGGGGTCATAGAGAGTCATAGAGTCATACAGCATGGAAACAGGCCCTTCGGCCCAACTTGCCTACACCAACCAACTTGCCCCATCTATACTAGTACCACCTGCCTGCGTTTGCCCCATATCCCTGTAAACATATCCGATTCATGTACCTATTTAAATGTTTCTTAAATGCTGCTATAGTACCTGCCTTAATCACCTCCTCCGGCAGCTCATTCCATATAGCCACCCCTCTGTGTTTGAAAAGGTTGCCGCTCAGGTTCCCATTAAATCTTTTCTCCCCTCACCTTCAACCTGTGTCTCTCTGGTTCTCAATTCCCCCACTCTGGGCAAGAGACTCTACCCAATCTATTCCTCTCATGATCTCTGGAGAAAAAGAATAGTTGGCGTTTCGGGTCGGGACGCTTCTTCACCATTCTCCAGCCTTGCCTAGTGCCCTCTCTGAGCGTAATTGCTGCTTTAGATGTAATGCCAAATAGACACTGGATGACGGCCATTTTCCAATAGCTTTGAGCTGAATTCCATGGAGCTGAAAAGCTGCCATTGTTATTGAGGATAACTGGGAATCGAGAGTCAGTGTGTTTCATTGTCATCCGCACAGGGAACAGAACAATGATGGCCGTATTTGCTGCAGCAATACAGGCCCTTAGAAGCAATGAAAGTAAAAGTCCATGGAAAGAACCAGATAATTGTTTGGCCTGGTCAGTCAGGGCCCTGGTCACCCGAGAGCGCGGATGACAAGGGAAGGAGCTTCCGTTTGCTCTTCCATGGATTCTGATGAAAAGGACAATGGGGCCTGGTCAGACAAACACCAAATGTCGACCCGGTCAAGTCCTGCCAATGTGACCTGTGCCCACATGTACTGTACTGTCTAAGCCATTGCCAGCAGTCGGCTTCAGTCAGTTGTGTACCCTGCCCTGTATTCCCAAAGGATATACATTCTTGTTGAGATGAATGGCGGCACAAAGAACTGCAGACGCAGGTTAATACACAAAAAGATACAAAGTGCTAGAGTAACTCAGCATGGACTGAGTACCAACCAACATGTCCCATCTACACTAGTCCCACCTGCTTGCGTTTGGTCCATATCCCTCTAAATCTATCCTATCCATGTACTTGTCTAAATGTTACTTAAACATTGCGATAGTACCTTCCTCAAATATGTCCTCGTTCCAGACTCCCTACGCCCTTCGCATAAAAATGGTACCCCTCAGGATCCTATTAAATCTTTCCCCCCTCACTTTAAACCTATGTCCTTTGGTTTTCGATTCCCCTACTCTGGGCAAGAGGCTCTGTGTACTTACCTGATCTATTCCTCTCATGATTTTGTACACCTCTACACATCCTTGTGCGCTGCTAGGAACAGAGTCCTAGCCTGCTCAACCTCACCCTATGGCTCAGGCCCTCGAGTCCTGGTGACACCCTCGTAAATCTTCTCTGCACTGTTAGCTCTAAACCAACACACTGCATGAGGAATATTGTCTCCTAAATCGCATTCACCGATCAAGGCAATTCTTGTCATGAGATGCAGAGAAACTTTGAAAACATTAATGGTCACAATGCAAAGCCAATACTCCCTTCACTGTTCTGCGTTGAGGTTCATTACTGTGCATGTGAAAATTATTCAGGAGGCAGCTCCACAATGTGCAACCGATAGCAAAAGTCCAAACAAGAGGTGGGAACACTCGAGAAGACAAACAGACCCTGCAGTGTGGCCCCAAGATGACCAGCTTAGAATACTGGGAGGCTCAAGGATCCATGTTGATCACACACCAACATTTGCATCAGCATTCAAAGCACAAAAAACTACAGATGCTGCAAATTTACTTTTAGTTTTAGAGATACAGCATGGAAACAGGACATTTGGCCTAATGAGTCCACACTGACCATTGATCACCCATTCATATTAATTCTACGCTATTGTGGCGCCACCTGGGGGTCAAGCCACTTACTGATCGAACCTTCGTCACCAGAACTGGAGAGATCACGTGACAGGGAGATGACAGTTGACAGTTGGAGATGAGAGTTGACAGTTGGAGTTGACAGTTGACAGTTGGAGGTGAGAAGCTGAGCTCGAGCCCACGAGTGGTCAGACGTGTGGTGCTCCTCTCAACAGCAACAAGCACCTAACTATTCTCCTAACTAAGCGCGCGTGTGTTCAACCACTGTTTCGTTAATAAAACCCGTTTGATTCACAAAGCTTGGTTTACTACACTATCCCACTTTTGCATCCACTCCCTAAACATCAGTGGCAATTTACATGAGAGCCAATTGATCTGCAAACCCGCACGTCCTTGGGATGACGGAGGAAACTGGAGCACCCGAGGGGAACCCACACGTTCACAGGGAGACCGTGCAAACTCCACACAGGCAGCACAAAAGGTCAGGATCAGACGCAGGTCTCTGGCGTTGTGAGGCAGCAGCTCTACCAGCTGCACCACTCGGGAGTAGAGAGATCTGAAATGAAAACAGAACAGAAGCTGTGATGATCACCCTACTTCCAGCGATCTCTGAGGCAGCAGCAATGTGCCACTGTGTTGCCAAAAGTTCACAATGACCGCGTTACACAAATGTGCAAATTAACAGTTTGAATAGCGCTCCCCTTGACCCTGCTCCTCCAGTTCATAGGATTGTGGTTGATTTACTTGTAACATCAATTCTACGTTCTCCTCCATACCAGTAACCTGTCACACTTTTACTTATCTGTCTACCAACGCCTTAAAAATAAAGCAGTGGAATTATACTGCACGGAAATGGACCTATCGGCCCAGATTGAACATTCCTTGAACATTCAATGATACTTTATTGTAACATGTACCTAGGTACAGTGAAAATCTTTGTTTTTCATACGTTACATAAAAAGTATGCAAAGAGTCGTCATGCATAGGGCGCCGACGGAGTGACTAAAGTATTCACTGTAGTCCCAATGGTCGCTCTTCATTCTTGTCCCCCCCCATCCCACACCGGCTCCCTCTTTGTTCTCGGCGGCGCGCCCCCACACCGGCTCCCTCTTTGTTCTCGGCCGCGCGCCCTTGACCGATCGCCGGGCCTCACCGCGGCCTAGCCTCTCTAGGACGTCTCCACGTCGCTCACCAAGGGCCTTTCCACTGTGCCGAGTCCATGCAGACGTGCCCCACTCAGTTCACGCCGACAAAGCTGCACGCCGGAGCTAGTCCCATTTGTCCCATTTCTCTCACCCACCCCAGCTTTCTCCTCCCTACTACAATCAGTCTGAAGACAAGTCCCAAACTGAAACGTTGCCCATCCATGTCCTCCACAGATGCTGCCTGACCCGCTGAGTAACTCCAGCACGTTGTCCAGTTTTGTAAAGCAGCACCTGTCGTTGCTTGTGTCCTATCTGTCTGTGTTTAGCCCATAGACTTGTGATAATGCATTGATATTTGGATTCTCTGCAGAGAGTTCGGCAAGGAGTACTGATCACTCCTCTGGTAGGTGGAGTGCAGATGGACCATGGCAGATTCTTGCAATGGCCTTTGTTAGAGAAGGAAGAAGACTGAAGCTCAGATTTAGAGCAGTTATAGCTGGGGGGGAGGCAGCACAACAGGGCAGCGGTAGAGTTGCTGCCTTACAGCGGGTTCGATCCTGACTGCGGATGTTGTCTGTACGGTATTTGTACATTCTCCCCGTGACCTGCGTGGGTTGTCTCTATGTGTTCCCGTTTCCTCCCACACTCCAAAGATGTACAGGTTTGTAAGTTAATTGGCTTCGGTAAAATTGTAAACTGTCCCCGTGTGTGAGTTAGTGTTAGTATGGTGGGCGCAGTCTCGGTGGGCTGAAGGGCCTGTACCCGCGCTGTATCTCTAAATTTAGAGCATGACAGGATTTTACTGACCCACGGATGTGATTGTCAAGCCGAATGTCCATGCCAATGTTTATTTTACATCTCCATCCAAGTTGATAGTAAACAGTGTTAATAATTAAGTAGGCATGACTCATCAGAAGTCTCATAGACCTGAGGCAAAGTCCTCCCATGTAAAGGAATAGCGCCAAGTTTTATTTTCTTCGCAAGACCGGGGCCGATGCAAGGATCATGAATGAGCTTAATGATCTCTCAAGACGTGCTCCACATTAACTAAAGCGCGGTGATCAAATGTCAACAAAGTGGGGAGAAGCTTATTCTGTACTGATGTTGTTCACTGAAGAGAAGAAACTCGGGTATCATTGGCCTTTACGCGGAACAATAATCCACAAATCATCACCGCCCACCTCAAAATGAAGGCTTGGGTCTCGGAAGCACTGTGTTTATTTTCCCAGCCACCACACGGCTCTTATTTACAAACCTGTGCATTGATCATGATCAGTTCTTCATGAAGGCTTTCCGTGAAGGTGATTTGTTTGTTGAGCGTTCGTACGTCAAGCTTTGCTCATTGGTTTGATTCACTTTGCAGTTCCCCGCTGACAGTCTTGAAGACGTTTGTGGTATTATTAGCCGAGCGGTTACTCAAGGAGTGGGCAGTAATCACAGTGAGCGAGGTAACTGTGCCTCAGGCCTGAGTACAGCGGCGTCTCAGTTTCCACCGTCCACACGGCTGCACTTGGAGTGTCTCACTCGATGATTCAGATTCAAGCTAATGGGGAGCAGAGATTTTCTTAAAAGGCGGCTGGCCTATAAAAAAAACACACCTTTTGCTGCCTTCCGGGTTCATGTGGCACTTCACTGCCCTCTACAGTCACAAAGGACTGAACTGGGCCCCGGCTCAGCACTGCAGGCCGTCGTTTGCTTCTGCAATGTCTTCAGTTATTTTAGCAACTGCTTTCCCCAAGGAGGCCTTTATCCCTTCTGCCTACAGCCACAGAAGGTACAGCACTGTGATCTGCAGGCTGCACAGCCTAACAGAGAAGAGAGAAAGAAAAAAAATCCCAGTAAAGGAACGGGTTAAAAGAAAAAGCAAGTCTTGCATTAATCACCGGTAGTTTCAGTGGCTCCCATCGGACAAGGAACTGCAGTTTCTGAAACGCTAGGAATAGCCTTTAGCTCAGTGAGATGCAGGTAGAACATTTTTCAAAATTAATTTGCTTTTCCAGAACAAGAACATTAAAATAAATGATACAGGGCTGAAAGGAGACCTATATTTTCACACTGTATCATTCCTGTACTCTTGAACAAGGTAGGGCATAGGTATGATGTTATATACTTGTTAATAGGTGCTCCAGTATGGGACCACTAATTAAAGAGAATATTTAGCGAATAGGAAGGGTGACACAGTGGTACAGCGGTAGAGTTGCAGCCACTTACAGCGCCAGAGATCCATGTTCCACCTTGACTACGGGTCCTGTCTGTACGGAGTTTGTACGTTCTTACTGTGACCTCGTGGGGTTTTTCCGGGTGCTCTGGTTTCCTCCCACACTCCAAAGACATACAGGATTGTATGTTAATTGGCTTCGGTGAAATTGTACATTTTCCCAGATATGTGGGATAGTACTAGCATATGGGGATTGCTGGTCAGTGTGAACTTGATGGGCCGAAGGGCCTGCTTCCACACTGTATCTCTAAAGTCTAAAGTTTAGAGAAGTGAGCAGCATTAATGCCACTCACTTGAAGCTGAATCTACGGAGAGATAGATGGGACTGAAGACAGCATTAGATGAAGTCAACTCTTCCTATGGAGTAAATAGGATGGATTGTGTGAGCAAAGATGGCTTTAGATGAAGACAAGTAGGGAAAGACCAAGTGAACATAAACGACAATATTGACCGAAGACAAGAGTGACTGCCAATGCTGGAATCTGGAACAAAAACAGAATGCTGGAAGACCTCAGGGAGTCAAGCAGCATCTCAGTTTAGCTCTTTTAGGGATACAGCATGGAAACAAGCCCTTCAGCCCATCGAGTTCATGCTGTCCATCGATCACCCACACACCAGTTCTATGTTATCCCCCTTTCTCATCCACACTCCGAAGCCAATTAACCTACAAACCTGCACGTCATTAGAATGTTGGAGGAAACCGGAGCCCCCGGAGAAAACCCACACGGTCACAGGGAGAAGGTACAAACTCCACACAGCCAGACTCTGGCGCTGTGAGGCAACAGCTCTAATGTTGTGCCATTGTATTATTAGTTTAGTTTAGTTTAGAGATGCAGCGCAGAAACAGGCCCTTCGGCCCACCGAGTGCACACCGACCAGCGATCGTTGGATCACAAAATGCTGGAGTAACTCAGCAGGTCAGGCAGCACCTAGGAGAGAGGGAATGAAGAAGGGGTCTCGACCCGAAACGTCACCCATTCCCTCTCTCCTAGATGCTGCCTGACCTGCTGAGTTACTCCAGCATTTTGAGACACCTTCGATTTGTACCAGCATCTGCAGTTATTTTCCTACAGCGATCCCTGCACATTAACACTAACTTACACTAAGGACAAATGTTTACATTTATACATTTATACCAAGCCAAAATTCACCTACAAACCTACAAACCTGTACGTCTGAATGTGGGAGGAAACTGAAGATCTCGGAGAAAACCCATACAGTCACGGGGAGAACGTACAAACTCCGTACAGACAGCACCCATAGTCGGGATCGAAGCCGGGTCTCCGGTGCTGCAAGCGCTGTAAGGCAGCAACTCTACCGCTGCGCCACCGTGCAGCCATCTGTGGTGGCAAATTGTATATGTCGATGTTATGGGCAAAGACCCTGCATTAGGAACAGTTGGGTCAAAAGGCTTGCTTTAGGAGATGCTGTGGCACAGCGGTAGAGTTGCTGCCTCACATTTCCAGAGACCCAGGTTTGATCAGACATCAGGTGCTGTCAGTGTGGAGATTGTACGTAATCCCTATGACCGCATGTGTTTTCTCCGGGTGCTTGTGCAGGTTTGTTCGTTCATTAGCCTCTGTAAAACTGGCCTAGCGTGCAGGATAGAACTAGTGTAGTAGTGATCACTGGTCGGTGTGGACTCGGTGGGCTGAAGGGCCTGTTTCCACACTTTATCTCGAAACTAAACTAAGCTATACTAAACTAAAATGGGTGCTAGAAATGGTTTGCTTCTCCATGTACCTGACATTTAGAGGGCACCATTTATTCAATAGACAATAGACAATAGACAATAGGTGCAGGAGTAGGCCATTTGGCCCTTCGAGCCAGCACCACCATTCAATGTGATCATGGCTGATCATTCTCAATCAGTACCCCGTTCCTGCCTTCTCCCCATACCCCCTGACTCCGCTATCCTTAAGAGCTCTATCTAGCTCTCTCTTGAATGCATTCCTTCATGTTGATACAAGTGCTTTGCACCCAAAAACTAGTCAGTGAGTTCCACTGTATCTTTAATAGTGTCCCTTCTAGTGTTAATGCGCAGAGTAACACCAGCAGGTTACTGGGATAGGAAATGCTGTGGTAAATGTCAGAGACAGTGATGGGGCAGGAATGATCTGGCCTGGAATATAGACCTGCTCAGGGCTGTTCCAAACATATCTCAGCTGGATGCATAAGGTCGTAAGGTCATAAGGGATAGTAGAATTAGGTCATTTGGTCCATCGTCTACTCCGCCTTTCAATCATGGCTGATGTATCTCTCCCTCCTAACCCCATTCTCCTGCCTTCTTCCCATAACCTCTGATACCCATACTAACCAAGAATCTATCTATCTCTGCCTTAAAAATATCCACTGACAGCCTCCACAGTCTTCTGTGGCAAAGAATTCCACAGATTCACCACCCTCTGACTAAAGAAATTTCTCCTCATCTCCTTCCTAAAAGAACGTCCTTTAATTCGGTGGCTATAACCTCTCGTGCTAGACTCTCCCACTCGTGGAAACACCCTCTCCACATCCACTCTGTCCAAGCCTTTCACTATTCTGTGCTAACAGGCAGTGGTATTGTGAGCAGTTTTGGGCCCCATTTCCGAGGAAGGATGTGTTGGTACTGGAGAGGGTCCAGAGGAGGTTTACAAGAATGATGCCATGAATGATTGGGTTAACATATGACGAGCGTTTGTCAGCACTGGGCCTGTACTCGCTGGAGTTTAGAAGGATGAGTGGGGGGCCTCATTGAAACATACAGAATAGTGAAAGGCCTGGATAGGGTGGATGTGGGGAGGATGTTTCCACTAGTGGGAGAGTCTAAGAGCAAAGGGCAAAATGTCAGAATAAAAGGGCGTGCCTTTAGAAAGATGAGGTGGAATTTCTTTAGCTAGAGGGTGGTGAATCTGTGGAATTCATCACCACTGATGGCCAAGTCATTGGGTATTTTTAAAGCCTAGATTGACAGATTCTTGATTAGTAACGGTGTCAAAGGTTATGGGGAGAAGGCAGGAGAATGGAGATGAGAGGGCAAAAAAACATCAACCATGATTGAATGGCAGAGTAGACTCGATGGGCTGATTGCCCTAATTCTGCTCGTATGACTTATGAACTTATGGACAAGCTAGGTGGCCAGGCCTCGGGCAGTGGAGCTCAATACGTTCATAGTTCTGCATGGAAGCCAAGTAATCCTTCCAAAGGTGAATACAGAAGTATCAAAAACGGAAAGTTCTCCACATTGCTGGAGGGGGGTTAGTTTGACTTCTGCATTGCAGCAGCAGGAAGCAAGGTGTCATTTGCAGCACATCTCTGCAGAGACAGCCTGCAAGAATGTAAAGGGAAATGAAAATCACTTTGACTTTCCACTGTGAGAGCAGTGAAAATTACAGCTTGCTAAACACGCCTTGATATCCTGACAGATTTGATGCCCAAATGGATTGCTTATTACAGAGTCAAAGAGTCACGGAGCCATACAGCGTCGAAACTGACCCTTTGTCCCAACTTGCCCACACCGACTAACATGCCCCATCTACACTAGTCCCACCTGCCTGCTTTTTGCCCATATCTCTCAAACCCTATTTTATTCATGTACCTATCTAAATGTTTCTTAAACTTTGCAATAGTACTTGCCTCAACTACCTCCTCTGGCAGCTCGATCCATACATCCACCACCCTTTGTGTTAAAAAAGTTACCCCTCAGTTCCGCATTGTAGGCCGCTGGAAGGTTAGATCGCATGGGATCCAAGGAGAGATAGCTGGATGGATAGCACATTGGCTCCATGGAAGGAAGCAGAGGGTGATGGTGGAAGGTTGCTTCTCGGTCTGGAGGCCTGTGACTAGTGGTGTGCCTCAGGGATCGGTGCTGGGCCCATTACTGTTTGTCATCTACATCAATGATTTGAATGAGAACATACAGGGCAAGATTATCAAGTTTGCCGATGATAGAAAAGTGGGTGGTTTTGCGGACAGTGAAGATGGTTGTGAATGATTGCAGCAGGATCTGGATCGATTGGCCAGGTGGGCGGAGGAATGGTTGATGGAATTTAATACAGAGAAATGTGAGGTGTTGCATTTTGGGAAATCTAACAAGGGCAGGACCTACACATTGAATGGTAGGCCTCTGTGGATCGTTGTAGAGCAGAGGGGTCTAGGAGTGCAGGTGCATGGTTCCTTGAAGGTCGAGTCACAGGTAGATAAGGTGGTCAAAATGTTTTTTAGCACATTGGCCTTCATCAGAGAGTATTGAGTATAGAAGTTGAGAGGTCATGTTGCAGTTGTATAAGATGTCAGTGAGACTGCATTTAGATTACTGTGTTCAGTTCTGGACACCATGTTATAGGAAAGGTATCGTCAAGCTTGAAAGTGTTCAGAGAAGATTTATGAGGATGTTGCCAGGAATAGAGGGTCTGAGCTATAGGGGGAGATTGAGTAGGCTGGGTCTCCATTCCTTGGAGCTCAGGAGGATGAGGGGTGGTCTTATAGAGGTGGATCTTATTCTGTGCTACCATGCCACCCCATCTGGAAGTTTGAATGCCTTCATAAAAAACAATATTCATGCAGATCATGAATTTATAGATAATAATATACTTCTGAAGAGACTAAATCTGCGGATGGAAATTTCCATGTAATATAAGAAAAATGAAAATATTTGGCAGAAAAGATTACCAATAGTTTTATGTCTGAAAATGGCTCCCAACCCAACACGTCACCTTGTACGTTCTCTCTGTGACTGCGTGGGTTTTCTCCAGGTGCTCTGGTTTCCTCCTACACTCCAAAGACGTGCAGGTTTGTAGGTTGATTGGTTTGGTAAAATTGTAAAATTGTCCCGAGTGTGTGTAGGATAGTGTTAGTGTGCGGGGATCGCTGGTTAGCAGGGACTCGGTGGGCCGAAGGGCCTGTTTCCATGCTGTATCGCTAAACTAAACTAAACTAAACTAAACTAAATCTTTCACATTTTGATTTCACAAAATTATCTGGATTTCTGTATCCCTCGACTAAACAAAACTAAACGTATGCCTTCGAGCTTTCGAATTCAGGTGGGGGTGGGGATGAGGATCATCGCGACATATGCGGTTTTCCAGCTTTGAAGTTTTGCAGCGATCATGTCATTCATTTAACCTGCGGACAGGCTGCCTCTAATTGTCGAGCATAAACCTAAGGAGGTGTTCACTGTGTGGGCTTTGTGATACCATCAGGGTATCTGTAGGCTACCCATTACAGAGTGCAGACCGCAGCAGAATCCGCATGTAGATGGCTGCAATCATTGATGCACAAATGCCCTCTAACACAGCAGAAGTCATATCATCAGCCAGTGGCATAAAATGGGCATTAGCCCCGACATAGCAGGCAATGTCCTTTCTTTCTTCTCATTACGCTGGTTAATGGCCTATCGTGCACTTACTCACTACCATTTATTTTGCTGGTAATAGGCCATTACAAGCATTAATGCCTTTTCCAGAACTCATGTGAAAGAAGCTTTGTTCAATGAATTCGCCTCTTCAAATCTTAAACTTCACTTTTTTTTTATGCCCCCCCTCTGATTATTATATATGTGTAATAGTGCCAGCCGGTTTCTTACTTCCAATTTGCAATTATAAATCAACTCAGTATGCAATCAAATTTTATTTTTATTGTTCGTGGATGCCATTGACAAGGCCAGCATTTATTAACCATCCCTAATTGCCCTTGAGAAATGGCATCTTGACAAATGACTGGCTTGGCAAGCTGATTCAGAGGACAGTCAAAGAGCCAACAGTGCAGTCTGAGGGTCGACAGCCACCTTCCCCTAGATACTGTTCTCCTGATTAAATTTTATCCTTGTATGCTTCGTTGTTATCTTCCCCGAGCTAACTATGATCTCTTCTACATTTTGCTTGAGCTCCGTCCCCTGTGATGTCTCATCTTCACACCTTATCCTTCCATATCTCTGTGTGGCCCTGACTCTCAGTGTGAAGAAGGGTCTCGGCACGAAACGTCACCCATTCCTTCCATCCTGAGATGCTGTCTGTTCCGCTGAGTTACTCCAGCATTTTACGTCTATCTTCAGACAGATTCGACACTGGGTTTCCTTTTGAGGTGTAGGATCACTGAATTCGCAATGATTTGCCACGTCTAGTAGTTTAATTCAGTTTAGTTTAGTGGTACAGCTCGGAACATGTGATGGTTTGGTTTACACCTGGGTTAATATATGATAAGTGCTTGACGGCACTGGGCCTGTGCTCACTGGAGTTAAGAAGAATTAGGGGGACCTCACTGAAACTTACTGAATTGTGAAAGGCCTGGATAGAGTGGATGTGGAGAGGATGTTTCCACTAATGGGAGAGTCTAGTATCAGAGGCCACGGCCTCAGAATAATAGGACATACCATTAGAAAGAAAATGAGGAGGAATTTCTTTAGTCAGAGGGTGGTGAATCTGTGGAATTCATGGGGTGGAATGGCAGAGTAGACTTGATGGGCCGATTGGCCTAATTCTGCTCCTATAACCTATGAACTTATGAAACAGGTCCTTCAGCCTACTGAGTCCGTGCCAACTAGCGATCACATACTAGGGACAATTTACAATTTACAAAAAGTCAATTAACCTACAAACCTGTGTGTCTTTGGGGTGTGGGTGGAATCCAGAGTGCCCGGAGAAAATCCACGCGGTCGTGTACAAAATCCGTACGGACTGAACCCGTAGCCTGGATTGAACCCGGGTCTCTGGCACTGTAAGGCAGCAACTCTACCACTACGCCATCGTGCCCAACCCCAGCAATAGCGTTTACAACTTTTTATTCAAGCGCAATGGTTACACGGCATCAGAGCAAAGCATTAAAATATCTGCAACCTTAACTAAAAACAACATATCGTAACTAACAAAACAAAAAAAACTATGAGGATGGAACTAAAAGACTAAAGACTGAACTTAACCCGTTGAACACTGGACATTCAACTCACAACGTTCACACAGAACACACTGCTTCCATATCTAATTGTGGGATCAGGATGCGTAAAGCACCTTCGTACCATGGGGGCAATTATCGTTCACGGTACTGTCTAGGTTCTGGGTCTGAAGAAGGGTCTCACCCATTCCTTCTCTCCCCAGATGCTGCCTGACCCGCTGAGTTACTCCGGCATTTTGTATCCACCTTCGATTCAAACCAGCATCTGCAGTTTTTTATCCTTCACCATCTACCAATCATCACCATTGGTCCAAAAACACTCGCCAAATCCACCCAAAACTTCATCCTCAATATTGATGGTCTCCCAGTATCCACCTCCCCTCACATCCGGAATCTTGGAATCATCTTTGATCAAACCCTCTCCTTCGACAAACACATCAAACACATCACCAAGGCAGCCTTCTTCCACCTCAAAAACATTGCCCGTCTCCGTCCATCCCTCTCCTCCATAGCTGCAGAAACCCTCATCCACGCCTTCATCACCTCCCGTCTGGACTACTGCAAAAGCCTCCTCTATGGCTCACCCTCAAAAATCATCAGTAAACTTCAATACATTCAAAACTCCGCTGCCCGTCTACTCACCCACTCCCCGATCCGTGACCATATCACCCCCGTCCTTTACAAGCTCCACTGGCTCCCCATCCCCCAGAGAATCCAGTACAAAATCCTCCTCATGACCTACAAAGCCCTCCATAACCTGGCCCCATCCTACCTGACTGACCTCCTCCACAGATACACTCCCACCTCCACCCTCCGCTCTGCTGCTGCCAACCTCCTGTCCCCCCCCATCCGGACCAAACTCAGATCCTGGGGGGACAGGGCTTTCTCCATCGCTGCTCCCACCCTCTGGAACTCACTACCCCAAACCGTCAGAGACTCCTCCTCACTCACCACATTCAAAACATCACTGAAGTCTCACCTGTTCAGCACTGCCTTCAACCACTGACCGTCACCTCACCTTCTGTCTCCTTTTTCTGTTTGTTTACTTATTTATCTATTTATTTTCTTCTCTATGTTCTAGTAATCCCTGTAAAGCGTCTTTGAGTGTTTGAAAAGCGCTATATAAATGTAATGCATTATTATTATTATTATTATCTAGGTTCTTATCCACTGTAACTTTGAGTAGCCGAGCTCCGATGTGAGGAAACTTGGGTCACCCCATTATGGGATGTGGAGGCTTTGGAAGGTGCAGTGGAAGTTCACCAGAATGATGCCTGGATTAGTGGGCGTTAGTTTTTCAGGGAGAGGTTGGAGAGACAAGGATTGTTTTCTCTGGAACGCCAGAGGTTGCAGGGGGTTTATAAAATTAAGAGAGGCCGAGATAGTAAAGATCGTCAGACCCTTTTATGCAGAACGGGAAAAATCGAATATTAGAGGCCTTAGCTTTCAGGTGAGAGGAGCAAAGTTTAAAGGAGACGTGCGGGGCAAGTTTTTTTACATGGACGGTGATGAGTGCCGAGAACGATTGCTGGGGTTGGTGGTCGAGGCAAATATGATAGTGGCTTTTAAGAGAATTACAGATAGGCACATGGATAGACAGAAAATGGCGGGATGTGGATTATGTGCAGGAGGATAAGAGTTGGTCTTGGAATCAGGTTCGGCACAGACATTGTGGGCCAAAGGGCCTGTTCTTGTGCTGTACTGTTCGATGTTCTATGTTCTATAATCAGACTAATTCACTATCTACCAATGTTGTCACAAATGTTTCATTTATTCCTGTTTATTTATTTTTGTTGATATATTTCTCCTGCTGCCTTGGCGGGATTTGAATTCATGTGTCTTGATCATGACTTGATCATGAATTCAGCTCGCTTCATCTAGTCACATAGAACATTGAACATAGAACATAGAACATGGAACATGGAACATGGAACAACACCAAAACAGGCCCTTCAGCCCACATTCCCATTCCGGGAATTAACCTAGTAAACCTACGTTGCACGCCCTCAATAGCAAGAATATCCTTCCTCAAATTTGGAGACCAAAACTGCACACAGTACTCCAGGTGCGGTCTCACTAGGGCCCGGTACAACTGCAGAAGGACCTCCCTCTTTGCTCCTATACTCAACTCCTCTTGTTATGAAGGCCAACATTCCATTGGCTTTCTTCACTGCCTGCTGTACCTGCATGCTTCCTTTCAGTGACTGATGCACTAGGACACCCAGATCTCGTTGTACGTCCCCTTTTCCTAACTTGACACCATTCAGATAATAATCTGCCTTCTTATTCTTACCACCAAAGTGGATAACCTCACTCTTAGCCACATTAAACTGCATCTGCCATGCATCCGCCCACTCACACAACCTGTCCAAGTCACCCTGCAACCTCATAGCATCTTGCTCACAGCTCACACAACCACCCAGCTTTGTATCATCTGCAAATTTGCTAATGGTACTTTTAATCCCTTCATCCAAGTCATTAATGTATATTGACTTTGTAATCGTTTTGACAAGCCTTCTCTACCAGATTGATCCCTGGGATGGCAGGACTTTCATATGAAGAAAGACTGGAAAGACTAGGCTTATACTCGCTGGAATTTAGAAGACTGAGGGGGGATCTTATAGAAACATATAAAATTCTTAAGGGGTTGGAGAGGCTAGATGCGGGAAGATTGTTCCCGATGTTGGGGAAGTCCAGAACCAGGGGTCACAGCTTAAGGATAAGGGGGAAGTCTTTTAGGACCGAGATGAGAAAACATTTCTTCACACAGAGAGTGGTGAGTCTGTGGAATTCTCTGCCACAGAAGGTAGTTGAGGCCAGTTCATTGGCTATATTTAAGAGGGAGTTAGATGTGGCCCTTGTGGCTAAAAGGATCAGGGGGTATGGAGAGAAGGCAGGTACAGGTTACTGAGCTGGATGATCAGCCATGATCATATTGAATGGCGGTGCAGGCTCGAAGGGCCGAATGGCCTACTCCTGCACCTATTTTCTATGTTTCTATGTTTCTATGCTACCGAGAAACAGCCACCACTGGCAATTAGAAATAACCACAGAGCAGAGGGATGAGAGTAAACTCCTTCTTGTTACTGCGTCAACAGAACAACTGCAATGAGTCAGGACTAAATGAATTATCGCCTGCAGTCTGAGAAGAACCTCTTCTTTATGGTTTTTCTAGTCTTTTGTTGAATGGGCCATTGCTATTAACCAACTCCTACACAAGAGCGTTTGAGTCAGAATCTATGATTCACGTGTTTCCTGGTGCATTTAGTCTCTCTTTTTCTAAGGGCATGCACGTTAATGAATGTCCTAAGAAGACATGGAAAAAACAGGTGAAGACTGGTTAACAAAAATGGGTTTACTCTTCTTACCAGCGGAGTTGAGCATTGTCCATGCTTTATCAATGGGCTAACAATTATCAGTCTTGTTAACCGATGGGGTGGCTTATAAACCCACCAGTACGAACAGTGAGTTCTTCAATTTTAGGTAGCACCCCCCCTTCCTCCCCCACCCCTCTTGCCCTATCCCACGTTGGCGCACACCCATTTCTCCCATTATTCTGTCCCCACTTGCTGCTACCCCCCACCATCCTCAATGTCTTTCCCTTTGACTTCTCTTTCACTCCTCATCTCCCCTTATCTGATCTCCCTTCATTGTCTGTATATCCATATGCCTGCCCAAAAATCTCTTAAATGTCTGCCTCCACCACCCTACCCAACCCCTATCACCTCAAAGCTATATCCTCTTGTGTTTAATGTTTTTTTTATCCTGGGAAAAAGGTTCTGAGTGTCTACCCTATATAAACCTCTCAGAATGTTATATACTTCCATCGGGACCCCCTGCAACCTCTAGCATTCCAGAGAAACCAATCCAAGTCTGTCCAACCTCTCCCTGTTGCCAATACCCCCTAATCCATGCATCATTCTGATAAACCTCTGATTCCTTTCCAAATCCTTCCTGTAATGGGAAGTGCAACGAAAACTCCAAATGTGGCTTAACCAATGTATAAAGCTATGATTTATGAAAGTGTGAACATATGACTCTATGTTTCAATTATGGTTGTGTAGTCTCTTTGTTATGACATTTACAGTTAGTCTTAACTGTTCCAGTGAACTTCCTGTTGGCTTTCTCCTTCACCCCTCTCTCTGTAAACCTCGGGCCTTCTGTCACCTGTGTACATAAAACGCCATAGGAGGTCCTACACTGTCAAAGGAGCTATATAAATGGGAAGAGTTGTTGATGTAGGGATTTTTTTGTTGTAATGATCGACTGAAACTGTGGGATGTTTTACTCATTTTGTCATCAACTATACCGCTGTTCAATTTATTGGGCTGGGAGTAGGATCTTTAATGCCTCCAATTCGACTGCTTGGCTCTCAGGTAATTGTGCATTGATTTTTCTTTTGGCTGGTGAGGATAATCGGTTGTTTTGTGTCGCTCCTGTCTTTGTAGCTGGTGACCAATTGGGGAAATATTTGTGGCAGAGAGTCTTAATGCTGCCTGCTCCTTTGTTTGAGAAACACCTTACTCCACCTTTCTCCGTAGAAACATTTGGAGGTGCAGCGTGGAAACAGGTCCTTCGAGCTGCCGAGTCCGCGACGACCAGCCATCACCCCAGTACACCAGCACTGTCCTGCACACCAGGGGCAATTTCCAACTTTACTGGTCAATTAGCCTACAAACCTGTACATCTTTGGAACGTGGGAGGAAACCGGAGCACCCGGAGAAAACCCACGCAGTCACGGGCAGAAGGTATAAACTCCGTACAGACAGCATGCGTAGTCATTTCTTGCAGCAGTAATCAATGTAATAGTTTCTTGGGTTCTTTTCCTTTCTGTTGGTGGCAGTTAATTCTTGCTATTGAGGGCGTGCAGCGTAGGTTCACTAGGTTAATTCCCGGAATGGCGGGACTGTCATATGTTGGAAGACTGGAGCGACTAGGCTTGTATACACTGGAATTTACAAGGATGAGAGGGGATCTTATCGAAACGTATAAGATTATTAAGGGGTTGGACACGTTAGAGGCAGGAAACATGTTCCCAATGTTGGGGGAGTCCAGAACCAGGAGCCACAGATTAAGAATAAGGGGTAGGCCATTTAGAACTGAGATGAGGAAAAACATTTTCAGCCAGAGAGTTGTGAATCTGTGGAATTCTCTGCCTCAGAAGGCAGTGGAAGCCAATTCTCTGAATGCATTCAAGAGAGAGCTGGATAGAGCTCTTAAGGATAGCGGAGTCAGGGGGTATGGGGGGAAGGCAGGAACGGGGTACTGATTGAGAATGATCAGCCATGATCACATTGAATGGCGGTGCTGGCTCGAAGGGCTGAATGGCCTCCTCCTGCACCTATTGTCTATTGTCTATTGTCTATTGAATGGTGGTGCTGGCTCGAAGGGCTGAAGGGCCGAATGGCCTCCTCCTGCACCTATTGTCTATTGTCTATCGTGAGTGACCCAAGGGTGTGTCAAAATTACAGCTGCTGTCATGTTAGGTTCAATATCCACAGCAGTGGAGCCTGACACTTACCCCTGTCATTCCATTTGTCAAAGCAAGTCGTCTCTCTGTTCCAGGCCAGGCAGAGGCAGTTTGCTCAGCCACAGTCCTTGCTTGTCGCCTCTTCTTCCACTGGTGCAGTATCATCCAAGTGATCGTTCCTCATGATCAGCCCCAGATGACGAGTACTGTCACAATATTCAACGTGCAACGACTTTCATTACAGAAAACTTCGTCACGCCCCGCGGTGAAGCTGCTAGTTTCAGGCCGGGAGTTTAGACTTTAGAGATACGGCGCGGAAACGGGACGTTGGGCCCACCGAGTCCGCGCCGGCCTGCGCTCACGCCACACACTAGCACGATCCTACACTCTAGGGACAATATACAATTTTACCGGAGTCAATTAATCTGAAGAAGGTGGTTGAAGAAGGGTCTCGACCCCAAACGTCACCTATTCCTTCTCCCCAGAGATGCTGGCTGCCCTGCTGAGGTACCCCAGCATTTTGTGTCAACCTACAAACCTGTACGCCTTTGGAGTGCGGGAGGAACCGGGAACCCACCTGGAGTCTTATGAAGCTCATCCCCTACAAGACACCGAAAACCGGGAGCCAGGCACAAGGGTGGAGGGAGGGAGTCGGCAACGGCAAAATACGCTGGACAAAGGGCCGCTTTCAAGATGCCGGTGGATGGAGAAGAAGGTCGGTGTCGCCAGGACAACGGGTCTTTAAGTACAAGATAAGACTACTCTTAAAAAACGTTGAAACTTTGTGAGCATCAGAAACGTGGTGACTCTTTGCGTGCTGTCTCGGTGAAGTCTACTATTACCCTACAAGCTTTGCACTTTTGTACTTATCCATGATTGTGCTTATCTACAGTATGATTTTACTGGATTGTAAGCAAAACAAATAATTTCACTGCACCTAGGGACATTGTACATGTGGCAATAAAGTATCATCATCATCATCATCATCATCATCATCATCAACATCATCATGGCGGTACGGTGGCACAGCGGTAGTGTTGCTGCTTGACAACACTTGCAGCTCCAAACACCCGGGTTTGATCCCAAATACTGGTGCTGTCTGTACAGAGTTTGTACGTCCTCCCCATGACCTGAAATCTTCGGCTTCCTCCCACACTCCAAAGACATATTGGTTTGTAGGATAATTGGCTTGGTATAAGTGTAAATTGTTCCTAGTTTGCATAGGATAGTGTTAATGTACGGGGATCGCTGGTCGGTGAAGACTCAGTGGGCCAAAGGGACTGTTTGCGCACTGTATCTGTAAACTAAACTAAACTAAACAGGGGTTCCCCTCTTCCATTATAGATGAGGCTCTCACTGGGGTCTCCTCGATATCTCGCAGCTCAGCTCTTGCTCCCACTCGCCCCATTCGTAACAAGGACAGAGTCCCCCTTGTCCTCACCTTCCACCCCATCAGCCGTCGCATACAACATATAATCCTCCAACATTTTCACCACCTCCAACGGGATCCCACTACTGGCCACATCTTCCCATCTCCACCCCTTACTGCTTTCTGCAGAGACCGTTCCCTCCGCAACTCCCTGGTCAACTCGTCCCTTCTGACCCAAATCACCCCCTCCCCAGGTACTTTCCCCTGCAACCTCAGCAAATGCAACACCTGCCCTTTACCTCCCCCCTCGACTCCATCCGAGGACCCCGACAGTCTTTTCAGGTGAGGCAGAGGTTCACTTGCACCTCCTCCAACCTCATCTACTGTATCCACTGTTCCAGGTGTCAACTCCTGTACATCAACGAGACCAAGCGCAGGCTCGCCGATCATTTCGCTGAACACCTCTGCTCAGTCTGCCTTAACCTACCTGATCTCCCGGTGGCTCAGCACTTTAGCTCCGCCTCCCATTCCCATTCACAATCTGACCTTTCTGTCCTGGCCCTTCTCCATTGTCAGAGTGAGGCCTAGTGCAAATTGGAGGAACAGCACCTCATATTTCGCTTGGGTAATTTACACTCCAGCGGTATGAACATTGACTTCTCTATCTTCAAATAGTCCTTGCTTTCCCTCTCAATCCCCTCCCCCTTCCCAGTTCTCCCACCAGTCTTACTGTCCCCGACTACATTCTATCTTTGTCCCGCCCACTTCCCTGACATCAGTCTGAAGAAGGGTCTCGACCCCAAACGTCACCCATTCCTTCTCTCCGGAGATGCTGCCTGTCCCGCTGAGTTACCGCAGCATTTTGTGTCTACCTTCGATTTAAACCAGCATCTGCAGTTCTTTCCCAAACTAAATTATCTCTGCCACTGCACTACTGACTTCACATTGATCTTTTAGCCCCCAAACCCATACAAGGTGCTCCCCTGGCGTTTCAGTGCATACACCACGTCCATAGCTGTCACTGTCTTGCGTTTCGCATGTTCCGTGTACCTTACTGAATCCCGGATGGCATTCCCAAGGAAAACCTTCAAAGCTCCGCGCACTTCTTCGTTGATTAGGCCAGAAATACACTTGACGCCACCTCGTCCAGCCAAACGACGAATGGCCGGTTTGGTGATGCCTTGAATGTTGGCACGGAGGACTTTATGGGTGCCGCTTTGCACCACCCTTGCCCAGCCCCCTCCCTCCTCTCCCTCTTCCTGACATGACACCAAATCGCCGGTTGATAGGCGATAGTTACACTGCTGACTAAATGCGCAGAAGGCTGTTGTCAGGCCTGGAGTGTGTACTACACCTCTAGTACTGCAATGCTTGGGCACCACTGCACACTTGCAGCACAGTGAGTTCCCCTGTGATCTTAACACTAGGACATCAACTCCAGTACTACTGACAGCCCAGAGAAAACTCACCTCCTCTGTTCCCTGGACATCATCCAATAAATAAGTCGATTGAAATCCCACGCTGTCGGTAAGATGGAAAACATGCCAATCACCGGCTGGTCGGACTGAGCAGAGCGCGGCAGTGGGAATAAGAGTGGAACTGTTTACAGTCCATGCTGAGGTATCAACAAACTATCCTGCTCATTCATCCAACTTCAACCCCATTGCCTGAGTGAAGGCCACAGATAAGCTGGAGGGACAGCACCTCATATTCCACTTGGCTAGAAGATGGCAACCCAACGATATGACCATTGAATTGTCTGATTTTGGTTATTCCCCCCTCCCCCCTCTCCTATGCCCCCCCCCGCCCCGGTGCACTGATGTCTCCCAGTCTGCTGCCACTCCTTCCTCCCAACCCCACCCTCCCATCCACCTCCACCCATATCCTTCCCTCAGGCTTTCCATTTCACTCCCCTTCTTCCTCCAATGCATGGTCAAAAAGCAAATTCACATCAGTATTTGGACAACAAAATATAGACACCAGGGTCTGCGGATGCTGGTTTACCAAAATGAACACAAAGTGCTGTTGTACCTGAGCGTGTCAGGTAGCATCTCTGGGGAACTTGGACACAGTGCATTCAGAAAGTATTCAGACCCCTTCACTTTTTCCACATTTTGCTACGTTACAGCCTTATTTTAAAATGGATTAAATTCCTTTTTTTTTTCATCAATCTACACACAATACCCCATAATAAAAAAGCAAAAACAGGTCTTTAGAAATTTTTGCAAAGTAATTAAAAAGAAATAGCTGAAATATCACATTTACATAAGTATTCAGACCCTTTACTCAGTACTTTGTTGAGGCACCTTTGGCAGCGATTACAGCCTCAAATCTTCTTGGGTATGACCTGTATTTGGGCAATTTCTCCCATTCTTCTCTGCAGATCCTCTCAAGCTCTGTCAGGTTGGATGGGGAGCGTCATGCACAGCTATTTTCAGGTCCCTCCAGAGATGTTCGATCGGGTTCAAGTCCGGGCTCTGGCTGGGCCACTCAAGGACATTCACAGACTTGTCACAAAGCCACTCCTGCGTTGTCTTGGCTGTGTGCTTAGGGTCGTTGGGCTGTTGGAAGGTGAACCTCCGACCCAGTCTGAGGTCCAGAACGCTCTGGAGCAGGTTTTCATCAAGGATCTCTCTGTACTTTGCTCCGTTCATCTTTCACTCGATCCTGATTAGTCTCCCAGTTCCTGCCGCTGAAAAACATCCCCACAGCATGATGCTGCCACCACCATGCTTCACTGTAAGTATGGTATTGGCCAGGTGATGAGCGGTGCCGCTTGGCATTCAGGCCAAAGAGTTCAATCTTGGTTTCATCAGACCAGAGAATCGTGTTTCTCACGGTCTGAGAGTCCTTTAGGTGCCTTTTGGCAAACTCCAGGCAGGCTATCATGTGCCTTTTACTGAGGAGTGGCTTCCGTCTGGCCACTCTACCATAAAGACCAGATTGGTGGAGTGCTGCAGATATAGTTGTCCTTCTGGAAGGTTCTCCCATCTTCACAGGGGATCTCTGGAGCTCTGTCAGAGTGACCATCGGGTTCTTGGTCACCTCCCTGACAAAGGCCCTTCTCCCCCGATTGCTCAGTTTGGCCAGGCGGCCAGCTCTATGAAGAGTCCTGGTGGTTCCAAAGTTCTTCTATTTAAGAATGTCGGAGGCCACTGTGCTCTTCGGGACCTGCAATGCTGCAGAAATTGTTTTATACCCTTCCCCAGATCTGTGTCTCAATAAAATCCTGTCTCGGAGGTCTATGGACAATTCCTTCATCTTCATTGCTTTGTTTTTGCTCTGGCATGCACTGTCAACTGTGGGACCTTTTATAGACAGGTGTATGCCTTTCCAAATCATGTCCAATCAATTTAATTTACCACAGGTGGACTCCAACCAAGTTGTAGAAACTTCTCAAGGATAATCAATGGAAACAGGATGAACATAAGCTCAATTGTGAGTGTCATAGGTAAGGGTCTGACTACTTATGTAAATGTGATATTTCACTTATTTCTTTATAATTACTTTGCAAACATTTCTAAACACCTGTTTTCGCTTTTTTATTATGGGGTATTGTGTGTAGATTGATGATTTAAAAAAATAATTTAATCCATTTTAAAATAAGGCTGTAACATAGCAAAATGTGGAAAAAGTGAAGGGGTCTGAATACTTTCTGAATGCACTGTAGGTGACGAGTCTGGACACCTCATCAATTAACATCAGGTAAACAGTCTATTTCGGCTCAGACCCTTTCCCAAACTAGTCCAATCTTTGGAAGGGTCCTGTCCTGAAACGTCACCTATCCATATCCTCCAGGGATGCTGCCTCACCCACTGAGTTACTCCAGTGTTTTTTTAATGTGACCAGCAATGTTGGTCAGAATGGCTGTATAGAATCAGTCTGATTTTGTGGCTCACGTTGTCGACCTCCCCGTGGTGAGCCTGTCAACTGACCTCAGTCAGGCGAACGACAACAAACAGAGACAGCAGAAGCAGAAACAACTTCACAACTTCACAACTTCTGCTGCCTCAAACGCAAGAAGAAGAAGAAGAGAAGTCTGATTTTCAGTGGGAACCTGTTTGGTCAGTGTTCTGCCCAAGGGGCAAGGCAAAAGATTCTGACTGTTGAAAGACAAGCTCACAAAAGTGGTCTGACTCCTCCTGTCAATGGCACGGGTTTCTCCCATCTGGTTTTTGTAAAAGGATGTCACTCGTACGCAGAGTCTTTTACTAAATAAGTTTATTAATAACACTACACACATTATGCCCTAGCTGTCCGTGGTCATCACTGGCACTAGAGAGCGAGCTGGAGGTGGGGAAGCTACAGTTATACAAGAGACCATGGGGAGTGGTTAGTAGTGGTGAGGTCACTATGTTAAAGGAACATGCACTGATCTACATCCTTCCTCTTGGAAACAAAAGCGACCACGGCTCATACGCTAGACTTAAACTATAAGCAGGGAGCAGATAGAATGCAGCACCACACAGACTACTCGTACCCACCGTACCGGACAGGCGGCCTGACCACTCGCCCAGAGCGGGTGCGCAACCCCCCATCCCCTTCGGCCGAAGGAAGAGCAGGGACGGGTGCGGGTACCGAGGCAGGGGAACCAGGGGAAGGAGGAGAACCGGGCGGCGATACCCGCAAACGCGCAGGCGAAGGAGGGGAAGGGGGCTGGGGCGAGCCGGGCACAGACAGTCGAGACGGCGCAGGTTGGGGCACGCGAGGATGGACGGGAGCAGGAGGCACATCAGGCACCGGTGACTGGACGGGAGGTGAATACGGGTCCGCTGGAGGCGGTGCAGGCTCGTTGACCAGCATCAGGTGCTGTCGGGTACGACGGTACACGGTGCCCTCGTAATTAACCAGGTACGACCGTGGAGAGTCAGCATTGCCGACGACCACGGCCAGCCGGTTGTGACCCGAGGCGGACTCCATCCGGACAACCTGGCCAGCGAACAGAGGGGGAAGGGGACGGGACGATTTGTCAAAGGAGCGTTTCTGAATCACTTGCTTTTCGATGATGCGCTCCTTGACAGCTGCAGGGCTGCGAGCCGTTGGTTTCAGGGATTGCTGGGAGACGGGGATGGGGGGTCTAGTGGTGCGGGACATGAGGCGCTGGGCCGGGGAGCCGAGCGCGGGGTCCCGGGTGATGTTGCGGAGGTTGAGGAGGGCAAGGTACAAGTCAGAACTGGTAAACCGACAACGTTCCATCAGTTCCTTCGCGCTGCGGACAGCGCGCTCTGCAAGTCCATTGCTTTGCGGGTACTCGGGGCTGCTGGTGATGTGGCGAAAGTTCCACAGGGTGGCGAAAGCGGCAAACTCCGCGCTGGTAAACTGGCTCCCGTTGTCGGACTGGAGGGATGCCGGGGAACCAAAGGTAGAGAAGTGGCGGCGAAGCTTCCCGATGACGGCAGCAGACGTGAGGGACGGCAGCAGGTCCACCTCGAACCAGCTGGAGTAGGAGTCCACCAGGACCAGGTAGTGTTTGCCACGCCACTCGAAAATGTCGGCGGCAACAGCCATCCACGGCAACTCGGGAGCCGGCTGCTGCAGGAGAGGCTGGCGCTGCTGATGAGGTAGTAGGCGGTTGCAGGCAGCACAGGCGGAGACCCTGTCCCGGATGTCCCGAACCATGCCAGGCCAGTAAAATAGTGCTTGGGCCTGGGATAAAGTGGCCTCCACCCCGGGGTGTCCGTTGTGGGCAGTCTTGAAGTAGTGATCTCGCAGCGCGGCCGGCACCACGACCTTGTGACCCTTCACCACCACGCCCGCGTGCAGCACCAGTTCATCCCGAACCAGGAAGTAGGGCACGGCACCAGCCGGCAGGGAAGACCGTCGGTCAGGCCAGCCACGGCGGATGACGCTCTCAAGCTGTTGCAGGGCAGGATCAGCGGCAGTGTGTGTGACCAGGGACTGCATCTGCCAAGATGGAACGATGTTGACGTTCAACACCATCAGGTCAGCCGATTCGTACGGATGGCGGGAAATGGAAGGTAGTGGGGCACGGGACAAAGTGTCTGCCACGAACATCTCCTTGCCCTTGCGGTACACGATATCGAAGGTAAAGCGCTGAAGCTGCAGCATCATCCGCTGCAAACGGGACGAGGCTGCGTGGATGGGCTTGTTCAGAATAGAGACCAGCGGTTGGTGGTCAGTTTCGATGGTGAAGGTGTTGCCCAGAACGTAGTCTTTGAATTTGGAGCACGCGAACACCACGGCAAGGAGCTCTTTTTCAATCTGCGCGTATCGCTGTTCAGCAGGGGTCATTGTGCGAGAGGCATAGGAGACGGGCAGCTGCCGGTCGTCATAGAGCTGCAGGCAGGCAGCACCAAGGCCGAATCGAGATGCATCGCAGGTGAGGACGATTGGCCTGTTCAGGTCGAAAAACTGCAAAGTGGGGGTCCGTGCGAGTCTGGACTTCAGGGCCACGAAGGCCGACTGGTGGTGCGGGAGCCAGGCCCAGGCATATTCCTTCTTGGTCAGCTCCCTCAGGGGGGCACTCAGTTCGCTGAGGTCGGGTATGAACTTGCCTAAGTAGTTGACCATGCCCAGAAAGCGCTGCAGGCCGGGCACGTCAGTGGGAGCGGGCATATCGGTGATCGCCGCCGTCTTCTCGGGGTCTGGCTTCAGGCCCCCCGCCGTGAAAACATGGCCAACGTAGGTGACTTCCTCAACGCGGAATCGACACTTCCGTTGATTGAGTTTGAGATTGATCTCACGAGCCCTGTCCAGGACTTGGCGGAGGTGTCGGTCGTGCTCGGCGACGTCCCTCCCGTACACCAGGATGTCATCCACAATGATGGCGCACGGCAACCCGGCAAACAGCTGTTCCATTGTACGCTGGAAAACCTCGCTTGCTGAGTTGATCCCAAAAGGCATGCGGAGGAAACGGAACCTGCCAAAAGGTGTGCTGAAGGTGGTCAGGAAGGAGGAACGTGCATCCAAAGGGATCTGCCAAAAGGAGCTCTTGGCATCTAGGACCGAGAAAACTGTGGCTGGACCGACCTGTGCCGCGACGTCCTCCACCGTCCGCATGGGGTAGTGCGGGCGTTTGATAGCCAGGTTCAGGTCTTTCGGGTTGATGCAGATCCTGATCTCGCTCGCATCCTTCTTGGCAGCGACCACCATGGTGGAGACCCACTGGGTGGGGGCACTCACCTCCTTGAGGATGCCCATGTCCACCATGCCACGTAGTGTGGACTCCACGCGGCCCTTCATGGCAAAAGACACACGGTGGGCCGGTCTAACCACCGGGTTGACCCCCGGGTCAACAACGATCTTGTAGGCACAGGGCAGCTTCCCCAGGACGTCATCAAATCGGTCGGGATACTCGATCAGGGGGTCCATGGGGGCCTCCACCAGGTGGATGTCGCGGTGGAATGAAACCAAGCCAAAGTCCTGGCATGCACGGGCGCCCAGCAGGGTGACGTTGTCAGATGCTAGCAGGAGGAACGTGAGGGGCCGAGAGGTCTTCAGAACAGTACAGATAACCGTTGCCTTCCCCACGGCAACCAGAACACCTCCCCCATAGGCATGAAGGCGGGAGTCGTCAGGAGTAACCCTCTCCCCCGAGCTTATCTGCTTGAAGAGGCCAACAGACATAACATTTGCAAAAGCACCAGTATCGACCTTGGCAGGGAAGGAGTGTCCATTGACAGTAACATGCACGGAAGGATCCGTTATCAACGCAGGTGCACCCAAAAGCGAAAACACTGTATCTGGATCGGGGAGTTCCTCGTGTTGGTGCTGGGAACCGGTTGCGCTATCACTGTTCGCAAGGTTGTTTAGACTCCTTCTAGGAGCAGGGACAGGTCTCCCACGAGAACGACAGGCTGCAGAAAAGTGGTTCATTTTCCCGCAGGAATTACAGGTTTTGCCCTGCGCTGGGCAAACGTTAAACTGGTGTGACGAGAAGTTGCAGTTTGGGCATCGGCGAGGGGTGACCGTAGTGGGCGCGGAGGGGTCGACCCTGACCGGCGGGGCATTTAGCCGCCGGCGTCCGGTGAAATTTATGTCATGGGACGCCGGCCGAGATACTGAGGCAACAGCAGAAGCCATGCGTGCAGCATGCACGGCGTCCTTTAGCGACAGGTCAGGCTTCATCAGGAGCTCGTCACGTAGCTTGCAGTTTAGGAGACCGTTGACCAGGACGTCCCTGATCATCTCGTCGGGTGTGATCTTTTCAAGGCGGCACCTCCGAGCCATATGCCTCAAAGAAGCAATGAAGGTGTCAACGTGCTCCCCAGGAGCCTGACGACGCGTGAAAAAGTTAAAACGCTCGATAATGTTATTGGTGGGTATATCACACAGGGCAGTGAACTTGGCCATGAGACATACCGGGTCGTCGCGGTCCTCCGGAGGGGCGAAATCGAACGAAGCATATCGTTCCATTGCCTCCGGACCAGCCAGGTTGAGGAGCAGGTGAGCTCGTACTGCAGCAGTTGCATCAGGATGGGCAATCGCGATATAGTGTTCGTAGTCCCGCTGGAAGACCGTCCAGCGGTGCACTATGTCCCCATCGAAAACGAGCGTGTCCGGACGACGACACGAGGAAGCCATAGCAAAGTGGAAGGAGGGGACACAATTGGGAGAAACAAATAATAAAATAAAAACCGGTAAACAGGAGACGCAAGTCTACCGATCTGACACCATGTAAAAGGATGTCACTCGTACGCAGAGTCTTTTACTAAATAAGTTTATTAATAACACTACACACATTATGCCCTAGCTGTCCGTGGTCATCACTGGCACTAGAGAGCGAGCTGGAGGTGGGGAAGCTACAGTTATACAAGAGACCATGGGGAGTGGTTAGTAGTGGTGAGGTCACTATGTTAAAGGAACATGCACTGATCTACAGTTTTCACCTGCACTGGATAACTGTATGGAGCTGTTCGATACCATTAAACCCTCCTGCCTTATATAAAGTTGACAATGACAATGTGGTGCTTGTTGCTTGGGCGGCACGGTGGCACAGCGGTAGAGTTGCTGCCTTACAGTGCCAGAGACCTGGGTTCGATCCTGACTACAGGTGCTGTCTGCATGGCGTTTGTACCTTCTCCCCGTGACCACATGGCTTTTCTCGGGTGCTTCACTTTCCTCCCACACTTCAAAGACGTACAAGTTTGTCGGTTAATTGCCGACGGCAAAAAAATTGTAAACTGTCCCTTGAGTGTAGGATAGTGTTAGTGTGCAGGGTGATCGTTGATCAGCGCGCACCCGGTGGGTCGAAGGGCCTGTTTCCAAGCTGTATCTCTCTAAGCTTTACAGTCTAATTCTCTAAACTCTAGAGTCTTACATCATGGCATGCCAATGTGTGAATCCTTCTGTTTCCTCTTCACCACACTGTCATAGAGTGGACATTAGAATTACCAGCATTATTCCTCCAAATAAATTGGTTCAGCAGGACAATTGTAGATGAGCCTATTATCTTCAAGTGAGAACAGGGCCAATTGCAATTCTTATCTCGTGTGCAGATAGATTCAGTCTAACTGCATAAACATCAGTTGCTAAACAATCAGCATTGAAGTAGCCTCGAGTAATGTCCCATTTGCACACAAGGTCAGGGAGAAAGCACTCAGATATGTCATCCGAAGAACCTAATGATAATTTTGATATTTTTCGAGAACAATAAAAAAGCACGGATGGTCATGTGTCTAAATAATGCTGCAAAGCTGAGTTCACAAGAGACATATGGAAACATCAACGCAAGTGTCCCAAAGGCATGGTCGAAGTTATCAGTTTGAAGCCGAGTCTTCAAGGAATAACTGGTTGAAAATTTGACAACATCCCAAAGCTGAAGGTTTAGGAGGCAAGTGAATTTAAACATTGTGAACAGGCATGAGACCAGTGTGGAGTTAAGAAATGAATTCTAGTATCCCCATAATCATGGACCAAGTCTAATCTGCCCACAATTACAACGAGCACAAAGGATAAGGTCCATTGCTGTTCTCTCAGAGTTGGGTAGAAATAAAGACTGGCATTTATATCATATCATATCATATCATATACAGCCGGAAACAGGCCTTTTCGGCCCTCCAAGTCCGTGCCGCCCAGCGATCACCGTACATTAACACTATCCTACACCCACTAGGGACAATTTTTTTAATTTTTTAATTTTTTAATTTTATTTTTTTACATTTACCCAGCCAATTAACCTACATACCTGTACGTCTTTGGAGTGTGGGAGGAAACTGAAGATCTCGGAGAAAACCCACGCAGGTCACGGGGAGAACGTACAAACTCCTTACAGTGCAGCACCCGTAGTCAGGATCGAACCTGAGTCTCCGGCGCTGCATTCGCTGTAAAGCAGCAACTCTACAGCTGCGCTACCCATGCCACTTTCAGGTTCTCCATTAACTGAAAAGCCTTTTTCGAGTCATAGAGTCATACAGCACGGAAACAGCACTTCAGCACAACTTATCCATGGCGGCCAAGATGTTCCATCTACCCCAGTCCCACCTGCCCGCATTTGGCCCATAGCCCTCTAAACCTTTCCTATCCATGTACCTGTCCAAGGGTCTTATAAATGGTGTTATAGTCCCTGCCTCAACTACCTCCTCTGGCAGCGCATTCCATACACCTACCACCTTTTGTGTGGCCCTCAAGTTCCTATTAAATCTTTCCACTCTCCACCATAAACCTACATCTCCTGGTTCTTGAATCCCCTTCACTGGGTAGCCCCATCTCTTCCACTCATGGTCTGATACATCTCTATAAGATCACCCCACTGCCTCCTGCGCTCCAACCCCACTCACCTTAAACCTATGTTCTCAGGTTCTTAATTCCCCTATTCTGGGTAAAATATTCTGCGCGTTCACCTTACCTATCCCCTTCGTGATTTTGTACAGCTTTATAAGATCATCCCACAGCCTCCTGTGCTACAACCATCTCACCTGAAAACTATGTTCTCTGGTTCTTAATTCCCCAACTCTGGATACAAGATTCTTTGCATTCACCTTATCTAATCCCTTCGTGATTTTGTGCACCTCTGTAAGATCACCCCTCAGTCCCCTGTGCTCCAAGGAACAACGTCCTAGCCTGGCCAACCTCTCTCTCTCTGGCTCAGGCCTTCAAGTCCTGGCAACATCCTCATCAATCATCTCTGCATTCTTCCCAACTCCTCGACTTTCGTCCTGTAGCAGAGTGACCAAAACTGAACACAGTTCAAAAACTTTCAAAGTCGGTTCATTATTATAAGGTAGGAAATTTGGCGACCAATTTGCACACAGCAAGCCACCAAATCAGCAGTTTGATAAATGGCCAAATAAATTATTTTGATGATGTTTACTGAGGGATTGTTGTGATATTGCTGTGGTCAGTCCAGAGTCATAACAAAGGTATAACAGATACCGGACCACGAAGTACAACAGGGATAACTCAAGTGCTCTTCTTCAAAACAGTGCCACTGCATATTCTATGTCCACTGGAGATGGGTCTTGGTTTAATCTCTCATCTGAACGAGACAATGTACGACCTTTTAAGACAGGCAATCTCACTGACGATCAGTCTGAAGAAGGGTCTCGACCCGAAACTTCACCCATTCCTTCTCTCCGGAGATGCTGCCTGACCCGTTGAGTTACTCCAGCATTTTGTTTCTACCTTCGATTTTAACCAGCATCTGCAGTTTCTTTCCTACAAACCTCACTGACGGCATCGACATCCTGGAAACAATTAAAAATCTCATATATAAAATAATGAGAGGCATTGATAGGGTAGACAAAACCTTTACTTGGGTTGCAAATGTCAAAGGCTGGAGGGCAAGGCGTTAAGATGAGTGGGGCAAAGTTTGAAGGTGATGTATCAGTCAGGTTTTTTTACACAGAGGGTGAAGGATGCCCAGAATGCACTGCCAGGAGTAGTGGTGAAGGAACGTATGATAGTGGCGATTAATAAAGTTTTAGATTTGCACCAGGGATTTGCAGTGAATCAGGGGATATGGATCACGTGGAGGAAGAGGTCTCTTGAATTCAGCGTCATGTTCGGCACAGGCATTGTGGGTTGAATGGCCTGTTCATGTGCAATATCGTTCTATGTTCTGTGCCTCAATCTGTACCTTTTTAGTTTAGTTTAGTTTAGTTTAGTTTGGAGATACAGTGCCGAAACAGGCCCTTTGGCCCACCGAGTCCACCGGCAATCCCCACACACCAGCAATCCCCACACACTAACCAGCCGACCAGCAATCCCCACACACTAACACTATTGGTCTCACTTCTTCGTCTTCTTAAGCCCTTGGCTCCTCTAGAGAGCATAAGCCATTGACAAATGTCCTCCACCACACTCAGTTGTTGGTGGTTCTTTCGAGATCTCCCCAGTTGAGCTCACTCCCAGACATTTCTGCCTGGACACCTCTTCTCCAGCTGTTCCTGGGGAGACCTCTTTTCCTTTTTCCTTGGGGGTTCCATTTCAGGGCTTGCCGGGTGATTTTTGGGGCAGGTTTTCTGAGGGTGTGTCCAATCCAACTCCAATTTCTCCTTCGAATTTGTAAGTCAATGGGATCCTGGCTTGTTCTTTTCCACATTGCTTACTTTGTCTCTCCACCAGATGTTTAGTATTCTCCTGAGGCAGGTATTTAACCACATCAATCCTGCTGCTACATTGAAGAACTACCAGAGAACTCCAGTCTTCATGGTGGCACTTTCCGTGAAACCCCTCTTGGGAGAATTGCCCGCAATCTGTAGCTCCCACTCTTAATGTCACCCCCTCATGATTTACTTCGGGAGAATATCCCACCACGTATTGCAGGTTTCCAATGCCTTCTGCGCATTTTGAGCAGGTGTTTCGCCGAACACCTTCGATCAGTCCACCTGGACTTACCAGATCTCCCGGTGGCTAAACACTTTAATTCTCCTTCCCATTCCCACACTGACCTTTCTGTCCTAGGTCTCCTCCATTGTCAGAGTGAAGCTAAACACAAATTGGAGGAACAGCATCTCATATTTCCCTTGGGCAGCTTACAGCCCAATGGTATGAATATTGATTTCTCTAACTTCAAGTAACCCCGACATTCCTTCTCTCTCCATCCCTCCCCCACCCAAGTTGCACCAGCTTCTCGTTTTCAACCAACAAACAGCTAACAATGGCCTGTATCATTGTTACATTTTTGCACATATTTCATTCATTGGTCTTTATCTCAATAGACAATAGACAATAGGTGCAGGAGGAGGCCATTCGGCCCTTCGAGCCAGCACTGCCATTCAATGTGATCATGGCTGATCATTCTCAATCAGTACCCTGTTCCTGCCTTCTGCCCATACCCCCTGACTTCGCTATCCTTAAGAGCTCTATCTAGCTCTCTCTTGAATGCATTCAGAGAATTGGCCTCCACTGCCTTCTGAGGCAGAGAATTCCACAGATTCACAACTCTCTGACTGAAAACGTTTTTCCTCATCTCAGTTCTAAATGGCCTACCCCTTATTCTTAAACTGTGGCCCCTTGTTCTGTACTCCCCCAACATTGGGAACATGTTTCCTGCCTCTAACGTGTCCAACCCCTTAATAATCTTATATGTTTCGATAAGATCCCCACATCACTGTCAATATATCCCTGGTTTCCATTTTCCCTGGCTAGTCTGAAGGGTGGCTCGACTCGAAACATCACCCATTCCGTCTCTCCATAGATGCTGCCTGTCTCGCTGAGTTACTCCAGCTTTCTGTGTCTATCTTCGGCAGGTTACATTTCCAAGGCATTTCCTGCCATAAGATTTACAGTCATGACTCATTAGACCACATTACATTTTCAAATGGATTTTAATCAGAACTTATGTAAAGGATGCATATTTTGCCAGAAGCCTTAGTTTTATCACTAATAGGATTGCATATTTATGGCAAAATTTGGGAGATCTAATTACCAACTTTGAGTTAAATTATTCAAGAAATTCAAGCAATTATCATTATCAGAAATACTTTGAACATTTGCAAATACGGTTCAATGTCGTCAAAGTTGAAATAGAAACCCTATGGCACTCTTTGATAGTTTGAAAAGTCGGCAGGAATCTTGCCAGCACAGATTATGGCTGAAGTCACTGTGATCTATGGGGCAAGATCGGCTGCAGTAGAAAGAGACAACGAGTCTGTTATTGAAGCAATGGCAAGTATATTGTACATATTTCACAGACCGCTCCCAGACAAGGAGATAATGTTATAATTCATTTGCTTATACAACTTTCAGCAATATCGCCCTGACAGCACAGAAAAAAAAATTACCTCACGACACTTCATCAAAACAAAGCATCAAAAATTGATGCCAAACCGATGACAATGTGAATCAGCGGGGAAACTAACCAAAGGGTTCATCAGAGAAGCGTGATTTGAAAGAACAAATGGGGAAAGGGCGATGAAGGATATCACGGACAGAGTTCCACAGGCTGGGTATTTGCACAACTGAAGAACAGACATTAATAGTGTAGAGAAAGAATAGAACAGTAGGTAGATTCTTGATCAGTACGGGTGTCAGGGGTTATGGGGAGAAGGCAGGAGAATGGGGTTAGGAGGGAGAGATAGATCAGCCACGATTGAATGGCGGAGTAGACTTAATGGGCCGAATGGCTTAATTCTGCTCCTATCCCTTATAACCTTATGTTTAGCTTACAACACCAGCCTGACCGCGGGAGAAGACGGCAGGGGAAGGGAAAAGACATTCTGGCCTTCCATCACAGTGAGGAGGGGACTGGAGGAGACTCACTGTGATGGATGTTTCTTTTTTTTTGTGTGTTGGTTGGGGTTGTGTCATTTGCTTATTTTATTGCTTTTATTGTTGGACTGTGGGTGACTAAATTTCGTCACAAATAAAGATATCTTGAATCTTGAATCTTGAACATAGATGGAGTAAGGTTGGGTAGGAACTTAAACGTGAAGATGAGGAATTTACATTAGGTGTGGTGAGAAACCACTGGAGAACCATTGGAGAAATGAGTGAGAATTGCTTGCTTATGATAAGGGGCCAATCTGAGAGTTTTAAGTGAACTTCTGGAGACTCCAAGAGACCCACTAGGAGGGAAGAAGATTGGACTTTATTGCCTTCCATCGCAGTGAGGGGAATCCGCTGTGGTGGGTGTTTATGTTAACTTTTATGTAGTTGTGGGTCTTGATTTTTTTTTTAGTATGGCTGCAAGGTTCGGTGCTGGGACCCCAGCTATTTACGATATACATTAATGACTTAGACGAAGGGATTAAAAGTACCATTAGCAAATTTGCAGATGATACTAAGCTGGGGGTGTAGTGTGAATTGTGTGGAAGATGCAATAAGGCTGCAGGGTGACTTGGACAGGTTGTGTGAGTGGGCGGATACATGGCAGATGCAGTTTAATGTGGATAAGTGTGAGGTTATTCACTTTGGAAGTAAGAATAGAAAGGCAGATTATTATCTGAATGGTGTCAAGTTAGGAAGAGGGGATGTGCAACGAGATCTGGGTGTCCTAGTGCATCAGTCACTGAAAGGAAGCATGCAGGTACAGCAGGCAGTGAAGAAAGGCAATGGAATGTTGGCCTTCATAACAAGAGGAGTTGAGTATAGGAGCAAAGAGGTCCTTCTACAGTTGTACCGGGCCCTGGTGAGACTGCACCTGGAGTACTGTGTGCAGTTTTGATCTCCAAATTTGAGGAAGGATATTCTTGCTATTGAGGGCGTGCAGCGTAGGTTCACTAGGTTAATTCCCGGAATGGTGGGACTGTCGTATGTTGAAAGGCTGGAGCAATTAGGCTTGTATACACTGGAATTTAGAAGGATGAGGGGGGATCTTATTGAAACATATAAGATAATTAGGGGATTGGACACATTAGAGGCAGGAAACATGTTCCCAATGTTGGGGGAGTCCAGAACAAGGGGCCACAGTTTAAGAATAAGGGGTAGGCCATTTAGAACGGAGATGAGGAAGAACTTTTTCAGTCAGAGAGTGGTGAAGGTGTGGAATTCTCTGCCTCAGAAGGCAGTGGAGGCCAGTTCGTTGGATGCTTTCAAGAGAGAGCTGGATAGAGCTCTTAAGGATAGCGGAGTGAGGGGGTATGGGGAGAAGGCAGGAACGGGCTACTGATTGAGAGTGATCAGCCATGATCGCATTGAATGGCGGTGCTGGCTCGAAGGGCTGAATGGCCTACTCCTGCACCTATTGTCCATTGTCTATTGTCTATTGTATGGTAATTCGAATTTCACTGTACCTTAATTGGTACATGTGACAATAAACTGACCTTGAAACCTTGAACCTTGATACCTTGAGGAGAGTATTAGAACAGTTGAGTCAGAATGTGATGAAGAAACATCTAAGTCTTTCAATCTGTAATTGGGAAGTTACTAGAGGGTATTCTGAGTCATAGGATATACAGGCATTTGGATGGACAAGGGTTGATTAGGGATAGTCAGCATGGGTTTGTATGTGGGAGGTTGGGTCTCACAAATCTGTGAGTTGTTTGAAGACGTGACCAAAAAGGACGATGAGGGCAGAGCTGTAGATGTTGTATATGTGGATTTCAGTAAGGCATTTGACAAAGTTCCACATGGTCGGCTGCTCTTCAAGATTTCAAAATTTCAAGATCAATTCATTGTCAGATGTACCAATTAATGTACAGTGAAATTTGAGTGACCATACAGCCGTACTAAGTGAAAAAGCAACAAGACACACAGCCACGTAAAATAAAATTTAACATAAACATCCACCACAGCGGATTCCACATTCCTCACTGTGATGGAAGGTAATAAAGTTCAATCAGCTTCCTCTTTGTTCACCCGCGGTCGGGGCTGAACCCTCCGCAGTCGCCACTGCCGACAGTCTGAAGCCCTCGCGCCGGGATGATCGAAACCCCCGCGTCGTGACGGTTGAAACTCTCTCCGCGGCTTGGAGCTCCCGAGTCAGCCTCTTCTTACCAGAGACTTCACGATGTTAAAGTCCACAGGCCCCGCGGTTGGAGCTCTCCACAATCGATCCCTGGCAAAGGGATCACAAGCTCCGCGCTGTTAAAGTCCGCGCCGCGTCCGCGGCATGAAGCGCCGGGCCGGTCTCCAGGAAAGGCCACCAACTCCTCGATGTTAGGCCGCAGTGTGGACGGAGATACGACACGGAAAAAAATCTAAGAGATTGAGAAAAAGTTTCCCCCAACTTCCCCCCAAACCCCCACATAAAACAAACCAAGGAACACTAAAACATCCTTATAACACATACTTAAAATAAAAAAAACAGAAGAAAGGACAGACAGACTGTTGGCGAGGCAGCCAGTGCTGGTGGCGCCACCCGGTGGTTTTTCTTTCTCTTTTCTTGAAGGTTAGATCGCATGAGTTGCACCAGCAATTTGTGTCCTTTTGCATATTCTCCCTGTGACCGCATGGGTTTCCTCCGGACACTCCGGTTTCGAAGATATCTGGGTTTGTAGGTTAATTGGCCTCTGGTAATTGCCCCTAGAGTGTCGGGAGTAAAACACGGAATAGCATAGAACTCATGTGGATGGGTGACCGATGGTCAGTGTGGACTCGAAGGGCCAAATGGCCTGTTTCCATGCTGTATCTTACAATCAATTATATTCAATTCAATGAAGTTCTGACATAGTTATTCAGAATGGAGATCATACTGTTACTACGCCACTGTACTGAAACAGTGCATAGACATCATGCCAATTATAAACTTGCAGAGTTGCCTGATCCATTGATCTGCATCAGTGAAGCAAAATAATAGCCTTGTGCCTCCCGATGTCAACAATGTACCTTAATTTTTTTCACATCGCACTCCTTTCAACCTCCACATTTTAAATACCATTGTTCTTTCGGATGTTCTAATATCAACGAATGCATGAATGAATCTAGCATAGCTGATGAAACTTGTCAATGGCTGTTAATTCCGAAGCCACATGTGTGCCTAATCGTGTTGAGCACAGTTTGGAGCCAGCAATTTTCGTTCCTGCCACTTCTCCCATCTGGTAGCGTCAGGGTGAGTTAAAGCAAGCTCTCCTTACATTGGGCTTAGAGGAAACAAATTGTTTTTGTCAATAACAGCATGAGAGGCACAAAAAAAAAATCTAACCCTTTAATTGAGCCAATTTTTCACAATGCCATTGAAGCAAAGAAGGTATTAACAATGACTCTGCTATCAGCTTGGGCCAATTCTGGAGTTGATGGGCTTGGCTAGAGTTCAGATAGAATTCAACCAAGCGAGCAGTTCTAAGCTCATCATTTACCCCTATAGCCCACTTGATATAATGCTCTACCACCCATCATTTTGGGAACAAGGTAAATTAGATTTGTAAGGTTGCTATTTGTTATATAAAATAACTGGCCGCCTGAGGAGAGCTCTAAATTAAGGCCTTGAATTTGGAACAAGCTCTGTGCATCGGGGTGGAGAGGTCACCTGCGCGAGGTGTACCTGTGCATGGACGTGCAGAGGTCACCTGAGCAATGTTTACCTGTGCATGGAGGTGCAAAAGTCACCTGTGCGAGGTGTACCTGTGCATGGGGATGGAGAGGTCACCTGTGCAAGGTGTCCCTGTGCATGGAGGTGGATAGGTCACCTGTGCAATGTGTACCTGTGCATGAAGGTGGATAGGTCACCTGTGCAATGTGTACCTGTGCATGGAGGTGGAGAGGTCATCTGTGTGAGGTGTACCTGTGCATGGAGGAGCGGAGGGCACCTGTGCAAGGTGTATCTGTGCATGGAGGTGGAGAAGTCACCTGTGCAAGGTGTTCCTGTGCATGGAGGTGGAGAGGTCACCAGTGCATTGTGTGCCTGTGCATGGAGGTGGAGAGGTCACCTGTGCGAGGTGTACCTGTGCATGGAGGTGCGGAGGTCACCTGTGCAAGGTGTACCTGTACATGGAGGTGCGGAGGTCACCTGTGCGAGGTGTACCTGTGCATAGGGGTAGAGAGGTCACCTGTGCGAGGTGTACCTGTGCATGGGGGTGCGGAGGTCACCTGTGCAAGGTGTACCTGTACATGGAGGTGCGGAGGTCACCTGTGCGAGGTGTACCTGTGCATGGGGGTAGAGAGGTCACCTGTGCGAGGTGTACCTGTGCACGGGGGTGCAGAGGTCACCTGTGCGAGGTGTACCTGAGCATGGAGGTGCAGAGGTCACCTGTGCGAGGTGTACCTGTGCACAGGGGTGGAGAGCTCACCTGTGCAAGGTGTACCTGTACATAGAGGTGCGGAGGTCACCTGTGCAAGGTGTACCTGTGCATGGGGGTAGAGAGGTCACCTGTGCGAGGTGTACCTGTGCACGGGGGTGCAGAGGTCACCTGTGCGAGGTGTACCTGTGCATGGGGGTGGAGAGCTCACCTGTGCAAGGTGTACCTGTACATGGAGGTGCGGAGGTCACCTGTGCGAGGTGTACCTGTGCATGGGGGTGGAGAGCTCACCTGTGCAAGGTGTACCTGTGCACGGGGGTGCAGAGGTCACCTGTGCGAGGTGTACCTGTACATGGAGGTGAGGAGGTCACCTGTGCGAGGTGTACCTGAGCATGGAGGTGGAGAGGTGGGCTGCGGCAGGCGAGGGGGCGGTGCATTCGCAGGTCGGTGTGTCTGTGGAGAGGGCCACTGGAGACCCTGCAGCAGCCGGGAGATCGCGTGGATCGGGCGCCATCACAAGGTGGGGGAGGGGCGGGTGGATCGGACGCGGCCTGCAGCGGCACGGAGCGGGGGAGCAGCAGTGGAGGGCACTGACAGCATCGCCGGGCCGGACCCACCCCTGCAACTCCAACCCCAGTGCCGTCACCAGGACAACGAGCCTTGAAGGCCAAGATACGAGCCTAAACCTGATGGGCACAAGGTGGTGCCAGAAAACTAGCACCTCTATGTGTACTGCCTGGTGGTCTACTATTCTTATATCGGAATTGTTGCATTTTTGTCCTTATTTATGATTATGCTCATGTACAATTTGTTTTATTGAATTGTATGCAGAATGAAGAATCTCACTGGATCTAAGTACATGTGGCAATGAGGTACCATTAATGGTCGAGTATGCTTCTTTATTTGTCACATATGGAAACAGTGGAACATTTGTCACATTTGGTGCGGCGAAGTTCATTTTTGTGCACATTTCAGTACAAGTATCTAAAAAAGAATTTCACTGTACATGTAACAAATAACGCAGAGACCGTTCCCTCCGTAACTCCCTGGTCCACTCGTCCCTTCCTACCCAAACCACCCCAACCCCGGGCACTTTCCCCTGCAACCGCACGAGATGCAACACCTGTCCCTTTACCTCCCCCCTCAACTCCCTCCAAGGACCCAAACAGTCTTTCCAGGTGAGACAAAGGTTCACCTGCACCTGCTCCAACCTCATCTATTGCATCCGCTGCTCTAGATGTCAACTTATTTACATCGGCGAAACCAAGCGCAGGCTCGACGATCGCTTCGCTGAACACCTGCGCTCGGTCCGCATTAACCAAACTGATCTCCCGGTGGCCGAGCATTTCAACTCCCCATCCCATTCCCAGTCTGACCTTTCTGTCATGGGCCTCCTCCAGTGCCATAGTGAGGCCCACCGGAAATTGGAGGAACAGCACCTCATATTTGTCCTGGGCAGTTTGCAGCCCAGTGGTATGAACATCGACTTCACCAACTTTAGATAGTTCCTCTGTCCCTCCATTCCCCTCCTCCTTCCCAGATCTCCCTCTATCTTCCTGTCTCCACCTATATCCTTCCTTTGTCCCGCCACCCCCTGACATCAGTCTGAAGAAGGGTCTCGACCCGAAAACGTCACCCATTCCTTCTCTCCCGAGATGCTGCCTGACCTGCTGAGTTACTCCAGCATTTTGTGAATAAATAAAGAACCATACCATGCCGGACCATCAATGGCACTTCGTTGTCACGTGTACTTAGGTGCAGTGAAATTCTGTATTCTGCACAAAATTCAATAAAAAAATACCATCAAGTCAATTGAACCATCGAGTCAAGACCTGGAATCTGGTCTTGGGCCGCTTTTACTTGAGGCCGCAGGTTTGCAATCTGCAGCCAGCTCGCTCGCACATGGTTATCATGGTTGCCATGACAGTGTGGACGTGGGAACTATCAGGAGATAGGATAGACGCAAAGTGCTGGAGTAACTCAGCGGGACAGGCAGCATCCCTGGAGAGAAGGAATGGGTGACGTTTCGGGTCGAGGCTCCTCTTCCGGAGAGGTGTGGGTTCCATCAGGAGGGAGCCTCTTTCTGATCTGTTCTGAAAGGAAGAGAAAAACGCCATGATCAGGAAGGGGGGAAGTGGATCATGAGGGAAGGACGGGGTGGGGGGGTGGGGGGAGAGCAATAAATCGAGAGGGTAATCAGAAGAGAAAAGACAAGGGGAATGATTGGATCAATGGTAAAATACACCGATCAGCCAAAACATTATGACCACTGACAGGCAGAGTGAATAACATTGATTATCTTGTGGACAAAATATAGGGCTTTTCTATGTTGCTGCATTTTAAGTGCAGCACTGAACACACAAGTTACCAAAGAGGCATAACATTAGACAATGGACAATAGGTGCAGGAGTAGGCCATTCGGCCCTTCGAGCCAACACATGTTTGTTTCTGGTTTTGTGCACCTTTTATTCAGTTGCAAGTTAAATTGCATTGTGCCTTATTCTATAGTATTCCAAATTCTTAATTCTAAATCTGCGAGGCAGAAACATTTTATGGGCTGCACCTAAATGCCTGATAAAGGGTCTCGACCCGAAATGTCACCTATTCCTTTTCTCCAGAGATGGCGCCTGGCCCGCTGAGTTGTTCCAGCATTTTGTGTCTAACTTTGGTGTAAACCAGTATCTGCAGTTCCTTCATACACATGGAATGTCTGTAGGAAGGAGCTGCAGATACTGGTTTAAACCGAAGGTAGACACAAAAAGCTGGAGTAACTCAGCGGGTCAGGCAGCATCTGTCCGACCTGCTGAGTTACTCCAGCTTTTTGTGTCTATCCTCACTCTGTTCTAAGTCAGCTGAGAATCTTTGTGGCATTGGGGTGGCAGGGTGGTGCAGCGGCAAAGTTGTTGCCTTACAGCACCAGAGACCGGGGTTCCATCCTGACTGCAGGTACTGTCTGTACGGAGTTTGTACGTTCTTCCTGTGACCGCGTGGATTTTTTTCATGTGCTCTGGTTTCCTCCCACACTCCACAGACATGCAGGTTTGGAGGTTAATTGACTTCTCTAAATTGTCCCTCGTGTGCAGGATAGAACTGTTGTTGTTGTTGTTCGTCCTTCGGGTTCGAAGATGACCATGACTTCACTTTCAGTTGGAGGATTGGTGACTGTGGGTCCAGAAGTGACTGGTGAGGCCAATCCGGGCCCGGAAGGCACGCTCACATGTAGGACACAAGTGGATGGGTGCTGCAGTGGAAGTGGAGGTAGCCCGGGCCTTGCGCGCGGTGCGTTTCCTCTGGGCCTCTGCAGTGCGTCTGTTCTCTGCTGCACGGGCTCCTGTGGTGAGCTTGCTATGCCAGGTTGGACGGTCCAGAGCAAGAAACTCCCAAGTGCTGAGGTTGATGTCCAAGTCTTTGAGGGACACTTCGAGGCAGTCCTTAAACCGTTTCTCCTGTCCTCCTACTGAGCGCTTGCCCTGACACAGTTCTCCATACAGAAGCTGTTTTGGCAGTCGACTCTCGGGCATTCTGACGACATGGCCTACCCATCTGGCTTGGGCTTTCCGTAGGAGGGTGTGGAAGCTGGGGATAGAACTAGTGTAGGGGTGACCGCTGGTCAGCGTGGGGTGGGTGGGCCAAAGGGCCTGCTTCCACGCTGCATCTTGAACCTAAACTAAAGTAAATCTTTCACATTTTGGTTTCACAAAATGATCTGGATTTTGAGTGCAAACCCCTCATTAAGCATTGCCATTAGCACTGATACAGTGGATGCCCCATGTGTAATATTTAAAGATCTAATTAAGGTGGTTGCTATTCACATAAGGTCGCAGCATCTGGGATTCTGGTAACATCAACAGAACAAGTTTGCTTCACCAGTATTAATAGGGTTGCTCATTTGACATCAAGTATGGCATTAGGTGGCCATGTTCAGTTGTTGTGTTTCAGTGTTAACTGTTGACACCGTTCTCAGCTCTGACACTGGAAAGTTGTGAGTTCAAGTTCAGCTTTAAAGACGTAGGTTCAGGTTCATTAGTGTCACGTGTACCGAGGTACAGTGAAGGGCTTTGTTTTGCTTGCTATCCAATCAGATCAGATGATTCAATGATACTTTATTATCCCATGTACTGTGAAATGTATTGTCTAAATTCTTTGGTTTTGCATTAAATCCGGAAAAATTATACAGCAGATCTCACCTCGGCAGTACACAAAGTCACCACGTGTCTGACAAAGTTCCAAACGTTCTGAGTACAGTCTTATCTTCTCGCAGCAATGAGCAACAAAGTGTCCCTCTTAGTTCTCAGCAGACTACCCCTCTCCACGCCGAGTCCCTCTTTGTTCTCAGCAGTCAGTCTGCTGGGTTGTTCTCGATTACCGCCAGTCGCTCGACACTGCGGCACATCCCGAGAGTATCCTGTAGTGGTAGTGATTGTGACAGAGATAACGCTATACACAAATGCCATCAAGTCAAACTCAAGTACGATAGGTAGAGCGAGGGGGAAGATGCAGAGTTCAGAATGTAGTCCTCAGCGTTGTAGCGCATCAGTTCCACAGACAAAGTCCAATGCCTGCAGTGGGGTAGAGGTGAATCGGACAGTGCCCTGGCGTGTGGAAGGATCGTTCCAAAGCCTGATAGCAGTGGGGAAGAAGCTGTTCCTGAGTCTGGCGGTGCGTGCTTTCAAGCTTCTGTACCTTCTGCTCAATGGGAGCAGGGAGGCAAAGGACGTTAACCCCAAAAATCTAAGCTGCCATTTTGAGGCATCACTGAGAGAGTGCAACCTGGTCAGAAGTGCGGACATGCCTAATACAGGCCACATTCGTTCTCTTAGGTGGAGCAACATGGAAGTCATCTTCAGGTTCCTGATCAACGGTTATCTCTTGCCTATCATTACCTCAAAAATAGATCAGCCAGTCATCACCACATTGATGTGTATGGGTTCCTGTGCTCAACCTGGTACAGACGTTGGCGGCCAGACACAAAATGCTGGAGTAACTCAGCGGGTCAGGCAGCATCTCTGGAGAAAAAGAATAGGCGACGTTTCAGGTTGGAACCCTTCTTTAGACTTCAGAAGTTGGTGGAGTTGCAGACTGTCAAAATGCGCAGAGGGATAACGATCAGCGACAGAAATGGGTGGAAAAATTGGCAGATGGAGTTTAACTCGAGCAAGTGTGAGATGGTGCAACTCGGGAGGTCAATTGTAAGAGTAAAAATATATAATTAATGGCAAGACCCTTGACAACATTGATGTGGAATGGAATATTGGGGTCCCAGTCCATAACTCCCTGAAAGTGGCAACACAAATAGATAGAAGGCATGCAATATGCTTGTCTTCATTGGGTAGGGCATTGAGCCTGAGATTCAAGAAGTCATGTTGCAGCTTTGTTGGACTTTCACTAGGCCCGATTTGGGGTATTGTGTGCAGTTCTGGTCGTCCCATGGCATAAAGTCTGTGGAGGCTTTGGAGAAGGTACAGATGATATTTTTTACCAGAATGCTGACTGGATTAGAGAGTAGTATCTAAAAGGAGAGGGTGGACAAATGTGGATTGTTTTGTCTGAAGCGTCAGAGGCTGAGGGGAGACCGAGTAGAAGTGTATAAAATGGGATTAGGCGTAGATAGGATAGAGAGACACAATCATTGTCCTAGGGTGGAAACATCAAAGACTAGCAGAAATAGCTTGAAAGTGAGGGGCAAAATTTAAAGGAGACTAGACCAAGTGGACCCGTTGGGCCCAAACCTGCATTGGTGCAGCACCCTCTCCTCCCCCCTTCCCCCCCCCCCCACTCCCCCCTCCCGTTACCCCTCCCGTTACCCCTCCCGTTCCCCCTCCCGTTCCCCCTCCCGCCCCCCTTCCCCTCCCCCTTCCCCTCCCCCCTTCCCCTCCCCCTTCCCCTCCCCCCTTCCCCTCCCCCTTCCCCTCCCCCTTCCCCTCTTCCCTTCCCCTCCCCCTTCCCCTTCCCCCTCCCCTCCCCCCTTCCCCTCCCCTTCCCCTCTCCCCTTCCCCTCCCCCTTCCCCTCCCCCTTCCCCTCCCCTTCCCCTCCCCCCTTCCCCTCCCCCCTTCCCCTCCCCCCTTCCCCTCCCCCACTCCATCCTCCTCAATTCCCCTTATCCTCCCACCTTCTCTCTCCCCCTCCCTCCACCACCCTCCCTCCCTCCCCCTCCCTCCCTAGGAGATAGATTTAAACTTTAAAATGTGAATAACTTAAAAAATATAACACCGATTTCAATGAAACTTCTTCCATTAGCACCAAAGGACGACGGTGAGTAAGGTGGGCCTAAAATTGTCACACTATCGTGTACCGTTTTGGCTGTAGTTCAGGAACAACCAAACAAACAAACAAACAAACAAGAGTTTTAGTATATAGATATGCAAGTCCATTTTTTTATACAGCAAGTGGTGGGTGCCTGGAACATGCTGCCAGGGGTAGTGGTGGAGGCAGATATGATCATGACTTTTAAAAAGCCACATCGATAATCATGGAATGGAGGGATATGGTTCATGTGCAGAGGAGTTTAGCTTCACTCGGCATCATGTTCTGCACACACATTGTGGGCCGAGGGTTCTGTCCTGTGCTGCACAGTTTGAAATAACCAAGATCCCAATTTCCAAGAATTATGAGGTGGAGAGCAAATATTTCAAAGAAATGTGACTTTGAAAAAGTGCTCATAACCAAGCATTGAAGTTTAGATTCATCAATCATTCCATATTCCTCAAAACACTAATTTCTCTGGGATTAATTAAGCAATGGGATAATAGTTATATGTGGCTCCAAAATTGTAGGCACAAGATTGTAATGCATTGATTATGTTCCTTTGCATTTCTCACTGGACTGAGTTATTTTTAATTTGATGTGTTTGTTTTTACATGAAAGCTGATCTTGCCCCATTGGAGCAAACTTGCTGAAGTATATTGTATGTCAATATGTGTACATCAATATATTATGTATGTGATGTATAGATATATAGAGTGATGTATGTTGTTCACTATCTAGATCCAGATTCATATCAGTGTAATCTGTTGTATACTGTCGTGCACATAGGGTGCGATGAACTTTCCTGCTCGCGTGAAGCTTACAGGGAAAACAATGTGCAGATCATAAGATCATCTGATACGAGTAGAATTCGGCCCATGAAGTCTACTCTGCTATTCAATCATGGTTGATCTATCTCTCCTTCCTAACCCCATTCTCCTGCCTTCTCCCCAAGCCACAATAAATACAACTACGAGAGCAAAACAGTAGCAAGGTGCAAGATTGTGTTGTAAAATCTGGCAGCACATAAATATTAAATGATAATAACATATCAATGGAAATAAGGTAAGGGTATGAGTAAGAGTGCGCGATATGTGAATAAGAATATTGGTGCGGGTATTGGATAGTGGTGGAGAAGAGGCTGATCTTAATCTTGGCTGTCCAAGCTTTTAAGCTTCTTTATCTTCTCCCAGAAGGTAGAAGAGAGAAGAGAGAACGGTGAGTCTCTGCTTCTGACTGTCGGCATTGGCAAGAGAGTGATGATGCACTGTAGCAGGGATGTGCAGGAAAGAAGTGCAGATGCTGGTTTATACCGAAGGTAGACACAAAGTCCTGGAGTCACTCAGTGGGCCAGGCAGCATGAGAAAAAAGGATGGGTGATGTTTTGGGTCGCAAACCCTTCTTCAGACTGGAAGTAGAAGGGGAGGGAACTGGAGGAAAGACAAGGCCAGAACAAATCAGGGCTGGTAAATAAATGACCAAGGAAGGAGGAGGAGCCTGATGTACTAAGTTGATGTACAGTGTTAACAGGCATTATAGATTCTGCCAATTACGTACATCTCACACACGCTCTTCATTTTTATTGCAGTCAATAAAATTAAAAATACAGACAACATAAAACAAGCCGCAGATCAATTATCACTTATCATTACTTATCAGCTGAGGCACAGTTAGCGGCAATGTGTCTGGCACGACATGCAGAGAAGCACAGGGAAGCCGCCCTTACAGCTACAGGGAGGCGCGGTGGCGCAGCGGTAGAGTTGCTGCCTCACAGCGCCAGAGACCCGGGTTTGATCCTGACCACGGGTGCTGTCTGTGTGGAGTTTGTACTTCCTGCCCGTGACCATGTGGGTTTTCTCCGGGTGCTCCGGTTTCCTCCCACACCGGAGGGCAGAGCTATCAAGTGAGAGGGGGAAAGTTAAACGGAGATGTGCAAGTTTTTTTACAGTGTGGTGAGGGCTTGCAACGCATGGCTGGGGTGGTGGTGGAGGCAGATACAGCAGAGGGGTTTATGAGCCTTGTAGGTAGGCACATGGAAATACACGAAATACAAGGAATAGTGGGAATAGAGAGACATGTAGAGGCAGATTAGATCAGTTTATCTTGGCCTCATGTTCGGCACAAACATTGTGGGCTGAAGGGCCCGTTCCTGTTCTGTGTAGTTCTATGTTCTATGTTTTATGTTATGTTATCTATACCGTGAGAGGGGTAGGGACGACAGATTTCTTACCTTGAATTACTTTGGTGAACCAAAATGGATTTCTAATTACACATTTACCGATGCTAACGTTTACATTCTAGATCAATTTAATTACTTGAATCTAAATTTTCCAACTGGACTGGTGGAATGGGAATCCATGACTCCGGATCAATAGTGCCGATTCAGCGAAGCAGTCCATGATGGAACCACACGCTCCTGGACTGTTTGATCCTCGACACTATGTTTAACTGCTGTAAAACCGACAGTGAAAAATCACCTTTGTGCTGGACTCACCCTTCCTTGGTCATTTATTACCAGCCCTGATTTGATCTGGCCTTGTCTTTCCTCCAGTTCCCTCCCCTTCTACTTACAGTCTGAAGAAGGGTTTTCAACCCGAAACGTCACCCATTCCTTCTCTCCAGAGATGCTGCCTGTCCCGCTGAGTTACTCCAGCTTTTTGTGTCTACCTACAGCTCCTTTCCAGCTGCTATCAGGCAACTCAACCATCCTATTAAAAACTAAAGAGTATTCGTGAGCTACTATCTGCCTCATTGAAGACTTTCAGACTATCTTTAATTGGATTATACTGGACTTTATCTTGCACTAAACATTATTCCCGTAATCATGTACAGTCTTCGCAACAAAAGCTTTTCACTGTACCTCAGTACACATGACAATAAACGAAACTAAACTAACCATCTATCTCAGTACTACAGAAGCTGTGGTATTGATTGTTTGCAGCAGTTTCTAAATTCAATCACCTATTTACCTCACACCCTCACCCTCCTTCAATAGTGTTGCAAGGCTCCTTTTGCAGAAGGTGATTACATTATTTCCACCCGATGTGGCGTATTTGTGCTTTGGAAAAAAAGTCAATTAATGAGGAAAATATATCGTTGGTGAATGTATTCTTGAAAGGCCAGAAGATCCTTCAACACTCCAATGTTTTCACAGAGCGCTCACTTGCAAATCTCATCCTCTGCTCCTCTCTGCCCTGCTCGTTCTGTGGCCTCTCGTTGTTAGCTTAATTCAATCGGACCAGAGGGCATAGGTTTAAAGTGAAGGGGAAAAGATTTAAGAGGAATCTGATGAGTACATTTTTCACACAAAGGGTGGTGGGTGTATGGAACAAGCTGCCAGAGGAGGCAGTTGAGGCAGGGACTATCCCAACATTTAAGAAACAGTTACACAGGTACGTGGATAGGACAGGTTTGGAGAGATATGGGCCAAAGGCAGGCAGGTGGGACTAGTGAGGCTGGAACATGTTGGCCGGTGTGGGCAAGTTGGGCCGAAGGGCCTGTTTCCACACTGTATCGCTCTATGACTCTATGACTCAACAATAGATGAGTTAGCCAGCTGAAAAAGCAGATAGATAGTAGATTTAAATACCATTTTAAACTGCAACACCTCCGACAGGATGTCAAGCTGTGGTGAAGTGTTAGACTGATATTGGTCTTTGTTCCCACAGTGGAGATCAATGACAAATATTTTTTTTAAATGCAGATGTTACAAATCTGAAATAAAAACAGACAATGCTAAAAGAAAATCACTCAGCGTGCCAGTCAGCATTCGTGGAAAGTTTAGTTTATTGTCATGTGTACCGAGGTACAGTGAAAAGCTTGCATGCTAACTAGTCAGCGGAAAGACAATGCGTGATTACAATTGAGCCATCCACTGTGTACAGATACAAGATAAAGGGAATAACGTTTAGTGCAGGGTAAAGTCCGATTAATGATAGTCCAATCAGGGCCGTCTTAACGCATGGGCCTGATGGGCACTTGAGCATAGGGGCCCCATGCTGATCTGTGTATGTTAAGTGACTTGCAATAAATAAATACTACTTTAAAAATGTAGGTTCAATAAGTGCTTTTTTCGCAACATTTTCGGTCACTAAGTGCTTCTCACAGCGATCTGTAAGTGCTTTTCGCAACAATGTAGCACCCTAAGTCCATCGCTAAGTGCTTTTCGGTAAGTGCTTTTCGCCGGCACGACAGGGGGGGGCTGGTAGGGAAAGGGGGGTGGGGGAGAGTAACGGTAGGGGCCCCAGTACACTGCTTTGCCCGGGGGCCCATAATGCTGTAAAAACGGCCCTCAGTCCAATGGTCTCCTGTGAGGTAGATAGTAGCTCAGGACCGCGCTCTCTAGTTGGTGATAGGATGGTTCAGTTGCCTGATAACAGCTGGGAAGAAACTGTCCCTCAATCTGGAGCTGTGTGTTTTCACACTTCTGTACCTCTTGCCTGATGGGGGAGGGGAGAGGATGGAGTGACTGGTCTTCGATTATGCTGCTGGCCTTGCTGAGGCAGCGTGAGGTGTAAGTGAAGTCAACGGAAGGGAGGTTGGTGTGTGTGATGGTCTGGGCTGCGTCCACAATTCTCTGCAACGTCTTGTGGTCTTGGATGGAGTTTGGAATTATAAAAAGCAGTCTTCTTTCAGGTCGGTGGCCTTTCATCAGTGTGAATGTGGGAAGACAATACTTTCAATTATCCTCAATGCTCAATTTTCTCACAAAATCATCTTTTTCTTTGCAACCTGTTGTTAACTGGCTTGATTTATACAAACGACAGAAAGATGCTTAATCCTCAAGCAAGATAAATCCAGTCAGAGCTGACACACAATTAGCACTTCATCTACAAAGATAGAACTCCGTAATGCAATAAAATCAATAATGGAATATTTTACCGAGTAGAATTTATTCTCGGCTGCCAAGTGCTTATCCGTGCAGATAACCCAACTAAATAACAGTAATGCTAATCACTTTAAAGCTAAAAGTGGCGCAAATCAATTCCAAAAATTTAACAGTCATTTCTTTGGGAACTGATTTTAGCAAAATACCCAACAGGAATGCTGACAAAGTGGATTTTTATTCATTTCATCCTTTGTGGCAACAGCAGTATTGTGAGGCGCAGCATCTTGCAAACAATGCAAAGGACTGCAATATTGAAAGGCATGGACGCAGCATGCACTCTGGTGCACAGGAGTGATTCATGTGGCAGCAATGGCGCAGGGAGCAGTTATATAGGCCGCGATGCAAGGCACAAGTGCATGAAATGCAGAGCAACCTGCCAAACGCACAGTTCTGGAATATCAAACTAATACTCAACATTGGTGTAAATCCATTCAAGAGTCTCGGGAGTCAAGTGTTGATTGTCATATATACCAACAATGGAACAATGAAATTCTGAGCTGCAGCAGCTCAACAGGCACGTAAGTGCCATACGCAAGATAATATATCGTATATATATATATTTTTACATTCAATAAATGAATTGCTTTATTCGATACAATAGACAGCGGGCATGGTGGTGCAGTGGTAGATTTGCTGCCTTGCAGCGCCACAGCCCTGTGTTTGACAGCGTGGGAATTTTCGCGATGTTTCAGAAGACGGTGTAATCTCGACCTGACTCGGCACTGTCGTGGTCATTGTCGCCAGGTAAAAGAAAAGTTTGGCGATCTGCTACGACTTTGGCAGTCGCCGGCAGTCGCCAAAATAATCGCCTAAGTGGGACAGGCCTTTAACTCAGCAGGTCGTGCTTTTCTGCATCTGTCCAATCTGCAATATCTGTGGGACTAAAACTATAAAAGCCAATAGAAACAACATGAAGAAATGAAGTTTCATCTGTGTACACTTCCACATCACTTGGTGAGCAGATAAAAACAAGACCACTTTTTATCATGCGATTATTGACTCAGAGTCATCCTGCTGATCCAACCCTGATGATTTACCCCTGAAAAAGTAGAATATCTTTGGAATTTTCTTGTCAAATATTTGTGCAATGTTACAATGTCTAAAGAGTGGCTGAGATCTGCTCTACAGACTTTGCATTGTAGGTGCAACTGAGGGGTACCCAAAGCATTCACTTTTGCCTAAAAATGACACCAAGTCCTGGAGTAACTCAGCGGGTCAGGCAGCATCTCTGAAGAACACCGACCCGAAACATCATCTATTCTTTTTCTCCAGAGATGCTGCCTGACCCGCTGAGTTACTCCAGCATTTTGTGTCTATCTCTGGAGAACATGGACAGGTGAGGGTTTGGGCCGGGACCCTTCTTCAGATTGATCGTAGGTTGCGATAATGAAACTGGGAGGAGAGGCAGGACAAATCCCGGCAGGTAACAGGTTGATCCGGGGTGGGGGGGGGAAGGGATTTGATATGATGGTTGGACTAAAGTCCCAACCCGAAATGTCACCAACAATCAGTCTGAAGAAGGGTCCTGACCCTAAACATCACCAATCCATGTTCTCCAGAGATGCTGCCTAACCCACTAAGTTACTCCAGCACTTGGTGTCTTTTTTTGTAATCCAGCATCTGCTGTTCCTTGTTTCAACATTAACTTGTGCTTTTCCAGATATAGACGGTGCAATATGATATATTTTTCCACGTTATTCAACATTTTCTGTTTCGGTAAAATTGTAAATTGTCCCTCCTGTGTCGGATAGTGTTAGTGTTCTGGGATCACTGGTCGGTGCGGACTCGGTGGGCCGAAGGGCCTGCTTCCGTGCTGCATCTCTAAACTAAACTAAACTAAACTAAGCATATGGAGGCCGGACAAGGCAAACAGAAGTTGACAACTGAGAAGCTCAATTTCAATATACCTACATAAGGATTCGCGAAGAGTTAACCATTTTCTTTACCGTGAATGAAGCCTGGATTGGTGGGTATTAGCTGTAGGGAGCGATTGTTTTCTCTGGAATGCCGGGTGGTGCAGGCAGATCTGCTAGCAGTATATAAAGTTATGAGGGGCACAAATAGGGTAGACAGTTAGAATCTTCTTCCCAAGATGGAAAGATCAAATACCTTTACATTGAGAGGGGCAATGTTTAAAGGAGATGTACAGGCCAAGTTTTTTTACACAGAGATTGGTGGGTGCCTGGAACTTGCTACTGGGGGTGGTGGTTAAGATACGATAGTGGCATTTAAGGGACTTCTGGATAGGCATGTGGATATGTGGGGAATTGAGGGATACGGATTATGTGCGGGTAGGTAAGAGATGGTCTTGGCATAATGCCCAGCACAGACATTGTGGGCCGAAAAGCCTGTTCTTGTGCTTTGTTGTTCTATGTTCTAAAGAGCAGTGAATCTATGGCTGAAAAGACAGTGGGGCTGAAGCACTTATTGCATTTACCATGTGCATGGATGAATATTTGAATGAAATTCAACTGTAAGCAATGGACCAAGAAGTGGAAGTAGAGAAAATAGGTCAATTTTAACCTATACTAGACCTAGTGGACCCGTTGGGCCTAAACCTCTCCTGCATTGGTGCAGCACCCTCTCCTCCCCCCCTCCCCCTCCCCTCTCCCTGCCCCCTCCCCCCTTCCCCCTTCTCCTCCCCTGCCCCCTCCCCCCCTTCCCCTCCACCCCTTCCCTCCCTCCCTCCCCCTCCCTCCCTAGGAGATAGATTTAAACTTTAAAATGTGAATAAGTTTTAAAATATATGAATGAAACCTTCCATTGGCACCAAAGGGACGACGGTGAGTAAGGCGGGCACAAAATTGCTGCGTTATTGATTACCATTTTGGCTGTAGTTCAGGAACAAACAAACAAACAAACGAGAGTTTTAGTATATAGATGGAAACAATGGGCCTAACGGCCTCCTTGAATATATATATTTAGCATATTTTTCAAGGACTCCAGATAGGCAAAATGCAAAAGGAATTGTACGATGGAAAATTCTGAAGCATCAAAATGCACCTGCATTAGACCCATGGACTGAGTGAACGACAGCATTAAGGAAACATAGAAACATAGAAACATAGAAAATAGGTGCAGGAGGAGGCCATTCGGCCCTTCGAGCCTGCACCGCCATTCAATATGATCATGGCTGATCATCCAGCTCAGTAACCTGTACCTGCCTTCTCTCCATACCCCCTGATCCCTTTAGCCACAAGGGCCACATCTAACTCCCACTTAAATATAGCCAATGAACTGGCCTCAACTACCTTCTGTGGCAGAGAATTCCACAGACTCACCACTCTCTGTGTGAATAAATGTTTTCTCATCTCGGTCCTAAAAGACTTCCCCCTTATCCTTAAGCTGTGACCCCTGGTTCTGGACTTCCCCAACATCGGGAACAATCTTCCCGCATCTAGCCTCTCCAACCCCTTAAGAAATTTATATGTTTCAATAAGATCCCCCCTCAGTCTTCTAAATTCCAGCGAGTATAAGCCTAGTCTATCCAGTCTTTCTTCATATGAAAGTCCTGCCATCCCAGGGATCAATCTGGTGAACCTTCTCTGTACTCCCTCTAAGGACCGTTCATTCCTACGCGGTTGATGGAGATGAGAGAATCTGCGCTAAAGCCATTGTTTCCTGCAGGTTTGGGCAGATGCGATCAGAAGCAACGTCGAAGCAGAGATTAAATTGACTCTGGTTTGGGCTTCAACCATGAGTAAACATCCTGTTTGCATCAGGCTGTCAGCGACAACAATTAATCTGTGTGACAAAATAACAATGAGCGGCTGCAGATCGAAAAGGAAACACACTTTTAATTGTGACTATTCCGGGATGCTCTTGTCTTCAAGCCTTGCCTTATATTCTCTGCAAAAGAACGTAAAAGAAGCCGCTACAATATTGTCGAAATAAAAATAAATTGAGAAAGAGGGGGACTTTCTCCACTGTTCTGCTCACCAGAAATTCCAAGAATTCAGCTAAAATTTTGATAAGGTAAAACATAGGAGCGTTAAAAGGAGTAATTTTCATTCATGTTCTTTTTATTATATTTGCTAGTTAGCAAATATAAGAAATGAGGAGAAATGGATTTCCTCCGGGTGCTCCGATTGCCTCCCATATCCCAAAGACGTGCTGATTTGCAGGTTAATTGGCTTCTGTAAATAGTCACTAGTGTGTAGAGAGTGGATGAGTAAGTGGGATAACATAGAACTAATGTGAAAACGGGTAATCGACAGTTGGGTGTAGAAAGGAACTGTAGATGTGCAGGAAGGAACTGCAGGTGCTGGTTTAAACCGAAGATAGACACAAAAAGCTGGAGTAACTCAGCGGGTCAGACGTCATCTCTGGAGAAAAGGAATAGGTGACGTTTCGGGTCGAGACCCTTCTTGAGACTGAGAGTCAGGGGAAAGAGAAACGAGAGATATAGATGGTGATGCAGAGAGATATAGAACAAATAAATTAAAGATGCAAAATAACGATGATAAAGGAAACAGGCCATTATTAGCTGTGGCCTAGGTGAAAACGAGTACAGACAATGAGACTGAACAAGACAACTTTGAAGCTGGTACGACTTGGGTGAGGGAAGAATGGAGAGAGGAACGACCAAAGATAATAGAGCTGAGCAAGATAGACCAATCGACCCTAAAAACAGAGCAAGATAGACCACTCGACCCTAAAAACCCTAAAAATGGCGCCATTTTAGTAGGCAGAAACTTGCAGAAACATTTTTAAAGAAAAATAACAAAAATCTGTGAATTTATAGATGAGATATAATCTGCATTTTTATGGTATCATCACACATACTGTTCCTCCAAAACACTGACCATACTACAAGCAGCATAGTGAACGGCGGGTTTTGCCTACCAAGATGGCAGACGTTACACCCCTTTGCGTACTACACGTCAGAATAGGCGATTTCAATGGAGTGGTTCATCTTGCTCCTCTAGTATCTTTGGGTACAACAGGTGGGGAAGGGATGGAGAGAGGGAGATGCTGGTTTATACTGAAGATAAACACAAAGTGCTGGAGTAACTCAGCGGGTCAGGCAGCATCTCTGGAGAACATGGATGGGTGAAGTTTTGTGCAAGGACTCCTAGCCCCCCCCCCCCCCTTGAGGTCGGCTGGGGGAGGTGCCCTCCCGGGATACAAGGGATGAAGAGGGCCTGGGGGAGAGGGCCAGGTGGAGAGGGCCGTGTAAGGAGAGGGACATCGGTTCCCGGGACAACCGAAATGGAGGCGACAGCTGCAATGTGCCTTTGTGGCCACCTGCTGGTGGGATTGTAAAATGACACCAAAATGGCAACCCTTGCGTATGGACTCAGTGGGCTGTTCCATGCACTCTGCACTAACCGGGGGTGATTGTGCTGAAGTACGGGGATATTCTTGCTGAGCTCGCCGCAGAAAATGTATTTCAATGTACCTGGTACACATGACCACAAAGAAACCATTGGTAGATTTATGGGTATTTTACAGAAAGGCAGAGCGGGATGGATGGATTTAATGGTGGACCAACCATCAATGGCAGGGCCAACAATATAGCATGTGTGCAGGAGTCTGGAGATGGAGAAGGGAAAGTGGACGTAGGAGACAACATTGAAAGATCAAGGAGGGCATTGTAAATAAGGATGAAGACCTTAAAGTGAAGGCTTCACCTGAATGGGCGCCAGTTTGGTTCAGCAAGCACAGGGGTGATGGATGCACGGTGCAGTCATGACGCCAAGTGTCGAGTGCTGCGTGAGATAATCAAGATGGGACTCAGCCAGGAGCCAGCAGTGGTCCTAATCAAAAGGTAACAAGCCTGGGGCTTTCAGCAGCAGGTAAAACAAAAACGATCCAAAACGCTGTCAGAAACGGCAGCAGTAAAGATGAAATAATGGATGAGGGGGTTACTATTACTTAACCTAATGTAAAAAATGTCCTCGAGTGTAACACTCTCACCCAAAGTGGACTGGCTGCAGCCCAAGAAAGAAATGATGGAGAACAGCCCAGTTTGTATCGTTCCCTTATATTGGGATGATGTTGGAAGACTAGCAAAGCCCTCTGTGGAATTTCACAACTAATAAACCATTTCCTAGAGTAGGCTCCTCGTTTTATTTTACGTGCTCTATCAAGCACTTTAAAAGTATAATTAAAATTTATTGGTACCAGCAACACTCAGTTTAATGGATTGAAATATTAAACATGTCATGATTTCTTTACAAGTGGGAAGTTATGTTTCACGATGGTACATTGCAGCAAGGTTGTGTTCACACTAAAACTGAGAGAAGGAGAGAGAGAGGGAAAGGTAGAGAGGGAGAAAAAGGTAGAGAGGGAGAGAAAGGGAGTGAGAGAGAGGGAGTGAGAGAGAGCTGGTGGGATTGTAAAATGACACCAAAATGGCAACCTTTGCGTATGGACTCAGTGGGCTGTTCCATGCACTCTGCACTAACCGGGGGTGATTGTGCTGAAGTACGGGGATATTCTTGCTGAGCTCGCCGCAGAAAATGTATTTCAATGTACCTGGTACACATGACAACAAAGAAACCATTGGTAGATTTATGGGCATTTTACAATGGCGCTGTGGCAGAGTTGTGCTTGAGACCCTGGTTCGATCCTGATTACGGGTGCCGTCTGTATGGAGTTTGTACGTTCTCCCTGCGGGTTTTCTCCAGGTGCCCTGGTTTCCTTTCACGCTCCAAACACGTGCAGGTTTGTAAGTTAAGTGGCTTTGGTAGAATTATAAACGATGACGAATAGAACAAGTGTATGCGGTGATCACTGGTTGGCGCGGACTCGGTGGGTCGAAGGGCCTGTTTCCGAGCTGTATCTCGAAAGTAAAATCTAAAAGAGAGAAAGGAAGAGAAAGAGAAATAGAGGGGGGGGAGAGAGGGAGAGGGAGAGGGAGAGAGAGAGGGAGAGGGAGAGGGAGAGAGAGAGGGAGAGGGAGAAAAATTATTGTGATTTCATTTAAAAGAACCTTTTAAATGCCACGCTTTGGATTTACTTTTGCAATTATTAAAATCTGCAAGGCTGTAAAAGTCAACACCACAATATTATGCTCAGCTGTTATTTATTGTGGCCACTGCGGCTCTTTAATACCCTTAAACAGATTAAAGAATATTTGAATGATTACAATCATAACTTAAATATTGCAATTTGTATGAAAGAAATGGACAAATATAATCAACCTTGCACAGAGACATTCTCTGATGGGTTCATTTGTCAATTTGTTTATGTGACATTTGACAGATTTCATTAATTTCCCACAATGTTAGCATTGATTGGGTTATGGCCAGTTAATTGGAACAAGCTGTAAGCAGTAGCTGATAGTTCCAGATTTTGTGCCTTTAATATTGGAGTTACACTCATGATAACTTGAAACAATGCAAGACCCGTGACAGATTGTCAGAGCTGAAGTTTGTGTAGGAGTAGAGTTTTGGAGGAGTGAGGTTCACTCTGGATAAAATATACATTTAAATAAAAGCAGTAAAAGCATTCAATTCATCGGAGGTCAGCGATGACCAGAGCAGAGTTATATTCATTAGTCTTTTTTATTCTTCCAATCTGCTTCTTGATAGTAGCCACCGAACTGTGCTGATGGCAGCAAACCAAACGGAGAGGGCTTTGAGTAGACTACCTCAGCACCATGTGGAACAGCACATGTCATTTTTTAGATTTTAGATTTAGAGATACAGCGCGGAAACAGGCCCTTCGGCCCACCGAGTCCACGCCGCCCAGCGATCCCCGCACATTAACACTATCCTACACACACTAGGGACAATTTTTACATTTTACCCAGCCAATTAACCTACATACCAGTAGGTCTTTGGAGCGTGGGAGGAAACCGAAGATCTCGGAGAAAACCCACGCAGGTCACGGGGAGAACGTACAAACTCGGTACAGACGGCGCCCGTAGTCAGGATCGAACCTGAGTCTCCGGCGCTGCATTCGCTGTGAGGCAGCAACTCTACCGCAGCGCCACCGTGCCGTCATGATGGAGACAACTTCCAATGTTGGAACACTGCTGATGCACTACACTGCTCCCCAACAATAGACATTCATGGAAAAGCACTGAAGCAGATGATCAACCTCCATCTCCTGAGAGGCACCTCCTGGTGAAGGCAGATACCAATGATGATGGTCACCATGTTTTCAACACACTCGCACTGCCTTTGGACACTTGTGGAAAGGGATATTAGAAGATCAAGACCTGAGACGTGACACAAAACTCTAGCTCCACCACGCATCAGTGAACCCTGCCCTCCTAGTCCAGGTGGAAGCTGCTTCTTTCACCTGGACTATCCTAGGCAGACAACTCAAGGCATTGGAGAATCATTCATTCATAGCCCCCAAATCTTCCGAATCCTCTGGGAAGATACGGGAACCAACATTAAGATTCACTATTGCACTAGTGGCCAACGAGGAGGTTTCAGTTGCACCTAGTCATCTATATTGGTGCCCCATGTCATTGGCACGGCCAACGTGAAACTCCCAAAGCTGATGCTCTGTTCTGAGCTCTGTCACGGGAGGAGATTATCAGGCAGACAGGGAACGATCTTCAAGGTTGTACTCAAAGCTTCCTTGAGGAAATGCAAATGTCCCACTGACCCTCTGATGCAGAGAGGAGATGGGGCATTTGGGATAGTATTGAGAACCCCAAGGCAAGGCCAGCAGCATTATCAAGGATGAGACGCACCCTTGGCCACTCCTCCCCTCTCCCATCAGGCAAAAGGGTACAGATGTGTGAAAACGCACACCTCCAGATTTAGGGGTCGTGTCTTTCCAGCTGTTATCAGGCAACTGAATCATCCTACCACAACCAGAGAACTACTATTTACCTCTTTGGTGAACCTCGAACTATCATTGATCGGACCTTACTGGCTTTACCTTGCACTAAATGTTATTCCCTTATCATGTATCTATACACTGTAAATGGCTCGATTGTAACCATGTCTTGTCTTTCGGCTGAAGATAGACACAAAAAGCTGGAGTAACTCAGCGGGACAGGCAGCTTCTCTGGAGAGAAGGAACAGGTGACTTTTCGGGTAGGGACCCTTCTTCAGTCTTTCTGCTGGCAGGATAGCATGCAATGTTGGGGGAGTCCAGAACCAGTTTAAGAGTAAGGGGTAGGCCATTTAGAACAGAGATGAGGAAAATCTTTTTCAGTCAGAGAGTTGTAAATCTGTGGAATTCTCTGCCTCAGAAGGCAGTGGAGGCCAATTCTCTGAAAGCATTCAAGTGAGAGCTTGATAGAGCTCTTAAGGATAGCGGAGTCAGGGGGTATGGGGAGAAGGCACGAACGGGGTACTGATTGAGAATGATCAGCCATGATCACATTGAATAGCGGTGCTGGCTCGAAGGGCCGAATGGCCTACTCCTGCACCTATTGTCTATTGTCAACAAAAGCGTACTGTACCTTGGTACACGTGCCAATAAACTAAACTGAACTGAAAACAGATAGTATTGGATAAGGTAAACCCAGTATTCCATCAGTTTCAATGTTCGTTATCATCGTGCATTATTTGTCCTCTGTTAATTGAAGTCTTTAAACCAAGATGGTTTGGTGCCATTTTTAATATAGCGGGTATTTGAAATTCATCTGAACAAGTTGAGCGTGTGTAGGCTGTTCAGCACCAGTTACAGAGTCTAATGTTGTGTGGGTGTCTCTGAGCCCTTTGTCTCTGAGCCCTTTGTCTCTGAAGGACAGGCCTCTGTCTTTCCAAGCTGGAGATGTACTGCATGCAGCTCTGCCTTTTCTTTCCGACAGAGTAGGAGTGAAGCTTTCGCCCACGTTCTCGGGGAGCCCGACAACGGAAATGTGAAAATAATCGGCCGGTGAGGTGTCAGGATAACCTTGACAATACATCGGAAAGGACCAGACCTGAGCGAACACTGAAATACAATGTAAAATAAAATCATTTCTGGCTTCCCTGAATATGAAACGGAAGAGAAAGGAAACCACCTTCAGACGGTTCAATGGTGCAATGGCGCTTTATTGTCGACAGGTACCTAGATACAGTGAAATTCGTACCTAGATACAAAGTATTTGGTTTGTATAAAATTCTGTAGCTTAGCTTAAGTTACTTTAGCTTAATTTAATTTAGTTTAGTCCAGTTCATAGTCTAGCTTAGTTTAGTTTTGTTTATTAGTGTCTCGTGTATCGAGCCTTTGTTTGTACGTTATCCAGTCAAAGAAAAGTCTATACATGAATACAATCAAGCCATCCACAGTGCACATGTAAAAGATAAAAGATACAACATTTAGTGCAAGATATAATGTTGACATTGAAGTCCAGTTAAGTCCAATTAAAAATAGTTCAAAGGTCTCTAATTAGGTAGATGGGAGATCAGGACCTCACTCCAGCTGATGAGAGGACTGTTCAATTGCCTGATAACAGCTGGGAAGAAATTGTTCCTGAATTTGGAGGTGTGCGTTTTCAAATTTCTGTGCCTCTTGCCTGATGGCAGAGGGGAGAAGAGGGAATGACTGAGGTGAGATTGGTCCTTGATTCTGCTGGTTGTCTTGCGAGGCAGCGTGAAGTGCAGATGGAGTCAATGGGAGGAAGATCGGTTTGTGTCATGGTCTGGGCTGCTACCACAACTCTCTGCAATATCTCGTGGTCTCCGATGGAGCTGTTCCCAAACCAGGCTGCGATGCATCCCAAAAAAAGATGCTTTCCGCCGCACATCTGTACAAGTTGGTGAGGGTTGTTGGGGTCATGCCAAACTTCCTAATCCTTCCAGGTAGAGGCATTGGTGTGCTTTCATGACCATAACTTTGAAGTAAAATCATATTATACATAAGCACAATCATAAAAAAAATATAAAAGTGCAGTGACTGTGGTATAACAATAGTAGACTTCAGCGAGGCAGTACACAAATAGTCGCCTTGTTTCCAACACCATCTTGTGCCTTTCAAGTTTCAAGTTCCTAAAAGTATAGAGTCTTATCTTCACCTTAAAGTTCGTTGTTGCGGCAGTGGAGCTGGGTGAGAGATGCAAGGGTCAGCCTGGCCTGGCGATGTTGGCGGTGTCCTCCACCGCTGGCTCCGTGCCCCTGCAGGCCGCGTCCGATCCGCCCACTCCCCCTCTGTGGGGCCCCCCAGCGGTGCCCGATCCACGCGGTGCCCGATCCACGCGGTGCCCGATCCACGCGGTGCCCCATCCACGTGGTGTCCGATCCACACGGTGTCCGATCCACTGCTGTGGCCGGGCCCATTCCGCCGACATTGTTTTAAGAAGGTGTGACGACGTCTTCTCCGTAAATGCCGCTCGGATCCCCCGCTACTGGCAGGCAGGCCAGGTTGGGGCTGAAGAACAGCACCACGGAAGCCCATACCTGCTGGAAAACACCCGGCACCCTGGGCAGCACGTCTGGCTGAGTGGAGGCTGCAGCCAGGGGAACAACAGTTGCAACCAATGAACTGGGATTGGATGAACTAACCTGCACCTCGTCACCACTACTCGTTAAAACCAAGGAAGTGAAAGGAAAACAGCAAGCAGGACTTCCTCTTGGAGGCCAAGGCTAAGCTGTTGGGACAAGCCCCGATTGAATGGTGGAAAGGACACACTACACACTAGACAAGTCAAGTCAAGTCAAATGTATTTGTATAGCACATTTAAAAACAACCCACGTTGACCAAAGTGCTGCACATCAGTTCAGGTACTAAGAACAAACATATAATGACACACAAACATACATAAACATAACAGCACATACATAAACAGTTCACAGCGCCCCCTCAGAGGGCTTCAAACACTAGGGAGTAGAAATAGGTTTTGAGCCTGGACTTAAAGGAGTCGATGGAGGGGGCAGTTCTGATGGGGAGAGGGATGCTGTTCCACAGTCTAGGAGCTGCAACCGCAAAAGCGCGATCACCCCTGAGCTTAAGCCTAGACTGCGGGATAGTGAGTAGCCCCAAGTCGGCCGACCTGAGGGACCTGGAGATAGAGTGGTGGGTTAGAAGATTTTTTATATGGGGGGGGGGGGGGGGGGGAGCCCGTTTAGGGCTTACTATGTGACTAGGGACAATTTACAATTTTTACCGAAGAAAATTAGACTACAGACCTGCACGTCTTTGGAGTGTGGGAGGAAACCAGAGCACCTGGGGAAAGCCCATGCAAGTCATGGGGAGAAGGTACAAATTCCATACAGACAGCACCCGTGGTCAGGATCGAACCAGGGTCTCTGGCGCTGTTAGAGATGTTCTGCATTCATAACAATCCAGTTCTGTTGCGTTTAGTTTAGTTTAGAGATACAGCATGGAAACAGGCAACGTCGGCCCACCGAGGCCAAGCCGACCATCGATCATCCGTTCAAGCTAGTTCTATGCAATGCCACTGTCTCATCCACTCCCGACACACGAGGAGGGAATTCACAGAAGCCAATAAACCTACAATACGTGTATGTCTTTGGGATGTGGGAGGAAACCGGAGCACCTGACAAAACCCGTGTGGTCACAGGGAGAACGTGCAAACACTGCATAGAGAGCACCCATACTCAGGTTCGAACCTGGGTCTCTGGTGTTGTGAGGCAGCAGTTCTACCAGCTGTGCCACTGTGGATGTGAATGTTTCCCTCAGATGAAAGATTAGGATAAATATAGGCATATCATGTGTGAGGAGACATCTCTCATCAGTTCTAGGTGTTTTTGTGTCATGCTCAACATTGATCCCAAAGGAGTTTAACAGGCTCATTCAGGTACAAAACATCACATTATTGATTCGACAGAAACCGCAGGATTAAAATAACAATTTTCCTCACTTCACTAGCAGCTTCTTTTGCCTTTGCTCTGTGAAAACCAACCAGAACCCCCAACAGACTATAAGGCTCAAAGTGGGGCACGCAAATGAAAGAAATAAAAGTCACTAAAGCAGAAACAGCTAAATATATTATTGATTCCAATGGCTGAAAAATCTCCATTGGCGATTCACTTGGGCAATTCTCTGGAAGCAGTTTAATCGCGATGAAAACAAATAAGATGCATTCATTCTACTTTTTGGTTCTCAGATCCTATTTTTTCGGTCAGTGCTAACTGTCCCATTTTCAATTGGTCTGCAGAGTGGAGTCAAAGGAACTGGAGGAACCAATCAGTTCCCCTAGCCTGTTTCATTGCTTAGAAGGATTCTCAGTTTTACACACAAACACACAAACACACACACTGAAGAAGGTCTCGACCCGAAACGTCACCCATTCCTTCTCTCCCGAGGTGCTGCCTGACCTGCTGAGTTACTCCAGCATTTTGTGAATAAATCGATTTGTACCAGCATCTGCAGTTATTTTCTTATACACACACATATATATATATATATATAGACATATTATATATATATACATATAGATATATATGTGTGTGTGTATATGTATATATAATGTGTATATATATATGCATGTGTGTGTGTGTGTATATACACGCACAAATGTTATGTATATTTACACATACAGTATGTGCATATGTGCACATACATACATGCACGCACATACATATATATACATGCATGTATGTATGTATATATATATATATATAACATATGTATATAGCCCATAAGACAGGAGCAGAATTAGGCCATTGAGCCCATTGAGTCTAATCCGCCATTCAATCATGGCTGATCTATTTTTCCTTCTCAACCCCATTCTCCTGCCTTCTCCCTGTAACCTGAGTTAGTGCATATATTTGTGCACTTTAGTTCATTGCTTTATTATTGTCACACGAACCAAGGTGCAGAGACAGGTTTTTGTTTGCTTGCTATCCATTCAAAGAGAAGTCTGTACATGATTACATTCAAGCCATCCACGCTGCGCATATAAAGGATAAAAGATGCAACATTTAATGCAAGATATCACATTAACATTGAAGTCCGATCAAGTCCGATTCAAAGTTCAAAGGTCTCCAATAAGGAAGATGGGAGATCAGGAACGGACTCTAGCTGAAGAGGCTAGAGGCTTGATGGCAGCTGGGAAAAAACTGTCCCTGAATCGGAAGGTCTGCGTTTCCAAACTGCTGTACCTCTTGCCTGATGGGAGAGGGACGGAGAGGGAGTGAGACTGGTCCATATAGATAGTGAAATGTATATAATTGATTAATCATCTCCACCAAGCCAGCAAGGTCATAGTGCTTTGGGGGGCTTATATCCTTGTTTTAATCTTTGGTGGGTAGCATTTTGGTTGATGTTAGCATTTTGGCTGGTAGATTGGGACAATGATTAATCTAATTAGCGCATTTTACAGATATTGTAGACACTTTCTCTTCAGGTGAGGAACAAACTCAGTCCACGCAATACTTCCCACCAGAACCAGATATGGGCAGATATTTATCATGCCATGTGTGCAGCAGGAGACAACCAAATGGATAGTTCAACTGGGCATCCCACCATAACTACATCAGCCTTGCAGCATCAGAGACTTACTCTATCCACCAGGTAGAAGTGAAGGCCAGGAGAACACAGGAGGACCAATGGGATTAGGTGGTCCTGGTGAGAGGGGTTTTGTCAGTCATTTCTCATGAAGCCTTTTTACGTTCCTTTATTGGAGATGATTTTTGCAAAATGGACAACCCTTTCTTTTTAAGCATTTTATGTTGAAGTTCTTGCTGGTCTGGGTGCAATCCCGTTAAGAGTAAAGGTTGTGATGTGGCCAGGAATACCGTCAGTCCCCGAGTTACAATAGGATTCTCTCCTGAGCGAGAACTGGCTTTGAGACAATTCCTCCGTAAGTCGAAAAGATCTGTTTTCTGAATCGGCCCTTGTCGTATCATCCTACCTACACTTTTTATAATTCTTTTATTTCGTGAAATATTCACCCTAATGATCATTCAATGGTGCTTTATTGCCGCAAGAACCAAGGTACATTGAAATTCTTTTTTTTGCATACAGTTCAATAAAATCTTACTATAGATAAGCACAATCATACCCAAGTACAAGAGAGTAAGAATAGTAGATTACACTAAGGCTGGACACAAGAGTTGTCACATTACCACTGCAATCTTGTATCCTGCAAGTTACGAAGTTCTTACAAATGTGGTGTCTTAACTTGGTCTTAAAGGCCAGTTATCCTGGCAACGGCACTGGGTCGGAGATTATAAGTGATAGGAGCAGAATTAGGCCATTCGGCCCATCAAGTGTGATCTTTCTTTCGCTCTTTCGATCTTTCTCCTGCCTTCTCCCCATAATCCCTGACACCCATACTAATCAAGAATCTGCCAATCTCTGCCTTAAAAATATCCAATGACTTGGCCTCCACAGCCTTCTGTGGTGTGGCAATGAATTCCACAGATTCATCACCCTCTGATTAAAGAAATTGCTCCTCACCTTCTTCCTAAAGTTGCTGGGGTCGGTCTGGCCTGGCCTGGCGATGGTGTTGACGTCCTCCACTGCTGCTCTCCCACTCCATGCCGCTGCAAGCCGCGTCCGATCCACCCTCTCCTCTCAGCTCCAGCGGCGCCTGATCTAAGCAACATCCTGGTGCTGCAGGGCCTACTCCATGCACACGCCCACCTGCAAACGCACCGTCCATCGCCTCCTACGGCTACCTGCGCCAACTTTGCGTGCAGGGCCACCTCCTCCCGCAGCCGACCTCTGAACACCCAGAGCACCTCCGAGGTTGAGGCAGGAGGTGAGCCCACAGCCCGCGTACAGGAAACCGATGCTCTCCTCCATCCGCTGCCGCCGCCGCCATCTTGAATATCCTCCTACAACACCACCCATAATTAAACCAATGGAAAAAAAAATGTTTAACCAACCATTCATAAATACCATGAAATATTTTATGATCAATATTACTACTTGGAAAAACTCTTTAAAAATGCATGGGAGTATTTGTGTAGAGTCAGGTTTTCTTAAGTCAAGTCATTCATAATCCAGGCAGTTATTGATTTCCTTGAAAGTCTTCAACAAAGCCCAAGTGGCTGCTTGTGGTGATTGACGCTGGAAGGACTGAGTTCCTCTCACACATAAAACATTCACACCAATTGATAAAACGAAAGCGTATTCCTCTGGAGATTTGAAATACATTGACTGTAAAATCATGGGCCTGGAAATTAAATCATCTAACGTTTGTCCTTAACAATTGTAAAATTTCTAGGCTGCACTCCTAAAACTTTTGTTTAAATTCGGATTATTTTAATATAAACAGGTCGAGTAACCCAGCATTGATCCACATGGCAGAGTCCGCCTGTAAACGCTGGTAAATCTCTCCCTGGGGGGGACTGAGGGGAGGTTTACCCCAGCTGACATTAAATGGCGATTGCCGCAAGCTACAAGCGGATTATAAAAAACATTTACTTGTTAAATCTTTCGCCAAACTGAGAAGTGAGCTAAGCTTGGCCATGCTATTTAACGGCTGGATCAGAGGCTGCTGTTTTAAGAGACCCAGTTTGTCACTGCTAGGTTTATGAGAATGATCCCAGGGATGATTGGGTTAATGTATGATGAGCGTTTGTTGGCACTGAGCCTGTACTCGCTGGAGTTTAGAAAGGATGAGGGGGATCTCATTGAAATTTACTGAAAGGCCTGGATAGTGCAGATGTGGAGAGGATGTTTCCATTAGTGGGAGAGTCTAGGACCAGAGGGCACAGGCTCAGACTAAAAGGACAGGCTTTTAAAATGGAGAAGAGGAGGAATTTCTTTCGCCAGAGGGTGGTGAATTTGTGGAATTCACAAGCGGCTGTGGAGGGCAAGTCATTGGGTATTTATAAAGTGGAGATTGACAGATTCTCGATTAATAATGGCGTCAAGGGTTATGGCGAGAAGGGACGAGAATGGGGTTGAGAGGGAAAGATAGGTCAGCCATGATTGAATGGCAGTGTAGACTCGATGGGCTGAATGGCCTAATTCTGCTCCTGGGACTTGTCAACCTATGAACTTATGAACCATCCCATGGGAAGGGTGTGATGACGATGTGAGATGAAGGGGAATGTAGTGGAGCGGTGTGGATCATTAACAATGAAGCACATCTGTTGAAATGGCATTCTGTTTCTGGGCTGTAAACGTATTGTCATGGTTGATTCACTCAGTGGATATGAGCAATTTGGAGATGTATAGGAGGCACTGTTTCATAAAGGCAGTCAAAATCATCACAGCCCCACACCTGCCAGGCCATGCCCTCGTTTCACTCCGACCTTCAGAAAGAAGGTACACGAGCCTGAAAATGGTGAAAATGGTCAAGAACAGCTCCTCCCCAGCAACCATAAAGCTTTTGAACACTAACCTTATCAGAAATAAACTTCTAAGGACTGTGTCTTTGATCTCACTACGGACTTCAGTTTTGCATGATCATGGTTACCTGGTATCCAATCCAAGTTTGTCCAATCACTCCTTATAGCTAATACATTCTAACCCAGGCATCATTCTGAATGAATGAATGAATGAATGAATGAATGAATGAATGAATGAATGTTTATTGGCCAAGTATGTGCATATACAAGGAATGTGCCTTGGTGCTCCGCTCACAAATGAAAACACAAACATACAGTTAACAATTAAGAATAAAGCATAAACACCTTATACACCAGCACATACACCATAAACACCTGGCATACCTTCTCTGCACCTTCTCCACAGCTTCACATCCTTCCTGTAATGCGACAACCAGAACTGCTAGCAATACTCTAAATGCAGCCTGACTTAAGTCCTGTAAAGCTGCACCATGGGTTCCTGTCTCATATATTCAGCGCCCTAACCAATGACGACAAACATATCATGCATCTATTTTACCACTCTATCTACTTGTCAAGATTCAAGATTCAAGATATCTTTATTTGTCATCCAAAAAACAAGTTTTCTGGACGAAATTTCGTCACCCACAGTCCAACAATAAGAGCAATAAAATAAGCAAATTACACAACCCCAACCAACACAAAACCCCCCAAAAAGAAACATCCATCACAGTGAGTCTCCTCCAGTCCCCTCCTCACTGTGATGGAAGGCCAGAATGTCTTTTTCTCTTCCCCTGCCGTCTTCTCCTGCGGTCAGGCTGTTGTCGTTGCCATGTTCCAGGCTGCGCCGGACGGTGAAATGTCCGCAACGGGCCAACCCAAGCCCCGCTGCAAGTCGGGGCGGTCGGGGCTCCCGACATTGAAGCCCCCGCCGAGCAGAGAAAATTCCGTGGCCTATTTCAGGCCGCGCCGGACGGTGTACTATCAGGTAGTTATGGACTTGGACCTCAAGATCCGTCTGTACTTTAATGCTGTTAAGGGTCTTGCCATTAATAATGTATTTTCCCCTTACAATTGAACTTCCAAAGTGCAACATTTGAAACTTGCTCAGATTAAACTCCATTTTCATTTTTGCTGCCCATTTCTGTAACTGATCTAAACCTCGGACAGACACAAAAAGCTGGAGAATAATCACACGGGTCAGACAGCATCTCTGGAGAAAAGGAATAGGTGACGTTTTGGGATGAGACCCTTCTTCAGACTGATGTCAGGGGAAAGGGAGATACATAGATAAGGAAGTGAAAGGTGTGAAAAACAGGACAAAGGGGATGGAGATCAAGGAAAATGTAGAATAGATCATTGTTAGCTGGGAGAAGGTAACAACGAAGCAACCAGATAAAATGTAGTCGGAGAACTGGGCAGGGGAAGGGATAGAGAGAGAGGGAAAGCAAGGGTTACTTGAAGTTAGAGGTTAATGTTCATACCATTGGGGTGTAAGCTGCCAAAGCTAAATATAAAGTGCAGCGAAGAAGGGTCTCTTCCACCCTCAGTCTGAAGAAGGATCTCGACCCAAAACGTCACCTATTCCTTCTCTCCAGAGATGCTGCCTGTCCTGCTGAGTTACTCCAGCATTTTGTGTCCATCTTCTCTTCTACCCTTCTTCTATGTTGTCTATCTTCAGTGTAAACCAGCATCTGCTGTTCCTTCCTACACACTGACCTATACCTTGCCTTATACTTTGACAGCCTTCCTCACAGAATGCAACCCCAGCAATCTTGATGTCATCTGCAAATTTGCTAATGAACCCATTTGCATTTGTGTCCAAGAAATTTATATATATAGATATATATATATGTGTGTGTGTGTGTGTGTGTGTGTGTGTGTGTGTGTGTGTGTGTGTGTGTGTGTGTGTGTATATGTGTATATGTATGTATGTGTGTATGTATGTATGTATGTATGTATGTATGTATGTATGTATGTATGTATGTATGTATGTATGTATGTATGTATGTATGTATGTATGTATGTATGTATGTATGTATGTATGTATGTATGTAGCACAAACAGGGATCCCAGCACAGATCCTTGCGGAATTCCACTGCTCACAGGCTTCCAACCTGACCATTGATCTTCCACCACATCCCTCTGTCTATCAGGAAGCCAATTCTGAATCCGCACGACCAAGTCACTAGAATCCCGTGCTTCTTAATCTTCTAGATCAGCCTACAATGGAGGACTTTACCAAATGCCTTACGAAATTCCATGTAGACAACATCCACTGGCCTATCCCCAACAGTCACCTTCGTCACCTCCTCAAAAAACCCAATCAAATTGGTAAGACATGACCGGCCATGTGCAAATCCTTGCAGACTGCCCCTGTTTGGCACACTCTCGTGCAAATGGGAGTAAATTCTAGCCCAAAGTACCCTCTCCAGTAGCTTCCCTACCATTGATGTTAGGCTCACCGGCTTATAATTCTCTAGGTTCTCTCTACTTCCCTTCCTAAACAAAGGAACAACAGTGACTACTCTCCAGCCCTCTGGGATTCTGCCTGTGGCTAAAGAAGGCGCAACCTCCTTGCTTGACTCTCTTAATAACCTGCGATAGACCCATCCAAGCATCGGCGATTTATCCACCTTAACGCTCTTCAAGAGCCTCGACACCACCTCCTTCTGAATCTCAAACGGCCCTTGCAAAGTAATATTCTGAGTGAAATATTTTCTCCTCCTTTAAGTTCTGAACATGTGGCTGTTTACCCTTGATCTCGGCCCTCCAACAGGCGGAAACAGCCTCTGAGCATCTATCCGAAGAACTTCATCCCAAGTGTGTGATTTAAACAACTAACTTAGCCTTACAGTTTAATTGCAGATCACAATAGAGGAACCATCCTGCAAGGGAGTTAATAATCACCAAAAATTGACAAAATATCATTGTCCAATTAAAATAATTCTCTGAATGATTAATTGTCATTATTATTAACAATTTACAATTCAACCATTTTGCTGTTTCGTGGGCGGTCTGGTCCCAGATGAATCTATCTCTCCTCTGTTTCAGACTGTGCCTTCGTTTATTCTCGCATTTGTTTCCTTCAAAAGCATCATCTCAGCTATTCATCCCCCCGACAATCAAGAAATTAATTTCCGGCATATCTCCGCAGTTTGCTAATCACCTCAGAATTTGTTTCAGGCCCCGAGTTACTCGAACGCTCCATCTGGGAGCATGCTGGAGATACCCAGGTTTCCAGCTGATCGGAAAGAAGTGTACAAATTTCATTTCATATCAGACCCTTTATAACAAAGAAGTGACATTTTTGACTTGCATAACCACATTGCAGACCTGTGCATTGTTGCCACACTTGACTGAATTAAAGCTGTTCCTGGATCCAAGATTTGAGGTCCTTGTGCACATATTACTGAGCAGGTAGTGGTTTGGGTGAAGGTCACTTAAGCTCATGTCAAGCCTTAAGCTCATGTCAAGCCTTAAGCTTGTGTCAAGAACAACTGACTTTGCAACTGTCAATCAATACTGGTGCAAACTCGAGGCTTGGTTTCTCAACCCTTTGGTAGGCTGCCAGGTCAAACTCCGTGATTCTGCGAAAGGAGCAAGAGGAATCTTTCCCTCGGAGGGTGGTGGGGAAATACAGAACGAGCTGCCAGAGGAGGTGTTTGAGGCAGGCACTATGACAGACAATAAAGCACTGTTGTGGGGGAAAGAATAGTGGGGGCTCACAACTAGTAAATAGGGATGTGGATTGTGCTGATGTGGAGACAGGGAACCACGGACAAAGCCTAAACGTAGAGACATGGCAGTGACGACACCCAGGTTTCAGGAACGCCATTGATGATGTTATAGCGTGAACCCATTAATTGTAACAGAAAATTGGATCTACTGTCGACTAAGTTAGACTTGTGGATAATTATTTTATTCTGTAATCAAGACCTAGTTTGTTACCTAATTAAGGCTTTGTGTAACCTCCACTCTGTGACCAAGGCCCATGTTTCACTGTTAATCAAGTTTCTGCTTCATCTTGACAGATGAGGATGTAAAAGCTGTACCAAAGTCACGCTCAGCAGATCAGCTTTAACTGATCTCCCAGTGCGCACCAGTTGTAATAAATCGTCCTTTACTTCGATCACCAGCTCCGCATGGCCTGTCCATTTGCTCCTACCCCAGGTAAATATGGAGCCATGGGTGGCGGGCAAAGTCCTTTAAATGAATAATTCTCATCTGGTCTTACCGTGAAGGTCATGGAAGCTAGTGGGTTCAAGGTAGAGAACAGTGATGCCCAGAAACATGTTGATATAATGGAAGAGGTGTGAGTGGTCTTGGGGCACTGCATGATGGATACATCCCCAGTACCTGACCAAGTGTATCCTAGAATGTTGTGGGAAACGAGGGGAGAAATTGCTTAGTCCCTGGTGAGGATTTCTGTAGCTTCGTAAGGTAAGAGCGAGGTACCAGAAAACTGGAAGATAGTTAATAGAGTCTTGGAGTCATAGAGTCATACAGCACGGAAACTGCACGGCCCTTCAGCCCATCTCATTCATGCCAACCAATATCCCCCATCTGAGCTCAGCATTTGGTCCATCTATCTATTATACTACTAAAACTCAGATCTTATATATATATATATCCGTATCTATCTATCTGTGCTTTCGACAAAACGGTAAACCGTAGCACCACAATGTTTGCACCACCTTAATCACCACTCTCGCCGCCAGTGCCTATAACAATTTCATTTAAATTGTTCTTATATTTTTTAAATTACAGACGTTTTAAACTTCAACAATCTCATTTCTAAAGACCTTTTCCCAAGCGCTGCTGTGTGTATGACGTCACCATTCGGCACGCACGGCCTCTCTCTTCACTTGCACGCACAAGATGGACGCCGTTAGCGGAACCGCCCGCCCGCAATCAGGGGCTCCCCTCTCCCCTCCCTTCTCTCTCCCCTCCCTTCTCTCTCCCCTCTCCTCTCTCCCCTCTCCTCTCTCCCCTCGCTTCTCTCCCCCCTCTCCCCTCTCCCCTCTCCCCTCTCCCCTCTCCTCTCTCCTCTCTCCTCTCTCCTCTCTCCTCTCTCCTCTCTCCTCTCTCCTCTCTCCTCTCTCCTCTCTCCTCTCTCCTCTCTCCTCTCTCCTCTCTCCTCTCTCCTCTCTCCTCTCTCCTCTCTCCTCTCTCCCCCACAACCGCCGTGAGTAATCCCAGCTCGGCTAGGCCACAGCTGCCGCCGCACTGCCCGTCTCCAGCAGTCCGCCACTCCGGGAGAGTAAGAGTGGGGGGGACGGGGAGGGTGGGAAGAGGAGACAGTGGGGGTGGGAGGGAGAGTGCGACTGGGGAGGGGGACAGCGGGGTTGGTGGGGAAATGGTGGGTGGGGGAGAGTAAGAGTGGCGCTGGGGGAGGAGAGAATGGGGGGGGGTGGGAATGGGCCCAACTTTGTCTAGTATATTACTAAAACTCTCATCTTGTGTGTTTGTCAGTTTATGCGTACCCGAAATACAGCCAAAATGGTACACGATGGCGCAACAATTGTAGGCCCACCTTACTCACCATTGGCCTGCGGTTCAAATGGTTGTTATATTTTAACGGTTATTCCCTTTTTAAACTTTAAAAGTCACTTTTTAAAATTTTAATAAATCCCTTTTCCAGTTGCCCTGCCCGTCAGTCGTGCCCACACAGTAATACCTCCGTGTTCGATGTCACAATGGGAACCCATCGGGTCCGCACCTGCGCAGTTGGGGCCCCTTGATCTAATACAGGTGCTCCGCGACTTACGATGCTTCCACTTACGATATTTCAACTTCGCGATGGTGCAAACGGCAGGGGGTGGGGGGAGGAGGGGGAGAATAAGGGGGGTTCAGGGGGGATGGAGTGGGTGAGTGGGTGAGGGGGGTGAGGGGAGGAGGGGAATAAGGGGGGTTGAGGGGGAATGGAGTGGGTGAGTGGGTGAATGGGGGGAGGGGAAGGGGGAGTAGGAGGGAGGGGAAGAGGGGAGTTGGGGAGTAGGGGAGGGTGCTGGACCAACGCAGGAGAGGTTTGGGCCCAACAGGTCCACCTTTTTCTAGTATCCTCTAAACCTTTCCTATCCATGTACCTGTCTATAGACAATAGACAATAGACAATAGGTGCAGGAGTAGGCCATTCAGCCCTTCGAGCCAGCACCGCCATTCAATGCGATCATGGCTGATCACAATCAGTACCCCGTTCCTGCCTTCTCCCCATACCCCCTCACTCCGCTATCCTTAAGCGCTCTATCCAGCTCTCTCTTGAAAGCATCCAACGAACTGGCCTCCACTGCCTTCTGAGGCAGAGAATTCCACACCTTCACCACTCTCTGACTGAAAAAGTTCTTCCTCATCTCCGTTCTAAATGGCCTACCCCTTATTCTTAAACTGTGGCCCCTTGTTCTGGACCCCCCCCCCCCCCAACATTGGGAACATGTTTCCTGCCTCTAATGTGTCCAATCCCCTAATTATCTTATATGTTTCAATAAGATTCCCCCTCATCCTTCTAAATTCCAGTGTATACAAGCCTAGTCTAACTGACTTTTAAATGTTGTTATAGTATGTGCCTCAACTACTTCCTCTGGCAATATATTCCATACACCCGCCATCCTCTGAGTGAAGAAAATGCCCCTGAGGTTCGCATTATATATTTCCCCTCTCACCTTAAACCCAAGCCCTTTGGATCTTGATCCCCTTACTCTGAGTAAAAGACCCTGTGATATTCACCCTCTTAATTCCCCTCATGATTTTATACCCCTCCATAAGCTCACCCCTCAGCCTCCTGCACTGCGACGAATAAAGTCTTAGTTTGCCCAATCTCCCCCCATAGCTGAAGCCCTTGAGTCCAGGCAACATCCTCGTAAATCTTCTCTGCACTATTCCAGGTTAATGACATCCTTCCCAAAGCAGGGTGACCAAAACTGAACACAATACTCCAAATGCACTCTCACCAATATCTTGGACAACTGCAACAGAACGTCCCAACCTCTATACTCAATGCCCTGATTGATGAAGGCCAATGTATCAAAATCCTTATTTCCTGCCTTATCTACTTGTGATTGCCACTTTCAGGGAACTGTGTATCTGTACTCCTAGATCACTATGCTCCACAACACTGGCCAGGGCCTTACCATTCACTGTGAAGGTTCTGCCCTGGGCAGCATCTTTGGAGAACATGGATAGGTGATGTGTTGGTTTGGGACCCTTCTTCAAACTGACTGTGGCGTGGGGGTGGGGTGGAATAGAGGAGGGGCATGACAAAGCCTGGCAAGTGTAGATGAATATCCGTAAGAGGGGGTTTTGATAAGCAGATGGTTGGACAAAGGCCAGAGATGAAAAGACAGAGGTGTGAGACAAAAGGATTCAAGAGTAGCACATTGTGAAGCTAGAGGAAGGAATGTAGGGTTGAAGGGGAGAGGGAAGGGAAAAATAGGTGCAAGTGGTTCAAAGGAGAGATGAGGGGTCGGGAAGAATGGGGGGGGGGGGTGTAGAAAGAAAAGGCCTGGGTTTGCAATCTAGTGAATGGGTTGGCAAGTTGTTAATGAATTGTAGTAGGGTGAAGGCAGTGTCAGGGATTGAGGAAGTCTTAGGGAGGTGAGGGATGGACATAAGAGGTTTCAGGTGTTGAGAGTTGGGTGGACATTGTTGGATGGGGAAGGAGCCCATGGAATAAAAATAAGAAAGTGTGGGATAATGCTACAGTGCATCCCACAAATGCCCAGCAATCGTCACTGGGAGGACAGGTTGGTCTGCTTGTCTCCACAAGTACTCTCGCAGGTATTTGACGTCACTTGACTATCCACGGTCAAGAAGGAAAACCGACCAGGGAAAACGCGAAACAGACAGACACAAAAAGATGGAGTAACTCAGCGGGTCAGGCAGCATCTCTGAAGAGGATGTTTCGGGTCGAGACCCTTCCCCAGACTGAGGGTCGCGGGAGCGGGAAACTAGAGGTACGAAAAGGTACCGAACAAATCAGAGCCAGCAGTGATGACTCAGGAAAAGTGGAGCCCACAACGGTTGATTGTTGGCTGTGGAAGAGGTGATAAGGAAGGGATACGAACAGTGGAACTAGCAAGGTGACCAGGGTGGGGGAGGGACAATAGACAATAGGTGCAGGAGGAGGCCATTCGGCCCTTTGAGCCAGCACCGCCATTCAATGTGATCATGGCTGATCATTCTCAATCAGTACCCCGTTCCTGCCTTCTCCACATATCCCCTGACTCCGCTATCCTTAAGAGCCCTATCTAGCTCTCTCTTGAATGCATTCAGAGAATTGGCCTCCACTGCCTTCTGAGGCAGAGAATTCCACAGATTCACAACTCTCTGACTGAAAAAGTTTTTCCTCATCTCAGTTTTAAATGGCCTATCCCTTATTCTGGACTTCCCCAACATTGGGAACATGTTTCCTGCCTCTAACGTGTCCAACCCCTTAATAATCTTATACGTTTCGATAAGATCCCCTCTCATCCTTCTAAATTCCAGTGCATACAAACCTAGTCGCTCCAGTCTTTCAACATATGACAGTCCCGCCATTCCGGGAATTAATCTAGTAAACCTACGCTGCACGCCCTCAATAGCAAGAATATCCTTCCTCAAATTTGGAGACCAAAACTGCACACAGTACTCCAGGTGCGGTCTCACTAGGACGGAGAGCGAGAGAGGAAATGCAAGGGTTACTTGAAATGAGAAAAATCAATAATCATATGGTTGTGTTGTAAACTGCCCAAGAGAAATATGAGGTGCTGTTCCTCCAATTTGCATTTGGCCTCACTCGAACAATGGAGAAGGCCCTGGTTCAATACCTAGAGTGGCATAAATAATATAGAAATGTTCCTTGTTGCATTTCACTCTTTGGCAAGTACATTGTTAGTCACATAGCAGTAAACAAACAATAACACACAGGCAGTAAAAGTAGTATCGTAAGCCCTGCCCACATTAGCCCTGGGCTTGGGTCCATATATATATATGATCTCCAACAGAACAAGACATGCTTTTAAGGAGGTACGTGTAAATTTGCTTTCACGACAAGCCTCCTATAAAACAAATGTAAGTCGCCAGTGCCTTGTAACATGCTTCTGTTGTTGCATTCAGAGCAAAGTGCATTTTCAGTGAGGATATATGGCCGTCTAAATTAAAATATAATAATGTACAAAGACATCGAAGCACAACCAATGAAAGAAATATACTGCAGGATGACAACAGTACATTGAAGCCTAGCCCGAAGGAATCTGAAGACACGTGGAGATGATTAAATCCTTTCATTCACAATATAGACGTAAAGAGAATAAGTGATGAGGGCAGCTCTATAAAGACGGGCTTTAACTTGGGAATATATAACAGTTTTGTGCTGGGGAAATTGATATATTTTTCCATTGAGCAGTGCAGGGTGAGAAAGGAAGCGGTTTCAGCAAGGGAGGAAGAATTTCTCTCATCAATGTGCATGCTTCGAGAGTAGATGAGGAGGGATTTCTTTAGCCAGAGGATGGTGAATCTGTGGAATTCATTGCCATGGAGGGTGCAGGACGTGGCAGAGTGGCGCGGTGGTGGAGTTGCTGCCTTACTGCGCCAGAGACCCTGGTTCGATCCTGACAGCGGGTGCTGCCTGCCTGGAGTTTGTACGTTCTCCCTGTTTCCCTGTGTGGGTTTTCTCCAGGCGCTCCGGTTTCCTCCCACACTCCAAAGACGTGCAGGTTTGTCGGTTGATTGGCTTTGGTAAAATTAGTAAAGTGTTAGCGTACGGGGCGGTCGCAAATCAGCGCGGACTCGGTGGGCCGAAGGGCCTGTTTCTGCGCTGTATCTCTAAAGTCTAAAAGACGGCTGTGGAGGCAAAGCCTTTGGGTATTTTGCAAAGCAGAGATTGATAGGTTTTGTCATCTGTAAGGGTGTCAAAGGTTACGGGGAGAAGGCAAGAGAATGGGGTTGAGAGGGAAAGATAGATCAGCCATGATTGAATGGTGAGTAGACCCGATGGGCCGAATGGCCTAATTCTGCTCCTAGGACTTGTGAGAATCTTATGAATTTGGCATCAAGCCAATTTTATGGAAGGACTGGCAACTGAAGGATAAGTAAAGAGAATGAGGACCAATGGCACACAGTGGCTTAACCAACACAACCACTCATTCTTCTTTCTTTCGTACGTCAACTACAACAATCAAAAGTGGCAATTGGTGCTTCAGAGTACCGTAGTTGACGCTTTGCTGCAAATGTTGCCAGTTCCGTAGAACTACCCAGGGTGGACGATGAGGACGTAAAGCAGGTCCCACCCCACAACCACTCATTAAAAGAGTAAGAAGTGTCTGGACATTTGTGTGAGACAGCGTAATGAGGAAAAACCCCTCTGAATACAACAATCAAGGAGGTGGCCACAGTGTTGCCCCTAAACAATGTTTAGAGATACAGCGCGGAAACAGGCCCTTCGGCCCAACGGGTCCGTGCCGACCAGCGATCCCCGCACATTACACTATTCTGTAATAATAAAGGAACAATTCTTTTTTATATTTACCAAGCCGATTAACCTACAAACCTGTACGTCTTTGGAGTGTGGGAGGAAACCGAAGATCTCGGAGAAAACCCACGCAGATCACGGGGAGAACGTACAAACTCCGTACAGACAGCACCCATGGTCAGGATCGAACCCGGGTCTCTGGTGCTGCATTCGCTGTAAGGCAGCAACTCTACCGCTGCGTCACCGTGACCGCCCGTGTGACTTGTGTGACTTGTAGCTCCTGCCCAATACTAGCAGTGAGAAGAGAGCACGGCCCAGATGGTGGGCATCCTAGATGATAGATGCTGCCACTGAAGGCAGCGTCTCATGTCAAAGCTTTTGATGGTGGGAAGGGCTGTTGCCCTTGATAGGCCACGCTGAGTCCACTACTCTCTGCCACCTCTGGCATTCCTGTGCATTGGAATGGCCAGAACAGGCCATGATGCAACCAGTCAGGATACTCTCTACCATGCACCTGTAAAGGTTTGTCAGAGATATACAGAATGTCTTTGAACTTCTAAGAAGCAGAGGCTTCATACACCTCATTTGTTATCACATCTAACGCTGGGCCCAGGACAGGTCATGCGAGATGTTAACTTCCAGGAAGTTAAAGCTGCTAACTTTCTCCACCAACAATCCACTGATGAAAATTGGTGGGTTGCCTTCCAACCTCCCTTTTCCAAAGTCAACGATGAGCTTCTTGGTCTTGATGACGTTGAGCAAAAGGTTGTTGTTGCAGCACCAGTCAACTCTGGTTCTGTTCTATCTCTCTCCCGTATCTTGACTCATCAACATCAGCGATTCGGCAAACAACAGTGGTGTTGCCAGCAAATTTATTCGATGGCATTAGAGCTGTGTTTAGCCACACAGTCATGGGGGTAAAGAGAGTAGATCAGAGGGGCAGTGAATCTGTGGAATTCTTTGCCACAGAAGGCTGTGGAGGCAAAGTCAGTGGATATATTTCAAGATTCAAGATTCAAGATTCAAGATAGCTTTATTTGTCATCCAAATAGGACAAAATTCAGTCACCCACAGTCCAACAACAAAAGCATTAAAATAGGCATTAAAATGACACAACCCCAAAAACACACAAAAAAAGAAACATCCATCAAAGAAACATCCATCACAGTGAGTCTCCTCCAGTCCTCTCCTCACTGTGATGGAAGGCCACAATGTCTTTTCCCTTCTCCTGCCATCCTCTACCGCGGTCAGGTTGTTGTGGTTGCAGGCCGCGCCGGACGGTCCGCAGCGGGCCGAGCCTAAGGCGAGTCCCAGCCGCTCCCGCAGCCTCCGAAGACGGCCGGCTCCGCCGAAGATAAGTCCGATCCGGGGCGGGCGAACACGCTGCCGCTGTTGCTGCACGTCAGGGCGGTCGTGGCTCCCGACATTGCAGCCCCCGCCCAGCTGAGAAAAATCCCGCCGCCTAAAATAGGCCGGACGGTGAAATGTCCGCGACCCAAGCCCCGTGATCCGGGGCGGGCGAACACGCTGCCGCTGCCGTAGCTCCTGATGTCGGCATCCACGCGGCCCGAGCCTAAGGCGAGTCGCAGCCGCTCCCGCAGCCTCCGAAGACGGCTGGCTCCGCCGATGGTGAGTCCGATCCGCGGGCTCTGCGAACCAGAGTCCTGGAGGCCGCCAGCTCCAGGAGTTGGGCCGATGTTAGGCCGCAGCAGGAACGGAGACACGGCCCAGAACACAAAGGTCGGGTCTCCGTTCGGAAGGGACACATATTACAATTTTACAGTTCCCCCCTCCCCCCCACATACACACATAGTACACACATAGTACAAAAACACAAAAACACGACATTACATCGACAATTAAGGCACAAAAAAACAACAAAACACAAGACAAATGGACCGCAGGTAAGCCGCAGCTGCTATGGCAGCGCCGCCATTTAAGGCAGAGATAGATACATTCTTGATTGTCAGAGGTTTTGGGGAGAAGGCAGGAGAATGGGAGAATGGGGTTAGGAGGGGGAGATAGATCAGCCATGATTGAATGGCGGAGTAGACTTGATGTGCCGAATGGCCTAATTCTACTATCACATGACCTTATGATCAAAGGGCTGAGCACATATCCTTGAGGTGCACCCATGTTAATGCTCAGTAATGAGGATCTGCACTGATTGAGGTCTGCCGATGAGGAAGTCAAGGATCCAGTTGAAAAGGGAATGCAGAGGGTCAGGTCCTGGAGCCTGGAAGATGATTTTCAGGCAGGAAGATGATTTCACAAAATCAGAGTCTGTTAGACAATATATATTAATATGGTGCAACAATTAAGCTGTTCACAATCAAGGGCCAGGAAAGGTCATGCACATGCAGGCTTCATCCTGCCGTTGGATGGAATGTTATTCCAATGCCATCGAATACATTTGCTGATAACACCACTGCTGTTGTCCCGACACCTACCTCTCTGTTCTGCCCCTCACCAACAGAACAATAAATCACTTTCTAAATTTGTGCTCCATGCCACTGGGACAGAAACCTCTTAGACTGGAAGCATCTCATTAAAGACTGTGGTCGGTGCGATGGGAACTTAAGGCCTTCGAGGGTTCTCTCAAGGAATGCTTGGGAATGTAAAACGATGTGGCAAGAATGAATGAAGATGCAGCAATAGCCAGTGCCCAAATGATCCAGAGTGTGGGCTGAAATGAAAGCACAATGGAAATGAAAGCCAGACAGTGTAGGAATGCCTATCCTGCTCAGATCCAACAAGGACACGAGGGTAATACATTGTGTTGCGGTAACTCCCACACACACGTGTCCACAATGTAAAGCCGGGGAGTTTTTCTGACTCCCGTTAACTGAGTAGGTCAACACCTTTGAGGCGACCAATTGTTTTTGATAGATAGACATAGAGAAAGAATGAAAAGACGGTACTTACCATGAACATCTATATACTAAAACTCTTGTTTGTTTGTTTGTTCCTGAGCTACAGCCAAAACGGTACACGATAGCGCGACAATTTTCGGCCCACCTTACTCACCGTCGTCCCTCTGGGGGGGGGGGGAGGGGGGGGTGGAGGGAGGGAGGGGAAGGAGGGAGGGGAGGGAGGGGAGGGGAAGAGGAGGGAGGAGGGGAAGGGAGGGGAGGAGGGGGGAAGGAGGAAGGGGAAAGGAGGAGGGTGAAGGGGAGGGGCGGGGGGTGGGAGGGAGAGAGAGGGGAGGGGGAGGGGGGGAGGAGAGCAGTGCTGCATCAATGCAGGACGTTTGAGCCCAACTTGGTCTAGTTTTACAAAAAACTAGAAACGACAGGAAAAAAACCCACTTTGGAATTATTCTACAGTTCATGCATTTCAAAAGGATAATATCGTCATTCCAAATCTTGGAACTTGGAGCAAAGAAACTAAATAGCAGGGGTGTATTCTTCACCCATTGGCACTCATTCATTATCCCGTGATAGTCACGGGTCAATTGGTCATGGCCGAGGTATTTGCTTCGGGATTCAAAACACAAGGAACTGAGGATGATGGTTGACCAGAAAAGGCACAAAGTGCATTGGTTAGACTCAAAGTCTTTACACATCTCACCAATGCCAATCATATGACCTCCTGAGAGATATGCCATCCCTTGTTTGAGGGGTGTCCACACCGGTATCAGCCCCTCAATGTCCAGCAGCAGAAGGGCCCTAGACTGTGGTCCTCCCCCACAGAGCCTTGGCGTTGACTGCACCGACCTTCACTGCATCCCTCAGCACGTACTCCTACAGTCTGGAGAGGGCCAGTTGGCCACATTCCCTCACAGAAATCTCGCTTACTGAGAGACCAACAAGTTTCAGGCAGACTAAAGTGTGCCTTTCATTGATTGTCTTCCAGCAAACAATTTGGACATGTACAAGGATAGGAGGAGGTAAGTCGAAGGGCATGTTCCAGTGCTATATGATTCTATGGCTCTATGACTCCATCTGGCAAGTCCATGTCAGAACCATGGTTGTCCTAATTCAGCCGTCATGCCGCACTCTACAATGATACTTGAATTTACACATTTGGATACAAAACTCAGAGAGTTGTGAATCTGTGGAATTCTCTGCCTCAGAAGGCAGTGGAGGCCAATTCCCTGGATGCTTTCCAGAGAGAGTTAGATAGAGCTCTTAAAGATAGCGTAGTCAAGGGACATGGGGAGAAGGCAGGAACAGGGTGCTGATTGTGGATGATCAGCCATGATCACAGTGAATGGCGGTGCTGGCTCGAAGGGCCGAATGGCCTACTCCTGCAGCTATTGTCTATTGTCATTTGGATAATGTACTCCGAGTCATCGTTGACTTGTTCACTGAAGCAAATGAGAGGATAAGCCTTACATTTCAATATCCGCACACCCAAAGGTCTTGTACTAAACTGCCCCACCATGCAACACGACCCTCTGACAATGAAAGTTCAGATGCAAACCCTTTAAAACTGAGTGGACAGAGGAAAAGATTCAGGGACATCTGCAAAACCTCCTTGACAAATTGCAACATCCTCTGACTTTGAGGAACCCCTGGCTCGTGACTGCCCAAAGTGGGGAAGAAATACTTGATTTGGTATTGAGAAGCCTGAGCGCACGCAGGTTAGACATTAGACCTTTAGAGATACAGTGTGGAACCAGGCCCCGTTGATACAACAAACAGCAGTCATAGTCAGGATCGAATCCGGGTCTCTGGCGCTGTCAGGCAGCAACTCTACCGCTGCCCCACTGTGTCATCCTTGAAGTGCACAGAAGTCCAGCGTACACACCAAAAGAAATGCAGAACCTGTCCACATACCCATCCAGCAATTGTATTGCCTGTGGAGTGGATCTTGGTTCCCATTTTGTCTTGATTAGTCACTTCAGAACTGAAGTTGATGCACGTGATCTTTGCTCCTGGGGGACTGATCAAAAGCAACATTAAACGGGAAGACGTGCAAATGAAACCCGGCCTCATGTCTAAAGAGACTGTTCCCTCTGCAACATCCAAGTTCCCTCTTCTTCTCCACCAACCCCTATTCCCTTATCAATTGTACCTCTCCACGCTACTGCGGAGATACAACACTTGTCCTTTTACCTCTTCTCTTCCAACCATCCTGTGCAGCAAATGAAAGCACAAACTGTGAGAAATACTCAAGCAGTCAGGCAGCATCTGTGGAGAGAGAAGTGGAAGTGACACCTTCAATTCAATGACCCTGTCAACAGAACCCAATCACTATCAGTGTGCAGGAAAGAACTCCAGATGCTGGTTTACACCGAAGATAGACACAAAAAGCTGGAGTAACTCAGCGGGTCAGGCAGCGACTCTGGAGAAAAATGAACAGGTGACATTTTGGGTCGAGACCCTTCTTCAACTTTGTCTATCACAAAGCAAACTATTGTGTCAAAGACATTTCCACAACAATGTTGGTCTATTTCTCTTCAAGCCTGCCATACGTAATGGGTTTAGAAAAATCCAGTAACGTGTTGCTCAACAAGTCAAATATTTCTCCTGTTTATTTGGAGACACAGTAAATCTGATTCTGGGCAGCTTGCCTGTGGCTCAGTGGGGCTCTGGCATTAACAAAATCTTGGTGACTCGCTTTTGCTGTGGCAATTAATTACGCAGTAGGTTCCCAGATTCAAAGGGACCATTGGAGCAGGCATCAAGCGTAGGCTAGAAACTGCTCGGCAGAAAGCCGAACAGAAACCCGAGATTGAGTCACCTCCCACACTTTCCCTGTAACCACACCAGAGCTGCTGTCACCGCGGCCTTAGAACAGCTGTCTGCTCCCCATCCTGACCTGAAAATAGAGCCTGGCGCAGGCAATACTGAAGCAGATAGTGACTAGTCAAGCACAGAGCAGTGCATGTCACAATCCCAATGCACTGTGCAAAAAAAACACCTTCTGATGTCTGATATGGAACACAAATCATACCTAACATTGCAGCATAAATTCGGACCTAGATTACACTTCTCCAAAAAAAGGCAGACCATTTCTAAAACAATAAAAACTGATGACAACAGCCTTCCAAAAAAAAGATTTATATCTCATGATTAAGCAATGGCAATTTCTCTGTACTAGAGACAATATTAATCATTTGCCTTTATATGGCCACTTTACCACAGTAAAGTGTGTCCAAACACTGCGGAGTGCTCACATCTATGAAGATGCATCATCACCCAAAATTTGACTCCAAAACATGCAAAACACCCAAAACTGAGGGAAATAGCTAAACCTATGATCATAAGATCACATATGATCTTATGATCACATATGACCTTATGATCACATATGATCTTATGAAGGACGTAGTGTAAGAAAATAACTGTACATCGTAACTGGTACAAATCGAAGGTATTTATTCATTCACAAAATGGTGGAGTAACTCAGCAGGTCAGGCAGCATCTCAGGAGAGAAGGAATGGGTTACGTTCCTGAGATGCTGCCTGACCTGCTGAGTTACTCCAGCATTTTGTGAACAAATAACTTATGAAGGAGGTAGGTATGTAAGGGAGACAACGAGGGGAGTGGAGGTTTAAGGAGGGAAACCTGATTTGCAAGACTAGGCCTTTCAAGACATGGCTCAAGGTATGGCTTGCTTGCAGCTGAGGCAGTGCAGGGAGCCAGAATTGAAAATGGGCAAAGGATTCAGAGACGGTCGGTCAGAACCGTGGTGGAGCCAGTAGAGCTGCTACCTCACAGCTTCTGTGATCCAGGTTCAATCGTGATCACCAGTCCTGCCTGCGTGGAGTTTGCACGTTCTCCCCATGGCAGCATATGTTTTTACCCAGTGCTCTGGTTTCCTCCCACGCCCGAAAGACATGTGGGTTGGTACGTCGATTGGTTGCTGTAAATTGTACTTGGTTTGTAGATGAATGGGAGATTTGGTAGGGGTAACGGCAGGGGGTTAATGGGAATGTGGAGATATCGCATTACTGGGATAATTAGGGAGAATGGGATCACCCTGTGAGCCAGCATAAATCTATGGTCTGAAATGGTCTCCTTCTATATCATATGGAGGAGATTGTTTGGAGAGGGAGGGGCAAATCCATGGAGGGATCTGGAAAAGAAAATGCTTTTGGATTGATTGAAATATACAGCATGGAAACAGGACCTTCAGCTTACCGAGTCCTTGCTGTCCACTGAACACCCATCCACACAGGTTTTTTGATATCCCACAGTGTTATCCCACTTTCAGATCAGCGGTACAGTGGCGCAGCGGTAGAGCTACTGCCTTGCAACGCCAGAGACCCGGGTTCGATCCTATGGAAGCTTGTCCGTACGGAGTTTGTACGTTCTCCCCGTGACCTGTGTGGATTTCCTCTGAGATCTTCGGTTTCCTCCCACACTCCAAAGACGTAGTTTGCAGGTTAATTGGCTTGGTTATAAAATGAAAAATTGTCCCTAGTGTGTGTAGGGCAGTGTTAATGTGTGGGGATCGCTGGTCGGCATGGACTGTGTGGGCCGAAGGGCCTGTTTCCGTGCTCCATCTCTAAACTAAACTAAACTAAACTAAACTAATCAAGGTTCTGTTAAATGGAAGGCATGAAATCTGGTGCATGCACTGAGGTGAGGAACATTATTGAGATCATCTGAAGTTAATGGAGAGCTGGATGAGAGAGGAATGTGTGTAGGGAATCAAAAACACAGGCATGCATGAGAGTTTCAGCAGTCAAAGAACCGAAGCAAGGATGGAAAAGGATGATACCACATGGCAATACATTATGTTACACAAGCCGCCAATATGGTATCAAGATGTTATTGAAAGGGGTTAAAAGAGAAATATGGATATGAAACAGTAAACCAGATCTATGCAAACTTTACTGCCCGGATTTCACCAATATACATTTTGAGATTTAAATTTGCATTGCGACTTAAATGAGGAAATCATAATAAATTGAGAATAAGTTGACTGAACAACGTTCCTTCTGGTTCCTTCAAACGTTCAATGGGCCTAAACATTTGGATTACTTAAGTCTGCATGACTTATGCAAAAAAAATGTTCTTCTCAGAAAGGAAATTTGTATCATGGGGGCCTTAAAAAGGCAGAGGGATTTAATGGTCCGCTTAGGAATTGGTGTCTGTCTCTGCATAGCCAGTTAAGAACGACCAGCCCAGGCCATCACACAAACCAACCTCCCTTGCATTGACTCCATTTACACCTCACGCTGCCTTGGCAAGGCCAGCAGCATAATCAAGGCAAGTCACACCCTGGCCACTTCCTCTTCTCCCCTCTCCCATCGGGCAAAAGGTATAGAAATGTGAAAACGCACATCTCCAGATTCAGGGACAGTTTCTCCCCAGCTGTTATCAGGCAACTGAACTATCCTACTAACAGACTAGAGAGCAGTCCTGAGCTACTATCTACCTCATTGGAGACCATCAGACTATCTCGGGAATGGAAAGGAGAATTAAAGTGTTTAGCAACGGGAGATCAGGTAGGTTCAGGGGAACTGAGCGAAGGTGTTCAGCGAAACGATCACGTAGTCCCACACAGACCTTTCTGTCCTAGGTCTCCTCCATTGTCAGAGTGAGGCTAAACGCAAATTCAAGGAACAGCATCTTATATTTCGCTTGGGCAACTTACAGCCCAGTGGTATGAATATTGATTTCTCTCACTTCAGGTAGCCCCGGCATTCCCTCTCTCTCTATCCCTCCCCCACCCAAGTCGCACTAGCTTCTCGTTTTCTCCCAACAAACAGCTAACGATGGCCTGTTTCCTTTATCATTGTTACTTGTTTGCATATCTTTCATTCATTGTTCCTTATCTCTCCACATCACTGTCTATATCTCTCGTTTCCCTTATCCCTAACCAGTCTGAAGAAGGGTCTCAACCTGAAACGTCACCCATTCCTTCTCTCCAGAGATGCTGCCTGTCCCGCTGAGATACTCCAGCTTTTTGTGTCTAACCTAGACTAGCCTAGACTAAACTAAACGGCCATGGAAACGGCCTCTGGTGCTCAGGTTCAGGTATGGCTTGGAGCCCTGGTCTCAGTCAATCCATATAGGTTCATCCATGAATTAAAAGTCCTGTCATGGCTACAACAGTGAGCCTTTGCCTTTACAGATACTGTATATCATCTTACAAGAGCAATCCTGCAAAATTGGGAGCTATAAACATGCAATTCATTGAGGGATAATAAACAAATCAGCAACTATTCAATCAGTTGTAATTATACCCAAGGGAGTTTCTTAAGTGTTAAAACTGTTCAAACACATTATTTTTAAAATTAATAGTGGACTCCATTGGAGGTGCAATATTAAAATTCAATTACTCCAAAGGTCCCCTGATCACTCTTGAGCCAGCATTTAGTTTACAAAGGTCCCAACCCTCTTGAGGTTCTGGAGTTGTATATAATTTTGAATGATGTATTAAATGTTAGTGATGGCCATGGATTTTTAAGGCTAATTTGTTCTCTCAGACATCAAATTAGAAGTCAATGACATCAAATCTCTCAGACATCAAGGGTGGCACAGCAGTAGAGTTGCTGCCTTACAGCGCTTGTAGCGCCAGAGACCCGTGTTCGATCCTGACTACGTGTTCTGTCTGTACGGAGTCTGTACGTTCTACCCATGACCTGCGTGAGTTTTCTCGGAGATCTTCGGTTTTCCCTCCCACACTGCAAAGACGTACAGGTACGTAGGTAAATTGGCTTGGTAAATGTAAAAATTGTCCTTTGTTTGTGTAGGATGGTGGGGATCGCTGGTCGGCGTGGACCCGGTGGGCCGAAGGGCCTGTTTCTGCGCTGTATCTTTAAACAATTTTTTTTTTAATGTTGAATTTGTCATGGCTGATGATTGAGGCTTCATTGAAGCTGTGTTGCAACAGTTCTTGTTCTTTGCAATTGTTTTAATGCAGCAAGACGACATTAATCCTTGGGTCCTGGCCAAGCGTTAGATTTCGGTCTTCGGGCTAAAGGAATCAAGGGATATGGGGTACTGTTTGTAGATGATCAGCCATGATCCTATTGAATGGCGGTGCTGGCTCGAAGGGCCTGAATGGCCTACTCCTGCACCTATTTTTCTATGTTTTCTATGTTGTAATATTTATCAAGCGCATCCTACACTGATTATTCCCTTGCTGTTTGCAGGACATTCCCCTGCATCAATCAATGGCTCTGTTTGTTTCATTATAACCATGCCTACATTTGAACAACACCTTGTTGGGTGTAAACCAAACTGAGTGGTTGTTGGTTGTAAACCAAACCAAACTGCCCCGACGTGCAGCGGCAGCATCTTCGCCCGCCTCGGATTGTGGGGCTTGGGTCGGCCCGCTGCGGACCTTTCACCGTCCGGCGCGGCCTGGAACGTGGCAACTTCAACAGCCTGACCGCGGGAGAAGACGGCAGGGGAAGAGAAATGACATTCTGGCCTTCCATCACAGTGAGGAGGGGACTGGAGGAGACTCACTGTGATGGATGTTTCTTTTTTTGTGTGTTGGTTGTGATTGTGTGTGAAATTGTTTATTTTTATTGCTCTATTGCTGGACTGTGGGTGACCTTTCATTTCACTGCACATCTTATATGTGTATGTAACAAATAAACTTGACTTGACTTGACTTGACTTGTGTATGCTGCAACTTTATCTTTCTTCTCCAGGCAGCTACAGAAGGAAGACAATTAGCACTGTCAATAAGTCTAGGACTAGCTCGATTAGGCAACTTGCTGGGCACGGAAGAGCTGAGCAAATGGACCTGTTTTCATGCTGCGTAACATTCTGACTCTATGCTTAGGAAATATTACTTACTGATATAACTCTGCGCTGCCAGTATGTTTTGTAACACCAACAAAAACATTTACTTTCAGAATATGGCTTTTTAAATGTGCGTTGACACAGAAATCTGGAGTAACTCAGCCGGTCAGACAGCATCTCTGGAGAAAAGGTACGGGTGACGTTTCGGGTCAATACCCTTCTTTAAATGTGCATTTCTGTATAGGCAACTGTATAGGCATTTGTTTGTGGACTTGTAATGGAATACACATCAGTCATTGAAATGTTATGTTAATCTAGCCTGCAGAAAATAAATCCAGCTTTAGTGCAGTCACTGTTGGCAAGGACAATGTTGAACATGCTGACGTTATCAGTACCAGTGTACAGAAAACTCTTGCTATAACAGACCATGGGGCGGGGAATGGCGTCCATTATGGCCAATTGTTACTGTGACCGATTAAGGGGGGCGAATATGTACAATATTAGAAAAACAGCCAATAAACATACACAAAACAAAGCCACACAATAAACAGGAATGGACACAAAATACGCAATACTTTAAACATTGTAAAGAAACACAGACTGAGTGAGACAAAATGCACTCCAACCACCTAGTGGACACTCCATGAAACAATGAACTCAGTCCATTGTTCCTGATATGAACGGATGCCTCAATTGCAACAGATTTTGTCCGCAATAACCAAAATCCGTTATAAAGAGGTCTGTAATAACAAAGGTAGACTGTAGTTGCAATTTATTATTGAGACTGAAAGGTTATGTATTTTGTTAAAATTTCATTAAAAAAAAAAGAAAATACCAGATTTTACCAAACAAAGATGGTGGCCAGAAAAGCACTCTGAACTGGACTAAAATTAAGAACTAAAAATTCAACCTGAATACACTTAATGATTGAACTCTAACTTTCTAGGGATGGAGAATGCCAGAAATTTGCAACACTCAAAAAGGCCCGAATATCGTTAAAGGTTTTGAAAATATCTGGCATGGGTCACAAAAATGAGCATGATTTAAAAATAATTATCTATAGTTCAGCCATGAAATTGCAAACTGTTCCCTTAAGACAAATTGCACACTGCAGTGATGGGTTCTCTGCCTGTAGTGTGATGTACTAAATTAACTTAACAAGAAACAGATGTTACAAGACAAGTGTTTACTCAAATGCCTCTTTCACACTGAGTCTGGGAGCTTCCACAACCAAAGCTTCACCTGGACAAGGTGTGGGTGGCACTGTGGCGCAGCGTTGGAGTTGCTGCCTTACAGCGTTTGCAGCGCCGGAGACCCGGGTTCGATCCTGACTACGGGTGCTGTCTGTACGGAGCTTGTACATTCTCCCCATGACCGCGGGTGTTTTCTCCGAGATCTTCGGTTTACTCCCACACTCCAAAGACGTACAGGTACGGAGATTAATTGGCTTGGTGTATGTGTAAATTGTCCCTAGTGTTTGTAGGATAGTGTTAATGAGCGGGGATCGCTGGTTGGTGCGGACTCGGTGGGCCGAAGGGCCTGCTTCCGCGCTGTGTCTCTAAACTAAACTAAACTAAACAAGTCAGGACTCTGAACTTAAGGAGGTAGCGACCTTTAAGCAACAATTATCCTTTTACCATCAATACCTCGTGTACTTTTACCACCAATTCCTTAATGTCAGTAAATTGAAGGAGCCAGTTATCAACTTCAGGAAGTTGATCAGCATCAATCAGCATGAATGGAGCCAAAGTGGAAATAGTTGAGACCTCCAAGTTCCTCAGCATAAATATTACCAATAATCTGTCCTAGACCAACCATCTTGAACCTACAGCCAAAGGAAAGCACACCAACACCTCGATTTCCTAAGGAGACCGTGAAAATTTGGTACGTTTCCAACGACTCTTACAAACTGCTGCAGAAAGCATATTCTTGGGTTCCATCAAAGCTTGGTTTGGGAACAGCTCTGCCTAAGACGGCACGAAATTGTGGAGAGTTGTGGATGTTGCCCCGATCGTCACACATACCAGGCTCCCCACCATTGACTCCACCTGTACTTCACGCTGCCTCGAGAAAGCAGCCAACCTGATCAAGGACCTTTCCCACCCAGGTCATTCCTTCTTCTCCCCATCGGGCAGAAGATACAGAAGCTCGAAAGCACATAACGTCAGATTCAGGAACAGCTTCTACCCCTCTGTCGTCAGTCTTCTGAACGGTCCTCTCATAAGCTAGTGTACATACCATATTTTCCATGCTACCTCATTGCGGACATTGGACTAGTTCTCTGGAACTGTTTTGCCATAATGCTTCGAAAGGATATTTTGCACTCGTGTATTTTTCTACCTTTTGCGCTTGTGTTCGGTTTAATTATATTCATGGAGAGTATTAACTGTTTGAATGCATAGCATGTGAACAAAAGCTTTACACAGATTGTTGGTAATATTTATGCCGAGGAACGAGGATGGAGGGTCCCAACCATTGAAGGGTGTGCTGGCTCTGGAGGAAGTTTACAATAATGATCGCCAGGGATGATTGGGTTAATACAAGATGAGCGTTTTACAGCACTGGGCCTCTACTCACTGGAGTTTGGAAGGATTAAGGGGGACCTCGTTGAAAGTTATCAAAAAGTGAAAGGCTTGGATAGAGTGGATATGGAGAGGATGTTTCCACCAGTGGGAGAGTTCATGACCAGAAGCCACAGCCTGAAAATAAAAGGACGTACCTTTAGAAAGAAGATGAGGAGGAATTTCTTTAGTCAGAGGGTGGTGAGTGTGTGGAATTCATTGTCACAGAATGCTGTGGAAGCCAAGTCAATGGATATTTTTAAGGCAGAGATGATAGATTCTTGATTAATACTGGTGTCGGGGTTACAGGGAGAATGAATGAATGAATGAATGAATGAATGAATTAATTAATTAATTAATAAGTTTATTGGCCAAGTATGCAGATACAAGGAATGTGCCTTGGGGCTCCGCTCACAAATGACAACACAAACATACAGTTAATAATTAAGAATAAAGCATAACCACATCAAAACAATAAGGATACAACATTACTGTCTAAACATGTGGGTGAAAATAAACCAGAGCAAAAAAGAGACTACAGACTTTGGTTATTGAGTAGAACTACCACTCATGGAAAAAAAGCTGTTTTTATGTCTGGCTGTGGCTGCTTTGACAATCCGGAGTCGCCTTCCAGAGGGAAGTGCCTCAAAGAGTTTGTGGCCAGGGTGAGAGGGGTCAGAGATGATCTTGCCCGCTCGCTTCCTGGCCCTTGCAGTGTACAGTTCGTCAATGGGGGGAAGGTTGCAGCCAACAACCTTCTCAGCTGTGCGAACGATCCGTTGCAGCCTCCAGATGTCGTGCTTGGTGGCTGAGCCAAACCAGACCATGATGGAGAAGGTGAGGACGGACTCAATGATAGCAGTATAGAATTGGACCATCATTGCCTGTGGCAGATTGTGTTTCTTCAGCTGCCGCAGGAAGTACATCCTCTGTTGGGCCTTTTTGACTGTGGAGTCGATGGTGGCCCCCCATTTAAGGTCCCTGGAGATGATGGTTCCAAGGAACTTAAATGACTCCACAGATGTGACTATGGTGTTGTTGATGGTGAGTGGGGGGAGTGGAGGGGGATCTCTTCGAAAGTCTACAATTAGTTCCTCTGTGTTGAGAGCATTGAGCTTCAGGTTGTTGCGATGGCACCAGGACGCCAGCTGCATCACTTCCCCTCTGTAGGCAGATTCCTCCCCATCCTGGATCAGTCCAATCAGGGTAGTGTCATCCGCAAACTTGAGGAGCTTGACAGAGGAGTCTGTGGAGGTGCAGTCGTTGGTGTAGAGAGAGTAAAGGAGAGGGGAGAGTACGCAGCCTTGCGGAGCTCCTATGCTGAGGGTCTGCGGGTCCGAGATGTGCTTTCCCAGCCTCACATGCTGCTTCCTGTCCGTCAGGAAGTTGATGATCCACTGACAGAGGGGTTTGTAGTGTAGTAGCTCTGGCACAATGGTGTGAAAAGCAGAGCTAAAGTCCACAAACAGAATCCTGGCATAGGTCCCCTTGCGGTCTAGGTGCTGGAGGATGAAGTGCAGGCCTAGATTGACTGCGTCATCCACCGATCTATTGGCCCTATATGCAAACTGCAGGGGGTCCAGCAGGGGGTTTGTGATGTTTTTCAGCTGGGCCAGCACAAGTCTTTCAAAGGTCTTTCAGAAGGCAGGAGAATGGGGTTGAGAGGGAAAGATAGATCAGGAATGATTGAATGGCAGGGTCAAACGGCCTAAGTCTGCTCCTATAACTTATGAACATGATTTCCACTTCAGTGCCAATGATGCTGATCGGGGAGCTTCCTGAAGTTTACAACTAGCTCCTTCATCTTAGAATAAAAACACGTTTATTATCATCGCGTGCCTCAGTACAACTATTACACACACACACACAGAAAAACAGAGGCTAGAGAAAGGCTCCAATAAACCTGCATCACTAGTTTCAAGTCAAATACAAATGGAAACATTTTGAAGGTGAACAGAGAACAATAATGTCTCTAAAGTTGTAGACATTTAAATTAAGACCAAGCTCAAGAGAGCCAGTCATATACACCAATCAGCCAAAACATTATGACCATTTACAGGCAAAGTGAGTAACATTGATTATCTTGTTACAATGGCACCTGTCAAGGGGTGGGATATATTAAGCAGCAAGTGAACAGTCAGTTCTTGAAGTTGATGTGTTGGATGCAGGAGAAATGGGCAGGAGTAAAGACCTGAGCGACTTTGACAAGGGCCAAATTGTTATGGCCAGACGACTGGGTCAGAGCATCTCTGAAACGGCAAGGCTTGTGGAGTGCTCCCGGTCAGCAGTGGTGAGTACCTACTGACAGTGGTCCGAGGAGGGACAAACCACAAACCGGCAACAAGGTGTTGGACGCCCAAGGCTCATTGAAGCGTGAGGGCAACGAAGGCTATCCCGTCTAGTCTGAACCGACAGAAGGTCTACTGTGGCACAAGTCACAGAAAGTTTTAATGGTGGTCATGGGAGGAATCTGTCACAATACACAGTGCATCGCACCCTGCTGCGTATGGGGCTGCACACGGGGGACCAACACCATATTAGGCAGGTGGTCATAGTGTTTTGGCTCATCAGGTCATAATGTTTTGGCTGATCGGTGTATTTGGATCTCTGTGAATTAACTGCGTAGCTATTCTATAAAAAGGACTTCATTCAATGATAATCACACTGAAAATACCCCCAGTGGTTTGAATTGAAACTAAATACAATTTTCAGTTAGCTCATGTGGAAAGCAGCATAACCAACCTTTATTAACATCTTAATAATTCAATTTCCTCACATTAATATTCAAAATAGTTTATTAATTTAATTTATATAGAAATTGGATGTATATGGAGCAAGCAAACGTGACAATGTTTCCTTTTGAATGATGTTGCAGCAGAACTTATTTTCATGATCCAGGAGAAATAATATTCTCACTTGTGATATCTGTGCTTTTGGCTTTAATACAGCACAGGAAGTCATTTGGCCCACTGACTCATTGCTGGCTCCCAACAGCAAGAGGTAACTTATGGCGAAGATAGACACAAAATGCTGGAGTAACTCAGCTGGTCAAGCAGCATCTCTGGAGAAAAGGAATAGGTGATGTTTCAGGTCGAGACCCTTATTCAGACTGAGAGTCAGGGGAGAAGAAGAACTAGAGGTATGAAAAGGCGCAAAGAACAAAAAAAGGAAAGGTATGAAAAGAATAAAATCAAGGCCAGCAAGAATGATCACGAGAGGTGGAGCCCACAATGGTCCATTGTTGGCCGTGGAAGAGGTGATAGCGAGGGGGTATGAACAGTGAAACTATGCAGGACGACAGTGAAACTAGTAGGAAGACCAGGATGGGGGAGGGATGGAGAGAGAGGGAATGGAAGGGTTACTTGAAGTTAGAGAAAAAGCTGCCCAAGCAAAATATGATTGGCTGTTCCTCCAATTTGCGTTTGGCCTCACTCTGACAGTGGAAGTGACACGAGTGAGGGCTTCATCTATGATATCGTGAGGTAGTCGTGTGGTCTATTGCAACACCACAGTGTTACCTGTATCACACTGTGCTTAACTAATGGGAGCGGATTTACCTACCAACGCAAATGGGTGGCACGGTGGCGCAGTGGTAGGGTTGCTGCCTTTCAGTGCTAGTGACCCAGGTTCAAACCTGACTTCAGGTGGTGTCTGTATGGAGTTTGTACCTTCTCCCCGTGACTGCGTGGGTTTTCTCTGGGTGCTCCGATTTCCTCCCACATTCCAAAGACGTACTGGTTTGTAGGTTAATTGGCTTCAGTAAAAATTGTAAATTGGCCCTTGGATGGTGCGAGTTTCTTGGCAAATTCACAGCATTTTAAAGTAGACCTCCTTTAACGCTGCCCATGTGAAGTAAAAAGTTAATAAAGCATAAACATAGCTCTTGGAATGCAGAATTACGGGGAAGGAAGTAATCAGGTAACATTAGGTCACTACTGAAATTAGAATATTAAAACATTAGAAGCAAACAGCAGATTGCAAAACACAGGAATGGATGAACTGAAGTGTTAAGAACATAATTGAGTAAATAAAGTCAGCCAACTCAAACTCAACTGAAAACAAACTAGTCAAACAAAATGGTAGCAGCAAAATCCACTTAGAACAGAGAACCGATTGAAGAGGCATGCCTCCTGAAGGGCTCTGTATCTTTAAACTAAACTAAACTAAATCTCAGAAGATAGACACACAAGCTGGAGTATCTCAGCGGGTCAGGCATCGTCTCTGGTGAAAAGGAATAGGTGATGTTTTAGGTTGGAACCTTTCTTCAGACAGAGTCCAGGGGAGAGGGAAACGAGAGATATGGAAAGGTACATAGAGCAAATGAATGAAAGACGTGCAAAAAGGACAAATCAAAGCCAACAGCGATGATCAAGGAAAGGTGGAGGCCGCAATGGTCCACTGTGGAGAAGGTGACAATGAGTGATACGAGCAGTGAAACTCAGCAGGACGACAGTGAGTCTCCTACGACGACTAGGGTTGGGGACAGAGAGGAGGTGCAAGGGTTACTTGAAGTGAGAGAAATCAACAGTTGTGCCGCTAGGTCGTAAGCTGCCCAGTCGAAATATGAGGTGCTGTTCCTCCAGTTTGCATTTGGCCTCACTCTGACAGCAGAGGAGGCCCAGGACAGAAAGATCAGTCATTTTGTGATAGGAACATCAATTCAGCTGTGATAGAGTTTGATAGAGAGGGTGGGCTGGCCTGTCTATCCACTGATCCATCAATGCCACAAGAATGAATTCAGCTTGGACTCTTTCAACTGGGCTGCAAGCTTCGCCACTTCACAGGTTTCGTTATTTGGGCCCTAGGCATAATCAGAGTTACCCTTACAGCAGACCTGATGGAAGGATGGCATCTATGGTGATGCTGGCAGACTTGCTTTGCACTCGGACAATCATCCTTATGGGGATGGTATAGAAAGTGGAATGATTGAGGTCTATCTGTGATCTTGTTGAGTGACAGAGAAAACTCGATGGACTGCACGATCAATGTCTGTTCCTATTCCATACATTCTTATAACTTTTTTAAAAATTCAGAGACACAGCACTGAAACAGGCCCTTCAGCCCACTGAGTCTGCACCGACCAGCAATCCCTGTACATCAACACGACCCTACACACACTAGGGACACTTTACAATTCATACCAAGCCAATTAACCTGCAAACCTTTACGTCTTTGGAGAGTGGGAGGAAAACGAAGATCTCGGAGAAAACCCACGCGGTCACAGGGAGAACGTACAAACTCCGTACAGACAGCACCAGTAGTCGGGATGGTACCCAGGTCTCCGGTACTGCACACGCTGTAAGGCAGCAACTCTACCAGTGCGCCCTTATCAGAACTGGATCAGAACTCTGTGAGGCCACAGTGTGTCAGAGCCTCTTTACTGTTCATACTTTGCTATGTTTGTGATGGAAACATAAACCAATAAATGATGTGCATTCCTCTTTTTCTTATTGACAATCACAGGTTGGATCAGGGTTCAGTAACTGCAATCTAAACACATTGGAAAGGAGATCATAAAAATGAGCTGCAATCGTGCTAAGAGAGCTGTTATGCTGTAAAAGTGCCTGCAATCTAAGCACTCTGAAAACAGTAATCTTTGCATAAACTGGTGTTTATTCCTTGCTGTATGCACTTTCAGTGTGTCAATTAGTGGTAGTTAGGAAACTGGTAGTTTGTATAAACATCCCACTTCTGTGACTGACGGGCTAGCCCACAGAATATGTTTATTTTCCCACCAAAAACATGTTGTGAGGTATGTTCGTGCATTTAGTTTAATTTAGTTTTGTGATACAGCGCGGAAACAGGCCCTTCGGCCCACCGAGTCCGCGCCGAACAGCGATCCCCGTACACAAACACTATCCTGCACCCACTAGGGACAATTTACATTTCTACCAAGCCAATTCAAGGGTCCAGGTCGAGCGAAGATGGGAGACTGTTTCAAGGGGGAGTGAACGTGGACTACAGGAGACCCCGGTGGCTGTGCCTATTGCTAATAGGTACATCCTCTTGGGAGCTGTCAGGGCAGAAGACGCTTCCAGTCCGAGCGGCGGACGAGTTGGCGGCTCTAATCCAGGCAAGGAGACCCGACCGGGGAGACCGAAGTCAGGAAGAGCCATAGTAGTGGGTGACTCCATTGTCCGAGGTAAGGACAGTAGATTCTGTGGCGGCAGGCGGGACTCGAGGATGGTCTGTTGCCTCCCTGGTGCCAGGGCTCAAGACATCACGGGGCGGCTTCAGAACATCCTAGCGAGGGAAGGCGATCAACCAGAAGTAGCTGTGCACGTGGGCACGAACGACGTCGAGAGGAAGAGGAAGGAGATACTGCAATGTGAGTTTAGAGAGTTAGGAAGAAGACTGAGAAGTAGGACGTCGAAGGTGGTTGTCTCTGGACTGCTACCTGTATCTCGTGCTGGTGAGGGCAAGAACAGAGAGATCGGGGATATGAATGTATGGCTGAGGGGCTGGTGCAGGGAGCAGGGATTTAGATTTCTAGGCCACTGGGATCTCTTCTGGGGTAGGGGTGACCTGTACAAAAGGGACGGGTTACACCTTAACAGCAGGGGGACCAACATTCTGGCAGGCAGGTTTGCTAGTGCTACAAGTGTGGCTTTAAACTAAGTAGTGGGGGGAAAGGGTTGACAAATTGAGAATATGAAGATGGAGTTAAAGGGGAAGTGAATACAGGAGAAATTGTAAAGGATTCTCAAATAAATGGGAAGGGAAGTTCTAGATGGGATAAGAGGGACAATTGTGACCGGTGTGAGAGGGGAGGTGAATACCGAAGTTAAAGTGTTGTATTTAAATACGCGAACTATAAAAAATAAAGTGGATGAGCTTGAGGCTCAGTTGGACATTGGCAAGTATGATGTTGTGGGGATCACTGAGACATGGCTACAAGAGGATCAGGGCTGGGAACTGAATATTCAAGGGTACGCAATGTATAGAAAAGACAGACAGGTGGGCAGAGGGGGTGGGGTTGCTCTGATGGTAAGGAATGATATTCACTCCCTTGCAAGGGGTGACATAGAATCAGGAGATGTAGAATCAGTATGGATAGAAATGAGGAATTGTAAGGGTAAAAAGACCCTAATGGGAGTTATCTATTGGCCCCCAAACAGTAGCCTCGACATAGGGTGCAAGTTGAATCAGGAGCTAAAATTGGCATGTCGCAAATGTAATGCTACAGTAGTTATGGGAGATTTCAACATGCAGGTAGACTGGGAAATTCAGGTTGGTAATGGACCCCAGGAAAGAGAGTTTGTGGAGTGCCTCCGAGATGGATTCTTACAACAGCTTGTACTGGAGCCTACCAGGGAGAAGGCAACTCTGGATTTAGTGTTGTGTAATGAACCTGATCTGATATGGGAACTCGAGGTAAAAGAGCCATTAGGAGGCAGTGATCATAATATGATAAATTATACTCTACAAATTGAGAGGGAGAAGGGGAAATCGGAAGTGTCAGTATTACAGTATAGCAAAGGGGATTACAGAGGCATGAGGCAGGAGCTGGCCAGATTTGTCTGGAAGGAGGCCCTAGCAGGGAAGATGGTGGAACAGCAATGGAAGGTATTCCTGGGAATATTGCAGAGGTTGCAGGATCAATTTATCCCAAAGAGGAGGAAAGATTCTAAGGGGAGTAAGAGGCACCCGTGGCTGACAAGGGAAGTCAAGGACAGCATAAAAATAAAAGAGAAGAAGTATAACATAGCAAAGAAGAGTGGGAAGCCAGAGGATTGGGACTCTTTTAAAGAGCAACAGAAGATAACTAAAAAGGCAATACGGGGAGAAAAGATGAGGTACGAGGGTAAACTAGCCAACAATATAAAGGAGGATAGTAAAAGCTTTTTTAGGTATGTGAAGAGGAAAAAAATAGTCAAGGCAAATGTGAGTCCCTTGAAGACAGAAGCAACCGAATTTATTATGGGGAACAAGGAAATGGCAGACGAGTTGAACCGGTACTTTGGATCTGTCTTCACTAAGGAGGATACAAACAATCTCCCAGATGTTCTAGTGGCCAGAGATCCTAGGGTGACGGAGGAACTGAAAAAAATCCACGTTAGGCAGGAAATTGTGTTGGGTAGACTGATGGGACTGAAGGCTGATAAATCCCCAGGGCCTGATGGTCTGCATCCCAGGGTACTTAAGGAGGTGGCTCTAGAAATTGTGGACGCATTGGTAATCATTTTCCAATGTTCTATAGATTCAGGATCAGTTCCTGTGGATTGGAGGGTAGCTAATGTTATAGACAATAGACAATAGACAATAGACAATAGGTGCAGGAGTAGGCCATTCAGCCCTTCGAGCCAGCACCGCCATTCAATGCGATCATGGCTGATCACTCTCAATCAGTGTTATCCCACTTTTTAAGAAAGGAGGGAGAGAGAAAACGGGAAATTATAGACCAGTTAGTCTGATATCAGTGATGGGGAAGATGCTGGAGTCAATTATAAAAGACGAAATTGTGGAGCATTTGGATAGCAGTAACAGGATCGTTCCGAGTCAGCATGGATTTACGAAGGGGAAATCATGCTTGACAAATCTACTGGAATTGTTTGAGGATGTAACTAGGAAAATTGACAGGGGAGAGCCGGTGGATGTGGTGTACCTCGACTTTCAGAAAGCCTTTGACAAGGTCCCACAAAGGACATTGGTGGGCAAAATTAGAGTGCATGGTATTGGAGGTTGGGTACTGACATGGATAGAAAATTGGTTGACAGACAGAAAGCAAAGAGTGGGGATAAATGGGTCCCTTTCAGAATGGCAGGCAGTGACTAGTGGGGTACCGCAAGGCTCGGTGCTGGGACCGCAGCTATTTACAATATACATCAATGACTTGGATGAAGGGATTAAAAGTACCATTAGCAAATTTGCAGATGATACAAAGCTGGGTGGCAGTGTGAACTGTGAGGAAGATGCTATGAGGTTGCAGGGTGACTTGGACAGGTTGTGTGAGTGGGCGGATGCATGGCAGATGCAGTTTAATGTGGATAAGTGTGAGGTTATCCACTTTGGTGGTAAGAATAGGAAGGCAAACTATTATCTAAATGGTGTCAAGTTAGGAAAAGGGGACGTACAACGAGATCTGGGTGTCCCAATGCATCCTACTGAAAGGAAGCATGCAGGTACAGCAGGTAGTGAAGAAAGCCAATGGAACGTTGGCCTTCATAACAAGAGGAGTTGAGTATAGGAGCAAAGAGGTCCTTCTGCAGTTGTACAGGGCCCTAGTGAGACCGCACCTGGAATACTGTGTGCAGTTTTGGTCTCCAAATTTGAGGAAGGATATTCTTGCTTTTGAGGGCATGCAGCGTAGGTTTACTAGCTTAATTCCCGGAATGGCGGAACTGTCATATGTTGAAAGACTGGAGCGACTAGGTTGTCTACACTGGAATTTAGAAGGATGAGAGGGGATCTTATCGAAACATATAAGATTATTAAGGGGTTGGACACGTTAGAGGCAGGAAACATGTTCCCAATGTTGGGGGAGTCCAAAACCAGGGGGCACAGTTTAAGAATAAGGGGTAGGCCATTTAGAACGGAGATGAGGAAAAACCTTTTCAGTCAGAGAGTTGTAAATCTGTGGAATTCTCTGCCTCAGAAGGCAGTGGATGCCAATTCTCTGAATGCATTCAAGAGAGAGCTCTTAAGGAGAGCGGAGTCAGGGGGTCTGGGGAGAAGGCAGGAACGGGGTACTGATTGAGCATGATCAGCCATGATCACACTGGCTCGTAGGGCCGAATGGCCTACTCCTGCACCAATTGTCTATTGTCTATTGTCTATTGTAATTAACCTATAAACCTATATGTCTTTGGAGTGTGGGAGGAAACCGAAGATCTCAGAGAAACCCATGCGGTCACGAGGAGAGTGTACAGACTCTGCACAAACAAGCACCTGTAGTCAGGATCGAACCTGGGTCTCTGGTGCTGTAAGGCAGTAGCTCTACCGCTGCGCCACCGCGCCACACGCCCATGCATCCTATGATCTAGAAATTGTTACTGAGAGGCACGTTTATTGAGTTCAGGAAACCCCAGCTCTTAATCCTTCCAGACGTAGATTTTCATTGTACATTTACTTGTGGAAATGACAGTAAAATTGACTTGACTTGATTTAATGAACCCCCTGTGATGTGAAGCAGTTGTCCTTAATACCAAAGATTGTCTGTTCAAGATTAGAAAGATGGAGATGCAGAAGCTGGTTTACCAAGGAAACCATTTTACCAAAGAAAACTGCTGGAGGAACACAGCAGATCAGACGGCATCTCTGGAGAACATGGATAGGTGACATCTCGAGACGGGACAAGGGTCTGAAGAAGGGTCCCAACCCTAAACATCACCTATTCATGGTCTCGAAAAATGCTGCCGGACCTGCTGAGTTAATCCATCATTTTGTGTCTTTTAGTCCAATTTAGCTCCAAAATCAGGAGATATTGAAAGTACACAGCAGTTCAGGTAGCATCTATGGAGAGAGAAAACAAGTCACTTTTGGAGATTGATGACGTTTCAGTGAAGTTGGAATAGTTAAACTTAAGAACCTGGCCTATTACTGAATTGATCCTTGATCTCACGTCCATTGCCAAATCCTATAACCCTTGATCCTACAAACATTTTGGTGGAAGAATCTATCTCAGCCACATTCATTGCCACAGGCAGCTGTGGAGGCCAAGACATTGGGTATTTTTAAAGCGGGGATTGAAAGGTCTTGATTAGTAACGCAGTCAACAGTTACGGGGAGAAGGCAGGAGAATTGGGTTGAGAGGGGAAATAGCCATGATTGAATGGCGGAGTAGACCCGATTGGCCGAATGGCCTGATTCTGCTCCTATGTCTTAAGATCTTATGGTTTTACTCACTGCCAGTCCTCCAGGAGGAAGAGGGATTGTGAGAGAGCAGTAAGAGCCCCTGGGGACTTGCTTCTTCTGCTCTATGGCTGATTCTGACATCTTCCTCTATCCTGGTATCTGAGGACGGAGGGTCAACCCTTTAGGTTCTGCACACCATTAAACCCACACTGTGCTACTGTGCTTCCATTCTGTGTGATATAGGCCTGTCACTGCAGTATCAATGAAGCACCTTGTGCCATTATATCCCTGCTGACATTTGCCACTGAGATTCTTCAGCTGCAGTTTGTTCTGAAGCTCTCATTTTTCACCGCTGTTTCCTCCAGCTCTCTGCTCCTGCACTGAATCACCCGATACTCTGAATTCACACGGCGCCCCACTGCTACGCTCTTAGTTCCTCCCAAGTAATTCCCATTTCTTTCTGGTCGCTATTTGGGATATTGATGTTGTACGTCTCTCTGTGACAAGTTCATTTCTCCTGAGAATCTACCGCTGGGACTGATTATTTTCTTATCTGGTGCAGGACTTTTTTCAATGAGGTCCTTGGATTGCGTGGAGCTTTGCATCAATTCTCCACTGCTCTGCTGCATCTTGACAGTGCCTGTTGGCAGATCAAGGCCTAACGGATGGAATTTAAGCTGCCGTTATAATGTGTGGAAGAAAAGACACCGAGTGCTGGAGTAACTCACGGGGTCAGGCAGCATCTCTGGAGAACATGGATAGGTGACGTTTCAGGTTGGGACGGTAGACAGAAAATGCTGGAGTAACTCAGCGGGTCAGGCAGCATCTCTGGAGAGAAGGGATGGGTGACGTTTCGGGTCAAGACCCTTGAGGTTGGGACTCTTCTTCAGACTGACTGTAGTGGTGGTGGTGGGGGGGGGGGGGATGGTGGAGAAAGCTGAAAAGAGGAGGGGCAGGATAATGCCTGGCAAGTGATAGGTGGATACAGGTCGGGGGGGGCAATAGTTTAGTTTAGCATAGTTTAGTTTAGTTTAGTTTTGTTTGGTTTTGTTTAGTTTATTGTCACATGTACCAAGGTACTGTGAAAAGCTTTCGTTATATGCTGACCAGTCAACGGACAGATTATACATGATTACAATCGAGCCATCCACTGTGTACAGATACACGATAAAGGGAATAATGTTTAGTGCAAGATAAAGTCCATTAAAGCCCGATTAAAGATAGACCGAGGGTTTCCAGTGAGGTAGATAGTCAGGCAGATAGATCGACCAAGGGCAGAGATGAAAAGAGAAAAAGTGTAAGATAAGGATAGAAGAGGTGAAAATTATGAAGTCAGAGGAAGGAATGTAGGTGGAAGGGGAGGGGAAAAGAAATGGGTGCAAGCCCAGTTGGGGTACAAGGAAGAGGGGGGGGGGACAACTGAGGAATATTTGGAGAATATAATGTCCATACCATTAGCCAAACGGCATATGAGGTGCTGCCAGTTTGCATGTGGCCTCACTGTGGCACTGGAGAAAGCCCAGAACAGAAAGGTCAGTATGGGAATGGGAAAGGGAATTAAAATGATTGGCAACCGGGTGATCCAGCAGGCCTTGGGTGTCATGGGTGCAGAGCTGGCTTTTACAGGACAAGATGATCGTCAGACTGCTGGGACTTACTCGTGATGAAGGACCATGTTGGACTATAAGCCCTTGATTACAGAAATAGACTGTTTGGCCCCTCAAGCCTGGGGTAGCACACGTTCATTCCCCCACCGAGGGGGGACTAGTTTTGACACCAAGGATGAATCGTACTCCAGACACACTCTCTTCTCCCCTCTCATCAGGCAAGAGGTACAGAAGTGTGAAAACGCACACCTCCAGATTCAGGGACAGTTTCTTCCCAACTGTTACCAGGCAACTGAACCACCCTACCAACAATTAGAGAGCAGCCCTGAACTACCATCTACCTCATTGGAGATTCTCGGACTATTTTTAATTGGACTTTACTGAACTTTTTCTTGCACTAAACGTTATTCACGTTATTCCCTTTATCATGTATCTGTACACTGTGGATGGCTAGATTGTAATCATGTATAGTCTCTCCGCTGACTGGTTAGCACGCAACAAAAGCTTTTCACTCACTCACATATAGTCCAAGCTGTTCATTCAGATCTCCCAGTGTTGCATTAACCTGCTGTTCCAGTGTTTGTGCTGAGAGCCACAGGGGCATTTTTGAGCTCATTTAATTGTCAGGAAGATTTCTCTTCACAAACACATGACCCGAATAATAACAGAGAACTGTAAGGACTTCAATTGCTATTGACAGCTAAAGTGAGGTACATTACTGTAATCTCTCTACATCAGCTGGACTGTTCTAATAAATACATTCATTAACTTTTGTCATGAGAACTAATAAGCTGCCAGTTTTGACTGGTTCTGCAGAGTTCCCGATTAAATGCATGCATCAAAATCTGTTGTTTTCAGTGTCCAGACCTGTGGAAATATTCTTTTTTCTCCCCAATCCTGGTCAAAGTGATCATTTCTTATTTAGTTGAACGCAAATCGTTGCCTAATCTGTGGATTCTGATGTCGGGAGGGAGATGGATGGCGAAAGTAGCAACCGAAATGTGAGAGAATTGAAGCAAGTGCATGTTATCAGCTTCCTTCTTCATTAAAAGAGACAATAGCCACATTTTGTTGCTGAACAAAGAACTAAAGCCAAGAAATTGGATTGTTTAACGTCCTTCTTTAAACCACTAATTGCGCCTAAGCGTGATTTTGCGCTGGTTAGAACACGCTTGCAATAATTTCAGGAGGAAATCGTTCCCATTGACCAGGGACATCCCTTGGTGATTCAGCTTACTCCATCCAATCTATTCCCAGTGTCAACTGTGGAGAATAACTCAAAGTGCTGGTATCATAAAAAGCTGGAGTAACTCAGCGGGTCAGGCAGCATCTCAGGAGAGAAGGAATGGGTGAAGTCGAGACCCTTCTTCAGACTGATGTCGGGAGAGGGGGCGGGACAAAGAAAGGATGTAGTTGGAGACAGGAAGACAGTGGGAGAACTGGGAAGGGGGAGGGGAAGAGAGGGACAGAGGAGCTATCTAAAGTTGGAGAAGTCAATGTTCATACCGCTGGGGTGTAAGCTGCCCAAGCGAAATATAAGGTGCTGTTCCTCCAATTTGCGGTGGGCCTCACTATGGCTATGGAGGAGGCCCATGACAGAAAGGTCAGACTGGGAGTGGGAGGGGGAGTTGAAGTGCTGAGCCACCGGGAGATCAGGTCAGTCCTTCGCTCAGTCCGCCTTAACAAACCTGACATCAGTCTGAAGGGTCTCGACACGAAACGTCACTGATTCCTTCTCTCCTGAGATGCTGCCTGACCCGCTGAGTTACTCCAGCTTTATGTGATACCTTCGATTTGTACCAGCATCTGCAGTTATTTTCCTACTCAAAGTGCTGGAGTAACTCAGCAGGTCAGGCAGCATCCATGGATGAAATGTATAGGTGACGTTTCGAGACGGGATTCTTCTTTCGACTCTGAAGGGCCCCGACCCGAAACATCGCCTATCCGTTCCCTGCGTCGATGTTGCCTGGCCTGTTGAGTTACTCCAGCACTTTGTGTTTTATACCCCCATGTCATGACTGTATAACTGGACAGTTTTATGAGACTCATTTGAGGGTTCCGACGCGGAGAGTAGGAGGGAGCTCCGACGTGGAGACCACGGGGGAGCTCCAACTCATGGGAACTCCGTCTCTCCTGCCTACCCATCCTCCATGCTTCGCACCAGCTCCCTACTCTCTGTTTACACTGAGACCTCCTGTATGGTACGGTATGGTTCTTTTTTTTGTCACACGTGGGAACTCAGAGGCAGAGACGACTTGGGGGCTGTGACACAGAGACAGGCACAGCTTTGCTTTGAAAGTATTGCTTTCTGGTTGGTGAGAGGGTGGTTCAGTTGCCTGATAGCAGCTGGGAAGAAACTGTCCTTGAATCTGGAGGTCCCCGAACATTAGCATTATCCTACACACACCAGGGACATTTTTTTTACATATATATCAAGCCAACTAACCTACAAAACTGCACGTCTTTGGAGTGTGAGAGGAAACCGGAGTACCCAGAGAAAACCCACACAGGTCACGGGGAGAACGTACAAACTCCGTACAGACAGCACCCATGGTCATGATCGAACCCGGGACCCAGGGGGCTCTGGCACTGTAAGGCATCAATGCCACCGCTGCGCCACCATGATGCCCAGATATAGACAATAAACAATAGACAATAGGTGCAGGAGTAGGCCATTCGACCCATCGAGCCAGCACCGCCATTCAATGTGATCATGGCTGATATGAGATATGAGATATGAGATCTTTTTTCACAGAGACCCCTGCACATGGGAAGAGGAGGTGATTGTTACAAAAAGAAGATGCAAATTGCTTTTATTTTAACCCAGTGTTGCAACAGTTGTAAGTAATTCTTCAATGAACTTTTGCTTTCCATTTAGCATCAGCTTAATGCCAAACACATTGACAGACTTCACAATGTTTAAGGTAAAATAAACGCATTTGTGTAGCGTCCTTTTAAAATCAATGTAGCCCAAAACTGTTTGCAGCCAATGATGTGCCTTTGCAGTGTAATCATCAAAGTTTGTTTTAGGAAATTTGTTCAAGGAAGCTCCCAGAAAGAGATAATCAACAGACAATCTGATTTCATGTTGACTGAGGTAAATAAGGGTTGCCAGGATTGCAGTCACAAGCTTCTGAGTCTAAGGCAAGGGTGAGCCCTGTCGAGTAAGGGCGGAAATGGAAAATAAGGACAATGGGGATATCCCTATTGATTCACCCTCTGAAAAATTGCGAATGGACATTTTTTTCTTGCCCCAAATCTTTCTCATCGTTTTAAAGACACAAAATGCTGGAGTAACTCAGTGAGACAGGTAGTATCTGTAGATAGAAGAAACGGGTGACAATCACCATCGAGACCCTTGTTCTCGACCCGAAACGTCATCCATACCTTCTATCCAGAGATGCTGCCTGTCCGGCTGAGTTACTCCACCATTTTATCATATCATATCATATCATATATATACAGCCGGAAACAGGCCTTTTCGGCCCACCAAGTCCGTGCCGCCCAGCGATCCCCATACATTAACACTATCCTACACCCACTAGGGACAATTTTTACATTTACCCAGCCAATTAACCTACATACCTGTACGTCTTTGGAGTGTGGGAGGAAACCGAAGATCTAGGAGAAAACCCACGCAGGTCACGGGGAGAACGTACAAACTCCTTACAGTGCAGCACCCGTAGTCAGGATCGAACCTGAGTCTCCGGCGCTGCATTCGCTGTAAAGCAGCAACTCTACCGCTGCGCTACCATGCCGCCCTTCTATCTTCGGTGTAAACCAGCATCTGCACTTCCTTCCTACACGACATCAGCCCTCACAGGGTGAAACGCCTAAACTGTACATTTGAAGATACTAGGAACTGCAAATGCTGGTTTACAAAAAAAAGACACAAGGTGCTGGAGTAACTCAGCAGGTCAGGCCCCATCTCTGGAGAATCATAAGACACGGTCGAGGGCTGCAGCAACGCATTCTTCCAAACCAAGAAGACAGATGTCCCTGTTATTATTATCAATCCAGTTTAAATAAAAAAAGATGCAAAGCAGGAATATCATTCACGTTTCAAAAAGTGCTAAAAACAGAAGGATACAAATTATACGTTGCTGCATTCTCGCAACAGGAATATTCTGAATGCATCAATTTTCTTGATGGGATCCCACCAAGGGTTGTGATCATGATAGCTGACACTGAAATTGCCAGTCACATTGCAGGCAAGTAGTTACTGAAATATAGAATAAAGATATAGGGTGTCAAAGTTACATCAATAAGAGCATCCATTTTAGCCGTAAATAGCAGGAACAACGTGTTTATTATTATTTTTAATGTTTATTTTATTTACTATTTTTTGCTCTCAGATTACAGCTCCTGTATCTCCATTTTACTCTGCCATTGCGAGATCTCTTCAAGGTCATAAGGCCATCAGGTCATAAGGGATAGGAGTAGAATTAGGCCATTCGGCCTATCTAGTCTACTCCGCCATTCAATCATGGCTGATCTATCTCTGTCTCCTAACCCCATTTTCCTGCCTTCTCTGACATCTGACACCACTAAGGCATGCCCACTTTGAAGAAGTTTTCCCCTGCTCTTGAACGCCAGCTCTGTAAGGGGCCTGCCCCACTTAGGCATTTTTTTAGGTGACTGTCATAGTCGTAGCAGGTCGCCGAGAAACTGGCGACTGGACCCCCCCTACGACAATGTCTACGACAAGCTACAACAACCTACCACCTAGTCGACGTCAAGCTACGGCAACCTACCGATAACCGGCGACCCAATCGTCACGACTTAGGATGTCCATCTACGACCGCACCTAGGACAACCTACGACCACGCAGGCGGCAACCAACGACAACCAAAGTCAACCTACGACAACCGAGACAATCTACGACCGCGTCGGCGACAACAGAAGACAATTCACGTCATTTTGGCCTCCGGGTTTGACGCCGGTACCTGTCTCCGGTTGACGTAGGTAGTCGCCAATGGAATTCACCGAAGTCAGCACCGGTGACAACCCACGTGACCTGGCGACAACCTGGCGACAACCTACGACAGCACCCACGTCAGGAGACGTCAAGCTACGATCATTGGTGTCCAACCGACAGTCAGCGAAATTTTTAAAACATCTCAAAATCCAGCGGCGACCAGAAAAACGCTACGACTCTTTGGAGACGACTCACGACCATCCAGGTGACACCCTAGCGACCGTGTGGCGACAGCCTAGTCGCCTGTCGTCGACGAAAAAATCACCTGTGGGACAGGGGTTTAAGTCCCTCTCTCACTGCCCTGCGATTTCTACTGCGGTTCCTTTGAGACTGTGTATCACAGTCGTGGTGTCCGCCAGCTTCTGCCTGTCACTTCCCTCTCAACCCCTTACTCCTAGCGGCCTCTACTCTCTCCATCCTGATGCAGGCTCTTGATCCAAAACGCCAACCATTCCTTTGCCTCCACAGACCTCCCATCGACTCCATCAACACTTCACACTGGCACGACAAGGCCACCTGTGTAATCAAGGACCAGTCTCACCCCGGACACTCCCTCTTCTCCCCTCTCCCATCAGGCATGAGGCACAGCAGTGGGAATACGCACACGTCCAGATTCAGGGACAGTTTCTTCCCAGCTGTTATCAGGCAACTGAACCGTCCTCTCACCAACTAGAGAACGGTCCTGACCTACCATCTACCTCATTGGAGACCCTCGGATTATCTTGAAACAGACTTTACTGGACCTTACCTTGCACTAAACCTTATTCCCTTTATCCTACACTGTGGACGGCTTGTAATCATAGAAACTTAGAAACATAGAAAATAGGTGCAGGAGTAGGCCATTCGGCCCTTCGAGCCTGCACCGCCATTCAATATGATCATGGCTGATCATCCAACTCAGTATCCCGTAGCTGCCTTCTCTCCATACCCCCTGATCCTTTTAGCCACAAGGGCCACATCTAACTCCCTCTTAAATATAGCCAATGAACTGGTCTCAACTACCTTCTGTGGCAGAGAATTCCACAGATTCACCACTCTCTGTGTGAAAAAAAACTTTCTCATCTCGGTCCTAAAAGATTTCCCCTTTATGGACTTCCCCAACTTCGGGAACAATCTTCCTGCATCTAGCCTGTCCAACCCCTTAAGAATTTTGTAAGTTTCTATAAGATCCCCCCTCAATCTTCTAAATTCCAGCGTGTATAGTCTTTCCGCTGACTGGTAGCACGCAGCACAAAAGCTCTTCACTGGACCTCAATGCACGTGACAATAAACTAAACTAAACTAAACTAACTAAATTAAATCTACTGTATTCCTCCAACAGTTCTTTTGTTTTTGCTCCAGATTCAAGCGACTGTACCCCCTTGTGTCTCTTGTTTCTTTGTGTCGGAAGGAACTGCAGATGCTGGTTTAAACCGAAGATAGACACAAAAAGCTGGAGTAACTCAGCGGGACAGGCAGCGTTGGTGGAGAGAAGGAAGGGGGTGACGTTTCGGGCCCAGCTGAAACATCACACCCATTCCTTCTCTCCAGAGACGCTGCCTGTCCCGCTGAGTTACTCCAGCTTTCTTGTGTCTCTCTCCTGTTTCTTTGTCAGGTTTACTGTAAAACTTAACAAGCCCTGATAAATCAATGATTATTTGCCCCATCAATCTGTGCACGTTGTACCCAGTCCTGTCCAACAATTTTTACTTCCTCTTGACGCTGGTAGTTATGCTTTAGTGCCAATTGTACAATTGTAAACCTCTTTGTCCTTACTTCCTTTGCTGTGTAATTGCCCAGAGTCATTGGTTGTAAAGTTACCTTGGCTACCCTGAGGCTTTGAAAAGAGCTGTGTAAAAGACATGTTCCTTCACTTGTAACAAAGGTTCAGACCCTGACCGTGTTCCAGCCGACAGCAGCCCAGACTTGGTATTCCACACGATGAAGCTGTGGCAAGTGGGTTGCTCCACACTTCAGATTGTCCGCCACAGGGTTCTGTCGGAACGTTATTCTATTGTCTCTGTGGTGTTCAGTTTAGAGATGCAGCATTGAAACAAGACCTGCGGCCCACTCAGTCCATGCCGACCATCGCTCACCCCCTTCGCATTAATTCTACACTACCTCGCTTTCCTCTCCACTCCCTGCAGGCTACAAGTGTGCAGAAAGGAACTGCAGACGCTGGCATATACCGAAGATAGACGCAACGTGCTGGATGGAGTAACTCAGCGGGTCAGGCAGCGTCTCTGGGGACAAAGGATGGGTGACATTTCTGGTCGGGACCTGAGGAAGGAGAAGGGTACATCTGTATTTGGAATCGGAGTTTGTGCCCCAAGACAGCAGACGTGCGGGATAAACGTGTTCACTTGCGAGGGGCGGCTCGGTCGCAACAAGGGACCGCACCAGGCCTGGTGCAGCCGGTAAAGCTGCCGCCTCACTGCACCAGACATCCAGGTTCCATCCTGACCTCAGCTGCTGTCTGTGCGGAGTTTGCACATCCTCTCCGTCACTGCATGGCTTTCCTTCGGGCGATTCGGTTTCCAACCACATCCCAAAGATGTGCGGGCCTGGAGGTTAATTGGCTTGTGTAAAGTGCTCCTAGTGTGTAAGGAGTGGATGAGAAAGTGGGATAACATAGAACAAGTGGGAAGGGGTGATCATTGGTCAGCATGGACTCGGTGGGCTGAAAAGCCTTTCTCCATACTGTGTCATTCATTCATTCATCCATTCAGTCATTCATTTGTACAAAACTGTTTACACAGCAATCGAAGAGCAAGGGACTGAGTTGCACAACTCATGATTCAGAGTTAGACATCAGACGTGGATATTGGTGATAAATGTATCAAAACCCAGTTGTCTACCCATATGGGCCACATGGTTGCATCCTCTGTGTAAACGTCATGACTACTTGCAACCCGTTGGAAAAGCCTATGTGTATAATTCACTGGCATCTTGAGTCAAGGGCACTCAGTGTCAATTCTGTCAAATTGTCAGCTTAGTTCAGAACATTTATGTTTGATATCTCTCCCCGTTCTCAATTCACTATTGACATTAGCAGGGATTTATAATGGATGGCTGATCTCACATAAAGCATTTTGTTCTGCAGTCAGCTTTAGGGACTCTGAACAAGAAGAACTGGTTGGTACAAATTATTAGATTTATTTTTGTTTCAATTCAGCTCCAGGATATCCTCATTTTGATCTCCTTACTAGATCTCAGGATCAATTCAGACACACTCCCATTCCCAATATGGGGGGTATGGGGAGAAGGCAGGAACGGGGTACTGATTGAGAATGATCAGCCATGATCACATTGAATGGCGGTGCTGGCTCGAAGGGCCGAATGGCCTCCTCCTGCACCTATTGTCTAATATGGGGCAGTTTTAGAATCAGAGTTCAGTTTAGTTTAGTTTAGAGATACAGAGTGGAAACATGCCCTTCAGCCCACCAAGTCCACAGCGACCAGTGTTCACCCCGTTGTAAACTAGCACTATCCTAAACACTAGGGACAATTTACAATCTTCACTGAAGACAATTAACCTACAAACCTGTATGTCTTTGGATTGTGGAGGAAATCGGAGCTCCCAGAGAACACACACACGCTCATAGAGAGAAAATGCACTGTGCAGACAGCACCCATAGTCAGGATCAAGCCCGGGTCTCTGGCGCTGTGAGGCAGCAACTCTACCACTGTACCACCGTGCAGCCCTGCTTTTGAAGAGCTTTTAAAGCATCATCGCCATGTGGTCACTTTGGAAAACCATTCCCGTTGCTTCCTTTCCCCGCTCTTCCTCCATGCCTTTGCAAATGCTTGCCTCTCCAGCTAAGTTCATAAGTTATAGGAGCAGAATTAGGCCACTTGGCCCATCAAGTCTACTCCGCCATTCAATCATGGCTATGGCCTTTGGTCCTAGACTCTCCCACTAGTGGTAACATCCTCTCCACATTTACTCTATCCAGGCCTTTCACTATTTGGTACGTTTCAATGAGGGTCAACCTTCTAAAGCCCAGCGAGTTTTACCGCGGCACGGTAGCGCAGCGGTAGAGTTGCTGCTTTACAGCGAATGCAGCGCCGGAGACTCAGGTTCGATCCTGACTACGGGTACTGCACTGTAAGGAGTTTGTACGTTCTCCCCGTGACCTGCGTGGGTTTTTTCCGAGATCTTCGGTTTCCTCCCACACTCCAAAGACGTACAGGTATGTAGGTTAATTGGCTGGGTAAATGTAAAATGTAAAAATTGTCCCTAGTGGGTGTAGGATAGTGTTAATGTACGGGGATCGCTGGGCGGCACGGACTTGGAGGGCCGAAAAGGCCTGTTTCCGGCTGTATGTATATGATATGATATGAGTACAGGCCCAGTGCCGTCAAACGCACATCATATGTTAACCCAATCATTCCCGGGGCTTGACGACCCGGGTTGGATCCTGACTACGAGGGGGCGCTGCCTCTGTGATGCGTGGGTTTTCTCTGGGTGCTCCAGTTTCCTCCCACATTTCAAAGGCGTGCAGGTATGTAGATTAATTGGCCGGTAAAAATTGTAAATCGTCCCTAGTGTGTAGGCTAGTGCTAGTGTACGGGGATCGCTGGTCAGTATGGGCCAAAGGGCCTGTTTCCACAATGTATCTCTAACCTAAAACTAAACTGAACACAAGTGCATAGAAATCCAGTCAGCAATGCAGATTGGTCTCATCCAGAAGCAACCAAGTTAAATTTCCAGCGCACGGCATAAAAAAACAGAAATGGTTAGTTAATCCTTACACTCACGGCTAAATCAGTTTTGAATGACATAATGCTGAAATAACATCTTTTCCTAATTTCATTTTTATTCAGATGTCAACAATGTCAATGTTTCACATGTCAATTCACTTACAGCTTTCTTCTCCCTTCCTACAATCAGTCTGAAGAAGGGTCCCGACCCGAAACGTGACCTTGTCCATGTTCTCCAGGGATGCTGTCTGACCCGTTGAGTTACCCCAGCACTTTGTGTCATTTCAACAACAGTCCAGTTAGTCCACTTGGTGTTGTGATTCTCCCATCACAGCGAAAAGACAGTAATAAATAGACATTGTTCTGCACAACAAAATAAAACGTTATTTGTCCTTGTTGCTACATTACAGACTGAAAGAGGTGAGGCAGGAGAGTTGTTGCCTTACAACACCAGAGACCCAGGTCCGATCTTGACCGCGGGTGCTCATCTGTACGGAGATTGTGCGTTCTCCCCGTGACCTGCGTGGTTTTTTTTCCAGGTGCTCCAGTTTCCTTCCACACTCCAAAGACGTATGGGCTTGTCGGCTAATTGACTTCTGTAAAATTGTAAATTGTCCCATGTGTGTGTCGAATAGCGTCAAAGTGCGGGGATCGCTGGTCGGCGCGGACTCGGCCGAAGGGTCTGTTTCCGTGCTGTACCTCTAAACTAAACTTATAATCCACTACTTGAAGCAATTCTTCCAGTAATTCACAAGCAGCATTCGGGTTTTGCTGTTTCTCCTAGTTCAGTGCAGAGGTCCATCACGTTTGACAGAGTTTTGACAAAACTACCAGGTTGCTCATGTTTTGATGTGTGCGTGAAGGAGATGTCAGCACTCGGACTGCACAAGGCAGTTCTGTTCATGATCCAGTCTGCCACTAGCATCTGATTTTCTTCCTGGGCTGCTTGTTATTCATCAACAGCGCAGTGTGGTAATAGAGTTGGGAGGCGAGCAGTCCTCAATGAGGCCTTCACGACCAAAGAACCGAGCAAATAAATGTTGCTGCACATCTTTGCCTCTGCTTTATATGGTCTAGCTAACCATTTGATGGCCTATTAAAAATGCCACTGGCCTTATAAACAAAAACATTTATTTTGAAACATGCTATGCATATGCAGACCTTTGAGATTAATTAGGATTTTTTTTCCCAGTTCCTAATCTTTCAGGAGCATGTTGTAAGTCGAACAAGTTAAATAGAATAGCTACATATATAACATATACATATATATTGAGCAAATAACGGAAAGGATCTGGACAGGAGTCACGGTTTAACAATATGTAGATGGCAGCAATTGATATTACTGCACATATAAAATAATGGCTGATGTGTACTTTCTCAGCAGTCTAGAAGAGAGAAAACGGGTAATTATAGACCAGTTAGTCTGACATCAGTGGTGGGGAAGATGCTGGAGTCAATTATAAAAGACGAAATTGCTGAGCATTTGGATAGCAGTAACAAGATCATTCCGAGTCAGCGTGGATTTACGAAGGGGAAATCATGCTTGACAAATCTACTGGAATTTTTTGAGGATGTAACTAGGAAAATTGACAGGGGAGAGTCAGTGGATGTGGTGTACCTCGACTTTCAGAAAGCCTTCGACAAGGTCCCACATAGGAGATTAGTGGGCAAAATTAGAGCACATGGTATTGGGGGTAGGGTACTGACATGGATAGAAAATTGGTTGACAGACAGAAAGCAAAGAGTGGGGATAAATGGGTCCCTTTCGGAATGGCAGGCAGTGACCAGTGGGGTACCACAAGGTTCGATGCTGGGACCCCAGCTATTTACGATATACATTAATGACTTAGATGAAGGGATTAAAAGTACCATTAGCAAATTTGCAGATGATACTAAGCTGTGAATTGTGAGGAAGATGCAATAAGGCTGCAGGGTGACTTGGACAGGTTGTGTGAGTGGGCGGATACATGGCAGATGCAGTTTAATGTAGATAAGTGTGAGGTTATTCACTTTGGAAGTAAGAATAGAAAGGCAGATTATTATCTGAATGGTGTCAAGTTAGGAAGAGGGGATGTTCAACGAGATCTGGGTGTCCTGGTGCATCAGTCACTGAAAGGAAGCATGCAGGGCGAGCAGGCAGTGAAGAAAGCCAATGGAATGTTGGCCTTCGTAACAAGAGGAGTTGAGTATAGGAGCAAAGAGGTCCTTCTACAGTTGTACCGGGCCCTGGTGAGACCGCACCTGGAGTACTGTGTGCAGTTTTGGTCTCCAAATTTGAGGAAGGATATTCTTGCTATTGAGGGCGTGCAGCATAGGTTCACTAGGTTGATTCCCGGAATGGCGGGACTGTCGTATGTTGAAAGGCTGGAGCAATTAGGCTTGTATACACTGGAATTTAAAAGGATGAGGGGGGATCTTATTGAAACATATAAGATAATTAGGGGATTGGACACATTAGAGGCAGGAAACATGTTCCCAATGTTGGGGGAGTCCAGAACAAGGGGCCACAGTTTAAGAATAAGGGGTAGGCCATTTAGAACGGAGATGAGGAAGAACTTTTTCAGTCAGAGAGTGGCGAAGGTGTGGAATTCTCTGCCTCAGAAGGCAGTGGAGGCCAGTTCGTTGGATGCTTTCAAGAGAGAGCTGGATAGAGCTCTGAAGGATAGCGGAGTGAGGGGGTATGGGGAGAAGGCAGGAACGGGGTACTGATTGAGAGTGATCAGCCATGATCGCATTGAATGGCGGTGCTGGCTCGAAGGGCTGAATGGCCTACTCCTGCACCTATTGTCTATTGTCTATTGTCTATTGTCTATTGACCCGAAACATCACCCATTCCTTCTCTCCTGAGATGCTGCCTGACCTGCTGAGTTACTCCAGCATTTTGTGAAATAAACTAACACACGGTGCTGTGCAATCTCTGTCTTTTCTATTTCACAGCTTGACCTGAATTGAAGTTTTGCTTCATAAAGTCTATTTCCCAACACGTGCATGTCGATAGAAATGTGGTTATTATGAGTTCATCAAAAATCGATTATAATAAGATGGGCACAAGGAAGTCTTGCCTTCAGTAAGCTGAGTAACCTAACACCTATCTTTAAAGAACCACAACATCATCTCTCCATTTTGCTCTCTTTAGACTTTAGACATTAGAGACACAGCGTGGAAACAGGCCCTTCAGTCCACTGAGTCCACGCTGATCGGCAATCCCCCCTACACTAACACTATCCTACATGCTGGGAACAATTTACAATTTTACCGAAGCCAATTAACCTGCAAACCCGCACATCTTTGGAGAGTGGGAGGAAACCAGAGCACCTGGAGAAAACCAACATGGTCACACGGAGAAGGTACAAATTCTGCACAAACAACACTCATAGTCAGGATCGAACCCGGGTCTCTGGCACTGTAAGGCAGCAACTCTACCGCTGCGCCACTGTGTCTCATTCCAGTGCGGACTCCGTGGGCCGAAGGGCCTGTTTCCGCGCTGTATCTCTAAACTAAACTACAACTAAACTAAACTAAAAGACACACATTCGATTGATTGAAAAATAAGGCCCTTCGACACATCGAGTCCACGCCGACCATCAACCACCCATTCATATTAGCTCTGCGTTATCCCAATTTCTCATCCACTCGCTCACTCCTGGCAATTTTACAAAAGCCAATTAACCTATAAACCTGCACATCTTTGGGATGTGGGAGGAAATCTGAACACCCTTGGAAAAACCCACATGGTCACAGGGAGAAGGTAGAAACTCCGCGTAGATTGGACCACCGTCAGGATCGAACCTGGGTCTCTGGTGCTCTGAGGCTGCAGGACTACAGCTCTCACCACCAATAAATGTCCAACTTTCAGCTGAACCCTCCCCCACCCCCAAGTAAAGGATCAAAAATATCATTATCCAATGTTTCCACTATATCACCAAGCAAATCTATCCATGCTCCTTAAGCCTCAATGTGTTGATTTAGCCATCATTCAACACTCGCTGGAGATAATTATCAGGAATCCGCCATTAGTTTTTAAGTCAAGCATGCATATACATTTGTCTTATTTAATGTGTAGGAAGGAACTGCAGATCGATTTATTCACAAAATGCTGGAGTAACTCAGCAGGTCAGGCAGCATCTCGGGAGAGAAGGAATGGGTGACGTTTTGGGTCGAGACCCTTCTTCAGGAACTTAAGGAACTGCAGATGCTGGTTTACAACGAAGATAGATACAAAATGCTGGAGTAACTCAGCGGATCAGGCAGCATCTCTAAAGAAAAGGAACAGGTGACGTTTTGGGTCGAGACCCTTCTTCAGACTGAGAGTCAGGGGAGAGGGAAACTACAGATATGAAAAGGTACAGAACAGATCAGAGTCGGCACAGATGACCCAGGAGCCCACAATGGTCCATTGTTGGCTGTGGAGGAGGCGATAACGAGGGGATACGAACAGATGCACTAGCAGGACAACTAGGGTGGGGGTAGCCAGGGACCCCTCCCATCCCCTGCAGGACTCAGCTAGCGTTTAATTTATTATTTAATGTGTTATTTAATGACAGCTCAAGGTCAACATTGGCCGAGGATTCATGCTGAATATTGAAAACTGTTAGGCTGAGGTGAAGTTTTTCCCATATATTGAAAGGCACTCACCTGGCTGATGCAGAGATCAGTTCCGAGGCATGACCTTGTCATATAATTTCTTGGCAAATGCAAGTTCAATCACAATTATCCTTTCCTGCGGAATAATATAAAGAGGTAATCCACCAACCAGGGGATGAATTTAGTTCAGACAGCAATTATGAGTAGATTTTTGTGTTAATACTGCCCTCTACTGAACGATGGATGCAATCTATGCGTCAATCTACACTGAAAGTGGCAGCACATGCTGGGAATCTAGTTTTTCCCCTGAGAAATCCTTTGACAAGGAGGGATATGGATCATGTGCAGGCAGAGGAGACTAGTTAACCAGGTATCATGTTCAACATGGATATTGTGGGCCGAAGGGCCTGTTCCTGTGCCATGTTTTAGTGTCGTCGCAGATAGATAGGGTGGTCAAAATGCCTTTCAGCACATTGCCTTTCATCAGTCAGAGTATTCAGTACGGAGGTTTGGGAGGGGGGTAGGGGTTATGTTTCTGTTATATAAGATGTTGGTGAAGCCACATTTAGAGTATCTTGATCAGTTTTGGTCACCATGTTACAGAAGAGGTGTTGCCAAACTGAAAAGATTGCAGAGAAGATTTACGAGGATGTTGCCAGGACTCAAGGGCTGAGCTATAGGGGGAGGTTGAGCAGGCTAGGACTCTATTCCTTAGATCGCAGGAGGTTGACGGGTGATCTTATAGAGGTGTACAAAATCATGAGAGGACCAAATCGGGTAAACTCATAAAGTCTCTTGCCTAGGGTAGGGAAATCGAGAACCAGGGCACATAGGATTAAGATGAGGAGGAAAAAATATGAGGGGTAACTTTTTTACACAAAGGATGGTGTGTGTATGGAACGAGCTGCCAGAGGAGGTAGTTGAGGCAGATATTATCGCAATGTTTAAGAAACATTTAGACAGGTACATGGACAGGATAGGTTTAGAGGGATGTGGGCCAAATGCAGGCAGGTGGGACTAGTGTAGATGGGACATGTTGGTCGGTGTGGGCAAGTTGTCCACAAGGGGGTACATGTGAATCGAACAGTACCCACGTTTATGGAAGATCCTGCCAGACGGGAGCAAGGAGAAGAAGGAATGACATGGGTGGACAGGTCTTTGATTACTGTATGTTGCCTGCTTTTCCAAGGCAGTTGGAAGTGTAGATGCCGACAATGGTAGGAAGTCTGGCCTGTGTGATGGGCTGGGTCACACCCACAACTCTCTGCAATGTCTTGTGGTCTTGGGCAGAGCTGTTCTAAACCAAGCTGTGGTGCAACCTGATGGTACGTTTTCTATGTGTAGAAGTTTGTAATAATACATTTAATAATAATACATTTTATTTATATAGCGCTTTTCATATACTCAAAGACGCTTTACAGAGATTTTGAGAACATAGGGAAATTAATAAATAGATAAATAAGTAAATAAATAAATGAACAGAGAAAGGAGACAGTAGGTGAGGTGACCTTCAGTGGTTGAAGGCAGTGCTGAACAGGTGAGACTTCAGCGATGTTTTGAATGTGGTGAGTGTGGGGGAGTCTCTAACGGTTTGGGGTAGTGAGTTCCATAGGGTGGGAGCAGCGATGGAGAAAGCCCTGTCCCCCCAGGATCTGAGTTTAGTCCGGATGTGGGGGGATAGGAGATTGGCAGCGGCAGAGCGGAGGGTGCAGGTGGGAGTGTGCCTGTGGAGGAGGTCGGTCAGGTAGGATGGGGCCAGGTTATGGAGGGCTTTGTAGGTTATGAGGAGGATTTTGTACTGGATTCTCTGGGGGATGGGGAGCCAGTGGAGTTTATAAAGGACGGGGGTGATATGGTCACGGATCGAGGTGTGTGTAAGAGTCATTGGAGTCCTGCTGAATCTCCTCAGTCGGCTGAGGAGGTAGAGGCATGGTGGGACTTCTTGGCTGACACATCAGTGTGGTTGGTTCACAACAGATCGTTGGTAAGATTAACACTGAGGAGCTTGATGCTCACAAGCACTTCCACTACTGGACCATTGATGCTGTTAGGAGGCATGTACTACACCATGCTTCCAGGGGTCGGTCCATCGACTCGCTGACGTTGAGGAAGAGGATATTGTCTGGACTTCATGTTATCAGGATCTTTATCTCCTTCTCATCATTGTTCATGATCTGGCCCATCATTGTGGTATCATCTGCAGACTTGTAGTACATAAGTTTAGCCCGAATTTGGCAATACAGTCAGGGTGGAAACGTCAAAGACTAGAGAGCATCAAGGGGCAACGTTTAAAGGAGACTAGACCATGTGGACCCGTTGGGCCCAAATCTCTCCTGCAATGGTGCAGCACCCTCTCCTCATCCCTCTCCCCTTCCCCTCCTCCCCCACTCCATCCCCCTCAACCCCCCTTATCCTCCCTCCTCCCCCCCTCCCTCCCTCCCCCCTCCCTCCCTCCCTAGGAGATAGATTTAAACTTTAAAATGTGAATAACTTTTAAAATATAACACCGATTTCAATGAAACCTCTTCCATTAGCACCAAAGGGACGACGGTGAGTAAAGTGGGCCTAAAATTGTTGCGCTGTCATGTAAGGTTTTGGCTGTAATTCAGGAACAAATAAAGAAATAAACGAGAGTTTTAGTATATAGATGTGGAGGGCAAGTGTTTTTATACAGATAGTGCTGGGTGCCTGGCACTTGTTACCAGGGGTGTTGGTGGAAGCAGATATGATAATGGCATCTAAGAAGACTTTACAGTTACAGCACAGAAACAGGCCTTTCAACCCACCGACCCCATGCTGACTAGTAATCACCCCGTACACTAGCACCATCCTACAGGCTAGGGACAAATCACAATTTTACTGAAGCCAATTACCCTACAAACCTGTACATCTTTAGAGTGTGGGAGGAAACCGGAGCACACGGAGAAAACCCACAAGGTCACAGGGAGAACGTGTAAAGTTCGTACAGACAGCACCCGTAGTCAGGATCAAAGCCGGGTCTCTGGCGCTGTAAGGCAGCAACTCTACTGTTGTGCCACTGCAGATGCAGGTTTACGTCGAAGGTAGACACAAAATGCTGGAGAAACTCAGTGGGTCAGGCAGCATCTCTAGGGAAAGGTTTCCCTCTCCCCTGACCCTCAGTCTGAAGAAGGGCCTCGACCCAAAACGTCACCTGTTCCTTTTCTCCAGAGATGCTGCCTGACCCGCTGAGTTACTCCAGCATTTTGTGTCCACATTCACCATCTCACCCTGTTGTCCTAGTGTCTGGCAACAGTACAAACATGGACTAGTTGAGCAGTTTCAAACTAGGAGCCTACAGAAGGGCAACACCCAGCTAGCCACCAATATAGCCCACCCTATTCTTACCATTAGTCTATGTGCAAGGAGCAAGAATCAAAGAATCAACACAAGACACAAACAGGGCTGGGTTTTCCCTATACCAGATGGCATTGTGTGTGTGCATAAATAAGTTAATGAATTACTTAAACATATAAATACATTTATAATGATTGGGGAGAAACATGCCTTTCTGCCTGATGCGCTTATTTTCTGTTTATGCAAACGGCAAGCTTTGAAATGGTGCTCATTTATATTTATCACTGGTTGCCCTGAATAGAGGTCCCAAATTAAGTTTGCTACATCGAGCAGCATAATTATCGTTTGACTGTTGTGCTTGAGATAGTAATTGGAGGTTTATAGCGACAGTGCAAAGCCAGTAAATAGACACAGCAAGTCATCGGAGCGGAATCAAAGGGGATGATTTATCGGGTCTTTGCCCTGCTCTGGGCTGAAGAGCAGCTTCCACTGTATCCCTGAAGTTGTTCACGCTGTCAGCGTTGCCTCGTCTGAAGCAACACAAACTCCAGGTAATTGCTCAGAGGGGATATTTATCATAGTCCTAATCCTGTGATCATCATAATCCCTGGATATGCTACTCTCAGGAACTCTCTGGGTAAACACACCTCCAGTTTCAGGGAAAGTGTCTTCCCAGCTGTTATCAGGCAACTGAACCATCCTACCACAACCAGAGAGCAGTCCTAAACTTCTATCTACCTCATTGGTGACCCTCGGATAGTCCCTCGGACTATCTTTGATCAGACTTTACTGGCTTAACCTTGCACTAAACGTCATCCCCTTATCATGTAAATGGCTCGATTGCTCATCAGGTATTGCCTTTCCACAGACTGGTTAGCACGCAACTAAAGCTTTTCACTGCACCTCGGTACACGTGACAATAAACTGAACTGAAACTGACACTTATGATAATGACCACGGTTCTAATCCCATTATCATCACAACTGGCGCAGTGGTGCAGCGGGTAGAGCTGCTGCCTCACAGCGCCAGAGGCCCTGGTTCGATCCTGAGTTCGGGTGCTGTCTGTGCAGGATATGCACGTTCTCCCCGTGACTCCATGAGTTTCCTCCGGGTGCTCCGGTTTCCTCCCACATCCCAAAGACCCGAAACGTCACCCATTCCTTCTCTCCAGAGATGCTGCCTGTCCCGCTGAGTTACTCCAGCATTTTGTGTCTACCTTCGATTTTAACAAGTATCTGCAGTTCCTTCGTACTGATTTTGTCGGTTAATTGGCCCTCTGTCAATTGCCCCTAGTGCATAGGAGGAGGATGCAAAAGTGGGATAACATTGGACTAGTGTGAATGGCTGGGCGCGGACTCGGTGCGAGGAAGGGCCTGTTTCCATGCTGTATCTCCGAGACCAACTAAACTAAACTAAACCTCCACTTGCTTTACCTCAGGGACTGTCTGTAGTGGTCCTCAACCCATGATCTCCACAACCTCTCCAAATGTTTCCCTCTGGGACTATTATTGTGATCCGAATCCCATTGTCGTCTGCATAAATTACACATAACAAAATACGATCTAATACATCTGAGTCTGCCGTCCCTTTTACTTTGCCTGTCAGTGAACAGTCTGGTGTGCAGGCTATGTCCCAGTAGGTTAGAAATGCATTAACAACACAGGTTACAGTAGACAGCCATTGTAACTTAATATGGTTTTACATGCCAGATGACTCCACTCTGTGAGAGAAACCCACCTTAGTTTCACCCTGACTCTCCCTCAACTTTGCTGTTACCGAGGCTAAAATGGTTTCTCTCTGATGTAAAGTCCCCTTCTGAAATATTATTTGTTTCTCATCCCATGGCCTAAAGCCACGCGCAACGAGAAGGAGTCCCCCGGCGAGATGTGGCCGTATCCCAGCGGCCCGGCCTGGCCCGGCCTACCTTCCGCAGATCCAGGAACCTGCCCGGAGAGGGAAGCTGTGGAGAGGAGGATGGATGGAGGCGGTGGCCGACACTGGACAACGGGCCTGGTGAGAGGAACCGGTGGGGGGGGTCTTACCGTCCGCGCCCTTAAGGTTCCCCAGGGAACGAGGGCTGAAGAGGGCCGGGCAAGGAGAGGGACGACGGTTCACGAGACGACGGGAATGGAGGCAACGGCAACAACAGGCCTTTGTGGCCAGCTGCAGCTGGGACTGTAAAATGGCACCAAAATGGAGACTCTTGCATGTAGACTCAGTGGGCTGTTCTGTATATTCTGTACCAACCGGAAGATTGTGCTTATGAATGGTGATAGTTTTGCTGATCCGCATGTTAAAAAAATATTTCTTTGTACCTTGGTACATGTGATAATAAAAAAAAACATTGAACCATTGAAAGTACCCAGGGAAAGTCCTGCTTTCCACAACATCCCCCATTCTCGCCGATACTAGCATTGACTCTAGGTTTATTTAATGAATTGTGTCATTACTCCACAGCTGTTGGAGTGGGATTTGAACTCACATTTCCAAAGCATGATCTCTAGATTCCTCTTCCATTAACCTTACCACAGTGCTATCATATTCCACTGAACAAGGCTTGCCGAAACCAAATAGATCACTGGGCAGCCATGTTGTACAACCGTGTCCTGACTGATTGCACAGTTTACAGAACGCAGTTGGGGGTTTCTATCAGTAAAAACAAACACCATGAGTAAACATCTTTCTTCCCAGCTGTTAACAGGCAACGGAATCAGTCTATCATCAACGAGAAAGCCGTCCTGAGCTAATATCTACTTCTTTGGAGACCTTCGAACTATCTTTAATCAGACTTTACTGGACTTTATCTTGCACTGAACGTTATTACCTGCATCGTGTATCTATACGCTGTGAAAGGCAAGATGGCAAACATTCCGCTGACTGGTTAGCACGCAACAAAAGCTTTTCACTGTACCTCGGTACACATGACCATAAACATTGTGCGGCACGATGGCGCAGCGGTAGAGTTGCTGCCTTACAGCGAATGCAGCGCCAGAGACCCGGGTTCGATCCCGACTCCGGGTGCCGTCTGTACGGAGTTTGTACGTTCTCCCCGTGACCTGCGTGGGTTTTCTCCGAGATCTTCGGTTTCCTCCCACACTCCAAAGACGTACAGGTTTGAAGGTTAATTGACTGGGTAAATGTAAAAATTGTCCCTAGTGTGTGTAGGATAGTGTTAGTGTGCGGGGATCGTTGGGCGGCGCGGACCCGGTGGGTCGAAGGGCCTGTTTCTGCGCTGTATCTCTAAATCTAAATCTAAATCTAAACTAAACTATATGGTGACAATAAGCTAAACTAATATATATGTATTAATAAACTCCATTCTGTCCCTTTCTTACTCTCTTACGATGGCGCAGTGGTAGAATTTCTGCCTTATAGAGCCGAAGACCCGGGTTCGATCCTGACTACGGGTGCTGTCTGCACGTTCTCCCCGTGACCTGCATGGGTTTTCTCCAGAAGCTCCCGTTTCCTCCCACACCCGAAAGATGTACAGGTTGGCAGGTTAATTGGCTTGCTAAAGTTGTAAATTGTCCCTATAGTGTGTTGGATAGTGCTGGTGTATGGGGCTCGCTGGTCGGCACAGACTCAGTGGGCCGAAGGGCCTGTTTCTGCGCTGCATCTCTAATCTAAACTAAGCAAAACTAAACTAAACTGCAGTATAATGGTGCAACATTTCAGCCACAGAGCAGCAAGCAGGGCCACTGAAATGACATCATGGCCAAGTGCATCCTGACTACCCCATAGTCCATAAGACATAGGAGTAGAATTAGGCCAGTTGGCCCATCGAGTCTGCTCCGTAAGTTGCCCCAACCTACATCCCATTCCTCATACAGGGCAGTTCTAAATGCAAAAGGATGCTTTCAGCAGAGGATCCCACATGTAAGGTTCATTTGTGACAGAACCCCAGATCCGAGAAGCAAGGCCTGAGCTGCAAATGATCAGGCATTGTGCATTTTCATACCCTGAAGAATAAAGGAAATCCCATGCCGTCACGGGGAGAACGTACAAACTCCATACAGACAGCACCCGTAGTCAGGATTGAACACGGGTCTCTGGCGCTGTAAGATAGCAACTCTACCGCTGCACCACCGAGCCGCCCAATGTGCTGAGAGTCATCCCAATCCAATATTGTGTTAGTGAAAGCAGAGAACACAAAGTGCTGCGGTAACTCAACGGGTCAGGCGGCATCTGTGGAGGACATGAGTAGGGCAAGGCTCAAGTCTGAAGAAGGGTCCCTACCCAAACGTCACCTTTCCATGTCCTCCAGAGATGCTGCCTGACCTGACCCACTGGGTTACTCCAGCAATTGTGTTCCAGGCGAGATGCCAGCACCTGCAGTTGCTTGTGTGTACAGCTGCAGCTGGCGGCAGTAAAACATGACTGTTCACGGCATATTGGAATATTGTCGGAATAGGATCACTCCCTGCATCTTAACACAGAAAACATAGCTGGGAAATAGGGTGGATCCGTACTGGATGATGAAATTACCAGAGACTTTCCCACTCAGGTATGTTGACATCACAGGCCAGACCAAATAAAGCAAGATTTATTGTCTATCCATAAATACCCAGTGACAGAAAAGGTAGTTAAAGTCAGTCGGTCTAGAGTCACATTGTGGCCAGATTGGATAAGGATGACAGTTTTCACTTTCTGATGGGTATTAATGAACGAGAGAAGTTTTTCATTACGAAATCCCAGTGGTTTCATTGTCACTATTATCTATACTGGCATTTTATTAATTCCAGGTTTAATTAATTACTCAAATTTAAATTCCCTACTTTCCCCAATGGGATTTGAACTCACGCCTCTGGATCAATGAATCGGGTCTTCAGGTGGTAATCCAGCAATGTAACCACAATGGATCTGTACCTACAATGCTATTGGAGTCTTGGGTCTATTTTTGGTATCAACCAGCATCTGCAGTTCCTTCTGATTACATGCCAGTGGAGCAATGGAACTGATTCAGAAACAGTTGTTACTGTGTTTCGTCATCATGTATCTGTACACTGTAAATGGCTCGATTGTAATCATGTTTTGTCTTTCTGCCGACTGGGCCCTGGTGAGACCGCACCTGGAGTACTGTGTGCAGTTTTGGTCTCCAAATTTGAGGAAGGATATTCTTGCTATTGAGGGCGTGCAGCGTAGGTTTACTAGGTTAATTCCCGGAATGGCGGGACTGTCATATGTTGAAAGGCTGGAGCGACTAGGCTTGTATACACTGGAATTTAGAAGGATGAGAGGGGATCTTATCGAAACGTATAAGATTATTAAGGGGTTGGACACGTTAGAGTCAGGAAACATGTTCCCAATGTTGGGGGAGTCCAGAACAAGGGGCCACAGTTTAAGAATAAGGGGTAGGCCATTTAGAACTGAGATGAGGAAACACTTTTTCAGTCAGAGAGTTGTGAATCTGTGGAATTCTCTGCCTCAGAAGGCAGTGGAGGCCAATTCTCTGAATGCATTTAAGAGAGAGCTAGATAGAGCTCTTAAGGATAGCGGAGTCAGGGGGTATGGGGAGAAGGCAGGAACGGGGTACTGATTGAGAATGATCAGCCGTGATCACATTGAATGGCGGTGCTGGCTCGAAGGGCCGAATGGCCTCCTCCTGCACCTATTGTCTATTGTCTATTGTCTATTGTCTATTGGTTAGCACGCAACAAATGCTTTTCACTGTACCTCGGTACACGTGGCAATAAACTAAGTGAACTGATTGCTGTGGGGTGAGAAACAAAAGTAAGGCGATTGAAATCTTAGGTCACCTCCACATGGCCCCTGTTCCTCCGTAGGCAAAAGGATTGTAATTACAGACATGGCAAGTTTACCAAGCCAATTCCCAATGCAGCATATTGAATAAGCATTCAATGAAAACACCCTGCTTTATATTAGACGGCGGAAAATTAAATTCCATTTTTAATTCAGTATATTGACTCCATGTCGCGCATACCTGAAGACTTCACTGAATCTTCTTCAACTTCTTTCATTATTGCAATGGCTCTACAATAAGCTGCTTCGATCCTGTCAGAATATTTATCAAGCCTACGGGTCAAGCAAGAATACAAGTATATCAAAGCCTCATTCTATCTTGAAGTTAAAAATTTCCCCTAACTTCTGAGGTGGGAAATAAAAGGTGGAGTTTCATTGTGAAAGCTCCATTCACAAGCTTGGACTGTCCCAGATGTAGAAACAAGGGACTGGAGATGCTGGCTTACACCTAAGGACACAAAGTGCTGGAGTAACTCAGCGGGTCAGGCAGCTTCTCCGCAGAACGTGGATAGGTGATGTTTTGGGTCGGGACCCTTCTTCCTCTGAGGAAGGGTCCCGACCCGAAACGTCACTTATCCATGTTCTTCAAACTGAAGAAGGGCCCCAATCTGAAATGACACCTATCCATGTTCTCCAGAGATGCAGCCTGACCTGCTGAGTTACTCAAGCACTTTGTGTCATTTATTGGACAATTAAAGGATGCTTTATGGCCGGTCAAGTATTAATTCAAGTATAGACACAAAATGCTGGAGTAACTCAGCGGGACAGGCAGCATCACTGGAGAGAAGGAATGGGTGACGTTTTGGGTTGAGACCGTTCTTCAGACTGGTTAGGGATAAGGGAAACGAGTGATATAGACGATGATATAGAGAGATAAAGAACAATGAATAAAAGATATGCAAACAAGTAACGATGATAAAGGAAACAGGCCATTGTAAGCTGTTTGTTGGGTGAAAGCGAGAAGCTGGTTCAAGTATAACCGGTCTTGTGATTCAGGCAACAAAGCAGCCAGTTTGCGTACTGCAACCTCCCACAAATGTCAATGCCCTGGTGATCGTATTATCCACTTTGAGTGATGCTGATTTGGGGTTACCTCTCGGAAGGACATTGCCTTCGGATGTTTAGTTTTAGATTAGAGACACAACATGGAAACAGGCCCTTTGGCCCACTGAGTCCGCACTGAGCAGTGATTATCCGTACCCTAGTTCTATCATACACACTAGGGACAATTTACAGAAGCCAATTAACCTATAAACCTGCACATCTTTAATGTGTGGGAGGAAATGGTGGCGCAGTGGTAGAGTTGCTGCCTTAAAGCTCCAGGGTGCGGGGTTCAATCCTGACCACGGATGCTGCTGTCTGCAAGGAGTTTGTACCTTCTCCCCGTGACCACGTGGGTTTTCTCTGGGTGCTCCAGTTTCCTCCCACACTCCAAAGACGCACTGGCTTTGGTAAAAATTGTAAATTGTCCCTAGTGTGTGGGATATTGGTGGTGTACAGCTGGTCGGTGGGCCAGAGGGCCTGCTTCCGCGCTGCATCTGTAAATTAAACTAAGTTAAACTAAACCGGAGCACCCAGAGAAAACCCAGGGAGAATGTAGAAACTCCACACAGACAGAGAAACTGTAGACAGGATGGAACCCGGGTCTCTGGCGCTGTAAGGCAGCAACTCTACTGTGCCGCCTTTGCACCACTGTGCCCCCCCCCCCCACCCCCCCACCCCCCCACCCCCCCACCCCCCCACCCCCCACCACTGTGCCACCCTAACCTAGAAACTGGATTGCTTTTGTCATCTGTGTTTTTGTTTTAACCAGAATAGGTTATTTTGTAGATCACTGCCAGGCAGCATCACAGCATTCCTTAAATTGAACCAGGCACTCCCAGGTACGCCTGACCTTTCCCCAGCATCAAATGACATCAATGATCATGTAACTCCTGCATCCAGCTGCACCAGGGGCTGGAGGCTCCGTGCTATGACAGCTGTTGAACAGAAGCAGTTACCCTGGGAGCACTTCACGCTGATTTGGTGCTTCGCTCACCATTTAAAGGGATGGTAGACGACATCAGGACTGGGCAGCATCAGAGCTGATTGCAGGCCGCTCGGAAACCATGCAAAGAGGGAATGCAGGGTTGTCCCGAACCCGAAACTTCACCACAAACCTTTATCTCCAGAGATGCTGCCTGACCCCGCTGAGTCACTGCAGCACTTTGTGTTTATCTTCGGTATAAACCAGCATCTCCAGTTCCCTGATAGACAGAAAAAGCTGGAATCACTCAGCGGGTCAGACAGCATCCCTGGAGAAAAGGAATAGGTGACGTTTCGGGTCGACACCCTCCTCCAGAGATGCTGTCCTACCCGCTAAGTTACACCAGCTTTTTGTGTCTATCTCCAGTTCCTTTCTAGGCGCTAAACTTTCAGACGTTAGGGCACCTGCTTTAGATTTCAAAACAATAGTCTTGTTAACCCTGAATGCAATTTGTGAATATAAACCAGCTCCACATATTAAATCCCGCATGAAACGCTTGGCTTTGTGGTTTACCCATGTGTCTAAGGTACGTCCGGCCACATCATTATGGGTCTTATTGCAGAAAATGGTGCCGGATTATGGCGACACTTTTCCACCAACTGAGCAGAAGAATCTTAAATGGACTCAGTGTAAACACGGCAGGGATGGTACAGTAACCATCAGGCCTACAAACCATTTAGATGAACTGGCAATCCTATGATCATTCGATGGGCATGGACTCACCAACCCGGCGGAATGCAAGAACACCTAGAGCGGCACGGTGGCGCAGCGGTAGAGTTGCTGCCTTACAGCGAATGCAGCGCCGGAGACCCGGGTTCAATCCCGACTACTGGTGCCGTCTGTACGGAGTTTGTACGTTCTCCCCGTGACCTGCGTGGGTTTTCTCTGAGATCTTCAGTTTCCTCCCACACTCCGAAGACGTACAGGTATGTAGGTTGATTGGCTTGGTAAATGTAAGAATTGTCCCCAGTGGGTATAGGATGGTGTTAATGTGCAGGGATCGCTGGTCGGCGCGGACCCGGTGAGCCGAAAGGGCCTGTTTCCGCGCTGTATCTCTAAACTAAAACTAAACTAAACAGCGACTGTGGTCCATGGAAGTGGTGGAGAGGCCTCTGTTGGGCCCTGAAACTTGGTCTCTGGTGCCATCTCCAAGCAAGACTGCAACGTCGGGATCTACGACCCTCACCCACAGCCCCGCACCACATCCTCTACCCCCGCCCCCCCCCCCCCCCCCCCCCCCCTCCCAGTTTCTTTTGGGCAAATTGCAGCCCCTGGGAAACAAGATTGTGGACTTAAAGGCAAGATTGCTTTACCAAAGAGACATGAAGAATGCTGTGTATTCTGTTTCACAGAGACATAAGTTCATGTTCATAGCTTATAGGGGCAGATTTACACCATCTCTGGCAGGCTAGGTCATAAAGTCCTTGCCTACCAAACTTCCCCTATAGCTCAGGCCCTTGAGTCTTGCCAACATCCTTGGAAATCCTCTCTGCTCTCTCTCTCTCCATCTCAATGGCATCTTTCCTGTAGCAGACTGACCAAAACTAAACCCACCACTTCAGGCGCAGCCTCAACAAAGTCTTATACAAGGGCTCAGCGGTGGAGTTGCTGCCTTACAGCGAATGCATCGCCGAAGACCCGAGTTCAATCCCGACTATGGGCGCTGTCTGTACGGAGTTTGTATGTTCTCCCCGTGACATACGTGGGTTTTCTCCAAGATCTTCGGTTTCCTCCCACACTCCAAAGAAGTACAGGGATGTAGGTTAATTGGCTTGGTAAATGTTTTTTAAAAATTGGTCCTAGTGGGTATAGGATGGTATTGATGTGGGGGGATTGCTGGTCGGCGCGGACCCGGTGGGCCGAAAGGGCCTGTTTCCGCGCTGTATCACTAAACTAAACTAAACTAAACTAAACTAAACTAAACTAAACTAAACTAAAACTGTAACATAACATCCCAATTATTCACAAAATGCTGGAGTAACTCAGCAGGTCAGGCAGCATCTCGGGAGAGAAGGAATGGGTGACGTTTCGGGTCGAGACCCTTCTTCAGACTGAAGAAGGGTCTCGACCCAAAACGTCACCCATTCCTTCTCTCCCGAGATGCTGCCTGACCTGCTGAGTTACTCCAGCATTTTGTGAATAAATCGATTTGTACCAGCATCTGCAGTTATTTTCTTACATTACATAACATCCCAACGTCTATATTCAATACCCTGATGGATGAGTCCAAATTATATTAAAATGTTGCCTCATTCAAATGTGATGGAACAAAAAGTGTCTCACGTTTGGTTAAATTTCCGCAATCCATTTTGAAATTCTGGCATCAGGTATTACAACATTAAAAGCAACAAGTGTTTGAAATTTTTCAGCTTTACATCCTCACATCGAATAACATGTCAGTCAGCAAGTAGGAAAGTAAAGAAAATTAAAACTTGATTCGCAGTTTGGATATATTTAAGAGCGGTCTTTTCATCTTGCCCATCTGTGCTCTGGTGGAACAGTGGCGCACATGGCAAAGTTGCTGCCTCACGGCGGCAGAGACCCGGGTCAGATCCTGACCTTGGGTGCTGCCTGTGTAGTTCGTACGTCCTCACCGTGACCACGTGAGTTTCCTCCGGGTGCTCCAGTTTCCTCCCACATTCCTAAGACATACAAATTTATATGTTCATTGGCCTCTGTAAATCACCGCTAGTGTGGGGGGAGTAGGTGAGAAAGTGGGTAAACATAGAACTAGTTTGAATGGGTGATCGATGGTCGGTGTGGACTCGATAAGACGAAGGACCTGTTTCCACACTGTAGAGGCACAGTGGTGCAATGGTAAAGTAGCTCCCTAACAGCACCAGTGACCCGGGTTCCATCCTGACGATGGTGCTGTCTGTACAATGTTTGTTCGTTCTCCCTGTGACCCTTGTGGGTTTTCTCCGGGTGCTCCCGGTTTCCTCCCACACTCCAAAGACGTACAGGTTTGTGGGTTAATTGGCATTGGTAAAACTGTCAATCGCCCCTCGTGCGTAGGATAGTGCTAGTGCACGGGGTGATCGCTGGTCGGCATGGACTAGGTGGGCCGAAGGGCCTGTCCCCACGCCGTATTTCTAAAGTCTAAAGTCTAAACTGCACGGCATCTTTGAATGGAAGAAGTTCTTGTAGAAGTGCCTCCTGGGGCAGTGTTCTCTCCTCCTGGCACTCTGTGATTTTGTTGCCTTTATTTTCTGGTTGAGTTGCCTTGTCAAAACGCTGTTCATTCTCATCCCGATTCCCCGACAAGAAGCACACTCTTACACAGAGAACATCTTTCTTCCTCGCATATGGCCAAATAAAATCCTCCCTTGGGCCAGTGAGTGTATTACGCATCTGCGTTTGCTTTTGGCTGTAACTTGGCAAGTTTATTTTTGAAGCAGAAGGTACCGTTAAGATAGACAATAGACAATAGACAATAGACAATAGGTGCAGGAGGAGGCCATTCGGCCCTTCGAGCCAGCACCGCCATTCAATGTGATCATGGCTGATCATTCTCAATAAGTACCCCGTTCCTGCCTTCTCCCCATACCCCCTGACTCCGCTATCCTTAAGAGCGCTATCCAGTTCTCTCTTGAATGCATTCAGAGAATTGGCCTCCACTGCCTTCTGAGGCAGAGAATTCCACAGATTCACAACTCTCTGACTGAAAAAGTTTTTCCTCATCTCAGTTCTAAATGGCCTACCCCTTATTCTTAAACTGTGGCCCCTTGTTCTGGACTCCCCCAACATTGGGAACATGTTTCCTGCCTCTAACGTGTCCAACCCCTTAATAATCTTATACGTTTCGATAAGATCTCCTCTCATCCTTCTAAATTCCATATTTAGATGCGGCAGACTAGGGCAGAGTCTCTGATTAGGAAATCAGAATTAATGTTCTGATTAAAAGTTCAATGACCTGAGGCACCAACTCCTCTTCTCTCATGCGTGGTCACAGCCTGAACTGCTGAGAATTACATGTTACGTTTCCGTTTGGATACCTTGCTTTAACCATTCCAGTTTAAAGTCTGAAGAAGGGTCTCGACCCGAAACGTCATCCACTCCTTCTCTCCAGAGATGCCGCCTGTGCCGCTGAGTTACTCCATGGTGAGAACAGTCAAGGCGCTAGAATGGGAAGTCTTCATTTCAATATTGGTCCAGAATATTAGGTAGTCAAGCAGCAACTCGACCGCTGTGCCACAGTGCAGCCCTGTGTGCATCAGACTAATTTTTTAACCACACATGCTTGAGTTACACATGACATTCAGCAGTCTTGCAAAACCAGAGGTATCTTAATGACAACCAGCCTGGCCAAGTTCCAGGCAGTGGAGTCTGTGAAGGGGAACCCACCTCATGTACACCTCCTTCAAGCAAAATACCTCTCGATTCAGCTCTACCCTGAACCCTGGGGCGGCACGGTGGCGCAGCGGTAGTGTTGCTGCAATACGCGCCAGAGACACGGGTTCCATCCTGACTACGGGTACTGTTTGCACGGACGTTGCACGTTCTCCCCGTGACATGCGTGGTTTTTCTCCGGTCCTCCGGTTTCCACCAACACTCCAACGACGTACAGGTTGGTCGGTAAATTGGTTTTGGTAAAACTCTACATTGTCCCTAATGTGTGTAAGATAGTGCTGGTGTGCGGGGATTGCTGGTCGGCGTGGACTCGGTGGGCCAAAGGGCCAGTTTCCACCCTGTATCTCAAAACTGAACTAAACTAAACCTCAAAATTCATCAGCTATCCCTCATTCTGCCATCAGATGTTAATCAGCCACCCTACTCCCACTGTGGCCAACTCCCAACGATCTCTGACCCAATTACTAGTCCCGCCCGACATATTAGCCCACGAATGTTCCACTTTTGTACCTCACCATCTGAAGAGTGGACGCTATCAATGAAACCCCCCTCCGCTCTACACCTCCTGCCTGCTTACCCCATCATCTCTTACCCCACCCATCCCCAGGAGAGGTACAAGACCTACAGTGCCTTGAACACACAAAATACATTGCTATTTCGCAGCAGACTGCCATTTCAAGGTAATATTATTTTATTGATATTTTGGCGCTTAATGGGCAAATTAAAGTGCAATTCCAAAGGTTATGTTCATCACTTTTAATTTTTAAGGCTTTTAATTAAAACGTTGGAAAGAATCCACACAATATAATTAATGCACAGAGCGGCCTGCGTGTGAATTATTTACAATTTGCAGTATTCATAATTGAACGTTAATGTTGGGAGACATCATGCCTCAGAAGGTTATTGCAGAGCAACAAAACCATTTAATAATATTGGCTGCGTTATAACCTGAACGTTTTTCAAAGCACAGTGTTCATTTCTCACATGAGCAAGCAGCAATTGTGCAAGCATGTTATTCATCATCTCATCCCTCTCCCTGATGGCTGCGACGTTTGGACGGCAGACTTTCTGGCTCAGATTACTCTGGTGTGCAACAATGGGACCTCTCGGCCCACAACCTCCGTGCCGAGCATGATGCCAAGCTCAACTAATCTCCTCTGCCTGCACGCGAGCCACATCCCCTCGGTTCCCTGCATCTCCAAGTGCTTCGCCAAAAGCCTCTTAAAGCTGACACGATCGATCGTATCTGCCTCCACCACCAACGGCGTGCAGCGTAGGTTCACTAGGTTAATTCCCGGAATGGCGGGACTGTCGTATGTTGAAAGGCTGGAGCGATTGGGCTTGTATACACTGGAATTTAGAAGGATGAGGGGGGATCTTATTGAAACATATAAGATAATTAGGGGATTGGACACATTAGAGGCAGATAACATGTTCCCAATGTTGGGGGAGTCCAGAACAAGGGGCCACAGTTTGAGAATAAGGGGTAGGCCATTTAGAACGGAGATGAGGAAGAACTTTTTCAGTCAGAGAGTGGTGAAGGTGTGGAATTCTCTGCCTCAGAGGGCAGTGGAGGCCAGTTCGTTGGATGCTTTCAAGAGAGAGCTGGATAGAGCTCTTAAGGATAGCGGAGTGAGGGGGTATGGGGAGAAGGCAGGAACGGGGTACTGATTGAGAGTGATCAGCCATGATCGCATTGAATGGCGGTGCTGGCTCGAAGGGCTGAATGGCCTACTCCTGCACCTATTGTCTATTGTCTATTGTCTATTGTCAACCCTGACAGCACATTCCAGGCACCTACAACTCTCTGTGTAAAAACCTAGTCCTGCAAATCTCCCTTCATGTTTGACCCTCACATCTTAAAGCTGTGACCTCTTTGATGTTTCCACACTGGCCTGTTTCCAAGCTCCATGATTCCAACCCACTCATTGCCACTGCAAATGATAAAGATAATGTTCTCATAGAGTTATTGAGTCATACAGCATGGAAACAGTGCCTTTGGCACAACTTGTTGATGCTGATCTAGTTGCCCGCCTGAGATGGTCTCATTTGCTAGCATTTGGCCCACAGCCCTCTAGACCTGTCCTATCCATGTAAACATGTAACTGTATCCATCTCTGCTACTTTTTCTGGCAGCTCGTTTAACCCTCTGTGTGAAAAGGTTGCCCCTCAGATCCTCTTTAAATGTTTCCCCTCTTACCTTAAATCTATGTCTTCTAATTTTAGACTTCCCTACCCTGGGAGAAAAAAGACTGTGACCATTAACCTTATCTATGCCTCACATCTATATACTGAAACTCTCGTTTGTTTGTTTGTTTGTTCCTGAACTACAGCCAAAACGGCACACGATAGCGCAACAATTTTAGGCCCATCTTACCGACCGTCATCTTTCTGATGCTAATGGAAGAAGTTTCATTGAAATCGGTGTTACATTTTTAAAGTTATTCACATTTTAAAGTTTAAATCTATCTCCTAGGGAGGGGGGAGGGAGGGAGGGAGGGACGGAGGAAGGGAGGGGGGAAGGAGGGGGGTTGAGGGGAGTGGAATGGGGGGGGGGAGGGGAAGGGGAGGTGAAGGGGGGTGGAGGGAGGAGGAGGGGAGGGGGAGGGGAGAGGGAAGGGGAGAGGGGAGAGGGGAGGGGGGGGAGAGTGGAGGGGGGGAATGGGGGAGGGGGAGTGGAGGATGCTGCACCAATGCAGGAGAGGTTTGGGCCCAATGGGTCCATTTGGTCTAGTATATAAACATAGCACAAAACGTAAGGGAATTTGTGTTTGGTAGATTATTTCTTTGTTGTAACAATGCTTCTTGGCAATAAATCTTATACCGTTGGAAAGCCTGTTTATTTCCCTTTTAAATGGTGCCACATTTGTAAGGAACATGCATTTGTGGGATGAGCAGCAGAGCTGAGTATATGGGTTGCGCCCATGAAAAATTTGCCAAATCTTCTCTGCCAATGCCAAACAGCTTATTCTGCTGTTGCTATTGACTCTTGTTTTGAGCTTCTGGTACCCCCAGGTGCTGACAAGAATGGGATGCCATCCCACAACAGTGTGTGACCAGGCTGGTGACCAGCATGAGGAGGAGGTGCCAGGCTGTTATGGCTGTGTATGGTTCTTCCACACGCTACTGTGGCTCCTGTTTATTAAATGAATAACTTGATAAATTGCCAATATGTCTTGTTTCTTCAGACTTCAATCATCCAATCCACCAAACAACACCGAACAAGAGTCAATGGCAGAATAAGCTGTTTGGCATTGGCAGAGAAGATTTGACAGATTTTACATGGGCGCAACCCACATACTCAGCTCTGCTGCTCATCCCACAAATGCATGTTCCTTACAAATGTGGCACCATTTAAAAGGGAAATAAACAGGCTTTCCAACGGTATAAGATTTATTGCCACGAAGCATTGTTACAACAAAGAAATAATCTACCAAACACAAATTTCCTTACTTTTTGTGCTATGTATTTGTATGTATTTGGTCTAGGATATATTTTATATATCTCTATAGAGTCACTCCTCAGCTTCCGATGCTCCCGAGGAAAAAGGCCCAGCCTATCGAGCCTCAGCTTATGACTCGAGCCCTCCAGCCCCATTTATATCCTGGTGAATCTTTTCTTCAGCCTTTCCAGCTTAATGACATCCTCCCTGTAGATAGGCAGCCAAAACTGAACCCAATACTCCAATGTGTTTTAGAGGAAGTTATGGAGCCATACAGTCACACAGCACAGAAACAGGTCTTTCGGCCCAACTCCTCAATGCCGACCAAGATGCCCGATCTCAGCTAGTCCCATTTGCCCACATTTGGCCCATACCCCTCCAAACCTTTCCTATCCACACACCATGGGGGAGGTGGAGGTGAGTGGGGATGGGGGAGAAGGAAGGGAAAAAGGGGGAAAGGAGATAGGGTTAGGAAAGAGGTCTCAGGCGAAGGCAAGAACACGATAAGAGTTGGAATTAGTTCTTAGGGCAAACGGTATCAAGGGATATGGAGAGAAAGCATGAACGGGGTAGTGATTTTGGATGATCAGCCATGATCATATTGAATGGAGTGCTGTCTCGAAGGGCCGAATGGCCTACACCTGCACCTGTTTTCTATGTTTCTATGGTACTACCTGTCCAAGTTCTCCAACATCCACAGAATACAAAGTGAAATAAAACAAATATGTCAATATTCAACCAAACATTATCTACTAGGGACTGAAAGTGCATGGCAATGCTGTGCATTCGGTCAAAGGCAAAGTCAGAGTGGTCATGAAAGTCACTATGCCAAAAAATATGGCAGAACACAGAACGTTATGGATATAGTTTAATATTATTACAGAGTTGTATTGTATTGTCACCGTTGCATTAGCTTAATAAAATATGGATTTGGATCACCTGGGAGAATATACTCCTGACACTGATCCTAGTCAGCGAACATCTCCTTGTACACAGTGGCATAGAGGAGGCAAGAGAAACACAATTAAAGTTACAGGTTGAAGACCCTTCAGCAGAACTGGGAAGTTGAGAAAAAAAATTAGTTTTAAGTTGCCACAAGATTAGAAACTTAGAAACATAGAAAATAGGTGCAGGAGGAGGCCACTCGGCCCTTCGAGCCAGCACTGCCATTCATTGTGATCATGGCTGATCGTCCACAATCAAGGGATTAGAGTTTAGTGTTTCGGCTTTAGAGATTCTGCGGAAACATGCCCTTTAGCCCATCAGGTCCGTGCCAACCAACACACACGAGGGACAGTCTTTACAACTTACCAAAGCCAATGAACCTGCAAACCCCTATGTCTTTGGAGTGTTGGAGGAAACCGGAGCACCCTGAGAAAGCCCACACAGTCACAGGGGGAACATACCAACTACAGTATGTACAGACAGCACCCATGGTCGGGATCGAACCTGGGTCTCTGGTGCGGTGCTCTGGTGCGACTCTACCATTGCCCTTTTGGTTGAGGGAGTATTGATAGGATAAAGGGAACATCTTTGAAAGCGCGAGGCCAATATCTCCCAGGCGATTCTAGTATTTATGGGGTCATCGGGCTAATAAGGACAAGTCAGGGCAGCACGGTGGTGCAGCGGTAGAGTTGCTGCCTTACAGCACTTGCAGGCTGGAGACACGGGTTTGATCCCAACTACGGGCGCTGCCTGTACGGCGTTTGTACGTTCTCCCCGTGACCACGTGGGTTTTCTCCGAGATCCTGGGTTTCCTCCCACACTACAGAGACGTGCAGGTTTGTAGGTTAATTGGCTTGGTATACTGTAAAAATTGTCCCTAGTGTGTGTAGGGTAGTGTTAATGTGCGGGGATCGCTGGTCGATGTGGACTGTCGGTGGGCCTGTTTCCACACTGTATCTCTAAACTAAACTAAACTAGAGGGAGAAAACACACACAGAAGGATTTATTAAAGCTTTGAAATGTTGTTCCTGAGTTTCAACCTGAATACTGGAAATGCCCAACAGATCAGGGAGCTGGAATTCGAGGATGATTTCTCGGTCTACGGATGAATGGTGCTTTCTATTGCGCCATGGATGCTGCTCAGGAGAAGCCTGTGGCAATTGCCTCTCGCCCCTTAAATGGCGGCACGATGGCGCAGCGGCAGAGTTGCTGCCTTACAGCAAATGCCGCGCCGGAGACTCAGGTTCGATCCTGACTAAGGGCGCCGTCTGTACGGAGTTTGTACGTTCTCCCCGTGACCTGCGTGGGTTTTCTCCGAGATATTCGGTTTCCTCCCACACTCCAAAGACATACAGGTTTGTAGGTTAATTGACTCGGTAAATGTAAAAATTGTCCCTAGTGTGTGTAGGATAGTGTTCATGTGCGGGGATCGCTGGGCGGCGCGGACTCGGTGTGCCGAAGGGCCTGTTTCCGCGCTGTATCTCTAAATATAAAAAATCTGGGAGTGGAAATATGCGCCTATCTCCAGAAGAAGCACTAGACATCAAAGGACGTACAAAATCTTGAGAGGAATAAATCGGGTGTAGGCACAATCTCTTGCTCAGAGTAGGGGAGTCAAGAACCAGAGGTCATAGGTTTAAGGTAAGTGGGGGGAGATGGGATGATTTAAGGGGAACCTGAGGAGTAACTATTTTTACACCAAAAGGTGCTGGGTGTATGGAACGAGCTGCCGGAGGAGGTAGTTGAGACAGGTGCTATCGCAACGTTTAAGAAACATTTAGACAGGTACATGGATAGGACAGGTGTAGAGGGATATGGGCCAAGCGCAGGCAGGTGGGAATAGTGTAGGTGGGACATGTTGGTTGGTGTGGGCAAGTTGAGCCGAATGATTTCACATTGTATTATATAGTTATTGGAAAACTTGGACAGGTACATGGATCGGAAAGGTTTAGAGGGAAATGGACCAAATGTGGGCAAACAGGACTAGCTTGGATGGGGCATCTTGGTCGGCATTGACGAGGTGGGCCGAAGGGCCTGTTTCCATGCTGTATGACTGTGAGTGTGTACAACTTCCTCAAAAACATTTGGAGTATTGAGTTCAGCTATGGTCGCCTACCTATTGAGACTATTATCATTAAGCTGGAAAGGCTGAAAAAAAGATTTAGCAGGGTATAACTGGAGCTGGAGGGCTTGAGTTATAAGGGGCTTTCTTTCCCTGGAGCAAAGGAGGCTGATGAGTGACCTGAAAGAGAGGAAAAAATCATGAGAGGCAGAGATCGGGTTAATGGTCACAGTCTTTCTCTACCCATGACTCTATTGACTATGACATCATTTTTGGAGGGTAGAATTTCATTTATTTTTGTTATTCATTCCAATCACACAGCACAAACTGTTGGTGTTTCTGGGTCCCAAATCAGTCATCCAAACCATGAAAACGTCCAAAATGCAGAGGTGGATAAACCTAAAGGGCCTGTCCCACTTAGGCGGTTTTAAGGCGACTGCCGGCGACTAGGCTGTCGCCGAACGTTCGCCAGGGTGTCGCGGGCATGATCGTGAGGAGTCTTCAAAGAATCGTGGCGGATCTCGGCGCGTCGCTGAAAATTTTTCCAGATATAAATTTCTCGGCGACAGCCAGGGCCGTCTTAACGCATGGGCCTGATGGGCACTTGCCCGGGGGCCCACGAGCATAGGGGCCCCATGCTGATCTGTGTATGTTAAGTGACTTGCAATAAATAAATACTACTTTAAAAATGTAGGTTCAATAAGTGCTTTTTTCGCTACATTTTTGGTCACTAAGTGCTTCTCACAGCGATCTGTAAGTGCTTTTCGCAACAATGTAGCACCCTAAGTCCATCGCTAAGTGCTTTTCGGTAAGTGCTTTTCGCCGGCACGACAGGGGGGGGCTGGTAGGGAAAGGGGGGTGGGGGAGAGTAACGGTAGGGGCCCCAGTACACTGCTTTGCCCGGGGGCCCATAATGCTGTAAAAACGGCCCTGGCGACAGCTGGCTTGTTACCAGGTATCGTTGCTTATTGCGGGCGCAGCTGTCGCGTGCTGTCCCCAGGTTTGCTAGGTTGTCGCAGATGCATTTAGAAGCACGTAATATTAAATTAAGTAAAGTCATTTGAAGATACCATAAAATACTTGTGTTTAACCAATTTATTTACCGTCAGGACATTTGACAGGTAGATTGGAGGCGATAGTTTGACGGTCAGGTAAGCGTTGGAACTTCGCGATGTTTATGGCCATCAGCGATTACTTTTAAAGTAGGCTCCCAACCCAGATATGCAACCCAGAAACCAGATATGCATCTCCCGTACATTTTCAAACAATGCCCACACTCCGCACAAAAGTCCATTTAACCACGTTTAAAATTAAATTTTTTAATACTGCTATTAGTAAACTGGAAGTCAATCCAGTTTATGCCTTGTTAACGTGAAGCTTGGTTTTCAAGTAACCTGGGCAAGATGTTATATTTCAAAACTCTCAACTAATTACAGACTTATCAGTGATTTCAGCGAAAATTAGGACGCCGGAGAAGCATTGATAAGCGTGGGAATTTCGCGATGTTTCAGAAGACGACGTAATCTCATAGCCAGGGGCATTGTCGTGGTCATTGTCGTCGGGTAAAAGAAAATTTCGGCAATCTGCTACGACTTTGACAGTCGCCGGCAGTCGCCTAAAAAATCACCTAAGTGGGACAGGCCCTTAATGCTTTTACTTTGCTGCCACATTGAAATATTACTTCTCTGATAACATGCAATTGCTGATGTTTTATCCAAATGACTACAAAATGATTCCCCAGTGGACAGTGAAAATACAATCAATTCACAGCTTGTGCTTGATAATTTACAAAATACAGTGGAAATACTGAGCGTAGTAAACCACTTTGATGCACAGCGGTGGGAAATTGAGGAGATGGTAAAAGCCTGGCATCTGCACTGATATTTGAAGTGAGGCAGAGGAAAAGCTAGAAGCATTCACGTCGAGAAAATGATACGATAACAAAAGGCAAGACCCATCTCTTGCTCCAGAAATGGATTTGGAATTGTCCACAGGAAGAGACAAGTCAACAAAACATCAGAGTATCACACAGTCTTCAGATCAACAGACAAGAGCAAAGTTACAGATCCAAGCTTTGTTAATAAGAAGAAACTGTTTAATAAAACTAGTTAGACAGAAAATGCAAAACACATACATATACACACCAATTGCATATTATGGGGACAAGAAATATATATACATACATACACACACACACATATGTATGAATATATGTATATGCATGTATGTATGTACATATATGTGTGTATATACAGTATATATATGTGTGTGTGTATACTTAATATGCAATTGGTGTATGTGTGTATGTGTACACACACACACACACACACACACACACACACACACATATATATATATATATATATATACAGACACACACACACACATATATATATATATAATATATATGTCAGGGGTTATGGGGAGCATTATATCGCAATATTATTTGACAGCGTTTATGGAGTATGTGTACTTCTGAACAATCCAACTGTTCCACAAACATTCAGCCTGGTTACTATAAGTTTGCAATATGTCTTAAAGAATGTCAATATCAAGGGTTTCTACCTTTGAATACCTTTTATAAATGCTGCCTCTCAATACGTTCTGAAGATAGTACATCAATTCAGGAGCCTGTACTCGCTGGAGTTTAGAAGGATGAGGGGACGCCTCATTGAAACTTACCGAATAGTGTGAAAGGCCTGGATAGAGTGAATCTGGAGAGGATGTTTCCACTAGTGGGAGAGTCTACATCTAGAATGAAAGGACGTACCCATAAAAAGATGAGGAGGAATCACTTTACTCATAGGGTGGTGAATCTGTGGAATTTATTGCCACGGGCGACTGTGGAGGCCAAGTCAATGGATATTTTTGAGGCGGAGATTGACAGATTCGTGATTAGTAAAGATGGCAGGGGTTATGGGGAGAAGGCAGGAGAATGGGGTTGAGAGGGAAAGATAGATCTGTCATTATTGAATGGCGGAGTAGACTTGATGGGCCCAATGGCTTAATTTTGCTCCAAGAACTTATGAGAGTGGGAGCAGTAGCTCTGAAGGGTGACTCCTAGAGTTACGGCTAGTTCTGCTTTCAAGTTGCATTTCCAAGATACCTTGTGTTATAGAAAATCGCATTATAAAACCAATTATGTCAACAGGGAAAAGGAAGATATGGGACTTGAGAGTTTCAGACTTGCAATAACAAATTTATTTATCCCCATAGGCTTTACAAAAATAAAGGTTTTTATAACAACTAAATTATATACTTTTTTGATAATGCAGGCCAGAAATACTAAATGCTGTTTGTAACAATGTTTAACAGAGTACTGTTGCACAGTTCTCAATAGAGGTGATCGCTTGTCAATTTCCATGGCTTCCTGTGGTGAAGGTAGCAACTATGTTCTGAAGAGTAACATGGGGAAAGAAAAATGTCAAGACAGCTTTTTTTTTCTGCTGGCCAATTTCATAAAGTAACTTTTAACTGGTTCCCTAGTTCCCCATTAAAATCACATTATAACCAAACAGGCCCGAGCAGTACAAACAGCATTCTCTGAATCATCAACCGTTTTACATCTGATTCGCACTGTGAATGAACACACATGTTACAGAAGAACTACCTGCTCTGGCAGCAGATGTTATTCATTCTGTGGAATCAGTATCATCTTGGAATAAACAATCGTCAAATCACTCCGTCTCAAAGCTCATTCCTGACAAGTGTCCTGTAGGATACCTAGAGTGGCATTACTTAACAAGCCACTGCCTTACTTACCTCTCTGAATGACAACAACAAAAAAACCCTCTAAGCTTCTCACTAAAGCAATTGTCAGTTGTATAAAAACCCATTGCTAATGCAAAAAAATCTTTGCCGATCAAATTTATAGCCGGCTTGTCACATCAAATTTATAAGAAATGCTTAACATCTGCCTGTTATGTGTTTGAGATTGAGGGTTGTATGCATGCAATGCTTGTGCGTGTTTGAGGGCAGCACAGTGTTTCAACTGCTGCCTCACAGCATCAGAGACCCGGGTTTGATCCTTACATCAGGTGCTGTCTGTGTGGAGTTTGTACATTCCCCCTGTGACCGCGTGGGTTTCCTCCAGGTGCTCCAGTTTCCTCCCACGGGTTTGTTGGTCAATTGGCTACTGTAAATCCCCCCCCCCCAGTGCATAGAGAGTGAATTAGAAAGTGGGATAACATAGATCTAGTGTGAATGGGTGATCGATGATCGGCATGGACTCACTGAGCCGAAGGACCTGTATCCATGTTCTATCTCTGAACTAAATTAGGTGCAAACACACACGCAAGCACGATAACATGATTCTCAATTAGGTCCAAAGGACTACACACCAAAAATACAAACCTCCTCTTGGAATATTTGTTTGACAGAATACCATAATGTAACAGAATAGTGAATTAAGACAGAATCACCACACACCAAGCGTAACCTTTCGATTAGCCGGCAGACATTACTGAGAAATGGTTGTAATTTTGATGGTATTGGGAGCAGCATACTGTGGAGCAACGTAGGCACCAGCAATGTGCAGTACCTGCTGTGAAGAGAGACAAGGCAACCACATTAAATTTAGATCATGTCAGTTCACATTATTTTTATTCCATTTCACTTTCCTCCCCCGCCACCTTGTTCGAAGGCTTAAATCGTACAGTTTAAAACTCCGTACAGTACAGCACCCGTAGTCAGGATCGAACCTGAGTCTCTGGCGCTGCATTCCGTTAATTCCCGTTAATTCCCGGAATGGCAGGACTTTCGTATGTTGAAAGACTGGAGCGACTAGGCTTGTATACACTGGAATTTAGAAGGATGAGAGGAGATCTTATCGAAACGTATAAGATTGTTAAGGGGTTGGACACGTTAGAGGCAGGAAACATGTTCCCAATGTTGGGGGAGTCCAGAACAAGGGGCCACAGTTTAAGAATAAGGGGTAGGCCATTTAGAACTGAGATGAGGAAAAACTTTTTCAGTCAGAGAGTTGTGAATCTGTGGAATTCTCTGCCTCAGAAGGCAGTGGAGGCCAATTCTCTGAATGCATTCAAGAGAGAGCTGGATAGAGCTCTTAAGGATAGCGGAGTCAGGGGGTATGGGGAGAAGGCAGGAACGGGGTACTGATTGAGAATGATCAGCCATGATCACATTGAATGGCGGTGCTGGCTCGAAGGGCCGAATGGCCTCCTCCTGCACCTATTGTCTATTGTCTATTGTCTATTGTCTATTCGCTGTAAGGCAGCAACTCTACCGCTGCGCCACCGTGCCGCCTATGAACCTGTCCACTGTCGATGGCTCGATTAAGGTCATAAGATCATATGATAGGAGCAGCATTAGGCCATTCGGCCCATCGGGTCTGCTCCACCAATCAATCATGGCTGATCTATCTCTCCCTCCTAACCCCATTCTCCTGCCTCCTCGCCATAACCCCTGACACCCATACTAATCAAGAATCTGTCAGGATTGTAATCATGCATTGTCTTTCCGCTGACTGGTTAGCATGCAACAAAAGCTTTTCACTGTACCTCAGCACACAAGACATGGCATACATGGCAGAAGCGTCCATGTCGAGGGGGTAGGACACTGCGAGTGTCCTGAGCTAATTCTGCTACCACCATCGTCTACTGTACAAGCGATGGCTCCCACTGAATGTCGCCGGAAGCTTGCGCCCTCTACAGGACGGACGTTGACAGTGATGTAACACTTGAATGATGGATACGAAAGAAGAAGAAACACACAAGACAATAACGAAACTAAACCGAACTAAACTAAACTAAACTACGAATGGATGTGGGTCAATACCAAGAACCATTTAGATTGCGTGGCCAATTCCTGAGCAATGAATCTTCTCTCAAGGTGCACATTATACAATCACTACAATCATTCATCTGATTGCAGCAGAGATTACAATCAAAGGCCTGACTCCAGCAACATTCCCCTCTGCCCCACCCCCATTTCATTTCCTTATCAGTCATCCAGCTCCTTAACAGCCCAAAGTTTGTGACTCATTTTAATTTCAAAAGAGCTCCATAATTTATAATTGCCATTTCTAATGAGAGCATTTTCTAATGAAAGTTATAAAAAAGTAACCTAATCAGCAGCATTCACACTTTCACCTTTCAGTGCCTTGGTAGTAACATTTTATCTTTATTTGTATTTTAATATGCATTTTAATTAAAGGTGAATTTCACACAAGGACATTTGAACTGCAGTTTTTAAGCCTCTTCAGGATGTTCCTTTCCTTTAAGGTCACTTCATTTTGCAGCTGTGAACTGTTTATTCATGGAGTGAGCTAGGTCACAACGTTTCCTAAAGTTATCTTTAAAAAAAACACATTATTTGCAGATGCATCCCATCTACAGATCAGTGAAGAGGCAGTAAAGTACCACTAGAGCATGAGAACATGTCAGTCTGCAATGATCTAGAAATAACCCAACACTTTTATGGAACATAGTTATCTCCAGCCCTAGCAGCTGTGGCATACCTGCATTCCGTCTGTCTTTGTGTTTTTATGTTGTTTTTTTGTCTTGATTGTACTATAAATGTGATATAGTTTTTTGGGGTTGTGTACTATGGGGGGGGGGCGGGAACTGTAAATGAAAAACTGTCTCTTCCCAACGGAGACGCGACCTTTTGTTCTGGGTCGTGTGTCCGTTCCCGCTGCGGCCTACCACCGGCCATGCACCTGGAGCTGGCGGCCCCCACCTGGGACTCGCCTGTGGAGGCTCCGGCCGCGGGGACGTCGGAAGCTCGCAGCCCCCTTGGTGGGGGCCGACATCGGGAGCTTCAGCAGCGGCAGCGGCAGCGGCAGCGGCAGCGTCTTCGCCCGCCCCGGATCGCGGGGGTTGGGTCGGCCCGCCGCGGACTTTTCACCATCCGGCGCAGCCTGAAATAGGCCGCGGGATTTTCTATGCCCAGCGGGGGCTTCAATGTCGGGAGCCCCGACCACCCCGACGTGCAGCGGCAGCGTCTTCGCCCGCCCCGGATTGCAGGGCTTGGGTCGGCCCGCTGCGGACCTTTCACCGTCCGGCGCGGCCTGGAACGTGGCAACTACAAAAGCCTGACCACGGGAGAAGACGGCAGGGGAAGAGAAAAAGACATTCTGGCTTTCCATCACAGTGAGGAGGGGACTGGAGGAGACTCACTGTGATGGATGTTTCTTTTTGTTTGATTGTGTGTGTTATTGCTTAGTTTTATTGCTCTTATTGTTGGACTGTGGGTAATCTTTCATTTCACTGCACATTTATGTGTATGTGACAAATAAACTTGACTTGACTTGACTTGACTACAAGGAACAATTTCCGACGTTTACCTAAATTCCATTGCTTTGCCTGGGATTTTTTGAGAGTTTCCAACTTAATATCAAGCAGAGAGAGACAAACATTTATGGAGCTTGGTGTCAAGTTTTGTTTCAAGGGCTCTTGGAGTTGTCTAGCACAGAAGCTGTCCCTTTGTTCCACCATGTCCATGCCAGACATTGTATCTTTCCATACTAGGACCATTTGCCAACACTAAGACCATAGCTTCCTAGGCCCTGGCTGGATACCGGTGCCTGCACGGATGGAAGGCTCATCGGTCGGCAGGACTGGGAACCCACCCAAAGGCACGTCGGAGGCTTAACCGAGAAGGAGTTGGAGACGTCGGGCGTGAGGCGCGTGGGCCGGTATGTGGGTGAACAAAGATGGCCGGGCGAGGAGAGGGACATCAGTTCACGGGAACTGCTCCATTACATCGAGCGCACCTAACACACTTTGGACTTTGAACAATGGCGTCAAAAATGGCGTAATTGGCAGTTTCTTTCAGTGACAAAAATGCTAAATAATTTATTTTTTATTGGTGCTTTTTTATACACTGGAATTTAGAAGGATGAAAGGGGATCTTATCGAAACATATAAGATTATTAAGCGGTTGGACATGTTAGAGGCGGGAAACATGTTCCCAATGTTGGAGGAGTCCAGAACCAGGGGCCACAGTTTAAGAATAAGGGGAAGGCCATTTAGAACGATGAGGAAAAACTTTTTCAGTCAGAGAGTTGTAAATCTGTGGAATTCACTGCCTCAGAATGCATTCAAGAGAGAGCTACATAGAGCTCTTAAGGATAGCGGAGTCAGGGGATATGGGGAGAAGGCAGGAACGGGGTACTGATTGAGAATGATCAGCCATGATCACATTGAATGGTGGTGCTGGCTCGAAGGGCCGAATGGCCTACTCCTGCACCTATTGTCTATTGTCTATTGCTTGTGATTTTAAGCAGATGAGAATTTTGTCTTGGAATGACTTTTTTCATAAAATATCACAAAATGCTGGAGTAACTCAGTGGGTCAGGCAGCATCTCGGGAGAGAAGGAATGGATGATGTTTCGGGTCGAGACCCTTCTTCAGACTGATGGATTATATTTTCATAAAATATAATCAATCCATTTAAGGGATGTTGATTTTTGCAACATTGAATAGTTTCTTATTCCAAGTAAGACAGTTTGAATTAAGGGTTTAGTTCAGTAAATGATAGATTATGCCATTGAGTTTGTCAACAGTATTTTACATTCCAAAATGTATCCTTCTTTGCATGCAGGTTCCGCTGATTTATGAGAAAAAGATATGAAGTGTAGATCTTGAAAATGAGTAGAGGGTTTCTCTGTTCTCCTGACTTAAGTGTTGTGTGGTACCAGCCGACATCTCACAGGTCCATCTGCTTGGCCAGCTAAGTTTTTTTTGGGATAAGTTTAGTTATTTTAGTTTGGAGATACAGTGCAGACACAGGCCCTTCGGCCCACCGAGTCCGCACTGACCAGCGATCCCTGCACACTAACACCATCCTACACACACGAGGGAAAATTTTACAATTATACCAAGCCAATTAAACTACAAATCTGTACGTCTTTGGAGTGTGGGAAGAAACCGGAGATTCCGGAGAAAACCCAGGCGGTCACGGGGAGAACATACAACCTTGATGCAGACAGCACCCATAGTCAGGATCGGACTCAGGTCTCTGGCGCTGTAAGGCAGCAACTCTACCTTGCCACCCCGAATGTTGCTGGACTTTCAAGCTCCTACATAACTATATAACTGAAGAAGGGTCTCGACCCGAAACGTCACCCATTCCTTCTCTCCTGAGATGCTGCCTGACCCACTGAGTTACTCCAGCATTTTGTGTCTATCTTCGATTTGAAGCAGTATCTGCAGTTATTTTCCTACAAACCTCCCATTCATGATGATATTTCTGCAGCTACACATCTGCTCAACCACACACTCAATTCCGCCTATGATGTTCCTGACGTCATTAAGTTCCAATCCTCTTCTACCTAATCAGTCACCAAGGATTCGCACCAAGACACCAAGGACTCCAAAGACGTACAGGTATGTAGGTTAATTGGCTGGGTAAATGTAAAAATTGTCTCTAGTGGGTGTAGGATAGTGTTAATGTACGGGGATCACTGGGCGGCACGGACTTGGAGGGCCGAAAAGGCCTGTTTCCGGCTGTAGATATATGATATGATATGATATGATTATCAGATGGAAGAAATGCATTATAACTGGTTCAGAGATCTGGCTGGAACACATTAGGAAACATCAAGCACATCTTTCCCCTGCAATTGCAGAATATTCATCCAGCTTCATTGTGGAATACAAAGATACCGCTGGGCTTTGTTGCTTTGTTACTCTGCCTTAAAATCCTTTTCTCTGCTCCTCCACACTCAAGAAAGCCCATCAACGCCTCTACTTCCTTATAATATTGTGGAGATTTGGTATGTCGACAAATACTCTCTTGAACTTCCACAGGTGAACAGTAGAGAGCATATTGACTGGTTTCTTCATGGCCTGGTTTGGCAACTCGAACGCCCAGCAATTAAGAAGATTGCAAAAAGTGGTGACGCACGGCCCGGTCCATTGCGGGCACTGACCTCCCCACCACCGAAGGGATCTACAGGAGTCGCTGTCTCAAAAAGGCAGCCAGCATCATCAGAGACCCACACCACCCTGCCCACCACCACCCTGCCCATCAGGAAGCCTGAAAACTGTAACGTCCAGGTTCAGGAGCAGCTTCTTCCCAAACAACCATCAGGCTATTAAACACTACAGCCTCCAAACAACCATCAGGCTATTAAACACTACAACCTCCAAACAACCATCAGGCTATTAAACACTACAACCTCCAAACAACCATCAGGCTATTAAACACTACAGCCTCCAAACAACCATCAGGCTATTAAACACTACAACCTCCAAACAACCATCAGGCTATTAAACACTACAACCTCCAAACAACCATCAGGCTATTAAACACTACAACCTCCAAACAACCATCAGGCTATTAAACACTACAACCTCCAAACAACCATCAGGCTATTAAACACTACAACCTCCAAACAACCATCAGGCTATTAAACACTACAGCCTCCAAACAACCATCAGGCTATTAAACACTACAACCTCCAAACAACCATCAGGCTATTAAACACTACAACCTCCAAACAACCATCAGGCTATTAAACACTACAGCCTCCAAACAACCATCAGGCTATTAAACACTACAACCTCCAAACAACCATCAGGCTATTAAACACTACAGCCTCCAAACAACCATCAGGCTATTAAACACTACAGCCTCCAAACAACCATCAGGCTATTAAACACTACAGCCTCCAAACAACCATCAGGCTATTAAACACTACAACCTCCAAACAACCATCAGGCTATTAAACACTACAACCTCCAAACAACCATCAGGCTATTAAACACTACAACCTCCAAACAACCATCAGGCTATTAAACACTACAACCTCCAAACAACCATCAGGCTATTAAACACTACAACCTCCAAACAACCATCAGGCTATTAAACACTACAACCTCCAAACAACCATCAGGCTATTAAACACTACAACCTCCAAACAACCATCAGGCTATTAAACACTACAACCTCCAAACAACCATCAGGCTATTAAACACTACAGCCTCCAAACAACCATCAGGCTATTAAACACTACAGCCTCCAAACAACCATCAGGCTATTAAACACTACAACCTCCAAACAACCATCAGGCTATTAAACACTACAACCTCCAAACAACCATCAGGCTATTAAACACTACAACCTCCAAACAACCATCAGGCTATTAAACACTACAACCTCCAAACAACCATCAGGCTATTAAACACTACAACCTCCAAACAACCATCAGGCTATTAAACACTACAACCTCCAAACAACCATCAAGGCTATTAAACACTACAACCTCCAAACAACCATCAGGCTATTAAACACTACAACCTCCAAACAACCATCAGGCTATTAAACACTACAGCCTCCAAACAACCATCAGGCTATTAAACACTACAACCTCCAAACAACCATCAGGCTATTAAACACTACAACCTCCAAACAACCATCAGGCTATTAAACACTACAGCTCCAAACAACCATCAGGCTATTAAACACTACAGCCTCCAAACAACCATCAGGCTATTAAACACTACAACCTCCAAACAACCATCAGGCTATTAAACACTACAACCTCCAAACAACCATCAGGCTAATAAACACTACAACCTCCAAACAACCATCAGGCTATTAAACACTACAACCTCCAAACAACCATCAGGCTATTAAACACTACACCCCTCCAAACAACCATCAGGCTATTTAAACACTACAACCTCCAAACAACCATCAGGGCTAATAAACACTACAACCTCCAAACAACCATCAGGCTATTAAACACTACAGCCTCCAAACAACCATCAGGCTATTAAACACTACAGCCTCCAAACAAACCATCAGGCTATTAAACACTACAACCTCCAAACAACCATCAGGCTATTAAACACTACAACCTCCAAACAACCCATCAGGCTATTAAACACTACAGCCTCCAAACAACCATCAGGCTATTAAACACTACACCTCCAAACAACCATCAGGCTATTAAACACTACAACCTCCAAACAACCATCAGGCTATTAAACACTACAACCTCCAAACAACCATCAGGCTATTAAACACCACAACCTCCAAACAACCATCAGGCTATTAAACACTACAACCTCCAAACAACCATCAGGCTATTAAACACCACAACCTCCAAACAACCATCAGGCTATTAAACACCACAACCTCCAAACAACCATCAGGCTATTAACACTACAACCTCCAAACAACCATCAGGCTATTAAACACTACAACCTCCAAACAACCATCAGGCTATTAAACACTACAACCTCCAAACAACCATCAGGCTATTAAACACTACAACCTCCAAACAACCATCAGGCTATTAAACACTACAACCTCCAAACAACCATCAGGCTATTACACACTACAACCTCCAAACAACCATCAGGCTATTAAACACTACAACCTCCAAACAACCATCAGGCTATTAAACACTACAACCTCCAAACAACCATCAGGCTATTAACACTACAACCTCCAAACAACCATCAGGCTATTAAACACTACAGCCTCCAAACAACATCAGGCTATTAAACACTACAGCCTCCAAACAACCATCAGGCTATTAAACACTACAACCCCCAAACACCATCAGGCTATTAAACACTACAGCCTCCAAAACAACCATCAGGCTATTAAACACTACAACCTCAAACAAACCATCAGGCTATTAAACACTACAGCCTCCAAACAACCATCAGGCTATTAAACACTACAGCCTCCAAACAACCATCAGGCTATTAAACACTACAGCCTCCAAACAACCATCAGGCTATTAAACACTACAACCTCCAAACAACCATCAGGCTATTAAACACTACAACCTCCAAACAACCATCAGGCTATTAAACACTACAGCCTCCAAACAACATCAGGCTATTAAACACTACAGCCTCCAAACAACCATCAGGCTATTAAACACTACAACCTCCAAACAACCATCAGGCTATTAAACACTACAACCTCCAAACAACCATCAGGCTATTAAACACTACAACCTCCAAACAACCATCAGGCTATTAAACACTACAACCTCCAAACAACCATCAGGCTATTAAACACTACAACCTCCAAACAACCATCAGGCTATTAAACACTACAACCTCCAACAACCATCAGGCTATTAAACACTACAACCTCCAAACAACCATCAGGCTATTAAACACTACAACCTCCAAACAACATCAGGCTATTAAAAACTACAACCTCCAAACAACCATCAGGCTATTAAACACTACAACCATCCAAACAACCATCAGGCTATTAAACACTACAGCCTCCAAACAACCATCAGGCTATTAAACACTACAGCCTCCAAACAACCATCAGGCTATTAAACACTACAATCTCCAAACAACCATCAGGCTATTAAACACTACAACCTCCAAACAACCATCAGGCTATTAAACACTACAACCTCCAAACAACCATCAGGCTATTAAACACTACAACCTCCAAACAACCATCAGGCTATTAAACACTACAACCTCCAAACAACCATCAGGCTATTAAACACTACAACCTCCAAACAACCATCAGGCTATTAAACACTACAACCTCCAAACAACCATCAGGCTATTAAACACTACAACCTCCAAACAACCATCAGGCTATTAAACACTACAACCTCCAAACAACCATCAGGCTATTAAACACTACAGCCTCCAAAACACCATCAGGCTATTAAACACTACAACCTCCAAACAACCATCAGGCTATTAAACACTACAGCCTCCAAACAACCATCAGGCTATTAAACACTACAGCCTCCAAACAACCATCAGGCTATTAAACACTACAACCTCCAAACAACCATCAGGCTATTAAACACTACAACCTCCAAAACAACCATCAGGCTATTAAACACTACAACCTCCAAACAACCATCAGGCTATTAAACACTACAACCTCCAAACAACCATCAGGCTATTAAACACTACACCCTCCAAACAACCATCAGGCTATTAAACACTACAACCTCCAAACAACCATCAGGCTATTAAACACTACAACCTCCAAACAACCATCAGGCTATTAAACACTACAGCCTCCAAACAACCATCAGGCTATTAAACACTACAGCCTCCAAACAACCATCAGGCTATTAAACACTACAACCTCCAAACAACCATCAGGCTATTAAACACTACAACCTCCAAACAACCATCAGGCTATTAAACACTACAGCCTCCAAAAAACCATCAGGCTATTAAACACTACAACCTCCAAACAACCATCAGGCTATTAAACACTACAACCTCCAAACAACCATCAGGCTATTAAACACTACAACCTCCAAACAACCATCAGGCTATTAAACACCACAACCTCCAAAACAACCATCAGGCTATTAAACACTACAACCTCCAAACAACCATCAGGCTATTAAACACCACAACCTCCAAACAACCATCAGGCTATTAAACACTACAACCTCCAAACAACCATCAGGCTATTAAACACTACAACCTCCAAACAACCATCAGGCTATTAAACACTACAACCTCCAAACAACCATCAGGCTATTAAACACTACAACCTCCAAACAACCATCAGGCTATTAAACACTACAACCTCCAAACAACCATCAGGCTATTAAACACTACAACCTCCAAACAACCATCAGGCTATTAAACACTACAACCTCCAAACAACCATCAGGCTATTAAACACTACAACCTCCAAACAACCATCAGGCTATTAAACACTACAACCTCCAAACAACCATCAGGCTATTAAACACTACAACCTCCAAACAACCATCAGGCTATTAAACACTACAACCTCCAAACAACCATCAGGCTATTAAACACTGCAACCTCCAAACAACCATCAGGCTATTAAACACTACAACCTCCAAACAACCATCAGGCTATTAAACACTGCAACCTCCAAACAACCATCAGGCTATTAAACACTACAACCTCCAAACAACCATCAGGCTATTAAACACTACAACCTCCAAACAACCATCAGGCTATTAAACACTACAACCTCCAAACAACCATCAGGCTATTAAACACTACAACCTCAAACAACCATCAGGCTATTAAACACTACAACCTCCAAACAACCTCCCAACTACAGAGACTTGGGGGACATCGATTTTTGTGTTTGCACTATTATTGTTTGTTCATTCTTTAAAAATATTCTGAATTCTTTTTTTTGTTGCTTATTATGGTGTTTACATAGTACTGTGTTAACTTGTCCGTTGTGCGGCTGCAAGCCCAAATGTCATTGTTCCATTTCGGGATATCTGACAATAAAACACTCTTGACTCTCTTAACACACTTGAAGATTGAGATCATTGCAAAGTTAACTGAAGCACTTCGTACTCTCGGAGAGTTGTACAGCATGAAGAGAGCCCCCCTTCGGCCCACTGAGTCCATGCTGGTCATCAAGCACCCATCTACACCCATCCTTCACTAATTTTGCTTCTTCCCTTCGCATAGACTATCAAGCAGTCATTGTCAGAGATATCCCTGCCCTGGCCTTGGGCCTACTACTTCTACTCCATGTCCTTGTCAGCTTATTTTGTAAACAGAAGAGAACCATCTTGGAGGCAGCACGTGGCGCAGCGGAAGAGTTGCAGCCTTACAGCGCAGAGACCCAGGTTTGATCCTGACTACTGGTGTTTTCTGTACGGAGTTTGTACGTTCTCCCTGTGACCGCGTGGGATTTCTCTCCCACGCCCTGCTCCAGGTTCCTCCCACACCCCCAAGACATAGAGGTTTGTAGGTTAATTGGCTTCAGTAAATTGTAAAATTGCGCCTCGTGTTTTTTCACTGAAAGAAGCTCCTAATAACAGACAGCAGGTTGTTTCGTTAATATTTGATTTCTTCCCATAACTGATTCTCTCCGACCCTTTGCTAACGAGCAATTACCAAATCTTACAAAATTCGAACATTCATTAAATCAAAGTCGTGGACTCAATATTAAGTTAGATCTTTCGTTAAGGACACAAAAAGTTGGACACGTTATCACAAAATCCAACGTGTGTACGCGCATGTTATAGTTGTACAAAACGTTGGTCGGACCACATTTGGAGTATTGTGTACAGTTCAAGTGTAAAGGGGCGGCACAGTGGCGCAGCGGTAGAGTTGCTGCCTTGACAGCACCAGAGACCCAGGTTCGATCTTGACTACGGGTGGTCTGTACAGAGTTTGTACGTTCTCCCGTAATTGCATGGGTTTTCTCTGGCTGCTCCAGTTTCCTCCAACGCTCCAAAGGTTTGCAGGTTTATTGGCTTTGGTAAGTTGTAAAATTGCCCCTAGTGTGGTGCGTGTAGGTTAGTGTACGAGTTGATCATTGGTTGGTGCGGACTCAGTGGGCCAAAGGGCCTATTTCCGTGCTTTCTCTATAAGTCTAATAAATAGTCTGAAAATAAATAATCAATAATGATTGTGCAATAATAGTGCAAAGTCAAAAAATAATGCCCCCTGTTCTATATAGTTTGCATGCTATTGGAAGTTCATAAGTTCAGAAGTGATAAGAGCAGAATGAAGCAATTTAGCCCATTAGGTCTACTTGCCATTCAATCATGGCTGACCCTATCTTTCCCTCTCAACCCCATTCTCCTGCCTTCTCCCTGTGACCCTGACACCCGTAGTTTGTTAACAAAACATTGGTTAGACCACATTTGGAGTATTGTGTACAGTTCAAGTCACCACATTGCAGATAAGATGTGATTAAGCTAGAATGGTGCAGAAAGAATTCACAAAGATGTTCCCAGGACAGGATAACTTGTGTTATTGGAAGAGATCAGATCAGCGGGATCTGTTTCCCCTGAATAAGGTGGTTCAGAAGTGACATAACTGAGGGGTATCAAATTATAAGAGGTGTGGACAGGGGAGATAGCCAGAGTCTGTTGCTCATGATAGGGGTGATTAAAACTAGAGGGCATAGGTTTAAGGTGAGAGGAAGGAGGTTTCAAGGAGATGTGAGGAACAAATGTTTCACATTGTGTAGCTGCAATCTGGAATGGGCTAATGAGAAGTGGTGGAGAGAGGAACAGCAACAACATTCAAGAGACATGAGGACACGTGTTTAAGTGAACAAAGCACAGGGGGATATGGTAATTAATATGGAGTTAATGCAGGCAAATGGAACTAATATGGACAGGCACGATAGTCAGCATGGATGTAGTGGCCTGAAGGGTCTGTTTCTGTACTGCGCAATTCTGATGCTCGGAGGTCCAGTGTCAAGAGTTAAGAGTGTTCAATTGTCACATGTACCAAAAGGAATCAATGAAATTCTTACTGGCAGCAGCATAACAAGTTTGTAAACACAGTACTCAATAATACACAGGACTATGTTATTGAAAATATTAAAACTTCAGAGAGATACAGCGTGGAAACAGGCCCTTTGGCTCACCGAAACCACGCCGACCAGCGATCACCCAGTACACTAGCACCATCCTACACACCAGGGACAATTTATAATTTACAGAAGCCAATTAATCTACAAACCTGCACGTCTTTGGTGTGGGAGGAAACCAGAGCACCCGGAGAAAACCAACACGGTCATGGGGAGAACGTACAAACTCCGTACGGACAGCACCCCTAGTCAGGATTTCTGGCGCTCAAAGGCAGCAACTCTACCACCAAGCCACTGTGCCGCCCTATAGAATCAGAAAAGTAAATCAAATACGTATACGCACTGTCAATATAGAATTCATATCTATTGACAATTTATCTTCCAGTGGGAACCGCAAAAGCTATTTGGTGTACATTTTACAGATTGCAAATAATTTAACAGTGATCATTCTGAAATATAAGAGCTGAAAGTCAAAGCAGGAACTTTCCCTGAGCTAAACCTTCATTGTCGATTTACTTTGGCAGCAGATCTCACACAAAGTCAGAAGCCTTTTTTACCCAACATTATGTCGCAGCCTGGCACTGAAGTCAAAACCTTTGTCAGGACAAATTAAGTGGGGTGTGAGATGTGTCTGGATGAAATGCTGACTTTGGCAAGAACTGTATTGAGCATCTTGCTAGCTGCTTGTTTCATTAAATGGTTGACCTAGCCTGGTGGTATTTATCACATCCATTTGTAGTGTGCAATCGAAGACGCTGCCTTGATTATTTCTGTGGGATGTGATATTGTGCCACATCTGGATGGTAAACAGGAGAGTACCATCTTTGTAGAACTGTACAAAATAGTGAGAGGAATAGATCGGGTAAACGCATAGAGTCTCTTGCCAGCGTAGGGGAATCGAGAACCAGCAGACATAGGTTTAAGATGAGGGGGTAAAGATTTAATAGGAACCTGAGAGGTAACGTTTCACACAAAGGGTGGTGGGTATATGGAACAAGCCTGAGAGTATTGTGAGCTATTTTGGGCCACCTTATCTGAGGAAAGATATGCTGGCACTGGAGAGGGTCCAGAGGAAGTTTATGAGAATGATCCCAGGAATGAGTGGGTTAACATATGATGAGCGTTTGATGCTACTGGGCCTGTACTCACTGGAGTTTAGAAGGATGAGGGGGGACCTAATTGAAACCTACCAAATACTAAAAGGCTTGGATAGAGTGGATGTGGAGAGGATGTTTCCACTAGTGGGAGAGTCTAAGACCAGAGGTCATAGCCTCAGAATTAAAGGACGTTCCGTTAGGAAGGAGACGAGGAGGAATTTCTTTAGTCAGAGGGTGGTGAATTTGTGGAATGTGGAGGCCAAGTCAATGGACATCTTTAAGGCAGAGATAGATAGATTCTTGATTAGTACGGGTGTCAGGGGTTATGGGGAGAAGGCAGGAGAATGGGGTTAGAGGGGGAAAGATAGATCAGCCATGATTGAATGGTGGAATAATTCACAAAATGCTGGAGTAACTCAGCAGGTCAGGCAGCATCTCGGGAGAGAAGGAATGGGTGACTTTTCGGGTCGATACCCTTCTTCAGACTGATGTCGGGGGTGGGACAAAGGAAGGATATAGGTGGAGACAGGAAGATAGAGGGAGATCTGGGAAGGAGGAGGGGAAGGGAGGGACAGAGGAGCTATCTGAAGTTGGAGAAGTCGACGTTCATACCACCGGGCCGCAAACTGCCCAGGCGAAATATGAGGTGCTGCTCCTCCAATTTCCGGCGGGCCTCACTATGGCACTGGAGGAGGCCCATGACAGAGAGTATCAGCAGGTCAGGCAGCATCTCGGGAGAGAAGGAATGGGTGACTATCAGCAGGTGGAATAGACTTGATGGGCCGAATGGCCGAATTCTGCTGCTATCACTTATGAACTTATGAGCTGACAGAGTAGGTAGTTGAGGCAGGGACTATTGCAACGTTTAAGAAACATTTAGAAGGATACACGGACAGGAGAAGGCTAGAGGGATATTGGCCAAACGCAGGCAAGTGGGACGAGTGTAGATGGGCCATGTTGGTCCTTGTGGGCAAGTTGGGCTGAAACGCCTGTTTCCACGCTGTGTGACTCTATGACTATGAAAAATATACAATAAGACAGGGTTCCCCCAATTAGTTTGCTCTGGGATGACATAGTGGCAGAGTGAGCAGAGCTGTTGCCTCAAAACTGTAGTTACCTCCGTTCAGTTCTGACCTCTGGTGCGTTCTATGTGGAGTTGTGCATTCTTCTTGTGACTCTGTGGGTTTCCCTGGGGTGATCCAGTTTCCTCCCACCTCCCACGTATGTGCAGATTGGTACCACTGCCCACTGGAACTTGTAACGTGGTCTGTAGGAGGCTGGTGGGATCTGTGGGGAGTTGAGGGGGAGTGGTGCAGGTTTCACGCAAATGGTGTGCGGGTGAGCGAAGCGTGGATTTGGTGGGTCTAAGTTTACAATAGACAATAGACAATAGACAACAGGTGCAGGAGGAGGCCATTCAGCCCTTTGAGCCAGCACCGCCATTCAAATGCGATCATGGCTGACCACTCTCAATCAGTACCCCCGTTCCAGCCTTCTCCCCATACCCCCTCACTCCGCTATCCTTAAGATCTCTATCCAGATCTCTCTTGAAAGCATCCAATGAACTGGCCTCCACTGCCTTCTGAGGCAGAGAATTCCACACCTTCACCACTCTCTGACTGAAAAAGTTCTTCCTCATCTCCGTTCTAAATGGCCTACCCCTTATTCTTAAACTGTGGCCCCTTGTTCTGGACTCCCCCAACATTGGGAACATGTTTCCGGCCTCTAATGTGTCCAATCCCCTAATTATCTTATATGTTTCAATAAGATCCCCCCTCATCCTTCTAAATTCCAGTGTATACAAGCCCAATCGTTCCAGCCTTTCAACATACGACAGTCCCGCCATTCCGGGAATTAACCTAGTGAACCTACGCTGCACGCCCTCCATAGCACGTATTTTATGGCTCAATAACCCCGAGCGGGGGGTATAAATGAACAAAAGATGTCCTCTTGAACGAAGTACTGAATAACCCGAGAAATTATTCCCTAGCAAAGAGTTAATCTTTCACGGGAAGACAAGAAGAAATGGGGACATCTATACATTTGCAATCTATGCATTACTTATGACGCACTCAGTACTTTTTACAATCTGAAAATGTTTCACGTTTCTACCTGAAGGCAGGCATTGTTATGCATCCAGCTATCCTTAAATTAAAATGCTTTGAAAAGTAGTAACAAAATAATTACTTTAAACTCAGCAATGTTGATAACAAACACTAAAAGGGCCTGTCCCACTTAGGCGATTTTTTAGGCGACTGCCGGCGACTGTCAAAGTCGAAGCAGATCGCCGAAATTTTCTTTTACCCTACGACAATGACCACGACAATGCCCCTGGCTAGGATATTACACCGTCTTCGCAAACATCGCAAAATTCCCACGCTTATCAATGCTTCTCCGGCGTCCTAATTTTCGCTGAAATCACTGACAAGTCTGTAATTACTTGAGAGTTTTGAAATATAACATCTTGCCAGATGAAACATCTTGCCGTGAAAACCAAGCTTCACGGTAACAAGGCATAAACTGGATTGACTTCCAGTTTACTAATGGCAGCAAAATAAAGAAATTTAATTTTAAACGTGGTTAAATGGATTTTTGTGCAGAGTGTGGGCATTCTTTGAAAAACTACGGGAGATGCATATCTGGTTTCTGGGTTGCATATCTGGGTTGGGAGCCTACTTTAAAAGTAATCGCTGATGGCCATAAACATCGCAAAGTTCCCATGCTTACCTGACCGTCAAACTGTCGCCTCCAATCTACCTGTCAAATGTCCTGACAGTAAATAAATTGGTTAAACACAAGTATTTTATGGTATCTTCAAATGACTTTACTTAATTTAATATTACGTGCTTCTAAATGCATCAGCGACAACCTAGCAAACCTGGGGACAGCATGCGACAGCTGCGCCCGCAATAAGCAACGATACCTGGCGACAAGCCAGCTGTCACCGAGAAATTTCACTCCGGATGATTTCTCAGCAACGCGCTGAGATCCACTACGATTCTTGGAAGACTCCTCACGATCATGCCCGCGACACCCCGGCGAACTGTCGGCAACAGCCTGGTCGCTGGCAGCCGCCTTAAAATCGCCTAAGTGGAACAGGCCCTTAAGTGGAACATGTTTTGTTTTAATTAGCAAAGTTGATCAAGATATTCTGGTTGCCTGGGCTTTAATTCCTTGCCCCTCTCCCCGTCTCCATCCCTGTCCCAAAGTCACACCCATTGCCATTCCCACTCCCAGTCCCAGTCCCATTCCCACTCCCACTCACACTCCTACTCACACTTCCAACTCTACTCCCACTCTTCCTCCCGCTCCTACTCCCCAAAAAGCTACAAAGCATTCATTGCCTGAGGGCATGCAGCACAGAAACAGCCCTGAAATTCAGCTCAACTCGTCCATGCCGATTAAGATGTCTCATCTCAGCCAGTCCTCCACGCCCTCAAGGCCCGTTTCAGGGAGGTGTCCCCTGGGGAAACAAGGGCTGGAGGGCCGGGCAAGGAGCGGGACATCGGTTGGCGGGACGATGGGAATGGAGGCGACGGCTGCAATGGGCCTTTGTGGCCAACTGCAGCTGGGACTGTAAATTGGCGCTAAAATGGCTCCTCTTGCATATGGACACAGTGGGCTGGTCTGTATATTCTGTACTAACCGGGGGATTATGCTCATGTGTGGTGATAGTCTTGCTGAGCTGTATGCAAAAGAATGTATTTACACAATAGACAATAGGCAATAGGTGCAGGAGTAGGCCCTATTCGGTCCTTCGAGCCAGCACCACCATTCAATGTGATCATGGCTGATCATCCAATCAGTACCCCGTTCCTGCCCTCTCCCCATACCCCTTGACTCCGCTGTCATTAAGAGCTCTATCTAACTTTCTCTTGAAAACATCCAGAGAATTGGCCTCCACTGCCTTCTGAGGCAGAGAATTCCACAGATTTACAACTCTCTGAGTGAAAAAGGTTTTCCTTGTGTCCGTTCTAAATGGCCTACCCCTTATTCTTAAACTGTGGCCCCTGGTTCTGCACCTTGGTACACATAATAATAAAGAAACCATTGAACCATTGAACCATTGCCTGTGTTTGACCCATATCCCTCTAAATCTTTTCTATCCATGTACCTGACCAGGAGACTTTTAAATGCTTTCATTCTACCTGCCTTCACTAACTTCCACTGGCAGCTCGTTGTATATACCCTCCACCCTCTGAGTGAAAAAGGTTCCATTTAAATCTTGCCCCTCTCACCTTAAACCTATGTCCTTTGGTTCGTGATTCCACCAGCCAGGGTAAAAGACTATGCATTCACCCTGTCTATTCCCCGCATGTTTTTATACACCTCAATAAGATCACTCCTTTGCTCCAAGGAATAAAGTCCAAACTTTCCCAATGCCTCAGGCCCTCGAGTCCTGGTAAAATCCTGCCCAAGTTTCATGTAAACGTCGTTATAGTACCTGCCTCATCTGACAGCTCATTCCATATACCCGCCAACCTCTTGAGGGAAAACATTGTCCCTCAGGTTCCCATTAAATCTTTCCCCTGAATCAAAATCTTTCTTTCACCAACAGTTCTTACAAAATGATTTGCATCATCTATCTAAAGCTACTCTTTATTTTGGTGATGATGCATGTAGTAACAGGACTATCAGTGTGGTGGCATTTTCTTGCTGTAGATGGTTCAGTTGTCTCACAGCTCTGGAGACCTGGATTCAGTCCCGGCCTCCAGTGCTGTCTGCGTGAAGTTTGCACGTTCTCCCTGTGACAATGTGACTTCCCTTGGACGCTCCTGTTTCCTCCAAAGATCCTGAGGTGTGACGGCCGTTAGCTTAAATGGCCACTGGTAATATCTGGGAAGGGTTAATGGACATATGAAATAAATGGGAAACGGATAGGAAAGTGGGGAAAGGAATTAATGAGATTGTTCCAAAAACTGGCATAGACTCGTTGAAACAAGAGACCCGCAGATCCTGGATTACAAAAAAGACAAAAGTGCTGGAGTAACTCAGCGGGTCAGGCAGCATCCCTAGAGAACATGGGTAGGTGACTGTCAAAGCAGCCACAGCCAGACATAAAAATAGCTTTTTTCCACGAGTGGTAGTTCTACTCAATAACCAAAGTCTGTAGTCTCTTTTTTGCTCTGGTTTATTTTCACCCACATGTTTAGACCGTAATGTTGTATCCTTATTGTTTTGATGTGGTTGTGCTTTATTCTTAATTGTTAACTGTATGTTTGTGTTGTCATTTGTGAGCGGAGCACCAAGGCACATTCCTTGTATCTGCACACACTTGGCCAATAAACTTATTCATTCATTCAATCTGAAGAAGGGTCCTGACCTGAAACATCACCTGTCCATGTACGCTGCCTGATCTCCTGAGTTCCTCCAGCACTTTGTGTCTTCTTCTGCTGGTATGGACTTGATGATGGCCAATGTGCCTCCTAATATGTCATAAGAAATATAAAATATGAACAAGTACTGAGGGCTGCAAGTAGTGTAGGAAAATAACTGCAGATGCTGGTACAAATCGAAGGTATCACAAAATGCTGGAGTAACTCAGCAGGTCAGGCAGCATCTAGGAGAGAGGGAATGGGTGACGTTTCGGGTTCGAGACCCCTCTTCAGACTGATGGCTGAGGGCTGCAAGTTGGCTGCCAAGCAGAGAAGCTGTTTTGTCCTGGATGGTGTCAATCTGTTGAACTTTATTGGAAGGGCACTCATTCAGGCTTGGCTTTGAAAGTATTGCTTGTGCGCAAAACAGGACAAGCACTTAACTGTCCCATTTGCGAGACCTTTGAATGGTTATCCTTTGAGAGTACAAAGAATGATGCTTGTGAAGCAGAAATCTGCTCCGTTATATCATATCATATCATATCATATATATACAGCCGGAAACAGGCCTTTTCGGCCCTCCAAGTCCGTGCCGCCCAGCGATCCCCGTACATTAACCCTATCCTACACCCACTAGGGACAATTTTTACATTTACCCAGCCAATTAACCTACATACCTGTACGTCTTTGGAGTGTGGGAGGAAACCGAAGATCTCGGAGAAAACCCACGCAGGTCACGGGGAGAACGTACAAACTCCTTACAGTGCAGTACCCGTAGTCAGGATCGAACCTGAGTCTCCGGCGCTGCATTCGCTGTAAAGCAGCAACTCTACCGCTGCGCTACCGTGCCGCCCATACATACATACCATACATACCATACCATACTGTGGGCCCCTAGGGAAAAGAGGGTCAGTACCACGCTAATGGAAACACTGGGAAAAAATACTCACACTCATATTAATATTTACACTTTCCACATGAATGGATTTACAACATTGAGAAAACTGCGCAATAATTTACTCCTTTCTGCGTTTTATGCTGTGGGAAAGTCCATTGCAAAATGACAGATTTGCGCATTTTCAAAACAAAGGTATTGCAGCGCTGAATGTACCTGGAGATTGAAGAGGGCACGGGCCCAAGCTAATGTGACAGTTGAATTGCTTTCATTTATTCTGTTATTCAACAATATGAGGTCAAATCTGTTCATCACAATTGCAAGTCTCTTTAGAAAATAAAGCAGCCAAAAAGACGGGTAATTTCTGCATCATAAAAATATCATATCTACTCATAGGGCGGCCCGGTGGTGCAGCGGTAGAGTTGCCTCCTTGCAGCGTCAGAGAACCGGGTTCGATCCTGAGTATGGGTGCTGTCTGTATGGAGTTTGCGCGTTCTCTCTGTGATCCCCTGAGTTTTCTCCGGGTGCTCTGGTTTCCTCCCACATTCCCACGTAAGGCATTTAACAAGGTTCCGCATGGTAGGCTGCTCTGGAAGGTTAGATCCAAGGAGAGATAGCTGAATGGATAGCAAATTGGCTTCATGGAAGGAAGCAGAGGGTGATGATGGAAGGTTGCTTCTCGGACTGGAGGCCTGGGACTAGGGGTGCCAACTATCTCACTCCCAAATACGGGACAAGGTGACGACACTGTCCCGGGCCCCACGTGACCTCTCCCAGCCAACGGCCACATGCTCCCGCTCCACCAATGGCGGCCGCCCGGGCCGGGGAGCGGGTTGCTACGCAACCTCCATTAGGCGGTGCCCGGGCCTCCGGACCTACACTGTCCAGAACTAAAGTGTTGGAAACCTAGAGTGTCGGGACCTAAACTGTTGGGACCTACAGCATCAGGACCTACAGCTTCCTTCCATGAAGCCAATTTGCTATCCTACAAGCCTACAGCGTCCGGGCCTACAGCGTCCGGGCCTACAGCGCCCCCGGGGCCTAATATGGGACAAGGGCGGTCCCGTATGGGACAAACCAATTTAGCCCAAAATACGGGATGCCCCGGCTATTAAAGGACAATTGGCAACCCTACCTGTGACTAATGGGAGCTCAGCTGCCCAATGGGAAATGGGCTTGCCATATGTTGAGGTACGAGCATAAGACAGAGCAACAGAATTAGGCCATTCGGCCCATCAGTCTACTCCGCCATTCAATCATGGCTGATCTATTTTTCCCCCTCGACCCCGTTCTTCTGCCTTCCCTCTGTAACCTTTGATGCCCTTACGAATCAAGCGCCTGTCAATCTCAGCCTTAAAATTATCTATTGACGGCCTCCACAGCCGTCTGTGGCCATGAATTCCTCTGATTCCCCACCCTGACTAAAGAAATATCTCCTCATCTCCTTTCTGAAGGTATGTCCTTTTATTCTGAGGCTCTCTAAAAATACCCAATGACTTGGCCTCCACAGATTTACCTCTCTCTGGCTAAAAAAATGTATGTTTCTGTATGTTTTCTCAGTCTCTGCAGCACACAGAATTTTCATTGCATTTGTACGTCACCCTATTTGTTAGATATGACTAATAAACTCAACATAACTTGAAGCCAATATCATCACAAAATGTCACAAGTCTTCAGCTAAATCTTCTCCTCTATTGCCAACTAAAGAATGATGGTGGATTTCCAACTATTTGGTTCGAAAGGCAATTGAAAGCTTATGTACAATTTGCATTCGTTATAAGGTTGAGTCATAAGAGTCATAGCGTGATACAGCATGGAAACAGGCCCTTCGGCCCGACTTGCCCACGCTGGCCAACATGTCCCTGCTACACTGGTCCCACCTGCCCGCTTTTGGCCCATGACCTGTTCTATCCATGTACCTGTCTAGCTGTCTCTTAAACATTAGGATACTTCCTGCCTCAACTACCTCCTCTGGCAGCTCTTCCATACACCCATCACCCATTTTTGTGTGAAACAGTTACTGAACTCTAGCGCTGTAAGACAGCAACTCCACCTCTGGCTGAGACTTATGTTGCTGCCACACACTGGGACCTCCAGCGAGAGAAAAGGAGGTGAGTCCAAGCATTGGTGCTGACATTAGTCAGAAGATTTGGTCCACCATATTGACTGGTTGCAATATTGTGAATAATTTTTTTTAAATGTCAATTTGAGGCAAATGTTAACTTAGGAGGAAAATGTGACTAATGCATTTCTGATTCTCAAAACTCCACAAAAATGGGATTCTCCTCATCTCATGTGTAGATCTGTTGTGGACTAATTGATGGAGATTTGCAATCCACTCTGCTATCATTGTTACCTATGACTACCATGAAGTTGGAATGCAAGGGAGATAGAATCAGGCACTCAGTTCATCTCGCAATCCCTATGTTCTTAAATGATTATCGCTCCATATTATTAAAATGGAAAATTACATAGAATTTACAGGATTTATTGCATTCAGTGGCCGAAGATGGCAAAGCATCAGT